>NC_133129.1:52448005-54948005 GCF_048418815.1 Hemitrygon akajei
AGAAATCTGCGCTCGCATCAGATCCCGACACCATGTCTTTTCAGACTATTTGGGCTGGCATTTAAATTGACCAAACAACAGAATAGCAAAAGGCTCCAGCACCCTGGAGAGAGAAGGAACAGTGCGGAGAGCGAGTGAAATCAGCTCTCACCTCTGATCTGGGCCAGCACTTAAATTGTCTAAACAACAGATTGTACATCACACTAGGACTTGGGATACCTCAAAGGGCTCGGGGACTAGACCATACTGGATTTTGCTGCCCAGTCCAAAGCCCCTCTCAGTTGTATGGACATAGAGTTTCCTCTGCCAGGGCCCACACTTCTCTTCTCGGCGCCTAAAGCAATCCAACCTCTCACACACTGGGTAGTTGTACAAGCCATTTGCAATGATTCTTCTACACGTCATTTCGACATGCCCCAAACTCACCTCACCATCGTTTGCCCCTTCACTGTTTGCGGCAATTAATTTATTGCAATTTACCTCAGAAAAGGTGCTCTTATCTCAGAAATTAATTGAAAGCAGACATAAAGGGGTTTTTCACTTAGAGGATGCAACAATTTGCCAAAGTAAATGGTAGAGGCAGATATAATAATGACAACATTTCAAGAGTATTTGGACAGGTACTTGCATATGAAAGCCATGAAGGAAATATGGGCTAAATGCTGACAAATAGAATTAGTGTAGATAGACAGTAGATTTGGACAATAAAACCCATTTCTGGGCATGACAATTCTATCATTCAATGACATTCAAAAAATAACAATAATAACAAGTTCTGCAGTGCCCAAATATACTGTATACAAAGTCAAATCCATTTAGCTAAGATGTTTTCAGATCCAAAATTATCCACTTGTATCCTCTCGTTACATCAGAACAACATAGAAGACACAAGATGTATAAAACAGGTGATTACACACTCATCTAATTTTCTGAAGTCCCACAACTCCCCGAGCCTCATGCTAATGATACTAGACTGAAGATTTAATTATCCTATGGCCCTCTTGTATATGAGGATTTCAGCGTTCTGGACAACCCAATTAAAATTCTTCACAGATGCTGCTTCCGAATGTCACACAAACTGGGGAAAAAAATAGTCAATCGTGGCAGTTAAAATAAAAATAAAATTAGCTGTCATTCAAATAAGCAGAGGTCATCTGCTTTATACGTGGATTATCTCAATAATCAGGTTATTGAGCTGAACTACGCAGGGGAAAAAGGAAATCAATTTCCAGCGGCGTAAGTGCTGAAGGCAGAGTTCAATGGCCCCAAAGTCACAACTTCAGGTTAAATTGCATGTAACAAATTCCCTTACCCACTTACTCCTCCAAAACTGCTTCAAAAATGCAATTTTCTTTTTCGTGAATGATGAATTTAACGCCATTTAAGTGCATTCAAAGAAAAATCTCAGCGGATCAAATCAGTGTTTAGTACAGTGAGTTACCCTGGTGATAATCAAGTGATTTGGTCCTGTTTTGGTCTGGTGGCTTTGCCTCTGAATGAAAGAGTGTGTGCGACTGCCTACGCCATCATGCTTGTAACTCTTTTTTCCCTCACTGTTAAATGTCTCCCTTGTAACTGGGTTTAAGAGAAAGGAAGTTCAGCCCGTGACTGACAGATACTCAGATATAGTGATTGGGTTAGTTATAAATATGAAGAAAGTTTCCTTTGCTGTTAAGAATTAAAAACTATTAAGAATCAGAATATTACAGCACAGAAATGGGCATTTACAGCCCCACTCATCTATGCCAACTGAGATGCACATCTGTGAAAATCCCATTTGCCCACATTAGGCCCGTATCCCTCTACTTTTCTGTACAAGCACCTGTCAAATGCCCTTTAAATGTTGTAATTGTACAGTATCTGCCTCCATTATTGCCCCTGACAGTTCATTCCAGTCAACCAACAATTTTCTGTATGGAAAACCAGATCTACTCTAAACTCGGTTAATGGTAAGGGTCCATGACATAAAGTGTGGGAAGCCCTGTTGCAGACCTATGCCATCCCGCTCTAGACTCCCTGCCCTGGGAGAGAGAATCCCACCACCATGACTTTCAAAGCAACTTTCGTTAACAGTTAGACATCAAGAGAAAAGATAAACTTTGTAAGGCATTTTTGTGCAAAATAGCAAATATATTCAAATAGATTCAGTTGATTATATTGAATAACTTGCCATGAAAGGAATAGTTCAGTATAAAGATCATAACTACTTGGTTTGAAATGCTATTCATTATGTAGCAAATTTGCTTAATGACTTAAGACAAAAACAACATCTGCTTCAATTTCGCCTTGCTGGAGGACAAGCAACACAGACTAAGACTAAGTTACAAATTGTGGGCCATCATTTGCAACCCCAATTAGACTAACAACACTCTACTTGAAAGAGTAAACTGGGAAAACAGTCAGATTCATAGAACAACACAGCATAGAATCAGGCCCTACAGCCCATTCACTCCGCCCACCCATCCAGATCCAATTTCCTACGTTCAGCCCATACCCCTCTCAGCCACAACCCTCTATCTAGCGCTCCTTAGATGATACCATTGAACCTGCCTCATCATTTCCTCAGACAGCTCATTCCATATAATCATCACACTCTGCATGACAAACTTGCCCTCAGGTCCCTCTTAAACCTTTCCCTCTCACCCCAAGCCTATGCCGTTTAGTTCTGGACTCCCATCCCCCTGCGTCAAAACTTGCTATCACCTTATCTACGTCTCTCATCAATTTAAACATTTCTAGAATGTATAACAGGGGTTCCCAATTGGTTTTATGCCATGAACCCCAACCACTAACCATGGGGTCTGTGGACTCCAGGTTCACAGAGCTCCTGTTCTATAGGTGACAGTCCCAAAAGCTTGAGGTAATGTAACCTAATGAGGTGAATGCCAAAGAAAGACAAAATCCAGAGTTTTAGAGTGGGAACAAGACCATGGCATCTTGGATCAGCTATAGCAATCAACTGAGTTAGCTCATGGCTGGCAGTATGAGAAACAAATGTAATACATTTTTCAAAGCTATCAGCTCTAAATTCTACGAACCATAATCATTGCCTTCTCATGTAAGAGAAATCAGCATTGAAGGAGAAGGAATCTGTGAGTCCTGTTTCCAAAACACCCATCATATTTACTGAAGGTTTTAAAGATAAAGAAATCAGACCTTCATCTTCCACTCCTTTCAAGCTGAGCAATTCCATATGGGTGGGAGCTTCAAGCATTGGAAGCTCTCTAAAAGCTATCAAGGTGGTTACGTTTCTGGTACAAGACTCATTAGAAGCAACTATGCCTGAAACACAGGAACTGAAAGGTGTCCTTGTGGAGGTTTATAAACGTCACAAACCGAGAGGCAGCAGATAAGATGGATGGCCACTGTTGTTTTCCCCAAGATATGGGAGCAAAAGACTAGAGAGTTAAAAATTTAAAAGGGGACCAGAGGGGAAACTTTTGCCAAGGGTGGTGAGTATTCAGACAAGCAGCCAGAGGAAGAAGTGTAAATGGGTACGACTATAATGTTTAAAAGACATGCTCTTGGCCAGCATGGATGAGTTACACCGAAGAGCCTGTTTCTGTGTTTTATAACTCTATGACTATGACGAGCAGTTTATTTGTTATGATAGACAGGGGAGGGGACACCGGAAAGAGTGACAGAGGCGATGGGTGGAGGCAACAAAGGGCTGCAGATAAGGCAGTGGAACATAGAACCAAATATGGGAAGCGAGGATGGCAGGTAAGAATAATAGGGAGGAGAACCAGAGTGCAGGAGATAGCTGAGGAGGAAAACGGAACACAATGAGGTTTCAGAGGAACTGGGTAGGTCAGTAGGAGAGAGATAAAGGGAGCAAGCAGTGCTGTTTATCTGAAATTGGAGAACTCAAAAGTTCAAGCCATTGAGGCGTAGTTTACCCAGGCAGATCATTAACCTGAATGCCAAAGTGGAGATTTAAGCAGTGATTAAATCAGAAAATGCTCTTGTCTGTGCAACTGAACTACTTACCTTATTAAAAAAAATCCAATGTGCTAAGGAGCAGTCAAAACTAAGTGTTTGTTCACAAACAAGTCTCACTTACAATGGTTTAAGTTAAGCTATCTGTCCTCACAGTGAAAAAATGTTCATTCCTTTTCAATTGCAAAAATAAATAGTTCAAGATAAAAATATGACACTAAGATGAAACTCCAAGTGTGGCATCACCTCAGGAGTTTCTAAGCTTGACTCTTTTGGAACGGGTATCTGGCAGCACACACCATTAAGATGTCCTGCTCTTATCGATTTTTATTTATGTTGTAATTAGCTGTATCGTAGATCCTCTCAGCATGTCAAATCCAATAGGTCGTGTGAACAGGGCAGAAATTTGGCTCAATTACAGAATGAGTAATCCATCGGCCAGGGATAATGTGCCAAATGCAAGTTCAGCCACTGTGGTTTGAGGACTTGGGCTCAGTTATGGAAATTGAACAGTGTAGAAGAGACCACAAAGTGGTTGCTGCTGTAAAAGCCTACCTGTTCTTTGTATTGTTGAGGGAAGACTATCTGCCCTTATGCAGTGTGTTCTGGGCATGAGGTACACGCTGAATGCTTGATGCTAAAACCACTTCTGAAATGGCCTTGCAGGCAACTTGATTTGTATAAGGGCTTATTGAAAATATCAATTTCTTCATCAATCAGAGGATGGAATATAAACAAAAGTTAGGACATTATGTTGCAATTGCACAAAATATTGGCAAGACTGCACTTGGGGTATTTTGACCAGTTTTGGTTATTAATTAGAGGAAACACGTCATTCAGCTGGAAAGAGTGCAGGGATTTATGAGGACACTGCCAGGACTTGAGGGCCTGAGTTATAGGGAAAAGGCTGGGCAGTCTAGGTCTTTGTTTCTTAGAATGTAGGAGTTTGAGGGATGACCTTATATAGGTGTATTAAATAAACATAGGTACAGACAGATGAACACACCTAGTCCCAAGGGAAGGGGAATTAAAATCTAAAGGGCACATTTTTAAGGTGTGCGGGACCTGAGGGGCAATTCTTCATGCAGAAGCTGGTGCACATATGGAATGGGCTGCCAAACGTATAGTTGAGGTAGGTACAATGACATTTAAAAAGCATTTCAATAAGTATGTGGATAGGAATGTTTTAGAGGGATATGGGCTAAAAGCGGCAAATGGGATTAGGTTGGTGGACAGCATGGTCAGCACAGACATGTTGGGCTGAAGGGCCTCTTTCTGAGCTGTATTATTTACTGGCCACAAGTCATTAAGCAGAGAGCAGCACAGTAGCGTAGAAATTAGCACAGCACTTTACAGTACCAGCAAACACAGTTTATTTCCCACCACTGTCTGTAAGGAGTTTGTACGTCCTCCCCGTGACTCTGGGTTTCCAGCAGGTGCTCTGGTTTCCTCCCATAGTCCAAAGACATACCGGTTGGTAGGTTAATTTGTCATTGTAAACTGTCCCATAATTAGACTAGGGTTAAATCAAGGGCGCGATTTAAATCAAGAGCTAGAAGGGCCTATTCTGTGTTGTATCTCATTAAAAAAATTAAATAGTTTAATTATTGGATCAGTGTACTGTTGCTTTTATTGTTTGCATGATTTGTGTTTTTTCCCTCTGCCTCTCAGTGCATTGGAAGTTGATCTTTTCTGAATTGGGGTCCTTTGGGTTTCTTGTTTTGTGGTTGCCTGCATGCAGATGAGCCTCAAGGTTGTATAATTTATATATACTCTGACGATAAATGTACACCCGTTTGTATTTTCAACTTTGGTAAACTGGGAAGACGAGGCGATCACAAGTTTGCAGGCCACAATGTCAAATTGGATAATTTTAATCTGGAAATAAAACAGTGATGGTGGTTACATGTTTACTGAATTCTCACAAAAATCCACAGACAGCCCCAGGGAAGAAAACCTGCTGCCCAGCAAACAAGTAATTCCAGAGCCAAAGCAACATAGATAAACTTAATTACCTTCTGAGGTGGTTGAGCAAACCACATTGTTGGTCATAAAAGTATTCAATCTACATGTTTGAATGGGTCAAACTCATTGGCCTTGCCTTGCCACGTATGATCAACTAAAAATCCCGGATTGAAAGCTGTAAAATTTTGCAAAACAGTCCTACACTACTTGATGTATTTTAAAGACTTAAAAATCCCTTGAAGTAATTTTTTTATATACAAAAATGATTTTCAATTAAGTATTCTTTACAAATGGAAAATGATGGGAAGATGAATGGTAGCTTCTAAGAGTGACTGCACTGCAAGGAGGGTTGGAATTAGAATTGGTGAAATTAGTTTATTGTCACAATGTGGGGGAGAGAGGGAGGGGGGAGAGGGGGGGAGAGAGGGGGGGAGAGAGGGGGGGAGAGAGGGGGGGAGAGAGGGGGGGAGAGAGGGGGGGAGAGAGGGGGGGAGAGAGGGGGGGAGAGAGGGGGGGAGAGAGGGGGGGAGAGAGGGGGGGAGAGAGGGGGGGAGAGAGGGGGGGAGAGAGGGGGGGAGAGAGGGGGGGAGAGAGGGGGGGAGAGAGGGGGGGAGAGAGGGGGGGAGAGAGGGGGGGAGAGAGGGGGGGAGAGAGGGGGGGAGAGAGGGGGGGAGAGAGGGGGGGAGAGAGGGGGGGAGAGAGGGGGGGAGAGAGGGGGGAGAGAGGGGGGGAGAGAGGGGGGAGAGAGGGGGGGAGAGAGGGGGGGAGAGAGGGGGGGAGAGAGGGGGGGAGAGAGGGGGGGAGAGAGGGGGGGGAGAGAGGGGGGGGAGAGAGGGGGGGAGAGAGGGGGGGAGAGAGGGGGGGAGAGAGGGGGGGAGAGAGGGGGGGAGAGAGGGGGGGAGAGAGGGGGGGGGGGAGAAAATGCAATAGAGAGTGCACAAGCATGAGTGTTAGATAGAAAAGACAGATGCAATCTGGAACCCTCTACCCCAGACAACCAGATTAAATGAAAGCTTCATATACTGAGATGGCAAGTTTACAAATTAGTGAAGAACAGGTCATGTACAAATCTGTTTGCCCCCACTCACTTTCAACTAAAATACTCATTCTTCCTTTGCTACTTCTAGACTCAACAATTTCAGCACTCCCTTGGTAAGAAGCAAGGTCATATGGACTTTAGTTGGCTGATGGCGAGAAGGACTCTCAGGTCAGATCCTAGATGCATAGTCAGAGTCTCAATCCCACCCACATTGTTTTCAAGACAGCTGCAAAGGGAATGGGACTCATCTTCCTGGAATGTGAATTTAGCATTGAAATCTGGAAACCGATGCAGTAGTTCCAACTTGGACAGCTGTGTACCAATGGACTTTGTGCTCTAAGGGATAATCACATCATCACACATTGAGGAAAACATTAACTGTTGCTGGAAAATTATCAACCTGCCAAATGATGCCTGAAACTTGCCGATCTCCACTGCCACAACCCAAAGCTTTATGTGGCCATTATGAAGGTTCACTGGGAGAGCAAAGAGTTTATGGTGATGGTACCACTGTGCACCAAGGGGATGGAACTTGTGCAAAATTCACTCAGGCATCCCACATTGAATGTACAAAAAAGAAAAAAGTTATGACCTGTTGATGTAGTGTAAATCCTTCAAGTGCAATAGTATGTCCTATGCTCAGAAGAGCAATATTAAAAATGTACTGTGTTACATATTATCTGTTCAGACTAAAGTAGCTATTTGGTAATAAAAAAAATTCATTACTCTCTTAATAGACTTTCTAACAAACTTCAGCTCATCTTACCTCACTATATATATGAATCCAAAGGAACAGCAGAAACAGATATGTTTGGCACCTGTGGTGTCATAGTGGTTGCTACTCTGTGTTGAACTCAATGTAGGATTGCCTGGACTCCAGTTCAGGGCATTTTCCTTGGGATTTATACCTGAAGCCTTTCTCCATGTGTGGGTATAGGCACATGGCAGTGGAGGTTTGAGATCAGAGATTTCATTCTCCTAGATGAGCTGCCAACCACAGCTGATAAGCCCCTTCTTCCTGAAGCGACTGGTTTTAAGGTACCGGTAACCCACCTTTGTCCCTTCTCCTGTCAGTAGAAATGGCACTGTCAGACTTAGCCACATATGAAGGCCAGGAGCTGCACTTAGTTGTCACAGGTTATTTGAGACACATTCCATTTAGTAGGAAGTGGGAACTTGTCCTTACAACATCCCCTGGGTATGACAACCTTACACAAGTTTGTCAGAGCCAGGGGTGGTGTAGCACGGGTCTTCTTGTGTAATAGTTATATGAAAATTACATGAAAACCCCAATGTAAAGAGAGAGACAAGCAAGGTAAAAGAAAAATGCAAATTTTTAAATAACCCCTTGTAGAAATCATTATTTCCCCTCAACTAAACACTGACTGTACTGGTATCTACTGAAAACTCTACGACTTGCCCACCCTCTCCCTTTCAGCTACAATAAAATGTTGTTCAAGATCGTATCCAAGATCACAGATGCTATCCAAGGTCAAAATTTTGCACGTGCTTGTTTCACAGCTCTTCCACTGCACCCACCCTCCTTCCAAGCTTCTGAATAGGTAAGGCCAGGACTCATTTAGTTACCGCTTGTACACACTATTTTCACATGCTTCTTCAAAGCTTGGAATTTAGTGCCTGTATATAACAAGCACGCTGCCGAATGCAACCCTACATCAAAATACACAAACGGAACAAAGGAAAGAAAATATCCTGTTAATTAATTCCAGCTTCAGCTTTCTATATTAGTTTGGTCACGTGGTTTCAAAGGAACAGGTCAGGTTACACCTAGTTCAACGCGAGTACTGTATTATAGTGTTATGTGGCATGTGGCTCCAGTATTGTATTGCTGTGCAGCCTTCCAACTTACTGAACACCACACACAATGAACAAATGTTTCTGCTGAATATTTACATGTTTTTCAACAAGCTGAAAATTTAAATTAGTCCTTGACCACATTATTATCCAACTCAATGTCATTTAATTTGAATCATCTGATGATTCATTCTTTAAGTACTAAATTCCCTACTTGACTATCATTATGGCTGTATAATTCAAATTATTGAATATTAATGCCTTTGGTGTATAAAGCAATGAAATGATCAGCTCAGTCTACAATTTTTGGGACCAATTAGCTTCTAAGTCCACTTAAATTCATTTTACAATTGGTTATCATGTACATCCAGTTCCTCATTCACACACCATTAACCGGCTCATCTCAACCTCATCAGTTCACCTGGAAATAAATAACATAAAATAAAACATTTTTATTGATCAGACTGTCAAGAGTGCAGCGTTAGCTGCCTCCACTCCACTTTGGTGCAACTGGTGAAGTGGCAATTGCTGACGCTTCCACAGATGTTGTAGGTGTAGTTCAGTATCAGACCTCCCCTTGTCCTCCAACATCCCAGAGGAAATAATCCAAGTTTTATTCCACTGGAATGGAATAAAACTATGGAAAAAACTATTAGCTATAAAGCAAATCGTTTTCAGCAGTGGGATAAGTCATCTCCACTTTTTGAAATGTAATGTAATCCACAAGGCTTCATCTGGGAAATATTCTGGTAATTTTACAGATGAAGTTAACTTAGCAATTTTCTAGCTGCCTGCAACAAAATCTCTGCTTCAGTATATCAGCTCCTCTTAAAAATAATCTAAATAGTTTAAGGTTCAACAAACTCTAAACAGTTTTAACAATTCAATGATTTGTTTAAGTAGAAAATTAACTAAAGAATAAAACAGCAAGGTGCCTGGGAGAGACAGCCATGAAATAATTGCAGTATCATTTCAATATACTGTAAGCATTTCTAGTGTGTCAAAATATTGGCCTGGAATTTCCGTATAATTTGGAGCCAGGTAACTGTTTAATCTTACAATGTCAAACCATACTTCCTTCGTTATTAGATCCACTAAGTGAGCTGGATAGACAAAGATTTTGTTTAACAGTGGTAACGGTGTCAAAAACAAAAGACTATAGGTTTAAGTTAAGAGGAAGGAATTTTACATGGGATTTAATTGGAAATTTGTGTTTTTACAGTGAGTGGGCGGCTGATGTCTGGAACGGGTTACCAAAGGAGATGATTGATTCAGATACAATTACTATGTTAAGAGGCATTTAGGCAGATATTTGAATAGGCTAAGCATAGAAGCATACAGATCTAACACAGGCAAATGCAATTAGGTAGATGGATAAAAGAATCCAAGAGGACTCGGTGGGCTTAAGGGTCCATTGCCAAGTTGTAAAATCTATGTCTTCTCTACATCAAGTTTGCCTCAGCCTCTCCTTCTTGATGCTCATAATTTAAAATTTCCAAATTAAAAAAGAAACAACTCAGGGTTGAGGCAGCTTCTCCACTCTCATCTTAGCTCAGAAACAGATCCGATGCCAGCGTAACTGTCGAGATGATAACTGTGTTGAGACACAACTTGTCTAAGCAATTAAATAAAAAGACAACACTTATGTTCATGAGCATGGGTGTAAAACATGACATTACTGATGCTGAAGCCTTTCCCTTTTCTCCCCCCTACCTGCTTACAAAATCATCATGTTTGCAAATGCCATAAATTTGGCAAGAGAGTTCCCAAAAACAAGTAAAAGGGAAGTGAACACAAACACATCAGCCTGGGATACACATTCTTTGTGAAACCACAACTCTCCACTGGAAGAAGCAACATGGACCAGTGGGCTGTGGACTACAAACCTGCACACTTACTCAGGGTGATTTCACTGCATGCTTGTTTTATCCTCTCATCTGTGTCACAATCAAAACTTTTGAATATGACCGTGGATGGCTAAACTTTTATCACTGGAACAGAAGAACGGCACAGTCTAAGGACCTCATCCTCCCAAATTCGCACGCAAGATTGGGAAACTGGAAGTAATAAAGGTCTCAGTAACTGTACACGTTCCCACAACACTGTCACTAACAGCATTCAGAACTTCAGTAGATGCATCCACTCAGCAGAAAATTGACTCAGGCCACCAGGAGAAGGAGAAATACCATATTTAGATAAAATTCCTCCTCCAAGGTTGATAAATTAACTTACATTGACAGGAACAACAGACCAGCCTGAACTTCAACCTGACTCCCTTCACAAGTTTTTACATTACTACCCACCCCCTTCCTATTTGCAGGTCTGTAACCCCTCTTGTTGATTCAACAATGCACAGAGCTTTTAATCTCAGGTTCTGAATAGCCCATTGTTGCAGTTATATCACACGTTAACACAATTACAATGGCAGATAAATATTATCAAATGCATGCAGTGCTGAGTAAATATCATTGCATCACAAATATTAGCTCATCGATGTAGAAAGTTGAATGCAAAATCCATAAGTACATTTGCACTTGTGGATATTTCCATTATCCTAACTGTATATAAAAAATGTACCATCTCCCCAAAGATTGTGGAAAGTACAGAATCACTGGGCTGAAGTGGGGAGTCAGGAAATGTGGCAGTTAGGAGCATTCCTACAGAGAGCTTGCTCAGTTTCAGTGGATAGAGCAGATTCTTGCCTACTGTTATGAGGTGAATGAGCAAGTGCAGCAGGCAGTGAAGAAGGCTAATGGAATGTTGGCCTTTATTACAAAGGGAATTGAGTACAAGAGCAAGGAAATCCTCTTGCATTTGTACAGGGCCCTGGTGAGACCACACCTGGAGCATTGTGTACAGTTTTGGTCTCCAGGGTTAAGGAAGGACATCCTGGCTGTAGAGGAAGTGCAGCGTAGATTCACGAGGTTAATTCCTGGGATGTCTGGACTGTCTTACGCAGAGAGGTTAGAGAGAGTGGGCTTGTACATGCTGGAATTAAGGAGATTGAGAGGGGATCTGATTGAAACATATAAGATTATTAAGGGATTGGACAAGATAGAGGCAGGAAATATGTTCCAGATGCTGGGAGAGTCCAGTACCAGAGGGCATGGTTTGAGAATAAGGGGTAGGTCATTTAGGACAGAGTTAAGGAAAACTTCTTCTCCCAGAGAGTTGTGGGGGTCTGGAATGCATTGCCTCGGAAGGTAGTGGAGGCCAATTCTCTGGATGCTTTCAAGAAGGAGCTAGATAGGTATCTTATGGATAGGGGAATCAAGGGATATGGGGACAAGGCAGGAACCGGGTATTGATAGTAATTGATCAGCCATTATCTCAAAATGGCGGTGCAGGCTCGAAGGGCCGAATGGTCTACTTCTGCATCTATTGTCTATTGTCTATTGTTATAAAATGGGGTGTGGTGTCAGAGAAATGAGATCAGTAGTTACCAAGTGTAAAACTAGACTCAGAAGCAGGATAGCAAGGGTTTCAAACATCAAAGGTCAAAGTAAATTTATTATCAAAGTACACATACATCACCATATACCACCCTGAGATTAATTTTCTTGCAGGCCTACCCAAATGCATAATAATAGAACCAACAGAAGTTGAACATTCAATCAACATTAAACAGGACATAAGTTATTCAATGATAGGCAAGTGAAGCAAAAATGAAGCTTATGAACTCTTTGGTTCAAAAGTCTAATGGTTGAGGACAGTAACTGTTCTTGAACCTGGTGGTGAGAGTCCTGAGGCTTCTGTACCTTCTTCCTGATGGCAGCAGTGAGAAAAGAGCATGGCCTGGGCGGTGAGGATCTTTGATGCTAAGTGCTGCTTTTCTACGGCAACGTTTCATGTAGATGTGTTCGATGGCTGGGGAGGGCTTGACACATGATGTACTTAGCCATATCCACTATATTTTTTTTAAATTCACGGGCATTAGTGCTTCCATACCAGGCTGCGATGCAACCTGTCAACATACTCTCCACTACATATCTGCAGAAGTTTGTCAAAGAGGAGAGACTGTACAAGAGTCTCACGACTCACACCACCAGGCTCAAGATCAATTTCTACCCCTTAACCATCAGTCTCTCGAAGCCAAGGGGATAACTGCACTCAGCTGAGGACTCTTACCTTGTTATTTCATGCTCGTTATTTATTGTTATTTATTTATTATCTGCATTTGCACAGTCTGTGTATAGTTTACAGATCCTGCTTACAGTTACTACTATTCTACAGATTTGCTAAGTTTGCCCAAAGAAAAAAAACTCCAGGGTTGTATGTGGTGACACATACAATATGTACTTGGATAATAAATTTACTTTAAACTTCGAATCTTCACAAACTCTTAAGTAGAGTTGCTGCCATGCTTTCTTTGCAATTACTTTTGTGTGCTGGGGCCCTAGAAATGACATCTGAAATGATAACACCGAGGAATTTAAGCTTGCTGACCCTCTCCACCTCCGATGAGAACTGGCTTACGGTCAGTCAATAATCAGCTCATTTCTCTTGCTGACCTTGAGTTTGCTGCAATGGCGCCACTCAGCCAGATTTTCAATCTCCCTCCTATATGCTGCTTTTTGCCATACTTGTTTTGGCCTATGATAGTGGTGTCATCAGCAAACTTGAACATGACATTGGAGCTGTGCACAGTTATAGTGTACAGCGAGTAGAGCAGGGGGATTAGTACACTGCCTGTGGTACACCTGCGCTGATGGAGATCATGGAAGAGATGTTGCCAATCTGAACAGACTGGGATATGCAGGTGAAGAAATCAAGGGTCCAATTGCAGAAGGAGGTATTGAAGCCAAGGTCTCACTGCTCAGGTTTGAGGGGATGATGGTATTGAATGCTGAGCTGTAGTTGATAAAGAGCATCCTGATGTATACATCTGGTGTTCCAGGATTGAGTGAAAGGCCAATGAGATGGCATCACCGTGGACCGGTTGCCTCAGTAGGTATATTGGAGTGCTGCTTCTCAGGCAGGAGTTGATATACTTCATCACCAACCTCTCAAAGCACTTCATTACACTGGATGTAATTGCTACTGGATGATAGTCATTGAGGCAGGTTACCACGTTCTTCTTAGGCACCGGTATAAATGAAAGCTGCTTGAATAAGGTGGGTACATCATTCTGCCAAAGCAAGAGGTTAATGATTTTAGTGAAGACTCCGGCCACTTGGCTGATACCCCATCTGGGCCAGATGCTTTTTGAGGGTTCATCATCCTAAAGGCTGCTTGAACATCAGCCTCAGAGGCCGAAATCACAGGATCAGGAGCTGTGGGAGTTTGTGATAGCCCCTCCACATTTTGACAGTCAAAACAAGCATGGAAGGAATTCAACTCATCTAGAATTGAAGACCTGTTGTCACTTACGCTGCTTGATTTACCTTTATAAGATGTGATGATATTCAAGCCCCGGACCAACTGTCAAGCAATTTTTATTAATTTTAAATTTATTCCAGTATTGCCACTCCACCCATGAGATGGTTTTCCTCTCATCACTTTCTTGGTCACCAGAATCGAATATCTCAGATCTCTCAGTAGATTGCTGATCTCATGGTTCATCCAGAGCTTCTGGCTGGGGTAGACTCTAAGTGATTCTGTGGGGACAGTTCCCACATCCTAATAACCAACCTGTGACAGCATGGCCTCACTAGCGCTTAGTTGTTTGTGCTTTGATCCAGCTTGAGCGGATGGTTAGAGATCAGAAATGACATCAGTGGCAATGAAGCACGAACAGAAACAAAATTCTTCAGCGTACGTACAATAAAGTTGTGCCAAAACTTGAATATTTGTCCAAGAAACTAATCTTTCACTTCAAAGGATTCCATGAATGCAAAGAGACATAGAAATGATTGTAATGAATGCAGTAAATTCACTCAAGTACGGGAACTGGTGTATTGTCTATGGAACACTACCACGATTCACAAAATGGAGCTACCATGTACCACTCTGAACACAACAGTCTGTAACTTGTGCCATCTCTGTAATTGGAGGTAATGAATAACAATGGCAAGTAACCGGGCTGATTGGAGTGTTGAATTTTTATCTTTTTGCTTTTGCTTTGTTACAAGTGGGGGAGTTTTAATGTGTTTTTAAAGATCGACTGAAAAGGTTTAACACAAAAGAGAAAATGCTTTCTCATCTGAAATTTGTAGTTTCCTAAACAAAAGATTTACCGATGACAGATAGTCAAAACAAATGGATGAGAACAGTTTTATTTTCAGAGTACATCTAGAGTCTTGACAAATGTGGCCATTTTATTATACACAAAACACTCTTCTCTCTGGATTTCATGTCCTATAATCCAGAGGTGCAGTCTATCTCATTCAACGGTGATCACCAACACACTGAAACTGGCTGTGGTACAAGTGCAATAGCCAACAAACAGAATAAAGATGTCCTGGTTCCATCCTGTCAATGAGGATGAGGAGAAAGCAGGGATTTGGCCGATCTGGGAGAATGACTCACAATGATTTATATGGACAGTTCAGAACAGTATGCAACTTATCTTAGCAGTAAAATATTGTATCGTCAAAATGGGCTATCTGATCTGTGTTTACTCCAAATGTCACACATCCCAGCTGCCACATAACAGGTGTCAGATTAGCTAAGAGTCACCAATTTATGATTCCAATGAAAGATCGAATAAAGGTTATCATTTCATCGATACAGTGATATCACCCAGAAAAATGTAGGGCTCAATGTTCATCCAAACAGGCGGCATTAGATATCGATGTCAACTTTTTTTTGTTTTTGTTAAATTACATTAGTCAAACTTTCATAAATATGTCATCACTTAGACCAGCATCTAAAAAGACTAATGCAAACAGTTGTTTTTGATTCAGATCTATATGTCCTATTCAAATTACTTATGTCATTAAAGGCAATAGAAAATTAATTTCAACTCGGCCTCAACAATGATCCCAAACTCTTCACAGCCAAGGAAGCCCTGCTGAAAGGTAATCATGGTTGCAGTGTATGAAACACAATGGACCAATTTATGCACGACAAACTTACATTTAGCAATGTAATAACAACTACATCAAATATTTTAATGATGTTTTTGTGGGATAAATGTTAATCAAATAATTTGATAGAAGAGGTCTTTGAAAGAGTGCTATGGAATTTTAGGTTCACCAAAGAGGGAGTAAGCCTCAGCTATCCTACTTACACATCTGGAGTGAATTTGCCACCAACTGGGCAATGGTGACAAGGAAAAAGTGCCAATTTCATGCAACTTGTCTTTATAATTTAAATCCTTTCAACTCCAGAATTATTTTGGATCTCTTCCAATGCAGTCTGGTCAAGATCAATAGAGGAAAATTTCTCTCATTTTTGAAGTCCAAGCCCTGTTAAGATGAATGGCAACAAAGTGCTATCCTTTTGTTTAAATGTTTGTTTTGTTCTGTATCAATGAACCATCTTTTAGTGACTTAAACATTTATACACTCAAGTATTTATTGCTTTATTGTCTACATTTGCTCACTATAAAAAAAAGGGAAAGAATAATAAATCTAGATTAACAGAAAAGTAACATTGCACTTGGCTGTTGGAAAATCTTCACCTTTTTGCCCACTATCTTGATCCTACTATCCACACACTAAACTTACAAGGATTTTGAACTCTTTTGTTAGAATCCTCCATACTGATGTCATTTAGGTATGCTATCAATCCCTAGCCACTACCAACTAGAAAAGTGCACCATGGAACAAACACTTTACATTTATTATCTGCTACCAATTATTGGTCCACATCACAAGGTGATTCTAGCATTATGCACTCACTTTTCCCAATCTCTTGAGAGGATTCATATCAAATCTTTCTTAAAGATCCATCCAAAATTGGATGACCCCAATAAATTTAGTCAAACCTTCAAAAATACAAGTGCACACTTGGACCATTATCTCATTAAAATTATTCCTCCTTCCTTAATGAAATGCATTTGGAATTTTCAAATCCAAAAAGCCACAACTCCTACACTCAAAGCATTTTGTACATGTACAGATAATGGCTCTGAATGTTCTATGATAGCATAAATAAATGTCACAAGTGAAAGAAAGTAAAACTCAAAACTCTTTCAGCACCTTCCTTCAACAAACATTCCCAACACCAACACAATAAAACAGAGGTATGCTTTGATAAAACCTGGACTTCATAAAACAGTGGCAAACCTACGTCAGCATTTCATGCAGCCAACGTATTAACCCATCATAGGGCAATGGTCACCATACAAAGAAAGCAACACCTTTATTTAAAGAAATACCTTGACAATCCTCACAGGGAGTACAAGTCAGGCAGCAATTATCAGAAGAATTAAACACATGGGATGATGAGCTTGGTACTCTTTACTGAGGAAGTAAAAGGTCATGAGATTAAGAGCAGATGCAAGAGTGACTGGACATTACCCATTACACAGGATGAGCTTTATGACAAAATGGAGCCATAGAGAAATACCACATGGAAACTGGCCCTTCGGCCCACCTCGTCTGCACCAGTAATCATTTGCTTATACTAGATGATACATTAATTTCAATCCCTAATATTTTCCATGCATTCTCCTGATCTTCCCCAATTATAGCACTCATCTACACACTAATGGTAATTAACCTACCACCCTTGACAGAGGGAACCTGCAAACTCCATTCAGATATCACGCAAGGTCAAAATTAAACCCCGATGTCTGGCTGCTTCACAGAACCAATGAAGGAGCTGTATGACTGTGCCACACAATTTAATATGTTTGCATCAAATCAAATAACCAACGGCAGGCAAAATGCTAATCTGCAGCTTTTCATTTCCTTCAAAAATTGTCTGCCACAAGAGACATAATGTTCCTCCTTCAACTCTAGCTGGCTTTCTGGAGTCTATTTACCAGCTGGAATTACTTCAGCACTGTGTTTCAAGCTGCTAAATAGATGGCTAGTTTTAATTAAGGGTCCCATATTTTGGATTTCATTCCTGGTAAGTGTGATGCACACCAGTTATGCTTATGAATAAAAATTCTGTTCTGTATGTTGTGGCACATTTGAAGTTATTTTCAGTTAGTTCACGTGGCATAACATAGAACCTCACCAAATGTTGGAGAAGATGCATAAACTACATCACAGAAGTCAATATCTAAGGAGAAATGAGTTTGTGGTGACCGACATTTTTCGATGCTAGATTGTGATACAAGAGATGAAATTAGTCAAGTGCACCCAGAAGTGCAATAAATCATTAGGTTCTTTTCATAGGCACTGCAGGTGCTCAGCGAAGCAGTCTCCCAATCTACGTTGGGTTGCACTGATATATAGGAAGCCACATTGGGAGCACCAGATACAGTAGATGACCCCAACAGACTCACGGGTGAAGTGCCACCCCACTTGGAAGGACTGTTTTGGGCCCTGAATAAGAGTGAGGGAGGACGTGTAGGGGTTCACTTGTATGGATAAGTGCCAGGAGGGAGATCAGTGAGGAGGGATGAACAGACAAGGGAGTTTGTCTGGAGTGACCCCAGCAGAAAGTGGGGGGGGGGGGGGGGCGGGATGGAAAGATGTGCTTGACGGTCAGATCCTGTTGGAGAAGGCAGAAATTATGGAGAAACTTCCCGATTGCCAGGAGGCAAAGAGTGAAAATAACGGGAGCCTTTTCTGGTTGACTGTCGGTGACTAGTGGTGTTCCACAGAGGTCTATGTGGGGACTGCTTCTTGTTACCTTGACTTGGATGACAGAATTGATGGCTTTATGGCAAAGAATGCAGATGATATGAAGATAGGAGGGGGGACAGGTAGTTTTGAGGAAGTAGAGAGGCTACAGAAGGACTTAGAGAGATTAGGAGAACGAGCAAAGAAGTGGCAGATGAAATAGTGTCGGGAAGCGTATGGTTATGCACTTTGATGGAAGAAATAAAAGGGTACTTTCTAAATGAAGAGAAAATTCAAAGATCTGAGGTGCAGAGCGACTTGCGAGACCTTCCGCAGGATTCCCTAAAGGTTAATTTGCAGGTTGAGTCTTTGGTGAGGAAGGCAAATGCAGTGTTAGCATTCATTTCAAGAGGATTAGAATACAAAAGCAAGGATGTAACATTGAAGCTTTATAAAGCACTGGTGAGGCCTCACTTGGAGTATTGTGAGCAATTTTGGGCCTCTTGTCTTAGAAAGAATGTGCTGACATCGGAGAGGGTTCAAAGGACATTCACAAAAATGATTCTGGGATTGAAAGGCTTTTCATATGAGGAGCATTTGATGGCTCTGACCTGTACTCACTAGGATTCAGAATGAGGGGTGACGTTATTGAAACCTGTCGATGTTGAAAGGCCTCAAAAGAGTTGAGGTGGAAAAGGTGCAATGTTGGGGGAGTCTAGGACGAGTGGACACAGGCTCAGAATAGAGTGACATCATTTTAGAATGGACATGGGGAGGAATTTGTTGCCACAGGTGGCTGTGGAGGCAATGTATTTAAGTATATTTAAGCCAGAGGTTGATAGAAACTTGATTAGTCAGAGCATGAAGGGATATGGGGAGAAGGCAGAAGATTGGGAAAATGGACCAGCCATGATGAAATGGTGGAGCAGACTCGATGAGCCAAATGGCCTAATTCTGCTCCTATATCTTATTGTCCTCACAAAGATTAACACTTTACAGCACAGTGTTTCAATTGAGAAACAAACAGCTCTTAAGCGATTCTCTCCCCCCTCCAACCTTTTTACTAACTGACTGATTCTGGTGGGATTTGTCTCCAAGTATAGTCTCAACCTTAACAATACTCACTCTTTTAGGTTAAGTGCAATACATAGAAGCAGTGTTGCCCAGAAGCACTCCAGATCATCTCTGGTTTCCCAAACTCAGAAATGAACCTTCTTGCATTGCCAAATCTTCATTAATCTGCCTGTGGAAAAAAACTGTGAAAATGGGCCACTTCCCACCCACCCCAACCAGGCTCCAAGCTACTTGAGAATACTTCATGATTTCTTAAGAGCGACTGCACTGATGTTTATAGCTTCTGCAATGGCACATTAATCTTGTCGCCTGTAAAAGAGGGTGGGAAATAATGACTTGGTGTCTCAAAGTCCATTTTAACAAATGAGTAGGAATCAGAATTTCAATTTCCACGGAAAGGAACTTGACCTCATTAAATCTTCTTTCCAATTGAAAAGCCTTACAAGAAACATTTCTTTTGACTTGAAATACAAGGACTTTACAGAGACTAGGACTTTATTCCCTAGAATGTAGGAGACGGGGGGTGACCTAATGGAGGTACATAAGATCATGAGTGGCATACAAAAAGTGAAAGTGCATAGTCTTTTCACCCAGGGAGAGGGTGCTTAATAACAAAGAAGTCATAGATTTAAGATCAGAGACAAGAAATTTAAAAGGGGCTTCAGGACAGCTTTTTCATGTAAAGGGTGGTGTGTATTTGGAATGAGTTGTCAGAAATAGTGGTTGAGGTAGGCACATTAACAACTGCTAAAAGCCAGTTAGGTAGGTACCTGGATAGGAAAGGTTTAGCAGACGAAGGGTCAGCATTGACAATTTGAGTCAATGGGTCTGCTCCCATGCTGGATGACTAATGACACAGTGAGCTCCAACTTGCCCACCCAGGGAATGCTCTCCTCTTGATGCTGCCATCAGGAAGAAGGCACAAGTGCCTCAGGACTCACACCACCAACTTCAGGAACAGTTACTACTCATCAACCATCAGGTTCTTGAACCAAAGGGGATAACTTCACTCTATTTCACTTGCCCCAACATTGAAATGTTCCCACAACCAATGGACTCCAAGGACTCTATTGTTCTCAATATTTATTGCTTATTTATTATTATTACGACTTCCTTTTGCATTTGCACAGCTTGTTACCTTCTGCATTTTGATTGAACATCCTATTCTATAGATGGAGGGCATCGCGTAGTCAAGATGGCACTAACGGCGACTCCTTTGCTTGCATCTTCGGAAATAGCTCTATTTCCATCTTTAATATCTGTATTTTTCCCTTTCAGGGTTCTTTCGAAGGCCCTGACTTGCCGACCGGTTCTTTGCAGGAATGGGACCCGCTCTCAGGATTTCATAACTGGCCATTATCAGACATGCCAAGGGCGCGACCCAAGACTTTGGCTCTCCTTTGGAGGCCTAGGATCCTGGGGCTCTTGAGACGGACGGATCAAAGGTCAGTGTCCTGACAGACCGGTGTGTCATGGGAGCTGGAAGATCATTGGTTGTGTGCCCAGAGACCCGAGATCTTTGGGCACAGAGCTCGGAAAAAGTAACACAACGGATGAACAAGTGGTCTTTGGGGTAAAAAAGTCGGTGTATTTGCTGTTGCTTTGCTCACACTTGAGTGCTCAGTGGTGGGTGCTGATGCTTTTTTTTGTTGGTGAGGGGGAGGGGGAGCTTTGGGGTTCTAACATTTAACTGTCATTCGTTCTTTGGGGACTCCTCTGTTTTTGTGGATGTTTGCGAAGAAAAAGCATTTCAGGATGTAAATTGTATACTTCTCTGACATTAAATGTACCCTTGAAACTTATTGAGTATGCCCACAAGATAATCAGAATAATGAGATAATGAATCTCCGGTTTGTATATGGTGACATACATGTACTTCGATAATAAAATACACATTGAACTTACGAATTCAAGACTCCCACAAGTTACAGAATGGACCATTCCACGTAGTGCAGAATATCTGGGTGTGTCTATCTCTTGTAATTATATTACATCTATTTCCCACTGCACTGTCCCTAAATTCTTCAAAGGACTGGCATCCAGAGTTACAACATAAGAATTCAATGTTCCTTTATTTACAGAAGAGGAGAGAATGTAGGGCCAAATTAAGGAAGCAGGGGTCACTACAGAACTTCTGTATCCATTCTCACAATGCATAAAAACAATTTCAGAAGATTAATTTTTTCCAACCATTTCCAAATGTTTCTCAACGCCACTGCACAACACCTATTATCTGCCAGTCACAGTACACGTCCCACATTCCTCTGTTTCAGACAAACACCTCAGCAGGAAATGAATCATGTTGTCCACTTGCCCAATAGTTTAAATATGTGACACAGAATCTGTAGATAAAAAAATATCAATACCAGGGACGGCTGATGTTTGTTTCGACTCAAGTTCTCAGCAGAGTTTCCTCCTGATATCTCACTTTGTAGAACCAGACACTGTCCAATTGCAAAGACTTTTATCCCAGAGTAGTATGTTCCAGTTCAAGAACAACTCTTCATTGTAGCCATAACAACCAGTTCAATGTTTCAGTTCAGAGAAGGCTAACAAAATGAAAAATTAATGGAAGTGTGATTGTATTTCAATGTAGACTCAAACATAAATTCTCTCACGACTCATCTTTTGCTTTTTATACTGGTCACGTCCCCCCTGCTTTCTAATGCAGGGTTCCACCTGAAACTTCAACAACTCCCCCCCTCCCCTACAGATAATGCTCAACCCACTGAGTTCCTCCAACAGATTGTTGGTTGTTGTAAGATCTGTCAATCTAATTTATCAGTGGTGGCTCTGTTGGTTGTACATCTTCACAAAGTTAAAAGGCACTGACTACATTCCTGTTCAGAGACATAAAACACAAAAATTTGCACTGACACTTCAGTGAAGTACAGAAAGACTGGTAGATTTAAGGTACAATATTTTAGGCGAAAATGTTTTTATAAAAGTCCTGTCAACTCTTTCAGGTAACGTACAAAAATTGAGTGACCCTGTTAGAAAAGATTTTTTTTTTCCAAGGTTTGGGACAAAATTGATCACTTTCATATTTTTAAAATCTTTTCTGCATCCAATCTAAGAATTTCACTTCTTTCATAGAATCATGCACCTCAGAAAGGAGCCCTTCTGCCCGATTTATCCATGCTGACCAAGATACTCATCCAATCTTGTCCCATTTGCAGAATCGTGGCGGTGAGGATTAAACAAAGTACCCCATATTGTGAATGATCCAGTGTTTTACAAAAGGTAAACTTGTTCCCAGGATGTGACTTTCCATTCCAGGACATCAGAGATGTGCTCCTTTGTTAAAAGGAAGCATTTCCCTCACTCCACTGTTGATGCTGCCCTCACCCGCATCTCCTCCGTTTCCCATACATTCACAGCTACCTCATCTACTCACTGCCGTAATAGTGATACAAGTTCTTCTTGTCCTTACCGACTACCACATCAGCCTCTGCATCCAACACATTATCCTCCACTACAGTGGCAGGTGCCAACGTTTTTTTAAATTATTGTTAGTGGGGGAGAGGGGATCATTGCTGGCTGCCGTTTACATGGGGGAGGGAGGGGAGCTGGGGGGGACTTTGGGGTTCTAACATTTAACTGTCATTCATTCTTTGGGGGCACTCCTCTGCTTCTCGTGGATGGTTGCGAAGAAAAAGCATTTCAGGATGTATATTGTATGCATATCTGACATTAAATGTACTGCTGAAACCTTTGAACTTCCAGCATCTCCAAAGACATCCTACAATCAAACATGTCCTTTTCTCTGCAAACCCACACCCTCACCCCTGCTTTCTGCAGGGATCAGTCCCTTCACAATTCCCTTGTCCATTCATCCCTCCCCGCTAATCCCTCTCTAGGCATATATCCCTGCAAGTGACCTGCTCATACACCTCCTCCCTCACCTCCATTCAGGCCCCCAAACAATCCTTCCAGGTGAGGCAACATTTCCCCTGTGGATCTGCCGGAGTTGTCTATTGCTCCTAATGCAGCCTCCTCTGCATTAGTGAGATCCATCATAACTCGGAGGACCGCTTCGCAGAGTTCACATCTCAGCACCATGCACCACAAGCTGGGCTTCCCGGAGGCCAAACATTTCAATTCTGATTCCCATTCTGACACGGTCTCTCGTGCCAAGATGAGGCCACCTTCAGGGTGGAGGAGCAACAAACAGCTTATACTCCATCTGAGTAGCCTCCAACCTGATGCCATGAATATTGATTTCCCCATCCGTTAAACAAATCACCCCTCCCCACTCTTGATCTTTTACCTCTTCTCACCTGCCTATTACTTCCCCCTTGGTCCCCTCCTCCTTCTCCTATGGTCCACTCTCCTCTCTAATCAGATTCTTTCTTCTCCGGCCCTTAAACTTCTTAACTCACTTAAGAAGACAGGCTTCACCTGTCATCTTCCAGTGAGCCTCTTTCCCCCACCCCACGCCGGCTTATTATTCTGGTATCTACCCCCTTCCTTCTCAGTCCTGAAGAACAGTCTTGACCCCCAAGCATTGACTATCTATTCATGTGTATAGATGCTGCCTGACCTGCCGAGTCCCTCTAGCATTTTGTGTGTGTTGCTTTGGATTTCCAGCATCTGCAGAATCTCTTGTGTTTATGAAAAGGTCAATTTTGCTTCTTTGCTTTGGTACTTGCCTTGTAAATTAAAGCCCAAAGCCCAAGTAACAATTTTGCAACATTTCCTCAAACTGATTATCTTTTGCTACTTACGTTACTGGTTACGTGCAAATTGGTTGCTGTGTATCCTATATTACCATTCAAAAATACTCATTGGCTGTGAAGTCTTCGTGGTGCCCTCAAAGGACTGCGAGCACAACATAATTGCAAACTCTTCTTTGTTCTTGATTATAAACTCTTGTGTAAGAGTTCAAACTCATCTCTTCACAGGCGTGTATTATGTGATATGGGAGATAGAGTGCTTCTGCTTACATAGTATAGCCATTGCAGGATCTAAAAATGTAATTAGCAGTAGAAATACTGCTGGGGATTAGAAACGTGCTCTTATAAAATCTGAATCACTCACAGCTTGGGGAAAGCAGCAGAAAGGACATTAATAGAAGAAATGTCAAAAGAACCAAGCATTATATAGGATTGGCAACAATAGCACGTGGTTTCTCATTAAATGCAGGCCAAATATTTTTTCAGGGTTACAGCAAAATAGTTAACGATTCTACCTGGATAATTTTCATTTTAAATAACACACACACACACACCTCCCCCCCCCCCCCCCCCCACCGGCAACACTTTTGGTATCTGATTGATCCCATTCCATTGTTGCTTGCCTGCAGCTCTCCTTTCTCCCTACCTCACATCATTCATCTAATTCACCTTGGAATGCACAATATCTGCTTCCAGGCAATGCATCCTGGTCAGAACAACAAGCTGTGTTAAGGCCTTGCCAATCATCTTCAATCTGTGTGTTGATCGCTGCAGATTCCCCAGATCTATCGAAACCATTCATGATTTTTGAACAACCTGAACCTCATGTTCACCCTCTGCTCCAAAAGAACAAACTACACTTGTCTGCTGGAGAAAGAATACCACATACTTAGATACTTAGAAGGTACTTGGAAAAAAAAACCGAAATGCATTTAAAATGACATTAAAGTTTAAAGCGATATGGGATCAAGATCTCCCTTCTTGATCACAAAATTCTCTCAGTATTTCAGGAACACTGATTACTTTGGATACTTAAAACCACAAGACATCGGAGCAGAACCAGGCTGTTCGGCCCATTGAATCTGCTCCACAACTTCATCATGACTGATCCATTTCCCTGCTCAACCCCTTCCCCTGCCTTCTCTCCATAACCTTTCGTGCCCTGACAAATCAGCAACTTATCAACCTCCACCTTAATATACCCAATAACCTGTCATCCGCAGCCACAAGTGGCAACAAATTCTGCAGATTTACCACCCTCTGGCAAAAGAAATTCCTCCTCATCTCCGTTCTAAATGGTCATCCCACTATTCTGAGGCTGTGCCTGCTTTTCTTACATTTCCCACTACAGGAAACATTCTTCCCACATGCACTCTTGCTAGCCCTTTCAACATTTTCCTAAGTATCAATGAGACACCCTCTCATTCTTCTAAATTCCACTGAGTAAATGCCCAGAACCATAAACTCTCCTCTTACCATTCCTAGTATCATTCTTGTGAACCTCCTGAGCCCTCTCTAACATCAGCACATCTTTCCTCAGCGAAAGGGCCCAAAACTGCTCACAATACAACATGTGAGGGCTCACCTGTGCTTTATAAATCCACATTACATCAATTTCTTTGTATTCTAGTGCTCTCAACATGAATGTTAACATTGCATTTGCCTTCAACAGCAACTCAACGTGCAAGTTTATCTTAAGAGGATCTTGCACAAGGACTCCCAAGACTCTTTGCACCTTGCAATTTTGCAAGTTCTGCCCGTTTAGAAAATAGTCTACGCTTTTACTCCTTTGACCAAAGTGCATGACCATGCCCTTCCCAACACGGTATTCCATCTGCCATTTCTTTGTATCATCCACAAACTTGAACACAAACCTAACAATTCCATCATGTAAATCACTGGCATATAACATTAAAAGAATCGGTCTCAACACCAACTCCTGCGGACCACCATGAGACACCAAATAACCAGAAAAGGCTCCCTTTATTCCCACTCTTTGCTTCCTGCCAATCGCCCAATCCCCTACTGATGCTAGTAACCTTCATGGAAAATTGGGGCTCGTATGTTGTTAATCACCCTGTGTGTGACATCTTGTCAAAAGCCATCTGAAAATCCAAGTACACACCATCTTTTTTGTCTATCTTACCTATTATTTCCTCAAAAAAAATCAGAATAGAATTGACAGGCAAAATTAAGGAAACCATGCTGATTAAGGCCTATCTGGCCTCCAAATACCCTCAGTCATCATACTTAACAATGGACTCCACATC
Organism: Hemitrygon akajei; assembly: GCF_048418815.1. Lineage (NCBI taxonomy): Eukaryota > Metazoa > Chordata > Chondrichthyes > Myliobatiformes > Dasyatidae > Hemitrygon > Hemitrygon akajei. Next base: position 52,474,407 of record NC_133129.1, read on the forward strand.
TTCCCAGCCACTGAGGTGATGCTAGCTAGCCCATAATTTCCCTTCTTCTGCCTCCCTCCTTTCTTGAAGAGTACAGTGACATTTGCTTTTCTGTTGTCTTTGACTCCTTTGTCAGCCACAGTTGCGTCATCCTGCCTTTAGAATGCTGCTGCTTCTTTGGAATGCATCTATCCTGCACCTTCCGAATTGCTCCCTGAAACTCCAGCCATTGCTGTTCTGCCATCATCCCTGCTAGTGTCCCCTTCCAATCAGCTCCTCTTTCAAGCCTCTATAATTCCCTTTACTCCACGGTAAGTTTAGGTTCTCACTCTCAAATTACAGGGCGAATTCTAACATATTATGGTCACCCTCCCCGAAGGGTTGCTTTACCTTAAGCTTCCTAATCAAATCTGGTTCATTACACAACACCCAATCCACAGTAGCCGGTCCCATAGTGGGCTCAACCACAAGCTGCTCTAAAAAGCTACTGCATAGGCATTCTACAAATCCTCTCTCGTGATCCAACACCAACCAGAGTTTTCCAATCTACCTGCATATTGAAATCCCACATGATGTTGTAACATTGCCCTTTTGACATTCCTTTTCTATCTCCCGCTGCAATTTGTAATCTAAACCCGGCTACTATTTAGAGACTTGCATATATTCCTATCAGGATCTTTTTACCCTTGCAGTTTTATAACTCTACCCACGTTTTCTACCTCTTCCAATCCTATGTCATCTTTTTCTAAAGATTTGATTTCATTTTTTACTAACAGAACCAACTCACCCCCTCACTTACTTGCCTGTGCTTTCCATACAATATGTATCTGTGGATGTTAAGCTCCCAACTATATTCTTTCAGCCATGACTCAGTGATGCCTACAACATCATACCCGCCAATTTCCAACTGCACTACAAGATTATCTACCTTATTCTGTATACTGTGTGCAGTCAAAGATTACACTTTCAGTCCTATTGGTTACTGTAGTTGAACTTATCCCTCTGACTGCAGTTTTACTCTATCACCTGCCTATCCATCCTGACAGTCTCACTACACACTGCATCTGTTTGTATACCAACTTCCCCATCCTCAGCCCTATCACTCCAGTTCCCATCCATCCCCCAGTCAAATTACTTTAAACCCTCCCCAACAGCTCGAGCAAACCTGTCAAGCAAGGACATCGGTTCTCCTCGGTTCCAGGTATTATCTTGTACGTGTCATACCTTCTTGAGAAGAGATCCCAATGATCCAGGAATCTGAAGCCCTGCCTCCTACACAAGTTCCTCAGCCAATCATTCATCTGCCAAATCATCCTGTTCTTACCCTCACCAGCACAAGCAGCAATCTAGAGATCACTACCCTGGAGGTCCCCCTTTTCAGCTTTCGACCTAACTCCACAAGTTCTCCCTTCAGGGCCTCCTTCCTTTTCCTACCTATGTTATTAGGTACCAATATGTACCTTGACTTCTGGCTGCTCACCCTCCCCCTTTAGAATACCGTAGTTGCAATCCAGACGTCTCTGACCCTGGAACCTGGGAGTCTGAGTGTCTCTTTCACGTCCACAGAATCTTGTGTTTACTGCTTTAACTATGGAATTGTTTGTTATGTTATGATTGCACTGCCCCGGGAAACGCTGTCTCATTCTGCCCTGCAGAGCTGATGTACAGTTAGAATGACAATAAAGTTTTTGAATCTTGAATCCCTATCACGAATGCAGTCCTCTTCTCCCCCACTTCCCTTCTGAGCCACAGCACCAGAGACCTTGGTAGGTAGGTAGTCCCCTCAACAGTATCCAAAACGGTATACTTATTATTGAGGGGAACACCCACAGGGGTACTCTACACTGGCTGCCCATTTCCTTTCCCTCTCCTGACAGTCACTTAGGTACCTGCCTCCTGCAAAACCATTTATTCTTTCCTAGAGACAATACAATTTGAATTAACCAAGTTTACTCTCAACCTGTAGTCAATCGGACAGTTGTTCTTTAGTGGTTTTGTAATAATATTAAGTAACAACTAGGAAATATCCAATGTTTAATTCCACACAACTTTAAAGCATTACCCACCATCACAGTAACACTGTTCCCTAAACAAAACCAAATTTGGAAAATAATGATAAATAATTCTCATACAACAGGTACGAATCTCGAGTATATCATGAAGGAAAGAAAGTAAGGCAAAAGATGAACTTTGGCCATGACAAAATCTTCATAGTTGAATAGGATATCATATTTTATCACCTTTTATAATGATAGATTATACCAGCAGAATGCTTGTTGCTCCAGATTTCGACTTTTGCTGGATCCTGCACTCTGCGTGACAAGACATGAAGTCCAGTTGAACTTGTTTCCACCCAGAGATTTGCGAGGTGAGAACTTGGGATATTCACTGATGATTGAACAATGGTCAATTCTGCTGCTGCCCCTCGGCAAATGTATCACTCCACATCTGCAATCAACAAAACAACTAGGCCTGGGCTAATTAATGGCAAGTGGCAGTGCCAGAGAAGTAACAAAGAATGCCCTTTTCCAGTGAGAGAGTATCTAACTAACTGCCCTTAATTATCATCACTGATTCCCCATTATCTACACTCTGGGGTGACAGTCAAAATTAAGCTGAAATTCAATTGGACTGCTCATATAATCAAGAAGCAATAAGTTGGAGGAACTGGCTTCGATTATTCATTTACCTCCAAACATGCTGCCTCGCCTGCTGAGTTCCTGCAGTGTTTTGTACGGGTCGACATTTCACATCGAACTTTATATTGATGCAACACACACAAAATGCTGGTGGAACTCAGCAGGTCAGACAGCATCCATGGAAATGAACAAACCTTCAACATTTTTGACCAAGACCCTTCTTCAGGACTGGAAAGGAAGGGGGAAAAGATGCCAGAATAAAAAGGTGGGTGAGGGCAAGAAAGGTAGCTGTAAGGTGATAGGTGAAGCTAAGTGGGAGGGAAAGGTAAAGGGCAGGAGGGGAAGGAATCTGATAGGAGAGGAGAGTGGACCATAGGAAAAAGGGAAGGAGTAAGGGCAACAAGGGAAGGTGATAGGCAGATGAGAAGAGACAAGAAGCCAGAGTGGGGAATAGAAGAGGGGAGGGAAAACATTTTTTTATTGGAAGCAGAAATCAATATTAATGCCAGCAGGTTGGAGGCTACTCAGACAGAATACAAGGTGTTGCTCCTCCACCCTGAGGGAGCCTCATTATAGCACAGGAGGCAGCCATGGCCCAATATGTCAGAATGGGAATGGGAATGAGAATTGGAATTAAAAAGTTGGGCTACTGTAAAGTTCCGCTTTTGGAGGGTGGAACAGAGATGCTCAATGAAATGGTCCACCAATTTACGAATGGTCTCACCAGTGCAGAGGACCAGATACAATAGATTACCTCGGCAGATCTGCGAAGTGAAGTGTTGCCTCATCTGAAAGGACTGTTTGGGGCCCTGAATGAATGTGAGGGAGGAGGTGGGTGGGTAGATGTAGCATTTTGGCCACTTGCAGGATTAAGTACTGGGCCGGAGATTAGTGGGGAGGAACACATGGACAAAGGAATCACAGAGGGAACGATCCCTGCAAAAGAGAGGTTTGGGGGTAAGGACGTGTTTAGTGGTAGGATCACTGTGGAGATGATGGATGTTGTGGAGAATGATGTGTTGGATGTGGAGGTTCATGGGGTGGTAGGCAAGGACAAGAGGAACTTTGCACTGATACAGTTTTGATCTGAAACGTCAGCAATTCATTTCCTTTCAGAAATGCTGCACAAACCACTGAGTTCTTCCAGCAGACTGCTTGCTGCCAGATTCCAGAATCTGCAGTCTCTTGTGTCTCCAGTTATGTAAGTAATATGGCCATTATGGCAAATCAGAGGACGTGCATCCTCTGGTGAGTCACATCCCTTCTGACACTCCAAAACCTTGCCATCATTTGTAAGGTGTCTCCACTTGGCTGGATGAGTGGCCCTCCAACAACACCAAGACTGACATCACCCTGGATAAAGCAATCCACTTAACTTGTATCACATCCACCAGCCTAAACATTAATTCTCTAGCTGTGACATACAGTGGCTGCAGTCTGCACCATCTGCAAAATGTAGTACAGATACTCATTTATTTCACTTCAACTGCAGCTCCCAAATCTATTCTTTACCACCAGAGAGGTCAAGGCAAGAGGCATATGCGATCACCACCCCATTTAGGCTCCCTATCAACTCAAACATCAACCTAACTCAGAAATTGTTGTTCTATCACCATTCCGAATCCTAGAATTCCCTTCCCTCTGGTACTTTCAGAGTAACCTTCACCAAAAGGTATCAGGCAGTTAAAGTTTCCACACCACACTCCCTTAAATATCATTGGGAACAGGCAATAAATCAGAGTCTTACTGCAATGCACACCCTATTATAAATAGTTCACCAGGATAGGCATTAAAGGGGCAACACAAATGGAGTCAGTGAGCAACTGTTCTTTGAGAGAAAGACACAAAAATTGCTATCGAGTCAACGATACACATGACTTATAAAGAACAATAACAGGTCACTAAAAAATCTTATCATCAACTTGTTTGTAAAGATCAGAAAACTGGTAGAGAATGGTAGCACAGATGGTGTCCAGAGACTGAAGTAAGTTTGCCTCAGAAGATCCATAAGCCTGATTATACCCAGGTCATAATTCATCGTAGTCATCAGCACATTCTGAAAGACTTCACCATATGCTGCTAGTAAACAGAGTCTTTTATTTTCCAGAAAGATGTTCAATTAATTAAATCATAGCCTTCATAAAAATGATGTTCGCCTACAAATTAAATATAGGAATAATTAAGGAGATTGAATTTATTCTGATGAGAAATATTCTCCAGCGAAGTGTAAACTTAAAGAAGGAGAAAACTGATGAGCTAATTAACTAAAACAGCAAGATAGTACTATCTGCCAAAACCATCTTCGAGGACTTTCTCTCACAAACCTTGCTCAATAATAAACAAAACTAAAAATACCAACTCACTTCAATGACATTCCAACTATACAGATGTGCAAAGCAATTTGCTATAAATTCTTCTGCAGATCACAAAAGCTTACAGAATTGACAGATTTTCAGTTGTGAAAGGTATCTTTCAAAGTAAACCAGTTGAGTACTGACAGAGCAAGTATGTTGTTTAACAATCAATCAATAATGCATAAGACTTGCAGAGTACTGATGAAGAAAGCAAGCTGAGATATGCTAAATTTAAACTAAAATCTCTTATTTGCTTACACATAAAAGCCAGATCTCACAAAGTCCACTCATTTGGTTTTGTGAATTTGTTTTTTACTTTTGAATGTTGTTCCTCAATGCAACCAACAGCAGTTATTGATCTAAAAACTCGAGCATCTCTAATGTCCCCACCTACCACTATGAGAACCTGAACTTATCAACTGCTGCCTCTGATACTCTGCTCTTTATACAACAGTCTTTGTTGTGTATTTAATATTTGAGTAATATTGTAAGTATATTGTTTGATTAAGCATTCCTTTGTTTAAATAATACATTGCGGATTATATGTAAAAATATGTGAATTGTATACATCATGACACTAATACGTCACACTAAAGAAAGAAATGAAGTCAGTCTCGATTCCCCAGACTGTGTCTTTCTTTTAATTCGTTTAATGTTTGGAGCTGCAAAACATAACAGTGCAATGAGGAAGTTTTAAACTATCTTGAGACAGCTACCTACCAGTTGAAGTGCAGCAAGACAGCGAGGAACAGTTGAATGAAAAAGGAATCGTAGCACGTGCTCTTCAGGAGGGGAGAAGATGTTTGAGTTTAAAACAAAAAGGGCAGAAAACCTGCATTCATAAGCAGTGAGTACCGGGTGATAGTAATCACGAAAAGAAAAGCAGAAATGGCTGACTACATCGGAAAGACTAATGCGTTCCAATAAAGAACAGATAACTCGATATTGGAAATGGAGCGAACAGAGCAGTTTTTTAAAAAAAGCCAATTAAGTACCCAATGAGAAACAAGAACCAGTTTTGCTGAATGCATTAGATTTAAAGTTATAGTTGCTTAGGAGTTTGGCTGCTCCAAACAAACCAGCAGAAACGAGGTTTGCTGATATCATGAAAGTATTGCAGGAACATTTAGAACCAAAATCATTGTTGACTGCAGAATGCTTAGGTTTCATAAATGGAATCAAAAGGCAGGGGAGTCCATTTCATCTTACATGGCTGAATTGAAGAGAATATCTAAGCATTGCCAGTTAAGTGATAGGCTTGTTGATGTATTTTTATGCCTGAATGGGACAATTTAAAATTTACTACGCTATGTATATCTGTATATAGCAGATGTATTATACCTACGCAAATACAAGTTGAGATACATTCTATATTGAATTGGAGTTTAGAGCCAAGCAGGGAGGAGCATTGTGTATTTAGTACTTCAGTATTATTTGAGTAATATTGTAAATATATTGTTTGATTAACCATTCTTGTTTAACCAATTCCTTATGAGTTATTTGTAAAAATACGTGAATTGCATATGTCATGCGCTACCACGTCATATGTGCACATTTTGCTATAGAACAAACCAAGGCTCACTTCTCCTGGCTCCTTTGGTTTCCTTTCAATTAATTTAATGTTTTGGAGTTACTAAATATAACACTCTTCCTGATCAGGATAGGTTAACAAATATCCTTGAGAACAAGGGATGGGAGAGGACAACCACATGCGCGTCCAATTCTTCAAAGAAATATTTTGACAGGTACATTGATAGGAAAAGGTTTAGGGCAGGGGTTCCCAACCTTTTTAATGCCATAAACCCCTACCATTAACCGAGGGGTCCGTGAACCTCAGATTGGGAACCCCTGGTTTAGAGTGATATGAATCAAATGGAACTAGTTTAGATAGCATCTTGTTTGGCATGAACATGTTAGTTTCGATGACCAGTCTCGATGCCATATCATTATGACTAACTGTACACACTACCCCAATCAGTTTAAAATACCATGCCGAATAAGAGTTGTGATAAATGGATTTGGAAACCATCGACTGCATGCAACCACTCTCAGCTGCTGAGTCCTCAATGACAACTCTCACAGTTGTGGCAAGATAATGACAATGATGAATATGACCAGATCGTTCTCACATCAATGAACCAAACAAGTAGAGGCCTATTTCTTCATTCCACAGATAAATTTTCAATATTAAGGCTGTATATGGTATACATACTGAGGTAATAAATTTACTTCGAACTTTAAAACAGCAAAGCAAAAGTAAAATATAGAATGAAGTCAGAATTACTGGCAAAATAAAATTAGAGAGGAAAGTAGGAAAAGAGAGACAGGAGAATTTGCAGGCATATTGCTTCCAATGCTTAGCAGCACAGCAGTCGAGAATGATTCAGGCAAACCATGCAGATAAGTGGGGACTTCAATTAAGACAAATTAAATAGAAGTTTGTGGTGCTATTCTTAGAGTTTAACTTCAAGCAGACTATATAATGTATTTCATTATGGCATAAAACATTCCAAGCTGATTCACAAGAGCAATAATAAGAACAGGCACAAAAGATGAAGTACATGTGTACATTGGCAAAAGCTTGAGTCAAAGATGTAGGGCTCAAGCAACATAGAAAAGGGGTAAAAGAGAGGAAACATAAGAGCCTTGGCAGCTGAGGAAACTGACCCCATTAATGGAGCTACCAGACTGGGGGTCTAATAGGGAGTGATCACAGGGCAAGAACTGAACCAGAACAGATGAACTAGAGGACATTACAATAATTGTTGGTGAAGATAGGCAGATTATGCAGGGGTGTGAAAACTTGGCTAAGAATTATAGCAACACACACACAAACCACTGGAGGAACGCAGTAAGCTGGGCAGCATCTATGGAAAAGAGTACAGTCAACAGGGGGTAGGGAGAAACACAAGGTGATAGGTATAACTGGGAGGGGGAGGATGAAGTAAAGAGCTGGGATGTTGATTGGTGAAAGAGATACAGGGCTGGAGAAGGGGGAGTCTGTTAGATGACAGAAGGCCATGGAAGAAAGAAAAGGGGGGAGGAGCACTAGAGGGAGGAGATGGGCAAGCAAGGAGATAGGTGAGAGAAGGAAAAGGAGATGGGGAATGGTGAAGGTGGTGTTGGGGGCCATTACAAGATGCTTGAGAAATCTATATTCGTGCAATCAGGTCGGACGCTACTAAGACAGAATATAAGGTGCTGTTCTTCCCACCTAATTGTGGCCTCATCAGCAGAGCGGAAGAGGCCATGGATAGACATATCAGAATGGGAATGGGAAGTGGAATTAAAATGGGTGGCCACTGGGAGATCCCTCTTTATCTGGCGGATGGAGTGTAGCCGGATGGCGAAGCGGTCTCCCAATCTATATCAGGTTGCATCAATAGACAGGGGGCCACACCGGGAGCACTGACACAGCAAACTCACAGGTGAAGTTCCCCTCACCTGGAAGGACTGGTCTGCACCCTGAATGGTAGTGAGGGCGAAGGTGAAGGGGCAGGTGTAACACTTGTTCCCCTTGCAAGGATAAGTGCCAGGAGGGAGATCAGAGGGGATGGACAAATGGACAAAGGAGTTGCACAGGGAGCGATCCCTGCGGAAAGCAGTAAGTTGAGGGGCAGTGGGGAGGGAGATGTGCTTGGTGATGGGATCCCATTGGAGATGGTGGAAGTTGCAGAGAATTGTGCTGGACAGAGGCTGATGGGGTGTTAGGTGAGCACTAGAGGAACCCTATCCTTCCTAGGGTGGCTGGAGAATGGGGGAAGAATTATAGCTTAATTAGGAACCAAGGTATGTCAACCCAAGCAGATGGAAAGTCGAAACAAGTTTTGGTGCAATTACAAACATTTGCGGTGGTATTCAGAATGAAAAAGAAATTGAGCAGCTGTTAAGTGAAAGCAGAATGGAAATCCGATGTCAAACCGAAAGCAAAATTTGGAATCTCAGTGATGACATAGACGTGGTCCTAAGCTCACCTGAAATTCAACACCAGTAATAATGATGCAACCAGAGGGTATTTTATACAGCATTTATATCATGCATTGTGTAAAACACCCAGAATTCTTCCACAGTACTTCCCAAATCTATAACACCAAATAAACAGAGAACTTGTAAATGTATTAAGGCTCCATTCTAAATTGCAGCTAAATACTTTGCTATTACTGCTTTGGTAGGAGTCAACATTCCCAAATTCCCTATCAACACATGGGGAAGACGTTTACCATAAAGACTCCATCAATTCATTGATGTGGCTCACCCTAGGCTTTTCAACAGCAGTGAGGGAATTAGAGCCTGAGGGATTTGTGGCAATCTCTGGAATATAATAAGGTGTAGGATCAAAAGCAACCAGTACCTCATAGAGGAACTTGGCTGGGCTTGGAGACAGGAGACAGTGGGATACCCCAAAAATTTGGTGTTAGACTTAATGCTAGTCTAAGCAGCACATGACTTGGACCTAAATACAAAATACATACATCAGAAATTAGTGTGAAGCAGAAGAGAGATGGCAGAAATTTAATATAGGCAGCTGTAAAATACTGCACATTGAGAAAATAAAGCAAACTTATTCTGTGGATGTCATACAAAGAATCAAGGTAAAAGAAACTTTAGAATCAAAGAAACATAGAAAACCTACAGCACAGTACAGGCCCTTCAGCCCACAATGCTGTGCCAAGCATGTACTTACTTTAGAAATTACCTAGAGTTACCCATAGCCCTCTATTTTTCTAAGCTCCATGTAATTATCCAGGAGTCCCTCAAAAGACCCTACCGTTTCCACCTCTACCACTGTCGCTGGTAGTCCATTCCATGCATTCACCACTTTCTGTGTGAAAGACTAACCCCTGAAATCTCCTCTGTACCTACTTCCAAACACCTTAAAACTGTGCCCTCTCGTGTTAGCCATTTCAGCCCTAGGAAATAGCCTCTGACTATCCACACGACCATTGTCTCTCATTATCTTATACACCACTATCAGGTCACCTCTCATCCTCTGCTCTCCAACGAGAAAAGGCCGAGTTCACTCAACCTATTTTCATACGGCATATTCCCTAATCCAGGCAACGTCCTAGTAAATCTCCTCTATAGTTTCCACATCCTTCCTGTACTGAGGTGACCAGAATTGAGCACAGTACTCCAAGTGGGGTCTGACCAGGGTCCAATATAGCTGTAACACTACCTCCCGGCTCTTAAACTCAATCCCACAGTTGATGGAAGGCTAATGTACCATATGCCTTCTTAACCACAGAGTCAACCTGCACAGCAGCTTTGAGCGTCCTATGGACTCTGACCTCAAAACCCCTTTGATCCTCCACACTGCCAAGAGTCTTAATCATCTGCAGATTATCTTCCCCTTTTACATGCTTCTTGTCTTTCTATAACCTGCTGCTATTTACCATAATGTTGCCAATTGCCTTATAAAAGTATGCTTACATTTGCAAGGATAGTACCCTTTATTGCTAGATTTAACCCATGAATTTTAATTGTGAAGAAGGGCTCGAGATCAAATCCTCCAGGCAGAACTCTGGTTTCCAGTACATGGAACAGCTACATCTTAATCCTGTTGCCTTTTAGCCAGATTTCTGACTTCTCACTAAAACCTATCTGGAGACACAGACAAACTACATTCATGCTATTATGATGCCCACTACACACACAAAATGCTGGAGGAACTCAGCAAGCCAGGCACCATCTATGGAAAAAAGTACAGTCGACGTTTTGGACCAAAACCCTTCAGCAGGACTGACCGAAACATTGACTGTACTTTTTTTTTCCCATAGATGCTGCCTGGCCTGCTGAGTCCCTCCAGCATTGTGTGTTGCTCGGATTTCCAGCATCTGCAGATTTTCCCTTGTTTATGATGTCCACTATCTCTTTTACCACTGCAAAACCAATAGGTTAGTTGTGCAAGATTTTCCCCTTGAAAGTCAAAGTCATTGTCATAAACTCAAGAGATTCTACAGATGCTGGAAATCCAGAGCAACACACACAAAATGCAGGAGGAACTCAGCAGGTCAGGCAGCATCTATGGGATGAGTAAACAGTCAACCTTTCAGGCCAAGACCCTTCTTCAGGACTACATGTATTTGTGAATTTGACAAAGTTATTGTCATATGCATAAATACATTTATGCACAGGTGCAATGAAAAACTTACTTGTAGCAAGCAGTATCACAAACACATAGGATCATCTAAGCAGTACTCAGAAGAAAAATACATGTTCAGGCTTCTGTTCCTCCTCCCAGTGGCAGCTACATGGTGGGGATCATTAGATGTTTCAGAAGGTACCACTGATATGAAAGATGTGCCCTTGATGTATTCTAGTCATTATTATATGAATATCAAAAAGTGCAAATGATTGAAACACCCAGCAGGTCAGGCGGCATCTGTGGAGAGAAAAACAATTAATTCTTCTGGTCAAAGTGTTTCACGAGAACTGGAAAGAAGAAAAGAAGTCAGGTCATCGTCCAACTGAAGAAAATCTCTGGTTTCTCTCTTCAAGGATGCTGCCTCACCCAAGTGCTTCCAGCATTGTTCTTTCTTTTTCTGCTCATTATTGTACTTCTGTTTCTACATTTTTTTTTACTTCTCAAAGTGCTTCTATTTTCTCCTTTGATGACAAATTCCATTACTCAATCACCTTCATTAAAATGATCTATAGTTCACCCAAGTACAGAGTGCAATAATAGCTGGTCATCTTATACTCAATCTTTCCTTAATGAATTATTAATTGCACAATGGTACCTCTGCCATTTCCTCATCAGATTTCTTTGAAATCCTCCATAAATTTTAAACCAGACAAGTAGCATTATCTTTTGAATTTCATTAGTTCAATATTGCTCTGTTTATTTTACATGCCATTATATCATTCTTTATCTCATATTCTAACACCATAGTCATCTGATCTGTCTCCTTGATAAATACTGAAGCAAAGTATTTAACATTTCACCTCCTGTGGCAGCATGTCATCCTCACTTGCTCCTGAACTTGATGGGCCAATTCAAAGGGCAGATAAGTCAACCATATCAATGAGTCCAGAAATCACTAGATAAATGACAGATTCCCTTTTAACAAGGATATGTGAAGGAGATTGAGTTTTAATGCCAACCTGACAGTTTCATCGTTACGAACACTGATACTTTCTAAAATATCATACCTCGGGCAGATGGTAAATAGCCAAAAGCATTAAAATCTTTCCACTTGAAACGGTTACTTTTTAGCTTAGCTGAAGACTTCCCATATATACATATCACCAAGAGAGCTCTCTACTATCATTTAGAAAACAATAGGTTATCATCTTTGAAAATTAACATAATCATATAAAAAGTCCAGCAGATTCTCCTTGCCCTAACTCCTCCTCTTTATTACATTTCATTCTGAAGCACATTTTTATTTTTGTTATCTGGACCATATTCTTTCTGTTCCACTTTACTGGCAAGCATTTCCTTTAACACCAAGCAAACCAGTTTATCAAAGTCTTTCTAGCTACCTCAAACCAAAACAAAAGATGCCCATTCAAGCATTTGGGACCCTTTCCAACAAGCCGTTACCCCTCTCACTCACAGCTGTAGTATTACATTCAACAGCCCAGCAAGAATGGTTGGAGGAGGTATGCTTTTATCAATGGCATACTCATAAATTTTATACTCTAATTACAAAATACTGTTTGTCTTACTTCTAAGTAAATTTAGCAGGTCTCTTTTTGCAGATCAAAAAACCAAAGCAACTCTGGAATTTATTACATTAGGTCAACACATGATTCATTCTGTGTAATCCAATTCAGGAGCTAAGATACTCAAGAATAACTGGACAACCAACACTGCTTCCAGAGATGGACATGCGTCATGGCTGGCATACCAAAACTTTAAATTAAATAAGAAATTTCAATTGGACAGGCACAACAGTGCCCTGCAAATTAAAACACTGGTGTAAAAGGAAGTCTACAATTCACAGTGCTTTTATGCTTTGTACATTATGCTCCTCCATAACACCATGAGAGAAATGGATCTAGCAAATTTAACACTGGATCAAAGCAATAGCAGGCAAGGATTATATATTTTACTTGCTACAAATAAGTTTTCTGCCATCAATCCCAGTTTTGGTTTATTCCCGTGGCAGAAAATGCAGCGGACAAAACAGGAATTAGATACAGAACATTTACAGCATTTCCTTTCAGGACTATGGTGGGGTTCAAATGGCAAATCTTAAAAGTTACAATGATACATACCAAATATCTACTGAAACTTCATGCAAAAAACAAGTTTCCTTGTTTGCTGGTATTTCAGCAATCAAGCAAGACAGCATGTGTGGGTTAAATTAGTTCAATGACTCACCTTTTGCCTGGACTAATCCCACAATACACTGATCATCAAACGAAGTAAGCATTTAAGCTTATTATCCCAATTAGATAAATCTTCAGAGCAGCTCTACTTCAATTTGCATGGAAAGAAATATATAGATTAGGATTAATAAATGGCCATAATAGGGGGCTGCCTATTTCAGGGAAGCGAATGAAAGTGATCAGAAAATTCAATCCACCTGAAGTGCTGCAGCAATCTTCCCCAGAAATGCACTAACAGCTCGGTGGCCCGATTGGCTTCTGTCCATCACATCACATGTGATTGACTACATCTTGCCCAGCAGGATTAGGCTGACCTAATCCAACCCAGAGGCAAAGATCAGTACCATTTTAATTAAGAAGTCAGCCTTCCACACAGAGTGAATAATGTTCTTTAAAATATTGACGGAATGATTGAATGGTGGTAATATACTCCAAGGCGGCAAAGAACAGGAGATGCTAATTCTGAATCCTCACAAGTCTGTTATTTCATTTTCTCACATTGCACCACACCATTCACTTCACTCTACAATGAGTTTCAATGTCAGGATATACAGCCGTGAGCAGCAGATGAATTGGTACAGTCAATGTTATTTATCACACAAGGAGCTCTTCTGTATGCACAGGAACTAAACCCTGGCCTACTTCTTCCTAGTCCCAAGTGCCAAGCTGGTGGAGTGATTGTAGCACCCTTTATCCATGCTCTAGTTACCATCAACTGGCTAATTACACACCAGGGATCAGATGCAGGGCAACGCTACTCTGGCTAAATGACAATATTTTATGCATCATCAATACTTCCCAGGTTGTGCAGCAAGTAAAATCACAGTTTGTTTTCCAAGGTCTAGCTGTATCTGCATTTCAGATGCTACAAAGTTGAGAATTTTCAGCATTTTCTTTGATAAATCGTTGTGTTACAGCATATGCAATTCTTATTTTGTTTTTAGCTTAATAAGGTCCTTGCATCTTTTTGTCCATCTGCACTATTCACCGATTTGTTTTTCTGTGTTAGGGGTGGGGTGTTTGATGCTCTTGTTGCCACTGCAATTTAAATTTGGGGTGATTTATCAAGTTTTTTGTCTGGGTGGGAATTGAATGTATTTCTGTGAATAGCTGCCATGGTTTTGTTTGCTTTGTGGCTGTCTGGAGAAGACGAATCTCAGAGTTGTATACTGCATGCATACTTTGATAATAAATGAACCTTTGAACTATCACTATAACACCATACAAAGCATTCTGCCTTCTTTTTAATTCCGCAATGGACATATGTACAGTACGAGTTGCCTGAATGGCACACAAAGCTTTTATTTTATTGCATCACAGTGTGTGTGACACCAAAAACTAATACAAACACCCAACATTTTTTTGTTAAATTTGCAGTCAATTTTTTATTATGCTGTACTTCAAGTACACACGGTAAATTTCATCAAAATCCATCTCATACTCTGTAAAATACATTGGTAGTGTCAGTACTGAACCTTGAATCACTTCAAGATCATTTGGGAAAACAGATGGAAAACACACTTTATCCTTTGTTAACTGTCCAGAAATGCAGCAATTTAATTACAGTAAAGAAATACACTTCCTTTGAATAAAAGCATAGCCCACTGAATTGGTTAGGAGGTTTTGTAAAACAAACTGGTAAAATATGTTACATTTAAGCGCAAAGAAAAAAAACAAAATCTGCCATAACAACCAGATTTCCCATAATGCAATGGAAAGAACTTCCCATGAAGGTCATCATTAAAATGAGTAATGCACTCAAAACTGGCTTGTGAAGGAAGCTTTGGTGATCTCTTAATCCAATTCCATACAGTATTTTGGCCATACTAAAACTGTTGAAGCTACGAAGGAGTTAATATCTGCTGTATCAATTCTAGTAAAAATGTGTCACTTAGTCCTCTACATGCAACAAAAAATGAACATCAATTCATTTTAAAGTTTTTATAATAATTGTTAGTTCTGTTTTCAAAAACATGAACAATTCCAAGCAGAACATTGACAGTTATACACATTGATTCAAGTTCACAGATCCATCCTATAAAAGATTTTATGTCAACTTTAACCAGTTAATGTAATTTACTGACAAAACCTCAGAGCCAGAGAAAGCTGTTCAACCCATTGACTGTGATTCATCAATGTAAATCATAGGTGATCTATATCCTAACTGGCCTTGGTTCCATGTGTTTTTGCAAGTAATACCACTGGGGCTAGTGGGCGTAAGGATGGGAGGGTGTGCAGTATCAGCTGTGTACCTACCAATCTCTTTTCTTTATTAAACATCCTTCCCTGGCAGGTGAACTGATGTATTAAAGAAGTCATTGTTCAGAAAAAAGTAATGCTCATTCTTCTTCCAAATTATTTCATCCGACCACCCACACTTAGAACCTGCAACTTCATCTCAGTAGGATGTTCACACAAGTTCAAATTGGGTTCCAAATTCCCAATTGAAAAAGGTTCAATGGTTCAAAGGTTCATTTTGTCAAAAATATGCATGTACAACTCTGATAACTGTCTTCCGTACTCTAGCTAAAGATGCACATGTACAGAGCATTTAACTTCAGGAATAAAATAGGGTTTGAAACTGGCTGTCATTGTAGCTTATAACCAGACTTCAGAAGCAGGTATTACAAAAATATTGGAATTAATTATATACATCTAGCAACAATCTAGAGTCACTTTCAAATCTAATTCTATTTTTTAATTAAACATACATCTCAAATACTCACTAATTCCATTCAAACTGCAAGTTGATTTCAAAGACTCCACTATTCAACAATAATGGTGACTGAAAAATCTCTGACTTGCTTTAATATACAAAAATCTTCTGGTCCATCTGCACTATTTGAAATACTTCAACAATAGTTCATTCACACAGAATTAAACAATGAGCTGCTCTTGTTGCTCATCAGACACAAAATTAGTTGTCACAATAAAAAGGGACTATACTTGTAAATCCAGCCAACAGACCACAACACAAGCCCAGCATTATACACATAGTTCCAGCAGCAGTCAACAGTAAAGCTTCCAAAAACTGCTGAGAGAATGATGGGATTCCCCAAGATTAGTCATAATAGCTCCCTCTGTTGCTAATAAAGTTTTCTGACACAGTTGATGGAACACAATGAACACAATAATTTTCAGTAGGTTCATTTGAAAATAGAATTGTTTTTGATTTAGCTCAGTGCAGAGGGAGCTTCTAAATAGTATGAACACTACAGCATCTAAGACAACCTAGTTGCCTATTTTCTCGAACAATTAAGAGAAAGCCTCAGCCACAAATATTGAAAGCTGTTCACTGTAGCAATTCTGTCCAAATTCTCCTTATAAACCAATTCCAAGATACAGATCATTACAACCACACATGTGAGCTAAGATTGCTCGACTTTATGAGAAATTTCACTATCCCACTGCAAACCTTCTACACAATAAATACATTTGCCTTAGCATACATAATTACACTTAATACTGACCTCTTTTACAAGTCTAGTTTTAATCAACTCAGAACATCAAGACCCAAATACTGGGCACAGATAATGTTAGTACCTCTTAGATAACTTTTTTTTGTGCCATGACACAGGCAGTTTAGGTATCAGTTGTGAAAAACAATTCGGCTAATAAGGATTTAATACCAGTGTACTCAGGAACACATGCTTTGATAAAAGTATCTTCTGTGAGGAATTTTTGTATGCATTAAAAATATGTTAACTATTGGTTTATTATCATCATGCCTACCAAGATACAGTGAAAAGCTATGCTTGCATACCATCCAAGCAGATCACTCCATACATCAGTACACCGAGGTACCAAAAGCAGAATATAGTGCAGTGCAGGTAGGCAAATAAAACGCAAGAGCTACAATGATTCAAGAGGTCCATTGAAGTGTCTGATGCCTAATATTCATTTCCAAGATAAGCACAACACTGAAGAAGGGTTTTGGCCCAAAACATCCACTGTTTCTTCATTTCTATAGATGTTGCCTGACCTGCTGAGTTCCTCCAGAATTCTGTATGTGTTGCTTTGGATTTACAGCATCTGCATTTCTCATGTTTCTGATAAGCATGGCACTGGCTGATCAAAAATTATAGGCCACCCCTAATAACTCTTCAGGAACGGCCAAGCCATCTTCTTAAATTGCAGCAATCCTTCTGGAGAAGATGGAATTGATTAGAGGGTCCCCACAATGAAAAGGAACACCAATATATTCCCTCATTGGGATGGTAATCTAATTTGAAGGCAACCTGCAGGTGGTGATTCACCTTCAACATGTTTTGTAGAAAACACATGCAATGATGGCACGTTCCCATTTGTGGAAAGAAGAGGTGACAGTCAGACCTCCACATCATGTTCCACTGATCCACGCTAGTTCATCACAAACGCAACCTGTGCCTTGTAAATAATGAAAAGGCTTTGACCTGTCACTTACTTTAGGATACCTATTTCCGCCAAGCATGTTTTTTAAAAAAAAATCAATAATTGTTGCCACATAAGCTCTGAGACTGGTTACTGGAGTTTTGGGGAGCTTGACTGAAGAGAGTGAGGGGTACAAAGGGAAGTTAATCAACAATAGTGTAATTAAAAGTCATGATGGCATAGTAAACTGTCATCTTGTTAGAAATGATATTTACCTGGAACTTTATTACCCATGTCCAAAAGTTGCCCGAGTCTTGCAGGTACGGAAAAGCTTTCTCACCTTTGAAGTTGCAAACGTCACAATCCATCTCCTCTGTTTTGACTTTCTACTGGAACAACGTCCAAAAACTGGTTGGGCCTGGGACGCTCCTTGAAGAATTCCTTATGATGTTTTATTTCTAACAAATAGACCTGTTTTCATCTGTATAAAGGTATAGCCCCAACCACTGCAACCTTTCCTCCCTGATCCTATTAGAATGTTCCAGAACTAAAATGGAAACACGACTGCATAAATAACCCTTTGGAATTCCTTACAAACCATTTAGTTAAGGAAAGAAAACAGAGAAAGTAAAGGGTTTCTTTATGTGGATCATTATCAAACCAATTGCTTCTCTTCCCCATCCTCCACGCACAAATGTCAATTTGAATTTTTAATCATCTCTCTGGCTTTCAAAAGCATTGGTTTAGTATGCAAGTCAAATTTGCATCAAAAGCCAAATGTACAGGCAGAGGAGGATAAAGCTCATTAAAGGGAGAATATGCAAAATTCTGAGCAACACACACAACTGATGAAGGATCTCAGACCAAAACATCAACTGTTTATTCCCTTCCATACCTGTTCCTCCAGCATTTTGTGTGTGTTGCTCTGGATTTCCAGCATCTGCAAAATCTTGTTTTTATGATACACTGAAATGTAGCAGACTCGACAGCCAACACGAGGAAGCATAGCTCTGAGTTAGTCTTCAATCATTTTATTTCACACTAAAACCTAGCCTGAGTTTTAATGTAAGATGCCCACTGCATCACTAAAATGTTTCAATGAAATGCAGGCAATTAAATATATAGCAAGATAATGCTAATATTACCAATAACAATAAGTTCAACATTGATTTAATATTGTCTGAATCATGTTTCATTGGACAGTGACACCAGTGGGTTTGTCTCATACAAGTTCAGAGGACACAGCAAATGATATCAATCCAGCTCTTCATACCTGTGCTGACATTTTAAAGTCTTTCTCTACACCCACACAAATCTCTGTAAATTAATCCAATTCCACACTAAGCTGTCTGACAGTACAGATGTGTGCTCTTCATAAATTATCAAATGAGAAAATGGAAGACGGGAAAAGGATATACTATATTACCAAGGCTGACTTTTCACCCTTACCTAGTTTTGTTAGCATCTCTCTTTTTTTTTGGAGGATTCCAGATGTTATCTTTGCCAAGTGGGATAATGCACTGGATGAACTCACAGATCTAATCTATAGCAGAAAATCTTCAGCAAGGAACCTGGTCACCAAAATCATTCATCAGCAACCACTTGCACCAGAGGTAAAAGCAAGCCAGGTCAGGTTGGCAAAGCGCAGAAAGTGACCAACACAAGAAGTGCAAATGGGTTAAATCAATAATGTTAGCAGTGTGACTATACAGTAAGAAATCTAGATTGCTTTCAGACCATAATCCATTCATAAACCACAGAACCATATGTGCAGGCATGACACTAGAAGAAGGAGTGCAAAGGAAAACTTAATTGTGCTTTTTTTTTTAAAGCAATTCAACAATTCACACAAGTTTAGGGAAACAGTACCAATAACATTATTTACAATTAGTAGCTGACACAATTACATACTGAACACTGTTGTGCTTATATTCTTCTTGTCAAACCGGAGACATTCACAAGATATGAATTAAGGCAATAAAAACTACACAGACATCTGCAGTTAATGGGTGGGTAGCTACTTTTAACTCTCTTTGAGGGATATAATTTGAGCTTTTAAGGTTGCATACAATGTTAGTAAAATAGGGAGCGTGATCACCCTTTGAAGGGTTTTGTTTGTAATCACTGTGAGTCTTTCTACATTAGGGTCAAGCAGATATACAGAACAGGTAAATACTTTAAATAAAATGTGTGTTTTCATCAAACACAAACAGGAAGAGAGAAAAAATACGTACCTTGTGCCAAGTACAAAGGCTAAAGATGAACTTTTTTCCGTCATTCTAAATAAATTCTACTAATGAGATAATTTTATCCTAGCCAGGACAAAATTGTTTTGCAAATACAAGTTCTCAGGCTACGAATCAAACTAAAGCATTCACAAAGCAGAAACACATCACACAGATAATGGAACACTTACATTGTATTTTCTTTAGATAGTAATGGCTTCCCTCGCTGGAAAACATTCCACAATTACCAACAATCAATCTCCAATTATGCCACAATTTCAAGCACATCAAAAAAGTTTGTTTCTGCAACTGAACACTGGAAATGAATTAACAACTGAAGTAGACACAATGTTTATGTTTGAGATTTATTTGGATAGGTGATGGAGATTGCCATGTTGAATTTATAACATCTTTTCCCATCCGGGATGCTCGTGAATATTTCTTAGAGCAATGTTTTCATTCTGCAGAGTAGTTATCCATGGGTTATATGGATCACCAGAAAGCCGGATTTTCTGCATTTGTTTCTATTCAGTTTTTATTATAATAAAATTCCTAAAAATGTCATGTTTTTTGAACATCCAGAAGTTATCATTCCAAGTTTTTAAATAAGAGAATTTGTTAAAGTTGAAGCTCATTGTATTGACGGAAATTTATTGACCAGGCTGAGAAACTGGTTGACAGAAAAGAGCAAGGTTAAGAGCAGTATTTAAATGAGCAGGATCTGACTGGTGGCGTCCCACAAGTACCATTTCGACCACAATTATTCACAATATTTATAAATGATTCAGATGATGGAACAGAATGCCATGTATCCAGGTTTGCCAATGACAGAAAGATAGCAAGCATTAAATCATTAAATTATAAAGAGCTATTAATAATGCTTGAGTCATTAGAGGAAACTATGGCCAGTAGATTTCAGTGTTGTCTTTAGACTTCAGCTTTTGAATCAGAACTTTCTAAAAGAGTGAAAAACTAGAACCAGCTAGGTCCAAAAAGAGACTTTGGAATCCATGTATCTTAGTTGTTAAATGACATGGGCAGAAACAAACAAAAAATAGCCTTGGTTTGTACAAATCTGGACTCCAATGACACACTCTCTGGTTTGAGAGGCTGGTACGAGTGTTTTAAACAGAATGATAACCACGCTACAAGAGAGATCAAAAAATGGAGAGGTATTCACTGGATCTTAAAATACCTGAGGATGACTTGTTCAGTTTAAGATATTAAGATAAATTTATAGAGTTAACTGCAAGTTTTTCCACTGGTTGGAGAGTTTAAATCCTTAGAACTAACTCATGCAGGGGTTATATTTCAATATTGAGAGAGTAGCAAAGATTTGGAATTATTTTCTATAATGACAATTGGTGTTTGGCTAATTGTTGTGTTCAAGTCTAAGAGAGATGCATTTTGTTCTGTTAACCCAAGTACTTGGCTACACAGGAAAAGGCAGTCCCATGAAATTCAATCACAGACTAGGGAGTCAATTGATTCCCATTTAGTCTAATCCTGATGCCAAGTTCTTGTATCACTTAGAGTCCCCATGATGATACTCATAACTGCTGTTAGGTCAGGAGCTCCAGTGCTTTCATCAATATGAAGGAATACAAATGTTTTCAAATCAAGAATGTGTGTGGCTTCAAAGTCAATTTGCAAATGGCAGCATGTTTGCCCACCCAGGCACAAATCTAGGAGGCAATGCAGTTAGTACATGTTATAACAGTGAATGGAGAACTGGTCAAATGAGCTGTTTTGCCCTGGAAAGTGCTGATCTTCCAGCGTGGTTGGAGCTACATCCAACCAGGCAAGGGCACATCCCTTCACATTTGTCACAGTCATGACATATTATACACTCAGTGGCCACTACTTTTTATTTATTTATATATATATATAAAAAAAGTACACCTCTGCTCCTGCTCATTAATGCAAATATCTAATCAGCCAATCATGTGGCAGCAACTAAATGCATAAAAATATGCAGACATGGCCAAGAAGTTCAGTTGTTGTTCAGGCTAAATATCAGAATGGAAGAAAATTTGATCTAAACCACATTGACCATTGAATGATTGTTGGTGCCAGGTGGGGAGGTTTGAGTATCTCAGAAGCTACTGATTTCCTGGCATTTCATGCACAACAGTCTCAAGAGTTTATAGAGAAGGGTACAAATACAAAAAAAAATCCAGTGAGTGGCAGCTCTGTGGGTGAAAACATCTCATTAGTAAAAGAGGCCAGAGAATGGTCAGATGTGTTCACGCTGACAGTAACTCAAATAACCAAGCATTACAACAGTGGTGTGCAGAAGAGCATCTCAGAGCCCACAACACATCAAACCTTGAAGTCTAAACCACTCCTCTACCTAATAAAGTGTACACATATAACATATTGATTCTACAGAACCTAACGTCCACTCCTCATTAAGGGTCTCAAACCAAAACATCCAGACAAGAGTGCATCCTTTCACATTCCTACCATGCATTTTGTGAATTGTTAACAAAAATACTGAGGAACTAGGAGTTGAGTTAATCACAACTTATGACCAAACATTTGGTCTACATATGTAGCTGCATTATTGATGAGGCTGGTCACTGGGGAATGACTCAGGACACTAACAGCAGCAAAACTTGGCAACAATAATACCACTGAACAATAGTGCCTCTTTAGATGTTGGTCATCACTCACAAGTGGTTCTAAGATATGACTGTTAATGTTATCTAGAACTTGTACATGGGTACTGACAGCTTCATTATAGAGTCATTGATAAGTACAGATCAGAAGCAGGCCTTTTACCCCATCTAACCCATGCGAAAACCATTTAAACTGCCTACAAAACCATCGTCCTGCACCGGGGACCACAGCCCTCCTTACCCCTACCATCCATGTATCTATCTAAACTTCGCTTAAATATTGAAATTGAGCTCACATGCACCATTTGTGCTGGCAGCTCATTCAACACTCTAGCAACCCTCTGAGAGAAGTTGTTGCCCCACATGTTCCTTTTAAACTTCTCACCTTTCACCCTTAACCCATGACCTCTGGTTGCAGTCCCACCCAACCTCAGTGGAAAAAGCCTGCTTGCATTTATCCTATCTACACCCCTTTTAATTTTGTATAACTTATTTGTCAAGCAGAAATGCAATGAGACAAATCTTTTAGTAGCATAGCATGGGATTTACATGCAGCACTTTACACAGAGGCAAATGAAGGGGAAACGAGGATGAGTAACATAGAATGCAATGGGCAACAGTAACTAGGTCTGCTTCCCACCCAGAAATGCAGTGAGTAAACTCCCACTCAGAGGACAGGCCAAGTGACCCAGTTCTATGTTACAACTTCTTAGTCTACTGTGAAGTGAACCGCCAAAACATTTTGATGCTGGTTATTATTCATTACTTTTGTCTGCTTCAATTTACTCAATTGCTTCTCTCCAGATAACAACCCAATTTAACCACAATCATATCTGAACTTTATCCCGCTGTACAAATGCCTTAAAATGTCGATGTGCTTGCATATTCCTAAAGTGTTTTTCTTTCATAACTCCCCACATCCAGCCCCAGGCATCACTGGAGTGTGCCAAGATAGACACACAAAAATGACTACTTCTGAACCGACTCAGCTATCCAGCTCTGTCTTTATTCTTAAAATTCTGATTAATGTTTAAAGAAAAAAAGAGAAATTTCATTATATCCGCACTTCTCCCCACTATCTTCACATATGACAGAGCACGGAAACAAAATATTAGTAAACTCCACCTTCTTCCTTCTACCCATTACAACACACTACTGCTCAAGAATTTAATCATTCTGCTTTTATTGGCAGCCTAGTAAAACAATTAGCATGAAGCATTGTGCGTCAGTTTCAACTGCACAAATGATCTCATGTTCCTGTGCAAGATATCAAAGCTGACTTTTGTCCAGAAACAAAAGAAATCCATGCATCACAATCACAGCATTTACTGATAACTTCTCATGTCCTGGCAAATGATTTCAACCAAATAATCAACCAAGTTTGGTCAAAACCCTCTTGTAACCAACCCAGCAGTTAGCATTGTGTAAACAGAACAGATTTGGAGGATAAAATGAGTTTAATGAGCCATCTTATACGTCCCTTCCATTCAGAATAAACAGCCTGGAGCTAGTTTCAAGATCTAGCAATACAAAGCCACATTAACCAATAGCAGTATGAATTTAGTGCTGAAGCATTCAATGGACTGTTCCTCAATTTACGAAGTAAGATGACAGAACTGAAAATATTCATGACTGCATGCCAGAGCTTAAATCACTAAATGAAGGATTCTTATACACTCTCCTACCAAAAA
Organism: Hemitrygon akajei; assembly: GCF_048418815.1. Classification (NCBI taxonomy): domain Eukaryota; kingdom Metazoa; phylum Chordata; class Chondrichthyes; order Myliobatiformes; family Dasyatidae; genus Hemitrygon; species Hemitrygon akajei. The sequence goes on from NC_133129.1 coordinate 52,498,603, forward strand.
TGAGATGTTAAAGTCAAACCGGATGGTAGCTATTTTTGGCAAGGTCAAACTTTATCTTTAAACAAGTGATCATTAGAGCACAAATAAACATCTACTCTGTTCACTATGCTTACATGAGGGTAACAATTCAAAATTGTGCCCCATTTGAATAAAAAAAACTTCGGAGCCACTCATCACCTCATTGGAAAAAAAACCGAAACCAAATGAATTAATCCAAAGAAAGAAAGATAAAATACTCCTCGGGCTTTGATTAGAAACTAAACAGCACTTGACAAACTAGAGATCAGAAAACAGGAAAAGGATTAAAGTTAAATAGACAAGCACATAAATATTTAAAAATAAGCTGTGAAATGTTTTATCTTCCCGATCCCAAAAGATGGCTAAGAATTCATTCTGGATAACTGGAAGACAAACTTATTCCAGTCATGATTTATATCCTCTTCTAAAAATCTAATAATGGTTTAAAGAACCTCTGGCCACCAGATTTATTTTTTTTAATATTAAAATGGTGAAAAGAGAAATGTACAGTGGCTCCATTCTAATCCAGTTCCTTAAGTTTTTAAAAAATTCTTTGGAATCAATGCCCACTCATGCTATAAATAAATACCATTCCTAATTATTTACTATGTCTAATATTGAAACAGATTCCAAAACAACAGCACTGTAATTATGACTACCAAGTGGATTTGCCAATCTCACAATTCAAATCCTTCAATACTTTTTTTTCCCCTACAGAATATAAATATGCATTCAGCCAAACATCTTGAGCACAACCACGTTGATAAAGATCATCCACCAGTCAAGGACTAGGACATGCACTGGTTTATTTCATAGTTCAGTATCTACCATTAGCAATAATTCATAGATTCTTATGTGACGATAATAATTCTGCACATTTTCATCACTGAACTGAACATATATGGAATCGGTCGTTACAGACTCCTAAGGTAAGCTGCCTATATGTTAAATGGCTTGTGATACCAATCCTGATGTGCAGTCCTCAAACCATTTTCAATTGCAATCATATCAGGTTATAAGCCCTACAATCTCAAAGTAGACATTCCACCTTTTCAAATCACTGCCTCACCCACCAGGGTTAAATGGAATTACAGAGCTGTCGTGAATATAGTTCAGTCCACGGGGAAGACATTCACTTTAGCACAAGTGCATAATTTGCTTCAAATCACACACGAATCTCTCGAATCCTCCCGTCCATTTGAACATACCATATAACAAAAAAAAACTATCTCTTTCCACGGTTCAAGCCAAATGAGTAGAATTTGCCCCCGGTTACAATCGATAGAATGACAACTACTGCAGCAGTAATGGTGGATAGTTCCCCTTACAAAGAAAGAGCACTATCTGGTCCCGACACCCTAACCTGCTGGCACTATGAGCTATTCCGAATGAACTGCCGGACTCCCTTTCTTCTCCCTTGGACCCTTGCAATAGCTTTAGAAAACCGGGTGCCATTGAAAAACTGCTAACAGGGTCAGCTGCTTAGGGAATGCTTTTTAGTATTCAGGTTAGTCAGCCAAGCAGAACATCAAAAAACCTACCAGCTCCTCGCCATTCTCGCAGGCTTAAGTAAAGCAGAGTTACTAAGACAATACTGTTTCTCTACTCGACACAAACTGCTGAGCAAGTTAACACTTTTTACCAAAACCGCCTCTATTGGATCTTGGAAAGTAAAACTCACTGCATTATCAAGAACTACAATAAAAAACATAAGTGCGTGTCTCTGTGTAGCTGAAGTCTCCCACGCACTTCAGCATGCATACGTTCATTCATAACTAATGAAAGGTTTTGAGTGACCATTTATCTCACGTTAGTTACACCGTGGAACCCACAACAAATTAGAAACGTTGAGGTGCAATCCGGTATTGATTGGAACGACTGGAAAGGATTTCGATCGCAGCACCATCGACAGAAGCCCGTAACATTCTTTTACAAGACTCAAGACTGATGCCATTACGAAAGTAATGGTTAGCGTGAATAAATGCCATGAAGCTCACACAGCGTTATCGACACCAGCGGCAACTATCGTTCCCCTAAAAGTCCCAGACTTCTATTTTCCAACAAATTCAATATATCCCAGTGATATGAACTGCACCCTACCTTCGCCGCTCGTCGTGAGGCGCCACTTTAAAATACACACAGCATTCCGGAATCCGAGGTTTCTACAAACCATTGCTCATCCAATAATCCCATAAATAGGGAAGCCACATTTCTGTACGGAACATCTGTTCCAGCATTAGTATTCCTAACATGTTGAAGGAACGTGTTTTCCGCACCTAGGTATACGAAGAATCGACCCGTAAATGAAACACGGTCCGCTTCCCATTAGAACGACGTGCAAATGGGAAGAGAAACAAATCCAACACACAATGAAAAGGGGAATCACAAAACAACTGGGTTAGGGACGAAGGGAAGGGGTTATTAAGGCGTAAGGTCTGAAGCAAGGGAGTGTGTGCGTACCGAAGATGAAGTGAATGCAATTAATGTAAGAAGGCTGGAGACGGAAGACGCGGTCCATATAGATGGTGTGTGTGGGTGCACAAGTGCATCTCTTTATTCTTACCACAGAGCACTCTTGCTGGAAGATAAGCTCCTGTTGGGTAGAGAGCTTGGCTCTAGAAACGTTTAGACAACCCTGTGCATGCACCGAGCAGGCAGAAACGACGTCCTCCGCTCAACCCCTGATGCGACTGAGCTCCATTCGCGTCTCCACCTTCTCCTCCCTGTGTTCCGGTGAAGGAAGGCGGCGGCCGTTCACTGTGTGCAGCTCCCTCTCGGCGGCGGATGGTGCACCGGGGACATCTCGCAAGCAGCCATTCGGATGGGGGTGTCGGCTGTTCCGCTCTGCCTCACGCTCCTGAACTCTTTCCCCTTCGAAAGGCTGTCCGAATATGCAAGACTTGGCAGCCCGCAGCCTTCTCAATCACTCTCCTGTGCCCCCCTCTCCGTGTGCCGCAGTCCAACTCTCCGCCGCTTTGGGTTTTTCTTGTATCCAGTTATTGCCCCCTTGGTTTTATTTTGCCCTCCTCCTCCTCCCTCTTCCCTTATATTTCGTCTTCCTTCAAGAGCCCGGCGCTCCCTTCCATACAATCCCACACTCCACACGGAGAGAGAGAGAAAAACGTCCTTGTTCAACAAAGCTGCCCCGCTTCCTTCCTTCCTCGACCTCCCTGCCACCACTTTCGCCAAATTACACAGCCCCCCCTTTTTCACCCACCCCTCCCGTTGGCACACAAGCTGGCGAAACAGTGAGAAAAATGTTTGCTTACAAACAGAGCTCCGCCAAATAAACCTTGCTCTGATGCTGCTTTCAAAAAAAAACGACGAGGGAACGGGAATAAACCCTGGCGCTGGATTATGCCAGTAGCTTCCGTTTCACAGTGCGCCCTGGTAATTCAACATTGAGACGGTTTTTTTAAAAACTGATATTCAAAGGAACCCCCCCCCCCCCGACTCATTGCAAAGTTTATGGATGGAGGAATAGTATACATTATGTTTGCAAACCCTCCCGTCATTTTCCTGCAAAGAATGTTTTCTTTTACATTAGCGTACATCTGAACGTGTAAGTAATGGAATGGACAGGTTTCTTATCAATCACCAAACAAAAGGATGAAAAATGTGTGTCGTGCGGCCGACAGTTCTGTTCCCTTTCCCTTCTTACTGGAGAACAATCTGTAGAATTAGGACTGCTCTCCACTCATTAATTGATAACGATGGGAAACGATAGTCTGACAAAAGTTCCAATAACTTTATTAGAGAACTAAAATCGTCCAATACTAGTTTTGCAACTAAGAAGGTGCAAGTTGGTGTTAAAATATTCGGCACTGGAATGTCCGTTGGGGGAAAATAAATTGCAATGCTTTACTTGTGTCTGCTCCATTCCGGAGGCTGCATCATCCGCTGCCGCGGTGTTCCCACGCACTGCTTCAGTCGCTGACTGGCTTTCTCTGAAACACAATCCTGCACGCAGAATTGGAGAAAGATGGAATAGGAAGCTCTGAAAGTTTTTTTTTGCGCACCTCCTCCCGCCCCCCCCCTCCCTTCATAGAGCGGGAGAGAGGCCTCGGTGTGCAGTTTTATTTCAGAGAAGGTGGGTTCTCTCTGGCGGGTGTCCGCGCCTGTTGGCGAGCTAGTTGGAAGATGCGGCCCAAATGTGCAGTGGTCAACACCACTGGTCTCCGCTGCAATCCTGGTCCAAATAAACTCTCATTAAATTGTTGAGACAAGTCATCAATGGGGATTTTATGGAAAGGAGACCGGAGGGAAGGTCCTTGCCGCTGTTGAGCCTCCAGGCGCGTAAAATCATTCGTAGAATGATTGAAAGTCAAAACACATTTCCTGAAAAGAAAAATAAAACTGATCGTGACATTATGGCTATCTTTTTCAGAGCCGGACTGATCCGAGAGCAGTTTCACCTGTCGGTACTGCTGCCCATTTTTGGGGCTCAATGTGCCCTCTGCTGGAAAGGCGTTACTCCGCACTGCAAACCATTCAGCAGGTTTAAAGGGACCTCGGTTCTCTCACGCCGCGCATTGTTGACGCACTTGTCTTTTTCGACGTCTATCAAGATACATTCCTTCAGGAACCAGTAAAAATGCATTTCTGTCTCAATGCTAAATCTTAACACGTGCCAAAATCAGTGTTATACAGCATGGAAACAGGCTATTCGGCCGACAGTATCCACATCAACCATTATGCACCCTTTGTACTAATCCCATATTCCAGCACTTTGCCTATAGCTTCTTTCTCTATCTGGTTTATTCAATTAATCATCTAAAGTACTGTCAGTAATTCCGTTTCCACCACTTTGTTTGACAGTGCATAGGGGAAAAAGGTGCTGCTCAGATCCTCTTGAAACCTTTTACTTCTAACCCTAAAACTATGCCCCTGCTTTATTGACCTTTGACTTTGGGGGGAAATATTTGCATTCTACCCTACTTATGGCTGCTTCTGTATATAATTTTATATATCTCAATCTTGCCCCTTTTAATCTCCTCTGCTCTAAAGAAAACAGACCGAGCCATTCCAGTCTCTCGTTATAAAGGAAATGCTCCATCTGTAGCAACATCCTGGAGAAGCTCCTCCACACACTCTCCACTGCAATCACATTGTTCCTGAGCAGAAATGTACAATATACTGTACTCTAGCTGCAGTCTAACTAACGTTTTACAAAATATAAACTCCCTACTCCTAGGTGCATTGCCCTGACTAGTAGAGGCAAGTACCTTATATGCTTTATTAATGACATTAGCCACTTACCTGCCACCTTCAAGGGTATTGGGCTTGTACACCAAGGCACATCTGTCCCTTAACTCATTCTATTATGCATGTCTTAGCCTTATTAGAACTCCCAAAATGCACCAATTCCCATTTATAAGCCCATTTCACCAGCACTACCCTGTGGTTCAGGTCTTCTATCCACATTGTCAACTCAATGAATGTTCATGTCATCGGTGAACCCATCTGCTTTCTACATCCACATACAAACTTTTCACATAAATTACAAAGAGCAAGGGTCCCAGTGGAATGCCATAAGTCTGCTCATGAGCTCACAACATGTCCTCCACAATCTCCGTTAGCACAGGCACATCACAGGGCTGTGTGCATGGCCTCCTGCTCTACTTGCTTTACAGTTGTGACTGTGTGACTATGCATAACTCCAATTCCATATTCAAGTTTACTGACAACACCACTATTATAGGCTGAGTCAAAGGTGGTGATGAATCAGCGTATGTAAGCGAGATTGAAAATCTGGCTGAGTGGTGCCACAACAACAACCTCTCACTCAGTGTCAGCAAGACAAAGGAGCTGATTATAGACTTCAGGAGAAGGAAACCAGAGATCCATGAGCCAGCCCTGCTCAGGGGATCAGAGGTGGAGAGGGCCAGCAACATTAAATTCCTCAGTGTTAGAGATCCCCAACACCTAGGTCATGCTCTCTTCTTGCTGCTGCAATCAGGCAGAAGGTACAAGAGCCAGCAGGTTCAAGAACAGTTACTACCAACACAGATGCCTTGTGCAGGAAGGCACAGAGTCGACTGTACTTCCTTAGAAGGTTGGCGTCATTCAATGTCTGTAGTGAGATGCTGAAGATGTTCTATAGGTCAGTTGTGGAGAGCGCCCTCTTCTTTGTGGTGGCGTGTTGGGGAGGCAGCATTAAGAAGAGGGACGCCTCACGTCTTAATAAGCTGGTAAGGAAGGTGGGCTCTGTCGTGGGCAAAGTACTGGAGAGTTTAACATCGGTAGCTGAGCAAAGGGCGCTGAGTAGGCTACGGTCAATCATGGAAAACCCTGAACATCCTCTACATAGCACCATCCAGAGACAGAGAAGCAGTTTCAGCGACAGGTTGCTATCGATGCAATGCTCCTCAGACAGGATGAAGAGATCAATACTCCCCAATGTCATTCGGCTTTACAATTCAACCGCCAGGAGTAAGATATGTTAAAGTGCTGGGGTTAGGACTCAATGTATTTAAGTAAACTACTTAAGAACTTTTTAAAAGCTATTATTAATGCTTTTTGAGAGGGTGATTTTAGATGCATATCATATTTTTACTGAGTTAAGTATTGTATGTAATTAGTTTTGCTACAATAAGTGTATGGGACATTGGAAAAAATGTTGAATTTCCCCATGGGGATGAATAAAGTATCTATCTATCTATCTATCTACCCTTCAACCATCTCTCGAAGAACAGGGGATAACTACATTCACTTGCTCCATCATTGAAATGTTCCTACAAGAATGATCTCACTTTTAAGGACTCGCTATCACATTATGTCATGTTCTCGTAATTTATTGCTACTTACTTATATTTGGATTTGCGCAGTTTGTTTTTTTTTGCTCTCTGGTTGATCTCTCATTGATCCTGATGGATTTACTATTCTATAGATTTGCTGAGTATCTATTCTATATCTATACTATCTATTCTATCTATACTATTCTATAGATTTGCTGAATCTCAGGTTTGTATATGGTGACATATATGTACTTAGATAATAAAATTTACTTTGAACTTAGTCAGGCATTCAAATCACAGATACAATCCTCCATTGCTGCCTTCTGTCTCGTATTGCCAAGCCAATTTTAGATCCAACTTATCAAGTTGCCTTGGATCCATAGGACCTCAATTTTTGGACTAGTCTATCTAATTAATTTCTAATGGACTTCAATGATGTTTGAATTGTTGATATAAACACTATCACCATCAAGTTTTTCTTAAGTTACATTATCAGAGCTAAGATGTGATTGAAATCAGGGATGGACTTTCCATATCACATTTCCAGCTCTTCGATTTTAAAAGTTTTAGTTATTGCACAGGTTCACACTTACAGAGGCAGAACAGGTTTAAAAGCAAAAGCACACCTGTTCTTTCCTATCACTTACTTCCTTGCCCTAGTGATGACCGATAGATTACATCTACCCTACAAGGAAGTAACACTTAGAACATGCACTCATAAAAATTACCAATGGGTGACAAAATGTTTATTATCTACTGGGATCAGAATGCATGGCTTAGAAAGGGAATCTATAATGTAGATTTTCACACAGCTGAACAGCCAAATGTATAACATGAAACCACATCTATCCTACGATGGAAAAAGTAATTCACTGGTTAGGCTGCACTTGGGGTTTTGCGTGCAGTTCTCACCACCACACTATACAAAGGATGCAGATACACTGGAGAGGGTGTAGAACAGACTCACTAGGATGTTGCCTGGACTGAGGAAAAATTGGATTGGCTGGACTTGTTTTTCCTGGAGTGATGGAAGCTGAGAGGTGAATTACCGGTAACAGATGTTTATATTATGGCAGGCATAGATAGGGTAGATGTACAAAATCTTTCTCCCATTGTAGGGGTAATTAAAACAAGAGAACATAGGTTTAAAGTGAGAGGAAGGAATTTTAAAGGGGGTTTTAGTGGTAATTCTTACTCAGAGATTGGTTGATACCTGTAATTTCTGCCAGAGGAGGTGTGGAAACAAATACACTCACTACTTTTAGAAAGATTTAGACAGAGGTAAGGCATAGAAGGATAGGCTAATGGGGCCAAAAAGTCTGTTTAAACATAGTGGGCTGAATTATCAAATGTAATCAAAAATGTAATCACTGTCAATTTGATATTACATGATGTGAAAATAACTCACAGAAAACCAGATAACTTGGTTGATAACTTTTACTTACTTATTCACTCAGTATATAGCTCATCCTCCTGGAGTCTGTCTAATAGAGATTCTGTTTTGACTCCTTGATTTTCAATGTTATTAAATAGCAGGAATTGAAATTCAATCTGCAATAAAATGCCAAATTACATTTCTAGAGTAATTACTATATATGGAAAGAAATGTAATGCATCTGATATTTCGGTGTGGCTAAGCACTCTCACTTCTGGATCTAAAGATTTTATATTCACCTTCTAGTTCGAGATCTACCCATGCAATATATGGTTGGCAAATCAGTGTAGTATGCATTCATCTAGAAACATGAGGGCATTTTTTACTGTAACTTGTGCTTAGTTCTGAATTATAACAAGGCAGAGGGCACGCCTGAGAAATGCAATCAGTGCCAATACCTTGGCAGTATGGATGGCTCAACTGCACTGTAAATAATAGGCAGAGGGAGATCTGCAGTTGAGTAAATAGGCAGATGTCTCTGTGGAGGCGTGAGTTATTATTTGGTGGTACATTGCCTCCACTAATGCAGGGATAAGGGCAGATTATGGCACAGCTGGCAGAGCTGCTGCCCCCACCATTCCAGTATCTTGGGCTGGATCCCGACCTTCAGTGCTGTCTGTGTGGAATTTGCACACATTCTGCCTGTGCCCATATGGGTATCTCCTGGATGCTCCAGATTCCTCCCAATCCCAAACACATGTGGATTGGGGTCAATTAACTGACCATTGTAATTGTCTGTAGTATGTCAATGAGTGAGGAGGAAGTATGGGTTAGGGTGGAATTAGAAAAAGTGAGTGGTTGATGGTCAACAGAGACTCAGTGGGATTAAGGACCAGTTATCATGATGACTCGAAGACATTATGGTGTGGCTGACAAAACATCTGAATGATGAACAGACATAAACTGTAGTCTCCATCAGTCTCAGTAGGCTGAGCCTACTTCTTTTAATGAGTCAGCAAAGTGATTAAGAAACAGGACCTCAAAGGTTAGGAGATTAAGATTACTTCTAGTGCCATGAACATTGTAGACAGTAGAGATAAGTGGTTGGACAGATGGTGCAGTTGGAATGGCGTTTTATCTCCAGAGCACTTGGACCAGTATGAGGGAGATGGGCTCTAGAAATGGAGGGCTATGTAGGATGGAAGGGTTAGATTGATCTTAGAGCAGGTTAAAAGGCTGGCTCAATAGCATGGTCCGAATAGCATGTACTGTCCTAGGTTCTAGGAAGACCAGAAAGTTTGCATCTCAAAATGTGCAGAAGGTTTGCTGGTGTTGAGATTGGTGATTTAAAGTAATTCTTGATATTGGCTTGAACAGAGTTAGGAAGCTTTTTAAAAGGGAAAAAAGTGTAAAAAAAAATGGAAGAGACAAAGTTAGAATCAGAATCAGGTTTAATATCACACATATGTGTGAAATTTGTTAACTTTATGCCAGAAGTACATGCAATATATAATAATAGAAGAAAACCTGTATATTCATAAATATGTATATATATGTATTTTTAAAAAATAGTTAAATTAAGTAGTGTAAAGACAGAAATAAAAGAAGTAGTGAGGTAGTGTTCATGGGTTTAATGTCCATTCAGAAATTGTATAGCTGAGGGGAAGAAGCTGTTTATGTATCATAGTGTGTGTGCTTTCAGGTTTCTGTACCTCCTTCCTGATGGTAGCAATGAGAAAAGGGCATGCCTTAGGTAAAGGGTTCTTAATAATGGATGCTGCCTTTTTGAGGCATCACTCCTTTACCATGTCCTGGATACTACGGAGGCTAGTGTCCATGATGGAGCTGACTAAGTTTACCAAGTCTCTGAAGATCATTTTGATCTTGTGCGTTAGCTCCCTCCCCCATAACAGAAAGTGATGCAGCCAGTTAGAATGCTCTCCTTGGGTACATCTGCAGAAATTTGAAAGTCTTTTTGGTGACGTACCAAGCCAACTCAAACTCATAATAAAATATAGCCACTGTTGTGCCTCCTTTGTAGCTGCATCGATATGTTGGGACCGGGTTAGGTCCTCAGAGACATTGACACCCAGGAACTTTAAATTGCTCACTTTCTTCACTTCTGCTCCCTCTATGAGGACTGGTATGTGTTCCCTCATCTTACCCTTTTTGCAGTCCACAGTCAGCTCTTTGGTCTTACTGATGTTGAGTGCAAGGCTGTTGCTGTGACACCACTCAACCGGCATGAAAAGAAGAAATACCAATTTTTTAGAACCAGACTAGAAGAGGCTACAAAAATATCTAAGGTAGGTTACAAAATATGTACGCAAATATTGTAAGTAATCCAAACAGGACTGGAAGGCTACAGGGATAACCTACCACCTGAGATCATAATGTGACAGGACCACATGAAATTATGATGTGACAAGAACAGAGACCTGGATATTAATATCCAAACTCACAGTGAATTTGTAAACATGTACAAAAGCCCACACAGCAGTGAAAATGGAAGACTTCAGTTATGCAGATATTGATGTAGTAATAATATAAAGGACAACAGGGTTTAAGTTCTGAAATATGTTCAAATTAACTTTGATGATCAATAGATATGTAACCCAATGAGAATGTGGTATTGCTAGAGAGTTTCTGGGAAAGGTGCCAGGTCAAAGAGAGCAAATATCACTGGGATAGCATGCACCGAAGATTTATCACAATATAGTATGGTGTTTAATAGTTGTGGCAAAGGGTAAGGACCATTCCAACAAAAGGAATCAACTGACGGGAGGCCAGTTTCATTACGATTAATAAAGGCCTGTTCTGGGTGGGTTGCCTTGAGAGCCAAAACTGTAACTGAACATTGTGAGGTCTTTAAGGTGTTCCAACTGCAAATTAAGGAGAAAGGTAGATAGGCTAAGGCCAGAACTTCGTTGGATGGCCCAATCATCAGAGAGAGAAAAAGAATACCATAAGATAGATGCCAGATATGAGAATCAGGTTAATTACAGAAAGGGAGTGCAAAAGAAGATCAGAGTGGCCAAGAAGGTGCGTGAGAAATGACTGGCCACAAACAGAAAAGGACATATTGGCTTGTCGAGACTGAAGAATAAAAATGAATGTTACATCCTGACACCCCAACATCCAGGCCATGCTCTCTTCACACTGCTGCCACCAGCAAGAATGTACAGGAGCCTCAGAATCCATACTATTTGGTTCAGCAATCATTATTACTCCTCAACCATCGGGCGCTTGAAGCAGAAGGGGTAACGTCGCTCAACTTCACTTGCCCATTCACTGGACTGTTCTCATTACATTTAGACTCACTTTTAAGGACTCTTCATCTCAGGTTCTTGATATTTATTGCTTATTTATTGATGATTTATTTGTTTGTTTGTTTGTTTATTATTTCCTTATTTTTCTCTCTTTGCACAGTTTGTTGTTTTTCTGCACATTGGTGGCTTATCTATCCTGATGGGTGCAGTCTTTCACCGATTCTATTGTGTTTCTTCAGTTTCCTGTGATTTCCCGCAAGAACATTAAGTTCAGGGTTGTATGTAGTGACATGCATGTATGTACTTTGTTAATAAGTTTACTTTAAACTTTAGATAAAAATAAAACAGAAGGCAGAGTATAGTAATGAAAGTAAACCGTAGGGAAGTATATAATGATATTGCCTGGTGATCATTGATTCATGGAGTCATACCACATGGAAAATGACCCAACTTATCCATGCCAACTGTGTTGTCCAGTGAGCCTTTTCCATCTGCTCACATTTGGCCCATAGCCCTCTCAATCTCTCCTATATCTGTATTATCCTTTTAAGATAGCTCAATTTTTGACAACTTATTCCAAATTCAAACCACCCTTTGCATTAAGAAGCTTACCCACTTTTTCTTCTATCAGGGAAGAAATGTCAGAAGAAGGTCTGAGAGAACAATTTGAGTTTAGTCAGAAAAAAGGATGAGCATTGGTTGATACTTAAAGGGAAAGCTTCAGACATTGAGAAGTTGTGATTCAGATCTCACTGCCTGTGAGGCAATTCAATCCAGAGTTTCTAAAAAAGACAGAAGAGGTACTTGAGGGAGTCCAATATGGTGGTACGTAGAGCAAGAAGGGACGAACAGCATTCATATGCAAGGAGTCAGCACAAACGCAATTACTCAAGTGGCTGCCTTCTGTGTTGTAATCATAAAATTATACAAGAGTTCTTAGATTTTTATTCGGTGAGTCAATGAAGAATATATAGCAAAATTGGGCAAATGTCATCTTAATCAAACTGGTTCTACTTAATTGTAGAACAAACTTTAGAGATAAGATGAAATATTTCATAAACCAGTCTTATTTGCAACCCGTATGGCTCTTTATTTGCTTATGAAGCACATTAACCCAGAAGGCCTCAAAAGCTACCATATATTTTTGTTGAATATTGTCTCAGAGGACCTGAGGATGTGAACAATATAAATGTAAATGTAAATGTAAATGCTTTCTTCTTTGGAGGCTCTGTATAACAATTGTTTACATAGCCAAATGAAAGCAGTCAAAAAAGACAAAAGAATAGGTTGAAGGAGAGTTCATGGGTTCATAATGCACAGTATGTATTTTGGTGAAATTGTATAGTATTTTCCTTGCCATTAAAACACAGGATTATATAGAACCACTTCATGCACAAAAAGATTAATCAACAGTTACAAGAATAGAAATGTGTTTTCTGTTTATTCCTTTTAGTTTCTGTTTCACCTTTCTCTCTTCCAGAAATGAGGCACACAAAATTGATACCAAATTGTAAAAAATACCTAGTTACTTCTATCTGTGAGGAATTTGTCGCAGTGTACATTTCATGTCAAGTGAGGGTCAAACTGTAAAGGTGGAGCTGAGCACCATGATCAACAGTCACGAGACCATGCACACTGATGTTTTCCCATTCACTGTAGGAGACTTCAGCTAGGCCAGCTTGAAGGAGACTCTGACAACCGTACACCAACATGTCACCCGTGGAACCAGAGGCAGAATGACACTTGATAACTTCAAGAATGCTTACTGTGTCATCCTCCATCCACACTTTGGCAATTCTATCATATGACTGTACATCAACAGTTGGCATATAGACGGAGACTGAGGACCACAGTCCCAGAGGCGAGGACCACAATGGTATGGTCAAGCAAAGCAAAGGAACATCTACAAGACAGCTTTGAATTGGTGGAATGGGCCATATTACAACAATTCATCTTTGGATATGAACGACTAGGCCATACCCATCACTGACTTCATTAAAACCTATGTGGATAACTCCGTGCCCTATTTTCCCAAACGGGAACCCTCGATAAACTGATAAACCAGAGATTCACAGTTCACTGAGGGCTACACCTGTGGGGCTCAAGACCAGCAATCCGAAATCCTACAAGAAGTCTATGTATGATCTATGGCAGGCCATCATAAGAGCAAAAAGGCAATTCTATGTGAAGTTAGAGACACAATCATATAAAAGACGTCTGTGGCAGGTTTTGCATGCTAGTACTTCCTCTAAGTCAAAGCCTGGCAGCATAAATGGCAATGATTCTTCACTCCCCAATGAGCTCAATATTTTTGATGCATGCTTTGAAAGGGAAAATAACGTCACACCTGTGTGAATCTCCACAGCATCTGGTGACCTTATAATCTAATGAAAGCTGATGTCAGAACATCCTTCAAGAGGGTGAACCCTCACAAGACATCAGACTCCAACTGTGTACTGGGCCAGGTATTGGAAATGTGTGCTGTCCAACTGGCTGGAGTGTTCAAGGACATCTTCTGCTTCTCATTGCTGTAGTCTGAGGTTCCCATCTGCTTCAAAAGGGTGCTCAAGAAGAGATGGGAAAGATGCTTCAATGAGTATTGTTCAGTAGCACTTACATCAACTGTAATGAAATAGTTTGCAAGTTTGGTTATGGCTTGAATTAACTTCTGCCTGAGAAAGGACCTACACCTGCATCAGTTTGCTTACCACCACAATAGGTCTACAATGGATGCAATTTCAATGTCTCACCACTTTGCTTCGGAGCTAAACATACATCAGGCTATTTTCTATTGATTACCGCTCCACATTCAATACTGTCATCACCTCAGTACTAATCAACATGCTTCTAACCCTGCCGCATGTACGTCCCTCAGCATCTAGATCCTTGGTTCCTTATTGGGAGATCACAGTCAGCGCAGATGAGTAATAATATCTCCTTATTGATAATCAACAGAAGTGCACCTTAAGGATCCGTGCTTAGCCTCGTGGTCTACTATCTGTACACTCTTGACTGTGTGGCTAAGCACAGATGATACCACTATTGTTGGTAAAATCTCAGGTGGCAACAGGGGTGAGATACATTGGTTGGTTGAGTGGTATTGCAACTACAATCTTACACTCAAAATCAGCATGACCAAGAAATTGATTGTGGAATTCAGGAGGGAGAGGTTGAGAGTAAAGAACATGCATCAGTCCTCATTGTGGAAAAGGTGAGCAGTTTTAATTTATTGGGTGTCAGTCAACATCTCTGAGGATCTGTCGTGAACCCAAGACATTGATGCAATCATGATGAAGGCATGCCAGCAGTTCCACTTCATTGAGGAGATTTGTATGTCGCCAAGGTCTTTCAAACTTTCACAGATGTACAGTGAAGAGCGTTCTGACTGGTTGCATCACTACTTGGTATGGAGGCTTTAAAACTCTGGAACACAAGAGGCTGTAGTGGGTTGAGACACAGCACTGGCACAACACTCTCCACCAGCGAGCATATCTTCAAGTCTGGTGCCTCAAGAAGGAAGCGTTCATTATTACTAACTGTCCCCATCTGGGACATGCCCTCTTCCACATTATTACCATCAGGGAAGAGGTACAGGAACCCAAAGACTAAAACAATAATTCAGGACTGCTTCTTCCCTTCCATCATCAGATTTCTCAATGGTCCATGAACCCAGGAACACTATCTCATTATTTCTTTATTGCAATATTTATTTATTTTGCAATGTACAATAATTTAATGTCTTTGCACTGTACTGTTGCCACAAAAAAAAGCATTCACATTATAAAAGTACTTCATAGGCCATAAACCCTGTTGGGAATATTTATGTCCTGATACGTAAATACAGTCATTCCTTTCTATTCAATTGTCATTACAGAAAACAAGAAAGACATGGAAAACACAGGATAAAACTCATGTTGGTGTTTCCTTCTCACTATTACAGCAATTACAGTTATATAACATTCCTGAACAATGAGACATTGCAAGTGCTTCACACAAACATTATCAAATAAAATTTGACAGCATACTACACAAAGGTATATCAGAGTAGTTTCTGAGGACTATTATCTTTTCCATTACACTTTCATCTCATTTTATCATTTATTTTTTGTCTTCTACCTTTTCACACCTGTTTTCGATCTTAGCTCTGTGTTCTTCACTTTCTCTGCACCTCAGAATCAACAGTATTTTATTTAATCACTTCAAAAGTTTGGCAGATAATTGCTCATGGAGCTTAGCTCCAAATTTAAAAAGCAAGCAGAGCCTGTCAGAACTTTATGTGGAGCTTGAGATCCTTTGGATTATTAGGTAATTGGCAAGGGCTAATAAAAAGAAGTCAGGTTTAAGCAGAGCGGCCATTGTTTGAGTGGGTCAGTCTTAGAGAGAGAGCTGAGACTTTGGCTCATGAGGCTTCAGTGAGAAGTGGCAGAGGCTAAGGTAAGTTTCTTTCTTATTGCAGAGGCAGGATATTGGAGTGCTCCTCTTGTGGGATGTGGGAAGACAGGGACCTTCAATATCTCTGCTGACTACACCTGCAAGCAGCACATCCAGCTGCATCTTCTTACAGTTCTGGGTATAACTGTGGCCATTCTCCTCAATAACAAGTATTTTGCTTTGGATGCTGTGTTGGGGGGGGGCGGGGAGCAACAACTGAGCAGAGAAAAGCCACAGAGATAGCTCTCTGGCATTGACTCTGGTTCTGTGACTCAGAAGGGAAGAGTAGGGGTTGTTAGAAGAGGCGAGCAGTAGGATTAGGGGAGTTTTTGGTTAGGGGAACAGGCAGATCCTGTGGCTAAGAACAAAATTCATGGATTTCATTCCTCCTGGGTGAAAGTCAGTGTCATGTTAGACTGAGCCACAGGATTTTTAAAGGGGCGGGGGGACAGCCAGAGGTCATGATACACATCGATACCAATAACGGGGGCAGGAAGGTTACAAGGCCCTGCAAAGTAATTTCAGGGAGTTGGGTGTTAAGTCAAAGGGCAGGACTTTTAGATGATAATCTCAGTATTACTGCCCATGACACATTCTAGTGAGGCTGGAAGTAGGAAGATAGAACTGTTAACACATGGCTAATGAGATGGTGCAGGACGGAGGCTTCACAGTTTTGTATCATTGGCTCTCCTCTGAGAAAGGTGGGACCTGTACAAATGGGACTGTTTGAACCTGAACTGAAGGAAGACCAATATACTTTTGGGAAGTTTGCAAGTGGGGGAGGGTGAGTGTGGTTTAAATTTGCAGGAGAAGGAACCAGAGTTCCACGGTAGCTAGTGGAGTGGTTGTGGGGAAATTAGTTGTTCAGTCTGCACACAAAGGCAGGAACTGAAATGGTGAAAATGGTGGGGCTAATATTCTGAAGTGCATCTATTTCAAAGCATGGAGTATTGTTGGAAAAGCAGGCGAACATAGAGCATGGATCAGCACATGGAATTATGATATCATAGCTGTTAGTAAGGCTTGGCTTCAGGTCTGGCAATTCAATGTGATGAGATCCCGTTATTTTAGACATTATACAGCAGAAGGGATTAAAGAGAGAGGAATGGCATTATCAATCATGAAAAATGTCACAGCGGTGCTCAGACAGTTCAGACTGTCTACCATTGAGGTTGGTGGAGGCTAAGATGTTAGACATATCTATATGTATGAAACTGAGGAATAAGAAAGGGATGACCACATAAAAAGGATTATATTATAGACCTCCCAATAGACTGTGGGATTTAGGTGAGCAAGTATGCAGAGAAATAAGGTTGTGATGGTAGGAGATTTTAACTTTGCACATATTCACTGGGACTCCTAGACTGTAAAGGGACTGGGTAGGATACAGTTTTCAAATGTATTCAGGAAAGTTTCCTGATTCACTATATAGAGATCCCAACTAAATAGACTGTAATACTGGATCTCCTAATAGGGAATGAGACAGGGCATGTGACAGAAGTGTGTGTAGAGGAACATTTTGGATTCAGTGATTATAATTCTATTACTTTCAAGATAATTATAGAGAAGGATAAGACTGGTCCTTGGGGATTCTAAAGTGGAGAAAGGTCAATTTTGATGGCATCAGAAAGGATTTTTACTCCTTCTAGCAAAGGGATGCTTGGAAAGTGGGAAGCCTTCAAAGTGAAATATTGACAATACAGAGTTTGTATGTTCCTGTTAGAATAAAAGGCATGGCTAACAAATTTAGGGAACCTTGGTTTTTGAGGGATATTGAGGCACTGGTTAAGAAGAAGGAGGAAGTGCGTAGCAGTTTAGGCAGCAAAAAACAAATGTGGCACTTGAAATACAAAAGAACACTTAAGAGGGATTTCAGAAGGCTAAAAGAAGGCAAGAGGTGTCTCTGGCAGGTAAGGTGAGGGAGAATCATATGGACTTCTGCAGATATATTAAGATCAAAAAGATAGCAAGGACAAAATTGGCCCTCAGCATGGTCAGCTACAGAATGCATCAAGCCAAAAGAGATGATGATAACCCTAAATGGTTTTTTTTTTGCATCTGTGTTTACTTTGGAGTTACACAGAACCTATAAAACTGAGGAAAAACCGTAGAGAGGTCATGGACTGTATCCAGATTAGACAAAAGGATGTGCTTACTGTCCTCAGGCAAATTAGAGTGATTAAGTTCCCAGGATCTGACAAAGTGTCCCCTTGTACCTTGTGGGAGGTTAGTGCGGAAATTACAGGGGCCCTGGCAGAGGTATTTTAAAACTTCATGAGATGTTGAAAGACTGTAGGATAACTAATGTTGTCCATTGTACAAGAAAGGCTCAAAGAATAAGACAGTAATTATAGGCTGGTCACTAGTGGGTAAATTATTGGAAGGTGTTTTAAGGCACAAGAGGTTATCAGGAAAGTTGATGAAGGGAAGGCAGCTGTGTCCTTGTGCAGAACACCCTAAAAGTTAACTTGCAGGTAGAGTAAGTGGTGAGGAAGGCAAATACTATGTTAGCATTCGTTTCAAGAGGCCTAGAATACAAGAGGAAAGATATGATACCGAGGCTTTATAAGGCACTGTTGAGGCCTCACCTTGAGCATTGTGAACAGTTTTGGGCCCCTCATCTCAGAAAAGATGTATGGGAGAAGGAAGGAGGGATAATTATATCTGAGGAAGAATGGACAATGATATGGAGGTATCAATGGAAGTGTACCAGTTCACAGAAATGGAGGGAGTTTGGATGGAAAAACTTGATAAGATATTTTATTACACCCTCTCAGAAATCCCATTATGATAGTAACCTCCCTGTTTGCTGGAGAAATTATAGAAATCAAAATGCAAATCATTATCATATTTTTTGGGACTGCCCTGTTATCAAAGACTATTGGAGGGGATACACAATGCCCTACAAGACATCTTTAAATGTGAAATACCCTTAGAGAGTAAGGCCATATATTTTGGATATATACCTCAAGAATGGTTGAAAAGAGATAAATATTTAATGAATATACTGTTGGTGGCTGGTAAAGAGACTCTTACTAGGAAATGGTTATCACAGGAGAGCCCAACTTTAAATGCATGGATGGAAATTACAATGGACATTTACAAAATGGAGAAGATAACAACATCTGTTAATCATAAACTGGAACAATTTGATTCATACTGGGAAAAATGGTTTAACTACATAATGCCTCATAGGCCTGATTTTATTCTCACAAATCAATGAATATGTTGTTAAAAAAAAAGATCACTCCCTACTTGTACATAGTTTTTTTTCCTTTTGCTTGTTTTTTTTCTTTCCACTCTTTTCTATAAGTGTATACCTCAGATAAGTACTATGTGGAGATTTGTGACATATATGATTATATGATATATATGTACAATGTCTGAAATACATTTATGGAAATGTTTGTTTGATGATGAACAAGAAAGAAAGAAAGAAAGAAAGAAAGAAAGAAAGAAAGAAAAGATGTGCTGGCATTGGAGAGGGTCCAGAGGAGGTTCACATGGATGATTCCAGGAATGAAAGGGTTATCATATGAGGAATGTTTGATGGCTCTGGGTCTGTACTCGCTGGAATTCAGAACGATGAAGGAGGATCTTATTGAAACATTTCGAATGTTGAAAAGCCTAGACAAAATAGATGTGGAAAGGATGTTTCCCATGGTGGGGGAGTCTAGGACAAGAGTGCACAGCCTCAGGATGGGGGGAGGGGTGCTCTTTCAAAACAGAGATGCAGAGAAATTTCTTTAGCCATGGGGTGGTGAATTTGTGGAATTTGTTGCTACATGCAGCTGTAGACGCCAGGTCATTCTGAGACACCTGTTACTACATATGTGCCTCCAGAGACTGTGTTTTCATTGGAGAGGCTGTCCACGACACCTGTAAAGGCAACCCAGATCAAGCAATGGACAGAGAGGGACCCAGTCCTGTCTCAAGTCAAGACTTTACTTTTACAAGGTTGGCCCAGAGTTGTGGAAGGAGAGGAACTGCCAAACGCAAGACTGAACTGAGTCTGCAAGATGGTTGCATTTTTGGGGGGGGGGGGGTGAGGGTCATCGTGCCTCCCCCTGGCCGTTCACAGATTGTGGAGGAAATTCATGAGACTCACCCAGAGTTGTCTTGAATGAAAAGCCTTGCAAGATCCTACGTCTGGTGGCCAAGAATGGATCAGGATCTGGAGAACAAGGTAAAATCATGCACACAATGTCAGACCAATCAGAACATGCCACCACCAGCTCCTTTGCACCCATGGGAGTGGCCAGTCTACCCCTGGTCTAGGCTACATTTGGACTTTGCTGGCCCCTTTATGGGACAGATGTTTCTTGTAATGGTAGATGCACATTCCAAATGGATAGAAGCTCACATCATGAGCAACATCACAGCCCCCTCAACAATAGACAAACTCAGGCAAGTGTTTGCAGTCCACGGGTTGCCTGACACTCTGGTCACTGATAATGGCCCGACATTCACCAGTGAGCTGTTTGGTGAGTTCATGTGGCAGAATGGCATTCGTCACATTTGGATGGCCCCTTTCCACCCAGCCTCAAATGGTTTGGCTAGGCGGGCTGTTCAGACAGTGAAGGAAGGACTGAAGTGGATGACAAGAGTCTCTCTTAATACCCGGCTTTCACATTTCCTGTTTAAATGCCGCCTCACTCCACAGACTATGACTGCACGCACTCCAGCAGAGATGCTGATGGGACGTAGGCCTAAGTCAAGATTGGACCTGCTGCGCCTGGACATGAAGGCAAAAGTGGAGAGAAAGCAGGAAAAGCAGAAGGGGGGGGGGGGGGAATATAATCAACATGCGCAAGACAGACAGTTAGAACCGAATGACAATGTCTATGTGAGAAACAATCAACAATGGCTACCTGGTGTTATTCTTAAGCAGAGTGGTCCAGTCTCCTATGTTGTTAAGCTGACTGATGGGCGTGTTTTCCACAGACATCAGGACCATGTGCGCCTGCGTCATGATTCCGGCTCAGAGATAGACAGTTCCATGGAGTTTCCAATGGTGAGACAGACTACTGAGGAAGCATGTTCACCAGTGACTTTGCTAGAGGGAGAGACACTGGCAGAGGGGGCAGAGTCCCCTGAAGAGGATGGACATTCTCACGCGGACACACAGACCCCTCTCCTGTCCCCAACACTAGATCCACCCAAAACATCCTCACCAGCGGTGCCTGCTGGGTCACCGGGGGTAGCGCGTAGATCGCAGCGCCCTCACAAACCTCCTGACAGACTGAATCTTTGATTGGATAGTTTCTTTTGTTGTTAGATTGAATGTTGAATTTGCCATGTTTTTTAGGTGTTTTTATATTGGTAACCTGTTGCTAATGATACCACTGTTTTTATTTCCCAGTTCTTCTATATTTGGGGAATGTTGGATTTTAAAGGGGAAGAAGTGTTGTAATGTGAGTATTATTAAAAGTAAGTTAATACTAATCGGGAAGTTGTTGGTAGCAAGAGGCGGGATCCGGGGTTGGCGGGGTCTTTACTTCCGCTCTTTTTACTCCCAGTATGCATTGTATATAGTTCCTCCACCCATGCCGCACGAGGTACCTGGAAGCCTCTGTATTGTAAATATCATTTGCCGTCCCAGATAAAGATGCTCTTTTGGCCATCAAGTTGTCGAGTGGTCTTTTTGTAAAGTAGAAGTTACCACAGGTATATTTAAGGCAGAGGTTGATAGGTTCTTGATTGGACTTGGCATCAAAGGTTACAGGGAGAAGGTCGGGAACTGGGGTTGAGGAGGAGATAGAAAAAAGGATCGGCCATGATTGAATGACGGAGCAGACTTAATGGGCCAGATGACCTAATTCTGCTCCTATTTCTTATGGTCTTATGGATGTTGCCTATGTGGACCTTTGCAAGGCCTTTGACAAGGTCCCACATGGGAGACTGGTCAAGAACAGCTGAATGTCAGGCAGAGCAGTTGCAGACGGAAGTTAATCTGGTAGAAGTTAAATTCTGGTAGGATATACATACATATATATATATAGTAAAGAGCAAGGACTTTAGGGGTGTTGAAGTACAGAGGGACATTGGGGTGCAAGACCAAAAGCTCACCTGAAAGTGATAATGTAAGTCAGCAGCTTTGTGAAGAAGGCATTTGGTATGCTTGCCTTCGTAGGCCAGGCATTGAGTGTGAGAGTTGGAATGCCATGTTGCCACTGTAGAAAACATTACAGTGGTTGGATTACACTTGGAGTATTGTGTTCAGTTCTGGACACTGCATTACAGGAAGGATATGGGAGAAATAGAGTGCCAAAAAGTCATCAGAATATTGCCTCAGAATAGAGGGCTATTGAAAGATTATAAGGAAAGATTGGATCTTATTGAAATGTAGAAAATTAAGGAGCCATCTTTCAGAGGTGTATGAAATTATGAAGTGCATTGATAAGATAGAGAGAGCGACATTTTCCCTGTGCCATGGAATCTCAAACTAGTGAGCACTGGTTGAAGGTGAAGGGGGACAAATTTAAAAGAGGTCTGAGGGGAAAGATTTTCACTGAGGGTGGTGTGTATGCAGAACGAGCTGCCAAAGGTGGTGTTTAGTTGGGAAGAATTACGAAGTTTAAAATATGTTTGGCTAGGAGCTTGGATAGGAAAGCTGCTGGGGGATACGGGCAAATGGGATTATTGTAATTAGGCATCGTGGTCTTCAGTGGATAGGGTGGGCTGAAGAGGCTCAGATCTATGCTGCATGCTTCTGAGTTTCTAAGTTTAAAAGTAACAAAAGACATGTTAGACATGACAATAACTGTGAAACAACATTTGTATTTTCTCAACACTGGGAGTACGGGGCAAAAACAAGGCAGCATCGTTTTCATGAGTGGATATTGTAATTGCTTACCGCTCTTGGGATTGAAAATCCTGACACACCCTATTGTCCCAGCACCCAGTCCTTGAACCAGGTCAAGGACTGAGTCACTGGGTTGAACTGTGTATCAATGGGCTTCCGAATTCATAACAGTGACTACGACAACAAAATGAGTTCGTTGTCTGTGAAGTGCCCTGAAACCCTGAAAGGCGTATTGTATGTGCAGGTCTCTCATTATCTGCCTCCCACCTTTAAACACAGGTTGAGCTGCTAAAAGGCTGTCTCTGAGTTGAGTCAATGTGCCATCGGGTACAATAATGAAACAGGTCCTTCAGTCCACTCGGTCTCTGTTGATCAGCACCCACACATTTATATGAATCCTACATTAAACCCATCTTTTTCTTGCACAGCTCATCCCATGTCCTACCACTCACCAGCAAACCTGGAGCAATTTACAGTGGCCAGTTAAACTACCAATCTGCATGTCTTTGAGATGTAAGAGGAAACTGGAGCTTCCCACTTGGACACAGAGAGAAGATGAAATATCAGAATGAAGGATGCTGATCTTGGCAAATAAAGCAGGAAATTCTAATGTAAGGTCAGTGACCTGAAACATTAACTTTTTTTCTCTCTCTCCACAGATGCAGCCTAACCCGTTTGAGTATGTTTAACAGGAAGTTTGCTTCCTGGCATCAAACCTTTGTTTCAATCATTATTGTTTAACTAAAGCTGCTCAGCAAACTGCTGAATAAAAACATGAATTAATAAATTGTCTTTGATTTTAGTTTACTCTGCACCTGAAATTTCAAACAAGAATGTATTATAAAAAATAATGAAATGAAAACTCTTGTAGATGGAAAGACAGGTGAATTCATAAAATGCTGTTGATTAATTTTACATATACTCTTCAATCTGTGGAACTTCAATGCCAACACGCCAGGTCTTCACTCTGAGCCTCTACTTCCTTTTGTATGGTTATTGGGGGGAAGCTTGTTCATCAGCCAGATTTGTTAAGCTTGCCATTACAAAATACTCATTCATATTTTGTTGAATTATTTCCACTTGCTCTGTCCTGTTAACCAACAGCTTTACTGTGGGTCAAAATCAGTTCTATGGAGTTATTGGAATTGTACAGCATAGAAACAGGGCATTCTGCCTCCTACATCCACACCAAGCATGCACCCATCTGTACTGATTGCATTTACCCACATTAAGTTTGTTGCTTTTTTAAGCCATGGCAATTCATCTGCTTGTCTAAATGTTACTTCTACTTTAAGAGATAATCTACCACTTTCTTTTCAGGCAGAGTGTTCCAGACTCCAGCTATTCTCTCTGTGAAAGACTGCCCCCTGTGATATCTATCAAACCTCTTACCCCTCACTTTAAGCATTTAAAGTGATAGCGGAAATTTAAAAGAGACAGGTAGGACAAATACAGTATTTTACACAGAGAATGGTAGGTGCCTACAACGGGATGCCAGGGGTAATAGTGGAAGTAAATAATGCCTTAAATGGCATTTCAGAGGGTTTTTAGAGAAAACATGCTGAAAACAGAGGAATATGGATCACATGCAGGAAAAGTAGATTTAGTTTAATTTGGTATTGTGCATGGTACAGACAACTTGGGCCAAAAGGCCTGTTCTTGTGATGTACTGTTCTAGTTTCTAAACATATGCCTTCTTATTTCAGGCAACTCCACCATGGGTAAGGATTGGGTGAATCTACCATGCCAATGCTCCTAATAATTATCTATGTTTCTATCAGACCTTCCCTCAGATTTTTCCACTCCAAAGCCAGCCTATCCAATCTGTATCCATAAATGTAAAGTTCCAATGCTGTCAGTGTCCTGATCTCAACTTGTTTAAATTCACATTAAAATATTGATACTGAACCAGCAAGTCAGAAGGCCGAGATCTCCCTAAGGGTTAATATTTTCTGAATGCATGGTTGCCAAATTGGCTCAGTTTCTTCAGAAGATCCCACTGAGTTCCAGCCTCACGCCAATCTCTAGACTTTGGTTCAGAATCTAAATGGTCCTGTAGTCCGGGGACTCTCCATTGCACCCTCTCGAGTACAATTACGTATATCCTTCTTATATTGTAGTGACCAAATCTGCACTTAACACTTCAAAGGTGGCCTAATCGGTGTTTTACAAAGTTGTACTATGCCACAGCTATTGATAGCAAGCCTCCAAAATGAATTCTTCACCACACTTTCTGCCAATGCTACCAATTTCAGGGATCTGTGAATATGCGATTAAGCCCAGGACACAGCATTTAATGCATATGTCCTACATTTACTTTCTGTTCTACCACTTTGGATCTGAACCAAAGGTTGGAGACTAAAGTCAGGATGGAACTACCTCATTGAAGTACTGGCCTTCTGACTTGCTGGTTCAGTATTGACATTTTAATGCTAAATTAAACAATCAGAGGTCAGATTGAACCTAGGTCGCTTGAAGCTACAAAACAGCAGCTCTGCTAGGTATGTCACTAGGTCAGCATTTCTCCAAAATAATAGCTCACAGGAATAATCATCTGATGTTTCTGTGGTACTCCTATAAAAACATATTAAAAAGAATTTAAAAATTATATCATAACAGCTTCACACCCAATGAAAACTCTCGAAACTTCTGTGATCACTACAAATATGTAGAACATGAAAGATTGGTAGTGCTATTTCACAATCAACAGCCGATTCTATTGTCAGAAGTTTGCCTGGGGGCTACATTTTTGCAAAGGTTCTGGGTATGTCCTTCAAACCTCAATCATGCAGTAGAATGTGTGTTTTGACAGTCAAACAGCTTTTGATTGTCAAGGGAAGAGATTGTTTTAATAATTATGTAGCTTGAATGGATTTGAACCTGAAACTAAGTCTACTCAGAGATCACAAATAGTTGGGGAGATAATCTGATGCCTACTGAACAACAATATATTGTTTCAGCACAAATTAATAAATTAAATCTGACCAAAATATTGGATTTGGGCCTTTGTTCCTGAATACATCTTATATCACTTGTTAGTCTTTTCTAAACATCTTAAATTTGTATCAAATGTCACCTGTTATGTAACCATTACATTACATACTCTGCAGCCTACCCGGGTGAGACTGCTCATCAGGATTCAATAATCCTGAAGAAGGTCCTTGGCTCAAAGGCTCAAAACATCAACTGCTCATTTTCCTCCATAGACGTTGTCTGACCTGCTGTGTTCCTCCAGCAATCTGTGTGAATTGTGTGTGTTGAGATTTCATCATGTCTAGGAAGATGGTACATGGGATTAGTGTAGATGGATGCAACTGGGCAGCATGGACATAGTGGGCTGAAGGGCCTGTTTCTGTGTTGTATTACTCTATGCGTTTATCTTAGATTTTAGAATGGATGTACTAAGATAACCACAAGATAACCAATGTAAGAGTGGAGGATTTAAGGCTTTGGCTCAAGAGGCTTAGGCTCAAAGAAATGAAGGCTAAAGTAGGCTTTTGGTAAGTTTCTTTCTTTCTTTGTCTATTAGAGCATAGATAGCACAGTGAGAATCAATCCAGGGCCTGTGGTGTGGGAATTTATCATGTCAGATTTTGGAATTCTGGGAGACCTCCAGTCTCTCCCTGATAACTACATCGGTGTGAGGTGCATCTAGCTGCAGCTTCTTAGAAACTGTGTAAGAAAACTTGAGCCACAGCTGGATACAGGAGAATAAGGAAGAGATAGGTATGATCTACAGTGAGGTAGTCACCCTTAAATTGTATGAAGTAGGTGACTGTCAGGTGAGGGTAAGGGAATAGGCAGACAGTGCTGAGTGTTTCCTCAAGTATACAAATATGCATACTGTTGAGGAGGAAACAACCTACCAGATGAAAGTTGCTCTGACCAGGTGTCTGGCACTGAGTCTGAATCTGTGGCTCAGGGGAGTGAAGAGGAGTGCAGTGGTGATAGGGATTCAATAGTTAAAAGAACAGACTGTCACAAGGGCAGGAATGGCTGCAGGATGTTCTGGGATTTAGATGTTTCAAAAGGAAAAGCAAGGGAGGTAGAACAGGTGGTGAGTGATGTTGCTAATCAGAGACAGTATCACAGCTGCAGAAAGGGAGGAAGTCATGGAAGGATTGTCTACTGAGTCAGTGTGGGTGGAAGTCAGAAACAGGAACAGAACAATCACTCTATTGAGAATACTTTATAGAACCCCAACAGAGATACTGAGGAAGAGATCGGGAGGCAGGTATTGGAAAGGTGTAAATAAGAAGGTTGTTGTCATGGGGGACTTCAACTTCCCTCATACATTGATTGGCATCTCCTATGTGCAAAAGGTTTGGATGGGGCAGAATTTGTTAGATGTGTTAGGTGTGTGCTGGACAGACTGACAAGAGGAGAGGGCATACTGGATTTGAAGTTCAACAACGAACAAGGTCAGGTGTCAGATCTCTCAATGGGAGAGTATTTCAGAGACTCTGACCACAACTTCCTGACCTTTGCTAGAGCCTTGGAGATGGATAGGTGCAGATTATATGGGAACTCATTTAATTGGGGGAGGGTGAATTATAATGTTATTAGGCAGGAACTGGGAAGTATAAATTGGAAACAGATGCAGTCAGGGAAATGCACGATTGAAATGCGGAAGTTGTTTTTGGAGCAATTGCTGGGGGTTCTGGGTAGGTTGGTCCCACTGGGGCACAGAAAGGCTTGTAAGGTGAAGGCACCATGGTTGACAAGAGATATAGAGCATCTAATCAAGAGGAAGAAAGAATTTTATTTAAGATTTAGGAAGCAATAATTAGGCAGGGCTCTAGAGTAGCCAGGAAGGAGGTGAAGACTGGACTTAGAAATAGACCTTGACAAGTAGGATTAAGGAAAACCCCAAGATATTCTGCACATATGTGAAGAACAAGTGGATGGCCAGTGTGAGGGTAGGGTTGACCAGGGGTAGCAGAGAAAACATATGCTTGGAGTCAGAAGAGGTAGGGGAGGTCCAAATGAATAATTTGTTTTGGTATTCACCAGTGAGAGGGAGCTTGCCGAATGTGACAGCATAAAACAGGCCGCTATGCCTGAACCTGTTGATGGTAAGAAAGGGAATGTGCTAGGGCGTTTGAAAAACATTAGGGTAGATAATTCCCCAGCCAGACAAAATATACCCCAAGCAACACACACAAAATGCTGGAGGAACTCAGCAGGCCAGGCAGCATCTATGGGAAAAAATACAGTCGACTGTACTTTCTTCCACAGATGCTTCCTGGCTGGCTGAGTTCTCCAGCATTTTATGTGTGTTGTTTGGATTTCCACCATCTGCTGATTTTCTTTTGTTTGTGATTAGAATATACCCCAGCTTACTACGAGAAGCAAGGCAAGAGTTTGCTGTGTCCTTGGCGATGATCTTTGTATCCTCATTGGTTGGCAAATTATTGGGTAGGATTCTTAGAGACAGGACTTACGAGTATTTAGAGAAGCATAGTCTGGTTATGGATAGTCAGCATGGCATTGTGAAGGGTAAGTCATGCCTCGTGAGCCTAATTAAGATCTTTTGAGGATGTGACAATGCATACTGATAGAGGAAGAGCTGTGAATGTGGCATATATATAGATTTTAGAAAGGTATTTGATAAGGTTCCCCATGATAGGACCATTCAGAAAGATAGGAGGCATGGGGTACAGGGAAGCCTTGCCATGTGGAGGCATAATTAGTTTACCCATAGAAGGCAGAGGATGACCTGGAGGCCAGTGACCAGTAGTCTTGCTTGGGGATCTGTTCTGGAACCCTTTCTCTTTGTGATTTTTATAAATAATGCAGAAGTTGTTATTACATTTGCAGATGACACAAAGGTTGTTGGAGTTGTGGATAGAGTGGAGGGTTGTTGTGGGTTTCAACAGGATGCAGAGCTGGGCTGAGAAGTGACAGATGGAGTTCAAACCAAAAAAGTGTGAAGTGATTCATTTGGCAATGCAAATTTGAAAGGAGAATAAAGGATTAATGGCAAGATTTTTAGCAGTGTGTAGGAACATAGGGACCTTGGCATCCATGTCCATAGATCCCTCAAAGTTTCTGTGCAAGTTGATAGAGGTGTTAAGAAGGCATATGGTGTGTTGATCTTCATGTTGGAGCTCTCTAAAACCCTGTTTAGACCACAGTTGGAGTGTTGTGTTCAGTTCTGGTCTCCTCTTTATAGGAAGGATATGGAAGTTTAAGAGAGGTGAAGAGAAGATTTACCAGGATATTGCCTGGACTAGAGGACATGTCTTATGAAGGTAGATTGAGTGAGCTAGGGCTTTTCTCTTTGGAGCAAAGAAGGATGAGAGGTGATATGATACAAAATGATAAGAAGCATAGGTCAAACAAGAGAAAATCTGTAGATGCTGGAAATCCAGACCACACACACATCTATGGAAAAGAGTACAGTCAAAGTTTTGGGCCAAGACCCTTTGGCAGGACTGGCAAGCAGGCATAGGTAGAGTGGTTATCCAGAGACTTTCTCCCAGGGTGACATTGGCTAATACAAGGGGGCATAATTTTAATGTGATTTGAGGAAAGTATAAGGGGGAATGTCAGAGGTAAGTTCTTTACTCAGAGCGTGGTGAATGCATGGAATACCTGTAGGGGGCAAATATATTAGGGGCATTTAAGATAATCTTAGATAGGCACATGGATGATAGAAAATGAGGGATTATGTAGGAGGGAAAGGTAAGATTGATCATAGGGTAGGTAAAAAGTTGGTATAGCATAATGAGCTGAAGAGCCTGTACTGGGCTGTAATGTTCTATGTTCTACATTTTATGTTCGATTTCACTTACAATGTTAGGTATCACCTCAACAAAACCCAGTAAGTTTTGGCATACTATCTCAATAAAGAACTGAAGGAAATCAGTGGGTCACGCAGCATCTGTGGACAGACACATACAGTTAAGGTTTTGGGTCTAAACGCTTCAGCAGGCATTGTATAATTCAGATTTAATTCATCCAGTTCCTTTCCTCTTGAAAGGGATAGCACTTTATTCCCCCTTTGACACAGTACTCTAATTCACTCACAAAAAGTTAAGTCCAAGGCTGTGATGAAGAACTCCTCGAACACATTGTTCCAGATTAAAAATTAAAACCTCATCAAACAAGATATTCTCTGTTGCATTCTGATTTAAAAGAACATAATCTTCAGCTCACTTTTCAAATCTTCATGCATGAGCGTTACCTCTGAGATTTGCCAACTGGTGAGCAGCATTCAATGGTTAAAATAAAATCTTAAAACACAGTTGGTTCTTGACCAATGAATCACAGGCATTGGTTCCAAATTGCAGTGTTTTATTTATTTAATCAGAATTCTGATTACATTTCTGTTACTTACTTTTGTCTGCCATTTGATCTGCACAGAAATTAATGGATTTATACTGTTGTGCTTTGTATAAATTCATGTCAGACATAACTCTGGACAGACAGTTCTTGAAAGGATGCAGAGTACACAACTGAGGTTGATCAGCAAGCATAAATCAAGTCAATAGGTGGGAATTTTTTTTATTCATTTAGATACCGTATGAAGTAGGCCTTTCTGGCCCTTTGAGCCACACACCCTAAAAATCACCTTATTTAATCCTAGACTAATGACGGGACAACTTACAATGACCAATTAACCTATCAACCAGTACGTCTTTGGATGGTGGGGGAAAATCCACATGGACACAGGGAGAACATGCAATCTCCTTACAGGCAGTGGGGTGGGGGTAATGAACCTGGCTCACCTGTACTCTGAAGCATTGTACTCACCTTCTCCACAGCTACTTGCCAGCTTCATTCAGTATAATGGGATCACTAACTAAAAGTGTAATTCCTCAAACAATTGAACATTATATCCAAATTCAGAGAAAATTACAAGTATAAAGACTTAAAAATCAGCAAAATCGCATTAAGGGAACTTGTTCACTCATGTTTTAAAATTTCTTTCTGGAGATTCTTGCACAAATGTTAATTTACCACATGAATATTTAAAGGTTTAGAATAACAGTCTGGAGAATTTAGTGACGCCATGTTTATGTGGTGCTGATGCACTCTGTACCTTTGCCTTACCGTACTAGTGCTTATGTCAGCAAACTTGATTTGACTTAACTTGACTTCATTCAAATCCCACAGCAGCTGAGGATATAAATCTTAGATAATTAAATAACTTATAATTTATCTCAGTAACAGTGATCATGGAATTTCTATGCTGCAGTAATAATCCACCTGATTTTGTGATGAGGCTCAAGGAAAGAAATCTGCCATTTTTACTTTACCTCGTCTAGCCTCCCGGTTCCCCCTCAGATGTTCTCTGAAATGGTCCAGAGATCAGAAATCTAAAGGCAATTTGTTGACTGGACCACAGCTCTCATCCACAGCCCTGTTCATCCATTAAACCAAATGTCCTCAACCTTGCTCCTCGCCTTCAGTGACTTTGCTGCCTGTTGTTTTTCAAATCTGTTCTCTCTTGTTTTGTGGCCCCTCTTGGCTTGTTATTTTGTGGTCTTTTACTAAAGTTATCATTCTCTGCTGAAACATCTCTGCTGCTTTACATTGGGGTCAAGCCTCCTCTACTTTTCCTGACAGGTCAGCCTGGTCTGGATTTCGGGACAAAACAGAACAGTGAGCAAATTCTGATGTGGGGAATTGCTTGAGCAATCTTGATGATTCCACATTACTCTTTAAACCACACATTTTGTCTGATCATTCATCTACCTTCAGGTTATTTTCAGCCTGAGTGAAATCTCCTTTTCCTTCCTGTCAATGGTTTGGTTCCACCTCTGCTCAGAATCTCCGTGGGACCTATCCCACCACCCATTCCAGGCCTGTGGAGATAACATTTTCGAACAACATCCTCCTTTTTCCTGCCTCTACACTAAGAATCCTGTCCCCAGCCATCAAACCTGTATCCAGTGCTCCCCTGGAGAGAATGCTGCTTATGCTGTTTCACCCTGCTTGCTGAAGCGACCTCATTAACTTCAAGCACCTGCCTTCTGGAATTCATTC
Source organism: Hemitrygon akajei (assembly GCF_048418815.1). Lineage (NCBI taxonomy): Eukaryota > Metazoa > Chordata > Chondrichthyes > Myliobatiformes > Dasyatidae > Hemitrygon > Hemitrygon akajei. The sequence continues at coordinate 52,530,232 of NC_133129.1, forward strand.
AAAACTTTTCTTTCCTCCTATATTTCTCCCTTCTTTAATAACCTCTTTGAAACCACCTTCATAAAATATGCATTTAATGTCACCTCCTAAATTCCTTCTTTTGCTGGCTGCAACCCACAGCTTTCCTTTCATGTCTATGTCCTATTGCATAAGGTGCATTGTATAAATTCATAAATAGATTTTTTTTTACCTTAAATGCACCACTCCAAATAATATATTTTAAATGACATCCAGTTCAGTTCTTCAACTTTCTGTATCAAAAATTAATTTCTATACCACATGGCTTTCTGGGACCTCTGGGATTTGATTCCATGATTGGCAGATACAAGTGCTTAAGGGGCAAAGGTCTGCGTGCAAGCTGCTGATCTCCAGTACAAAAATATAATTGCAAAGAAACAATTGCTGCTCATGACACTTTGCAAGTGAGTATCTTTGATTCCCGTTAATTACAAAAGAGATGTAATTGCAAGGTAAAAGCACATGTTATGGGTTTAATTATTATAATTAAAGTAATTCTACATCTATCTATTATATATGTGTCTATGTAGCACTGTTCCTTTTTGAACATTTTTCTGTCAATTTGAGGCAGGTGTGAATAGATGAGGATGTGAAAGTGATAGTGTAACCGACAAGATATTGAAACTGTTCATGTCTAGCACCACTTCAGGTAGGAGCCTCAAACAACTTGTTTGCGCTGTCTGTAAGTTCTGACAGAATATAAGCATGGTGTAAAAACACAATTTAAAATTGGTTGAAAGGGAAGAAGGGAGAAAATGATCCATTTTTGGAGCTTCATTGATGATCACCAGACTCTCCAAGGCATCATATTGAAAACGCATCGAAGTTAATATAAGTACTGACAAAAATAAGTACTGACACTGAATAATGGCAAATCCCTCAGACCAGATGGTTTCCATTTCAGGATTAAAGATAGTAAATGAAGATATGCATGAACCCTAATCTTTCATGGTTTTTCTGATGCTGGAAATATTCCCATAGGTTGAAAAATTGAAAATGTTTAATCCACTAATAACAAAGCTGAGATAAAAAGCAGCAAATTAATAGTCAGTTAGCCAAACAACTGTTGAGCACAACCTACCAGAACCTATCATTTAACACAGTATAACAAAACATAAAAAGCATGAGTTTGTGTAGAGTTGTCTGAAACTTTATTGGTCTTAAAATATCTTTTAAGAGATGGCTAAAGCAACTCCCAGAGTAATCAAAGCTCAAAATACATTTTTTATCAAAGAATGTATGAATCATACAACTGTGAGATTTGTTTGCACACAAGTAGCTACAAAGCAAGAAACCTGAAAGAACTCAAGGAAAGAAAAATAATTAAAATAAAAGATCAAAAGCCGATGTGCAAGAGAAAGAAAAAAACACCAACCATGCAAATAATTGAAGTGAACATTCTGATACAAGTTGAGTCTCCAAACCCAAACCCCGAGCAGCCCTGAGTAGGCCCAAGGCCTTGCTTATCAGTGGGCCTGGAGCACAGCAGCTGAGGCAGTCTTCATTGCCTCAGCGCCATGGAGAGAGGAGTGATCATCGCCGAGAATGAGCAAAATTGGCTCTTGCCCTGGACACTGACACCTTGTCTTTTCAGTCTATCTGGCCAGTGTTTAAATTGACCAAACAATAGAACAGCGAATCCCCATAGATTTTATTTATATGGACTTTCAAAAGATAACTGATAATTTCCCTTATGGCTATGGGACTCAGGATTTCACTTGGAAATCAGCTGAATGATGAGAGTGTAAGGATAATGGTTAGGTGTATAAAATGCCAGGATGTGACTTGCACAGGGCTGCAAGAGTTTGAGTTGGGGTCCAACTACTAACCACATTTATCAATGAATTGGATCATGTATAGAAAGCCACAGTTCATATACCAAGTTTGATGATGGCATAAGTTGCATGGTACTGTAAGTAATGCAGGTAGAAGCACACTTCTAAGGGGTATTAATAAACTAGACAACTGGATAAAAGTGAAGCAAATGAATTTCATTGTGGTCCAATATGAGTCAAAAACTTGTAATAGGACAGCCAGAATCAGTCCAATAGATAGAGTTATAAATTTAAACAGCACAGAAAATCTTTGACCCAGTTCATCTATGCTGACCAAGTTACCTAACTGAACTAGTCCCATCACCCTGTGTTTGGTCCATACTGTATTCCTCTAAACATTTCTATTCATGTAACTTATCCAGATTTATTTAAATGTTATAATTGTACCCGCCTCTACCACTTCCTCTGGCAGCTCTTTGCATTAAAAAGTTATCCCTTGTGTCCCTTTTAAATTTTTTACCTTTCACTTTAAATTGACACCTTTCACATCTCGGCTATTTTTCTCTTTTCACATCTTTGCTGGGGGCCAACCAGACTAGCTTGAAGCCATCTCTGCCCAACTACCATCAGCACATCACATGCAGCAACAGAGGACCCAAGCACACTTGACCACTGCTCCATTACCATAAAGAAGCCTCCTGTTGCATTTCTCACCCACATTTTGGGAAATCTGGCCATCCTCCTCCAAGCTACATATAGGCAGAGACTAAAGAGCAAGGTCCCAGAGGTAAGGATAACAAAGAGGTGGTCACAAGAGGCAGAAGAGCAGCTAATGGACAGCTTTGAGTTGGGGACTGGGTGAGGTTTTAGGTTCATATTTATTTATTACATGTAGATGGAAACATACAGTGAAATGCTTTGTTTGCACTAACAACCAACACCTATGGCCAGCCTGCAAGTGTCTCTACGTATTTCACTGCCAACACAGCATACTCACAATGCTCAGTGGAACAACGCAGAACACAACAGGCAACAAACTAACACCAGCAAAATAAGCTATTTTCCTCCCCCCAACGCACACGGACAGTCCTCCAGCCCAGGACATCGCTCTGGGTCTCTAGTCTCCATCCTGCGCCCTTTGACCATCAGACTTCAACTTCTGGACTTCCAATTAACTTTTGAGTTTTGATCTTCGGTATCAAGCCCCAATCGAACTCCAGGTCCCAAACTCCGAGCGTGCTGACTTCTGCTTGCATGGACATCTAATCTAAGGACCCAACGACTTGGGACAGCCTGATATCCATGGATATCATTTGTCACATCCAATTTGCTGGCCTTGAAGTGCAGAGTAGAGGCTTTGACTCCAGATGTGCTTCATCACCCATCCATGTTGCTGACCTTCAGGTCCAAGAGTGTGGAGTGGACACCTAGGTTGTAGCCTGACCTGTAACTCCCTCACATCTCTACCCCTAAACCCTTACGTGACCTCTAATTCACCCGTATCCTTGTCAATAATCCCCAACCTGACTCATATTGAAGGATTCATCAGAAGATCTAAGTGAACAGGCATCAGTGTTTATAAAGACACCTGTAGACAAGTGCATCCCCACAAGATCATTCCAGCTAAACCAAGACATTTGAAATGAGGGCTAGCTGTGTGGTGTTGGGGGGGACTGGTGATCCGGAAAAGTATAAGACATTCAGGAAAGCATGCAGAAAGCCTTCTCCTAAGTGAAGTGGCAATTCTGGACAGTACTTGAATCATAGAAAGATACTCGTTAATAATGACAGGGCTTGAATGCCATCACCTTCTACAAAGCAACACAAATGAACTCAAGGCTTTGCTCTCAGATGAGGACAATGCCTTTGATGTTTGCTTGACTGACAGAAAATGGAGGCACCATCACACCACCAGGTTCAGGAGCAGTTATTACCCAACAGCCATCAGTCTCCTGAACCAGCATGGATAACTTCACTTACCAGAGCTCAACACAGTCAACCTACAGACACACTCTCAAGGACTTTTTACAACTCACCTTCTCAGTATTGACATTTTTTATTTGCACTATTTGTCTTCTTTTGCACATTAGTTGTGCAGGATTTGTTTATATACAGTCTTTCATAAATTTAATTTATATCTTTATTTTCCTATAAATATCTCAAGGTAACATATATGTACTTGATAAAAAAATTACTTTGAGTATACCTTGACTAACTTTGTTCTTCTCTGCCCTGGGGATACATTGTGATTATTCATTTTATCTATGCTCCTTAATATCTTATAAACTGGAATATGGTCATAGCTCAGCCTCCTACACTCCCGAAGACAAAGTCCCAGCATATCCAGTCCTTATAACTCAAGCACTCCAATCCCAGTAACATTCTCGTGAATCATTTGACTGCCTTTTCTGATGAATAGATCCTGATAAATAAGTTATTCACATCACAGAAATTAATCAAAATGTTAACTATACTGTTAGGCTCTATATCAGGAATGTTAGATTATAAATTGGGTGGAATTTATGCTCCAGTCTTCATCCTACTCTGGGTTCAAAAATGGACAGAAGAGCTGAATTTCAGCGGTGAGACAGAAGGGACTGCTCATGGCATCGAGGCATGACTGGTAAAGTAAAGCCCAGCTTCCAGCAGTATACTGGACAAAATCCTAAACTTCTGGTAATTAGTGATACAAAGGACAGAACTGCCAGGAGCAGAAATCCATGTGATTGCTCTGATTGACATAGAACATGAAACTGTATGGCACTGGGCAGGACTTCCGGCCCATGATGCTGTGCTGATCTCGATGTCAATTTAGATTAAATGTCCTCTTCTTCTGTATCACCCATATCTTCCATTCCCTTCATATTGATCTGAAAGCCTACTAATGTAATAGTCTGTGTAAAAGCTTCTCAAACTACACCAAGCTGCCTGCTTCCACCACTCCCCTGGTAACATATTCCAGGTATCTACCACTCTCCATTGTCTGCATTAAAAAACGTACCCCTCACATTGCCTTTAATTGTCACCACCAGCACCCAACTTCCAACTGACCTCTATTGGTCAGCCTCTGATGCTGTTAGGAGAACAACCCTGGTGTGTCCCAACCTTTCCTTGGAGCTCACACAAACGACTGATAATCACTATCAAAGAAGTTTGGATTAATCAAGTAAATGCCCGCAGAAGAGCATTGATTGGATGTGGATAAGGCAACACACACTCTTAACATAAATCAAATGTAGGAAGTGATTGGTGTTCCAGCAAAAAACCTAGGAGAACAAAAATATTTGATTATGTCTCCTCACTGTTCTCCATCTCTTTCAAGTGCTAATCAATTCTGGATTACATTTCAAACTCATCAGGCATTGTTTCACTGTGACATTTGGATCTTGTGTAGCTCAACGGCAAATTACATTTTAAGCATTATATATAGTTTTCAAAACTCCACCAGTAGAATTATATTTCAAAGAAGACTTGGAGAAAGATCTCAACATATCAACAAAGAAAACAAAAGCTGGAAATCTTAAATGTCACACAGAAATTGCTGAAAAGTTAGAGTCTGTGGAAGGAGAGTTTGGGGTCAGACCCTTTGTCTGAATTTGGAGAAAGATTCCTTTCTTTCCCTGTTTGACAAGGAATTTAAAAGCGAATTATTAACTATTTCTCCTTCTAAGGAATCTGCCAGGACTGATTGTTATGAATTATGAAGGAAGATACATGAAGTTGAAATAGTTTATACCAAGAAAAGACTTGGATGGCTAATTTTAGATGCCTAATAATTAAAATAATGCAGAGTATAAAGGTCATTCAATTCAGACTGTGATTGTGCAAGTGGAAAACATTTGAAGAAACTAACAAGTCTTGCATTTGTCTCTAGAAATTGTTTCTGCCACAAAGCATTAGATTTGAAAAATAGAGTGCAATCAGAATGAGTTGATACAATGTTGATTAACAATTTTTTAAAAAAAAGAGACAGATGCATATTTATTAAGAGCAGAATTTAACATCCTGAGGACAAGCTATGGCAGTTCTGATCAAATATCTTAGGCGCTGCAAAGACTTCTGCTCTGCTCAAGCCATGGAAATTACATCAGTGGAATACGAGTAGTCGGGGTGAATAATGTAAATTGCAAAATTAGATTGATCTTGTGGAATATGACATATTAAATTGTGGCAGAATCAGAAGATTTCTCCGGTTCAGTTTATTTGAAATTTACCACCCTCAGGAAATTATTAAGTGGCAGAATGTACATGGTAGGGAAAATTATAGATCAGTTATTGGAAAATGCAAATATGTTGTAACCTATTGTCAAGCAATGCAGGAAAGGAGTTGGGGAGAAACACTGTTGTTGAGGAGCACAGACTATGTGAAGGTGTAATTTCACAGGTTGACACGGCTTAATATTGAACCAGATAATTGGGCTGAAGAAGCTCTTACTTCATAAGTGCTGTCAGAACAAAAGCTAATGCCAAGCTATAGAAATTGAACTGCAGTCTTGTAATGAATAGCAAGAACTGAGGCAGTTTCTCTGGTTCTTTGAATAACAGTCAGAATACTGAAGGAACTTGGCAGGTCAGGCAGCATCTGTGGAGGGAAATGGACTGTCAATGTTTCAGGTCAAGACCCTTCATTTTGACTGGGTCCATTTCCCTCCATAGGTGATACCTGAACCACTAAGACCCTCGAACATCTTGTTTATTCCCCCAGTTTCCAGCATCTGCAGTCTCTTTTGTCTCCATTTTCTTTCTCCTTTGTTGTTTGAGATTTGTACGTCACAGGCAATGCTGCCATTTCTCACCTGTCCCTAATTGTTCCTCAATTGAGTCAACTGGCCATTTGAAAGGCAACCAAATCAGTAATCTGAAGTCATGCAGAATTCAGGTAAGAACACCAGATTTCCATCTCTGAATCAGATGGGCTTTTACAACAATGGTAGTACAAATATCCATTTTCATAGAAACATTGAGATTTATAGCATATAATGGAGTCCATCACATCTATGCAAGCTAAAAATAAAGTAATTATGATTAATTTCCCATCATAGTTCCTGGCATGTAGCTTTGAATCTATCCATTATCCATTCAAATGTTTATTAAGGATCCTCCTTGAAGAATCCAGAGAGAATCCCATCAGCTAACATAATTGTCTCACTAAAATAAATATAATTAATTGCATTGGGACTGATGAAAGGTTAATATTCCAGAAGTACTGAAATGATTTCTGTATTTGTAGGTTTTTCATTGTTAATGGACTTCTGCATAAGGTTACAAGGGATATTTTTCCTTCTGGAATTTGTTAAAATTGACAAGCTATTGAAAGATTTAGAAGTTTCTGCACAAAACTGTTCTTTTCAGACACAATGAATAATTCTGCAATTGACAGGCTAACCTGTAAGCAGCATTTGATCTCTCTGGGCCTGTAGTCAGTGGAGTTCAGAACGATGAGGTTGATCTTATTGAAACATAACAGGTTCTTTTATAGGCTGTATAGGTTGTGTGTGGAGAGGATGTTTCCATTAGTGGGAGAGTCTAGGATCTGAGGATACAGCTTCAGAATGAAGGGATGTCCCTATAAAACTGAGACAAACAGGAATTTCTTCAGCCAGAAGGTGATGAATCTGTGGAATTTGTTTTCACACCAGCCTGTAGAGGCTGTGGGTGTACATTTAAGGCAGAGATTGATAGGTTCTTGATTGGTAAAGGTGTGAAGGATTATGAACAGAAGATAGGAGAATGGAGTTAAAATTAGCTGTGATTGAATGATGGAGCAGGTGCAATGATCTGAATGGCACAATTCTACTCTTATATCTTATGTACTTATAGGAGCATTAATAGGATTCTGAGTGGAGGAGTTAGCTGAGAGCATAATGAGTGAGCAAGGTTGCGAACAGGAGGAGCAGGAACTTCAGGAGCTGGGCTCCTCAAAGGTAAACATATTCTTCCTGGACTTCAGGAAGCAACTTGATCTGACTCCCAAAGTAGAAAAGCGTGTGAAGAGCACAACTGCTCCTTCCTATACCGCCCCCCCCCCCCCAATACTCAGCACAGGTGCCTCCCCACTCCCCCACTATGTTAGCTGAGCCCATTACTGAGCAGAGTACGCACATGACTGCATTAGGGCCAAACGCACAAATAATCTCATTGCCAAGTTTGTGGAAGACATTAACAGTGGTGGGGTTCATCAGTAACACTGATGAGACAGTCTAGAGAGAGGAGGAGGAAGAGCCTGAGGACTGGTGCCAGACAAATAACCTCAACAAGACAAAGGAGCTGGTTAGTGACTTTTGGAGAACTCCCCCACCCCCACCCGTTATATCAGCAGCACAGCACTGGAAGCTGGAAGTAGTTTCAAATTCCTGGGAGTGCACAACACTCACAAACTTTCATAGTCCCAGAATGCATCCTGCACAGTCGGGAGGCTTGCCAATGCCTTTACTTTCTGCTGGGCTGAAGAGAGGTGGATTATGCACAACCATACTCATGTCATTCTCCAGATACGTAGTACAGAGTATGTTAGCAAGCTGAATCACTGTTCGGTAATGAAGCTGCACTGCAGTAGGCAGCAAGGCTCTGCAAGGGGTAGAGCCAAAAGAAAACTGCCCAATTCATCACTGGCACCAGCCTATCCACCATCAAGAATATATAGATGAGCAAATCTGCAGATGCTGGAGATCCAAGCAACACACACTAAGTGCTGGAGGAACTCAGCAGGCCAGGCAGCATTTATGGAAAAGAGTACAGTTGACATTTTGGGCTGAGACCCTTCAGCAGGACTGTAAAAATAGATGAGAAGTCACTGTAAGAAGGTGGGCGTGGGGAGGGGAGGAAGAAGTACAAGGTGGTAAGTGATAAGTGAAACTGGGAGGGGATTTTGTGGTGAAGTAAGGAGCTGGGAAGTTGATTGCTGAAAAAAAAAGGGCTGGAGAAAGGGGAATCTGATAGGAGAGTGTAGAAGACCATGGAAGAAAGGGAAGGAGGAGGAGAACCAAAGGCAGGTGATGGGCAGGTAAGAAGATAAAGTGAGAGAGCAAAACAGGAATGGGGGAATGGTGAGGGAAGCAGGGGCCAATTACTGGAAGTTTGAGAAATCAATGTTAATGCCATCAGGCTGGAATAAAAGGTGTTGCTCCTGCACCCTGAGTGTGGCCTCCTCGTGGCAGTAGTAGAGGCCATGGCTGACATGTCGGAATGGGAATGGGAAATAGAATTGAAATGGCTGGTCACCAGGAGATCCCGCTTTTGCGGGCAGAAGAAAACACAGGCGCTCGGTGAAGTGGTCTCCCAATCTATGTCGGGTCACTGATATACAGGAAGCCACACCAGAAGCACCAGATACAGTAGATGACTCCAATAGACTCACAGGTGAAGTGTTGTCTCACCTGGAAGGATGCTTGGATCAAGGATATACAGTATATACAGAATGGTGTCGGAAATGGCCAGTTTCACTTTGAAAAATCCCACCCAGCCTACTCGTGGGCTGTTTGTCTCACTCCCTTCAGGGAGGAAGCTATGTACCACCCGTGCATAGACTACCAGACTCAAACAACAGTTACTTTCTCAAAACAGTATGGCTGATCACACATTCACACCACCCAACAACACTACTTCATTACTTCCTGTCAGTCATCTTATACAGACATTCCTGTGCCTAGAATCACTTTATGGACATCCAATCAATCTACGTATATAAGCTATCTTATATACTTATATTTAATGTGTTTTATTATTATTATTGTTTTTCTTTTCAACTGAAGCTGGTAAAACTTGAGGTACAAGCATAGCCAAGCACACTTATTTCTCAATTGCTAGGAATTATTCTAGTGTTGTTCAGTATTGTAGCTTTCTGAAGATTTACAAAGATATTACTATGTAGGCCTAATTGTTTAATGCTATTGTGTAGAGACTTTAGGATGATACCAGTTGTAGATATTACTATTGTGACAATGTAAACACTATTCATGTTCCATAGTCTTTCAATTTCCTCTTTAAATTCAACATATTTCTGGTGATTGATTCTGTGTCTTATGTGTGTTTGGAATAGGTAAGCTGCTCTTGCTTATTCACCCTGTATTATTATATCCAGAGAGCTATGGATTGACCTATCTGTGATAACAGATCGGTCGTAATATGATTTGTGGGACTCTAAAACTGGATCAGGCTTGTATTATTGTTATTATTATTTTATTATTTATGTGTTCTTTTTCATTAGTATTTATTTGGTGCTGCATTGGATCCACAGTAACAATTATTTAATTCTCCTTTACACTTGTGTACAGGAAATGACACTAACAATCTTAAATCTTGAATGGAATTGCTTTTAGATGTGTTATCTTCACTGAATTATGTCTCATGCTTTAACCGCAGTTCCAAATTCGGAACAGGACATAGTCCAGAGAGTCAAAGCGTCAAAATCACTGCGGTTTTGAATGCATATTGGCAGATTCCTTCCACGTTTGAGCTGCCGGTAACTGCAGCATTTCAGAGTTTGGGAAAAGCAGTCATGTTGAAAAAGAAATGACTATACTTTATCCCCTCCTTCCCAAGGGCAGCAGGCAAATCAAGCATACCATTTCTGCAACATTGCAGGCTTCCTCACTCACCGGGGGCACTCACGGAAGAAAGAGAATTGGGAAGTAGGTGTCCAGGCTGTTCTTGAATAACGCAACTGTGATAACTATAAGTATGTTCAGTGTGTAAATATGCATGTTTACATAGAATCTGCGTAGTAAGTACTAGAGAGCTGATCTTAAAACACAGCATAAATAAAAGTTCAGTCTGATTCCAATAGTGGGAGTTAGGGAAAGGAAGAATTTGGGAAAAGAAAGTGGAAATGGTGGGAGAACACTGTAAGAAATGTTTCACCTTTGGATGTTTTGTGATATTTAATAGATCAGAGCCTCACAGAGTGGAATGAGATGAATGCCTGTATGTTTATACTGTATATTATTTAAAATGGGTAGAATAAAAAATAGATGTTATATAAACATATTTTATAAAGGTAATTGAAGTGACTCTATCACTTTGGTTAATTCAATATTTGATAACAGGGGTCAGTATAACTAGCCAGGTACTCTAGGTTTCCAAGCAAAAGCTATAACTTGGATGAGAAATTGTGGACAAGTAAACAATGTTGATCAATCGAAATCAACTGTAGAAGCTGTAAGATATTAGATTAACAGAAATTCACTCTGCCAAAATGTGCACAGTAAGTCCTTTGCACTCAGAAAGTCATGGTGGTGATGTGTGGTATCTGACAAAGGAACACTGCTGCAAAATTCTAGTGTTACACATGATGAATACTCATTTCCCGGGGCCCAAGAGTTTATTGCTCACTTCAGCTTTCTGGCACAGTAGCATGCCCTTCCCAAAGGGTTAGCATTGTTTGTGACAAAGTTAAACTTCTAACTAATACTCCTTGTTCAGCTTCTTGTTGTAAACAAAGAGGTCTTGAAGGCCCATGTTTAATCAACATAAGACGATAGATCTATATCAAACCAGACAACACAGGCTAAGTTGTTAGCACCATTTTGACTGAGTATGAGGAAGTCTCCAGATTGACTTTGTCACTTAGCACATCAACATGGCCACAGATATTGTTGATCAATTGCTAGTTGGGATATGTGTGTACTCAGAAAGTCATCCCTCATTCAATTACTTCTGAGTGTGTGGGATCTCAGTCTCTGATAGCTTTTAGACCATCTGTGTGATTTACTTTGTCCCAGCAAAGGTATCTGAAAAACATCACATGCTGATAATATCAATGAGTAGCAAAGGAGTATAAATATTTGAAGGCATTGGAAATTGTCTGAGGAACATGACAGAAAGACAGAATGTTAAGAAGAAGAACTAGAACTCATTCGTCACCCTTTGGTTTCTGTGACCGATGACTTGTTCATCTGTAATTTGTTCTTATGCTCTTTTAGTTCACAAGAATTGTACCTGTGTTTGAAAATCCTTTGTAGTTTTATAAATCTTTTGTAATTCAGAAAACTTATATGAATCATAAATTCTCTGTGAGTGTTGCATGTGAGTAGAGAACTATTTGTCTAAATTTAAACATGTATTATTAAAAATAAAATAAACCAGTTAAATACTTTCAAACAACAACACACACAAAATGCTGGTAGAACACAGCAGGCCAGGCAGCATCTATAGGGAGATTTCTATTGTCATTTCTATTGTCAAAGTAAATCCAAACTCAGGTTGGAGGAACAACACCTTATATACCAGCTGGGTAGCCTCCAACCTGATGGCATGAACATTGACTTTTCTAACTTCCGTTAATGCCCCTCCTCCCCTTCTTACCTCATCCCTGACATATTTAGTTGTTTGCCTGTTCTCCATTTCCCTCTGGTGCTCCCCCCCCCCTTTCTTTCTCCTGAGGCCTCCCGTCCCATGATCCTTTCCCTTCTCCAGCTCTGTATCACTTTCGCCAATCACCTTTCCAGCTCTTAGCTTCATCCCACCCCCTCCGGTCTTTTCCTATCATTTCGCATTTCCCCCTCCCCCCACTACTTTCAAATCTCTTACTATCTTTCCTTTCAGTTAGTCCTGACGAAGGGTCTCAGCCCGAAACGTCAACAGTGCTTCTCCTTATAGATGCTGCCTGGCCTGCTGTGTTCCACCAGCATTTTGTGTGTGTTGTTGTTTGAATTTCCAGCATCTGCAAATTTCCTCGTGTTTGCTATTTAAATACTTTGTTTGCTGGAAGTATCTCCTCCATAGTAGGGAGCTGGAACCCACCACTCAAATATTGGTATTGGCAGCTTGACCTCTGCACAGAGACTAGACAGGGAAGTAAGCTAATATTTCTACAATATTATATATATACACAAACACACACACTTAGTGGTCACTTTATTAGGCACACTTGTCTAGCTGCTCGTTAATGCTAATATCTATGCAGCTGATCTTGTGGCAGCAACTCAATGCATAAAACCATTCAGACATGGTCAAGAGGTTCCGTTGTTGTTCAAGACCAAGTTTCATAATGAGGAAGAAATATGATCTAAAGGAGGTGACAATAACTCAAATAACCATGTGTTTCAACATTGATATGCAGAAGAGCATCTCTGAACCTTGAAGTGGATGGGCTAAAGCAGCAGAAGACCATGAACATACACTCAATGGCCACTTTATTATGATGAGAGGTACCTGATAAAGTGGCCATATATGTGTATCATATATCCGTAAGTATTTCAGTACATTGCTGCATCAGGGACCCAGAAGACCACGAAAAAGAATTACAGATTGTGATTAAGACCATAAGTCTCTGATCTTCACAGAAAAAGGTTTCCATTGAACTATAATAGGTAAGCATCTATTAATAGTGTATAAAGAAAAGCAAAGAACAAATAATTCTTCTTGGATTCAGGTTACAAGAGAGCCAGTTAAGGTATAAGATATCTTAGATTTGATTATAAGAAACAATGAAATCCCTAAAACCAAGATGAATGAATCCTTAAACATCACTGATCATAATGTGATCTTATCTGACATAACAAGGATTGGTGGGGTTATAAAACCCAAACAAAATGATCAAAATTGAAGATAACAAATTTTATATGGTTAAGTTGTCCTGTCAGAGTGAATCTGGCAGATTGGTATATAGTACTGAATTGAGATAGATTTAATAGCAAATGGGTAAGTCTTTAAATAAGGCTTCAAATTATAATGCAAAATTTCATATTGAATATGGCAAAAGAAGTGAATGGAAATAAAACTGCTATTTATATGTATTAAGAAGGAAAACAAATAACAAGATACATTTGTCACCCTGAATAAAGAAATAATTGAACATTTAATCACAAAGGCTGAAAAAGTGCTCAATTCTCTACTGCCTCAGATTACGAGGACTGAGAAAGGCAAGGTGGGTCAAGTTTATTGTGCACAAGGTAGAGGTACAATGAAAAACTTGCTTGTAGCAGCACACAGGCACATAAATTCAGAAAACGTACAGAAAGTAAGTTATACGTAAGTAATATATCATCTTGAGCAAGAAGCATGATCCTTCCCTCCCCTCTTCTACTGACATAATTTTAGCTGGGTCTCACTGATGTCACAATCAGTCAAATGTTGAAGGCAGGTGTCAATGATACCTTAACAGGCAGCTAAAAATGTACTCCTGGCTTAGGGTGATAACAAATGCTGTCTCTGCTTTCTTTGAGAAAGGCAACATTCTCATTAGATTTTTATTTGTTCACCAGCATTGCAATATTGCAGACCTTTGATCTGATCTGTTCTTGAGGAAGCTTGTTAATGTTGTCTACTGGGTCCGTCTTTCCTGGTAAGCACATGCAGTAGTCCTGCGAAGCAGATTTGATCAAATGGGATCTCACTGTTAGGTTTGTCAAGAGTTGCCTTGGACTCGTCTTTCTATAGCCTTCAGTGAAGCAGTGTTGTTTGCCTGGCTCATTAATATGGGTAGAAGTGAGGAAGAAACCAGATTCTGAGGTGGGATATACTTCTCTCACTACTGATCCCCCACAGCTCTTTTGAAATCCTATTTTGTGCTGCCAGACCTGTAGTCAATCTCTTCCACCTAGCATAGTTGCAGTGAAGCACATAATGAATGAAGTAGAGAATCACTGAACGGTAATAATAAGGGACTATTTGGTCCATCTGAATCTATGCCCACTTGGCACTTTCTACATTCTATGTTGGAAAAACCAAACATATATCAGGTGATCACAGGTCCACTCACTCCTCAAAGCTGACCTGGAGCTTCTAGTTGCCTTTCCATTTTGCATAAACATCACACTCCCACTCAAAACTCTCTACCTTTTGACACCAGTGGTTAAGAAAGTTCCAGTGAAGCCCAGAGGAAACTCAAAATTCGGCACCTCATCTCTCAGCTTGACAGAGTACAGCCTTTTGGACTCAACATAAAATGTAACAATTCACATAAGCAACCACTCCAGTCCTTTATCTCAGCATTCCTTTGTTCATTTTTCTTTTCTACAGGTGGTTTCATTTCTCTCCCATATGCACCTTCTCAAAGCATTGCTTTTGCTTTTCACCAGCCTTCACGATCTGGCACCACCACCACTTACATCATGCAATCACTCCTCTCTTAATAATATTACTTCAGTAAAACACAATGTACCTTCTATACATCTGTACTGGCTTTGGTTAACTAATCCATATTCATCCAAGTGGTAGGTAACTGTCCTGGATTTTTATTTCTAAAGCCTTTTTGCTGAGATTAAAGAGATTGGCCTTTCCTTGCTATATTATCCCTGCTTCTTTTTGAACAAGAATATACAGTAATGTTTTTTAAAAAATTTTCTAGTACTGTCACTCTACCTGTTTACGATTATAGCATTACAAGCAATACAATTCCCTCAACAACATTAGATGCTTTCCCTCTGGACTACGTGATGTGTCCATACCTGTAGTGTCTGCCCTTGATGAATTTTTATCCTTTCCTTTATCACCTTCCACCTTGGTAAATTCAGATGTAAAGTGTTAATTTCACACTTTTGATCTTCATTCTACTTTCATGACAATTGGTAGTTGGTTTATGATTGTCACATTTACTGAGATACATTAAGGTCTTCTGTTTGCTTGTTGTCCAGCCAGATCATCCATGCATAGTAACAGTACATTGAGATGATACAAAAGGAAAGGCTGTAACAGAAAGCAGGATATAAAGTCATAGACCTGAGATGTAAGAGAGTGCAATGAATACAATGAACAAAATGAATGGATTTACTGAGACAAGCTCACAAACAGTCACTACACTACGTCCATAATTAGCTCCACTTCACCTCTCTTTATTGTTGACCTGCCTATAGAAGAGGAGCTGAAGCTGGAGCAGATTGCATTGAATGGGTTCTGTGTTGTTCTGCCGAGCTTGATGGACCTGCTATGTTGATGCCGGAATGCATGGTGACATTTGCGGCTGTCCCCAGCCCATCGTTAGGTGTGTTGGTTGTTAACACAAATGATGCAGTTCACTGTATGCTTTGATGTACGTGCAGGGAATAAATCTGAATAGAGTCATAGAGTTATAAATCATAGAAAAGTACAGCACAGAAACAGGCTCCTCAGCTCATTAAGTCTGGCACGAGCAATTTAAACTGCCTACTCCCATTGACCTGCACTGGGACCATAGCCCTCCATACCCCTACTGTCCATGTACCTATCCAAACTTCTCTGAAGTGTTGAAGTTGAGCTCACATGCACCACTTGTGCTGGCAGTTTGTTCCACACTCTCTCAACCCTCTGAGTAAAGAAGCTTATCCTCATGTTCCCCTGAAACTTTTCAGGTTTCACCAATAATCCATAACCTCTAGTTGTAGTTCCACCCAACCTCAGTGAAAAAAGCCTGCTTGCATTTACCCTCTCTATACCTCTCATAATTTTGTATACCTCTATCAAATCTCCTTTCAATCTTCAATCTTCCAAGGTATAAAGTCCCAACCTTTTCAATCTTTCCTTATAAATCAGGTCCTCCATCCTGGCAACATCCTTGTAAATTTTATAAGTATTCTTTCAAACTTATTGACATCTGAATCTAAATCTTAATGGTGACACAAGTTTAGGGGATCAGATGACCAACTGTTGCTCCTATTGTCTTGTGTTTGACAGAAGGCACAAGTTCTCTTTATGTCAGCTGTAAGGCTACTGTTTGGCCTTCTTACCTTCAAATGTTCATGGCCATAACTGGGCTTAGAGAGATGACAGTATGCTAATCAGGCGCAATGACTGATTCTAAATAGCCCATCCTGCCTTATTCTTACTTTACTTTGTTAAAGCAATTGAATGGTTTGCTAGTGTCCAATGTAAAAACATAAAGCTAATGTAGCAGTTACTGTAATGCTATTGCAGCATGGGTGACCCAGGTCCATTTCCTGCTGCTGTTTGTAAGGAGTTTGTACATTTGTCCCATGACCGTGTGTGTTTCCTCCGGGCACTCCCATTTTCTCTCACATTCCAAAAGCATGTGGGTTCGTAGGCTCAATAGTTACATGGATATAATTGAGCAGCCTGGGTTTGTTGGGTCAGAAGAACCAGTTACAATGCTGTTTTGCTCAAAAAAATAAATAAATATATATTAGAAATGCGAGCAGGACTCTCTGTTATCCATCTTCTTGGCCATTCATAAGATCATTGTAATTTTCTAACTCAGTGCTTTGACATGCATGAACATTTCCCTTGTTTCCCATAAATTTTCTGACCCTAAAGCTGAGAGCCAGACTCTGAGCTGCTAATCTGGGCTGATCTTTGACCAAAGTTGGTGGGCATTCAGTCTTGGGGGGTTGCCCTTGAAGTCTGAGGAGTAGTCTCTGACTTGTGAATCTCCTGCTCTTCACTCTTGACTGAAAAGCAGTGTTACAAATGAGTTGCTTTCTCCCCAAAGCTAGGCTCACCTCACTACAGCAGCTGGATGTATTCACCAATTGAATTACTGCTGCGGGAGGAATCTCAGATGGTGACGAGGAAGTGTACAGAAGTGAGATAGATCTGCTGGATCAGTGAAATCACAACAACAACCTTGCTCTCAATGTCAACAAGACCAGGAGTTTTGACTCTGGACTTCAGGAAGGAGAAGTCTAAGAGAACACACACCAGCTCCCATTGTGTGGTCAGTGGCTGAAAGGGTGAGCAGGTTCAACTTTCTGGGCATCAACATCTCAGAGGATGTATCTTGTGCTCAACACGTTGATACAATCATGAAGAAGACTCATCAGTGGTTATACTTCATTTGGAAGAAGAGAAGATTTACTTTGTCACCAAAGATGCTGAAAAGTTCAACAGATGCACATTGGAGAACATTCTGACTGGTTGCAAAACAGCCTGATAAAGAAACTGCAGGGAGCTGTAGACTCAGTCAATTCCATGATGGGTACAACCTTCCCTGCCATCAAAGACATAGTCAAGAGGCAGTGCCTCAAGAAGGCACATTCCTTAATAAGGACTCTCACCATCTGAACGTGGCCTCTTTACATCACTACCATTAGTGAAGATGTACAGGAGCTTGAAGACCTACACTCAGTGTGTTATAAACAGCTTCATCCCCATCACTATCGGATTTCAGAATGCTGCATGCACCTATGAACACTATCTTGTTATTCATTCTTGCCATATTTATTTATTTTTTGCAACTTACCGTAATTTTTATGTCTTGCACTGTACTGTTGCCACAAAACAACAAATCTCATGACATAATGGTATGTCAGTGATAATAAAACTAATTCCGAGTTTTAGTCTCCTTCAACATCTGGAGAATTGGTTGTCCACCATTAAGGCTGATTTATACTTGTACGTACTGGCTATACCGCAGCCTACACCATAACCCTGATTTTCACTTCTGCATCTCTCTACACCGTAGCGAGCATGCGTTGGTGTGCACCAAAACGCTAGTTGGCGGTGGGATTTCTATGTCGCTGTGTTGACTTTCTTCATGAGAGACGTGGACGAGGAAATGCATTTCAAACATTTTCGCATGTTGGCAGGTAGATTTGACAATTTGGTTAATCTATTTCGCATCAGTGTACACACAGCCTACAGACATGGTGGAGAAGAAGCTGCAACTGGAAATGCGATGCTACCAAGCAGACCAATCACAGTTGTTGCGGTCTGCGTCGCCGCGACGCATGAGTAATTTTTTTGGGGAGTTGCACGTCACCCTACAGTGTGGATGCGACACACAAGTATAAATCAGCCTTTAGACCTACAAAAAAATAGAAAAATGAAATGCTTATCACCTTGAAATATTTACTGTCTCTCTCTCTCTGCAGATGCTGTGACTTACCGAGCATACCTGGCAATTTCTTTGTGTATATAAGATACCTAGCACTATGGTATTTTGTGCATCAGACTTCATGAAGGGGCCCAGCCCCAACTGTTTCCTTCCACACATACCTGACCTGTTGAGTTCCTTCAGCATCGTGTGGGTTGCTCCAGATTTTAGTATCTGCAGTCCCTTGTGTCTCCAATGTGGTATTTTGCTTTTAAATTAAATAAGACAATAGCAACTATATTAAAACATTTAAATTGCTGAGCCACTTGTGAGCATCAGCTAGCTGCTCATCTCCTTTGTAGCTTCCATTGGGTTAAGATCAGGCTGAGGCATTTTAAAAATTTAACATCTAACTCAGCCTCAATGCATCCATTATTAAGGGTGAAAATCTAGTCCATTGTTTCAGTGAATCTTTGATAAGTCTCTGCAGCAGGCTCCTTATGGAGCCCTATTGGTTCATCCAAATGTAAGAAGCAGGCATAGCTAGGGCCCATGTGAGTGCCCATAGCTACACCCTTGGTTTGAAGAAAGTGGGAAGAGCTGAAAGAGAAGTTATTAAGTGTGAGTACCAGTTCCGCCAACCTGAGGAGTGTGGTGGTGTTGGGGAACTGGTGAGGTCTATTGTTCAGAAAGTAGCAGAGGGCTTTGAGGCCTTCTTGATGGGGAATTGAAGTGTATAAGGATTGGACATCCATGGTGAAAATGAAGCGGTCGGGACCGGGGAACTGGAAGTTATTGAAGAGGTGTAGGGCATGGGATGTATCCTGGATGTAGGTAGGGAGGGACTGAACTATGGGTGACAAAATGGAGTCGAGGTAGGCAGATACAAGTTCAGTGGGGCAGGAGCAGGCTGAAACTATAGGCCTACCAGGACAGTCAGGCTTATGGATCTTGGGGAGGAGGTAAAAGCGAGCAGTGCGGGGTGTGGGAATTATGAGTTTTTTGGCTGAGAATGGAATTATGAGTTTTTCGGCTCTTCCCACTTTCCTCAAACCAAGGGTGTAGTTATGGGCACTCGCATGGGCCCTAGCTATGCCTGCCTCTTTGTGGGTTATGTGTAACAGTCTATGCTCCAAATCTATACCGGTACTGCTCCCCAACTTTTCCTTCGATACATTGACGACTACATTGGTGCTGCTTCCTGCACCCATGCTGAGCTCGTCAATTTCATCGACTTTGCCTCTAACTTTCACCCAGCCCTCATATTCACTTGGTCCATCTCGGACACTTCTCTCCCCTTTCTCGATCTCTCGGTCTCCAACTCTGGAGATAGACTGTCGACTGACATCTTCTATAAACTCACTGACTCCCATAACTGCCTTGGTTATACCTTTTCCCACCCTGCCAAATGCAAAAATTCTATTCCCTATTCCCAGTTCCTCCGTCTCTGCCGCATCTGCTCCAAGGATGAGACTTTCCATTACAGGACATCCCAAATGTCCTCTTTCTTTAAGAATCATGGTTTCCCTTCTGCCATCATCCATGATGCCCTCACCCGCATCTCCTCCATTTCCCGCACTTCGGCCCTCACCCCATCCTCCCGTCACCACAACAGGGACCATGTCCCCCTTGTCCTCATCTATCACCCCACCAGCCTCCAGGTCCAGCATATTATCCTCTGCAACTTCCGCCACCTTCAACAGGACCCCACCGCTAAGGACATCTTTCCCTCTCGACCCCTCTCTGCTTTTCGCAGGGATCGTTCCCTCCGCGACTGCCTGGTCCACACATCCCTCCCCACAGATCTCCCAACTGGCACTTATCCCTGCAAGCGTAAGTGCTACACCTGTCCCTACACCTCCTCTCTTACCACCATTCAGGGCCCCAAACAGTCCTTCCAGGTGAGGCAACACTTCACTTGTGAGTCTGTTGGGGTAATCTATTGCATCCGGTGCTCCCAGTGCAGCCTCCTCTACATCGGCGAGACCCGACGCAGATTGGGGGACCGCTTCGTCGAGCACCTATGCTTCGTCCGCCACAACGGACAGGATCTCCCGGTTGCCACTCACTTCAACTCTCCTTCACATTCCCATTCGGATATGTCCATACATGGCCTCCTCTACTGCCATGATGAGGCCAAACTTTGGTTGGAAGAACAACATCTCATATACTGTCTGGGTAGTCTCCAGCCCCTTGGTACGGACATCGAATTCTTCAACTTCAGGTAATTCCCTCCCTCTTCCTTCCCTCATCCCACCTTCACTCTGCCTCCTCTTCCAGCTGCCTATCACCTCTCATGACTCTGCCGCCTTCTACTACCCATAGTGCTTTCCCCTTAGATTCCCTCTTCACCTCTCCTGCCTATCCCCTCCCTGCTTCCCCTCCCCCACCCCTTGATCTTTCCTCTGATTAGTTTTCCACCCTCCCCCCACCTTCTTTATAGGGCCCCTGCCCCCTCCTTTAGTCCTGATGAAGGGTCTCGACCCGAAACGTTGACTGCTTCTTTCAATGGATGCTGCCCGACCTGCTGAGTTCATCCATCTTGTTTGTACGTCCCAAAGTTCTATATCTTCAGGGAATTTCTCATCTCATGTGGGTCTTCTATTGACCAATTGCATGAAATAATTGTCCAGTAACTTCTTATCGTCACTGAGCATTGCTACTGGGTGATATTGTACAAGAACCAGATAAATCTTTGACTTTCCTTAATAATTCTGTGTCAAATGCAACACCAAGTACTCTTTTCACTCATGCAAGATTTCAACTAGATGGACAAATGAAAATGAGATGACTCAACTTTTCCATAATTATCCCACTGGTCACACAACAAAGTCCAGGTCATGAGGAAGACATTTATCACAAAGGATTTTCTTCATGTTTTTATGACATTTTCAAAATCCCCTCTGGTATGGCTGTTCACTAACTCATTGATTAGCGTTATTCAGTCATTTATATCAGCACAAATTTTCTATCTGAAATAAATAAGAAGCCACTTAAAGCAGCAAATTTATAAACGAGAAGAAAGATACAACAAACATCGAGTTGCATGCTAATAGTGACAGCTCTTACAATCTGATCTATTTATTTCAATAAATTCTTTTCAAATGAGGCCAAGCAAGATTTGTAAACATGGAAAGGAGGGTGCCAACATTTTGGGGCATTATGACCTTCTTCTCCATACAAATTCAAAATGTTTTGCATTTATTGTCAGTCAAGCAGTTCTAAATAAGTACCAAAGCATTCTAAAACTGTCAGTGTAACGATATGCAGGTAGAGGAAAACATATTTTGGAATTATGCAAATCTTTATTGAGATGCCTGTTGCTTGTTGAAGTTGGTGATGTAATAACAATCTAAAAAGAGATAATATATTTTCTCTATGTATTAAAACATGAATTTGGATTCATATGGTTTAAGCAGTCAATTCTTGACCCTTCGAGAAGAATGATATGGTGATATTGCTTTTCAGAATTAGAGAATCAAAATCGGGCTGATTATCTCTGGCATGTGTCGTGAAATTTGTTAACTTAGCAGCAGCAGTTCAATGCAATACATAATATAGAAGAAAACTAATATATAAATAAGTAAATCAATTGCGGTATATGTATAATGAATAGATTAAAAATCATGCAAAAACAGAAATATATACTCTATATTAAAAAAATGAAGTAGTGTTCAAGGGTTCAATGTCCATTTAGGAATCAGATAGCAGAGGGGAAGAAGCTGTTCCTGAATCGCTGAGTGTGTGCCTTTAGGCTTCTGTACCTCCTACCTGATGGTAACAGTGAGAAAAGGGCATGCCCTGGGTGCAGGAGGTCCTTCATTATGGATGCCGCCTTTTTGAGACACTGCTCCTTGAAGATGTCCTGTGTAATTTGTAGACAGGTACCCAAGATGGATCCCACTAAATTTACAACCTTCTGCAGCTTCTTCCAATCCTGTGCAGTAGTCCCTGCATTCCAGACAGTGATGCAGCCTATCAGAATGCTCTCCACGGTACATCTATAGAAGTTCTTGAGTGTATTTGTTGACATACCAAATCTCTTCAAACTCCTAATGAAGCATAGTTGCTGTCTTGCCTTGTTTATAGCTGCATTGATATGTTGAGACCAGGTTAGATCCTCAGAGATCTTGACACCAAGGAACTTGAAGCTGTTCACTCTCTCCACTTCTGATTCCTCAATGAGGATCGGGTATGTGTTCCTTCATTTTACCCTTCTTGAAGTCCATAATCAGCTCTTTCGTTTTACTGACGTTGAGTGCCAGGTTGTTGCTGCAGCACCATTCCACTAGTTGGCATATCTCACCCTCTCGTCATCATCTGAGATTCTACCAACAATGGTTGTATCATCCGCAAATTTATAGATGGTATTTGAGCTATGCCAAGCCACACAGTCATGGGTATAGAGGGAGTAAAATAGTGGGCTAAGCACACACCCCTAATGTGCACCAGTGCTGATCGTCTGTGAGGAGGAGATATTATCAGCAATCCGCACAGATTGTGGTCTTCCAACTAGGAAGTCAAGGATCCAATTGCAGAGGGAGGTACAGAGGCCCAGGTTCTGTATCTTCTCAATCAGGATTGTGGGAATGATGATATTACATGCTGAGCTATACTCAATGAACAGCATCCTGACATAGGTGGATTATGGATTAAGGGATTTTAAATTGATACAATAGCAATCACTAAAGAGGTAGTGCTGAGCAAACTTGTGGGCCTGAAGATAGATCAGTCCCTAGTCCTGATGAAATGCATCCCAAGGTACTGAAAGAAATAGTAGGAGTTATAATATAGGCTTTGGTGATGATTTACCAAAATTCTCTGGACTCCGGGCAGCTCCTGGCAGATTGGAGGATGGCAAATGCCATGCCACTGTTCAAAAAAGGATGTACGTGCAAAAGGCAGGTAACTATAGGCCAATTAGTTTAATGTCTGTAGATGGGAAAATGCTTGAAGTTATCATTAAAGAAGAAATAGTGAGTCATCTGGAAAGAAATGGATTTATCAGGCAGCCATAGCATAAATTCAGCAAAGGCGAGTCCTGTTTGACAAACTTACTGGAGTTCTTTGAAGATATAATGAGCACAGTGGATAGAGGGGAACAGATGGACATTATTTACTTGGATTTCCAGAAGGCATTTGTTAAGATGCCACATAAAAGACTTATCCATAAGATGAAGATGCATAGAGTTGGGGGTGATGTATTAGCATGGAAAGAGGATTGGTTAACTAATAGAAAGCAGAGATTTAGGATACATGGGTGTTACTCTGGTTGGCAATCAGTGGTGAGCAGTGTGCCGCAGGGGTTGGTGTTAGGCCCACAAATGTTCATGATGGAGGGGACCGAATATAGTGAATCCAAGTTTGTTGATGATACTAAATTAAGTGGAAAAGCAAATTGTGTAGAAGATACGGAGAGTCTGCAGAGAGAAATAGATAGGTTAAGTGAGTAGGCTAGGGTCTGGCAGATGGAGTACAATGTTGGTATGTGCGAGATCATCCATTTTGGAAGGAAAATGAAAGAGCAAATTATTATTTAAATGGTAAAATGTTGCAGAATGCTGCTGTGCAGAGGGATTTGGGAGTGTCTGTGCATGAATCGCAAAAAGTTGGTTTTCAGGTGCAGCAGGCCATCAAGAAGGCAAATGGAATGTTGGCCTTCATTGCTAGAGGGATTGAATTTAAGAGCAGGGAGGTTATACTGAAGCTGTACAGGGTGCAGGTGAGGCTGCACCTGGAGTACTGCATGCAGTTCTGGTCTCCATACTTGAGGAAGGATATACTGGCTTTGGAGGCTGTGAAGAGGAGGTTCATCAGCTTGATTCCAGAGATGAGGGGGTTAGACTATGAGAAGAGATTGAGTCGCCTGGGACTGTACTCATTGGAATTCAGAAGAATGAGGGGAGATCTTATAGAAGCATATAAAATTATGAAAGGGATAGATAAGAGAAAAGCAGGAAAATTGTCTCCACTGATAGGTGAAACTAGAGCTAGAGGACATAGCCTCAAGATTCGGGGGAGCAGATCTAAGATGGGACTGATGAGGAGGAACTGCTTTTCCCAGAGAGTGATGAATCATTGGAATTCTCTGCCCAGTGATGCAGTGGAGGCTACCTCAGTAAGTATACTTAAGGCCAGGTTGGATAGATTTTTGCATAGTAGGGTAATTAAGGGTTATGGGGAAAAGGCAGGTAGGTGGAGATGAGTCCATGACCAGATCAGCCATGATCTTATTGAATGGTGGAGCAGGCTCGATGGGCCAGGTGGCCTACTTCTGCTCCTGTTTCTTATGTTCTTATGTTAAATTGAAAGTGCGATAACTATCTTAAATAACAGGGTGTGTTGACCATTAGCACTAAAAATATTACTAATGCTAACACTGTACTTTCAGTGTTCTGTGGCTTTGGAAATGGAAGGAAATTTTGATCTTGCTGGGAGTGTATAGCTCCAGCTAAATACATCTCATTGCTTAAAAGTATAAGAATTTGCATCACACAATTAGATGCAGCAAATAAACACCCGAAGTATTCTTTAGTTACAGGATGGTTAATGTAATGGCAATTTCTTACAGAAATGTAAGAAGCTGCAGAGAGTAGTGGACTTAGCCCAATACATGCACATACATCCCTCCCAATTGTCAGTGGTACCATGCCATCTTTTCACTGCTACTGTTGAGTGGGAGGGTCTGAAGATTGAAGTCACACAACACCAGGTTCAAGAGCAGTTACTTCCCTTCAAACATTCTGTTCTTGAACAAACCTGTGCAACCTTAATCACTACCTCAGTTTAACAATGCTTTGACCACTTTGCTGTACAATTCACTTGTTTTTGCTTGTTCTTCTCTTCTTACAGAAACATCTGCATGATGCTAAGCTAGGGCACATCATCAGTGATGTTACCTGGGGTTGTCAGGTGTTTTGGATCTCTCAACATCATACACCCTCACCCAGGCAACCTGACCGGGTTGTTCAGACCCCGGCGTGTGCCCTAGCAGCAACCCATGGACCTGCCCTCTTTATCCAGAACCATCTTGATGCTCTCTCTGCTGCGTCTGTGATGGTAGAAATGGCTCTCCTTCTTCTCTCTCCCATGATTCCAAGTGCAGAGTATACTTTGCAGAGCGACTGGCCTGCAAAGCCACGACACCCGACCTCCGCGGGCTAACACTTTGCTCTCCAGCCTCTTCTTTGGTAGTTCTTCTTCAGATCTTCATACCTGGCTCTTTTCTGCTTGTAGGCCTCCTCCGTGTGTTCTTTCCGCAGCATGGTAAGCTGAAGCATAAGAACGTACTTCAATGAGTTGGACCACAAAATGTCGGGCTGCATTGTGCTCTCTGTGATGTGGGGAGGGAACTGCAGCTGTTTTCCCAGGCCTGCTTTTAGCTTCCAGTCCTGTGCAGTGAAGAGCAACCCGGTTGCTTTCTGGTGTTCTGTTGGTCTTTCCCCCTCTTTGACAAAGCAGATGGTTTTCTTGACCGGTCTTGTTTTCCGGCAGATGTTAAGGGTGCCCAGATTGTCTCAGCAATTGTCTGGAGGACCTGGTCATGCCGCCACCGATAACGGCCATCGGCAAGAGCTCTGGGGCAGCAGCTCAGAGTATGCTCTAGTGTACCTGTCTTCCCAGCGAGGGGGCAAGCTGATCATTCTGCAAGGCTCCAGCAGTGCAGGTTGGATGGTCTAGGAAGGATGTCATAAGCAGCCTGGATAAGGAACTTGATATGGTGTGGATCCACCTTCCAGAGATTGTTCCACACGATCTTTCGCTTGATTACCTGCTCCCATTTGGTCCACGCTCCTTGCTGTTTCATTGCCACTGCTCTGCTGGTCCTCTCCTCCTCCACAGCTACCCTTACTTCATTCTGGACCAGTTCTCATCGCTCTTTCCTTTGTACTTTGTCAAACTGGGGGACTTCAAGGCTTCCAAGTCCAACTCTTCCCTCGGCGACTGCCCCCACCGGCACTTCGTGGTGCAGTCACACCTCAGCTTCTTCCACTGCAACCTCTGCTCTCCACTTTCTTCCAGTTCTCACTGCCACTCTCACTCCGGCAACCTTTGGATCTGAAGATTCCCGGTACTGCAGCACCTCTCTTGCTCACAAAACCTTGAACTCCTCCTCGATGGATTTCAGGGGGAGCCTCAATTTGCAGTTATTCCCGTACAGAGCGATGCTGCCGATGTTCTTTGGTAAACCCAGCCATCTTCACAGGAACCAGCTGACTACCCTCTCTAGTTCAGCAACAGTGGAAATTGGAAACTTGTAGAGAAGCAGTGGCTAGAGGATTCTTGGTAGTATACCATGCTGGTAAATCCATGCCTTAAACCGCCCTGGAAGGCCAGTCCTGTCAACCTCTTGCAACCTCCCCATGGGTGTTTCTTATTGCCGCCTTATCTCTGAGTGTTGCATCAAACATCTTCCCAAGACTTTTAACAGGGTTCTCTGTGATGGTAGGGATTGGAATGTCCTCAATAGAGAAACAAAATTTCTCCTGTACTCTCCCCTTCTTCAGCACTACAGATCTTGATTTTGCAGGCTCAAAGGTCATCCTTGCCCAACTCACCAACCTTTCCAGCCCCTTAAGAATCCACCTAGCACCTGGCACTGACTCCGTAGTGATAGTCAGATCATCCACGAATACTCATATTGGTGGTTGGCGGATTTCGGATCTTGATTTCGGGCCTTGACACTCTGGCTCTGCAGATTTTAACAGCATATTCATTGCCAGGGCGAAAAGGATGACTGAGATAGTGCAGCCTGTGATGATACCAATCTCCAGCCTGCACCAGTCTGATGTTATTGGTCCTGTTGAGACTCTCAGGTGGAACTCGTTGTAGACCATAAGGAGGCCTCTGGTTCCTTCAGGAACATGGTGCCTCTTCAGAGCGTCTTCAACAACCTTCTGGGGGATTGATCCATAGACATTGAACAAATCCAACCACAAAACCACTAGGTCACCCTTATTCTCTCTGGCCTCTCTCAGGAGCTGTGTGATGAATCCAGTGTGCTCCAGGCAGCCTGGTACCCTTGGAACACCTGAACGGTGCTGTCAATGTAATTGTTTCTCAGGAGGTAGTCTGTTAGGCGCTTTGTCACCACGCTGACGAAGATCTTCCCTTTAACACTCAGCAAGGATATTATGCTAAACTGGCTGATGTTCTCGGAGTTCTCTTCTTTTGGAATCCACACTCTGTTTGCACACGTCCATTGCTTGGGTACTTTGTCTCTCTTCCAGACCACCTTGAGGATTGTCCACAGCTGCCGGAGAAGCTGGGGGCAGCGTTTGTAGATGGTGTAGGTGGTACCACTCAGACCAGGTGCTGAGCCAGCTCTGGCTTTCCTGACTACTTGCTGAACCTCCTTGAAGGTTGAAAGCCTCTGTTGGTTCTGCGGGGGCGATGAGGGCATCACAGTCTCCCAGTTCAACTCCTCTGTCCGGGTTACCGAAGGTGCTTCGAAGATGGTGGTCCATCTGTTCCTTTGTGCAGGACAGCTTTCCGCTTCTCTCTTGACCTAGCAGCTGTTTGGTGAACTGAAATGGGTTACTGATAAATGCAGATCTTTTCGGTGCTCTTTCTGTCCTGTGCCTCCGATGTTGCTCCTCTCTTCTCAGAGTTATGAGCCTTTTCCTCAGCACCACATGCAGTTCTTCCAGTTGTGCCCTTTCCGCATGGTTTGCCAATTTATGCTGTTGCTTGAGCGCCTTGAGTTCTTTCCGGATGTTATGGATTTTGGTGGCTCTGTTGTTTTTAACATATGGCTGTTTGGCCTGCTTCTGCTCCTCGGTACCCAATCTTTCTGCTGCCACGGTTATGATCACTGTTGTCATTATCTGCAATCTCCTCTCCATGCCACCTTTGGCCACTGTTTCCAACACTAGATTTACGTCCTCATCAAATCTTTGCCACTCTGCTGTCTGGCAGGCTTTGGGCCATCTGATCCGCACGGTCTGAGATGCACAGCTTGCACCAGGCGGAGGCTCTGGGTACTGTGTGGTGCTTCCTGACCCTGCCCCTCCTCTGCCTCACCAGATTGGGAATCTACGCTTTGGGGTGCTCTCTGTTGCTCTTTACACTTCATCGTTGACCGGTGGATTTTCAAGCCTCTCTGGTTCTTACAAATTTTGCCACAGATGCACTGTATATTCATTGTCGTTTGTCCATTGCACCGGGTTGGTAGCCTTGTATCCGTCCGGCTAGGAAGCTCTTCTGCGTGCCCCCCGGGCTTCCCTGGTGGTATCTTTCCATTTTTTTGATCCGAAGCCTTCTTGGGTACTCCTTTACAGGAGCTGTGGTTAGGGCTGCTAACCCACCCCGCCCCCCATTTGCTGTCTTTCCAGGATGTCAGTCAGACTCTTCCTGGTAGTCACTGGTGTCCCAGGAGGTAGCTCTTACAGAAATATTTGCATGATGCTAAGCTAGGGTACATCAATTGTCCAATACATGCACATACATCCTTCCCAGCAATCAGTGGTACCATGCCATCTTTTCACTGCTACTGTTGAGTGGGAGGGTCTGAAGCCTGAAGTCACACAACACCAGGTTCAAGAACAGTTACTTCCCTTCAAACATTCTGTTCTTGAACAAACCTGTACAACCGTAATCACTACCTCAATTTAACAACCCTTTGACCACTTTGCTGTACAATTCACTTGTTTTTGTTTGTTCTAATTCTTGTAAGTTATTTGTAAAATTTCTGTGTTTTCTTTGTGAATACTATTTGTCTGATGCTATGTGCCTGTAATGCACTTTGGCATACATGTTATTGTGCATTTGACAGTAAACATGGCTTTTCATTTTGGCATGAACTTCACTTATTTTCTCACAGGGTAAGGTTGCATATAGTTTCTCCTGCAAGAGAAATGGGGATCCTTTCCAGTATCAAAGACAAACTAACATGAAGGAGAGGATCTTCAATAGGCGGGAGAGCAGTGGGCTTACCTAGATTTTGACCTGGAGCTGAGAAGTTGTGGGTAATGAATTTGTAGATGCTTCCAAATGGTCCCATCACCATGCCTCTTTCCCCAATAACAATGCATATTTTAATCATGTGTAACTGCTTGTCTGGTAGAGATTCCTTCTACCACTCACATATTCACATTGTTACCATTCTTTTTGCATCTCTTTTGTTACAGTGTTAGAGGGAATGCCAAAGAGCACTGTTTGCTGACAGGGAGTGGTGGGTTCTTCACTGTCCACATGTCCTTCAGCCCAACGGCTGACGTTCTGGTTTCAGCTTCTAATCAGATCCAGGTGAGATGAGTTGAAGTTCAGGGGTTTCAACTGAGCCTGATGGGGCCACCAGGAAGAAGGTGGATGGTGGGCAGTTCTTTTCACACATGACACTCCATTACTAAAATGCAGAGATTGAATAACAAAGGGTACTGCAGGCTGGTGCAAAATGTGGGCACTGCAACAGCTCAGGCGGAAATCAACTGGTTAGGCATCATCTGAGGAGGGATGATTGAGACCCTTCATCTGGACTGAAAGAGAGAGGTGAGATTGGTGTGTGGATGGAGTGAACAAGAACAGGCAAGCAATAGGTGGATCCAAATGAGGAACAGATGGAGAATGGAAGACTGGGATTCTGTCCAATATCAGCATTTTCAGATGAATTCCTCAAGTTGTTTCAGAAATACCATTGCAAAAATTATCTGTCCTGATGAAACACATGTGTGTCCTCTCTATTGGTCTCCATCCAAGTGGAAAAACATCAATTTGTCTCTTGCTGTTCAGCAAGCATTTATCACTTGCCATGGAATGACGAGCTATTAGTTGTTACATGTTTGACCCCTGGTTGGTAGGTTAATTATCATTTTAAAATAATTTCAGTGTGTAGGTGAGTGGTAGCATTTCTTGAGGGGGAAGGTAATCTCCTTAACAATGTGGAGTCTCCTGATGTTCTACACAGGTTCACATAGAGGTATTTCTCCTTTAATAAGCATTGTGGTTATGTTGCTCGGCAGTAAGGGTTTGTCCTCCTCTCTCCTCCCATTTCTGGGGAAGTTGCATTGCCCTGGGTTGTCTCATTATTCTCCTTATCTGGATGGTCCTTCATAGTTACTGGATCTAATGCTAGAACTCACTCTCCAAAAGCACGGTGGAAGTATCATCACCAGAAGGACTACAATGGTTCAAGAACTCTTACTAGGAAATGGTTATCACAGGAGAGCCCAACCTTAAATACATGGATGGAAATTACAATGGACATTTACAAAATGGAGAAGATAACAGCATCTGTTAATCATAAGTGGGAACAATTTGATTCATACTGGGAAAAATGGTTTAACTACATAATGCCTCATAGGCCTGATTTTATTCTCACAAATTAATGAATCTGTTGTAAAAAAAAAATCACTCCCTACATGTACATAGTTCTTTCTTTTTGCTTGTTTTTTCTTTCCACTCTTTTCTATAAGAGCATACCCCAGATAAATTCTTTGTGGAGATTTGTGATATATATGATTACATGATGTATATGTACAATGTCTGAAATACATCCTATGGAAATGTTTATTTGATGATGAACTTCAATAAAAAAATAAATTGCAAAAAAAAAGGAAGTGGCAAATCACCACCTTCTCAAAGGCAATAAGTGTGGCCTTGCCAGTGACAGTCAGAGCTAAAACATAAATAAAAGCTAATATTGGCCCAGGAAAATGATCACCAAATCTCATATTTCAGGCAAAGAAAGAAATTGCGGATATACTCTCAACTCAATCCCTAGCACTGCTTGTGGATGTTAGAGAATTTTAATTCTTCAAACAACAGCAGACCCCTATATCTAGCTTACTCACTGTCAATGAACAACAAACTTGTCATCATTGTGAATCACTTTATATTGTGCACCTGGAGCTACATATTAGATTCTCTGTGTCTGATTGCTCATGGTGTTGGCTGAATTGTCACAGCTCAGTTTGACAGTGTCTGGAAATCAAAACAGCACTGCATAAGGAACAATACCCAGTTTACACAGCCTGCATACAGAGGCAGATATCAGCAGTTCTATCAATGGCTTGATGGCACAAATTGTGGTATAAGCATGACATTTACACAATCCACCATCTTGACTTGTATATTAGGTGCCAGTCCTTCATATGATGGGTCTACACTCTGGAAGCAAAAGACAGAAAATGCTGCAGAAACGTAGTACACCAGGCAGCACCTATGGAAAACAGTGAACTGTGAACGTTTTGGGCCAAGAATCTTCATCAGGACTGGGTCAGATGAGGAGAAGATACAGCAACAAGGTGGGGGATGGAAGGAAGAAGCACAAGGTGGTTGGGGATAGGTGATGAAAGGTTCTAATGAAAAGTTCTGATAGGAGAGGACGGAAGACCATGGAAGAAGGGGAAAGGGGAAGAGCTCCAGAGGGAGGTAACGGGCAGGTAAGGAGATGAGGCGAAAGAGGGAAACAGGAATGGGAATGGTGAGGTGAGAGAGGGAAACAGGAATGGGGAATGGTGAGGTGAGAGAGGGAAACAGGAATGGGGAATGGTGAGGTGAGAGAGGGAAACAGGAATGGGAATGGTGGGGGGGGGGGGGGTGCAGTTACCAGAGAAATCAATGTTCATGCCATCAGGTTTGCTGATACCCAGACAGAATATAATGTGTTGCTCCTCCAAGCTGAGTGTGGCCTCATCACAGCAGTAGAGGATGCCATGGACTGACATGACATACTTCTTCCTCCCCTCTCCCTGCCCTTCATATTCTGACTTCTCTTTATTTCCAGTCCTGATGAAAGGTCTCGGTGCAAAACATTGACTATTTACTCTTTTCCATAGATGCTGCCCGTCCTGCTGAGTTCCTCCAGCATTCTGTGTGTGTTGCTTTGAATTTCCAGTAGTTGCAGATTTTCTCAAGTTTGTGCCACTACATTCCGGAGGTCCTACTCATCACCACTGTGGGAGCAACTTCACTAGAAAAGGTGCAACAATTCCAGAAGATGGCTCACCCTACCACCTCAAGTGTGAATAAAGATGGGTACTAAATTCTGGTCTTGCCTGTGAGGTCAAGATTGTGAAACAAGATTAACAAGAAAGAGCAAACTCAGATCAAATCATCATGCATTGAACCAAGAATAGTGAGAGCATGATTTCATAGCCAGAGAACATTCAATGATGTAGATAGGGTAACTGAAAGGACAAGAAGCTGGCTGATGGAATAATGATATTGTGAGCTGTGATGTTGTTCACTTTGGATTCAAAGACTGAAATCAATTGACTTTTTATTTGACTCCAAGGAAATCCGACCACTGTGAACTTGACATGGAGTTGAACTGAGCTAAAGGAGCAGCTGGGATGGTCTTTGAACACCGGGCTTCATAGTCTACTCAGTCTCAGAACTTATGTACTTTGGAAGTTTATTTCATTCCACCTGGTTCTTTGAAGACAGAGCTCAGTTTAACGTGAACCTCCAGTTCAAATCTTTGTAAGATTCTGTCAAAAGTAATTATGGGATATTTGAATAATCTACAACTGTCCATTATATTGTAGGAAAGAAAAACAGACAGCCGATCAATATGGAGGAGAAAGAATCAAACATGACAGACTCCTTAATGATTCCTTTATAAGAATTCATGCCTAGAACTGGTCTTTGGCTATTGATCATGATGCAATGCTTAATAGGGACAATAAATGCATCAAAGACCCAGCTTGGAGCTGGTTTAAAAAATTCTGCTTTCTATGGATTATATTTCCATTGGGAAATCAGATTGAAAGAGATGCTGCAGCTGAAGTGGGAATGTGGATCTGGTGAATTTCTCTTCAAACACACATTTACCAAGCTTGTTCTATATTTTAATTTTGTGCAACACATTAACGTTGTGCTTCGGAAGGTCATCAAGACACTGTAAGGTTTGTGGGGGCAAATTATTTATTTCTAGTCATGTTCTTACTTAGTGGAGGCTTCACTGCTTGAATAGGCATGTATTGTATGTTATGTGTTATGATTCTGAACCTACAGTCATGAAGACATAGAATTCCACAGCACAGAAACTGGCCCTTCAGCCCACAAAATTCATGCTAACCTCATTGAATTTGCTGGGATTGGGACTGTATCCTTCTATGTCTTTCCTGTTGTCTGTTTAAATGCCTCTAAAACATGATGATTGTATCTGATTCCATCTCCTCCTCTGGCAGCACATTCAAATATCAAATACTTTTTGTATAATTTGTGAAGTTGAATACATCATTAATATGTTGGGAGCATTTGTGACCTCTGCAGACTTCTGAATTTCATGATTTTTCCTGCTTCTATTACCAATGCCAATAGGTAATTGTTAAATTCACAGGCAGCATTTGAAAATCTATCATAAATTGAGTGATGGGAGGCATAATATGTATTGTAACGAGGTACATATAGCCAAGGATATGGACTGCTGCAAAACTTTGTAATCTGAGGAGCATTTAACAAAAAATAATTATTTCAGGCAACACGAATGAATCTGCAGATGCTGGAAATAGATAAAAACACAAAATGCTGGCAGAACTCAGCAGGTCAGACAGCATCTATGGGAGGAGGTAGTGACAACGTTTCGGGCCGAAACCCTTCGTCAGGAGAGATGAAGGGTTTCGGCCCGAAACGTCGTCACTACCTTCTCCCATAGATGCTATCTGGCCTGCTGAGTTCTGCCAGCATTTTGTGTTTTTAATTATTTCAGTCAATGTTGTTCACAGACTTTTCAGTAAACATTCTCAACTGACTTAGGTGACCAGCAAAGAGCAAGATGTTGATGAATTGAGAATAATTATCCATTCAACAACAAAGCTCTACAGGAGTCAGAAGTGACAAGGCTGAGGAGTAAGTAATGGTCCTGTATGACTGAAGAGGTTACTGAAGGATGAAATTTATGCATTAAAGGAAGCATAGGACAGACTTTTGACCAACTGGAAAACCATTCATAGATTCACAGGAATCAGGGTAAAAGAATGGGAATGTTTTTCACCAGTAAGGAATGAAACAAATATAAACAAAAAGGAGAATTATTTTATCAAGTTTTATCATCTATAAAGGCATCACCTTTAGGACTGATGGGTGAATGGAAAGGTATCTGCCAAGGAACAGACTGCGGAGATTTGATTGAGCTCGTGTTCTCTGATGGTAGAAGGTGAGATGTTGGCCAGCAGGATATTGGAATGGTATTGGGCCCAAGGGATCGGGTGATATCACTGAAGAAGGAACACTCTACCAATGGGAAAGATATGAAGCGCAGAGCTCAGCCCAGGGCAAAACAGTATGCTAAGGTCGTAGCTTGGCTTTCCTCTAGATATGGAATAGAGTTTGTAATAGCTAACTATTGAGGTGAACAGCTTGGAAGAGTAATGCTTTCTCAAGAATACAGATAATATTGGGGTGGAGAGCACTGTTGGTTCTGGTGTGTCAAACAACATCATTGAGTACTCAAGCCTCTGATGGGGAGGAGAGGAGCTGACTGAGGGGCAGAACCAGGAAAGAATTTTTCAATTGCCCTTGAACAGCCCTCTTCTCATGGAACTTTCCTGTGCTGGCACTGTATCACAGACTGTTCACTGAGTATTAGTAGATCTTGGACATCTTGTCGTGCCTGCTGATTTCAATTTCCGAAAGTTAGCATGAGCATTTGATTTTAACCCAAGTTCCCTCCTCATCAAATTAAACTGGCAGGGGATTAAACTGTAGTGTGTCAAATGCAGCTGGAAACCTCCTTTGGTCTCCCCTCAGTGTTAGTGCCTCCAGCAATAATTTAATAGTGAGGTTTGTTTTAGTGGGGTCTCTGACGTTCAAAGGGTCACCTAACTTCCATTTTGTGCCACTGACTCTGTCTTCACTGTCTCTGCTTTCTGTTATAATCTGGAGTTGCAGTATTCAAATTGAATACAGATGAAAAAAAAATCTCCATAACACTCATGCCTGTTGGGACCTGTTTCAGCAAGGATTACTGATAGTGACTCAAAGCAAGGACACCAGCTGACATTTTCCATTCTTTAATCAAAGAAGGCTTAGACAAGTTGACTGTGGCAATCTCAATAACCTGGAGATGAACCCATGATTTGCAAAATGAAATCCAGCCTCCTCTAAAATGACTCTGTCTATACTTCTTCCTGTCTCGAGAAAGCAGTCAACACAAGCAAAGACCTGGTCATTGTTTCTTTCCCCCTCCTCCCACGTCCATCAGCCAGAACTTACAAAACTTTGAGAACACATAGAACCAGGCTCAAGGACAGCATCAATCCCACTGTCAGAGGTTTGA
Organism: Hemitrygon akajei; assembly: GCF_048418815.1. NCBI lineage: Eukaryota > Metazoa > Chordata > Chondrichthyes > Myliobatiformes > Dasyatidae > Hemitrygon > Hemitrygon akajei. Next base: position 52,565,933 of record NC_133129.1, read on the forward strand.
ACAGATCTCTTGTATGAAAAAATGAAACCTTAATGTCTCAGTCTACCTCATCATAGCCCTTACACCTTTATTTTGTCTACCTGCATTGCACTTTCTACGTAAATGTAACACTGTATTCTGATATGATTGTCCCTACCATCGAGGACATCTTCATAAGGTGGTGCCTCAGGAAGACGGGATCCAGCACTGGCAACACTCATCATCAAGGACATGCCCTCTTATCATTACTGCCATCAAGGAGAAGGTACAGGAGCCTGAAGACATACACTCAACATTTCAGCAACAGCCTCTTCGCCTCCATCATCAGATTTCGGAATGGTCCATAAACCCATGAACGCTACCTCACTATTTTGCTCTCTCTTTGCACTATTTATTTATTTTTCATTTATTTCTTACTGTAACTTATAGTATCTTTTTATATGTATTGCACTGTACTGCTGCTGCAAAGTTTTTCCACTGTGTCTTGGTAAATGTGACAATAATAAACCGATTACCATAATATAGAGTTCTTATATCATGTCCTCTCAGGGTATAGGTTGCCAGGAAAACATTATTTTAAGATCATGGGAAATGGACATATTTCCTTCTTTCACTAGCCAATAATGATTCAAAGGTTCAACGAGCCACCAGGTAATGCTAAGTGAACTGCTTAAGAACACAAACACAACTGCTATTTCCGATGAGATTACTGGGGACCATATTCTGGCAACTCATCACAGTTCTGAAATAAAGGAATTAGACAAGAACATAAATGTTCATCAACCATAAGCCCATTTGGGGTCAGAAATCACAACTAATACAAAGCAAGTGATTTTACAACTGACTTAGTACATTGCAGATGGATGTTGAGGTACAGAGGTTATCAGATGTGCGTTCCTAAGAGTGTTAGCTCATTAAATTATAGCATAACCTTCATTTGTCCTCTGTAGCTGCAACCCCCATAAATTATTCTGCAACAGCAGTTGTCTTGGCAGGACATCAAGAATAATATTGAACATAGCAAAACTACCATTGATATGTTCACAGCCAGTTCCAGATCCAGGTTTCTTTGCTCTGTGCTCATCATTGGAACAAATTGTAAATCCTCACATAATTGAAACAAAATCCTTATCAATTTAATAATGTAGATGCAGAGAGATATAGGAAGTGTTTAATTTTGTTCAGTACTATAAAAATATTGGATAGCTATCCAAAGCAGTAACTTCAGATCTACAACACAGTTGAATTAAATCTCTAGATATTGCTGATACTTTGTCAATCACTGACAATGATGCTCTCATCAGGGAATGGAAGAAGAATTGCATACATATTTAAGGCAATACACTTGTATCTGAAAATGCTTTTAGTTGATTTTAACATCAATCATTAGAGCATCTAAGACTGTAATATTCATGGATAGATAACAACGACACTAGGGTAGAGGTATGAAGGCTACCAACCAGGCAGAGGTGTGACAGCATCGTCCCAAAAATAACAGCAAAAATAACAGGCCCATCCTCAGCATCACAGTATTTACTTCAGTCCTGCCTCAGGCCTGTTGCAGGATGCTCAAAGGGATACTTGGAAAAACAGAAGTTTTTAATAACGTGCAAGTAATTTGAATGCATAGAATGTTGGTCCTCATATCACCAGGTTGCAGACAGGCATTTATCTCTCTTAGTTTTAATTTCCAATGGCAAGTATTGTTAATCAAATCAATCTGATTACATTTTTAACGGACAGCAGAGAATGCTGATCTGGGCAATGCAGTAGATGCCATATTATATCCAGTATATTGGGAAGACTCTATTGGTTAAACCAATTTCAACCATTTTGAAATGCATCTTATCTGGGAACAGTGAAACAGACCTATGAATGATTGAGCTGTTGAAGGCTGTCGGGCCACTGATGGGAAGGACAATTGGATTTTTTTGAATATTGATATTGATGACAAGGTCAGTGTTAATTGTCCATCCTTAATTACCCTCAGTAATTTGGTACAAAGCTACTTCAGTGAACCACTACAGTTGTGAAAGGATTCCAGGATTAGAACAGTACCAATGAAGCACAATGTGAACAAGGTTCTCACAAGATCCATCACCATCACATTCATTGGATGGTCATTGGAACATGGAAGATAGGACATGGGACGTTTTTTTCTGGTAAGGTGGTGCCACGCTTGACAGTGGCCCCTCCAGGTCCAACAAATGGTTAAAATATATGTCCCAAATGTTTTTTGTGATTGCAAGACCCTGTTGGACAGTGATAATATAAAATGCAGTCCGCGCTCCTTATCCGCGGATTCCGAATGCGTGGATTCAACCAACCGTGGATCGGGAAAACCCGGAAGTTCTCTCTCTGGCACTCATTGTTTGAGCATGTACAGACTATTTTTTCTTGTCATTATTTCCTAAACAATACAGTATAACAACTATTTACATAGCATTTACATTGTATTAGGTATTAAAAGTAATCTAGAAATGACTTAAAAGTACAGGCAGTCCCCTGGTTATGAATGAGTTCCGTTCCTGAGTCGGTCTTTAAGTCAGATTTGAGGTCGGAACAGGTTCATCCGGTATTATTTAGCATCAGTTAGTCAAATGTTTTTCTTAGTATATGGTACATATTTTACCTTTCTATGCATATAAAATACTTAAGAAACACACGTATTTCAATAATTATACCACTGCGTTGCTTAATAATAATTGTAGCTTTCATTGGGGCAGGGCCTTTCACATACTCCATTAAAATAGTTCCGATCGTTGACCGACTGTAGCCTAACGTTTTTCCAACGACCGATGGCGTTTCACCTCTTTCCTTTATTCACTTTATTAAAGTTAATAAAGTTTCACTTTATTACTTCCACCTTATTTTCAATTGCGATCGTGATTATTTTCGTGAACAGAAACACCGCGTATTCAGAGTTACGCCGGGTCCTAATGTCCACCGCACTGAGACATGTTAAATAAAGTCCGGGGTTCCGCTGGGTCCTAAAGACCCCACACTGATTCAGGTTAAATAAGGGACTTGAGCATCTGCGTTCTTTGGTATCCGCGGGGGGTCTCAGAACCAATCCCCCGTGGATAAGGAGGGCCGACTGTACTATAATTCTGGTTCATTGGTTCAATGTCAATACTGATGGTGTGGAGTTGTGTGGACTGGGTTGTTGCACAGACAAAGCCCTCATGCCTGGATGCTGCCAGTTACAACCACCCAGGGGAGGAGGTTCCGGAGAAAGTGAGGGAGAAATCAGAGGCACGGTAGGTGCACTGAAATCTGTGCTGTGTCTGGGGCTTGCTCGTTCTGTCGGTGCTGCTCTCCAGTGTTGGCTCCTGGGAAGACAAGCTGGATTGCCTGTGGCTGACCCAATGTGAACCAACATGAGATGAGGAACTGCTGCATTCATGTTCTTGCAGAAATATGGTTCCAGATCAACCTCTCTCCATTCTCTGCACTTTCATGTGCTCATCAGAAAACCTCTTATGCACTTCAATCATATCTGCCCCGACCACCAGCACCGTTAGTGCATTCTAGGAATGAACCACTGTCTGAATTAAAAAATTGTCCCACATATCTCCTTTGACCTTACTGTCCCTCATTCTTAATGCATACCCTCTGGTATTAGACATATTCACCCTCTACATTAACAGATACTGGCTGTCTATTCTATCTATCCCTCTAAAATTCTTATTAAACTCTTCCAGGTCTTTTCTCAGGGTCCAGTGCTGTAGAGAAAACAACCCCAGTTTGTCCAACCGCTCTTTACAGAATGACTTCTAAATCAAACCACGTCCTGTTAAACCATAAAAAGATGGATCACTTTTTATGCCATGGACCAATATCATTAACCAAGAGGTCTGTGGGCCCTTGGTTGGCAAAGCATGTAACCTTTTCTAAAGCCTTCGCATCCTTCCTATAATGGGATCTGCAATCATCCAGATGCAGACTAAGTGGTGTTTTATAAGGCCGCAATATAACTTTGCAAACACGAGGAAATCTGCAGATGCTGGAAATTCAAGCAACACACAAAATGCTAGTGGAATGCACCAGGCCAGGCAGCATCTATAGGAAGAAGTACAGTCGATGTTTTGGGCCAAGACACTTCATCAGGACTAACTGAAAGAAGAGATAGTAAGAGATTTGAAATGTGGCTAGCTCGATGGTTGAGCATGGGGGCTGGATTGGAAATACAGGACCCAGTTCATTGTTTTGGTAAACTAACAGAAACAGCAAAAGTTGTGGACGAAAAACACTGATAAGACAGGAACAATTTGGGCAGTGAAAAGGCAACATGATACTTTAATACATTTCACAGTGTTGAGCAGCCAGTGAATTCCCTTTGAACTACCTTAAATTGAATTGGATTGAAATGTTGAGTAAGTGGGCAATGCAGAAGCATCTCAGCTCCAGAACATTCCCAGTTTCTATGCTGCAGAGCACAGGCATGGAGTTTCCCAAAGTATTGATGTGCATACTATTACAGACCAAATAGTTAGCCAGCAGGGTGCTCAGAGTGATGAAATGGAGGCACTGAAAATTGCACAAGCAAATATCTGGATTGTATGGAAGTATTTGAGAAAGAACAGAAGAGGTATGTTGCCTACATTTTAACATTGTTATTAATGATACATTGTATGGCCGTTTATTTCACTGTTGCTTGTAAAGTTTTCAGATAATTTTGTTAATGCCTCTTCCCACGGTACATCAATGCCAACATTTCTAAAGTACTCCAGTGACTGTGAAATGCTTTGGATAATTCAAGGTCATGAAAGACAAGATGTAAGATCTTTCTTTCCTCATGATTTCCCACCCATCCCCCAGACAACACAGCTTAATTGATTTTGACTTTGAATTTCTGGAAAAAAATGGGCAAATATGAAACTCTATGGAATTTATCTTTTTAATTGATGGTAGGTTGTACAGAAGGAGCAATTAACTCTACCTTCTGGTAAGTAAAAAATGATGTCCTCGTTACTATAGACATGCACAGATATGTGGGTTCATGCAAATTCTTTTACATACCTAAAAAAATATCTGATATCTATCCCAATCAGAACAAAAGCAAGTTAATGATATGCACATTACTCAGGAGAATTAACTAGTGTCTGCAGTTTTGTGATTTAATGCTTGGTTATCAGCTTAACAAGTAGTTCCTTAGTATTACCACATTCATTTAGCTGTCCATTCCATTTGCTGCATAAACCATCAAAAAACTTTCCACATATGAAGCTACTAAGAGAACCAAGCAACTAATTAATCTAAGGAACAATTAATTCACCAACAGTAGGTTAAACCACAGGGCAGGCTGACAGGTATAAACCGATTTAGCCAAAGAGTTTTTCTAAGCTCCTGAATGATTTTATATTAGCGGGTCTTGGATCTATGAAGGTACAGATGAATGACAAATTAGAATATACATACAAATAAGAAAACATTGTAGAGCTCAGGATCTGGTCCTTCAGCCCACAATATCTGTGCTGAATGTGATCGTAAATTAAACTAATCCCATCTACCTGCACATGATTCACTTCTCCCCTTTCATGTGCCTGCAGTATCTGACCGCTTCTTAAATATTGCTAGCATGTCTGATTCCACCACCACCCCAGCTAAAGTTTCCAGGTACCACTACTCTCTGTGCGAGAAAAAACTTGCTGCTGTTGGGCTGCAGAATTGTTATCTTTCAAGTAGTTTAACTTTCTTATGCTTGTTTGTAATTACCTATACACTGAGTTTTTCAGTGGTTGCAGATGCCCCTGCATTTTTCTGTAAACTTGGCTTCAGTTTTGGGTGTCACATTGCTTGAATCTGGCTACTTAATTGGATAAATGTTATCAATGGAATTTACTGTTATAAGTAGCTTGATATAAGAAGATCACACAACATCATGTCTTTGTCCTTGCTCATCTCTTTCCCTCCTCTTTCCTTGCCTTCTCTTTGACCGCTGTTTCCTTTGTCTTTCATCATTGTCTCTTCTCCTTTCCTCTTGTTTGCCCTTGTAACACTAAATAAAGTGATTGTAAGTAACAAGTTTTTTTTGTCTCATTTTTAACTTCCAAAGGACCTTTGGGTCACAAAAGCATCAGGCGCTCATAATTTTATAGATCACCTTAATTTTTGGCATTCTAGAGAAAACAATCCAAGTTTGTACAGCCACTCCTTATAGATAGTAATCTCTAATCCGGGGAACATTTGGCTGAATCCCTTCTGTATGCTCACCAAAGCTTCAACATCCTTTCTATAATTTAGTAAGCAAACTGCACACATTACTTCAAATTTTCTCATTTTATACAGTTGCAAAATGACTTACCAACTAAAACACGTAATGCCCCAAATGATGAATCCAAACATGCCAAACACCTTTTTAGAACCACGCTATCTAATTGTGTTGCTATTTTCATGGAGTTATGGACTTGCATCCTAAGATTCCCTCTGTACATTGATTCTCCTTAGGGTCCTGCCATTTACTATATATTTTCCCTGTGCATTTGTCTTTCCAAAGTGTGACACTGCACACTTGTCCAGATTAAACTCCATTTGCCATTTCTCTACCTATATCATCAATTGATTGACACCTGCCTTAACCTTTGAAAATGTTTAGTTACATGACTTGCCTTGCATAAAGTCATTCTGAGGATCCCCACTAAATCCTTGCTTTTCATAAAGTCATGGAGGAGAGATTCAAAAGAAAGACAGATGTTTCAGCCCACTGAGTCTGTGTAACCACCAACCATCTATTCTCACCAATCCAACATTAATCTTTTGTAGACAGAGGTACGTAGGAGGATAGAGATGGTCTCAGGCCATGGTGTTTCAGGTAGGGTTGAATATTGATGCTGGGAGGTTATGTTGCAGTTGTACAAGGCATTGGTCAGGTTGCATTTAGAAAGATGCCAATAAGCTGGAAAGATTACAGAAAGATTTACGAGGATGTTGCCAGGACTCAAGGGACTGTTATCGAGAGAGGTTGAGCAGGTGAGGATTTTATTTAATTAGTGTAGGAGAATGAGGTGCATAATCTTATAGAGGTGCATAAAATGATGAAGAGCATAGGACTGAATGCACACAATCTTCTTTTAAGGCTTGGGGATTCAAGAATAGAGGGCTAGGATTCAAGGTAATAGGGAGAGATATTGTAGGAATCTGAGGGATAACATCTTCTGCCAGACAGTGGTGTGTGAAGAAATATTCAATCCAACATTAATGGTGTCAGCACTGTAGAAGAGGATTGACCAAAACGAAAGCAGCAGAGACAATTTAGCAGTGAGCAATAACTTTAATAATAAACTGAAAAATAACAAACCATGAGGAGCCACAAAACAAGAAAGAACTTATACTCAACATGACAAGTAACAGAAGGCGAGGAGCAACTGGTTGAGGCTAATTGGTTAGATGAGTGAGCAAGGGCAGTGGATGAGAGTTGGGTTTAAGTAAGCTGCAGGTGTTGAGCAGGAATTGAGTGGCAGGTGATTCCTGTACAGGCCTGACAGGATCCTCCCCCCACCCCCAAAACCGGCACCTGATGTCCCAGGGCTATCTGGATGAGTCCAGTCGAATCCCTCAGTGAGCAATGAACCACGATGAAACTGGACAGCACCCAAGTCCTTTCCTCTGAACCATACCCTTCCCAGTCGACCAGATACTGCACGCTCCGTCCACAATGACGTGAATCTCTCAACCATTGAAATGTGTACACTGGATCACCTTCCACTATCCTTGGTTCTGGAGGTGCAGGCTCAGGTGGATTGAGTGATCCATGGTCAGCAGTCCATGTGGAAGGTAGATGTGATCCTGAGGTACAGTGACAGCGGGAGGTGGTAAGTGACTGGACTGATGTACTGGGAAATCTTGAAGGGAAATCAAGGGTGAGAGGTTGTGGGTAATGGTGCACAGGGTCAGATCTTGATGGACAGGGTATGATTTCATGAACAACAACCACCCGTGTTTATGGCTCAGGAGAATTGGCATGGCAAAAAATCCAGAGGCTGTCATGCACCTGGATGGCCAGTCAGGAATGAGGAATGGGCACATTGGAGTGTCTTAGAGTGCAGGTACATACGGTTGTCGGGTGTGTCGGCCAAAGCAGGCTCGTGCTGTATGTCCTGGTGGATCTAATTCTCAAGGTTCCAGATGATCAGGTCGAAGATCTACAAAGATAGAATGATAGACTGAGGACCAATCTCTATTTCAGCTGGGTCAAACTGTCATAACAGGGCATCCACCTTAGGTAGGAAATGGTGAAGTTGAATTGCTCAAAGAGGAGGTCCCATTGCGTCTGACATGGATGGAGTTGCCAGGTCTGTTGAATGGATATGAGGTTCTGATGGTTAGTCCAGATCAGAAAGGGCTCGGTGTTGCCCATCAATCAATATCTCGCTTTCTCCAATACCCATTTACTGGCAAGTAGCTTCCTGCCTCTTACTGCATAATAATGCTGAGTAGAGTTGAACTTGCAAGAGAAGGTGGCACAAGGGTGTGTCTTCCTATCCGCTCCTTACTGGGAGAGGATGTCCCTAGCGACCATGTCAGATGTGGCCACCTCTACCCACGAAAGGTCTGGAGTGGTTCAGATGGTGGAGAATGGGAACAGTGATGAAGTGTCTCTCTTGAGCTCCTTGAAAATGGCTGGATTGTTGGAACTTCTGAAAGGCATCAATATTGGCCTGTGGATGTTATGAATGCTGTCTTTCATTCACCCCCCGGCATGGAGGAATTGGGCAGATTCACAGTGCTCTCCGATGCTGCTGTGTGTGCACTCTGACTGAGATTCCAAGCAGCATTGGTCAATAGCTGTGATGCAGAAGCAGTGAGAGATAGGCTTGGCAGTGAGCCCAAGCTGCAAACACAGAGTCGGGTCCAGAGAGTTGCCTGTTGCACTGGAATCCCAACAGAGCCTCCAATGTGTAGAGCTCACTGATGATCGAAAACCTGGTGCATCTCAATAGTGAACTCCTAATATTTACTGCATGGTGGTTCTATTGACCCAGTCAGCAGTGGCCCAGGCCAGAGCTTGCCCAGTCAAGAAAAAGGTGACAAAGGCAATTGTGACTCAGAATAGAATACAGAGATGACTGGAGATCAAAGTGTAAGACAACTGAGACAGACAATTGTGGCATTGGGTTGGCGATCCATTAAAGCTGTTCTAAAAATTCATCTTATAGGGATTCTACAAACTCCCTCTATTGGGATCCTGCACTAACTGGATTTTCCTAATCTTCCCATGACTATTGAAACATTGCCCTTTGGACATGCGTTTTCTATCTCCCATTGTAATTTATAGCCCACAACCTGGCTACTGTTTGGAGGATTGTATATGACTATCATGAGAGTCTTTTTACTCTTGCATTTTCTTAACTCTACCCACAAGGATTCTACATCTTCTGATCCTATGCCACATCTTTCTAAGGATTCAATTTCAATTTTACCAACGCAGCCACCCACCCCTTCTGCCTGCTTGCCTGTCCTTACGATACAATGTATATCCTTGGAGGTTAAGCTCCCAACTATGATCTTCTTTCATCCATGACTCAGAGATGCCCACAATGTCATACCTACCAGTTTCTAACTGTGCCACAAGATCATCTACCTTATTCCATATACTGTGTGCATTCAAATATAACACCTTCAGATTTGTCCTTATGTTACTCTGCAATTCATCCCACTGACTGCAATTTTGCCGCGTCAACTGCTGGTCCTTCCTGACGGTCTCAGTGCACACTGCAACTAGTTGTATACCAATCTCAGCCCTTTCACCCTGGCTCCCATTGCCCTGCCAATTTAGTTCAAACCATCCCCTGCAGCTCTAGTAAACCTATCAGCAAGGACATGTGTCCCCCTCAGGTTCAGGTGTAACCTATCCCTTTTATGCAGGTCGTATCTTCTCCAGAAGTAATCCCAATGTTCCAGAAATCTGAAGTCCAACCTCCCGCACAATATCTCAAGCCACACATTCATCTGTCCAAACATCCTATTCGTATCCTCACTGGTGTGCGGCGCAGGCAGCAATACAGAGATGACTACCCTGGAGATTCTGCTTTTCAGCTTTCTATCTAACTCCCTAAATTCTCTCTTGAGGACCTGTTCCCTTTTCCTACCTATGTCATTGGTACCAAAATGTACCATGATTTCCTGCTGTTCACCCTCTCCCTTTACTATGCTGTGGACCCAATATGAGACATCCTTGACCCTGGCAACATACCTGGGAGGCCACATACCATCCGGGTGTCTCATTCACGTCCACAGAATCTGATTTCTGGAATTATGGAATCCCCATCACTACTGCACCCCTCTTCTCCCCCTTCCCTTCTGACCCACAGCGCTGGACTCAGTACCAAAGACCCAGTCACTGTGGCTCCTCCCCAGTAGGTTATCCCCCTCAAGAGCATCCAAAGGGGTATACTTATTATTAAGAGGAACAGCCACAAGGGTTCTCTGCACTGGCTGCCCATTCTCTCTCCTGACAGTCATCCAGGTACCCGCCTCCTGCAACGTAGGGGCGACTACCTCCGTGCAGCTTCTATCCATCATCTGGTCAGTTTCCCCAATGAGCTGAAGGTCATTGAGCTGCAGCTCTAGTTCTCAGAGAAGCTCCGGCTCGGTGCACCTGCTGCAGATTTAGTTATCTGGAAGACTGAAGGTCTCCTAGAGTTCCCAGTTCTCACACAAAGAACACAATGCATCCGACTGAATGGAGCCATTCACACTGCACTAACTGGTGAAGAATGCTTCGCTTGTCCTTACCATATTTTTATTTGCCCTTGCTAATGATTTGCAATTCGACTGGGCCATCAGAAAAAACTGAAAGCCCATGTATGTTGTTTTTTAAATCTCTCCCCCATGACCTGAATGCAGCCTGCTCTCTCAATCTGATTGGGCCGTTAGAAAAAAAGGTTTATAAGGAACATGAGGGGCATCTTTTTCACACGGTGGGTGGTCAATATATGGAGTCATCTGTATAAGTAAGTGATTGAGACAGGTACATTAGATATATGTAAAAAGTATGTGGACAGGTATATGGATGATACGAGTTGAGAGGAATATAGGACAACTGCTGGAAAATAGGATTAATATGAATATACATCCTAGTCAGCATGAATATGTATGGGCCAGCCTCTTTTTCATGCTGTACGACTCCATGACTCTTTCCCTCTAATAATCTAATGAAGATTGAAAGTTGGGTGAATATGTTGGAAGAATAGTTTACCGAGAAATTTGATTCAAAAACAATAACTTTCATCTATCTAGTTTTTGTAATAGTGCAAAAGCACCCCGAGAATTGGATCAAACCGAAGAAAAAGAATCCCGGAGGAATGGTGTTGATGGAGAATCAAAAGAGGTGGAGGAAGGCAAGATGACTGGGGACCCTTCACTGCCTCATCCTTCCTCCACCTTCACCTCTGTGGTGATATGTCATCATCTTCCTCCAGCTTTACCGCTGAGATCTTGGTAGGATTGCTCATTGTCTGGAATGATCCCCTTGATCATACCAACATGGGCAACTCTAGTAGGAACTACACATCTCATGGCTAAACTCCAGTCGGCATTGCTCTCAGGATCTTAGGAAATCTCAAGCCTCTCCACCATAACATAGAAACAGAAACAGAGAAAACCTACAGCACAATACAGGCCCTTCAGCCCACAACGCCGTGCCAAACATGTACTTACTTTAGAAATTACCTGGGGTTACCCATAGCCCTCTATTTTTCTAAGCTCCATGTACCTATCCAGGAGTCTCTTAAAAGACCCTATCATATCCGCCTCCACCACCGTCGCCGGCAGCCTATTCCACCTCTCTGTATGTACTTCTAAACACCTTAAAACTGTGCCCTCTCGTGTTAGCCATTTTAGCCCTGGGAAAAAACCTCTGACTATCCACATGATCAATGCCTCTCATTATCTTATACACCTCTATCAGGTCACCTCTCATCCTCCGCCACTCCAAGAATGAAAAGCCAAGTTCACTCAACTTATTCTCATAAGGCATGCTCCCCAATCCAGGAAATATCCTTGTAAATCACCTTTCTATAGTTTCCACATCCTTCCTGTACTGAGGTGACTAGAACTGAGCACAGTACTCCAAGTGGGGTCTGACCAGCATCCTATATAGCTGCAACATTACCTCTCAGCTCTTAAACTCAATCCCATGGTCGATGAAGGCCAATGCACCGTATGCATTCTTTTAAAATATTATTTATTTATTAAATTTTAGAAATTACAAGAATAAATGTAATAATGAAATGGTAAGAAAAGTGATATTAACCCTCCCCCTCCCCTTAACCCTCCCCCCTTAATCCTTATCTAAAGAGAAAAAAAAAAGAAAGAAAGAAAAAAAAGAGAAAAAAGATTGCCTGGATATCGGAGGGTCCCCACATGTTCCATGGAGTTCAAAATAATTTTGATATTTATTTTCACTTTCCCCAATTACTATAATTTTATCTTCAAAGGACCTATGTATCTAATCCTATCTTTCGTAAGTATGGTGACCAAATTTTCAAAAATATCTCATATTCATTTCTTAAATTATACTTAATTTTTTCAAATGGAATACAACTATGTATTTCATTGTTCCAACGATCCATAGTTAAATTTATATCAGATTTCCAAGTAACTGCAATAACTTTTTTGGCTACTGCCAAAGCAATTTTTATAAATTTTTTCTGATACTTATTCAATTTAAATTTCGTTATTGTCCCTTCAATGTCTCCTAATAAAAATAGCAATGGACTATGTGAAAGTTGTACTCCAATAATTTGCTCCAATAAAAATCTTAAATTAATCCAAAATAGTTGAATTTTAGAACAAGACCAAATAGAATGTAAAAAAGTACCAATTTCTAGTTTACATCGAAAACATTGGTCAGACATATTTGAAAGCAAATTAGTCATTCATAATACCTTGGGAACTCTTTAAAATTCTCCATGTTGCTATGAGTCTCTCCCCAACCATCCAGGCAGATAAGAAGAAAGATATAAAAAAGATAACTAATATAAAGAAAAAAAAACCAAAATACCCCCCCACTAATGTTGCGAATAAAAAGAACACAACATTACCCCCCCACCCCCATTTTACGGGTCATGGCAATCGCCATGATTGTACACGTGAAACTCACAGCCGTCGATCAGGAGCTCCTCCAGCTCCCCCGCAAAACGAAAGAGAAAAAAACATATATATATATTAATGAAGAAAAAAAAAGAAAATAATTAATATCTCTACTCCCAATTAATTCTCTTCGACTATTTTTTCTTTATAAATGTCCATCAAATCCAACCTTATTTCAATCTTCATCATAAGTCCATTTCATTTCTATAATTCATTAGTCCTCTTCATGAACATCGGGTAGTTCTTGTACAAATTTCTCCGCTTTCCGGTAGTCAACAAAAAAAACTTCTTTCTCCATTTTCCAGAAAAATTATCAATTTTGCTGGGTAACTCAATAAAAATTTATAAACCTTTTCCCATAAAGATTTTTTCACTGGATTAAATTCTTTCCACCTCTTCAGAAGATCGTAACTTATGTCTGGGTAAAAAAAAACTCTTTTCCCTTTTATTATCAATGGCCCTTTTCTCTCTTTGACACCCTGAGTAGCTGCCTTCAAGATCATTTCTTTATCTTGATACCTTAAGCATTTTATCAAAATTGATCTTGGATTTTGATCTTGTTGAGATCTTGGTCTTAAAACTCTATGTGCTCTTTCAATTTCAATTACTTGACTTCCTTCTTCCATTTCCAAAATTTTCGGAATCCAATCTTGAAAGAATTTTATTGGATTTTCTCCCTCTGTACCTTCCTTAAGACCAACAATTTTAATACTATTTCGTCTACTAGAGTTCTCAAGCGTATCCATTTTTTCAAGCATCCGTTTTCTTTCTGCTATCCAGACAGAATTATCATTTTCTATTTTTTCTATTCTTTCAGTATTTTCTTCCACTTTTACTTCCATCTCTTTAACTTCCTTCTCCATCTTTTTTTGTTTTTCCACCACATTGTCAAGTGTATTCTGTATCCTTTTTATATCTGTTCTTATAGCTTTTAATTCATTCGTCATATCTGTTCTTGTAACTTTTGAATCTTTCATCATATCTGCTCTTATGGATTTTAATTCATTCGTTATATATCTCAGGATATCTTTTATGTCTCCTTTAATCTCTTTCTTCTTTTCCTTTTCTTCCTCCTCCGAATTTCCCAAAGAGTCTGTGTCTCCTTCCGATTCCGATCCAATTTCACTTCCAGCCATAGTTAGGCTTTGTAGTTCTGTTGATGTCTTTTCATAGATACTTTCGCGCATGTGTTCCTTCCGTTTCTTCTTAGAGACCGCCGACATTGCTACAGCTTCCTTCCCCTCATCATCAGAAGTACCGTGCACTTCGCCGGGAGGAGATCCAACTTGAGTCCGATGCTTCACCAAAGCGGTTAGGCCTTTTTCCCCACCGATTTGCGCAGTCTTCGAAGTAATAACTTTCTTCTGTTTCAGTTTAGGAGCCATATCAAAAGATATTCCGGAGTTGCTTATAAGTAATTTCTAATAGATATTAGATAGATAGATAGATAGATAGATACTTTATTCATCCCCATGGGGAAATTCAACATTTTTTCCAATATTAGTTAACTCTTCTTCATTTAAACCCTATTTCATTACTTTTTACGAGGGAGCTGGATTCCCAACGTCTCGACCCTACGTCATCACGCGACGTCCCCCACCTTATGCATTCTTAAGCACAGAGTCAACCTGTGAACAGTGTCCTGTGGACTCAGTCCCCAAGATCCCTCTGATCCTCCACACTGCCAATAGTCTTACCAGTAACACTATATCCTGTCATCATATTTGACCTACCAAAATGAACAACCTCACACTTAAAAACACAAAATGCTGGCAGAACTCAGCAGGCCAGACAGCATCTATGGGAGGAGGTAGTGATGACGTTTCCAGGGGAAACCCTTCATCAGGAGTGAAGTAACATGGGATGGTCGAGGGGGGGATAAGAAATGGGGGGAAGTGATAGGCTGAAGGGAAATGGGCTAGGGGAAGGTGGAGAATTATGGGAAATAAAAGAGAAAGAAAGGTAGGGCTGGGGAGAGATTATAGTGAGGGGGGAAAAAAGAGAGAAAGAGAACCAGACTAAAATTATAGATAGGGATGGGTTGAGGGGGGCAGGGGTATCAACGGAGGTCTGAGAGTTGAATGTTCATGCCGGCAGGTAGGAGGCTACCTAGGCGGGAGATAAGGTATTGCTTCATCGACCTGCGTGTGGCCTCATCTTGACGGTAGAGGAGGCCATGGACAGACATGTCGGAGTGGGAGCGGTCTATGGAATTGAAGTGTGTGGCCACAGGGAGATCCCGCCACTGCTGGAGGACTGAGCGCCGGTGTTCGGCGAAACGGTCTCCCAGTCTGTGGCGGGTCTCCCCAATGTATAAATGGCCACATCGGGAGCACCGGATACAGTATATCACCCCTGTTGACTCACAGGTGAAGTGGTGCCTCACCTGAAAGGATTGTCTGGGGCCTAGGATGATGGTGAGGGAAGAAATGTGGGGGCAGGTGTAGCACTTCTTCCGTTTGCAGGGATAAGTGCCTGGAGGGAGGTTGGTGGGGAGGGATGGGGGGGGATGAATGGACAAGGGAGTCGCATAGGGAGTGATCCCTGTGGAAAGCCGAGAGTGGGGGGGAGGGGAAGATGTGGCTGGTGGTGGGATCATGTAGGAGGTGGCGGAAGTTACGGAGGATTATACGTTGGATCTGTAGGCTGGTAGGGTGATAGGTGAGGACCGGGGACTCTATCCCTGGTGGGCTGGCAGGGGGATGGGGTGACGGCAGAGGTGCGTGAAATACAGGAGACGCGACGGAGGGCAGAGTTGATAGAGGACGAAGGGAAGCCCCTTTCTTTAAAAAAGGAAGATATCTCCTTTGTCCTGGAATGAAAGGCCTCATCCTGAGAGCAGATGCGGCGGAGGCGGAGGAATTGAGAGAAAGGGATAGTATTTTTGCGGGAGACAGGGGTGGGAGGAGGAATAGTTTAGGTAGCAGCTAGGTAGCAACTCCCTTTCTTGAATAAGGGAAAAACATCTGCAACCCTCAAATCCTCTCGAACCTCTCCTGTCCCCATTGATGATGCTGTTATGATCCCAGCCCTCTCCTTTGTGAGAATCACCAGAGCCCTAGTGAAGGGGGGGTCAATGACCCAAGAGAAGAGAGAGATACGTGCGGTGTCCCACGTTTCACGGCGAGGAAAAGCTGGCGCCGGTGGTCATTGTCTCGTGGAGACACCTTTTGTGAATTGGGAACTGTACTACGTGTATACCCTCAGGGCAATGTGGGTGGAGAGATGGAGAGAGATTGCATCATCCCAACCTGATTGACATCTGAGACCCCGTGAGTTCAGATAAAAGAGGGGTTATAAAGACGGCCCCCCAGACGCACCAGAAGACATGCTAGAAATCCTGTGACAGCGTTTAATAGCGACAGCCGGTGGTGGGGTTCGTGTGCGTCTTTTCCTTGCCTGGGATTGGCGACCTCACCACGGAAGAACGGCTTAGCTACAGGGAAGGCCACAAATGAGCGTCCATTCCCCAACGAGACTTCGACGAACCGAACTCCTGAAGGTTGGAAAAACCTGCCGGGTAACTGTTTCATTTAATTTCTACCTCTCTCTCTCTTTAACAAAGTGCACCAACGCGACACCACAACCGACGGCAGCTGGTGGAACTGCAGTGACCGCAAGAGACTTTCAGATATACAGCGGACAATATATACATTACCCCTAGACAACGATAGAGTTTGTTTCTTATTGGTTATTACTATACCTGCGCTTTAGATTGAGTATTGACGACGTACGTTATCAAAATGTTTGTATTAACCTTACGTTTGTGCCCCTTTATAAATAAAAACGTTTGAAAATGGTACCATCAGACTTCAGCGGATCTCCCTATCTTTGCTGGTAAGTGATCCAGTTACGGGATACATAACAATGCAAAGATCTTTGCCAGAGGCTCAGCCTCCCACAGTAGCCTGGAGTACAACTCATCCGTCCCAGAGAATTATCCAACTTGATGTTTTCCAAAAGCTCCAGCACATCATCTTTCTTGATGTCTATATGCTCAAGCTCTTCAATCCGCTGTGAGTCATCCCTACAATCACCAATATCCTTTTCTGTAGTGAATACTGAAGCAAAGTATTAAGTATCTCTGCTATCTCCTCCGGTTTCATACACACTTTTCCATTGTCACACTAGATTGGTCCTATTCTCTCACGTCTTATCCTCTTACACTTCACGTACTTGCAGAATGCCTTGGGGTTTTTCTTAATCCTGCTTGCCAAGGCCTTCTCATGGCCCCTTCTGGCTCTCCTAATTTCATTCTTAAACTCCTTTCTGCTAGCCTTATAATCTGCGAGATCGCTATCACTTGCTAATTTTTTGAAACTTCCCTAAGTTTTTCTTTTCTTCTTCACTAGATTTTCAACTGCCTTTGTATACCATGGTTCCTGTATGCTTCCACCCTTTGTCTGTCTCATTGGAAAGTACCTATACAGATCACCACACAAATATCCCCTGAATATTTGCTACATTCCTGTCTTACATTTCCCTGAGAACATCTGTTTCCAGTTTATGCTTCCAAGTTCCTGCCTGATACCTTCATATTTCCCCTTACTCCAATTAAGCATTTTCCTAACTTGTCTGTTTCTATCCCTCTCCGATGCTATGATAAATTTAGACTGTAGTTGTCACAACCACGGATTCAGCAGCGCAGTAGATACAGCAATTGCGCTTGTGAATTTGAACGTGTCAGCTAATTATTATTTAATCGTGGTAGTATGTAACTCCATACTTGTCATCATAGTGTTTGTCAAGACTTGGACAGAGCACAACAATGCTTCATTTTTGTTTTACATTGGCCTTGCCTGAGAAATTGGACTGTCGAGTCAACTGACTCTGAAGACTCGTGGTATTCGTTTAGTAATTAAATGTTCTTTTCAGCCGCAGTGTAGGCTTCATTTCCATTTGAGGGTTTTGGTTAATGGCCCTGTTTGGTCTAGCGCTTATTGTTTTATTTTCCCTTGAACATCGTCCACATTAAAGTTTTTGGGAACTATCGACTCGCTTCAGTGTCTCACTCTGCAGGGGCCATGTCTGAACCACGGTGACTGTAGGAGGGGAAAGAATAATGAAGGATAATAACCAGTAAATAGAGATGTGGAGTGGAATGTTCTAATGTGGTAACAGAAGTAGAGACTGAGAATACAGCAGTGATACCTCCCAAGTTTCAGGGACTTCACTGATTATAGTGGGCACTCATTATTGTAATAGAAAATTGGATCTACTGTTAAACCTGTGATAATCATTTTCTTCTATAAGCAAAAACTAGTTGTTACTTAATTAACTCTTGTGTGGCTAGGCATAGCTCAAATACCATCTATAAATTTGCTGATGATTCAATCACTGTTGGTAGAATTTCAGATGGAGACGAAAGGGCGTATAGGAGTGAGATATACTAACTCGTGGAGTGGTGTCACAGCAACAACCTTGCACTCAACGTCAGTAAGATGTAAGAGCTGATTGTAGACTTCAAGAAGTGTAAGATGAAGGAATGCATACCAATCCTCATAGAGGAATCAGAAGTGGAGAGAGTGAGCAGCTTCAAGTTCCTGGGTGTTAAGATCTCTGAGGACCAAACCTGGTCCCAACATATCAATGCAGCTGTAAAGAAAGCAAGACAGTGACTATACTTCATTAGGAGTTTGCAGAGATTTGATATGTCAACAAAAACACTCAAACTTCTATTGATGTACCATGGAGTGCATTCTAACAGGCTGTATCACTGTTTGATATGGGAGTGGGGGGGGCTACTGCTCAGGACCGAAAGAATCTGCATAGGGTCGTAAATTTACTCAGTTCCATCTTAGGTACTAGCCTACAAAGTACCCAGAACATCTTCAAGGAGTGGTTTCTCAGAAAGGCAACGTCCATTATTAAGGACCTCCAGCACCCAGGGCATGCCCTTTTCTCACTGTTACCATCAGGTAGGAGGTACAGAAGCCTGAAGGCACACACTCATCGATCCAGGAACAGCTTCTTCCCCTCTGCCATCCGATTGTGTTCACATTGAACCCGTGAACACAACCTCATTTTTAAATTATATATTATTTCTGTTTTTGCATGATTTTTATTCTATTCAACATATGTATACTGTTATTTATTTACTTCTTTCTTCTATATTTTGTATTGGATTGAACTGCTGCTACTAAGTTAACAAATTTCACGATAGATGTCAGTGATAATAAATCTGATTCTGAACTGATATATAACAGCTGGCCCAAATTCATGCTCAGGTAGATCAACTGGTCTCCTACTGCGCAGCAGTTAATAAATTGTCCATTATTTTGAACACCAACTCCTACATGGCCCATATCCCTCTCAGCCCATCCCTCCATGTACCTAAGTACTTCTTGAATGATATTGTTGCCTTTCCCTCAACCACGACTTCTAATAGCTCATTCCCTGTACTCACCAACTTCTGTATGAAAAGTTTGCCCCTATGTCTCTTAAATCTTACCCTATCACCTGAATCCATGCCCTGTAGTTTTGTTACTCCCTTACCCTGAGAAAGCACTGTTATCATCCACCTTATCTATGACTATTATAATTTTTAAAACCTTTATAATATCACCCATCATTGTCCTATACTCCAAGGAATGAAGACCTACCCTGACCAATTCTCCCTATAATTCAGGCCTTCTAGTTCAGAAACATCCTTATAAATCGTTTTTTCAGCACACTTTCCAGTTTAATCACATCTTTCTCATAACAGGGACACCAAAACTACACATGCCTCTTAAAGTCCAACCCTACGTCCCTGTTGTGAGAGGTGGAAACCGATAAGGCTAGCCAGCAGGGCTCTGGTGAAGCCATGCAGGCCAATCCCCTGTAAAGTGGATGCAATAGATTGCAGAAGCATTGATGAACTCCAACCATACCATCGACTTCAGAAGACGATGGAGACAGGGAGTCAACGATGGTCTATGTCCCAGTGGAAGCTGTGGGCCAAAGTCAGTAAGTAAGTAAAACTATACATTGGTTTACAAGTGCAGCCTCACTAACTACTTAGAAACTGCAACATAATGTCATAACACATATAGTCAATGCCCTGCCTGAAGAAGCCCAGCGTGTTAAATACCTTTTTTCACAACCTTGTCTACCTGTGATAGTGGTTTCAATGAAATACAGTATGCACTTGTACTGCTAGCCCCCTCTGTTCATTAAACACCCTAGTTCCTACCTATTCATTGGTTAAGTTCTATTCTAGTTTGGCTTTCCAAGCTGCATCATCTCATACTGTTCTGCACCAAAATCCACTTGCCACTCCTTGGTTTACTTCCCCAACTGATCAAGATCCCCGTACTGTAATCTGCAACACCGCTTAATTTTGTTGTTTTATGAAGTGGAGATTATGTTTGAGAAATCTAACAGATTAATTTGAAGATGTAACAGAACAGATAAGGAGAAACTAATAGCAGTTTGTCTGGATCTTTAAAAGCCGTTTGATACGGTAAACACTAAAGGTTACTAGGTAGATTAAGGATTCATTGATCTGTGGTAAATTACTAGGATGATGAAAAGATTTGTTGAAGGTTTGGAAACAGACAGCAGGAATTTCTAGTCGATAAGTTGTTGCGCAATTGTTTATGTAATCAGTTGAGGCCTCCTACTATTGAAAATCTTCTAATGTTGACTCGGATGAAAAGGCAGAGTGTTATGCAACCAATTTGACCAGAGACCTTGTTTAGGTGTGAAAGAAAGCTGTGAGGCAGGTGTGAAAGAAGCTGCCAAGGAACATAGACAGGTAGGTAAGAAGATAACAGATGGAGTATGAAATGGAAAACATAATGCTACTGGCAGAGAAGAGTAAAGTGTTTATTAAATGGTCAGAAACTATTCAATGTTGGTATCAAGTAGAATCTCAGATACAGGTTCAGACATGAACATTGATCAGTGGAGCAGTCCCAAGAGACTGAATGGTCTACTTACCTGTTTCATATGATTTTCTTTAAAGGGACTAGAGTTGGATGAACACAGATATTTCCAAAGATTGTTGGGATGGAAGAGATTACAGTGATAAGGGAGTCAAAGAAAGAATTTTAAACTACAATTACTTTAAAGGATAAAATTTTAAAATTAAGTTATTGTTGACTGAGAGCTGGTGTTACTCAGAAAGTATAAGCCTCATGGCTGAACTAGAATTTGCATGAATTATGTCATGGACAAAAGCTTTTTGAATGAGCTTAGGTTAGCCGAGAGTCATCAGACAATCAATAACCAACACTGCTTTGGAACAGTTGATAGAGGCATAATGATGAGTTCAATAGGGAACAGAACTGACTGATGTTTGAGAAGTTTTAGCTATGATATCTCAAGTGTGACTCAGGATCAAATGCCAAACTGTTCTCAAGCTTGTGAGTGTAAAAGAACCTGTGTTGCCAGGGTGAAGGATGACATCAGTAGCTTGAAAATTCATTACTTCAGCTTTCCCAACGTTAACTTGAAGGGTGCAATATGAGATTGTGAAGAAAGGGGAGAAGGTAAGAGAGGTGGTGGAGGGGTCGGTGAGGTAAATCTGGGTGTCATCTGTGAATATTTGGGAACAGATGCTCTTTTTCAAACAATATTCCTGAGGAGCAACATACAAAAAACATAAACCAGAAGGTGTCTGTGGTAGAGTTTTGGTGTAAATGCGGAATATTACATTTGGTAAATATGCTACCAAACAGATATCACTGGAGTGTCTTTTGCAAAGGCTTTTCTTTTAAGATTGCTTCTCTGGCAGGAAACTTATTCACCATTAACAGACTCTTAACAGTGCTGATGAGCAGAGGTATCTTGGGGTCCAAGTTCATAGCTCCCCGAAAGTGGTTACACAGGTTGATAGGGTAGTTAAGAATCTGTATGGCATGCTTGCCTTCATTAATGAAACGCATTGAATTCAAGTTAGGAAGTTATGTATGTTGCAGCTTTATCAATCTCTTGTTAAGCCGCATTTGGAGTATTACATACAGTTCTGGTCACCCCACTATGAAAAAAATGGGACTTCGGAGAGGGTGCAGTCTGGATTAAGGAGCAGGTACTACAACGAGAAGTTGGATGAACTTGGATTGTTCTTTCTGGAACGGCAGAGGCCAAGGGGAAATCCGATAAATGTTTGTAAGAATATGAGAGGCATAGATAGCATAGCCATACAGTATCTTTTTCTCAGGGTTGAAATGTCTAATACCAGAGACCATGCATTTATAAGGTAAGGGGGAATGTGGTATTAAAGGAGATGTGAGATGCAAGTTTTTTTTGCACAGAGAGTGGTGTTGCCTGGAATGCATTACCCAGGCTGGTGGTAAAGGCAGATATGTCAGGGACTGTTAAAATATGTTTAGATAGGCACATGAATGTGAGAAAATTGGACATTGTGTAGGAATAAGGGATTAACTTTGTTGGCCATTTGACTGCTTTATTTAGTTCAGTACAACATTGTGGGCCAAAGGGTGTGTTTCTGTGCTGTACTGTTCTATGCTCTTATGTTTGCTCTATCCAGGTACCTGTCCAAACGTCTCTTAAACATTGTAAATGTACCACTTCCTCTGTCAGGTCATTCCATGTACATACCATCCTCTCTGTGAAAATTTGCTCTTCAGGCCCCCTTTAAAACTTTCCCCTTTTACCTGAAACCTGTAATTTTTAATTTTACTCTCTGCAGTATGTAACTGCCTGCCTTATCTATGTCCCTCATAGGTTTATGCACCTAAATAAATTCAATCTTCAGTCACTAATGCTTTCAGTCCCAGTCTCGCCTTATAACACAATCCATTCAGTCCTGTTAACATCCTTGTGAATCTTTCTTACACACTTTCCAGCTAAATAACATCCATCTATAGCTAGTCAACCAGAACTACATACAATAAGAAAGGGAGGTGATGGACAAGTTAGGCTGGATGCCATCACTGTATATGTGTAGGCTAAGCTTTTATCTGTGGATGTGACAATGTGATCCTGGATGAGTCATCATACCCATGGATGAATCAATATGTCATTAAGCCCATCAGTGAGTCAGCATGCACATGAAGAAGGAGCATTTGATGGCTCTGTGCCTCTGCTCGCTGGAATTTAAAAGAATGAGGGGGAATCTCACTGAAACCTATTGAATAATGTAAGGCCTAGATGGAGTGGATGTGGAAAGGATGGTTTCTATAGTGGGGGAGTCTAGGAGCAGAAGGAACAGCTTCAGAATTAAGGGATGTTAATTTAGAACAGAGATGAGGAAAAATTTCTTTAGCCAGAGGGTGGTGAGCCTGTGAAGTTCATTGCCACTGATAGCTGTACAGTCCAGTTTGTTTGGTATATTGAAGGCAGAGGTTGATAGGTTCTTGATTATTCAGGTTGTGAAAGTTTATGGGGAGAAGGCAGGAGAATGGAATTGGCACAGATAATAAATCAGCTATGATGGAATGGTGGAGCACACTCAGTGGCCAAAGGATCTAATTCTTCTATTATGTCTAATGGTCTTAAAGTCTTATGGAAGAAGAGAAGAGTTCAAGGGTACATCCACAGCAACCAAGAGAGTAATGATGAAGAGATAGAAAGTGAATCTACCAGATATGTAAGAAAGGAACCAAGCAAGTGGAGAACCATCAAGTCAGGTCACTTTTATTGTCATTTCGACGATAACTGCTGGTACAGTGCATAGTAAAAATGAGACAACGTTTTTCAGGACCATGGTGTTACATGACACAGTACAAAAACTAGACTGAACTACGTAAAAAAAAACAACACAGAGAAAGCTACACTAGACTACAGACCTACACAGGACTGCATAAAGTGCACAAAGACAGTGCAGGCACTACAATAAATAATAAACAGGACAATAGAGCAAGGTGTCAGTCCAGGCTTCGGGTATTGAGGAGTCTGATAGCTTGGGGGAAGAAACTGTTTCATAGTCTGGTCGTGAGAGCCTGAATGCTTCGGTGCCTTTTCCCAGACGGCAGGAGTACAAAGAAGGATTCGGAAGAAAGGTTGATGTATTGTATATATGTTTAAGGACTCCTGAGAAAAAAGAGGGGTTGGAAATAAGGGTTCAATTCCAAGGTTTGGAAGACTGATGACGGGTTTTATGAAGAATGAGGTTCATGTAGTAGACTGGAAAAGAACAAAAGACATGAAAAGAAGGAACTATTTAAGATATTAGTAGATGTGGTTACTATGCAGGAAAGATGGGTGTCAACAATTTTATATCTACATTGGCAGGATTACAGAAAATGTGGCAATTAGCAACAAGTACAGGGCTAAGAAAGAGGTGGCATATTTCCCCATGAGCTAGGGGGATCAGGGAAGCCACGGAGGCAGCTGGCTGGATGGCAACTCTTTAACGTCCAATTCCTGGAGATGTTCATTGATGTTGGACATGAGTGTGTAGGGTCAAGACTGAAGGAGAGACTTAGACTACATTTTCCGGTCTTAGCTCATCACTTTTATGCTGCACTTGGTATTCAGCACAGTTACTTGTGCAGGCATCAGGTTGTTGTTTGCAACTTGCACCTGCTGCTCCTGTTCAAACAGTATTACAAACTGAAGGATGTGCCATAAAATAGAAGTGGCCAATTTACTTCCAAACGCAAATACAGCATAGCACAGTTTGTTCTCTTCCTTTCAGAAAATGGGTAATTGAGATCAGTTACCATCATAACTGCTTGCTACTGAGGACACAACTGGTAAGATGCAGGAACTTCATGTACTGTCTCTTCCTGACATCAGTTTTGACACTGTTCTTTTTGATTGGTTGGCAGTTCCCTCTCCAATGACACAAATTGGTTCTATATCAATTACAGCAACACCTCTACCTACTCTGGATCTGTCCAATCGTACCCCTTTTATGTATTCTAAACATGTTCTGGGAATTGCTCAACACATGCTTTGAATGGAAAAGCCTACAAAAAGGAGTGGACCAATCCAGTCCATCATGAGTAATGCCCTCCCCACCATAGTGTACATCTTCATGGAGCAGTTGCAGAAAATCAGCATCCAATCCATCATCAAGGGCCACTCTATCTAGGCTATGCTCTCTTTTCGCTGCTACCATCAGGAAGGAGATACAGGAGCCTCAGGACCCACACCAGCAGGTCCAGGAACAGTTATTAACCATTAACCATCAAGCTCTTGAACCAAAGAGGATAACTTTACTCAACTTTTTTCACCCTAACACTAAACTTTTTCCACAACCTATGGACTCACTTTCAAGGACTCTTCATCTCATGTTCTTGATATTTATTGCTTATTTATTATTATTATTATTATTGTGGTTTTATTTTTTCTTTCTCAGGTCAAACTGGTAAAACCTGAGGTACGGTCATAGCCAACCGCACACATTTCTCAATTGCTAGGAACTTTCAGACTATTCTAGTGGTGTTTAGCATTGTGGCTTTCTGAAGATTTATATAGATATTGCAGAGTAGGCCTAATTGTTTAATGCTAATGTGTAGTGACTTTGGGATGATATCAGTTGTAGATATTACTCTTGGGACAATGTATACCCTATTCATGGTCCATTGTCTTTCAATTTCCTCTTTTAATTCAGCATATCTCTGGTTTTTTCACTCATTGGTTTCTTTATGTTGTGTGTGTTTGGAATGGCTATGCTACCAAGTAAATTGTTCTTGCTTGTTTATTCTGTAATATTATGTCCAGATAGCTATTATGGATTGTTCTATCTGTAATAACGTATCAGTTGTAATGTAGTATGTAGGACTCCAACTCTAAAACTAGATCAAGTTTGTATTTATAGTAAGGTATGATGTATTTTATGAGTTTGTATTTTAAAGTAAGATTTTACTGAATGATGTTGATTGTACCTGTGTAAGTAATCAGACTGAGTTATACTACAGCAGGATCCTGTAATGTATTGGATTGTTTCTGGTTTCTCTTGGCATTTTCTGCATACATTGCCTTGAATTTGTTGGTCTTTTATTATGTATTTTTGACAATTTTTTTTATTGCCACAAGGAAACACTGTTTCTGGGAAAAGTCTCCAACTCAGAGCCACGGTTTGATGCTTTCTCGTCACTATCTTGTCTGCGTTATTTATTTGTATTCACTGTGAGTGCCTGCAGGAAAATGAATCCCAGTGTTGTATGTGGTGACAACATGTACTTTCATAATAAATTTGCTTAAAACTTTGAACATTAAACTATGAGGTCAGACAGCATCCATGGGGAGAAAAAACAGAGTTTATCTTTCAATTTGAGACTCTTCAGCAAAACAAAGAAAGTGAGAAAATGGGTTAGATTTTTGTTCTTGGGCTCTGAGACATGCTTTGCAGGTCAGACTACATAATATGAAAGAGAAAAACTGAGCCAAAATCACAGATGAATGACTGGCAGAAATAGCCAGGTCTAACAAATTGAAAGGCTCAGTGAGTTATCTGAACTTGGAGAACTTACTGTTAAGTCCAGAAGACTGCAATGTACCCAGGTGGAAGATAAGTTACCATTCTTCAAGCTTGTGTTGGGTCTCTTTGTCTGTGCAGAAGGTCACAGACAGATTGATCAGATTGGAAGTGGAAAGGGGTCTTAAAATGGAGGACAACCAAAGGTTCTGCAAAATGTTCCTTGATTGTTTCTCCAGTGTACAGGAGGCTATACTATGAACACTGAATTCTGTACGCAAGGTGAAAGAAGAGCAAGTGAGTCACTGATTTTTCTGGAAGGACAATTGGGATTCCTGGATGCTGGGAAGGGAAGAGGTGAAACAACTGATATTGAATCTCTGTAGGGTAGGTGCAGGGACCAGCAAAGGGAGAGATCCTTTCAAAAATGCTGAGAGGGATGGGAATGGGAAAATGTGTCTAGCACTGGAATCTGGTTTGGTGTTGGCAGAAATCCTGAAGGAAAATTCATTAAATACGAAGATGAGTGGGAAAGCAATGTGCAATGGAACTCTCTCCTAACTCTTTTCAGGCAAGATGGAGCGAAAGCCGAGATGTGGGAAATAAGTCAAGATGTGGTCAAGTGCTCTGTCCACTAACATAGAGGGAAGCTATTTTGGAGGTATCTGTGTAATATATATCATCATTGGGGAAAATGCCATGGAGATGGGATAACTGGGAGATTGAGGCCTAAGAGATCTTTGCTGAACAATCCACTTATTAATGGAAGACAACAAAGGGAGATCTGCACAGACCAGCAAGGATCTCTGTTGGACTTCCAAACTAACTTCATCTCAGTAATGAAATGTGCACAAAACTAACATCTCCAACTATTAGACCATAAGACGTAGGAGCAGAATTGCCAGTTCTGCCATTCCATCATGGCTGATTCATTATCCCTCTCAACCCCATCACTCTGCCTTCTCCCCACAACCTTTAACACTCTGATTAATCAAGAGCCTGTTATTCACTACCTTAAATATACTCAATGACTTGGCCTCTACAGCCGTCTGTAGCAATGAATTCAACAGATTCACCACCCTGTGGCTGAAGGAATACCCCCTTACCTTTTTTCTAAATGATGTCCCAATATTCTGATGCTGTGCCCGCTCGTCTTAGACTCACCCACTATAGAAAACACCCTGGCCACATACACTCTTTCTACATCTTTCAATATTCAATAGGTTTCAATGAGATTGCCCTCATTCTTCTAAACTTCAACGAGTACAGGCCCAGAGCCATCAAACGCTCTTCACATGTTAACCTTTTCATTTTTGGAATCATTCTTGTGAACCTCCTCTGGATCCTCTCCAATGTCAGCACATCTTCCCTTAGATGGAAAGGGAAAATTGTTCAGGCTTCTATAGCCCGGCTATGACCAGGTAACCCCCCCATTGATTGCTCATCACTGTGCACGTCTACAACCTGTCCTTCACTGGTTCAATAGTTGGCTGACATTCACTTCCAATTTTTACAGTGAAGTAATTTCGATTCAAAAGATGTCTTGAGTAAACCTGCAAATTTCTAATACTAACTAAGTAACAACAACTCCTGCAAGAAAGAAGGGGAAGTACTTGCAAGGGAAATTAACAAAGAATAGTACTGGTATCCATCTGAATTAGCAATTTCTTTCTTCAAAGGCAATAATATATAACTTCTGCTGATTAGGAAAATACTGAATATATTTTTGGATTTATTTATTTTTCCTTATCAGTATTCTGTTCAGATGGACAATATTCCATTAAATTGACATATGCAAACACAGAACAACACATAAATATGAAGCAGATATTTTTACATATGGAAGAGATTTGCTGTGAATGATACACACTATTTTTGTTGCCTATATATATATTAGCAAGCATCTGCTTCTCATTTTTTCTGCAGACAAGAATTATGTCAGCCTATATTATGATATGAAATAACAGTTATTACAGACACAGCTTGATTTCTACATAAACCATAGGATTTGGTTACATCTCATAGCACCTGGAAACTTCTACAACACTTTATTTAGACAAAAAGAATGATGGTCTTGAAATTATAATGTGGGATACTAGTTTGTAGATAAGCAAGACATTTGTCTAGAATTTCTCTTCACTGTTTCTGTGAAGGTTTTTAAAATTCACATAATCACATCTGACTTAAATTTATAAACTATTGAAGATATGGAGCCTTACTAAGAGACAGGCAGGCAGTAGAGTTCAGGGAGCAAAGAGGAGATGGTGAAAGTAGGTGTTGGTCGGTGGTGAGGATCTAGTCAGGGAAGAGATTGAGGAATTGAAGGAAGGGATTAGGCTTCCCTGGAAGAAGTTCTTGGGTATACTTGGCTTACAGATAACTTTCAAACCAAGTAGCCTCTGAGGTACTCTTGGGAGACAACTTGGCAAAGTCCTAGAATGATTTCAAAACAAGAAGGAGAATTTTAAGATTGAAAAATCATTTGATTGGGATCCCTTGAAGATTAACAGTGATGATGGATAAGCAGGATTTAGGATGTACACACAGCCAGCTGAAGTTTGATTACTCAAGTTTGTGGTGAGTTGGATATTGGACTATTGCCATAAATATATTTGGTTAAGTCGCAGAAGTGACTGAGACATGGCTGAGACTTTTAGTAACAGATGAAATAGAAATATGTAGCATTGGGATCAGTGTGCAAAGTTATTGGGAGCTTATTTCATGTTTAAATTGGATAACATGTTTTTATGTAGCCTGGTTTAACCACACAGAATTGCCAGGAGCAGATTGGTCAGTGACTTGGCATCAAAGATTGTTTTCCCAGTACTTATGTGGAATAATTTTCTCTTGATTCAGTTCTGGAGATAGATCATAAGCCCCAGTGAAAGCAAGGGGTTTGAGATACAAAGGTGAAAAGGAGAACTGGGTTTTTATCAGTGTATTTGTGGAAATAGACATTGTGACTTCAGTGAGAGGGGTAGATACAGGAACCGTGGAAGGGTTTTTTGTTCCTTCAGGCACAGAAATACAACATTGAAAATTTCATCGAATAAATTTCACCGATGAAAATAGTCATCGAATCACAGCAGTTGTATAGTTTGTGCAGGTCTTTGGCCTATCATGTCTATGCTAACCATTATGTCCACCTATTCAAGTCCTATATGTCTGCATTAAATATGCATCCCTTTTGTTAATTCAAGTACCTTACGTGTTGTTACTGTTCCCTCCTCCACCTCCTTTAATGGCAGCTCATCCCAGATATCAATTCCTCTTTGTAGGAAAAATTTACCCCTCATGATCCCTTTCAGACCTCTCCTAGTTTCGAACACTCCCATCAAGGGAAACAGATACTGGATATGCTGTATATCCTTTCCATGCCTCTCATAATTTTATATCTCGATCTTGTTACCTCTTAGCCTCCTTTGCTCCTGGTCACAATCTATCCAATCTCTGCTGATAACTCCAGCCCTTCAGTCTAGAAAACATAACTGTTAATCTTTTCTGCACTCTCCCCAGCTGAATGACATCCTTTGTGTATTGCGACAACCAGAAACGCACACGATACTCGAAGTGCAAACAACGCAATGTTTTGTACAACTGTAACATTACATCCCAACACATGGACTCAGTGCCTTGGCAAATGAAAGCAAGCATGTGACATGGCTTCTTCACCACCCTGTCTGCCTGTGTTGCCACTTTCAGCAAACTATGAGCTTGTATCCCAGGGCCTCTCCATTCAACAATACTCCTCAGAACCCTGCCATTCGTTGTGTGTGTCCTGCCCTGTTTTAACTTCAACAAAAACATTACCAACACAGGATCTAGCACTGATCCTTGAAGTACACCACTGGTCACAGCCTCCGGTCTGAAAACAACCCAGCACTTTCAAACTCTTCCTCCTTTTATAAATCCAATTTTGGTTGGCATGCCCTGTATAAAATCTAAATATCTGGACCAGCCGACCAAGTGGAAGCTTGTCAAAGGGCTTGCTAACTTGCATAGAGACAATGTCTATTGCCCTGTGATCATCAATCCTTTCAGTCACATCTTCAGGAAACTCAACCAAATTTATCAGATATATTTCAACACAAAATCCTAATTAATCCCTTCCAATAGATTTCCCCACCAACATGAGGCGCACCAGCCTCTGGATCCTTGGCTTATTCCTGTTGCCTACTTAAATAAAGCTGCAACATTAGCTAACCTCCGATACTAGACCTGTGGGTAATGAAGATGCCAAAATCTCTGTCAGGCCCTCAGAAATCTTTCACCCAACCTTACTTCCCATAACATAATGAGTGAAGAAGAAGTAGTCATCAGAAATAATTTCTGAAAATTTATGATCTCAAGACATTACTCTTTTAACTTGGCGAAATAAGAAATAACATTAATTAACATCATGTCACCTTTTCTTTGCAATCAACTAATGATATTGTTATGTATGAAATTTGGCAAGTAATTTTTGCAGAGCATTCAATGGACAGCAAATAAAAGGAAGGATGAGTTTATTTACTTTTAGTAGGTTTTCATTTGGGGAGAGTTAATGGTCAGAATGGAAGGAAAACATCCTTTGCTTTTTTAGACAGTGACATGATGGATGAGGTTTTGTTGTAACTCTGACCTCTCACAATACTGTTTTGACGTGGCGCTCTAAATTAGACACTCAAGTCCTGGAGTGCAGCTTGAATCCATAATTATCTTTTGCTTTTACATATCATAGAGTGATAGTCCCAACCACAAGTATTTAGGATAATAGGATAATAGAGTAAATTCAACAGTTGACAGACATCGCAGTGCTAGAGTAGTGTTTTGTTATGCATGCAAATTGGGAGACTCTGGGCAAAAAAATTGTGGAACAACACAGAAGTACAGCACGGGAACGAGCCCTTTGGCACTTGAATTCTACACGAAACGTGTTGCTGAATTAAACTGAACCTCTTCTGCCTGAAAATGACCATATTCCATCCTCCCCCCATTCTCTGCAAGCTCATGTGTCTATCTAACAGCTTCTTAGGTGCCACAATTATACCTGCTCTCAAGTATCCCCTTTGGAGCAAATTTCAGGCACCTACCACTCTGTGAAAAAAACCTGCTCAGCTCTTCTATAAACTTTATACCTTCTTTACCTTTTACCCTTGACAGATATCAAAAGTGATACATATTGGCTGTCTATCTAAATGTCTCCCATAATTTAGAAAAAAAGCCTCAGAGTTTTCTGCTTAGCTTCTGATGCTCTAGGGAGAACAGCCAATGTTTGTCTAACATTTCCTTATAGTCCACACTCTCTAATTTCCTGGTAAACCTCTTGTGCACAATTTGTAGAGCTACTACATCCTTCCTACAATGGTGTGACCAGAACTGCACAAGATACTCCGAGTGTGGATTAACTAAAGTTTTATATAGCTGCAATATGACTTCCTTATCCATATTCTAGAATAAGGAGAGAAAAAGGGACTCAGTTGTTCTTTTTGATGTTACAAGGCTTACATTTTGGTCATCTGCTCATGGCCTATAAATATTATGGTATCAAAAATTTTGTCAGGGCTTTTGCACGGGCTAGCTAATAAGAGTTTCACTCAGACACAATATCAGATCTTTTCCTCATTTTAAGACAAAATTAAAAGATTGTCCTAACAGAACGGGGGCTCAACACTGCGCAGGATTGGGTCACACCACAATCTCTGCTCCTGTTAACACCAATGGGATCCAGAAACCATCTGATATGCAGTTGTTCTGGGGATGCTCTGATCCAACTAAGAAGCTCATGGAACTTCCTCTCTGAATTCTGTTGAATTTTACCTCATTCAAATTTTACAGGAACTCAGCCCAATGTGAGCAAAAATCCATAAAATAATAAGGACTAAATGGTGATAAATGGAATCAATATGGTTAGATACTTGATGGCTGGTATAGACGTAGTGGGCCGAAAGGCATATTCCTGTGCTCTAAAACACTATGGGTCTTTGACTCTAAGTTTGAAGTAAACCATTGCTGGTGCACATATTCTGCTCTAGGATATCTGATCAGGCACTGGCTGGCTTATTTTTGAGCTTTTCATTCTTTTCCCACTCACAATACATTTCTGAGGCACTTGTTCTTCTTACAGTTGCTTCGATCTGTCTACGTTTTATCATGCAAGCTAATGTACAGCACAGATCACATTTGATTGGCATTTTATCAGAGTTCTGTCCCATGCTTGGTAAAGAAGAGAAGAGTAAGATAACCTTGGCTCCTTTCTTTGAGAAGAAGTGTCTTGCTCATGGTATACTGAATACTTCCCTGTAGAATCATAAACATAAAGGCTATGCAGAAAAATAAGAACCTTCAGCAATAACACACCGAAGCTGCTACACCTTGTGTACCCATTTCACAAAAGATGGAAAGTAAGATTAAATATTAAATCCAGCACCGCTGTTCCAAGATATGCAGCTAAATATTGTGTCATGGTACTTGGAAGTCTACCTGCAGTCTTCAACTGGTCAGAGAACTACAGCCTCTGTGCTGGCCAAGATGGAACTTGATATCAGCAAACTAATTAGCTGCACAAAATAAGGTAGATTGCTCATTTGACAAGATTGTTACAAAGTTGACAGTACAGGTCAATCCTGAACAGCCAGCAATCTTCTGCTGAAGGGTCTTGGCCCCAAACATAGATAATACTCTTTTCCATAAATGCTGCCTATCCTGCTGAGTTCCTCCAGCATTTTGTGGGTGTTGCTTGGATTCCCAGCATCTGCAGATTTTCTCTTGTTTGCAGTCAGGAACCTTACAGTATTTGGTACTCGTAGTCAAATGCCAGAGGGGGAAATTGAGGATTATGTTGTTAGTCTGCAGGATGTGATTTTGATACTCAGATGAATTGATATAAGTGTCAATAGACTAAGTTCTTTAGCACTCAAGAGCTTACTTTTGAATTGGCATTTTTGCATTAAGGTTTACTTTGGCTGAGAACTGGCAAACCACAGGAACTGATAAATCGGGGAAACCACAAGTCACATGATTGTGAAAGGTGGAAGACACTTTACTGATGTCAGGATAGCCATATAGATTCAGTTGATCTGTTTAAAGCAGCATGCTGTTAAATTTGTAATGAGATAGAACATAGAAATTTCCACCCTGGGAAAAAGACTTTGATTCTCTACCCTATATTTTCATCATGTAAAATAATGAGATGAATTAGTATTCCACTCATAATTTTATAAACATCTAATAGATCTCTCCTTATCTTCTGGGGTCCAAGGTTATCCAACCTCATTTTGTAACTAACATTCTCTAATCTGGACAGCATTTTGTTAAACCTCTTCTTTACCCTCACCATATCTTTATTGTGATATGGCAAACAAAACTGCATACAGTACTGCAAAAGTGGCCAAACCAAAGTTTAATACAGCTGTAACATAATTTCCTAACATTTATATTCAATATCCTGACTGATGAAGGCAAACATGTTCTATACCTCTTTAACTGCTCTATCTACTACAGATGCCACTTTCAGGGAGTTATGGACTTGTACCACAAGATCCTATCTGTACAACAATAAATCTAAAGGTCCTGCCACTTACTGTACACTTCCCTCTTACATCTAATCACACATTCCAGTTTAAGCTCCACCTTCAATTCCTCAATTCAAATTGCCGACAGATCTATGCCATACTGTATAGCTTCAACAACCTTCTGCTCTATCCTCTACTCTACAATTTATTCTGTCATCTGCTGATTTACAAATCAGCCCATCTACTGTACATTTTCATTCAAATAATTTTTGACATGTTTTGTATTTTATTGTCTACTGAACTTTCTCTGCAACTCTAACATTATATTCTGCATTTTCTCATTGCTTTTTCCTCATATACTGATGTTGTGAAACGATCTGCATGGATGGCATGCCAAAAAAAGTTTTCTCACTGTAATTTGGTATATGTGTCAACAACAAACCAATTACAAAGATCACAGACAACAGAGTTCCCAGAATTGATCCTCGTGGAACAACACTGGTCGCTGATATCCAGACAGAATAACATCTTCTCCCATAACTCTCATTCTTCTATGGGCAAGCCACTTTGAACCCAATCTACAAAGCCACTATGTATCTTCATCTTCTGGATCAGTCTGCATGAGGGGCCTCTTCAAAATCCTCAACTAAAGTCTATGTGAACAACATCTTCTGCTTTACACTTATCAGAATACTCAGCTAAGGCTTGCCCCATACAAAGCTAAGCTAAGTTTATGTTTTTTCAAATGTGAGTAAAACTTATCCTTAGAATCCACTGCAATACCTTGTCTACCACTGAAGTGAGGCTCACCCGTGTACAATATGCTGGACTGTCCCTTTTGCCCTTTGTAAAGAAAGAGACAATGTTGGCTACACTGCAGTCCTTGGGAACCACACCTCTAGACAGAGATATATCTGTCAAACAATATATTGTCTTGCCTCTCTCTGTAACTTGGAATCAATCTCTTAAGGCCCTGAGTACTTACCCACCTTAATATATTTCAAGGAACCTGTTCCATCTTGATATCAACTCACCCTAAAGTAATAGCATAGCCCACATTAATCTCACTATCCTCCATGTTCTTCTGCATTGTGCATACATTCCTCTATCCTTGAGTGCTCCCACTCTTTCCCTAGCTACTTCTGTGTTTTTGCATTTAGAAATGATTTAGCATTTTCAGATACAGATTTATTTATTTAGATCCAGATTTATCATGTGTACATCGAAACATACAGTGAATTGTATTGTTGATGTTACCAGCCAACACAACCTGAGGCTATGCTGGAGGCAGACCATAAGTGTTGCCACACATTCCGCCATCGATATAGCACGGCCCCCATGTTCGCAGAACACACTAGTGATAACACCATAACACACACCAAATACTGCAGGAATTCAGCTTCCTAAGCCTTACACATGCTTCTTCTTTTGACTTATTTCACAACATCTCTCAACATCCAAGGTTCCTGGTTTGCCTTTCACCCCCAGTGAAAAATACCAGTACCTAATTCTCATCTATCAGGGATCCCGACATGTCAGATCTGTACTTACTGAGTTATAGCTGTTCCCAATCTATTCTCCCTAGCTTTTGCAAAATAGCACTGTAATATGACCTACACTAATTTAGCATTTTCCTCTGATGCCCAAACTTACCCTTATTCATAACTAGTTTAAAACTTAAGGAGTTGTGATCTCTATTCCCAAAATGCTTTTCCACTAAAACCTCCATCACCCACCTAGGCTTATTTCCAACATCTAGTATTGTCCTTTTCTTGGTTGGATTAACTACATCTTGTGTCAAGGAACCTACTAACAGGCACTCAATGAACTTTATCCTGTTTAAACTTCCTGCACAAAAGCTGTCCCAGTCAATACTGCTCGAACTATAGTGCTCCTCTATGACATTGAGATGGCCGAGATGTATATACAAGATGTCCGAGATGGCCTATTTCCGTGCTGTAATTGTATTATGGTTATATGGTATAGCTTTCTGTTTAATAATCTGCCTCCATTGGACATCTGAGTGTGGAAGGAAAACATTATTTACCTTTACCGTCCAGCGCCAGTGTGGAAGCAAGGAAATATGCAGTGTGAATAAAATCAGAGGATTGCTTTAAGTTAGTGATATTAATGATGACAAGAAAGACTGCGTGTTGAATGCTACCTCTGCCCTAACAGTAAATTAGGAGAAAAATGACAGGCTTTAAGCCCACCACCAGAAACACATGGTGAAAATGCGACTCAGGTAGAATGTCAACTTTCTGTCTAGTGGAGTCAATAGAGAGAGAGGCAAGTACAAAAAATAAGGTGAAATTTGATGGTATGTAAGCCTTGGAAGATGAAAATAAACAACTTCAATGCCAAGATCAGATATAGGTGACACACAAAAAGTGCTGGAGGAACTCAGCAGTCCATACAGCATCTACGGAAAGAAGTACAGTCGACATTTTGGGCCAAAACCCTTCAGCAGGACTGGAGAACAAAAGCTGAGGAGTAGATTTGAAAGGTGGGGGGAGGGGAGAGAAATGCCAGGTGATAGGTGAAACTTGGAGGGGGAGGGATGAAACAAAGAGCTAGGAAGTTGATTGATGAAAGAGACAGAAGGCCATGGAAGGAAGAAGAAAGGGTGGAGGGAGGAGCACCAGAGGCAGGTGATGGGTGGGCAAGGAGATAACATGAGAGAGGGACAAGGGGATGGGAAATGTTTGAGGGGGGTGGAGGCATTACTGGAAGTTGAAGAAATCGATGTTCATGTCATCAGGTTGGAGGCTACCCAAACAGAATATAAGATGTTGTTCCTCCAACCGAAGTATGGCCATATCCCGACAGTGGAGGAGGCCATGGATGGATATATCGGAATGGGAATGGGAAGTGGAACTAAAATAGGTGGCCACTGGGAGATGCCACTTGTTCTGGTGGATGGAGCGTAGATGTTTGGCGAAGTGGTCTCCCAATCTACGCTGAATCTCACCAATATACAAGAGACCACACCGGGAGCACTGAACAAAGTATATGGCCCCAACAGGCTCACAGGTGAAGTGTCGCCTCATCTGGAAGGACTGTTTGAGGCCGCGAATGGTAGTGAGGGAGGAGGTGTAGGGGCAGGTGAAGCACTTGTTCCACTTACAAGGATAAGTGCCAGGAGGGAGATCAGTGGGGAGGGACGAACAGACAAGGGAGTTGCATAGGGAACGATCCCTGTGCAAAGCAGAAAGTGGGGGAGACGGAAAGATGTGTTTGGTGATGGGATCCAGTTGGAGGTGGCGGAAGTTTCAGAGAATTACGTGCTGGGCATGGAGGCTGGTGGGGTGGTAGGTGAGGACAAGAGGAACCCTATCCCTGGTAGCGTGGCGGGAGGATGGGGTAAGAGCTGACATACATGTCACACATATGCATGTACAATATATACTTGATAAATAAATAAATCCGGGTCTGAATAAATGAATCTGTCTCTGAAAATGCTAAATCATTTCTAAATGCAAAAACAAGGGAGTAGCTAGGGAAAGTGTGGGAGCATTCAGATATAGGTATCATTCCAAAACATTGATTGTCCATTTCACTCCATAGATACTGCCTGACCTGTTGAACTCCTCCAGAGCTTTCTGAATAGCTTCAAAAACAGTCCAGTTGAAAATCAGAACAGAAAGTGAATTTGAAATTACTAGTATAAACACACAAAAAAAAATTCTGCCAGATTTGGAAAAGAGTAGGTGGGCATTTTTGAGTAAAACACTTTTTGACAGAAGAACTAAATGCTCCAGAGAACCAGAGTTGAAAGATGTTAACATACATGGCTTTCAAAGGGAACTGTGAGAAGTGAAAGTTGCTTGAGCTGTTATCTCAATCACAGAGGACTGTGACTTGCTGAAAGAACAAGCTGTGGTAACAAACTTTAAACAGCAAATGATTGAGAAACAAGTAGGACCGGATGCATTGTCAGAGCTGTGAAGCGGAAGGGACTGCATTTCAGGAAACAGTGAGAGAGAATTTGCAGAGTGGGATATCAGGAGGTTAAAACTGTTTATCAGAAATTACAGGAAAAAGTGGTTGGCAAAATAATGTCTCTGAAAAAGGAAAAGCTTGCACTCTTAAGGGGCCCATGCAAACTAAGTTAGAGGTGTTAGTTTTGGTGAACAACTAATCTTCCTGGCTAGGCTGCAATTTTATTCCTTGGACCATAAGAGACTGAGGGCTGAACTAACAGGGTGTAGAAAATCATGAGAAACAGAGACAGTGTGAATGCAAATGCTTTTTTCCAAGAGAAAGTGAATCAGAACTAGATGACATAGATTTAAGGGGAAGGTGGAAGGATTTAAAGGTGATCTGAGGGGTAACTTGCATGCACAGATGGTGATGGAATGAGCTGTCAGTGGTTGAGGCAGGTACAATCACAACACTTAAAAGTCACTTGGACAGGTACATGGATAGGAAGCTCCAAACTGAAGAATTATTCTGACACAAGCTTACAATCTCATTGAAGACATAATGGTTTCTCTTGACTCTATAGCTTATTACTCCAGTGTTTAGAGCCATAGAATCACACAGCAAGGAAACAGGTCCTTAGGATCAATTTTCCATGTTGACCAATGTACCCATCTGAGTTTGTCCTGTTTGCCGGTGTTTGTGATATCCCTCTGGGATATCCTATATGATAGATAGATAGATAGATAGATAGATACTTTATTCATCCCCATGGGGAAATTCAACTTTTTTTCCAATGTCCCATACACTTGTTGTAGCAAAACTAATTACATACAATACTTAACTCAGTAAAAAATATGATATGCATCTAAATCACTATCTCAAAAAGCATTAATAATAGCTTTTAAAAAGTTCTTAAGTCCTGGCGGTAGAATTGTAAAGCCTAATGGCATTGGGGAGTATTGACCTCTTCATCCTGTCTGAGGAGCATTGCATCGATAGTAACCTGTCGCTGAAACTGCTTCTCTGTCTCTGGATGGTGCTATGTAGAGGATGTTCAGAGTTATCCATAATTGACCGTAGCCTACTCAGCGCCCTTCGCTCAGCTACCGATGTTAAACTCTCGAGTACTTTGCCCACGACAGAGCCCGCCTTCCTTACCAGCTTATTAAGACGTGAGGCGTCCCTCTTCTTAATGCTTCCTCCCCAACACGCCATCACAAAGAAGAGGGCATGTTCCGCTGGCACTGGAAGAGTGGCGACATTTGTGGACTGCCCAGCACAGTCCTTGCTGATTTGATTTGATGCAAATGACGTATTTCACTGTATGTTTTGATGTATACAGTTGAAGTCAGAAGTTTACATACACTTAGGTCGAAGTCATTAAAACTCATTGTTTAACCACACCACAGATTTCATATTAGCAAACTATAGTTTTGGCAACACGTTCAGGACATCTACTTTGTGCATGGCATAAGTAATTTTTCCAACAATTGTTTACAGACAGATTATTTCACTTTTAATTGACTATATCACAATTCCAGTGGGTTAGAAGATTACAAACAAATCAAAAGAAATCAGCCAAGACCTCAGGAAAAAAATTGTGGACCTCCACAAGTCTGGTTCATCCTTGGGAGCAATTTCCAAACTCCTGAAGGTACCACGTTCATCTGTACAAACAATAGTATGCAAGTATAAACACCACAGGACCACACAGCTGTCATACCGCTCAGAAAGCAGATGCATTCTGTCTCCTAGAGATGAACGTACTTTGGTGCAAAAAGTGCAAATCAATCCCAGAACAACAGCAAAGGATCTAGTGAAGCTGCTGGAGAAAACAGGTAGACAAGTATCTATATCCACAGTAAAACGAGTCCTATATCAACATAACCTGAAAGGCTGCTCAGCAAGGAAGAAGCCACTGCTCCAAAACCGCCATAAAAAAGCCAGACTACAGTTTGCAAGTGCACATGGGGACAAAGATCTTACTTTTTGGAGAAATGTCCTTTGGTCTTTTAAGAGGCTTTTAGATAGGTACATGGAACTTAGTAAAATAGAGGGCTATAGGTAAGCCTATTAATTTCTGAGGTAGGGACATGTTTGGCACAACTTAGTGGGCCATAGGGCCTGTATTGTGCTGTAGGTTTTCTATGTTTCTATGAAACAAAAATTGAACTGTTTGGCCATAATGACTATCGTTATGTTTGGAGGAAAAAGGGTGAGGCTTGCAAGCTGAAGAACACCATCCCAACCATGAAGCATGGGGGTGGCAGCATCATGTTGTGGGCGTGCTTTGCTGCAGGAGGGACTAGTGCACTTCACAAAATAGATGGCATCATGAGGAAGGAAAATTATGTGGATATATTGAAACAACATCTCAAGACATCATCCAGGAAGTTAAAGTTCAGTTGCAAATGGGTCTTCCAAATGGACAATGACCTCAAGCATACCTGCAAAGTCGTAGCAAAATTGCTTAAGGGCAACAAAGTCAAGGTATTGGAGTGGCCATCCAAAAGCCCTGACCTCAATCTGATAGAAAATTTGTGGGCAGAAATGAAAAAGCATGTACGAGCAAGGAGGCCTACAAACCTGACTCAATTACACCAGTTCTGTCTGGAGGAATGAAACAGAATTCCAGCAACTTATTGTGAGAAGCTTGTGGAAGGCTACCCAAAATGTTTGACCCAAGTTAAACAATTTAAAGGCAATGGTACCAAATACTAACAAAGCATATGTAAACTTCTAACCCACTAGGAATGTGATGAAAGAAATAAAAGATGAAATAAATCATTCTCTCTACTATTATTCTGACATTTCACATTCTTAAAATTAAGTAGTGATCTTAACTGACCTAAGACAGGGAATGTTTTCTAGGATTAAATGTCAGGAATTGTGAAAAACTGAGTTTAAATGTATTTGGCTAAGGAGTATGTAAACTTCTGACTTAACTGTATGTGAGAAATAAAGCTAATCTTCAAATAGTCTTTATCTTTATATGTGTACTTATCTAAATGTAGTGTTATTGTACCTGTCTCTACCACTTCCTCTGGCAGCTTGTTCCACAGATATAACATCCTCTGCGTGAAGGGCAGTACAGTAGCGTAGTGGTTAGCACAATGCCAGCGATCCGGGTTCAGTACTCACGCTGTCTTAAGGAGTTTGTACGTTCTCCCCGTGACAGTGTGGGTATCCTCTGGGTGCTCCGCTTTCCTCCCACAATCCAAAGGCGTACCAGTTGGTAGGTTAGTTGGTCATTGTAAATTGTCCCATGACTAGGCTGGGATGAAATTGGGGGATTGCTGGATGGCATGGCTCAAAGTGCCAGAAAGGCCTACTCCGCACTGAATCTCAATAAATAAATAACTAAATATAAGCTTGCTCCTTATATCCCCTTTAAGTTTTCTCCTCTCACCCTAAACCAATACCCTTCTACTTTTTATTTCTTTGTCCTGGATGTGTATATTTTCTCTATCTGTGCCCCTTATGATTTTATACTTCTCAATAAGAGCACCACTCGTGTTAGCCATTTCAGCCCTGGGAACAAGCCTCTGCTATCCACGTGATCAACGCCTCAAAGGAGCATAGCTAACAATTCAGGTTAAAGACCCTTCCCCAGATGCTCCCGAGCTCCTGGTGCAGCCAGAAGTTTCTGCTTTGACACTACATTTCCAACATCTGCAGTTCTTTGATTTTCCATTTGTGTTGAGTGGAGCAAGCCAGGATTCTCCTCGTCAATATATGGATTAAGATATAACAGAGAATGCTGACAGCAAAATAAGGAACCATTTGCGAATAAGAGCAGATAAAATCCATAATACAAAGCTTTAGAGGACAGGGAGTCATTGAGTTAGTGACTCATACAACACAGAGACAGGCCCTTTGGCCAAGTCATCCATGGTGCCCATGAGCATGATGCCCATCTAAACTAGTCCCAGTTACCCACATTTGACTTAACCCCTTGAGTGTCATCCCAAGTCCTAATGCAGAACTGACTTCCAGTTACACATATTTAAGAAACAAATGCTGTTTGAGTTGATCAAGGTGCATGAAGAATCTGAAGACAAGCTTAAAGGTTGAAAGCAACATTGTATTCTCCCTGAAGAATCAAGAGACAACCTGGCCTGACTTGCACAACGTGGTCCATTCAGGGCAGAGACAGGCTACCTTGTATTGAGGCCAAAATGAATGCCACAGTAACAATGCAAAGAAGGGAAGAGGAGGAGTGCACGAAAAAGGCTCCAAAGAGCAAAATGGAAACGTGAAGCACTAACTCTGAAACGATAAAGAGACTAAAGTACAATGAAGTGCAGTGAGGAGCAGAAATGGTCTGGAATGGCAGAAGAGCAAAAGGAATTATAGAGGGAGCTCCATAGACTAAAGAAATGCAGATGATTCCAACATCCACCTTCTCAAAGTGTTTGCTTCTTCCAAAGGTGGTGTAAGAGTTCACTGGACAGTTGGGATTATGCCACACTCTACGTTAGTTTTTGCCTATTACTTAGTTAAAGTTCATGTTCATGTTTACAATCTGACTTCAATTTGAATTGTTGCAAGTTTCAAGTACAATTGTGAATAACTTAATTCATGCATAGTAGGTTTGTGAATGAAAATGTCTGTGTGGAATTCTCAGTAGATCTAAGTTTCCACTGTAAAAATGTTTTTTGGGAGACAGTTTGGTTTCACTTTAAGTGACTATATCATGTGACAACACTTGTATTATATATGAACATCAGTCGAAGACTGACTATCATAATTCAAGGTTGTTTTCACTTGAAGCTTTGTGTATTAGTTAATAAATGAATAGCTGTGATACTGAGCTCCGCTGGCTAATCAGCAAAAACCTTTGATACACTACAGCTGTGCAGCAGATTTAAGCCCTCTTCACTGAATATACGTATCCAATAAACAAGGCACAGCACCAGGAACATGATTCCAAAATAAATTCTAACTGACTAGCCTGAGGTTTCAGTGGGTTTTCAAAGGGGAGCCCACAAAGCACAAAGATTCTAAGTCTGAAGTCTGGCCTCTTCTCTTTGCATAGACAGTGACCAGGAATGAGAGTAAACCTGTCAACTGGGACTTGAGGGCAGAAATCATTCGGCGTAGAATGAAGGGCATTAGCTGGAACTAACATTGTCTCAGTGAGGAACTGCTTAATATTTTTGGCTTAAGATGCTAATCATAAATTGCATCAATACAAGTTAGTTCATTAACTTTATGTTGATACTAATTTATGTAGAACTTATAAGATTTGGAACATGTGCCAATATGTTCCTTAGCTATTAAATTAAATCAAAGGTTAGATAACCTCTGTTAGTCCTGGCAAATTCCTGGTCTTGCAGGCTATTAAAGTAGTCAAAACCTCCATTGTCTTGAAATCAAATTTCCCTGAAGCTGGAATGTTAAACTTACACTGTGGAATTAACCAGTGCCCATTCACACCAATGCCAGTTTGATCCCAATTAAGTTGTCTCAGCAATTTGGATCACTTAATGCATTTAAACTGTTTTAGGATGTGTCATGTTTGGCATCTCAGGAGTCTGCCATCCCATTGCCACACTGATCAGTGGCAAGGTTTCACTTAATGAGTGCTCTCCATTAAATGAAGGTGATGCTGGAGATAACCCTTGGCTGCAATATTAACTAAAGTAATTGCAAACACAACTCTGTCCATCACTGGATCAGCACTTCCTTTCACCATCATGGTACGTTGTTTCAGGAAGGCTAATTGTATTATCCAGTATGCTTGTCGCCCTGCACGTTCCCTTTTCTCTTGTTTCATTTTCTGGGAAAAGATAAGAACAGCTTCTTCTCTACTTCTATGAGAGTTCTGTACTAATCACCTCTTTCACACCCTCTCCCAGTAATGCTGTCACACTATTGAAGCCATAATTCTCCCTTT
This sequence comes from Hemitrygon akajei, assembly GCF_048418815.1. Lineage (NCBI taxonomy): Eukaryota > Metazoa > Chordata > Chondrichthyes > Myliobatiformes > Dasyatidae > Hemitrygon > Hemitrygon akajei. The sequence goes on from NC_133129.1 coordinate 52,609,638, forward strand.
TTCATGATTGTCACTTCAGGATTTTTACACTCCTTCAGATTGCAGTGTTCTGTTGTTTTGCACAATGTACAGTATTTATTGTTCTGTTTATTATGACCAGGTTTATTGTTCACACTGTGAGCTTCACGTGAGAATGCAACTGCATAGTACATTGGCATATAAGACAACAATCTGAATCCAAGGCTCTACTAATGCTTTGAGGACTCAGAACTTAGTATCCTGACTGTTGAGGTACCTCCTTGGGTTTCCAGGACAGCTCCAGATATAAAATGCTACTTGGTTTACAATGGCTGCTGTAATCAGCTAGAGCAGAAAGTCTTCCTGGAGCTGAGAGGTGTTACAAGGAATTCAATGACCTGACAATATATGTTCAGGTCAATGATATGCCACATTGAATATTTTCATCACTTATCTAGTCTTCAAACAGCTGCCTCAACCCACTCATGAGTTCTCATACAACAGAAAGGTACAGCTGCCATTACTCCAGCTGCCCTTTCACATTCCTGGCCTTCACCCTTCAAAGGGCACATTACAAACACACTGTCACAACTCCTGGAGTTAACCGTCATGCCAGTACTTCCCTTGCGTCTTCCTGGATAAAATAATACAAATGTCACCCAGGCACTCACCCCCCCCCCCCCCCCACCCGTGTTAAAGCTTGACCTGTTCATCTCCTTTTAACATTTCCCCTCTCACCTTAAATGCCCTTTAGTATTTCAGCTCTGGAAACAATAGCAACTGTCTACTCTATCTATGCCTCTCATAATCTTATAAACTTCTATAAGGTCTCCCTTCAGCTTTTACCACTCCAGGGACAACAACCCTAGCTTATTCGACCCCTCCGTGTCTCTCACAACATCTAATCCAGGCAGAGTCCTGGTAAACCTCATCTTGCACATGTCATTGCAGGGTCTCAGGAGGGAATCCATCTTATCCTTCCACAGAGGAGTGGCGGAGTGGGAGAAGGACACTGTGTAATCATACCCGAAGCTACAAAGCACCACTTCAGATGCTGGCTCAAATACGGAGTAGCTAGACTGGAGTCAGCACACATCACCCCCATCCAAGAGGACTTGACTGAGAACTATCATCCATCTTGGGTGTAGATGGGATTGGTTGCCTCATTTGATTACCATCTCTTGCTGTACTTTATTTGGAGTCAGGAATTTGTCAGTTTTCATCTAGATGTGAAACATAACTCTGTGCATGGAACTGACTGGTCAGGACTACTGTTGACATTCAAACGCAAAAAACCGATGATGCTAGAATCTGGAGCAACAAAGATGATGCTGGGTCATGCAGCATCTGTGAGGGGGAATGGACTTCTGGTGATATGGATTGAGGCCCCTCACCTGGACTGAAAGATAGAGGGGAGATGGTCAGTTATAAATAGGTGAAGGGGAGAGGTGAAAAAAAGCAGAGGATCATCAGAAATCAGAGGGGAGAAATCAGAGAGGGTCTCACAGAACTCCTGGCAAAAAGTGGAGGAAACCTTCTTCAAGGTAGGCATATCTTGAAGAGACTTCAATTCAAAATCAAATCAAGTTTAATTATCATTCAAGCCATGCATAAATACAACTGAACAAGATGGCATTCCTCTGATGCCAAGGTGCAAAGCACTCAAAATGGAAAGCAAACATTCAAAAATAGCAAGTAACATAATTCGAAATAGCAAGCAAGGAAGCATATTCACTTGAAAAAAACATATAAATGGTCCAAGAGCAACAATGTCCAGCAATCAATGGTACAGTCTCCTGGCAGTGTACAGACGCACATCACCAGCTCAGACAGAGGAGGGAGAGGCCAGACCCCAGCCAAGCTCAGATGCCACGCTGTAAATGTTTCCATGTCTCTCACCTGGTCTGCAGCAGCATGCAAGCCTGAGATTTGAGGCCTAGTTCCCGCTACAACCAAGGCTACAAAGCTTCCAATTTGTCTACCCCTCCACCAGATAAGGTTAATGGGCCTGTGGCAATTTACATTATCATCCAACAGAGTCTTGAGCTCATAAGTGAAATGTCGGAGACAATCTCCCACAGTTATACTGCACCAGCTTCCATGTTTCTAAGTAGCAGGTAGTACATAGGTCAGCTCCTTCTTACCCAGCTGGCTCCTCTGACATCTGTGTGGGTTCCTCCAATATCCCAACCGGCTCCTCAGACACCCTGACCTGCTCCCTCACCAACATCTCCAACATCTCCAACACCCCTTCGACACCTCGGCCAGGTCTTTCTGCAACATCCTGGCAGGCTCCCTCGGCAACATCTCAGCCAGCTCCGCCGCTGACATTTGTCCAGCTACTCTGATCAACAAGCAGCACATAGATGGAGTAACACTGCAGTACCCAGTGTTCTTGGAGTAGACACGAGGAAATCTGCAGATGCTGGAAATTCAAGCAACACACACAAAATGCTGGTGGAACACAGAAGGCCAGGCAGTATCTACAGGGAGAAGCACTGTTGATGTCTCGGCCTAAAACGTCAACAGTGCTTCTCCCTATAGAGGCTGCCTGGCCTGCTGCAATACACCAGCATTTTGAGTGTGTTTCTTGGAGTGGAATTGTCTTTGGGTCATAAAAAAGCAAATCTTACAGAGGAAAAAGCACATTCGGTTGGCCCCTGAGAGACTGCGGTTTGTACCCGCCAGATTACTTAGACCACCCTATCAGAGTGGATCGCTTCCTTCAGCTCTTTTTGTTGTCTGTCGCCTCTCTATCTTGCAGTCCAGATGAAAGGTGTCAACCTGAAACATTGACTGTCCATTTCCCTCTGCAGATGCTGCCTGACCTGCTGAGTTCCTCCGTCATCTTCTTTGTTGCTACTGCGGGACAGCAGGTTTGGGTTTGGATTTATATGTTATTGTTATACACGTCCTCTCTTCTGACGTGTATCACCTTCAGCTTTAAGCAAATAGACAGCCTGTGAGTGCCTACCATTGTATCTGTAGCAAGGACTTATGCCAATCATATCCATGTGGAATAGATGTTGTTTTGGGAATTGAGCTTTTGCTGATATTTTCTGATTACAGGCCACAGTGATTGTGCTTAGTGATGGATGAAATTCCTGGGTATTTTCCAATGGCATTTTCATCAAGATTGCAATTTTACAAGCCAGATTCTATGTAAGATTCTATATGTGTTTTATAACTTGGACAGAACTCACTAGTCATTTAAGCCACACAAATCAGCCCAGCAGCACTTTGTTTAAGAATATGCCAAAGCTGCAATGCTTGGATAAATCTTTCAATGCAACATTAGTTTCCCCAATTCTTTGATTTCTGGTGCCAGATGTATAACTTAATGGTTACACATCTACAGCAGCTGTGGATTGAAGTAAACTTTCAATTTCTGCATGTCTTCAGTGAATGAAATATCTTTGGCTTTCTTTGGGGCCACAAGATTTGTTAGCATATGAGAGATCTCTAGTCTGTCTCCAATGGTAGAATGTCCATCTAATGCTTCATTATCAGAGTTTTGTGGACACGCACATTTTCCATCAGTCAATTGCTGGTCAAACAGGGAGAAAACTGGGCTGCACGAACAAGTGAGCAGAAGGCACAACCCACTCTCACTAGTAACAGCTCATGAAGATGAGGAAGGACACCATTTCAACTGGATTACCACCAGGTAAGACTCAGGCAGGATCCATCAACAGGCACATCGACATAGATTTGGTATATGAACCCTTACAGAGAAAAGAGAAACAATAATGACAACAATCAACGAATTGCCATTAATCTTGGGATCTGGACAGCAAAGCAAACACTTTCAATGGATCTCCTTCATAGCTAACCAATCAGAATCTTCTACTGCTAATCTGGTTACAGTGGTTTGAATCAACCAACCAGATCATGATGTCTAATCAATAACCATTCGGACCCTGGAGGAGTATATAAGCCGGCATTCTGAGAGCACAACACCTTCATCTATGCACTGATGATGGTTTCTTGTTTGGAGCCAAGACGTCTGCAAACATTTTGTCAAGCTCGGCAATGAACCAAACTTCCAAACATTTTCAATATGATCCTGAATTTTCAAACTATTACTTCAATTTCTCCATTTTGTACTGAAATACTCATATGCTGTTTATCAATGCTTGAACCATCATTACAAAACTGTGATGTCCACGCATCAAGGCATCTCTGTAACATGTTCAATTTTCCAGTGTTTCATTCTCATGTGCCTCCCTCACTTATCAGCATCTTGCGGTCTCTCACAGTACTGTTGGCCTCCACAGCCATCTTGTTTGCTGCTGCTCCTCACTAGATATGGGCTTACTGACTAACTGTGAACCAAAAGAGTAATTAAATAACTTGTTCCACCCACCTTCTCTTCCCAGATGACACACACAAAATACTGGAGGTAGTCATCACGACAGGCAGCATCTATGGAAAGAGTATAGTCAAAGTTTTGGGCTGAGACCCTTCATCAGGACTGGAGAAAAAAAGGATGAGTCATTTAGAAGGTGGGGGTAGGAGAGGAAGAAACACAAGGTGACAGGTGAAACCCAGGGGTGAGGTGGAGGTTGGGGGGAGGGGTGAAGTAAAAAACTGGGAACTGGAGGAACAACACTTTATATTCCATCAGAGTAGCCTCCAACCTTTTGACATAAACATCAAATTTTTGAATTTCTGGTAATGCCCCTGTCCCGTCCTTCACCATTCTCCATCCCTTTTTCCCTCTCTCATCTTATCTCCTTGCATACCTATCGCCTCCTCTGGGTGCTCCTTCCCCCTTTTCTTTCTTCCATGGCCTCTGTCCTCTCCTATCAGACTCCCCCTTCTCCGGCCCTTTTTCTCTTTCACCTATCAACATCCCAGCATTTTATTTCATCTCTCCCCTCCTGGTTTCACCTATCATCTTGTCTTTCTTTCTCCCCTCCACATATCTTTTAAAACTACTCTTCATCTTTTTTTCTCCAGTCCTGCTGAAGGGTCTCAGCCCGAAGTGTTGACGGTACTGATTTCCGTAGATGCTGCCTGGCCTGCTGAGCTCCTCCAGCACTTTGTGTTGCTCAGATTTCCAGCATCTGCAGATTTTTTCTAGTTCTCTTGCCAGGTGTCAGGTTACAGAAGGTTCTACCTCTGTTGAGCTTATGTGATGCAATTGTGTGAGAATTTTTTTTTCTTGGCATTCTGTATTCTGTAGCATCTGGGCAGAGGGCTCCTTCAGAGCTGATCTGTTCTTTCTCTCTGGTCCTGATATGCGTTGTTTTACTTCCCATGAATGGCAACAATTAACTTGTTGTGAAATGGAATATTGTATTGGCATGTGCACAGTCAATGTAGAACCAGTAACTTTGCATTCTAGGAGATACAGGAGCTTCAGGGCACATGTTACCTCTTATAGAACAGAGAACAGTATAACACAGGAAGAGACCATTTATCCCATGATGTCTGTGCTGAACATGATTGTAACTGGGAAGGGTTAGATTGATATTAGAGTAGGTTAGAATGTCACTACACCATCATGGGCCAAAGGGCCTGTACTGTACTGTTCTATGTTCTATGATACTGAATTAAACTAAATCTCTTCTCCCTGTACATGATCCAAGTCCTTCCATTCCCTGCATATTTATTTGTCTCTCACAGACTTTTAAATGCCACTATTTTATCTGCTTCCACCAGATGGTGGTGGGTGGTGGTCTATCCCAGTCACCCATCACTCCCTTTGTAAAAAGCTTGCCCCAGACATCATCCTTAAACTTTACCCTTCTCATGTATTTTCTCTAATACTTGTCAGTTCCATCTTGAGAAAAATTTCTGACTGTATATCCTATCTATCCCTTTCATAACTTTGTAAAATTCAATCAGGTCACCTCTCAACCCCAGATGCTACAGAGAAAACAAGCCTAGCTTGTCCAGCCTCTCTTGGCAGCTCGTACACAGTAATCTAGGCAGCACCCTGGTAAAACTCTTCTGTATTGTTTCCGAGGCCTCCACATCTTCTTGTAACAAGATGACCAAAAGTGCACACAATTCCTTCTTGAAAAGTAACAACTAGCATGTATGCTTATGTAAGAAAAATGGCAATATCATTATACTACATGTATATGTAACGCTGACATACTGATACACAGATCTTCCACGTACCTAATGCCATTGGAGAGCAAATCATGAACAAGTCCAATTGTTTTACTTTTGATGTGTTGCAAGATTCCAAAACCTCCCTCTAATTATTGACTTAAATCTGTACTTTAGAAGGCAGCTCTACCTTTCCATATCTTGTAGAATAAACTGCATCATCATTATCAGGAACATGTTGGGTTTTAGAATTGGGTCATTATTCTCACTGAGATACAATGAATAACTTATGAATAGAATATGGAATATACAGGAGTGCTACAGTTGCAGACAAAGTGCAGTGCAGGACACAAATAGAATGGAAGGGCTATGACAGGGTATTTTGTGAGATTAAGAGATCATCTTTTAGACAAGCATTCCATTAAAGAATCTGATAACAGTGGGCTAGAAGTTGTCTTTGAGCCTGGTGCTACATATTCTTAAGCAGTTGTATCTTCTCATTGAAGAAGGGGTAAAGAGAGAATGACTGGGGTGGGAGTGATCAGCTGCTTTCCTAGGGCAGTGGGAGGTATATAGATGGATTGAGTGGATTGGAGGCTGGTTTGAACGATAGATGGGGTTGCATTCACAACTCTGCAAATGCTTGTAGTCTTGGATAGAGCAGTTGACATGTCAGATAGGGGAAGCTTTTAGTCAATGTGAGTTTATTGTCATGTGCGCAAGTATAGTGTGCTACAGGGACAATGAAAAACTTGTTGGCAGCAGCATCACATCCCCTTTCCAACATGTCGGTCCATGGCTCCCTCTGCTACTAATTCGAGGCCACTCTCTGGTTGGAGGAGCAACACCTCATATTCCATCTAGGTAGCCTCCAACTTTACAGAATGAACATCCATTTTTCTAACTTCTAGTAATTTCCCCCTCCCCTTCTCTCTTCTTCCATTCCCCATTCTGGCTCTCTTATCTTTTCGCTTCTCATCACTTGCCTATTACTTCCCTCATTCTCTTTCTCCCATTCTCCGCTCTCCTCTCCAATCATATTCCTTCATCTTCAGCCCTTTACCATTTCCAACTATCACCTTGCAGCTTCTCACTTCGTCCCACCTCCCCCACTCACCTACCTTCCCCTTCACCTGGCTTTAAGATACTATTGGGTTTGTTGTACAAAAAGTTCTGAACTCAAATGAAGATCATAAGCCCTATCTGACATAGATAGCTATGGATACCCTCATGAAAGAGAGGTTATAGTGTAGCCATGGTAACACCCAGGGAAAGGTTTTAGTGCTAATGTAATGGGTTTTCTGTAATGCCTTCTTCTGTAGCAGCGACGTTTTGGTTATGGCTAGAGATAATGGGGGCTTTGGAAAGTGCGCTGTCCAATAACGGAAGCATTTTTTCTTGTATGCCTGCGACCGAGGTAATCTGGATCTTTTGTTCAGCAGAAGATGAAGAGAGAAGATGCCAGAAAGGAGAGGTTGTAGACAACAGAAAGGAGTGGACTTGGAATGGGGCTGGGAGTCGACGAAGCCCAGGAAAATTGATGGAGGACCAGTGGAAGGGAAGTGTGAGCTCCAAAGTGCACATTAGACTGTTTCATGCGAATGGGCCCCTTCCTTTTTGTTTTACTTTACTAACCCTATAGTCAAATGCAGAACTATAAAGCTAAATCTTTTAATTGCATGTGGTGTACTGTCTGTTATTTTGAAGTACAGATTTGTAACACGGTAACACATCACGCAGCATCCACACAAACAGAAGGTTTTGCACCTCAGATTTCACACGTTTGGCGGGGCCAGAGACTGTCTTTCCCGGACTAACATCGGTGGCTGAACCTGAGGGTTACATCACTTCCCTGTCTTTCCTCCATGTCGAGCTTTGCTGCAATTCATCACTATTTGACCAGTGGGTCCCCAAGGGTCCCCTTTCCCTAACAAGCAGGAAATATTTTCAGCTATCAAAATAGTTTAAACACAGTTCATTTATTTTTAGTGATACACATTTAAATTTTGATGTAACTCTTTAAACACATTTAAATCACACAGAAGATTTCTATTTTATAGAATATTTCCAAGTTACAAACAATTCCAAAGACACAAAGTATTTCCAAAACATAGGTAAAATGAGTTCCAGATGAGTAAATCATCTGTTGCAGAAATTGAAGGCAAAGTATTGGATTCTACTCATCTTTCTTTTATTCTTCTTGTCTCTCTTGATCATTCTTAACAAGCCTGACTACCCTCTTACATTGACACTTTTTTATTTGCCACAGGTGAATTCACAGATGGTCTAAAAGCTTCTGACAACAGAGATCCCAGACACTCACAATTAATGCTGTGAAGACTGATTTTCTGAGTACACAAATCATCCAGATATTGATAGGTCAGCTATTTGATGCACTAAGTGATGGTATCAATCTGGCCTCCAAGCTTTGTTGAACTAAATAACTTAGCCAGTGTTGTCTGGTTGAAACAGGTCAATTAATACAACCCTATTGTCTTACACTGCTGCCCTTGAGCAGTCAGCTCTGTGCTGTGGACCAGCAGTCTGTGCTTTGTAGGTATTGCTGTCTGTTTGCAAAACTATCCTTTCAACTTCAGACTGATTATTGCTTGCCATTTCTATTAATAACTGAGGAATGTCTTCCATTTATGATAAGAAGCTGAGCATAGAATATTGGTTGGGAGTTTAACTTTCTCAAAAATACTCTTTAATCTCTAGAAGTGTTAGCTGCTGTGCTAGAAAGCTGAACTTAGCAAAATGGCTCATTGACCCTAGCGAGTGAATATCACAGCTTTAACTCTCTTCCCTCCTCCAGCCTTTTAATTCTGGCTTCTTCCCCCTTCCTTTCCAGTTCTGGTGAAAGGTCTTGGCCAAAACATTGACTCTTTATTTATTTCCATAGATGCTGCCTGATCTGCTAGTTCCTCCAGAATGCTGTGTGTGTTTCTCTGGATTTTGAGCATCTGCAGAATCTCTTGTGTTTATAACGGGCATGTAAGGCAGGGAAGAAGAAAGAAATATCCAGACATCAGTGCGAAACAAAAACACAGAGGTAGTTTTTGGTAGTGCCAGAGGTGGCCTGTAGAGTTCTATTGCTGAGGAATAGATATGAACGTGCAAGTCAGCTCCTGAACCTGATGATGGTAGGAAAGTGGTTGCTCCTGAGTGGGGGAGGGGTGGGGGGGCCCCTGACTTGGCTTCCACGGCTCTCTGTGACAATGAATTCCATAGATTTGCCACCCACTCACTGAAGAAATTCCTCCTCATCTGAGATCAAAAGGGACATCCCTTTATTTTAAGGCTGTTCCATTGGATGCTAGACTCTCCCACTGCTGGAAACATATTCCCCACATTCACTCTATCCTTGTGTATCTGGTAGGATTCAATGATACATCCTCTCATCCTTTTGAACTTCATCATGTATAGGCCCAGGTATATCAAATAGTCCTTGTACATTATATCAGCATCATTCTGGACCCTTACCAGGACCAGAGCAGTTTCACTTAGATATGGTGTTTAGGACTGCGTACTGATAATGTGATCAACAGGAACATTGTGGACTCTTCTGTGCAATAAGAAGCCTTTCATTGATATGACCAATGGAGGAGAGTCAAGATAATATTGATTGAGATTGCATCTGATTCTAGTCAATATTATCTTTTTCATTCCAAGCAAATCCTTGTGCTTTTAAAGATCAATAGTGCCTTTTGAGATACACAAGGTCTGGTAGGCAGGGTGGTGGAAAGAAAGAGATTAAGATCTTAAGCAAATGTATGCTCCTGGTGGATATGACTCCCTGCTGACAGTATGCGTCTAGATCCTGCTAGCTCCTAACTCAATTTGCTATGAACTGAAAAGATCACAAACAATTTCTGCCTGATGACTCATCTATTATTATCTGACAGTGACCAGAGCAGGATCCTGCTCTATAATGTGACAGATATGACTAAAGCACACAAAAAAATGATGGAAGTCATGCTACTGGCCTTGTTTAAACAAATGAGGAAATTGGTTGTTGATATTTTGTAAGCATTAAGTTAGTCACCTTCCACACAAAAGCACTACAGATAGATTTTTTAAAAACCAATTCATCAAATACTCCTCCTTTATGATGTGCCATATTAATCTAAATCAGATTTTTCAAAATAACACTATCTGTCAAATAAGCTACTAGTTTAATCCTATAAATGTAAATGATTTTCTAACTGTACGCTCTCAAATTCATGTTTATGAGGTTTATATGACATATTTCGATCTAGATAATCAGTTTCTCAAGACTTTTTAAAGGTTGAATGAAGCAGTCTATGAATCTTTTCCAGACACACTTAACCAATCGTTTATCAGAACTGTCAGATAGTTTTCTGCAGTACCTAGTCTCACAGTATTACTGCAAAGGATGAACTATTTTTGTCATTGATGATTGATACCCAAACCATTTGTAGCTGTATATGAGAAATGAAAGAAGAACAACTGAAGTATTGTTACAAAGAATAGCATAATTTATTATCAAACAAAGTGCCAAACATGAGGATCCCACTGTGAAGTACTGCTTCACAGTCTTCTGTTCAAAGTCATTAGGGAAACAATTTCTAACTGGGGCACTGGTCACAATGCATCAAGAACATGCAAGAGAAACCTAAGCTCTCAGATAAAATTTTAAAACATGATATATAAGTGTCACAGTGATGAAAAACAGGCATCTTTAAAAAAAGATACCTATCAATAAACTTGTTTCGAAGCAAGCAGAATAAATACGTTAGTGGCCATATTTGACAGAAATTGTACAAATTCAAGAATGCCTCTTGGGTCTTTAAGTTGATTTTGTGAGATAATTCAGGGTAAAGTCAAATTACTGACTTCTTACCTTAAGAATACTCATCACTAACAGGGGCTTGTTTCAGATGTACCAACAACCCTCCAGTAAATTCAGCTCAGTAGCCATCTTCATGTTGGAATGGACATCTCTTTATTATTGTCACATGTACTGACTTACAGTATATGTCCACTGCCATCCAGACAGATCATTCCATATATAAATACATCAATTTAGTGAAAGGGAATCCAGACTGCAGAATCACAAATGAGAGAAAATCTGCAGATGCTGGAAATCCGAACAACACACATAAAATGCTGGAGGAACTCAGCAGGCCAGGCAGCATCTATGGAAAAACGTACAGTCGACATTTCAGGCTGAAACCCTTTGGCAGGACTGGAGGAGAAAAGCAGAGGAGCAGATTTAAATGGTGGGTGGGTGGAGGGAGGGGAGAGAGAAACACCAGGTGATAGGTGAAACCTGAAGGGGGATGGATGAAGTAGTAAAGAGCTGGGATGTTGATTGGTGAAAGAGAGAGAAGGCCATGGAAAAAAGAAAGAGGGGGAGGAGCACCAGGGGGAGGTGATAGATGGGCAAGGAAATAAGGCGAGAGAGGGAAAAGGGGATGGGAAATGGTGAGGGGGGGCCATTACTGGAAGTTTGAAAAATCGATGTTCAAGCCATCAGGTTGGAGGCTACCCAATATAAGGTGTTCTTCCTCCAACCTATTTGTGGCCTCATCATGACAGTTGAGGAGGCCATGGATGGACATATTGGAGTGGGAATGGGAGGTGGAATTAAAATGGGTGGCCACTGGGAGATCCTGCTTGTTCTGGTGGATGGAGCATAGATGCCTGGTGAAGCAGTCTCCCAATCTATGTCAGGTCCAGCACATAATTCTCTGAAACCTCCACCACCTCCAACAGGATCCCACTGTCAATCTTTCCCTCCCTCCACTTTCTGCTTTCCACAGAGATCACTCCCTATGCAACTCCCTTGTCCATTCATCCCTCCCCACTGATATCCCTCCAGGCACTTATCCTTGCAAGCAGAACAAGTGCTACACCTGGCCCTACACCTCCTCCCTCACTACCATTCAGGGCCCCAAACAGTCCTTCCAGGTGAGGCAACACTTCACCTGTGAGTCAGTTGGGGTTATATTCAAGTCAAGTCACTTTTATTGTCATTTCAACCTTAACTGCCGGTACAGTACACAGTAAAAATGAAACAACGTTCCTCCAGGACTGTGATTTCAATATATTCTGTGATTGGTGCTCCTGGTGTGGCCTCTTGTATGTCGGTGAGACCTGACATAGATTGGGAGATGGCTTTGCCAAGCATCTATCCTCTGTCCACCAGAACAAGCTGGATCTCCTAGTGGCCACCTATTTTAATTCCACTTCCCATTCCCATTCCAAGATGTCGACCCACGGCCTTCTCCGCTGTCAGCCCGAAACGTCAACCGTACTTCTTTCTATAGATGCTGCCTGGCTGCTGAGTTCCTCCAGCATTTTGTGTGTGTTGCCAGAATGCAGAATACAGTGTTACAGAGAAAGTGTAGGGCAGAGGGACAAATAAAGTGCAGTGGCCAGCAGATTGTAGATTGGGAGATCAAGAGTCCATCTATAGCACGAGAGGTTTTGCAAGGATCTGATTACTGTGAGATAGAAGTTGTCCTTGAGTCTGGTGATAAGTGCCCTCAAGCTTTTGTGTCATCTGCCTGACATGAGGGAGGAGAAGAGAGAATGGCCAGAGTTGTAGTTGTCCTTGTTTATGTTGGCTGTCCTCACAAGGACAGAGTAAGTGGAGCCAATTGAGGAGGTTATTTTCCATGATGGTCCAGGAAACATTCTGATCTCTCTCTAATTTGCCACAAAGCAATATGAACTAATGTTCTGTATGTTGAATCCTTAAATGGCATTGTAAGACAGGTAGAAATAAAAAACATACACTGGCAGACTAAATTTGGTGCTTTTTATTGCTTTACAATCAGTCTTAATCAGTTCTCATTTATCTTTGAGATTCTTAGTAATATTCTAGACCAATAACATCTTGATAGGAACAATTTATGACTTTAAGTTTAAAATATAGCTCAGACAATCTTTGTGGAGGTCACATACTAAATAAAAAATAGATTGCCAAGCACAAAAAAAATCTTGAGTACAGCTTTCACTGTACTCATTGAGGATATATACTTTGCTCTTGTCTCTGCTTTTATTTAGAGAATTTAATGGATAAATAACAGATAGTCAATGTTCAAAAACACAAAACAGCTGCTGCAAATGGATTTGCTTAATAAATAAGGATGTCTAAACAGTGGCCATGAAAATACCTCCTCACAAGTGATAACTTTGTAAAGGTTATGGTTATCAATCTTAAGACAGATTGTCTGCTACTGTTACAAATGATTAGACATTACCAGGGATCAGGTTTCTGTTCGAGATGGTGTACTTTAGGAAGGAAGAAGGGAGTGGATGAATTCAGATCTTTGCCCATTTTGTTGCAAGAAATGAATTATCAATTGCTGTAAATCATTTATTAATATTGGCATCACTTGGAAACTAAATGTTCAGCAAATAACTGGAATATTTCAGAATCAGAATCAAGGTCAGAATCAGGTTTAATATCACCAGCATATGTCATGAAATTTGTTGTCTTTGTGGCAGCAGTTCAATGTAATACATAGAATTTAAAAAAACTGAATTATAATAAAGAAAGAACTAACTAAATTAATGTGTATATATATTTATGTGTGTGTGTTTGTGTGCGCGCGCCTGTGTGTGTGTGTACATACACACAGTTTATGTATATAGTATTTAAATTCAATAAGTAGTACAAAACAGTAGCGAGGTAGTGTTCATGGGTTCAATCTCCATTCAGGGATCAGATGCTAAAGAGGAAGAAACAGTTTCTGAATTGTTGAGTGTGTGTCTTCAGGCTCCAGTACCTACTTCTTGATTGTAGCAATGAGGAGAAAGCATGTTCTGGGTGGCGGTGGTCCTAAATGATGGATGCCGACTTTTTTGAGGCACTGCTCCTTGAAGATGTCCTGAGGCTATTTTCTGGATTTGTCCAGGATATTTATTTTCTAGTAATTACTTGGCAATTTAGGAATAAATAGGTGTGAGTTTAGAGGATGCAGTTGGAAGTGGTGACTTCTACTGATTCCCCAGATGTAATCACATAAATTGACTCCCATGTAAAATTGTTTCATGAAAATTAAATTTACAAGGAATGCAGGTCATCTGCCATCACTTGCCTCTTGCTATATGAGTGAAGAACAGTATTCTGACATTCTAGGTGGAGGCAGGGGACACAAGCTTGTAGATGAAGCAAAGTGAAGTTGGACTAAGATTTCAGAGGAGTCAAAAATGTAATTTTGCATTCAAATTTAACAAAACAGAAATAAAACATTAGATCCGGTGTGCATCTCGACAAGTGAACTGAAACCAACCAAACTAATGGGACAGCTCTTTGCTTGTCAACAGGACTTCTTCTGCATAGAAATCCCATTGCTGAACCTTGGCATGGGATGAATGAAAATCCAAGTCAAACAGATGCGGAAGTTCTAAATTAAGTGGAGAAAATGCTGGAAGTACTTGGCAGGTCAGGCAGCATCTGTGGAAAAGGGGGCTGGTTAAATCGGATGTCTTTGATCTGAAACTTTATTTGACTTTCTGCAGTTACCGCATGACCCTCTGTGTGGTTCAAATATTTTCTGTACTGGCAATGGGATTAAGAATGACGTGGCATCTTCTGTGCAATCCCTGCACCAATAAATTTGTTGGTGATATCTTCTACTAGCCTACAGCCACCAGAAGGTGGGCAAATGTGCTTTTGGGACACCTTCCAAACAGAATACTTTGATCTATTGGGGACTTCAGCATGGAACTGAGCTCTTCAAAGAACTTATCCTTCTGACCTAGGCAACAATGGATAGCCCCTTAATGGGATCCGGACTGGCTCGGCCCAGGTTTATCCACCTTGATGGTAAGAATCCTGGGAGGATTTTGTCCTATTGACACCACAGTAATGTGAAAGGAAGTTGAAATGGTTCCTCTGGGAGAGAAACCAGGAGAGAAAGAGGAAATTCTGATAGCAAGAACCATGACTGAACATCAGATAACACCTCTTGAGGCAGTGTTACTTGTATTGGTATCTGATCTAACTTACTGTGAAGTAAAATGTTCTGGAAGGAGTCATACTGAAACATGTCAACACCATTAGTTCAATCAGATTAAATATATTGGCACCGGTGTTTCCCTTTGGGATAGTCGAATACAGTTAGCCAAGAACTTTGTTTAAAAATGGAAATAATTATCTCAAAGTGACAACGGAGAGATTTGAAATGTGGCCTCACAAGTTGCTGAGGCTGTTTTAAGGGGGTATGCAGTGTGGGTGTGTGCATGTGTGCATGTGTCTGTATGTGGTTTTCAGTCACTTTTCACTTATATTTAAATATTTTTCATATCTGGAGTTTTCTACAACCTCTTCCTCGTTGCGTACCGCACAGCCTGCCAAAGTCTGCACTCCAATCTCCATTCTGCCCCGTCCTTCTGATTACACTATCACATGACTCCAACCTCCAAATTCCAAACATGGCTGCCCCCTCATTCCTCTCCCATATCTCACAACTCTAACATCGCTGAACTCAGAATTTCTGACCCCAACTCTAACTGCCACCGGTCTATCCACTCACTGGCCCACGCACACACAACACAATTCATTCCACAGAACACCATGCTTTCTGCACCCAGCCTCTGACCAATCATGATTTTGTGAGTTCTCTTTGCGGAGTTTGCATGTTCTCCCTGTAACCCCATGGATTTCCCTGGGTACACCAGTTTCCACCTACATTACAAAGCCTTGTGGTTTGGGAGGTTAACTGGTCACAGTAAATTTTCCCTAGTGTGTTTGTGAATTGCAGGATCTAGGAGATGTTTATTAGAATGTGGGGAGCATAAAAAGTCATGATTCAATTAAAATTAGTGCCTATAGGTGGTTGATGGTGAACACCAACTCAGTGGATTGCAGGGACTGTATCTGTGCCATATCTTACCCTGATTCTGACTACCAGATGACAGGGAAGCTGGGATGGCTAAATGGTTAAGGCATAGGATTTGAAGAGCTTCCCCGCGCAAACTGGAAGCGTGCTTGCCATCAGTTAACATTTAGGGAATGACATGACCTTCACAAAAAGGATGGGTTCCACCTGTATTCAAAAGGGACCAATGTCCTTGCTGGCAGAATTGCTGGAACAGTTAGAAAGGGTTTAAACTAGGCTGGGAGTCAATGTGATAAGAAAGATGATGGAGCAGCTGGTATAAATGTAGAAGTAAATGTGTAGAGAGTCTGTGAGGAAGGATAGGCGATTGGTTGGCATAAATGCAGTCAGTTAGATGGGTTGAAATATATTTAATGCAGCTAGCATTAGGAACAAGGATGATGAACTTAGAGCATGGATTAATATTTGAAACTACGATGTTGTGGCCGATACTGAGACTTGGCTGTCACAAAAGGATGAATGGCTGCTGGATGTCCCAGGTTCAGATGTTTCTAAAGGGACAGGGAGGGAGGTAAAAGAGGTAGGGGAGTGGCATTGCTAATCACGGATAGTATCACAAGTGTAGAAAAGGAAGACGTCAGGAAGGGATCATCTCCTGAGATAGTATGGATGGACGTCAGAAACAGGAAGGAAGCAATCACTCAGTTTTGGGAGGGGGATGGTATACAAGTAGATGCCATGTGTAGAAGGACCATGAGGAGGGACAGGCAGTTGATAGGGCAAAACTGCAGTCACTGAAATCAGTTAAAGTGTAATAAGGGGGTAAAATCAAAAAAAGGTGATGAATACAGGAATGAAGGCATGCAGTGTTCAGAATAAGGTAAATGATTTTGCAGCACAATTAAAGATTGGCAGGTGTGACATTGTGTGCACCACAGAATCGGGGCTGAAAGGTCATAGTTGTGAGGTTACATATTGTATCGAATGAACAGGCAGGTAGTTGGAAGGGGTGGGGTGGCTCTGTTGGTAAAAAAATAAATCAAATCCTTAGAAAGAGGTGGCATAGGATCACAAGATGTAGAATCCTTGTGGGTAGAGATAAAAAACTACAGAAGTAAAACCACCCAGATGGGAGTTATATTCAGACTAGTTCCCAGGATGTGTTATAAATGGGAGATATAAAAGGTATGTGAAAAGGGCAATGTTCTGATAATCATGGTGGTTTTCAATATGTTGTTAGATTGGGGAAATCATGTTGATACTGAATTCCAAAGGAAGGAATTTGTAGAATGTCTATGAGATGACTTTTTAGAGCAGCTTGTGTTTGAGTCCAGTGGGGGAAATGTAATTCTGGATTGGGTGTTGTGTAATGCATGAGATTTGATTGCAGAGTGTGAGGTAAAGGAACCCTTAGAAGGCAATAATCATAATATGGTATAATTCACCCTGCAGTTTGGGAGGGAGACAATCAAGTCAGATGTATTACAGTGGAGTAAAGGGAATTACGGAGGCATGAGAGAGGAGCTGGCCAAAGTTGATTGGAAGGGGACTCCAGCAGGGATGATGGCAGAACAGCAATGGCTGGGGTTTCTGGTGCAATTTGGAGAGGACAGGATAGGTAAGTCCCAAATAAAGATTTATTCTAAGGAGGATGAGGCAACTGTGTCTGTCAAAGATAGAATAAAAGGAAAGGGAGGGTATACAATATAACAAACATTAATGGAAAAATAGGGGATTGGAAAGATTTTGAAAACCACCAGAAGTCCACTAAAAAGGTCATAAGGAGAGAAAAGATGAAACATGAAGGTAAGCTAGCCAATGACATAAAATATACCAAAATGTTTTCAAATGTATAAACAGTAAAACAGAGCTGAGAGTGGATATCAGACTGCTGAAAAATGACATTGGAGAGATGGTAATGGTGGATCAGAAATCATGGACAAACTTAGTAAAGTATTTTCTATCATCTTTACTTTGGAAGACAGAGGCAGGATGCCAGAAATTCGAGTGTGTCAGGAGGCAGAGGTCAGAGAGTGCCAGAGGTCCCATTTCTAGGCAGCATTCCGTGAGCTGATGAGAGAATTTATTTGAATGGTAGTTCAAGAAGTAGATTTTATAAACTCGAGGAAGAGATACAGGGATGGAGAAGGGGGAGTCTGGTAGGAGAGGACAGAACCATGGAGTTACTTCCAGAAATGCCCCCCTTTCACCATTCCCATTTCCCTCTCTCACCTCATCTCCTTACCTGCCCATCATCTCCTTCTGGTGTTCCTCCCCCTTTTCTTTCTTTCATGACCCTCTGTTCTCAGCTATTAGATTCCCCCTTCTCCAACCTTGTATCTCTTTCACCAATCAACTTTCCAGTTCTTTACTTCACCCCTCCCCCTCTGTTTCACCTGTCACCTTGAGCTTCTTCCTCCCCTCCCCTCACCTTCTTACTCTGACTCCTCATTTCTTTTTTCTCCTGTCCTTCTGAAGGGTCTTGGCCCAAAACATCGACTGCTCTCTTTTCCATAGATGCTGCTTGGCCTGCTGAGTTTCTCCAGCATTTTGTGTGTGTTACTTGTAGCAGATTTTATGCTGCTTTCAGCAGTTATACTGCATTGATTGTTTGGGAAGGGCACAAACACTAGCATCTAATAAACTGGCCTGACAGACACAGATATTCAGTACCAGAAAGTCAAAGCTTCTTACTTTTTGCTCTGACCCAACGATGTGGAAAATATGACCACACACAGGTGCACTTTACTCAAATAACGGATGCTAAAGTGGAAGACAGAAAATCTTTGGCAGAAGGATGGTCTTCCTTGACTTGATATAATGCATATAATATGATCTAAACTCAAGAAAAAATATAAGTTGTTTTGTTAGCTTTCTCACTGTCAGAAGGATTCCACATAAGGCATGAAAAATGGCTTAACAGTAAGATAAAAAACATAAGTAAATGTATTGCTTCAATCACCCAGCATGAGAATCATTAGGAAAGGAAAAAAAAATTTGCAGCCAAATTTTGCAAACTTAAGCATCTGGAGAAGTTTCAGAGGTCAAAATAGAGTTAGCTCCAATGGGAAGAAATACCTGTTTATGCAGTATTATCCACCATATGCAGCTGACATGCTACATGGATGTTAGCATATGCAAAGCAAAAACAAATTTTCAATTATCACACAAGTTAGACAATATTTTGGTGTGTGGATGGAATATCCTGCAGAACATATTTTTGAGCCAATGTTTTGGACATTTGTTCATGGAATGAGATGAGAAGTAAATTAAATCTCAGCAGTGGAAAGATTTACAATATTTCAATTGTTCATCTGCATGTCTGTTAAATAAATGAACATGTGGCTCATTCACAATAGTAACACTAAAAGGTGAGCTAAAAAATCTGAATCAAATGTGAAATGACTCAGACATTTCAAGCCACAATTGTAGCAGCTCAAGATACATTGAATATTCAGCAAACATTTGCAAACCTTTAGAAATGCATCTCTGCAGAGGTGAGATGTTCCTCTCAGCTAATACTTCCTTTGGATTGAATCATTCTTATGGTTGTAAACAATCTTCCTTGATAATTTGATTTTTTTTTGTTTATTTGCTCCTGGTGATCTCTGTTCTTCCGTATCTTAAAATCACACCATCACATGAGCTCCAGGCCCTAACCTCTGAATTCCAAACCACTGCTCCCTCACTCCTCTTCTCCATCTCACCAATTCAAATTTCTCCTATCAGCTGATGCATGATATTTCTTCCAGGAGGAAGAAGTTTCACCTTGCTTTACTCTTTTTGTTTTTAGCATCCTGTGGGGAACCAACATCAGTGTTCCCACTGAG
Source organism: Hemitrygon akajei (assembly GCF_048418815.1). NCBI lineage: Eukaryota > Metazoa > Chordata > Chondrichthyes > Myliobatiformes > Dasyatidae > Hemitrygon > Hemitrygon akajei. Next base: position 52,629,307 of record NC_133129.1, read on the forward strand.
ATCTAATACAGAATATTACAGATCCAATTTAGACGTATGTAGGTTAACATCATAATTACTACTAGCTGCAAAATTTTGCTTTAAAACTATGAATAATGAAAATGCAAAGGCTGAAGTCCAAGCTTTGCTATCAACTAACGCTGTGATTGTTTCTCAATATTGATTCTTTGGCTTCAGATAACATTCTTTCTTTCTGTTTGTATGACAATTGGCCACTTTTACTTGTAGTTCTTCTTCTCTTTACTATTGCTTTGTCTCATTACACTTTATAGATCAGATAGACTAAACAAGCAGCAATTTACAAGGAGGAAGAAGTATGGTCATTGTTTAACCGCCTCTATTATATTGCCTTAACAGCAAAATTCCCTTTGTTCTACATTTGACATTCCCTTTCCATCCTTCTCTGCTACCAACAAATAATCTGCTTGAGGAACTCAGTGGGTCAAACAGCATCTGTGGGGCGGGGGGACGGGGGAAGGAATTGTCAAAACCATGCATCAGAAGTTCCTTCCAACAACCCCTCCCCCACAGATTCTGTTCAACTCATTGAGTTCTTCCAGGTCTTTGGCTTCTGTTGCACTCATGTGAGTTTGAACATGATTAACGAATTCTATTTATTTCATTTATTGCGATAATGTTTTGACTAGGCCCTTCTGGCTCTTCAAACCACGTCACCCCCTGATTTAATCCTAGGCTAATCACAGGGCAATTTACAATGATCAGTTAACCTACTAACTGGTATACCTTTGGACCGAGGGAGGAAACCAGAGCACCTGAGGGAAACCCACACGGTCACGGGTAGAACGCACATGCTCCTTACAGGCAGTTGTGGGAATTGAACCCCAGTCACTGGTACTGCAAAGCATTGTGCTAACCACTATACTACAGAGCCTACAGATTCTGGTAGAACAGGGAGCTGATGGGGTGAGTGGGTGGGTCGTCCATTTCTTTTGCTCTTTGTATATTAGCATATCCTTTGGAAAGACTCAAAAGGCTAGTTGCCTTTCCAGGCTCTTCCACTAGTCTGAAGAAGGTGTTGTCCTACTCATGAGAAGTGAGCAGTAACTCCCTAGTGTGACCAATATGAGCTGAACCATTATGGACGGTATGAAGTGAAGGCTGTTCTGTGATACTTCCTTCTCAAAAGCATCAGGACTACTTATTGAAGATATCCACTAATGTTGCATTCTTACCATTTTATTAGATAATTAGAAATTTAATTCATGTCTCAATATTTTCTTTGGAGTTTAAATAATGCACGATGCTATGGATTTTATGAAGCCAATTGAGGGACAAATATTTGTCTTCTTATTATATTATGTAATTATAAACAGGAAAAGGGATATAATGTCCCTGCAACCCTATGAAATATTTTATGACTGATTACTTTGTTTTTACTCCAAATGCCACAGTGCAAAGATTTTCATGATTTGTTGGTTTTCTCCCCTATTGACAACTTACAACCTTACTTTGCAAATGTTCCATCTCCTGTGGCCAAAACACATCCAGAGAAACCAATATCACAAAGTCAAAATGCAAACAAAGATTTTCTGCTTCCGTCATAGACTCACGGAAGCAAGTTCTCCCATTACCTTACTCATTATTCCTGCTGCTCAGCATGATTAAGGAATCCTGCAGTAAAAATAGAAAATAGCGTAAACACTCAGCAATTTCTGTTTTTTATTTCAGTTTGCCAGTACCTGCAGGTTGTTTTATTTTATTTTCAATCACTATGGAACTGATGATTCAGGTAAGGCCTTCCTTTTTCTCTTTAGGTGTCACAATCACGGATTCGGCTGTGCAGTAGATACGGCAATTGCGCCTGTGAATTTGCACGTCAGCAAATTATTATTTAATCATGATAGTATTTAACTCCATATTTGTTGTCGTAGTGCTTGTCGAGACTTGGACAGAGCATAGCAACACTTCGCTACTGTTTTGCATTCGGCCCTCCCTGAGATATTGGACTTTCAAATCAACTGACTCTGAAGACTAGCGGTATTTGTTTAATGTTTAGACGTTCTTTTCAGCCGCAGTGTAGGCTTCGTTTTTCTTTCAAGTTTTAGTTCACAGCTCTGTTTGGCCTAGCGTTTATTGTTTTATTTTCCCTTTAACACTGTTCGTATTAAAGTCTGTGAACTATCAACCTGCTTCAGTGTCTCTCACTCTGCACTTGGGCCATATCTGTACAGTATCTACGATGACAAATATAGATTTGAATACTATCACGGTTAAATAATAATTAGCTGACACGTGCAAATTCACAAGAACAGTTGCTGTATTTACCATGCTTCCTGATCTGTGGTTGTGACATTAGGATTAGGAAAAATGGTCCAATCATTTCAGCCTTTGCTCAAGTGAGCTCTGTAGAGAGAGAACTTAATTGAATCTGCTCCACTCCACACAATGTCAATATCCATTGGATTTTGTCAACTTAAGAACTTGGATTCATTGATTGCCATCAAGTAAGACAGCATGAGAACAGGCTCTTCAGCCCAATACACCTGTCATTAAGCACCTGTCTGTACTAATCCCATTTACCAGCACCTGGTCCATATGCAGCATTTGTGGGAGGAAAGGAGCAGGGGATGTTTCGGGCCATGACCTTGAATCAGTCCTCATGCTGCTAGACTTTCTGAGTCCCTCCTAATGCTTGTTTGTTGCTCTGTAGCCTTCCATGTTTCTGTGATCCAAGAACTCACGTAGATTTTCCTCAAATGTTGTGAGAGTCTATCTCTGTCATCCAATATAATCAAAGACCGAACATAACTTCTCTCTTCTTTCCCTTCCCATTAGACAGAATATACAAAAGCCTGAAAGCATGTACTACAAAGCTCAAGGATAGCTTTCATCCCAATGTTATAAGACTATTGAACATTCCTCTTGCAAAAGAAGGCGGCTTCTTGACCTCCCAATCTACCATGTCATGGTCTTGCACCTTATTGTCTCCCTGCACAGCATTTTCTCTGTAACTTTAACACTTTGTTCTGCATTCCATTATTGCTGTTTCCTTCTACCACCTCAATGCACGGATGTGATGAAGTGATCCCCATGGATGGCATGAAAACAAAATTTTTCACTGTGCATCAGTACATGTGACAATAAAAAATATGTTATCTTTTATGGATTTGAGCAACCATATCTCCTGCTTTGTGATAGTCATTGACTTTTGAAATAAGGACTGGCTGCACTGTATAGCTATACTGAAGACCCTACATTTGGAATGTTTGTACACATGGTACCTTGCATGTCATGGATGCGATCCTATTTTAAAACAAAATGAATGATAAACAGTGGAGGTAGGAAATGGTAGTTTACAAGATGGCGGCATGTATGGACACAGTGGCCACTCCTGATCTAACCTACAGGTGAAATTTCTTGTCCTGTTTATCTTTCCGACTGAAAAACATTGCTGAACATTAATAACACTGAAATGTGCAAGTCTACCTTGCCAAAGTTCCACCAGCACGTCAACTTTGCAACCAGAGGAGAGAATATATCAGATTTGGGACCTGGTTTATACCAATGTTTGTAGAGCCTACAAGGCTATTTTCTGCCCTCACGTTGGATACTCAGACCACACATCCATTATGCTAATCTCTGCAAATCAGTTCACAGGGAGGTCAGGACCTGGCCAGAAGGTGCCACCTCAGCACTACAGGACTGCTTCGAAGCATGAACTGGAGCATAGTCAGAGAGGTGGCTACCTACAAGTATCACATCAACATGTGGGATTGGTGACTGGCTACATAAGAAAGTGCATTGAGGATGCTAACATGATTAAGCAGTACACTGCCAGAGCAAACTGGACACGATGGCTGACTGCAGAGGTTCATGTACTGCTTAAGAATCGGGACAATGCCTTCAGATTGGTGGTCAGTACAACTCTAAGGTCAGCAAGAGCTGCTCTCCCATGCATCAGGAAGGCAAATCGTGAGAATGCATAGAAAATCCATTGTGACACCCGGGACGGGACACACGGCATATGTGGTAAGGTATACAAACCATAATGAAATACAAGTTCACCCTGTGCGTCAAGAACAGTGACACCTCCCTTCCTGACAGGCCGAATGCTTTCTTTGCATGATTTGACAAATTGAATGATGTGACATCGAGGGAAGACTCCTCTCTTCCTGACGAGCAGGCACACTGACTGGCCTCTACCAAGTTGAGGAGGACCCTAGCCGGGGTAAACTCATACTAAGCTGCAGGGTCGGACAAAATGTCTGGTCATGTGCTGGGAGACTGTGCTACCCAGCTAACAGAGGTCTTAATGGATATCTTTAATACTTCTCTGAAAAGGTTCTCTGTCCCTGCAGGCTTCAAGGCAGCCACAATCACTCCAGTGCCCAAGAGTAATGGTAGCTGGCCTAAATGATTACCAACCAGTGGCACTGACTTCAACAGTCGTGAAGTGCTCTGAGTGGCTTTTAATGGATCATATAAAATCCCACCTTCCAGCTATAATTGGACACTTTCCAGTTCACCGACTGCTCAAAATGGTCTACTGATGATGCCATAGCCTCAGCCCTCCACTCTGCCCTGTCCCACCTAGAAAACGAAGCCTCATATGTCAGGTTGTTGTTCATCAACTTCAGCTTGGTGTTTAACACAATCATCCCTCAGAGGCTAGTGTTGTTGGGGTTCAACAACCCTCCCTGTATCTGGATCTTGGACTTTTTGATGGGAAAACCCCAGACAGTCTGAGTTGGCAGGAACATCTCAAGTCCCATCACACTGAACAATGGGGCCCCTCAGAGTTGTCACTCGGCCTGCTGCTGTCTCACGACCACACCTCCGGATTCAGCTAAAACTGCATCATCCACTTCACTGATGATACTACATTAGCAGCAATGATGAGTCAGTATACAGAGAGGAGGTAGAGAGGCTTGACAAATGGCGAGCGAACAGAACAACATCCTGAGTCTCAATGTGGACAAGACAAAAATGATTGTGGACTTCAGAAAGGCACAGGTCAACCACTCCCCATTGCACACCAATTGCTCTGCTGTGGAGAGAGTGAAGAGCACAAAGTTCCTCGGTGTGCACATAATGGTTGATCTAAGATGGATGCACAACACCTCCTCGCTAGTCAAGAACGCACAACAGTGTCTACTTTTCTGAGGAGATTGAGGTGTGCCAGGCTTCCTGCCCCCATTCTAACACCGTTCTACAGGAACACCATTGAGAGTGTCTTTAGTGTCCTTGTGTGGTATGGACGCCACAAGACAGAATGTAAAACCCTAGAGGACAGTAAAACTTCCGAGATGATCATTGGGTCGTCGTCCCCCCCATTGTTTGGGGCATTGCAGACGAAGGACCCGAAGCATTGTTGAGGATTCCTACCGCCCGCCTCAATCCCAGTGACCCACTACCATCAGGAAGGAGGTAAAGACTAGGACTACCAGACTGGGTAACAACTTCTTCCCTCAGGCTGCGAGTCTAATGAATACCCTGCCACCACAGATACTGTTTACCTGTGCTGCATTTTACTACATGCATTTTGAATCATAATTCACAGACTTGTTTATAGTATAATTAGGGTGGCAGGGTGGAGATAAGTCTCTACTAAGGGAGGTGTAAGGCACTTCTTCCCTCCACTAACCTGCAGGTCAGCCTTGGTCAAGGTGTAGCACCTGCTTAGCACCCTGATCAGGGTCACGTAAAGCCATAGGTGGATGGTCATATGAGCAGCTGGTGCATATCACAAGTCCTGATAGTGCGACCACTGACAGCAGGCAGACAATATCAGAAGAGTATGGATACTGGCAGAAGAAAGCAATAGCAAACCACTTCTGTAGAGAAATTTGTCAAGAAAATTCTTGATCAAGACCATGATCACTCACTTCAAACAACACGTTTCACAATGATGATGATGATAATAGCATAATATTTTGGATGGCGTGCTGTGTGTGAGTATGTGTTGGGGTAGTTGCCCCATTGTTTCATTTGGTTGTATATATGTACAATCAGATTATAATAAACTTGAACTTAAAATAGCAGTTTCATTTCTGTATTCAAAATCAGAAGAATGCACTTTTGGTTGACCATGAGCTTTTTCAGTACTTTGGCATCAAGGACTCTCTCCACTCAATATCACAAGGACCATTCAAAGTCCTCCAGCCACGATTGGGAGCAGATCTCAGCTTGCACACTGCCTGTCTTTTTTTAACTCACTGAAATAAACATACTTACAGTTTCCCTCGTTCAGGTCAATTCCACACAATCTGAGCAATAAACTGCATGGTAAAACATCTCTTAAACAGCTGAAATGAATAGTACTCTTTTCCAGTGGACTTCATTTTTCACTGAAAACCATTATACTATTAGTCGTCATTTGATTACTTATTGTAGAACAACTGCGAAGTGTACATAGTTTTATACTTTATCCACACAGGCGATCCTCAATTTAAAGACACACAAGTTATGATCTTTGTTTAATATCATTGACACTTTGGGGCACCACGTGTTTCTGGCATTTCCTATGAATGCCTGCAACAAAATGAATCTCAGGGTTGTAGTTGGACTTTGATAATAAATTTACCTTGAACTTTGAATACATCTATCTTTCATCAGAATGGACACTTCTTATCCATTAGAATAAACTGCTTCAAAATAACTAAAAAGCATTCCCCGCAGCCTTTTGATTAACAAAATGTTTTCCAGGACTGCATTTTTAAAATCCATTCCAAGGGAGTTAATTTCTCATCCCGAAATGCCCTAGAGAAGGTGGAGAGGGTGAGATGCCTGCTTGAATTTACAATGTTATTAGAGGGAAGTTCCTGTGTTTTGACACATTGGTGATAAAAGAACAGCAGTATACAATATCTCCAGGTCAGGAATGTGTGTGGCTTCAAGGGATGTGTAACTTTTATAAGACAAAGAAAAGCCTTTCATTTTTTAGTTGCGGAATACGACCTTGGGGTTAAGGTTATACCATAAATGCTGGCATACAGTCATATGACCTGCCACCCACCAAACAACAGCCCATAGAATGGTAGTGAACAGGAACAAGCCCCTTGACCCAAAATATAGTGCCAAACTAATTAAATAAATAATTGAATGCCTACTCCTTCCTGCCTACCCAAGCTCTCCATCCTTCCAATCTGTGCACTTTCATATGGCTATCTAAGGGCCTCTTAAACACCTCTATTTCATTTGTCTCCACTCCCATCCCAGCAGCACATTCCAGGCACCCTCTGCTGTCTGTGTAAATAAAAAAACTTGCCCTGCACATTTGCTGTGATATTATCATCTCCACCATACCCCTCTCCTCCCCCCAACACACACACACCTTAAATGCATGCTCTCTAGTACACCACATTTAAACTCTGGGAAAAATTATGTCTACAAAAAAAACTGAAAAACTTCTACAGATGTACATTGGAGAGCATTCTGACAGGCTGCATCACTGTCAGGTATGGATGGGCGGTGGGATGGAGGTGGGGGGGCTACTACACAGGACCGAAAGAAACTGCAGAGGGTTGTAAATTTAGTCGGCTCTATTTTGGATACGAGCCTACAAGGTATCCAGGACATCTTCAAGGAGTGTTGTCTCAGAAAGGCGGCGTCTATTATTAAGGACCTCCAGCACCCAGGGCACGCCCTTTCCTCACCTGTTACCATCAGGTAGGAGGTACAGAAGCCTGAAGACACACACTCAGCAATTCAGGAACAGCTTCTTCTCCTCTATCCCCCCCACAATTTCTAAATGGACATTGAATCTGTGAACATTACATCACATTTTTAATATATATTATTTCTGTTTTTGCATGATTTTTTAGTCTATTAAAATTATTTATTATTATTATTCCCCTTCTTTATATTACGTATTGCATTGATACTGCTGCTGCAAAGTTAACAAATTTCACAACATATGCTGATGGTAACATACCTGATTCTGATACTATTCTATACTGCTCATAGTCTAATGGAATTCTGTCAAGACTCATTCACTCGAAAGAAAACAACCCGAGTCTACCCATATTTATCTCCTGATAGCACACAACCTCTATTCCAGCCTCAGCTCATTGTAAACTTCTTCTGCACCCTTTCCAGAGCCTCCACATTACTCCCATCTGTGGGGCAACCAGAAATGAATGCAATATTCTAGATACAGCCTAACTAGAGTTTTATAACGTTACAACATAACCTCCAGATTCTTTAAAACAATGTCTCAACTAATATAGGCATTCATGCTATAAACATTTTTTGCACTCTTATCAACGTGTGTGTGACTTTCAGTGAGCTTTGGACCTGAAGCCCAAGATCCCCAGTATAAATCGACACTTAAGTGTCTTGCCACTAACAGTGTTCAGTGCCATCACATTTGATCTCCAAAATTACACACCTCACACCTTAAGCCATATTAACTGCCATTTCTTTGTCCATATCTGAAAATGACTCATATCTTGCTATATCCTTTGGTAATTTTTTTTATCCAGAACACCACCAATAATTGTATTGTCTGTGAATCTACTAACCCACACATCCACATTTTCATCCTGGTTATTTGTAAACTATATCACAAACAGTAGGAATCCCAGTACAGATACCTGCAAAACACCATTGATCACGGGCTTCTAGCCAGAATAATTCCCGTTGTCTAGTATCATCTGTCTCCTATGCCATTATACTTATCGAAGAAAGTGCCTGCTACACTCCTCTGAGTGCTCAGCAAAGTTGCTGAACGTTCACATCGCAAACTTTTTTTTTTGGCCACTTCTCTCAGGTAGAAAGACAGGTAGAGAACAATGTCAGATGTTTCCATTAGACCATGAGACATAGGAGCAGAATTAGGCAATCTGGCCCATCGAGTCTACTCTGGTATTTAATCATGGCTGATCCTTTTTCCTTCTCCTGCTTAACCCCAGTTCCTGGCCTTCTCCCTGTAACTTTGATGCTGTGTCCAATCAAGAACCTATCAATCTCTGCCTTAAATACACCCAACAACCTGGTCTTCACAGCTGCATGTGGTAACAAATTCCAAAATTCACCACCCTTTGGCTAAAGAAATTTCTCCACATCTGTTTTGAAAGGGCGTCCCTCTTTCCAGAGGCTGTGCCCTCGTCTTAGGCTCTCTCAACATGGGAAACATCCTTTCCACATCTACTCTGTCTAGGCCTTTCAACATTCAAAAGGTTTCAATGAGATACCCTTCATCCTTCTGAATTCCAGCGAGTACAGACCCAGAGCCATCAAATGTTCCTCGTATGATAACCCTTTCATTCCTGGAATCATCCTTGTGAACCTCCTCTGGACCCTCTCCAATGCCAGCACATCTTTTCTAAGATGAGGGGCCCAAAACTGTTCACAATACTCAAGGTGAGGCTTCACTAGTGCCTTACAAAGCATCACATCCTTGCTCTTGTATTCTAGACCTCTTGAAATGAATGCTAACATGGCATTTGCCTTCCTCAACCACTGACTCAACCTAAAAGTTAACCTTCAGGGTGTTCTGCACAAGGACTCTCAAGACTCTTTGCATCTCAGATTTTTGGATTTTCTCCCCATTTAGAAAATAGTTCACACATTTATTTCTACTACCAAAGTGCAGGACCATGCATTTTCCAACATTGTATTTCATTTGCCACTTTCTTGCCCCTCCTCCTAATCTGTCTAAGTTTTTCTGCATCCTACCTGTTTCCTTAACAGTATCAGCCAATTCACCAACCTTTGTATCATCTCCAAAATTGGCAACAAAGCCATCTATTCCATCATCTAAATCATTTATATACAACATAAAAAGGGGTCCCAACACCGACCCTATGGAACACCACTAGTCACTAGCAGTCAACCAGAAAAGAATCCTTTTATTCCCACTCGCTGCCTCCTACCAATCAGCCAATGCTCTAACCATGTTAGTAAGCTTTCTGTGATACCATGGGCTCTTAACTTGGTGAGCAGTCTCATGTGTGGGACCTTGTCAAAGGCTTTCTTGAAAGTCCAAATATACAACATCCACTGCATTCCTTCATCTATACTACTTGTAATCCCCTCAAAGAATTCCAACAGGTTCATCAGGCAGGATTTTCCCTGAATGAAACCGTGCTGACTTTGTGCTATCTTGTCCTGTGTCACAAAATACTCCACAACCTCATCCTTAACAATTGACATCTTCTTAACTACTGAGGTCAGGCTAACTGGTCTATAGTTTCCTTTCTGTTACCTTCTTCCTTTCTTAAAAAGTGGAGTGACATTTGCAAGTTTCCAGTCCTCTGGCACAATGCCAGAGTCCAATTAATTTTTGAAAGGTCATTTCTAATGCCACCACAATCTCCAGCACTACCTCTTTCAGAACCCTGGGTGACTTAAGTACCTTTAGGTCTTTCAGCTTTTTGAGCACCTTCTCTCTTGTAATAGTAGCTGCACCCACTTCTCTTCCTTCACACACTACAACATCAAGCATACTCCTAGTGTCTTCTGCAGTGAAGACTGTTGCAAAATACTCACTTAGTTCATCAGCCATCTCTTTGCCCCTGTTATTATTTCTCCCGCCTCATTTTCTAGCGGTCCTATATCCACTCTCTTTCTCTTTTATTTTTAACATACTTGAAAAATCTTGCACTATCCACTTTGATATTATTTGCCAGCTTGCTTTCATATTTCATCTTTGCCCTTCTAATGATATTTTTAGTTGCTCTCTGTAGGTTTTTAAAAACTTCCCAATCCTCTATCTTCTGACTAATTTTTGCTTTGTTGTAAGCCCTTTATTTTGCTTTTACAATAGCTTTGACTTCTTTTGTCAGCCATGGTTGTACTATTTTACCATTGGAGCATTTCATTTTTTTGGAATAGATATGTCCTGCACCTTTCTCATTTTCCCCAGAAATGTACGCCCTTGCTGCTCTGCTGACATCCCTGCTAGCAGCTCCTCCTGTTTCACCCTGGCCAACTCCTCTCTCAAGCCATTGTAATTTCCCTTACTCCACTGAAATACTGCCACATCAGACTTTACTTTCTCCCTGTCGAATTTCAAGTTGAACTCAATCATATTGTGATCACCGATTCTTAAGGTTTCTTTTACCTTTAGCTCCCTAATCACCCCCAGTTCATTACATAACATCCAATCCAGTATAGCTGATCCCCTAGTAGGTTCAAAGACAATCTGCTCTAAAAAGCTATCTCTTGAGCAATATTGGAAATATACATTTAAATATAACTGAGATATTAAATATGCAACACAGCTCCCTGCTTATCCTGATAAATCAGTGAAGTCAATCATCAAGAAATGGAAAGAATATGGCACAGCTGTAAATCTGCCTAGAGGAGGCAGTTCTCCAAAACTGAGTGACTGTGTAAGAAGGGGCATAGTAGACGAGATCACCAAGAGACCTATGACAACTCTGGAGGAGTTACAAGCTTCAGTGGCTGAGATGGGAGATTGCGCATACAACAACGGTTGCCCAGATGCTTCATCAGTTGCAGCTTTATGGGAAAGTGGCAAAGAGAAAGGCTATGTTGAAAAAAACTCAGATGAAATCTTGGCTAGAGTTTGCCAGAAGGCATGTGGGAGAGTCTGAAGTCAGCTGGAAGAAGTTCTACGGTCTGATGAAAAGAAAATTGAACTTTTCGGTCATCAAACCAGACATTATGCTTGGAATAATCCAAACACTGTACATCTTCAAAAACACAGCATCCCGACCATGAAGTATGGTGGTGGCTGCATCATGCTGTGGGGATGCTTCACTGAAGCAGGCCCTGGAAGGCTTGTGAAGATAGAGGGTAAAATGAATGTAGAAAAATATGGGGGAATCCTGGAGGAAAAGCTGATAATGTCTGCAAGAGAAATGCAACTTGGGTGAAGATTTGTTTTCCAGCAAGACAATGACCCTAAGCATAGCCAGGACTGGCTTAAAAACAACAAAGTTAATGTCCTGGAGAGGCCAAGTCAGAATCCAGACCTCAATCCAATGAGAATTTGTGGTTGGACTTGAAATGGGCTGTTCATTCATAATTCCCAGGAAATATGACATAGCTTGAACAGTTTTTTTTTAAAAGAAGAATGGGGAAGAATTGCAGTGTCCAGATGTGCAAAGCTAATGAAGACCTATCCACACAGACTCAAGTCTGTAATTGCAGCCAAAGGTGCATATATTAAATATGACTTGAAGGGGATGAATACTCATGCAATAAGCATTTTTTTGTGTTTTATATTTGTATCTAATTTAGATCACTTTGTAGAGATCTGTTTTAACTTTAGAAACATAGAAAACCTACAGCACAATACAAGCCCTTCGGCCCACAAAATTGTGCTGAACATGTTCTTACCTTAGAAATTACCTAGGGTTACCCATAGCCCTCCATTTTTCTAAGCTCCATGTACCTATCCAGGAGTCTCTTAAAAGACCCTATTGTATCTGCCTCCACCACCGTTTCCAGCAGCCCATTCCACGCACTGACCACTCTCTGCGTAAAAAAACTTACCCCGACATCTCCTCTGTACCTACTTCCAAGCACCTTAAAACTGTGCCCTCTCGTGCTAGCCATCTCAGCCATCGGATAAAGCCTCTGACTGTCCACACGGAAAGCCTCTCATCATCTTATACACCTCTATCAGGAACACACTTTCTGCAAGGGTGCAGGTGCTGATGCTGCTCCAAAAATAAGCCTATTAAAGCAGTAAAGCCCTTTGTCAATGTTTATGGTGAGAAACACTTTGGTCTTTTCTTCCACTTACATCTGTAGGTAGCCTCAGCTAAGCTCACTGTGCAGGCATGCTTCTCTCCAGAAAGGTTTGCACAGGTATCCTCCATTCTGAGCAGAGGGTTGTCATGGTGTTGACTGACAAGTGACTGAACCCAGGGGTGGAGGAACAACAGACTCCCATGTTGAGATAGAAACAAGAGTTTATTCATGGGAATTCCAAATAACATTGATGACTTGACCGAGTGACACCATGAGATGAATTGTTCTCCAAACACAAGGACCCCTGTGATCAGCACTAATTGGGTGTTCACTTTAAATGAGCACAGTATGCTGAAAACCCATGCCAGTCAAAATAAATTTGACAAGGTTAAACATAAAGCACAAGGGCTTAATGACTCCAGATAAGACAAAAAAAATAACAAAAACAAGTGCATAGGCCGACAGGGCTCATGACAGAACCTCACTCCCAAAGGCTGGGGCATGACGGCCCAGGGAAACCTGGGATACTTGAGACAGGGCTGGTAAATTTCAGACAGATCTGATGCTTTCAAGAGAGGGATGGAAAATTTGACACAGGCCTGATGCTCTCAAGGCAGCATGGTAATCTTGGGAAAATTGCATATAATTTGGGGACATGGGATATAACTTGGGGACATTGCATATAACTCGGAAATATTGTATGTACCATGGAAACATGGAATTTAACTCGGGAACATGGAGTAATCCTCAAACCTTTTGAACTGTGGGAGACCCAGGAAACATTGATGATCTTGAACAGACTAGAGAAACTAGGAACATGGACTCGAGACACTAGGAATGTAGCCCTGGGACAAGCACTCAGAATAGAAGGCAACTTCATCTCCAGCCTACTGTCATTCCAGTTGTTGTTGAACTTCCACATTTATGGCGCGGAGTCCTCCTGACAAGGAGTGTGCTGACAAAATGACTGAACCCAGGTGTGGAGGAACAACAAACTCCCATGTTGAGACAGAAACAAGAGTTTATTCAGAGGAATTCCAACTAAACATCGGTGACTTGATGGAGCGACACAGTGAAATGAATCATACTCCAGACACAAGGACCTCACAATAAGTGCTAATCGGGAGCCTGCTTTAAATAATCACTGTACACTGAAAACCCATGCCGGTCAAACTAAGCTTGACAAGGTTAAACAGAAAGCACAAGGTCTTAATGACTCTAGATAAGAAAACAAATACATGTGCACAGGCTCATGACGGAGGGTATCGATCTACTCTCAATACTGGGTTGATGGTGACCTTAAAATCACTGAAGATCCTGACAGACCCATCCTTCTTGCAAACTTGTGTTGCCCGTGGGCTCCATTTAACCCTGGAAGGAATTCCTACAGCCTCCATGTGATCTAGCTCACTATTGCAGATGGTATAAGGAATCAGATGGGCTTTGTAAAACTTGGGTGTGGGAATTACATTTAACAAAAGTTTACCCTTGACGTGCTTGAGTTTTCCACTGCCATCCTTGAACACTTTTGTGGCATCAGCCAGTACATTTCTTAATTTGCTTTCAACTAATTATTTTGCAGGGGTTGTGGAACGCAAGTCGAGTTATAGTTGTCTCAGACAATCGTGGCCCCACGACGCTGGTCTTCCTCTGTTTACCACATCGAGGCCCAATGTGGTCCAATGTGTTTCACTGCTACAAATGCTATTCCTGCAGGAGTTATCTTTATCCAGTATGAGTTCTCAGTTGGATATCTGCAGGCTTCAGTTCAGTATCTTTGAAATACCATTCAAACATATTTGGAGCCGAGCCAGTGTCCAATTCCATTTGAATTAATTTGCCATTCACTTCTGGTGGAAGCCATATTGCTTGTATCCTGTCAGTTCTTGCATTGTAAATCTCAAGGCTACCCAGTCACTCTCATCATCATCAGATTTTTCAACATCAGCATGCAGATTCATGTTCTTTTTGAAACTACAACTTGACTTGTTATCTCTAACTCTTCCAGTACAGTCCATTTGTTTTGCCTGCCCGACACGCTCTTGGTATGTGTCCTACTTGGTTGCATTTTCTGCAAGTTTGGCCTTTAAACTTGCATTGGTCTGGTGTATGTGAGCCCCTGCCAGAATGGAAACACTATTTGTTCAGCCAGTGTCAGTTGTGTTTAGATATTACAATTTTGTTCACACTCACTTTCATTACTGACAGCAACTCAGTAGTGTCTCTGGGTGCTGTTTGCATTGATACAGCGATTGCTATTTGCCATTCATATCAGCAAAGCACATCTCGGTTGGCTTGGTTGCAGCAGTTAAACTTCCAAGCAAACTGAATTCTTTTTGACCTATTTCACTCTTTAAAATTGGCATGCACTTTTCATTGGCTATTTCATTTGCTTTAAAATATGGCTCAATTTGTTCTGTATAAATCAGTCAGTTAACTGTTGTGCAATAAAAACATATCTATCCTTCTGGTGGAGCCAGCCTGTTCTGTTTTTTTTACAAATTTATTAATATTAATTATTATAACTATTGTTATTGTCATTACCTGGTAGTCACTGTTTATGAACCTGTGAATTTCACTGGTCTTATGCCTTTTATTTAACTCAAATGTCTCTCTCTCTCCCCTTCCAAAGAATAAAATGTGCACTGCTTCAACAAGTAGGTCGTCGCCGTGGGTTCATTTGAAAACTTACCCAGCACCACTGTTATGTTTTATAACTTTAAAAACTAATTGAATGAAAAATATGGGAGCTGGGAGATGCTTGTCTACTTCCATTTTACTGTACAGAGGTGTGCACATATGATGGTGTAACGACATATGCCATTCATGTACCTTTACATATAACATGTAATAAATTATGTAAACAACCAGAGTACTTAATCAAGCAACATATTCACAATATCACTCAAGTATTACTGAAATATTAAACACATAACACATCCAAGCTTCATCTTCTTTCATTGATCAATTTGATTTGTAATAAGCATTTCGGTACTTTAAATTAAAGGTGGGATGTGTAACTTAATTACAAGGCTTAATTGAAAATTACAAACCATGATCCATGGTTAGTCAGTACTCCATTCTCTAAACCTTTGCTTTACTTTGTCAGGAGGTTAACCAGCAAACCTTAAAAAACAGAAGTTACTGCAATGTGATTGAGTGATAGAGTGGCAGAGGATAGAAACAAACCATTTGGCCAAATCATCCAAGCTGAACAAGATGCCTGTCTAAGTTGTTCCCATTTGCTGACACTTGGTCTATATCCTTCAAAATCTTTCCTAACTACATACTTTTCCAAGTTGTCTTTTAAATATTGTTATTGTACCACTTTCTCTGATAGCTCATTCCACTGCCCTCTGCATGATAAATTCCCCCTTTCACCTTAAACCTGTGGCTTTTTTTCCCCCTGATTCCCTGTCTCTGGGGAAGAAATGACCGTACATTCAACCTACCGATGCCCCTCGTGATCTTATACACCTCAATAAGGTCACCCCACTCTCTTACACTCCCATGAGTGAAGTCCTATTTGCTCAAACTCTCTCTGTAACTCAGATCCTCAAGCCTTGGCAACATTCTCTTAAATATTTTCTGCTCTATTTCCAGATTAATGATGGCTTTTCTATAGATGGTTAACCAAAGTTTGTTGACATTATTATTATTCTCATTTGGTTTTAATTATGCATTCTCTCAAATAGCAATTGCTGGTACAAAACCTTTTACTAAAGTTTCAGTTTGCTACTCATTATGAACAAGACTAGCCAGTGCTCACTGATGGAATATACAGAAATCATTGATTTGGAATAAGCAGACATGGTATGTGACCGTGTATATTAGTTTAGCTGCAAAGTTAATTGCAATGCTGTCATCACTTGTAGAGCCAGTCTCCATTTGAGAAACTCTAACAAAGCAGGATTATCTAGAAATCAATATTATCCTTAACAAAATTCATCCACCATTAAGTGTGAAAATAACAGTGTGTGATTGTGATTATTAGTTTAGTTAAAGAAGGGGCTTCTTTGTCAAATTCCATATTCATTGAAACATGCAGATAAAATGAAGTAATGTGTAACTGTTAAGCAGCGTTTCTGTTAAGCACAATAATATTTGTACTGGCTTGGTCCATTGAAAAATGCAAATATTTCACATTGATTATAACTGAACAAAATAGAATGAATTTCATGAGCGCGAAGATTTCTCTTCTGACCATAGCAGTGATTTGACCAGCAAGTGCCTCCAAGTCTATCCGTAACCTAATTTCCAAACCTAATTTAACATCAGCGGCAAGATAATGTCTGTTCACTTGAAACAGTTCGTTGAACACACTCACAATTATATTCATTCCACTTAATTTGCTATGACTCAGACTGATGTTTATGGAGAAGAGGAGCTCTGGATGGGAAATTGTGAAGTGTGTCGGTTTCCTGGAAACCTTGTCGGAGAGATGGTACTCCGAAGGGACCACTGTCTGTGACAGAGTTCACAGCGGAGGAGAGATTAGGATTGAGTGAGAGACCACAGCAATGAAGCACCATCATCAGGGACTTCATGGGCAAGATGGAGAGAACTGAAATGGGGGTATAGGAGGCAAACTGCAGATTGCTGTTGTTGATGGAAACAGCATTATATAGAGTGGGTTTTTTCTGGTGAAGGTGGTGTTGGACTGAAATTAGTGGGTGTGAATTTGTGGAAGTCACGGCACAGAAAATGCCAGAGAATTTAGGCAAGGAAAAAAAAATCCCCTCCTCTTCTTGTAACATTTCAGCTATAACATCTATGAGCAGCACAGATACAAGCCATTATGCGGATCAAGATTTTCCTGTTCTTCTGCAGAGCCATCCAATTAGATACACACTTCTGATCTTATGCTCGTTCAATTTGTTTCCCTTTTAGATGCATGTCCAATTTCCTCTTAAGTGCTGCCTTTGAATGAGTTTACACATATCCTACAAGAGAGCAGGTTCCAAAACTTTCCCACTCATTGCATTTCCTTGAAACACTCTCAGTTTTTCTGCCATTCAACTTAAATGATCTTTGCTTGTTGACCCTCTAACCAATCCATATACTGTTGAAGCTGTTCATAAATTTCAGCACATCTCTCAAATTTTATAGCTGTTCCCTGCTGAGAGAGCAAACCCATCTTCTCAAAAAGCTAATTCAAATTTGGTGATAGTAATACTGCAGGATAATCTCATATTGACATTCGTTGGGTAAGGAAATTTGCTGCTCTTACCTAGTCTGTACTTTTTGCAATGCCGGATTCATCGTTGAATCCTTGGGAAATATCCAGTGTGGCATTTAATTTGCATCACACTTCAAGGTTCAAATAAAATAAAAAAATAAGATTTTGTGATGCACCATACTGACCAAAGTTACCTGCAGCCCAGATACTGTCTTTTGTCAACATATTTTTAATAATCGCAAGACCCTGTTGGACACTAAGAACTTGAAGTACTGCAGGTCTGCCCCATCAGCGCGTTGCTCATTGGTGGAGAAACTGAGGGAGCTGCGTTTGGCAGATCGTGCTGCTGTCTGCATCGGAGAGACATTGGAGGAGTTGGGTGTGTGAAGGCAGTTTGTTGTCTAACAGTGAGTGATCATCTGAGTCACTTTTCTTGTGTTCACAAGACCCTGCTGAACATTGTTAATGTAGAATGCTGCATTCACTGATTTATTAATGGAGAGCAGGTGTGAATGTTGGAAGGAGCTGCACAGCCTCGGTTGTAGCAAGGACTAGGCCTCAAACTATGGTGTCACCTGTTTATAGCTGCCGAGGACAGAGGTGTTAGAGTCAGTGCCTTCCATCAACGTGCTGGGAGCAGTGTGGCACGGTATCCAAGCAGGAATTAGTGCTGCTCCCCAGTGTTTGCTCAGCAGAAAACAAGCAGCATTGTGTTTGACTGCAGACTGCTGCAACATTCATGGACTCAAGGTCTAGGGCTATATTCTTAAAAATTAGAGTCAGAATCAGGTTGATTACGACACCAGAATGTGTCGTAAAATTTGTTAACTTAGCAGCAGCTGTTCAATGCAATACATGCAAGTGTAGAAAACAAAATGAATAAATAAGTTTCAGTAAGTGTATGTGTATTTTTGAATAGATTAAAAATAGTGCAAAAACAGAAATAATATATACTTTTAATAAGTGTGGTCATGTTCATGGGTTCAGTGAACATTTAGGAATCGTATGGTAGAGGGGAACAAGCTGTTTCTGAATCACTGAGTGTGTGCCTTCAGGCTTCTGTACCTTCTTCCTGATGGTAGCAAAGAGAAGAGGGCATGTCCTGGGTGTTGGGGGCTCTTAATAATAGACGTCACCTTTCTGAGGCAGCGCTCCTTGAAGATGTCTTGGATACTACGAGGGCTAATACCCAAGATGGAGCTGACTAATTTTACAACTTTCTGTAGATTCTTTGGGTGCTATGCAGTAGCCACCCACTCCCCATACCAGACAGTGATGCTCTCCATGGTACATCCATAGAGGTTTTTGAATGTTTTAGTTGAAAAGCCAAATCTCTTCAGACTCCTCATGAAATATAGCCACTGTCTTGTCTTCTTTATGGCTGCATCGATATTTTGGGACCAAGTTTGATTCTCAGAGTTCTTGACTCCCAGAATCTTGAAATTGTTTAATCTCTCCACTTTTGATCCCTCTATGAGGATTGCTTCATGTTCCTTTGTCTTATCCTTCCTGAGTCCTCAATCAGCTCTTTCATCTTACTGACATTGAATGTAAGGCTGTTGCTGCAACACCACTCAACTAGCTGGTATTACTCACTCCTGTACGCCCTCTTGTCTCCATCTCAGATTCTACCAACAATGGTTGTATCATCAGCAAATTTATAAATGGTATTTGAGCTATACCTAGCCACAGTCATGGGTACAGAGAGAGTAGAGCAGTTGGCTAAGCACACACCCCTGAGGTGCACCGGTGTTCATCGTCAGTGAGGAAGAGATATTGTCACCAATCCACACAGACTGTGGTCTTCCGGTTAGGAAGTTGAGGATCCAATCACAGAGGGAGGTACAGAGGTTCTGTCATTTATCAATCAGGATTGTGGGAATGATGGTATTAAATGCTGCACTCTAGTCAATGAACAGCGGCCTGATGTAGGTGTTTCTATTGTCCAGTTGATCAAAGGCTGTGTGAAGAGCCATTGACCTATTGTGGTGGTAGGCAAATTGCAGTGGGTCCAAGTCCTTGCTGAGGCAGGATTTCATTCTAGCCATAACTAACCTCTCAAATCACTTCATCACCATAGATGTGAGTGCTACTGGGCGATAATTGAGGCAGCTCACACTGTTCTCCTTGGGCACTGGTATAATTGTTACCCTTTTGAATCAGGTGGAAACTCCTGAATACAGCAGAGAGCGGTTGCAAATGACCTTGGGTACTCCCCTCCAGTTAGTTGGCACAAGGTTTCAGAGACTTACCAGATGCTCCATCGGGGCCTGTCACCTTGCGACCAGTAACTGCATTTTATTGATATATGTGCTTGCTACCTTGCATGAGTTATGTGTGCTTCGTGCTGTGTATGACTGTTGGTACTATGTTTTGTACCTTGGCCCCAGAGTAACATAATTTCATTTGGCTGTATTCATTTATGGTTGAATGACAATTAAACTTGAACTCGAAGTTTGCACTGGGTTTTTCAGTAAATGACAAAGAACACCAGATTCCTTAATCTGCGACAAACTACCTTGACCTGAGGGGTTAGTGGTGAACCTGGTATAACATCCTCATTGCAAACTGAACCATACATGCAATCATAAGCATCCTTGGGGTCAATCTACCAATAATGCCACTGAGACATGATTACCAAATAACTAAATGATTCCTTTCCTGACTATGTCACTGTCCCATTGGTCTTCACCCAACATCAGCACATAAGGGACCAATTCACCATCCTTGACTTCTATAACTGAGAGCTCTCACATTTTCTGCCACAGGGGGTGCGTACACACTCTACACAGACAGAAGAGAAGGTCAGGAGATAATTTTTAATGTTACTATGTTATAAATTTGAATCACATTCTTAAAGATTACAGATTCATTTGTGTAAACTATATTTTGTTAGATTCAAATATTAAATAGAATTATATTTGCACAATGGGATATATTTTAGATGATAAAATCTCCAACATCTTCCCTGCACCTGTTTCAGATGTTCAACATAGATCTTCTCTAAACAGACAAGTTCCATATGTCATCATTTCTAAAAGCTGCTTAATATGACATCCTGTATTTTAAGAAAGAATTATAGATTTTACAGCTCTCTGGTTATTCAAGAACCACAGGAAACCAGACTGACATCACTTCCTCTTTCACAATCACCTTTCCCACAGTTAATCTCATAATTTATACATTCTTCAGAGTTTTGATTAGATGTCATATGTTCTGAAATCTAATGCACAAGCTTTCTATTATATTACAGATGATTATACCTAGGTTCAAAAAACTAGGTAATGATATGAATCTAGAAGATTATAAGGATTGCAGGAAGGAGCTTAAGAAGGAAATTAGGAGAGCCAGAAGGGGCCATGAGAAGGCCTTGGCGGACAGGATTAAGGAAAACCCCAAGGCATTCTATAAGTACGTGAAGAGCAAGAGGACAAGATGTGAGAGAATAGGACCAATCAAGTGTGACAATGGAAAAATGCGCATGGAACCAGAGGAAATAGAGGAGGTACTTAATGAATACTTTCCTTCAGTATTCACTACGGAAAAGGATCTTGGTGATTGTAGGGATGACTTGCAGTGGACTGAAAAGCTTGAGACGTAGATATTAAGAAAGAGGACATACTGGAGTTTTTGGAAAGCATCAAGTTGGATAAGTCACCAGGACTGGATGAGATGTACCCCAGGCTACTTTGGGGGGGGCGAGGGTGGAGATTGCTGAGCTTCTGGAGATGATCTTTCCATTATTAATGGGGACAGGAGAGGTTCCAGAGGATTGCACGGTTGCAGATGTTGTTCCCTTATTCAAGAAAGGGAGTAGAGATAGCCCAGGAAATTATAGACCAGTGAGTCTTACTTCAGTGGTTGGTAGGTTGATGGAGAAGATCCTGAGAATCAGGATTTATGAACATTTGGAGAGGCATAATATGATTAGGAAAAGTCAGCATGGCTTTGTCAAAGGCAGGTCGTGCCTTACGAGCCTGAATGATTTTTTTGAGGATGTGACTAAACACATTGATGAAGGAAGAGCAGTAGATGTAGTGTATATGGATTTTAGCAAGGCATTTGATAAGGTACCCCATATGCAAGGCTTATTGAAAAAGTGAGGAAGCATAGGATTCAAGGAGACTTTGCTTTGTGGAACCAGCATTGGTTTGCCTGCAGAAGGCAAAGAGTGAGTTTTGATAGGTCATATTCTGCATGGAGGTTGGTGACCAGTGGTGAGCCTCAGGGATCTGTTCTGGGACCCCTTCTCTTTGTGATTTTTATAAATGACTTGGATGAGGAAGTGGAGGGATGGGTTAGTAAATTTACTGATGACACAAAGGTTGGGGGTGTTGTGGATAGTGTGGAGAGCTGTCAGAAGTTAAAACAGGACATTGATAGGATGCAAAACTGGGCTGAGAAGTGGCAGATGGAGTTCAACCCAGATAAGTGTGAGGTGGCTCATTTTGGTAGGTCAAATATGATGGCAGAATATAGTATTAATAGTAAGAGTTTTGGCAGTGTGGAGGATCAGAGGGATCTTGGGGTCCGAGTCCATAGGACACTCAAAGCAGCTGTGCAGATTGACTCTGTGGTTAAGGCGGCATCTGGTGCTTTGGCCTTCATCAATCGTGGGATTGAGTTTAAGAGCTGAGAGGTGATGTTGCAGCTATACAGGACCCTGGTCAGACCCCACTTGGGTCTGTTGGACCCCAATTGGGAATGCTCAATTCTGGTCACCTCATTGTAGCAAGGATGTGGAAGCCATAGAAAGGGTGCAGAGGAGATTTGCAAGGATGTTGCCTGGATTGGGGAGCATGCCTTATGATAATAAGTGGAGTGAACTCAGCCTTTTCTCCTTGGAACGACAGAGGATGAGAGGTGACTTGATAGAGGTGTACAAGATAATGAGAGGCATTGATTATGTGAATAGTCAGAGGCTTCCCCCCCCACCCCCCAAGGCTGAAGTGGCTAGCATGAGACAGCATAGTTGTAAGGTGTATGGAACTAGGTACAGAGGAGATGCCAGAGGTAAGTTTTTTTCACTCTGAGTGGTGAGTGCATGGAATGGGCTGCCAGTGGCAGTGGTGGAGGCGGAAATGATAGGGTCTTTTAAGAGATTCCTGGATGGCTACATGGAGCTTAGTGGGCTGAAGGGTCTGTATTGTGCTGTATGTTTTCTACGTTCTATCTGCCAATCACATTAATGAAAGAACAGTTACCCAGCAGACATTGCTACAGTATGAACATAGGAAATAGTAGAAATAAACCCCCAGAAGTGCTCAGCAGGTCACATGGCATCTGTGGAGGCAAAACAGTTCATCCTTTAGGCCCTGGATCCTTGACCTGAACTGGGAAATGGATAAGCCAGGCAGCTTTCCAATCACAAAGATGGGGAAGGACCGGTAAAACAAAGGGCATAGGCTAACCAACACGGATTGGAGATGAGGAGCATAAGAGACTGGAGCTGCTGGAATATGCAGTGAGAAAAAACCCAACTGCCAGAGGAGCTCATTGATTTGGACAGCATCTGGGGAGGGAGGTGGGATGTTGACATTTCAGATTGAGACCCTGAATCAGAGCTGAGAGTGAAGGAGGAAGATAGTTGGTGCAAAGAGGAGACGTTAGGGGGTGTGGTGGCAGGGGTTAGTACGTGATAGGCAGATACAGGAACAGTGAATGATGACATAGTGGAGGAGGGAGTAGATGGAGTTGGGAGGGAGACGGTTGGCTGTAATTAGAAACAAATAAAGGCAAATGGAGTGAGGTGGGGAGGGAAGGGTGAAGGTGCAGGCTGAAAAAGTGAATGTTAAGCTTGGAACTTCCTGCTCTGGTGACTGTGTGCATTTCTTGATTCCTCTAACTCACCACCAGTGACTGTGCCTCCAAACAAAGAGATCCTGAGGGTTGCAAATTCCTCTCTGGGTCTCTTCCTGTCATAAGGTGGGCATTGAGAGCAGACCCAAATACAGGACACAGACACTGAAGTACTAGGAATAGGACTAGGTGAGTCAAGAAAGTAAGTGAAGTGGGGAAGAAATGACACTTGACAAGACACATGCCCTGAATGAGACTAGGATACAGGGCCTGGATGAGGAACTTGGAACCTGGCCAGGGACTGGACAGGGACCCAAAACTCAGGCTCAGACTCCAGATTTAGGCAAGGACAGGACATGGCAAGGCAACAGGACTGGACATGGGACTCCTGGGCTGGACAAGGACATGAAGCTCAGGCTTGGACTTGGGAGACTGGAACACAGAGCCTGCATCTGGGCAGACAGGAACACAGAACACAGAGCCAGGACCCCTCCTTGGGAACAGGACACAGGGTCTCAGAACACAGGACATCAGGACTCATACACAGAAAGCTGAACACAATGAGACAGTTCCCAACACTACATAGTGGCAAACAGCCAGACCTACCTAGCAAAGGCAAGGACACAAAGAGACCGTTCCAAACAACAAAAGACAGTTCCTTATCTGGATACAGCAATGCTCCAGTCTTACTCTGGCAGTAGAACTTGACAGCAAGAATAGGTGAGGACACAGGCAAGGCTCCAGGCAAGGGCTACAGAAAGAATGGGAAGGGAAGGGAAGGGAAGGGAAGGGAAGGGAAGGGAAGGGAAGGGAAGGGAAGGGAAGGGAAGGGAACAGTCCAAACACAGGGTACCAGCAAAGACAGCCTGACTTACCCCACAGAGGCAAGAACAGGATACTGACAAGACAAACCAGCACCTACACTTGCACCCAGGGCCACTTATATTCCCAGCCTCAAGACAAGCATCAAGTGCCTATGATTAAGCCCAAATGAAACAAAGGACAGCTGGGGGACCCAGAGTCTGGAGTACACGGACTGGACCGTGAACCAGAACACGGACTTCACGGACCGGA
The DNA here is from genome assembly GCF_048418815.1 of Hemitrygon akajei. Taxonomy (NCBI): domain Eukaryota; kingdom Metazoa; phylum Chordata; class Chondrichthyes; order Myliobatiformes; family Dasyatidae; genus Hemitrygon; species Hemitrygon akajei. Next base: position 52,653,986 of record NC_133129.1, read on the forward strand.
CCATGACACTTCCCCACTTAACATTTTCATCACCTTTTACCCCTTTAAAATACTTCTTAAAATTCTGTAGATTTTCCAAACATTTGGATTTCTCTTCAATCATTCTTTTATTGGCTGAATGCCATTTTCATTGACTGCACCCAGGTAAAGCAACTTGAGATGTCTTACAATATTAAGGCACCATATGTAAATTGGCATCACTATACAATTCAATGTCATCTTGTACACTCAGATTTCAGATGTATGCTTGACTGTTTTAGAAATCAATTATGCAGTTAAATTTTACAAATAGATAAAGTTTTGAAATCACATTGTAGATTATTGGGATGTTCTCTGTGTACATGAACAATAGATGTTGCAATTAACTCTACACATCCGGCACCTGCTTTAAGCAGATCTGCTTTTATCAGTTTCTGATTTCATCATTATATTTTAAAGAGTCTCCTTCTTTCTCAGTCTGGCAAACTAATATAGTCAGGTAGGCTGAGGCACTGTGAATACAGGGTTAGGTAGCAGACTACAGAGGCATCAAGGCAGTCTACATCATTAAACTTTCTTCATCCATTTGAATCTACTTACCTGCTGTTCTCAGACTGGAGTGAAGTCAGTCACTGGGCTGCACTCATTCTCTCCATTATGCTAGACACTCAGTAATACTATGCTGGCCACCAGTGAGGGAAGTGTGCAGCAATATTGTTCTTAACCTTCTCTACATTCTGCTTTATTGATGTCAGTGGCACACAATGTGCACTGGTCAGTGATTTAGACTCATGCATATGCCTAGTATTAGCGATCAAAGACAAATTTCTCTTTCACCTCAACCAATATTGCAAGTAAGTTTCATAGTGTTACAATGTTCTGTCAAAATCCCCAATTACTAATGATTTATTGGTTTATTAATGTCATGTGTACTGAGGCTTGGTGAAAATCTTTTCTCTCCTTTCCATCCAGACAGATCATTCCAACGTAAGTACATCGAATTAGCAACTAGAAAAGCTAGAATGTGGAATACAGTGTTACAGTTGTAACACCCTGGGAAAGGTTTCCACTGATAATGTAATGGTCTTCTGTAGAAGCGGTGTTTGGGTTATAGTTAGAGATAGGGGTGTTTTGGAATGTAAGCCGTCCAAAGAGGGGAGTGTGTTTCTCTGTTGTGTGCCTGACACCGGTGTGAGCTGGACCCCTCTGTTTGACAGAGAAGACAGTGGAGAGAACTGGTCAAAGGATTTGACCCACCGGGGTCCATGATTCAATTGAGCTAAGTGCCGGAGTCTGCTGGGGATTGGTGAATATGTATGAACTTTGGAACTGAGCTAACCTTGTGCACATTTGACTGTTTAAGTATAATATGCCCCTTTTGTTTCTTCTCTTTACTAAACCTTTAGTTAAGTTAAAATTCATAAATATAATTCCTTTAATCATACGCAGTGTGCCATTTGCTATTTCTTGGCACTGAGTTGTAACAGGGTAGCAGATTACACAGCATTCACACAAACCGGGGTTTGGGGTGGGAGAGCCGTTTCAATCTCACTGGTTTGGCGGAAGTGGAGTGTATAGTCCCTAGACTTTTGCAGCCAAGGAAACCAGGGAGATTTCACAACTATAGAAAAAGCGCAGTGCAGGTCGACAGATTACATGCAAAAGTCATGATGAGGTAGATTGGGAGGTCGGAGTTCAAGAGTTGAGGTCCAAGAGTCGGATAACAGTGGGATAAAACTGTCCTTGAGTTGGTGGTAGATGGACCGCATCTTGTATTTTCTATCTTCTACCCAATGGGAGAGGGAAGAAGAGAGAATGATCAGGGTGGAAAGTGTCCTTGAGTGGGAAGTGATGGAGTCACAGGAGGGGAGGCCGGTTTACATAATGAACTGGACTGCATTCAAAACTTTACCATTTCTTGCAGTCATGGGAAAAGCAGTTGGTTCAATGCATAGAATGTGGTGGGGGTGAAATAGTGTTAGACTATCTGCACCTGTTTTATTCCAGAAGTTTCTCCCTGGTGGGATGAAGATTTATATTCAGACATCATTCATGAAAGCTGTAAATCAGGAAGTGTTTGGTTTCAGCTTGAATATTTGGACCACACAGCTATTGAGCAAGCATTTTCCATCACTTTTTTTCAGTTTATGCTAACTTCTTGTTTTGAAATTTGTAGCAATGATAGCAATCGCTGACAGTAAGTGTTATCACTGCTTGGATAGAAAGTTCAATAAAGTGTGCAGCTAGAGCCAGCCTGATCAAAGAACATTGATGTTTTTCCCAGCAGGGAGCTATCAGTTTCAGAAATACTGCCAGCCATGGCACCTTTTCTATTGCTAATGCTAATGGACCGGAGGATATGCTCAAAATAGGACTACTGCTGTGATGAACAGAGAAAGGGAAATTCAGCTCAAAAATAAATTCCAAATAAATTCTGGTTCAATACACAGGTCTCATTATCATCACTTCCTCATTGTTTGCTCTCCTTTCAGATGCCTGCTCCCCACAATCTGAAAGCTCTGCACTAAGCCTCACTCTTCTCCCTTAAAGTGTCCTTATTGGTCAAGTTCCCACTTTTGAACGCTGAGTGCTGTTTTATTGAGGAAATTGTCAAGTAAAGTCAAGTCGGGTTTATTGTCGTGTGCGCAATTACGGTGATGTACAGATACAATGAAAAACCTGCTAGCAGGCACGTAAGTACAGACAATGCACAGAACAGAAAGCTGACGTAAATTATACAGGACAGCGAAGAGAGAAAAAGGAACAGGACCTTTGTGCAAAAATAAGTCATAAACAGAGACAAGCCCATGGTAGTGTATGGGGTGACCTGTCGCGGTCGGCTACTGAGGGTTGTGCAGGTTACCTCAAGAATCTGACACTCGTACGGAACACTAAACAAAACTGAACATCAAACTGCACATAAAATCTGCATGTTGCATGACTCTTGATGTCATTTACATCAGAAAAAAAATAGAACAACAATCTTGCTGAAAGATGAGGAGAAGTAGCTGCCATTTGGCACAAAGTGCTCAGAAATATTCTGGTCTGGGATTAACTGTATTGTACCATTATTTTATAGAATTGCATGAATATATTTCTCACCTACAGACTTTGGTTTCCTGATTCTTATAAGTCAATTCTCATTCCATGTGGAACATGTACTTCTGAGAATTTCAGTGACGAAAAGTACTTTCAGCATAGGAATCCAAAGAAGAATTAATTTATATCTCCTGAGACTCAGTTAAATGACAATATAAGCAAAGACCAAGGAGAAAAATGCCAACCCCTGGCACAATTGTTAGAGCTACTACTTCACAGCTCCAGTGATCCATTTTCAACCTGACTCTGGAGTTTGCATGTTTTATCAGTGACAACATAGGTTTCCTCCAGGTTCTCCAGCTTCCTCCCGCATTTGGATATACGGATTTAGTTGGTTACTGTCATTTGCCCCTAGTGTGTAGATAAGTGATAATGCAGGGAGAATGGAAAATGGGATTATTGTCAGATTAGTGTAAATGCAGGATTGAAGATCGTCCTGGATCTGAGGGAAAGGCCTAATTAGTTGCGAAGGTAAGACAAAAATAGTAATATTTCTTATTTTTTTTAAACAATGGACAGTAAATCATTAATTCCACTGTCCATTGTCCATGTATTCTATTTCCTTACATGATCAAACCTATCTTTTGGCCATAAATGTTATTCACCGAAAATTCATCCTCCTAGTCTCACTTGCAATTTTTTTGTGCCATAAATTCGCCATTGGGAGATGAATTAGTCTATGTTTCCATGCAAACAGAATTATTTAGCTCCCAATGTCAGACATCTGTGCTAATCATGTGCACAAATCCCAAGTGGACATATGGACCTTCAAGTCAGCTGTAATTTTCAATAAGTCGGGAACAGTATGAGAGCTTTGTGACTAACTAGCTGGATTAGTAACTATAGACATGGATCAAGGGTGAGCTGAGTCAGTGAGTTTGAGGCTCAAGTGTTCAAAGTTTCATCTCTTTGCCTCCTGCCAGTCAGTCAATCCTCAATTCATGTCAGTACCTTTCTCATAATACCATGAACTCTTATCATGTTAAATAATCTCACGTATAGCCCCTTTAAAAGGCCTTATGAAAATCCAAATAAATAACATCCATTGACTCTCCTTTGTCTATCCTGCCTGTTGTTTCCTCAAAGAATTCCAACAGATTCTGTCATGAGCTTCCAAGTACCCCAAAATATCAACCTTAATAACGGACTCCAAAATCTTCCCAACCAGTGAAGTCAGGCTAGCTGGCCAATAATTTCCTTCCTTCTGTTTCTCTCTCTTCTTAAAGAGTGGAGGGACACTTGCAATTTTCCAACCCTCCGGAAGCATTCCAGAATCTAATGGTTCTTGAAAGATTACTGCAATGCTTCCACAAATTCATCAGCTACCTCTTTCTGAACCCTGGGGAGAAATCTATCTGGTCCAGATGACTTATCTACCCTTGGAATTTTCAGCTTCAAAAGAAGCTTCTCCTAGTAATAGTAACTACACTCACTTCTGCCCCAAACACTCTCGAACTTCTGCACCCTATGAGGTTCTTCCACAGTGAAGATCGATGCAGATTACATATTAAATTCATCTGCCAGTTCTTTGTCCCCATTACTACTTCTCCAGCATGATTTTCCTTCTCACCTCTAACATTTTTGAAACATAGAAACACAGAAAACCTACAGTACAATACAGGCCCGTCGGCCTGCAATACTGTGCCGAACATGTACAGTACTTACTTTAGAAAGTACCTCAGGTTACCTATAGCCCTCTATTTTTCTAAGCTCCATGTATCTATCCTGGAGTCTCTTAAAAGACCCTATTGTATCCACCTCCACCACCATCGCTGGCAGCCCATTCCATGCACTCACCACTCTGCGTAAAATCTTACCCCTGATATCTCCTCTGTACTAACTTCCAAGCACCTTTAAACTGTGCCCTCTCATGTTAGCCATTTCAGCTCTGGGGAAAAGTCTCTGACTATCCATATCTCATCATCTTGTACACCTCTATCAAGTCACCTCTCATCCTCTGTCGCTCCAAGGAGAAAAGGCCAAGTTCACTCAACCTATTCTCATAGGGCATGCTCCCTAATCTAGGCAACACTCTTGTAAATCTATTCTGCACCCTTTCTATAGTCTCCACATCCTTCCTCTAGAGAGGTAACCAGAACTGAGCACAGTACTCCAAATGGGGTTTAACCAGGGTCCTATATAGCAGCATCATTACCTCTTGATTCTTGAACTCAATCCCATGGTTGATGAAGGCCAATACACCATACGCCTTCTTAACCACAGAGTCAACCTGGCAGCAGCTTAGAATGTCCTATGGACTCGGATCCCAAGATCCCTCTGATCCTGCACACTGCCAAGAATCTTACCATTAATACTATATTCTGCCATCATATTTGACCTACCAAAATAAGCCGCCTCACACTTATCTGGGTTGAACTCCATCTGCCACTTCTCAGCCCAGTTTTGCATCCTATTGGTGTCCTGCTGTAACACCTGACAGCCCTCCACACTATCCACAACACCCCCAACCTTTGTGTCATCAGCAAATTTAGTAACCCATCCCTCCACTTCCTCATCCAGATTATTTATAAGAATCACAAAGAGAAGGGATGCCAGAATAGATCCTTGAGGCACACCACTGGTCACCGACCTCCATGCAGAATATGACCCATCTACAACCACTCTTTGCCTTCTGTGGGCAAGCCAGTTCTCGATCCATAAAGCAAGGTCCTCTTGGATCCCTTGCCTCCTTACTTTCGCAATAAGCCTTGCATGGGGTACCTTATCAAATGCCCTGTTGGAATCCATGTACACTACATCTACTACTCTTCCTTCATCAATGTGTTTGGTCACATCCTCAAAAAATTCAATCAGGCTTGTATATTCATATTATGCCTCTCCAAATGTTCATAAATCCTGCCTCTCAGTATTTTCTCTATCAACTTACCAACTACTGAAGTAAGACTCACTGGTCTATAATTTCTTGCGCTATCTCTACTCCCTTTCTTGAATAAGGGAAAAACATCTGCAACCTTCCAATCCTCCGGAACCTCTCCCTTCATCATTGATGATGCCAAGATCATTACCAGAGTCTAAGAAATCTCCTCCCTCGCTCCCCACAGTAACCTAAGATATATCTTGTCTGGTCCCGTTGACTTATCCAACTTGATGCTTTCCAAAAGCTCTAGCACATCCTCTTTCTTAATATGTACATGCTCAAGCTTTTCAGTTTGCTGCAATCAACCCCACAATTGCTAAGGTACTTTTCTGTAGTGAATACTGAAGCAAAGTATTCATTAAGTACCTCCACTACCTCCTCTGATTCCATACACACTTTTCCACTGTCACACTTGATTGGTCCTAGTCTCTCACATCTTATCCTCTTGCACTTCACATACTCTATTTGTGAGCCAACTGCCCCTTCCTCGATCTCTTTTGTTCGGTTCCCACCCCACGGAAATTCTAGTTTAAACTCTCCCCAATAGCCTTAGCTAACTTCCCTGCCAGGAAATTTTACCCCCCTCAGATTCGTGCAACCCATCATTTTTGTACAGGTCACGCCTGTCCCAGAAGAGATCCCAATGATCCAGAAATCTGAATCCTTGCTCCCTGCTCCAATCCCTCAGCCACGCATTTATCCTCCACCTCACTCTATTCCTACAGTTACTGTTGCATGGCACAGACAGCAATCCTGAGATTACTACCTTTGAGGTCGTGCTTCTCAGCCTTTTTCCTAACTCCCTGTAGTCTCTTTTCAGGACCTCTTCCCTTTTCCTACCTATGTTGTTGGTACCAATATGTACCTCTGGCTGTACACCTTCCCACTTCAGGATATCGTGGACGCGATCAGAAACATCCCGGACCCTGGCACCTGGGAGGCAAACTACCATCCGAGTTTCTTTCCTCCTTCCACAGAATTGCCTGTCTGATCCCCTAACTATAGAGTCCCCTATCAATACTGCCATCCTCTTCCTTTCCCTACCCTTCTGAGCCATAGGGCCAGACTCTGTGCCAGAGGTGTTATTTCCCCCAGGTAAGTCGTTGCCCCCCCAACAGTACTCAAGCAGTAGTACTTATTATTAAGGGGGACAGCCACAGGGGTGCTCTCTAGCATCTGACTCTTGCCCTTCCCTCTCCTGACTGTTACCCACTTATCTGTCTCCCGAGGCTCCGGTGTGACTACTTGCCTATAGCTCCTCTCTATTACCTCCTCACTTTCCCTGACCAGACGAAGGTCATCGAGCTGCATCTCTAGTTCCCTAACCCGATCCCTAAGGAGGTGCAGCTCGACGCACCTGGCGCAGATGTGGCCGTCCAGGAAGCTGGGAGACTGGGAGACTCCCCGGAAATACCACATCTGACTCCAGGTACAGAACACCAGCCTCACAGACATGCTTCCTATTCTTCACAAGTAACTTAGTTTCCTTGACCCTTTATCGCTGAAGCCCCGTTGAGCCAAAGCCTACTCTGACTCCCTCTACTCTGACACCCACTCTCAATGGGAAAAGGTGGTTGATGTGGAGTCAGGTGGTTTCTGGTTAAGCTGGACGTGGAAGCCTGCCTGCGAACATGCAGGGTGGCATGTGAGTGAACACATACACAATGATTTCTACACACACATCTGAAAACTCTGTCGCGTCCAGAGAAGTTAAACAGCGGAGAAATAAAAAACTGTCCCATTCCCTGAAGTGCTTATAGAAGTGGTGTGTAACTTTTTCAGACAGTGTCATAACTTTTGATATATCTGAGAAACAAATTTCTGGTGTCCTCCTTTATATTATTGGCTAGCTTACCTTTATGTTTCACCATTTCTCTCCTCTAGCTTTCCACTAATTTTGGCTATATTATAAACCCTCTTCTTTTCTTTTATGCAGTCTTTGACTTCCCTTATCAGGCATGGTTGCACCTTCCTCCCTTTAGAATATTTCTTCTTCTTTAGGATGTATCTGTCCTGTGCTTTTCAAATTGTTCCCAGAAGCTACAGGCTATCATCCATGCTAATGTCCCCTTCCAATCAACTTTAGCCTGCTCCTCTTGCATGCTTCTGTAATTTGTCTTCCTCCACTGTAGTACTGATACATCTGACTTTAGCTTCTCTCTCTCAAATGGCAGTGTGTATTCTGTCATATTATGTCACTGGCTCCTACAGGTATTATGGAGATCATCCAAATGAACTCCTGACTCTTATCTACCTTAAGCTCCATAATTAAATCTGGCTCTTTACACAACACCCAATCTAGAATTGCCTTTTCTCTAGTTTGCTCAACCACAAGCTACTCTAAAAAGCCATCTCATATGCATTCTACAACTTCTTACTCTTGCGATTCAGCACCAACCAGATTTTCCCAGTCTACCTGCATATTGAAATTCCCTATGATTAATGCAACATTGCCCTTTCTACGTGCCTTTTCTGTCCCCCATTGTAATTTGTACCCCTCATCTTGGCTACTGTTCGGTGGCCTGTATACAATTCCATCAGGGTTTTTTTATCCTTGCATTTTCTTAACTCTACACACAAGGATTACACATCTTCTAATCCTATCTTCTTCTTCGGCTGTCCATTGATTTCGACGTTGACTGAGGCTTGGGCAAGGTTGGATGGAAGACCAGCAGTTGCCCATGCTGCAGGTCTCCCCTCTCTATGCCACCAATATTGTCTAAGGGAAGGGCACTAGGCTGATACAGCTTGGCACCAGTGTCGTTGCAGAGCAATGTGTGGTTAGATGATCTAATCCTGTATCAGTTCTTCCTAAGGACTTGAGATAAGTTTTTACCAACAGAGGCATCCCACAACTTTTGCCTACCTGCTTGTCTTTTTGATTCAGTGTGTATTCTTTGATGTTACGCACCCAACTATGATCTTCTTTTAGCCAGAGTCAGTGATGCCCACACCGTTATACCTGTCAATGTCTAACTGTGCTACTGTACAAGATCATCTACCTTATTCCATATACTGTGTGTTCCACCATCTTCACTGGTCTTGGAATAATCTCCTATACTCATATTTTTGTTGTTGTGGTCAAGGTTCATTTGTACATGATGTAAACTTCCATTCCCATTTTAAGATGATTGCCAATCACTAGACAAAACTTCTTACACATATTGGAATTGAGGGATCCAACAAAATAAATCCAAACATTCTCCCAAGGTCTTAGAGGCCACAGTGGACATTCTATTTCACTTGCCCTCATTCAACACAAGTTTACTGGATTTCCCTCCTTGATTCTGACCCTTGGCTCCCTTATTTTCCTGGATCCAGATGATAATAATGTAGATTTAAGGCTTTCTGTCAGTTTTGGGCTGACACTTGCCTTCGTCTATTCAATCATCAAGACACCTCTCCATCAGGTTCCTGTTTTGACCCCCATTTGGCATCTTCTTGGACTTTCAGAATGCTGATGTTCTATTAGCCCGATGTTCAAGTAGACCCTGCTCACTGCACCAATGTGCATACGGTCTGAATGCAGAGTCTGGGGTTTAACTTCAGAACAAACTTCTGTGTTTCAAGCTGAGCAATAGGAGTCATAAACAAATGTTCTTCAATCCAATGTTTCTATTACCTTTATATTACTTCCTATCTACATCATCTCCTCCTTGCCTCATGTGTGCTGTGGATCCATAGAAGTAAGTGTTTTTGTAGTTCTGAACTTCAGCATTCTGTGTTCTACGAAGAATTGTAAGTGTAGGATCTATCTTTGTCTTTGCTTCTGCTCTGATGTCTGTGGGATGTTTGCTATGCTAGTAATCCAGCATGGGTTAACTATAGTTCACTGTAGCCTGTGATGTGGTTAAGGTTGATTTTCACTAATTCCAGTAAGCCCTACCTATCAGTTTTGTTTGGTAGAGATTCATATGACCATGAAACTAGATATAGACTCCCTAATCAATTCTGGTTCATTACACAACACCCAATTCAAATTTTCCTTTTCCCCAGTGAGCTCAAACACAAGCTGCTCTAAAAAGTCATCTGACAGGCATTCTACACACTCCCTCTCTTGGGATCCAGCACCAACCTGCTTTTCCCAATCTACCTGCGTATTGAAATCCCCATGATGATTGTAACATCGCCTTTTCTATCTCCCATTGTAATTTGCACCTCACATCCTGGTGACTATTTGGAAGCCAATATATAACTTCCATTAGGGTCTTTTTACCCGTGCAGATTTTTATTTCCACCCACAGAGACTCCGCATCCTCTGTCACCTCTTTCTAAGGATTTAGGCTAATTTTTTTTACCAACAAAGCCACCTCACCCTCTCTGTCTGCCTGCCTGTCCTTTCAAAACAGCGTGCATCTTTGGATGCTAAGCTCCCAACTATGATCCTCTTTCAGCCATGACTCACTGATACTCACAACGAAATAACTGCCAAATTCTGAGTTACAAAAACATTTATCTTTTTCTCCGCATATTGCATGCATTGAAATATAACACCTTCAGTTCTCTATTCATCACCCTTTTTGATTTTGTCCCCATGCTACACTTCTACGCACCCTACAAACTGCATTTTGCCCTGTCATTTGCTTGTCTTTCTTCACAATCTCACTACACACTGCATCTATGTGTACACCACTGCCCCATCCTCAGCCCTAGCACTCTGATTCCCATTCCCCAGCCAAATTAGTTTAAAACCTCCCAATACAGCTCTAGCAAACCTGCTCACAAAGATATTGCTCCTTCCCAATTCCTCATATATTAACTCTTTTATCCCCAGAGTTATTCTTGTAAACCTCCTCTGGACCCGTGCTGATGCCAGCACGTCCTTTCTTGGATATGGGGTCCAAATCTACACACAGTACTCCACGTGCCTTCTCACCAATGCCTAATGAAGGAATAGGCAGAAGAAGAAAAAAAATGCTTGAAATGGGAAACGGTAAGTTACTGGTTAAACCTTATTTTGACTCAGTAGGTTTGAAATGCTCACTTGTTTGTCTTTTCAATTTCTCCATTTGTCTTCAATTTTCATAACTGTTTTCCTTTAGTTTTCTCATCTTCCAACAAAGGGTATGCCAATTTGTGGAAATGATGCTCTGAAGGATTATACTTCCCGACTGAATGGAAAATGCTCCTTTTTTCATTCAGTCAATATCTTTTTTTCGGTGATTTAGATCAAAGCCTTGGAAAACAGTTTCAGGTCTATTGTATTGTTTAGATATTAGTCTCTGATGACCAGTTCAGATTAGGCTAGAGGGAAAATCAAAAAAGACAATGGCCAACTCAAAATAAGTATACAATCTGTCCCTGTTGGCCAGTAATACTGTCAAATTTACAGAGATAAAACAAAGACAAAGAAAGATCGAGAAAACAAAAGCCTTTACCTAGTTAAAATATTCAGTTCATAGCATTCATTAATCTTTCCATTAAATTGATGAAGACAGTGAATGGTGTGGAGATTAAATGTAGCCTTAAAATTCCCCTGAAGGAAACAACTGTTGATATAAAATGATGAAGTATGTTTTTAATTGCCAGTGAATGGTGTTACAATTTCTTATGTGATGATTCAGATGCTCAGATTTCTTTTGCTGACATCTACATAAAACATGGTGACAAGAAATTAATCAGTCAAATATAAAAATATGATAGCATTACAAACTGAGAAGTATTGATTGTTTTGAAATTAGGTTTCAGCTTTGATGTACTAAACATGGCTATTAGTGCTATGTTAAGCACTACTGCCTATTTGATCTCCCAGCAAAAGTTTGTGGAAACCAGTGGTATTGCATTTTTGAATAAAGGGTGGAGCTAGAAAATTGTAAAATGGTGCTGTGCTCGGTTGCAGCTGTCTCTCCAGGTCAAAACAAAGGTGTATTTGTTCATCCTTTTCATCTTTAGTGCAGTTGCAAGATGCTCTTCAATACTGAGAACATCGAGTGCTGCGGGTCTGTCCCACTGGTGAGCTGCTTGATGGTGATAGAGCTGCACTTGTTGCTCACCGTGTTGCCAGTCACCAGAGACTAGCGTCAGAGGCAGTGCATGGAGGCGGTATGTGGTCCAAAAAAATGATGCAAATGATTGTGTTGGACATTTTTGTTGTGATACCAGGTCCCTGGGGACATTGGTAATGTATGTAACCGGGTGACCATTGAATCTTATTCAGTATGGTTAAAAGCGTACTTAGGCATTCATCCGCGTAATGCTAGAATAGTTGTCTGTGCCTTTAAGTGGAGATGGTGACGTCATTACGCATGCACTGGATAGCGGGGAGACCATTTTGCTTTCTGCTGCCGGAGCTGGTAGGGCGTTGGAATCAAGTTTTCCCAGAGGTACTGGGCTGGGTGAGGAAAGGTGGGCATTAATTTACAATATCCACGTGAATTCATTTATGCTTGTTGGTGAATCGAGAATACCAGTAATTTGACATGTTTTACATGTGGATGCTTTAGATTTTCATGAGTAAAGAACTCGACGCTGGATAGCGTGGCTTGCAAAGTTCCTCACCAGCCAAGTAGGTCAGTCTTCCTGTAATTTAACTACCAGGCAATATCTTGTAAAAGTTGTGCCAAAGTGTACCTTTTGTTTAACTTTATTGCATCATGACTGATTGTGCATGTAACTGCGTAACGAGAATGTTTAATCTCCGTTCGAGGGTTCAGCACGTGTGTACTAACAAGACTTCTTAGATGAGATGTATTTGCTTACATTTTTCACTGCGATGTATAAGATTCAAGGTTGGGGGGATTCTAATGTTGTTTGCATTGTGTTTCTTCAGAATTGCCACTACTGTATTAGTTTTGTGCGATTTTCTTTGCATTTTTATACTGCATATGCAATTGGTTGAGCCACAAGTGTGTGGATCGAAGGTTAAACGGAGATTGTAACAGCAGGACCTGATTGTAAGGTCGTTTGTTTTGTTTTAAGACCCTCTTCTGGCACTTAAACATCTAAAACAGATAAAGGAATTAAAACCTGAAAAAGTAGTTGTTGTCCTGAGTGTGTACTTTTCCCTGGGCCACAACAAGTAGAATAGTGCAAGTCCGGTTCACTTGGTCATTGATGAAACCAACAGTGGGGGAGCCGTGTGTCCTTGGTGCTCTGCGAACCAGGCCCATAAACCAGGGAGTCGCATTTCGCAGCCGCCCAGGGAAGGTGATGCCAGAGCCATTGTCAGAGAGAGCTGGAGCCTGTGCCAGTTGGGGCCTGGCCCCTCCCTTTGGTGCTGCCCTCTAGTGTACACTTGGTGTGTGATGAAGATTGTTGCACCATCAATCTACAGGCCATGACACTTTGGGCTTGGGTACATAGGGCGAGGGATAATGGAATTATCAGCATTTACATGCATAAGGGCTGAAGGTAGGGAGGTGGCCAATATAAAGAGGAGAAGGAGAGAGGTGAGACAGAGGTCTGAGGCAATTGGTGGACTGATGAGTCATCTTAGTGCTTGTTTAAGAATGCTGGTGATGATACATGAGCAGTGGTTTTGATGGACTGCACAAAGAACCATTCAACAGGGCCCACTATCTCCTTGTCCTGCATGGTCTCCAAAATATGCCTGGTTAACTTCTGGTTGAAATTCAAAATCACTGGTGAAAGACAGGTAGCATGGTGAAGTCCAAAGGACTGGAACATTACATGGTAACATGGACACCCCCATCTTTTACTAATATAGGACTAATAGAACCCCAGTACAGAATGATATTTGGTGTTTGCATTTGCAAAGCAACTACTTGAAGGAGACCTCTCTTGGATGCATTTCTGTGCTGGATTCCAGGTTCTGGGGTCTCACATTCATGATCCAAAGTCGATGGAGAAGCAATGGTTCAATACTCTTGGGGTGAGATGCATGTGTCTGCACTCAACATTGGTTGAAAGTCAATATGCCTGGAAGTCTCCAACTCAGAAGTCAAAGTCAAAGAGAATGAATGATCAAAGTGCATATGTCACCATATACTACCTTGAAATTCATTTCATTCCTTGTGTTTACAGGAAACTATAATACAATTTATGAAAAGCTATACATAAATAAAGACTGACAAAATACCAATATGAAAAAGCAGACAAATTGTGCAAATAAATACATAAATAATACTGAGTACATGAGTTGTTGAATCCTTGAAGGTGAGTCTGGGTTGTAGAATCAGTTCAAAGCTAAGGGAGTAAAATTATCCACAATGGTCATGAGCCTGATGGTTGTAGGGTAATAATTGTTCCAGAATGTGATGGACTGCAGACTCCTCCTATCTGGTAGCAGCAAGAATAGAGCATGGCCTGGACAGTGAATGCATTTCCTTTGTGACCGTGATCCTTGTAAATGTGCTCAATGATGGGGAGGGCTAAGACTGTGATGGTCGGTGCTGTATCCATCACTTTCTGTGAACTTTTCTGGTCCTGGTCATTTGTGCCACACTGTATATCTATCAAACTTGGTCCAAGTTTTAGGTGACATACTGAGTATATGCCAACTTCTATGAAAGTAGAGGCACTGTTGTGCCTTCTTTGTTTTGGCATTTACCTGCTAGTTCCAGAACAGATACTCTGATATGATAACACCAAGCAATTTAAGTTACTGACCCTCTCCACCTCGATATCTCTAATGAGAATTGGTTCATGAACCTCCAGCTTCTTCCTCCTATTATTGCTTATCAGATTTTTGGTTTTGCTGATGTTGAATGAGAAGTTGTTGTGGTAGCACCATTCAACTGGATATTTAATCTCCAACCTATATGCCGATTCAGCTAACAACATCAGCAGATTTGAACTATTATTGGACCTGTACTTAGCAACACTCTCATAGGTATAATGTGAGTAGAGCAGGGGCTAAGCACACAGCCTTGTGGTGCACCTGTGCTGATGGTGATTGTGGAGGAAATGTTGTTCATACTGACTGGAGCCTACAAGTGAGGAAATCGAGGATCCAGATGCTCAGAGAGGTATAGAGGCTCAGGTCTTGGAGCTTATTGATTAATTTTGAGGGGATGATAGTGTTGAATGCTGAGCACCCTCATTGTCCAGGTGTACCAGGGTGTGAAAAGCCAATGAAATGATATTTGCTGTTGACCTGTTTTGATGGTTGGCAAATTGGAATGGATCTAAGTTACTCCTCAGGCAGGAGTTGACATGCTTCATGGTCAACCTTTCAAAGCACTTCATCACAGTGGCTATAAGTGCCACTAGCCAATAGTCATTGAGGCATGTTACCATCTTCTTCTTGGGCACCAGTATGATTGAAGACTGCTTGAAGCGGGTAGGTATCTCCGACTACTGAAGCCAAAGTCTGTAGATGTCCGTAAACATTCCAGTTAATTAATTAGCACAGATCTTCAATATTTGGCCAGGTCCGTAATCTTTTTCATGGATTCATCCTCCTGAAGAATACACTCACATTGACCTGGCAGTGAAACTTGATGTCATTTATGTTGCTTGGTTTTGTTTTGTAGGAAGGGATGGCATTTAAGCTCTGCCACAGCAGTTGAGCATCCTTCTGTGATTCAAGCTTAGTCTGGATTTGCCACTTTGCATGTGAGATGGCTTTCTGGAGGCCATACCCGGACCTCGGTCCTGAACACCACTGATCTAGCACTCAGCAGATTGCAAATCTCCATGTTAATCCAGGATTTCTGGTTGGAGAAGATTCTGATTTTGTGGTGAACCACTCATCCACAAGTGCATGTTTAAAGTCTGTGACAATTGTGGTGAATTTTCAGGTCATCTGATGCGTTCTTGAACATGGGCCAGTCAACTGACTCGAAGAAGTTCCTTAACTGTTCCTTTGCTTCTTGTGACCACCCCTTTATTGTCCTTACCTCTGCTGTATTGTTCTTTCACGTCTACCTATATGCAGGATAAAAGAGGGCAACCGGATAATCAGAACTCCTGAAATGCAGTCGAGAGTTGGAATGTTATGCATTTTTGCAGCAGTGGTTAAGTGTTTTGGTCCTCTAGTGCTGCAGGTGATGTCCTGATCGTTGTTGGGCAGAAATTTCTTCAAGTTAACCTGAATGAACTCTTCAGCAAAGGAATGAAAGGCGAAAGTGTAGGTAATTTCTGGTTTGTTAATCATGGCATTCAATACCTTGAGTGGTAGTTTGACACCTTCCATTGGCAGTATGTAAACTACAGTCAGAATCACAGCAGAGAACTCTTTTGGTAAATAGAATAATTGGCACTTAATCATTAGATGTTCCAGACTAGGGTACTCCGGGAATTTAAAACTGACAGTGATACAGGCTGGCAGTAGATCTGTATCAGGGAACCATTCAACCCCCCACCCCCACCCCAGCAACAGCGAGCAAGCGGACTTTTTCCTCATTGGCCAGTTCAGTCATTGCACAATCATTTGTCGTTCCTGCCGTTAAGCTTGCACCCCAATTCTGCAATTTAAACTGAAGGTCTATCAGCTGCCAGGAGAAGCCTATTGAACAGTCGAATGTCCCACAAGGACTTAGTGCTGCATTTATCACCTCTGCCTTAACAACCCTCCGCAATATTCAACAGACTTGCAATTTCCACTTGGTACAATGGCTGTACTCACAAGATAATGCAAATTGAAAATGTAAATCCTCTCTCTAGATCCTCATTTAACCACTAAATCAATGCAGCCTACCTCTTTTTTTGCCTGGATGCATTCTGTTCTTTTGAGAAAACACAGATCTCTGCCTAAATCCCAAAGACATGAATAGAACGAATGCAGAGTAAAGATTGATTAGAAAGCAAAAGGCAAATCATTCATTTTTCATTTTTGGATATAGAGGTTCCCTTTCTTACAATTGTTGAAATACCAGCACATTTAACACTCTAAAGAATGAGAACTGCAGAATAAATGCCAATTCTTCAATAATAAGCTAATGAATCAAAAAATGCATAAAATAGCACTCAGCTGTATTGATACTCCATCTGAAACTTTCCTGAAAGAATTCTTTAGAGGCACTTAGGAGTGGGAGATATTCGCAAAGCAGTGCTTGGAGAACGTCGCTTGTTATTTGCAGATATTCTCCATATAAAAGGTACTGTTATATTCTTCAAGGTGAACAGAAATTAGGCCTTGAACTAGCAAAAAGACGAGATCACTGTCTAATAGTTTCAGAGACATTTCTAATACACACAGCAGTTATCTGTCCATCAAATAGAAAGCTCCACTAGACAATCAGGCAAAGTAAGCAATATCTCCACACAAAAAATATGCTGGTGCTTCTTTAGAAAACTAACACAAAAGCTTTTGCAAAGTCAAACTGAAAGCTGGCATGCATTTATACACTCTCAGCAGCAAAACCACTTATTAGCTGGAAAGAGGCAGACAAATTCTTATGCAGTCAAGGAAATCTATTGTGATTTTCAACTGCATTTCCTTCAGTCAAAAATAAGGCAACACAAACAAATTTGGTGAGGGAAGTTACTAATTGCTGTTAGCGGAAAAGGAGTATTGTTATTTTTGGACATTGTTTTTATTTAAATGTTGTGCGACAATAATTAAGCACAGATTAACAAATTTTACTTATGACTTTGACCTACAATTCATTAAAAGATAACATTTACTTGATGTATATTTTCTTTTGTCAGTTAATCTTTTTCCAATATTTATTTCAGTTTTTTAAAAGACGCTGAACTGAATTTGGCCAACGATATGAAAGGCTATTTCCAGAATTCATAGAGGTTGAATTGGATTGCTTAGTGATAGTTTCCTCACAATTTCTTTCGCTCTCTCTGCAAATTGGATGCTTCTTAATTTTTTTTAAAATGGGTTCTTTTGGGTTTCTTGATAT
This sequence comes from Hemitrygon akajei, assembly GCF_048418815.1. Lineage (NCBI taxonomy): Eukaryota > Metazoa > Chordata > Chondrichthyes > Myliobatiformes > Dasyatidae > Hemitrygon > Hemitrygon akajei. Next base: position 52,671,698 of record NC_133129.1, read on the forward strand.
GTGACTGCCTGCAAGGAGATGAAAACCCTTTCTACTGGGCACCTCTAGAGATGCGGCTTGCTAGCCCCTCACTAACAGCTATCGGACTCAGCAGTGAGCAAACCACCATTCTCAGACTCAGTATGTCTAGGGTCAATATGACTTAGATGCCACCAAACCTGAGAGGTTGGGATGTCTTGCCCACCTGAACCCCGATGTGTGTGAAAACTGTGTAATTACTGCCCCCCCATGTAAATGCCCATTGGCAAGAATTAACAGACAGTACACTGCATACAATTATAACAACAAAATACTTATGAATGTTAACTTAACCAAGCTGTTATTTAAGAAGAAAGAACAAAACCAGAAAAAAACAAAAGGGCCCATCATAACTAAAACATTCAAATATGCACAGGTTGGAGCTCAAATCTTCCAAAAGCTGGTGTGTCTTATGTACTCACGGCACCAACTCCTATTTACCGATCACAGGTAGGATTTCCCTTCTTGGACTCCATCGAATTGTGCATTCTCACTGGATCGAATCCGATGGCCAGTTCTCTCAACCTTTTTCTCTTTCCATCTTCTGCCAAAAAGACCTTGGCCCACCCCAGTGTCTGCCACAAAACCTCTCCACCCAGTGTTCTCGAGAGCCTTCTCCCAATTCCACCATCCTGATTGGATGACACTACATCCTGAACATCACAACCACTTATCTTTAACGATAACCCAAGCACTCCCAGCCGAACACACTGTATAGTAAACCATTAAATGAAAAACCCTACAAAATTAGCAGTAAAACCTTAAGCAGGGCGTTATAGAGACAAACCTTAAGGTTGTATAACACATACATACTTAGATAATAAATGTACTTTGAACTTTTGAGCTTTGAACTTCGGTGATTTAATTCCAATTTGAAACGTGGATTGTGAACACAACTACTGTGGAGGCTTGTGGCACTGGGCAAACTGTGAATCATGTGCCTCATGTGCTGGAAACATGTAGCAGGGAACAACAAACTTCATGCCATGTTGTCTTGTTGGCAGACATAAAGCAGCAATTTCCACTGTAATCCAGTTAATGCCATATGTAATTATGCCTGGGAATCCTGGGTATAGAGTCAGACAGAATGGAAACAGACCTTTTGACCCCACTGGTCCATCCCAGCTGGGTTGCCATTCCGTGTGCTAATTCCATTTTCCTGCCTTTAGCTTGCAGGCATAGGAATGATGCTTAGCTATAGGAAGCCCCCTGTACTCAGAGCTAGCAGAGCTGCTGCCTCATAGCCTCAAAGGCTGAGGTTCACTGTTGATGTCTGATGCTGAATGACATCCTAATCTTTCACTCTTCTCCCCTCTCCCATCAGGCAGAAGAGACAAAGGTCAGAAAGCACATACCATAAGGCTGAAAGGCAGCTTCTATCCTGCTGTTAAAAGACTATTGAATGGTTCCCTAGTACAATAAAATGGACACTTGGCTTAACCTTGTCCTAACCTTGCACCTGCACTGCACTTTCTCTCTAGTTTCTACACTTTGCTATGAATACTTTACCTTGTACTGTGTAATGAATTAATCTGTATGAACAGTATGCAAGACAACCTTTTCAGTGTATCTTAGTACATGTTGCATTAATAAATGGATTCCAATTCCTGATTGTTCCAGTTTCCTCCCTCAACATAAAGATGTGCAGGTTGAAAAGTTAAATGACCTCTGGTAGGTGGTTAGGTGCAGGTAGATGTGTGGCTCATTCCTGCAATGGGAGCTGCAGATCCATGTGGAACATTGTGACCATGTTGGGGCAATGCCCAGACTATTCTGGAGACATCTACCTTGATTGTGCTGAGGGTCTTGTGGTTGATTGCCTTATCATGTATAGCTTGGCAAATTGATAATGCAGTATTAGTCTGTGGCTCACAAGCAAAAGGAGCAAAAGTGGTAATGGAGGAAGCAACAACAAAAGACCATTTCTGTTAATGAACCTGAGTAGTGTCACCAAGATTAACACAACAAGTCTTCAACTTCAATGAGAACAGGTCTGTATCCTTCAGTTGTTTCATCTGGGAAGTGCTTTTGATGTCCATGTCAATTAATGCCCTACTGAGCTGTGTGATAGATATATACCGTAGATTCCGGATTTTAAGCCGCTACTTTTTTCCCACATTTTGAACAGCTTTGAACTCTGCGGCCTTTAATACGGTGCGGCTAATGCATGATTTTTTTTCATGCCGCCAAAAACATTTTGCCTCGTAACAGTAGACCAATAAAATTGATGAGTAGTTCACAGAGGTCCAATGAAATTGTACGATAAATCAAGTGCACTTTCACAATTAAATTATTGTAAATCAGTCATTTGTACTCACCCTCATCAACATGGAAAACACTCGAAGAAAAGCATTGTGCTGCCTTTATGGCAGTTATTTAGTTTATAATATTTTCGCTTAGTAATTCATTTTCTAGTTAAAGTTAGAAGTGTTTTAACTATATTTGTTTTCTGTACTACATCGCGGGATGCTATGACGTCACACCCGGTTTCGCCGCGTCTTGTGGGAAAAATGCCAGTTTGCGATAAACGGGAAGGAGGGGGGGAGCGCATTACGCGAGCGGCATTGGATCTGAGCGAACGCTGCTTTTAAGTTAAAGGCGATCAATAACTTTTCCTGGTAGGCTGCAGTATATATATTTTTTACCAGTCGTTAGGAGATATTGGAATGTTGTTCAGTAAAAAAGTATACGCAATGTATATTTAAAAGTAGCCGCGTTACAGGCACGGTTCGAAAAAAAGCATTTGCAATATGTATTTGTTTATGTTACCATATGGATTTAATTAAAAGTTAAAAAATCCTCACGTGTAATATCTTTCTGTGTAAATATCTCATATTACAACGTGGGACACCTGCGGCCGAAAATCTGGTGCGGCCTAAAATCCGGTGCGGCCTGTACAAGTAAAAAATTGATTTTCTTTCTAAAATTAGAGCCAGCGGCTTTTAATCAGGTGCGCTCTGTAGTCCGGAATCTACGGTATATAAAAGATGTATCTACACTTGTGAAGAATAGTTAGAATGTGTGGAATAACTTAGACACACTTATCAATTCTTCATCTGTCCCAGAGGTTCATTATATTCCTGTGATATCAAAATAATTGAAAGATAATCATATGACTGAGCAGAGTCAACAAGGATTATAAAAAGAAAAATCATGTTTAATTATTCCCCTGAAGTTTTTTCAGGATGTATCTGGCAGAAAAGATGAAGTGGAACCAATAGTTGTGGTGTGTTTAGATTTTCAAAAGATCCCTTGGTGAACCAATTTAAAGCACAAGGAAGTGGAGATATCATATAGTTGGGATTGAAAGTTGTTTAAGACATAGAAAACAATGAAGTTCAAAGTAAATTTATTATCAAGGTACAGTCACCGTATACAACTCTGAGATTAATTTTCTTGTAGGAATACTGAAAAAATCCATAATAAAATAGATAGATAGATAGATAGATAGATAGATAGATAGATACTTTATTCATCTCCATGGGGAAATTCAACTTTTTTTCCAATGTCCCATACACTTGTTGTAGCAAAACTAATTACATACAATACTTAACTCAGTAAAAAATATGATATGCATCTAAATCACTATCTCAAAAAGCATTAATAATAGCTTTTAAAAAGTTCTTAAGTCCTGGCGGTAGAATTGTAAAGCCTAATGGCATTGGGGAGTATTGACCTCTTCATCCTGTCTGAGGAGCATTGCATCGATAGTAACCTGTCGCTGAAACTGCTTCTCTGTCTCTGGATGGTGCTATGCAGAGGATGTTCAGAGTTATCCATAATTGACCGTAGCCTACTCAGCGCCCTTCGCTCAGCTACCGATGTTAAACTCTCCAGTACTTTGCCCACGACAGAGCCCGCCTTCCTTACCAGCTTATTAAGACGTGAGGCGTCCCTCTTCTTAATGCTTCCTCCCCAACACGCCACCACAAAGAAGAGGGCGCTCTCCACAACTGACCTATAGAACATCTTCAGCATCTCACTACAGACATTGAATGACGCCAACCTTCTTAGGAAGTACAGTCGACTCTGTGCCTTCCTGCACAAGGCATCTGTGTTGGCAGTCCAGTCTAATAATAACTATTATTTAATATTAGTTTAATAATAGTTTAATATTAACCTTAATAAAATCAATGAAAGACCACACTACCTTGAGTGTTCAACCAGAGTGCAGAAGACAACAAACTGGGTAAATACAGATTATTGTGCAAATGGAGAGTTGGAATAAATGATTTATTTTCCTGTGTTGATAGGCTTATTCTGATGGGAAGCTGCATGGATCACTGCTTGGACCTCAATTGAAGCATATAAAATTATTCAAGGTCTAACCAGGAATTGGAGGAGCAAATCTGCAGAGAGATAACAGGCAACTGCAGGAGACAGAAAGTTGTGATTGTAAGGGATTTTAATTTTCCACACATTGACTGGGACTCCCATACTGTTAAACGTCTAGATGGGTTAGAGTTTATGAAATGTGTTCAGGAAAGTTTTCTAAATCAATATATAGATGTACTAACTAGGGGGGATGCAATATTAGATCTCCTATTAGGAAATGAGTTAGGGCAGGTGACAGAAGTGTGTGTGGGGGAACACTTTGGTTCCAGTGATCATAACGCCATCAGTTTCAACTTGATCATGGATAAAGATAGATCTGGTCCTCAGGTTGAAGTACTAAACTGGAAAAGGGCCAAATTTGAAGAAATGAGAAAGGATCTAAAAAGCGTAGATTGGAACAGATTGTTCTCTGGCAAGGATGTGATTGGTAAGTGGGAGGCCTTCAAAGGAGAAATTTTGAGAGTGCAGAGTTTGTATGTTCCTGTCAGGGTTAAAGGCAAAATGAATGAGAATAAGGAACCTTGGTTCTTGAGGGATATTGGAACTCTGATAAAGAAGAAGAGAGAGATGTATAACATGTATAGGCAACAGGGAGGAAATAAGATGCTTGAGGAGTATAAAAAGAGTAAGAAAATACTTAAGAAAGAAATCAGGAAAGCTAAAAGAAGACATGAGGTTGCTTTGGCAGTCAGGGTGAAGGATAATTCCAAGAGCTTCTACAGGTATGTTAAGAGCAAAAGGATAGTAAGGGATAAAATTGGTCCTCTTGAAAATCAGAGTGGTCAGCTATGTGTGGAACCAAAAGAAATGGGAGAGATATTAAATGGTTTTTTGCATCTGTATTTACTAAGGAAACTGGAATGGTCTATGGAAGCAAGGCAAACAAGTAGGGAGGTCATGGAATTTATACAGATTAAAGAGGAGGAGGTGCTTGCTGTCTTGAGACAAATCAGAGTAGATAAATCCCCAGGACCTGACAGGGTATTCCCTCGGACCTTGAAGGAGACTAGTGTTGAAATTGCAGGGGCCCTGGCAGAAATATTTAAAATGTCGATATCCACGGGTCAGGTGCCAGAGGATTGGAGGATAGCTCATGTAGTTCTGTTGTTTAAAAAAGGCTCAAAATTAAGCCGGGAAATTATAGGCCAGTAAGTTTGACATCGGTAGTAGGTAAATTATTGGAAGGAGTACTAAGAGATAGGATCTACAAGTATTTGGATAGACAGGGACTTATCAGAAACAGTCAGCATGGCTTTGTGCATGGTAGGTCATGTTTAACCAATCTAGTAGAGTTTTTCAAGGAAGTTACCAGGAAAGTGGATGAAGGGAAGGCAGTGGATGTTGTATACATGGACTTCAGTAAGGCCTTTGACAAAGTCCCGCATGGGAGGTTAGTTAGGAAGTTTCAGTCGCTAGGTATACATGGAGAGGTAGTAAATTGGATTAGACATTGGCTCAATGGAAGAAGCCAGAGAGTGGTAGTGGAGGATTGCTATTCTGAGTGGAGGCCTGTGACTAGTGTTGTGCCACAGGGATCAGTGCTGGGTCCATTGTTGTTTGTCATCTATATCAATGATCTGGATGATAATGTGGCAAATTGGATCAGCAAATTTGCTGATGATGCAAAGATTGGAGGTGTAGTGAACAGTGAGGAAGGTTTTCAAAGCTTGCAGAGGGATTTGGACCAGTTGGAGGAATGGGCTGAAAAATGGCAGATGGAGTTTAATGAGACAAGTGTGCGGTATTGCACTTCGGAAGGTCAAACCAAGGTAGAACATACAAGGTAAATGGTAGGACACTGAGGAGTGCAGTAGAACAGAGGGATCTGGGAGTACAGATACATAATTCCCTAAAAGTGGCGTCACAGGTGGATAGGGTTGTAAAGAGAGCTTTTGATATATTGGCCTTTATAAATCAAAGTATTGAGTATAAGAGTTGGAATGTAATGGTGAGGTTGTATAAGACATTGATGAGACCGAATTTGGAGTATTGTGTGCAGTTTTGGTCACCTAATTACAGGAGGATATTAATAAGGTTGAAAGAGTGCAGAGAAGGTTTACAAGGATGTTACTGGGACTTGAGAAACTGAGTTACAGAGAAAGGTTGAATAAGTTAGGACCTTATTCCCTGGAGCGTAGGAGAATGAGGGGTGATTTGACAGAGGTATATAAAATCATGATGGGTATAGATAGAATGAATGCAAGCAGGCTTTTTCCACTGAGGCTAGGGGAGAAAAAAACCAGAGGTCATGGGTTAAGGGTGAAGGGGGAAATGTTTAAAGGGAACATTGGGGGGGCTTCTTCATGCAGAGAGTGGTGGGAGTGTGGAATGAGCTGCCAGATGAAGTGGTGAATGCTGGCTCACTTTTGACATTTAAGAAAAACTTGGACAGGTACATGGATGAGAGGGGTATGGAGGGATATGGGCCAGGTGCAGGTCAGTGGGACTAGACAGAAAAATGGTTCGGCACAGCCAAGAAAGGCCAAAAGGCCTGTTTCTGTGCTGTAATGTTCTGTGGTTCTGTGTTCTATGGGAGAGATGTTTCCACTAGCTGAGGAGTTTAGCATTAGATGCTACAGTCTTAAAGTAAGGGTTTTGTGTTTTAGGACTGAACTAAGAGGGAAGGTTTCTTCACTTAAAAGATGAAAGATGTTTGGAGTTCTCTATCACAGGAACTTGAGAGGCTCCACAGCAATTGATTGCACTCAAAACCAGATCAAACAAATTTTGGAACATAGAATAATTAAGGGATATGGAGATAGGGCAAGAAAATGGTGCTGAGGGAAAAGATCAGCCATGTTCTTGCTGAAAGGACATGTTCCTACTAGTAGGTCTTTACATTTTAATTAGCCTTATTAGCTTTGTACTGTATGCCAAACCATCCAGTGAAATGTGCTGTTTGCACTGGGGTTACGCTGGGGGCAGCCGGTAAATGTAGCCACACTTCAACAGCAACATAGCATGCCCACAACTTGCTAACTCTGATTCCTACATCTTTGGAATGTGGGAGGAAACCTAAGTGCCCGGAGGAAGCCTGCATGATTAGAGGGAGAATATACAAACTCCTTGAAGACAGGAATGGGAATTGAACCAGACCGTAACGCTTTGGACTAATTAATATGCTACTGGGTGCTCTTTTGATGTTGTAGATCATTAGGACAAGAATCCACATGTGCAGTATGCAGATAATGCTAGAGCATTTGATGGTGCATGGCTTTCAAAATTCTCTAAAATTGTTGACACTGTTCCAGTTCTTGCTCCATGTTGCAAACAACAGCTTGGTATGTATGCCAAAGCTGCTTTACTAAGATGGAAATGGATTCAGGCATCCTGGACACTATTTTTCACTGCTAGGTGTATGGGTGGCACTAAAACAATCCAACAGATAATGAGGATCAAGTTCTCCATTTAATTCCAAGGGTTGAATCCCCATTATCAACATCCCAGGATTCAGCATGAAACCTGATTTAACCCAGAACTGTATCTGTAAAGGCAGGTTGGAGACTGTGACTAATAACTCACATCCCAACTTCTCAAAGTGTCCTCAACACCTAGAAGGCAAAAGGCAGAAGCATGATTTTTAAAAAATCTCTCCGATTACCTGCATGAGTTCAGCTGTAATTACGTTTAAACAGCTCAAAATGCTCAGGAACAAATCAGCATATATGACTGTCACCCAAAATATTCACCCCCTTCACCACTACTGGCCTGTTGTTGTAGTGTGTAGGAGGACAGGTCCTCTGCACCAATGTGTCAAAGCTTCCTCAGGACACCTCCCAAATATGAACTTTATGCAAGGATAAGGCCAGCACATGCACGCTGATAGTATCATCTACAGTTTCCTCCCCAAGCTTCACATCATTCTGACCTGTCAGTCATTACAGGATCAAAACTCGATCTGCAGCATGTTGAGTACTGACTTCAATACAATGCTTGTAAAGGTTCAAGAAGATAAATCATCACCACAACTTCATGGGGAATAATGGATGGTTTGCAAATATTAGCATTACCCAAAATACATGATTTTTTTAAAAGGATAGCTTTCTTAACTAATTATATGATTCTTTAACATTTGTGTTCGGAGGTGCACGTTGCTGTTGGTCTCTTTCTTCAGGGTTTCTGTCTCATATTAAAATATTTGTTGAGAGCTGCAAATATTAAGCTTCCTCTGGTAAACACTGAAACGCTTCATATCAGTTATTTGTGGAATGACCTCCTGGGATGTGTGACAATGGTCCTTGCCTTGGGTTTGAGAAATAGTGACGTTAAAAAGAACATGTATTAAAGCCTGGACACAAATACAATAACATCGCAATTTGAAATGAAGCAGGCTGAAAATACAATCAGATCCAACGAAGTGTAGGAAAGGATTAGAATCCAAGTGGGTATTTGAGGTCAAGGTAGTTGATGTGTTGCTATGGCTAATGTTGCACTTTCAATAGTATGAATGATTAGGAATAAAAGCTAGTTTTGTAAAATACTCAAGGATAGTAACAACAATTTTGTCAGACTTGGTTCCATTTCTATGGCATTATATAATGCACCTGCATTTCTGACCAGGAGATGGGTATGTGACATTTAGGTAACAGTCTGTTTTGTTGGCAAACACTGGGAAACTTCCCTACAGGAATGATCCACAAGGTACTGCTGTTCACCCTGGCATTGACTGCAGAGGCATTAACTGGTCCTGTTAGTTGCAAAGGAACTCCAGGAAATGACTGTCAGGTGCCAGTGAGCAGAGATTACACTTCCCTGTGCCTCACATCTAGTAACTGCTGTTTGTGAGAGATCGGTTGAGAGAAATGTTTTTTTTGTTCCGAACATTACAGCAGCATGAAAGGAAAATGGACATTCTCTCCATATGAAAATAAAGACAATCTGCAGAGTTGATATTGGACTTTAATTTTGTTAAAAATACTTGCTCATTTTTCCCTTCCAATTTTACATAATTTCCCTTCAAATTCTGTGATCAAAACTTATTTGCCTCATCAAATTTAATGGCTGCTGAGATAAGGGAACGTTTTTATAATGTTTCAGTTTCATTTATGCAGTGTGAAACTCAAGTGAATCTGTGAGTTCTGTCTCGTTCTTCACGGCATTTCACAGTTCCCTGTTGTGCAGATGCAAGGAGTTTATGATCTCTCTAGACACACAGCCACTGCAGTAGTGTTTGGAAACACAGTTAGACACTGAGAGTCCTGGATTCTAATTGCAGGTTTTCTGAAACAGGTTTACACATTCCTTGACTCTCACGTATTGCACTGCATGAGAAAATGGGAAGTGCAACATTTCTTGAAACAACTTGTGTGATAGCTAGGGTGTGACAAAGGAGAGAAGATATGGGAAAATATATGATGAAGAAAGTGGGCAGGCAGGTACCTTTCTAGATATAACAGCTTTCTTCTGCAAGGCATTGAACCTAGAGATAGTGCAGCTTGGTCTATCTATGGAGAACACAGTGAGTAAAAATTCTTTTATTTAGAAACTAGTATTTTATGAATATTATTAAATGATAATCAGGACTGTCATTTGTTTAACTTCTACCTTTTTCATTTACTTCCTGATAAATAAAATCCTGTTCATTACTGTCTTACAGTATCAGGAGCTGTTACACATGGTTGGGCAATTTCCTGGTTCACCCATCAGTCTTCAACTTGGCTCTGCACTTGTCTCAATAAAGCCAGATTCAATGTGATGAGCTTCAAAAGCTGAAAGTAACTTTGCATGGAAAAGGATGGCAGTCCACATTAGTTGCTGTTATTTCAAATTGAGAAACAAAGAACATGTGCACTGGGTTTGAGTCCTCACTGGGAACATTCTGAGTAGTTTTGGGTCCCTTGTCTAGGAAAGGAAGTGCTGACGTTGGAAAGGAAGTGCTGACGTTGGAAAGGATGTGCTGACGTTGGAAAGGGTTCAGAGGAGGTTCGCAAAAATGATTCTGGGATTGAAAAGCTTGTCATATGAAGAGTGGATGAAGGCTCTGGCTCTCTACTCACTGGAATTTAGATAAATGACAGTGACCTCATTGAAACCTATCGAACATTGAAAGGCTCGATAGAGTGTATGTGGAGAGGATGTTTCCTATAATAGCAAAAGAAATAGGAGCAGGAGTAGGCCATCCGGCCCATTGAGCCTGCCCCGCCATTCAATAAGATCATGGCTGATCTGTTCGTAAGCTCAGCTCCATCTACCTGCCTTTTCCCCACAACCCTTTAATTACCCTACTATGTAAAAAACTATCTGTTTCTTAGATATTTTTAGTGAGGAAGCCTCAGCTGCTTCCCTGGGCAGAGAATTCCACAGACTCACCACTCTCTGGGAAAAACAGTTTTTCCTCATCTCCATCCTAAATCTTCTCCCCTGAATCTTGAGGCAATGCCCCCTCGTTCTAGTCTCACCTACCAATGGAAACAACTTTCCTACTTCTATCTTATCTATCCCTTTCAAAATTTTGTATGTTTCTATAAGATCCCCTCTCATTCTTCTGAACTCCAGAGAGTATAGTCCCAGGCGACTCAATCTCTCCTCATGGGTCCTCATGAATCTTCCCTTCATCCTTGGAATCAACCTGGTGAACCTCCTCTGCACTGCCTCCAAAGCCAGTATATCCTTCCTCAAGTATGGAGACCAAAACTCCACACCTATGGAGGGGGAATCTAAGACCTGAGACCATAGCCTCAAACTAGAAATACATCATTTTAGAATGGAGATTAAGAGGAATTTCTTTATCCAGAGAGTGGTGGATCTCTGGAATTTGTTGCCACAGGCAGCTATGGAAGCCAAGTCATCGGGTATATTTAAGGCAGAGGTTGATAGATTCTTGATTAGTAAGGACATGAAAGGATATGGGGAGAATGCAGGAGGTTGGGGCTGAGAGGAAATCTGGATCAGCCATGATGATGGTGGAGCAGATTTGATGGGCCATACGGTCTCATTCTGCTCCTATACCTTATGGTCTTATGAAGTCACACGCATGTCCTCTTCATACACAAAGTATCGGATCCCAATTTGTGGCTAGGTTTTGGATGAAGACAAATAAAACACTTATGGAGTTCCAAACAAAACACTACATTATGGGAGAGTATCTACCCAGCATCAATGTACAATAAAACTCTGTTTATCTAGCACCATTGGGACTTTGTTGGTTCTAGGCAACAGAATTTCCAGACTAATCCCAACATATCTTCTTTAACTAAGATAGAATTAAAATACAAGTTTAATTCACTATCTTAAATATTACACAGGGATTATAAAATTTCTAGCAAATCTGTTAAGTTTTAAGGAAGCAGAGGAAAGGAAAGCATCATGGTTGCCATCGAAGAGATGGCCTGTTTCTCTGCTATACGAACACGTCAGTCTCCAACATGACTGCATGAACGTTGAATTCTCAGACCTCTGGTTAACCGCTGACCTCTGACCCATTTCCCACATTTCTTGCTTTTCTCTGCTCCTAAACCATCTGTCCCCCACCCTCTTCATCCACCTACCACTTACACGTAACTCCCACTGGTTCCCCTCCCCATTTCCATCCCTTTATTCCATGATTCACTGTCCCCTCCTTTCAAACTCCATCTTATTTGGTCCTTTATCACTTCCACATATCACCAACCAGCTGCTGATACCATTTCCACCCCTATCAGCTTTTTACTCCCCCCTCCTTCATCTGCCTATTACCTGTTCTTGCTCCACCTTTATCCCAATTTTTATAGCAGCTACCTTCCCCCTTCCTTTCCAGCCTCAATGAAAAAAAACTCAACACAAAACATTGACTCTCTATTTTTATCCTTAGATGATGCCTGACTTGCTGAGTTTCCCCTGTGCCTTATGCGTTGCTATGATTCTGTAAACCCAGTAAATTTCAAGGAAACATACAATGGGGCCTGATGAGTTCAAGAGAGCACTTTATGTTGATCCCTGTTGGAAAGGAATGGCAAATGTTCATTGTAAAAATAAGTACAGAAAGTTTGTTTGTTATTCTTCTGTTTAAAACTAATTTATATTACCTTTCACAGAGGTATATCCAATGATGGTATTTAATGTACAGAGCTGCATGTCTGTATTCACAGAGATTATTCAGAAGAAAGGGAGGGGTAGGACAAGGAAAGGATTTGTAAATAAAGATGAGGACTTCAACATTGAGCTGCCTTTCAAATGGGAGCTAAAATAGATCTGAAGATGCAGGAGTGATAATGAACGTGAAGATGAGAATTGGAAAAGAGGCAGTAGAACTTACCTGGAAAGTAGACACAAGATGCCAGAACCCCTGAGTAAGAAATTATCTGCAGAAGAACTTAGCAGGTCAAGCAGCACTTGTGGGAGGATTCAGGTGTTGATTCAGGGTTCCAACCTGAAACATCAGCAATTCTTTCCTCTGACAGATGCTGCTTGATTTATTGAGTTCCTGCAGCGCATGCTTTTTCACATGAAGGGCAGTAGAGTTTACAGAGAATAAAATGAAGGAGGTCATCTAGGAATGCAATGGAATAGACAAGTCTGAAGATAATGAAGTACAGCAGGTTTGGTCATGGAACCCATTGAAGTGCAGTCCCAGTAATGTACCGGCATGTTGTCAGAAGGTCATCTGTGAATGAAATATGATAACAAGGTTGCAAAGTGTCTCATTCACTTTAAGGAAGCTGTCATGAGTCAATCACTTGGCAAATGAGTCACTGGGAGAAACCACAGGCAATGGCTTATCAATTGGATTAAACCACAAACCAAATTGCTCATTTGTGTCATATAAGCAGACAGGCAAGTTTCGTAATTGATATTTGTACGATTAGCTGAAGAATAACTTCTTTAACGTTCCTTAGACCCACAGATCAGACAAGATGAGAAAGAAATGGCACACAATGCAGTAAGTGGAAATCTAGCAAAATCACCAGTGCTTTCCTGGGTATTAATTTGCAGTAAATGTCAATAACAGGGCATTTTAATGTCTGATGCATGTTTAACTAATCCAAAAATACTTCAACACCAAAGGCAAGAAGCCAGTTTATGTTGATTAATGTTACCCTGATGAAAGCAGTGGCAAGTTCTGATACTTCATACAAGAATGTACATTACAGCTAGGCATTTGTCAAATAATATTTATTTTTCAGAAATCATATGGGTTACACTATCCCTGTAAAACACTGTTGGAACGATGCCAGGAAGCCATGTAAAAAGTTGCTGATTATGCAGAATAGTTTGAAATCCTATCAAGCAATCTTCCATCTAGCTAATAATGGAGATATGTTTAAAAGTGACCTTTTGTTTGACAGTCAGCTTACAGAACACTTTATATGCAAATGACATGAACAGGGTTTTTTTTATTTGCTACTGGATCACACTGCTCCAGTGAAATTAATAATCATGCAATCAGAAAATAATACATTTTGAAAATTATAATTATGGTCCTTTTTTCTATATTCATTGATTTGTTCAAATATCATTCATCACTTTTCTTTAAGTACTTTGTCTTATGTGCATATGTAGTGTCTGATCATATAATGCGGTGGAGGCTGCACATAATATTAAATTCGAAAAAGTTTCAAAAATAAAGAGCACCTGGCCTACCATTAAACACGAATGTATTCCCTGTAAAAGATAACATCAAAACTTCAAAGGAAATAGACATGTAGGGAAGCTGAGCAGGAGGATGGGGCTAGTTTTATTACTGGATGTTTGATTGGACTGGCTCACTAACTCTTGGCAGGTTTGACAATGAGCTGAGCACAGACAACCTGATGGAGGAACTCAGTGCATTAATCAACATCGATTGGACATTTTGGGTCGAAACCGTGCATCACAAACAATATCTCAATCTTTTGTGTCAGCACGAAATAGGTAATAGTTACTATCTCTCAGATATTAGTTTGATGCAGAAATATTTATAAATGATCCAAAAATGGCAAAAGGAAGTAATAATATGCAAATACATCTGTCCACGTACAATGAGCAGGGCAAATCCAGTCTGATAAATTAACAGACAAATAGCCCTCTCACGATCCTCAGCAAAGAGATGGAGAGGCATAGATAAAGTGGACAGTAATGGTCTTTTGCCACTCAGGGTAGGGGACTCCAAAACTAGGAGTTGTAGGTTTAGAGTGAGAGAAAAATGGATTCGAAGGAACTTGAGAGTTGACCATTTCATGCAGAAGCTGCCAGAGGAGGTGGTTGAGACAGTTGCAATATTAACATTCAAGGCACCTGTATACGAATGTACAGGTATATGAAAAAGTGGGCTTTAGAGGAGAATATGTGCAGAGCCCCCTGTTCTACTCACTTTATACTTATGTCTGTGCAGCTAAGCACTGCTCCAATGCCATATTTGAGTTTGCTGATGACACCACTACTGTAGGGCGAGTCATAGGAGATGATGAATCAGCATATTGCAGGGAGATTAAAAATCTGGCTGAGTGTTGCCATAACAACAACCTCTTAGTCAAAGTCCTCAAGACCAAAGAGCTGATTATTGACCTTGGGAGGAGGAAACTCATCGGAGGATCAGAGGTGGAGACGGTCAACAACTTTAAATTCTTCTGTGTTATTATTTCGGAGGACCTCTCCTGGGCCCAGCACATAAGTGAAATAATGAAGAAAGCCCAGCAGCATCTCTGCTTCCCTAGAAGTTTGCAAAGATTTGGTATGACATCAAAAAATTTGACAAACTTCTATAGATGTGTGGTGGAGAATATATTGACTGGTGGCATCTCAACCTGGTATGGAAACACCAATTCCCTTGAATGGAAAATCCTGCAAAAAGTAGTAAATATAGACAAGTCCATCATGGGTAAAACCCTCCCAACCATTGATCACATCTACATGAAACACTGTTACAGGAAAGCAGCATGTATCATCAGGGAACCCAGGAGACGGTCTCTTCTCATTGATGCCATCAGGAAGAAAGCACAGGAGCCTCAGGACTCACACTATCAGGTTCAGGAACAGTTATTATCCCTCAACCATCAGGCTCTTGAACCAAAGGACATAACCACTCAACTTCACTTGCCCCTTCATTGAACTATTCCCACAATCTATGGACCCACTTTCAAGGAGTTCTCAGCTCATGCTCATATTTATTGCTTTTTATTTATGATTATTATTTCTTTCTTTTCGTATATGTACAGTTTGTGTTTTTTGCAGACTGGTTGAATGCCCAAGTTGGTGCAGTCCTTCATCGATTCTATTGTGGTAATAATTCTATTATGGATCTATGGATTACAAGAAAATGAATCTCAGGATTGTATACGGTGACATATATGTATTTTGATAATAAATTTACTGTGAATGTTGAACTTTGAACATGGGTTGAACTGGATACAAAAAGGAACATCTGAAAAGCTGTCTATTCTTCCCCTGTTCCCATTTAGTCTGGACAACCTCCCACATCAGGTAAACAACTTTTTACCAGCTGCTATTACTAGAGGTGCCAATTACAAGTTTTAATAAGCTGTATTAAGAATACTGAGTATTTTTAGCTTGTTTAAGGTGCTGTTAAATGTGACAACCTGCCATTTATTCTTTAACATTGTTCCACTGCCTTTGGTCTCGTCAGCAGCTTCAAGAACTTCTGTTGTCATTGATTGCAAGCAAATGATAAAGTTATGCAATACTTTCTGTCAGAGATGGTTGAAATTCAACCTTACAATATTTGCTGTAATTCAGACATCACCCAGAGTCGAGGATAATCCAAGATGGACCTGGCCAGTGATGAAACTAACTGGACCACTGTTAGCATCAATTCATCTTCACTCTGTCGAGAGAAATATGATGGAAAGCTTCAGTCTGAACTAGCATTTCTTGGGGTAAAATATTTTAAACATATGCACTCAAAAACTCAGGGGAAAATGGCTCATAGAAACAAGAGTTGCTGGAAATCTGGAGCAAATTAGAGCATCACACATAATGTGCTGGAGGAGCTCATCTGCTCAGGCAGCATCTTTGGGCATAAACAGTCGATGTTTCAGGCCAAGACCCTTCATCAGCATCATATTCACTCTTTCTAGGTCTTCTGATATTTGATATGTTTAAATTAGATCACTCCTCATTATTCTAAACTCCAGAGAGTATGGGCCAGAGCCATCAAATGCTGCTCTAATATTAAGCCTTTTAATCCTGAGCCCATTCTTGTGAACCCCTGCTGATATTCTGCAGGACCAGCATATCTTTCCTAAGGTACATTGACTTAAAGTGAAAACATTAAGGCTGGGCTATTGTGTAGATACAACAGTGATTAACATGATTGCAAAAAACACGTCTGAGAGATTACTTACTTCTACACCTGGCACTTTCTTTTCATTCAGGGGAACTAATCAGTGTTCAATTCCCACTGAGACTGGCAAATCTATTTCAAAACTTTCCTGCGGCTTTTCCTGCATAACTTTTCTACTTATTTTCCATCTCCAATATGTTTATAACAAAGAACTAACCTTCAGTCCACACATAATGTTGCTTCTGCGGTATCCATTGCAGTGACGCAAGGGTAATCCCAATGGTGCTCATGTTGAAACATTTTACGCCTTGCTGCCCTGATGTATTGTATAAAGATATTGGAAATATCTTTATCATCAGGCAGTCACAAACAGATGTTCCTTATAATATTGTTGTTTTAGAGAAGCTTGGGTTTGAGCCCAGTAGGGGATTGACTATTCTAGATTGGGTGTTGTGTAATGAACTGGATTTGATTATGGAGTTTAAGGTAAAGGAACCCTCATGAGACATTGATCATAATATGAGCAAAGTCACCCCATCCCCCCTATTTGAGAGGGAGAAGCTAAAGCCAGATGCTTCAGTATTGTAGTGGAGCAAAGGAATTTACAAAGACAAGAAAGAGGAGCTGGCCAAGGTTTATTGGAAAAGGAAACTAGCACGGATGATGGCAGAGCAGCAATGGCTGGAGTTTCTCAGAGCAATTTGGAAATTGCAGGATAGATGCATCATATATACATAGATACATGAATATGGTAACTGGATCCCCTCCCCTGGATCCAACTCCTGACAGTCCTGGCTGCTTGGAGAGATGATGATGGTAGTCATGAATGAGAGCCCGATCCAAGAGATCCCTTTCACAAACCCAGCACCATTCGTCAGGTCCGAATCCTTCCCCGTCCACGATGAACTGTTGAACACATGAACAGTTCATGAATCCACAATACTTCTTACAGTGAAGACCTGTTCTCCATCGGCAAACCTGGGTGGTGGAGGGACTGATGGTGGTGGGGCTAAAGGACAGGTGTTTACACGTTTTAATTTGGAAATGTGGAAAGTAGGATTGATCTTGAGGGTCCCTGGAGAGCTGCAAGGTGTAAACCACCAGGTTTACTTTCTTGAGAATCTTGAAAGATCCAATTAGCTTGGGCTCCATTTTCCTAGACTCCACCTGGAGAGGCAAAACCTGAGTATCCAGCTAGACCTGGTGTCCAGGCTGCAAAGTTGGTCCTTGACTTCTCTTGTGGTTAGCCTTTAGTTCAGTCTTCTGGTTAGGGGCCAACAAAATCTTCCTTGCCCTAATCCATTTCTCCTTTCAGTGTCAGGTGAGCTCTTCGGCTGCAGGAACCCCAACCTTGGCCTCCTGTTCAGGGAAGGGTGGTGGAGAATACCCAAGCCAACATTCCAATGCGACATCCTGTGTCCCAAATGCTGTAAAGTGTTTGGGGGCACCTCTGCCCACATCAAATGGTTGCACCACTCATCTGGTTTTTCTGAGGGTTCGTTCCATATCCTGGAAGGCGGAAGACCTGTGACAAAGTCCATGGAGATATGTACCCACGATCTGTTCGGAACAGCTAGGCGGTGAAGGATCTGCTGAGGATGGGAACCAGGTTCCTTGTTTCAGGCGCACACCTTGTATGCCTGCACATACTGTCAGACCTCTCTCATCATTCCAGGCCACCAGCATCTTCTCTTGATGAATTCAAGGGTTCTGGCGATCCCTGGGTGAGCAGTCATTCTTGAAGGTGCAGGATAGATATGTTCCAAACAAGATTCTGGCATAGTTCCAGAGGAGTGGAAAATTCCAAATGTCACTTCACTCTTCAAGAAGAGAGGGAGACAGAAGAAAGGAAATTATAAGCTAGTTAGCTTGACTTCAGTGGTTGGGAAGATGTTGGAGTCAATTTAAAGGATGTAGTTTTGGGGTACTTGGCGGCACGTGATAAAATAGGCCAAAGTCAGTCCTGGCAAATCTGTTAGAATTCTTTGAGGAAATAACAAACAGGATACACAAAGGAGAATCGGTGGATGTTGTGTACTAGGATTTTCAGAAGGTCTTTGACAAGGTGCCACACATGAAGGTGTTTAACAAGATAAGAGCCCATGGTACTGTGATGAGAGACTTAGGCAGAGACAGGACCCAAGTGCTGGAATATTCGAGACTAGAATTGAGACATGATAGAAGACTGAAACATGAACTAGATGTTAGACAATAATCCAGGTAGATCTGACGAATGAGCACTGAACATCAGTTCAGGTGCACTTTAAATATTAAAATCCTTGCACCAAAACATGGGTGCCAATTAGCAGGATGGTCTGAATCTGTAAGGTGGCTGCACCAGCTATCTATATTCTGGAGAGTTAGAGCACCTAAACCCCAGAAGCTGGCACAGATATGTGAGAATAGTAACAGGTATTACAGAAAAGACACTAGCATGGATAGAGGAATGGCTGGTTTGCAGGAGTGAAAGAGTGGGAATAAAGGGAGCCTTTACTGTTGGACTGTTGCTGATAGTGGTGTTCCTCAGGGGTGGGGGTTGGGACTGCTTCTTTTTACGTGATGTGTCAATGATATGGATGACAGAATTGATGGCTTTGTGGCTAAGCTTGTGGATGATACAAAGACAGGTGGAGGGATAGGTAGTGATGAGGAAGCAGGGAGACTAGAAAGTACTTGGATAGATAAGGAGAATGGGCAAAGAGGTGGCAAATGGAATACAGTATCAGGAAAAACATAGATTATTTTCTAAATGGAGAAAAAATTAAAAAATCCAAGGTGCAAAGGGGCTTGAGAGTCCTCATGTAGGTTACTTTGCAAATTGAGTCAATGGTGAGGAAGGCAAATGCAAGGTTAACATCCATTTCAAGAGGACTAGAATATAAAAAGGATGTAATGCTGAGGCTTTATAAGTCACTGGTGAAGCCTCACTAGGAGTATGGTGAGCAGTTTTGGGCCCCTTATTTAAGAAAGGATGTGCTGATATTGTAGAGTGTTCAGAGAAAGCTCACAAGAATGATCCCAGGAAGGGCTTACGTATCGTACGTGGAACGATTGAAGACTCTGGGCCTTTACTAACTATAACTTAGAAGAATGGGGGGGGGGGTGGAATATCATTGAAATGTATCAAATGTGAAAGGCCTAGAGAGAGTGGATATGGAGAGGGTACTTCCTATGGTGGGAGAGTCTAGAACCAAAGGGCACATGCCCAGAATAGAGTGACGTCCATTTAAAAAGGAGATGATGAGGAATTTCTTTAGCCAGAGGATGGCGAATCTATGGAATTCATTGCCACAGCTGATCGTAGAAGCTAGGCCATTAGTCAGAGGTTATGGGAAGAAGGCAGGAAAATGGGGCTGAGAGGCAAATGGATCTGCCACAATGAAATGGTTCGAGCAGACTTGATTTGCAAAATCGCTTAATTCTGCTCTTATTTCTGATAGTCTTAGGGTCTTATAATCGTTACTGATGTTTATGGATTTCCAGAACTCCATCAAACTCACTGCCCTTTGTATAAATCACTGAATGAGCAAACCCACTCTTGATGCTACATCTATTGCATGCTGTGGAGGAAGAAATAAGGGAAAAGAACACTGATAAACCATTCTGCCACCACACCAAATTCAACTTTGAACTGTTTACATTGCAAATGCAACTGAGTTGAATTGTAATGCAAAACTGATCATGAATTAAATTGACAATTAATAAGTTATATTATGCAAAATTAAACATATGACATGTTTTTGTGTGTGTATATAATATGCACACACTTGAAGGCAGAGGAGCACACAGGGTGTTGTCAATCATTGTATATTGGCATATTTGACCTGTCTCCTGCACTCACCAAATACTGTGGGCCATGCATAGTAAATGAGGTCTGAGTGACAGGGACAAACACTGCATCAGCAATGCTTAAAGAGTTCTAACAGATTTACAGATACTTACAGATTTTGGGATCATTTAGAACAGAGCTTATGTCAGCTTGCTTTGGAGCTGAATTAATCTGGAGCTTTGCAAAGAATTTTTTAGATGAAGCCTTTGAGATACTAAGAATAGTAAGAATTAAGACTTTCTGTCATGGTCCCATCGATTTCATGGAAGAATGGTTTGAAACCTCTTGCACTGAGGGGCTCAGAGGAAGGCAAAAGGCTAGAGGACCTTTCTCTTAAGAGTCTTCCAGGAGCAATTGCCCACTGACTGGAGGAGCAAGTGCACACACAGACAATGATTTTCAGGTGCAGTGATGAGCGAGACCTACCATATTCTCTGAGAAAACTTCAAGCCACCCAGTCAAGCCTGGACTGGTACTGATGGAGAGTTGAACTACACTGACATCCTAAACTTTACAGCCTCTTGCTTAATTCTAGGTAAATGCTACTGGTAACTAACATCGATTGTCTCCATCTTCCTGCTCTACAAGATGCCGTGTATACTCATCAAGGTGAAGGGACTTCACCTCATTCTCAAATAACTAACACTAGGTCATAGGAAAATGTTGTTTGGCATTGACCCTGAACTTTGTAATGCTTATGAAGTGCTCTTCTCTTCTTGTGCCATACTGAAACTCCTTGAGAGCTGAAACGACAATCGTTTCCTGAATGCGGTGTGAAAGTGCAGACAATGTATCCTTCTGTTCAAAGTTATATATCCAGGAGCTGGCAGAACACTTCATCTTGAGGCAGCTCACCACAGCGAACAAAAATATGGCTCTAGAGGTACAAGATTCATCATTCTATCCCGGTTTCCCGAAAATGCTGGAGATCAGAATTATAACACAAGCATTAGTGTAGTAGAGAGCACCATTAATGCTGTCAAAGCTGAAACATGCAGGGTCTCCAACTTTGTGGTCATCTACCTCACAACCTTTCTACAAGGAGAGCAAAATCTTTGCCCCCCACTGCAGTGCAGAAGGAAGAGCAGGAAGTGAAGAAAGAGAGGGATAAGGATTAAGTAGCCAACTGTTGGTGTCATTGAAAAGTCTTTATAGACACACTATGAAGCCATTTCATATCCCTGGAGATCAAATGAGGATCTCTTCAACTAGCTGAGGATTTAATCAGAGAGCAGATTCAATAATTAGTGCCAAATATGCCAGCTGACAAATTTCACTGTGGAATTCTCACTATTTTGCTTTTATATTCAAAATGGCCTAACTTTCTACTTGTAATACCCTGGCGAGCATCAATAGTAATAAACAATCTGGAGCAGGTGACCTCAAAGTTATGTTGGAGGCTGCTCTTGCTACAATGAGGGTTCCACTCCTTATCTCACAAAGTCATTCCACCAATTGCAACACACATTATGTTGATGAGTGTTTCTCTAGTTCCAGAGCCTGCGAGAAATGCTCTCTGGTTCCCTCTATGAATACAAATCCAAAGACTTTACCTTCTTTGCTACAGGCTTGAGAGTACAGAGTTTGTATGTTCCTGTCAGAATAAAAGGCAAGGATAACAGGTTTAGGGTACCTTGGATTTTGAGAGATATGGAGGCCCTGGTTAAGAAATAGAAGGGGATGCCTAGCTGGTATAGGCAGAAAAGGGCAAATGAGGTACTTGGGAAGTATAAGAAATGCAGGAGAACACTTCAGAAAGAAATCAGGATGGAGAAACCCTAGGTTTACTGCAGATATACTGTATGTATTAAGAGCAAAATGATAGCAAGGGATAAAAATGGTCTTCTGGAAGATCATAGTGGTCATTTATGCATGGAACCGAAGGAGATGGTGGAGATCTTGAATGGATTTTTTTTGCATCTCAGTTTACTCAGGAGATGGACACAGAGTCTATAGAAGTGAGGCAAAGCAGAAGTGAGGTTACGCAGTGCATACAGATTACAGAGGAGGAGGTGTTTGCTGTCATGAGGCAAATAAAGGTGGATGAATCCCCAGGGCCTGACAAAGTGTTCCCTCAGACCCTGTGGGAGGCAAGTGCAGAAATTGCAGGGGCCCGAGCAGAGATGTTTAAAGCTTCCTTTGCCATGGGTGTGGTACCGTGGGATTGGAGTGCAATGCAACAGCTTTCTTACGCTGTTGCATTGCTTAAGAAAGGCTCTAAGAATAAGCCAGGAAATTATAGGTCGATGAGCCTGACATCAGTAGTGGGTAAATTATTGGAAAATATTCTAAGGGACCGGATATATATTTATTTAGACATTAAGATGGTGGCAATAAGTAGTGACACTTAGCGTTCACCTCTAATGGGGTTCATCAAATACTCCTGTTCAGGACTACTACGGCTGTAAACCACAGGCACAGCCATGGGTACTTCAGTAAGCAACATCATTTTAAGGCCTTCAAAAAAGATGGTCAATATTCAGAATCGATGGACCCGGATGGAACACTCAGGTCCTGAGTACAGTTCCCCTTTAAGAAACGGATGTGGGGATGGCATGCTGGACTACAGGTACAATTGAAATACAGAGGCCTTAGAGTCCTACAGATTATTCTGCTGACAAATGTGCAGTCTATGGAAAATAAAATTGAAGACCTTCAAGCAAGATCGCAGTACTGGAGGGACATCAGCAACAGCTGTGTACATTCCTTCATGACAACATGGCTAACCCCTGCCATTTTGGGCACAGCGCTGCAGCCCAATGGCTTCTCCATTCACTGTGACGACAGGGCAGTTAAGTCTTTTAAATGTATGGGAGGAGGCAGTATGCTTCATGATTATCTCAGTGTGGTACACAGACGTGAAGGTTCATCTGCTTTGTCCGCCACAACAGACAGGATCTTCCGGTTGCCACCCACTTCAGCTCTGCTTCACATTCCATTCGGAAATGTCCATACATGGCCTCCTCTACTGCCATGATGAGGCCAAACTCAGGTTGGAGGAGCAACACCTCATCTACCGTCTGGGTAGTCTCCAGCCCCTTGGCATGAAAATTGAATTCTCCAACTTCTGGTAATTCCCTCCCCCTCCCTTCCCCCATCCCAGTTTTTACTCTGCCTCCTCCTCCAGCTGCCTATCACCTCCCTCATGGTTCCGCCTCCTTCTACTACTCATAGTGCTTTCCCCTTACATTCCTTCTTCACCTTTCCTGCCTATCCCCTCCCTGCTCCCCCTCCCTCACCCCTTGATCTTTCCCCTTACTGGTTTTTCACCTGGCACCTACCAGCCTTCTCCTTCCCACTCTTCCCCCACCTTCTTTATTGGGTCCCTGCCCCCTCCCTCTTCAGTCCTGACGAAAGGTCTTGGCCTGAAATGTTGACTGTTCGTTTCCACGGATGCTGCCCGACCTGCTGAGTTCCTCCAGCGTGTTTTGCGTGTTGCTTTGACCCCAGCATCTGCAGTGTATTTTCTGTTTAAGGTTCATCTGGCCTGGAACAGCTAGCGTTCAAGTGTCATCTATTTTATCTGCCAAGGAAGTGTTCCACCATCATCCTGGTAGCAGTGTACATTCAACATCAGGCAGGCACTGGAGGAACTGAGCAGCACGATCATCAGTCACGAAACAGGGCACCCAGATGCCTTCCCTGTCATTGTGGGGGATTTCAACCAGACCAGCTGAAGAAGTCTCTGAACAACTACCAGCAACATATCACTTGTGGAAACAGAGGAGCCAACATACTTGACCACTGTTATAACATCATAAAGAATGCTTATGGTGCCATCCCATGTCCACACTTTGGAAAATACAATCACCTAGCTGTATTTCTACTCCCAGTGTACATCCAGAGTCGAAAGATGGCAGCACCAGTAGTGAGGACCAAGGGTCAGTGAGGTGGAGGAGTGCTTACAGGACTGCTTTCAGTTGGTGGTCAGGACTATATTCAGAGATTTATCTTCAAATCTGAATGAATGCACCATGGTTGTCACTGACTTCAAGACCTGAATGTATGAATATGTGTTTTCAGAATATACCAGACATATCCAAACCAAAAGCAGGGATGAACCAAAAGATTCATAGTCTGTCAAAGACTAGGTCTGTGGTATTCAAGACCAATTACCCAAAATGGCACAAGAAGTCCAGGAATGACTACAGAAGTCTATATTAAGAGTGTAAAAGTAATTTTGATTGAAGTTAGAGATGGAATTGGATGTACATCAGCCCTGATGAGTTTTACAGGCCATTATTTCCTGCAAGACAAAACTTAACATCATGAATGACTGTGATGCTTCACTCCCAGGTGAGTTAAATGCTTTTTAGGCACACTTTGAAAGGGAGAACAAAACTACCCCTATGTGAATCCCTGCAGCATCTGCTGACCCTGTACTCTCTGTCTCTGAGGTTGACGTCAGAATGCCTTTCATGAATTTGAACTCTCGCAAGGTGTCAGGTCCTGATGATGTACCTGATAGGACACTGAAAACCTGTGCCAACCAAATGGTGGGAGTGTTCAAGGACATCTTCAGTTTGTCACTACTGGAGTTGGAGGTTCTCACCTTTTCAAAAGGGTGACAGTCATACCCAGGAAGAGCAGGACAAGCTCCCTCAACAACTACCGCCAAGTTGCTCTCACATCTGCAGTGATGAAGTACTTTAAGAGATTGGTCATGGCTAGAATCAACCTCTGCCAAAGCAAGGGCTTGGACCCCACTGTAGTTTGCCTATTGCCGCAATATGACTAGAGCAGAAGCAATCACACTGGCTCTCCACCCAGCCTTGGATCATCAGGATAATAGCAATACCTACATCAGGCCTCTGCTTGTTGATTAAAGCTCAGCGTTTGACAACATCATACCCTTAGTACTAATCAACAACCTCCAAAACTTGGGCCTTTGTAGCACCCTTTACAACTGGATCCTTGACTTCCTCATATGGAGACCACAGTCAGTGCAGATCAGAAATAACATCTCTTCGCTGACAATCAACACTGGCACATCTCAAGAACACATGTTTATCCCAATGCTCTACTTATTCTACACCCATCAATATGTGGCTAGGCACAGCTGTGACACCATCTATAAATTTGCTGATAACACAACCGCGGCAGAATTTCAGATGGTGATGAGGAAGCGTACAGGAGTAATATAGATCAGCTGGTTTAGTGGTGTTGCAAAACAAACATGCACTTGACGTCAGTAAGCAGAAAGACAAGGGAATGATTGTTGATTTCAGGAAGGGGAAGTTGAGGGAACACACACGAGTTCTCATCAAGGGATCAGCAGTGGAAAGCGTAAGCATTTTGAGTTCCTGGGTGTCAATATTTGTGAAGATCTATCCTAGGACTAACATAGTGATGCAATTACAAAGAAGGCACAAGAGGCTATATTTTATTAGGAGTTTGAGAAGTCTTGGTATATCACCTCAGACTGTAGCAAATTTCTCCAGATGTACCATGGAGACCATTCTAACTGATTACATCAGCATCTGATATGGAGTGGGGGGGGGGGCAGTGCACAGATTCAAAAAAATGCTGCAAAGGGAGGTAAACTCAACCAGCTCCATCATGGGCACTAGCCTCCCCAGCATCCATTACATCTTCAAAAGGCAATACTTCAAAAAGGCAACATCCATCATTAAGGACCCCCATCACCCAGACCTGCCCCTTCTCATTGCTACCATCGAGGAAGAGGTTCAGGAGCCTGAAGACACACACTCAATATTTTCAAAACAGCTTCTTGCCCACTACCAGTAGATTTCTGAATGGACAATGAAACAATATCCTCTACCTCACTATTAAAAAAATTTCTTGAACTACGTATTTAATTAATTTTATTGATATATAACTGTACTGTGTATATGCCTCTCATAATCTTATTGTAATTTATATTATTTTTATTAATTATTGCAATCTATTATTGCTGCAAAACAACATATTTCACATCATATCCCAGTGCTATTAAATCTGATTCTGATTGTGGATAGATAGGGACTGATTAGAGGTAGTCAACGTGGCTTTTTGTATTGTAGGTCATGTCTAACCAATCTTATAGATTTTTTTGAGGAAGTTGATAGAAGTTTATAAGATTATGAGAGGCATAGATAGAGTAGACAGGAAGCATCTTTTTCCTAGGGTAGAAATGTTTAATACAAGAGGACATGAATTGAAAGTCAGAGAGGGTAAATTCAAAGGGGATATCCATCCTGAAGAAGGCCCAGCAGCGGATGTATTTCCTGCGGCTCTTGAGGAAATACGGTCTGCCTCAGGAATTGCTGCTGCAGTTCTACACTGCAGTCATTGAGTCTGTCCTGTGCACCTCCATCATTGTGTGGTTTGGAGCCGCCACCAAGCAGGATAGAACCAGACTACAGCGCACAGTGAGGACTGCCGAGCGCATTATTGGAGCCTCCCTGCCCTCTATTGTGGACCTGTACTCTTCCAGGTTGAAGAAGAGGGTGGGGAACATCATAAAGGACTCCTCCCATCCTGCGCACGGACTGTTTGATCTGCTTCCGTCTGGTAGGCGCTTCAGATCCCTCCAGACTAAGACTAATAGGCACTGGAGAAGTTTTTTCCCTACTGCGGTCACTTTGCTGAACAGTTAACTGCCGGTTAACTGTCGGCTAACTATTACTTGGATTGCACTACCTGTATGTATAATTTATATTTTCATTTATATCTATCATTATTATTGTTATGAGCAGAGAGACAACATCTGCCGGAAGTAAATTCCTTGTATGTGCATAGGTACTTGGCAATTAAAGTCTGATTCTGATTCTGATTCTGATTCTGATATAAGGGGTAAGTTTTTTACTCAGCGAGAGGTGAATGCCTGGAATGTGCTTCTTGATATGGTAGTCGAGGCAAATATATTAGAAGCTTTAATGAGATGTTTATACAGGCATTTGAGTATGAGGAAGATGGAGAGATTAGTTTTTGGGTTTCTAAAAATTTACTTTTTAACTGGTTCTGCACAACACTGTGGGCCAAAAGGCCTGTTTCTGTGCTGTACTGTTCTATGTTCCATGTTCTAAGTTACCAGGAAAGTTGATGTTGGATATGAACTTTACCAAGGCTTTTGGCAAAGTCCTGCATGGCAGATTGGTCAAGAAGTTTCAGTCACTTGGCATTCTAGATGAGGAAGTAAATTGGATTTCACATTGGCTTTGCAGGAGAAGCCAGAGAGTGATAGCAGATGGTTGCCTCTCTGACTGAAGGCCTGTGACTAGTGGTGTACTGCATGGATGGGTGCTGGGTCCATTGTTGTTGGTGATCTATGCAAAGATCTGGATGATATTGTAGTAAACTGGATCAGCAAATTTGCAGATGAAACCAAGGTTGGGGGTGTAGTGGAAGTGAGGAAGACTATTAAAGCTTGTAGCAGGATCTGAATCAGCTGGAAAAATGGGCTGTAAAATGGCAGATGAAATTTAATTCAGACAAGTCTGTTGCCCTTTAGAGGCCAAACTGGGGTAGGACTTACACAGTGAGTGGTAGGGCACTGAGGAGTGCAGTAGAACAGAGGGATCTGGGAATACAGATCAATAGTTCCTTGAAAGTGGTGTCACAGGTAGATAGGGTCATAAAGGAAGCTTTTGGCACATTGGCCTTCATAATTCAAAGTATTGAGTACAGGAGCTGGGGTGTTATGTTGAAGTTGTATAAGACGTTGGTGAGGCCTAATTTGCAGAGCAGTGTGCAGTTTTGGTTACCTACCTACAGGAAAGATGTCAATAAGATTGAAGATTGAAAATTGTTTAATGCCATTTCAGGGACACAAGTGTAAATGAAAACAAAATAATTGCTGCACCAGCTGCGATGCAGCATGAAAAACATGATAAGATGAAGAACATAATAAATATAAATAATAAGATAGCTTATCTACACAGAATGATTGTTCTGTTGATGTTAGGCACAGAAGTGTCTGTACCTATGGTGACTGATAGGAAAAGATAAAGTAGTGGTGGTTGGGGGTGTCGAGGGGTGTGTTAGTGACAGGAGGTATTGATCAACCTTACTGCTGAGGGAAAGTACATGTTTGTGGGTCTGATGCTCCATAGCCAGGGACAAGCAGCCCATGAGCAGGGTGGGTGGTGTCCTTCTCTCGCACATTTCTGTGTATATGTCCGTGATGGCGGGTAGGCTAGTGCCGGTGATGCTTTGGGCAGTTTTGACTACTCGTTGTAGAGCCTTTCTGTCTGCCACAGTGCAGTTTCCATACCAAGCAGTGATGCAGCATGTTAGAATGCTCTCTGCTGTACATCTGCAGAAAGTTATGAGTGTAGATATACCTAGACTGTATCTTTTCACCATCCACAGGAAGTTCAGGTATTGGTGAGCTTTTCTGATTATATACAATGTGTTCTGGACTATGAGAGGTTGTGTGAGCTCTTCACTCCCAGGATCTTAAACTGCTCGCAGTTTCCACTGCTGTGTCACCAAGGGGTATGAGAGGTGCAAGTTCTCCTGAAGTTGATAATCATCAGCTTTGTCTTGTTGATATTGAGAAAGAGGTTATTTGCCTGGAACCAGGCCTCTGTAGGTCATCTTGTCATTGTTGGTGATGAGCCCCAGTACTGCCATGTCTTCAGAGAACGTGGCTGTTTGGCTGTGTAGTCGTGTGTGAGCAGAGTGTATTACAGTGGACTCGGCACTGTGTTGCACCTGTGTTGACAAAGATGGAGAGGGAGAAGTGGTTGTGCATCCTGCCTAGCTAAGATTGAAAGAGCGCAGAGAAAACCTACAAGCATGTTGCCAGTGCTTGAGGACCTGAGTTATAGGAAATGGTTGAACAGATTAGGATTTTATTCCCTAGAGCATAGAAGGTTCAGGAGAGATGTGCTAGAGGTACCCAAAATTATGAGAGATAGATAGATAGATAGGGTAAATGCCAGCAGGCTTTTTCCACTGAGGTTGGGTGAGACTAGAATTGGAGATCATGGGTTAAGGGTGAAAGGTGAAATGTTTAAGAGGAAAATGAAGGGGGAACCTCTTCACTCAGAGGGTGGTGAGAGTGTGGAACAAGCTACCAGTGCGAGTGGTGAATGTGCGTTCAATTTCAGCATTTAAGAGAAATTTGGATAGGTACGTGGATGGGAAGTGTATGGAGGCCTATCATCTGGGTGCAGGTCAAAGGAACTAGGCAGATTAATAGCTTGCCATGGACTAGATGGACAGAAAGACCTATTCCTGTACTGCAGTGTTATAACATTCTATGACATTATGGCAGTCTCTATAGCAGCTCCACCAGCCCCCCACCCCCATGAAGCACACTAAACTTTCACTGTAGTGCTCCAATCCGTGCCTTCACTGTGCACTACAGACTAAATGAACACTTGTAACTCATTAGACTATCTGCCCTTTAACAAGGTCCACTAACAGATGAAATGTGGTTTCCGAGTCACAGTGCATCCTCTCTTGAAAAGCTTTTTCCCCCTTTTCATGTTTTCTATCTCACTGCAAACTTGCAACGTTGGTGTTCTGAAGCCTGAAGAGCTTCTTTCCCTCTACCATCAGATTTCTGAACCCATGAACACTACTTCAGTATTTTGTTCTCTCTCTTTGCTTGTATTTATCTTTCTTATTGTGACCTGTGGCAGTTTATTATGTATTGCAATCTACTGCTGCCACAGAGCAACACATTTTATTACATGTATCAGTGATACTAAACCTGACTCTGTTTCTTCCAGCAAAGACATTGTAAGGAATGACCAATACCAGTACTTCCACAGAAGGCTAAGGAAATTTGGCATGTTCCTATTGACTCATCAATTTTCACCTCAGAAAGCACCCTATCCAAATACATCATAGCTTGTTATGGCAACTATTTTACTCAAACCCCTGAAATATTGCCTCCTCTCCATTGATTCTGTGTGCATCTCTCACTGCCTCAGGAAAGCACCCAACATAATTAAGGATACTTCTAACCCTGTTCATTCTTTCTTTTCCTCCATATAGAAGATAAGAGCTTTAAAACATAGACCATCAGGCATAAGGTCAGTTTCTTTTCTACTGTTATCAGGCTCTTGAACAGATACTTTATCTCTCAATCTACCTCTTTATGATCATTGCCTACCTGCACTGCACTTTCCCTGTAAATGTAGCACTAAATTCTGCATTCTGTTTTCTTTTTTATTACCTTGATCTATTCATGGACAGAATGATCTGTCTGAATGGTGTACCAACTAAAGAGCTTCACTGTATCTCAGTACATGTGACAATGCTAAACCAATAAACCAAGGTGGCACCTCACTGGTGGCTGTCAAACAATTGCAGGAAACCTTTGCGGGCAAACTTTTTTTAAATGATGAAGCTATTGTACTGGGGCAGTTCCACATTCTCAAATTCAGAATTCTAGGTCCAGTGGTACGAGCGAATATCACAGACTGGGGTCTTCCTTGGTTGCAATGGATGGCCATGACGTCTTCTGTGCCTTGTTATGCCCTTTACTGTCCATGGAGGGCTGTAGTAATGCCTTCCTGGCCATTAGATCTCACCGCAGATCTCATCCACAGTTCGTCAGAACTGACTTTGCATGTTAGGACTGGCATGTACCTATCTCACTGGGGTATGAGGCCACCAGCTGCCCATACCTGGTTTAGCCACCCTGTTGAACCGATGCACCTGGGTGTGACTACTTGGGAGCAACAGGTGAGAGCTAAGTGTCTGGTGGGACCAAAGGTGAGGGAGCTACTCCGGAATGGACATGACAGGCTCCTTCACCAGAGGTGCTACCTCTCATTGGAAACCCCATACACTACAGGTGCCTCCCTATTCTCTATGATAATTAAAGATGCAAATAAATGTTTATCTCCCAGTGATACCAACCAGCTACCAATGACAAAGAAAGGGAAGCCTAACTGAATGTAGTAACACAGGCCATGTTGCCAAATCTCATTTATGGATCATGCCAATGTTCCTCCTCACAGATTGACACCCAAAATCGAGGAAATGAGCAGAACAGACACCTTAGAGTGGCTTTCAAGTTAAGCAACATTCAATCACTCTTGTGGATCTCCTAGTACTCGACTTCTACAAGCTTCTGCCTGGTCTTTGACATCCATGTAATGGTTTTTTATTGACTCCATCTAAGCTAATAGATGGTACCTTTGCTTGCAGTGGAGGAGTTTTAAAAGTAGATTACAAGCAGTAATAGGTCTTGAGGCCTGATCTTCACCGTCTCAGATGAATGGCAACAGCCTGTGCCAAATGGTTGTTCCCAACAGCAGTGGGTCAGCTGGAATGCCAAACGTTGGACCCTTAACAACTCCCGTTCTTCTTATTATTTGTTTTTTATTTGTGCAGGTTGTCTTCTTGTGCACATTAGTTGCTTGTCATTCCTTGTTCATATATAGTTTTTGGAAAATTCTATTGTACTTCTTTATTTTCCTGTAAATGCCAACAAGAAAATGAATCTCCAGTCAGAGTATGGTAATAAATACTGTATGACTTTAGCTTTGACTTTGACAAAATGATAGATCTGACATCCAAGGAACAGCTGCATCTCTCTTCGGCAAAGCACAATGTTCCCAGTAATCTACTAGGTGCAAGGACTGTAATACTTTAGAAAGCCCTTTGAAACATGGTAGCAGGGTAGAGGTTTGAGTCTGGCTGATAGAAGTCAGAGCTTCCTGAGGACCTCTTTCTATGCAGAGCTGTGTTTCTCTTTAACTGTTATTTATGGATGGAGGTTAACACTGAAAGATCAACATTTATTTTCATCCTTAACTACCATAGTGAGTAGTGAGGCACCATCTTCCTGTTCCCTTACGAAGCTCATAGTCAAGTGTTACTGCGCTGGTATGAAGTCAAAACATAGCGACAGCAGGTGATGTACTTGTTGAATAGGAGTCCATCATTCTCTCAGATATCTGGGGAGGGATGAAGTGCCTCAAGTCAAATTCTACACAGCGTTTAGTTATTCTGGTCCTTCACCCAACATCACTGAAACAGAATTTGAGAAAAATATATTAGGCCCTGCGACCAAAATTTAGTGAAATCCATGTACAACAGGCTACATCTGCTACCATCTGCTTGTTAATCCTCCTGACATGGAATGCTTCCCTGAATATCTTCGCATCTACCTCACTGCTATTTGTAGGATTTTGTTGTGACACTCCTCACCTTCATTGGTTCCTTCCAGCAGTAGTGGGCTGGACCTCACCAAACACAGACTCTGCTTTCTGATAGCTCCCCCATACAAAGCACATAGTGCATTTACATTTTGCCACCACAAAACTCCTCACTACCTCCGTCTCTCACTCCTGCTGCCCTTCCAAATACATAAAATAATTTTATTTAAAATATTAAAAATACTATAACTTCCTTTAAAGCTACATTAAATATGAAAATTGAGTACAACGTTATTATGAACATTAAAGACGATAATTATATATTGCTGCTTAGCTCTGAATTTTACAAAATGCAGCTGGAAGGGACGGTGAGTGGAGCATGAAACAAAGGGATGTATGTGTGGGCAACAGAGCTCTTAGCGTATCCCCATCTTCCACACTGTAACACCCAAACATTACCACCAGTCAGTGCAATCCAGCCCTGTGATCATTATCCAGAAGAAACACTTTAATAGATTCTTTGCCGAAGGACATTAGAGATGGGCGTGAGAGGGCCATGTTCCCAACCCTGCGGGCTCTGCCCTTCAATAAGAGTGTGACCGTTATCTTCAGCCTTTGAGCTGAAGTCTGTCTCCTGAGTGCCTTGCATTTCGTTCTGCTGATCACCAATCTCAGGGTACTTTCACTTGAACCTTCACAGCGATGCGCAAACCTCCATGGATATCCCTATAGGGAAATCTGTGCTGGGTTAACCAAGCAAGTGCATCAATTTCAACTGCAACGAAAGGAAATTGACAGAAGGGTAAGTACAGGGTCATTTCCTCCTGAGTTAATTCAATCAAGTTAATTTAAATATATTTAATTAAAGTCTGGCAGGTTTTTAAGTATTTTAATAGCACATTAATTGAAAAAAAAAACCTTTTGAGTATTTTTGAATATCTCTGAGTGTTAAAGTCACTAATGACCAGCCAATCTCATTGGCACCTTGGACAGTTGCTAAACCTAAGAATAGAGCCTCAATATTCATCGAATCTGTGGAGGAGACCAGGCCTACCACTTACACTCAGAGAGGCTTTGCACTTTCCTGTGGATGTTTGCAGAAAGAACCAGTTCCCAGTGAAGAATAGACTTCAAGGGTTGTGACTGGTGAGCTCAGGAAGATCAACAGCCAGCACAAGATTACAGCATTCAACATACATTTGCTTTTATTGTTTCATTGATTTATAATGGTTGTTAAATGCTTCAGAATGTTATGGACATTCAGAAATGTTCAAAGTCCTTAAATGCCAGCAGTTTTGGCAGTGTACAAAGCTTCTATCTGCCATTTTGACAACCAGAGCTTGTTGTGGCCTGTTAAAATTCTGACATTTTGTTGACCAGAGTCTTGGCACCGTGGATTGATGAAGGATCTCAGCCTGAAATGTCGACTCTTTATTCCTTTCCGTAGATGCTCACTGATCTGCTGAGCTCCTCCAGTATTTTGTGTATGTTACTCTGGATTTCCAACATCTGCAGAATCACTGTGCTTAGGTCTAGAAATGCTTTGCTTGCTGCAGTGCTTTCACTCTGACTAACCTAGGCCTATCCTTCCTACACCCAGCCCCCAACCCCTCTTCTTAAAGCTCTCTCAGTTGTCCTACTCCCCTACAATCAGTGCCATATTACAACACATAGGCCAGAGGGGGATCCTCTTTCAATGTGTTTTTGTTTATAGGATCTAACCTTCGTATGCACCGTGCATTTATTGATATATTATTATCACATATACCAAGGTACAGTGAAAAACTTGCAGGTTGACCATACGCATAATTTTTCACATCAATGCATTGAGGTAGTACAAGTTATGAAGAACAGATTTTGCTGCCCAGAACTTTGCACAGCACTGCCAATTTAACCATCTTTACAGATGTTTATGAATTCCCAGAAATTCATCTACCTCATTTCCAAAAGTGTAAAAACTAGTTGTCATTTGCAACAATTTGTTTGCTGTGAACCAGTTTAAGTTTTCCAGGCAAGAAAGACACAATATGTAAATAAAAGTTCCCTCTGCTTTCTTTCACAGATACATCATCATTGAAACCCTTCAAGAAAATCACAATCTGTGCCTATTTCCCTCTGTGCAGTGTTCCTGCAGCCATAAACCATATGCTTAATAACACATTGATTTCTGACTGAACAATATTACAATTACACAAGCAGCTAACAGAAGCAACAAGCAGCTGGTTCAGGCAACAAAATAGGAACATAAATCTCATTTAAGGAAGATAATCTTCCAGGTTGGTGCTTTATGGGGACAATTGAAGGAATAAAATTGAATAAATGATGCTCTTTACATCAAAAATCAAACCAACAAGGTTATTTAAAGAATAATCTGATATATTGATCAAAGTGGCATTTTGTTAGGATACTTGTTGCAGTCCAGTTTGTTGGTGTCTTGACATTATGAAGGAATACTTCATGTGGAGAAGATGCATCTCAGTTGAAAGGCTTTGAATTACAACAAAGATTTTTTTTATTGGAGCACAAGAGACTGAAGGGTGACCTTATTAATGTATATAAAAACTTTGTCACTGTCTTTCTTTCAATGTGACAGGAGTAACTCTTAAAGAGTTACTACACTCTTTGATCAAACATGTTGCATGTATTGAAATATATACCATAGAAAGGATACAGAGGCAGACTGTATTTTTGTTTGAATATCTTAATTGTTTTGATTACTCTTATAGGAAATACATCATTACATGTCTGTTACAAAAATTCAAAGATGATTTCCGAGAATTTTTCTAAATCTTGAAGGCCCAAATCAGAGGTAGAAGGTGGGCAGGTTTGGACATTATTCATTGGAGCATAGGAGTGTGAGGGAGGTGTATAAAATAATTTGGGTCATAGATAGACTATAGGCACACAGTCTATTTTTCCCATGGAAAAAGAATCAAAAACTAGAGGGTATAGGGTTGAAGTGAGAAGCAAAAGATTTAAAAGTGACCTGAGGGGGGTAATTTTTCACGCAAATGGTGGGGTGTACATGGAACAAGCTGTAGAGGAAGTAGATAAGATGGGCACACTAATGGCATTTCAAGGAAGCTTTGGAGGGATAGAGACATATGGACATATTCGACTGGTTTAGGTGGGTATTTTGGTAGGCATGGATGAGTTGAGCCGAAAAGCCTGTTACCGTGCTGTATTACACTATGACTCTATGGCTCCTATCTGACTGTGAGAAGAATTTCATGCTGCCCTGACCATCCCCAGTGCTGCTCAATTTCTGTTTGTGCCTTTTTACAAATGGAAATTCCTGAAGAACACTGGTGAAGTCAGTTAAATCACCAAAAAAAACTGAGAATCCCAAACCAAAGTGTGTTAAACCTCAAATCACACATAATCATAATTTTTATGATGGCTCAGAACTCACTTTTCTCAGATCAGACTACCTGCATTGGTCAGTCCCTATGTCAACATTGCAAGTTTCCAATGACTACTCAACCAAAGAAAGCCTCTTCAAATTGGGACATGTTCTTGTCAGAATGGGCACCAGTTGGAACATTTAAATAATTATCCATAATCAATTTATATCATCCACTTATGCACTCCCTATTGTACAGCTATTCCATGGTTAGCATAATTTTTATGTAGCTTCCAATAATTTTATACCAGATAACTCACCAATGAAAGAATAGACATTAAGTATGTTTAGTTTTGGTGATATATTCATAAATGAAACGGTATCAAGTTGTTATTATTAAACATAAAAAATGGAATGAATGTTAATGATAATCTATTGAAATTAAATTTGTTTGGTTAATGAACAATATCTTGATTGTGATTTGGCGGCAACCTACAGAATGCAATTTTTATGAGGTTTTTAATAAAGAACAGGGCTGGAACTCGTGAATACTTGACACCAAATAAGGGCACATGTTGATTAGTGCAATCTCTCGGTACATGGTGTGGAATAACTTTTGGGTGGCACAGTTATGTAGGATATATATATGTATATATGCTGCCTCACAATGTCAGAGGCCCAGGTTCAATCCAGACCTCAGCTGCTGTCTCTAGGGAATCTACACATTCTCACTGGTGACTAGGAGTCTCCTTTGGGTATTCTGCTTCACTACCACATCCCACATATTGGTAGGTTAATTCGCTTGGCGTGTAGTTGATCTGTAGAAATTGAGAAGATGCTACCAGGAACCTGGGGAGAAGCAAACGTGAGATTCATATTGGATTAGAGTAAATGGGTAGTTGACATTTGGTACAGACTCGATGGGCTGAAGGGCCTTTTACTATGCTACGTGACTCAGTTATATTCTGTGGTATATAATAGCCCAGACTTATAATGCCCCCTAAAACAACTGGGTGTTAACTTGCATTCTAATCTCAAGAGAGTGTAGTGTGAATGAAATTGCTAGTAAACATTTCTGCAAAGTCTCACTCTGGAATGGAAGGCAAAAAGAGAATGCATGATTGATGTAAACTTTGATGTTGAGTCCTGCAAGCTGTAACAAATCAAGGGGGAAGGTAAGATGTTGTTCCTTAAGTTTATGTTAGGACTCATACGGAGAACTCAGAGTTGACATGGAAGGGTGATTTAAAGTGGTAGGTGATAGGAACTCCTGTGCATTGAGCATAGATTCTCCACAAAGTGATCGCCCAATCTGCCTTTAGTTTCTCCAGTGTAGAGGAGACCACAGTGTGAACAATGAATGCAGTGCACAAGAAGTGGAAGTAATTGCTGCTTCACCTGGGACGACTGATGGGTGTCTGGATGGTGGGAAGGAAGGAAGAACCAGACAGGTATTATACATACTGTATGCCATATGACAGACAGCATTAAGCAGGAATGGAAAAGGGGAGGAAAGAGTTATAAATGGAGTGATAGCTTTGAAATATTGAGAAAGGTGAAAAGAGAACAAATGAGTTACCAAAACGTGGGGAACTTGATGTTGAGTCGTGTAAGCTGTAACATGATGTCCGGGGGGAAGGGAGGATGTCTAGGATCATTCTGTCACTGGTTTTATGCACCTTATTTTTTGGAATCATATTTAGTTCACTGAAGAAGGTAAGGTCATACACCTTCCAATTAAAATGCAGGGACTGCAAAACAATAAGCACCATAGCTGGTAAAGTAACTTGTGAAATAAACTGGCTGTTATTTTGCAGGCAAAAGGGTTACAGATTTGCATTCAGTAAGTCACCTTTGAAACAGATGAACTGATCAAGACTTAACAATTCTCCTTCTGTTAACTGGCACAGGAGGGATAACTTGTGCCTGTTCACCCCAGTCACACTACCTCATGTTTTATTTGTGATTCTCATGCAGCTCATGGCACATTGTTAGCCCATGCAGTGTACACTTGCTGGTGAAACAGCACTGTGTATCCTCTCTTTGCCAGTGGGCATCGTCTAATGGAGTACACTTGGGCATTACTGTACATCCCAGTGTATGTTATTCTGGAGAAGTGAGGAAATGTAGCTGTGTTGGACGTTCATTTGAGATCAAGGTTTAGGTTAACTGAGGCACAAGAGACTGCTGATGCTGGAATCTGGAGCAATAAACATTCTGGGGAGGAGCTCAGCATCTGTGTGGGGGGAAGACCTGTTGACATTTCAAGTTGAGATCCTGTGTGAGTTTCAACCCAAATCACCAACAACTCCTTCCCCCCCCCCCCCCCACAGGTGCTGCTTAATCCACTGAACTTCTCCTGCAAGTTGTTCGTGCAGAGATTTACTGACACTGAGCTCGAAGTCTTAACTAAATCAAGGTTGAGGGGCACAGAGAAATGCAATATTTTGAGGGTTCACCCGAGCAGAGATTAAACTGCACTTGGAAGAGGTCACACAGCAGCCTAATAGCAGAAACAGGTCTCCATCGGCTTGGGAACAATGTGGGAAGGAATTTCATGATCACACTTGCAGTATGTTGAGACTTTTCAAAATGCCAAGATAAAGATGCCTCACATTAATTACATTCTTACTGCTCAGTTCCAAGCTATCTTGTGGGAAGAGATTATGAGGTGGACTGACAGAAACATTCAAGGATATTCTCAAAGAATCCTTGAAGAAATGCAACAACTCACTAACTCCTGATAAAGGGCTAAAGATAAGTTTCGCCACCAGTGTCATTTCAGGAAAAAAGCTATGATTACACCAATTAGATAGTTTTAACACACAAGCACAATGAAACTGTACTTGCTGAAATTGATGCATTTACTCATTCGCAACTGAACAGCTGAAGCCAGTAACAAATTATGAAGCTCTTTTTTCAACAAAGCATTCTCAGACACCATAAAAATGACAGTGAGACAAACTAAATGCTTAGTTGAACTGATTTCAGAATGCTCTACATCACTGGTGGTAGAGGAAGTAGTGAGGTTTTCCATTTCATCAATACTTTGACACAGACATTTACTCTGAGTTCATTTACAAGTACGGGGTCAATAAAATGGGACACATTTTCCTGTCACAGTACCAGTGAGGTTAATGTAGCCCACTGTGATTAATGACTGATGGGTACAGGCAAATCACAGAATGCTTTTCAATTCTAACATTCAAAAGTTGCAATTGAGTTGTCTTGCTCCAGTGTTAGTATAATCAGAATGGTATCCACCTTCATCATTGAGAGATACTGAAAACTGTGAAGGCCGTGTTTTGTATGAACCAAATGTGTCAGAATGCCTTGTCCATTCAAAACTGAAATCCCTTTTAACAGTGAGGTATTTGTTAAACAATGCAACTGATTTATTTTGCACTGACAAATGATTTTAAATGTGTGGAGTCTCAATCCTTGAGGTTTCAATTGCTGTCGGAGATTCAAAAAATCTCCAATTTAAAATCAACTTTGTTTTTAAAATGTTCTCTCCCATTTTGTGCTTCCTTGTATACTCACATGTTTCAAGCAAAACAATAGGATTTTTTGGTGACCAGATGTAACGTGGCATTGAATTTAAACAGCCGGCACTCAAGATCAAAGTCCAGTTTATTGTCATATGCGCAAGTACATATATACACATCAGCAACACAGATATGTAGCATAAGGTATACAAAATTCACAACAAAAACATAACCTAAACATAAATTTTTACAAATTTATACAAGAAAAAGCACAATTAGAAATGCATCTCAGGGTTGTATATGGTGACATATATGTACTTTGATAATAAACATACATTGAACTTTGAACAAAATCCATTGT
The DNA here is from genome assembly GCF_048418815.1 of Hemitrygon akajei. Taxonomy (NCBI): domain Eukaryota; kingdom Metazoa; phylum Chordata; class Chondrichthyes; order Myliobatiformes; family Dasyatidae; genus Hemitrygon; species Hemitrygon akajei. Next base: position 52,711,333 of record NC_133129.1, read on the forward strand.
TGTCTAAATGTCCATTGTGTTGCTATTACTGATGTGGTGATTAGTGTTGTGCAAGTTGGTTTGAGAATTGAATGGATGAATGGAAAAAACTCCTCTTTGAACTGTGGTGAGGGATTTCAGGCTTCTGTACCTTGTGCTCCATGGTAGTCTTCTGTGAAAGTAAAGCTGCTAGCATGGTTTCCTTGTGATTCCTTGTGACTGCAGTTCAACTGATGACATGAGAGGCTGAATTCAGCAAAGTGAGCAAACAGTTTTATGAACAAGGGAACACTTGCTGACAGATATATAACATCCTTCTCAAACAGGGTTATCATAGAGTCATAGTGCCATAGAACACTGCATCCCAGAAACAGGGCCTTCAGCCCATCTAGTCTGTGCTGAGCTACTAATCTGCCTATTCTGTCACCTGGACCATAGCCCTTCATAACCTTCCAATCTATGTCACTATCTAACTTCTCTTAACTGTTGAAACTGAGCCTGTCTGCACCACTTTTGCTGGCAGTTCGTTCTACACTTTCGCCACCCTCTGAGTGAAGAAGTTACACCCCCATGTTCCCCTTAAACATTTTATCTTTCACCCTTAACCTATGACCTCAAGTTGTAGTCTCACCCAACCTTAGTAGAAAAAGCCTACTTGCATTTACCCTGTCTAAAGCTCACTTAATATTGTACACCTCCATCAAATTTCCCTTCAATCTTCTACATCCTAGGGAATAAAGTCCTGACCTATTCAAACATTCCCTACAACTCAGGTCCTCAAGTCCCAGCAACATCCTTGTAAATTTTCTCTTCACTCTTTCAATCTGATTTATATCTTTCCTGTAGATAGGTGACAAAACTGGACATAATACTCCAAATTAGGCCTCAACACTGTTTTATACAATTTCAACATAACATCCCAACTTCTATAGTCAATATATTGATTTATGAAGGGCAGAGTGCCAAAAGATTTTTTACGACTTTATCTACCTGTGGTGCCACTTTCCAGGAATCATGGATCTGTATTCTTAAATCCCTCTGTTCTATCACAATCCTCAGTGCCCTGCCACTCACGTTGTAAGTCCTATCCTGGATTGTCTATCAAAGTGCAAAACCTCACGGTCGTCTGCATTAAATTCTATCTGCCATATTTCAGCTCATTTTTCAAGCTGGTTTATATCCCACTGCAAGCATTGATTGTCTTCCTCGCTATCCACTACATCCCCAATTTTTGAGTCATCTGCAAATTTGCTGATCCAGTTTACCACATTGTCACCCTGATCAATAATATAGATAACAAACAACAATGGACACAGCAACAATCCCTGTGGTACACCACTAGTCATGGGCCTCCAGTCAGAGCAACAACTATCTACTATCTCCCTCTGGCTTCTTCCCTGAAGCCAATGTCTAATCCAATTTTCTACATCATCATGATTGCCAAGCAACTGAACCTGCTTGACCGACCTCCCATGCAGGACCTTGTCAATAGTCTTGCTAAGGTCCATGTAGACAACATCCACTGCCTTGCCTTCATCAACTTTCCTGGTAACTTCCTCAAAAAAATCTATAAGATTGGTTACACACAACCTACCACACACAAAGCCACGTTGACTATCTCTAATCAGTCCCTGTCTATCCAAATACTTACAATATATATCTAGTCCCTTTGAATACCTTCTAGTAACTTTCCCACTACTGATATTAGAATCACTGGCCTACAATTTCCTGGGTTATTCTTAGAGACTATCTTAAATAATGGAAAACATTAGGTGTCCTCCAAACCTCCAGTAACTCATCTGTGGCTAAGAATATTTTAAATATCTCTGATAGGGCCCCTGCAATTTCTGCATTAACCTCCCAAAGCGTTAGGCCCTGGGATTTGTCCCCCATAACTTGCCTCAGGACAGCAAATTTCTCCTCCCCTGTAATCTTTTTACAGTCAATACTCTCACTGCTGCTTTGGCTTACTCCTATAGACTCTGTGTCTTTCTCAATAAATACAGATGCAAAAAGTCCATTTAAGATCTTCCACATCTCTTTTGGCTCCCTGCATAGATTGCCATTCTTATCTTCCAGAGGACCAATTTTGTCTTTTGCTTTCCTTTAGCTCTCTAATATATCTGTAGAAGCCCTTAGGATTCTCCTTCACCTTGTCTGCTAGAGCAGCCTCATGCCTTCTTTCAGCCCTCCTGATTTCTTTCATAAGTGTTCTCTTGCATTTCTTACACTTCTCAAGTACCTCATTTGTTCTTGCCTGCCTCTGCCTGCTCTGCACCTCCTCCTTCTTCTTAACCAGGGCCTCAATATCTGTTAGGAACACACAAACCCTGTATTCTCAAAATTTCACTTTTGAAGGCCTCTCACTTACCAAGTACACCTTTGCCAGAAAACAACCTGTCCCATTCCACACTTGCCAGATCCTGTCTGATACCATTAAAATTTAACTTTCTGCAATTTAGAATATCAACCCTAGTTTTAGACCTATTCGTTTCCATAAATGTATTGAAACTAATGGCATTATGATCACTAGATGCAAAGCGTTCTCCTGTATGTGCTTCTGTCACCTGCCCTGTCTCATTCCCTAATAGGAGATCATGTATCACATTCTCTCCAGTCAGGACTTGTATGTACTGATTAAGGAAACTTTCCTGAACACATCTGACAAACTCTTTCCCATCCAGCCCTTTTATAGTACGGGAGTCTCAGTCAATATGTGGAAAGTTAAAATCATGTACTATCACAACCTTATGTCTCTTGCAACATTCTGTGGTCTTTCTACAGATTTGTTCCTTTAAATCCTGTGGACTGTTGGTTGGTCTACAATATTATCCCATTACTTTGGTTATGCAATTATTATTCCTCAGTTCTACCCGTAAAGCCTCACTAGACATGCTCTTCAGTCCATCCTGACTGAGAACTGCTGTGACATTTTCCCTGATTAGTAATTCCACCCCTCCCCCTTTAATCCCTCCTGCTCTATCATGTCTAAAACAGTGGAATCCTGGAACACTGAGCTGCCAGTCCTGCCCTTCCTGCAACCATCTCAGTAATGGCCACAATATCATAATTCCATGTGCTGATCCATGCCCTAAGCCTATTGGCCTTTCCTACAATACTGCAAGGCATGTATCTGGTACACTGAGAAGACAATGAATTGAGGCAGGCTCAAGTAGCCTGAAATATTCCTCCTCCTGACAGGGTGCAGGCTGTGACCTGGACCAGGGAGCAATGAGAAACAAAGTGGTCAGAGAGCTCCTGCAAAGTTTTGCGCTGCTGAAACATGGTAGACTTTGCTAAGTTTGAAATGAGCCAATGATTCCATTTTGGCACAGAGTAGTTTGCCAATGAGTGTGATATGGCAAATGGTGAGGTGCTAATGATTAGAACATCTATTCGATATAAGGAGTCTATCACTTTGCTGTGAAGATTGCTAAGTATCATTACTTTTGCCGCTGTTTTGCTTGGTGTTCACTTGGCAGAGAATCTCACCTGGTTCCTCAACACCAGCTCCATAGCAAAGAAAGCCCAGCAGCGTCTCTACTTTCTGTGAAGGCTGAGGAAAGTCCATCTCCCACCCCCCCATCCTCACCACATTCTACAGAGGTTGTATTGAGAGCATCCTGAGCAGCTGCATCACTGACTGGTTCGGAAATTGCGCCATCTCGGATCGCAAGACCCTGCAGTGGATAGTGAGGTCAGCTGAGAAGATCATCAGGGTCTCTCTTACCGCCATTACAGACATTTACACCACACGCTGCATCCGCAAAGCAAACAGCATTATGAAGGACCCCACGTACCCCTCATACAAATTCTTCTCCCTTCTGCCATCTGGGAAAGGGCACCGAAGCATTCGGGCTGTCACGACCAGACTATGTAACAGTTTCTTCCCCCAAACCATCAGACTCCTCAATACCCAGAGTCTGGACTGACACCTATTGTCTTGTTTACTACTTATTTTAATGCCTGCACTATCTTGTGCACTTTATGCAATCCTGGGTATGTCTGTAGTCTAGTGTAGTTTTTTCTATGTTGTTTTCACGTAGTTCAGTGTAGTTTTTGTATTGTTTCATGTAGCACCATGGTCCTGAAAAACATTGTCTCGTTTTTACTGTGTACTGTACCAGCATTTATGGTTGAAATGACAATAAAAAGTGACTTGACTTGACTTGACTAGATGACATATCACACTGAATTTCAGCTGATGTATGGTAGTGTAAGGTAATTCTCACTTCACTACTAATACACTCTCAATGATGTTCAAGAGCTTCAGGATTTCATATTGTTGAGGTTATCACATAAAGTGAAGTAACACTGGTAGGATTATCAAATGAAAACTTATGGAAATCTGTTTGCTGGAAGAGTCATTAGCTTTTCCTGAGAAGGACAGCAACTGACTGATGAGTGAGATGATCAAAATATCAACAATAAAATAATAATAAAATAATATAGGTTGATTTTTTCATATTTCTCACTAGATTGACTTCAAATTCCTACACCCTCTTCTAAAATTTGGCTGCATGAGGAGATCCTATTAGTTTTTCTGTTCTGTATTATTTTCACCTAACATTTTTAGCAACTTTGCACGCAGTAATGTTCAGAGTTGTTACAAATTTGTTCTTACAAATGGGAGAATCTGTTATACAGTGCCATGCAAAAGTTTGGGCACCCCTGGTCAATATTTCTGTTACTGTGAATAGTAACCTGGCTTCCAAAAGGCATAAAGTTAAAATTTCTTTAATATTTTAAGCAAGATTACTTTTCTCTTTCCATCTTTTTCAGTTTCAAAATAACAAAAAAGGAAAAGGGCCCGAAGCAAAAGTTTGGACACCCTACATGGTCAGTACCCCCTTTGGCAAGTATCATAGCTTGTAAACGCTTTCTGTAGCCAGCTACAGAAAGTCTTTCAATTCTTGTTGTGGGATTTTTGCCCATTCTTCCTTGCAAAAAGCTTCAAGTTCTGTGAGATTCTTGGGCATTCTTGTGTACAATGTTCTGTGTATGTTACTCAAAATGGCTTCTTTGGTTTGTTAAGAGTAGGAATGCTTCTTTGATAAGTGTTTCTCTCGCAGTTGTTTAGCTTTAGACTTGCTGATATGGGGATTGTACTCATTTGTTAACCAATGAGGAATGTTATTTTGTCTTGTGAGGCTGGGAGCTTGGGGGTTTTGCGGTCTTTTCAGGAGAGTCGAGAAGAAGATGCCAAGGAAGGTGGACGTGCGCTGCACTGCTTGGTTGACCACCGGGGGTGGTCCCAGGTGTGAAGACGTGGAGGTCGGAGGAAAGTGACGAGGGGTCGAATGGTTCGATGGTTGAGCTCCAACGATGTGCACTAAACTGACTGAACTTTGATAAGTTGGCGCCTTTTGCTTTTTCTTTTCTTTCATATATATTGTATTGCCTAGTACTCTTTTAGTTTTAGTAAACTCTTTAAAGTGTATTTCATAACGGTATCTGGTGTGAATTTGATACTGTGTGCGTGCACGAGGCATAAACTTGATTCCCACAGCACCTGCGTGTACGGGAGGTGGGGGTGGTGTGTGGCTGGATCTCATTTTCCCCTAGACATATACCAGCCTGTTGGGTGAGTGTTACACTTGCATGCACTGCTCTTCTGAGGTCTATCCACAGATTTTCGATGATGTTTAGGTCGGGGGACTGTGAGGGCCATGGCAAAACCTTCAGCTTGCGCCTCTTGAGGTAGTTCATTGTGGATTTTGAGGTGTGGTTAGGTTCATTATCCTGTTGTAGAAGCCATTCTCTTTGCATCTTCAGCTTTTTACAGTGTGATGTTTGCTTCCAGAATTTGCTGGTATTTAATTGAATTCATTCTTCCCTCTACCATTGAAATGTTCCCTGTGTCACTGCTTAACAGTTGGAGAGGTGTCCTTTTCATGAAATTCTGCACCCTTTTTTCTCCAAACATACCTTTGCTCATTGTGGCCAAAATGTTCTATTTTCAAAATGGAGCAGGCTTGTTTAGATGCTCCTTTGCAAACTTCTGACGCTGAATTTTGTGGTGAGGATGCAGGAAAGGTTTTCTTCTGATGACTCTTCCATGAAGGTCATATTTGTGCAGGTGTCACTGCACAGTAGAACAGTGCACCACCACTCCAGAGTCTGCTAAATTTTCCTGAAGGTCTTTTGCAGTCAAACGGGGGTTTTGATTTGCCTTTCTAGCAATTCTATGAGCAGTTCTCTTGGAAAGTTTTCTTGGTCTTCCAGACCTCAACTTGACCTCCACCATTCCTGTTAACTGCCATTTCGTAATTACATTACGAACTGAGGAAACCGCTACCAGAAAATGCTTTGCTATTTTCTTACAGCCTTCTCCTGCTTTGTGGGCATAATTTATTTTAATTTTCAGAGTGCTAGGCAGCTGCTTAGAGGAGCCCATGGCTGCTGATTGTTGGGACAAGGTTTGAGGAGTCAGGGTATTTATAAAGCTTTGAAATTTGCATCACCTGGCCTTTCCTAACGATGACTGTGAACAAGCCATAGCCCTAACAAGCTAATTAAAGTCTGAGACCTTGGTAAAAGTTATCTGAAAGCTCAAATCTCTTGGGGTGCCCAAACTTTTGCATGGTGCTCCTTTCCTTTTTTTTCCACTCTAAAATTGTACAAAACAAAAATAATACACTAATCTTGCTTAAAGTGTTGAAAAGAATGTTTCATCTTTAACTTTATGACTTTTGGAAATCAGTTCATTTTCTACTCACTTAACTGTTCACAGTAACAGAAATTTTGCCCAGGGGTGCCCAAACTTTTGCATGCCACTGTATGTCCTATCAAAGCAGTGTCTGGCCTAATGTCTTTTGAAGCTGAGACACGCTGTCACTTTGGGAATCAGTTTGGGAGAATAGTATCTAAAAAGAGGACAGAAGTCATTCTGCCTTATCCTGATGGGATGTCACTTCCATTATTACACAACACAAAAGGTGGTGCATTGTTGCATAATTTTCTTGACAAGAATGAAATGTGCATAGTTAGATAGGCAGCACAGCCAGAATTCGGTCTGACATAAAATATATTTCCAACATTTCAATCAATTGTTGTGTTGAAATATCAAATTATCCAATAATTTGAAGGAAACAATAAAAATATGTCTGAAGTAGAGATTTATAGATGACTGAAACAAATAATCTTAGTGATTTTAAATTAAGAACAGATTGTGCTGATTTACACGATTGTTGGATTAAAGATCTTTCTTAGCAATAATATTAATTTTTCACTCCTGACTTGATCACTTAACTTACATTTATAAAGTACTTCAACATAACAAAAAATATCCCAATGTATCCCAATATAATATGAATGTTTCATAATAGTTTTCTTCGAACCTTTGTCCATAAAGTGAATGTTTACCTTGCCGGCTGGTTTGGTGTGGAGGCTGACAGTGGTCATTACATTTGTCTTCATTTGAGACTTGTGACTTCTGGTTTTTCAATTAAATTGAGCAATTGAGCTAATCCATCTCTAGTGATGTTAAAAAATGTTTGAAGATTTCATAAGCACCAGCAGAACCAAGAAGTCGAATTTATTGTCTGCCAATTATTCTTTGTCAGGCAAAAGTCTTTTAAATACAGTGTACATCCTACGAGTTGCTTGTTATAAAAAAAGTACTAAATGAGTGAGAAGATGATACAAAGTTAACAATAGGCATCTGAATGAGTGTTCTCCTTCACTATATTTGTTGGGTCCAGAGGACTACTTAAAATGCATTATTAGTGATACACTAAATGTGATACAGGGGTGGCACGCTAGTGTAGTAAGTAGCACAATACTTTACAGTATGGGTGACCTGGGTTCAATTCCAGTTGCTGCATTTTACTTTCTTCCTGTGACCGTCTGGGATTCCTTTGGGTGCTCTTGTTCCCCCCGGCCCAGTCCAAAGACATACTGTTTGGTAGGTTAATTGGTCATTGTAAATTGCCCTGTGATTAGGCTTAGATTAAAATCGAGGGATTTCTCGGCAGCACAGCTCAAAGGGCTGGAAGGCCTTATCCTGTTCTGTATCTCAACATATAAAACTCTGATAATCCATTATAATCCACAATTGAGCTATTGCAAATCCACATTCCCCTCCAGTTTCCCATCACCCATTTTTATCCCTCTCCCCGAGAATTCCATCCACCCGCTACCCATCAATTTCACCCACTGGCTCTCCCCTTCTGCCTTTCCTCCTCTATCATCCACCTGTCTCCATCTCACAACTACACCCCCAGTGGTTTGATCTTGCCATCATCAAATTACCGAACCTTCCCTCCTCGAATTCACAAATCATCTTAGGCACCTGTCTCATTGTTACTTCAATTACACATTACAGGACTTGGGACTTGAGGCAAGAGCAGAAGAGGTTATAAGAGGTGAGTGCCGGGGCTTGGTATGAATTTCACTTTACAGGGCTTTAAAAGAAGTAAGTTAATTAATTGTTTGCTAATAGGTGAATGGCTAATTAATTAATTATCATCATCCAAGAAAAGAAGCAAAACAGCTATTTTAGGAGTGTCCATCATGGGAATGGGCCACCGTAGGAGTTAAAGGTTTTGGTGTGAAGATGCTGAAGAAGTGGCCCAGGTGTTTGGTGTGAAAGGAAGATCTTTGAAAAGGGAAGTCTATTGAATGGCTTATTGGAGGACACATTATCCAATAAAAAATGGTGAAGTTAAGTAGAATGGCCTTTTGGAGGAGAAACTGTGATATAGGCTTTGATAAAGGGGCACAGGTAAAAGCTGGGAAAGTTTTACTTTTGCTGTTCATCCTTAATACTAGATTCAGTGTTGGCAGGGTGGTAGGACACTAGAATGCTCCTCCTACATAATGTGTGAACTCAACAAAGCTCATTGTCTCCTTGATTACTACTTCTATGGGAAGTATAGCCACACAGGATTTGGTGGCTGCCTAGGAAATAGGTTTTTAGAGCAGTTTGTCGTTGAACCAACCAGTGGATCAGCTATACTCGACTGTGCGTTATATATTAAACCGGAGGTGATTTGGGAGCTTAAGGTCAAAGAAATCTTAGGAGACATTGATCACAATATGATTGAGTTCAGTTTGAAATTTGATAGTGAGAAAGTAAAGTCTGACATAACAGTATTTTGGTGGAGTAAAAGAAATTACAGTGGTATGAGAGAGGAGTTGGCCAAAGTAAAATGGAAGGAGATGCTGGCAGAGATGACAGTAGAGTAGCAATGGTGTGAGTTTCTAGGAAAAATGAGGAAGGTGCTGGATACAAAGATACTCCAATGGCAAAATAGTACAGCTGTGGCTGACAAGAGAAGCCAAAGCGTATATAAAAGCAAAAGAGAGGTCATACAACAAAGCAAAAATGATTGGAAAACATTAAAGACCCTACAGAGAGTAATTAAAAGAATCATTGGAAGGGAAAAGGTGAAATATGAAAGCAAGCAAACAAAATCAAAGTTGAGAGTAAAATCTTTTTTAAGTATGTAAAAAAATAAAAGAGAGATGTGAGTCAATATAGGACTGCTAGAAAATGAGACCGGAGAAATAATAACAGGGGACAAGGAGACGACAGATGAACTAAATTAATATTTTGCATCAGTCTTCGCTGTGGAAGACATGGGCAGTGTGCCAGATGTTGAAGGGTGTGAGGGAAGATAAGTGAGTGTAGTTACTATTGCAAGGGAGAAGGTGCTCAAAACGTTGAAAGTTTTAAGAGTACTTAAGTCATCTGAACCAGATGAACTGCACCCCAGGGTTTTGAAAGAAATAGCAGTAGAAATTGTGGAGGCATTATTAATGATCTTTCAAACATCATTGGACTCTGGCATGGTGCCAGAGGACTGGAAAATTGCAAATGTCACTCCACTCCTCAAGAAAGGAGGAAAACAGTAGAAAGGAAATTATAGACCAGTTAGTCTGACCTCAGTGGTTGGGAGGTTGTCAGAGTCAATTGTCAAGGATGAGGCTATGGAGTATTTGGTGACACAGGACAAGAAAGGATAAAGTTACCATTGTTTCCTACAGGAAAAATCTTGCATGATGAAATTGTTGGAATTATTTGAGGAGATTACAAGTAGGATAGATAAAAGGGGTATAGAGGATGTTGTATATTTAGGCCTTTGACAAGGTGCTAATTTTTCCGGATAACTGCCAGTGACTAGTGGTGTTTGACAGGGTTGGTGTTGGGACTGCTTCTTTTTACGCTATATATCAATGATTTAGGTGATGGAATAGATGGATTTGTTGCCAGATTTGCAGATGATACAAGGATTGGTGGAGCGGCAGGTGGTGTTGTGGAAACAGAAAGGCATATAGATGGATTAGGACAATGGGCAAGAAAGTCACAAATGAAATACAATGTTGGAAAATGCATGGTCATGCACTTTGCTGGAAGAAATAAATAAGTAGACTATTTGCTAAACAGGGAGAAAATCCTGAAATCTGAGATGCAAAGGAACTTGGGAGTCCTTGTGCAGAACACCCTGAAGGCTAACTTGCTGGTGAGGAAGAGAAATGCAATGTTAGCATTCATTTCAATAGGTCGAGAATACAGGAGCAGGGATGTGATGCTGAGGCTTTACAAGGCACTGGTGAGGCCTCACCTTGAGTATTGTCAACAGTTTTGGGCTCCTCATCCAAGAAAAGATGTGCTGGCATTGGAGAGGGTTCAGAGGAGGTTCACAAGGAATGTTCCAGAAATGAAAGGGTTATCCTGTAAGAAATGTTTGATAGCTCTGGGTCTGTACTTGCTGGACTTTAGAAGGATGGGGGGGGGGGGCGGGGGGAGGTGGTTGGGGAATCTCATTGAAACCTTCTGAATGTTGAAAGGTCTAGACAGAGTAGATGTGGAAAGGATGTTTCCCATGGTGGGGGAGTCAAAGCAAGAAGGCATAAGAGGAGCAAGTCATGGGATAAAGCAGCAACCAGTGAAAGCAAGTCTAGACAGGATAGGCAGGGACAAGGTAATGGCAGGGAATGAAATGCTCAATTAAGCAGCATCTATTTCAATGCTCTAGCCTTAACAAGTAAAGTAGACAGACTCTGAGAAATGTAACATAGTTGAGAAAAGGGCAGGACTGGCAGGTCAATATTTCCATGGTATAGGTGCTCATAGCCGGCTGGTGGCGTAGTGGCATCAGCACCGGACTTCGGAGCGAAGGCTCCTGAGTTCGAATCCAGCTGGCTTCCTTGCACGCTCTCCATCCGTGCTGGGTTGAGCATCAAGCTAGCAACTAGGCCTCGTAAAAATAAGAAAGCCTGCTACGGCATCCCGATGACCCCACTCGGAGTTAAGGGCTTTCTTCTTCTAGATGCTCATGTGTGATTTATAAGGGAAATTCATTATTCTGCTATCTGACATCTTAGAAAAAAAGTTAATTCAAATTGTGAGTGCTCTAGAAACAACATCCAATGGACTGGAGAATCTGCCAGTATAACACCACTGATGGTCTAGGCTTGGTATGTGTTTAAGCCACAGCAGCCACTGATGAATTCTTTCATTAGAATCCAGTTTAAAGAGGTAGTTGCTGTTTTTATTATAGTTAGTGGTACTTTAAAAACAGCCTGTCTTCTGGGTATCTTCGAGGTACTTCTCAAAACTGGATCTTATGGTAGTCAAGTTTATGTCTAGTGGTTGAGAGTAACAGACCCAACAATTTACAGGACTAGCCATAAATGTGGATCAGCTATGTCAGTGATACAGAATTAATGTGCTTCACAGGGAATCCAACTGCATGGATTTGCGTAATACTGTCATTGCTAGAAATACTCAGGGCTTGTGTTATTTCCCAAATGTTACTGATAAACACCAATTATTGTTAATACCTTGTGTAGGACTGAGTTCTCTTTCATATCTTTCTCTGGGTGTAAAGTAATGTCATTCCATCTCCACTGAGACTTAAACCTAATCAATTCTCACTGCCTGAAGGTGTATTGGATTTCTGATTCAAGTGCTGAAGTATTACAGGGTTAATTGCTTCAATGAATTACATGGGAAACAGTCCTTATCATTTACATAGATAAACAAATACGACATCCTCCTTCCCCCATTCTCCTTGGCATTGTGTAAAAATTCCAAGGACAAAACATAGGGAGGGACTGGGCTCGGACAATGCAATTCAAGCCCTATTTTGATATTTTATTTTCAGTCGCTGTCCTTATTTATAACAGGAGATGCCTTTGCAATATGTCCACTTCTAATCAGTGATGACTCTGCAGTTATCTCACCAAGAGGCTTTAATTGCAATATAATAAGTTCTTAAATATTTGACTAAAGGAAGTTAAATTGGCGAAAAAGTTGACTGAAAATATGACATGAATTACATGTTTGTGTGAGAGTGGTGGACTTCAGTGGTTCAAGACAATAGTTCACCAGCACTTCTCAAAGGGATAAGGATGATGAAATGGTGGCTTAGCCTGTGAAACCCACATTTCTTTAATGAATAAAAAACGTATTAAAGATTCATACAATAAAGCATTGTGAAAAGACCATACTATCTGTGCTAGCACAATGAAAGCAATCTAATTTTATCAGGGACACAAGAGATAGTCGATGTTGGAATTTGAACAACAGACTAGAGGAACTTGATGGGACAAGCAGCATCTCTAGGAGGAAAGAAATGATGCAGGGTGTCTTTCCTCCCACAGATCCTGCTTGACCCACTGAGTTCCTCCAGCAGATTGTTTGTTCCTCCTAACTTTTTCAGCTTCATTCCTCTCATTACTCAATGCTTTGATCCAAATTCACCAACACTACATCTATTCCTCAGACTGAACTTAGTGGTTCCAGCCAGACCAAGTCAGTTATCTGTGGAATTTACTAACCTTTGCTACAGCAAAGAAAGGAAGGTTCAATCCTGTAAGAGGTCTGGAAAAAAAAAACATACAATGCTTTTATATATAAATATATTGTATGCTATATATATATATATATTTAAAAAATCATCAAAATAGCTATGAATTCAGAGCATAAGAAAAATACTGTTTGAAAGGTTTGAATGTATTAAACAATAATTCATATTGGAGATTTCTACTCACTTCTATTGCAAGGACCCACTGATATTTTTTCCATTGCCCAAAGGCACAAATAGTATTGATTGGTAAAATAATAATAGCCTTCTACTGGGATTTTTATAAGTTTCAAAAAGAGAAACCTATGCATTTCTGATGACAACACCTACTGAGTTCAATACATCAAAAACCAACTCTATCGGTGGAATGCAACAATCTTCATAGCATTCATCGATCTAAGTGCCTCAGGCATTGTCAGCTATCATTAGAAACATGACTGAAGATAGAACGGTATAATGTCAGCAAATTACTGTTGTTCTTTTAAATATTCACCTCCACTATACACCAGACTGAATTTATGTAAGAACATCCTATTTACTGCGTGCATTCAAGCATATCATCGGCCTGAATTTGGGGCATAAAACTGAAAGTTATCATTAATCTTTATAGCGCCATTATTTCCAACCATAATAGAAAACAATCCAATGACATTGTGCATTTCTAATTGTAACTGTTGAATACACTGCAAAACATCATTTTAATAAAAGTAAATATTTAACTATTTCATGGTTTATTAAACGCATTGCTGTCAAATTGCAACCTCAAATCAGCCTGTTTTGTAAAACTAATATTTCAAACAATACACAAGTTTAGCGCAAATTGTCCATAATTTGTACTCAGCACTGGATGTGAATATTCATTGTTCTCTTTAAAATGTTTATTGTAACAATTATATCTTGCAGTAAAAACAGAAGAAAGAAATGGGTCTTTGACCTGAAATGTTAACTTGTCTTCTCTCTACAGATACAGACAAGCCTGCTGAAGATTTCCAGTATTTTTTTAAACTTTTCAGTATCTGCAATCTGTTTTTGATTTTCAATTATATCCACAATATTGAAGTAATATATCCAGGTTTTGAAGGCATTTCTGGATTGGATATTACCTGATGAATGTCCAGGAAGCCATGTATGAGACAACATGGTGCCTCTGTGAAGTGATGCGTCTTGTATCCATGAGATAAAGAACTCTTCACCTGTGTCAAAGAGCCCATGATAACAAAAAGTTTATATGAATACTTATTTTGCTATTTTAAGCACAGCATTTATGGATCAATGTTCAGCAGAGATCTAAATTAAGAAGTTTATTTCTTGACTCATTTCTTAAAGCCTTTATTTTACAGGATTTTCCATAACACATCATTTTTTCTAAACCAGGGTGACAACATTTTGAATGAATAATTCAAAAAAAAATTCCTGGGAGAAACAATGTATACATATAGGGAAACAGGTACAGACTGAGCCAGTTCTGTTTTTATAGATATCCATAGGTCAATTTTATCCTTAAGTCCAAGAATACACAAAAATTCCTATGGCATCTATACCTCCACACATCAAAAGCACAAAAGACTGATAAAAATAATATTTTAGTTGGAGAGAGGAAAGTAGTTCTGACATTTGTAAGAAGAAACATGTATACAATACATAAGGCTTGAATTTAACAATATTATGAGAGCTTGTTTGCATATACCAATATCAGTACGTCAGACATTAATAACTGGGGGCTGTCTGCATAAAGTAGAAGAGATGCTTGTGATGATGACATTTGCACAGGGGTCTGGATTATTATTCCTGTCCAACATGGGTCTCTCACTTTAGCACTTTTTAAAATATTGTATTGATGCAGCTACTTGCTTTCTGTTTTCTCTCTTCCAAAATGGATAATATCCTTGTGGAGTGTTCATTCCAATGAATTCCTAAGGTTTGACATCTATTTGGAGACTGTCCAGTCATATGTCAAGCTGCTCAAAGCAAGATGTCTTCTCTTTACTCACAGGTTTTTGTACAGGCTAAGGAACTTTTTTGTGAACATTATTATAATCTGGAAAGCAATTAATTACATGATACGATCCTTAAAGAAATATATAAAGTACAGGAAAGTACGGGCCCTTTGGACCAAGATGTTGTGCTGAGCTTTTTACCTGTTCCAAGCTCAATCCAACACTTACTTCCTGCACAGCCCTCCATTTTTTTCAAGAAATTGTGCCCTACGGCAATAATTATTGAACACAACCAATATTACATCAGAATCAGATTTAATATCACAAGCATATGTCATGAAAAATTGATGTTATGCATTAGTACATTGCAATACATAATAATAAAACATTATTTTTGTAAATGATAGTAAGAAGTATTATATGTATACATTATCCAAGATGGCGGCACGATGCAGCTTGCAGCGGCCACTCCGGAGCTGATTATCTGTTATTTGTGAAGCGGGGTGCCGTGCGCAATCATAATCGCATGAAAAACGGACTTGGGAGCACGGAGGAACATCTGGAAATCTCCAGGAAGACCTTCTTCGTTGCTGCTGCTGCTGTGAGGTCCGGGTCTCTGCTGGGAAGAACAGGCCACCAGTCCTCGGGGTCGCATTGCCGGAGGGGATGGTCGTCGGCTCGGAGGTTCGACGGACTCAGAGTCCGCTGCAGTTGGAGCGCTTTCACTGTGTGCTGTGTCTGCGAGGCTGGGTTCGATGGAGCTTTCACTGTGTGCTGTGTCTGCGAGGCTGGGTTCGATGGAGCTTTCATTGTGTGCTGCATCTGCGAGGCTGGGTTGGGCGGTGCCGTGAAGTCCATAGCGGGGGTATTCCCTTCTGCCACCGGCATGAGATGAAGAGTCTATCGGGACCCTGAGGACTTGTGGAGACTGTGTGGTGGTTTCTTCTGAACTTATAGTCTTTTAACATCTTTGGACTATTTTTACTGTGCCCATGGTCTGTTTTTTTTTATCAATTATGCTATTGTTTGCACTGTTGTAACTATATGTTGTAATTATGTGGTTTTGTGCAGGTCTTGTAGCTTTACTTTCTGGTCTTGTTTTGTCTGGTGGAATTGGAGCTCCTTTCCGGGGAATGCGCTAAGATGGTAGCGCGATATTAATATGCACCAGCCTCTCCGGACTCTGGAATAGGGATTGCCAAATGTTATGTGGATTTTCTGGTGTAGTCTGTTTTGTCATGTGCTTTTGTGATATAATTCTGGAGGAACGTTGTCTCATTTTTTAACTGCATTGCATTTGTGGTTTCTAAATGACAATAAACTGAATCTGAATCTGAATATATATTTAAAAAATCTTAAATAAGTAGTACAAAGAGAGAAAAAAAAAGTGAGGTAGTGTTCATGGGTTCCATGTCCATTCAGAAATCTGATGGCAGAAGGGAAGAAACTATTCCTGAATCATTGAGTGTGTGCCTTAGGGCTCCTGTACCTCATCCCTGATGGTAGCAATGAGAAAAGGCCATGTCATGGATGATGGGGTCCTTAATGATGGATGCTGCCTTTTTGAGGCACAGCTCCTTGAAGATGCCTTCGATGTTAGGGAGGCTAGTTCCCATGATGGAGCAGATTGAGTTTAGAACTGTCTGCAGATTATTTTGATCCTGGGCAGTGCAGCCAGTTAAAGTGCTCTCCACAGTACTGTAGAAATTTGTAAGTGTCTTTGGTGACATATCAAAACACCTCAAACTCCTAATGAAATATAACCGCTGTTGTGCCTTCTTTCTAACTGCATTGATATGTTAACCCAGAACAGATCCTCAGATGTTGACATCCAGGACCATGAAATTGCTCTCCCTTTCCATTTCTGATACTTCGATGAGGACTGGTATCTGTTCCCTTCCCTTACCCTTTCTGAAGTTCACAATCAATTCTTTGGCCTTATTGGCCTTGAGTGCAAGGATTTTGCTGCAACACCACTCAACTAGCTAAACTATCTCACTCCTGTAAGCTTCCTTCCAAATCCCACCACTGCCTTATCTGAATATGGTTCAGATTTGATTCCTTCTTACTCCTCCTTGATTTTGCTATCTCCATTTCTGTGGATAATGGTCAACCAATGTCCACTCTAAGCTGGCGAATTGACATAATAGCCTTAATTGCTTTTACTCAGGGTAACGTAATTGGTGGAAATGTACATAATTCACAACCACTAACATTGAATTGTGTTTCACTTTTAATGCTGGTCTGACGTGATGACATAATTATGTAAAGGATTTTTAACGTGTTTTGAGTTCAGTTTTTTTGGTGTTCAGTAAATGAGTTTTTGCGACTTTCCTGAAACATAAAACATCTCTGCTGTTTAATTTATGAAAACCTACATTAGTGACTTTGATGCTCCAGAATGATGCCAGAGTTGTTGAACATGTCAGTCAATGTAGTTACTTTGAAACTGCTGGAGTTTTGGGAGCAAAATGCTGTTGCTTGGTTCATACAAGCTGAGGCTCAATCCACACTTTGAGAAATCTTTGACAACAACACCAAATATTTCTATGTATTAGTGTCACTCAGCAACTCCATGGCTGTGAGAGTGGTGAGTCTACTAGAAGACCTGCCTGAACATGATAAATACCGATCGCTGAAAACTCACCTTTTACAGACTTCTAGACTATAGAAATCTGAGTGCACCAAACAGTTGCTCTTCTTGCCTGGCCTCAGTGATGGTAAGACTCTTGCATAAACAAAGGAGCTGGTTGTGGTTTACAGGAGGAATGGAGACGGGCAAACTCCAATTGACATCAATGGATCTGGGGCTGAGAGGAAAAACAGCTTTAAGTTCTTGGGCATCCACATCACCGAGGATCTCACGTGGTCTGTACACACCAGCTGTGTGGTGAAAAAGGCACAACAGCACCGCTTTCACCTCAGACAGTTGAGGAAGCTTGGTATGAGCCCCCAAATCCTAAGAACTTTCTACAGGGTCACAACTGAGAGCATTTTGACTGGCTGTATCACTGCCTGGTATGGGAACTGTACTTCCCTCAATCACAGGATTCTGCAGAGAGTGGTGCGGGCAGCCCAGCGCATCTGTAGTTGTGAACTTCCCATGATTCAGGACATTTACAAAGACAGGTGTGTAAAAAGAGCCTGCAGGATCATTGGGGACCCAAGTTACCTCAACCACAATCTGTTCCAGCTGCTACTATCTGGGAAATGGTACCATAGCATAAAAGCCAGGACCAACAGGCTCCAGGACAGCTTCTTCAACGAGGCCTTCAGACTAATTAACTCATGCTGATTTGAGTGTATCTCTTTGTTACATTGACTGTTCTATTTATTATAAATTATTATAAATTACTATGATTGTACATTTAGACAGAGACATAATGTAACGTAATTTACTCCTCATGTATGTGAAGGATGTAAGAAATAAAGTCAATTCAATTCAATTCAATTCCATCTCACTTGTTTTCGTCCACAATAATGCAGACCGACATGCTCTTAGACCCCCTCAAGATGGCTCGTTCTGTGTTTTGGAACAGGGAGAAAAGACTTTATCATAGATAAGAGGGGTAAACCTGAATTTATTTCTGTAGATCACCATAAACTGGCCCACCAAGATTTGGAGAATTCTGCTATCATGTCGCTGCTACCACGATATGACCATGAGTGTGTCAACGCACCTCTGGATGAGCCAGAGGCACCCAGAGCTCCAGTGCCATGCTACCTTTCCCTCCGACCTTATTCTGACATTCTAATTAAACCATCCATTCTGTGACACCCTCACCCCAGCCTGAGTCCACTCTCCCACTTCCTCAACTCATTACCCTTCCTACAGCTGCCCACACCTTAGCTAAAGATACAATACTTGCCTGCTCATCACTTCCATTGTCACCATCCAGAGCCCAAAAAGCCCCTCTCAGGTGAAACAGGTTTCCCTGTGCTTTCAGTTTTTTAGCAGGATGAATAGAGGAACATGATAAATTTCAAATGGTCAGAAGCTTGCAAAGTAGTTGCACACAGGGATCTTAGTGATGAAAGTACGTCTTTAACCTTAAATCTTACATTTAAAGTAAATAAAGTAATTATCAATTAATTAGGTAGGTAAATGAGTGCTGTTCTTTATTGTACGTGGCTATGGTAGAATCGCAAGAATGATCTGCTATGATTGTAGAAAGACTGCCTTTGCTGCATGCTGCTCTGGTTTATGCATGTGAAGGAGGATTTACTTGCCTTGAAGACAATGAGAATAATGTCAGAGAATTGATTTTTGTGGTAAGGGGGTTGTTTCGTGTAGGTAGATTGTTAAATTAGTTTATTATTGTCACATGCACCAAGGGTAGAGTGAAAAAGTTTTGTTTAGCATGCTGTCCTTAAAGATCATTTCATCACATCGATACATTGAGGTACTACAAGGGAACAGTGATAACAGAATACACAATGAAGTGTTGCAGTTACAGACGAAGTACAGTTCAGGCAGATACCAGTGAGTGAAATTGGCCTGTGCTAAGTGGAGTTGCACAGAATTATTTTACTGAAGCATTAAGGATCCAAAGAGGAAAGGACAGGCTAGGTTTTGCTGGCCAGAAAGGACTACAGTCTACAAATTGGAGAGCAGGAATAAGGCAAGGGTTGTGGAAGCAGACAAAGCTAAGTCTTTGTTCTTGTCATATGGTTGCAAGAATGGAGGCAGCCATTTTGTGAGACTACCCTTGCAGCCGCCATTTTGTGAACTGTTTGGTGAAATGGTCCTTGCTCAGGGATAACTTAATCAGAGCAATTGAACGTGGACAGAATGAGTTTTCTGCTGATGATCTGCTAAACATGAATCAATTTTTAGTTGAGATGTTATTATATAATTTTGTGGGCTTGTAGTCTTTGATCTGGTTTTCTGGGTCCAGTGTTCGGCTGGCCTGGTTGAACTGGTTTGAACCAGTCTGAGTTAGAAAGAAAAAAGTAAATTACCTAGAGCATAGGTCTGGGAGAAAGAGCTATAAAGTAACACTGCCTGTAGCTTTGGGTCAGATTCAATGAGAAGCCTACACAGGTCAGTCAGATGAGCTTGAGTCAATGAAATTGAAACATCTTAGATTCATCTGATAAGGAAAAGGATAAGAATGGATTTTGGTAGCACGGAGAATGACAACTCCGTGGAGATCAACCATTACAGAATTGGATAACCCCATGAAAAATGTTGAGGTTACATTAAGATCAAAAGAATCACCAGTGTAGTCTCCTTTTGCCAGATTGCACCTGTTCTATTCTTTGACTGTTCAAGGAGAGCCAGGAAAACCAAATGTACACACAGGTATTTGGGTTTGTAAATCTGTATGTTTGTTAACTGAGCCAATAAATATACCTGTCTGTGAAAATAGATTCTCTCTGTGTCTTTAAGGTCATTATTGTTAAAGGTGTAACAGCGTCCAGCGTGACTACTCTAACTGGACTGTATATGACTGTTGAGTTTTGTCTCAGAATAAAGGGAAAGCAAACATTCCTATAAACTGAGTATTCAAAGTTTGTGAAATTCCCCATCTGAGGTTGCTTGTGCATTGAATAGATTTAAAGTTGAGATTGGTAAATTTTTGGAGAAGAAGGAAATCAGAGGATATGAGAATGGGTGGGAAAGTGAGTCAGATACAAAATAAGCTGTGATGTTATTGAATAGTGCAGAATGGTTAATGAACATCCAATCTCTTCCTGTCTTAATAAGTTCTTTTGTGTTTGCAAGTTATGATTTGACCTCCATGATAGGAAGAAATTAAAAACATGATTTCATTCTGAGCACTGTCATTTTAATTCCTCATCACCCACATAATCTGTCTTGCCCTTCCACACAGCATCAATGGAACTGAAGGAAATCTTCAATTGCATTTCATCTTTCCATAAGGTACTTTATAACCTTATAATTGCAGCACTGAGTTAAATAATTTCAGACTACAATCTTTTTCTTGCATTGTAGGTTCTTGGAATATTTCTGCTATTGCCATTTACAAATCTTCTTCTCATCTAGCAAACTGCCTTTTCCAAAAGCTTCCTTCTGGTAAGTGCTTAAGGCTGTAAAAACAAAAACTTCACACCATCTTAAAAGTTTTCTTTATCCCCCAGGCAGTTAATCTGATCAACCAGATAGTTATATCCCTCTGTCAATTACTTCCTTCACTGCACTGCAAACATTTCAAACTTCTTTTTTATAATGCTGCTTATATTATAAATATATGCTGTTATTTATGCAGAGTTTATTCCATATCCTTACCTCTAGCTTTATTTTATGTACAATAATTCTTTATTCTTTATAATTATTGAATGTTGTTTTTTGTTGCATGTTGCACCAACACATCACTTCAAATTCCTAATACATTTAAATGTATTTGATGAATAAAAATGATCCTTGTCCCTTGATCCTAGAATGAGTCAAACTTATTTCTAATCTTATTTGAAAAGTATTGTAGTTTTATACTTTGAAATAAACTTGGCTCCAATTGCCCCCACATCTTAAAATGACTGGGACTCCAACTTCCTGAAATAATGGTTTGTTTCTAAAATTATTTATATATGATACACTACATAGGTAAGATCAACCCCCAGTGTTTTATATGCACAACAGAGGGAAAAACTAGTTAACTGATAACATTGCTGGTGATGTGAAAGCTTTGCAGTCTTGGCATGGAAAAGAAATGGGCAACTCCATGCACGTTGGACCTATGTGGTCATTTCTGCTGATGCATCAGATTGAATCACAATCATTTTTCTCTTTCCACCAGTTTGCTTCGTTCCACTTTCCTTTCCTGAAATGTCTGAGTGATTCATCAGATATAATCACATGGATATTTGCTGGCCATTGGCGTCACAACCACAGACTCTGCCACAGGATCTGAGTGCCTACACAGACGGGCTGCAGAAAGAGATTGGCAATCCTGCCAATAGAACAGAGTCAGTTTCAGTAGAACAGAGTGAGCTAGGAACAATGGTGCATAGTTCCCTGAAGGTGGAATCTCATGTGGATAGGGTGGTGAAGAAAGCTTTTGGTATTTATAAATCAGAGCATTGAGTATAGGAGTTGGGATGCAATGTTAAAATTGTACAAGGCAGTGGTAAGGCCAAATTTGGAGTATTCAGTACAGTTCTGGTCACCGAATTATAGGAAAGATGTCAACAAAATAGAGAGAGTACAGAGAAGATTTACTAGAATGTTACCTGGGTTTCTGCATCTAAGTTACAGGGAAAGATTGAACAAGTTAGGTCTTTATTCTTTGGAGCATAGAAGGTTGAGGGGGGACTTGATAGAGGAATTTAAAATTACGAGGGGGATAGATAGAGTTGACGTGGATAGGCTTTTTCCATTGAGAGTAGGGGAGATTCAAACAAGAGGACATGAGTTGAGAGTTAGGGGTCAAAAGTTTAAGGGTAACATGAGGGGGAATTTCTTTACTGAGAGAGTGGTAGCTGTGTGGAACGAGCTTCCAGTAGAAGTGGTAGAGGCAGGTTTGGTATTGTCATTTAAAGTAAAATTGGATAGGTATATGGACAGGAAAGGAATGGAGGGTTATGGGCTGAGTGTGGGTCAGTGGGGCTAGGTGAAAGTAAGCGTTCGGCATGGACTAGAAGGGCCGAGATGGCCTGTTTCCGTGCTGTAATTGTTATATGGTTATATGGTTGTGAGTAGTGTTTCATTGTGGTAGTATTTAACTCCCTTTCTCTTGTTTCAGTCTTGTTGAGTCCTGACCAAAATGCAACAATGTCAATGCTCCCTGCTTACCTTTGTCCTTGTTCCAGGAAAGATGGCTACCATTTAGTTTGGTACTGTGAAGGTGTGGTACTTGTTTAGTGTTAAGTTACTGCTTCCAAGATACAGTGTCGGTATTAGCATTCATTTTGAGAGTTTCAGTTAACAGTCCTGTTGGCTTACTAATTATTGCTTTTCCAATAATTCTGCACTGTTTTTATTGAAAGTCAGTGATCTGTTCATCTGCTGCATTGTCTCTGTGGTGAACTAGATATACCTGTCTGACTGCTCCTGTGGCTCCTCCCACAGACCCTGCTGACTGCTCCTGTGGCTCCTCCCACAGACCCCTGTATAAAGGCGACTGTGGTCTGCTGCTCTCCCTCATTTTCCCAGGATGTAGTGTTGTTCTTCAGTTAATAAAAGCCGATATCTCACTTCCTAAGTCTCAGCGTGAGTTATTGATGGTGCATCAGTCTCTCTCTCTGCACTTGGGTAATCACTGCACACCCTTGTCAGCAAGATTCAACCACAAAATGGAGCCTGAGGAGAGAGAACAGCTGACCACAGCTCTTGTGTTCATTAGTCAGCTAGGAGAGAAATTACAGTCAGTGGAGGCTGCATTGACAGAGGTGACTCAAAGTAATAAGCCCAGCCCAAACTGAAGTTCATTGAGGAGAAGGTAAAATCTGTGGAGACTGGGTTGGTAGAGGGTCTTGTGCAGTGTAACAACTACTTTCAGTGCAGCAAACCCAGTCCAAACAAGAACAGATGTCAGCCCTCGCAGCCTCAGTTCAGCAACTCACCACAGACAGCCGGAATCAGGTGGCAGAGACAACTGCTCTCGAAATCATGGTTTAGCAGCTTACTCCTGACGGCCAGAAACAGGTGGCAGCCATTATCACTCTCGCTGCTGCAATTCAGCAGCCTTCAGCCAGGTCAGTCCTACTCCCGGCATCTCCCACATCCATCTCATCAACCTCGGCTAATGCTCTGACTCCTGTGATTGGACCAGACCCAAGTATTTCCTTCACCAGGCAAATACTTTGGTGACTCCAATGGTTGCAGGAATTTTATTACCCACTAGAAACTGACTTTCCAAGCCCGGCCACATCAGCTTTTGTGCGTAAACTGGCTTGCATGGTGAATCCCTTAGGCTGATCCCCACTCAAACTGGTCAACACTCTACGGGAACAAGGTTCCCCTACAGCCCAATCATTCCAGCAATTTGTAGTTGAGTTAAAGAAAGTTATTGATCTTCCATTATGGGGTCAGGAGGCTGCTGGACCTGTGCCAAGGGGAAGGGACAGTGAGGGACCTCGCAGTAAAGTTCCAATCGCTTATGGTGGAACAAGAGATCCCTCATCACTGTCCTTGAGCATGGGTCCTCAAAGCAGGGGTCCGGCATGAGGTTGCGGCCTGTGAGGAGCAGGAAAACCTGGATGACCTGATAAATCAGGCCTTTCTAATTGACAACCGGGCAAATGAACATCACAGAGAGAGAGAGCCTTGAGCTTCCTACTCCTTAGATCACTGTCTGCCTTGACCCCCTTTTACACTACCCAGTACACAGTCTGCAGAGGAGCCTCTGTAGGTGGGATGCTTACACTTATCTCATGAGGAATGAGATTGGTACAGGAGAACAGCTCCAGCCTCTACTGTAGTGATTCAGGACAATTCCAGGCATCATATCCCAAGTGCCCAGTAAAAGAGAACACAGGTCAGCAGAAGGGGGAGTCCTGACAGGTCAATTCTCCCTGCAAGCATTTTCCCCTGATCATGTCATGCTCCTAGCTCCTTGTCGTGGGGTCTCCCACCCATGAGCTTCAGGCATTTATTGACTCTGGGTCAGCTGGGAACCTCATGCATACCTGTCTGGCTCAAAGATGGGGAGCTCCCACTCAACAATTGAGAGAGAATATTGACATCTAGGGTCTGGATGCTAGTCCTCAGGGCAACAACAAGATCCACCTGTTACTGTGCTCGGGTATGGTCCAAGTGCGGAGTGAGAGACACTGAAGCAGGTTGATAGTTCACAGACTTTAATACGAACAGTGTTAAAGGGAAAATAAAACAATAAACGCTAGACCAAACAGGGCCGTTAACTTAACTCTCAAGAGGAAAACGAAGTCTGCACTGCAGCTGAAAAGAACATCTAAATGTTAAACGAATACCGCTAGTCTTCAGAGTCAGTTGACTTGAAAGTCCAATATCGCAGGGAAGGCTGAATGCAAAATAGCAGCGAAGCATTGCTATGCTCTGTCCAAGTCTTGACAAGCACTACAATGATAAAAACAGAGTTAAATACTATCACAATTAAATAATAATTACCTGATTCATGCAAATTCACAAGTGCAATTGCCGTATCTACTGCACTGCCGAATATGTGGTTATGACACCACCTTTCCACAGTACCTCTCCAACTTCTGTTAGAAAGCAACCGTAGGGAACAGTTCTGTTTCCATCTTGTTGATTCACCGTAACTGACACTGGTTGTCTCTACACAATCCATAGATCTATTGGTTGCTAAAGGAGCTCCAAGAGCTAAGGGGACAATGGCACCTAACGGCAACTCCTTTGCTTGCACCTTCAGAAACAGCTCTATTTCTGTCTTTAATATCTCTAGTTTTCCTTTTCAGGGTTCTTTTGAAGACCCTGACCTGGAGTTACATGCTGACTTCAGTTCTTTGTGGGAATGGGGTCACATGACTAGTCGACATGACAAGGATGTGGCCTAGAAGAATAGCTGGCCTGTGGAGTTCCCATATTTCATGGCTCTGGAGGCCGGCAGACTCGTGGTCGGTGCCTCTGTGTGGAATCGGTGTGTCATCGGAGATGGAAGATCAAAAGCAGCAAGCTGCCTGCTGGCTGTGCGCCCAGAAACCTGGGTCATTTGGGCACAGAGCTCGGAATGGACTTCTAATATCGTAAATCAACAAGTTGTTTGTTATGTCTCCCCTCTCGCTGTGAAACAGAGACGCCTCTTTTTCCTTTATTAGGGAGAGAGTGAGCCTGTGGTCTGTCGAACTACTGGGTGAACGAGTAGTCTTTGGGGTAACTGCAAGTCTAAGTCTTTATTGACGATTTGCTGCATGCTTGAGTGCTCGGTGGGGGAGGCGCTGATTTTTTTTTGCTGGTGGGGGACGGGGGATTGTTACTTTGCTGCTGCTTATGCATGGGAGGGGGGAGCTGGGAGGGGGCTTTGGGGTTCTAACATTTAACTGTCATTCATTCTTTGGGGACTCCTCTGTTTTCGTGGATGGTTGCGAAGAAAAAGCACTTCAGGATGTAGATTGTATACATTTCTCTGACATTAAATGTACCTTTGAAACCTTTGAAAGAGTGGGGACCGGCATGGCTGTCTGCCTGTCTGGGTCCAGCTCAGGTCTCTGTCAGCATATCCTCTCCTGTGCCTAGTGTGTACCCAACTGGCATTCCCGTTAAATATGCTGATCTTCTTCAGTCTTCCGTGAAAGGGCCTTCTCCCTGCCTCCACACCAGCCAAACAACAGTGCCTTTGACCTCTAACCCAGTACCATTCCTCCCCGAGGCTGGCTCTTTTTTCCTCATTCTCATCCTGAAATAGTGGCCATGGAAAAGTACATTAAGGATTTCCAGCATCAGATGTCAACCTTGCCAGTAGGGGTGCATTTCTTTTTTGTGAGCAAGAAGGATGGCAGATTCAACCCCTGCATTGATTATTGGCTCTGGAGCAACATCAGTGCAGTATCACTATGCTCTTCCTCGGCATTTGAACATCTCCAAGGAGCAAACATATTTCCCAAGATAGATATGTGCGATACTTACAACCTGGTTCATACTTGAGAAAGGGACAAGTGGAAGAAAGCATTCAACACCTCCACTAGCCACTATGAGTATCAAGTGATACCCTTTGCTCTGGCTAACACCCTTGCTGTTTTTCAAGCCCTGGTCAATGACATGCTCAAAGACATGTTGAATCAGTTTGTTTTTGTGTACTTGAACAACATTTTTATCTGTTCCTGCTATTGCCAGAAATAGGTCTGAAGGTGGATAAGTTGCCTAGACCAGATGGACTACACCCTTAGGTTCTGAAAGAGGTGGCTGGGGAGATGGTGGAGGCTTTGGTCATGATCTTTCTGTGATCCTAAGGTTGTCATAGCTGGGGGTGGTAGTAGGGATAAGCTCCCACTACCTATGAAGTGCTCCAAATGTTGTGCGTCACAACCAAGTTGGCCTCTGACAACCAAGTCCAACTCTTGGCCTTCAAGTGTGGCTTAGCTACTAGGTCTGGTGGAATTGTTTCTACTGACAAGAGAAGGAGAAAAGACAGCCCACTGGCACCTCAAAACCAGTTGCTTCAGGCAGGTGGGGATCGTCAGCCTTGGACGGCAGCCCTCCTAGGAGAAGGAAAACTCTGATTTTAAACCTCCACTGCCTTGTAGCCATAGCTACCCATGGAAAAGGCTTCAGGAGTAAACCCTGAGGAAGAAATTGAGAACTGGGGTCCCTAAGGCAGCTTGATGTTCTTTACAACTTCACTCTGGCAACCTCTGCAATGATACTGGTGCCAAACTGTATTAAAGCTTGCCCTTCCTTTGGACTACATCAGCGATGTGGAGAGGGGGAGCCCATTGCCTGGGCAGCAACCGCTTCTTCAAATCTTCCTGCCCAGGTGGGAAGGACACTGTCCACCAGAGGTGCAAATGGTGGTGCAAACCCTGGGATCGATAGCTGCCTACTACTACTACTACTAGATTCTGGCATGGTTTTGGAGGATTGGAAAATTGCAAATGTCACTCCTCTCTTCAAGAGGGGAGGGAAGCAGAAGAAAGGAAATTTTAGGCCAGTTAGCCTGACTTCAGTGGTTGAGAAGATGTTGGAGTTGATTGTTCGGGTCACAGGATACATGGAGGCACGTGATAAAATGGGCCGAAGTCAGCATGGTTTCTTTCAGGGAAAATCTTGCCTGTCTAATCTGTTGGAATTCTTTGAGGAAAGTATAAGCAGTATAGACAAAGGAGAATTGGTGGATGTTGTGCACTTGGAATTTCAGAAGGCCTTTGACAAGATGCTGCTCAACTGCTCAATAAAGTGGGCTATTATCTTGTTAAATACACTCAGTTGGGTGTTTAACAAGATAATAGCCTATGAAATTACAGGAAAGACACTACCAAATATACAGGATTGGCTCATTAGCAGGAGGCAAAGAGTGGGAATAAAGGGAGCCTTTTCTGGTTGGCTGCTGGTGATTCGTGGTGTCCCGTAGGAGTTAGTTTTGGGATCGCTTCTTTTTACATTGTATGTCAATGATTTGGATGATGGAATTGATGTCTTTGTGGCCAAGTTTTCAGACAATATGAAGATAGGTGGGGGGCCAGGTTGTGTTGAGGAAGCAGGGAGGCTGCAAAAGGACTTGGACAGATTGGGAAAATGGGCAGATAAATGGCAAATAGAATACATTGTCAGGAAGTGTATGGTCATGCACTTTGCTAGAAAGAACAAAAACAATATGTTTTCTAAATGTGGAAGGGCCAAGACAGTATGGATGTGGAGAGGATATTTCCAATGGTCACTGAGTCTGAATAGAGGGATGTCCATTTAGAATGGAGATGAGGAAGAACTTCTTCACCCAGAAGGTGGTGAACCTGTAGAATTTGTTGCCAGATTGTTGGGTTATTTAAAGTAAATATTGATAGGCTTTTGATTAGTAATGGCGTGAAACATTATGGGGAGAAGGCAGGAGAATGGGGTTGAGAAGGAAATGGATCAGCCTTGATGAAATGGTGGAGCAGATTCAATGGGCTGAATGGCCAAATTCTGCTTCTATCTCTTGTGGTCTTACATCTTGTGGTGAATATGTCTAGTATGTCCAGAAGGTTCACAGACAACTTCTCAATAACATACTTTCTGCCAAAGCGGAAAGTGTGAATTCCATAAGGATCAGCTGTCATTCTTGGGCTATATCCTCACCCTTTGCATTGTTCAAATCAATCCAAGTAAAGCTCAGGAAGCCACACAATACCCCAAACTGTATACAGTCACGCAGGTGAAGTTCTTCTTTGGGTTTGCAAACTTTCAACACCACTTCATCAGAAACTTCAGTTCCATTGTGGCTCCTATAAATGCAGTCACCAAGTAGACCTCGGCAGGATTCCGAAGTTCAAAGTAAAATATATTAT
The DNA here is from genome assembly GCF_048418815.1 of Hemitrygon akajei. Lineage (NCBI taxonomy): Eukaryota > Metazoa > Chordata > Chondrichthyes > Myliobatiformes > Dasyatidae > Hemitrygon > Hemitrygon akajei. The sequence continues at coordinate 52,739,945 of NC_133129.1, forward strand.
CAGAGTACATACATGTAACCACATACATCTCTGAGATTCTTTTTTTCCAGGCAAACTTAGTAAACTGAATATTAACTACAGAAAGCATCAATGAACAACACACAATGCAAATGCAAATATAATTAAATAGCAATAAATAACAAGAGCATGAAATAACAAGATAAAGAGTCCTTAAAGTGAGATCTTCAGTTGTGGGAACACCAGAAGTAGAATGAGTGTAGTTACCCTTTTGTCAAGAGCTTGATGTTTGAGGGGTAGTAATTGTTCTTGAACCTGGTGGTGTGAGTCCTGAGGCACCTTTATCTTCAATCTGATGGCAGTAGCAAGAAAAGAGCATGGCTTAAGTGGTGAGGATCTTTGATGATGGCTGCCACATTTCTACAGCAATGTAAGCACACTTTCCAACCAGACACCTTTGGAAGTTTGCTAACGTTTGTGATGTCATGATGAATCTTCACAGACTCCTGAAGAAGTGCTTTCTTTGCAATTATATGATGAATCCAGGACAGGTCCTTGGAGATAGTGGCACATAGGAACTTGAAGTTACTGACATTCTCCACCTCTGATCCTCCGATGATCACTGGCTCATGGGCCTTTGGTTTCCCTCTCATGAAGTCTACAATCAGTTCCTTGGTCTTATTGACATTGATTGAGAGGTTATTGTTGTTACACCACTCAGCCATATTTTCAATCTCCCTCCTGTATGTGGCCCACAACAGTGGTGTAATCAGCAAACTTGTATATGGTGTTGGAGTTGTATTTAGTCACACAGTCATAGATGTAAAGAGAGTAGAGCAGGGGCTAAGCACACATTGCTGTGGTGCTCCTGTGCTGATGGAGATTGTGGAGGTGATGTTTTCGCTATTCCAGACTGACTGGAGTCTGCAAGTGAGAAAATACAGGATCCAATTGCACAGCTCTACATCTTGAAGTTACTGATCAGTTTTGAGGGGACGATAGTATTAAATGCTGACCTGTAATCAATAAAGAACATCCAGGTGTATGCATCTTTACTGTCCAGATGTTTCAGGGTTGTGTGAAGAGCCAATGAGATGGCATATGCTGTAGACCAGTTGCTTTGTTAGGTGAATTGGAGCAGATCCAAAACACCACTCAGACAGGAGCTGACATGCTTCAACACCAGCCTCTCAAAACACTTTATCACTGTGGATGTAAGTGCCACTGTGTGATAGTCAATGAGGCAGGTTACCACGCTCTTCTTGGCTACCAGTATGATTGAAGCCTGCTTGAAGCAGGTGGGTACTATACACTGCCAGAGTGAAAGATTGAAGATATCTGTGAATACACCAGCAAGCTGGTCAGCACAGGTCTTCAGTACTCAGCCACACACACTGTCTGGACCATATGCTTTCCTTGGATTCAGTCTCTGGAAGGCAGCCTGCATGTCATCTTCAGAGACCAAAGGATCATGAGGAGACATGGGGGAGCACATTGGTTCCTCCCTGTTCTGGTGATTAAAGTGAGCATAGAAGGCATTGAATTTATCTGAAATTGAAGCTCTGCTGTCCCCAATGTTGCAAGATTTAACTTTGTAGGAGGTTATGGCATTCAAACCCTGCCACAGCTGTCAAGCATCCCTTGTTGATTCCACTTTAGTCCAGAATCTCTACATCACTCAAAAGATGGCTTTGTGGAGATCATACCTGCACCTCTTATAGCATTCTTGATCTCCAGACTTGAATGTCTCTGGTCTGGCTCTCAGCAGGTTCTGGATTTCATTGTTCATCCAGGGCTTCAGATTGGGGAAGATTCTTAATGATTCTGTGGGGACACACTCATCAACAGCTGTTTTAATAAAGTGTGCAATGACCTTGGTGTAGTCTTTTAGGTCCACTGACTCAAAGCAATGCTGTAACTGTTCTTCAGCCTCCCATGACCTCCTCTTTGTTGTCTTGATCTCTGGAGCCTTGGTCTTTAGGCTCTATCTGCATGTAGGTGGTTGGAGTACTACCAATGACCCGACTTACCAAAATGTTGTCTTGGGAAGGAACAATAAGCATTCCTTATCATAGTGTAGCAGTAGTCTAGTGTGTCAGGACCTCTGGTGCAACAGGTTATATACTGGTGATAATTGGGCAGTTTTTTTCAAACATGCTTTGTTAAAGTCACTGACTATTATTTGAAATGCATCAGGATGGGCTGTTTCTTGTTTACAGACGGCAATGTGCATTTTTGCAAATGCTTGCTTATAATAGGCTGCTGGTGATATGTAAACTGTATTCAGGAATATGTTTGAGAACTTCCAAGGCAAGCAGAATGGTCTGCATTTAATCGTTAGTTGTTCTAAGCCAGGGGAACAAGAAGTTGACATAACTCCAATGTCTGTGCACCAATGAGAACTGACAAAAAAGCAAACTCCGCCACCTCTTTCCTTATCAGAGATCGAGGCTCAATCCATTCTGAAAATCATAAAACCTTCTGGTTGGATAGCTTCATCTGGTGTGTTTCCTGTTAACCAAGTCTCAATACACCAAAAAATTGAGATCTGCCTCTGATACAGCAGCCTTGCCCTGAGATTGGCAACCTTATTTTCAAGTGACTGTACATTTGCTAACAAGATGCTTGGAAGAGAAGGCCTCATCCTCCTGTGCCTCAGTCTGGTTTGAATCCCCCTGCCTCTGCCACATTTTCGGCCAAGGCCTTGGCGTTGACCTTTAAACGCGCCTCGCTTAACTGCTCTGCATTTAAGCATTGAATGTGAGATCTGAAGATCAGTGATGTAATTTCACAGTCTGTTGTTAAGAGGAAATTTACAAGCTGCAGACTGCAGCAAAAGCAGTTCCAAAGGAATATACCTAAGAGGAAAACTGGTACAATTTCCAGCAGCCCACAGAGAGTTGCCGATGTACACCAGCACCATCTTGAAATCACACCTCTTGGTGAATTTTTTCACTGGTTTGTCCCTGTCAGATGGGAACACTACCATTCTGTTGATTGTGGATCAATTCTCCAGAGCTGCCTCTTTATCACTCTCGATAAAGTAAACTCCCAAGCTTCCATCAGCTCCTGTGACTGCCACCCTCATGATTCAGCATGGAGGTGGGCCAGGGCTTCTCTGCTGTGTGCTCAGAAACAATATGCCCTGCAGGCTGTTTGCCTCTGCCAACAGGTGAGGCATCTCAATCCAGGAGAGCAAGTCTGACTGGTGTCTAGAGATCTTCTTTTGAAAATTGAGAGCCGCAAGTTGATCCCATACTGCTTGGGACTATTCACAGTGGAGAAGGCTATCAATGAGGATTTATCACAAGCAGATACTGGAAATCTAAGCACCACACACAAAATGTTGGAGGAACTCAGCAGGCCATGTAGCATCGATGGAAAAGAGCGAACAGTCGATGTTTCAGGCTGAGACCCTTCATCAGGACTGGAGAAAAAAGATGAGGTCAAAGAAAGAAGGTGTGGGGAGGGGAAGAAGAATCACAAGGTGATAGGTGAAACTGGGAGGGGCAGGGGTGAAGTAAAGAACAGGGAAGTTGATTGGTGAAAGAGAGACAGGGCTGGAGAAGGGGGAATATGAAAGGAGAGAACAGAAAGCCTTGGAAGAAAGGGAAAGGGGAGGAGCACCAGAGGGAGGTGATGGGCAGGTAAGGAGATTAAAGTGAGAGAGGAAAATAGGAATGGTGAATGGAGAGGGAGGGGATGGCCATAACCGGAAGTTCAAGAAATCAATGTCCATGCCATCAGATTGGAGGCTACCCAGATGTAACATAAGGGGTTGCTCCTCCAACCTGAATCTGGCCTCATTGCAACAGTAGAGGAGGCCATGGATTGACGTGTCGGGATAGGAATGGGAAATGGAATTAAACTTGGTGGCCACTCAGAGATCCTGCTTTTTCTGGCAGACAGAGTGTAGGTGCACAGCGAAGCGGTCTCTCAATTTGCGTCAGTCTCCCTGATATACAGGGGACCGCACTGGGAGTACCAGCTACAATAGATGACCCAAGCAGACTCACAGGTGAAATGTTGCCTCACCTGGAAGGACTTTTTGGGGCCCTGAATGGTAGTGTGGGAGGAGGTGTAGAACTTGTTCCACTTGCAAGGATAAGTGCCAGGAGTGAGATCCATGAGGATGGAGAGAGAGCAGAGGTGCACAAATGGAAGAGCTGCGGTTGAGGGCAGCGTTGATGGTGGAGGAAGGGAAGCCCCTTTCTTTGAAAAAAGGAGGACATCTCCTTCTTTCTGGAATGAAAAGCCTCAACCTGAAAGCAGATTTGACCAGGACATAGGAATAGTATAGATGGTGATTCCATCATCAATGACAATTCACCCAGTGTTCCATGTTTCACTGCTCAAACTAATGTGTTTCTCCCCTTTTGCTCCATTCAACCCCTCCATCCTCATCCCCACATGATGGATGTGTCCCTGGTCTATTCCTTGTGCCACTTCCTGGCATCTTGCTGGATGAGGTTAAGGGCCCTGTATCTTGTGGATTGAGAAGGGAACATCCCTGGGCTCCGGCCCTGACATTCTGAACAAGTCCTTCATCTGGGGCTTTCAGCAGGCACAGGTCTCTGGTGTCTAGGGAGGGGGCCCTGTCACAAGCACAGACTCTGCCAGGCAGTCTGCTGAGTGGAATTGGCAAGCATGCTCGTGAGTATGCACTTTCCTAGCCAAAGAGTGTTTCATTGTTAAAGCCCTTCCTCTCCTCTCAACTTTGTTGAGTCTTGACCAAAAGCACAGCAATGTTGTTGCTCCCTGCTTACCTTCGAACTTGTTCTGGGAAAGACTACCTTTTGTATTGATGCTGTAAAGATGTGTTATTTATTGTTAAGTTACTGCTTTCTGAGCATTACAGCTGGTGGCAGACAATGGTGCAAGCATGCCGTATATAGGATGGATTGAGATCACGTTCAAATTAGCTTCACCTGGTCCAAGAGAATTGGTCATACCGGTTCTGGTTCTGAAAGGCAGACATCTACCCTATCCCATCATTGGATTAAACGTGACAGAACAGATTATAAAGGAGAGTGACAAATGAAGACTTTATTACTGGGCAATTAACATCCGATATTTAATATTTTGGACACAGGATTTGGATATAATTCCAAGTCCACAATGGGTAAACCTTGAATGTAAATCTGTACAAGGGTTTTCATTGGTTTCTATTTTAGGGACTTTGCTTCCCTTTGCTCTTTCTAAATTGAATAAACATATGGTTAATCCAATAATTAAATATACATTACGAATATGGTTTCAATTTCTTTGGTTTGAACAAATTTATTCTATCAAGCCCTGTTATATCTAATTTCTTTTTCCAACCCTCTGCCATGGATCAAGCATTTTTGGTATGGAAAATGAAGGATATAATATGTTTTTGTGACTTAATCTTGGATAACTGTATCATGTCTTTTGAACAGTTGTCTAATAAATATCATTTGCCCAGATCCCATTTTTTTAGATAGTCACAAATTAGAAACTTTTTGAATACTATGCTACCTACTTCTCCGAATTCATATCCAACTGATATAATGGAAAAGATATTAGGTTTAAACCCTTATCAGAAGGGTTTAATAACAACTATTTATGATAGGATTATGAAAATACAGTCAGGTATATCTGACAAACGAAGACTTAAAGAGAGGGAGGGAGAATCTTTGTATGAAACAATAAGAGCTGCATTCCCTAGCCTTAAGAGAAGCAAAATCAAGGCATTTATCAATCTGATTAGCATTAGGAATCCCTGTATTGAGTAAAGACAACATAGGAGCGAGTTAACATACCAGAACATACAACAATGCAAATTCAATGCTATGTACAGTCTCCATTCTTTGACAGAAGTCATACTCTTTGAACCAGAAGTGAAGTCATAGTGGGCAGAAGGCCTTGAACTGTGCAAAACATTGTTAGGCCTGTGCCCCAACTCTGAGGGGCCGAAGGGTACAAAGTAGCCCCCTCCTTTTTGAGAATCGCAAGATCGCTATTAATTCAGGTCAGGAGACCCAGGAAATGAGAGAGGGATGCAGAATCCACAAGGGGTTTGGAATGTCCTGGCCCCTCAGCGATACAAAGCCACGGGAAACGGCCATTGTCTCTTGGAGACGGAATTGTGTATTGAGTACTGTACTATTTATTTGAAGCCCTCAAGGAATGACCAAAAGTGGGCTGGTTGAGGGGTGGCATCATTCCAACCTGATTGACATCTGAGACCCCGTGAGTAAGGATAAAAGAAGGTCTGGGGAACAACCCCTTGAGATGCACCAGGAGAAACGCTAGAAATCCCGTGACAGCGTAATAGCTACAGCCGGTGGAAAGCCCACGTGCGTCCTTTTCCATTTGCCTCAGAATTGGTGGGCCTCACCACGGAAGAACGGCTTTAGCTAAAAAAAAAGGAGAAACCAGCCCCAATGACATTTCGAAGGATCGACATCATAAAAGGGAAAACGGGCAAGTTCTCAAAATCCGTCTCTCTCTCTCTCTCCAACCAAAAGCTGCAGCCTGAATGAACTTGAGTGACTTTTATATTTCCGTCGGACAATACATTATCCTCTAGACAACGATAGAGCTATTTCTTGTTGATTATTATTATACCCGCGCTTTTAGATTTAGTATTGACGACGTATATTATCTGTATGTTTGCATTGATATTATTTTTGTGTATTTTTATCAATAAATACTGTTAAAAATAGTACCATCAGACTTCAACGGACCTCTCTATCTTTGCTGGTAAGTGACCCAGTTATGGGGTACGTAACAACACTTATAACACTCCAGAGGGGTGCACATTCATACATTGTTATTGCTGTGCACAACCATGACATAGTGCTTGCTGAGAAGACACAGCTCGGGATGTAGCAACCAGTTTAGTCCATATTCCCTGTCACTGCGCAAGAAGGTGTCGTAATTGACCCAGCCACTCGACACCAAATAGAAGATTATTTGGGTGAACTCTACTCTGATTTATGGGATCCCCAGTCGATGTGAGCACCTAAATGTCCAACAGCAGCAGATCGTGAAAGAGATGCTACGAGAAGAATGTCACTGCTTTTCAAAATCAGACATTGGATGTATCAAACATTCACAGCTGAGCATCTCCCTCAAAGATAATGAACTGGTTGCCCGCTCTTATATTTCAGTTCCAAAACCCCTCTACGACAAAATGAAAGATTACTTGCATGATCTAATCGTCTGCAGGTTGATTGGGAAATCTAACTCACCTCAGTTGTGTGTGTCAGAAAGAAAGATGGAAGCCTTTGTCTCTGTATTGACTATAGGGACCTGAATAAGAAAACTACTCTGACCATCAGCTCATTATGACATTATGGACAGCTTACAGGGTAATGCTTCATTCTCGTTACTTCACCAGGGGAAAACAAACCACCAGGGATTCATGATGAAGGACAGCAGGACATGAACACCCTTCATAACCCCCTGGGGCTAATATAAGCAAGTGTAAATTCCCCTTGGACTTCTGAATGTGCCCATTGCCTGCCACCATTTCTGTAGGTGTACCTTGAAGGATGGAGAGATGAAGTCTGGGTACCGTACCCGGATAACATGCTAGTGTTCATTAAGACCTTCGAAGAGCGTGCTGATGAGGTGAGAAGAATGCTACAGAGAACGTAGTGAAACTTAAACCCAGCAAGTGTGAGTTCTTTAAGGCTGAGGCTCACTACCTGGGGAGAATTGTGTCGGCAGAGAGAAATCGGACAGATCCTGCAGACACCGTAGGAGTAATAGCACTGAAAGAGAAGCCTGACACAGTGGGAGACTGAGAAAGATTCTGAGTCTATAAGCATTAAAGATTGCTCTCAAATCGCAACCTCCCTGCTATGACCTGATAAAAAGCAGGATGACAGTGACCGAACTCAGCTCAGTAGGGGTAGCATCAAAAAGACAAATAAGAAGAACTATGTGCCCTCTTGCAAACTGAACATTTGGACAGAGACACATCAAGAAACCTTGGAGAAGCTGAATGACTGCCTAGTACAGCCGCCAGTGCTGGGATTCCCAGACTTCACACAACTATTCATTCTCCACATCGATGCCCCCAATCAGGGGCTGGGAACAGTCCTGTATGTAAAGCAAGATGACAAATTGAGAGTAATAGCCTACGGTTCACGAACATTGATGAATGGAGAGAAAAAACTGCCAACTACACAGTGGGAAATTGGAATTCCTTGCCTTGAAATAGGCAATCACTGAAAACTTTAGGGATTACCTGTACTATGCCCCGACATTCACAGTTTCCAGTGACAACAAACTCCTCACGTATGTTCTGACTTTAGCAAAGTTGAATACAACAAAATACAGATGATTCAGAGGGTGGAGTAAAGTCAAGATGGTGCTAAATGGTTACTCCTTTGCTAGCATCTTCAGAAATAGCTTGAATTCTATTAAAGATATTTTTCTTTTTCCTTTTCAAGGTTCTTTTGAAGTCCATGACCTGGAGTTATTCTCTGACTTTGGTTCTTTGAGTGAATGGGACCGGCTCTCAGGGCCTAATGATCAGCTGCTGTTTGATATCCCAAGGACATGGCCTGGAAGTCTAGCAGGCCTTCAGGGTGCTGGATTTTCGTGGCTCTGGGGACGAGATGATTCAAGGCCGGTGTACCTGGCTGAGACACGGAATATCGGGAGCAATGGTTTGGCTGCTGGCTGTGTGTCCAGAGATCTGAGCTCTCTGGGTGCAGAGCTAGAAAAAAACAATGCAACACACTTTTAGCATCATAAATCAAGTTGCTGATTTGTCTCCCCTTCTGCTGTGAAACACGGTAACCTCTTTTTCCCTTATTAGGGAGGGAGGGGAGAGGGAGGGAGGGAGGGAGGGGGAGAGAGGGAGAAAGAGAGAGAGAAAGAGAGAGACAGTGGTATGTTGAATTACTGGGTGAACGAGTAGTCTTTGGGGTACTGCAAGTCTGTGTCTTTATTGATGCTTTGCTGCATGCTTGAGTGCTTGGTGGAGGGCGGTTGTTGCTTTTTTGCTGAAAGGGGTGGGGGGATTGTTGCCTTGCTGCTGCTTGTGTGTGGGAGGGGGGAGCTGAGGGGGCTTTGGGGTTCTAACATTTAACTGTCATTTATTCTTTGGGGCACTCCTCTGTTTTCATGGATGTTTGTGGAAAAAAAAAGAATTCCAGGATGTATATTGTATACATTTCTCTGACATTAAATGTACCTTTTGAACCTTTAGATGGGTTGATGAACTGGCTGACTTCTACTTCACTATCCATTATCACCTGGGAAAAGAAAATGTTAACACAAAGTACACTGCAGATGCTGTGGTCAAATCAAGACGTACAAAAAAGCTGGATGAACTCAGCAGCCATTGAAGTGCAGCAAAGTGCAGCCATGCCCCAGTCCATGGCAATATCTATATAGTTAGACACAGTAAATACCAACTTAGTCAGTTCCACCACTGTCCAGGAGAGAGTTCTTTGCATGCTCAGGTTTGAAGCTTACTTTTCAACAATATTGGAGAGCCAGGTAGTTTCTGTGAGAGTGGAATAAATTAGTATTGGATGAGGATGGCATCCTTCATCAGGAAACTACCCAACAAACACGACTGCTGCTACCTGGGAAGTTCAAGAGTACAGTCCTGAGAGAGCTACATGATAAATTGGGGTACCAAGGCATTGACTGCACAACAGCTCTGGTGGGAGAGATTTTCCTGGCCTCACATGCAAAGGGGCATTGAGCACCTTGGGCCACAAGTCTGTACCTCTCTCAAGCAAAAGAAGCCATGTTAGGAAACAAGAGCACCACTCAAGAGCATCGGGACAGCGCAGCCATTTGAACTTGTGTCAGTTGACTTTCTTCACTCCTAGACAAGTGTAAGGGTGGATACGAGTACATTCTGGTGATTATTGACCATTTTACCTGATTGGTAGAGGTATATGCCACAACCTTGAAGTCAGGAAACACTGTCGCTGACCAACCTTTCAATGACTTTGCCCTCAAGTTGGGTTCTCATCACAAATGCACCATGACCAAAGGGGCAAATTTGAGAATCAACTCTTCACGTAACTCAGAAAACATAGCAGCGTGGCAGGACCAAGAACTACACCTTACCACCCTTGGGGAATGGTCAAGACAAGACCTACACTGTACCACCCCCAGGGAAATGGACAATTTGAAAGGTTCAACCAGACCCTTTTGCAAATGTTGAAAACACTAACAGAAAGACAAAAAGAAAATTGGAGTCATTGAATAAAATAGTGTATACTTACAGCTGTACAAGGTCAGAAGTAACAGGATTCTTTCCATTCTGCCTTCTCTTTGATAGATCACCAAGGTTGCCCATAGATATATTCTTTGGCCTGAACACTGTCAGAAGTCCTGCAACCCATTGCGAATACTTGGAAAGATGGAAATGAGGAATGCAAGAAGCCCATCAGATTGCCGAGGAGTATATGCAAAATGCCTTGGGGAGAAAGAAGTTGAATTGTGACAACAGTGTGAGATTTACAGAGTTACAACCTGCCTGGGAATTGTGTCCTAGTAAAAAATCTGACTCCCCACAGAGGTCCAGAAAAGCTTCAAAACTATTGGAAGGACAGCAGCCATATTGGTCTATGAAAGGTTGGGAAGGATGTGCCAATCTATGAAGTAAAACCTGAACAATGAAAGGGAAGATCTAGAGTACGACACTGCAGTCTCCTCAGGCCATGTGAACACCTGCCTTTGGATGCTGAGCCACAAATGGATAGCACAACAAAGCGAGGGTGTCTGCCAAAACAGAGCTCCAGGGCTCAGCCAATAAAGAGAGTCAACCAGCCAACGACAGTGTGGATGAATAATTCTACCAAGTCGAATGTCCCCAAACTCACAGTAGCAAGGACTGTAATAGTTTTGAAGTAGAGCCTATACAAGCTGTTGAGCAGCCAATGAGGTTTGAGTATTTACAATATTTCCAGCGACAAATGCCTGAGAAGGAACAGTGTTGATCTGACCTGTATTTGTTTGCCAGAAGAAACTATAGTATGCAATTTGAGGATTTGACAAATCAAGGACAGGGGAAGCAGGCAAATCAATTGTCTTGGTTTCCTTCCATTTTGTGGACTCTGAAATGATTCTTGCTCAGGGATAATCGAATAAGAACAATTGAATGTGGACACAAGAGGTTCAGGTAATGACCTGCTAAACCTGAGACCATTCTCAGATGAGTAGCTGCTTTTTATGAAAAATGTCAGACCTACCAAAGGAGCAATCTGTAATCTCATTAGACTCTGTCTGAGTCACCTCATTTAACTGGTTTGGACCAGTCAGAGTTGAAAGACAAGGCTGGGGTGGGCAGAACCATGAAACAATGTTGGTTGTAGCCTTGGACAAGAATCAGTAAGAAGGTGACCCAGGTAGGTCAGGTAAGCTTGAGCCAATGGGATGGAGATGCAACAGCTGAATTTATGAGGAACACTAGGAGAGTCAGGAGCTCCAGATACGTAGGGGCGATAACTCTCCAGCAACCAAAGACCAAATGTCACGGAAAAGGAGAAACCCACAGACACATTGAGATCAGAACCATGAGGAATGTGTGGCCAGTGTAAAATCCTTTCCTAGGTAATACCTTTTCTCTTCATTGACTGTTCAAGGAGGGTTAGGGACTCTAGTTGGTTGCACACAGTTAGTTTGTGAACCTATGTGCCTTTTAATTGAGACAATAGTAGTTACTTGTTGGTAAATTTAGATTCTCTGTGCCTCACTGATCGTTATTACAAAGGGTGATTCTTGTAACAATGTGAACCAGTACCAATCCCTGTATCTTCATCTATATCAAGTAACCTAGATAACTTACCCGATTGCAAATCATTACCATTCCCTGTACCTTCATCTGAACCAAGTGATCTAAATGATGTTCCTGCATGTGCACTGATACCAGTTTCTGTATTTACTCCAGCAAATGATGAGCCAGACAACTAGACAGAGCAAAGACAAGGGAGCTCAAAGTTACCTTGGGGAGAACGACGCCTTACTTACCATAGGGTTGGGACCCCCACATGTCACAACATACAGACTGTAGACTGCAGATTGCATCAGTAACAGGCCTTGCCTTATAATTGTGTAACGTCAATGGCTTCATGGCTACTTGTGTCTCAGTTCCTACATCAACTGCCATTTGCCTACTAGAAACCAAAGGATTGTTTCATACAAGGAAAGTAGTAATTGTGCATCTAACACAAGGAGGAGATGTTGAATGACATCTACTTTTGAGGGGGATGCGTGTGACTAGGTTGAAATCTATTAAATTTAGTTACAAATAATTGTTCAAATTTTTTTTTAAGTGTCAAAATAATTCATTTAATGTGAATATCATTTCATGTTGATAAAAAAGGAATGTTACTTTAAAACATGCAAATACGTTTAGTTAAAAATTCTGAGAATCTGTGCAAGGTATTTTTTATAGTATTGAGCACTGAATCTGCCATTGACTTGTAGGGGCTTGTGTGCAATCTTCAGCATGTGATTGATTGCTCATGCCTTCCAGAATGCCTGGGGTAGGGCAGTACACACCGTTCTCATTCAGCATAAAGTGACCAGTGCATGAACATTACAAGTTTATGTTTCATTTGATTCCCCTTTTCAGGGGTACTACATTAGCTTTCAGTCTGAGAATTCTTTCCCCCTTTAATTCTTTCTGCACAGTTCTTATTAAAAGTTAGTGAACTCTTCATCTGCTTCAGTGTCTCTCCCTATGCTCTTGAACCATCACTGCTTATTGTCAATTGGAATCTAGCCCAGTTGACCTTTCTCAAGCAAAATCTCTAATTAACATTTGAGTGTTCCAAAGTAAATAACCCTCAGACACTATTTACTGAGGGAGTGGAAAGAACTTGATTTTCAATTTGCCTTCTATAGATAGATAGATAGATAGATAGATAGATACTTTATTCATCCCCATGGGGAAATTCAACTTTTTTTCCAATGTCCCATACACTTGTTGTAGCAAAACTAATTACATACAATACTTAACTCAGTAAAAAATATGATATGCATCTAAATCACTATCTCAAAAAGCATTAATAGCTTTTAAAAAAGTTCTTAAGTCCTGGCAGTAGAATTGTAAAGCCTAATGGCATTGGGGAGTATTGACCTCTTCATCCTGTCTGAGGAGCATTGCATCGATAGTAACCTGTCGCTGAAACTGTGACAGTGAAAGTGTGACTTTCCAAATCACTTCCACATAATGCCTTAAATACAGTCTTTAATATATGTAGGAAATTCATCAGTAAACATAAAGATCACCATTCAAAAGTTCAAATATTGACATGTACGTCACTATATACTACCTTAGCATTCATTTTCTTGCAGGCATTCACAGTAAAACTGGGAAGTACAATAGAATCAATGAAAAACCACAAAGAGTGACAAACACGTAGTTTCCTGACCTAGCAATTCATTCTAGGAATTTTTTTTTGAGTTGTCTAAAATATCATAAGGAGCCACTGACCCTAGATTCCACCCTCAGCCCATTTTTGCCACTTCTTTAAACACATTCCTTGAGATCCAATTGCCCACCTCTGAGGAAGGTCTTTCTCTTAAAATATAGCACACTCATGGCACTGTACCTAAGTATTAACTTTAAATATGTGGTCAAAGCCACTTCGATCAAAAGAGAGAGTACATGCACTATGGCTCTTCAAAACAATTAATGTCTATTGCATTCCCCACTATACCTTAATCAATCTCAGACCTCTTAGCTTTATGTCAGTACTCTAAGTATAGAGTAGGATTTTACTTACTAAAAACTTCATAATATTTAGTCTGTTTAAGAAATCTTGTTTATACCTTCACCGCTTATCTTGTCAAAGCACCTTAAATCTGCAGTAGTGAAGTATGATCATCTATCACCCAGGAACATTTTATTGGGTAACATAAAGTACATGGTAGAGTTTCCCAATATGCAAGTAACATACTTTGCATATCCATATGGCATGTAATATTGAACCATTGATATGGTCTGAATTATGGACTTGCAGGCATATTGTTGCATTGCCTTTGAACTTGAGAATGGATCCATTTGGAGAATTCCACTCAACTATGAAATCTGAAGCACGTGCTCTGGTGCAACTGTTCTTATCACTGAGTAACCCAGAGTTAGATGGGTATATAGGTCTAGCTGCGTGCAGGAATAAAAGTCGGAAGCAGAACTATGCCCTCTTCACCACACGAGAGCAGCTGATTAACTGAAGATTCTCAAATGGGATCAAATGTCTCAAATTCATTAAGAAAACAGTACCTTTTAATGTAAGAATGAAGATAAATTGTTCAAAGATATTGTCCTGATAAAGTCCAGCATCTGTTCTGTGAATAAAATATTATGACATTCATAATTAGCTTTAATTAAACTCCAGGCACTAGGCAGTTTTCCCCTGACTTCAGTTCGACACACTGCAATTCGGCTCTAATCTGAACTAAGACTGGAATGAGATCTGGAGCTGTGTGTTGCTGAATTAAAACTAACAATGTCGGGCAGGTTATTATTGAGATGAAAGGTATTGTACCACAAAACCATAGATGATTCCTTGCATTGCCTGCTGATTGAAGCTTAGCTGAGAAGATAGTATTTGCTCTGCATTGGACTTAAACTGGATGAGCTGAATGGCCTAATTCTGCTCCTGTCCCCTACTCTTTGTGATTTTTATGAATGACCTGGATGAGGAAGTGGAGGGATGGGTTAGTAAGTTTGCTGATGACACAAAGGTTGGGGGTGTTGTGGATAGTGTAGAAGGCTGTCAGAGGTTGCAGTGGGACATTGATAGGATGCAAAACTGGGCTGAGAAGTGGCAGATGGAGTTCAACTCAGATAAGTGTGAGGTGGTTCATTTTGGTAGGTCAAATATGATGGCAGAATATAGTGTTAATGGTAAAACTCTTGGCAGTGTGGAAGATCAGAGGGATCTTGGGGTCCAAGTCCATAGGATGCTCAAAGCAGCCGCACAGGTTGACTCTGTGGTTAAGAAGGCATACAGTGTATTGGCTTTCATCAATCGTGGAATTGAATTCATTAAGCCGAGAGGTAATGTTGCAGCTGTATAGGACCCTGGTCAGACCTCCCTTGGAGTACTGTGCTCAGGTCTGGTCGCCTCACTACAGGAAGGATGTGGAAGCCATAGAAAGGGTGCAGAGGAGATTTACAAGGATGTTGCCTGGATTGGGGAGCATGCCTTATGAGAATAGGTGGAGTGAACTCAGCCTTTTCTCCTTGTAGTGACGGAGGATGAGAGGTGACCTGATAAAGGTGTACAAGATAATGAGAGGCATTGATCGTGTGAATAGTCAGAAGCTTTTCCCCGGGGCTGAAATGGCTAGCATGAGAGGACATATTTTTAAGGTGCTTGGAAGTAGGTACAGAGGAGATGTCAAGGGTAGGTTTTTTATGCGGAGAGTGGTGAGTGCATGGAATGGGCTGCTGGCGATGGTGGTGGAGGCGGAAATGATAGGGTCTTTTAAGAGACTCCTGGATGGTTACATGGAGCTTAGAAAAATAGATGGCTATGGATCAAGCCTAGGTAGCTCTAAGGTAAGGACATGTTCAGCACAGCTTTGTGGGCCAAAGCGCCTGTATTATGCTGTAGGTTTTCTATGTTTCTATCTCTTACGGATTTAAATCTATGAACTGTGAACGAGTGATGTTGAAGACAAAATGAAAGTCTACGTAGATGGAGTAAAAGAAAATAAAGAATCTGTCAAATAACTTTGTTTCAGCTTTCTGGCAGCTGCATTTTTTTCTTTTTCTTTTTAATGAAATACTTCAACTAATGGTTGCAGAGTACCGAGCGCTGGAATGGAGACCAAGGAAGAAGTATGCAGAAAAAAAGGAGAAATGAGTAAATAAACATATAGAACCAGGTTATTTGTTGCTCCAGATTCCAGCATCTGCAACATTATATATATCTTCAATAACATGAGGGACTTCAGCTACCTTAAATCTTGGTCATAAGGGTTAGTCTTAAACAGGTAAGTAAAGATAGAATTTATTTAAATCTTACATCCATGCCACAACGTGAGACAGTAAAAATCTCGACTCTGTTGCAATGTACAGACACGTGAACTTAAAAGTCTAATGGCTTATAGAAAGCAGCTGTTCTGTAGCTGGTCCTGGCTTTAATGCTGCGGTGGTGTTTGCCAGACGGAAGCAGCTGAAGCAGTTTATGGTTGGGGTGACTGGTGTCCCCGATGATCTTCCAGGCCTTCTTTCTGCACCTGCTGCTGTAAATGTCCTCAATGGAAGGAAGTTCACATCCACAGGTGTGCTGGGCTGTCCGTACCACTCTCTGCAGTGCCCAGCAATCAATGTTGGTGCTGTTCCTGTACCAGGTGGTGATACAGCCAGTCAGTATGCTCTCAATGGTGCCCCTGTAAAAGGTCTAGAGGAGCTGGGGGCCCATGCCAAACTTCTTCACTTGCCTGAGGTGGAAGAGATGCTGTTATGTTTTTTTTTTGTCATGAGGCCATTGTGTACGGTCCAGGTGAGATCATCAGTGATGTGTATACTGAGGAACTTGAAACTACTCACCCTCTCAGCTGCAGACCCATTGATGTTGATCGGGCTGAACCTGTCTCTGATCCTCCTGAAATCCACACTCAGCTCTTTTGTACGTACACAGGACCTTTTTCTAACATGACACGCAAAAAAGGGTTGATAATCAGATCTACCAATGGGGATGAACCAGTGAAGTGGGGAACATCTAGGTAATCAGGACTAGAATTTAATGCTGTAGAAGCATACAGAAATTATGAACGTAACGTTAACAGTTTGAGGATAATGCTGATATTTAGAGGTTGAGAAGAAAAATTTTAATGATAAAACCTCAGTGGAACAACAACATGAAACAATTGAAATTGTAATTGGATTATTATCGTGTACCAAGACACAGTTAAGAGGCTTTTTCTGCATGCTATCTGTATGGTTACTTTTATTATATCAGCACATTGCAGCAGTACAAAGGGAAGGGCGATAACAGAATGCAGAATATAGTGTTAGAGCTACCATATGTTACGAATGTGCCACAACTCTGAGGGGCCGAAGGGTACAAAGTCGCCCCCTCCTTTTTGAGAATCGCAAGATCGCTATTAATTTGGTCTGAGACCCAGGAAATGAGAGAAGAATCCACAAGGTTTTGGAATGTGTCCTGGCCTCAGTGAAGCAAAGCCACGGATAACGGCCATTGTCTCTTGGAGACGGAATTGTGTATTGAGTACTGTACTATTCATTGAAGCCCTCAGGGGATGACCAGAGTTGGCTGGTTGAGGGATTGCATCATCCCAACCTGATTGACATCTGAGACCCCATGAGTAAGGACAAAAGAGGGTCGGGAACAACCCCTTTAGATGCACCAGGAGAAACGCTGGAAAGCCAGTGACAGCGTTTTATAGCGAACGCTGGTGAGGGCCCGTGTGCGTCCTCCCTTGCCAGGGTAGTGGGCTCATCACGGAAGAACGGCTTAGCTAAAGGAGAGGCCACAAGTGAACGGCCACACCAACGGGACTTCTGACGGATCGAAATCATAAAAAGGAAAGCCGGCAAGTTTCTAAAAATCTCTCTCTCTCCAACCGAAAGGCTGCAGCCTGAATGAACTGAGTGACTTTTATATTTCCATCAGGCAATACATTATCCCCTAGACAACGATAGAGCTTATTTCTTATTGATAATTATTATACCCGCACTTTTAGATTTAGTATTGATGACGTATATTATCTGTATGGTTGCATTGATATTATTTTTGTGTATTTTTACTAATAAATACTGTTAAAAATAGTACCATCAGACTTCAACAGACCTCTCTATCTTTGCTGGTAAGTGACCCAGTTACGGGGTTCGTAACAAAGTGGGATCTTGTCTCGGGATTTGATACCAAATTGGGGAGCCAGTGAATCGGGCTTGTAAGTCCAAACTTGGATCTGGTTGCGCGGGTAGCCAGAAGGGAAACCAGCAAAGATGGACGTGGATGAATTTATAGAAAACCCGACTCTGGAGGCGCTAGAGGCGGCCACAAAGTCGGAATTGATAAATATTGCGAAAGGACTAAACCTCGCAGAGGTGAGGTTGTCGATGAAAAAGCGGGAGGTGCGGAGGGCCATAACTCAGTATTATATTGTGAAAAATGTGTTTTCTGCTGAGGTATTGGAAAATATCCCTGAAAAGGTACCAGCTAGTGGGACGGCTCAGTTAGAGTTGGAGAAATTGAGGCTGGACACGGAACAGAGGAAGAGGGAGCATGAGCTCCAGCTAAAGGAGTTAGAGGTGAAAAGGGAGTAGGAAAGAGCTGAGAAACAAAGGGAGCATGAAATTCAGTTAAAACAGCTGGAAGCAGCTGAAAAAGAGAAAGAAAGGGCCGAGAAAGAGAAGGAGAGAGCCGAGAAGGAGAGGGAGTATGAGGAGAAAGAGAAACAGAGGCAACATGACTTGGACATGGAGAAGTTAAGGCAAGAGCGAAGAGCTCAAGGGTCAGACCGACAGGAGCAGTTTAATGTTAGTCGGGAGTTCGAGGAGACGGATGTTGATAGTTATTTCTTGCATTTTGAAAAGGTGGCAGTGAGTCAGAAGTGGCCCAAAGAGCAGTGGGTGGCGTTGTTACAAAGTTTGTTAAAAGGGAAGGCACAACGGGCATATGCGGCGTTGTCCATGGAGGAGGAGTCTGAGAATTATGAGAAAGTAAAGGAGGCCATTCTTCGGACCTACAAATTGGTACCTGAAGCCTATAGACAAAAGTTCAGAAATTTAAAGAAAGGGTGGAATCAGACGTATACCGAGTTTGCCTATGAGAATGGTGTGCTCTTGGATCGCTGGTGTGCAGCAGAAATACTGGAAGAAGATTTTTGGCGTCTCAGGGAGTTAATTCTGATTGAGGAATTTAAAGGTTGTGTTTCGGAGGATATCCGGATGTATTTGAATGAGAAGCCGAATAAGTCCATCTCTGAATTTGCTAGGTTCGCAGATGAATATGCCCTAAACCACAAGACAAAGTTTTCCTCGAATAAAAGTTACCAGAGAGGCCGTGGGAACGGTAGAGAAAGCCCGCCGGCTGAGGCAGAGATCCCACCGGGAGCTAGTGGTAAAACTGAGGAGGAGAGGCAAGATGGCAGGAGAGGTCTTGGCTTGACCTGTTTTAATTGTGGAAAGGTGGATCATATTGCATCTAAGTGCCTTGCTCCGAGGAAGGAGACAGGAAAATGGAAAGCAGCAGTCCCTACAGGATGTGTTGTGGTGATCTGTAAATCAACGAGAGAGCCCCAGGTAGACAGAGTACGAGAAGGGTCTGAGAAATGTATTTCAGAAGGAACCGTGTCTGTGAGAGAGGGAGACACACCAGTTCCAGTGCGGATCTGGAGAGACACGGGAGCTGAACTGTCATTGATTAGCAGTAAGGTACTAGATTTTGGTCGCAAGACTGGAGAGGTGGCTTTGAGAGGCATAGGAAAAGGGACGGAAGCGGTGCCCTTGCATAGGATCATTATAAATTGTGAGCTGGTATCTGGACCAGTTGAAATAGGGGTGCGATCAGAATTCCCGAGAACTGACATAGACATCCTTCTGGGTAACGATTTAGCTGGTGGTGAGGTTTGGTCAGCAATAAAGCTGACGAGCCAGCCTGTAAGTGTTGCGGTCCCGCCCCTAGGTTCCAAGATCTATCCCGCATGCACGATCACTCGCAGCGTGTCGAGAAAGGCAGCTGAGGAAGAGACCAGTTTAAATCCGGCCAGTATCGATTTGGCCGAGACATTTTTACCGACCCTGTACCAAGAGGAGTTAGAGGGTGGTAAAACAGAGAATAGGAAAGTGAAAGAGGGTAAGGGAGAGGAGGTAGTCCTGCCCTTAGCCAGGAGGAAATTTATAGAGGCACGAAGTAAAGATGAGAAACAGATAAGGCTGTTAAAAGGTCCAGAGTTGGACACGGATGATCTGTCTGGTTTGGCAGAACTGTTTGAAGAAGTTGAAGATTCTAAAGGTGTTCCCGATAATGAAATGAGGGCAGTCCTAGATGAAAAGGATGCCATTACCTTGAAGGAGTCTGCTGGGTTGGCAGATGAGGTTGTTTCAGCCCGCAGGGTTGAGTTCACTCCGGAAGGGAGTTGCCCAGAGAGTAACTGGGAGAATCAGGGGAATTTAGAATTTGAAAAGGGTACGGGTATCGAAAGCCTGGAAGAGGCAGATGTCCCGTTTGAGTGTGTTCAAGATGTGGATGCATGTGGTACTGAACCTAGTAATGGAGCTCAGAAAAAGTCTGAGGTATTTGATTCAGTTGAAAAGGAATGCAGTCCTTGTGGATCAGATGTCCTTGGTTCAGTGAAGAAAGGGTTAATCTTGGTACCAGTGGGAAGTGAGAATTCCCAGTTGTTTGTGCTCGAAGGTGTGTTAAAAGTTAGTGAGGAGATAAAATGTGGTGAGGTGAATATTATTATTGAAGGAAAAGGGAAAAGTGTAGTTCCTAAATTGAATGAAGAAAATTTAAAGTCTGGATTGATGTCAGCAGCAGCAACCAGGCTGCAGAGACAATGGCTTGGTAACATGGTGCCTGTGAATCAATTACAGGTTGATTTGGAATGTAAAGGTGCCCCACACGCTATTGTTATTCAAGAGCGTGCTGTGAAAAAGCAGAATTTGAAATGCTGTTTGAACAAAGAGGGATCACTTGCAGATCTTAAATTGAAAACTAATAGCATGAAGGGTCCTGAAGATAAAACTAACGACATGCTTAAAATTAAAGAATTGTGTGGAAATTCGGAAAATGGTCTAAGTTTGGAACACATTGTTGATAAAATAACTCCTATGAAAGGAGCATGCAAAAGCTTATTCCACACTAGTATATGAGTTAGCCATGTGGGAGTTAACTGGAAAAGGGGCGAGGGTTGACGGGATGCCATTTTAAATAACAGGATCCAGTTTTAAGGGATTTCGACAAAGCATGTGAATAATAAAGACAACCCCATGGAAGATTGACTGTTAAGTTTGAAAGTAGCATAAAGATTAGAATTTACATGAACTTTTGTAGTATACACGTAAGCTAAGATCACAACTCTTTAGTTTTTGTTTGCTGGAATAAAAAAATAGGTGGTTATTAAATTGGAGTCTGATGCTACAAGAATTTATTAAGGTACAAGATGTTAAGATATTAAAGGAAGTGACAATGTAATCACTAACTGTTTAGATGCTGAATTGAATGTATAACTGTATTACTCTGTAGTGAAAAAAAACTCTTTTGTATGGTGTTAGATTCTGAAATCCGGTAAGACTCTGTATTAATTCAATTTTACCGATGGTAAAAATCTTTGAAGGAAGGGGGTGTTACGAATGTGCCACAACTCTGAAGTGCCGAAGGGTACAAAGTTGCCCCCTCCTTTTTGAGAAACGCAAGATCGCTATTAATTCGGGTCTGGGACCCAAGAAATGAGAGAAGAATCCACAAGGTTTTGGAATGTGTCCTGGCCTCAGCGAGACAAAGCCACGGATAATGGCCATTGTCTCTTGGAGACGGAATTGTGTATTGAGTACTGTACTATTCATTGAAGCCCTCAGGGGATGACCAGAGTGGGCTGGTTGAGGGATTGCATCATCCCAACCTGATTGACATCTGAGACCCCGTGAGTAAGGATAAAAGAGGGTCTGGGGAACAACTCCTTTAGACGCACCAGGAGAAACGCTGGAAAGCCAGTGACAGCATTTTATAGCGAACGCTGGTGAGGGCCCGTGTGCGTCCTCCCTTGCCAGGGTAGTGGGCTCATCACGGAAGAACGGCTTAGCTAAAGGAGAGGCCACAAGTGAACGGCCACACCAACGGGACTTCTGATGGATTGAAATCATAAAAAGGAAAGCCGGCAAGTTTCTAAAAATCTCTCTCTCTCCAACCTAAAGGCTGCAGCCTGAATGAACTGAGTGACTTTTATATTTCCATCGGACAATACATTATCCCCTAGACAACGATAGAGCCATTTCTTATTGATTATTATTATACCCGCACTTTTAGATTTAGTATTGACGGCGTATATTATCTGTATGTTTGCATTGATATTATTTTTGTGTATTTTTACTAATAAATACTGTTAAAAATAGTACCATCAGACTTCAACGGACCTCTCTATCTTTGCTGGTAAGTGACCCAGTTACGGGGTTCGTAACACATATCAGAGAAATGGAGTGCAGGTAGGCAAATACATTGCAAGGGCAACAATGAGGTAGATTGAGAGTTCAAAAGTTAATTTTTATTATTCAAGAATAATGTAACAATAAAAAAGCTGTCCTTGAGCCTGTGGTGAGTGTTTTCAATTGTTCTACCTGACGGAAGGGCTAAGAAGAATGGGAGGGACTTTAGAGTATGTTGAAGGCAGTGGGAAGTGCTGATAGAATCCATAGAGGGGAGGCTGGTTTGTGAGATGGACTGAACTGTGGTAACAATGCTAACATTTTCTGTGGGGAGATGCAACTGCAGAGCAGTTGCCATATCAAGCTATGATGCATTTGGATAGGATATTTTCTGTGGTGTATGTATAAAAATTGTTGAGGGTCAACATGAAATGGCAAAAATTGTTTTCAATCAAATAAAGGAAGAATATATTCCATGAAAAGGAAAGAATAAATTTCAAACTTAAGAGACTCCATCTACTAATTAAAAAATTAAGGACAGTTAAGGGTAAAGAAAGAGATATGAATTAAGTACACAAACAATGGAGGACTACATGATGAAAGAGATTTCAAAATGATTAGAAAGGAAGTCAAATGAAGACTATATAAAAGGCAAAAAGAATCTATGAAATTAAATTATCAAGAAACATAAAGCATAAAAATATCTTACCATCACGTCAATAAAGGTTGGAATGGGAATAAGACCATTAAGTGAGTGATGGGCCAATACCACAGGTTAATGATATGGAAATGGAAGAAATATTAAATCATTATTTTGCTTCAGTATTTACCAGGAAGCTGGAACAGGTGGGCATGCCTGATGAGATGAGTAATGGGATGAGCACATTTTAAAAAGAAAAGTGGGATATATTAAATAAACTAATCAAACTCAGAGAAAATAAAATTCCTGTTCTGTATAGATTGAATTTTAAAGAATCTAGGGAAAAGATTGCAGTGGCATTATTACACATAGTTAATAATTCATTAGAAAAAGGTTTGATGCCAAAGGAATGGCAGATAGCTGAACTGATATCAATGTCTAAGAAGGGAAATAGAACATTGTCAGCTGAACATCAGTGGTAGAAAAGTAATTGAACCAACGAGTGGAAACAGGAACATCTAGAAATATAAAGTAGAAAATGTATAATCATGGGAAGATCTTGTCTGAACAAATTTATTGACTTTTTTGAAGTGGAAACAAAATAAGCAGGAAGCAGTAATGCAGTAGATGAAATTTTATTTACATTTTCAAAAGTCCTTTCATAATGTACCCTTACTCCAATAAAGAATAAGGTTAAAACATGCAGAGTAAGAGGAAAGCAGTGAAGTGCATTGCTATTTGGCTTCCAGACAGAAGGTAGACATATGAAGAAAGATAAGTGGTAATAATTCTGAAGGATAATTTCTGGGATGATTTCTGTTCACAATTTACATCAAAGATTTAGACTTTGGAAACAAGAACTTGTTTCTAAATCGGAGGATGACAGAAAATTGGAATGATGGAACTAGACAATAGTGAGGGAACAGCATTAAATTAGAGGTGGACTTGAATAATCAGCGTGGACATGTGAATTCAACACATAAGTGGAAGGCAATAGACTTTGTTTGAAAGAACAATGAGACTTTAATATTTGGTATGTACTTAGTAGCATGAAGGAACAAAGAAGTCTTAATGATTGTCTCAAGAACAATGATGGGTTGTCCATTGCATCCAATGATGACAGTTAGATTTGTGTAGTTCTTGCTTATAGGATCTGAACTGCATGAAGAAACCCATGTAGGAGAGGTTCTAAAGTAGAAAAGCCATTGCACTGGGGAAATTCCATTCTATCGAACTCAGAAGTCCAGTCCCAGTGGTATGAGTAGTCATCACAACTGAGGTCTTCCTTGGCTGCAGTCACTGCCCATGACTTCACCTGTGACTTGAAATGCCCTTTGCTCTCCACAAGGCATGGCAGCACCACCTTCCTGGCTGTTCAATCTCAAGGTCGGTCTCATCCATCCAGTCCGCCGCAGCTTGCTTCACATTCTAGGAAATGATCTCACCAGGGTATGAGGCCTGCAGGCTACATTCCCCTGGTCTAGCTTGCCTGTTGAAGCTGTGCCCTGGTGTGTGGCTGCTGTCACATGCAAACAGCTACTTCAAGCCAGAGGTGAGAGTTGTGTGTCTGGCGGAGACCAAAGGTGAGTGAGCTGCCCCAGAATGGATACATTAAGCTCCTTCACCAGAGGTACTATCCCTCCTTGGACAATTACTCTAATTATGAAATGTTGTAGTAGAGGTTTGAAAGACTATAATGAAGAAGAAACAAAAGAAAGTATTGTAGATTATTTCTAGCAAGTGACAATTGAAAACTCTGAAAACTATGCTAAACGTGGATCAAACATTGGAATATTGTGCATGACAAAGTGTGTACAGAGGAACTAGAGGGTGCAGAGGAGATTAAAAAGATGGTCCAAAATAGATTGGGTCTCTTTTATCCTGAGATGAAAAAGCCAGGAGGTGACCTAATTGAGGTTTTTAAAAAGATGAACAGTTTTGATGGTATAGATACAGAGAGATGCTTTCCATTCTATGTGCAGAGGAGAGGATCCGAAGTAAAATGTTTTCACCCAGAGGGTAGCTGAAGTCTTGATCACACCTTACTGAGGGGATGGCAGAGGCAGATACTCTCACAATAATTAAGAAGCATCTGGAGGTGGACTTGAATCACCAAGACATGGTAGGCTAGAGAAATGGTTTTAATATAGATACATTTTCAATGAGTGCTTCTAGATGTGATGTACTGTACGGCTTGCTTCTGTGTGGGGTCCAGGGTCCATATATCTCCACGTCACAAGGAGGTGTTGGGAGCAGACCCAAATGCAAGACACAGACACTGAAATAGTATGAACAAGACTATGTTTATTAACAATACTAGGGAAGCCAAGGGGCGAGGACAAAATATCAACCTGGACGTGAACATAAAATAACAAACCGGAAAACCTAGACTAGGAGTTGGGACTTGGACTTAATTGAGAACTTGAGTCTTGATTTGGCTCTTGATCTGGAACTCGGACTTGGCTTGATCTGGAACTCGGACTTGGCTTGACCTGGAACTCGGACTTGGCTTGACCTGGAACTCGGACTTGGCTTGATCTGGAACCCGGACTTGGCTTGACCCGGAACTCGGACTTGGCTTGACCTGGAACTCGGGTTCAAGCTCAGTCCCAGACTTGACTAGACTTGGACTCTTCTTGGACACAGGACACAGAGCCAGGACTCTTCTTAGACACCAAACACAGAGCCCGGACTCTTCTTAGACACAGAACCGGGACTCTACTTAGACACAGGACACAGAGCTGGGACTTTTCTTGAACACAGGACACAAAGCCAAGATTCTTCTTGGACACCGGGCCGGGACACTTCTTGGACACAGGGTTGGGTCACTTCTTGGACACAGGGCTGAGCTTCTTGGTGTGGGTTTCTGATGGGGATTCTGACAGGGACGGTCCAGCAAAGGAATAGCTGGACCCCTGAGCTAATTATGTTGCAAGCCCGAAGTGAGGATCAGCTGCCTCAATCAAGACGCTCAACAGAACAAAGGGAAAAAGGAATAACCAGACTACCAAGACACAGGCTGGACCGTGAACTAGAATGCAGACTTCACAGACCAGATCATGACACTCCAGTTATTTGAATAGTGAACTTTCTTCCATCATAATGTCAGAAATGGATTAGAAAGGTTTCGAGGTACATGGGACAAATGTAGGCAATGGGACGACCTTCAATGAGAGCCATGTTCTGCATGGACCAGTTGCGCTGAAGAACCTGGCTCTGTGCTGTTTAATATAACTCTGTAAATCTAAGTTAGTGGTTGCCAACCTTTTCAAGCCCAAGGTCCCCTACCTCAGCCTTAGTGAAAGGCAAGATCGACCTACTAAATGGTTTAGACACATGCATGCGCACCGGGCAGTATTTTCAGCAATTTTCATCTGTTGCAGCACAGTGCCCTCACAAACCTCCTGACAGACTGAATAGTTGAATGGACAGTTTCCTTTGTTAGACTGAATGTTGGACCTGCCACGTTTTTCAGGTGTTTTGTATTGGTAAACTGTTGCTGAGACACTAATATAAGTTTCAGAGGTACGCAAGCTAATGACACCACTGTTTTTGTTTCCCAGTTCTTTTACATTTGGGGAACATTGCAATTTAAAGGGGGAGAAGTGTTGTAATGTGAGCATTATAAAGAGTAGGTTGAGGCCGATTAGTATAATGGTGCTCCCGCTGTGGAGAGCTGTTTGTGGGGAGAGGTTGTTTCCGGGTTGCAGGGTTTTGCTTCCAGCCTTTTCTGCCTGGTGTGCATTTTTCTTTTTTTTTGGGATCTACTGTCTCAAAAAGTCTCAAAGATTGACCGGTCGATCACGATCGACTGGTTGGCGACCACTAATCTAAGTGATGATGCTTGTTGATTATTGCGTGAAATTAAATGCCATTTGCAATTTGTCATCAAATTAATCAGTCCATGTTTGCACACAGCTGTAAACTACAGATAAAGATGAACTTTGTTTATCATATGTACATCAAAATATGCAGTGAGATACGGTATGTGTGGCAAATCAAATCAATGATGATTGTGCAGAGGGCAACCCACAATACCTGCCATGGTTCTGGCACTAACACAGCATGCCCACACCTTACTAACCCTAACCCTAAAGGTACAGCATTGGAATGTGGGAGGAAACTGGAGCATCTGGAGGAAACCTGCGTAGTCATGGGGAGAATGTACAAACTCCTTCCAGACAGTGGCGGGAATCGAACCCTGATCTGTGATTACTGGCATTTTGCACTAACCACTATGCTAGTGCTGATAAGTTACAAGTAACCACAGGAGCGGCTATGACCAGGACAAACAAGTGTATCTATGCATCAGCCCTCAGCTGCAGTCATATTCCCATCATTAACTGATAGGGGGTTTCCATTGATCAGAACCCTAGTTGGACTAGCTATTTATAAACTACAGATACAAGAGAAGGATGTCCTATGGTAGAGGTCATCTCCTTATCTCAAGGTTTTTCAACATCAATGATGCACAAGTTGGAGGGAATTGGAATGCCTTCCACTTACCTGAATATGTACTGCTCCAACAATGTTCAAGAATCTCAGCATAAGTAAATGGTGGTATCTGTTAGTCTTGCGAGACCATGGATCTGCGCCTGGAATGGTTTCCAGGGCATAGGCCTGGGCAAGGTTTTATGGAAGACCAGCAGTTACCCATGCGGCAAGCCTCCCCTCTCCACGACACTGATGTTGTCCAAGGGAAGGGCAAGGGCCGATACAGCTTGGCACCGGTGCCGTCACAGGAGTTGCCAGAGCAAGGTTGAAGGCAATGTCAGACTGCCTTAGCGACTCCAACTCTGGATTTTTCCTCAGGGTTTACTCCCAAAGCATTTCCCATGAGTGGGTATGGCTGCAAGGCAGCAGAGGTTTGAAATCAGTGTTTTCCCTCTCTTAGATAGACTGCTCCATCTATCCGAAAGCAGTAAATACAGAAGTAAATTCAGCAGAAGTAAGTCAGCCCGCTGTATTGTTGCCCCATCCACCACATTAAAATTTTATTCTCACCACCAGCTGCACTTAGCAGCAGCAATCTGTGCCACCTGCACAAAACACTGCAATTACTCCCCCATTATTAGGTACACATGTACACCAGCTCGTTAATGTAAATATCTAATCACCCAGTCACGTGGCAGCTAGTCAAAGCATTAAAAGCATACAGATGTCGTCAAGGGATCCAGTTCTTGCTCAGCCCAAACACCAGAATGGGGAAGAAACGTGATCTAAATGACTCTGTCTGTGGAATGATTGTTGGTGCCAGCCAGGGTGGTTTGAGTATCTCATAAAGAGCTGATCTCCTGGGACTCTCACGCATAACATCCTCCCGAGTTGAAGAAAATATCCAGTTCTGTGGGTGAAAATGTTTTGTTAATGAGAGAGGTCAGAGTAGAATAGCCAGACTGGTTCAAGCTGACAGGAAGGTGACAATAACTCAGATAACCATGCACTACAGCAGTGGTGTACAGAAGAACATCTCTGAATACACATCTCAAACCTTGAAGTCGACAAGTTGCAGCACCAGAAGACCATGTATATACACTCAATGTTCACTTTATTAGATACAGGAGGTACCTAATAATGAGGCCTCTGAGTATACTGTATATTGCTAGTCCTTCATTGGTGTTACTTATAAATCATTGAACTTCCTCCCCAACTGCAGCCGTTGAATAAGGCAACTCACCATCACCTTCTCAAGGATAAATAAGGATACACAACAAATTTGTCCATGCCAGTGATGCCCAATTCATGAAAAATACATCGGTAAAAAGCAGCAAATTTTAAACACTGGAATATTGAAAAAGTAACATTAAGATGCACATAATTTTTTCAAGGTGAGTCTATTTGATTATTTATATATAAAATATTCAAGATTTTGAGAAGTCTCAATTTCTCTTTGTTTTTGCTGGAGTTGAACAAACATGAAAGGGAAAGATTAATTAGATAATATCGATTACAAATTCTGACTCAGTTTAAATTCAAAGTGAATGTCAATGTGAAAGCAATTTTTTTATTGAAATAACATTTTCTGAGGAGACAGATATAATGAGTTAATGCTTGTTTGCCTTTAAACTGCTCTGGAATATTTGCATCTACATAAGCATACTTAATCGATACTACCTTTCATTTTATGGGTTCAAGACTTACTCCAGAGATATAATCTGAGCTGATACTTCAGTGCAACGGCTGAATCTCCTCTCAGTGGATGAAAGAAATATCAATTCTCTCTTTAAAGAGGGGTAGTGATATTCTACTGGTGTGAATACTTAACCCTCAATAATCACCCCTCATCATTAACTTAGTGCTGTTCATGCAACCTTGCCATGCACAAAAATTGTTGCCATGATTCCTGAATTATAAAAGTGACCATAGATCAGGAAGTAATGCATAGACAAGAAGTGTGTTGGAACATCCTGAGGTCAGAAGATACATTATGTTTGCAGAAAGCCAAATCATTCTTAAACTTGATTTTCCAAGAGCTGTGAAGGAGGTAATATGAAGATATGGTGAGTGTATTATCATTGCTACCTCATCACAGTGATTTTAATGAAGTGACAAAGTCAGACTGGGCACTGCATTTTTGTCACATAATTCAGCTGTCTTAAAGAACAAAGCACAGCAACAGTCTTGAAAACAACTGAATGCTGGCAGCAGCATTAGAGATTGGATGTACTGAAACATCTCTGGATATTTTCAAGTGAACTCAGTGCAATTATAAATGAAGAGCAATATAATATTGGCTGCTGATTTACTATCATACTCATAACTGGAAACTATACCAAGTACTGTTATGGTCAGAATTTAATTAGATTTACCTCTCCATTTACTGTACCTCTCTCTTTATTTGTATACTAGAAATACATAGAAAAGCTTCTGATTGTTCATCAAAGCTGAAATAAAGAACCCTTTGGTTAAACACTTTAAATGGAAAAGTCCTAAGTGATACCATGGTAAAAATCCAGAAGCATTGAAAAAAACAGTTTTAAATCTGTATTTTCAAACACATACTACCACTATATTAATTTTATTTAAAAGGACTTCTGTTTCATGAATGTTTCTGTCATTTAGCCTTGGCAACTAGAATTTCCAACCAAAGAGAAATGGGAAAATAATGTGTCATGATTAACCTAACTTGTCATTGTAATTGCAGCTAGACAACACGTTTTCATGAGTCTCACTATAAATGCAGCGCAGAAGGTGGCTCTAGGAATTTTAACGCACTTTATTGTTAGGATAATTGTTGATCTGACATGAAATTACTAATATAATAACAGCAAAAAATCATCGATGGAAGAGAGTAGTTGCTTAGATGGGGTTTAAACAAAGCCACACTAGATTCAATTCCAGGATGGTAGGTCTGTTCAATGAAAAGGAATTGAAAGACTGAACTTATATTTTCCAAAGTATGTAACCATATGAGGTGATTTAAGTGAAATGTATCATGGGAATTGGACAAGAAGGGTGCTGAGAGTGTTTGTTTAAGAAGAGTGCTGAGAGATTATCGGCTCATGGCCTGGCAGGTCCAGAAGCAGGGATTAACGTTTCATATAAATTGATGGGCATTTAGAATGAAAAGGAAGTTTTTATTTCCTTTCATTTGGAAATCCATGGATGCCAGCTCAATATACTCAAGAGTGAGGCCATTGGGCACTACAGGAATCACAGATACGGTTGGAAACAGCAATTAATGAAGAAATACAACCACAAATTTCTTAAATAGTGGAAGAATCTGCACACTTCCCCCATTCATACTTGTTTTGTTTTTAAGTGCATTGGGAGGATTCATGGCGATATCATCTGCACTGGCCCTGATGCATTATTAATGGATCAAGTTAGACGCAGGGGTAAAGGACATTGCTTGGAATATCAATGAAGCCAAATTCAATATAGGCTCTGCATCCATTAGTTGGCTTGTAGCTTCTGGATGATGAAGCCACATCAAGTAGCATTACTGCACACATGGAGGTCCTAATTACTAAACAACACATGTGATTGGAATCTCAAGTTCTATGTGAGGTGGTCCACTGTAAAAAAGTTCACGTGCTCTTTTCTCCTTTATTCTTTGTTTGATGATAATATGAAGATTCTCCAAAGTATTACCATGGCCTTTCACCAGGATGAATGCTTGCCCATAGTTTCTCAGTTTATCTGTATTTCATTTGTTAATGTCACTCACTCTGCATTTGCTTTAGGAACTGATGCTATTAATGTAAAATGTGGAAGCTTTTGGATAACACAAAATCTGATAAATCAGTGCTCCATCAGATATCTTCATTAACTATTGACACTGAAGATATTGTTCAGTTAAGTGACAATGAGGGTGATCAGTAATGTTCGTGCAGGCAGCAAGTTGACAAAATGAAATATCATGAAGAGCCCTGCTGCCGATTACAAAGTAGTAAAATTTACAAGTGTTGACATCAATCAATGAAGGTGGCTGCAAGGATCTGTAATGGATACATTTGACTGATCCTTAATGGAAGCAAATGCTTGCAAGGCATCAATCTTTCCTGTGTGCTAAAGTTTCCTCATAACCACAACAGCAATGGATGAAGGCTGATGCAGTCCTGAGCCCAATTAGTATAAGGAACTATGATGATATCACCTCTTGAAATAGTGGATGACAAGTAAGGTTTCCACACATCTCCAAATGTGTCACTGCAACAGGTCAAGGAAGATCACCTCCCTCAGGAGAGGCTCTCTATTGGTTATCTCCAGCCTTTTTGTGACCTTTCTAAACACATCTCCACAGATAAGATTAATATTCTAGTTGTGTCCACATGTGACATCTATCCAAGTCAAAAAGCTCAAGCTTTTGGTTATAGATGTTCCCTTTGGTGAGTCTCCAGGACTGGGTGTAGATTCTAGGCATTGAGAGTCTTCAAGAGAATCTGTGAGAAATCAGGTTATACTCAACAATATCAGAATGCCCCCTTTTACTTTTTTTGTCTGCATCTCCTGTTAGCTAGATTTACCTGGACAGAAATGTTAAGAACAATATGCATACTGAAGTCTGCTGAGCGTGCGATCATTCTTTGAATCAGACAGACAATATCATCCCCAACCAAGTTCAAGTAAAAGTTTATTTTCATCTGACTGTATGTATATCCAACCAAAGGAAACAGCAACCAAGCTACTAGTTTGAAGGTCCAAAGAAACACACAGAAAATGCTGGAGGAATTCAGCAAGTCAGTCAGCGTCTACGGAAAAGAGTAAATAGTTGACGTTTTGGGCTGAGACCTGGTCTCAGACTGAAACATGGACTGTTTATTCATTTCCATAGATGCTGCCTGACCTGCTGAGTTCCTCCAGCATTTTGTGTGACCCACTTTAGTTGCCTAGTTAACACAAAACTGCAACAAAATTATAATTTCATAGTTAATGTGTTGGGGGAGAGGTTTTTGAATCTCTCTCTGGTTGGAAATGTGCTTAGGTCAGGAAAAAGGTCTTTCCCCTGCATTTTACTCAAATGATATAGATAATGGTAAATAACCTTTCAATGCATAACTGCATTGATGCACAAATTTTTACCCCTTAATAAAAGGTTTCAGTGTATTTTATGGGATATTTGAGTCAAGTAGAGATGAGGCACAAAGTACATAATAGAACACGTGATGGAGTGTGCTCTCATTTTATATGAAGTGACAGCACATTGCTTTGCACAGTATTCAGAATACATTCCATGTACTTGACAATTATCCCACTAAAAATAAATATCCATCAAATTGTAGGTTGTCAAAAAGGGGGGTGGGGAATGCTTTCATACTGTAGTACTTTACATTTTGGTTACCTAGAATGAGAGCACTTGAGGGATTTGTATGAAATCCAGAAGTGAAATAATGCAGTTCACTGACATAATCTATTCAGCAGAGGAAAAGTTCAGGCACTTAGGAATCTGAGTTGCTTGTCAAACAGCTTCTTGGTTTTGATGACACACCAGCATCGAATTGACAGTCTGTTTTGTGTTGACCTCCGTGAACTTCACTAATCCCTACTTCATTAGCTGTGGGTACCAGCATTGAGCCAAATCTTCAGTTCTATCACTCCAGTGCAGATCCCATTAATTCAAATGAAGGTTCACTTTAAGCTTTAGAGTGCCACAGGCATTTTACAGTTTATATTCCTTGCTTTCTTAGTAACATGTTTCCTTAAAAACGATCTGCTTGCCTGAGAGTTTGAAAATTGATATCAGCTCTTAAACCTTACAATAGATTTTCTAATTTCAATATTTTCACATCATTTTCTGGGGAATGGCAAACACTCAAATCTTAAGGGTGCAGTATCCAGTGAAAACCAAACCACTTGATTAATATTTTAGACTTATTTGGTAAAATATTTAACAATATTATCAAATTAAGTAAGAGAAAAATAAGCAAACGTAATTTCCTATTACAGCTTAATCACATTATCCATAGGAATTCTAAATATCAACAGTCTTTAAATCATATACCATCAAAACTTCTGTGTAAGTTAACTGGTGGGTATTCATGGAGGGCCCTAAGGAAGCAAGGCAATTGCTATTAACTGGTATGACTTACAAAATACTACATTTGTTGAGTAAAATTAAGCATAGTAGAATTCAACATATGTTTTTCAAAAAAAACACTTGTTATTTGTAATTTCACGTTTGTTCTCATTTTAATCAGAAGAATCAGAATCAGACTTATATGACATGAAACTTGTTGAAGTTGCGGCAGCAGCAGTACAATGCAAAGACATCTAATTATAATAAATTACAAAAATGAGTAAAAATTTATTCCTAGACCATTACTTGACTTAATTTTACTCAAATTTCTGTAATGCCACAGCATTATAAAACATTATACAAGGTGTTATTATAGGAATAACTAGGGTTTCAAAAATTAATTTAATTGTTTTATTATTCATTTAGTTGTAGTTTAGGGAGAGTTAAATACATTTTAATCCAGGAACGATAATTTCTTGGAATTGATTGCCCAGATGTGAGGAGCATCTGGACAACAGTATGATCGACACGTTGAATTTAGTTTTCCAACATTGATATAATGAACTAGTTGTACATTTTAAAATAAAATTTCTATTCATATAATAATGTTCTATCCATCTTTAGATTTTTCTTTTCAAACGGATTTGAATATAGAGCCACACAGCACGGGAAAAGGCTCTTCAAGTCCACACCAGTTATCAACCACTCATTCACATAAATCCTATTTTTGTTCTTTCCTTTTTCCCCATCAACCGCCCCCCACCCACCCAGAATCTACCACTCTCCTACACAATAGAGAAAATTTATAGCCACTAGCTAACCAAATTACCTGCACATTTTGGGATGTTGGAGGAAACTGAAAATGAAGTCATGGAGAGAACATGCAAACTCCACACAAACAGCACAAAAGATCAGGATTGAACCAGCCGTGCTACTATGCCACCTTATTTAGAATTCAGCCTATTTTCAGATCAAAATATTCTTTAACTGACCAAAAAATATACTTGAGTGTATTTAGTAATTCACCATGTGACTTTCACCCCAACTCAAGGGAAGCAGCTTCCTTGAGGAACCAGTTTTCCCCAGATGCTTATGCATGATCGAGGATAGATCTGAAGCATTATCTCTTTTTTGCCCTCTCTCTTTCCACAGATGCTGCCTGACCAGCTGATATTTCCTACAATTACATAGGTGCTACAAAGGTATTGATTGATAGGAAGCACTGCCTGAAGAAGGCAACATCCATCAAAGATCCTCACCATCCAAGCCATGCCATCTTCTTCCAGTTACCAACAGGCAAGAGGTACAGAAGTCTAAATTACCATACCACCAGGATGGAGAACAGCTACTTCCCTCCAGCCATTCAGTTCCAGAACCAAACAGAACTAATCTAATCTTTGCAGTAGAGCACTATGCCTTCTTGGAACACCTTGCAATAAAACAGACTTTGTTCTTTTTTTTTTGTTCTAATTTTGTTCTTTCCTGTAATAATAATGAATAACTTACTCTAAATTCATATTTTCTTGTAAATGCTATTTTTCTGATGCTATGCGTCAGTGGAGTTGCTGCAAACAGGTTTTACATTTCACCTGTACAAACTTCCATGAAAATAAGCTCAATAGTGTCAACTTATGTTCTGAATATGAAGGAAAGATGAAGGTGTACAAGAGAGCTAGGGCTTTACTCTTTGGAGAGAAGGAGGATGAGAGGAGACATGATAGAGGTGTACAAGATATTAAGAGGAATAGACAGAGTGGACAGCCAGCGCCTCTTCCCCAGGGCACCACTGCTCAGTACAAGAGGACATGGCTTTAAGGTAAGGGGAGGGAAGTTCAAGGGGGATATTAGAGGAAGATTTTTCACTTAGAGAGTGGTTGGTGCGTGGAATGCACTGCCTGAGTCAGTGGTGGAGGCAGACACAGTAGTGAAGTTTAAGAGACTACTAGTCGGGTATATGGAGGAATTTAAGGTGGGGGGTTATATGGGAGGCAGGGTTTGAGGGTTGGCACAACCTTGTGGGCCGAAGGGCCTGTAATGTGCTGTACTATTCTATGTTCTATGAAACACTGAATATTTTTTAGTTTCCTTGATTCATAGAGGCTCATAACAGAACTGAAAGAATGCTGTGTGCTTTGGCTCACCAATATCTGGCTAACACCTGCTTCACCTGACTGCCATTCAACCCAAGGGTTTCTCAGTTCACCAGATGGAACTTACGATATTCCCAGGCTAAGTTAGAAAAGGAAGAGTCTGCTTATTAACCAATAATTCATGGTGTTCAGACCGATGGTTCTGGTGAGCTCCTGTTCACCCAGCTTGGAATATCTAACAGCAATATTACCTGCCACTGGAATTCTCTTCAGCTATCATTCACCTCAGATGGACATGAAGCCAGCATTCAATGAACTAAACATTATGGTCAACAGCCTTGAAACAGGATACCCTGATTTCCTCTTCATCGTTGCTGGTCACTTCAAATAGACCCACTTTAAGAAAATGAGGTATTGCTCCTCCAACCTGAATATAGCCTCATCTTGGCAGCAGAATGGGAATGGAAAGTTAAATTACACTGAGTAGCCAATGGGAGATTCAACTGGGTGACAGTGCTTGACAAAGTGATCGCCCAATTTCCATCAGGCGCACCAATGTAGAGAAAGCCACACCAGGAGCAACAGATGAGAAAGATATCCCTGACAGACTTGCAGGTGAAGTGTGAAGGACTACTAAGGCCTGAATTTTGGTGACAAAGGAGATGTAGGGGCAGGTGTAGTACTTGTTACAATTGCAGGGATAAGATCAGGACAGAGAACAGTGGGGATACTATCTGACTTACTAAGTTCTTCCACCATTTTATTTCTGTTGCTCAAGAATTCCAGCATCTGCAGAATCGCTTGTGTTTGTGATTTGTATCTCTCTCTGCACTTGCATTCTTGACTTTTGGACCAATAGTCTGCAATCCATAAGGATAGGATACAGTACCTCCACTGCTATTATTCTCTACAGTGGTGCTTGACAAGGCTGTATCCTCAGCCCCTTACTCTAATCCCTGTGTGGCCAGTTCTGCTCTTAATCCATCGACAAATTTTCAGATGAGTGGGCTGTATCTCAAGCAATGATGAGTCAGAATACAGGAAGGAGAGAGATCTTATGATCATGGTGTCATGACAACAACCCTTCCTTCGATGTCACCAAAGCAAGAGAGCTGGTCATTGACTTCCAGAAAGAGGGTGGTACATGCTCCTGTTTTATGTCAACATTGCTGAGTTCAAGACACACTTCAAAAATCACCTTTTTGAGCTTAACTATGTTGATGTGATGGACAAGAAAGCTCCCCAACTCCTCTACCTCCTCTAATTTGGCATGTTCCTATTTTTATCAATGCACCAAAGAAAGCATCTTTTCTGGATTTATCATGACTTGGTTTGACATTTGCTCTGCATGCGACCAAAAGTAACTGCAAAGGGTTGTGGACACAGCTCAGTATATCATGGAAACCAGCCTCTCTTTTGTGGAGCCTGTATACTTCTCACTACCTTGGTAAAGGAGAAATATGATCAAAGACCCACTCACCCCAGACATTCTTCCTTCTCCCCTCTCCCATTGGGAGGACAGAAAATATAGTACATACAACCAAACTCAAGGACAGCTCCTAACCTGCTGTTATAGAACTACTAAACGTTTTTCTAGTACAATAAGATGGACTATTGATCTCATAGTCTACCTGTTGTGATCTTGTACCTTATTGTCTACCTGAACTACAATTGTATTGCAGCTGTTGCACTTTGTTCTGCATTCTGTTATTGTTTTACCTTGAACTACCTCGATCAACTTGTACTACCTCAATTCATTAGTATGACAGCATGCAGGACAATCTTTTCAGTGTACATCAATAAGCCAATCCCAATTTCAATTCCTGAAAACGCTAATGGATAACAGATGTTTATATAGATTAAAAGAATTTGCACAAATTTAAAGTCAAATTATATTGGAGTTTTTCTAGAACAGTTGAATGCACATTAGAAAAA
Organism: Hemitrygon akajei; assembly: GCF_048418815.1. Taxonomy (NCBI): domain Eukaryota; kingdom Metazoa; phylum Chordata; class Chondrichthyes; order Myliobatiformes; family Dasyatidae; genus Hemitrygon; species Hemitrygon akajei. Next base: position 52,777,105 of record NC_133129.1, read on the forward strand.
ATTAGACACCCAATCAAAGAAAGAATTTATCATTGTATCACCAATTGGCAACTTTTACAATGATTTGCCAAAACACTCCTCATCGGTGGGAAAACCAGCTGAGTTACTTCTCAATGGACAGGAAAGAACAAGATTTTTTTTCATGAAACCAAATATAGCAGTCATTGGCAGAGAAATTAAAGTAGAAAGGAAGAAATGCTAATTGAAGAGGTACAGAAAGAAATCTGAAATGAAATAAGAAGGTTAGAGTGAAAATTTCCTGAAGTGGTTGCCTGGAGAATTGTAAAAAAACGTAGTCAAAATGTTTGGTAGTAATTAAATCAGGCTTCTGATCATATTTTACCCATTGAGATCAAAACTTGCTGTATAAAAATCAGGACAAATTGTACTCTGCTATTGAATTGGATACCTTCATTACACAAAGATTGGATTTACATCCAGTATTTTATTTGTGAGCAAAATCCAGAGTTAGTCTGAGTATGAGTTAGTCAGATAAACATGCTAAAAAGGGCAAACCATTAATGTTGGTCAAGGTCAGTCCACGAGTGGAGAATATTCTCTCTTAGAGGAAGAAGAAGAAAACCCTTAGCTCCGCGTGGAGTCATCGGGACAGCGTTTTTTTAGCAGGCTTTCTTGTTTTTACGAGGCCCAGTTGCTAACTCAACATTCAACCCAGCACGGATGGAAAGCATGCAAGGGAGCCGGCTAACTCGGGAGCCTTCGCTTTAAAGTCCGGCGTTGATGCCACTACACCACCAGCCGGCCATTCTCTCTTAGCCTCATCTCCAAATGAATCAATGTCCTACCATTACACAAAAGTTTCAGGTAAGGGAAGTGTTGACTCCTCAGCAGATTTCAACAATTATTCTGAATTTTAAAAATAATTAGTAATACTAGTTGTGCTTTTGATTGCCAACACTGAGAAAATACCACTATTCAATATTTTAGTTCATTGTATCTTTTGAGAAAGAATTTTTCTTTTGCTGCCAATGTTACATAAGAATAGTTAGTTGTACAGTTGCAATTTTGTATTTCTATTTAACTAATAATTTGTTACTTTCCTTCAGATGGATGAAATGTTACAGTGCTCTCTAATGGCTGAAGTAACCAACAAAACTCTGAGCAAAGTTTAATAAAATGAGAAACTGAAAACAGAAAATGCTGGAAACTCTCAGCAGCTCAGGCAGTATGTGGGGAAAAAGAAACCGAGTTAAGATCTCAACTTGAATATGAAGGGACTTTAACATGAAATCTTTACTTTATTTCTTTTTCCACAGATTCTGCTTGACCTTTTGACCTGTTTCCAGCATTTTCTGTTTTTTTGAGACTTGCATCATTTGTATTTTCTTTCAGATTTTCATGAACCTAGATCATCACTAATAGTGGGCACATAGATGATAGAACAGTACAGCCAAGAAAACAGGAAAATCATCCCACAGTGTTAATGCCGATCATAATGCCAATTTCAGATAAACCCGTTTGTTTGCATGTGGTCTATATCCCTCCATTCCCTACCTGTTCATGTGCCTGTCTAAATGTCTCTTAAATGTGGTTATCATATCTTCTTCCAGCACAATCCCTGGCAGCCCATTCCAGCCACTTATTACACTCTATATAATATTTAAAAAATGCTTTCTAAATCTCCTTTAAACTTTCTCTCTCTCACTTTAAAGCTATGCTCTCCATATAGGACATTTCGACACAGGGGAAATGACTGACCATTTACCCTAACTATGCTTTTCATCATTTTATAAACGGTTTCTCTCAGCCTCAAAAAACAATACAACATACTCATCACAGCTCACACTCTCTAACGCAGAGAACACCTTGGTGAATCTTTTCTATACCACTCCAAAGCCTCGGCGTCCTTCCTGCAAATAGGGTGACCAAAAATAAAACAATACTCCAGATGTCTTAGCCGAAGTTTTATATAGCTATAAAATTACCTTGCAACTTTTACACTTAATGTCCCAACCAAAGCAGGCAAACATGTGGTACATCTTCTTTACCCACTCTATCTACTTGTGCAGTGAGCTTTGGACAGGTGTAATATGTAACACCTGCAAAATATGAAAGCGTATTACATCCCTCCACATGCTTCCTCTGGAACCCAACAACCATGTGTCGTTGTTCTCTATTTTAGGCTCCATCCTTCAATTGCCTGGGAAGAGGATCTTCCTTCTCCTGTTCATAGCTCCAGCAACACAACAAATAAGGTGAAACTGGTACGAAGCACTGTTGGTCTGAGGTGAAGTTTCACTTTGGTACATTATCTTTGTAGTTCCCAAACCCTTCAAACATTTGCATTGAATCACAGAAAAACAGAGTCATACAGCACAGAAAGAAGCCCTTTGACCCAATTGCTCCATGCCAACCAAGTCACCTAGTCCCAAGCTCTCCTTGTACCTTTTCAAGTGTGTTTTAAATGTTACTGTATCCACCTAAATTACTTCCTCTGGAAGCTTGTTCCATATACTGATCATTCTGGGTGAAAAGTTACCCCTTAGGTTCTGATTACATCTCTTTTCCTCTCACCTTAAAACTATGCATTCTAGTTTTTGATACCCCATCTCTGGGAAAAGTACTGTGTTCATTCACCCTCTATATGGCCCTTCATGATTTTATACACTTCTATAATATCATTCAACAGACTCCTATGCTCCAATAAATAAAGTCAGTAAATGAATTGAGGTCCTGTTATCTTGGACCAAAATGTGCCTGCTTTCTCTCACTGTAAGGAAATTTCACATATAATATTATAATAAGCTGGCTGAGTGAAAGATCCACTGACAATGTGTTTCACCTACTTCTGGGGTTTGGCTCATTCCTACATCCAGAATATAATGGAATAAATTGTGGGCTATTTTGCTTCTCAGGGACAAAACAGATTGATTTAGAAATGAGCCAATTTCTACTTACCTCTGAATGCATCAAATCCTCTGCAAAGGCTCTAAATGATTAGATTTTAACATTAGCTCATTCTTAGTTTGCACCCTTAATTACTAATTGATTTGTATGTGCAGACAATTACTCTATGTAAAATTGGCACAAGAAGTTGGTCATTAAAATTTGATAGATTATGTGCCCTGAGCCGAAAATGAATTCTGGATTCATTCTATAAGGCTGGAATGCCACAATGCATTGTCATTTTTTTTTTCTGTAGCTGCATCTTCTGAATTTTTAATCTTTTTACAGTAAAAGGTGTGACATGAACATTTTTGGCTAAAGGATGAAAGATCGAATCAATTCTGCTTGGATCTCTAATGCAAATTGGGGAGAGATATTGTTCATTAGGGACTCTGGAAAATGAGAAAAAAGACTGATGAAGCAAGAACAAGGTTAGGGCTAGTGACACCAACCCAGTAAATGGAACCAATATTCCTCCTGATGACAAGGGAATGGAAGAGAAAAAACTGGAAATCAAAGTTGATAAGAAAAAAAAATAGTTTAGTACTTTTTAAAGGAAATTCAATTATAACACTTTAATGATGTTATTGTAGATGTTTTGAGTTCTATCAGACATGACTTCCTTGCCTCATTTGTTCTGGCAGTGGCCTCTTTTGGTAATTTTGTAAATCATCACTGTTTCAAGTTAGTTTCTGCACTAAATGTCGACTGGACGATATTTTAATTACCAAGGAACTTTCCTCTGCACCACAAGGTCACAACAATAATGCTTATTTGTATTTAAGATTGCCAATCCAGCAACGTATCCGAAAGGGACTTCACAGAAACATTATGAGACAAAATGTGAAAAAAAATGGCAATTGGAGAAAACTTCAAAACCTTAAATTAAGGACGTATGTTGCTTAATTAGTTTAGATCAAATCAGGAGACTTTATGAAGAAGTTCTTGAGCTTAGGGCCAAGAGAGCTTTATCTGCCAAACATAGAATGATTAAAAATGGAGACTTTTAAGGGGTTACCACAGCATGAATGCAAAAACCCCGGAGGGTTTCAGGGCATGGTACAGAGATACAGAGAGGTGAGACCAAGCAGAGAGAGGCGAACAAGGAAATGGATCTTAAAGTAGAGAACACATTTAGCAAGAGCCACTGTATATTTATGAGAATGGTGGTACTATGTGGAGTGTTCTCAGTATGTTAGGACACAAGCTTTGTTATTAGTCAAGCTTCTTCTTCTTCTGGGTATCCATCCCATAGGATGATGATGGTTCCTTTCGGTCAGTTAGTGGAATGTTCCCCCCTCCTCAGAAAGGAACAGTGTGTGCGTGAATGGGTTTTAAGCGAGTAAGGGGTTGCACAGGTCCAGACCCGCCCTCTTGACATCCCCTCCCGGATCTAGCGACACGGTGCGGTCCAAGATGGCTGGGGGATGTTCTGGTGCAGTGAGTGGCCAGACCAAGTTTTGATGCAAGGGATGCCCTTTCCGCGCTTCACGGCACATGTTTGCTAGATGGCCGTTGACCCTACGAGAGGGTTCATCCGCCCTTTGACAGGTCTTGTTTTTCATCCTGCAGGGTGTCTAGCCACCCTCCTTACCAGGCAAGCCTGGTGGGGGAGCGGATTTAGTCGCCGACCACGCGACAGGTAGTACTGGGTTACGTGGTATGAGTAGCACGCAGATGGAGTGATCTGACAGTATTAGTCAAGCTAACTGAGGGTAGAAGCAGTGAAAGCAGCAGGAATTGCACTAGAGTTAGACAAGAAGCTAGACTGGACTGCCAACACAGATGCCTTGTGCAGGAAGGCACAGAGTCGACTGTACTTCCTTAGAAGGTTGGCGTCATTCAATGTCTGTAGTGAGATGCTGAAGATGTTCTATAGGTCAGTTGTGGAGAGCGCCCTCTTCTTTGTGGTGGTGTGTTGGGGAGGAAGCATTAAGAAGAGGGACGCCTCACGTCTTAATAAGCTGGTAAGGAAGGCGGGCTCTGTCGTGGGCAAAGTACTCGAGAGTTTAACATCGGTAGCTGAGCGAAGGGCGCTGAGTAGGCTACGGTCAATTATGGAAAACTCTGAACATCCTCTACATAGCACCATCCAGAGACAGAGAAGCAGTTTCAGCGACAGGTTACTATCGATGCAATGCTCCTCAGACAGGATGAAGAGGTCAATACTCCCCAATGCCATTAGGCTTTACAATTCAACCGCCAGGACTTAAGAACTTTTTAAAAGCTATTATTAATGCTTTTTGAGATAGTGATTTAGATGCATATCATATTTTTTTTTACTGAGTTAAGTATTGTATGTTATTAGTTTTGCTACAACAAGTGTATGGGACAATTGGAAAAAAAAGTTGAATTTCCCCATGGGGATGAATAAAGTATCTATCTATCTATCTATCTATCTAGAGTAGTCAAGTCTGGAGGCAACAAAGACATCAGTAACAGATGGTCAGGCAATAAGCTTTTTGAGTGAATTTATATATTCTTGGGAGAGTCTCATCTCAGGATTACGTACACCACTGTCTCGTTTGATTTCAGACAGCTACCAAGCAGAGAGATGGAGACAATATCTGGGTAATGGATATTAGCACACAGACTGAAACCAATGGCTTTGGTCTTCCCAATATTTAGTTAAAGGCTATGTCTGCTCAAATAGTACTGGGTGTTAGCAAGCATTCTGTCAGATAACGAGAGAGCTCGATATAAAGCAGAGCTGGGGCTTTTCAGAGTATATATGTGTATTTGTGATATGTTTTCACATGATGTCACTGAGAGACAACACAGAGATAAGAAGTAAGAAGGACTGAAATAGATTCTTGAGAAATAGACTGCATAGGTAATTTTTCAGGTGAAAGAGAGGGTTGATTTAAGGTCGAGTCCATTACCATATCGGCCTAAGGCCACGGAGGAAGATGAGGAATGCGGTAGTCCTAGGGGATTCAATAGTGAGAGGAACAGGCAGGAAGTTCTGTCACCCTGATAGAGATACCCGCATGGTGTGTTGCCTCCTAGGTGCCAGGGTATGGAATGTCTCGGATTGGGTGCAGAGTATTCTGAAGGGAGAGGATGAACAACCGGGAGTCTTGGTACACGTTGGTACTCATGACATAGGTAGAAAAAGGGAGGAGGTCCTGAAGACAGAATTTAGTGAGTTGGGTAGGAAGCTGTACAGCAGGACCTCCAGGGTAGTAATCTCAGGATTACTGCCTGTGCCACATGCTAACGAGCGCAAGAATAGCATGATCAGGTGTATTAATGTGTGGCTGAGAGACTGGTGTAGGGGGCAGGGCTTCAGGTTCCTGGATCATTGCAGCCTCTTCTGGGGGAGGTACAACCTGTACGAAAAGGACAGGTTACACCTGAACCCAAAGGGGTCCAATATCCTAGAAACACAGAAAACCTACGGCACAATACAGTCCCTTCAGTCCACAAAGCTGTGCTGAACATGTTCTTACCGTAGAAATTACCTAGGGTTACCCATAGCCCTCTGTTTTCCTGAACTCCATATACCTGTCCAGGAGTTTCTTAAAAGACTCTATCATATCTGCCTCCACCACCGTCGCTGGCAGCTCATTCCACGCACTCACCACTCTTTACGTAAATAACTTACCCCTGACATCTCCTCTGTACCTACTTCCAAGCTCCTTAAAAGTGTGCATCCTTGTGCTAGCCACCTCAGCCCTGGGAAAAAGCCTCTTGACTATCCACACAATCAATGACCCTCATCATCTTATACCTTTCTATCAGGTCACCTTTTGTCCTCCGTCGCTCCAAGTTCTCTCAACCTGTTCTCATGAGGCACGCTCCCCATTCCAGGCAACATCCTTGTAAATCTCCTCTGCACCCTTTTTACGGTTTCCACGTCCTTCCTGTAGTGAGGCGACTAGAACTGAGCATAGTACTCCAAGTGGGGTCTGACCAGGGTCCTATATAGCTGCAACATTACCTCTTGGTTCCTAAACTCAATCCCACGATTGATGAAGGCCAATGCACCATATGCTTTGTTAACCACAGAGTCAACCTTTGAGTGTCCTACAGATTAGGACCCCAAGTTCCCTTTGATCCTCTACACTGCCAAGAGTCTTACCATTAATGCTATATTCTGTCATCATATTTGATCTACCAAAGTGAGCCACTTCACACTTATTTGGGTTAAACTCCACCTGCCAATTCTCAGCCCAGTTTTGCAACCTATCAATGTCCCGCTGTAACCTCTGACAGCCCTCCACACTATCCACAACACATCCAACTTTTGTGTCATCAGCAAATTTACTAACCCATCCCTCCACTTCTTCGTCCAGGTTATTTATAAAAATCATGAAGAGAAGGGGTCCCAGAACAGATCCCTGAGACACACCATTGGTGAACGACCTCCATACAGAATATGACCCATCTACAACCACTCTTTGCCTTCTGTGGGCAAGCCAGTTCTGGATCCACAAAGCAATGTCCCCTTGGATCCCATGGCTCCTTACTTTTTCAATAAGCCTTGCATGGGGCACCTTATCAAATGCCTTGCTGAAGTCCATATACACTACATCTACTGCTCTACCTTCATCAATGTGTTTAGTCACATCCTCAAAATATTCAATCAGGCTTGTAAGACATGACCTGCCTTTGACAAAGCCATGCTGACTATTGCTAATCATATTATGCCTCTCCAAATGTTCATAAATCCTGACTCTCAGGATCTTCTCCATCAACCTACCAACCACTGAAGTAAGACTCACTGGTCTATAATTTCCTGGGTTATCTCTACTCCCTTTCTTGAATAAGGGAACAACATCTGCAACCCTCCAATCCTCTGGAACCTCTCCTGTCTCCATTAATAATGGAAAGATCATCTCCAGAAGCTCAGCAATCTCCGCCCTCGCCCCCCAAAGTAGCTTGGGGTACATCTCGTCCAGTCCTGGTGACTTATCCAACTTAATGCTTTCCAAAAGCTCCAGCACATCCTCTTTCTCAAGCTTTTCAGTCTGCTGTAAGTCATCCCTACAATCACCAAGATCGCCAAGTGAATACTGAAGCAAAGTATTCATTAAGTATCTCTGCTATTTCCTCCAGTTCCACGCACACTTTTCCACTATCACACTTGATTGATCATATTCTCTTACGTTTTATCCTCTTGCTCTTCACATACTTGTAGGATGCCTTGGGGGTTTCCCTAATACTGTCTGCCAAGGCCTTCTCATGGCCCCTTCTGCTTCTCTTAATTTCTTTCTTAAGCTCCGTCCTACCAGCCTTATAATCTTCTAGATCTCTATCATTACCTAGTTTCTTGAACCTTTCGTAAGCTCTTCTTTTCTTTCTGACTAGATTTACGACAGCCTTTGTACACCACTGTTCCTGTATCCTACCATCCTTCCCCTGCCTCATTGGAACATACCCATGCAGAACTCCATGCAAATATCCCCAGAACATTTGCCACATTTCTTCCGTACATTTCATCGAGAATATCTGCTCCCAATTTATGCTTCCAAGTTCCTGCCTTATAGCCTCATGTTTCTCCTTACTCCAATTAAACGTTTTCCTAACCTGTCTGTTCATATCCCTCTTCAATGCTATGGTAAAGGAGATAGAATTGTGATGACTATTTCCAAAATGCCCTCCCACTGAGAGATCTAATATCTGACCAGCTTCTTTTCCTATTGCCAGATCAAGTACAGCCTCTCCTCTTCTAGGTTTATCTATATATTGTGTCAAGAAACCTTCCTGAACACACCTAACAAACTCCACCCCATCTAAACTCCTCACTCTAGGGACATGACAATCGATATTTGGGAAACTAAAATCTCCTACCTTGACAACCCTGTTATTATTACTCCTTTCCAGAATCTGTCTCCCTATCTGCTCCTCGATGTCCCTGTTACTATTGGGTGGTCTATAAAAAACACCCAGTAGAGTTATTGACCTGTTCCTGTTCCTAACTTCTACCCACAGAGACATTGTAGACAAGCTCTCCATGTCTTCCTCCTTTTCTGCAGCCATGACACTATCTCTGATCAACAGTGCCATGTCCCCACCTCTTTTGCCTCCCTCCCTGTCATTTCTGAAACATCTAAAGCCTGGCACTCCAAGTAACCATTCCTGACCCTGACCCATCCAAGTCTCTCGTAATGGCCACAACATCATAGCTCAAAGTACTGATCCACGCTCTAAGCTCATCCGCTTTGTTCATAATACACCTTGCATTAAAATAGACACATCTCAAACCATTGGTCTGAGTGCATCCCTTCTCTATCACCTGCCTATCCTCCCTCTCGCACTGTCTCCAAGCTTTCTCTATTTGTGAGCCAATCGCCTCTTCCTCCGTCTCATCAGTTTGGTTCCCACCCCCCAGTAACCCTAGTTTAAATTCTCACCAATAGCCTTAGCAAACCTCCCCACCAGGATATTGGTCCCCCTGGGATTCAAGTGCAACCTGTCCTTTTTGTACAGGTCACAACTGTCCCAAAAGAGGTCCCAATGATTCAGAAATCTGAATCCCTGCCCCCTGCTCCAATCCCTCAGCCACACACTTATTCCTATACTCACTGTCACGTGGCACAGGCACCAATCCCGAGATGACTACCTTTGTGGTCCTGCTTCTCAATTTCCTTCCTAACTCCCTGTCATCTGCTTTCAAGACCTCCTCCCTTTTCCTGCCTATGTTGTTGGTACCAATATGCACCACGACCTCTGGCTGTTCTCCTTCCCACTTCAAGATATTGTGGATGCGATCAGAAACATCCCAGACCCTGGCACCTGGGAGGCAAACTACCATTCGTGCTTCTTTCCTGCATCCACAGAATCGCCTGTCTGACCCCCAACTATAGAGTCCCCTATCGCTACTGCCTTCCTCTTCCTTTCCCTACCCTTCTCAGCCACAGGGCCAGACTCTGTGCCAGAGGTGTGACCACTGTTGCTTCCCCCAGGTAGGCTGTCCTTCCCCCCACCAATAGTACTCAAGCAGGAGTACTTATTGTCAAGGGGTACAGCCTAGTGGGCACAATTAGAGCTGTTAGGGAGGGTTTAAACTAATTTGGCAGGGGGATGGGAACCGACCGGAGTGATAGGGTTGAGGAAGGGGAAAACAGAAATAAATCAAAGATAGCGTGCAGCAGATATTATAGAAAGGACAGGCAGGAGATGAATCTTAATCACAGCCAGTGGCATGAGTTACAGGGCAATAGAGGGATGGTTCGGTTAAAACAGAAAGCAACAAATACTGGACTGAAATGTTACATTTGAATGCATGCAGCATCAGGAGTAAAATAGATGATCCTGAAATTCAGCTACAGAATGGTAAGTATGACATTGTGACCATCTTTGAAACTTGGCTAAAGTATGGCTGCCATTGGGCACTGAATGTCCAAGGATATACGGTGTATCAGAAAGATGGGATAGTAGGCAGAGGGGGTGGTGTGGCTCTGTGTATAAGAAACTAATATTAAATCATTAGAAAGAGATGACATAGGATTGGAACGTGTAGAGTCTCTATGGGTTGAATTAAGAAATGGCAAGGGTAAAAGGAGACTAATGACAGTTGTATATGGGCCTCCAAACAGCAGCCAGGATGTGGATTACAAATTACAGCAGGAGATAGAAACAGCGTGTCAGAAAGGCAATGTCATGATAATCGTTGGGGATTTTAACATAAAAGTGGATTGGGAAAACCAGGTCAGTACTGGACCCCAAGAGAGAGAATTTGTAGAATGTCTAAAGGATGGCTTTTTACAACAGATTGTTGTTGAGCCCACAAGGGGCTGTGTTGGATTGGGTGTTGTGCAATAATCCAGAGGTGATAAGAGAGTTTAATGTTAAGGAACCCTTAGGGAACAGTGATCACAGTATGATCAAGTTCACATTGAAATTTGAAATGGAAAAAATAAAATCCAATGTGTTGGTATTTTAGTGGAATAAAGGAAATTACAATGGCGTGAGAGGGGAACTGGCCGAAGTTGACTGGAAAGGGACATTTGCAGGAAGGACAGCAGAGCAGCAATGGCTGGAGTTTCTGTGAAAAATGAGGGAAGTGCAAGACAGTTATATTCCAAATAAGAAGAAATTTTCAAAGGGAAGAAGGACACTATGCAGCTGACAAGTGAAGTCAGAGCCAAAGAAAAAGCAAAAGAGAGGGCATACAAGGAAGTCAAAGCTAGTGGGAAGACAGAGGATTGGGAAGCTTTTAAAAACTTGCAGAACGAGTGTAAGAAGGTCATTAGGAAGGAAAAGATGAATTATGAAAGGAAGCTGGTGACTAATATCAAAGAAGATTTTAAAAACTTTTTTAAAAAGAGAGTGGGAGGTTAGATATAGGACCAATACAAAATGACGCTGGAGATATTGTAATGAGAGATGCAGAGATGGCAGAGGAAGTGAATGCATATTTTGAATCAGTCTTCACAGTGGAAGATGTCTGCAGTATACTAGACATTCAAGAGAGTTAGGGAAGTGAAGTTTATGCAGTGAAAATTACGACTGAGAAGGTGCTCAGGAAGCTTAATGGTGGATAAATCTCCTGGACCTGATGGAATGCACCCTTGGGTTCTGATAGTAGTACCTGGAGAGATTGCATAGGTATTAACAATGACCTTTCAAGAATCAATAGATTCTGGCATTGTAGTGGATGACTGGAAAATTGCAGATGTTACTCTGCTATTTAAGAAGGGTGGGAGGCAGCAGAAAGGAAACTATAGACCTGTTAGCCTGACATCAGTGGTTGGGAAGTTATTGGAATCGATCGTTAGGGATGATATTATGGAGTGCCTGGAGGCACATGACAAGATAGGCCAAAGCCAGCATGGTACCCTGAACGGAAAATCCTGCCTAACAAAGCTACTGCAATTCTTTGAGGAAATTACAAGCAGGGTAGACAAAGGAGATGCAGTAGACGTGGTGTACTTGGATTTTCAGAAGGCCTTTGACAAAGTGCTGCACATGAGGCTGCTTAGCAAGATGAGAGCCCATGGAAGTTATTAGCATGGGTCGAGCATTGGCTGGTTGGCAGAAACCAGAAAGTGGGAATAAAGGGATCCTATACTGGCTGGCTGCCTGTTACCAGTGAAGTTCCATGGAGTCGGTGTTGGGAACGCTGCTTTTTACGATGTATGTCAATGATTTGGACTATGGTATTGATAATGGATTTCTGGCTAAATTTGCCGATGATACAAAGATGGTGGAGGAGCGTGTAGTCTTGAGGAAGCAGAGAGACTTAGATAGTTTAGGGGAATGGGCAAAGAAGTGGCAAATGAAATACAATGCTGGAAAGTGTATGGTAATGCACTTTGATAGAAGAAATGAACAGGCAGACTATTATTTAGATGGGGAGAGAATTCAAAATGCAGAGGTGTAAAGGGACTTGGGAGTCCTTGTGCAAGATATCCTAAAGGTTAACCTTCAGGTTGAGTTGGTTGTGAAGAAGGCAAATGCAATGTTGGCATTTATTTCTAGACGTTAAAAAATATAAGAGGTGGGATATGATGTTGAGGCTGTATAGGGCACTCGTGAGACCACACTTGGAGTATTGTGCGCAGTTTTGGGCTCGTTATTTTAGAAAGGACATACTGACATTGGAGAGGGTTCAGAGTAGGTTCACGAGAATGATTCCAGAAATGAAGGGGTTACAGTATAAGGAACACCTGGCAACTCTTGGGCTGTATTTCTTGGAGTTCAGGAGAATGAGGGGGTATCTCATAGAAACATTCCAAATGTTAAAAGGCCTGAACAGATTAGATATGGTAAAGTTATTTCTCATGGTAGGGGATCCTAGGACAAGAGGGCACACTTTGGGATTGAAGGACGTCCATTTAGAACTGAGATGCAGAGAAATTACTTTAGTCAGAGGGTGGTATATCTGTGGAATTTGTTGATACGAATGGCTGTTGAGGCCAAGTCATTGTGTGTATCTAAGGCAGAGATAGATAGGTTCTTGATTAACCAGGGCATCAAAGGGTATGGGGTGAAAGCAGGGGAGTGGGGATGACTGGAAAAATTGGATCAGCCCATGATTGAATGGTGGAGCAGACTTGATGGGCTGAATGGCCTACCTCTGCTTCTATATCTTATGATCTTATGGTCTTAAGACATGAAAAAAATTGAATTTGCACAGCTAGTAATTATATGAAGATCATGTTCACTTTACCTTTCAACTTAGTGATTTATAAATCTCCACAGTGAAAGTAACAAGATCACAATTTGAGATATTTCTCCAGCTACTACCAGTTCTATTTATAATACCTGATTATTTTCAATTAAAATGAATTTAATTAAAACTTTAGATTTTTGTAGTGCAAAAATAATTTAAGGCCTTGACGCACTATAATTATTGTGTCAGCCTCATAGAAATACCATTTTACTTTCATTGGCATTTGTGATGAAAATTTCCTCTTAGCACTGCGTTTGACTGTAATTTTTTAAGTAACCACAAATTGCATTTTTGGAACTCAGCTGCTTTCAGATACTTTCTCTATTACCTGACAGAGAAACAAGTGATGTTACAACTACTGTACACTCTGAATGGAAATGCAGGAAATATCTGAAAATGATAGTCCAATAATCACTTAACATCAAACTACTTGGCAGCAACAAGAAAGAAATACAAAATTATATTGATGGTTGAATTCACATCACAAGATAAAAGAACATAGAACAGGAAAAGGCCCTTTAGCCCATGATGTTGTGCCAAACTAATTAAACTAGATAAATGTGGAAATAAACAAAAATGCTTCCTAGAAAGAAAAGATGTAATTGAATTTAGACCAAATTTTGGAGTTGACTGCATTCTGTGTGTCTTGCACAGTTTTCCAATTTGGTGAAAGTTTTGACAAACAGAAGCATGAAATGGCCATGGGAGCATCTCTATTTCTTTTACTATGATTTTTTCCTTCTTGGGCAGCCTTGAAACAAAAGCTTTGGCTGCAACAACTAAAAAAAAAACAGATTTGTGGCTGTTATGTAGAAACATGGTCAGAGACATTTTTAAACATGTTTAAAGAATCAGAACAGGGCGAAACATCTTACCATGGAGGATGAAAGTGAAGGTACTTTGCCATTTTTAGATGTTAGAATCAGGTTTATTATCACCGGCATGTGACGTGAAATTTGATAACTTAGCAGCAGCAGTTCAATGCAACACATAATCTAGCAGAGAAAAATAAAATAAAACATAATAATAATAAATAAACAAGTAAATCAATTACACATATTGAATAGATTTAAGAAAACATGCAAAAACAGAAATACTGTATATTTTTTAAAAAGTGAGGTAGTGGCCAAAGCTTCAAAGTCCATTTAGGAATTGGATGGCAGAGGGGAAGAGGCTGTTCCTGAATCACTGAGTGTGTGCCTTCAGGCTTCTGTACCTCCTACCTGATGATAACACTGAGAAAAGAGCATGCCCTGGATGCAGGAGGTCCTTAAGAATGGACGCTGCCTTTCTGAGACACCGCTCCCTAAAGATGTCCTGGGTACTTTGTAGGCTAGTGCCCAAGATGGAGCCGACTAAATTTATAACCTTCTGCAGCTTCTTTCGGTCCTGTGCTGTAGCCCCTCCATACCAGACAGTGATGCAGCCTGTCAGAATGCTCTCCACAGTACAACTGTAGAAGTTTTTGAGTGTATTTGTTGACATGCCAAATCTCTTCAAACTCCTAATAAAGTATAGCCACTGTCTTGCCTTCTTTATAACTACATCGATATGTTGGGACCAGGTTAGATTTTCAGAGATCTTGACACCCAGGAACTTGAAGCTGCTCACTCTCTCCACTTCTGATTCCTCTGTGAGGATTGCTATGTGTTCCTTCATCTTACCCTTCCTGAAGTCCACAATCAGCTCTTTCGTTGAGTGATGTTACTGATGTTGAGTGCCAGGTTGTTGCTGTGGCACCATTCCACTAGTTGGCATATCTCACTCCTGTACACCCTCTTGTCACCAACTGAGATTCTACTAACAATGGTTGTATCGGCAGTAAATTTATAAATGGTATTTGAGCTATGCCTAGCCACACAGTCATGTGTATATAGAGAGTAGAGCAGTGGGTTAAGCACACACCCCTGAGGTGCACCAATGTTGATCGTAAGAGAGGGGGATATGTTATCACCAATCCTCACAGACTGTGGTCTTCAAGTTAGGAAGTCGAGGATCCAATTGAAGAGGGAGGTGCAGGGGCCCAGGTTTGGCAACTTCTCAATCAGGATTTGTGTAAATGATGGTATTAAATGCTGAGCTATAGTCGATGAACAGATGAATAGTCGATGATGTTATCGTAAAACGGATGGTAGACAAGCTGAAGCTGAGTGTTTGCAGGAAGAAGACTCACACAGACTTGTACCTGAATTTCCAGCCAAATCATCCAAAGTAGACAAAGCTCAGCATTGTTCGAGGCATGGCACTAAGAGCAAATACCTTGTGCACAGCTAGAGTTGCAAAGGAGGAAGGGTGCAAGAAGATCAGAGAAGCATTCAAGAAAAATGGCTACTCTATGTACATAATTGAGAAAGGAATGGATTGCAATGCAACAGCACAACAAAGAATAGTTATTGTGCCATACAGTGACAGCTTCACTGAAAAGCTGAGATGAATTTTGCAAAAATATGCTGTCCAGTTAATAGCAAAAACTGAGCACAAAATTTTTAAAAGGCTAAGCAAAGTGGCGCCCAGAAGACCTAAAGAACTGTGTCGGGGAATTGTGTACTCGATCACCATGTCAAAAGGTATGTATTTGTGAAACCAGTAGGCCACTGAAGACCAGGATAGCAGAACATAAGAGTGCCTTAAATTACTTAAGAGCAGAACAAAGTGGGATTGCTCAGCACTGCCTATCGTACTCATGTAGATATAGGTTTGATGAGGGCAATAGCCTTGGCAAGGAAGAGAATGCCTACAAGAGAAAGATCAGGGAATCTGTGGAGATGACGCATGTGGGGGACCTAAATGTAGATTCTAAGAGTGTAGGAATAGCTCCAGTCTGTCACCACACATTTCTAAAGAGGGTTCGGCCTAAAAATTGGCCAATCAAAACAAGACCAATTCAAGCCTACTAACCAGGAACAGGCATTCAGATCCAGCCAATCAGGATTGAGCATTAAGCTCCATCCATGCCCTGCTCATTCAAGAGGGCATATAAGGAGGGTGTTTCTAGGGGACTTGGCATTAGACTAACTTGTGCCTGAGGAGGATAGTTGAGTTTATCATTGAAACATTGCAATCAGTATTTGTTAGCATGTGACTGTTTAGGCCAAAGGATAGGATGAGTAGAATCAATGAAAGATCGCACCCAACAGAGTGGACAAATAACCAATGAACAAAAGAAAACAAACTGTGCAAATACAAAAGAAAAAATCATAATAATAATAATAATAATAATAATAATAATAGAATATATAAATAAGCAATAACTATTGAGAACATGAGATGAAGAGTCCTTGAAAGTGAGCCCATAGGTTGTGGAAACAGTTCAGTGATGGGGCAAGTAAAGTTATCACCTTTGGTTCAAGAGCCTGATGGTTGAGGGGTAATGACTGTTCCTGATCCTGGTGGTGTGATTCCTGAGGCTCCTGATGGCAGCAGCAAGGAGAGAGCATGATTGGGTGGTGGATGTCCTTTATGATGGATGCTGCTTTTCTGCTTCAGTGCTCTATGCAAACCTGCTCGATGGAGGGGAGGGCTTTATCCATGTTGGACTGTACCGTATCCACTACATTTTGTAAGAGTTTCCATTTAAGGGCTTTGGTGTTTCTATACCAGGCTGTGATACAACCAGTCAATATACTCTCCACCACACATCTATAGAGGTTTGTCAAATTATCAGATGTTTTGCCAAAACTTCACAAACTTCTGAGGAAGTAGATGCACTACAATGTGCTTCGTAATTGCCCTTACATGCAGGGCCCAGGACAGGGCCTCTGAAATGATAACATGAGGGATTTAAAGTTACTGCCCCTTCCACCTTTGAACCCCACCCCCACACGAGTGGACTGGCTCATGGACATCCGGTTTCTTCCTTAAGTCAATAATCAGCTCCTTGGCCTTGCTGATATTGAATGAGAGGTTGTTGTTAGATTATCAATCACCCTTCCTATATGGTGATTCATCATCACCTTTGACTCAACCAACGACAATGGTGTCATCAGCAAATTTGAATATGACATCGGAGCTGTGCGTAGCTCCGATAAGTGTCAAGTGAGTAGAACAGAATGCTGAGCAGACAGTCTCCAGAGAAAACAACTCAGGTTTATGTAAGTTTGTTTCTCTTCATAAAGATCAACATTTAGAATAATTTTCCATCTTGACTATTGGAAACTTTAAATTTATTCAGCAATAACTTAAATATTTTCTGTTTTTAATGAATGAGTCTTTTCAAATTAATTCTGTGTTTCTATCTATTTATGCAGGGAGTATAAACACCCAGTTCCTTTTTTAACATATAAATCCTTACAAGCATATGCTGCATTCTTCCAATCTCTTTCACCAGTCTCATGATAAAGGAAAGATTAATGTCATGTTATGTTGAGGAAGATATCCTCCCTCTATCCCCAAGCATTTGGTCATCTTTTTTCATGTGATTTTAAAAGTCACTGACATCATAGATTAATTGTTTCACTCTCTGTTGATGCTGCCTCACTTCTGAGTATTTCCTATTTTATTTCAGATTTCCAGCATCTGCATAATTTTAGTTTGAACAGACTTGTGCTAGGCAGTGGCAGAAGGTCAGTGCTGTGCTTCCCATTGCACAGACTTAGAAACAAAAATCTGAGGGAATGCAATACTTCAGGATCCATTAAACTTCCAATGCGATGTTATAGCAGACTGACCAGCTTCTCAGGAGAATGTAAAATATGGCAATAGTTATCCCTTAATTAACCTCTCAATGTCATTATCATTTCACTATCTTGCACACAAAATAATCACCTTTATCACCTTCATTGCATTGAAATTAATATTTCATTGGTTGCACCTTAATGTGCAAGTCTTCTTTCTCTTGCTAATCTAATCGCCATCAAATATTGTGGTGATGTGGCTTGGGATTTTTCACTTTGTCTATTTGTTTAGCATAACTACTGCTAAATGTTGGAAATGTTTACTGAATACATTAGTTGGATTGCAAGATCCTCAAGCACAAACTGACATCCCCTGTATATCAAAGTCAAAGTCAAATTTATTATCAAAGTACATGTATGCTACCATATACTGCCTTGGGATTCATTTTCTTGCAGAAATTTACAAGAAAATTTAAAAAAATACAATAGAATTTACAAAAATAAGCAATATACAGACAAAGGCAACAAGCAATTAATGTGCAAAAGAAGCCAATTTTTCCAAAACAGTAATACTGAGAACATGATTGTAAAGAGTTATTGAAAGTGAGTCTGCGGGTTGTAGGTACCAAAGTTGCTGGTTCACGAGCCTGATGGTTGTTGGGTAATAATCCTGGTGGTGTGGACAGAATGGTAGCATCACAGTTAGCGTAACACTTTACAGTGCTGCTGTCTGTAAGGAGTTTGTACATTCCCACTGTGGCCACATGAGTTTCCTCCAGGTGCTCTGGTTTTCTCCCACATTCCAAAAAAGACATGCAGGTTAGGGTTAGTAAGTTATAGGTATGCTATATTGGTACTGGAAGCATGGTAACAGTTCAGGCTGCCCCCAGCACACCCTTGGACTGTGTTGGTCAATGACGCATTTCACTGTATGTTTTGATGTACATGCAAAAAATAAAGCTTATCTTTAAGGCTTTTTACCTCCTCTCCAATGGCACTGATGAGAAGAGAGTATGGCCTGGATGGTGGGGCTCTTTTTTGTGGCAGCTCTCCATAAAAATGTGCTCAATGATGGGGAGAGTTTTACCAGTAATGCACTTGTCTGCATCCAACACTCTCTTTGTAATGGCACTTATGGGCCAGTCTCAGGACAGTCCCTCTAATAAGATAACGCCAAAGAATTTAAAGCTACAAGCTCCTCTCCACTTCTGATCATCTCATGAGGACTGGCTAATGGACCTCTGGATTCTCCTTCCTGTGGTCATCTGTTTGGTTCTTCTGACATTGAGTGAGAGGTTCTTGTTGGGGCACCATTCTGCCAAATTTTCAATCTCCCTTCTATATGGGGATTCGTTACTTCTGAGTTGTCCATCGTCCGTCAACAATGGTGTTATCAGTAAATTTAAAAATAGCATCTTCATTGTCCAGGCATGCCAGATTTGAACAAAGGGCCAATGAAATGTAATGTATATTTCCAATGTTTCATAGTTTCTTCTGACAGAGGAGGCCATTCAACCCATCTATGGTGAAACTCAGGGCATTCTATCCATCCCATTCCCTCACTTTCCTATTTAGTTACACTCTCTCACACAGCCATCAAATCTCCACTGAATCTGCTACCACTCACAAAGGGACAATTTACCATGACCAATTAACCTATATTTTACATCACCTGGAGGAAACATGCACAGTCACAGGGAAAATGTGTAAACTCCACAGACAGTACTCACGGTGAGGATTGAACCTGACTCTCTGGACAGGTGTAGCAGCAGCACTACCTGCAATTCCTCTCTCTTCATACTTTGATTCTGCAGGCAGATAGAACCTTATTTTAACATTTCAGCCATATTCACAGCTGGATTTCTATCCAAGAATGAAGCAAGCAAGCCTGAGTCTTATCAATTGGTTCCTTGCAGGATCTGTGACAAGAATATTGACCCATTTATTCCTTTCACATTGTTAAGGTTACTATTAATGCAGTTTATTGTAGCTATAGCTGATTTTCCATTTTGCATGACGGCGTCTTCTCACCATTTGGAACATAACTTGTTACACATCATGTTTATTTCTATTTTTAAATCCTTCTATAGTACAATGGCTGCACTAGACTTCAAGTAAGAAAGTCTGATATTGATCATAATCCTAAATTACATTAGAAAGAATAATCAGAATTGCTATTCAGGCAGAAATTCCCTTCCATGTGTCATCAGTCCAAATAAAAATGGTAATATATTTAATATAAAACAATTAAATCATAAAGTAGCATGTAAAATCCATTACCTTGACCTTTATCAACACAATTAAATCAAAAGTATCGGTCCATGCGACAGTAGGTGCTTACATTAAAAGAATAGCACTTCAAGCTGGAAAACACATTCTAGCCAATGAAAGTCTATTTTTTTTGAAGCATTATCATTCTGAATATGTCGGAAGCCAAGGCAGCTAATCTGTTATCAGTGAGCTTCCAGGAACCAATAACTGATCATTCTGTTCCTCTCTTGAGGCTGGTTGAATGATGTGGATGGTAGTATTACCCTGCATGTCAGTGAATAGTGCCATGGAATCTTAACACTCACCAAGCAGGTTCATATTCAGATTTATTTATTACATGTACAGTTCATCAAAACATACAGTGAAAAACATCATTTGCATTAGAAACTAGCACACCCAAGGATGTGCTGGGGCAGCCAACAAGTGACACTACACATTCTGGCACCAACGTAACATCCCCACAATGCTTGGCAGAACAACACAGAATGTAACAAAATAAAATAAAACATGCAAGAAAACAACAAAACAAGCCCCTTTCCTCTCTCCACACACATGGATCTCCAGGCTTTGGACTTTGCAAACAGGGGCCCTGTTAAATAGTTCATTTGAAATGGAATTGTGTACAGAATTATTTATACTAGTTACTACTATTCAAAACATCATGTTTTCTGACCCTGAGCAATTTTTATAGATGCACTTTTGAAAGCATCCCATCTGTATGTAAAACAGCTCGATGTGACAGCTGCTCTACCCAACACAGCAAGAAGTTGCTCAGGGTAGTGAATGCAGCCAGTCCATCATGCAAACCAGCTTCGCCTCCATTGACTCCCTCCACACTTAGCACTACATCGGAAAAGCAGCCAACATAATCAAGAATCCCCTTCACCACAGATGTACTTTTTTCATTCCCCTCCTGTTGGGCAGAAGATACAAAAGCTTGATAGCACATACTTCCAGGCTCAAGGACAGCTTCTATTACTGTCACCTACCTCTTGTATGTTAAAAGATGAAATCAGGATCTTCTAATCTACCTTGCCCCGACACTTGCACGCTAATTGTCTATCTGCACTGCACTTTCTCTGTAGCAGGACCATTATATTCTGCATTCTGGTTTCCTCTTTACTTCCTCAGTGTACCTCTGTATGGAGTAATCTGTCTGGAAGGCACACAGACTGAAGCTTTCCTTTGTTTCTCAGTATTTATGACAATGATAAACCATTTCTAATTCATTGAAGTCGCAGACACAAAATGCTGGAGGAACTCAGCAGGCCAGGAAGCACCTATGGAAAAAGTAAACCGTTCGCCTATCACCTACTACCTTGTACTTCTTCCACTCCTCCCCCCACCTTCTTACTCTGACCTCATCTCTTTTTTCCAGTCCTGATGAAGGGTTTTGGCCTGAATCATCGACTGTTTACTCTTTTCCACAGATGCTGCCTTGCCTGCTGAGTTCCTCTAGTATTTTGTGTGTATTACTTTGATTTACAGCATCTGCAGATTTTCTCTTGTTTCTAATTTATTGAGTTGTATTTCAGAATAATGAGGCACCTTTCTCTTCTGTCTTTCTCTCTCAGAAACAAATGTACAGTTCCTTCAATCCACCCTTTCTCACATGCAATTACATGTGTCTGTTTTATTCTCCTCTCTTTGAATAGAGGAATTTCAAATCCAAGATTATCCAAGTGCTTCCTTTGTTTATTCATTCTGTAGATCTGAGGGATCGTATCAGGGCTGATGAATCTTATTCCATTTAAAGCACCAAAATCTTTGCTTTTACTCATAAAACCCTAACTTGAACAAAGACAAAGAAAATGGGTTATTAAATAAATTAAAATTTTGGTTTGATCTTTTTCATGAAAAACATAAATTGACAATTAGTGATTATCTGCTGAGGGAGTGAGGAACTAGACAGTGCCAGGATGAGCTCCAATATTTTCTTTTCAATCATTCTTATTATTACTTATATAAGGAAGTAATCCATGCAGGATTTGGGTCAGATACGACATATCAAGGCAAGTTAGCAAGGAATTAACTGGGTTTCAGCACATTATGAATTGATCCCTTATGTGGATCATACCTCATTTATTACTTGGCCCCAGTGTATCTTAGAAAGATGGTCCAATTTATTGTTCAGAACATTGCCATTGTCCCTACTGAGGTTCCAGCACCAGAAGTAATAGTAAGAATTACTAACAATCAGAAGTTAAATTGATATGTTATTATCTGATTTGTTATAACATCTTAGAAATATTGACCTGGAAAATTTAATTATGCCTGAATTATGTTCACTGCGTCTTCAGATAAAGTCTCCTCATAAGGTATCTTTGACAATTACTGCACCATATTTTGTTCAAACTCATACACAGCTAATGGACATTGAATTTCAAGTCCATAGCTTTTTTGGCTGCCCAAGTCAATAGAATGTTAAAGGTATGCTGACCTTTACTATTTGAGACATTCGGCTCAAGTATCAGGAAGCTAAGTTGTAGCATTATAAAACTCTGTTTAGGCCATGTCTGGACTATTGCTTTCAATACTGATTGCCCCATTACAGGATGGATGTGAAGGCTTTGAGAGGGTACAGAAGTGGTTTACAGGATGCTGCCTGGATGAGAAGATAAATGCTAGGAGTATAGAATGGACAAACTAGTGGAGGAACAACACCTAGGTAGCCTCCAACCTAAAGCCATGAGTATTAATTTCTCCTTCCAGTTAAGAAATTTCCTCCCCCTTCTCTCTTCTTCTCTTCTATACTCTGGCCTCTTACCTCTTCTCCTCACCTGCCTATCACTTCCCCCTAGAGCCTCTCCTTCTTCCCTTTCTCCCATGGTCCACTCTCTCCTCCTATGAAATTTCTTCTTCTCCAGCCCTTTACCTTTCCCACCCACCTGGCTTCACCTATCATCTTCTAGCTGGTCTTCCCTCCCCTCCCCACACCTTTTTATTCTAGCACCTTCTCCCTTCATTTCTGAAGAAGTGTCAAAGCTTGAACTGATGGCCATTTATTCATTTCCTTAGATGCTTCCTGCCCTGCTGAGTTCCTCAGCATTTTGTGTGTGTTGCTTAAGTTAGTCATTCTATTTGGTGTGATGGAGGCAGAGGGAGACCTGATGGAAGTTTATAACATTATGAATTACTGTTGAAATGTCTAACACTAGAGAGCATGCATTTAAGGAAAAATGGGGACAGTTTAAAGGAGATGTGCGGGTCAACAATTATTCAGACAGTTGGTATGCAGGAAGGGCTGCCAGGGGTGGTGGTGGAGGAAAAGTTAATAGAGACATTCAAGAGTGTTTTAAATAGAAAGATAAATATGCAAACAATGGAGGGACATGGACCATGTCTAGGCAGAGTGGACTGTGTATCTTTAGCTTAGTTATTTCAGCACATCATGATGAGCTGAAGGGCCTGTTACTCTGTTGACTGTTCTATGCTCCCACCAATATTTACCTATTTCCACTTACATATATCCGACAATTAAACCTCCAGTATGCTTGGAAATAGGTAATTACTGGTGGTGCCAGTTTGAGGGATTGGTAACCAACTCTTGCTCTTATTGTCATGTGTTCTTGTATTCTATAGCAGGGGTTCCCAAAAATGGACAACTTACAGACGTTTGGGTTGTATCACATCCTCTCAGTCGAGACTCATAACAGTCTGACGATTCACAACATCGCAATTAATGTTAAACATTCAAAATTAAACAGTCAGAATAAGGCAACAGATAAGTTAATCAACAAAATCAATCTCTATTGCGACAAGGCAATATGCATTTGGAGAACATCCATCACCAATTCATGTCAACAACAGAACTGACTATGAGCTGGTTGATTAGAATTTGGAGACCTGCCCAGTTAAGGCATTATAGGGATAGAGCAATGGCACCAGCTGGCAGATCACTCAGATAGCTGTCAACTGACATGATTTGGAAGATTGACTTATTTGTGGATGGTGTAGAATGTGGGTATGAATGTGGGTAATGATGGGATGAAGCCAGGGATATGTGCATTCAGAAGGAGTGTATGGAATAATCTCAGCAGGTCAGGTAACATTTATGGAGGGAAGTAAATAGTTGATGTTTCGGGCTAAGACCCTTCATCAGTCCTGATGAAGAATCTTGGCCTGAAATGAAGATTGTTTACTTCCTTCCATACATGATGCCTAATTTGCTGAGTTCCTTGAGAATTTTGCGTGTGTTGCTCAAGAGTTCCAGCATCAGCAGAATCTCTTGTGTTCAGTGCAACATCTAGTGTAAAGAGGGATGAAGTTGTTGAGAGTGTTTCCAAAATTAGATTAAAAGATGTGCGTGGAGAACATCCATGGAAAGTTTATAATCAATGATAATATGATCCATGGAGAAATAAAAACTCAGCTCCAATGGAACTGTGGCTAACCAGTTAAGGATAATATAACAGCATTGCAAGAAAGGATTAAGTTGAAACCGTCACTAAAAAAACACTTAAGCCTTAGCTTTGGAAGAGCTTTATAAATCAGCAGGTTTTTTTGATAAAAACTGATAGAGTGTAAAAATTCAACAGTGAATTAGCAAGAAATATGAGAATGGAATACCTTTCAAAAGCATAGAAATGAAAGCAGATATATGTCCTTTCGAGGCAGAAACAAGGGAAATTATAATTGGAAGTAAGGAAATGACGGTGATGTTAAACAAATATTTTGTGTCTGCCTTCAGAATAGCAGACACAAAGTATACAATGGAAATTGAGTGGAATCTAAGGTCTACAGTGCATGAGGCTCTTAAAGTAATTAATATTAGTGAAAAAATTACCAGGGAAATGAATGAGCCTCCAAGTTGACGAGCTAAGTGGCTGGTGTTGGTTCACTTTCACTAAGAGCATGGAGCTGTGAATCAGATTGGTGCTAGAATTTCCCGTGCTCCTGATATTTCACACTTGAATTCAGGCAGGAATTCTCTGTGCCCATTAGCCTTTCAATCTAAGCTATCGCAGTGATTATTGCCATGGGGCACAGGAAAATAGGGGAGATCCCATTGAGGTATACACAATTATGAGGGGTATAGGTAGAGTGAAAGTATGCAGAATTTTTCCCCTCAGGTTGGATGAGACTAGAACAAATAGTCATAGGTTCAGGGTAAAAGCTGAAACAGTTGAGGAGAATCTGAGGGGAGCTTCTTCACTCAGAGGGTGGTTCGTGTGGAATGAGCTGCTAGCGGAAGTGATAGATATAGGTTCAATTGTAACATCTGAGAAAAGTTTGGATAGGTGTATGGATGAGAGAGGCATGGAGTGCAGGCAGATGAGATTAGGAAGAAAGCCAGGCTATCATGGACTAGATGGACTGAAGGTCCTTTTGCTGTACTGTAGTGCTCTATGACTCTTTGTCCCCATCTGAGGAACTGGCATGCAGAAATGTTTTCTTTCATGCTAGGGTTATGGAAACAGAATCAGTTCTATTGTCACTGGCATACAGTGAAGGGTCTGGGCCCAAAACGTCGACAGTGCTTCTCCTTATAGGTGCTGCCTGGCTTGCTGTGTTCCACCAACATTTTGTGTGTGTTTTTGAATTTCCAGCATCTGCAGATTTCCTCGTGTTTAATGTGAAATTTGCTGTTTTGTAGCAGCAGTACAGTGCAAGGAAATAAAATCACCATAATTTAAAAAATATTTTATGAAGTGCAAAAAAAGGTGATAATGAGTTAGTGTTCATAAACTATTCAGAAATCTGATAGTAGAAGGGAAGAAGCTGTTCCTAAGTCATAGTGAGGTTCTTCAAGCTCCTGTACTTCCTTCCCAGGGGTAATAGCAAGAAAAAAAGCATGTCATAGATGTGAGGGTCTTTAGAGATGGATGCTGCCTTAAGGTCACATTTAGGCTTGATGTTGTTGGGGAACAACAATCTTAATTTTAGGGCAACAGGAGCAACAGAACTCTTCCTACAACCTCCACCAAGGCAATAAACAATATGTTCAGTCAAATCCTGTTAATAAGGTAACATCGCAGACTGGTTATGCAATCTCAAGCTGATCTCCTGCCTCAATGGGATCTCCTGCCTCTGTACCATGGATAGGGTTCTTCTAGTCCTCACCTATCACCACACTAGCCTCCGAGTCTAGCACATAATTCGCTGTAACTTCCAATGGGATCTCACCACCAAGCACCTTCCCCCCCCCCCCCCAACAAATTCCTGTTTTCCACAGGGATTGCTCCCTACGTGAATCCCTTGTCCATTCATCCCTCCCCACTGATCTCCCTCCTGGCACTTATCCTTGCAAATGGAACCTCCTCCCTCACTACCATTCAGGGCCCTAAACTATCCTTCCAGGTGAGGCAACACTTGACTTATGAGTCTGCTGGGGTCATTTACTGTGTTTGGTGCTCCCAGTGTGGCCTTCTGTTATCGGTGAGACCCGACATAAATTGGCAGACTGCTTCTCCGAACACCTATGGTCCATCCGCTGGCAAAACCGAGATCTCCCAGTGACTACCCATTTTAATTCCACTTCTTATTCCCATTCTGACATGTTAATCCATGGCCTGCTCTACGTCACGATAAGGCCATACTCAGGTTGGAGGAGCAACACCTTATATTCCGTCTGTGTGGTCTCTAACTTGATGACATGAACATTGATTTTTCGAACTTCAGATAATTGCCACCTCTCCCTGCCTTCACCCTTCCCCAACCCCCTTGTCCTTCTCTTACCTTATCTCCTTGCCTACACCCTCTGGTGCTCTTCCCCCTTTTCTTTCTTCCATGGCCTTTTGTCCTCTCCTATTAGATCCCCCCTTTCTCCAGCCCTGTATCACTTTCACTAATCAACTTCCCAGCTCTTTACTTCACCCCTCCCCCATCCTGGTTTCACCTATCACCTTGTGTTTCTTCCTCCCCTCCCCTACCTCTAACTCTGACTTCTCATTTCTTTTTTCCCAAGTCCTGATGAAAGGTCTTGGCCTGAAACGTTGACTGTACTCCTTTCCATATTTGCTGCCTGGCCTGTTCAGTTCCTGCAGCATTTTGTGTGAGTTTCATGAAGATGTGAGGACATAAGTCATTGCCACCCTAAAACTTTTTATTCTCATTATTCAGTTTACCACTTGCGGAGTCCAATTTAATGCATGAATATTGCAGATCTGGCAAAATACCCACATTTCATTTGAACTGTGTCATTTCTGAAAGCTAAGTAAGAGAAACTGGATACATTTGCACCTCATCTTTTAAAAGGATAACCTTGCATGATACTGAGAGCACCTATCAATCAGCTCCAGGGAGGAGACTGGCTTGGCCGCTCCCATGCACAATACGCCTCAGCTACCATCAGTTCTACATCCAGTGATGTCATAATGTATCCAGAAACCGTACCCATGATAAGTTTGTGCCTAACTATGTAACCTGCAACATTTGATTTTCAAGGAAAAAATAAGAGCTGAACTCCACATTGTATGCCCCCCACCTGCAGACACCTCCCAGTCCCCACCCAGCTAACAGGAATCATCTGCCACTTATTTCCAACTCTTCACCTGCAGCCTATTTAACCCTCGCTCTCATCCACAGCCTTTGTTAACTCATTGAACCAGCTAGCCTCAACCGGTTGCTCCTAGCCTCCTTGCGTGTGTTTAGTACCTGTTCTCTTTTGTTTTGTGGCTTGTTATTTTGTAGGTTATTATTAAAGTTATCACTTTAATTGTCTCCACTGCTATGAGTTTGGTTCAAGTTTCCTCTAAAGTTCCTGACAGGATGAGTAAACCAATGATTGCTGGCCTAAAGGAAGTTGTCTGTCAACAAGAGCACACAACCCTGAAGCTGTAGAAAACATTTGACCATCTGCTGTCCTCTCTCAACCAACTCTCCATCTTGATACAATAAACCCGCATCATTCAACCTCCTCCCTTGGAGCCCCAGATTCCGGTGCCCAGATGCTTCGATGTACCCCCCAGCACGTGCCACAACTTCTTGTCCCAGTGCATTATGCACTTTGAGCTCCAGGCATCTTGGTATTTTATGGTTCAAGCCAAGATTGCCTTCATCATCTCTCAGTGCAGCTGGCCTGTTACCATCATGGCCTTTTGGAGTGCCTCTTGGAGGGCTTCTTGGATCAGCTGTATACCCAGGAGATGCCGACCAATCCCAAAAGCCTTCTGGCCCTCCATATTGACAAACGTCATTTAAAACAATCCTCCATTTCTTCAGCCAGACCACCAGTTCCATTCCCAGAAACATTCTGGCTGAAACATCCTCCTCAGCAATGCCTCCAGAATGCAGACAGCGATGGAGGGCTTCCTTAACGCCCGAGAATGTGAGCGCTGGTGGGGAAACAAATTGTGTACCTGACAACTAACATATCAAATGCCCACTGCATCCAGGAAACAGCACCAACCAGGAAGAGACGAGGAGCCTTTGATCCCACGGCCTCTCATTCCAGCTCCATAGCATTACTCACTCTCCCTGTCCTCCTCCACACCCTGACGACTCTAGGCATGTAGGAAACTCTGCTGGATTCTGACGCAGCAGCCAACTTTCTAGACGTGACACTGTGTGTGCAGCTTGGACTTCCTACAGAGTCTACCTCACCCATTCTGCATCATAGCCATAAATGGACATCCCTTAGGGACTGCGATGGTCAGAGGGTGCACACGGCCTGTGTATCGGAGAGCACCATATGACCTCCAATTCCTCCTCATCAACTCACCCAACACTCCTCTCTTTACCCCTGGCTCTCCAACTCATGACCTTCACTTTGCCTGGTCATTTGATGCACCACTGAGTTTGGGACCCACCTGCCCGTAACCTCAGTTGACTTCACCCCATAAATCCGTGGAGATGGAGGAAACCTGGACCTCACTACTTAGCCATTGCCTTCAGTAAAAGGGAAGCCAGCACCCTGCCACCTCACAGCCCGCACAGCTGTGTTTTGTCCTCCTCCCCGGCGCCACCCTTCCCTAAAGTCATCTGTTCTCCCTCTCCCCTCCTGTGACCCAAGCCGCGAATAGCTGCATCACCAAAAATCTACAGCACAGCTTTGTCTGAACATCTCAGTCCCTAGCTGTGCATGATTCTTCTTTGTCAAAAAAGAAAGATGAGGGTCTCTGTCCCTGCATCGACTGATTTGGACTCAATAAAATCACCATTAAGAACTGCTATCCTCTCCCCTTGATGGATAGTGCATTCAAAACACTCTGCCTGACCCAAATCTTCACCAAGCTGGATCTAGGAAGCATGTACAACCTAATCTGTATCCTCCGGGAGATGAGTGGAAGACAGTGTTCATAGCACCCACTGGCTACTATGAATACTTGGTGATGTCTTTTGGACTTTCCAACAGTCCAGCCATTTTCCAAGCCTTCATTAAAGAAGTTATCCGACAACATCCTTATTTTCTCCAAAGATCCTCTCAGCCATGCCTGCCACGTCCATTTAGTCCTTCTGCATCTCCTCAAAAACCAACTGTACTGCAAGTTAGAAAAATGCCATTTCCACATGCCAGTCATTTCATTCATCTCTTCACCCAAGGCATAACTGTGAATCCAGAGAAAGCATGCATCTTTGTGGAGTGGCCCCGGCTGTGTTCCCTCAAACAGCTACATTGTTCCTCGGGCTTCTCCAACTTCTACCGCAGCTTCATCCACAGCCCAAGCACCTACCTCACCATGTCACATACATCACGAATAAACTGGTCTGCTGCCACTACAAGCTTTCAAGGAGCTCAAGAGATGCTTCACCACCGCTCCCATTCTCTGGCATCCGAAACCCTCACAGACTTTTTGTGGCAGAGGTGGATGTATATAACTTGGGCACGGAGGCCATCCTCTCCTAGCGAGGACCAGGTAGGAAGGCACACCCCTGTGCCTTCTTTTCGTGCAAGTTCAACTCTGCACAGTGCCGTTATGGAGTAGCAGCCTGGCCATTAAATGGGTCTTGGAAGAATGGAGACATTGGCTGTTGGAGAAACACAGAGCCCTTCAATGGTTCAATAGTTCAGTTCAATATCAGGAAATGTACACAAACTGAAACTCTTTCTCTTCGCAGATATCCAGGAAACAGGAAAAGAAAACCCAAAGATCGCCCTCCCACTCTCACACACAAAGTAGCAAAAGCATAAAACTTCCCCTACTTGCTCCAGCAAAAGCATCAACCCCTCACCACCCACCATGCAAACAGTAGCAAAGCCCCCAAAGTACCCATGATCTAGAGTCCATCAAAAATTACTCTCCATCCCAACACTTTGACATCTCTGAAAGGCTCTCTCTCTCACCAGTGAGGGAGGGAGATATCGCTCCTGCAACAGTGAGAGGCGAGACCAGCAGCTTGCTGTTTCGATGTTACACTCTTGAGAGAGTGATTTAGATGCATATCATATTTTTACTGAGTTAAGTATTGTATGTAATTAGTTTTGCTACAACAAGTGTATGGGACATTGGAAAAAATGTTGAATTTCCCCATGGGGATGAATAAAGTATCTATCTATCTATCTATCTATCTATTGCTTGTCCGAGTTCCCTGAATGGAGGACCAACAGACTCTCACATCATCCAGAGAGAGAGAGAGAGAGAGAGAGAGAGAGAGAGAAAGAGAGAGAGAGAGAGAGAGAGAGAGAGAGAGAGAGAGAGAGAAAGAGAGATCGCTCAAGTTCAGGGGCTTCTTTCGACAGCAGCATAAACTGCCTGCTGTCTAGATGTTTCAATCTCCTGTGACACTTTAGTCAACAACATCAGCAAGGAATCGGATCGTCCACAGGGCCACACCCTGAAGGCACACATCTTCAGGGCCACACCTGGAGATATCGAAAGGCCAGGCAAGTCTTAATCTAAAACCACCACCTGTGAAGAACCATATTTTGAGCTGCAGCTGTAGATCACAGATTCTGACAGAACCCCAGCCACCTTGAAAAGAAAAAAAGACACATGAGAAGAGAAGAACAAGCTGATCTGGACTGACCACTAGAACTTGGTATCCACACAAATGATTCATCAACTCAACCCACGTCAGGCTTACTTGGTCCTCTTCTTCAAGCAATTCAGCTTCATCATCTCCTACCAATCTGGCTCCAAGAACATTGAGACAGATGCCCTGTCACAACAATTCGATGCAAGTGATCCTCAGCCCATCAATCCAGCCTCGCAGATCCTCACCATGGTCACTTGGGACCTTGAGAACCAGATCCTACAGCACAGCCGACACCCCTGACAACTGTGTCTAAGTACCAGCAGCTGTGCACTCTGAAGTGCTCCAGTGGGCCCACTTCTCAACCCTCTCCAGCCACTCAGGCACGTATCAGACTCTGGATTTGCTGCAACATCGGTTCTGGTGGACCACCATGATTTCAGATGTACGATAGTTTGTTGCTGCCTGCCCTCAATGTGTCCAGTCCAATTCCTCCCAGCAGCTCTCTGAGCTCCTGAGGCCCCTACCAGTCCCTCAGCACCCTTGGTCCCACATCGCTATGGATTTCATCATAGGTTTGCCACCATCTAGAGAGTCCACAGTGATCATGACAGTGGTAGACCAGTTCTCCAAGGTGGCCCACTTCATTGCCCTCCCAAACTTTCCATCAGCCAGTAAGAAAGTGAAACGAGTTCTCCAACATACAGTTCACTGCCACGGCTTCCGTCAGGACATTGTCTGGGACCAGGGCCCACAATTCATCTTCTGCTTCTAGTGAGCCTTCTGTTCCCTCCTTGGCACCTCACTAAATTTGCTCTCTGGATATCTTTTGCAGACTTAAAGGCAGTCAGAAAAAGCCAATCAGCAAGTAGAGAAGTTTATCTACTCTGGACTGAGCTGTTGCACAATTTACACGCCACCTCTGCCAGGGGTATGCGACCCATTCAAGTGCTTCATGGCTTCTATTCCCCATGGAGGAGACAACAGTGGAGGTCTCATCTGCCAGGTCCCTTGTTTGATGCTGCCAGAATGCTTGGAAGAGGGCATGGGGGGCCATCCTGGCTGCTAACTGCACCTGCAGTGCCCAGCCAGACTACTCTGCTCTGGGGACCATGTCTGGCTGTCCACCCAAGATCTGCCCTTGCCCACCAACAACCTCAAACTCCCGCCTCAGTTCATTGGTCCCTTCAAGATTGCCCATCGTATCATACAGTCACATACAGTCTCCAGCTGCAAACACCTGTCAAGATCACATTTACCTTCCAGGTGTCCTGCCCCAAGCCCATTGTTCATGGAGCGCTTAGCGCACCTCAGCCTGTGCCTCCGGAACCTAGGATGCTGGAAGGTGGTCCAGTGTAGATGGTTTGCCAGTTGATGGATTCACATAATTGTGGATGGGATGTGCTGTACCTGGGTGACAGGAAAAGGACTGGGAGAGGAGGTCTCAGGGTGCCATCTGGTTTCATCTTGGATCCATTGCCCGTCGAGGAGTTCCACTGGAGAGCCCTGGGCTGTCGCATGCCAACCATAGGAGAGGGGTTCCTGTCTGACCTGCAAAGGCAGAACCTCCCAGTCTCCACCCAGCTAACCAGAATTACCTGCCACTCACTTTCAACTCATCACCTGCAGCCTATTTAAACCTAGCTTTCATCTGCAGCTCTTGTTCACTCAGAAAACCAGCTATCCTCAACCAGTTGCTCCTGGACTTCAGTTACCCTGTTGCTTGGGGTGTTTAGCACCTATTCTCTCATGTTTTGTAGCCCCTTGTGGCTTGTTATTTTGCAATTTATTATAAATCGTCACTGCTCCTCTGCGTTTCGGTCAAGCCTCCTCTACATTTCCTGACACACATGAAATTGACAAAGACCTGATGGGTCCCTGACATGACAGCAGGTCAGGAGCAGCTACTTTCCTACAACCATCAGGTTCTTCAGCTGACCTGCACAACCCTAATCCTACCTCAGCAAAGTTACCCTCTGGACCACCTTTTGTCTCTGATTGTGAGTTTTAACACTGAGGTCTTGTTTTTGCAGGTTTTTTCCTATCATTTCTCTGTTGTATAATTTAGGTGCAATTTAAATTTCGTGCTTTAGTTGTTGGTGCTGGCATGTCTGTGATGCCACTGCAAGTAGACTTTTTTATTGTGCCTGAACTTCACTGTAATTGAGTACATGATAGTAAACTTGACTTCACTTCACTTTTCTTGACAATTGCAACACCTCTATGTTAGCTACCTCATTGTAAGTTTCTGCAATGTCTGCCAAACTGATCAGTTTTTACATTGCTGTGGTGTGGGACCACTCAAGGCATGTGACTCACTTTATCCTTGTTGAAGGCTTTCCTTATTTTTGGAATGAATTTAGTGTGGTTTACTTTTAAGGGCTATCAATGTTTCAAGTGGCTAACAACATTGATAAATATTCTAATAGTTCAGTTTATCCATCAGAGAAGTTTGTTCAGCACTGATAGAGGCAAGATGTTCAAATGTACTGCAGTGTATCTCTCATTATTTCACCCACTCGCAGATAGAAGAAAATAATTTCAGGGGAGATAAGGCGCTGTTTACGTGATATTCCTTTATCCCAAACTGTCAAGTGTGATTTACTTTTGAAATACAATTTTCATTACTTCTCTGAGTGATATTTCCCATCTAGTGTCATACTGAAGGTGTTTTTCCAATGTGAATGAAGAATCTTTGTAATACTCATTGCCCGGTGGGAATGCAATCTATGCACTCAAGATAATGCACCGGATAAAAGGCCCACTCAATGCGTCACCTTCACTTCCCTGTTACTTTCACTCTTTTGGGAATGCACAACACAAAAGTTTATGTTTGAACTGAAAGATGGTGAAAAGTCACTAGAATCTCAGGTTAACCTGAGGCTTTTAGTCTGCATAGTCTTGTATTCCATCAGATGCTGACTTTTAACTACTAGGTTAGCCGGGGGGGGGGGGGGGGTGGGGGGGGGCTGCAGTTACTTATTTCAGCAGAAGTGCCTGCTATGCTGCCATTACTGCCCTCATTGCTGCTCAGTACAGGAATGGAGTAACAATGAACAGTCACAGTTCTGGTACTGATTGATATTCAACGGGGAATCCTGCTCAAAGATCAGACGTGAATCTTGGTACAGCAGGCAGAACGGCCACATCACAGTGCCAGAAACCCAAGTTCGATCATGACCTTAGGTGTTGTTTGTGTGGAGTTTGTTCGTTCCCCGTGTGACCACGAGTTGATTCCAAAGCTTGGGCTTCCCCTCAGATCCCAAAGGTCTGCGTATTGATAGGTTAATCAGTCACTATAAATTTCCCCAAGTGTGCAGGTGAGTGACTGAATGTGGGGAGAGTTACTGAGATTGCTTCTGTTTATTCATTCCAGAGATGTGAGATTTGAAGGCTCAGCCAGCATTTAACCCCCACCATGCAGCACTTGAGTTGCAGACGTACCCACACGCACTTAGGGAGGATGTTCCAGGATTCTGACCCATTGACAGTGAAGGAATGTCAATATATTCACCAGTCAGAATGGTGTGTAGCTTGAGGGCAACTTCCAGGTCGTGCTGTTCCCTATACTTTTGTGACTCTTGTCCTAACTGGTAGAAGTGAGAGGTTTGGAAGGTGCTGTCTATGCAGTCTGGGTGAGTTGCTGCAGTACATCCTACAGATGGCAGAAACTGTAGGTGGTGGAGTGGGTAAATCGTAGTGAGCAGGGTGCTTATGTCCTGTATGGTGTCAATGTTCTCGAATGCTACTGAGAATGCGCCATGCACTTATCCAGGCAAGTGACAGTAGGATAATAGATAGGCTTTAGGAAGTTGGCGGGTGAGTCACTCACTGCCGGACCTTGAGCCTCTGACCTGCTCTGTAGCCACATTGTGTATAGTCACTACAGTTCAGTTTCAACATTGGATCGAATAAAACATCAAATTAATGTGGAGCAATTGTAAATGGGTGTTGTTGTTGGCCTACACCCATTAGACTAACGGGCCTTTTCTCACATTGTATCTTTCTATGACTGTCTGGTGAGGAATCATTTAATGATTGTTGTATTTACTAAACTAACTGATACTAGGCAGGGCAATTACAGCTCCACATCAATTGGGAACTAACTCATATTGTGTGAAAAACTTGCACTCACAGAACAGTCATGTGCCATGTACAATGGAAAATCTTCCCTGAACCCACATAACAGGGGATTGTGTTAAAGCTTATTTCTTTCCCTTGTATTAAAATATTCTAGAGTAGCTTCAAGATTGCTGAACAGTGCAGTTTTAGGAATGATTATTAAAATATATCTCCTATTTCTGAATAAGAATCTAATCCACCACAAATTTACATAACTGAAAATGACTTTATAATCATCGATTTATAGAGCTATAGAGCAGAGAAACAGACTATTTAACCCAGTGGGTCCATGCTGAGTATCAACCTCCCATCTGTACTTATCCTACCTTTATTAAGTTCTTCCCACATTCTCCTCAGCTCCCACAGATTCTACCACTCATGACACAATAGATGCAATTTACAGTCACCAATTAACATACCAACTTGTATGTCTTTGGGATGTGGGAGGAAACACATGCATCCACAGAGAGAAACTCCACACAGACAGCATCTCAGGTTGGGATTGAACCTAGGTTTCTGACTCTGTAAGGCAGCAGCTCTGCTGGCTGCACCACTGCCTGTCAGATCAGTGAACAGATACTGTATATTGATGTATACTGTATGGTGCACTTAATTAAAGTAGTTAGCAACATGCAAGTTGAATTGGCGGTATTAGTAGAGCTGTTGTTGGAATTAATAACTCTGCCAAGAACCAGACCCTAGACGGTGTGATCACAAAACTGGAAATGAAAGGCAAGAATAAATGGCTGAGAGATAATTCGAGAAGACTGACACATAGTTAACTCAGAATTAAAATAGCTTGACAGGTATTTTCAGTGTGTGTATTCGTAGTCCACTTCTGGGGCTAGGCTGACAAGAATAACATGTGCATGGCTGGGTGGTCGAAAGTGACTTGAAAGCAAACAAACCAAAAAGAATTTACAGGAATGACTGGAGTCCAGACTATTTAAACTGCTATTAACATTACTATTGTATGCAAGTTTTTCTTTGGGCATATTAATACTTCTACTAAGTAAACAAGAGAAGCTTTATCATTTCCCATCCATGTTAACGATGTTCCATTGGAACTATTTTATTGTCACAAGTGCGGGGATAAGGAAATCTCATTCTGTAATTACTAGACCACACGTAGTAAATTTAAGACCGTCAATACTTAAAAGATACAAGAGAACTGATCAAGTGATTCAGATACAGCAAACTGCAAGTATTAAGTTGAAATTTAACTCTGAGTACACAGATGGATTTAGTCCCCACTCCTCCCGAGTTTCATTTGAATACAGGGACCTCTGCCAAATCTATTATGCTCTGATAAAAGCTACTCAGAAAAGCTGATGGTTCAGCATCTGGCTCACCAGGTGAAGTGTCTCCTGCTCTCCTGACACTCACTAAAGCCCTGGTTCCCATGCTCTCTGAGTCTAGATGCAAGTGTCTCTATCAGAAATGTCAAGTATCCATTTTCCTCCACAGTTCCTCCAGTATTTTGTCTGCTGGTTCCCCAGGGCTGACTGGACCATGGTTTCCACATTGCTCTGAGATCTACTGAAATTACTATAATTCTAATAAAAGAACTAAATATGGATTTTGAAGAATTAATGTGATTCACGTCCAATAGTCTACAGCAGCCTTTTTTCAACCTTTTTGCCCTGGAGGAAGCCTTGAGATAGTTGTCAGGTCTGAGGAAACCCCTGCATAAAATTATTATATCTACAGCTCATGGTATGTTAGTGTGATCAGTAAATTGTAGATATAGTAATCCAAAAATAATTGTCAAATTCTCTTTTGAGTAGAGTATGAATTTTAGCAAACCTATTTTGAAAAAAAAGCAGGTAGTTAAGCTTAGCTTACTTTTCTTGAAATTAATCTCTTTTTTCCCCTTTCATAAATTTTTTAAATTCATAAGAAAAACATAAAAAATTTCTGTTAAATAACTGGCTTAAGCAAGGTAGGCTCGGTAGATTTAATTTAAATGAAGATTATAAATTGATTTTAATTAATGCTATTTACAATGCAAAGATTTATTAACAATGTTGAATAATCTCTACCCAATGATGCAGTGGAGGCTACCTCAGTAAATATATTTAAGACAAGGTTGGATAGATTTTTGTATAGTAGGAGAATTAAGGGTTATGGGGAAAGGCAGATTGGTGGAGATGAGTCCATGGCCAGATCAGCCATGTTCTTATTGAATGGCAGAGCAGGCTCAACAGTCAGATGGCTTAATCCTTTTCCTATTTCTCATGTTCTTATGTTCTAATAAAGTTACTAAAAGCCATAAGCCAAAGGAATATGAATAAAAAATATAGCCTGAGATACAATTTTATGCAAGATTTTGAAAAATTTTCTTACTAAGTGACATGATCAGGCTCAAATATAAGCCTAGCATGTGAAAACGTCGCTTGTTTTTTGCTACATGACTACTCATTTCTGGGTTGAAAAACATAGAAAAATATAGAAAAGCTACAGCACAATACAGGCCCTTTGGCTCACAAAGTTGTGCTGAACATGTCTCTACCTTAGAAATTACTAGGGTTACCCATAGCCCTCTATTTTTCTATGTACCTAACCAAAAGTATTTAAAAAGACCCTATCGTATCCACCTCCACCACCTTTGCCGGCAGCCCATTCCACGCAGTCACCACTCTCTGAGTAAAAAACTAACCTCTGACATCTCCTCCGTACCTACTTCCAAGCACCTTAAAAATGTGCCCTCTCGTGTTAGCCATTTCAGCCCTGGGAAAAAGCCTCTGACTATCCACACGATCAATGCCTCTCATCATCTTATACACCCTCTGTCACGTCACCTCTCATCCTCCGTCATTCCAAGGAGCTAAGGCTGAGTTCACTCAACCTGTTTTCATAAGGCATGCTCCCCAATCCAGGCAACATCCTTGTAAATCTCCTCTGCACATGGTCCTATGGTTTCCATATCCTTCCTGTAGTGAGGCGACCAGAACTGAGCACTATACTCCAAGTGGGATCTGATCAGGGTCCTATATAGCTGCAACATTACCTCTCAGCTTCTAAACTCAATCCCACGATTGATGGAGGCCAATGCACCATATGCCTTCTTAACCACAGAGTCAACATGCGCAGCTGCTTTGAGCGTCCTATGGACTCGGACCCCAAGATCCCTCCGACCCTCCACACTGCCAAGAGTCTTACCATTAATACTATATTCTACCATCATATCTGACCTAACAAAATGAACCACCTCACACTTATCTGGGTTGAACTCCATCTGCCACTTCTCAGCCCAGGTTTGCATCCTATTAATGTCCCGCTGTAACCTCTGACAGCCCTTCACACTATGCACAACACCCCCAACCTTTGTGGGTCATCAACCTTGTGAAC
Source organism: Hemitrygon akajei (assembly GCF_048418815.1). Lineage (NCBI taxonomy): Eukaryota > Metazoa > Chordata > Chondrichthyes > Myliobatiformes > Dasyatidae > Hemitrygon > Hemitrygon akajei. The sequence continues at coordinate 52,815,346 of NC_133129.1, forward strand.
TTGAGATAAGCACATACGGAATTCAGTTTCAACTGAAATGCGACAATTTCTCTCCTTGCTCTTGACACTCGTTTTATAAGAAAAAGCCTGCTCAAACGTGTAAGAAGTTGAAAACTGCAGCAAAATGTTCTTTGCTTTCCGATGAGTGGCAGGATACTCTTACTTCACAGAAATCTGGAACCTGGGGCAGGTCAGTATATCTCATTTTGAGTACATGATCAGACAGCAGCTCACAAAGTTCGTCCTCTTCTCTCAAGGTCCAATTCTCAGGCTGAGTAGAAGATTCAGAGAAAAGGTCCCTCACCTTGTCATACACTGGGAGGAAGAATACCGTTCCATTTTATTCAGCAGTTCTTCAAGGTGAGTTTCAATAAGACTTGAAGCTAAGCAGCTGAGTAGAGGTGTGTAAAAATTCCTTCTTTAGAATGAAAATTTCCCTCCAGTTTTCTACTATTCAATAGAGTTTGTTTGCTCCCATAAGTCAGTCCATGGTACATAATGGGAAGTTGGGGACGGTAATTCAGGAGGGAGAGGCTGACGTCACAGCTCAAGTTAGAAACATAGAAAACCTAAAGCACAATACAGGCCCTTAGGCCTACAAAGTTGTGCCGAACATGTGCCAAAGTTGGACAAATCCATTCTATGCTCAGAAAACGCAGTTCACACTCCTCATCAGCCTACCGTTCTCCCCTCTGTGCAATACAACCCTCACTGATTATCAACGGCCTCCCTATCTCATGTCAGAAACTGAGAATGGACTCAGCCAAATTAACACGGTTCTACTGAACACTGCCATACTGGGCCGAAAGACCTCTAATGAGATTGCTAGTGGGGCTGCTCGATCACTGCCCACCACGTCAAGCACATGCATCGCACAACACACTAAGTTCAAAAAGCAGTTTTTTAAAAATTGTGATCTCTCACAGAACCCCTCGACACCTCTGGCAGAAGCCTAGGGTTCTGAGGAAACCCGGTTGAGAAACCATGGCCAGTCCTGCACCACCAAGGTCTTGATTATTGGAATTTTACTCCCCATTTGATCACTTCAAGACGACAACAGTGGACAAAAGTATTGGTGACTTGAACTACCCCTGAAATCATTTGCTTTGTTTTTTCTTTATTTCCTAACTTTTCAACCTGTCAGTCTCAGAGGCTCTTTCTTACTTAAACCATGGGATCAACTTACAAACTGTTCTCTCCACTGTCACAAAATGGACATAATTGTTCTATACCCTAGGTTGAGGGAAAAAAACAGAGCAAGCAAGTGGATGTCTGTAAAACAATAAGTCTCTCCTGCTAATTAATAACTCTCCTGTGCCCTCTACATTATCTACAGAGATGTGCCTAATGTTCATTACAGCATTTTCGATTTTTGTTTTGGTTTTCAAGCACCTGAATTTTTATTGATTTCCATACACTTGCTTGACTTCCCCATAAATGCTTCTGTGCTGTCTCAATTTCTCTGTCCAATTCACAATATTACCGGTTGCTACTAAATTCCCTCCTGGAATCATCTGCAATTATCTGTGATGGATTCTTTGTCTGAATTTGCCCACAAATAAAAGCATATTCTCTGCCTCTTGTCTGTCAAACATTTCATAGATCCCCCTCATTCTTTTTTTTTCTGGTGAAACTAGAGCCAACTCACACCTTTGCTGAGAGGTATTATCAATTAATTCTTACAATTTTCTCTGCACTCCCTCTATATTATTTTACATCATGGAATGCAGAACTGCTTAAAGTGCTACCAGTTTAAGCTTACCGGTCTCTCATACAAGTTGAACATAACACCTTTTCAATTCCTTCCCTTTGAAATGAACTCCCAGACTTAGCTTCCTTGTGGCTTCATTAACTTCCTCACTAGTTTTAGTGAATTATTCACAGTAATTGCTTTGCCCTCCTACATATTTAACCCCATATGATCTAAGCCATGTGTGGCCTACATACCCTTCTTACCCAAGTGCACAATCTCACCCTTACCCAAAGTGGAAATAAATCACCATGTGCACGTAGCTTCGGCAAGTTCACATCCATCATTCCCATATTTTGGCAAGTATCTCTGCCTCAACTACAATTTGCTGTCAAATACAAGGTTTGAAATTGCACTTTCAATTCCTGAATTAGTTGATGTAAACAGTGAACAACAGTGATGTTGACACTGGTCCCTGTGCTTTGGTTTTATGTTTTCCAATCTGAATAGTAACCATTAATCCCAATCATTCGCTTCCCTTTCGAAAACAGCCTGTTATTCATTCAGCTTCTTGCTCCCTGACTCCACATCTTAATCATTTTCGACTCCACCGTTTGGCACCGCATCAGTTATTTTGGAAACTTAAACATGTTACATCTGTCATACCATTGTCTAATGTTTATAGTAGTTCTTCAAAGAATTCAATGATAATAAAGTGTAAAGTTCCTCAGTAATGACTAAGCTCTGAAACTTCAATTATCCAAACATGTATTACGGTACTTTATCTCACTAAAATTATTATATGAATGAGTTGTATGGAATTTTGAATTGGATAAAGTTTCTGGATTTAAGGCTGACCGCAGCACGAGACACAAACTATCTGTTGCAAATTGAACAATTCTACTAATGAGGTAAAACACAAAAGTTAAATGGGTGGTTTAAAAAAAAGATTTAATATGGTGTAGAAACATACCTATCTCTGAAAAGTTGGCAAAGTCTGCTTGTCAAAAACAACCCAGCCATTTTGTGGTTAAGTGGATCTGCAATAGGATACTCATTTGCCAATCACACTACTAGAAAATGTAGAAAATATGTCCCGATGAGGTGTCTTGGTGTGAAACATTGACTGCTTATTCCTATTCATGCTGCCTGACTTGCTGAGTTTCTCCAGCATTTTGTGAATATTTTCCTAATACTTTTATTTAACCAAGGCTACTTGATATAAACCTTCTTTGCAATCTACCATATCACCTATCCAAATCTTCTATACGAACAATGAAACACAAAACTCCCAGCACCAAACCCTGTGTTCACTACTAGTTATAGGCCTCTAGTGTGAGAAATGACCTTTAACCATCAGCCTCTACTTCCTACCATTGGGCCAACTGTGTATCCAATTAGGAAGGTCTCCCTGAAGTGGAAAGCAATGTCTGAGGGATTTTTTTTGTTGAGCAGGGGTGCCTGTAGTTAGTGGTGAGCCATGGAGCTGGTGTTGGGACCTTTGTTGTTCAATATTTATAGAAAACAAAGTTAGATTTGAGTGTACAAGGTGTGGTTGATAATATGGATGATACTAAAATGGGTAATACCATGGACTGTGAAGAAGTTATCAAAATTACACAGGAGCAGGCACCAGTCATAGAGTCATTGAGTAATACAGCATGGAAACAGGTACTTTGGCCCACAAGGTGCTTACCAACTAAAATGTCCCATCCAAGCTAGACTCATTTGCCAGCACTTTTCCTAATAATGTCCTGAACCTTTCCAATCCATGTACCAATCTAAATGTCTTTTAAAAATTGTTGCTGCACTTGCCTCAACCACTTCTGCCAGCAGCTCATTCCATATAGATTCCACCCTTTTTGTTAAAAAAAATTGCCCCTCAAGTTCCACTGGCAAATTTGAAGGAGAAGATAAAGGAATAAGTGGAAGTACAGAGGCATGAGAGAGGAGCTGACAAAAGTTAATTGGAAGGGGGACACGAGCAGGATGATGGCAGAACAGCAATGCCTGGGGCTTCGGGGGCAATTCAGAAGGTGCAGGATAGATACATCCCAATCATGAAGAAGGGAGGGTGAGGCAACTGTGGCTGACAAGAGAAGTTAAAGACAGCATAAGAGGGTAAAGAAGGGCATATAATATAGTAAAAATTAATGGGAAATTAGAAGATTGGGAAGCATTTAGAAACAAATTGAAGGCAACTAAAATGCCATAAGGAGAGAAAAGATTAAATGTGAAGGTAAGCTAGCCAATAAAATAAAAGGGGATACCAAAAGCATTTTCGGATATATAAAGAGTAAAACAGAGGCAAGAGTGGATATCAGACCTCTGGGTAATGACACTGGATTGGCAGTAATGGGGGACAAGGAAACGGTGGATGAAATTAATAAGTATTCTGCATCATCTTCACTGTGGAAGACACTAGCAGTATGACAGCAATTCAGGAATGTTAGGGGTTAGAAGTGAATGTAGTTGTTATTACTAAGAAGAAAGTGATTGGGAAGCTGAAGGTCTAAAGGTAGATCAGTCTCATGGATCAGGCGGAGTGGGTTCTGAAAGAGGTGGCTGAAGAAATTGTGAAGGCATTATATTAATGATTTTTCAAGAATCACAATATTCTAAATGGTTCCAGAGGATGTGAAAGTTGCAAATATCACTCCACTTTTTAAGACAGAAGGGATGCAGAAAATAGGAAATTATAGACCAGTTAGCCTGAATTCAATGGCTGGGAAGATGTTGGAGTCCATTATTAAGGATGAGGTTTCAGGATACTTGGAGGTACAGGATAAATTAAGCCAAAGTCAGCATGGTTTCTTAAAGGAAAATCTTGCCCGAAAAATCTGTTGGAATTCTTGAGGAAGTAACCAGCAGGATAGTCAAAGGTGAGCCAGTGAATATTGTTTACTTAGATTTTCAGAATCTTTTTGACAAGGTTCCTCATGTGAGGCTGCTTAAAGAGATAAAAGCCCATGGTGTTACAGGCAAGATACTAAAAAAGATAGAAGACTGGCTGACTGGCAGTAGGCAAAGTGTAGAGATAAAGGGTGCCTTTTCTGGTTGGCTGCCGGTGACTAGTGGTGTTCCACAAGGAACACTTGTTGAGACCCCTTCTTTTCATGTTATACGTCAATGATTCGCACAACAAAATTGATGTTTTTGTGGCCAGGTTTGCAGACAATATGTTCATATGTGGAGGCGTGGATAGTGTTGAGAAAGCAGGGAGTCTGCAGAAGAGCTTAGGAAGATGGAAAAAAAATGGCAGATGGAATTTAGTGTAGGGAAGTGTATGGCCATACACTTTGGGAGAGGAATAAAAGTGTAGACTATTTTCTAAATGGGTGGTGAATTCAAAAATCAGGGGTGCAAAAGGAATTTGGAGTCTTTGTGCAGGATTCCCCAAAGGTTAACTTGCAGATTGAAATGGTGGTAAGGAAGGCAAGGAATGTTAGCATTTATTTTGAAAGGACTAGAATGTAAGAACAAGGATATAATGCTGGTGTTTTATAAAGCACTGGTAAGACTGCACTTGGAGGATTGTGAGCAATTTTGGGCTTCTCTCCTAAGAAAAGATGTACTGGCATTTGAGAGGATCAAGAGGAGGTTCATGAGAATGATTCTGGGTAACATATGAGGAGTGTTTATTGGCTCTGAGCCTATACTAATTGTAATTCAAAAGAATGAGGGGGATCTCATTGAAAACTATAGAATATTGAAAGTGGATATGGAGAGGATGTTTCTTATAGTGGGTGAGTCTATGTCCGGAAGGCACAGTCTCAGAACAGAAGGACATCCATTTAGAACAAGTGAGGAGGAATTTCTTGAGCCAATGAGTAGTGAATCTGTGAAAATCATTTCTCACGGACGGTTCTGGGGGCCAAGCCATTGAGTATATTTAAAGTGGAGTTTGATAGGTTCTTGATTAGTCAGGGCATCAAAGGAGAAGGTAGGAGAATAGGGTTGAGAGGGATAATAAATCACACATGATTCAATGGTGGAGCAGACTCGATGGGCCAAAAGGCCTTATTCAGCTCCTATCTCTCATGGTCCTATAAGGTACAGCTTATCCAACCTTTGCATATACCTTGGTCCTTCTCCTCATGACAGCATCCTTCTAAGTCTTTCCTGTTTTATAACATCTTTCCTACAGCAGGCCAACCTGAACTAAACGGAACATTCCAACTTGGCCTCAGCAGCATCCTGTAGAACTGTACCATAAGTTCCCAACTTTAATGCTCATGGCCCTGACTTATGAAAGCCAGCATGACAAAAGCCTTCTTCACCATCCTGTATATCTCTGATTCCACTTTTGATAAAAAAAAATCCTTGTGCTTCAAGGTTCTCCTGTTCTGTAGTACTCCCTGTCATTCACAGTGAAAATCCTATCTGGATTTTACTTTCCAAAATGCAACTCCTCATGCTTATCCAAATTAAACTCCATTTGCTATTTCTTAGCTCACTTACTCGACTTATCAAGATCATCCTATAATTTTTGATAACCTTCTTTATTGCCCATGTTCCAACTTCTTCATCGTCATCTGCAAACTTATAAACAATGCAATTGTGTATTCTTGTCCAAATCATTGATATACATGACAAATAATGGGCCCAGTACTGACCCCTGAGGCACAACACTTGTCATAGGTCTCCAATCTGAGAAACAATATTCCACCACAATATTCCACCCTCTGCTTTCTCCCATCAAACCAACTGTGTATTCAGTTTGCCAGCTCTCCCTGGGTTCCATGTGATATAACCTTCCAGAGCAGCCTACCATGTGGAACCTTATCAAAGACCTTACTGAAGATCATATAAACCACATCAAACACCCTTCCCTCATCAACTATCATGGTCACCTTCTCAAAAAATTCCAATGAAGTAGATTGGGAGACCAAAGAGTGCTTTCATTTTAATGGTACCACTTGGCTGGAGATGTGGGAAGTTCTGGAGTGCTGGTCTGCAGTACTACAACTGAAAGATTGTTGGGACCACTGGACTTTACAGTACACAATATTCTCTGCTGCTCTTTGATGGTGGGAATCTCAGGAGGATGTCAAAGTGAATTATCCATTTAACAGCTCAGGCTGGATTTGTCCAAGAATGCTTCAGACTTGGCTCCAGTACTCATACGTTGGGAAACGTGTGAGGCAGGTTTTTCTTTAACATGGGGAGCAGTGGCGGCCTGGAATGCACTATCAGAGATGGAGACAGAGGCAAATAGCATAGGAGCATTTAAGAGACTCTTAGGTAGGCACATGAATATGCAGAAAAGGGAGGGATATGGTCAATATGAAGGCAAGAGGGATGAGATCAATTAGCAGTCTTCGGTTTAATTTGATCAGCATATCATGGGCTAAAGGGCCTGTACTCTGCTGTACTGTTCCATATCAGGACTACTGAGCCTTTGTAAGAGAAAGGAATAACTGTTGTAGGCAAAGAGAGACTCAGCATGGAAACAGGCCTTGCGGCCCATTGAGTCTGCACCTGCCATTTACACGAATTCTACTCCAACCCTCTTCATTCTCCCCAGATTCTATCACTCACCAACAAACAATGGGGAATTTACAGTGGCAATGAAACTACCAACCTGCACAGTTTTGGAACGTGGCAGAAAACCGGAGCACTCAAAGGAACCCATGTGGTCACTAGGAGAATGTGCCAATTCCACGCAGGTAGCAGAAGACTTCAGGATTGAATCTTTGCCTTTAGTGACATGAGGCAGCAGCTCTGCCACTGTCCCAAAATCTTATTTTGCCAACCTGCTTACAGATCGTTCTGTGGTCGTTCAGCAGCTGGAAATTCTTGTGGTCAATGTATCATCCTGGGAGATCTGGAAATGCTTTGACTGCCATATGAATGCAGTCATAAACATGATGCAATGTTTGCTCATTCCCACCTAAAAATCTGCTAAATACTGATCCTGGCAACTAAATCATCCAGTCATTTTCCTTATGCACTGCATAAACTGCAAGATCCGGCAATTGTTGCTAGTAAAACCCTGGAAGGATACTGTTGTCTATTTAATAATTGAGTAAAATTGTAAATATGTTGTTGATTAAGCACTTTTTATTTGTTTAAATAATTCATTACGGTCTTATGTCTAAACAGATGAAATGCATACATCATTACATTACCGTGTGCTATGTGCGCACCTCACTGAAAGCAAACCCAAAGCTATTCTTTGGACTGTTGTGTCTTCCTTTAATTGGATTAATGTTAACGTGTTGAAGTTGCAAAACATAACAGATACCAAGACAAAGAAGATGTGTTTAGTGAAGGTTACTACACCCTTCACGTTCAACAGGCAGGTGACACTGTGCACCCCAAGACACTGCTGTTACGATATGCTGAAGGAATATACCCTTTGTCTGCACAATCAGTGTAATAAGAATTTACTGCCAGCTATTGATCCCCTTCCTCTGAATGAGCAGTATGTCTGAGAGGAATGGGGATGTTACAGTTCCTGTCAGTTCAGATACAGCATTTCCTTGGCACTTTTCTAAGTAAAATATCATTACTGATATTCACACAGATGTGATACTTCATCACCTCAAAGAGTCAATCATACACTGTAACATTCAAAACTTATAGAGTACAAATAAAATTTTACCCTACAAACTTTTCAACATGCATCAAGGTGACATTTTCTATTGACAGATTCACCTGTCAATTTTGACCAAAACCCCTCACGAAGAAGTGTGGATGCATTCCTATCTGGATGTTCAGAGTGAGCTGTGTGAAACCAAGAAATCAATGAATATGGTTTATTGTACAAAGGCATGACAAAAACACTCTCTTTGACTGGTTAACATATGGAAAATGGCAGGGTGCCATTCCTGAGGGCATTGCTCACACAGACTGATGAGCTCAGGTTAAGTGCAGGATATGGCAGGATGCAGCAAACTTCTGACAGGTTTAGATTCCCTGGAGTCTCCCCCACCACCAAAAGGATCTACAGGAGGCACGGTCTCAAGAAGGTGTCACATATTATCAAGGATCCCTGTCATCCAAGTCATGCTTAAAACATAAGAACATAAGAAATAGGAGCCGGAGTCGGCCATCTGATCTTTCGAGCCTGCTCCACCATTCAATAAGATCATGGATTCATCTCCAACTATCTGCCCTTTCCCCATAATCCTCAATTCCCCTACTATGCAAAAATCTATCCAACCTTGTCTTAAATATATTTACTGAGGTAGCCTCCACTGCTTCATTGGGCAAGGAATTCCACAGATTCACCACTCTCTGAGAAAAGCAGTTCCTCCTCATCTCCATCCTAAATCTACTCCACCAAATCTTGAGGCTATGTCCCCTAGTTCTAGTCTCACCTACCAGTGAAAATAACTTTCCCACCCCTATCTTATCTATCCATTTCATAATTTTATATGTTTCTATAAGATTTCCTCTCATTCTTCTGAATTCCAGCGAGTACAGTCACAGGCGATTCAATCTTTCCTCATAGTCTAACCCGCTCATCTCTGGAGTCAACCTGGTGAACCTCCTCTGAACCGCCTCCAAAGCCAGTATATCCTTCATCAAGTAAGGAGACCAGAACTGCATGCAGTACTCCAGGTGCAGCCTCACCAGTACACTGTACAGTTGTAGCATGACCTCCCTGCTCTTAAATTCAATGCCTCTAGCAATGAAGGCCAACATTCCATTTGCCTTCTTGAGAGCCTGCTGCACCTGCAAACCAACCTTTTGTGATTCATGCATAAGCACTCCCACATCCCTCTACACAGCAGCATGCTGCATTTTTTTTACCATTTAAATAATAATCTGCACTTTCCTTTTTCCTTCCAAAGTGTATGACCTTGCATTTACCAACATTGTACTCCATCTGCCAGACCCTTGCCCACTTACTTAACCTATCTGTCTCTCCGTGCAGACTCTCTGTATCTTCTGCACCATTTGCTTTTCCACTCAATTTATTATCATCAGCAAACTTGGATACACCACACTCGGTCCCCTCTTCCAGATTGTTAATGTATATTATAAACAGTTGCAGTCCTGCGGCACACCGCTCTCCACTGATTCGCAATCCATGTATCCAACTCGCTGCTTTTTATTAGTTAACCAACCCTTTATCCCTGCTATTTCACTACTATTGTCAGGCAGGAAGTATAGAAACCTGAAGTCCCACACCACCAGGCTGAGAAACAGATACTTCCCTACAATCAACATTTATTGACTTGCATAACTTTAACCCCACTTTAGCAATGGAAAGCTACAGATCACCTCTTGCACGATCACAGATTTATCACCAGTTGTGCTTTTTTGCACTAATGTCTTGCTTTTGTACAGTTATTCCCCCCCCTTTCTTCAATGTCTTGTATAATTTATGTATAATTTATATTCTGTGTGTTGTCTGAACCTAGGTGCCTGTGATACTGATACTAGCAGATATTTCATTGAATACTCATGCAGATGACAAGACTCAGCTTGACTTGAATGCTGCATCAACTCTAGCCCACTCCCCAAATGGGAACAATTGGTTGACTCAGAACTCATCCCCTGCTGTCTGAATAATGGGCACATCAAGGTCTGGTCTCTCTGCAGCAGTAGCAGCAGAGGTTGGAGCAGATCTCATGAGCAAGCAATGAGTTCTGTAAATATTAAATCTGATGCTTTACAAATAGATCCTGAATACGACTTTGTGTCATGCTTGAAGCTATAAGATAAAGTAAATACTCAAAACCCTAAGCACTACAAACTCAGGTGATAATTAGAAATGAAATCCATTCGACTCATTTTTCTTTTATTTGCAAAATTGAATTAAATGTGTGTCTCTTTATGTCTGACAGCTGTTAGAAACTGTAAATATAATTCTTAACAGCTCACATAACACAGACATTAATAAACTAAGTCTTCGGAGCCTGCTTGTTATGAAATTCAATTGTCTTTTCTTGAAAAATGATCCTGGTAATGTCTTATTCCACCTCTGTGCATAATGCACTTTCTGATGTTTAAAATACAAATATGTCAATAAAAAAGGATCAGTATTGTTTTGTTTTTCCCTCAGACCCAAACATCAACTTTGAAACATAGAAAATCAGAGAGAGATCACAGCACAAGAACAAGATTTTCGGCCCATGATATCCCTACTGACCGCAATGCCCGTCCAAACTAATATCCCAACTGCCCATATATAGAGAGCTAGGGTGCCTAAGATTTTTTCACAGTGTTATGGTAATTTTGTGTATTGCACTGTGCTGCTGTCACAAGACAAATCAAAATTCATGACATATGTGAGTGATGATCAGCCTGATTCTGATATAGGTCTCTATTGTGGACTGGGAGTGGACAGGGGACAGGGAGAGGGTAATCACGGATGGGAAAAGGAGAATTAAGAGAGGAGGGAGTGGGAAGCACCAGAAAGATACTCTGTAATGTTGAATAAACCAGTTGTTTGGAATTTGATGACCTTGCCTGGTATCTCAGAGCGGGTTATCACTGCACATGTGCCACTCTCCCCACCCATCGACCCTGCCACTCCTTCTCTGCCATCTGTCCTATACCCCTGCTGTGGCACTCCATCCTAGCCATTCCCAACATCCTTTGCTTCCACCAGCTTTAGAAACGTGTTCTCTCACTCCACATTGACAAGTACAGTACTATGCAAATGTCTTAGGCACCCGAGCTATATATACTCTTCATTCTCTGCCTGATCTTGTGCATGAATAAATTCCTCTTAAGCATTGCTATTGTATCTCCTTCCAGCACTTCTCCTGCAGTACGTTCCTTCCAGGTGCAGTTCTATTCTCTAATCCAGGCAGCATCCACTTAAAACTCTTCTGCACCCCGTCCAAAGCCTCCACATCGTTCTGATCATGTGATGGCCAGAACTGCACACAACATTCCAAATGCAATCAAACCTAGTTATTATAGAGTTGCAACATGACTCCCCAATCTTTTACTCTACAAGCAGACCAGTGAAGGCAAGTAAGCCAAGTACGCTCTGTGCTTTCTTTACCACTCTATCTACTTGTGTTGATGATAAGGAAATCAGTTCTGAGCGTATTGATATGCTAGTATTGATTTTGAGTTAAAGGAAGAGGTAGTGTTGGGTTTATTAAGGTGGATAAGTCCTCATAGCCTAATGAGATATGCCCCGATTATTGAGCAGGCAAGAGAAGACATTGCTGGGACCTTGACCAATATTTTCAAATTCTGTCTTGCCACAGGCGAGGTCCCAGAGTTCTGGTGAGTAGTTAATGCTGCTCCATTATTCAAGAAGGAAACCAGGGATAATCCTGAAAACAATAGATCGGTGAGTCTCACATCAATTGTAGGGAAATTGCTGGAGAAAATTCTTAGGGATAGGATTTATGAGCATTTGGAGAACCATGGCCTAATTATGGAGATCCAGCATCTTGTGAGGGCAAGTTGTGTCTTACTAACTTGATTGAGTTTTTTGAGTAGACGATGCATGTGATTAATGAAGACAGGGCAGTGAAATTGAATTGAATTGATTTTATTTCTTACATCCTCCACATACATGAGGAGTAAAAATCTTTTTACGTTACATCTCCGTCTGAATGTGCAAAGTGAAACTTATAGTAATTTACAATAAATAGTATGTACAACAGGACAGTCAACATAGCATAGAAAGACAATTGTACCAGTGTGAATTCATCAGTCTGATGGCCTGGTGGAAGAAGATGTCCTGGAGCCTGTTTGTTCTGGCTCTAATGTTACAGTATTGTTTCCTGGATGGTAGTAGCTGGAACAGTTGGGGAGACTTGGGTCCCCAATGATCCTTCGGGCCCTTTTTCTGCATCTGTCACTGTATATGTCCTGAATAGTGGGAAGTTCACATCTACAGATGCGCTGGGCTGTCCGCACCACTCTCTGCTGGGTCCTGCGATTGAGAGAAGTACAGTTCCCATACCAGGCAGTGATACAGCCAGTCAGGATGCTCACAATTGTGCCCCTGTAGAAAGTGCTTAGTATTTGGGGACTTGTGCCAAACATCTTCAGCCGTCTGAGATGTAAGAGGCGCTGTGGTGCTTTGTTTCACCGCACAGCTAATATGTACAGACCACGTGAGATCTTCGGTTATATTTATGCTGAGGACCTGGCAGCTGTTCACCCTCTCATCTCCAGATCCATTGATGTCTATAGGAGTTAGCCTATCTCCATTCCTCCTGTAGTCCACAGCCAGCTCCTTTGTTTTTGCGACATTTGAGAGAGAGGTTGTTTTCTCGACACCACTGTGTCAGGGTGATGACTCCTTCTTTGTAGGCTGCTTTGTTATTATTTGAGATAAAGCCAATCAATGTACTGTTATCAGCTGTGGGTGGTGACACAGTCATGGGTATACAGGGAGTAAAGGAGGGGGCTTAGGACACAGCCCTGAGGAGCTCCTGTGTTGAGGGTCAGAGGGGCAGAGGTGAGGGAGCCCAGTCTTACCACCTGCCGACAATCTGACAGGAAGTTCAGGATCCTGCTACACAAGGCAGGGTGAAGGCTGAGGTCTCTGAGCTTTTTGTCAAGCCCGTAGGGAATTATGGTGTTGAATGCTGAACTGTAGTCCAGGAACAACATTCTCACATAAGCATCCTTCTTTTCCAGGTGTGTGAGAACGATATGTAGAGCTAAGGCTATTGCGTTAACTGTCGATTGGTTGTGTCAGTAGGTGAACTGTAGGGGTTCAGTGTGGATGGCAACATGCTGCTGATGTAGTCCTTGACCAGGCTCTCAAAACATTTGCTTATTATTGAGGTGAGAGTGACAGGACGCCAGTCATTCAGACATGTTACCTTGGACTTTTTGTGTACAGGAATAATGGTGGATGACTTGAAGCAGGAGGGCACTCTATACTGGGAGAGAGAGAGATATTGTCTACATGGGTTTTGGTAAAGTGTTTCAGAAGATCCCTCATGGGAGGCTCATCCAGAAGATTAAGGTACATGAGATCCATGGTGAAATGGCCTTTTTGATTCAGAACTGGCTTGCCCACAGAAGACAGAGTGTACTGGTCGAAAGGACTTACTCTAGCAGGAGTTCTGTCATTGGTTCCACAGGGATCTGTACTGGGACCTTTGCTGTTTGTGGTGTATATAAAAGACCTGAATGAAAATGTAGATGGATGGGTTAGTAACCTTGTGGATGATATGAAGATTGGCAGTGTTTTGGATAGTGTAGATGACTGGCGATGAATACAACAGGATATAGATCAGTTGCAGATCTAGGTGGAGAAATGGCATATGGAGTATGAATGAATGAATGAATGAATGAATGAAATTGATTTATTTTGGTCAGTACAAACATAACAAAAAGCATCATTTACAACAATGATTTCATAATGATGCTTTCATAGGACAAAATTACAACAAAAAATGTAGATGTTCTTTAAAACAGACCGAAAGGGTGTAGGCTGAAGCTACAGCTTTTTACGCCTACCCCTCTTACTTAAAACAACAACATATTTGGCGTCAATCATCACATCAAAAACAAAAAATTTCATAATCTTTTAACACAAAATCCAGTTCCAAATATCATTTATTTACATCACTCACATTCATTTTAAATTATGTATCTTATACTTGTTCATTAAATAATTTTAAAATATTTTTAAAACTTGTTAAGTGCAGAGCATGTTTTTAAATTCTTACTACAACTGTTCCATAGATTCACCTCTCTGACTGAAATACAATGATTTTTTAAATTTGTTTTTATCCTTCGTTTTTGAAATATACATGTTGCTCTCAAATCATGTTGACTTTCTCTCATTTTGAACAACCTTTGGATACTTTGTGGTAGCTGTCCATTTTTTACTTTATACATAATTTGTATTATTTTAAAATCTACAAAATCTCTGAATTTTAAAGCGTTTAGTTGAATAAATAGTGGATTGGCTGGCTCATAATAACTTGTCTTATTTACAATTCGTATAACTTTCTTTTGGAGTAGAAAAATTGAGTTTGTATTTGATTTGTATGTATTTCCCCATGCCTCTACACAGTCAGTCATGTATGGGACTATAAGTGATCAGTATAATGTACACAAAGATTCCTGATTTAAGAAATCTTGCGCTTTGTACAGTATTGTAATAGATTTGGACATTTTGCTTTGACATAATTTATTTGTGGTTTCCAGCTTAATTTACTATTACCACTCCTAAAAATGTTGTTTCAGATACCTTATGAATTTTAACATCACTTATTCTAAGTTTACTATATGAGATTGGTACACGGTTTCCAAATATTACGAATTTAGTTTTATTTAGATTCAGTGATAATTTGTTAGTATCAAACTATTTTTTTGTAATTTTTAGTTCTTTCTCCACTGTATCCAAAAGTTGTTTCAGATGTACCCCACTACAAAGTATAGTTGTATCATCAGCAAATAATATACATTTTAATGTTTGAGAGACCATACATATATCGTTTATGTACAAAATGAACAGCAATGGACCAAGCACTGAACCTTGTGCAACCCCACAAGTCACCCTCAAAAGATTTGAATTCGAGTTGTTTATATGTACATACTGATACCTGTCTTCCAAATAACTACCTAACCAGTCATGTGCCACCCCTCTAATACCATATCTTTCTAATTTTGTTAGTAATAGTTTATGGTCAATGGTTAATCTCCAGCTTTGTATATTGGAATGACCTTGGCTATTTTCATTTTATTGGGAAATTTTCCAGCAATCAAAGACTGATTACAAATACAAGTCAGTGGTTTCACAACACAGTCAATGATGTTTTTAATTAAATACATATCATATCCATTCCAATCTGTTGATTTCTTACTCTTTGATTTATATACTATATCAATTATTTCTTTTTCCTCAGTTGCTCTAATAAACATAGTGTTAGTGTTTATATTAATAATATTACTATTTACTCCATCTTTATTGCTGGGTTCAATAATTGATTTAGCTAAATTGGTTCCCACATTAACAAAGAAATCATTAAACCTATCTGCAACCAAATTAGTATCCTTTATTACCATATCATTGTTTGAATTAAAGTAATATGGGTAAATTGTTTTTCTTTTACCTTTTTAAATAATTTCATTTAAAACATCTACACGGACAGATGTGAAGTGTTGCAGCTTGGTAGGTCAAATGCAAAGAGACAGTACACAGTTAAGGGCAAGGTCCTTAACAGCGCTGATGAGCTGAGGGATCTTGAGTCAAACATCACAGCTCACTGAAAGTGACTACTCGGGTTGATAGGGTGATTGAGAAGGCATACGGTGTGGCGACCCACTTCCCTGCACACTCGAACCGGCTCACAAAGTGGCACGCGCCAGCATTGAGGCAGGTGCCAAAGAGGGCGTCAAGCCTGCTTCACCAGCAAGGGGAAAAGCCCGCGCGCGGGACGGGACTATGAATATGCGCCCCCTACAGTATTCCCGCCCGGGGAGGGCGGGATCAGGAAGGCTTTAAAGCGAGGCCGCGAAGTTTGAATAAACCTCTTTCACAACTGCAGCTCACCGACTACGTGTCGTTATTTCAGCGCTGTGTGTAGCACACCGCTACAATTGGTGACCCCAACGGCCCAAACGATGTTTGGACCGGAGATGAACGACACCACATCTGTTCATGCAGTTTCGTTAAAACTGCCAAGATTCTGGACGCTGCGACCTCACCTATGGTTCCAGCAAGCAGAAGCCCAATTCCACGTTCGGCAGGTAATCTCGGATGCCACACGTTACTACTACGTGGTGAGCTCCCTCGACCAGGAGACAGCCGCCCAGGTTGAGGAGTTCATACAGTCTCCCCCAGTGGACGGCAAATACACAGAATTCAAAGCCCTGCTCATAAGGACTTTCGGACTCTCACGGCGCGAGCGAGCTGCTCGCTTACTGCACCTGTATGGTTTGGGGGACAGGCCACCGTCGGCTTTGATGAACGAGATGCTGTCCCTGGCCGGCGGACACAAACCCTGCCTCATGTTTGAGCAGGTGTTCCTGGAGCAGCTGCCCGAGGACATACGCCTGCTGATGTCTGACGCGGATTTCAGCGACCCCCAGAAGGTGGCGGCCCGGGCAGACGTGCTGTGGAAAGCCAAGAAGGAGAGTGGGGCGTCCATCGCACAGATCACCAGGCCACACTCCCAGCAGCAAACCAGACCAGGCCCTGCCACAGAGCCCACTAACCCCAGAGGCAGGGGTGGGGAGACCAACGAACAATGGTGCTTCTACCACCAGCGGTGGGGCGCAGAAGCCCACCGCTGTAGCCCGCCCTGCAAGTTCCCAGGAAACGCCAAGGCCAGCCGCCACTGATGGCTACAGCGGCTGGCCATTGGGATAGCCTCCTGTATGTCTGGGACAAGCAGTCGGAACGCCGCTTTTTGGTCGACACCGGAGCCGAGATCAGCGTCTTACCTCCGACGAGTTACGACACCCACAACAGAGAACCAGGTCCCACCCTGAGGGCCGCGAACGGCAGCACAGTAAGGACCTACGGCACCCGTATGGTGCGGCTACAGTTCAGCTCCAGCCAGTTCACGTGGAACATCACACTGGCTGCAGTAGCCCAACTGCTCCTGGGAGAGGATTTTTTGTGAGCTCACAGCCTGCTGGTCGACCTGCCAAGGAAGAGACTGGTCCACGCCGAGACCTTTCAAACGTTCTCCCTGGCTGAAGCCCAGTTGCTGGCCCCACACCTAGACTCCATCACACTGTCCGACAATGACTTCACCAGGATCCTGGCGGATTTCCCATCGGTTCTGGCACCGCAGTTCACGGCAGCTATGCCCAGACACGGCGTACAGCACCACATCCCGACACAAGGACCACCCCTCCACACCTGTGCTCGGCGGCTTCCCCCGGACAAGCTCCAACTGGCGAAGGAGGAGTTCAAGAGGATGGAGGAATTGGGGATCATACGGCGGCCCGACAGCCCATGGGCCTCCCCCCTGCACATGGTGCCCAAAGCAACAGGGGGCTGGAGACCATGCGGCGACTACCGCAGGCTGAACGAGGCTACAACACCGGACCGCTACCCTGCGCTGTACATTCAGGACTTTGCAGCAAACCTGCACGGCGCACGGATCTTCTCCAAGGTAGACCTCGTCAGGGGATACTATCAAATCCCGATGCACCCGGACGACGTCCCCAAAATGGCACTCATCACCCCGTTCGGCATTTTCGAGTTCCTCTGCATGCCGTTTGGCCTGAAGAATGCCGCACAGACGTTTCAGCGGTTAATGGATGCAGTGGGACGCGACCTGGACTTTGCTTTCATCTAGTTGGACGACATCCTCATAGCCAGCAGTAGTCGTCAAGAGCGTCTGTCCCACCTCCGTCAACTCTACGCCCGACTGAGTGAATAAGGCCTGACAATCAACCTGGCCAAATGCCAGTTCGGGCTCAACACCATCGAATTCCTGGGCCACAGGATCACTAAAGACAATGCAATCCCTCTGCCCGCCAAGGTAGACGCGGTCCGCCATTTCTCCCGACCCAACCACAATCAAAGGCCTTCAGGAATTCGTGGGTATGGTAAATTTCTACCACCGCTTCCTCCCTTCAGCTGCCCGAATCATGCACCCCCTGTTCGCCCTGATGTCGGGTAAGGGCAAGGACATTACCTAGGACGAGGAGTCGGCCGCTGCTTTCATTAAAACCAAAGAAGCCTTGGCAAACGCCGCGATGCTAGTGCACCCCAGAACGGACGTCCCTACCGCCCTCACAGTGGACGCATCTAACACGGCAGTCGGTGGAGTGCTGGAACAACTCATCGAGGGTCGCTGGCAACCCCTGGCGTTTTTCAGCAAACACCTACGACCACCCGAGCTCAAATACAGTGCTTTCGACTGGGAACTGTTGGCGCTATACCTGGCAATCCGGCATTTCAGGTACTTCTTAGAAGGTAGGCCCTTCACCACGTTCATGGACCACAAACCGCTTACCTTTGCGTTCATGAAAGCATCTGACCCCTGGTCGTCCCGCCAGCAGCGACATCTGTCCTACATCTCCGAATACACGACGGATGTCCAGCATGTCTCGGGAAAGGACAATGTCGTGGCCGATGCCCTCTCCCGCCCTAACATCCAGGCCCTGTCCCAGGGGGTAGACTATGAAGTGCTGGTGGAGGCGCAGCAGGCGGACGAGGAGATCCCTAGTTATAGAACCGCAGTCTCCGGTTTGCAGCTCCAGGACCTCCCCGTAGGCCCAGGTGAGAGGACCCTACTCTGTGACGTCACCACCTGCCAACCCCGCCCCGTCGTCCCGGCAGCCTGGCGGCGGCGTGTTTTTGACTCTATTCACAACTTAGAGCACCCCTCCATCAGGTCAACTGTCCAGATGGTAGCCAACAGGTTTGTTTGGCACGGACTCCACAAGCAGGTCAGTGAAGGGGCCAAAACGTGCATGCACTGCCAAACAGCCAAGATGCAGCGGCACACCAAAGCCCTGCCGAAACAGTTCCACCCCACCCGCCAGCGTTTTGACCACATTCATGTGGATATCGTGGGCCCCTGCCAGTGTTGCGAGGAGCGCGGCACCTCCTCACTATCGTGGACCGGTTCACAAGATGGCCAGAGGCGATCCTGCTCACCGACACCACCTCCCGAATCTTGCGCCCGAGCACTGATTGCAACCTGGGTATCTCGCTTTGGTGTACCGGCCCACATTACCTCCGACAGAGGCACCCAGTTCACCTCCAGCCTGTGGTCAGCAATGGCCAGCCTTTTGGGGACACAACTGCACCACACAACTGCCTACCACCCACAGTCAAACGGACTAGTGGAACGTTTCCACCGTCACCTGAAGTCGGCTCTCATGGCCCGCCTCAAAGGGCCTAACTGGGTGGACGAGCTTCCCTGGGTCCTGCTCGGAATCCGCACGGCGCCCAAAGAGGGTCTGCACGCCTCATCGGCTGAGTTGGAGTACGGCCCACCCCTGGTCGTCCCAGGGGAGTTCATACCAGCACCAAGGGGGCAAGAGGAAGAACCCGCAGCAGTCCTGGGCAGACTACGCGAGAGGCTTGGTAACCTGGCCCCCATACCCACTTCACAGCATGGGCAGAACCCGACCTGCGTACCCAAAGACCTGCAAAACTGTAAGTTCGTTTTTGTACGACGGGGCGGACATCGGGCACCGCTACAGCGGCCCTACGAGGGGTCGTTTACGGTGATCAGAAACAACGGGTCCACATTCGTGCTGGACATTGGGGGGAAAGAGGAGGTTTTCATAGTGGACCAACTCAAACCGGCCCATGTGGACTTGGCACAGCCGGTCGAGATTCAGGCACCATGGCGCAGAGGCAGACCTCCCAAACAGAGTCCGACCTAGACTGAGGACATTGGGGGGTGTATCGCCGGTTCTGGGGGGGGGGGGGGTGGTTATGTGGCGACCTACTTCCCAGCGCACTCGAACCGGCTCACAAAGTGGCGCGCGCCGGCATTGAGGCCGGTCCCAAAGAGGGCGCCAAGCCTGCTTCACCAGCGAGGGGAAAAGCCCGCGTGTGGGATGGGACTGTGAATACGCGCCCCCTACAGTATTCCCGCCTGGGGAGGGCGGGATCAGGAAGGCTTTAAAGCGAGGCTGCGAAGTTTGAATAAACCTCTTTTCGCAACTGCAGCTCACCGACTACGTGTCGTTATTTCAGCGCTGCGTGTAGCACACCGCTACAATGGCATACTTTCATGTATTAGTAAAGGCAATGAGTTCAAAAGCCAGCAGTTATGCTGCTGCTTTATAAAACTCTAGTTAGGCTGCATCTGGAGTATTGCACATAATTCTGGTCACCCCATTGTAGGAAAGATGTCAAAGCTTTGGCGAGGGTGCAGAAGAGGTGTACCATGATGTTGTGGAAGCACATCTGAATGTTGCCTTGAACACAGGGCATGTGCTATAATGAGAGATTGGGCAAACTTGGGTTGCGAGAGTGAGGGGAGATCTGACAGAGGTTTATAAGATTGTGAGAGACATAGTTAAAGCAGACAGAAAATATATTTTTCCAAGTGTTGAAATGTCTAAAACCAGAGGGCATGCATTTAAGGTGAGAGGGGATCATTTCAAAGGAGATGCAAGGGGCATTTTTCAAACAGTGTGTGGTAGACACAGAAATAATAGAGATGTTTAAGAGACCTTTAGATAAGCGCATGAATGTGAGGAAAATGGAAGCATATGGATATTTTGTAGACAAAAGAGATTAGTTTAGTTAGTCATTTGATTGCTAGTTTAATTGGTTCACTACAACATTGTAGGCCAAAGAGCCTGTCCCTGTGTGCTATGTTCTCTATGTGATTATTATCTTGGTGAAAGTCTCTGGATGCTTTCGGCTTTGTTTCCCTTTGTTAATGTGTTACTAATAATGGAGCTTTACTGACACAGACTATCATATACATGAATACATGAAAAAGTTTCAGCCCTGCTGTTCGGATTGGGATGAAAGTTGAATAGTTAAGATGATTTTGATCTCTACCAAATGGAACAGGCATGGTGGTTGCACTCAACCAACTACAGAGTCAGTAATCACTGTCTCAGAAACTACTTAATTTGCTCAAGTTCTTGGGATGTTCTGTAGTTCCAATTTATACAACACATCCAACAGAACTGCAACAGGTGGGCCAGGGTGGATGTAAAGCTTGGAGCAGTGACAATGCTGACTTCACCCAATGTTGTGCAGAAGATAGTCCAATACACCATAGACACAACTCTCCTCCTGTTTGCACAAGAGCTGCTGCCTCATCGTCAAATATCTTGGACCTCATTAATATGTCTGTATGATAACAACTATGATACGTTACAGAAAGTCACAGTATAAGCCTAGGAGAAAAGAAATCCACAATAATGCTTTATTGTCTACACGACCCCCAATGGCATTTTATAACAATGCAGAGAGAGCTATTTGACTGACTGCATCCATGCTAGCTCCAAGCAAAGCAATTTCATCAGTCCCATTCCTGCTCTCCTTATTCCCTTGTAGAATGTCAGAGAGAAACAGCACAGAAACACAGGTCCTTCAGCCCACAATTTTCACACTGAGCATCAGCTTCATATTCAAACCAATCCTACATTAATTCCATTTTTCATTCCCCTCACACCCAGATTCTGCTACTCATCTATATTTACAGCAGCCAATGAACCCAGCAACCGACAAGTCTGGGAGGTGGGGGAAACCTGGAACTTTCAGGGGAATTTGCTCAGTCAAAGGGAGAACATGTTAACAGCATGCAAGCTCAAGACTAAGCCAGGATCACCATTCCTATGAGTTAGTGGCTCTATTAACTGTACCTTTATCTCTCTCACACATTCACATCAACTCCAACCAGATTCTGCCACACATTTACATGCTTAGAGCAGTTCACAACAGTCAATGAACCCAGCAACCCACAGGTCTTTGGGAGGTGGGAGAAAACTGGAGCATTGAGAACTCACTCAGTTGCCCTGTGGGGGGGCGTGGCTTATTCTGCTTGTCAAAGGCTCCTTCCATTATGATTGGCTATCTTAGAAACAGCAGCTGCTCTTCCCATTGGTTGCTCTCTGGTGTCCAGTTTCAAATATTCTGGATATAAAGAGTAGCACATGTGGGAGTTTCTCTCTCTCCCCCCTTTGTCTATGGCACGCTGCACAAAACCAGTGGAAAGGTATGCTCCGCACGTGCTCTTAACTAAGTGCCTGTTTGTGCAACTTCAAGTCAAGTCACTTTTTATTGTCATTTCGACCATAACTGCTGGTACAGTACACAGTAAAAATGAGACAATGTTTTTCAGGACCATGGTGCTACATGAAACAGTCCACAAACTACACTGAACTACATGAAAACAACACAGAAAAAAAACTACACTAGTCTACAGACCTACCCATACTGCATAAAGTGCACAAAACAGTGCAGGCATTACAATAAATAATAAACAAGACAATAGGCACAGTAGAGGGCAGTAAGTTGGTATCAGTCCAGGCTCTGAGTATCGAGGAGTCTGATGGCTTGGGGGAAGAAACTGTTACATAGTCTGGTTGTGAGAGCCCGAATGCTTTGGTGCCTTTTCCCAGATGGCAGGAGGGAGAAGAGTCTGTATGAGGGGTGCGTGGGGTCCTTCATAATGCTGTTTGCTTTACGGATGCAGCGTGTGGTGTAAATGTCTGTAATGGCAGGAAGAGAGACCCCAATGATCTTCTCAGCTGACCTCACTATCCGCTGCAGGGTCTTTCAATCCGAGATGGTGCAATTTCCAAACCAGGCAGTGATGCAGCTGCTCAGGATGCTCTCAATACAACCTCTGTAGAATGTGATGAGGATGGGGGGTGGGAGATGAACTTTCCTCAGCCTTCGCAGAAAGTAGAGACGCTGCTGGGCTTTCTTTGTTATGGAGCTGGTGTTGAGGGACCAGGTGAGATTCTCCGCCAGGTGAACACCAAGAAATTTGGTGCTGTTTACTATCTCTACCGAGGAGCCGTCGATGTTCAGCGGGGAGTGGTCGCTCCGTGCCCTCCTGAAGTCAACAACCATCTCTTTTGTTTTGTTCACATTCAGAGACAGGTTGTTGGCTCTGCACCAGTCCGTTAGCCGCTGCACCTCCTCTCTGTATGCAGACTCATCGTTCTTGCTGATGAGACCCACCACAGTCGTGTCATTGGCGAACTTGATGATGTGGTTCGAGCTGTGTGTTGCAGCACAGTGATAGGTCAGCAGAGTGAACAGCAGTGGACTGAGCACACAGCCTTGTGGGGGGGGGGGGGGGGCCGTGCTCAGTGTGATGGTGTTGGAGATGCTGCCTCCGATCAGGACTGACTGACGTCTCCCAGTCAGGAAGTCTAGGATCCAGTTGCAGAAGAGAACTTGGGAAGAACAAATGTTTGGTCGAATTTTTACTGTTTTTAAATGAATGAGCAATATATTTGTTCACAGTCAGTGGTTTCTGTCTCACTCACCAAACCCATGAACCTGATTCAATATTATATCAGTCAAAGGGAGGACATGCAAACTCCACATAGACAGCACCCAAGATCAAGACTGGATCACTAATACTATAAGTTAATGGCTCAGCTCACTGCACCACCTTCTTTCTGCCATTAACTTAAAATTAGCGTAATTGACAATTTCCAATTAAGGTAACACCAAGTCTTTGTGACTTGGATGAAAGTGGAGCACCTAGATGAAGCCCACAAATACAGCATACATACTCTGCACCCAAGTTTAAGATCGAACCTGGGTCCCTGGAGTTGTGAGGCAGGCCCAGTAAAGTGCTTCAGCACAGTATTGCCCTACTGAGTGACTGCATCATAACCCAGTAAGATCTTTGAGAGAGCGTATTTTCTTATGCATTGCCTTTCAGTGAGTGGAGCTGCTCACAAAATAATTCTGGTATCCAGATGTAGGGTTTCAATTCTTAGCATTGACAGTTCCTTAACCTCCAACAAATACTACTTAAACCACAGAGATCCTCTAGAACATTGTGTGTTTCTTCAGATTCCAGCATCTGCAGTTTATTGTATCTACTGTGCTCCAAAAATATGCTTGGTGGATATGGCTTTCTATTGAATGGCCTTTCATTTCTCCCCTCCCCTTTGCTGCCTCTTCCTACCTCTTCTAGACAGCTCAGTTCATCAGGTTATCTCCTGATTATAAAATATTCAGTAAATAAGGCAAAATTAAACCTGCAGATATTAGAAATCTAAAACAAGAAGAAAAATGCTACAAGGTGTCAACAGGTCTGAGAGCCTTTATGGTGAGAGAGGCACAGTAAAGAATTCTAGTTTGCCTTTGGTCAGAAATACTCAGGAGGGCAGTCGGCGTCTGTGCAAAGAGAACGAAATACTGGCTGACTTGCGTAGCCAAGGTTAAACTAGAAAGCGTGTGATCAGATTCACCAGGATGTTACTTGGACTTGGAAGCCTGAGTTACTAGGAGAAGTTGTGTGGACTATGACTTTGTTTCTTGGAACGGAGGAGATTGAGGAATGACCTGATAAAGATATAAAGTATGAGAGCATGAGTAGTAAATATGTGGTTCCTTTAATCAGAATTCCCAATATCTCTGTTTGGTTGAATCCTAAATCACACTGACCCTAGATGTATATTGTTTATGAAAGGGGGTCTTTTCACCACTGAGTTCTGTGGACATTAGCAGAGTTAGCTAATGAGCCGAGTTTGTACATGAGCCCTTGAGAGGGTTACGTGTATGTAACCAGATGACCGTTGGATATCATTTTTTTATGTTAAAGTGCTCTTGTGTATTCATCCTGGTAATGCTAATATAGCTGCCTTTAAGAAAAAACAGTGATGTCATTATCCACGTGTGGAGTAGAAAGAAGAGTTGCAAGGTTCTAGAAGGATGTCAAATGCTAGTTGTATGGTGAGGAAAGGAGAATAATATTTGATAGTATCCATATAACTTCATTTACAGTTGTTTGCAAATCTAGAATATCAGTAATTTGACATGTTTTACATGTGGATGCTTTAGGTATTTACGAGTAAGGTGTCGGCACTGGATAGCATGGTTGTGCGGGGTACCTTATCAGCCTAGTAGGTTAGACTTTTTACTCATTTAAACTCCAAGGCAACATATTGTAAAAATTTATTTTTGTCTTTCTTTATTGTTTCATGACCTAATGTGAATGTAACAGAGTAACGAGTATGTTTTAATCTCTGTTTACGTAGCATGAGAGAGGAGAACTCCTTTCAGGGTCTAGCCTATATGTGTTTGGAAGTTAAGCACGTGTGTGCCAAAGTGAGTATATCTCTTAGTTAAGATAAGATGTATTTATTCATATTATTGATGTTGTGTATAAGGTACAGGGTTGGTGGGATTCTAATGTTTGTATTGTTTTATTTTAGAATTGCCACTACCATATTGGTTTTGTATATTTTATTTCCTTTATTTTCATACTACATCTGTAACAAGGGTGTGGTCTGAAAATAAACTGAGATTGTGACAGCAGGTACTGTGTTTTTTTTTAAATTCATTTTGTCGTTTTTATTTTTCCTGCATTAAAACATCTAAAACAGATAAAGGAATTAAAGACCGGAAAAAGTATTTGTTGTCCTACGTGCATATTTTTCCCAATCTACAAAATGTAGAAGTGAGGCAAAGCAGCCGTGAGGTCATGGACCCTATACAGACTACAAAGGAAGAGGGGATCACTGTCTCGAGACAAATTAGGGTGGAGAAATCCTCAGGACCTGACAAAGTGTTCCCTTGAATATTTGGATAATCAGAGACTGATTAGGGATAGTCAGCATGGCTTCATGCAAGGTATGTTGTGACTAACCAATCTTATAGAGTTCTTTGTGGAAGTTAGCAGGAAAATTGATGAAGGCAAGTGGATGTTGTCTAAATGGACATTAGCAAGGCATTTGACAAGGTCCCACATGGGAGGTTGGGCAAGAAGGTTCTGTCACTTGGCATTCAAGATGAGGTAGTAAATAGGATTAGACATTGACTTTATGGAAGAAGAGGGTTGCCACTCTGACTGGAGGCCTGTGACTAGTGGTGTACTGCAGGGATTGGTGCTGGGGCTGTGTTGTTTGTTATCTATATCAATGACCTGGATGATAATGTGGTCAACTGGATCAGCAAATTTGCGGATGACATCAAGATTGGGGGTGTAGTGGACAGCGAGGAAGGCTACCAGTGCTTGTAGCAGGATCTGGACCAGCTGTAAAAATGGGCTGAAAAATGGCAGATGGAATTTAATGCAGACGAATGTGAGGTGGTGTACTTCAGAAGGACCAACCAGGGCAGGTGTTGCACAGTAAATGGTAGGGTACTGAGGAGTGCAATAGACCAAAGGGATCTGGGAATACAGGTCCATAATTCATTGCAAGTGGTGGCACAGGTAGAATGGATCTTAAAGAAAGCTTTTGGCACATTGGCCTTCATAAATCAATACATTGGGTACAGGAGATGGAATGTTATTTTGAAGACATTAGTGAAGCATAATTTAGAGTATTGTGTGCAATTTTGGTCACCTAAATACAGGAAAGATGTAAATAAGGTTGAAAGAATACTGAGAAAATTCACCAGGATGTTGCCAGGACTGGAGTGTCTGAGTTATAAGGAAAGATTAAATAGATTAGGACTGTATTCCTTGGAACGTAGAAGACCGTGGGGAAATTTGGTAGAAATATGCAAAATTATGAGGAGTATGGACAGGGGAAATGCAAATATGTTTTTTCCCTCTGAAGTTGGATGAGACTACAACTAGAGGTCATGGGTTAGAGGTGAAAGGTGAAAAGTTTAAGGGGAACCTGAAGGGAAACTTCTTCACTCAGAGGGTCATGAGACTGTGGAACAAGCTGCCAGCCCAAGTGGTTCATACAAGCTTGATTTCAAAGTTTAAGAGAAGTGTGGTGCATGGATGGCAGGGGTATGGAGAGCTATTGTCCACTTGCAGGCTGATGGGAATAGACACTTTAAATGATTCAGCATGGACTAGATGGGCGAAAGGGCCTGTTTCTGTGCTGTACTTTTCTATGACTCTATAATAAGATGAAATTATATCGCCTTTTTCCAAAGGAAGGGATGTTAAAAACATAAGGACATAGGTTGAAGATCAGAGATAAGAGATCTTTAATGGACATTAGGAACACCTTCTTCATGTAAGTAGTGGTGCGTATTTGGCATGAGCTACCAGAGCACAATGGCAATATTTTAAAATCATCTGGGTAAGTACAGTAAATGGATAGGAGATGTTTAGCAATGGACCACATACGGATAGATGGGACTAGCTCTTTGGGTGACACAATCAGCATGGATGAGTTGGGCTGAAGGGCCTGTTTCTATACTATGATGACATGCATAGCTCGATGATGATTCACTTCACTGAAGCACAATGTCGCAGTCACACAGCACAGAAGAGGCCCTTCAGCTCAATGCATCACATTTTCCATCAACCATACATTCATACTAATCTTATTTTATTCTCCCCACATTCCCTCATCAACTGTCACCCCTATCACCCCCAATGACTGTCCAATTCTATCACTCAACCACACACTCAGGGCATTCAAAGCAGCCAATTAATTTGCAACCTACCTTCTTTGGAGGAAACTAGAGTACTGTATCTAGGGGAAACCCAAACACCCTCAGGGAAATTGTGCAAACTGCACACTGACAGTATCTGAGACCAGGATCAAACGCATCTCTCTGGAATCATGAGGTAGCAACTCTACAGGCTGTGTCATTTTGGGTAAAATTTAGAGAAAAAGAATGAGTTTCAAGTTGCAGAAAGAAAAGTTATGGAGGGGGTGGAGACAGAGAATGAGCAAGAAGGCTTGAGATTGAGTGGAAAGCAGAAACGAATGAGTGAAAGAAAGATAATAGTCAAGGCTGAGAGACAATTGGAAAGGAATTGTTACAATAATGAGAGTAAGTCTGGAGGAGGTATAATAAGGGATTCTGAAATTATTAGAAAAACAAAAGAATAGGTGATTTTAGTGTGAAATGCAAACAAAAAGCTGAACTTGTCAAATATTCAAAAAGGTTTGAACTCAGTGGCAAGTCTGAATACCTATAATGTACTTAGTCAGAAGATGAAGTGATTGTTTCAAATTATGCTTGGCTTCTTTGGAACAGATTGAGAGAGCAGATAAAGAGGGGTCAAAGTGGGAAAGAGATGAACAATTAAAGTGACTACCGAAGAGAAACTTGGATCATATTGAAGACTGAATGGAGCTGAATGACATGAGATTCACCGTGTACTGTTTTGTTTACCATTGTCATGGATGCTGCTTTGTTAACCGCTAAGGAAAAAGATGCAGTTCGGGAAGTGGCTTTATCCCTGTCTCCTCGTTTCCCTATCATTCCACAGATTAAATGACGGACCACTGCAGTCTCATGCCACCTCATGACTGCCAGCAAGAGGTGGCGGCTAAAATTTAGATTTAAAACGCAGGCACAGCATCCTTCAAAATTCCAACATTCTCAGAAACATTCTCCATCAGCACATCTCCTTAAACCACTTCTTTTACAATCCACATCACACCAGAACTAATTGGAAATCTTTGTCAGTGGCACAGGGATGGGGCCCTCCTGCTCCTAAACACAAGATTCCTCCTACAGATTCCACACGGAATGCTTGCCTGAGTTTCACAGTCCAGCTTGGTAGCAAGAGATTTAAGCCAACATTTCTCACCAATTCATGACACAATTCTCCTCTGCACGCTTCAGGGTACACAGTCTTCACATCCTATTAGAGTTGATGGGGCAAACGGCACTAGAAATATGTGCATACTTCACGTACAAAATTCCAGCAAATCTGAAGCTGCAGTCTCCAAGCTGCGATGACATGGAGCTGAATTTCATAGCTTACAATTAAAATCGTTCTTACTAAGCATTTATGTTTTATTTCAGCAAGTTGTTAACGTGAATAAAAATGTTAATGGAACACATAAGGCAGCAGTCCTGTGGAAACTCTACATTGTAATACTTGGAAATAAAAATGAAAACACTAATGATAGTCATGGGACTGAAATAAGTGAGAAAGGAGGAAAAAGATCAATGATAACTTTCCCACATTAATGGAAAATTAGATTAAATGTTCTCATCTATGATTTAAACTTAAATTATTGTATGCTATACCTTCAGTCTTCCAGGATACTTGAAGGACACAGTAAGGTATTTGGAAATAGTGATAAACTGTGTAGTGCTGGTAACAGCTTTATCCTAATGCACATACGCTCACAGCCAGCATCTCACAAACAAACTGTGCTACAAAAACAAGCTTGAGTTTAAATGTGCGACCAGCTGTGAGCATTAGGTGGGCTGGGTGGAGAGGTGCTGGTACAAGTGCAGTGTGTTAACAGGGCATGCAAAATATAATAATTATAATATCACCAGCACATTCACCATCACTCATCAACAGATGTGTGACGTGGACCTACAGAAGTTCGCAGCTCCAACATTTAACAGGCAATTAAAGTGATTGCACTGGAGAGGGAGTGAGTGCAGAGGAGAGTCACTAGGATGTTGCCTGGGGTTTCAGTTCTCAGGAGAGACAGGGCTTGTTCTGCTTAGAGGAGGAGAGGTTGAAGGAGGGTCACATTGAAGTGTATGAAATGATGTAGGATGCAGATGTAGTTAATAGTAGGAAACATCTTTCAACAGCAATGTGTATAAAATCACTTGTAACGAATAAAAACCTCAGAAGGGATCTGAGGAGGAATATTTTTACCCAAATAATGATTGGAATCTGGAACACGATGCCTGAGGGGGGTGGTGGAGGCAAAGGCTCTCACAGCATTTAAGATGGTCCCAAGTAGCAGTTGAATCACCCAGGGTGACTTGGCTACGGTTATGTGCTGGAACATGGAATTCAGGTAGCTATGGATCCAGTGGGTCAAAGGAACAGTTTCTCTGCAATATCCTTCAGTGACAGATGAAGGAGTTAATGACTGGGAAGCAAGTTTCTGAATGAGATGAGTAAGATCATGAGGGGTATAGTTAGGGTGAATAAATACAGTCATTTTTTCCCCAAGGAAAGTGAATGAAAAACGGGCAGGCCTAGATTTTAGGTGAGAAGGGAAAGATTTAGAAGGGAACTCAGAAAGAAGCACGATAAAGGTTGGTGCTTATGTGGAATCAACTCTCAAAGGAAGTGGCTGGGGCAGGTAAATTAATAACATTTTAAAAGAAACTGGACAGGTGCTTGGATAGCAGGTTTATTTATTTATTTAGAGGTACAGGCCAGAAGACACCATTCTGCCCTTCAAGCTGCACTCCCCAGCAACCTTGATAACTCTGATTTGACCTTAACCTAATCTTGGGATAATTTCCAATGACCAATTAACCAACCTGGTATGTCTTTGGATGGGGGGGGGTTGGAGAACCACAGGACCCAGAGAAAACCTTTTCATTTAAAAAATCCTTTTATTAATTATTATTGAAGATTAACAAAAAAGATACATTAAGTCAATATGTCATTATATACAATGAAGAATTAAATTAGCAAATAACTGATTAACAAAGCAAAGCAATATATCAATAATAATAAGAGAAAATAAAGTGTTAAGAGTATTTTTTTTGACAGAGAAAAAAGAACCCCCACTAACTAAAAACCCCTACTAACTGAAAAAAACAAAAAAAAAAAAAAATCGCATTGGGAGCACAACCCCGGAGCTATACATCATACAAGCTTCCACAGAAAAAAAATATCAATCCGCCAACTCAAATCCACTAAAAAAAAATTGGAAGGAAATTAACTCAAATCAAATGATAGTAGTGGGCGAATGAACCCCACCTTTTCTCAAAATCAAATCGAGGATCGAAAGTTCGACTTCTGATTTTCTCCAAACTAAGGCATAACATCACCTGAGAGAACCATTGTATCAAAGTAGGAGCAGAAGCATCTTTCCATTTCAACAAAATAGCCCTTCTAGCCAGACCCAGAGAAAACCTACGTACTCCATGTGCAGGACGTACAGAGACTCCTTACAGAGGATGCTGGGAATGAACTCTGAACTCCAATGCCCCAAGCTGTAATAGTGTCACGCTAACCACTATTGTACTGTGGCACCCTTAGTTCAGAAAGGTATGGGGTGAACACAGGTAAATGGCTAACTTGGTCGATATGGATGAGTTTGACTGAAGGGCCTGTTTCTATGCTGGATTACTCTGTGAAGTCCTGAATGGGGAAGCCAGCCCTACCCTGGACATGCTGCAGAGCCCATAAAGAAGAGTTCCTTGATACTGAAAGCATGCTGATGATCTTGCACATTTTGATGTGCAGAATGATGTGCCAGAGGTGTACTGAAATTCAGTGTAGCCACTACAAAGGCATGGTGAGCAAAGCTCACAGTTCTCAGTCCTGTGAAACAGCTTCTTGAACATTTCACCAGTGGAATGTTGGAGGATGAAGCATTAGCGGAATTGCTATATTGCAAGGAAACATGGAGTCACTATTGGCAGAGTTAAAAACAGAACAATAACATATCCTGAGTGTATTTGCTGCATATGATCTGACTGAAGCATATTTTTGGAAAAACAAAACAATAGTGTGAACGGAGCGTCAATTTTTAAATTGGCACCTGTAACTGTTTTGCCCTTTCAGCTGTCATGGTGTACTTGTCCTCTTCCAATGGTAAAATTGGAGAAGCCAAAAGACTTTAAATTTGAAAATGACATTTCAGTGCTGCCTTGAAAATTAACATTCTACCTATGATGATTAGACAGCAGAGACAATCTCATGGGTAATATTCTCAAGGGCAGGTTTGTTCGAGCTGTTGGGGAAGGTTTAAATTAATTTGACAGGGGGGTGGGAACCAGAGTGAAGGGACTCAGGATAGGATGGATGGCAAAAAGGCAAAGATAGCATGCAATCAGACTGTCAGGAAGGGCAGACAGATGATACGACAAAATTGTGGCAGCAGGGTGAGCATCAGTGCATTAGGGATGCAGAATCAAAAAGGGTAGAAAATACAGTAGTGTTATATCTCAATGCATGGAGTGTAAGAAATAAGATGGATGATCTTATTGTACTATTACATGTATGATATTGTGGCCATCACTGAATCATGGCTGAAGGATGGTTGAAGTTGGGAGCTGAATGTCCAAGGTTACACATTATATCGGAGGGATAGGAAGGTAGGCAGAGGGGGTGGTGTGGCTCTGCTGGTAAAGAATGGCATCAAATCAATAGAAAGTTGTGACATGGGATCAGAAGATGTTGAATCCTTGTGGGTTGAATTAAGAAATTGCAAGTGTAAAAGGACCCTGATGGCAGCTATATACAGGCCTCCCAACAGTGGCTGGAATGTGGACCACAGATTACAAAAGGAAATAGAAAAGGTATGTCAAAAGAATAATGATATGATAGTCATGGGAGATTTTAACTTGCAGCTTGGTTGGAAAAATTAGGTTGAGTGAGTTTGTTGAATATCTATGAGATAGCTTTTTAGAGCAGTTTGTCATTGAACCTACTAGGGGATCAGCTATACTGGATTGGATGTTATGTAATGAACTGAAGGCAATTAGAGAGCTTAAGGTAAAAGAACACTTAGGAGGTGTGATCACATGAGTGAGTTCAACTTGAGATTTGATAGGGAAAAGTAAAGTCTGATGTAGCAGTATTTCAGTGGAGTAAAGGAAATTACAGTGGTATCACAGAGGAGTTGGCCAAAGTAAATTGGAAGGAGATGCTGGCAGGGATTTCAGCAGAGTAGTAATGGCATGAGTTTCTGGGAAAAATGAGAAGGTGCAGGATAATAGAGTTCCAAAAATGAAGAAATACTCGAATGGCAAAATAGTACAGCATGTCTGACAAGGGAAGTCAAAGCTAATGTAAAAGCAAAAGAGAGGACATACAACAAAGCAAAAATTAATGGGAAGACAGAGGATTGGAAAGCTTTTAAAAAGTTAAAGAAAGCAACTAAAAGAATCATTAGAAGGGAAAAGATGAAAGCTTTTTTAAGTATGCAAAAAATAAAGGGTGAAGTGTGAAGCGTGTGAGGGAAGAGAAGTGAGTGCAGTTACTATTAGAGGGAAGAAGGTGCTCTAAAAGCTGCAAGACCTAAATGTACATAAACCACCCAAACCAGATGAACTGCACCCTAGGGTTCTGAAAGAGGTAGTGTTAGAGATTGTGGAGGCATTAGTAATGATCTTTCAAAAATCATTGGACTCTGGCATGGTGCCAGAGGACTAGAAAATTGCAAATGTCACTTCACTCTTTAAGAAAGGAGGAAGGCAGCAGAAAAGAAGTTATAGACCAGTTAGACTGACCTCAGAGATTGGGAAGATTCTGTAGTCAATTATTAAGGATAAAGTTATGGAGTACTTGGTGACACAGAACAAGATAGGACAAAGTCAGCATGGTTTCCTTAAGGGAAAATCTTGAAGGACAAACCTGCTGGAATTCCTTGAGGAGATTACAAGTAGGATAGATAAAGGGAATGTAGTGGATGTTGTGTATTTGGACTTTCAGAAGTGCTTTGTCAAAGTGTCACACATAAGGCTGCCTACCAAGTTAAGAGCCCATGATATTACAGTAAAGTTACTGGCATGGTTAGTGTGTTGGCTGATTACTAGGAGGCAGCGAGAGGGAATTCAAAGGATCCTTTTCTGGTTTTCTGCCAGTGACTAGTGGTGTTCTGCAGGGTCAGTGATGGGACTGCTTCTTTTGATGCTGTATATCAATGATTAAAAAGATAGAATAGATGACTTTGTTGCCAGGTTTGCAGATGATACAAAGATTGGTAGAGGGGCTGGTAGTGCTGTGGAAACAGGTAGGCTGTAGAAGGACTTAGACAGTTTAGGAGAACGGGAAAGAAATACAATGAAATACATGGCAAATGAAATACAATGTTGGAAAATGCATGGTCATGTACTTTGGTAAAAGAAATAAATGTGCAAATTATTTTCTAAGTGGGAAGAAAATCCAAAAATCTGAGATGCAAAGGGACTTGGGATTCCTTGTTCAGAACACCCTGAAGGTTAATTTGCAGATAGAGTTGGTGGTGAGGAAAGCAAATGCAATATTAGCATTCAGTTCAAGATGTCTAGAATACAAGAGCAAGGATGTGATGCTGAGGCTTTATAAGACACTGGTGAGGCCTCACCTTGAGTATTGTGAACAGATTTGGGCTCCTCATCTAAGAAAAGATGTGCTGGCATTGGAGGGGATTCAGAGGAGGTTCACAAGGATGATTCGGGGAATGAAAGGGTTATCATACAAGGAATGTTTGATGGCTCTGAGTCTGTACTTGCTGGAATTTAGAAGGATGAGTGGAGATCTCATTGGAACCTTTCAAATCTTGAAAGGCCTAGACAGAATAGATGTTTCCCATGGTGGGGGAGTCTAGGATAAGAGAGCACAGCCTCAGGACAGAGGTGTGTCCATTTAAAACAGAGATGTGGAGAAATTTCTTTAGCCAGAGGGTGGTGAATTTGTGGAATTTGTTACCACAGGCAGCTGTGGAGGTCAGGTTGTTGGGTGCATTTAACACAGAGATTGATAGGTTCTTAATTGGCACGGCATCAAAGATTATGGGGAGAAGGCTGGGGAGTGGAGCTGATGAAGGGAAAAATGATTAGCCATGATTGAATGGTGGAGCAGACTCGATGGACCAAATAGCCTAATTCTACTCCTCTGTCTCATAGTGAAGTGCGTGTGTCAATGGGAACTGGTGTTCCAGTGTGTTGGCACATCCTCCACTCACATCCTACCCTCCTGCAGTGCAGATGAGATTTTAGTCCAATGACTAAAATGCTTTTAACCCAATTGGTTTATAACCTACTATAGATATTATCTGCAGACTGCATACAAGTCAGACCATATTCAAAAAGCACTTCACTCCATAGTTTGTTTCAAATTAACAACAGACCAAAAATGTTTATTATTTGATAATGTAAGTATAGTCAACCAAAATATGTTGTGCAGACCCACAGTGCTTCATATCTGTCTATTACTGGAATACAAAGATGTAATTTAATAATGGTACAATTAAACAAAACTGCAGCAAGTTAATATCAAAATACAGACAAATGATCAACAAAATAACTGCAAACACGAGTTGCACACAATCAAGGGTTAGTGAGGTAATAGGAGCCTGGTTTCGTGGAAAGGGACATAGTCATGCAAATCAAAACACCAAATTAATATTGTCCTAAAGGCACTTTATCAAAATTATTTTGAGCAGACAACTGGTTATTGTGCCTTAACATCTGTCTTGTCTGCATGCTTCACTGCACTTCACCCTGGCTACAACAGTTGTATTAACAGACTCATCTTCTTTTCAGTTCAGTACTGGAAGTTACACACAACCTTTGCTCTGTAAAAGGTTGAACGTCATTGTCTGCAGGGGAGAGCAGTCCCTCAGCAGCTCATCTCACTGCCCAGTATCATTAACAATCTCTGCACAGCCTGGCATCTGATCCAGACACAAAACAAAACACTGTCACAGGATGGCTGTATTTGGCACCAATATTTGGGAACAATGACCATTTCTTTATTTGTCTAAATATCAACCAACAAGCATGGATCTGCACTCCATCTGAGTCAATAAAACAGAGCTTGTTTTCCTACTACAACTAAATATGCAGCTGAAAACTGTCTCTAACCAAACTAATGCCACTGGCGAAAGATTCTGTATATTTCAGAAAACATGTAATCCACAGACAAAACACTGTAAAATCCTCTGAGATATAATTGCATTTCTGTGGAGGAATGTTCCTGTTATGTGGGAGGTTAACTTCCATTCCTTTGAAGACTTTGCCATAATGCTATTTCTGTTCTGTGAAAATTGAGAAACAATTAATTATTGTAATATATCCAATTAAATATATGATGTTTTTCACATTCCTGAGCTATTTCTCTTTTTCTTGTGGATTCCATGACTGAAAGATGTGTCAGAAAGTTGTTTATGAATGTAAATTCAATAGTGTGTGTGTGTGTGTGCCCTTAACTCCTGGTGGAGTCGTCGGGGGTACCGTGTACAGTGTGATTTGGGCATCTGAAACCCAGCGGAGCCCATCCCTCTCCAGGTTTTTTTTTACGAGGTGGAGTTGCTAGCTCAACACTCAACCCAGGCACAGATGGGGAGTGTGCAAGGGAGCCGGCTGGATTTGAACTCGGGACCTCTCGCCCCGAAGTCCAGCGCTGAAGCCACTACGCCACCAGCCGGTAAATTCAATAGTGCAGTGCCATTATTATTTGTCACCAAATTTTAGATTAAAATTTGCAGAGTTATCATAATAGCTACTGCAACAATGAATAACAATTTTCCTATGTCACATACACATCTGCCTTACAAGGAAAGCCAAGAAGTTTATAATTCCTATTCATTGGATGCCTGATGTCACAATAGATAGTGAATGCACCCAAAAGAAATGTTTCACACACATACACAGTTCAGTTACACTAATTTAAAGTTACCTGTAAAACAAAAATAAAGCAAGACAGTGAACATCTCATGATAGAAAACCTTTCTGGGACAGATGAACAGAAAAGAGGAGTTTTAAAGTTATAATTTAGACCATAAAACCATAAGATATAGGAGCAGAATTAGGCCAGTTGGTCCATCAAGTCTGCTCCGCCATTTCATCATGGCTGATCCAAATTTCCTCTCACTGCCTTCTCCCCATATTCATTTATGCCCTGACCAATCAAGAATCTATGAACCTCTGCCTTAAATATACATACAGACTTGGCCTCCACAGCTGCCTGTGGAAAAGAATTCCACAGATTCACCACTCTCTGGTTAAAGAAATTCCTCCTTATCTCCATTCTAAAAGGAACACTTTCTATTCTGAGGCTAGGACCTCTGGTCTTAGACTCTCCACCATAGGAAATATCCTCTCCACATCCACTCTATCAAGGCCTTTCACCTTTCAATAGGAATCAAGCAGGTCACCTCTCATTCTTCTGAATTCCAGTGAATGCAGGCCCAGAGCCATCAAACATTTAATTTAACTTAGCTGTCACTTTGTTTGTGAAATGGTAAACAAGTTCCCCACTGGTGGTAGTTGCTGAGTTAACTAGGTGCCTAGGTTCAGGACACAGAAGGGTCTTACAGACAAGTGTGGTACATTACATGGAATCCAGTATGGATTGCTGCTTCTTCAGAGTAAGAGACCTGGGACGTGTGACTGGAGCTTGTTTGTAGTGGGAAAAGAAGTGCTATTCTGATACTTTCTGCTTTTAGAATTGATTTAATAAATGGACACAACAGGAGATGTTAGGCCTGTGTAAATCACCAGCTGAAGTGCGCTAGAATTTCAGAACACATCCTATGGACAACTACAGCTGGATGAACTAGGACATCAGCTGATGCTTTGTTTCATTGCTCAGAAATTCATGGACAGCATGTTTCAGAAGACGGAGGGAAGAAGTAACTTCCAGATAGACAAGAATGAGCAAGAATGTGGTTCAGGTCTCTTGCTTCCCAATCAATATTCAGTTCCAAGCAGTAATGGAGAAGGATTCTCCTCGAGAGTGCAATCAGGAGTAGAACCTTAGTTTAGTGATTTCCAATTAATTGGGACACATCGGGACCAATACATTTTGGCCCAATTAGGCGGCTGCCTCAAAGAGTCAAAGTTGCATGGAAATAGTTTAAAAAAGACAAATTACCATGTAAATGAGTAACAAATTATGTATTTAAATGAGATACAGAACAAATTTGAAACATGTATTAGTTCCTAATAGTTATCAATAGAGGAACACATACAGTACAAGAAAGTTAATGGCATGCTGGCCTTTATAACAAGAGGAATTGAGTATAGGAGTAAAGAGGTCCTTCTGCAGCTGTACAGGGCCCTGGTGAGACCCCACCTGGAGTATTGTGTGCAGTTTAGGTCTTCAAATTTGAGGAAGGACATTCTTGCTATTGAGGGAGTGCAGTGAAGGTTCACAAGGTTAATTCCTGGAATGGCGGGACTGTCATATGTTGAAAGATTGGAGTGACTGGGCTTGTATACACTGAAATTTAGAAGGATGAGAGGGGATCTGATTGAAACATATAAGATTATTAAGGGATTGGACATGCTGGAGGCAGGAAGCATGTTCCCACTGATGGGTGAGTCCAGAACTAGAGGCCACAGTTTAAGAATAAGGGGTAGGCCATTTAGAACAGAGATGGCGGAAAAACTTTTTCACTCAGAGAGTGGTGGATATGTGGAATGCTCTGCCCCAGAAGGCAGTGGAGGCCAAGTCTCTGGATGTTTTCAAGAGAGAGTTAGATAGAGCTCTTATAGATAGCGGGGTCAAGGGATATGGGGAGAGGGCGGGAATGGGGTACTGATTGTGTATGATAAGCCATGATCACAGTGAATGGCGGTGCTGGCTAGAAGGGCCGAATGGCCTACTCCTGCACCTACTGTCTATTGTCTACAGTATACACTGCCGAGTTCTCTTGATTGACTTCAAATGAACAAAATCAGCTCAGACACCAAGTGAAGATAATGGACTACTGGCATTACCTTTCTGCATAAACTAATGTCAAAAATAACTGCTTTTTAATTTGGAGTTGGTCAGCCCAAATGAATAATACAAACCAAGTATATGCAACTGACTCTGTTTAAAGGCTGTTCTCTTTAAGCACAGTGCAGTGTCTCACAGCAACACAGATGCACACGACTGATACTCGTTAGAAACTTCTGCATTCTCTACAAATCTTCATTGTGACTAACATTCATGATAGTTGTCAATACCTTCAAGTTCTTTAAAGATCCTAACTTAAGGTTCATTTTCACTATCTGCTTTTTTTTCTTTCACCTCCAAGCTGGAATGCTTGAAATCACAGTGAGAAAAAACAGTGAATTGTCTTACTGCTCACTTCTTGCCAACTATCAATGACAAAAAATCAACTGCTTTTTTGACTAAAAACACACAACTGATGCTACTTAAAAACTGTTTGCTCTAAGCATGGTGTTGTGTCTAATGGCCACAGAAGCGCATTTGACTGATACTAATTAGAAACTGTTCAGCAACAGTCTCCTGCCTCAATTAAGCAGCATACTGTCCCAAATAAAGGAAATTCTGGCTACTTTCAAGATTAGTTTTTGGTGTTTATGAGTTGTGCTATTAAGCATCTCTCCCTATTAACCAATGGCCCAATTAACCGGACTCCACTGTATTTTGCTATAAGAATAGAAGGTGCAGTGCTCATGGTAGAACCTACAGTCAAAGGAGTAGACAAGCATACCCAGATGGTATGTTGTCTCCCTGCTGCCAAGGTCATTGAGTGTTTTTGAACTTCATTCTAAAAGTTATTTATCTTTAAGTAGTTGTTTTCAGTCCACTTTTTCTAAATCACTTTCAGACTCCTCAAATTGGCCTTACTCCAGTCTTGAGACTTTTTTCTTTGTCCGTTTAGTTAACAACGATAGCCCTATCTGAACTATGATCACCAGCACAAAATGCTCTCTCACTGATACTCCGTCCATCTGTTAAGTTGAATTCTGCTTAACTAAATTCCAAATTAGCCTCTCTCCCCCAATTTGTAAGTCCTAAAAGAGTTCTGCTGAATGTATAGAGTCTCTATCTTCTATACCTTTTACACTGACAGTGTAAATGTATCATATTTTCTCTTAGCTATGGTAGTTTCTTTACCTAATATGCCCACCAACTTTCGTATTTTTAGTCCTCTTTCTAGCTCAAGCTTTTAATCTGATCTGTTAATATTATTGTGTGAATATAATTTTACAGTATGTGCTATATGCGATACAGTATATGTAATTTGTTTTGAACCTTGGTTCCTGAGGAACATTGTTTCATTTAGCTCTATACATATGTATGGTTGAATGATAATGAACTTGAACTTGAAGTGTTTG
Source organism: Hemitrygon akajei (assembly GCF_048418815.1). Taxonomy (NCBI): domain Eukaryota; kingdom Metazoa; phylum Chordata; class Chondrichthyes; order Myliobatiformes; family Dasyatidae; genus Hemitrygon; species Hemitrygon akajei. Next base: position 52,855,209 of record NC_133129.1, read on the forward strand.
TATTAGCTTTTGAGGAGAGTGAAATATTGAGCTAAATAAACAAAGTCATAGAGTTTTAGAGTTACAAAGTAATGCACCAAGGAACTAAGCCCTTTTGTCCAATTCACCCATGCTGACTATGGTTCTCACTGAAATTGTCCCAGTTACCAAGGCTTGGCAAATATGTTCTTAAACCAACACCCTCCTTCCCATCTTTAATCCTGTTTAAATGCCTTTCCCTGTTGTACCTGCTTCAACCATTTCCTCTAGCAGCTTATTCCATATACTGATAAACCTCTGTGTAAAAAAAGTTACCTCTCAAGTTCCTATTAAATGTTTCCCCTCTCTCCTTAATCTTATACTCTCAAGTTCCTGATTCCCCAATGCAAGGAAAAAGACATAGTGCAATCAACCTATTTATGTGCTCATGATTTTATACACCTCTATAATGTTTCTCCCCGTTTCATAAATTTCATGGAATAAAGACCTAGTCTGCCCAACCCCTCCCTATAATTCTGGCTCTCCGGTCCTGGCAGCGTTCTCATTAATCTTCTCTATACTCTTTCCAGTCTAATGATTTCTGTCGTATAACAGAGCAATCAGAACAGTACACAATGCTCCAACTGCAGACTCACCAACATCTTGTACAATGGCAGCTTAGTGTCCCAACCCCTATACTCAATGCCCTGACTGATGAAGACATGCCAAATGCCTTCTTTATCACCCTGTGAGTTCACTATTTACCTGCAGTCCTAGCTCCTTCCGTTCCACAACATTCCTCAGGACCTGACCATCTACTATCATAAAATGATTTCCCAAAATGTAACATTTTGCATTTATCTGAATTGAAAATCATTTGCCAAATCTCAGCCCACTTACCTAATGGATCAAGAGCTTCTTCTCAGAATACGTTAACATCTATTTTAGTATCATCTGCATCACCAGCCATGCTTTTTACATTTACATCCAACAAGCAACAAACACTCCAGCACTAGCCCCTGTGACAAACCAATTGTCACAGGGCTTCAGTGTGAGATACAATCTTCAGCCATCATTCTGCTTCCTACTGTCAAGCTAGTTATGTATCCAATTAGCTATCTCTACTTGGATTCCATGCAATCTAACATTTTAGAGCAGCCTGCCATGTGGGACCTTGTCAAAGGCCTTATTAAAGTCCATATAACATAGAAACACAGAAAACCTACAACACAATACAGGCCCTTTGGCCCACAAAGCTGTTCTGAAAAGTTCTTACCTTAGAAATTACCTAGGGTTACCCATAGCCCTCTATTTTTCTAAGCTCCATGTACCACTGTATAGACTCCATGTATAGACAATGTCCACTACCCTACTGTTGACCATTGCCTTAGTCAAATTGATAATGATTAAGTAAATTACCACAGAAGTTTAATTAACTCAAAACTCACAGTTTATTGTACCTATGCAAATAAGAATGTGCATCAATGATGTTGACCATTGATTAATGACTTAAGTACTGTTTCTTTTTGTACCAATACTCATAATTATATTCACCCATGGTCAAGTAACTCATGACACCAATATACAGGATCTCCCATTGGCCACAACGATTCTTCCTCTCCCTGCTGAATGCATGGGATCTTCCTTATGTTGGTTATTTTCCAGTGTGCTTGCTGCTTTACATCTTAGTTCCTCCATTCTAGTCCTTCTTCTTATCAGATTGAACTGTTGTTTATCGATTTAATTGCCCAGGCTCATCTGTCTAACCTGTCTTGATTTCTCATCGGATCTGGCCCAAGGCTAATTACTTTATCGCTCTTCCACCAGTCTTGTGCCACAAGTGACCTTCTTCCTGCTCACGGCAACAGGCCAGCTGAACGAGTTTAACCAGGTCAGCCAGGTGCTTGGTTCAGATTTCTTCTGTTAGCAGGCACAAACTGCCCTTTTTGTAAGTCTGTATCTTCTATCTTATAAAAGAATATCTCATGAACAACTTCTTATTTGGAAGTGATCCCTAGCTTAGCAGGTTATCGGTAGGGGCTCATTGTGTCCACCTCTAAATACCTTGATCAAGCAAGAACCAGTTCACAAAAGTTCACAAAATGGAGGTCGCAAAACAGTCTTAAAAAATGATAATCTCCATTCTTTACACCGCATGGCATGAACAAAGACATTTGGTTTCTGTACTTCCACTCTCTTTGACTCATTCCAGTTAGATTTTTTTCATATTTAAATTCCTTCATGGCTAACACAAACCTCATCTATCCTCTTGGTTACCCCCTCAAAAATATTAGTCAGACACAATTTCCCACATATAAATCTTTGCCGACCATCCCTAATTAGACCTTACCTATCCAGATGCTGATAGATCCTGCATTTCAGAATACCCTCCAGTAACTTACCCTCGGCGGATACCAAGCTCACCAGCATGTACCTCCCTGACTTATCTACGCTGCTGTTATTAAATAATGGTACAAAATGGAAACGTTCAGTGGTTCAATTACTCAAAGATGGGTAAAGCATAACATGAGGAGAGAGGGGTGGAGTAGAGATTGCAAAAGAGCAAACTACAATTTTCTAAACCCTCCTAGCTACAGGAGTGAAGCCAAAAGGCTGAAGGACTGCTAATGCAACACTATTGTTTACTGAGGGATGAAGGGATTTGCTCAGTAAGTACAGCCCATTGGTTTTATTTCAGTGACAGCCTCATGATTGGGATCTCTTCTAAGGAATGGTATGATAGAGGTCTCTGTGATCTACAGGCTTTTCCTAGGGATGCATACTGAGACAAACATCAAGTGTTGCTGGGAGATCATTGACTTGGTGGAAGATACAGTTTGACCTGCCCGTAAACTGAGGGCCTTCCAGATACCTGAGAGGGAATGCTGCCAACTGCCACATTCCAGACTGCCGGACCTCATGCTCAGCAATGTATTGATGTTTGGTGCAGCCAATGCCAAGATATTCTGGGGAGAGACTTCAATCTCAGTTCCTGCTGACTCTGATCTCTTAGTAACCATCCCTGAAACGCTTAAAGAATGTATTGTTCAATCAGGCCACATAAGTAGCATTGGTCTTTTCATACACAAAAAGTGTTAAAATTGCAGGGGCTCTGCACAAGAAGGACAGAGCTGATTATACTTCCTGAGGAGGCTCCGGTCATTCAATATCTGCAGTACTACGTGGTACTATACGACTCCGCGGTGACAAGCATTCTCTTCTACGCTGTAGTCTGCTGAGGCAGCAGGGTGAGAGCAGTTGATGCTAAGAAGATCGATAAGCTTGTCAGGAAGGCTGGATATATTCTGGAGGTGGAACTGGATTCCCTGGTGGTTGTGTCTGTTGGAAGATGCTACAGAAGCTACGGAATAATGGAATTATGGACAACCCCTCTCACCCCCTCCATGACATAATGGACAAACAGAAGAGCACCTTTAGTAACACACTGATTACACTAAGGTGCACAACTAAACGCCACAGGAGATCCTTTCTCCCTGTAGCTGTAAGACTCTACAACTCCTCCTCAAGTATATAAGTATGTAGTTTCATTGCACATTTGTATTTTGCACCATTACTTTTTAACACACATTTGGTTTTCTCTTTTGTACCTCAATGCTTACATTTTGTATTTTAAAGTACATATTTCTGACTGAGCAACCTTGCAACAATAATTTCCTTCAGGATAAATGAAGTTTTATCTTACCTTATCTTGTCTTAACACGGTGACACAAGAGATGTACAGCAACAAACAAGATGCTGGAGGAACTCAGTGAGTGAAGCAGCATCAGTGGAGGAAAATGGGCAGTCCACGTTTTGGGTCAAAACCCTGCATCAGGAAACTAGAGGAAATGTCTCAACTTAAATATTGACTGTCTATTTCAAAGGTACATTTAATGTCAGAGAAATGTATAAAATATACATCCTGTAATGCTTCTTCTTTGCAGCCATCCACGGAAAACAGAGGTGTGCCCCCAAAGAGTGAAGGACAGTTAAATGTTACAACTCCAAAGTCCGCCCAGCTCCACCCCCTCCTGTGTGTAAATGGCAGCAAGCACCAATCCCCCCCCCGGCAAAAAAATCATCGGCACCCGCCACCTAGCACTCAAGCGTGAGCAAAGCAACAGCAAAGACACAGACTTGCAGTACTCCAAAGACTACGTGTTCACCCAGTATTTGACATACCACAGGCTCTCTCTCTCTCTCTCCCTCCCCCTAATAAGGGAGAAAGGAGTGTCTTCGTTTCTTCCCACAGATACTATCTAACCTGCCGAGTTCTTCCAGCATTTTGTATTTCACTCCAGATTCAGTCTGTTACGTCTCTTATGAATGCCTAGTATGGACAATGCTACAAATGTGCAGACTGGACAAGATCATGAATGTACGGTTTTGGATTTCTTGCAATTATGAATAAAGTTCATTTTTGAAATAAAGAAAATGACTTCAATTGTCGGTAGCTGCATGTCACTTGTATCAGGATTCTAGAAAGGATCAGAATCAGGTTTAATATCACTGACATATGTCAGGAAATTTGCTTTTACATTCCAATGTGAAAAACAGCATGATTGTTGCCATTGAAACACTCAAGTCATTCCATGATGTATGTGGATGAATTTCAGGTGTGAATAATACACGACAAGGTGATGGGTCCCCAGCGCATAGTTATCTTGGTGCAGTGTGATCAAATTTCCAGGCTGAACGCTCACCATGCATACTCTAAATGGTATGTAATTTGCATTGAAAGTATCTTAGTATGTAGAAAACAAAGACTAATTGCAATTGAATAGACTTGCAAAATTGATTTAAGACTTGCATTAAAATTAATTAAAGACACATGATTTGTAATTGAACATTTGGGATATAAGGAAACAAGTAATTTCAATCATTTTCAAGGTAATAAAATGTGTGAAAGATATGAATTATTTACATTTGGGGATAATGATTAAAGTAATTTGTTTCTTGGTAGCCCTGGGATGAGTTTAAAATATTGCAAACCCAATTACTTCTCTGGCCACTTACAGGATTACAGTGTCATTCTTATCTCCCTAACAAATGAGATGAGCTTCTGTGCAGAAATCTTGCTGGGATTGTTATTACCATGGGACCGGGAGATGTTTAATGGATTTCCCAAAGGGCATGCATATGCTTTCTACAGAAACTGAAGACCAGAGGGATGACTGAGAGAGATTGATGCACCAGGTTACAGATAGTTTTATCAAACTGCAATCAAGAGTTAGAACAACTCGTGGCAGATATTCCTGATATAAAATGCACCAGATGCATTTTGCAAAATCTGCAGCCTGGAAGGTTGCCTTGTGTTTTCTTTACAGTATAATGTGAATAATTTTCAACATTTTTATGCATAAATCACAAATAAACGTGGTCATTCATGAAAAATGACCTTGTAATTCTGGCTGTGTCACTTGCTGATGGTACTGTTTAAGCTTTGAACCTATGTAGAGAGTCAGCTCAGCATCAAGAAATAACTTCATCTGCAGCTGACATTAGACCCGATTTTCCTGACCTGGCCACTCAGAGGATCTAGATGCACAACTTAAAGGATCACTCAGCCTCTTGATATCTTAACACACTGCAACAGGAAACTTCCAAGTTTGGCTGCTGTAAGTTAACACTGTGATCAAAAAGTGAGGCAGTGCAGTGGTAATGCTTGCTCTACTTTACTCTTTATTACAGGGTAGGGGAGTCTAAAACTAGAAGTGACAGGTTTAACATTGAATTGAATTGACTTCATTTCTTACATCCTTCACATATATGAAGAGTACAAATCTTTACGTTATGTCTCTGTCTAAATGCGCTATGTGTAATCATAGTAATTTATAACAAATAGAACAGTCAATGTAATATAGAGTATACTCAAATCAGCGTGAGTTAATCAGTCTGATGGCCTGGTGAAAGAAGCTGAACCAGAGCCTGTTAGTCCTGGCTTTTATGCTGTAGTACTGTTTCCCGGATGGTAGCAGCTGGATTGCGATTGGGCTGACCTGGGTCCCCAGTGATCCTACGGGACCTTTTTACACTCCTGTCCTTGTAAATGAAAAGAGTATCTTAGTATTCAGAAGGAGCGATTTAAACGGAACTTGAGTAATTTTTTCCACACAGAAGGTGGTGGAAATGTGGAATAAGCTGCAAGTGGAAGTGATTGAAGCAGGTACATACAATTTAAGCACTTAAAAGATATCTGCACTGGTACATACTGTATATAGGAAAGTTTCACAGCAAATGGACCAAGTGCATACTGCATACACTGTAGAGCTCTGTGATGTGTTTCAGCAGTGGTCTTAAATTGTGCTTTAGGAGGGAGGGGGACTGCAGAAATGGAATAGAGGCAATGCAGGCATTAGTAGGGAGGACCCTGAGTGAAAAAGAATTACACAGGTCGTGGTGTAGGTTTTCACAAATAAAACAAAGTAAGGCGTTTATGTTTAAGGAAAACTGTAACACATTGTATTGAACTCCAAAACGTGAGCACAAAAGCATACCAAAAGCCCTCTACATACAATAGTTATGTCATCACATCAGATAAGCCTCTTAGAATGAAACCCCAACTCAATGTCTGTGGTTGTGGATTGTGTACACTTCCACCAATTATGTTGCCCTGAGTAGGCCCCTCCCAAAAATTGACTAAAACCAGCATTGTAAGCCTGTCCGGAGCTCGGACGAGCCACCTGGCTCGGGTCCTATGTTCTATGGGTGGAGAAACAGAAGGCGCCTTTGGCTTGTACAGAGGAGCGTTGACATTCTTATAGGTATGTTGTGGAATCCTCCAAATTTTGGTGAGCTGGTTTAAGGTGATCTACCAAAATATGCTCAGGTTTACCCCTCTTAACTATCATAAAAGTCTTTTCTCTCCACTCCAAAACGCGAAATAGGCCATCATAAGGGGGCCCAGGGGTATGTTGGTGTGCATCATTGTGGACAAAAACAAACGAGATGGAATGTAGGTCAATAGGAACCCAAGAGTGCTGTATGCCATGATGGGAGGTAGGAATAGGAGAAAAGGAACTGAATTTACTGAGGAGGGTGGAATGTTGTTGAGAGGCTGTGGTATCAGGAATAAATGCACCTGGTACTTGCAATGGTTGTCCATATATCAACCCAGTCATGCATGACTGCAGGCCCTCTTTTCAGCTGTTCTGAGGCCCAGCAGGACCCACAGGAGATGACATGCCAACACTCATCAGTTAGGGAAGCCCTCAGAGTAGCCTTTAAGGAGCAGTGAAACTGCTTCATAGGCCACGGACTGCGGGTGTGATGTCGCCTAATGCCGAGGTTCTGGGCATCGCAGGAGGCCTTGCTAACTGGGCTTATTGAGGCGGGGAAAAGAAGAGGAATTATGCACCTCTTCCAGCCTGAGTGCAGACTATCAGCTATTTTAGCAAGGTTCCTATAATCTTTTGGGGGTGCATTAGCCAGGGCTTCGTGAATTTGATCAGGCATTTGCTGCATGAAGAGTTCTTTAAAAATAAAACAAGGATAGTGATTTCCCAGGAGAGACAGCACATGGTCCATTAGCTCTGAAGGCCTAGCATTGCCGAGGCCGGGCAAGGAGAGCAATTGTTCGGCGCGCTGAGACGCTGATAGACCAAAAGTATGTAAAAGGTGAGTTTTCAGTGATTGCTATTTACTGTGTTCGGGCAGATGTTCTATAGACTCACCGCTCTTCCAGCCATGAAATTACCGAGTGATGCTACCACATAGAAATATTTGGTGTTGTTGACTGACATTTCTCAAAGCATGAATTGGGCTTAGGCTTGTACAAACCAAGCAACGGCATTTTGCTCCCAAAACGCTGGCATTTCAAAGTGACTGCATGACCACCATGTTCAATAACTCTGTAATCATGCTGGAGCATTGGGGTCACCAATGTAGGTTTTTTTTACAGATAAAGCAAGTGAGGCATTTTATGTTTAAGAAATACCATAACACATTTTATTGAACTCCAAAACCTGAACGGAAAAATGTGCTAAAAACCCTTTGCATAATTAATTATGTCATCATGTCAGACAAGCCCAACTCAAATTGAAACCCCAACTCAGTGTCGGTAGTTGTGGATTATGTACATTTCCCCCAGATATGTTACCCTATGGGGGAACAGACAACAGCTCTTTAAATCCCCAATGCACCAGTGAGAAGTACTTAAGGAGAATGTTAAGAGGTTCTTCATCTACAAGGGAAGTAGGTCCTTTTATGCTCATCTGCACAATAGAGAGTCCACGGATAACACAGCCTCTGAGAACTCCTGTCCTCTATCACAGAGGCCGGATGACAGTGAGTAGGAGATTCTAGACCAGCCACTGTCCCTGGAAGTCCTGACAGGTTCCATCCATTCCTGTAACTCAAACAGCTTGCCAGCTGAATTGTATAAGCTCTGTGGGAATGGGCCTAGGCCTGCTTGAAGTCCACAACACCAGTCTGTGAGGAAGGGCGTCATCAACCACCTCTACATGAAGAGTAGAAGACAGGCATCAGGAATTGGAGCCCCATCTCACTGCTGAATATGGATTTCAAGATCCTTTCTAAGGTCATTGCAAACCAGATCAAGTCTGCCCTGATACAGGTGATCCACCAGGACCAAAAGTGTGCTTGACCCTATGTAATAAGGAGTACATTGAATCTTGCTGCATTCATCACAAAAGCATCAAAGTATAGGACTGCTGTCTAAAGTAGAGATGTCACTAGACACTGAAGTGTTGGGTCCTGTGTATGCACTTGCAAACACTTGCAAGGTATTTGTTCAATAAGGCCACATGAGAGCCATTGCGTTTATGCAGAAAATGAATTAAGATGGCATCAGATCTGCCTGAATTTTATAAAAAGTTTAAAGATTTATTAATTTCTCCTTTTATGGAGTTGATACATCAAGCGGAAAGAACGCATAAACTTCCAGAATCTTTTTCAACAGCTATTTTAATAGTATTGCCAATAAAAGATAGAGACCTTTCAAAACCAGCATCATATAGACCTATTTCTTTATTAAATACTGATTATAAAATAATAGCAAAAATCTTATCTAATAGATTATCTAAATGCTTACCAAAATTAGTGCATATGGATCAAACAGGATTTATCAAAAATAGACAATCGGCAGATAATGTAACCCGGTTATTTAGTATAATCCATTTAGCGCAAAAGAGGGAGGAAACGAGTGTGGCAGTTGCTTTAGATGCAGAAAAAGCATTTGATAGATTGGAATGGGATTTTTTATTTAAGGGATTGGAAAAATATGGATTAGGAACATCATTTATAAAATGGATTAAAACCTTAAATACTAATCCCAAAGCTAAAGTAGTGACAAATGGTCAAATTTCGACATCATTTCAGTTAACAAGATCAACTAGGCAAGGTTGTCCATTATCACCTGCTTTGTTTGTGTTGGCAATAGAGCCATTAGCTGAATTAATTAGAATGGACCCAGATATTAAAGGTTTCAGAGTTAATCAGGAAGAATACAAGATTAATTTATTTGCTGATGATGTTCTACTTTATTTAACAGATCCATTACATTCATTATGTAAATTATCTTATAGATTAGAAGAATATGGGAAAATATCAGGTTATAAAATAAATTGGGATAAAAGTGAAATTTTACCTCTTACTAATGGAGACTATAGTCAATGTCGATTAATAACTCAATTTAGATGGCCGGCAAATGGTATAAAATATTTAGGTATAAGAGTTGATAATGACATAAAAAACTTATACAAATTAAATTATTCACCACTTTTGAAAAAAATTCAGGAAGATCTTGATAAATGGATGGCATTACCAATAACATTAGTAGGTAGAGTAAATACTATAAAAATGAATATATTCCCTAGACTACAATATTTATTTCAATCATTACCAATACAATTACCCCAGAAGTATTTTCAAGGGTTAAACAAATATGTGAGGAAGTTTCTTTGGAAAGGTAAGATGTCAAGAATATTGTTGGAAAAATTGACATGGAAATTTGATCTAGGAGGGTTACAACTTCCAAATTTTAAGAATTATTATAAAGCAAATCAACTTAGATTTATTGCATCTTTTTTCGAGAAAGATAAACCGGCATGGATTAGAATAGAACTAGATAAAATAGGAGAAAACGTACCAGAAGATTTTATATATAAATGGGAATCTAAATGGATACGGGAAAAGAAAGAATCTCCTATATTAAAACATTTGATTGACTTATGGAATAAGATAAATGTTGACGATGAGACAAAAAAATCTTTATTAGCAAAGAGATCTTTAATTCAAAATAGACATTCCTTTTACAATGGACAATCAACTTTTATATAATTGGTTTCAAAAAGGCATTAGATACATCGGAGATTGTTTTGAAGGAGGTATATTAATGTCATTTGATCAATTAAAGAATAAATATAAAGTATCAAATAACACTTTATTTTGTTACTTTCAACTAAGGGCTTATATAAGAGAAAAATTAGGTCAAAATGTTATTGCCGAAATCTAATGAAATAGAAATTTTAATTCAAAAAGGAAATATTAAAAAATTTATATCTTGTATGTATAATTTGATTCAAAAACAGGCAATTAAACAAGGAGTCCATAAGTCAAGACAAAAATGGGAAAGTGATTTGAATATTAAAATTGAAGAAACAAATTGGTCAAGACTATGTCTTGATAGTATGACAAATACAATAAATGTTCGGTTAAGATTAGTGCAATATAATTTTCTACATCAATTAGATATTACACCACAAAAAATAAATAAATTAAATCCAAATTTATCTGATCAGTGTTTCCGATGTAACCAAGAAACTGGTACTTTTTTACATTCTACATGGTCTTGTTCTAAAATTCAACCTTTTTGGACAAATTTAAGACTTTTACTGGAACAAATTACAGGAATACAACTTTCTCATAATCCAATATTACTCTTACTAGGTGATATTGAAGGGATAAAACCGAAACTCAAATTAAATAAATATCAGAAAGAATTCATAAAAATTGCACTGGCAGTAGCCAAAAAGGCTATTGCAGTTACTTGGAAATCGGATACATATTTAAGTATAGATTGTTGGAAGAAAGAAATTTATGGCTGTATTCCATTAGAAAAAATTACTTATAATTTAAGAGATAAATATGAAACATTTCTGAAAATTTGGTGCCTTTATTTACAAAAGACAGGACTAAATATATAGGTGCTCTGAAGATGAAACAATTGGTTACTTGGGGAAAGAAATAAATATATATACTAAAGTTATTAAGAACCCCATGGAGCATGTGGAGATCGTCCAACAACCAGGCACTCTTTCTTTTTTTTCTTTCTTACTTTCTCTTTTTTTTATAGGGAAGTTAGGGGGGAGGGGTTAAGGGGAGGGGGGAAGGGATATATACATTTTTTTTCCATACTTTGTAATCACTTAAAAACGCAATTAAAAAAAGTTTTCAAAAAAAAGATGGCATCAGAGAGAGGCAATATTTTGCAGGAAGCAAGCAGCAATGTAGCTTCAGACTAGAGATTTGACCTTACCTCTGAGTAATGGACTCTTCCCAAAATACTGTGGGCACATCTCTCCACACCACTGGTATTAGCAGCAGGATCTCCTGGCTCAAGAAGTCAACATCTATCATCAATGATTGTCACCATGCAGGCTCTGCCACATCTCATGGCTATCATCAGACTGGAGTTGCAGAAGCCTGAAGCCCCATGTCACAGGAAACAGGCCTTTTGGCCCAACTCATCGATGCTAACCAAGTAAACCTGGTAACCTTTTTAAGCACAATGATCAGAAATTAATAGATCAATGAAAATTTCAGGTTTCCATGAACTGCTCTCACTTTAATGTCACATCTTGTTCTGTGAGATTCAAGAGTTCTATTCACATCCTAAGCTATGATTGCTTCTTAACATCCTCCTGCATTAATTTTAAATCCGTGGATTACCATTCCCTCATAAATTAAAAAAAAATCGAAATGTAGAGTAAAAATGGTTATTTCCTTATGTAGTCAAGGTATCTCAGCCTCTATCCTAGCTTCATGCTTTTGCTCCCATCTTTTGTCAACACACTGTAAAGTTGTTTAAAAAAGTTTGTTCAAATTTGCCCTTTGTACTTTGTCTATTACAATATTTCAGTGAAATTGACTCTTCAACTTGCTCTATAACAACACAGTAGCTGGTTGGAAGAGGGCCCCTGAACTTTACATTTAAAAGACCTGGTGAGGGAGAGATGAATATCATATCTGAGCTTAAATGGAAGATTTCACCGAGGTCGCTGTAAGCACAGTCACTCACACCACTAATGGCAGAATCCAGCCAATCCTTCAGAAAGGACTGGGTGCTGAATTTGGCACGTCTGCTTTGCTGTTGTGCTTGCTAAATATATTTATAACACATTGTAGCAAGAATTTGCCTCTGGAGAATCAGGTACACAACATTTCAACACTTCTGACATTTCCATCAATGTGCCATTTGCAGTAGATCAAAGCTGCAGACTATCAGCAAATTACATCCAGAATTTTGTTGAGGGAGCCTGACTGCCTATATCAATAAACACAAGAAATCCAAAGCCTATATCAATGGTTCGAATTAACCTGGTTCCGACCTCAGACCCACTTGACATGCCCGTACCAGGATCTTGTACAATGTAATTACAGCATCAGGGAGGGCTAGGTGAAACCAATCTGAGAAGATCTTTGACAGCTGATAGAGCCCTTCCATCCTCTGTGAAATTCAAATGCATCATAAAATCTTTAAAAATGGAATAAATAGCTACATTTTAAAGACAGTGATGAATCAGCATGGTGGGAGGGTGATTGAAAATCTGACTGAGTGGTACAACCTCTTACTCAATGTCCGCAAGACCGAAGGGTTGATTATTGACTTCAAGAGTTGGAAACCAGGGGCTCATGAGCCAATCCTCATTGGACGATCAGAGGTGGAGAGGGTCAGCAGCTTTAAATTCCTCAGTGTTATTACTGAAGAGGTTCTATCCTGGGCTTAGTATGTACATTCAATAAAGTAAAAAACATGCCAATACCTCTGCTTCCTTAGGAGTTTTCAAATATTCAGCATGACATCTTATACTTTGACAAACCTCTGTAGTATATTGACTGGTCACGTCACAGCCAAGTATGAAAATACCAATGCCTTTGAAAGGAAAATCCTGCAAGTATTAGTGGTCATGGCCCAGTCCATTAGGGAGTCCATCTACATAGTGTGTTGTTGCAGAAAAGCAGCATCATCATCAGGGACCCCCCCACTACCCAGGACATGCTCTCATCTCACTGCTTCCATCAGGATGAAGGTACAGGGACCCTAGGACTCTCACCACCAGGTTCAGGAACAGTTATTATTCGTCAACCATCAAGCTCTTGAACCAAATAGGATAGCCTCATTTATCTTCACACCATCATTGAAATATCCCTGCAACCTATGGACTCACTTTCAAGGACTCTTCATCTCATGTTCTTGAAGTCAGATGCTTGCTTGCTTGTTTGTTTGTTTGTTTGTCTATTTATTTATTTATTTATTTATTTATTGTATTTGCACAGTTTGTGTCCTTTGCACAAAGGTTGAACACCCAAGTTGGTGAGGTCTTTATCATTCATTCTATTATAGTTATTATTCTATTATGGATTTATTGAGTGTGCCCATAAGAAAATGAATCTCTGGGTTGTATAGGGGTGTGTGTGTGTGTGTGTGTGTGTGTGTGTGTGTGTGTGTGTGTGTGTGTGTGTGTGTGTGTGTGTGTGTGTGTGTGTGTGTGTGTGTGTGTGTGTGTGTGTGTGTGTGTGTGTGTGTGTGTGTGTGTGTGTATATATATGTATGTACATGTGTGTGTCCTTTAATAATAAATCACTTTGAACTTTGAAGTTATAAACACTTCTAAACAGTTAAAAACATTATGGCAAACAGTATTGTAAAAATATCAGCATTCTTTCTTTCTTTCTTTAAAAATATAAAATCTGCACTGAAATGAATGGCCTTGTAGATATTGTCCATGGTGTAATCTGGCCGAGAGTCAGTGAGCATATACCCAGTTTAATATGCTTTGGAATCTCATTAGATTTATACTCTCTTCTTTGCACTCCTGTAGAATATGCTGCAATGACTATGAGAAGGTAGAGGGAATGTCTAGGTTTGATTTGGCTATTGGGTCACATGCATTGTGATACAATGGAAAGCTTTTATTTGCAAGCCACCTAGTCTGATCATTCCAGACATAAGTATGGTAAATCGAGACAACAAGAAGAAAATCAGAATGTAGACAATAGTAAGCACAAGAGATTCTGCAGATACTGGAAATCCAAAACAATACACACAAAATGCGAGAGGAATTCAGCATCTATGGAAATGAATAAACAGTTGAAGTTTCGGGTTGAGACCCTTCATCAGGGCTGGAAAGGGAAAAGGAATAAGCTAGAATAAGAAAGTGGGTGGAAGGGAAGGGATTTGAAATTGTTCTGGAAAATTTACAAAAAAGGTAAGAAATAAATTGACAAATTTTAGAAAACACCGTGTACACCCAAATGCATAACACCATCCAGGACAGAAGAAGGAAGAGGAATAACTGCCATAAAAAATGTATCCAACAACCATATTAAACTTTTAAGGACGTGTTTTCATGGGCAAAAACAGGATTCAGCACTCCATGTGAGCGTATGCAATTCCAATAAGAAATACATACCTCCAAACGTAAATGAAACCACTACCCAGAACAATGAAAAAATTATCACTATTAAAAAAATAAGCAATGGAAGAGCATGACCTTCCATGGAAGACATGCCCATGATCTGTGCAGACTTGATGTGTTACAAGGGGGCGTTGAGAGCGGACCCAAGTGCAGGACACAGACACGGGTAGTATAAACAGAACAGTGTTTATTGATAGTTACTAGGAAGGCCAGGGAGTGAGGACAAAATGTCAACATGGACGTAAATGTTGGATAACAATCCGGTAAAAACTGGACTAGGACTTGGACAAGGAACCTGGACCTGAACTTGCCTCGGACTTGACTTGGACTAGGAACCTGGACTCAGACTCAACTTGGACTCAGAACTCGGATCTTGACATGGACTTGGAACTTAACTGGGACTCAGCCTGGACTCGGCACTTGACTGACACTCAGTCTAGAATTGGAACACGAAGCCTGAAACTGGAACACAGAGCCTGGAACTGGAACACAGAGCCTGGAACTGGATCACAGAGCCTGGAACTGGAACACAGCTTGGAGCTTGGAACAGGAACACGGCTTGGAGCCTGGACTTGGACACGGACCAGGAGCCTGGACTTAGAGGACTTGGACAACGAGGAGACAGAATACCCAACTTGGAGTAGTGGCAAATGGCCGGATTCACTCAGCTGGAAGGACTAGGACAGCAGGCTCTCGACTTGACCCAGGAACTGCGGACGTCAGGCTCTTGACTCGACCTAGGAACAGCGGATGACAGGCTCCCAACTCGACCAAGGAACTGCACACGGCAGGCTCCTGACTCGACTCAGTCTCAGTCGGCCATGAAAACAACAGAATTCATATCTTACTTGGAGTAGCAGCAAAATGGCCGGCAACCCAGCTGGAATTGAAAATGACTGAATTCACTAAGCGGCCATGGCACTGAAGCAACTAAAGTCCATAATTCTCGGCAGCCCTGAGACAAGCATAGCTGCCTTGCTGGCTTCCAGTGACGAATTTCTGCTGACAGTCCAGCAAGCCAGTAGCTATAGCCCAGAGCCCTTTTATATTGCCGGTATGAAATGAAGATGAGGTGCCTTATTCAAAGCGTCCAACAGAACACGGGGAAAAGGAAATAACTGGAATGAGGAATCCACGGACCGGACCATGACAAGATGCTGTCAAGGAAGCGTCAAACACCTGGATCAGACCTGGAGACCTCTTCCCAGAAACAGTGGGTTCCACGTGGCAATTCAAGACCAGATGGTAACAGAAAAAATTATCAAAAATACGTAATAAAAGATCAACAAATTCAAGATGATAAGTGCGGAAAATGCCAAGAGATGCCAGAAACAAGCCAACACAGTACAGGATCCGGCAGCAGTTTAAGTCAATCTGACTACTTACACAGGCACATCATTCATCATAATCTCACTTTAAAATACAAACTATAAACACATGCCTAATTCAGTTTTAGAGTTAGGGTCCTACAAATTACGCATATTATGACCAATCCATTATTCCAGATAGGACAATCCATAATAACTGTCCAGATATAATAACACAGGATAAACAAGCAAGAACAACTTATTTAATAGACAAAGCCATTCCAACCATACATAACACACAGAAATCAATAAGTGAAAAACACCAGAAATATTATGAATTAAAAAAGAAAATTGAAAGACTATGGAACATGAACAGAGTATATATTGTCCCAATAGTAATGTCTACAACTGGTATCATCCCAAAGTCACTACACAGTATCACAAAACAGTTAAGTCTGCACAGCAATATTTATGTAAATCTTCAGAAAACCACAATACTAAACACCACTAGATTGTCCAAAAGTTCGTAGCGATTGAGAAATGAGCATACTTAGTTATGGTGGTACCTCAGGTTTTACCAACTTGAGTTGAGAAAAGGTAATATTATAATATAAATAACTAAATTAGCAATAAATCTCAAGAACATGACTGGAAGAGTCCTTAAAAATGGGTTCCTAGGTTGTCAGAACAGTTCAGTGTTGGGTTGAGTGATGTTGAGTGAAGTTATCTCTTCTGATTCAAGAGCCAGATTGCTGATGGGTAATAACTGTTCCTGAACATGGTGGTGTGGGTCATGGGGTTTCTATACCTTCTTCCTGATGGCAGCAGCAAGAAGAGAGCATGGCTTGGACGGTGGGGGTCCCTGATGATGGATGCTGCTTTCCTGCGACAGCGCTCCATGTAGATGTGCTCAATGGTTGGGAGGGCTTTACCCCGATGGACTTAGCTGTATCAACTACTTCTGTAGATTTTTTCCATTCAAGGGGACTGGTGCTTCCTTGCCAGGCCATGATGTAGCCAGTCTATATATGTGGCCGCCTCCACACGCCTATAGAAATTTGTCAAAGTTTTAGACGTCATGTCCAATCTTTGTAAACTTCTAAGAAAGTAGAGGTGATGCTGTACTTTTTTTCATAATGATACTCATATGCTGGAACCAGGACACATCCCCTGAAATCATAACACCAAGGAATTTGTTGCAGAACTTCTCCATCAATGATCTCCCAGTGAGGAATGGCTCAGCAAACTCCTAAAGTCAATAATCAGCTCCTTGGTTTTGCTGACACTGAGTGAGAGTTTGTAGTTGTATCATCACTCAGCTGGTTTTTCAATCTCCTTCTACACGCTGATTCATCACCACATTTTATTTAGCCAATAACAGTGGTGTTGTCAGCAAACTTAAATATGGCATTGGAGCTGTGCTTAGCCTCACAGTCAGAAGTATAAAACATTTAGAACAGGGGCGAAGCACACAGCCCTATGGTGCACCTGTGTTGATGGAGATCGTGGAGGAGATGTTTTTGCCAATCTGAACTGACTGGTGTCTGCAAGTATGAAATTGAGCACACAGAGTTGACGCCAAGGTCTTGAAACGTATTGATTAGTTTTGAGGAGATGATTGTATTGAATGCTGAGCTGTAGTCAATGAAGAGCATCCTGATTTATGCATCTTTTCTGTCCAAATGTTCCAGTGTTGAGTGAAGAGCCAATGAAATGGCATTTGCTGTTGACCTGTTGCTCTGGTAGGCAAATTGGAGCAGATCCAAGTAGCTTTTCAGGCAGGTGTTGATATATTTCATCACCAGCCTCTCAAAACACTTCACAGTGGATATAACTGCAACTGGACGATAGTCATTGAGGCAGGTTACTATGCTCTTAGGCACTGGTATAATTGAAGCCTGCTTGAAGCAGGTGGGTACCTCAGACTGCCAAAGTGAGAGGTTAAAGATATTGGTGAACACTCCAGCCAGTTAATCAGCACAAGTCTTTAGTACTTGGTCAGGTGCCCTGTCTGGGCTGGATGCTTTCCATGGGTTCACCCTGCTGAAGGATGCTTTCACATCAGCCTCAGAGACTGAAATAACAGGATCATCGGGGCTGTGGGAGTTCATGAAGGTGTCACCATGTTTTGACAACCAAAGAAAACATAAAAGGCAGGGAGTGAAGCCTTGTTGTCACCTATGTTGCTTGGTTTCACTTTGTAAGAGGTGATAGCACTCAAGTCCTGCCACAGCTGTCGAGCATCCTTTAGTGATTTAAGATTGGTCTAGAATTGCCACTTTACACCTGATCAAGATGGCACCAGCAAGCAATGCTACTTCGGGTGACAACCTTTAGATAGTCCACAAAAATGTTTCTTTCACTTCTATACTGTCTTCTTTTCATTTTAAATTTGTTTCTGATACAGTTAGAGCCTGAGACCTACACCTTGAAGATTGATTGAGTGATCTGGAGCATTACTGGCTCTGAGGAGATTCTGGTAGGTGAGTGCCCTCAAGGACTACAAGCTTAGAGACTCAACTTCTCACCAACTGAAGAACCGAGAAAGATTGAAACCTCAAGGTGAGTTGAGCAAGTGTTCAATGCCGTCTACCAGCCTCTCACTTGCTGCAACCAAGCGTACGAATGGTGTCTCTCTCCCTTGATGCTGCTGGAGGATGGTACTGAAGTTCTGGCTCTGTGAATTATGGATTGGACTGCAGTTCACTGGGAGTCTTTCAGTTTTGTGTTTTTATATTCTGTGTTTTTGCCATTCTTTCTTGTTGCCGTTTTTGCAATTTGTTTGTTTCCTTGTGCAGGAGGTGTGGTTTGATATTTTTGTTGTTGTTTGCGGGATTTGTTTTTTTTTGCACAGGGGAGTGGGGTTTGATGTTCTGTTTGCTGTTTGCATGATTTGTTATTTTCGAGTGGGAGTGTAGGGTTTGATGTTCTGGTTGCAGTCTATGCAATTTGATTTTTGCGCACAGGTGGGTTTGATGTTGCCATTTGTGTGATATGTCTTTTTTTCGTGCGTGGGGGTGGTTGATGTTTTCCTTTGAACAGCTTCCGTGGGGTTTTCTTTGATTCTTGGCTGTCTTGAGAAGACAAATCTCAGAGTTGTATACTGCATTTACTTTGATAATAAATGTACCTTGAACCTGGAGCCTTAATATGGCTTTTCAGAGACCATACCTGGACCTCTTTTATTTTGCCTGGTTGCCAGACCTGAATGCTACTGATCTGGCCCCTGGCAGACTGCAGATCTCATGGTTCATCCAGGGCTTCTGGCTGGAGAAGGCTCTGAATGATTTTGAGAGGTACACTTTTCTCATCATGTGGGGAAAGGAAGAAGTGGGGGATATAGGAGAGATTAGTGAAATCGATGTTCATGGCATCAGGTTGGAGGCTAACTTGACAGAATATGAAGTGTTGCTCTTCCAACCTGAGAGGGGCCAGAGTGTGGCAATGGAGGAAGCTACGGAAAGACATAATGGAATGGGAATGAGGAATTCAGACAATAGTGCTGCCGTAGCAGAGAATATGAGGTGTAAAAGAGCCACGACGAGGCAGATTAAGAGTTTCAGACTTCATCCAAGTCCTTACAAAAATCTGATAAAAATGTGATAGAATCTTTCCTTTTTGTCTAACGGTATTTGTTTGCAAGGTTTTGTATCTTCTGCATATGATAAGTTGAAGTCCCATTTAAGTGCCATTACTTCCCTGGTGGACTGGCAGTTCCCAGCAAGATTCAGCCCAATATTTTTTGAATAAGATATTGATATTGTTCTATTTTTGAAGAAAAATTCTTGGTAACCATATGTCATTAAATTATTTTAAACAAATGAAATCCTCCCTGCTGCTTTGCATTAATACTTACAATATGTCTTTCTTCATTAATATTAATTTGCAATTAAATATACAACGATGAACCTCATGAAAATTCAGACCTTTGATACCTGATGCATTTTAATTCCACTGAGTAAGATTTTGTTTAGGAATATTAAATATTTTGAAGCAATAGGATACATATTTAAGTGTGGTTGTTGCATTGATAGTTAAGCTGTACTGGTCAAACCACACTGTCACAATCTCTTGGCCACTGACTAGTTAATTTTAATAGAATACATGTTAATAAAACAATGACCTTGGGCTAAAAGTGGGAATGCACCACCAGAAAACTTAAAACATTGGTCACATGAATGCACAAAGTTCTGTTTTACAGTATTAATAAGAGTGATATGTCACACCAAGAACAAATTGCCCCCCAAGAGATGAGGAAGATGAAGTCCTAGAGATCCATCTGAACATTAACAATTTACTACAGTGGATGCTCACTGTAGGAGCAGTGCTCTCCTGTAGCTGTGGATTCAGATGGAGAGCCTCACTCAAAGTCCATGTCATTATTTGCACATAATTGATGTTGGTACCTCCTGCAATTGGGACGTTGATAACACATTGATTGCAATCTTCAAACCCCAGTGGAATTTGGAGCAACAAACGATCTGTTGGAGGAACTCACTGGCTCAAGCAACATTCGTGGGAGGAAAGGAATTGTTGATGTTTCAGATTGATACCCTGTCCTGATACACAATTTCAACCCGAACTCTTGACAATTCCTTTCATCCTATAGATGCTGCTCAACCTGCTAGTTCTTCCAGCAGATTGGTTGTTGAGAAAATTAAATAATCTGTTTGAAAGACTGCAAGGTCTTGACATCAATGACAAAGTGTCAGCAATGCCACCAATCACAGCGAAATGTGACAAACATCTTCAGAATTTCACTTACAGTCATTGTGTTGCTATAAAACAGAGTCTGGTACAATGGTCACCTCTATCTATGTCTTTGGTAGGTCGTATTAATGTTGTTAAAATGTATGTTCTCCCCAAATTTTTATACTTATTTCAATCTATCCCAATTTTTATTCCTAAATCTTTTTTTGATTCCTTAGACTCTATTATTTTGTCATATCTGTGGCAGAATAAGTGCTCTAGAATTAATAAAATCCATCTCCAAAAATCTAAAAAAGAGGGTGGCATGGCTTTACCTAACTTTCACTTATATTACTGGGCAGCTAATATACGTTGTGCTGCCTTCTGGTCTTTCTTCCACGGTCAACCCGAGTGCCCTAACTGGGTGGCAATGGAGTTGAGCTCCACTAAAGAATTATCTATATCTGCACTTCTTGGCTCTGCACTCCCTAGCAGTCTGCCCAGATCAATAGCTAATCCTCTGGTAGGACACACTTTGCGTATATGGGCTCAGTTCAGGAAATGCTATGGTTTCCAGGGGTTTTCCGTTTCTAGCCCTGTCGCACATAATCACCTTTTTTTACCTACTACGCACGATTCAGCATTCCATGTTTGGTACAGGAAGGGCATTAGACATTTTGAAGATCTCTTCATTGATAATCGCTTCGCTTCTTTTCAGCAGCTCTCTGTTAAGTTCAACCTGCCTAACGCTCACTTTTTCAGATATCTCCAAATCCGACACTTTACTGCTCCTTTAATTCCTAACTTTCCTGAAATGCCTGCGAAAAATGCTATGGACCTATTTCTTTCCATTAATCCACTAGGTAAAGGTTTAATTTCAATTATCCAAGATAAACTAGCAGCCTTACGATGGGCCCCTGTGGATAAAATTAAAATGGCCTGGGAGCAGGATTTAAATATCTCCTTATCCGAGGAGAGCTGGGACTCAGTTCTCAAATCGGTTAACTCAACCTCTCTTTGTGCTCGCCATTGCCTTTTACAGTTTAAGATTGTTCATAGAGCCCATATGTCTAAATCTAAACTATCTCGATTCTACCCTGGCATTAGTCTGCTCTGTGAGAAATGCAAGAGGGGCGTGGCCTCTCTCATCCATATGTACTGGCTCTGTCCTAGCTTGGAGAAATTCTGGAAAGATGTCTTCACTACATTATCGGGTATTCTGAATCAGCACCTAGAACCAAACCCCTTAATTGCTCTGTTCAGTTTTTGGGGTGAGACAGATTTATGTCTGGGTCCGACCAAATGCCGAATACTATCCTTTGCCTCTCTCCTGGCGAGATGCTTGATCCTCCTTAGATGGAGAGATGTTGCCCCGCCCACTCATGCGCAATGGCTTAACGACATTATGGCCTGCTTGGACCTCGAAAAAATTTATTATTCAGTTCTTAATTCGGATCTAAAGTTCCATAAGGTCTGGGGACCTTTTATCGAGTACTTTCATAACCTTCCTCTTGACTAGGGTTTTTTTTTTCTTTTTTTTTCTTCTTTTCGGTCCCTTGCTTTCAGCTCCCTTTTTTCTTCTGGTAGTAGGCATTATTATCCTCTGTTGCTAAGTGTATTCACAGTCTGGGAGTTTGACTGTCCTGACTTATACTCTCTATATTGTGTTGTGGTCGGTCTGGAGTTGTTGTTGTTTTTTTCTTGTGTTGTGGGGCTTGGGGAGGACACTAAGCTTACTTGTCTTTAATTTAGGTGCTTTTTTGTTAAATTCTCTTCCTTTGTAGCATATTGTTATTGTATGCTTAATTTTGCACTGTATTAATGCTCCTCATTGGGATTTGGGGTTTTTAATTTGTAAAATGTTTTGAAAACTAATAAAAAATTACAGTCATTGTGTTGTTGCAGAAAATCCCACAATATGTTAGTTAATTTATTTATTGAGATACAGTGCAGAATAGGCCTTTAGAGCCATGCCACACAGCAATCCCCCTACTTAATCCAAGCCTTGGGACAATTTACAATGACCAATTAACCTACTTACCAGTACATCTTTGGACTGTGGGAGGAAACCGGACCACCCGGAGGAAACACACTCAGTCACGGGGAGAATATAACTCCTTAAAAGCAGTGGCAGGAATTGGACCTGGGTCACCTGTACTGTAAAGCGTTGTGCTAACCACTACGCTACTGTGCCGTACAAGATAACTGTGTCAAAAGTTCAGCAAAGGATGAGATGCTAAGGAAGCAACAATTCAGGAGAAACAATAGACTGGTAAGACTCTTTCTGTCTCAAAACAAAAGTCAGGACTGTATTTAAACTACTGTTCCAAATTTATTCAAAACTCTTTTTTACCAGCCATGTCTAAGATGAAGCTCATTAGCCCTTCACTAACAGCCACTGTACTCAGCAGTGTGAAAACCACCTTTATCAAACTCCATATATCTAGGGTTGGTATGACTTGGGTCCCACCAAAACCGGGAAGTTGGGATGTCTCAATCCCCTGAACCCTAATCTGTGCTAATACTGTGTAATCACTGCCCCTATGCAATTAGCCGTCCGCAAGAAATAACAGACCGTACACTGCATACAATTATAAACAAACTATATTTACAAATTTTAGCTTTATTGAGCAGTTAGTAGGAAAAAGAAAAGAAAAGAAATAAAAAGGGCCCATGACCTTTAACTCAGTCTAAATGTGCACGTAACATAGAAACGTACGAAACCTATGGCACAATACAGGCCCTTCGGCCCACAAAGCTGTGCTGAACCTTAGAAATTACCTAGGATTACCCATAGCCCTCTATTTTTCTAACTCCATGTACCTATCCAGGAGTCTCTTAAATGACCCTATTATATCCGCCTCCACCACCGTCGCCGGCAGCCCATTCCACACACTCACCACTCTCTGCTTAAAAAGCTTACTCCTGACTGTACCTACTTCCAAGCACTTAAGTTGGAGCTCATCTTGAAGTTGTCTTTAACTCACATGCAGGACTCATTGTCTGTGTGAAAGCACACATGACATTCCAAATGTCACTCAAAATCCAACTTGAACAAACAGGCTTCCCCACTGGAGTATTGGTCCTTCCTCCTTGAGGCCATTCATCAGCACAAAGCACCTTGTGCCACAGGAACAGCATCCTCAGCCATCTTCCTTCTTGTCTTCTCCAAACTCCTGCTGAAAAGACCTTGACCCACATCAGTGCCCATCACCGCCCACTGCTCTCTCGAACCTTCTCCTAATTCCACCATCCTAAGTGGCTGACACAACACTCTAAATTGAACAACATAGCCCTTTATCTTTAGCTCAAACCCAAACGTGCTAAAAGCAGAACGGACTACTCTTACAGAACTGTTAAAATGAAATACCTACAGCAAAGCAATGAAAATCTTAACCAGGGCATTACGCTGTACCCCACCAAAATAGTCATGTCCTCATGACTTTGAAATTTATCAACCCATCATTAATAACACAGTTTTCAAAGGAATTTTGTGATGTCAGGACCTCCAATCCATTTGTAAATGGTAGTGACAAATCTCAATAAGGGGATAGATGCAACACTCTGTTCCCCTGGTGCGTCATAGGATAGTCCTCCTGGGGCTTTCCTACTCTTTGAGACCTCTTTATTCCAGCTTCAGCTCCTGCAGTTTCAACCACCCGTAGTAATCCTTCTTGTCTACTAGAAGATGCCTTCTGAATCCATCAGTCATGTTTTCTGGCAGCTCAGCCCCCCTGCTCCATGACTGAACTTAACTGCCGTCAGTTTAAGCAGATGCTGCTGAACTTCGTCAACCTCCACCGGTGCTAACTGGTGAGACCTCTCTCAGAAAAGGGTGTCCTTGGTCACTCTAATTGTGTGGTAAGTACTCCTGGAGTAACCAAAGTCAGAGTTGTCAATAGAAAACACATCTTCACGCCCCAAAATCTTCTCAGTTAATTTCCATTCCCTGTTTTTTAGATACTCCGGAAAATTTAGGGGTTCCTGTCACACTAGCTCTGAAAAGTAACTCTGAACACAGGGTGAATGGACAAGGTTTTCAAAAAGTTCTCTCCATTTTTTTCCTGTCAAGAGACCCCACTCAGTAGCCGCCCTCTGCTTAGTACATCTCACCAGTGGGTCCATCTCCTTGTCATACTTGGTGGCAGCACCTGCCAATAGCAACCAAGCTACCCCGGCTCTCAAATCTTTCACGAAATCCTGCAAAACCCTCACTTATGTGGCATCGGGGTTGCTTCAGCAACAGAGGCTAACACCAGGAACTTCGGCCTACTGACGGAGGCCTCCTGCTCCTCCATTGCATTTTCCTCCTCTCTAACTGCTCTAAGTAACTCGGTAAGAGATAGAGGAGGGCACATCTTGCAGGTCATTTGAATATGTAGAGCAATCACGTGACAATGGGCCCCTCACAACCTGCTCCATCCTCAAACAATTTATCTTATACAGTTACATGTGGAAATCTGCAGATGCTGAAAATTCAAGCATCACACACAAAATGTTGGTGGAACGTAGCGGGCCAGGCAGCATCTATAGGAAGAAGCACTGTGGACGTTTCGGGCCGAGACCCTTCTTCTCTCCCTCCTCCTGGAATGTGTGCCTAAGCTCACTTCCAACAGTGCCAAAAGCATCTTCCAGAGCCTGCAGGTAATTAGCTGACATGGCTAATGGATTTTCTGCCTTGAGGAACCTGACTATATCAGCCACTGACCCCTTTAATCTCACTACCGGTTTCAGTTTTTCCATATTATCTCAGCACTGCCTTTCATCCAGTAACTGAGATGTCTGCTCAGCCCAAGCCTCATATTCTTCTTCTTCCCCATCATGTGTGCACTCTCAGCCTGCAATAACTTTGGATCTCCGCAGATGTACTTCTGCATTTATCAACCAGTGATGTAATAGCCAAACGAGTTCAGAAAGTCTGGGGTCAGTATGGCTCAGGTCCCACCAAAACCAGGAATTTAGAATGTCTTGATCCCTCCAATCCCTGATCTGTGCTAGTACTGTATAAATACTGCCCCATGCAATTAGCCTTCAGCAGTAAATAACAGATCTTACACTGCATACAATTATAAAGAAACTATATTTACAAATTTATCAGTTAGTAGGAAAAAGGGAAAAATAAAACAAAAAAAGGCCCACTTCCATTAACTCAGTTAAAATTTGCACATAAGTTGGAACTCATCTTGAAGGTTGTCTTTAACTCACATGCTGGACCATGGTCTTCATGATAGCCCACACCACCTTCCGAATGTCGCTCGAAATCTATCTTGAACAAATGGGTTCCCCTAAACCTAAACCAAACCTAAACGTGCTAAAAGCAGAACGGACTACTCTTATAGAACTGTTAAAATGAAATACCTACAGCAAAGCAGTAAAAATCTTAACCAGAGCATTATACATATTGAATAAGGTTCCTTTTAGTCCATTTAATATTGTACATCCATCTGTCAGTCTGCACTTGGATTGAACTAATTTAATTCAATTGAAGCTGAGTTAAGCTAAAGTTTGAGTCACAATGTCAAGTTGCAATTTAAGCAGAAACCACTGCAGAGAAGCTTTTGTAACTTTGGTGTGATTAACACAGAAGGATCAATGTTAACTTTGGCTGGAAACCAACGGCAGACACTGGGAAGGTCTAGATGTCCCAGCAGACTCTGATCACTCGAGCTTGTCCAAAACATGCTTACTAGCCAGGTTCTCCCTTTTCCAAATATGTCATAGTCAATATTAAAAACACATCTTGGCTAATGCATGTTTCAACAAGACCATGGAAGATTATTTTCCTTAACACCGTATCCCCTTCTAGTGCACATATTCCTTTGATTCTAAATGTTTATAAATCTCAGTCTGGATCACACACACAGGACATTAGGGAAAGGAAATGATCACTTGAATGATCCCTCAAGCCTGTCCCACCATTCAACATCATCCTGACATATCTGACCCAGGCATCATAGAGCCACAGAGCAATACGACTTGGATACAGGCCTTCATGAACCTTCAGGAACCTCGTCCATTCTTCTTCTCCTCTTCTGTGCCAGAAATCACAATGCTCTCAATTCCATGATCTCTCAAAAATGTACGCATCACCCTTTTAATTACCTCCCGTGATCCAGCATCCACTATCCCCCAGGACAGAGAATGTCAGAGATTCACCACTCTCCAAGAATAAGCCCCTACCAACCCTTTTTTGTAATTGACTGATTGACTGTCCCCTTATTTTGTATCTGCATTCCTTTGTTTGAAACTTCCATTTGTGGACACATCTGACACCCTCCTTTTGGAATGTCTGCTTTAATAAGAACACTTGTCTCACTTCCAAAGAGTACAGGTCTAACCTTTTAAGGTTAGCAAGCATAAGGAACAGTTGTGACATGGTACAGGCAGAATTATGGATCCTTGAGGAAGAGAAGCGGATGTCAAAGGCAGTAGAACATGTGTCCCAGGGAGCCTGGACAAAATGGGATCTGCCCAAGCGCAAGATCTCATGGGCAGAGTTATGGAGACTGGAGCCCTTCCGTATTTCCTTCCTCTTGCGATCCGTGTATGACACCCTTCCTTCGCCAATACATCTGTACACATGGGGGATGAGAGAGGACCCGAACTGTAAGCTCTGTGGTCAGAAGGGGACACTGGCTCATATACTGTCCGGGTGTAAAACAGCTCTAATTCAAGGGCGGTATAGGTGGCTTCATGATAAGGTGCTGCTGGCTCTTGCTGACACATGAAAGCGGGAGAGATGCAAGAAGAGGATGCCTGGCACAGATTTGAGGAAGGCCATCACCTTCATCAAAGAGGGAGCCAGGCCTTTCATAACCAAACAACCAAAGCCCAATCTGCTGCTAACGGCCAGGTCCTGGGAGATGAGGGCTGATGTGGGAAGCAGGCTGCAGTTCCCGGAGGTGGTCAATTGAAGACCGGAACATAATTCTGGTTGAGCTGATGGTGCCATGGGAGGAGGGATGGGAAGAGGCCCACGAGAGAAAGGCCTTGAAGTACCAGCCCTTAGTGCAGGAGTGCAAAGACAAAGGATGGCAGGCATGGTTGTTCCCTGTGGAGATCGGCTGCAGAGGTTTCCCAGCCAAATCAGCTTGGCAGTTGCTGTCAGCTCTGGGCCTGGACAAAAGGAGCAAACAACAAGCAGCTCATAGGATGGGGGAAGAGGCAGAATGAGCCTCTTGTTGGATTTGGAGTAGGAGAGAGGAGGGAAGCTTTCTTAAATTGAGAATCAACACTGTGCACGTAGTCCAGCTGTGGTCTCTCCAGCACAACTGTTTTCTATTTTTAAATCCATACTCCCTAGAAATAAAGGAAAACTTGCCTTCTTACCTTGCTGCACCTGCTTGTTAACCTTGTGTTTCATGTACCGAGGATCTCTCTGTATTTCACTCTTTTACAGTCTCACTCCATTTACATAAGACTGCTTTTTGATTCCACCTTCTAAAATGTATGACCTCACAAATGTACATTAAATTCCTTTGCTAAGCTTCTATCTAGTCATTCAATCTTTTTTTTGGATCTTGTTGTGGTTTCTATATTACACTCTATCCCTCCTCCAAGGCACTAAGATAATTGGAGGCCAAGTTTTGATCTTTGGCAAGCAACTAGTAACATTCTTCCAGTCTGAAAAAGACCCATATATACCAACAGGCATCTGAGTGATAACTAGTTTTTGATGTATGGAATCATCCAATAGTTGCTCCAGTACCATGAGTTTTAGTGCATTAGCCTTTTACATAGCTTCTTATTAAATGCCCTTTAGAAATCTAAATACTCAACGTTTACAGGATCCTTCCAATGAAATGTTTATTATACCCTTGAAGAATACCAGCCAATTTGTCAACCATGATTTCCTTTTCATAAGACTATGTTAACTTGGAGCACAAGAGACTTTGGATGTTAGAATCTAGAGCAGGGGTGGCCAACCTTTTACATTCCATGCGTCAATTTTTTCATGCATGAGTTCTATATTAACATATTTTTACAAGAATTGAGTGGGAGTACAAGAGTAGTATGGCGCATCTGAACTCGTGCGTGAAAAAATTGACGCATGGAATGTAAAAGGTTGGCCACCCCTGATCTAGAGCAAAAGATTACTGGAGGAACTCAGTGTGTCACATAGTATCTGCAAGGGGCGAAGACACAAACCATCAACAGTTCTTTTCCTCCTATAGATGCTGCTTGACCCTCGGAGTCCCTCCACAATATTGTTTCTTGTTCCACCACACTAACTTGGTTTGATTTAATTATTCCTGGGATACCTGCAGTATCTCCCACTGTGACGAATGGTGCAAAGTACTGTTTTAAATGAACATTATTTCCCCATTATTAGTTCAGTAGGGTTCATTTCCAGACTTACTTTCTCTCGTCTCTTCCTTATTTTATATTTGCAGAAGCTCAGTTTGCTTTACTATTACTCACCAGTTTACTCTCACAATCAATTTTTCAACCTCATTTGCTTTTAATTCCTCTGCATCTGGTTCCCAAAATATTCCTAGTTCTTGATCTGTCATTAGTCCATGTCACTTTGTGTGCTCTAGTTTTTAATGTAATATTTTCCTTATTCTCCTTTATAAACCATGGGTTGAGTCCCTCTTCCTGATTAAATCCAGCAGCTTTGTTTCTATTTGTGCCATCAAATCACCTCTCGTTTTCTGAATGCACACAACCTTCAACTTTGACTTTTTTCAACTGTTTAGTCCTTTTCCAACTTCTGCTGCATGCTATATTTTCTGCCCTTCATGTTCACTTTGATTTTCATTATTTGCTACACTGGTCTATACACCTGCTCAACCGAGTCTTTTTTTTGAATCATTGAACTTCCCAAAACATAAAACCTCCTTCTTCCTCTCTGATTGGCTAAACCTTGTGTACAATCCTAATCATGAACTTTGTCAAGTCATATTTTCCTTTTTCCTTCTCATGATGTCCTTACTTAAGTTGTACCTGGATTTCTTGTAGAATTCTGGGTATCTGGATGCCTGTCTTGCATTAGATCTAGCCCTCAGCAGGCTGCCAATCTCTTGGCTAATCCAGTTTTTCTGGTTTGGGTATGTTCAGTATGTTCTCAGAGCCCCACACTCATCCACGCAGATCTTGATGAAGTTGGTGCTGACTGTGGCATATTCATTCAGAACCAAAGATGCATCCATAAATATAACAGTCCACTGATTCAAAGCATGGCCTGTAAACACTGTTGCAACTCCCTTGACCATATCTTCATGATCCTTATCACTGGTCCCCTTGTCCTTAGTCTCTGCATATATGCCGGGAGCAGAAGTATAACCAGGTAATCAGACTTGCCAAAGTGTGGTGCGGCATGGCATAGCTATCAGTGTTCACAAAGTACACTGCAGATGCTGTGGTCAAAGCAACACGTACAACACGCTGGAGGAACTCAGCAGGTCGGGCAGCA
This sequence comes from Hemitrygon akajei, assembly GCF_048418815.1. NCBI lineage: Eukaryota > Metazoa > Chordata > Chondrichthyes > Myliobatiformes > Dasyatidae > Hemitrygon > Hemitrygon akajei. The sequence goes on from NC_133129.1 coordinate 52,885,238, forward strand.
TCTGTGGAAATGAGCAGTCAACGTTTCAGTCCGAGACCCTTCGTCAGGACTGAAGAGGGAGGGGGCAGGGACCCAATAAAGAAGGTGGGGGAAGAGTGGGAAGGAGAAGGCTGGTAGGTGCCAGGTGAAAAACCAATAAGAGGAAAAATCAAGGGGTGGGGGAGGGGAAGCAGGGAGGGTATAGGCAGGAAAGGTGAAGAAGGAATGTAAGGTGAAAGCACTGTGTAGTAATAGAAGGCAGAATCATGAGGGAGGTGATAGGCAGCTGGAGGAGGAGGCAGAGTGAAACTGGGATGGGGTAAGGGAGGGGGAGGGAATTACCAGAAGTTGGAGAATTTGATGTTCACGCCAAGGGGCTGGAGACTACCCAGACGAGGAGACCCATATGAGGAGTTGCTCCTCCAACCTGAGTTTGGCGTCATCATGGCAGTAGAGGAGGCTGTGTATGGACATATCCAAATGGGAATGTGAAGCAGAGTTGAAGTGGGTGGCAATCGGGAGATCCTGTCTGCTGTGGTGGACGGAGCGGAGGTGCTCGACAAAGCGGTCCCCCAATCTGTGTTGGGTCTCTCCAATGTAGAGGAGGCCATACCGGGAACACCGGATGCAATAGATTACCCCAACTAACTCACAAGTGAAGTGGTGCCTCACCTGGAAGGACTGTTTTGGGCCCTGAATGGTGGTAAGAGAGGAGATGTAGGGACAGGTGTAGCACTTACGCTTGCAGGGATAAGTGCGAGGTGGGAGATCCGTGGGGAGGGATGTGTGGACCAGGGAATCACGGAGGGAGTGATCCCTGCAGAAAGTGGAGAGGGGTAGAGAGGGTAAGATGTGTTTAGTGGTGGGGTCCTGTTGAAGGTGGTGGAAGTTGTGGAGGATAATATGCTGGATCCGGAGGCTGGTGGGGTGGTAAGTGTGGACAAGGGGAACACTGTCCCTGTTGTGGTGACGGGAGGATGGGGTGAGGGCCGAAGTGCGGGAAATGGAGGAGATGCAGGTGAGGGCATCATTGATGATGGCAGAAGGGAAACCACGATCCTTAAAGAAAGAGGATATTTAAGATGTCTTGGAATGGAAAGCCTCATCCTGGGAGCAGATGCGGCAGAGATGGAGGAAATGGGAATAGGAAATAGCATTTTTGCATGTGGCAGGGTGGGAAGAGGTATAGTCGAGGTAGTTATGAGAGTCAGTGGATTTATAGAAGATATCACGATACAAAGTCACCATACAAATGCTACAATACAAAGCAGAATAAGAGAATAAGGCAAACACAGATCGCACTGGAGATAGCAACAGGCATCAGAGAAAAGGAGGCTCCTCATTGTGTAGCTTGCAGACCATTATCTCTTTTCAATAAAGTGAAGTTCATCACATGGAACAGTAAAATATGAACTTTAGCTCAACTTTCCTGTCTGTGCTAGGAATTACATGTGGATAAAAAGATAAATGTTTTGATAACTCCTTGTTCCTCCAGCTTTTGTCCTGAATGATAATTCTGTTCTTTCTGTGACTTAGCTTGTTGCTGGTTCTCTTGAATTCTGTAATGGAAAACTGGTCCTCCAATTAAAATGGCACTACCCAATGCGTGTGACTGCTCTCCAGTGGTTAAAAAGGTTAGAAAACCACTAAAATACTGCTTCTGAGGTAATTAGTGTTAAATTATCACTGCAAACAGTGAATGGGTGAATGATAACAAGGCGAGTGCGGGGGATGAGCTGATAAAGTGTACTGCAGATGGAGTTCCAATGTCCATATGACTGGCCCAGGAACGAGGTAAGATTGCTTTTGGTGCTGAGAGGAGAAGTCAGGGCCAGGGCAGAGGAGATTTGATTATGATGCCTGTACAACTGGCTCAGGTGCAAGGTTGCATCGTGCCGGGTGCCAAGCTGATTTGAAGAGTTTGTGAGTGGCTTTGGGCTGAGTGATGAAATCTGAGCCTGGAATGAGTCGCTGGGTGGCATGGCATGGTCTAGGCCAGGAACCTTTTGCTACAGCCGGGTCCCGTTGTGAGATAAAATTCACTGTCAGACCAGATCCGAGGTGAGAGCCGATTTCACTCACTCTCAGCGATGTTCACTCCTCTTTTCAGGGTGCTGGAACGTTGTTAGGTCAATGTATATTGGCTGAATAATAATAGACTGAAAAGCCTGGGCATTGGGATTTGGGACGACAGCAGATTTTGCTCACTGTCTGTGATGGCCACTCCTCTCTCCATGTCGCTGGAGCAACGAAGACTGCCCTGGCTGCTGCCATCCACTCTTGCTAATATGATGAACTGATAAGCGAGGCTTTGGGCCTACTCTGAGCTGTTCTGGGATTCAGATCTGAGGACTCAGTTTTAGTTGGGAATGTTGTTGTTTGCTTCAATTGTTTACATAATTTCTATTTTTTTCTTTCTCTTACAAATTGAGTGTTGGTCTTTTTTTGTTTTAATTGGGTTCTTTCGGGTTTCTTGCTTTACCTGTGAGCAAGAAAATCTCAGGGCTGTATAATTTATACATCCCTTGATAATAAATATACTAGAATTTTGTATCCTGAATCTACATTTTGCCTGGTCAAATACTATTGCCTCTTGGTAGTATTTCGAATGATGCAGAAATAAAGAATTTTCTCTCCAACTGAGTGTTCAATCAGAATATTATTCTTTGATTGTAAGACTGCTTAAGTATTCTTCATGTTTATTTCTCCTTGATCGAGTCCAGGTGTCTCAATAAAATTACTCAGACACATTATGATAGCTGGTTGGAAACTAGCCACTTTCACATGGGACTACTGTTCCTTTTCTTCCTCCAGCATGTCTGGGAGAGGGAGACACAAGGGCCTGCAAAATGTTGGATCCTGATACAAGACTTTGACCAAAGACATAAATAATTTCTTTCCTCCCGTAAATACTGTTGGACCTGTTGAGTTCCTCCAGCAGATTGTTCATTGTCCATGAAAGGAATTTGCTACACACCCAGGTAGCTACATTTCCTGCAAGTTTTTCAGTCAACCCTCTATCTGGCAGCCTCATCTCCGCAACCTTCCACATTTTGATTCTCATTCATTACCTCTGTGCTTTTTTTCCTAAATATCTGCTGCAACTTTATGAATGAATCAGAGTGATTTTAATTAAAAATCATGTTTCTTTTTTTTACTGAACATATCTTGCCTGTACTTGGGCAAGAACAACATTTCCAAAGTGTGTTCTGAAAGAAGTATTCTGGAACACAGCAAGCAAAGTGAGTAAAGTCAAGAATCGTCATTAAATGCAAGTGTAAAGAGATGCGTTTTCAGAAAAAAATAAAGCTGCCAGAGTGTATTTAGAAAACTTAGACTCATGCAAATCTGATTCCATTGCTTGGATGTCAAAGAAAACTATAATCAGACACATACACTCTCCACCCTACTGCTTCACCATCAAGGATTAGACACATATCCACAGCACCATAACTTAATTGAAATAAAAAAGGAACAGCTGACTGATCAACAATGGATAGAAATGCAGTGGTTCTACAAGACCTCCTGGAATTAATGTCATTCAGTAATAATCTGAAATCAATACCAACTGTTAAGGACCAGAAATAAATAATGAAAATTAGCTCCATGTAGCAGTTTCTTTGTTCTAAGACAACATCCTAAATTAAGATTAAGACTCTCCTTCCTTAGCATATGATGAATACCACAGAATCTGGCTTGAACATTTTCTATTTGGCCTGAAGTTGTTCTAAACTCTGGTGCACTTGATTGGCTTACCTCAGTCAGGTTTTGTCTGGATTAGAATTGCTTGAATAAAATTAAAGATCGCCCAAAAGAATGTTTATCAAAATATAAATCCACAAGTTTACTTGAAATGATCTAAGTTATTAAATTAAACTCCTTGCCCCAAGCTCTTCCGAAAACCTCTTGTTCCTAAATACATAGCTTGAATGGCATGATCAGATCAGTGTACACAACAGCAATTATTAAGCTGAATACAGTGAATAAGAAATGGAAATTGCTATGCTTCGTAACTATCAAATCTAATCTCTTTCTCTAGTTGGTGGGGGAGAGTTTGTTGCCGTTTTCTCAGGCTGGAGAACATGGGGAAAAAACGCAACTTTAACATCGTAAATCTGCGAGTGTTCTTTGTTGTCTTGTTAGTCTCCCCTCTCTGTGTGACACCTCTCTGCACCTTTATTCGGGACAGAGAGAGCCTGTGGTATGTTGAATTGTCGGGTGAATGAGTAGTTTCTGTTGTACTATAGATCATGATCTTTCTTGGGGGCTTTGCTATTGCTTGCTTGGTGGGTGGAGGTTGCTGATGCTTTTTGATGAAGTAAGTGGAGGAGGGGGAGGGCTGATGCTATGCTGCTGCTTGTGCATGAAAGGAGAGAGTGGGGGGAGCTTTGGGTTCAAACATTTTTGCTGTCACTCATCTTTGGAGCACCTTTCTGTTTTCATGGATGTCTGCAAAGAACAAGAATTTCAAGTTGTATAAATGGAGCTATTGAACTATTAAAGAGAAACACAGGAGCTGGGATGTGTGTGTGCTTGGTTTTTCTTTAGTGAGGCCGCTCACATATGGCATGGTGGTGCAATGACCATAAGACATAGGAGCAAATTAGGCCACTTGGCCCATCAAATCTGCCCCGCCATTCAGTCATGGCTGACCCTTTTCTTCCCCCTCCTCAGCCATACTCCCCAGCCTTCTCTCCATAACCTTTGATGCCATGTCTAATCAAGAACCTATCAAGCTCTGCCTTAAATACACCCAAAAAACTGGCCTCCACAACTGTCTGGGGTAATAAATTCCTCAAGTTCACCACCCTTTGGCTATAGAAAGTTCTCTGCATCTCTGTTTTAGATGGACGGCCCTCTATCCTGAGGCTGTACCCTCTTGTCCTAGACTCCACCACCATGGAAAACATCCTTACGAAATCTACCATGTCTAGGTGTTTGAACATTTGTAAGATTTTAATGAGATTCCACCCCCCTCCCATCCTTCTGAATTCCAGCAAGTACAGACCCAGAACTATCAAACATTCCTCACAGCCCTTTCGTTCCTGGAATCATCCTTGTAAACCTCCTTTGTACGCTCTCTAATGCCAGCACATCTTTTCTTACATGAGGAGCCCAAAACTATTCACAATATTCAAGGTGTGCCTTATAAAGCCTCAGCATCACATCCAAGCTCTTGTATTCTAGACCTCTTAGAAATGAATGGTAATAATGTATTTGCCTTCCTCACCACCAGCTCTACCTACATGTTAACCTTTTAGGCTGTTCTGCACAAGGACTCCCAAGTCCCTTTGCATTTCAGATTTTTTGGATTTTCTTCACATTTAAAAAATAGTCTGTGCATTTATTTCTTCTAGCAAAGTGTATGACCATGCATTTTCCAAAATAGTATTTCAATTGCCACTTTCTTGCCCATTCTCTTAATCTGTCTAAGCCCTTCTGCTGCCTACCTACTTCCTCAACGCTACCAGTCTTCGTATCATTTACATACCTGGTAACAAAACCATCTATTCTATCATCTAAATCATTGATACACATGGCATAGAAAGAAGCAGTCCCAACACCGACCCCTGTGGAACACCACTAGTCACTGGCATCCAACCAGAAAAGGATCCTTTTATTCCACCTCCCACCAATCAGCCGATGCTCTAACCATGCCAGTAATTTTCCTGTAATCACATGGGCTCTTACCCTGGTAGGCAGCCTCATGTGTGGCACCTTGTCAAAGAACCTCTGAAAGTCTAAATATACACCATCCACTACGTTCCCTTTATCTATCCTACTTGTAATTTCCTCAAAGAATTTGAACAGGTTCATCAGGCAAGCTTTTCCCCTAAGGAAACCATATTGACTGTGTCCTGTCTTGTCCTGTGTCACCAAGTAATCCATAACCTCATCCTTAACAATTAACTCCAACATTGTTGTAGTGCTGAAGGAACAGAAAGACTTCAGAGAGTAGATAGTTTAGAGGAATGGCAAAGAAGTGGCAAATGAAATACAATTTTGTAAAGTGTATGGTCATGCACTTTGGTGGAAGAAAAAAACGGGCAGACTATTATTTAGATGGGGAGAGAATTCAAAATGCAGAGGTGCAAAGGGACTTGGGAGTCCTTGTGCAGGATACCCTAAAGGTTAACCTCCAGGTTGAGTTGGTGGTGAAGAAGGCAAATGCAATGTTGGCATTCATTTCTAGAGGTACAGAATATAAGAGCAGGGATCTTATAATATATAATATATTATATATAATTATTATATACAAATATGAATAATAATGTTATAATATTAGTATTAATATATATAATTTATATAATTATTATATGTAATATTAAGATATAATATATCTTGTTGAGGCTCTATAAAGCACTCATGAGACCACACTTGCATGCAGTTTTGGGCTTCTTATTTTAGAAAGGATATTCTGACATTGCAGAGGGTTCAGAGAAGATTCATGAGAAAGATTCCAAGAATGAAAGGGTGACCATACGAGGAACATCTGGCAACTGTTGGGCTGTATTCCCTGGAGTTCAGGAGAATGAGGGGAGATCTCATAGAAACATTCTGAATGTTAAAAGGCCTGAACAGATTAGATATGGCAAAGTTACTTCCCATGGGAGAGGAGTCAGGGACAAGAGGGCATGACTTCAGGGTTGAAGGACGTCCATTTAGAACAGCGATGCAGAGAAATTACTTTAGTCAAGGGGTGGTAAATCTGTGGAATTTGTTGCCACGAATGGCTGTGGAGACCAAGTCATTGGGTACATTTAAGGCAGGTTAAGATAGGTTTTTAATTAGCCAGGGCATCAAATGGGGAGAAGTCAGGGGAGTTGGGATGACTGGAAGAATTGGATCAGCCGAATGGCCTACTTCTGCTCCTATATCTTATGGTCTTATGGTCTTATAACATCTTCCCTATCACTGCGGTCAGGCTAACTGGTTTATAATTTCATTTCTGTTGCCTTCCTCCTTTCTTAAAGAATGGAGTGACATTTGCAGTTTTCCAGTCCTCTGGTACCATGCTTACATATAACCCATAATGAATTATGTAAACAAACAAAGAATGCTTAATCAAACAATATATTTGCAATATTACTCAAATATTTCTGATTATTAAATACACTACAGAAATTACATGCTCATTGATTCTTTCAAAGTCCATCCATTCTCAAAGAAAGAGCTCCAATTTACTGCATCAGAGACACTTCAATTGGAGAAGTATGGAGGCTTAATTTAATCAGGGGACTGAGAATGATGTCATTCTGCGTTACACCCAAGATTAAACCTCACGTACTGGAGCTCAGCATAAACTTCCATTATGTAGTCGAAAAACAAACTCTAGGTTTAATTCCATTTATTATGTCAAAGAAAATCAGATAATAAAATTTGTTAGCAATACTAACTCAGGACTTGGTTAACAGAGGGACAATAAAAAACATTTATAAAGACATTTGAGTGGGTCCAAAAATAAGAAAAGTTTAGATGGATATGGGTTAAATGCAAGCAGATGGGACTAGCTTAGAAGGGCAATTTGGTTGGCATGGCCTAGTTGCACCAAGGGGCCTGATTCGATGCAGTATGTTTGGCATACTGATTATGTCTAGTTTTCTGGGTGAACATGATTGACTCCCAAAGGAGCCGAGGATGAGCCAAATGCCTTTGGGGCTACATATCACTGAAGATGGAGAACTCAATAGTTTTGACAGATAAAAATAAAAAAGTTGTTGAAAGAACAGATTTACAAAACCATTACACAAAATCTGCAAAGGAAACCTTTTCCCTGTATTGCCAGAAGCTGTCAAGCCATGGGGACAAGGGTGCTGGGGAAGGACCCACAAGCAGGACACAAACACTTCTTTCTTAGGTACAATAAAATAGCGTTTATTACTCGCTACACAGAAGATTGGAAAATCGAGGACAAAGAGGAACACGAACCTCGGACTAGGGGACTAGGGACTAGGATCGCCGCGGACCTGGGACTTGGAAACAGGGAACTGGGATCGCCACGGCCATGACTTGGACGGGGGAACACGGACAGCCGCGGCCCTTGGACTCGGACAGGGGGAACACGGACAGCCACGGACCTTGGACTTGGACAGGGGGAACACAGACAGCCGCGGACCTTGGACTCGGACAGGGGGAACACGGACAGCCACGGACCTTGGACTTGGACAGGGGGACCTTGATTCACCGCCGCCAGACACTTGGATACCAGGGATCGTTGCAGCCAGAAACGTGGACACCAAAACACCGGACAAGGAATCTTGAACCAGGACTCCTCCTTCAGATCAGGCATTGAGCCGGGACTCTTCGGGGGGTTGACACAGACAACGGGCAGGAACATCGAGTCAGGAATCCGCCTTCCACTCAGGCACTGAGCCAGGACTTCTTCGAAGGGTAGACATGGACAATGGGCAGGAACATCGAGTCAGGACTCCACTTTCCACTCAGGCACCGAGCCGGGACTCTCCTACGGGGGGGGGGGGGGAGGGGTAGACACGGACAAGGGGCCTAAACGTCGAGTCAGGACTCCACCTTCAACTCACCCCTGGTAGATTGACCTTGCCCGGACCCACTCTGGCGACGGAAGGTGAATTGCTGGTACTCCGATGTGGGCTGGATCACTCTGGCTTGTCGTAGCAGTGGCAGCGACTTGCGAAGGCTTCTTAACACTCTCGCACCGAACGGCTAAAGCCAGGGGCTTATAAGTTGCCGGTTCAGGTCGAGGGTAGATTACCTTGATTGGTGAGCTCAGGGGACGTGTGAAACGGAATTAGACGGGAACAAGGAGTCAATGGTCCGGATCGCAACCTAACTAAATTTAAAGGGGAACCGATCTGGACCATGACAGAAGCAGTCAATATTTGTAATATCCATTTGCACCAAGGTTTATATTCTGGCCTAGATAGCTGAAGGACAGTACAAAATTTGCTGAAAGTTAAACCCTTTCCAAATTCCAATGCCTATCAATTGAATTGATTTTTGAGATCTCCGGATTAAAAGCACACCTTTATTAGTTATTTTATTTTATATTGACTGCGGTTCTGGAAGTTTGCACTCACGTCATCATAATATGGAAAGTGTGAAGCTGTATTTATTAACCTTGAATGGTGCTTTATTGTCTGCAACCTCTCCCATGACCTTACTGACATAGGTGGTCAATGAAGTTTGGTTCTAGAGTTTCCAGTCCATGATCTACATGTTTATGAATGGCACCACAACAGAGTATAAAGATTAACTTTACTTCTCACATATACTACAAAACATGCAGTGAAATGCATCATTTGAATCAAATCCAATCAGCAAGGACTGTGCTGGGCAGCCCACAAGTGTCATCGCACCTCCATCGTCAACTCCACGTCCACAACCCACTAACCTACCTGTGGATCTTTGGAATGTGGGAGAAAACCGGAGCACAGGAGAAAAACCATGTAGTCACATGGAAGTACGTACAAGCTCCTTACATGTAACAGTGGGAATTTAATCCCAACTGGCAATTGCTGTTGCTGTAAAGCAATGCATTAACCACTATGCTACCATACCGCCTAATTAACAGTCATAATTAAATCAATCAACACACACAAAATGCTGGAGGAAGGCAGCATCTATGGAAAAAAGTACAGTCGGCATTTCGGGCCAAGGCCCTTTGGCAGAACTAAACCAATGATTTCTTAGAAGCTGAGTCACAAAACTAGGTCAGGTTTAAAGCTCTTTATATTTGTAATTGGTGGAGCGATCTAGTTTATTGACACAAGACAGATGTTACGAAGGATGAACAGCTCTGATGGGCAGAAGGGTGCAAGGTTGCCCATGTCCCCCTCCCCTGGGAGAATTACAAACCGTTACTGTTGCCAGGCTGCTAATGAGAGAGAAAGAGATGGAACAAAACATACTGGGACTGGAACATTTGCTTCAGACAAGGGCGAGATAACACCGGGGGAGAGAGACCATATTATGACTCCTGTAAGACTCACGGCTCCGGAGAGGGCTGTTTACTTGGTACCATTCTGTTCATTAAAATTCCTCAGTGGACAGCCGGAGTGGGCTGGTTTGATGGGCTAAGCCATTCAAAACTGATTAACATCTGAGACCCCGTGAGTAGGGATAAAAGTGAGGTCTGGGGAGACACCCCTCAGACACACCAGGAGACACACCAAGAGACACACTAGTGAGCACTGTTTAAGGATTGGAACCCACAAGAAAATTGTGGGGCATCGGAGACCGAACGAAGGATCGGTCAATTTGAACTCACAGTGTTTATAGTGAGGCCGGTGGGGGCTTGTGTGTGTGTCCACCCTTGCCTGGGTGACGAGTCCACCACAGAAGAACAGACTAGCTAAAGGACAGAGGGGTCATACCTGAATGGCCACAACAACACATCGACGGATCAAGATCGTAAAGGAAGGTTTGACTGGCTGTCACTGTTTGATCTCTCTCTCTCTCTCTCTCTCTCCCTCCAACGGTTCAAACAAAAGAATCAACAACTACCTCAGCCTACATGAACTGAACTGAACTGAACTTTATATTCACATATGACAAATAATTATCCCCTAGACAACGATAGAGCTTGTTTATTATTGATTATTATTATACCCACACTTTTAGGTTTAGTTATTGCTAGTGTGTATTATCTGTATATTTGCATTGTTGATATTGATTTGTATATTTTACTAATAAACACTGTTTTGAAATTAGTACCAGACTCCAACGGACACTTCTATCTTTGCTGGTAAGACACCCAGTTATGGGATATGTAACACAGAGAATACGGGGAGCCAAAACATCACCGTGAAGATTTGCTATGTTAATTTTTATAATTACTCTTCAGGAAGCCTTTGGAAAGGTATAGGGCTAATGAGTCACCACATAAAATCCACAAAGCCAAGGGAAATCAAGAGAGAAGTCATGATGAAGATTTACATAACATGGTGCTTTATTGTCTGCAGACTCCCCCTTGACCTTACCGACATAGGAGCTAAACTCCAGGTGACAATGCTCTTGGGATCTCAGGAACTCATAAGTTCTCCCCACGACAAGGTGACAGTTCACAAAAAAGAACACTCTTTGACTCTAAGTAAGCTGTTGGAGAAATGTTGGCCACAACATCAGGCAAATTATCATACTCTCCTTTGAATAAGAGCATTGGGATTTCTAATATTGTATGACACTTAATTTAGTGTCTCAGAATTGCAATGAATTGTCAGTCTAGGTGATTAATTTCTTAAGCAGTCCTCAACCCCACAACATTAGACCCAAGAGCATGAGCCAAAAAACTTAGAAAAAAGAGAAAAAATAAACAGTAGACTTGGAGATTTCTAAGGGACTATTTTCTGATTTTATTACAATCTCAGCAATCACACATACATGACATAATTTCCAATGAAATAATAACTGGATCCTTTGAGCAGCACATTCCTTGATTTTAACAAATACTGCTGATGGACAAGGCTCTGTGGATCATACAAAATTAGAAAATGATCCCAGACAATTTGCAGAATATCGTCAAAGTATGTTCAGGAAAAGTAATTCAATGATTGTAGGGAAAGGCTGAAGACTAGATGCAAAGATTCTCTGAGCTTTATAGCAACGGAACAGGACTTTCAACTCTACTCGTTTGTGTCAGCCAAAGAGCTGACCTGAGTTCATTTCATTTGCCTGAATTTAGCTATATCTCTCTAAACCAGGGGTTTCCAACCTGTTTTATGCCATGGACCCCTACCATTAACTGAAGGGACTGTGGACCCCAGGTTGGGAACCTTTCATATTTATGTACCCATTGAAATGGCATTTAAACATTGTAATTGTAACCATTTAATTTGGCACCTCACTTGTTTGATAGATAGATTGATAGATAGGGCAGGACTTGGTATCCTACCCTCTCTATGCCCTTTATAATTTTATAAATTTCTCTAAGGTCATACTCAGACTTCTATGCTCCAGAAAAAACAATCCCAGTCTATCCAGTCTCCCCTTATAAGTCTAGTCCACCAGTTTAGGTAATATTATTGTGAATCTTTTCTGTACCCCCTCAAGCTTAATCAGCAGGGCAACTAATACTCCAATTGCGGCCCAATCAACAATTTGTACAACTGTAATATGATGACACAACTCTTATACTCAAGGCCTCAGATGATTAAGGCTAGGATATAATACACCTTCTACACTACTCTGCCCATTTGTAACACCACTTACAATACACTTACACCTGAAGATCTTGCCGTTCAATAATTCTCCCTATGGTCCTGCCATTCACTAGTTATGTTCTACACTAGTTTCACAAGATGCATGACTTTGCACTTGTCCAAGTTAAATTCTGTCAGCCGTTCCATTCTAGACTCTGTTATATGTTAAAACAACCTTCTTCACTGTCCAATACACCACCAGTTTTGGTGTCATCTGTAAACTTACTAACAAAACCACCTACATTAACATTGATCTTGATAAAGAATTCACCATTATTCCGAACTTGTCACAGGCCTCCAATCTGAAAGGCATCCTCAACTACCACCCTCTGACTCCTAACAACAAGCTAATTTTGTACCAATTTGCAGTCTCACTTGATATCTGGGATTCCATGAATTCTATCTTTCAGAACTAACCAACCTTTCAGGACCATGTTAAAGGTCTAAGTAAACATTATCCACCCATCCTGCTCTCTCAACCCTCTTGGTTATCTCAAAAATATGCCATCAAATTTGTTAGACATGATCTTCCACTAATAAAAACAATTTTTCTATCCCAAATCAGTCTTGGCTTTCCAAGTGCAAATTAAAGCAGTCCCTCAGAATTCATTCCCAGTGATATAAGACGCACCTTTGTTTTCACACAAACAGGAACAGGTTGGCCTCAGACTCCTCTTATATCTCACTTTTAAAAGCCTTCTACTTGCCAGATGTTTTTTTTTCTTCTTTAACCTACTGGCAGCCTTTGCACGTTCCTGCTAAATGCCATTAAATTAGCCTCGCCCCACAATTTCATACTGATTTGTAGACCAGTCCCATCATTTACCAAGGCTATCATCAAAAAAAGAGAATTATATTCATTGGTCCCATGGTTATTTTACCACATTTCTTTTGGAGAGGATTTGTGATTTTCAAAGGACATGAATTACAGTAGCTTACCCAAATGTTAATGCTCTAAACGTCAAACAAAGTGGAATTTTATTGGTGCCCAAGAATCTGCAGACATGGTCACTTAGAGTCTTGAAAAAACTGAGCCCACAACAGAGCTCCTTGATGTCAGTAAAAATTTGGGACACTTGAAGTAGATATACAGACCATATCCTGAACTTATTTCATCTATTCATTCCAGCTATTTCAACATGTGGAAAAAGTATCTTGACATCTAATTACTTCCAGCAGATTTTCATGTACTTACCTCTCATACTTTTAATCTCCAGTCAATATAGCCCAAACTTACTCACTACTCTCAGAGGGCTAAATAATTAACCTTGTGACTCTATGCCTCCAACTATATCCTTCCTTTGGTAGAGAGAAAAAAAATGAACAAAATACTCAAAGTTCTGCCTTAAGTTCCTGTACAAATGCAGCAAGACTTCTCTACTGTTGTACTCTATTCCCTTGAACTAAACACCAGCGCACTATTTGTTTTTTGTAAATGGTTACTGCGCCTGAATATTAATTTTCTTCATTTTATGCACCTGCACACCCACATCCCACACTCACTCTTCCCTCCAATGTGAAGGCATCACAGGCTCCCTTACTGTCAACTTCAGTCCATACACATGACCCGTGTATAATACTTTCCAGACTCTTTGCAACCTTCTCACAGCTCATTATTTTCTGCATCTCGGTTTAATTAATAAGTGGATTTGGTTACATGACACTGCATTTTCATCCAATTCATGAATATAGATTGCAAGTAGCTAAGGAGCTAGAACTGATCCCGATAACACCCTAGTAATAATGACCTGCTAACCTCCAAAATCCTCCACAAATGCATTTTGAAAACTATTTGTATTACAAGCACCGTAACCCATTATCTTTCTAATTAAAGGCATCTTCAAAAATCCCCAGTGGATTTATGAAATAAGGCTACCCTTTCATAAAATTATACGGATTCAGGTTAATTATAGCAAAATTTTCAAATACCACATTTTGATAATGAATTCCAGGACTTCTCCATGGTCCCCATGGTCAGGGATGCTAGATTATCTCGGTATCTGAGAAGGCGTTTGACAGCAACCAGTGAATCTGCTGCCTGGAAGTGTGAACCTCCTGTAGTTGCAAGAGTGCCTCTATATTTAAGAACAACTGGCCCTTGTGGTTTATAAATAATGATGCTCAGCTGGTGCAACAGATTGCTGTATTATGGCACTCTACTGGGGGATTCCAGCCAGCAGGATTAATCAGAGCAGCCACTCATACAGAATCTTGCCAGCAGGTAAAAGATGAACATGACCATTGCACTTCATCATGCAGCCCCTTCTCCTCCTCTCTGACAGTCAACACTGGCACACCTCAAGGATGCGTGCTTAGCCCCCTGCTTTACTCTCTCTACATCCATGATTGTGTGGCTGTGCACAGCTCAAATCCCATCAATAACTTTGTCAACGATACAATGACTGTCGGCAGAATTTCAGACGGTGATGAGAAGAGTACAGGAATGAGATAGATCAGCTGCTTGAGTGATGCCGTAGCAACAAACTTGCATTCAACATCAGTAAGACTGAAGGATTGATTGTGGACTTTAGGTGAAGAGGTGAAGGGAACACACACAAGTCCTCATCAAGAGATTAGCAGTGGAAAAAGTGAGCAGTTTGAAGCTGCTGGCTGTCAACATCTCCAGAGATCTGTCCTGGGCCCAACATATTGATGCAATTATAAAGAAAGCCCTAGAGCAGCTATATTTCATCAGGAGTTTGTAGGGACTTGGTATGACGCCAAAACTTCTGCAAATTTCTACAGATGTACAGTAAATAGCATCAGAATCAGAATCAGAATCAGACTTTAATCGCCAAGTACCTATGCACATACAAGGAACTTACTTCCGGCAGATGTTGTCTCTCTGCTCATAACAATAATAATGATAAATATAAATGAAAATATAGATTATACATACAGGTAGTGCAATCCAAGTAATAGTTAGCCGCCAGTTAACCGGCAGTTAACTGTTCAGCAAAGTGACTGTAGTAGGGAAAAAACTTCTCCAGTGCCTATTAGTCTTAGTCTGGAGGGATCTGAAGCGCCTACCAGACGGAAGCAGATCAAACAGTCCGTGTGCAGGATGGGAGGAGTCCTTTATGATGTTCCCCGCCCTCTTCTTCAACCTGGAAGAGTACAGGTCCACAATAGAGGGCAGGGAGGCTCCAATGATGCGCTCGGCAGTCCCCACTGTGCGCTGTAGTCTGGTTCTATCCTGCTTGATGGCGGCTCCAAACCACACAATGATGGAGGTGCACAGGACAGACTCAATGACTGCAGTGTAGAACTGCAGCAGCAATTCCTGAGGCAGACCGTATTTCCTCAAGAGCCGCAGGAAATACATCCGCTGCTGGGCCTTCTTCAGGATGGAGCTGATGTTCTGCTCCCACTTCAGATCCTGAGAGATGGTGGTTCCCAGGAACCTGAAGTTCTCCACGGTGGACACAGGGCTGCTGAGGACTGTGAGGGGAGACATAGCGGGGGGATGTCTCCTGAAATCCACTATCATCTCCTTTGTCTTGAGCGTGTTCAGCTCCAGATTGTTCTGACTGCATCAGAGTGCATTCTAACTGGTTACGTCATCGTTTGGTTTGGAGTGGCTGCATAGGTTTGGGAAAAAAGCTGCAGAGGGTTGCAAACCCATTCAGCTCTACCGTGGTCACTCATCTCACCAGGGTCTGGGATATCTTCAAAAGGTGATGCCTCAAAAAGGTGGCATCCATCATGAAGGACCTCCCTTACCCAGGAACTGCCCTTGTTTCATTGTTACCATCAGGGAGGAAGTACAGGAGCCTGAAGACACACACCCAACATTTTAGGAACAGATTCTTCCACTCTGCAATCAGATTTTTTGAATGGACTGTGAACCCATGCACATTACCTTAATATTTTTTGCTCTCTTCTTGCACAACTTATTTAATTTTGGCGTGCGGCCAAGTGGTTAAGGCGCTGGTCTAGTGATCTGAAGGTCGCTAGTTCGAGCCTCAGCTCAGTTTCAGCGACAGGTTACTATCGATGCAATGCTCCTCAGACAGGATGAAGAGGTCAATACTCCCCAATGCCATTAGGCTTTACAATTCAACCGCCAGGACTTAAGAACTTTTTAAAAGCTATTATTAATGCTTTTTGAGATAGTGATTTAGATGCATATCATATTTTTTTACTGAGTTAAGTATTGTATGTAATTAGTTTTGCTACAACAAGTGTATGGGACATTGGAAAAAAAGTTGAATTTCCCCATGGGGATGAATAAAGTATCTATCTATCTATGTTGTGTCCTTGAGCAAGGCACTTAACCACATATTGTTCTGCGACGACACAGGTGTCAAGCTGTATCAGCCCTTGCCCTTGGACAACATCGGTGGTGTGGAGAAGGGAGACTTGCAGCATGAGCAACTGCCAGTCTCCCATACAACCCTGCCCAGGCCTGCACCCTGGAAACTTTCCAAGGCACAAATCCATGGTCTCTCAAGACTAATGGATGCCTATTTAATTTTTAAAAATGTATTTTTATTGTAACTTATCATTTATTTACTATTATGTATTACAATGTACCACTACTGCAAAATAACAAATTTCATGACAAATACCAATGATATTAAACCTGATTCTGAACTGGGAGATCCTCAAATGTGTTCCCTGCCATGCTTGGGGGCATGGAATTTTAAGCGCAGTGTTAGTTTTAACAAAGCATAGTCATCCATTTAGAGGTTTCAGATGTCCAAAACTAACTGACAAATCCTCCTCAGCTTATGAAAGAATTTCTCCAAGAGATAAATAAAGTTAAGCTTCAACAACGTGATATGGTTGGTGCCTCCTGTTACCTTGCCCCATTCCTGTATCACTTTCTGTGATGCTGCTAAGGATTTTTATTCACTTGCCAACAATATATTTTTCTCCGGTAAAACCCTCTCCTTGTAAAGCTCCTACCTAACCTGAAGGACAACCATTGGCCCACTAATGTTGTATTGGCTCTTTGTGAGACCACACCTTTTTGGCAGACTATTTTCTTGACCATTTTTGAGTTCTCTATTGATCTGTTATCTTCAGATATTTATCCACCTTTGTTTTAAAAAGCAGGGTAATTTGTAGTAGTGGTGGTGGAAGGATGGGGACAAAAGTTTCAGGTCACAAGGGGCTGATTTTTGCTATTGTGTAAACATCTTTCAGCAGCAATGATCTCTCTGAGGCTAGCTGAGGAAACATGCATCTGGAGACTGAAATTGTCAATGCTTGCTGCTCTTTGACCTGATGCTTTAACTCTATTCTCTTTCCTGACCTGATAGGTGTTTCCCGGTTATGACCATCCACAACACCCTCAAGCCCAGACTGCCCTTCCTGAGAAATCCAGATGACTGTTACCCTGAACTTATCCACCCGATCATTCTGGTCATTTGCTTCATCTCCCAATAGGAAGTTAACTAATGAGTACAATACATTCCTCTTTGGATTGGAAATAGAACATGTGACCTCGATTTCCGGCTTCTTGAAGATTCAAGCTGTATAACACTCCAGGAGTATCTGAAATTTCAGAGATGTTAAGCAAATGGAAGAGACACTAGTCCCTGGAAGTCCATATTCCGTGCGACCAATCTGGCCAACAGCAAGTTATCCTGAACCTACCACTGTGCCTGCCATACTTCAGCTTGTGCAACAACCAATGCACTGCAGGAACTCAGCAGGTTAAGCAGTGTTTATGGAGGGAAATGTACAATCAATATTTTGGGTCAGAACCCTTCATCTGGACCAGAATATTTTAACTAATGTTCTGGCCAAAGTAAAAGTCCTTAGATGATGACCTTATTTTCCCTACCACACTCTATTTCATGGGAATCAGTGTTCCTTGTGTAGATACAACTTCAGCCACTGGATCACCAGAACATAATGAAGGCACCATTGTTTACAGAACTCTCCCATGAGCATCCCCCACATTGACATCCTTTGTCAAACTCCTGAATGCCATGAATATATAACTGTGCCTTCTTCAGCACAACAGGAAGTAGATGTGAAGAAAACAGAGGGCAGGAAGAGGAATTGGAGGGCTGATAAGAGGGAAGAGGAGGCGTAGATAGCAGGAGCAAGGTCAGTATACAATCCATATACACCGAAAGGGCCTTGGTGAGACTGCACCTGGGAGTATAGTGTCCCGTTTTGGTTCTCCTTATTTAAGAAATTATGCGTTTTCCAGGAAGTGAGTACAGTGAAAAAGTATTAGACTGCATCCAGGGATGGTGCATTTACTGTGTGAGGAAAGACCCAGTAACAGGATTGCATTCACATTAGAAAAGGAGATGAGAGCTCATCAATACATGATAAATGTTTTAAGGGGTTGTCAGAGTAGATGAGGAGAGGATGTCTCCCCTGATCGAGGAGGCTAGGAGCAGGGGATAAAATTTGAGTATAAGGATTTGGCTGTTTATAACTGACACAAGGAGAAGGTCCTCTATTGAAAGGATGATAACCTTTATAAAATCATGAGAGCCATGGATAATGTGGGTGATCATAGTCCTTTTCTCAAAATAAAAACTAGAGGACACTGATTAAAGGTGAGAGGAACAAGTTTTTCCGCAAAGAGGGCGGTGTGTATTTGGAACAAGCTGCTCAAGGAAGTGATAGATGCAAGTACAATTAAAATGCTTAAAAGATATTTGGACAGGTACATGGATATGAACGGTTTCGAGGGCTCTGAGTCAAATGCAGTTTAATGGGATTATCTCAGGAATGCATCTTGGTCAGTATGGATGAGTTGGGGCAGACAGCCTGTTCCTGTTCTGTTTAACTCGAGGACTCTAGATTTCTTTACGCCAGGCAACTGTGACAGTTCAGTTTGAGGCATAAGTAACTGCAGATGCTGCAATATGGAGCAATACACAAAACACTGGAGAAGTCAGCATCTGTGGAGAGTCCAGATCAAGGGTGTCCGTCCAAAATCTTGACTGCACATTTCCCTCCATAGATGCTGCCTGACCCACCAAGGTCCCTTTAGGGTTTTATGTGGAGTTTCAGTAGTTGCATTCATTCAAAACTGGGGTGAATAGATTTTTGGATATTGAGGGAATCAAGAGGTATAAGCATAGTGCAGAAAAATGATGCTGAGGTAGGAAAATGTTGATAGGTAGAATATCAGCCATGATACTCCCCCAAGCTATCAGGTTGATTAAAACCTCCATCTATTTAGCCCACTCCATCACCCCCCACCAACACTATATACACATCAGCAAGTGTCACTTTATGTACATACAATTAGTCCATGTATATAACAGTTATTCGTACATTGTGTTTCATAGGATTGCTTTTATACTATTTTCTTTTGATTCTTTATTGTGTTCCATAAGCTTAGTGTGTTTATTTATGCTGCATCGAATCCGGAGTAACAATTATTTAATTTTCTTTTACACTTGTGTACTGAAGATTGACAATAAACAATCTTGATGCTAATTAATGACGGGCAGACTTGAAGCGCCAGACAAACTAATCCTGCTCTTATTATCTTCTTAAATCACTAATGTTCACATGAGGACCTCACCACCAGCTTCTGAAATAAATAGAGAGAGGCAAGGAAACTATGAACTAGAGTGTCAAGGTCCTATTGCACCACATTAATGCCTGGCATCTTCCATCAAATCAAAGGCTACTATTCCCCCTCTTCATTCAGTGGCGTTATCCTTGCTCTATTCCCTAGCAACGACATCCTGTGATTACTATTCACCCAAAAGCGATCTTATTCAAATATTTAATTATAGTGGTTGCAAGAAGATGTCAGTGGCAGCTTCTACTGTAGTCAAGGGCTCAGCCCAATACACTGCAAAGACTGTCAACTATCTATCTGCAAGTCACACATCAGGGCTGAAAATGAAAACTATAACCCCAAATGCTCCATGTGTGCAGCTTCAACAACACTGAAGAATGCTTTATCCCATTCAGCCAAGTGTGAAAGGAAGGTGAATTGCTTACGAATATTGTTTCATCACTGACTTGCCAAGTTACCTGAAACCCACAGATTGCTTTGGTCTCTTTCCTTCTGAACTCTACACCAGCACATATGCACATCTGCAATGTGATCGAAACAGCTCATTGCTCAGCAACTATGAGCCACTTTGAGCCCTCACTTCAGTCCATTGTTGAAATACCAGCAAAACCTTTACAGAACAAGTGAAGGGTACAGCTTGCCAAAGGCCCCTCTTCAGAATACAGATGGTGAACACAACGTCACTTCACATGATGAATTCTTAGTCAGATTCGGAATCGGATGGAATCAGGCTTAACATCACCAGCATATGTTGCGAAATTTGTTAACTTTGCAGCAGAGGTACAATGCAATATACGATACTGGAGAAAAACTGCGAATTACAGTATACTAATTAAATTAAGTAAGTAGCGTAAACATAGAAATAAAGAAGTAGTAGAGTTCATGGAATTTAGAAATCAGATGGCAGAAAGGCAGAAGCTGTACCTGAATGGCTGAGTGTGTGCCTTCAGGCCTCTGTACCCTCGAAATGGTGGTAACAACGAGAAGAGGCATGTTCTGGGTGGTGGGGTTCAACTGGAGGCAGCCAGTTGGAATACTCTCCACGGTACATCTGTAGAAATTTGCGAGTGTTTTAGGTGACAAAACATATATCCTCAGTCTCCTAATGAAATATTTGCACTGTCTTGCCTTCTTTATAGCTGCATTGATATGTTGGGACCAGGTTAGGGCCTCAGAGATACTAACACCCGGGAACTTGAAATTGCTCTCTCTTCACTTCTGTTCCCTCTATGAGGAATGGTATGTGTTCCCTCCTCCTACCCTTTCCGAAATCACACAATAATCTCACTTAAAAATATATTTTCAAGGGATGTTGAATAACTTAAATAATCAACCCTTATTAATTAGCATAAATCTCACATTTGCAGAATAGCAATATTGTTGGATGTTTCTTAAATAAACTTTAAAAACACAGGAACATTGTGTCGATTCCCTAGAAGTGACTTAAAATATGTGGACATTTTTTGGACTTTAACCGCAGAAATTATGGTGGAATCTTTGAACCTTAATTACTGTCAAAATGTCTAATAAATTGAGCACAGAGAAAAAAAATTAAAAATCGCTGCATCAAATTCCAGGCTCCTCTACAGACACACATACTACCAAGCACATTTTAGCTTCTAATATTAAGTAGTGGATATGATAGCATATTTAATTTGCAAATGTATCATGAAGAATAGATACCTCAGAAGCTGCAACTCAGCAGGCAAAATAATTCCATATGCACCAAAATTGTGAAATCTTGAATGACTTTAGCTGCAAGCAATGAATCATTGCCCTCTTAACTTCAAAAAATGCTGCATTTAAAAAAATTCTCATGAATGCTTGCAAAATTATTGATCGTGAGTCTCAATGATCTAAACTTTATTAAAAGACCAGCTGTAAATATAAAGCATAAAGTTATTTGCACATGAAAAGAGAATATTGGAGTATATTTAATCTTAGCAAACAGAGAGCAACATAGTTTAGCTATCAATATTGTGTGTAGAATGGTGGACGTAGTGGGCTGAAATGCCTGTTCCTGTGCTGTGCTGTCCTCTATTCTATTCCTTAAAGAAGGGACACACATTATTGTGACACAAATAGTACAGACACTGCTCATTGACAGTTGGGTTCAACCCCGACCCCAGGCGCAGTCCATTTGTGTTCACATGCTCCCCATGAGGCTGCGTTTCCTCCCATGGTTCGAGGGTGTGCATGCCAGTAGGTTAATATACCACTAAACTGCTTCTTGCGCATGTGGTCATTTTGTGGAAGAGGGTAGGGAAGTTGATGGAATGAGTAGGGAATAAAATAAGAATAGGGTAAGATTAGTGTAAATGGATGGTTGGTGATCAGTGTTTTTTTTGGTGGGCTGTTTCTATGCTCTATATAATTCTACAACTTCTTCAAAATAAAGGACAATAATATTAAACCTAGAGAGAGAGAGAGCACAAAGTTAAGCTCCAATTTTGCAATAGTGGATTCTAAACAGACAAACCTGGGCTTGACCACTTCATTGGCTCTCTCCTTCCCAAGCCCACTTTGATACTCTTAAGTGGAAAGAAAGACTTATGTTTGAGTTATTTTTTCCATGGATAGCCTGGGCTTGATAATACATCAATTTGTTGCTGTGATCAAACTCAAACCTTTCAAATCTGATCAGAAAGGTGACTCCATGCCAATCTCAATGGCAAGCAGGGATGAACAATATACAGTAAATGCTCCTGGCATCACCGAGCACTCAGGTTGTGTGTACAGTATGCCATTGTCTTCCTCTTCCCTGTAGGACCTTGCTTCCTAGGCATGTGGTATGCCCACTGTCCTGTCCCCTGTCACTTGCTGTTCCCTCCTCTGAAATACATTCTGCTTTCTATGGTGTAAAGAACTCAGCTGCAGGCACAGAGATGTCTCCAACTCTCAGCTCAGCGTTCAGCTGATGGTGCTTCTTACGGACCTGAAGTGAAGGTGACATAGGTGTGCGGTTAGAATGAAGAGAGTTGAGTTTATGAATCTTCGTCAACAGAGTAACATCAGGGTGGGGAGTGTGAAAAACATTTTCCCATCTCATGCTGTCAGTTCCTTAATGGAAGATATAAATACCCAGAGGTTAGTGGAAGCAGGTACTCCCAGAAACTTTTAAGTCATTTCAAGATGAGCACTTAATTATGAAGGCATAGGAGCCTATAGATCAAACGCTGGGAAATAGGTCCCTGGTGGTCAAAATTGACGTGATGGGCTGAAGGGCCTGTTTTTTTGCTCTATGTATCGATGAATCTAGAACCAACATACTGTATAAAACCAAAAGAAGGATCCTAATTGAATTTATCTTCATGGAGCTTTGTCAGGCAGGTTCCTGTTCTCTAAAATCTAATACTTTTTACCTGCAAATTACCGATGTGGAGTACTGGGTGTCAAAGTGCTTTCAGTTTGCTGTCTGACGCATAAGTGCACAATACTGGTCTGGTTTGCGTGGACTGGGAGGCGTGCTGGTATGCCTGACACTTCTGCAGGTTGGGCAGATCAATATGTTAGTCTATGGTTAAACACAAGCATCGCTGAGCTGGGGTTCAATCCTGTGGCTGATTCCCTCTTTTCAACTTGCACAAAAGATCAAGTGTTCAGCAGCACGGATCTCCAGTTACACAGGGATCAAGTACTTCCAGTTTAGATGGTGATAGATTTTTACTGCATGCTCTGCTGTCACCTGGTGATTTTAACTTTCTGTGCAGTGACTAACACCCACAGGGATATGCCAGCACATCTATTCTTCCATGTGTCTACAGCGATAATCTTCAGTACATCATCACCATTAGTAATAACAGTGGTAATAAGCGGGACAAAATATGACCAATCTGTCCACAGACTCAGTCAATACTTCTCGGTGTCTGGGGAAAGCAGCCAACATAATCAAAGACCCCTCCCACCCTGGTCATTGTCTCTTCTCCCTGCTCCTATTAGACAGAAGATCGAAAAATTTCAGAACACATACCACCAGGCTCAAGGAAACTGCTACCCTGATATCATAAGACTCTTTTTTTTTATAAAACTTTTTTTAATTGTGTTTTCAAATATGAACCTTGCGTACAATAACGATAAACGCCAGATAGCTTATTTTATATTGCCATGCCCCCTGCACATGATTTGTTTACCTGCTCTGTATTTTCTCTGTAACTGTAGCCCTATATTCTGTATCCTGATATTGATTTTCTTTTGTACCACCCTGATGCACTGATATGATAGAATAATCTGTATGGAAACCATGCAAAACAATGATTTTCTTTCATATCTCAGTACATGTGAAAATCATAAACTTAAAGGTGGAGGAGGGAGTTGGATAAAAGGCTTTCAGCATAAAGCTATATCCATTTGGAATTCTTATGAGACTAGTTGTCCTCAATATACCTCTAGAGGAAAACTTATGCCAGAATCTATGCCTGGCTCTCTTCCCACTGCTGCCATCAGGTAGAAGGTACCTCACAGCGTGCCCCACCAGGTTCAAGTACAGTTACTACCCCTCAGCCTTCAGGCTCTTGAACAAAAGGGAATAACTAAGTTCACTGGCCCATCCTTTGCGATGTTCCCACAAATAATGATCTCACTTAAAGGACTCTTTATTTTGTTAGTTCATGTTCTCATTATTTATTGCTATCTATTTATATTTGCATTTCGTTGTTGCCCTCTGCACTTTGTTGATCTTTCATTGCTCGTTTTAGTTACTTTTCTGTAGATTTGCTGATTATGCCCACAGGAAGATGAATCTCAGGGTTTTATGTGGTGACACATGTATAATCTGATACTTCGAACTTTGACTTTGAACTTTCTATAAGGACATCCTCACCAAAATATGTCAGCTGTTCCAGTTGTAGCAGTAAGCTTAGACAAAGGGGAACAAAGGTTAATGACGATTGTAATTATGGCCAGTGTCATTCTGCTTTGGCAGCTGAATGTACACTATAGCATTCTTCCTGTATTCTCCATGCATATCGTCTTCTGGTAAGATGGTGGCACGTTCTATTGCAGCGGCTTCTATAGGGTCAACCAAAGATGTTATTGTCCTTTATAAATGTATTTTATGTGGTCGCAAGACACAGCTGGACATTAAGAACTTAAAGTACCGCAGGTTTACCTCATTAGTGATTTACTCTTTGGTGGAGAAACTAAAGGAACTTGATTTGGTGTGGTTTGTGCTGCTGCCTGCATCAGAGGGGTGGTGGAGGCATCATATATGTGCAGTCTAACAGTGAGTGATTGTCTAGGTCACCTTTCTTGTGATCACAAGATATTGTTGGACACCGTTAATGTGTAATGCTACAAGTCCAACTCACCTATTTATTGGAGGATGATGGAGGTAGATGGTGGGGGAGCTGCATGGTCTCAGTTGTTGCTGGGACTAGGCCTCAATCAGGGGTGTTGCCTGTTAAAGCTGCCTAGCAGAGAGGCATGAGAGATGGTGCACTCCACCAGAGGCAGTGAGGCACCGTGTCCAAGCTGGAGTTGGTGCTGCCCCATAGTGTTCACTTGGCAGAACACAACCCATATTGTGTTTGACTGCAGATTTCTACAATATTCATAGACTTCAGGTCTTGGACTATATTTTTCTGTGACCGTATCTTATATGTGCTTCCTACCTTATATGTGATAAATGCGCTTTGTACTGTGTGTGACTGTTGGTATTGTGTGTTGCACCTTGGCCCCAGAGTAAGACTGTTTCGTTTGGCTGTATTCATGTATGGTTGAATGAAATTGAATTGAATATAAAACAAGCAGTTTCAGAACGATTTTGAGCATCTCTGTGGCAAAACAAGCCATTGATTCAACTCCAATCATCATGTGGCAACTGCATGCAATCAGAGATGTACTGCAAATAGGAGGACTTCTCTTCCTTCCAGTGAGTATGCAAGCAGAGTCAGGACATTATGCTGGCCATTGCAGAGTACCCTGCCAGGAGTTATCACACTGTATTTCTGGTTACTCAGCCTTCTGTATTCAAATTATCGTAATAAACAATAAGGATCACTGCTGGGTGACATTTTAATGTTCCTCTTAAATGTTGAAATCAACCCCAAATTCACCACTTCTGCTAGCAACTCATTCCACACTCTTTCCACTCTCTGTGAAGAAGTTCCTCAAATATTTCATCTTTCACTCTTAACACGTGACCTCTAGTTCTAGTCTCACCCAACCTTACCCTATCTATACTGCCATAATTTTGAATACCTCTATCAAATCTTCCCTCATTCTCTTATGTTGTAGGGAAGAAAGTCCCAACTTATTCAACTTCTCCCTATAACTAAGGTCAGATCCTCATGTCCTGGCAACAGCCTTGTACATCCTCTCTGCACTTTTTCAATATTATTGATATCTTTCCTGTAGATCTGTGACTAGAACTGCACACAATTCTCCAAATTAGTCCACACAATGTCTGACACAACTTCAATGTAACATCCCACCTCCTGAACTCAGTACTTTGATTTATGAAGGCCAATATGCCAGAAGCTCTGTTTATAACCCCATCTACCTGTGACATCTCGTTCAAGGAATTATGGATTGAAATCACTCTGTTCTACCTTACTCCACAGTGTCCTACTCTAGTTCATTGTCACAAAATGCAGCACCTCACACTTGCCTGCATTAAATTCCTTCTGCCAATTTTCAGCTCATTTTTCCAGATGGTCTAGGTCCCTCTGTGAACTCTAATAGTCTTTATTTCTATCCTCATTTTGGCATTAGGAAATACACCTCCTTCCCGAATACATTTAATGTCTTCGCTTCCACTACCTTCAGGTCTTGAGAACAGCATAGCTTCACCAACCTTGAGTGAAGAAATTACTCCTAATTCTTTCATACCTGAGCCTAGTTCCAGACTCCCCAGGCCTCAGGAACATCCATCCTGTATCAAATTTGTCCAGTCTGCAAGAATTTTGGAGACAACTGTGAGATCCTTTGTCATTCTTCCATACACCAGGGAATATAGAAATTAATCCAATCTCTCTTCATTTACTATCCCAGGAAACAGTAAGGCAAATCTTCATTGCACTCAAGTTCAAGTTCAAATTTAATTATCATTCCACCATCCATAAATATAGCTAAACAAAACCCGTGTTCTTCTGGTGCTAAGGTGCAAAACACATTACCAACAGCACACAGCTCACTGCACAGAGCATGTAGCACAAATGATTACTATTTTATAAAAACATATAGTCACAAAGAGAAAAAATACATAACCCAAGTTCCTGAGCAGCATGGCCGCAGATTGTCCTGGTCTAGCTTGTTCTTCCACTGAGAGAGCAATGGTAACCTCATTCTTTCTCATAAATGCTATGACATCACATTCACCTGTGTTGGGTCATTGAGTCACAGAGTGACAGAACACCACAGCACAGAAACAGGCCCTTCAGCCCATTTCATCCATCTGAACCATTAATCTGCCTAGTTTCATTAACTTGCAACCAGACAATAGCCTTCCGTACCCCTCCCATACATCCATGTATTCACTCAAATTTCTCTTAAGTGTTGAAATCGACCCCACATTCACCACTTGCGCTGATTGTTCATTCCACATTCTCACCTAATGCTCACCATACAAGTCCTACTCTGGTTTATCCTCCAAAAGCATAATACCTCATACTTAATACATTAAATTCCATCTGCCATTTCTAAGCCTTTTCTCAGCTGATCCAGATCCTGCTGCAAGCTTTGATAGTCTTCCTCACTGTCCACTATATCCCCAGCCATGGTATCATCTGCAAATTGGCTGATTTGGTTTACTACATGATGATGTCTGCAGCACATCACTTGCTATCAGAGAGGCAACCATCTTCTACAGCTCTCTGGCTTCTCTTGCAAAGCCAATGTCTAATCCAATTTACAACCTCATTCTGAATGCTAAGTAACTGAACCTTCTTGACCAACCTCACAGGCCTTGTTAAAGTCCACGTAGGCAACATCAACTGCCTTTCCTTGTAACTTCCTTGAAAAGCTCTGTTAGAATGGTTAGACATGACTTACCATGCACAAAGCCATGTAGACTATCCCTAATCAGTCTCTGTCTATACAAATACTTATACTGTATATACAGTCCCTTAGCATACCTTCCAAAATCTTGACCACTCCACATGTCAGGCTCACTGGCATAACTTCAAAGAAGAGAAAATCTTCAGATGTAGGAAATCCGAGCAACACACATGCTGGAGGAACTCAGCAGGTTGGTCAACATCTAGGAAAATAGATCCTGTGGAAGGATTTTGGCCTGAAATGTTGACTGTACTATTTTTCTAGATGCTGCCTGGTCTGCTGAGTTCCTCCAGCATTTTGTGCATGTCACTGGCATAATTTCCCTGCTTATCTTTAGAGCCTTTCTTAAACAACAGACCAACATTAGCTATCCTCCAATCTTCCGGCACCTCAGCCGTGCTAAGGATATTTTACTTATCTGCTAGGGCCCCTGCAAAATCTGCACTAGACTCCCACAAGGTCCGAGAGAACATCTTGTGAGGCTCTGAGGATTTATCTACCCTAATTTGCCTCAAAGCAGCAAATACCTCCTCCTCAGATGTCTGTTCATCGTCTATCACCTCACTGCAGTTTTGCCTCGTTTCCATAAATTTGGTATCCATCACTTGAGTAAATACAGATGTACAAAATCCATTTAAGATCTCCCCCAACTCCTTTGGTTCCATGCAGAGATGACCATTCTGATTTTCCAGAGTACCAATTTTCTGCCTTGATATGTGTCTGTAGAAGCTTTTGGGATTCTCCTTCACGTTATCCACAAATACAACCACATGCCTTCCTTTATCCCTCTTGATTTTCTTCTCAAGTGTCCCCTTGCATTTTTTATACTCAAGTACATCATTTGTTCCTTTCTGCCTATAACTGCAATGTACCTCCTCCTTCTTAACTAGGACCTCAATATCTCTTGAAAGCCAAGCTTCACAATACCTGTTATCCCTGCCTTTTTATTCTGACGGAACCTACAAATTCCATACTCTCACAAAATATCACTTTTGAAGGCTTCCCACTTACCAATCACACCTCTACCTGAAAATAAACTGTCCCAATTCACAATTGCCAGGTCCTTACTGATACCATCAAAATTGGCTTTTTCCCAATTTAGAATCTCAAGCCGAGGACCGGACCTACCAACTCCATAATTATAAGTCAATAAGACCATAAGACATTTAGGAGCAGACTTAGAATGTTTGGCTGTAAGGGTCTTGATTCAGGTATGTAAGGCATAAACACTGGGGCAGCATGTCCTTCTGCTGGCTGGTGGAGATTCCCCTTGCAGAGCAGAAGCTTCAGCAACACCTCTGCTGCCCAGTCACTACCAATGAACTTTGCAATAGTTCTGAGAAGGTTCTAAGACTGATATTCTAAGGTTAAGACTTACTCTAGGTTGGTGCAGCTTTCAGGAAGGGCAAATTTGTTGCCATGAGCTACTCAAAGCACTTGAGTGGGAAAAGGAGGCAGAAATCACTGAATGAATTCTTTTTTTTCTGGACAGTTCGTGGAAAACAGTTCTCAGCCACACGATGAATAAGTACAGCTCACAATCCACCAAAAGTCACTCACTATACCTTCATTGTGTGGTTGATCATTGGATTGAATATGACATTCCTATTATAAAACAACAAAATAGTCAATACTCCTGTTCAAATTTATATCTCCAACCATAAGGTTTAAGATAGTGCTACCAAACGCATGTGACAGCTTAGTGGTAGTTCAAAAGGAAAGGAATTTCACTAAAAACATTAGTAATAACCCTTTTCTAAAGTAAATTGTAGTAAATTATCTCTGCAAACAATGAAGAGGTGAGTGACGGCGAAGTAAATTTGAGGGATGAACCAAGCTGGTACATTGCAGAATCAACAGACATGGAGTGAGCTATTTGGAGAGGCGAGGTTGAGGCAGAGGAGTTCTAATGCCTGTACAACTGGGTGCGAGGTTAGATCACTCTGGGCGCTGAGCCAATCTAGAGAAATTGAGAGTGGCTTCAGGATGGGTGACGAAATCTGGGCCTCCAGTGAGTCACTGGACAGCATGTTCTAGGCCCAGAGCCTTTCAATGAAGCGCTGCCTGGGTCCTAGTGCAAGGCACGATAGGCTGCTTGGACAATTTAAACAATATACTGGAAAGGCAGAGTGTCAGGATCAGAGGCAAGAGCCAGTTTTGTTCGCTCTTTGGCGATTCTCACTCCTCTCTATGGCGTGAGGCTGTGAAGACTGCCCCCAGCTGCTGTTCTCTATGTTCGCTCATATGATGGACTGATACCGAGGCTTAGGCGTACTCTGGGCTGCTCCAGGTTCAGATCTATGGACTCATTTTGGTTCAGAATGTTGTTGCTCACTTCCATTGTTTGTATGATTTGTGTTTTCTCCCCTTTTCTCTGCACATTGGGCATTGGTTTTTATTTTTTTATTTGGGTTATTTCATGTTTCTTGGCTTGTGGCTGCCCATTAGCAAACAAATCTCAATGTTGTATAATTTATACATTTTTTGATAATAAATTTACTTTGGAACAAACACATCAACTAATCACCATCATGCTGTCCCACCATTGCTGGTTATTATGCTCCCACACAATCTTTTAATCAGTGGCAGCAGGCCCGTGGGGACTGCTGTCCTTCAGTGAAGGAGGCTGCTTCGGAAGTGCTGGGCCGAGCAGCCTGGGCCAAAGCATGGGAAATTGTCGATGGCTGTGCTGAGATCACAACCTCAAGAAACCAGTTAGTACATCAGCAAACCTAATAATCCATCAAATGAAAAATTCCTAAGAGAGCAAGCCTCTTTGAACACCGGTATCTATAGCCATGGCAGGAATCAGAGCTCCCATTGCAACATCTGGACATTCAATGGCTTCTAGGTGTGTGTGATTTTGGTAAATAAACTATTGGTTTCAGATACTATATTATGGCTGGAGATTTGAAAGGATGAAGTCCAAGTACTTTCCTTTGTGAAGATGGTTTCTTAGATTATGTCTGAGCATTTAACGCACCTATAAGTATCTTAAGTATTTCATTGGGCACTCCAATCAAATGTTCCTGCCGCAAACCCAAATCTTCTGGAGCACGACCTGACCAATTTCAGGAGCTTACTCCTGGCCCACCCTTTCCCTGTCTTGAAATATAAATCATACATGCCCTGTGATTCACTGCATGTACATTTGCATCTTTAAATTAACCTTTAGAGTAGACGCAGTTTGGTAGCTGCAAGCTTTAGTTTGAATGATTAATTCCTTTTCCTGTTCTTATACCATGTGTATTGAGCTCTTCAGGCCTGTGCATAGTGCTGAAGAGCGTTGGTTTCGAGGATTTTAGAGCATTTGAATTAGTTAATTGTTGTTTAACAACAGTCATTAATTGTTGAGAATTCCTGTGTTTTTCTCAAGCGACTTGCTCTTTGTAATGAGGTCTCCTGGTGCCTTCTGTTTAAGCATATCAAGTTTATTTTGATAGGCTTGGGGATTCTGTGTTTCTTGTATTATTTAAGTGGACGCCTGATTAGCGCTCATTGCAGGGTGCTAGTTTTGAGAAAATTACTTTGCGCAGTAACGCTTGGCCCAGTCATCGATGTTCTTTTGTCGCCTTCTCTACATCAGAATCAGTCTTTCCTCTGCACTTGGGTTCTGATATTGCCAGCACACATTATGACACCATATTTCAGCATTGTTTCCTTACTCCTTTCAGAAACAATGGGAGAAGGGGTGAAGGAAAATGAGCCAGGATAGAAATGATCACTTTTACTGTAAATCAGTAGAGTGCGGAGTTTGTGAGAGAGATGCCACATGAAGGCAGGACCATGCACACACTGCCACTCTCCTCCAATGGGAGGGCAGTACAATCAAACCTGATACTCGCCGGTTAACGGCTACAGCCGCAAGTTATGAGATAAATGAGTAAATAAGTTTATTATTGTCAGATGTACCAAGGTGCAGTGAAAAACTTTGTTCTGCAAGACATCCATACAGATTATTTTTATTACATCAGTGCATTGGGGTAGTACAAGGGAAAACAATAACAGAATGCAGAATAAAGTGCTACAATGTCACTTCTTGTGGGAATGAGGGTGTCACACTGTGTTTAGGCAGTGTGCCTGTATTGGTTGAGAATCTAGCAGTATTTTTAACATGGTAAGATATAGTTATAAAGGTTTGGAGGGTTAGATTATGTGAATAGTGTGGTGACATATGTTAGATTGGAACAATGATTGCCAGAAATGGCTAGCACATGAAACACTAGCTTCGGACAATGATTGAGCAGTGTCTGAAACTAGTTTTGCAATGGGTAAAACCACAGGAAGATGTCTAGACAGTTTGTGAATACGTGTGAGCTCTTTGAAACTTCCACTAGCAGAGATCGAGGAATGGACTCCAGGCATCCACATTCACAGTCATCTCTTCCTTCTGCAAGGTTGTGGGTGGAAGGAGTCAGAGGGAGCTTTCAGAAATCTATAGGCAGATGAAATTGTTAGTGCAGAATGCTTCATGTTGTCCACCAAGTTACAGCGACATCTATTACCTATAGCAACCCAGAGCACTTCCTCCAGTAAACACTGCAGTCCAAAGTGAGCTTGGCCTCACACAGAGTCAATTAGTCCCACTGCTCCCCAAGGTCAGAGTACAAACCTTCTTCAGACCTACTTGCAGATTTTCGAGAAGGCAATATACATTGATGATCACAGAGTGATGCTTCTTTCATGGAACAAGTTATCCAGTTATCCCACTGGGGAATCACAAAGATGCCAGATGTAACAAGGTAATCAACGGCACCAGAGTTAGCTGAATGCTGAAATCACGATAGTGCAGAGGCAGATCAGATTTTGTGTTATTATGCAGCACAATTTAAGGTACTATGGAACATAGCCTGCACTGTCACTTATCAAGTTATTTATAATTACTTTTCCAGCAAACTCTCAAGAGCCATGGAGTCAATTACTTCATCTGTAGCTGATACAGGGTGCACACGTCTGCAGTTTCCTGGGTCAATTTTTTTCCATTTTTTATTTAAAAAAAAGAAATATTTCAGATTTCAAATCTGACATAAATTCCATAATGTCAGTATTCCAAAAATGTGGCTCCTCAGATCGTACCAAGTGCCAAGGTATTTATTCACTTCTAGTCTTACTAATTCATCAAATAGTTTTATTATGCTGGCTTCAGATTTTAAAGGATACAGTTTCATTACTGAAGATGGATGGTAAGTTAATAAGTACCTGCTAACTGAATAAATTCAAGTAATAGTTCAACTATTTTAGCTTCTCATTCAATTTGCTGCCATATTTATCTCATTGCTCGAGTTTCATGTCAGATATCATCAACCATCAGGCTCCTGAACTGGCATGGAAAATGTCACGTTTTACAACTCAGAACTGACTGTACAACCTACAGACTCACTTTCAAGGACTCTACAGCTCATGTTCTCAGTGGTATTTTATTTGCACAATTTGTTTTCTTTTTCACATTGGTTGTTTGTCAGTCTCTGCTTCTGTGCAGATCTTTACATACTCGACTGTATTTCTTTATTTTTCTGTAAGTGCCTGCAAGAAAATGAATCTCAGGGAAGCATATGGTAACAGATAGATAGAGTCATAGAGCACTACAGCATAGAAACAGGACCTATGGCATACCCAGTCTGTGTCAAACTATTATACTGCCTAGTCCCATCAATCCGCACCTTGACCATAGCCCTCCATACCCACCCATCATGTATCCGTCCAAATCTCTATTAAATGTTTAATTCAAATCTACATCCACACTTCTGCTGGCAGCTCATTCCATACTCCCATCACCTTCTGAGTGAAGTTCCCCTTAAAATGTTCAACTTTCACTTTTGACCCATGACCTCTAGTTCTAGTCTCACCCAACCTCAGTGGAAAAAATGTGTTCTCTATATCCCTCATAATTTTGTATATATCTATCTCCCCTCAATCCGCTATGTTCCAGGGATAAAAAATTCTTAACCTACTCAACCTTTCCCTATAACTCAGGTCCTGAAGTTCTGGCTACATCCTTTCAAATTTTCTCTGCACTCTTTCAATCTTACTGACATCTTTCCTTAAGGTAGGTGACCAGAACCACCTAATATTGCAAATTAGGCCTCACCAACATCTAATATGTCTTAAATGTAATATCACAACTTCAGTACTCAATACATTGATTTATGTCTCAGGCTGTATCCTTAAAATGGCATCTAGTTCAGCTCTCCTGTCTTCCTGGCAGCTCACCAGGGGAAACCTTGTGGATAAAGGCCAGTTCTACACCCACAGCAGTCCTCTGGAGGAGAACTTGTAGAAAAGAGTTAATACTGTCATCATTGATCCAGCCATGTCCTGGGAGTCTGATTTATCCATCAGGTTACACATTGCAAAAGTCTCATCGAAACTTAGAGTGCATTTAGACTCTGGACTGTGACTAAGTTGCCCTCACTTGTCCTAAGTCAAAGTTTATAAAAGGTCTTCACTTTATAGTTAAGTTTGGTGAGAGCGAGCTCCTGTCAGTGTCTCCTCCAATGCTGAAGTCTCCAGCACTGGGTCTGAGTTATTCCTGTTCAACACTGCTATGTCAGCCAAACCACCAGCTTGCCCACCACCAGCATCTGAAAAGCACATATTATTCTGAGGTCTGTCTTGGGAAGACAGAAGGTAAACAGAAGCAAGTGTTGATTGACTGGTGTGCTCAATGCCTTCTTTAGGAAAGAAGTGCAACATTCCCATTGAATCCCGAGGATTTCTGACAAACGGCCTCTCAAAATAGAAAAGTAACTTTTGGGTAAACCATTTTGTGATGCTTCTCAGGAATACAGGAAGGCCTTCAGAGGTAGTAGAAGGAACGCACCATCTCAGAAACTACCTACCTCATCTATATCTCTGGAAGAGTCATCACTTCCCTAAGGGCATCATCAAGCACCTCAGAGTTCAAATGGAAGCAAGTCATCTTGATTCTTGAGGGGCCTTTAAAGAAGAAGATGTAACCATCAGTTTCAAAGAATGCTGAATCAGTAGGCCAAGAGGAATAAGAAGATTGAGAACCTAATATTGTTCTTCTCATTCAGTGACAGATCTGTCTTATACTTGAATTACTGGCTTGTTATCATTATTTATGTTTTGCTGAGGAACGAATCTCCATTCTCATGGAACATGACTAAAACAATTTTCTTTAGCTTTGTCCACTTCACTATGTAACAACAGCGCCAGATCTCTTCATAATCTAAACTAATGATTCAGAAGGAACGATGGGGAATAACTTTTTGAAGTTTGCCAAGACAAATCTATGCGAGCCATTGAGCCATGAAAAGGATGTAAAAGGATATAAACAGATTACACAAAGCGGTGGTAGACGGAGAGCTAAACAGGATATAATATGTTACTTCTTTTTTGGTGGGGAAAATTTAAAAGATAAATTATTTTGAGGAATGCAAGGTCACAGTGAGCAATTGTTAGGGTTCCCCATAATACTTGTCCAAAACTAGAGAGTGTATGTCTAGAGTGGAGGTGGAGGATCTGAAGACAATGTATGTCTAGAAGAGAGTGTATGTCTAGAGTGGAGGTGAATTGTATGTCTAGGTGGAGGGAGGATCTGAAGACAGTAGCTCAAATCAAGAGGCATTGTCTGAGTGCCTGGTGAAAGTGGGTACTGTCACAATATGTAAGTTTCTAGACAAGTGCTTACATCACCAGAGCATATAAGGCTAATGGATCAAGTGCTGGTAAATGGAGCTTCTGTAGATGGGTAATTGATGATATTGAGAAGCTCAACACCATATGGAAAATACAAAGGCCCTGTAAAAGTGGCAAATGGAATACAGCACCATACCAATCAGCCTCCTCAGCTTCATTCCATGCAAGGACATTCACTTTTCCTATTGGCCTCATCAACCACCTCAGAACCCAAGTATTAGTAAGTCATCCTTGATGCTGAAGTTAAAGAAAAGTACTGAAGTAAGGACATAAGGTAATTTCAATAATGATGATTTTAATGCCAGGCAGTGAAGAAAGCTAATGGCAAGCTGGCCTTTATAACAAGAGGAATTGAGTATAGGAGTAAAGAGGTCCTTCTGCAGCTGTACAGGGCCCTGGTGAGAACCCAACTGGAGTATTGTGTGCAGTTTTGATCTCCAAATTTGAGGAAGGACATTCTTGCTATTGAAGGAGTGCAGCGACTGGAATTTAGAAGGATGAGAGGGGATCTGATTGAAACATATAAGATTATTAAGGGATTGGACACACTGGAGGCAGGAAGCATGTTCCCGCTGATGGGTGAGCCCAGAACTAGAGGCCACAGTTTAAGAATAAGGGGTAGGCCATTTAGAACAGAGATGCGGAAAAACTTTTTCACCCAGAGAGTGGTGGATATGTGGAATGCTCTGCCCCAGAAGGCAGTGGAGGCCAAGTCTCTGGATGCATTCAAGAGAGAGTTAGATAGAGCTCTTATAGATAGCGGGGTCAAGGGATATGGGGAAAGGGCAGGAACGGGGTACTGATTGTGTATGATCAGCCATGATCACAGTGAATGGCGGTGCTGGCTAGAAGGGCCGATTGGCCTACTCCTGCACCTACTGTCTATTGTCTATTGTCTATCATTTTCAAAAAATTAGTGGCATTGGAAGTCAATGAGGACTAGAAGTACCGTATATGGATAGCGATAGATAAGAAATTGAAAGTCCTGCATAATTGGGTGGAACTTGAGAACTTAGGTGACTTAAGGTGGCAGTTGAAAGGAAGAAAGATTATTGTTGCAGCTCCACTATAGGTGACGTGAAAAATGTTTGGAAATAGGCAGTCTGAGGAGGGTTTTACTTTCAAGAGAAACCATGAAAGTGTTTGTAGCCTGTTCACCCATCATGCTTCAAAACTATGTGTCCACTAATCCAGGGAGAGGCATTTCCAATCATAGCAAGCATAGCAGTAAGCACGATGTTGTTACAGCTCAGGATGTGTCAGAGATCAATTGCGGTGCCGTTCTGCAAGAATGTTCTCCCTGTGGAATGTGTGGGTTTTCCCTGGGTGCTCTGGTTTTCTCCCACAGTCCAAAGATGTACTGGGTAGGTTAATTGGTCTGTGTAAATTGTCCTGTGATTAGTTTAGGGTTAATCGGGGTTGTGTGGATGCTGGGATGCCGTGGCTTGAAGAGCCAAAATGGCCTACACTGCACTGTATTGCTAAATAAATAAATAAGCAAATAAATAAAGACAATTTGTAGGGCAGGTTTTAAGAATTTTGCAGGAACATCCTACCAACAAAAGAAAGAAAAAGTCCAATCTAATTAACTGTTATCCCAGCAGTCTACTCTAAATTATCAAAGTGATGGACGATGTCATCGACAGTGCTTTCGAGCTGAATGTTCCACAGGTCAATAGGCTTTGCTGCATTCAGTGCACTCAGCTATTTCTTTATACACTGTAAGCGAATTGAATTAGCCGCAGAATACTATGATGATTTGCACCTCACAAGGAGCACAAGATGGATGCTACACAAGGCTCATCTGTTTGAAGATAGTTGACAGGAGCATTGGCAAGGCTGAGAGAACTGTAGTGATGGGTACTGAAATATTCTCTTTGGGAGTGTGTGTGTCAATGCTTCTCACCATGCTCTTAGCAACACCTCTTACTACCCTGCCACTGGGAAGAACGAAATTCCCTTCTTTCAGCTCTGCTGTTTTTGTCCAAAACAAGAGAGGGTTTGCTTGGAGTAAGGCAGTAGTAGTAACCTTACTAAAATCACTATACTCTGGAATAGTTTTGGACGACTTGAAAATTGCAACTGTAACTCCACTCTTTAAGAAGGGAAGGAGGCAAAAGGTAGGAAATTAAAGGTTTGTTAGCCTGACTGCAGTGGTTGAGAAGATTTTGGAGTCCATTAATAAGGATGAGGTTTTAGGATACATGGAGACATTGATACGATATACACCCGACCACACCAGCTTCCGGGGTTTAGACACTCGGACTCTCTGGAATATGGATACCCTGTTGAGTCGGTAGTAAGGAACGCAAATGCAGTGAGTTCCTTCAACGTTTTGTTGATGTTACTCAAGATTTCCAACATTTGCACAATCTCTATACTAGGGGATGAGAAGATGTGTCTGGTGGTGGGAACCCATTGGAAGTGGCAGCATTGGGAGAGTATGATATGTTAGATGCTTAGTCTTGTGGGGTGGTAGGGAAACTCAATTCCTGATGCACAGTATTGTGCAAAAGTCTTAGGCACTTACATACATATAGCCAGGGTGCCCAACACTTTTGCACAGTACAACATGGAGTGGGGCGAGAGTTTGTAAATCTGGCAGGAGCAAAAGATGTTGGGAATGGTGAGGGTGGAGCACCATGGGAGGGTTGTGAGACAGATGGCAGAGAAGGAGTACCAAGGGTGGGGTTGGTGTGGGTGCAGACATACTCAGCCCAGAATCACCAGGCAAGGTCATTTGATTCCAAACAATTGGTTTATTTATCATTACAGAATGTCTCTGTTGTTTTCTGCTCCATTCCCCTCTCCTTCCCACTTTCCTTAACCATAATTCTACTCTCCCTGTCTCCTTCCCACTCTGCCTCCAATAGAGACCCATATCAGAATTAGGTTCATTGTCACTCACATGTCATGAAATTTGTTTTCATTTTTGTGGGAACTGTACAGTGTAATACACAAGATTACTACAGTACTGTGCAAAAGTCTTAGGCTCCCTAGCTATATATGTATACATGTGCCAAAGCTTTTTGTACTGTACTGTACTGTATTTGGTGGGGGGGGGGTGGGGGGTGGAGAAATGTGCAGGAAATAAGAAATGCAGGTTGGGACTGCATCGATAGCAGTGGTGAGCAGCACTTCCTGATAAATGAGGGCATCTCAGATGTCCTGCAGTAGAAAGCCTCATCACGAGAACAGAGGTGGCGGAGATCATAAGACCATAAATAAGACACAGGTTTTTCATAGATTAGCTGCTGTAATACTGCAAGTGCAATCTGACCAATGCATTATAAAGCCTCAGCATTACTTCCTTGCTTTTATAGTCTTGACCCCTAAAACGAAAGCTAACATTGCATTTGCCTTCCTTACCACAACTCAACTTGCAAGATAAACTTTAGGGAATCCTGCACAAGGACTCTCAAGTCCCTTTGCAGCCATGATTTTTGAATTTTCTCCCCATTTAGAAAATAGTCTGTGCCTTTATTCCTTCTACCAAAGTGCGTGGCCATCTGCTTATTCCATATGCCACTTCTTTGCCCATTCTCCCAATTGGTCCAATTCCTTCTGCAGAATCCCTGCTTCCTCAACACCTCTTGCCTCTCCATCATGCATATATATTCATGTAATGCACTGTAATGTTTCACTGCCTATTTAATGGCCTCTCTGTAATGTTTCACAGCTAATGTAATGGTTTCTCTGTAGCAGCAATGTTTGGGTTATGACTAGAGATAACAGGGCATGTTAGCCTATGAGCAGAATGTTGTTCTTACTTGTGTATCTGGGAGAGGGATTTTGCGGTCTTTTGTTAGAGAGCAATGAAGAGACTGGACACAAATGGAGAAAGTCAGTAGACTGCCAGACAGAGTGGACTGAAGAGTGAGGGTCCGCGGGTCTGAGGGTCGGCTATGCTTGGAGGAGAATGACGGGAACAAATAGATGAAACCGTGACTGCCAACATTTGCGCATTAGGCTGTTTCATGAGAATGGCCCCTTTAATTTTTTTGTTTCTTTACTAACCATATAGTCAAATTACGAACTATAAAGCTCAGTTGTTTAATTGCATATTGTGTACTGTTTGTTATTTCATGGTACTGATTTGTAACAGGGGACACATCGCACAGCATCCACCCAAATGAGATTTCTTAAGCTTGGCCGGGCCGGGGGCTACCATCCCCTAGATTAAGCCACTAGTCGAACCGAAGGTTACATTCATATTTCACAGAATGTTTTCCGCCCACTACTTGAGCACTAAGCTCTATACTGGAGATGAAAAAAGATTTATAATCGTATCCTTATCCCCCAGATCACGAAAAAATCCTTTAATTTCTTCTTGAAGCAGGTGAGAATTATATCAAGAAGAAATTATTTAGCCATTATCACATTTCTTCTCATTGTCACATTTGAGACGTGTTTAGAATATAATAGAATCGGTTACTCTTTTTCTGTAATCCATTAAGTCTGGAACTGGGGCTAAAAGGTATTATAATATCCTTCATAGTGCTATGATACTGCAAGGCCTTTGAGCCAGCAGGATGTGAGAACACATAATGCAGTTCAGAGATTCTATTACTTACAATGCAACTCTTGGCCTTTGCGTTTGTCAAATGGTGTTTTGCCAGCACAGACTTTGCAGTAGACATAGCCTTAGAGTTCAGCTGCTAGCACTTTCTCCCAAGGACCATAAATCACTGCATAGGCCAAGATTAAATTCAATTTATGTTATTTGTATTGTACTTAAATTCAATTCCAACCCCAGCCGCTGTTCCACTATAAATCTGGGACTAAAGCAGGGTTATTTAAAGATTTCTTTTATCCATGAAGGGCACACTTCTTTATGACAGATAATTGAAGAACTACAGTGATCACACATCTAAAAATATAGAAGTTGCTGGTCCGGCATCAGTTTCATCTGTCACACATCAGGAAATATGCTTTTCAAGTGCAAATTTGTGCAACATATTTGATTCTTTTGGTACAAAACAAAACCCAAACAGGTAGGGAATCTACCAAATGAAAAAAAATGACAAGACAGAATGAATGCCATGATCGAAGTGCAAAAAATAACCATAGTGGACAAAAATTGCTGTAAAGTTTATTAAAAAAAGCAGTCACAATGAGCACTGACTATGAATCTTAATAAGCAAGCAACCTGCATTTAACCTAAGAGCTTTCAAAGACGGCCAGCCCTGGCTCACACCATGATGCTTTCAGGAGTCCTTAATCTGCTTTGATGGCATTTGCTTCACTGTGGGAGCAAATTTATAATGGCAAGTGCAGAGTGTTCTGATCTATGTAGTATGATCGGGACAACATCCCAACCTGAGCTGATAAGCATGGAGAACATTTTGCCCACAGTTACCTGTATCATGACAAAGTATAAATATCTCCCTTTGAGGTTTTGTGGCATTTTCACTGTCTTATCAAACACTATAAACAGTTTAGTGATCATCATTGATGAGATAGTTAATGATACTACATAAATTTAGGAAGTCACATCTCCCGATTTCTGTGGGATGTAACTCTTCAGTGCAAATTCAAAGTCAGGTTTTTTTGTCATATGCACAAGTACATATATACACAGGTGCAACGTAAAACCTGCCTGCAGCAGCATCACAGCACATGGCATCATCTAAGTTGCACTCACAAGGAAAACATAAAGTACACACAATTTTTACGCAAGAACACAATTAGAACAAAAAAGTCCATTTTTGTGCAAGATAGTCGAAGTACTACATAAACTGATAGAAGGCAAAGAATGAGGAGGGACAAAACCGTTCTGACTGGTAATTGGAAATGTGACCATTCCTAATTACAACATATACGGAAGTTCTGTGTTGGAAATTATTACAACCCTTAAACGAACGCATTCCCTTCAACTTTCATCTGATCATCTTCCTAAAGTTTACTAGTTTATTAACATTAATAGTTGGTGATTCCAACTTCTTTCTGAAAAGATTTTAAAAGAGTGGAGAACAAGGGAAATAATTTGCCGTGTACAGTTCATTAAGAGAGATAGAACAAATAGCCGATAACTGGAATTCTTGGTTTAGGTATGGGGTTGGAGGGGCCGGGGGAAGAAGGAGGCATTGCCAAAGTAGTATGAAAATGTTGCAAGGACAAATCCAATCTGGACACATTTTATTATATGAACATCATTACTGAATGGAAGTTACAGAACTGTCAAAAACCAAGTTCATGTTATGGCTGTGCAAGATGTTTGTGAGACCACACCTGGACAACTGTATACAGTTCCGATTGCCTTACTGTAGGAAAGATGTGATTAAGTGTGGGATGGTGCAGGAAAGCTTCTCAAGGATGTTCCCCAGATTTGTGGGCTTGAGTTGTAACAACATTCTGGATTATGCTGGGACTAGTTTCCCTGGAGCAGAGGAGGCCGAGCTTTTAGAGGTTTATAAAACTAAGAGCAGCATTGATATGATGGATGGTCACAGACTTTGTCCCCCCAGGGTAAAATTAGAGGGGATTGGTTTCATGTGAAAGTGGAAAGGTTTAAGAGGAACCTAAAATGAAACATTTTTTTTTACATAGAGTGTGGTGGGTTTAACAATTGAGCTGCCAGAGGAAGTGGTAGAGATGGATCGAATTATCATACTTAAAAGACGTTGTGATAGGTACATTGATAGGAACAGCTCAGGATATAAGGATCAAATCCAGGTAAGTGGGCCTAGATCACATCAGCATGGTCAAGTTGGGTTCTTGAGATTGTTTCTATGTGTATAACTCTATGATTCTAGCGACTTAATATGCCTGGCTAAGTCAACAAGAACTAAAGCGGAAATTATCGAGGGAACCTTAGTGATTAAGGATGAAATAATATTTTACTACTGAAACTACCACTTAAAGTCATTATCTGGGAAAATGTTGGAACCTAAAATGAAAGACTCAACAACAGAACATCTTAAAGAGATAATGAGGCTGAGCAAAGCCAGCATAAGCTTATGGACGAAAAGCTGTATTTGATTAGCTTTCTAGAATTCTTTGAGATTTCAACCTGGAAGAATAAAGGGAAACCAGTGGGTGTGTAGGGTTTGGGTTTTCGTAAGGTATTTCATAAAATTTCATTCAGATTGTTAGTCAACATGGTTGGATTGCATGAAATTGAGGTCGTGTATTGAAATAGATTGAGAACAGGTTACCAGATGGGAAAGCAAAGGGTGGGAATAACCATGTCATTCTCTTGTCGGAAATCTAAGGCTTTATTCCTTGGAATATAGGAGAATGAGGGGCAACATATAGAAATGTTTAAAATTAGAGGAGGTATGAGAAAAGTGGATGG
Organism: Hemitrygon akajei; assembly: GCF_048418815.1. Classification (NCBI taxonomy): domain Eukaryota; kingdom Metazoa; phylum Chordata; class Chondrichthyes; order Myliobatiformes; family Dasyatidae; genus Hemitrygon; species Hemitrygon akajei. The sequence continues at coordinate 52,927,857 of NC_133129.1, forward strand.
CAGCAATCTTTTCCCCAGGATAAGGAAGTCCAGAACTAGAGAGCACAGCTTTAGGGTGAAAGGGGAAAGGTTTAAAAGGTAAAAATTTCCACACAGAGGATGGTGAGTATAGGGAAAGAGCTTCCAGAGGGACTGACTGAGGCAGGTACAACAGTAACAGTTAGGATGCATTGGGTTAGGTACATGCAGGAGCAGGACTTTGAGGGATATAGGCCAAATGTAGAAAGCTGGATTGTACAGTGGTTGGCGTGGACTGTTTGGGCTGAAGGACCTGTATCTGTGCAGGATTTCTCTATGTCCCTTTGACTCTACAAAATAATACAATCATCTTAAACGGCATGGCAAGTTATGCCAAGAAGGATATTTCCACTGGCTGCAGAGAATAGTGTGGGGGCGGGGGACATTCAGCTTAAAAACAAAGTGCAGGTGGTTTAGTGTTGAGATGAGGAAATATTTCTTCCCTTAGGAGGGTTATAAAACCTGGTAATTTTCTACCCTAAGATCATTGAATTCTTTCAAAGCAGACACCTCTGGGAATCATGGGTTATGGGGATTGTAGTTTGAAGGAAACATAGACGAGACCATGCTCCTATATCTTTTATTAAATTATGTAAAAGGATCCCACTAATAGCAGCTATAGTGTGTTGGAATGCATTTATTCAGATGAGACAAGCATGCTGAAATAGGGTTTTGGTTTTCACATAGATTTGGGAGAAGCAGTTGGTTCATGCCAGAAAGGTAACGAATATACAAGAAGTCTAGAGGGTCACAGAGTAAAATATTGAAGGAACTCAGCAGATCAGGCAGCATCTATAGAAAGAAATAGAGTTGATATTTCAGCCCAAGATACTTCATTAGGACTGGAAAAGAACAGGGGAGAATCCAGAATAAGGTGGTGGGGGGGAGGTAAGGAATACAAACTAGAAGGTGATAGCTGAAGACAGGTGAGGGAGGAGGTAAGGGGATGGGGGTAGGGGGAATGGAAGTGATAGGACTGGAAGGCGATAGGTGGAAAAGGTAAAAGGCTGAACAAGAAGAAATCTGATAGGAGAGGAGAGTGGACCATGGGAAAAAGGCAAAGAGGACCACCATTAGAGGGAGGTGAGGAGAAGAGAAGGAATAATAGGGGAGCCAGAATGGATAATGGGGGGAAAAAAACAGGAAGTGGAAGGAGAAGAAACAACCGGAAGTTAAAGAAATTGATGTTCATGCTGTCAAGTTGGAAGCTACCCAGGTGGAATATGAGGTGTTGTTCCTCCAACCTGAGAGTGGCCTCAGAGAAGGTGCTTGATAAAACAGTCCCCCAACCGACACGGGGTCTCACCGATGTAGAGAAGGGTACACTGGATACAGTTATTGCTTCATGTGGTAGGACAGCCTCTGGCTCTGAATGGTAGTACTCTTCATTTCTTATACTACCTTAATGGACTTACCGTATGTATGGATTTTTCTTTCTGGTTGGAACACATTCATAAGCTTTTCACTGTAAATTGGTACATGGGACAATAATAAACCAGTTACCATTCACAAGGAGTGCCAAAACAGATGATCTAAAAGATTATGGAAAGAAACTTATGAGTGTTAATCTAGTTACAGTTTTTGTTTTCCTATCAATTAAAAGTGAGTAATCAGGGGTAATGTGCACTCCTGAAAATTCTAAGAGAAAAAGTAGGGACTATGCAATAGTATATGCAGCCAACATACAGGGATAAGTTTAAATTATTGTGAGTTAAGTAATGTAATGAAGGAGATCATGGCAATAGTGAATAACATGCTCGGGATCATTGTGATTTTGACCTAGGAATAACAACGAACAGTTGAAGACTTTGCATGTACCCTAACACTAACCATCCAAAGTTCCCTCAGTTCAGGATCCATTCCACAGTTCAAAAAAATAGTGCATATTTTCCGTTGTTGAAGGTGGAAAGAGGTGGGAAAATCAAGGGACCATCCAATAAGCATGAAATTTCCTGCTGGGAAAGTTGAGGTCATTGAAAACTCTTAAAACATTCCTACTTGAGAACCACCTTGTTCACCAACTTGTTGTTGAGCAGGAAATAAAATAACTCTCAAAATGTCCTAGATTAGTTTCTACCCATTTCTTCTAGTTAGAATGTAGAGCTCATTGATGTAAATTGCAGAGGAAAAAATAGGAGTTCATCAAGAAATTTGATGGTAAATAAGGCATGCAAGCTTATAAATCCATTGGAAATGTCTCAGACAAGTGAGTTGAACATGTATACATCAGAACAAACTATGACTTACGTCGTGACATATTTATTTGTGCTAATTTATTCCTGTTCACTGAGATAGACAAGATGGGAATAAAGATCTAAAAAAGAAATGCATATTTTACATTAATGTTTGCAGCTCAGATTTTGTGGCATTCTGTTAAAGCACAATAACCTATAGCATGATTTTCTCACTAATGTCTTTAGTCCCTGCCACTTGCAGATAACACAGAAAGCATGAAAAAAAACTGAAGAAAAGAATTAACGAAAGAAGTCTGCTCTAAAAGTACAATTTGTAATTCTGTGGGGCTATTTCAAGAGCTCCAAAGACCTTCGAGCACTGCCTATAGCAAACATGTACGTTACTGTGTAGAATTACTGACTTGAGGGAAGTGTTTACTTGATCAAAGCCAGCATAAATTATATAATCAATCAAAAAATAAATTGAGATAGCACAAATACAAAGGGAATACTTGACATACAGCAGCTAAAAATTCACTGGCTGGACCACACTCACACTGTAATTGGTTCTGTAATTACACTAGAAGGGAGTGCAGTATAGCTTTAAAATAAAGATACTTGGATACTAAGGGTTGTATTACTGAGATTGTGGGCAGCTAGGTTATATAGCCCCTGGAAGACTGAAACTCTGAAATTTTCAAAATGTTAAGGAGATACTCTGCTCAACTCCCTCTGTGTGTGTCAAAATTCATCTTTGATGGGAATTTTTTAATGACTTGAGTTAATCTCTGTTAATCTTCTTGCCTCAGGGTGTGTCTGCCGTGCCTTTATACTTTGAAACATTTTGGGTTAATATTTTATCATAAAAAGTTTAATTTTTACTATAAACATCTCACCCACTACTGAGCATCTAAATTAGTCAAGCCAATTTTAATAAACTGATCAAGATTGTTAATCAAGTTTGAGGACCTAAGGGTAAGATTGCTGATTTGGAGGGAAATGAGGAATTAATCTTCTCTGTGTTTCACAAAGACATAGCTCACTCTGGACATGGGGGATTTTGTGACCTGACCTAAGGGCTTCTTAATACACAGGATGGATTGAACTGTTGTTTCGGAGAAGGCAAAAGGCCTGTGTTTCATGATAAACTCTTTATGGTGCTCAGATGTGGTGGTTTTGTTGTTCTCTTGTTCCACTGACCAGAAACATCTGCCAACTGTTCTACTTGCCAACAGAGTTCTCCTCCATGATACTGACCGCAGCTTGCATACCGCCAAAAGTCGATGCTAATCAGACACTCGAGATATTGAATGCTGCTATCACCAATCAAGAAACAATTCACCCTAATGTATTTCAAATCATAGCCAGACATTTAAATCAGGCTTGTTTAAAGAAATGTCTGCCCACTTATCATCAGCATATAACCTGTAGCATCAGGTGCCCAAATACACTAGACCATTACTTTACTACAAGAAGGAATGCCTTCTGCTCCATGCCCAGATTTCTTTTCAGGAAATCTGAACATTTGGTTGTCCTTCTTCTCCCTGCATAAAGAGCAAGGCTCAAGGGAGAAGGACACCAAAGAGGTGGTCACAGGAGGCAGAGGAGCATCCATGGGATTGCTTCGAGTTGACGGACTGCGCTGTGTTTAAGGACTCATCAGAATGAATACACCACAGTTGTCATGGACTTTATAAGAACAGCCATGGATGAATATGTCCCAACAAAATCAGGCTAAGCACAGCACCAATGCTATACATAAATTTTCTGACAACACCACCGTCGTTGGCCAAATCAAAAGTGGTGATGAGTCTGTATATAGGAGGGAGTTTGAAGATCTGGCTGAGTGGTGCCACAAAAACAACCTTTCACCCAGCCTCAGCAATATCAAGGAGCTGATTACCGACTTTAGGAGGTGGAAACAGAAGGTCCATGAGCCAGTCCTTATCAGGATTATCAGAGATGAAAAGAGTCAGCCATTTTAAATTCCTTGGATTTATCATTTCAGAGGATTTGTCCGGGGTCCAGCACATAAGTACAAATATGAAGAAAACACAACAGCGCCTCTTAGAAGTTTCTGAAGATTCGGCATGATACATAGAACTTTGATAAACTGCTATAAATGTGTGGTAGAAAGTATATTGATTGGTTGCAGCACATCCTGGCATGGAAACAACACAGAAAATCCTAATGGATATGACCCAGACATTCATGGGTAAAGTCATCTCCACTATTGATCACATCTATACAAAGTGCTGTCACGGGAAAGCAGCATCCATCATCAGGGACCCCCACCACCCCAGCCATTGGCCATGCTCTCTTCTCATTGCTCTATCAGGAAAAAGATACAGGTGCCTCAGGACTCACACCACCAGGTTCTGGAACAGTAGTTACACCTCAAACTTCAGGCTCTTAAATCAGTGGAGACAACTTCACTCAAATTCATCCCTCTTTCAATGATCCCACCAGCTTTGGACTCATTTTCAAGGACTCTTTTTTCATGTTTTTGATAGTTATTGTTTTATTTCTCTTTTGGATTAGCACAGTTTGTTGTCTTCTGCATATTGGTTGTTTGGCTGACCTCTTGGTTGAGGTCTTTCATTGCTTCTATTAAGTTTCTTGGATTTTCTGGGTATGCTCACAAGAAAGTAAATCTCAGGGATGTGTATGGTGGCATATGTGTACTTTGGTAATAAATTTACCATAAACTTTGAACTTTGAAACTGAAGGAACATTATAATCTTCCTCAAAGCCAATACCAGTTACAAAAAGTCAAATTCAGACCTCAGGAAGAATTTGCAAAGTAAATGAATTGATTCAGATCATTTAGAAAGGAAGTAAATTAGAGGATGGACAAAACAAAATTGAAAACACATTGTTAGAAATACTTATTTATTGAGAAACAGTGCATAAAAGGCCCTTCCAGCACTTCAATCTGCGTTGACCAGTAATACCCTGATTTAATCCCAGCCTAATCAAGGGACAACTTACAATGACCAATTAACCTGCCAACCAGTGCATCTTTGGAATGTTGAAGGAAACCAAAACACCCAGATGAAACCTACGCAGTCACGGGGAGAACGTACAAACACTTTACAGGCAGCAGCACGAATTGAACAGCGCTGGTACTGTAAGGCATTGTGCAAATCATTATGCTGTCATAAGACTAAATTTGATAAAGATATGGAATTTGAACACTAACTTTGCGAACGTGCTCGCTTTTGGGATGGGGGCATTGTGGGTGGGGGCTGGGTTACCAGGTAACCTACTCAGCAATGAGTTGATTACAACTCGCCATTTAACACCATCATCCCCTCAAAACTAGTCAGTAAACTCCAAGACCAGGGCCTCAATACCCCCTTTCAAGAGAAGGAAAACAAAGGAACATGAGCCAGTTATCATCAGGGGATCAGAGGTGGAGAGGGTCAGTAACTTTAAATTCCTGGGTGTCTGTATCTCAGAGGACCCGTCCTGGACCCATCATATAAATTTTATTGTGAAAAAGCAACAACAGTACTTCTGCTTCCTCAGAAATCTGTGGAGGTTCAGCATGTTATCGAAAACCTTGGCAAGCTTCCATAGAAGTAGTGGAAAGTATGGAACACCAATGCCTTTGAGTGGAAAAGGTAGTGGATTTAGCCCAGTACATCACCCAACCATTGACCATATCTGCATGAGACATTGTTGGAGAGAAGCAGTACCCATCACCAAAGATCCTCACCAACCAAACCATGCTCTTTTAAGACCATAAGATATAGGATCAGAAGAAGGCCATTTGGCCCATTGAGTATGCTTCACCATTCAATCATGGGCAGATCCAATTTTTCCAGTCATCCCACTCCCCTGATTTCTTCCCATACCCTTTGATGCCCTGCCTAATCAAGAACCTAACACCCAATGACTTGGCCTCCACAGCTGCTCATGGCAACAAATTTCACAGGTTTACCAGCCTCTGACTAAAGTAATTTCTCCATATCTCTGTTCTAAATGGACGTCCTTCAATCCGAAAGTTGTGCCCTCTTGTCCTAGATTCCCCTACCACGGGAAATAACCGCCATTTTCTCGCTGCTGCCATCAGGTAGAAGGTACAGGTATCTCAGGACATGCACCACCAGGTTCAAGAACAGTTACTACCCTTCAACCATCAGACTCTTAACAAAAGGTGATAGCTACACTCATTTAAGGACTATGCTGTATTGTTATTTGATGCTCATTATTTATTGCTACTTACTTACATTTGCATTTGCACAGTTTGTTTACAATTTACAGTTCCTGTTGTTTACAGTTTACAGTTACTGTTCTATAGATTTGCTAAGAATGCCTGCAAGAAAAAGAATCTCAGTGATGTATATGGTGACAGGTATATATTCTAATAATAAGTTTTACTTTGAATTTTTAACTTTTTAAAATGAGTGTCCATTATTTAGGCTTTGAGAGATACTGTATTTAAAATGGTTAACTGTTGGTTGGGATCAAGGCTCAGAAATCACTGCCATCTCCCTGGCTCTACATTCATCTCTGGAGCATTTGGACAGCAAAAATGCCAATCTTAGACTATTGTTTATTGATACAGCCCTGCCTTCAATACTATGAGTTTGCTTGTAATCTAATTTGGCTTCAACACCTGCCTTGGTAACTGTATCCTTGATTTCCTGACCAACAGCTTGCAATCAGTAAAGACAGGTAATAACAACTCCGCCACAATTATCCCCAACACTGCTATTCAACAGGACTGGGTCCTCTTGCCTCCCTATGCACTCCCAATGAGAGAGGATTGTGCTATAACCCCATCTACAAGATGACACCACCATAGTGGGCTGAATCTCAAACAATGAGTTGACATAGAGCAAGGAGGTGGAGAATCTAGTATCATGGTGTCATGACAATAATCTTTCCCTTGATGACAGCAAAACTAAAGAGCTGTTCATTGACTTTGGGGAAAGGGGGTGGGGACTGGTAGTGTACATGCTCTTGTTTACATCAGCAGCGCTAAGGCTGAGAGGGTTGAAAGCTTCAAGTGCCTCGGAGTGAATGTCACCAATAGCCTGTCCTGTTGCAAACAGTTGGATGCACACTGACAAAAGCTCACCTGCACCTCCACTTCCTCGGGGGGGGGGGGGGGGGGCTAAACAAATTTGGCATGTTCCCTTTGTCCCTCACTAATGCAGTGTAGATAGTATCCTATTTAGATGCTTCACAGCTTTGTGTAACAGCTGCTTTACCTGTGACTACTAGAAACTGCAGACAGATGTAGTCGCAGCTCAATACATCACAGAAACCAACATCCTAGCCAGAAACTCCACCAACACTTTCTTCCTCAACAAGCAGCCAACATAATCAAAGACCCTACCCATCCCAGACATCCACTCTTCCCCCACCTCAGCCCCAAAAAGTCATAGATTCAAAAGCCTGAAAGTACATAACAACACCAGTCTCACGGGCAGCTTCTTTTCAGCTGTGATGAGACCATCGAATGGTTCAGTAATATGATAAGATAGACTCTCGGTCTCACAATTTACTTCATTATAACCTTGCACCTTATTGTTTCCCTGCGCTGCACTGCTCTTTCCCTGTAACTGTAACACCTTATTCTGCATTTCGTTATTATTTTACCCTGAGCTATCTCAATTTTACTGTACCTAGTAATGAAATGATCTGTTTGGATGGCATGCAAATAGGTTTTTTCACTGTACCTCCGTATCTCTGACACCAATAAAGCAATTTACACGCAGTTTAATTTGGCATCAGGTCAGCACAGACATCATGGGCTGAAGGGTTTGTTCTGTGTTCATTCTGTGATTCAAGGATTCAAAGTACATTTATTGTCAAAGTATGTACTCAGTATACAACCCTGAGATTTATCTTTTCTACGGAGAGAGGGAGGGAGGGTGAGAGAGAGTGAATGAATATTCATTTTGAGAAAGACAGATGGTAAGTGGAAAAAAGAGAGGCATAATTGATGATGAGCCCTAACTCCAAAGAAAATGTCAAGCAGTACAAAATCTACTGGAGAAACTTAATGGGTCAAACAGTGCCTGCAAGAGGAAAGGAGTTGACAAGTAAGGGGGAGTGGTGAGGCAGGATCCAGGAGCCAGATGGGTGAACTGAAAAATAAAGGATCTTGGGCAAGTTGTGCCAACTGGGTGAGGGGGAGAGGGGTGGGAGAAGGAGGGGTAGAAAGAGGCAGGAGTTGAGAGACAGGGGCAAATAAACACTACATCTTTCCTCCCTTTATCATGTACTTGAGGGAATAATTTTTAGTCGTCCTTTGCCACAAAATTATTCTGGGAGATATAAATAGTGCTAATATGGTCCAATCATTTAAAACTAAAAATAGGAATCGATGATGTAAGTACAGGCCAGTCAAAGAAACCATGGGGGTGTGGAAATTATTTGATATTTAAGGGTTGAATTATTCAACACTGCTGGAGGCATATGTTACACCAGACTAACCTGGTGATTTTCTTCGAAGAGACTGATGAGGATTGTTAATATAATGTATGGTTGGTTCTTAGCAAGGCATTTGACAATGACCAACAGAATATCCATGCAATCCAAGGAAAAGCAGCAAACTAGATTAAAAATGTGCTCAGTGGGAGAAAGTTAAAGGTCTGCTTGAAGGGAACTTCAGTAATTGGTGGAACGTAGCATGCTGTGAGGTTCCAAAAATCTCAGTCTTTCCTGCTATGGAATGCATCAGTGATTTGGACAACATAGGGAAAATAATTCTTCAAAAAATCTATGATACTAAAATTGACAGCACAGTTGATATCAAAGAATGTGCAAACTTACAGGAAAATCCCAGTGGAAAAGATTGATTGACACAGAAATGGCAAACTGAATCCACTTTGGACAAGTGTGAAATAGTGCATTTGAGAAAGATACACAAAGCAGGTGAATACATAATAAATGGTAGGACAGGGATGGAGGAATCCACAAATTCCCACTGGTAACAGGACAATTACAAACTGGATACTTACCATTATTGATTGAGTTACAGAATAGAGGAAGAAGGCCAAGTTTGAGCTCTCAGAAATATCAGAACAACAACATGTCACTGTACAGGGAAGATGTGATAGCATTTCAGAGACAGTAGTGAGAGTACTTAGAATGTTACCTGGGTGGAGAATTATGGTTAAAGGGAGAAAATCTTGGCTACAGTCGTTGCTTTTTTGGTAAATCAAAAAAGAGGACATTTCATTAATGCTTATGAAAGCCAAGATATATTGAACAGAAACCATACATTTCTTTGCAGAAAGATTGATAACTGCAGAGAAGAGACTGAAGTTATTAGGCTACTATTTGTTCCAAGAGTGTATAAGTCTGAAACTCATTACTTAAAAGGATGGAGAAGATAAAACACTCATATAATTTATAATGTACCTTGATGAGCCTCGGAGAATGTGAATATCTCTAATTGTTCTTTAGTTGGTCAGTGAGAAGATGACTGTGCCTTTAATTTCTATCCTTTAGCTTCTATACAACTGTTACTTTATCAGATGATTTCAATGTTCATCAGCACAGCATCTGCTGCATTGCTCTGATCAAGAAGTTCTGCTACATCAACTATCTTAATCAGAATAGTCAGACACATTTTATCATTAACACATCTGTACTGGCTGTTTCTTGTTGGCACAATCTTCTCCAGGTGAGGATTAATTTAGCCTTTAATAATGATCTCCCTCTTTTCTCATCACTCTATACAACCCCTTTGAAGAACTGCAATATTGTCTTGGGTCAATAATCACCCTTTTCTTCTTTTTCTCCACTATCCCTACAGAATGCTTTGTAGACAGGAACATTTAGTGCCCATTCTTGCTGATGTTTAAATCAGGTAATTATAGGACTATTTCATAATCCCATTTAGAATTTAATGTCTATAGCTCTTGAAGCTTATTTCTAAATTCCATGCATTAACAGATGTTTATTCAAACACATCTTTAGCTTTTCTTCATCTTTCCTGTTACTCTTTCGGCAGCATTGCAGATCACATAGTAAGCACATTTACAAGGTAACAGTACATTTTTTATTCAGTTACAGTTTAATCCTCCTCGTACTCTCTGCACCTCATCTTTCTTTTCTGCTGTTACATGCTAGTTACTCTCCCCCGAGCAAGTTAGCTTAAACACAGCCATTAAGCTACATTGTCCCTCAAATCCCTCCCAACATAAATAAAATTATGACTGTTCCTCTACCTTCTTGTTTGCCTCTAATTAACAGGGAATGTTAATGGAGCTTGGGATTCAATGCAAACTTAAAGTGGCTTCCTATGTTGTAATTAAATATGTTTCGAATCAGTAACATCAGTGCTGATATTACTCAATATCTGGGCACTCACAGCCCAAACTCAAGAATTCCAAACACCTCTATTCTTTAAGTAAAGACGTCTTTCATTATTTCAGCCTACCTTTCATCCTGAGACCCTACACCATAAACCCCCTGACTCCAGATCTTACCAATCTCTTCAGAATCACCTCACTCAATGAATAACCTCCCATTTATGTTTAAAATTTGTGTGGATTTGGACCAGTCAAGTCCTCCTCCCAGGAGTATATCCTCATCTCAGGAATCAATCCATTAAATCCACACTGCAATGACTCCAAGACAAATGTACTCTTCCTTGAGTAATGAGACCACAATTGTAGCAAATATACAAGGTAGGAGCTCTCTGCAGTCCTGTGCAATTCCAACAAAACTTCCATTTAACATCGGTAGCTGAGCGAAGGGCGCTGAGTAGGCTACGGTCAATTATGGATAACTCTGAACATCCTCTACATAGCACCATCCAGAGACAGAGAAGCAGTTTCAGCGACAGGTTACTATCGATGCAATGCTCCTCAGACAGGATGAAGAGGTCAATACTCCCCAATGCCATTAGGCTTTACAATTCTACCGCCAGGACTTAAGAACTTTTTAAAAGCTATTATTAATGCTTTTTGAGATAGTGATTTAGATGCATATCATATTTTTTACTGAGTTAAGTATTGTATGTAATTAGTTTTGCTACAACAAGTGTATGGGACATTGGAAAAAAAGTTGGATTTCCCCATGGGGATGAATAAAGTATCTATCTATCTATCTATCTATCTATTTCTTTTCAATGTAATGTACTTACAATAAAGTCAATATTTTTATTATAAAATGCTTGCTATATTTAATTTCATGTCTCATGAACCAACAGACCAATATTGAAGAGTTTCTCACAATGTTAAGAACAAGCTTTCCTATTCTTGTCCCAAAGTGAATAATACCTATTTTTTCATTATAAAACTCCAGCTGCCATCAGCTTGCCCATTGATTAAACAATTCAATATCTATTCGAAGATCCTTTTCACCCTATTTACAAATCAGTTTCATACCTAGCTTTGGATCATCCAACTTCAATTTCTCAGGCACAGATCTTTCAAAGTTCAAAGTACAATTTATTATTTGAGTACATACATGTCTTCACGTACAACCCTGAGGTACGTCTTCCTACAGGCATACTCAGCATATCTATAGAACAGTAACTATAAATAAGATCAATGAACAAGAAACTGCAGATGCAAATAGCAATAAATAACAAGAGCATGAAATAACAATACAAAGAGTCCTTAAAGTGAGACTATTGGCTGTGGGAACACCAGAAATAGAATGAGTGTAGTTATCCCCTTTTGTTCAAGTGCCTGATGGTTAAGGGATAGTAACTGTTCTTGAACCTGGGTAGTGCGAGGTCTGAGGCAACCCGTACCTTCTACCTGAGGGCAGCAGTGGGAAAAGAGCCTGGCCTGAGTGGTGAGGATCTTTGATGATGGATGCTGCTTTTCTACGTCAATGTTTCATGTAGACATGCCCAGTGGTTGGGAGGGCTTTATCTGTGATTATACTGGGCCAAATCTACTACCTTTTGTAGGACTTTCTGCTCAAAGGCATTGGTGTTCCCATACCAGGCCATAATGCAGCTAATCAGTATGCTTTCCACCTCACATCTATAGACGTTTGTCAAGGTTTTTGATGACATGCTGATTCGTCACAGACAGCTGAGGAAGTAGAAGTGCTGTTGTGCTTTCTTTGCAATTATATTTATATGATCTGTCCACTACAGGTCTTAGGAGATAGTCACTGACAGTAATTTAAAGTTACTGACCCTCTTCACCTCTCATCCTCCAATGAGTACTGGCTCATGGACCCCTGGTTTTTCTCTCCTGAAGATACAATCATTTCCTTGGTCCTGTTGAGATTGAGAGGTCGTTATTATTAAACCACTCGGCCAAGTTTTAAATCTCCCTCCTGTACGCTGATTTATCACCTCCTTTGATACAGCCCACAACAGTGGTGTTGTCAGCAAACTTGTACATGGTTTTGGAGTTGTACTTAGCCACACAGTTATAGGTGTAAAGAGAGCAGAGCAGGGGTCTAAGAACACATTCCTGTAGTTCACCGGTGCTGGTGGAGATTGTGGAGATGTTCTTGCCAAGCTGAACTGACTTGGGTCTACAAGTGAGTAAATCCAGGATCCAATTGCACAAGGGGGTATTGAGGCCCAGGTCTTGGTTTTTACTGATTAGCTTTGAGGGGATGATGGTATTAAATGCTGAGCTGTAATCGATCAGGAGCATCTTGATGTATGCATCTTTGCCATTCAGATATTCCAGGGTTGTGTGAAGAGCCAAGGAGGTAGCATCTGATGTGGACCTGTTGCTTCAGTAGGCGAATTGGGGTGGATCCAAGTCACCACTCAGGCAGGAGCTGGTATGTTTCAACACCAGCCTCTCAAAACACTTCATCACTGTGGATGTAAGTGCCACCAGGAGATAACATTGAGGGAAGTTCCCAGGCTTCTCTCCGGCACCATCATGATTGAAACCTGCTTGAAACAGGTACTACACACTGCCAGAATGAGAGGTTGAAGATATCCGTGAATGCACCAGCCAGTTGTTCAGCATAGGTCTTCAGTACTCGGCCAGGTACTCCATCCGGACCAGATGTTTTCCTTGGATTGCTCCCCTGAAGGCAGTCCACACGTTGTCTTCAGATTCTGAGACTAAAAGATCATTGGGAGACAAGGGGGTGCACAATGGTTCCTCCCTTTTCTGGTGATCAAAGCAAGCATAGAAGGTATTGAGCTCATCTGGAAGTGAAGCTCTGCTGTCTTCTATGTTGCTAGATTTAACTTTATAGGAGGTTATAGCATTCAAACCTTGCCATAGCATCCCGCATTGATTCTGGTCTATTCCAGAACCTCCACTTGGCCTGTGAGGTGGCATTGAATTTATTAATATAGTCTGGGGTAGCAGAGTGGTGCAATTAATAGAGTCACTGCCTCACAGTGTCAGAGAACCAGGTTCAATCTTGACTTCAGTTGCTGTCTTTGTGGGGTTTGCATGCCGTCTCTGTGACCAGGTGGGGTTTTTCAGGTGCTCTGGAATCCTCCCACATCCCAAAGACTTGCTGATTGCTAAGATAACTAGCTACTGTGAATTGCCTGAGTGCATTGGTGTAGTGATTCCTTAAGGTTGTTATAGCCGGAGGTGGCAATGGAGACAAGTCCCCATTACCTATTAAATGCTCCCAATGGCATATGCCTCAAATAGCCTCTGACAACCAAGTCCAGCTCTTAGCCTTCACATGTGGCTTAGAACATAAGAACATAATAAATAGGAGCAGGAGTAGGCCATCTGTCCTGCCGAGCCTGCTCTGCAATTCAGTAAGATCATGGCTGATCTGACCTTGGACTCCCTCCCCATAACTCTTAATTCCCCAACTATGCAAAAATCTATCCAACCTTGTCTTCAATATATCTACTGAGGCAGCCTCCACTGCTTCATTGGGCAGAGAATTCCATGGCTTTGCTACTGAGCCCGGGGGAATCATTTCTACTGACAGAAGGGACAAAGGTGGGTTACTGGCACCTTAAAACCATTCACTTCAGATAGATGGGGTTCGTCAGCTATGGTTGGCAGCTCATCTAGGAGAAGGAAAACTCTGATCTCAAACCTCCTCTGCCTTGCAGCTATACCCATTCATGGGAAAGGCTTCAGGAGTAAACCCTGAGGGAAAAATCTGGAACTGGAGTCCCTAAGGCAGTTCTACATTGAGTTCAAAGCTGACTGGCAACTCCTGCGATGCTGCTGGTACCAAACTGTATCAGTCTCTGCTGTTCCTTTGGGCTCATCAGATACATGGATAGGGTGAGCTTGCTACATGGGCAACAGCTTGCTCTCCATATTGTACTGCCCAGGCTTGCGTGTCTGGACAGCTAGGATCAATATCCATGGACAGCTCCGACCGACGAAGCCCTCAGCTCACAATAGAGAGTGCAAAATCTGGGGATGTGTTTGGGATAGGTGGGTGAGGGGACTGTGGTTGATGAAAATGTGTAGTATTATTGCAAATGGGTGGTTGATGGTTGATGTGGACTCAATGGGTTTAAACACCAATATACATTATTGCTCTAAGATTCTAAGTTGTCAACATCTGAAGTCCGATACTGACCTATCTGGCACTCTATTGCTAACATCCTTTCAATCTGAAAATGTATAATTTAAATTTTGTTGGATAACTTAAATATAATTTATGTATGACATATGTTTTGTATGTTGGCTGAATTTACATGCCAGTGATGCTTCTGAAAATTAGATTTTCATTGTGCCTGTACCTTACTATACTGGTGCTCATGGCCTGAGAGACACAATGGCCTGCAAATGCTGGAAATCTGAAGCAGCACACGGATGGAACTGGTCTTGGCCTGAAAGGCTGACTGTTCATCTCCCTCCACTGATAACCTGCTTTATTTTACCCACTTTCCATTTTAGTATTTTTATCAAAAGTCCCATCCATTCTAGTATACTACCATTATATTCAAAATTTCATGAAGTGAGCAACGTCTAGAGAGGGACAGGAATTAATTCTGTCATTCTATCAATTAAACTAAAGAGCATACCCATTGCCAGCTCAGTTTGTAAGTCCCTAAATGGAGCTACCCAGCTCTCGTTACCAGTGTTGCAATCATCTGAGCATACCCATTAGGGAGACAGAGATGATGTGGGAGGACTTTTACTGTTTACAAAGAAGATAGTAGTTTATCATAATTTGACAGCAGCAATAAATATTTGCTGGAAATCCTTGTCAGACTTATTGTAAATTTCCTGTGCAACAGTCAGGATGATATGAAGGCCTTATCTCGTCAATAGCATGGTGTTTTCTGTGTATATGGGAAATAGAGTGCATGTTTGTTTTGTTTTATCGCTCTACAGCAAAGGCAGCCAATAAGGATCACACCCTGTGCTAAGAAGATCATACATTCTATGACAGCTTCTCACAGCATGCCAGAGGTATTAAAACAAAGGACACACTAGAGCAGTATCTCCAAATTCTGAACTGTTATTCTGTGATACAAGTTTGCTGTGCTATCTGTGATATCGTGAAAAATAAAGATAAATGATTAGAACAACAACAGAATTCTCCACTACTCATTTATTTACAATGTTATGAGCTTCTCTGGATTTTCTACTGTTGGTCTAATTAGCCGCTGCTAGACCTAAAAGGTCAAGGCTGTGCATTTAGAAGCAGCCACATGCTCTTCAATATGAATACTGTGCTTCCTACCTCTCTTGTGCTCAAAAACATACAAACTGCTTGTGCATTTTCCTCCTGTTGTACCAAATGAACGATTGTGAATTTTGATTAACATGTTAGCATTCAGGAAGCTCACGAGCCAGAAATTCAGACCATTAATCTGAATACCAGTGAAGTGAACAATAGTTATAAAATTACAGATCAACCAGACACACTTCATTATGACGCCAATTTTCCTACGCATCTCTGCTACTACATTTCTTTTGCACAGATACTGACAGCTCTGACCGACGAAGCCCCCACCTCACATCAGTGAATGCAGAATCTGGGGATGTGTTGGGGGTAGGGGACTGTGGTTGATGAAAATGTGTAGTATTAGTGCAAATGGGTGGTTGATGTGGACTCTGGGATACAAAGGTAAAGACAATTTCCTATTTTGAAAGATAACTTGAAATCAACGTCTTACTGCTGTTGAATTACTCACTGTATCATTTTGCACTGTTTAAAAATCTTCAAATTTATTTTAGTTTTGCTTGCGACATTGAGTTGAAAATTAGTCAAGTATTGCTTTCATTTCACCCACTGGTAACACAAGGCGAACATCTCAAATGATAGTGAATAATGTCTGCTGTGGCTCCGACTGCAGGTACCATGAAAGACAATGGATACATTCATCCTCTTTGTCGTGCTCTCTTTAGAGTATATGACAGTCAAGTTATTTTTGTAACATGTTAAACTAGTTACTCACCACTTGCTCATTAAATTCCAACTCACAGTAACAGAATGGTAGAGCAGACTTTGATGCCTCTCATTTTCTGTACTTTTACAGTTGCAGTGCACTACTGTGCTGTACACTGAAATAATGTGAAGGCAACTATCTTTATATGTAAAAAAAATAAATTTGATAAAAATAATTATGTACTGAAACCACTAAATGTGCTTTATTACTTATATCAAAGGCCAGTGAAGTGAATAAAAATGAAGTGATATGAAAATTGTGACCTGTATTCAGGATTATAGATTTCATCAACATAGGTCTGAAAATAGTGTTGCAAATAAGTTAGTGTTCAAAGATAAATATCCCTTCTGTGTTAATCTTACAAGTGGTATACCACTGTGGTACAGCAGAACTTCTTCAATCTGTTGTCCGGCTATTTGGAAAACCAGACAGTTTGGCAGCTGGTTCAACAGATGAAGTTTCCTGCACTTCCCTGAAACTTACTCTGGTCCTGTTCCTGCACACCCTGGAAACTTACCAGATTAATTGAAGAATTTATTACAATACTATGCTGCTTCTAAAAAGTCTAAAGACTATTTTGAAGTGTTGAGAACTGAAGGGCAATTGTTTCACACAAATGGTGCTGAATATCTGGAATGAACTCCCAGAGGGAGGTGGTGAAGACAGATGCAATTACAATCATTAAAATACATTTGGACAGATACAACCTGATACGAGCATAATGCAAGCAAGTGGGATTAATGTGACATCATGATCATGGACTTATAAGGCCCATTCCTGAGCGGCATCATTCTAAGAATTTAATATCTAATGGTGTGAAAAATCTTCTAGTTTAGCCACACTGAAGTCCTGAGCATACCAGACTATCAAAAACTTTTCTTACAGCTGCGTAGATTAACCATTGCTCTGAGCAGGAATTATTTACGTACCCTGAAAACTGCGTGACACTTTATATTAACGTTGTCTAAGAGAAAATTCCAGCAGCATGCAACAAAGGCATGTGTACAGGAGCATTTCAGTTACTGCATGGCCATGCATCTGCACAGCTTAGTGATCAGAGGCTTACTTTATATTGGAATTCATTAGCAACCTCAGAATGCTGCTACTCACAGATTTAAGTTAACAAGCATGGGTCAACTGAACTACTTGTTTTATATTTCAATGTGTCGTTTCCATTGTTTAATTCTTCAAAGTTGCAGTGATTATTCAACGGTCTAGCAAAGAACACATATTCAACATGGTTTTGGACCACAGTCAGTCAGCCCCACTGTCATAATGGGGGCATTGGGAGCGAACTCAAATGAAAGACACAGACACTGAACTACCAGGAACAGGACTAGGTGTGAGAAGGAAGCAAGGGAAGTGGGGAGGAAAGGATGCTGGACATGACACAGGCCCTGGACGAGACAAGGACTCCAGGCCTGGGCTAGGACTTGACTAGGATAGCGGAACCAGGACGTGGAACTGGGAACTAGGAGCCTGGGCTTGGACTCCAAGCCAGAGACTGGACAAGGACCCAGAACCTGGACTTGGACTCCAGAACTAGGCGAGGACAAGACATGGCTACAGGACTGGACGTGAGACTCCTGGACAGGATGAGGGAACCCCAGCACGGGGCTGGGCAAGGTACTCCAGGGCTGGGTGAGGCACATGGACAAGACGAGAACACAAAGCCGTGGCTCAGATAGGACAAGGTTCATGGACGTGGGTGGGACTGGATGAGACCCCAAAGCCTTGACTTGGTCGAGGAACTGACAGGAACGCAGAGCCCTGGTCGAGGGAGAGACAGGAACGCAGAGCCCTGGTCGAGGGAGAGACAGGAACGCAGAGCCCTGGTCGAGGGAGAGACAGGAACGCAGAGCCCTGGTCGAGGGAGAGACAGGAACGCAGAGCCCTGGTCGAGGGAGAGACAGGAACGCAGAGCCCTGGTCGAGGGAGAGACAGGAACGCAGAGCCCTGGTCGAGGGAGAGACAGGAACGCAGAGCCCTGGTCGAGGGAGAGACAGGAACGCAGAGCCTTGGTCGAGGGAGAGACAGGAACGCAGAGCCTTGGTCGAGGGAGAGACAGGAACGCAGAGCCCTGGTCGAGGGAGAGACAGGAACGCAGAGCCCTGGTCGAGGGAGAGACAGGAACGTAGAGCCTTGGTCGAGGGAGAGACAGGAACGCAGAGCCCTGGTCGAGGGAGAGACAGGAACGCAGAGCCCTGGTCGAGGGAGAGACAGGAACGCAGAGCCCTGGTCGAGGGAGAGACAGGAACGCAGAGCCCTGGTCGAGGGAGAGACAGGAACGCAGAGCCCTGGTCGAGGGAGAGACAGGAACGCAGAGCCCTGGTCGAGGGAGAGACAGGAACGCAGAGCCCTGGTCGAGGGAGAGACAGGAACGCAGAGCCCTGGTCGAGGGAGAGACAGGAACGCAGAGCCTTGGTCGAGGGAGAGACAGGAACGCAGAGCCCTGGTCGAGGGAGAGACAGGAACGCAGAGCCCTGGTCGAGGGAGAGACAGGAACGCAGAGCCCGGGTCGAGGGAGAGACAGGAACGCAGAGCCCTGGTCGAGGGAGAGACAGGAACGCAGAGCCCTGGTCGAGGGAGAGACAGGAACGCAGAGCCTGGGTCGAGGGAGAGACAGGAACGCAGAGCCTTGGTCGAGGGAGAGACAGGAACGCAGAGCCCTGGTCGAGGGAGAGACAGGAACGCAGAGCCCTGGTCGAGGGAGAGACAGGAACGCAGAGCCCTGGTCGAGGGAGAGACAGGAACGCAGAGCCCTGGTCGAGGGAGAGACAGGAACGCAGAGCCTGGGTCGAGGGAGAGACAGGAACGCAGAGCCTTGGTCGAGGGAGAGACAGGAACGCAGAGCCCTGGTCGAGGGAGAGACAGGAACGCAGAGCCTTGGTCGAGGGAGAGACAGGAACGCAGAGCCCTGGTCGAGGGAGAGACAGGAACGCAGAGCCTTGGTCGAGGGAGAGACAGGAACACAGAGCCCTGGTCGAGGGAGAGACAGGAACATGGAACACAGAGCTGGGACTCCTCCTTGGAAACAAGACGTAGGGCCCAGACCCGTTACACAGAACACAGAGCCGGGACCCCTCCTTGGGTACAGGACATAGGGCCGGAACTCATTACACAAAATGCAGAATATCATGAGACGGTTCTCAATACAAGGTAGCGGCAGACGGCCGGGCCTACCTAGCGAAGGCGTGGACACAGAGACAGTTCAAAACGACGAAAGACAGTTACTTATCTTGCTCCAGTGGTAGAATTTGACAGTGGTGAAGGCAAGGCTTCAGGTAAGGCAAGGCGAGGCAAGGCTCCAGGCGAGGTGAGGCTCCAGGAGGAAGGTGAAGGGAAGAGATACAGACGGGGCTTGTACAGGAACAATCCAACAGCCAGAGGCTGAATCCTGAAGCTATATATGAAGCCAGCCCAAACGAGAATCAGCTGCCTCAACAGAAACTGGGGAATAACCTTATACCGGAAAACCTGGTATAAGGAGCATGGACTGGACCATGAACCAGAATACGGATTTCACGGACTGGTCCATGACACCCACACCTTAGTGTCTTGAACATTTAGCTCTGCTGTACAACACAAACCATGAGTGTTGAATTATAGGTCAGCTTTAAGACTTGGAACTGTGACTCTTCCTGTCTCTCCCTCTAATTCTCCATCCTTTCTACCACATTTCCCACCTCCTTCTTGCTACTCAAGTGTCCCTCCAGTTTCTCCTCTCTTCAACCCTGCATTCCCTCATTCCTCCTAGTCCCAGAATTTGCTGCTACATTCAAAAAGTAACTTCAGAGAACTAGTTTTGCTCTTCCAATGGTCATCACAGCAGAAAGAAAAGGTACTGTGCTAGTATCTATAGACATTTAAAAATTGCTCTAGCGTACATCCTTTTGGAAAAATCTGTTAAGTATAGTTAAAGTGGAGTAAAGCAGAACATAATGTACATTTGCTGTACTTGTGCATATACTTGCTACTTACTACCCATTATGCAGCTGGCACTTAGGGCAGCAATGAAGGCTTTCCATCTCTGTCTGTCCTCAGCCATCTTCTTTATAGTGCCTGAGTGTGGTTCAAGATCCTCATTTCTGCCTCTACGGTACATCACCAAGTTGTCTTTGGTCTCCCGTGTTTTCTTTGCCCTTCAGGGGTCCAGTGAAGTGCTGTCTTGATGATGGTGTTGGTCTCTCTTCTCATCAGGTGCCCAGTCCATCTTCAATATTTCCTCATGATGATTGTGGCCATGTCCTCTTGATGACACTGAAGGAATATGTCATGGTTGGAGATCTTTCCTGGCCAGCAAATATAAAGGATCTTTCGGACGCTCATGGTGTGGAACGACGACAGCTTGACAAGGTTGCTCTCTGTCATGTGCCAGCATTCTGACCCGTACAAGCGTGTGGACTGAGCACAGCTCTGGAACCACTTCACCTTGGTGTGGGTGCTGTATTTGTTTGATCTGAAAACATTTCTAGCTTTGCTGAGTCTTCACTTGATGTCGAGCTTGGACCCGAATGATGCTGCCCAGGTAGGTGAATCTGCCGGTGTTGAGTAAGACAACGGCATATGCCTTGCCGGGAGGAGGAGACTCTATATTGAGGGTTATGGTCTCACTCTTCCTTTGGCTGACCCTAAGTCCAACCTGTCCAGCAAAGGTACACAGGTGCCAAGTTTTCTCTTTCATGTGCTGGTATGTATGTGATAGTAATGCGATGTCATCCGCAAAGTCAACGTCCTCTAAAGTAGAGAATCGAGTTCTACATAATGCCTCTGAAATAACATAAAAACTTAATATTTAGGAGCAGGAGCAGGTTATCTTGCCTTTCAAGCAGACTCCGCCATTCATTAAGATCATGGCTGCTCTGGCCATGGAGTCAGCTCTACCTACCTGCCTTTAGCTCGAACTTTTCATTCCACTAATATACAAAAATCTACCCAACTGTGTCTTAAATATACTTAATAATGTTGCCTCGACTGCTTCCCTGGGAAGAGAATTCGACCAATTTTCTCCTCTCAGGGAAAACAGTTTCTGCTCATCTCCATCTGGAATCTCTTCCCCTAAATCTTGAGGCTATGTCCCCATTAAATAACTGTATTAATGTTTTTCCATTTTTTTTCCTATCGGCTATATAAGTGTAGGGTTCTCAGTTCCAGTAACCGTGGTGTTAACTGTTCAGGCTAACAAAATGGCTTCTCTGTATTATAATGAAATGGCTTCTCTGTAATGCTATAATGGGATTCTGTGTCTCGTATGTTTGGGTTATGGCTACTGATAAGGGGAAACTAACCAATGGAGAATTGTTATGCTATCTTGTCTGTGTAACCTGAGCGGGAGTTTGTGGTCTTTTCTGGGAGGAGAGCAAGGAGAACGGACGTGTGTGGAGTGGTGGAAACTGGTCGTCGGCGGTTCGGACGGTGGCCGAAGGCTCGGAAGGTCGTTGTGGAAGGAACCGGAGGCGTGCTTTCCAACGTATTAAAATGTGTGCACGAATTGACAAACTTATTATTACTTTGGCGCCTTTAGGTTATCTGTTTCTACTAACCCATCACTAAGAAATCACTATTAAGCTGCAATTATTTACTCTCTTTTGGGTATTGTCTGGTATTTGTATTGTGAGTGTGTACTGGGGGAGGGCATTATACCGTATTTGCACCGAAGTATTGCACTACTGGCGGGGCGACGGCGGTTCACCCTAGTGAACGGGGGTCAACTGGGGGCACGGAGGCTACGGAGTTTCTTTAAAAATTAAAATGAATAAATTTTGTGCAGCTTTTTTTGTCATTTAAATTGGAACCAACACTTGAAAATGCACAACAAAAAATCCAAAATTACTGATTATTGCTTAATCATGTGATTAAAACCATGATTAACTGTTCTAAATCATCCAGCAGCTCAGCATAAAATACATAGGGATCCAAATTCTACAGATGAATAAAACAACATTCATTTTAACATTTTCTCTCCATCAGTTACTCGCATTACACCCTTGTCAGCTACCTTTCAGAAGTCCCTGTTGGCAACATTCAGCACTGTACCACACATTTGTATGTCTGGTGCCAATCTGATTCCAATCTATGAGTATAAGTCATGGCTGGAAGTCATGCTGGTGAGTGTGGGGAGATGTGCAGACCTAGCAATTCCCTGAAGCACGGAGATTTCAGTGTCACAGTGTGCAATGTCACTGGAATCCAGCATTGCCATTTCAGAAATCAATGCTGCATCCAATATTTTTAAATCTCACTCAATTGAAAAACGCATTTAACACCAGGAAGCATTGATCAATACTAATAGATCAGTTACTCATTGATTTTCACAGGCTTTTGCTACAATTATACATTGTTTGGTGCTTTCTTGATTTCTTCAAAGTTGTAGAAGACATTTGATGTTAAAGGATGTGATTGTACCTTCAAGGTTTCTCTGCAAGCTGGAGGCAGATGCATTGGCAGGATCACTAGTTACCCTCTGCTGTAGAGTGCCATTAGTGGCATGTCAGTCACTTGGGGTTGGAGGATGCAGGTAAACACTGTGAAAGGTACAACAGTCCAAAAGGAAATTCACAACCTCTACTGTGTGACTATAGATAGCTCACAATTGCCAGGTATCTTGACAGTTTGCGACATGTTAATCTCCAATATTCCCACCACTCTTATACCACCATAACAAATAAAAGCACGGTTACTTGCTGACAAGTCTCAGCTGCTGCTAACCTAGCTTGTGAAGCTTAGGGGTGGGGGGGGGGGGTGCAGGAAACATGCTTTAAGTAAAGGACTTGCTGCCACACAAGATGTGGCAGAGCAATTCATTTGTGCTGAAATACTAGTTCCACTACTTTCTTCTCAGGACACAAGGCCATGTCCACTTTACTGCCCAATGTTACCATCATATAGGACAAACCTTGATACTAGTCAAGGTGAGCAGGTGCAGAGACAGAGAGAGTGGATGCAGCAAGAAGACAGGAGGAGGGAGAAGCCATTACAGAATAGGCTGATGGAGAACAAGGTAGGGCAATCCCCTCTCTGACTGCTTGTATTTGTGCAGTTTAGAGCATTTGTTAAAATAATTAGCGTGTAGCTCTCCTTTTCGTACCTGGATTGCCGTTGGTTATCCAAATCATTTTCGAAACTTTCAATTGCTTCATTATAGGCTTAAGGACAGTTAATGAGGTGGAAGTCATCTGAGCAACTGGTCAGTATTTCAGAGATGTACCATACAGATAAAATTAATCTGTAGGTCTTCCCAGTTTGATTCCTCCTACTCTAAAACATCTTGAGACAACTTACTGTGCAAAATTCTGACTGAACTTGACTGTTCATTCTTCTAATCTGCTGAATTCCTCTAGCATTGTGCTGACACATTGACTGTTTATTCCTCTCCATAGATGCTACCTGACCTGCTGAGCTCCTCCAGCATTTTGCATGTATTGCTCAAGATTTCCAGGATCTGCAGAATCTCTTGCATTTATGAGATAACTTCATCCTCCTGCACCAAGCCCCATGTGCATCACCCGAATTACTCCCAAGTTCCGCCATTCCACACAACTCCCAAAGTGCGGTTTTACTGTAAAATGTTGTCATGATCACAAAGCACTATCCTCTGTGTTCTACCACATTACACTGATGAAGCTTTGACAAATGTTCCTCTCATAGACACACAATCTGGATGTTCAGCAGGTGTTCTCAAAGCACTGGTCTGCTATAACCGAATCAGACTTGTGGAGTGATGTAAGGAGTTCAGGGAATCACCATAATCAGCTTAGTGTCTGCAGCTTCAGATCATTTGCAACCTAGGAAAACTCATCTGCTTGGATGAGAGATCTTTCCTTTAGCTGCCTCCAAGCATACAGGGGACTAGAGAGAGTTTAAACGAAGAAACAACCTACTTATATTACAAAACATGAACAGTTGGATTAATCTCTGCAAAAATTCAGAATAATCCCAAGTTCCAACAGACTTTCCACCAAACTGCAGTTAATTGAATAGTGCAGGTGCATGACTTGTCCCAGTTGTTTCTTTCCGGTTCATTGTGCATGGCCCCCATGGTGTGCTAATTCATATATGTGAATCGATTTCACAGAGGATTGTCAATTGTGCATTGCACAAGCACCAAAGTTATTCATGCAAGCTGTGTGTGTGCACGTTACATGGACTGAAGCAATCTATCAAAAGCCATATTGTGATTTGCATACTAAAAGATCTGATTCAAATTTATGTTCATTTTTCACCATAATTAAAATTTATAGAAAAAACTCATCATAACATTTTATATCTTCACCTCTGCTTTGGAATCAACTTAATTTATAACAGATTGTAGATCTTTCATGGAATCAACTCATCGCAAATTTTCCTCTCCACAGTTGCTGCCTGACATACTAAATATTCCAAGTTCATTGTCAGAGGCGTACCTAACAAATAAATGCTGACAATTAGCATTTTGCAGCAGCAGCATAGACATTACAAACATACATAATTTATGTTAACTTATGTTTGTGTAATATATGGTTCCAGCATTCCTGATTTTATTTTATTGAACTTATTGTCCAAAATTTCATACAAGATGGCAGTTAAGATGGTGCTACCGAACATGTGTGACAGCTTTTGGTAATCAAAAACATAACCAATTTGATTAAAAACATAACTAATAATACCTTTCTTGTGGTAAATTATATTAAATTATTACAAACAGTGAAGGGCCAAGCCATGGCAAGGTGAGTTTGGGGGAAGAGCCGAGATGGCATGTTGCAGACCGTTGCAGATGAACTTCTGATACCCGTACAACTGGCCCAGGTGCGAGGCTGGATCGCTCTAGCTGCTGAGAAGTCATGGCCCAGGCAGAGAATTTCCAATGTTCATTCAGCTGGCCTAGGTGTGAGGTTGGATCCCTTTGGATGTCGAGCTGATCTGATGAGCTTGAGTGCGGCTTTTGATTCGGAATGCTGTTGTTGTTACCTCAATTGTTTGCAAGATTTTTTTTTCTCTCTTGCACATCGACTGTTGGACTTTTATTTTTCTTTTTATTCTTTAACTGGGTTATTTTGGGTTTCTTGCTTTGTGGCTGCATGTGAGCAAGAAAATCTCAAGGTTGTATAATTTATACATTATTTGATAACAAATGAATCTTCAATCTTGAATGTTGATATGCATTGGACCATGCATTTATCCTTGGAAGACAATGGTTACAAGACCCAGTAAGTATACATATCTATAGCTGGGCTTCTAACACTTTACCTTACCCTACCTTACCCTTACCTTACCCTACATAGATCCAGTATTCTCAAAAAATGGTTTTCTGGTTTTCTATTTGAATTAGCCTCACCAGAGTTATGTTTTATAATTTTATTGGAGATGCAGCATGGAACAGGTCCTTCTGACAAGCTACCCATTTATTTAACCCTTACCTAACCACACAACAATTTACAATGGCCAATTAAGCTATGAATTAGTATGTCTTTGGACTGTGAGAAGGAAACTGAAGCACACGGAGAAACCCATGTGGAATGGACAAACTTACTCACAGAGAACACCAAACTCGGATTACCCAGGCTGTCTCGTCTTGTCCATACTGCACCAACCGCCGCCACTGGGCTATAAACATGCAGGAGCAGAGTGTGGTTAAGTGCCTTGCTCAAGGACACACATGCTGCCTCAGCTGAGGCTCAAACTACTGACCTTCAGATCGCTAGTCCAAAGCCTTAACCACTTGGCCACGTGCCAAGCTGTAATAGTGTTGCATCATCTCTTTATGTGTCCAAATTTGAATCCATTATTTAACAGGAGGTTGAAAACAAATGTTTATCTATGGCTTGGAACCAGTTTCAAAGGAAATTCTTGTCCAAGTCAAAGTATTAAAAAGCCCACAGAGATAAACACATGTATTTGGTGCATGCCAAGAACGTTCTGCTACTTTCTACAGGACAGCAACTGTAGATTCCGGAGTACATTAATATTCAGGGTCATCACAAAGAATAATTAAGGAATTGGGTTGCTTTATCATTTCCCTTAGTGGGATGCCCATATTCCCATTTTCTAGATATGAATATTTCACAGCTGGTGGCAGGCCTTTCCTCATAACAACTTGATGGATTTGTGAAGATTGCTGTCAGTTTTCTGCAAGTTTACAGTGGGATTGTTGCTGGAGGCACAAAACTAATGCATCAGCAACTAGGGGAAAGCACATCCATCTGAGGAACTATGTCATGAGGTCAACATTAACATAATGGAAACAATCTTCATCTAAAGACAATATTGAAAGAGAAACTACTTACAGTTACCAACATAGATTTTAAAAAAACTTATGACTGAGTGGTTAAATTGAATCTTTTCATCTAATTAAGGAAAAGTAGACAACTCTGTTTAATTCAGAATGAGAGAAAGAGAATTATCCATCCAAATGTGAAACAACTGAGTTCTCTCAACCCAAAGGGAAAAGCAATCGGCTAAGTCTTTAAGATTGCTAAATGCCTCAGAGATGCTGAACGGGTCAGTAGTTAAACAAAATTTAACACAAAGCCAGATGGAGGTGAGGAGCAAGTGTTCAGTTTTATCAGGAGCTGCTCTAAGTTGTCTTTACCACTCAAATTGTGTAAAGCCCAGCTTGACAAGAACTTCGGTTTACAGTGGCAGCTTGCCATTGTACTACACATAGACATCCTCAGCAAAAATTCAAGCCCAGCATACAAATGTCAGAAGTCGCCTGCCAGACTGGGTAATGTCAGACTGCCAGACTGGGTAACAGCTTCTTCCCTCAGGCTATGAGACTAATGAATACCCTGCCATCATCGAGGTTTCATCACTAGAACAACAAGCTGCTTGCTGTTTACTGTACTATTTACTTCTGCTGCATACTACATGCATTTTGAATTATATTTTATAAACCTAATTATTGTAATATTTTGATTTATGGTTCCTGAACATTGACTTAAGCACCCGGCTAGATTGAAAGATCAGTGTGTCGGGACCCTAGGCGAGGGATGGGCCAGTTCAGATCGCTGCTCCACCACTCCGCTCTGTGCTGAACTATGGGACTCTTTGTGTGCACTTCAGACTGCTATTTGCTTTTGGTTTCTGTTTGCATGATGTGTTTTTTCTCTCTGCATTTTGGGTGTTCGACAGTCTTATTTTATTTTATGGGTACTTTTATTTTTTTATTTTTTTTATAATTTTTTTTAATTTTTATGGTTCTTTTTTTATGGGCATGATCTGATTTGTTTGACAGTCTTTTTTAATATGAGTTCTTTTGGGTCTCTCTTTCGTGGCTGCCTGCTAGGTTACAAATCTCAAGGCTGTGTAACGTATACATAATGTGATAATAAATGTACTTTGAACTTTGAACTTAATGCTGTCATAGCCAGTGGGGTGGGGGAGGGGGAGAAGGGTAGTGAGGGCAGTGGGTATATGTGCCCACTACCTATTAAATGCTCCCAGTGGTGTGCGTCTCAAATAGTCTCTGACAACCAAGTCCAACTCCTGGTCTTTACGTGTGGCTTAGCCATAAAGCCCAGCAGAACCGGAGAAGTGATGAACACAGGTTACTGGCACCTGAAAAACAGTCACTTCGGGCAGATGGGGCTCGTTAGCCATAGTTGGCAGCTCATCTAGGAGAAGGAAAACTGTGACCTCAAACCTCTGCTGCCTTGTGGCTACACCCACTCATGGGGAAGGCTTCAGAAGTAAATCCCAAGGAAATATCCTGAAGTGGATTCCTAAGGAAGTCCTACGCCGATTTTAATGCTGACTGGGAACTCCTGCAATGCCACTGCTGCCAGACTTTATCAGTGTCTGCAATTCCTTTGGATTCATCACCTACATAGAGAGGGGTAGCCTGCCACATGGGCAACAATTTCTCTCCATATCGTACTAACCTGTCTTGGACATGGACATAGACAGCCAGGACACAACATTAATGGTCAGCACAGGCCACCACAATTTTAGTTTAGATGCTGAGTGTGATATGTGTTTTGTTGGGGCACTGTGGTCCAAGGAATGTTGCTTTGGTTAGTTGTATACATGTATTGTACAGTCAGATGACAATAAACTTGAATTTGAATTGACTTGAAGTGCCAAATAGATGACACACTTCAACCAACACAGAAGCATGTCTTCAAATAATTTAGTTCACTCATCATGATAAGGAGAAATAGCCAAGATGACTTTGAATCAGTGAGTGACAGAGCATCATCATTGCAGGACAGGAGCCATTTGAAAAGAGCGAGTCGTGCCAGCAGTCAGTTACTCTTTGAATTACTGGGGAGTGAGCAGCATCGTGTAGGGCAGGAGCCATTTGAAAAGAACAAGCCTTATCAGGAGTGAGCCAATCTTTGAATTAGTGAGTGAGAGAGTGGCATTGTTGCAAGGCAGGAACCATTTCAAAAGAACAAGTTTTGTCAGGAGTGACCTTTGTTTGTGCTAATCAAAAGAAAGGAGGGGAGAGCAGAATGGCCATTGTTGGAGTGGTCAGGCTTTGGCTCAACAGGCTTAGGTGAGAACTGGCAGAGGCTGAGGGTGCTGAGGCATTTGTTACAAATTGTTTAGATAGTGGAACTTGGACTTGAGAAGTTGGAGCCAAAGGTATAACAAGCTTGCAAGAAGAGGCTGAGTAAGTGACCTCAGTGAGTGTGAAATTCAAAAGTTTCAGAGAGAAGAACAGGTCAGCTTTACTTTAATGTCTAAATTCTTAGTATGGTTAGTAAATTCTTAGGATGATCAAAGCAGTTGAATGCTCCTCCTCTGAAGTGTGGGATTTCAGGGTACCTGACAACCTCCCTGATGACTACATATACAGGAAGAATATCAAACGTCAGTTCCTAATTGACAAGGTCAAGGAACTTGAGCTGGAGCTGGAGGTACTCAGGACTATTTGGGAAGCTGAAAACCTCACAGATTAAACTTTTACTGAGGCTTCAAATAGTAGATAGGTGACTGCCAGGAGAAGAAAGGGGAGTAAGTAGTTAGTGCAGGGTTCCCCTGTGGCCAATACCCTCAGCACCTAGTATACCCCTTTGGATACTGCTGGGGTGAGGGGGGTGAGAAATGACCTATCAGGGCACATCAACAGCAGGCAGGCCAGTGGCATTATTGCCGTCTTTGAGGCTTGGAGGGAAGGGTAAAGTAAGGTAGAACAATATCGATAGGATACTTGATACGTAGGGGGACAGACAGTAGATTCTGTGGCTGAGTAAGAGATGCCAGGATGGCATGCTGCCTCTCAGATGCTAGGGATCAGGATGTCTTGAAGCAGATACAGAATATTTCCAAGATGGAGTGTGTGCAGCCAAAGGTGATGGTGCACATTGGCACCAGGTAGAAAGTGGGGAGAGGTCCTATGCAGAGAGTATAGGAGGTTAGGAAGAGGCCACATGCTAGTCAAGGCAGGAATGGGATGAGTGAGTGGCTGAGGATTTGGTGCAGGGTGCAGGGTTTCGGGATCATGGATCATTGGAACCTTTTGTGGGGCTGGGTGGGTGACCTGTACAAGAGGGACAGGTTGCAACTAAAACCAGAGGGGAACCAATATTCACTCATGCTATTTGGGAGGGTTTAAACTAGGTTGGCAGAGGAATGGAAGTCAGACCACCAGGTGAGAAAGTGGAGGAATGCAGAGGAAGGTAGATGGCAGGGCCAGTAAAAGCAGGCAGGACAAAGCAATAGGTGCAGTAGGGTTGACAGTTTGAAGTGAGTGTATTTTAATGCTATAAGTATTATGGATAAAGATTATGAACTTAGAGTATGGATCAGTACATGGAATTATGATGTTGTAGCCATTGCAGAGACTTGGCTGTGAGAGGAGCAGGGATGGGTGCTTAATATCCCAGGGTTTCAATGTTTTATAAAAGATAGAGAGGGAGATAAAGGGGTGGGGGGTGAGTTGCACGATTAATCATGGACAATATCGCAGCAGTACTTGGAAGGGACCTAATGGAAGGTTTGCCTATTGAGTCTACATGGGTAGAACTCAAAGATCAGAAGGGTGTGATCGCTCTGATGGGATTGTATTACAGACCTTCTAATAGCTACCTGGACATTGATGAACAGATACGCAGGCAGATTAGGGAAAGGTATAAAAACAATATGACTATAGCTCAGTATTTAACACCATCATTCCCCCATTCCTGATTGATAAGTTACTGAACCTGGGCCTTGGCCTCGGTACCTCCCTCTGCAACTGGATCCTCAACTTCTGAACTGGAAGACCACAATCTGTGCAGATTGGTGATAATAATTCCTCCTCACTGATGATCCACACTGGTTCACCACTGGTCTACTCTCTCTATACACCCATCACTGTGTGGCCAGGAATAGCTCAAATACCATCTATAAATTTGCTGATGATACAACCATTATTGGTAGAGTCCCAGATGGAGATGAAAGGGCATACACGAGTGAGATATACGAGCTAATTGAGTGGTTTTGCAGCAACAACCTTACACCCAATGTCAGTAAGATGAAAGAGCTTATTGTGGACTTCAGGAAGGATAAGACGAGGGAACACAAACCAATCCTTACAGAAGCATCAGAAGTAAAGAGAGTGAGTAATTTCATGTCCCTGGGTGTCAAGATCTCTGAGGATCTAACCTGGTACCAACATATTGATGCAGCTATAGAGAAGGCAAGACAGTGGCTATATTTCATTAGGAGTTTGAAGAGATTTGGTTTGTCAATTAAAACACTTGAAAACTTCTACAGATGTACCGTGGAACACATTCTGTCTGGTATGGAGGTAGGGGGTGTGATGGCTACTGCACAGGACTGAAAGAAGCTACTGAAGGTTGGAAAATTAGTCAGCTCTATCTTGGCTACTAGCCCAAGATGCCTTCAAGGAGTGGTGTCTCAGGAAGGCAACATCCATTATTAAGGACCCCCACCACCCAGGGTATGCACTCGTCTCCTTTTCAAGAAAGATGTACAGAAACCTGAAGGCACACATTCAGTGATTCAAGTACAACTTCTTCCCCTCTGCCATCTGATTCCTAAATGGACATTAAATCCATGAACATTACCTCACATTTTTTAATGTATATTATTTGTTTTTGTACTATTTTTAATCTGTTCAATATATATATATATAAATGATTTACTTAATTTTTTCATTTCTATACTATCATGTATTGCATTGAACTGATGCTGCTAAGTTAACACATTTCACGATACATGCTGGATAATAAACCTGATTTTGATTCTGATTCTGGTTGTTGTCATGGGGGAATTCAACTTCTCTAATACAACTGGGACCTTCTTAGTGCAAATGGTTTAGATAGGGCAGAATTGATTGGGTGCATTTAGGAGGGTTTCTGAAATCAAAATGTAGATAGTCCAACAAGAGGAAGGACTGTACTGGATCTGGGAGTGAGGCTGGCCAGGTGAGCAACCTTTCAGTAGGTGAGCAGTTGTGAATGGGAGACCACAACTCCTTGCTTTTAAAGATAGCTATAGATAAGGATAAGCATGGACCTTGCAGGAGAGTATTAAACTGGAGTAGGGCAAATTTCAAGAGTATTTGACAAGATGTTTGACAAGGCTTGTCATGGGAGGTTCATCCAGAAGATTAAGATGCATGGGATCAATGGTAATTTGGCCGTATGGATTCAGAACTGGCTTACCATAGAAGACAAAGGGTGATGTTTGATCAGACTTATTCTAGGTGGTTGAAGGGACTTATTCTAGCTGGAGTTCTGTGATGAGTTGTGTTCCACAGGGATCTGGACAGTGACCTTTGCTGGTTGTAATGTATATAAATGACCTGGATGAAAATGTATATGGGTGGTTTTGTAATTTTGCAGATAATACAAAAAATAATGTTGTCGTGGATAGCGTAGATGACTGGCAAAGAATACGGTGGTATATAGATCAGTTGCAGATATTGGCAGAGAAATGGCAGATGGAGTTTAACCCGGCCAAAGGAGAAGTGTTGTACCATAGTAGGTTACGTATAAAGAGACAGTACACTATTAAGAGCAAGACCCTTAAGAGTATTGATGAGCAGAGGGATTGTGAAATCCAAGTTCATAGTTCCCTGAAAGTGGCTATGCAGGTTGGTAGGGTGGTTAAGAAGGCATATGGCATGCTTGCCTTTATTTATCAAGGCACTGACTTCAAAAGTCAGGAAGTTATGTTGCAGCTTTAAAACACACGCCATTGCTGCTCTGCTGACATCCGTGCCAGCAACTCCTTCTGCTTTACTCTGGCCAACTCCTCTCTCATACCCCGGTAATTTCCCTTACTCCACTGAAATACTGCTATGTCAGACTTTACTTTCTCCCTATCAAATTTCAAGTTGAACTCAATCATATTGTGGTCACTTGTTCCTAAGGGTTCTTTTACCTTTAGCTCCCTAACCACCCCAGTTCATTACATAACACCCAATCCAGTATAGCTGATCCTCTAGTAGGCTCAACATTAAACTGTTCTAAAAAGCCAAACTCTTAGGCATTCAACAAACTCACTCTCTTGAGATTAAGTACCAACCTGATTTTCCCAATTGACCTGCAAATTAAAATTGCCCATGAATACCATTAGCTTTACCCTTTTGACACACCTTTTCTATTTCCTGTTGTAACCTGTGGTCCAACTCCCAGCCACTGCTGGGAGACCTGTATATAACTGCCACCAATGTCCTTTTACCCTTGCAGTTTCTTAACTCAACCCACAAGGATTTAACATCTTCTAATCCTATGTCATATCTTTCTACTGATTTGATCCACACCACTTCCTCTGCCTATCTTCCTATCCCTCCAATATAACGTGTAACCTTGGATATTCGGCTCCCAACTACAACCATCCTTCAGCCACGATCCAGTGATGGCCACAAGATCATATATTCAATGGTGGGACCACCAACATCCAGACCAGAAACCCAACTGACCCATCACATAAATAGTTACAAAAACTTGGTGAAAGGCCAAAGGTCTAGCAACAGATAATTTGGCTCTTAACTTCTGAATGCCTTTTCTTTGCAAAGCACAAGTCTGAAGCATGATGTAATATTGTACAGTTGCCTGGAATTAACAACTGCATCAGCACCACTCAGGAAATATCAGCCTCCATGCTAGGCATCCCACCAGTAGTAAAGTCACATTGTAGTAAATCCAAACACATCCACGTGTCCCCCTCATGTAATCTCCAATAGGTACTTAGACATGTCTAGTAGATTACATGACGGGAACTTGTGGATTTGATTATTCATTTTTCCCTTGCATACATCATATTATTGTTCAAATATTTTAACATTGCTTCTTTCATTGTAGATTAGAGAATATCCGGGGTGGCAGGCACCCTTGATTATGCCTGGTGAAGTCCGACTAGATGAAAGGGAGTGATGAGCCAGTGAAAGACTGGCTGTGTTTACCAATCTCTGCGGGTTGTGAACAGTTAGAGACCAAGGAGCAAACTATCCATTTCGGCCAGTGCTGTAACGCTGGAGAAAATATATGAAAATAAGGGTATGGAATAAATTTATTCACATAATTCCAGTGACAAAGCACATCAGTGTTTTGTACAGACAAGAGGATTGAGGAAACAAAGGAGGTTACTGGGGTAACTAGCTGAGATACTAAACAGCAAGGAATAGCCAAAGAGGACAGAGATAAATTATTCCCTCTGGTAGAGAGATTTACAGACAAAAGATGTACAATAAAAAGTATGGAGAAAACAAACAAACCAAGATGACAATGGACTTTTGTAATCACTTGATCTACATTTTCCTGACACAACAAAATGAGAACAAACTGTTCTTACATATAAATGTTGCAAAACCAATTTCTAACGAGAATCTGGAAGTAAACCTAACTCAACTTTTCTGGCACTTAACTTTTATAAGCAATTGTTCAAAGTTCAAAATAAATTTATTATCTATATATATATATATATATATGTCACC
The DNA here is from genome assembly GCF_048418815.1 of Hemitrygon akajei. NCBI lineage: Eukaryota > Metazoa > Chordata > Chondrichthyes > Myliobatiformes > Dasyatidae > Hemitrygon > Hemitrygon akajei. The sequence continues at coordinate 52,962,214 of NC_133129.1, forward strand.
ATATACAACCCTGAGATTCATTTTCTTCGATTTACTGTGAATGCCGCAAGTAAATGAATCTCAGGATTGTATATGGTGATATATATGTACTTTCATAATGAATTTATTTTGAACTTTGAACAATTGCTTAAAAATGTTAAGAACCACTGTCTTATCCCTGGATTGATGTTGTTGTTTATGCAGATTATGTTTTTTTGAAACAAAAACATCTCATGCAAAGATCTTTATTGCTATTGAGGTAAAGGAATTGCTCCCTTAAGATAATTGCCAGATACAATCTCCTGCTGAGAGGCCCTCCCCTCTCCTTTTCCTCCCTTTTCTTGTGGTTTGTTCTCATCTGTGGCCTATCCTCATTGCATTCATTTCCAAGCCAATCATTCCCCATAATCTGGAAGCTATTTATTTCAGCACAAACTTTGACATAAGCAAAAATGCACTTTAGATCCTGCAAGACCATTCACATATGAAATGTGCCCAATTACACCAGCAACCGAAGAAATACAGTGTTCAGTTTTAGTCATCCATTTATAAGAAAATACAGTATACAGCTTTTGAAAAAATGCTCCTTTATAAGAAAGACATAATTGAACCGGAAGGAGTTCAGAGAAAATTGACAGCGATGCAGTCAGGACTCGTGGGCCTGAGGTACAGGGTAGGCAAGAGCAGGATAGGACTTTGTTCAAATCTATTTATTTATTTTATTCAGAGATACAGCATGGTAACCGGCTCTTTCACCCCAATGAGCCCACAATGCTCAATTACATCCAGTGATCAATTAACTTACCAACCCACATGTTTTCGGAATATGGGAAGAAACCAGAGCACCTAGAGGAAACCCACTTGGTCATGGAAAGAACGTACAACCTCCTTACTGGCAGTGGCGGAACGATTTGCACTGTAATAGCATTACGCTAACAGCAATGTACCCATTGGAATGTCAGACACTGAGGGTTACCTTATAGAGGTATATAAAATCATTTAAAGAATAGATAAAGTGAATGCACATACCTTTTATCCTAAGGGAGAACTAAAAACTGGAGACATCTATGATGTAAAGATCGGTGAGAAAGTTTCAACAAGAGACCATTGGGGCAATTGACATGGGTGTGTAGATATGACCCAAGTGCAGAGTGAGAGAACTGAAGTAGATCAACTGTTCACTGAATTTTAATAAGACCTGTGCAGCGCAAAAGGAGAAATAACAAATGCTAGGCCAACAGGGCCAATAACTAAAACTCTCAAATGGAAAGTTAACGGCAGTACTGCAGCTCAGAAGCAGTAATTTAATAATAAATAAATTCTGCTCCTTTACAGCGTCAATCTAAACTCTAGTCTTGTTTCCCAGAACAAGGACGAAAGTAAGCAGGGAGCATTGACGTTACTGTGCTTTGGTCAAGACTTGACAAGAATAAAATGAGAGGAAGCAAGTTCAAAACAACCACAGTGAAACTGTAATTGGCTGGAACATGCATACTCACGAGTATGATGGCCGACACCATTCAGATACCCATCAGCAAGGATGCCCAGTCTCTGCAGAGGAGTCTATGATTGTGACAGAGACCCACTCCCTAGGTGCTAGAGACCTATGTCCTCTGGAAGTCCTGGTTGAGAGGCTTGTCCAGAACGTCATGGACCTGAACCCAAGAATGTTCTTCAGGGCCATACGCATCCCAATCTATGAGATACTGGACTTCCCCCAGGAGGCTCTACACAGAACAGACCAGGGACCCATACACCAAGTGGCAAGGAGTGGGAGGAGAGATGACTGGAACAAGTGGGGAGGAAGTCACTGGCTTGAGATGGGAAACATGGAACATGGGGTGAATCTTCATCGATGATTTTAGGCACAGTCCATACGAGGCTCTGTTGATAGTCTTACTCAGTTACAAATGGTCCTACATAGCATGGATCAACTTGAAGCTCTCTACTCTCAATAGAAGATCTCTAGATGCTAGCCAGACATTCTCCCTTGACTTGATAGGCATCACCTGTCAGTGCAGCCAATCTGCCTGCTGGGCATATTGTTTCTGAGTGAGGAGCAGAGAAGCCCTGGCCCTTCTCCATGTGCACTTGTAGAATTGGACCAACTATTTAACAACAGGAACTCCCATGTCAGTCTCTTGGTCAGGGAAGAGTGGTAGCAGGTATCTCTTCTGACATTCAAAAAGGGCCATTCCAGTGCAGGGCGACTGGAGGTTACTGTCACAATCTCTGCCCAGACCAGTTGGGATCACCAGGTCATGGGGCTGGAAGAGACCCGACAGTGCCGGGTTGCCCCCAGCTCCTGATTCACTCTCTCAGTCTGGCTGTTAAATTGGGAGTGGTAACCTGATGAGAGGCTGGTTGTGGCTCCCAAAACAAAACAGAAAGCCTTCCAAAAATGGGATGTCAGCTGTGATGGTACTTGATCAGATGTGATGTCCTGAGGGGAGCCATGCGGCCTGAACACATGCTGAACCATGACAGTGGCAGTCTCACAAACTGATGGGATCTTGAGGACAGCAATGAAGTGGGCAGCTGAAATCTACCAAGATCTGAAACCAGACATGCTGAGGCACAGGCAGAGGGCAGAGCAAACCAGCAGGATATTGACGTCATGTCCTGTTCAGACATAAGCGGGCAAAGAGCCAGCCCTGGGTGAACCATAACCAGGTAAGCAGTCAATCGTGCAGTCATATGGCTGGTGTGGAGGCCAGCAGGTGGCTTTCATCTTACTGAAGACCTCAAGAAGGTCCACATATTCAGCTGGAACATCAACAGGTCCACATCAGCAGTTGCCGCAAGAGGTGATATGCTGACATGAGCTTGAACATCCAGTGCCTCGACATCAATAATCTCTCTCAATTATTAAGTGGGAATTCCCCAACTTTGAGGCAAAGATATATCCAAGAGGTTCCGAGCTGCCCCAGAGTCGATAAATTCCTGAAGCACATGGGACAGGGCCCCCATGACAAGGAAGTTGGGAGTATGATGCAATTCAGGGAAGGTGCATGCAGGGAGAATTAACCAATCAGGATTCCCTTCCCTGCTGATGGGTATCCTCTTTTATTGGGACATAATGCTCAGTAGATGATGGTGTGTTTGTATGCAGTGGTCCCCCGAGGACCATCCAAAGGTGCTTTGTCTTTTTAAAATGTCCTTTTTTATGATCACAAGACAATGCTGGACACTAAGAGCTTAAGGTACTGCAAGTCTACTCCATCCATTGACAGAGGAGCTGGAGGAGCTGGACTTGGTGCAGACCATACTGCTGCCTGCTACAGGCAGTCAGTGTGCAAAAACAGGGCAGTCTAACAGCAAGTGATTGTCTTGGATGGTTCTCTTGCGATTGCAAGACCCTGTTGAACATTGGTAGTGTAAAATACAGCAAGTCTAATTCCCTTGTTTATTGGAGAAACAGATGGTATGGAAGCTACATCGCCTCAGTTGCAGTGAGGCTAGGCCTCAAGCTGTAGGCTTGTTTGTTGCAACAGTTCAGAAGAGGACAGACAGAGGTGCTGTAGCAGGGCGTCCATGCTGGGCCCTCCCAGTGTTGGTGCTGCCATCCAGTGCTCGCTCAGTGGAAGACAAGCTGGATTGCATGTGTATGTTCATCTGTGGACTGCTGAGGACTGCATGTTCTTGCAGATAACACCCATATACCATCAATTTACTGTTATTTAGGGATTTGGGCTATATGTATATATTTTTTGTGTGACTTTATGATTTCTTGCTGTCTTATATGTGCTATTTGTGCTTTGTGCTGTGTATGATCATTGGTACTGTGTTTTATACCTTGGCCCTGGAGGAAGACTGTTTTGTTTAGCTGTATTCATATATGATTAGATTATAATTTAACTTGAACTTGGTGTGTCCTGGAGTGCCACAATAGAGGCATGAACTTGTTTTTCTATGCTGATCTCATTCCTCCTGAAATAAGTTCATGCACCCCACTTGAATAGGCTCCTCCGCGATCTATGTACTGGGTAATATGGGAGAGTGCGCTCTAAAAAGTAGGAAGCTTGGAGCGGGTTCCTTCTCTGTGCCATTCAGTTACATAGTTGTCTATTCAAACAACCAGATTTATCAGGTCATTCAGGCTGCCCTGTTCATCGTGAACTGTGATCTAATGCTGGACCCCTGCACTCAATCCACGCTGGAAAGCAGTGATGAGGGATCTCTTGTTTCACCCCTTCTCAACCACAAGCATGCAGAACTTTACTGCCTAGTTCCTCACTCTCCTTTTCCCTAGGCCCAGGTCCAGGAGTCGGTGGACGGCTTCCTGACCTGTACTGGTGATGCACCATCAATAACTCTCTCTGAGACGTAAAGGCGAGATATCGGCTTTTATTGACGGGAAGAAAGAACAAGCAGTAGTTGACCACCGTACTACATCCTGGAGAATGAGGGCCGGGCTCAGGCCTCAATCGCCTTTATACCGGGGTCTGTGGGAGGAGCCACAGGAGCAGTCAGCAGGGGGCATGTCCAGACAGGTATATGTAGTTCACCACAACTGGAAGATGAAAAACTCTCTTGAACTTGACTATAAATTGCTGGAAAGTCTAGGCTGCAGGGAAACCTTGTTCTCTTAGAGCATTAAACGGGCTGAGTGGGGATTCACCATGTAAGCCAGTTCACATGCATTATCACTGAACTGACATGGCTGGGCTTGGAAAGTCAGCTCACACTAGGTAATAGAATTTCTGCAGCCAGTGGAGTCACTCGAGTATCTGCCTGGTGAAGGAATTCTCGGTTCTGGTCTAGACAACGTCACTGGAGTTGGGTCATTAATGGCTGAGGCTGATGAGAGTGTTAAAGAGCAGGATGTGGGAGAAGCAGGGAGTCAGGCCATCCTGGCTGAAGGCTGCAGAATTGTGCCAGTGAGAGCAGTGGTGGCTGCCACCCAATTCCTGCTGTGGTAGTGAGCTGCTGAAGCATGGCCAGGAGGGCAGTAATAGCTGCCCCCTGATCTGGCTGTCGGCAGGGAGTTGCTGACCTATCACTAAGAAGGCTGACACCAGTTCTTTCTGCTTTCACAACTACTCGCTCTGAAAGAAGTTGTCGTGCTGTGTGAAACAGTTCGGCCAAATCATTCTCTACAGACTTTAGCTTCTCATTCATGAACTTCAGCTTGGGCTGGGCTTGTTGTCCACCTGCAGGCAAAATGGGACCAGCTTGATGGGCACCAAGGTTGGTATGGATGAATTGGGCCAAAGGACAATATTGCAATCTGTGTTATTCTATGTCTCCTCTAAATAATCTAGCAGCTATCCTGTAAAAAGTTCCTGATCCTTTCACAAGACATTAATAATATTTCTTCATCTATTTAAAATATGTAGGGTTAATACAGGAAACAGGAAATCTCACTGCATTTAAGAAAAGAAAACTGCACTCTTATCGACCCTCAATGTACAACAATGGAGATTCTAATAAGACTGCTGCTGCTAATCATCTGATGTATCTCATAAACCACTGCAACAAAGTATCTCCATCCTGTATTGGAAAAGTGCTCGAGCATCTTATGTTTTGATTTTGAGCATTTGGAGCCTATATAATATCTGAATCTTGGGCACCAATTTTCCTCAAAAAGAACGCTTGATCGGTGAATTATTTACTATATATTCCTCCAAAAGTGCTGTGACCAGATCGGATCGATGAGACCAGGTATGCCCTAATAGTGATTTAAAAATACTCAGGATTATTTCATGCACAAGTTTGAAAACAAGAAAATTTATAACACAAGAGAATGTATTCTGCTGTCACCTTCTAAGTTTCTGTTTGTTAACCCATATGATTGGTTTATATTGTCCAGATATCTGTTATCATATTCCTTAATGTTCAATAGGCTTTACTTCACTTGACATTCTTTGAGCTTGAACCCACATCATAAATATATATCAATGACACGAGTAGGTTTCAGACCAGTCGCTGGGAAACACTACAATGTAATTGCTTCTGATCTAAAAAACATTCATCACTACTCTCCGACAGGAGCAGAAAACAAATTTGTATCATTGCTGCCACTCGACTTTTAACCCCATGATCTTCAATGTTACTCACAATTATACGATGTTGTGCAGATTAGTTGATGTGCTGATGTAAATTCGCGCGCGCACGCACACATAGCTTGGTCAACTATAACCATGTATTTATTAAACAGATTGGATAAAAATACCGATTCACTGTAAACTTAGCATTAAGTTGCTTCATGATGTGAATCATACATTTGCTGCTATTGTTATAACCATATAACCATAAAACAATTACAGCATGGAAACAGGCCATCTCGGCCCTTCCAGTACATGCTGAACGCTTACTCTCACCTACTCCCACCGACCTGCACTCAGGCCATAACCCTCCATTCCTTTCCTGTTCATATACCTATCCAATTTTACTTTAAATGACAATATCGAACCTGCCTCTACTATTTCTACTGGAAGCTCATTCCACACAGCTACCACTCTGAGTAAAGAAATTCCCCCTCATGTTACCCCTAAACTTTTGCCCCCTAATTCTCAACTCATGTCCTCTTGTTTGAATCTCCCCTACTCTCAATGGAAAAAGCCTATCAACGTCAACTCTATCTATCCCCCTCATAATTTTAAATACCTCTATCAAGTCCCCCCTCAACCTTCTACACGCCAAAGAATAAAGACATAACTTGTTCAGATTTTCTCTGTAACTTAGGTGCAGAAACCCAGGTAACATTCTGGTAAATCTCTTCTGTACTCTCTCTATTTTGTTGACATCTTTCCTATAATTCAGTGACCAGAACTGTACACAATACTCCAAATTTGGCCTTACCAATGCCTTGTACAATTTTAACATTACATCCCAACTCCTATACTCAATGCTCCGATTTATAAAGGCCAGCATACCAAAAGTTATCAGGATTTAGATCAGAATCCAGTTCTGTGTTACAATATGGGCCTGCAGCAGAATTCATTGAAAACCAATTCAGAAATGGTGGTGTAATTGCACCTGTTATCAAGATGCAGTTAAGGAAGAAGACTACCCATCATTAAGGACCTATGTATATACAGAAAAGTGCTGGTAAAAGGCGAGCAATATCATGAAGGATCCTACTCAACCTGCTTATGTACTGTTTTTCCTACTCCCATCAACAAAGAGGCTATGCAGCTTCCATGCCAGGACCACTATTCTCATAAACAGTTATTTTCCCCAAGCCATCACACTGATCAACACTTCCTTCAACCCACCCCACCATCCCTCCAAAAACATCATGAAGCTTCACTTTATTTGAATACAATCAGTCTTCATGTATAACAGTTAGTTGTGTATTTTGTTTCTTTGGATTGCTCTCATATTTATTTTTATTCTGTTCTTTTTGTTTTTTGTGTTCTTTATGCTTCTTGTACTTTTTTTTGTGTGCATCGTATCCAGAGTAATGATCATTTTGTTCTCCTTTACACTTGTGTACTGAAGAATGACAATAAACAACTTTGAATATAGAGGAATGCCCAAAACGTTGCAGTGTTATTGACAAAATGTCATTGCAGTTGTCTGAATGGAACCTTCTACAATATCAGTTCACAGTTGCAATTGGAGATCTCTCAAAGTCCTAGACAGTAATCTAATTTAAATGACGGTCATTTTGTAATTGAGGCCATCAGATTCTTCAACCAGCTAAAATTAATGAAAACAAAACATACCCACATTTTTCCCAGTGGCAATGAAGTTAAACAATGGCTTGAAGGTGCATTTGCTAAATCTTTGATATTTTCTGTTGTTGGGAAGGAAGTCTTTGAGGGTCAGAATTATCTTCATAAAGGGGAAGGAAGCAAACTGTGAATGACAGGAAAATGCATTCAAGGAGTATAAAGAAGGCAACATGGAGTCAAAGTATCGTGCAAAAGCAAAGGGACAATATCAAATCAGATAAGCAGAAGGCTGTAATGTTTCAAAACATTAAACTAATTCAAATGAAGATATATATATATATATATATACGCATGTAATGAGAGCTGTATAACTCAGCTCCTTTACATTCACTATGCTCTCACTCCACTTTATTTTATTTTGAACATCTTCTTCACTTTAACAGGTCGGTGGCCATGCCAGGATCATTTTAAAATACCTCAACATCAATGCTACATTTTATAAACTAATTCAATTGAAGGCACGATAGTCTGGGAATACCCATCTAGTTTGACTTTAAGTGAGACGTGCATTTATCATGTAGTAGTGTGATGATGTATGCAATTAACGTATTTTTACATATAACTCATAAATACTTATTTAAACAAACAAGAATGCTTAATCGTCCAATATATATACAAGAGTACTAAAATATTATTGAAATATTAAATATACAACAAATGTGATCAGGCTTGTGACTATCCTTTAGTAACATTCACCCACAATTACTTAATGTTTTTCAGGCTTTGACTATCAACCTAATCATCTTTCTTGCAACTTGGCTTTTAATAAGACATCTTCTGTATTGTTCTTATAGACTGATAAATCAATACATAATTCAATTATTACAAAAACATAGGAGCAGGTGTCAGCCACTAGGCCCCTCAAGCCTACTCTGCCTTTCAGTGTAGTCATGGCTGCTCTCTCCCAGGCCTTAGCTCCTCCTCTGTGTCAGTTCTCGGTAGCCCTCAATGCCCTGAGCATTCAAAAAATGTTACCTACTTTGTCTGAAAGCACTTACCACCAGCTCAAAGCTAACTTCTGTACCACCGTTGTAAGACGATTGATCGTCCCCTGGTATGATAAGATGGATTCTTAACCTCACAATCTACATGCTATGACCTTGCATCTTATTGTCCGCCTGCATTGCACTTTCCAACTATAGTGCTTTATTCTATTGTTGTTCTCCTTTGTACCATCTCAGTGCCTTATTCTGCATGAATGGCATATAAAACAAAGCTTTACACTGCAACTCAGCATAGGTGACATCAACAAATAAAACTAATTTAAATCAGCTAGTTTCCTTAAATCTCTGGGGCAGAGAATTCCAGAGATTTGTCACCACGTGCCTCATGTCTTGAAATTACTGTATATCTACTTTTTTTGAGACTCTCTCACTTATGAAAACATCTCAACATCTATCCTGGAACGGGCCTATGTGATCTTGTATTTCTCAATAAGATCATCACTCATTTCTTCTAGATTCCAAAGAGTACAGATCCAACTACACTATCCCATCCAGCCAAGAATTCTCCGCTCTACTAGTGACAAAGTTTGCAGCTCTCACAACAGTCACTTGAGGTCTCGCAGAACTAGAGTGGCAACAATTTCTCCTCATCAATGAAGGACTGTCCAAGAAGCAGAGGCAATGCTGAGCAGGGAGGGACAACTGCATTATGGGAAGCACTATCTTTTGAATGAAGCTTTGAACTATCTGTACCGTATAGCCTACATTATAATAAGGGACTACTTTATGTTTAAAGAACACGTATTGAGCATATGCTATTAGGCGCGTATTGATCTGTACGTGTGTGCCGAGTTCGGATTATGCCAGTAAAGAACCATGAAACTTAGATCCTATCTCCAGTGTTTTTTTTAATAGCATTGTTGTGTAACCAGGCCACATACACAACAAGTTGGCGACGAGAATTATGAACCTACATCTTATCGGAATGCCATGTTTTAGTTGATAACGACACTCGGAGAAGAAGAGAGAGAATCTAGACGCATCTAGACGGAGTGTGCTCATTGCGCTAGCAAAAAGGACATATGAGTCAAAAAGAAAACAAGGGGCTAAATTAACATAACAAAGATGGCGATGATTGGAACCATTACAGCATTTAATAGTGGCATTGAAGACCAGGCAATTTACATTGAAGGAGTAGAGTTATATTGTGATGCTAACGGTGTTAATGATGAAAAGAAAGTCAGCGTCTTACTCGGTATTATTGGAGCAAAAACATACAGGCTGCTACGGAGCTTGTTAAGCCCTGAAAAGCCAGCTGACCAAACGTTCAAGCAAATAGTAGACACTCTCCAACAGCATTTAAACCCCAGACCACTGGTCATTGCTGAAAGATTTAAATTTCACGAACAAAATCAGAGCAAAAATGAAAGCATTTCTGAATATTGTGCTGAATTGCACAAATGATCAAAACATTGTCAATTTGGAGCTGATCTATCGGACACATTGAGGGACAGGTTAGTGTGAGGCGTGCACTGTGAAACCACACAGAAGAAGCTCCTGGGTGAAAAAGACCTTACATTAGAGAAGGCACTGAACATTGCAATATCAATGGAAACTGCAGCACGGGATGCTTCAGAGATGCAACAAAAATCTCTGGAATATGCTACAAATAAAATGAACAGAAACAAAGGAAAGAAATGTTACCATTGTGGGAACATGTCACATGACCCTGATGACTGTTGGTTTAAAGACAAAGAATGCAGAAACTGTGGCCAACAGGGCCACACTGGCAGACTATGCAAGGCTAGTAAACAGCAGAAAAAGGACAAAATACAGAGAAACAAGAAACCCCAGAAAGGAAAACTGAACAATATACACAAAATGGAAGAAAACAGTTCTGACAAAAATGACTCAAATGGAAGTGAATTGTCTTATCTGCAACTTCACACTGTGAAAGAGACAGATGATCAAAGAGTAACATGGATCACACCACAAGTGGCAGGCGTGAGACTGAAAATGGAGTTGGACACAGGCTCAGCTTTATCAGTGATCTCTGTACACTACTACAAATGACTGTTTTCTCACATACCCCTGAAATGAACTAAACTACTGCTAAGGACTTCCACAGGACAGAGAGTGCATCCCAAAGGCAAAATTAAAGTGACAGTGACCTACGGAGACAAAACACAGCAGCTGAACCTCTATGTACTGAAAAATGGAGGACCACCGTTACTGCGATGTGAATGGCTCAGGAAAATCCAGTTGGATTGACACACCATGAAGGAACTAGATGAGTCAGCAAAGGAGGGCAGCAAGGCCACATCTGAGAGACTGTCACAAACACTTGCTGACTCTGAGGAAGTGTTCATGAAAGGAATAGGAACACTTCAGGGCATGAAGGCAAGGATTGCGATTGAGGAAAATGCATGTCCAAAATTTCACAAAGCAGACCAGTGCCATATGCAATCCGTCCTACAGTGGAGGCTGAGCTGAAAAATCTGGAGCAGCCTGGAGTCCTGTCAAAGGTGGATTGGAGTGAATGGGCCACACCTATTGTTCCAGTGATGAAGAAAACCTCCAGCACAAAACCAGAAAAACCAAGCAAGGTGCGCATATGTGGTGACTTTAAAGTGAGTGTTAACCCAGTTCTCCGCACAGTACAGTATCCTCTACCTTGTATTGAGAACATCTTTGCTTTCCCGTCAGGGGTGGAACATTTCACAAAAATTGATTTGACCCAGGCTTATCTCCAAATGGAAATCAATGAAGCATCCAAGAAATACCTGACAATAAATACACACAAAGGACTTTACCAGTACAACAGGTTGGTGTTTGGGATAGCAGCAGCTCCTGCAATCTGGCAAAGGGCAATGGACCAGGTCCTGCAGGGGATTCCAGGGACTCAGTGTTACCTGGATGACATCATTGTCACTGGCAAAGATGACGATGAACATCTTTCTAACCTTGAACAAGTGCTCATCAGGTTACAAGAATATGGGCTCAGAGCTAATCGACAGGAATGTGAGCTTTTCAAAACGGAAATCTCATACTGTGGGCATGTGATCAACAAGGATGGCTTAAACATGTCTCAAGACAAGATAGATGCGGTGCTTAAGGTACCACCACCTGAAAATGTGTCTCAGCTGAGAGCATATCTTGGACTAGTGAACTATTACCACAAGATCTTGCCTAACTTATCCACAGTCCTACACCCACTAAATGCACTATTATAGACAGGGACACAATGGAAGAGGACTGAGACTGTGAGAAAGCATTTCAAGAAACTAAAATACTCATAACTTCAGAAGGGGTGCTTGCGCACTATGACCCCTTCTTACCAATCCGACTGGCTTGTGATGCCTCGCCCCATGGGATAGGAGCTGTGTTATCGCACAAGTTTCCAGATGGCTCAGAAAAACCAATAACCTTTGCCTCAAGAACGCTTACTTCAGCTGAACGCAACTATGCACAGATTGACAGAGAGGTCCTAAGTCTCGTGTGGGGAGGCAAGAAAATCAGTCACTACCTGTATGGTCAGAAATTTACCCTGTTGACTGACCATCAGCCTCTCGTGTCAATCTTCAACCCAAGAAAAGGTGTTCCAGTGATGACAGTACAAAGGTTGCAGCGATGTTCTCTTTCCTTAGGAGGTCACAGATATGACATTGAACACAAGGGGACCAAGCAATATGGCACTGCAGATGGTTCGTCACGTTTACCACTGCCGACTTCAAAGACAAATGGATTCAGCAGAGGTCTTTCACACAACAATAGTTGAGACAAACAGTCTCATTGAAAGGGAAACACATAATGACCTGATATTGTCAAAAGTGTATGACATTGCGGTAAAGGGATGGCCAGTTCGTGGTAACACACTGTTTCCAGCCTTCTCAGAGAGGAAGGAGCAGTTGTCAGTGTGTCAGCGAACACTAATGTGTGGTTCACGAATTGTGATTCCTCCCAAGCTACGCACCAGAGTGCTGGAAGAACTGCATGAGGGGCACCTGGGTACCATGAAGATGAAAAGTCTTGCTCGTGCCTATGTGTGGTGGCCAGGAATAGATAAACAGATTGAGGACTTGACCAAGAACTGCTCTGGATGTCAAAAGATCCAGAACACACCACCACAAGCCCCTCTCCATCCGTGGGAGTGACCCTCATCACCATGACAACAAGTGCACATCGACTTTGCTGGACCATTCATGGACTCTATCTTTTTAATCACATGTGGATGCACATTCCAGATGGCCACAGGTTATCAAAATGAAGACAACCACAACGGAAAAGACCATTACAGTTCTGAGGACCATGTTCGCCAGGAATGGCATACCAGAGCAAATCTGCACAGACAATGGATGACAATTTGTCTCTGGAGAATTCCAAAGTTTTGTGAAGAACAATGGAATCAAGCACTTTACATCTGTCCCTTACCATCCATCCACAAATGGCTTGGCAGAAAGATTTGTGCAGACATACCAGAAAGCCATCAAGGCAATGGACTGTGAAAATCAACCACTGCAACACAAGATAGACAACTTTCTCATTGCCTATCGTAATGCAGTACATGCAACCACTAATCAGACTCTAGCGAACAGGAACCTGAGGTCCTGCATGGATCTTCTCAAACCAGATGTATGGCGTGATGTGGAGAACAGACAGTTCAAACACTTGAATGCTAAATCAATATGGAGCTTCAGTGTGGGATAGTCGGTTCTTGCACGTGATTACCAGACTGAGAAGTAACAGCCGGGTACAATTTCCACCATAGACGGGCCACTGATGTACAGAGTACAGGTGGGAGAGAATGTCTGGAGACGTCATGTGGATCAAATCCTGGATGCTCAGGTGAAAAACACAACAACACCTTGCCCAGACTCCCACGGCATAGAAGAAAACACTCCTGATGTGACCACATCAGCCTCATTTACAGATAAGCCTGTCATCAGCACTGAGGACGCACTTGATGTATCTGTGGAGATTCATTCCCCAAAGCAAACATTTCAGGACAGACGTTACCCAGAGAGGCAGAGAAGATCCCCCCAGAAACTTGAGTTATTAATGGGTCTTAGACCAAAAGTAAAAAAGGCTTGTTATAATTCGATATTATTACATTACCTTGTTATAATTTGATATTATTAAGTTGCTAAGTAAACAAATGGTAGGCATTTGTATGTTAAGGATAAACATATTTGGTTAGCATAGTGCCCCAGTAAAAAAAAGTTGATAGACTATTAAAATAAAAGGGGAGGAGTGTACCGTACAGTCCACATTATAATAAGGGACTACTTTATGTTTTAGGAACATGTTGTTGCATGCGCTATTAGGCGCATATTGATCTGTACGTGTGTGCCGAGTTCGGATTATGTCAGTAGAGAACCATGAAACTTAGCTCCCGTCTCCAGCGTTTTTATTAATAGCGTTGTTGTGTAACTAGGCCACATGCATAACTCTATCCAAAGGATCTCAATGCTCTATTTGGATACAAACAGTGTCCAAACCAAAATTTATAGCTTGATGAACACAGCTAAAGAGAGAACTTTTCATTTTCTTCATGCTGTGTCTGTTGCTCCAGTGAAGAAAATATGCTCCCATTCTGTGTAATAGTGAAGAGCTTTGTGATTGCATACGAAAGTGAAAAGGGGTGGCGTTTTCTCAAAATGTTTCCTTAACCTACTGGACAGCTCTTTTACCCTTTGAATGAAAACAACTGTTTTTCTTGGAGATTTTCCAGTTGGCAGTAAGTTATAGAATCAATTTTCTTATCTCCCTTTGCAATCTTCAGAACTTTTACTTGTATCCCATCCAAGTCTTGTTCATAGGAACAAGTCCAACTTCCTAAACATTTCCTCATGACTTAATTTCCTGATAGCAAATAGTTCATTCCCCATCATGGCATAACCTAAACAAACACAACACCCTGAAGGGGTTTAAATGATTCATGGACTAATTCTGAATTTTATTTCTCTTCAAAGTTATTACACATGTAGTGGAAGGCAACTTATTTGCTGCTTAAAAGTTTGGACAAAAATCAAACTTGACTTCATCAGTTCATTACCTCCTAAATTTTACATAACGATAGGACCTTCCATTATCCTGGGATGGATTGAAAGCATTCTTTAACATTAATGTCTTCAACTTAAGTGTATCTAAATGCAAATCTATTGTAGTCAAAATTAGTTATGATTATAAACATCAATAGTCCCCAAGCTGCAAGATGTTTGGCATTTACAGTACATTGATGAAATCTTTTAGGCACTTGATATTACCTTAGGTTATCTTTTTGGTGGGGTGAGGCGGTATGTAAGATATGGTTTCTTCTCATGTCAGTGTGAGCATTTCAACTCTATTTTTCAGTCCAATCCATTCTAAAATCAGTACAAAAGACGAAGGAATTTCAAGCACAACTTGCATTTGGCACAGTAAGTTTGTGATCTTTTGGAGTTGTATAAAGATACGAAAGATGCTGAAGACTGGAAACTGGAAGCCAGAGGTCTAGGGACCTGTCCTGGAATTGGAATACTGTCTGTGTGGTGGGAGGGTGACAGGGAGGGAGGAAAGGGACTTGTTTTGTTGTTGCTATTGCTTTGTTACATGTAGGGTTCTGTGTTGTTCTGCCAAGCATTGTGGTGCTAGAATGTGTGGCGACGCTTGCGGACTGCTCCCAGCGTATCCCTAGGTGTGTTGGTTGTTAAAGCTCAGGACACATTTTACTGTATGTTTCCATATTCATGTGATAAATAAATCTGAATCTGAATCTCAGCTCACAGAACTGGCACCACACGCAGACATACAACACTGTGTGCCTGCTACCTGTGCACTTAAAGCAGGGACAAAGGGACCTTGTAATATGTAGTTTCTTTTCACACTAACGTGTAAACCGACAAAAAAGAGTTGCACAGAACCAAAGTAGATTTTTCTTTAAGTAAAAAGAATCAAGTTGGTAGTTCTCGTAGATTCATACAGCGTGGAATTTGGACTTTCGGATCACTGAGCATCCGCTTATACCAATTGTATTCTACAAACCGGTGAGTCCTGGGCTGGATGCCCTGCTCACTTAAGGAAGGTGAAGTGTCTTCCATAGCCTCTCCTTTCCAGGTGTAGTGACTGTCTTGTAGTGATAGTGTTTGGCTTGCCATGCAGGAGGTCACTCGCATATGGCTTCTCCTACACTACTGTGCCCATAGCAACACCTTCTCGTAGCACTCCTGTTCTTACTGAAACCCAGAGGAAACCCATACAGTCACAAGAAGAATGTGTAGCCTCCACACAGGCCACCAGGGGGTCAGAATCGAACCTGGGTCTCTGGGAACTTTGAGGCATTTGCCCTATTACCTATTCCTCCTGTACTATCCATTAGTCAAGACAATCCAGTTTTGAGATACTCTTCAGATTTAGATAAATCCAAATGAGGGAAAAAGTGATGAAGGGCCTCGTCTTGGAACATCGACTGTTTATATATTTCCATACCGACTGCCTGACCTGTTGAGTTCCTCCAGCATTTTGTGTGTATTGCAAAATATAACTCAACCCTGTTTAAAAATTTCTAGAAGGCCAGTGGTTCATGCAATATTTCTCTATGGGGGAATATCCAGTGCTCAGTCTTGTCCAAGATTAATACTTGTTCAAATTCGAACAATTTAAAATGAAATGTGCATCCGTTATCAATATAAATAACGGATTTATTTATATTGAAATATATACACTTGAAATCCTTGGTTCATATCTGCCTGACTCATTTTGTTTTGGAGGCAGAAATGTGCAGTTTAAACCTTCAATCTGGAGCGGAGTACAGAACATTGCTTGGTGGCCCCACTCTGCCTTCTAAGTGCTTCAACCGGATTGCTTATTTTCAGAGACGGCAGTACCTACTTGTGGATGTGAAGGATTTTCTCTGCTTTATGATAATAAGGTGCTCCCCCAGAGGGCTGCCAAACATCACACCCTTAACTTACAGCTACAAACCCACACTAACATTATTCATATAATTTGCTATTTGCAGATCCTTGCTGTGTTCAAGTTGAAAAGCTATGCCAACCTACACAGCAGTAACCTGACTTTAGGGGCTCTACATTCTTTGGAATATGACAGGAACTGTATGAACGTCTAGATTTTCCACTCACAATGCTGGTTGCTTACAAGAAACAACAAAAAGCTCTGCACTCTTTATGAGAAATAAAAAATAGTTAACTTCCTCTGCTGTTCATCTGGGTCCAAATGTAGCAACATTAATCTCTGTCCAAATCAAAGTATTTGTATGCCAACTTCGAACTTTGAAAATTTGGCTCACAAGTAGTTGGGAATACAAATAGAGACACACGAGTCTGCAGATGATGGAACCTGGAGCAAAAAAAAAAACAAACTATGAGAGGAACTCAAAGGGTCAGGCATCTGTAGAGGGAAAAGGACAGTTGACAGTTCAATGTGAGACTTACTCAGTTGAGATGAAAAGATCTTGACCAGAAATGAGAACTGTCCACTTCCCACCACCAATGCTGCCTGACCCATTTTGTTCTTCCAACACCTGTATCTTTTGTGTCTCTATTCTTTGAGGTCTTTGCCCACTGTCAGTAACTCAGAAATATCACCACACTATTGAATCACATTATGATTGTTCTTTCCTGTGGACTGTACTGGTTCAAATCTTTATTGCTACTCTGTTTGTTTAACCACCATTTACTAGGTATTCAAATTATGGTAGAGGTTATCTTCAAGTTGTGTTCTAATTCTGTAAAATAGTCAAACCACTTAAACCATTAAATGTTATGTTTCTCTTTGTTTTCTCTGTCACTAACCTCCTTCCTTCAACTAACAATCAGAATGTTTCATTAACCGATTATCACCAAAGCAACCTTAACCTCAGCCTAATAAAGAATCAGACTTGTACAGCATAGAAACAAGCCCTTTGGCACATTGTGTCCATGCTAATCTTTTCTCATATTTATACTAACCCATTTGCTCACATTTGGACCATACCCAAGGTGCTTGCCGAAGTGCCCTGTAGTAATTATATCCAATTCCACCGCCACCTCTGACAATGCATTCCAGATGTCAACCACTTGGTGTTATAAACTTACTCAAGTTCCATTACTCCTCTTTTCCAGTCCATCTGCAAATTAGGTTTTCTGAATTGCCCCACATCCCATTTCCCAATCTTAAACACTGACCCCATTTCTCTTCCTATAGATACTGCATGGCCTCCTGACTGTTTTCAATGCTTTGTTTTTAATTCAAGTTTCTTGCATTTCCATTTTTTTAACTTTCAAAATTACTTTTCATTGGTTTTAAAAAAACATTTCTGATCTTTTTTTTGGTCTGTTACACAGCGAAACAGATAATTATAAGACCATTTTCCCTTAGAGAACAGATAAAATTATTATACATTTGACCTGATGAAAGCACTTTGTGTTATATTGCTCAAAGACAACTTAAGGTCAGGTTCATGCCAAGTTAGTAAATGTGTGGTCAGTTTTTAATATTGTGGTTGAGGAAATTAAAATAGCCCCCTCCAGGAGGAATGGGTACTGTGTAGGCAAATTTAGATAGGAATGAAGGGAGGTGCAAGAAATCAGAGATTATCTCATATGCAATTGACATAGTGAGTATAGAGAGGGCACATAAAATGCCAATATTGAGCAGATGACCCAAAGTGATTAAGGAATTAGACCTATAATTAATAATCAATTTCAAAGTCAAATCCAGCCTTTTCACTTAAACCATGTTTGTAAAATTATTTGTTTTGTTTAGATGTGGGACTCCAACAATTGTGAGTTAGGTTCTGTTGTTATCCATTTACAGCAAGAGGTTCCTAATCTGGGGTCCACAGACCCTTCCCTTAATGGCAGGGGTCTATGGCATAAAAATTGTACAGAATCAGGTACATAGTGAAAACTAGTTCTTCCTCCGGGCAAGTGCTGACGTAACAGCATGAATTCCTGCTCCTCATGGCATTGGTCTTCTGAACCCAACAACATAAAAGTGAGTTCCTGTAAATACTGAGAAGCCCTTCAGTAACATTTCTAGTGTGCAGTATGCTTCTGAAGCTTTGACTTTGTACTAGTTGGTATCAGCAACATGTAGAGTAAGCAACGACTTTGTGCAATATCTACTGGAAATATTCCTCACAGCATCAACAAGTGCTGATTAAAAACTTCCTAAGCACTTTGGAACACTGTTAACCATCTTAATACACAGATCACCCATTGAACAATACTCCTCCAGCGCCATTCTCTTCCAGGACAGAAAGTGACCTGGAGACATGGCAGTGAGTAAATTTAGACCTTGCTGTACAGCACCCAACTTCCAAAAAGGCACAGAGGGCAGGCAAACATGAAGTCTGCATTAATAGCTCAAATCAGAAGAAGTGCTTGCTTGACAGTAATGCTTTTGGATATCTGGTGCTCTTCCATTTTTCATAGGACCACATCGTTCAATTTGTTAATTTAGATTAATTCACTTTCATTGTAAGCACTGCTTAGTGTGGTTGGGTACTTCAAAATACTTACTTAATCCTAATTTCATGCAGATTATTTCTCACACATAAAGTCATATCTACCCCAATCCTCAAACATGCAGATTGCCTGTGTTATTCTACTGATTAAGTATTAAGTAAATATTGAAGCAACAAGATTACTAATGTCAATTTATGCGGAGGTGAACTTCTCATCAAGTTACAAAGGAGTGTTTGAAACTCTTGGTTTAATCAGTTGTTCTCAGAACTCTTGATGCAAAGCAAGCTAAATGTAAATATTCCTAACAAAAAAAAACTGAATACAAAGCCAAGTTCAACTACAAGCAATTAATCATCATGGATGTCATTGTGAAAACTGATGGATTAGAGAGAAAATTATTAAAATATGACTAAAACTCAAGAACTACCTGAGAAGTTTCAATGCAATGCCAGACTGAACAGCTGATCAATCAGTAAAATCAGATTGAGATTGTAATTTTGGATCTGCTGTCCAACATATCAGAATTTTCAATCTGCTGTTGTTTCTAGAACTACCAGTTTACCTCTATTTACTAGATTGACTGCCAGCAGGTGTATCCGTGATTAAGGCCTGCAGTCTGCAGGTTTGTCTCCTTCATTGAACTCACGGTTAAGTGCATGTCTACCGGCTCTGCATTCGCTGCTGCAGTCAAGTGATAAATTAAATTAAATCTCATTACACCCCCATTGCCTCAAGCATGCCCATTTCCTGTGGTAGGTAATCAGTTTTCAGGAAGCAGTGTCTCAAGGCTGGGCTCTCTTAGGAAAATGGATGGGAAGGGCGTAGTGAGATACAGACGAATGGGATTAGTGTAGACAGGGATCATAATCTGCAAAGAGGAGAAGGGTAAAAAAGATTATTTTTTGATTTGTATGATTCTATGCCTCTATGATTCCCTGAAATTCCAGGCTAGAACTTGCTGCAAATGACTTACCCATCTATTGGACTTTGACCTTTTCATGCCAAAGAACAGCTTGTCCCTTGGGGTGCGGCAGAGTGTCTAGTCCAAGAGCGCATAGAGCCTACAGTTCATCAGCTCATGAATTTCTTCATTGTTCTCATCAAACTAGGCCCTGGAGCATTCTGTTAAAGAAATAAAGAGCTTCATCAATATCGGTTAGGGTGGACTTCAAAGTTCAAAGTTACATAATTATCAGAGTACATACATGTCACCACATACAACCCTGAGATTCTTTTTCTATGGGCATACTTAGTAAATCTATTGAATAATAACTAGAAATAGGATCTGTAAACTCTGAACAAGCTGGTTAAAAGCAGATAACTTCAGGGCAGATGGAATACCAGGTTGTCCATGTTTGCAGGGATCTCAGACTCATCTGAGAGTTTCAATATTGACATTCTTGTGGCAGTATTTCTTGGATCATGACGTAATCCAACAGGTGGCAAAGCCTGGACAGAGTCATTGCCAAAAGTCTTGACCAAAAAGGCCTTGGTTATAAAGATGTTGTTCCAGGAGGGCCACCTCACTAGAAACACCATTCCCACTTCCCTTCTTCAGAGTCCTAGCCTGGGAGAAAGCTGCCCCATCCCCACAAAGGGGGTTGAAGCTGGCTTAGAGCAGCATTTTGACTTTGTCCAAGTTACAGACTAGAGTTTTACCCCTTGCATGTCCCACACCAAGGCTGGAGAATTCCTCCTAGCTGTCCTTCATAACATTCAGAAATGGGGCATGTTTACTAACGATTCTATTATACTGGCTTTATGTACAAGTGAGGTAAAGCATTTCAAGGCATTCAGTTATCCTGCAGTCCCTCAGCCAGCCATATCAATACTCTACAGTTGTAAAAATGCTCTGTGTAGATGGAAAAAATCAGTGGGACTGTATTGGCTTATTATTGCTCTGTGCAGTGAAAAGCATTCACTTGTGCGCACCCAAGACAGATCATGTCATATACAATGATGAGATGATGAGGCTTCTGTCGGTCAGGGGTCAACATGGATGTTGTGTCCTAGCTGTCTAGATATGCAAGCCAGGGCAGTACAATATGGAGAAGAAGCTGCTGCCCATGTAGCAAACTCCCTCACTCCATGCATCCGATGAAACCAAAGGAAAGGCACAGACTAGTGCAGCTTGGCACCAGCAGCATCTCAGGAGTCGCTAGTCAGCATTGAACTCCACACAAGTCTGCCTGAGGGACTCCAGCTCCAGAATTTTCCCATGGGGTTTACTCCCGAAGCCTTTCCCATGAGTGCATATAGCAGCAAGGGTGTGGAAGTTTGATATCAGAGTTTCACTTCTCCTCGATGATGTGCCAAGCACAGCTGACGAGATCCCATCTGCCCAATGCAACTTGTTTTAAGGTGCCAATAACCCACCTTTGCCCCTCCTCCTGTCAGTAGAAACAGTTCCACTAGGCTTATGAGCTAAGCCACATGTGGAAGCCAGCAGCTAGACTTGGTTGTCAGTGGCTATTTGAAGTGCATGCCATTGGGTATTTAATAAGTAATGGGAGCTTGTCCCCATTACTACTCCAGATATAACAACCTTAAGGAACCAAGCACATACATTACCATCAAAGTAATAAAAATAAAACAAAACAAAACAGAATAGAGTGTAATAATTAGAGAAAATGCAATGCAGGTAGAATTGTCAGGAAGCAGCCAAATACAAAGATCCCAAAATAAATGACAGATGGAAACCAAGGTGAAGAAAAACTAAAATGCAAGGTCCACAATATGATGGATGGAGGCTAGATAGGAAATAGGAAGGCTGAGAGAGAACCTGTCTTTCCAAAGGGAGATCGGGCATCTAAGGAAGTGGGGGTGGGGAGAATAGAAGATAAATAATGGATATGGAGAATATAGGCAGACAACCTAGACAGGATTGTTATGCTTAAAATAAACACATCTCAGTCTGCTGAATGTACTGTAGATCGCTATGGGAAGTATAGTACAAATTACAAAACAGCTTAGAATAAACATCCGATCCTCCTGAAAGAGGCATCCAATTAAGTGGCCAACTGCATATACATTACATTCCACTTAAAACTTGGTGGTAGGGGAAATTGTATAATATTTCTCTCCCCCACCACTGTAATGGAATAGTCACCTAGAGGACTTCAAATTAAGAAAGGGCAGCATAGATTTGTTAAAGGTGAATAACAATGAGCATTTTCAGGAGGTCATTGAGATGACTTTAGATGTCACACAATTGGATTTTCAGAAGGAATTTGATAAATTACAGTATTGTCATTAAAATTGAAGCCCTTGGAATAAAATGGTCAGTGGTTTACAATTGCCAGCCAGAAGAACAGAAAGCAGTGCTAGAATATGTTCTCTTCTTCCTAGACAAGTGCTATCCCAGGTCAAGTGCCAGGACCTGCAAATATGTGGTAAAAGTTCTAAAACTGTGGATGTCAATGCTTGAACAATGAAGATGCTGGTAGTGGACTTCAAAAGGAGGTTCATGGAATGAGTACTTATAAAGAGAGATAAAAATTAAGGCATACTGGCAGGAAGAACAAGGCAAGACATTATAGTTTAAAAGAAACAATTCCAGACTACATACGGTACGAGAAATCAGAATGTTCATAGATTTGTAGGAAGGCAGTGGATAAATACATTAATGAAGCATCCAACAACAATAAGTTTTTTTTAACCACAGAAGGAATCTATTTTCTCTGTTGGATCTGGGTTGACTGTGGGATAAATAAAATCTGGTCTCATAGCTCTGTATAAATGTTCCTGTCTCCAAATATTTATCACTTACAAGATGAAATCTTCTCTCCCACAGGCAAATCAATACAAACATATTCAGGATCTAAATCCTTTCCATGAAGAAATTCCTCACTAATCTCTGCTCGTTTTCTCAGTAACATTGTTGATGCTTCACTGGAGATTGCCAGCTGGAAGGAAGTAAGATCATAAGGATGTTAATAAAGTTAAAAGGAGATTTAAGACTTATTTTAAATTTCCTTTACCTAGGAGGAATCATATCGGAATATTCTAAAAACTCTTTCCATGAGTCTTCCACTCACATCACTGACCACATTGTACCAATTGGTCAAATGTGCTGACCAAGTCCCCAGCAGTATAATGAGAGCAGAGCCAGGCCTTAAGCTTAGCCCTAACATGCCCTGACAGCTTTTGAAGTAGCAAGACTGGGACAGAACATTCAGAAAAATATTTTAAACTACTAGAAATTCTATGAAATTCAATACATTTAAATGAATATTAATATAATTTTCCTACTCATCTCCAATTTAGCAGTCCTTTCCTCATTCTATCTCTACACCAAGCCTGCTTGACATGGGACTGCAGAGGCCAAATCGCCCGTCTAACAACAGAGAATACCAACACGCTCTGGCTCCATCAGTGCAGTCCATGGGGAGTGCAGCATCAGGGCAGAGGAGCAAAAGCATTGCCATCTGTCACTCAGCTACTCCTGGTTTTACAGGAGGTCTATGCAGCTCCAAGTCATAATTACCAGCAAGCTGCTGGACGCAGGCTGTTCCTTCAGAGTTGCCAACCATTATCAGAATGTTAACATAGAAATTGAAATAACTAATACTTTGGCAGCATCAGGCATCTCCAGGCGGTCTGCAGAACAAAGCATGATCAATCTCTCACCCTCAGAAGTTTGGCCTCCCGTGAAGCAGTGTTTCATAATGGGGCTGCCAGATTAGTACTGAACTATTGAGAACTTCTGCCAAATGATTGACATTGCCAGTTGTTTGGAACCCTCAAAGCTGTCAATCAGAGAAAGCATTTACATTTATCCTGAAGGTGACTGCATCCTAACTTACCGTCTTTTTCCAAATGATTCATTTTTACTTCATAAAAAAGTCAAGCTTTACTTTGAATTAACCTGTCAAACTTCAACCATTTCAACACACTCGTCATCAGTCAAATTTCACTTTAAATACAAAAAGAGATTTGAACATCTAGTCTTGACTCTGACGAAATGTTAAACCTGCTCATCTCTGCATGGGTCTTCACCTGCTGAGTGATTCCAGCAAATCCCAGTGAGCTGGTGTATGCACAGACTGAGAAGGACACACCTCCCCTTCATCTCTGCTCTTCTGAAATCCATTATGGTAGGTCTTCTCTGACTTTCCATTCAAATGTTGGTCCAATAACTTTCTTCTCCAACCAACACAATCTCAATCTTGATCACGCAGTGAATGAAAAACAATTAAAGAAAAATCACAGCAGCGACATAAATCAGACAATTCTGGGAATACCCAGCAGGTCAGGCAGCATCTGTAGAGACAGATACCATTTTCACACCTGAGATGCTTCATTAGAACTCAGAAAGAAATGAGTTAGTCTCATTGGCAGAGAAGGTGGGGGAGGACAATTTTTGGAAGAAAGGGAATTTCTTTATTCAGAAAAATAATGAGGAAAAGAAAAACTTCCACCCTGCCCTCAAATTCACCCTGGCTCCATCTCGGGAGACCATCTCCCTGGCTCCATCTTGGGAGACAGACGTGCTTCTGATATGTAAGAGGAGTGTTTGAAGGCTCAGGGTTTGTACTCACTGTAGTTTCGAAGATCAGAATCAGAATTAGGCATATGTCATGAAATTTGTTGTCTTGCAGAACATAAAACTATAAATTAAAAATAGGACATGGTATTCATGGGTTGGTTCATTGTTTATTCAGGAACCTGATGGTAGAGGAGAAGAAGCTGTTCCTAAAATGTTGAGTGTGTGTCTTCAGTGTTCTGGACTTCTTCCCTGATGATAGCAATGAGATGAGGACAGGTCCCGGGAAATGGAGGTCCTTAATGACAGATGGCACATTTTTGAAGCAATGCTTTTTGAGGTGTCCTCAATGCTGGTGAAGCAGTGCTCATGATGGAGCTGGCTGAGTTTGCAAACCTCTGCAGTTTTTAATCGAATCCTCGATAACAGACAATGATGAAACCAGTTATGAATGCTATTCGCAGTACATCTGTTGGAATTTGCTAGTCTTTGGTAACATACTAAATCTCCTCAAACTCCTAATCAAATATAGCCACTATTTACCTTCTTTATAATTTCATCAATATGTTGGGCCCGGGATAGATCTTTAAAGATATCGACACCCAGGAACTTAATTGGCGTCATTCAATGTCTGTAGTGAGATGCTGAAGATGTTCTATAGGTCAGTTGTGGAGAGCGCCCTCTTCTTTGTGGTGGCGTGTTGGGGAGGCAGCATTAAGAAGAGGGACGCCTCACGTCTTAATAAGCTGGTAAGGAAGGCGGGCTCTGCCGTGGGCAAAGTTCTGGAGAGTTTAACATCGGTAGCTGAGCGAAGGGCGCTGAGTAGGCTACGGTCAATTATGGATAACTCTGAACATCCTCTACATAGCACCATCCAGAGACAGAGAAGCAGTTTCAGCAACAGGTTACTATCGATGCAATGCTCCTCAGACAGGATGAAGAGGTCAATACTCCCCAATGCCATTAGGCTTTACAATTCAACCGCCAGGACTTAAGAACTTTTTAAAAGCTATTATTAATGCTTTTTGAGATAGTGATTTAGATGCATATCATATTTTTTTTTTACTGAGTTAAGTATTGTATGTAATTAGTTTTGCTACAACAAGTGTATGGGACATTGGAAAAAAGTTGAATTTCCCCATGGGGATGAATAAAGTATCTATCTATCTATCTATCTATCTATCTTTCCACTGTTGATCCCTCGATGAGGACAGCTGTGTACTTCCTCAAATTCCCCTTCCTTAAGTACATAATCAATTGCTCGACCTTACTGATGTTGAATGCAAGGTTGTTGTTGCAACACCCACTCAACCAGCTGACCTAGCGTACTCCAATACACCTCCTTGTCACCTTTTGAGATTCTGCCAACAGTTGCGCAATCAGTAAACTTATAGGTAACATTTGGGCCACATAGTCATGAGTGTAGAGAGAGTGGAGCAGTGGGCTAAGCACACATCCTTCAGGTCTCCTGGTGTTGTTCGTTAGTGAAAAGAAGATGTAATTTCTGATCTGCATAGACTATGGTCTCTCCATGACAAAGTCAAGGATCCAATTGCAGAGGGAAGTATAGTGGCCCAGGTTTTGAAGCTTATTGATTAGTACTCAGGAGATGATAGTATTGAACACTGCACTATAGTCAATAAACAGCAGCCTGACTTAGGTATTGCTATTGACAAGGTAGTCTAAGGCAAGGAGAGACAGTGAGATTGCATCCGCTGCAGATTAATTGTGTCGGTAGACAAGTTGCAGCAGGACTAGGCTCTTGCTGAGGCAGGAGCTGATTCTGGTCATGAGCAAACTCTCATAGCATTTCATCACAGTAGACGTCAGTGCAACTGGATGATATTCATTGAGGAAGCTCACTCTGCTCTTCTTGACATCATTTTCAAGCAGGTAGGAACCTTTGATTGCAACAGGGAGAGATTGAATATGTCTTTGAACACCCCCACCCGTTGTTTGGCACAGGTTTTCAGTGCCCTGACAGGTACATCATTGGGTCCTGATGTCTTGCAAGGGTTCACCTTCTTGAAAGATGTTCAGATGTCAGGTTCATTCATAGAAACATAGAAAACCTACAGCACAATACAGGCCCTTCGGCCCACAAAGCTGTGCTGAATATGTCCTTACCTTAGAAATACCAAGGCTTACCCATAGCCCTCTACTTTTCTAAGCTCCATGTACCTATCCAGGAGTCTCTTAAAAGACCCTATCATTTCCACCTCCACCACCATCGCCAGCAGCCCATTCCATGCACTCACCATTCTCTGTGTAAAAAACTTACCCCTGACATCTCTTCTGTACCTACTTTCAAGCACCTTAAAACTAGGCCCTCTCATGCTAGCCATTTCAACCCTTGGAAAAAGCCTCTGACTATCCACGTGATTAATGTCTCTCATTATCTTGTACATCTCTATCAGTTCACCTCTCATCCTCCATCGCTCCAAGGAAAAAAGGTCAAGTTTACTCAACATATTCTCATATGGCATGCTCCCCAATCCAGGCAACATCCTTGTAAATCTTCTCTGCACCCTTTCTATGGTTTCCTTGTCCTTCCTGTAGTGAGGCAACCAGAATTGAGCACAGTACTCCAAGTGGGGTCTGACCAGGGTCCTATATAGCTGCAACATTACCCCTTGGCTCTTAAACTCAATCCTATGGTTGATGAAGGCCAATGCACTGTATGCTTTCTTAACCACAGAGTCAACCTGTGTAGCAGCTTTGAGTGTCCTGTGGAATTGGACCCCAAGATCCCTCTGATCCTCCACACTGCCAAGAGTCTTACCATTAATACTATATTCTGTCATCATATTTGACCTACCAAAATGAACCACCTCACACTTACCTGGGTTGAACTTCATCTGCCACTTCGCAGCCCAGTCAATGTCCCACTGTAACCTCTGATAGCCCTCCACACTATCCACAACACCCACAACCTTTGTGTCATCAGCAAATTTACTAACCCATCCCTCCACTTCCTCATTCAGGTCATTTATAAAAATCACAAAGAGTAGGGGTCCCAGAACAGATCCCTGAGGCACACCACTGGTCACCAACCTCCATGCAGAATATGACCCATCTACAACCACTCTTTGCCTTCTGTGGGCCAGCCAGTTCTGGACCCACAAAGCAATGTCCCTTTGGATCCCATGCCTACTTACTCTCTCAATAAGTCTTGCATAGTGTACTTTTTCAAATCCATATACACTACATATACGGCTCTACCTTCATTAATATGTTTAATCACATCATCAAAAAATTCAATCAGGCTTGTAAGGGACGACCTGTCTTTGACAAAACCATGCTGACTATTCCTAATCATATCTTGCCTCTCCGGATCTTCTCCATCAACTTACCATCCACTGAAGTAAGACTCACTGGTCTATAATTTCCTGAGCTATCCAAACTCCTTTTCTTAAATAAGGGAACAATATCCACAATCCTCCAATCCTCCTGAACCTCTCTTGTCCACTTTGATGATGCAAAGATCATCACCAGAGGCTCTGCAATCTCCTCCCTCACTTCCCACAGTAGTCTGGGGTACATCCCGTCCGGTCCCGGTGACTTATCCAACTTGATGCTTTCCAAAAGCTCCAGCACATCCTCTTCCTTAAAATCTACATGTTCAAGCTTTTCAGTCTGCTTCAAGTAATCCCTACAATCGCCAAGATCCTTTTCCGTAGTGAATACTGAAGCAAAGTATTCATTAAGTACCTCTGCTATCTCCACCAGTTCCATACACAACTTTTCTATTGTCACACTTGATTGGTCCTATTGTCCTCTTGCTCTTCACATACTTGTAGAATGCCTTGGGGTTTTCCATAATCCTGTCCGCCAAGGCCTTCTCATGGCCCCTTTTGGCTCTCCTATTTTCATTCTTAAGCTCCTTCCTGCTAGCCTTACAATCTTCCAGATCTCTATCATTACCTAGTTTTTTGAACCTTTCATAAGCTCTTCTTTTCTTCTTGACTAGATTTACAACAGCCTGTATACATCATGGTTCCTGTACTCTACCATACTTTCCCTGTCACATTTGAATGTACCTATGCAGAACCCAACACAAATATCCCCTGAACATTTTCCACATTTCGTTCGTATGTTTCCCTGAGAAAATCTGTTTCCCATTTATGCTTCCAAGTTCCTGGCTAATAGCCTCATATTTCCCTTTACTCCAATTAAATGTTTCCCAACATGGCAGTTCCTCTCCCTTTCCAATGCTATGGTAAAGGAGACAGAATTGTGATCACTATCTCCAAAATGTTCTCCCACTGAGAGACCTGACACCTGACCAGGTTCACTTCCCAATACCAGATCAAGTACAGCCTCTCCTCTATCTACCTTATCTACATATTGTGTCAAGAAATCTTGGGAGTAGGTACAGAGGAGATGTCAGGAGTAATTTTTTTTTTACACAGAGAGTGGTGAGTGCGTGGAATGGGCTGCCGGCACAGTGGTGGAGGCGGATACAACAGAATCTTTTAAGAGACTCCTGGATAGGTACATGGAGCTTAGAAAAATAAAGGGCTATGGGGAATTCTAGTAATTTCTAAGGTAGGGACATGTTCGGCACAACTTTGTGGGCCGAAAGGCCTGTATTGTGCTGTAGGTTTTCTATGTATCACTCTAGGGAGATGCCAATCAATATATGGGAAATTAAAATCTCCCACCACAACAACCCTGTTATCATTACACCTTTGCAGAACCTGTCTCCCTATCTGTTCCTTGATGTCCCTGTTACTATTGGGTGGTCTATAAAAAACAGTTATTGACCCCTTCCTATTCCTAACTTCCACCCACAGAGACTCCGTATACAACCCCTCCATGACTTCCTCCTTTTCTGCAGTCGTGACACTATCCCTCATCAACAGTGCCACGCCCCAACCTCTTTTGCCTCCCTCCCTATCCTTTCTGAAGCAACTAAAGCCTATTGCTTGAAGTAGCCATTCCTGCCCCTGCACTATCCAAGTCTCTGTAATGGCCACAACATCATAGCTCCAAGTACTGATCCACGCTCCAAGCTCATCCGCTTTGTTCATAATACTCCTTGCATTAAAACAGACACATCTTAAACCATCTGTCTGAGCATGTCCCTTCTCTATCACCTGCCTATCCTCCCTCTTGCACTTTCTCCAAGCTTTCTCTATTTGTGAACCAACCTCCCTTTCCTCCATCACTTCAGTTTGGATCCCACACTCCAGCAATTCTAGTTTAAACTCTCCCCAATAGCCTTAGCAAACCTCCCCGACAGGATATTGGTCCCCCTGGGGTTCAAGTGCAACCCATCCTTTTTGTGCATGTTACACCTGCCCTAGGTGTAACAGAAATCTGAATCTCTGCCCCCGCTCCAATCCCTCAGCCACATATCTATCCTCCACCTCATTCTATTCCTATACTCACTGTCACGTGGCACAGGCAGTAATCCCGAGATTACTACCTTTGAGGTCCTGTTTCTCAACTTCCTTCCTAACTCCCTGTAGTCTGTTTTCTCATTAAAATCTACCAAAGATTGAAAAGCCTAGATAGAGTTGACATGGAGAGGATGTTTTCAATAGTGGGAGAGTCTAGAACCAGATGGCACAGCCTCAGAATGCATGTACATAACTTTAGAACAGAGAAGAAGAGGTATTTCTTCAGCCTAAATGTGATGAATCTGTATAATTCATTGCTGTAGATGGCAAATGAGGCCAAGTTTGGGAATATTTAAAGCAGAGGTTGATAGTTTCTTGATTAGTAAGGGCTTCAAAGGTTACAGGCAGAAGGCAGGAGAATGGGTTGAAAGTGAAAATAAATCAAATGGCAGAGCAAGTCACTCCACCAAATGGACTAATTCTGCTCCTACTTCTTATAGTCTTGTGGAGGTAGAAAGAAGCTAGTGTTCAAGATGCTTTTAGATAGGCAGAGAATGATAGGATATGGATCATGTACAGAAAGAGATTTACCTTGATTTGGTATCATGTTTGCCACAGACATTGTGGACCAAAAGGCGTATCCCTGTTTTGTACCGTTTTATATTCTAGGTAACCCACACTCTCAGTATTCTCTTCTCATATACTGTCAACTGCTCGCTTTGTTCACCCTTCCTCATCGCCTCACCACTTGCTTCCTCCTCACTTTCCTGCCAGGCTCCATCTCCCCAACACCCCTCTCCATAACCTATCACTTATCAGCCTCTGTCCCACTCCTCCCTTCCATCACTCAGATGTTCATTCCCTCGTATTCTTGTATTTCCACTTCCCACCGGAATATTTTGGCCTTGCATCCTGATTTTAATAAGATTCACATTGCGTTACATCAGTTTATTCCATTATTTAATGGAGGGTCAGGATCACAGGCTGGTACCGTGTTGAGAGTGTGTTGCTTAATGTGCCCTGCACTTATGTAGTTACATAGCTAAATCAGAATGCCAAGGTACCCAATAGCTAATTTACTATGAAAATTGCAATGGATGACAATTCATTTTCCACCCAAGTGTCAAGAATTTTTCTAACAAAATAAGAATCAAGTTACCTTTACTCCTGACAATGCATCATCCACAGGGTTTGAAATTAACATTTTCTGCTGTGGTTTACATATTATGAATAGGAGAATAAATCCAAAAAACCTGCCCTTACAAATAGCTGTTAGCTGCAAGTGAAGTCATAATGTAGATTTATGTGCCCTTTTGATACAATTCAAATAACATTTTATTGTGCTCAGTGCTGCAAGCAGATAAAGCCATATGCGTTTGCAGTTATAAATTATATATATCTTTTTATTTATTCCTCCTGCAACATATTCACAGAGCTTCACATTGATTTCTTTACATTTTGGGCACAGGAAACAACATGGGCCAGGGAGTATGCACCCACAAAACATGGATTTCATTTTGGTGCATTTTTTAAGGACAGGATAAATTTCTATTATTGCATATGCATAGCCTTAACCTCCGGTCACTCAATAAACAAAGCTCTGTACAACCTTGCTGATTTGTGGTGAAGTCAATCTCCTGTTGAAAATAAAGAAGTTTCTTTCACCTGTAGCTGTCTGGTCAAGTCAGATTGTCCTCTTCTAATTCAGTCATAGATACTCCAAAATCAGATGAGTTATTTCAAGATGGACTTGGTTCTTCCAAATAGATCATCTGGAAAGAATATCGATAACAAAACCTGAGAAATAAAGATCACTGCCATAGGACATTTACAAACTTTACATTTTCCTGTTTTTAATTAGAGCTTCGTATATTGTCATGCATCTGAGACTGAAATGAAATAAATGTCATTCTTTGGTGGAACTGCCCAGTAACATTTTAAGTAAACCTGGGTCCATGTTCTGTGCAATTTGGAACAAGTTTAAGCTATCCACAAACCCCTTTGTATTGTTTCATCACGGGGGGAAAAATTCTATTACACTGGAAGTGAAGTGTGCTTTGACTCTTTTTGACCTCATAAGGCTATATACAAAATTAATGCTTCAACCTGGTTGTAGCATCCAACTAGCTTTGCTCATTTCATTATCATGTGTTTTTGAGCTGTAACATGAAGTGACCAGCATGTCTTGGAGTTAGGTGCTGTTGATTATTCTCTCTCACCTGATTGTTTGCTCCAAGTTCTACTGGAAGTCATTTAGAGTTTTGAGAAGGTCTTTGCAAATGATGCCCAAGCTAGGCCTGGGTAATGTTTTGCAGTTTTCTACAGAGCTCAGAAATTACTAATTTATGGAGAAATCTGATGAATACCCAGCACACTCTAACCCATTCACTTCCATCATGAACATTCAGGTCCCAATGACCTTTCATGACCTACATATACCTGTCTGGACACGCCCCCCCTGCTGACTGCTCCTGTGGCTCCTCCCACAGACCCCGGTATAAAGGTGATTGGAGGCACTGCTCTTTCCTCAGTCTCCAGGATGTTGTATGGTGGTCGCTTGCTGCTTGTGCTTTCTTCCAGCCAATAAAAGTCTACCTTAACTCAGTCTCCGAGAGTTATTGATGGTGCATCAGATCTTTCATGACCTACAGACTGGAGGCCCTCACCAAAAAGGTAAAGGCCTGGAGGGAAGTATCCAAGATACGCACACTACATCAAAATTGATCATGTAGGCATTCACTCACACAGCCAGTGAAAATATTGATTCAACTTTTGTCCCAACAAGCATATCATCATTTCAGCTGTTAATACTCACCCCTACTGCTCACAAGCAAAGTCGACAAAATAAAATCCTTTCATAATACACACGTGTTAACCCCTCTCTCACTCTCACCATTAATCCAAGACTCGGATATGTTATCACATCAGAGAGAACACATTTCTAACCACAAGAGATTCTGCAGATGCTGGAAACCCTCATCAACCACACAGAATGCTGGAGGAATCCCTTTCATGGATATCTGATGCAGGGATGCAGGCAATAGATCTCAATGGTCAGTCTTTTACTTCACAAACATCAAACTTTTATTTGGTCCATCCAGATACAGAGGCTCCCTTGGTTATGATGACCCAAGTTGTAGAAATTCAACTTTACACAAATTCACCCATACCTTTAAAAATTAAGTAATAATAATACTGTTTTATGGTATCCATTAATGACTGGATACAACATATTCAATTATGTGTAGTGTTGAGGTAAATATTTGATGAAATGAAATGAAATACAAAGTGTATGTAGAATGATATGATATGGATAAGTATAGAAAAAGACATGTTTCAGAACTTATGGAGAAATTATTTTACAGACTGTTCTCAGAAACAAAACCCTTATGTAACTGGTGACCATCAGTAACTACCCTTCAACCATTAGGCTCCTGAAACAGTGTGGATAACTTCACTCACCTCAACACTGCATTGATTCCTCAAATTATGGCCTCGCTCACTTTCGTGTACTCTACAACTTATGTTCTTAGTATTATCTATGTATTTATTTATTTATTATTACTTGGTGTTTTTGTACTTGCACAGTGGCTGTCAGTCTTTGTGTGCGGGTTTTCATTGACTTTATTGTATTTCTTTGTTCTACTGTGAATGCCTGCAAGGAAATGAATCTCAGGGTATGGTTACAGATACTGTACACATTGAAGTTTGAAACTTTGACTTTGAACATCAATCAGATTTATCAACAGAACCAAACAAAAATCGCAGATCTGGGAAGCCCAAAATGAAAAAAAAAACAGAAAAAGTTGAAAATATTCAGGTCAGGCCATACCTCTGAGAACATATTTCAGGTTAGATAATTACTGTTGCTCACGTTATTTAAATTTGTATGCTTCTAGAAAAATATAAAATACTTACATTGCACGAACCACATGCTAAATTTGAAATACTCTCTCTTGAAACATGAATGGACCCCATCTTTTGCAGATACAAAGTCCAATCTCCTCCCTCCCACAGATTCAAAATTCACAACCTTAGAGCTGCAAAGCTGGTATACCAGGATCATTCTGTTTGATGTGATATGCTATGACAAGCAATGCATAAATTGCCAGCAGCTCTGACCCTTATTGTCCAAACCTCTTTGGTATTCAGCTGAGCTACACGGAATAGATTTTATTTAAGCCCCTCACACCTACTGGG
Organism: Hemitrygon akajei; assembly: GCF_048418815.1. NCBI lineage: Eukaryota > Metazoa > Chordata > Chondrichthyes > Myliobatiformes > Dasyatidae > Hemitrygon > Hemitrygon akajei. The sequence continues at coordinate 52,996,297 of NC_133129.1, forward strand.
GCATCGGCCGCTGACAGCAGCTCGTCAGTATCCTGGGCCAGTCCATCATCAAAGGATGAGGACTTCGGAGCTTCTGTTGGTGTGATTGAAGCACAGCGGTTTTTCAGGATGGGGTTGCTAGCCCCATGTCTAACCCTCCTCCTTTCACAGCTGGGCTTGGAGCCATCCATGGCAGAGTTGATCTACACAGAACTCCATGCCAAATCCCTTGTTTCTCATGGCACATGTCAATACTTTGGTTAAGTACTACCTCAAAACACTAAGTTTTATGCAAAGAGGCCACATGAGCAGTGCTAGCTCTTGGTACAGAAAGTGTACCAACCTAATGACACTATGAATGTATATAGGTTTGATATTATGAACACAAAGAAAACTATGTATACTTCAGGGTTTCTTGCATGAATTCATCACATTTTTAAAATAAAAATATAGCATTCTTGATTAAGGTGTTGGCAAAGATACTGAAATTGGCAGTTTGGCTAACAGGGAGAAAACTGTGGACCAGAAATTAATGAGATAAGTCAAGTGTGTAAGTGAGTGACAAATGTCATTCAGTCTTAAGTAGGGAGCAGCTTGTTGCTCTGTGAGGTTTACTCATCTCTGTACTGATCTGAGGCTATGGCATCCAACTAAATCACTTTCATAAACTTCAGTTCTAAATGACTTTTGACTTATTTCTATTGTTTGCATGATTTTTTTTCTCTCTGCACATTTGCTGTTCGATAGTCTTTTTTGTTTTAATGGGTTCCATTGAGTTTCTTTGCTCTGTGGCTGCCTGTAAGGAGACAAATTTCAAGGCTGTGTGAAGTATACATTGAAAATAAATGCACTTTGAACTTTGAATTTTGAGTGGGCAGAAAGGACAAGGGAACTCAATATAAGTGCTAGAATGGAGATGTGCAGAACGTAGCGATCATAAACTCCAGCTTCATACATCCGCAATGATGACAAGGTTAATGTGGTGCAGACAGTATACAGGGTCCCTGCATTTCTTGGCTTATGCTTAGAATATGCAAGGCTACAACTGTGTCATTCTGCACAACAGCACAAGTAAGATGAGCTTACACTATCATAACATGGAGAAGATGGTGCTTGTGGAGAATATTTGTTACGAGGGAATGAATGGGCAGGATGTGATCATTTTCATTGGAATAAAAAGTGTTACATGATATTTAAAAGGTATCAAAATAGAATAAGGAAAGGCTATGGCAGGTGAACAGGAAAGACCAAATTCCTTCAGCAGAAAGGTCAGTATCAGAGGACATAAAGTAGCAGAGGGATTAGATAAAATGATGAGAAGATGAAAATCACCCAGAGAGTAGTGCATAGTTGGAACTTGTTACGCAAGTGAAGAGTGGCAAAAAAGAAACATTGAGTTGACAGCTTTAATGAGGGGACGAGTTTTACCCTGCTGAGGAATGAAAATGGGCAAGCTATTTAGGAATGAGATGAGAGGAAAGTTCTTCACTCAAGGAGGGTGAGTGTTCGGAAGACTCTAACTGAATGGCTCAGTCTTTAACAAAAACTGAGCCATGAAAAGTGTTCTAGGATGAATCAAAAGATTTTGGGATTAGTGCAGGGAAATGACAGTGAGTAAGATGATCAGCCACAATATTGAAGAATGGCAGAACAGGCTCAAAAAACTAAAGTCCTAATTAATCCTGCTCTTAATTCTTAAACTTTCATTGTAATTAAATTTAGACAAGCACTCGAAGCATCCAACCAGAAGGCTTAGTACAGTCAGACAGAAAACAAAATTAGCCAGCATGGACATGGTAGGCTGAAGGAGTGTGATATTGATTTCTGTGATGTTATGAGGTATTCTTGATACATTACAGAAGTAAAAGAGCACCAGAACAAATGCTAACAATTTGTTTTTGATATTTTGAGTTGAGGAAAGAGTATTGGCAAAAGGCTGAAATCTATAAAAACATAACACATCATATTTAAAACCCTTGGAATAGGTCAGTAGTTCAATATCTTATTTGTATTTGGTTATATTCTACAGTACAGTCGTGAAAAACATCCAGTGATTTTCTAATTGCTGTTTTAATGATCAAATTATAACATTTTCTTCATTCTTTTTCCCCAAAAGGAGTTAGCTTCCCACAAGGCCCATAACCTTGCATCTCCTTCACTGCTGATTGGCTATTCTTCTGAAATTTACAAAAACAAAGATTGGTTTATTCAAAAACAACACATATAGCATCCGCAGCACTGATTTTATAATTCCCATTCACTAATAATGTCAACAGTGAGAAATATCTGTCAAATTCTATTTTAAAATTGATATTTTCCTCAGGTGTGTGGTCCTGGTAGTCAATTAACCATATTTAATTTTGAGGTTTAAATCAACTTCTTGGCATCAATCTGCAATTACTATTGGTACTTATGTAATGAAGGTGAAAGATCTTAAACTACTGACCCAAATAAATTCCCATAAAATTTCTGCAGAAGAGAAATTAATCTCAAAGCAAAAATGAGTTCAATCACTATCACATATTTTATACAGTTAGGAACCTTGGTAGATTAGCTATTGCTGATAAATTTCCAACTTGTTTTGTGACAGTTAAATCTGTTAAAAAGGCTTTTCTTCCTTAATGAAGAAAATCTTGCAGAAAATTTGCTTACAGAAAATGCCCATGCATTATTTCCAAAATATAAAGCAGGTGAATGTTAGCCATGACCTAAAAGAACCAGGGAACAAGTCTGGATGAACATTAATCATCTGGGTGTTAATTTTGCTGAATAAAAGATGATGGTCTTCAGTGTGTAAACTACATGGTCACCACAATATCACTTATGTCAACATTTTAATTCTTATATTTAATATTTAAGAGTTAAACTTTTCAGATCAATACATCCTTCATAATATCATTATAGTTTTGAATTTCCAACCATTATTTTATAGTAAGTAGTATATTCATAAATATCTTTGTATTTTCTTGCTGGAATGTAGCAATGACAGTGTTACTGAAACTTACCACACTGCTGGTCTGTCACCAAGGATGGCAAAAATTGTTTGTGAACTGTACTAATAATTGTGGGTTGTCAGGAAGCAGTACCGTGCTTGTTTGTTTTCATGAGGTTTTCCAAAGTTCAAGGTAAAAAAAAATCTTCTGCTTATTTCCCAGCCCAAGTCTCACATTCTCAGATTTCTTCTTGCTTTAAATACAATATATACCCAAAATTACCATATTTTGTTTTAAAAGTTAGAAACTAAGGATTAATTTTAATGATACTTGTGCATTAATTTACCTGCTAGCAGGTATTAAAATATTCAGTCAATTAAAGTCAGAGTGATACAATATGGATACAGGAACTTGGCCCAATTGATCCATGTCAACCAAAATTCCCATCTGAGCTAGTCCTGTTTGCTCATGTTTTAAAGTTCAAGTTCATTGTTATTTTACTGTATATTCATTGCCAAACAAAACAATGTTTCTTCAGACCAAGGTACCCAACACAGTTCGTATAACTAATGCACAACACAAAGTAATATCACCACAAATAAATGAACAAATAATTAAATATATTCCAAAATATTGACATTTAGCATTAATGTACATTTATGACACAGTATAATGCTACAGGTGGTGAGACCCAGGTGGAGGCAGGGAGTTCGGCAGTTTCACTGCCTGGCAGAAACTCCGTTTCCTATCCTAACAGTCTTTGTCGTAATGCTACGGTACCTCCTGCTTGATAGATTTCAAAGTAAGTTTATTATCAAAGTACATACACCTCACCAGGTACGACCCTGAGATTCATTTTCCTGTGGGCATACTCAGCAAATCTATAGAATAGTAGCTATAACAGGATCAATGAAAGATCAACCAGAGTGCAGAAGACAAAAAAACCCTGCCAAATTCAAATATAAATAAATTGCAATAGATAATGAGAACATGAGATTATGAGATGACGAGTCCTTAAAGTGAGATCAGTGGTTATGAGAACATCTCAATGGTTGGGCAAATGAGTATAGTTATCCCCTTTTGTTCAAGAGTCTGATGTTTGGGGGTAGTAACTGTTCTTGAACCTGGTGGTGCGAGTCCTGACACTCTTGTCCCTACTACCTGACGGCAGCAGGAAGAAAAGAGCATGGCCTGGGTGGTGGCGATCAAAGAAATTGTGGGATGGATGTGAACGATCTGTGACAATGTTTGGCCATGTCCATCTAACCTTTCCTATCTATGTGCCTTCTAAATGTTATGCATGTTGCTGCCGCAATTACTTTTTTGACAGCTTATTCCATATATTAACCACAGTCTTGATGAAAAAGTTGCCCCTCAGGTTCCTATTAAATCTCTCCTCTCTCACTTTAAGTCTACACCCTCTATTGCCAGTTGGGGGAAAAGACTGCAAATTCACTCTATGATCCCTCATAATTGTTATTTACCTCTTTGAAGGTCACTCCTCATTCACCTATGCTCCAATGAAAAAAATCCCAACCTGCTCAACTTCTCATAAGGCAGTCCCTTGAGTACTGGGAACATCTTCATAAATCTACTCTTTCCAGAGTAATGGTACCTTTCCTAGAAAGTTGAGCACAATATTCAAAATGCAGCCTCAGCAACTTCTTGTACAACTCTAACATGATATCATAACTTCTATGCTCAATGCCCCGACTGATGAAAGCCAGTGTGCCAAAACCCTTCTTCATTATCCTACCTGTGAAGGCACTTTCTGGGAGCTATATACTTGTATTCCTACGTATAACACCCCTAAGGCCCTACCATTCACCGTGAAAGGCCCACCATCATCTGTGTTCCCAAAATGCCACACCACACACTTATCTGAATTGAATGCCATTTGCCATTCTTCGGCCGACTTTCCCAGATGATCAAAATCCCTTTGTAAGTCCTGATAACCACTTTCACTGTCAATGACAAACTGATTTTATTGGCATCTGCAAACTTACTAAACAAGTCTTGAACATTCTCATCCAAACAACAAAGGGCCGAGCACTGATCCCTGGGGAAATACCACCAGTCACGTTAGGCTAAAAGGTAGTCATCGCTCAGTTTAATCTGTGAATTCCATGTAGAGTTAATACAAATTGCACATCGGTTTTAAACTGGGAAGTAGAGGGAACAGCATAATAGTGCAGCACACCAATACTGTAGAACACTATTCAATTATATTACTTGAGCATTTTCAGTCATTGGTTCAGTTTGAAGTGCAAAATTAATAAAGCAAACATGAGGAAATCTGCAGATGCTGGAAATTCAAGCGGCACACACAAAATGCTGGTGGAACTCAGCAGGCCAGGCAGCATCTATAGGGAGAAGTTCTGTCGATGTTTCAGGCCGAGACCCTTCGTCAGGGCTAACTGAAAGGAAAGATAGTAAGAGATTTGAAAGTAGGAGGGGGAGGGGAAATGCGAAATAATAGGAGAAGACCGGAGGGGGTGGGGTGAAGCTGAGAGCCAGACAGGTGATTGGCAAAAGGGATACAGAGCTAGGGAAGGGAAAGGATCATGGGACGGGAGGCCTACGGAGAAAGAAAGGGGGAGGGGGGAGCACCAGAGGGAAATGGAGAACAGGCAGAGTGATGGGCAGAGAGAGAAAAATAACTAAGTATATCATGGATGGGGTAAGAAGGGGAGGGGCATTAACAGAAGTTAGAGAAGTCAATGTTCATGCCATTAGGTTGGAGGCTACCCAGCCAGTATATAAGGTGTTGTTCCTCCAACCTGAGTATGGCTTCATCTTGACAGTAGAGGAGGCCATGGATAGACATATCAGAATGGGAATGGGACATGGAATTAAAATTAATAAGACGTTTTTCCTTCATCAGTTAGGCTAAAATCACAATATAATGGTGACTACACACTAGAGGAAAAACATTTCAAAGGGCAGTGAACAGGACCATTTCTCCCAGTTGTATATTGCTGAGACCCAACATAAATTGGGAGACCGCTTCCCAGTGTAGCCTCCTGTATATCAGTGATACTCTCCCCTCTCTCCACATTACCTGATGTGAATGGGAGACCACTTTGTTGAGCATCTTTGCTCTGACACCAGAAAAAGCAGGATCCCCCAGCAGCTGCCCATTTCAATTCTACTTCTCATTCCCATTCCAACATGTCAGTCCATGGCCTCCTCTACTGTCATGATGAGGCCACACTCAGGTTGGAGGAATAACACCTTATATTTCATCTGGGTAGCCTGTCACCTGATGGCATGAATATTGATTTCTTAAACTTTACAGCAATTGCCCATCCCCCTCCACTCCTTCACCGTTCGCAATTCCTGCTTCCCTCTCTCACCTTATCTCCTTACCTGCCCATCTCCTCCCTCTGGTGCTCTTCCTCTTACCCTTTCTTCCATGGTCGTCTGTCCTCTCCTATCAGATTCCCCCTTCTCCAGCCCTTTGTCTCTTTCACCAATACACTTCCCTGCTCTTTACTTCACCCCCAGCCCTCTTCTGGTTTCACCTATTACCTACCACTTTGTACTTCTTCCTCTGCTCCCCCATTATCTTACCCCTTCCCTTTCCAATCCTGATGAAAGATCTCAGCTCGAAATGTCGACTGTTTACTCTTTTCCATAGATGCTGCCTGGACTACTGAGCTCCTTCAGCATTTTGCGTGCGTTGCTTTAGATTTCCAGCATCTGCAGATTTTCTTGTGTTTGTGTTCCACTTACCATGTTTACCAAATGCCAACAGAACTAACTGCAAAGAAAAACACAATGGTCAGGAAACAGCAAATGGAAAGGATGGGGTAAATTAGTAACAACAATGATTACTCAAAGCAAGTTTCTAATCAATGTGCTTGCACAAAAGTTAAACAAATACAATCAAAGCCAATTAGCTTTAGGATGAATTTCTGCAATCCCTATTCTTTTGCATTAAATTTGGTTAAGCCCCATTAGTAGCATTAACCATAACATTAGCTATTTTCAGCAGGGAGCCATTTACACAGTCATGTGGGCCACAGACCACAAGCTGTCATCATTATAGGTATTCCTTTGATCCATATTTCAGTTTAACATGCATTTCTCATTGAAAAAAATCAAATTATCACCAATGCAAGCAATGTTAAACATTGTATCAGTCCACAATAAATATAATTCATCCAACCTAATCAAATTACCATCAAACAATGGCAATGGACTTTATTAAAGCTCGCACTATACTTAGCACTAACCAACCAGTGACTTGCATCCAATGCTCAGTTTGAATTTTACAAGAAATTTGGCTCAAGTTTTCAATACTGTAAATGTCTTTACCACTCTAAAAAAACATGAGAATGAGAATATTGAAAAGTTATAGACAAAAGACATCCAAATGAATTGAATTGAAATCAGGTTTAAAATTTATCAAAATACTGCATTATTGATCTGAATTTCACATGCCAAACCAAATGTTATTTTATAATATTTGGTTATTTGCATTATTTTAATTCATTCAAATGGATAAAAATGTGAATCCCTTCATTGACTGTACATTCTAGAATTAGACTCATTTTTATCAGCTAAATATGGTTTTCCTAAAAGTACACCAATTTAACGTAAGAAAATACTTAAATAACTTACAACCTGAAATTTCCATATGCATTATAAATATCAAAGGTTAAAAAAAATCAGCATAATGGTTAGCATAATGCTTTTCTGAACCAGTGAGAAGAAGACCAGGTTCAATTGCCATTGTTGTCTGTAAGTAGTTTATACATTCTCCCTGTGACTGCATGGGTTTCCTCCCATGTTTCAAAGACCTATGGAATAGTAAGGTGTGGATGCACTATGTTGGCGTTGGAGGCATGGCAACACATGAGCGCCAGCACTTCTTTGGACTATGTTGAATATCAGTGAAAACGGAGCATATCTCTGTCTATTTCAATGTACATGTGACAAATAAAGCTAATCTTTATCATTCCCACATGACCCTTTCGCATTAACCAGATTTTCAGCTCTCCAATTCTACTAAGTTGCACTTATTCATACCTTTGCTATGCAAAAGAAAAACACGCAAATCTATACCCATTAGGACTGCAATAACTCGTCCCCTGATAACATACTAAACAGATCTAGAACCTAGAGCATAGACAAGTACAGCACAGGAACAGGACCTTTAGCCCACAATATTGTGCCGAAACAATTAAATTTGTAATCAAATGGCTAATTAATCCCTTCTGCTGACACAATGTCCATATCCTTTCACTTCCCTCACATTCATGAGCATATCTAAAAGTCTCTTAAAAGTCTCTAATGTATCTGCCTCCACCACCACCCCAGGCACCCACCACTCTCTCTAAAACAAAACTTGCTTCTCACATCTCCTTCGAATTTATCCCCTCTCATCTTAAATACACGCCTTCTGGTTTTAGACATTTCAACCCTGGGAAGAAGATTGTCAGTCTATTCTACCCATGTACATCATAATCTTATATACACCACAGACCAGAGAGGTGAACTGCAAACATCCACCTGCACAAGAACAAGGAGGACGGGGCATCCAGTGGCAATCACAGAGGCATATCTCTCTTGAGCACAGCTGGGAAGATCACGGCCCACACCATACTGAACAGGATTACCTCTCACCTCCTTGATGATATTGTCTCAGAGAGGCAATGTGGTTTTGGATATAACAGAGGGACAGTGGACATGATCTTTGCTGTCAAACAGATCCAGGAGAAATGCCAGGAACAGAACCAGAACCTCTGCATGCTGTTTGTGGACCTGACGAAGGCATTTGTTACTCAGGCGTTAGGCGCATCCTTACCAAGTTAGGCTGCACCCCCCACCCCCCCCCCCCCCCCCGCAAGACGGGTCAGCATTGTTAGGTATTTCCAAGATGGCCACGATCATTGAAAATGGCTGTACCTCAGATCCCTTCCTAGTAACTAACAGTGTCAAGGAGGGCTGTGTCCTCATGCCTACTCTGTTCAGTTTGCTGTTTGCCATGATGCTGTTCTCTGCTCTCTCACAGATGTGCAGGAATAACAATTCACTACAGGACTGATGGAAGCTCCTTTGACCTGCGACGCCACAAGGCCATGACCAAAGTGCTAGAAGCAATAGTAAGTATGAGACTTCATCTTTGCAGATGACTGCACTCTTGCACTGCAATGAAAGAAAATTCAGCCTAACCATCAGCCTGTCAGAAGACAGAAGTTCTACTTCAGCCCGCACCCCATGCCGACCCTGCGGAACCACGAATTAGAACCATTGAACATTACAGCACAGAAACAGGCCTTTTCGCCCTTCTTGGCTGTGCCGAACCATTTTTCTGCCTAGTCCCACTGACCTGCACCTGGGCCATATCCCTCCAAACCCCTCTCATCTATATACCTGTCCAAGTTTTTCTTAAATGTCAAAAGTGAGCCCGCATTCACCACTTCATCTGGCAGCTCATTCCACACTCCCACCATTTTCTGCGTGAAGAAGCCCCCCCGAATGTTCCCTTTAAACTTTTCCCCCTTTACCCTTAACCCATGTCCTCTGGTTTTTTTCTCCCCTAGTGTCAGTGGAAAAAGCCTGCTTGCATTCACTCTATCTATACCCATCATGATTTTATATACCTCTATCAAATCACCCCTCATTCTCCTACGCTCCAGGGAATAAAGTCCTAACCTATTCAACCTTTCTCTGTAACTCAGTTTCTCAAGTCCCGGCAACATCCTTGTAAACCTTCTCTGCACTCTTTCAAACTTATTAATATCCTTCCTGTAATTAGGTGACCAAAACTGCACACAATACTCCAAATTCAGTCTCACCAATGTCTTATACAACCTCACCATTACATTCCAACTCTTATACTCAACTTGATTTATAAAGGCCAATGTAGAAAAAGCTCTCTTTACGACCCTATCCACCTGTGACGCCAATTTTAGGGAATTATGCATCTGTACTCCCAGATCCCTCTGCTCTACTGCACTCCTCAGTGTCCTACCATTTACCTTGTATGTTCTACCTTGGTTTGACCTTCCGAAGTATAATACCTCACACTTGTCCACATTAAACTCCATCTGCCATTTTTCAGCCCATTCCTCCAACTGGTCCAAATCCCTGTGCAAGCTTTGAAAACCTTCTTCACTGTCCACTACACCTCCAATCTTTGTATCATCAGCAAATTTGCTTATCCAATTTACCACATTATCATTCAGATCATTGATATAGATGACAAATAACAATGGACCCAGCACTGATCCCTGTGGCACACCACTAGTCACAGGCCTCCACTCAGAGTAGCAATCCTCCACTACCACTCTCTAGCTTCTTCTGTTGAGCCAATGTCTAATCCAATTTACTACCTCTCCATGTATACCTAGTGACTGAATCTTCCTAACTAACCTCCCATGTGGTACCTTGTCAAAGGCTTTACTGAAGTCCATGTATACAACATCCACTGCCTTCCCTTCATCCACTTTCCCGGTAACTTCCTCGAAAAACTCTAATAGATTGGTAAAACATGACCTACCATGCACAAAGCCATGCTGACTTTTTCTGATAGGTCCCTGTCTATCCAAATACTTGTAGATCCTATCTCTTAGTATTCCTTCCAATAATTTACCTACTACCGATGTTAAACTTACCGGCCTATAATTTCCCGGCTTACTTTTTGAGCCTTTTTTAAACAACGGAACTACATGAGCTATCCTCCAATCCTCCGGCACCTGATCCGTGGATATCGACATTTTAAATATTTCTGCCAGGGCCTCTGCAATTTCAACACTAGTCTCCTTCAAGGTCCGAGGGAATACCCTGTCAGGTCCTGGGGATTAATCTACTCTGATTTGCCTCAAGACAGCAAGCACCTTCTCCTCTTTAATCTGTATAAGTTCCATGACCTCCCTACTTGTTTGCCTTGTTTCCATAGACTCCGTTCCAGTTTCCTTAGTAAATACAGATGCAAAAAACCCATTTAATATCTCTCCCGTTTCTTTTGGTTCCATACATAGCCAACCACTCTGATCTTCAAGAGGACCAATTTTATCCCTTACTATCCTTTTGCTCTTAACATACCTGTAGAAGCTCTTAGGATTATCCTTCACCCTGACTGCCAAAGAAACCTCATGTCTTCTTTTAGCCCTTCTGATTTCTTTCTTAAGTATTTTCTTACTCTTTTTATACTCCTCAAGCATCTTATTTCCTCCCTGTTGCCTATACATATTATGCATCTTTCTCTTCTTCTTTATCAGAGTTCCAATATCCCTCGAGAACCAAGGTTCCTTATTCTTATTAATTTTGCCTTTAACCCTGACAGGAACATACAAACTCTGCACTCTCAAAATTTCTCCTTTGAAGGCCTCCCACTTACCAATCACATCCTTGTCAGAGAACAACCTGCCCCAATTTACGCTTTTTAGATCCTTTCTCATTTCTTCAAATTTGGCCTTTTTCCAGTTTAGAACTTCAACCCGAGGACCAGATCTATCTTTATCCATGATCAAGTTGAAACTAATGGCGTTATGATCACTGGAACCAAAGTGTTCCCCTACACACACTTCTGTCACCTGCCCTAACTCATTTCCTAATAGGAGATCTAATATTGCATCCTCTCTAGTTGGTACATCTATATATTGATTTAGAAAACTTGCCTGAATACATTTTACAAACTCTAACCCATCTAGACCTTTAACAGTATGGGAGTCCCAGTCAATGTGTGGAAAATTAAAACCCGCTATAATCACAACTTTCTGTCTCCTGCAGTTGTCTGTTATCTCTCTGCAGATTTGCTCCTCCAATTCTCGCTGACTATTGGGTGGTCTATAATACAATCCCATTAATGTGGTCATACCTTTCCTGTTTCTCAGCTCCACCCATATGGCCTCAGTAGACAAGCCCTCTAATCTGTCCTGCCAAAGCACTGCTGTAATATTTTCCTTGACTAGCAAAGCCACCCCTCCACCCTTCATCCCTCTGCCTCTATCACGTCTGAAACATCGGAACCCTGGAACATTGAGCTGCCAGTCCTGCCCCTCCTGTAGCCAAGTTTCAGTAATGGCTATGATGTCATAATTCCATGTGTCAATCCAGGCCCTCAGCTCATCAGCCATTCCCACAATACTCCTTGCATTGAAATATACACACCTCAGAAGATTATTACCACCACACACAACCCTTCTATTTGTGACTTTGCATGAACTACTAACATCATTTATTTTTACCCCCGTTCCACTATCTACTCTGGCACTATGGTTCCCATCCCCCTGCAAATCTAGTTTAAACACTCCCCAATAACACTAGCAAACCTCCCTGCAAGAATATTGGTCCCCTTGTAGTTCAGGTGTAACCTATCTCTCTTGTACAAGTCCCACCTGCCCCTGGAGAAGTCCCAATGATCTAGAAATCTGAAACCCTGCCCCCTACACCAGTTTCTCAGCCACGTGTTCATCTGCCAGAGCATCCTACTCTTACCCTCACTGGCACGTGGCACAGGCAGCAATCCGGAGATTACTACCCTCAAGGTCCTGTTTTTCAACTTGCTACCAAGCTCTCTGTACTCATTCTTCAGGACATCCTGACTCTTTCTACCTATGTCATTGGTACCAATGTGTACCACGACATCTGGCTGATCACCCTCCCACCTCAGAATGCTGTGCATGCGATCAGAGACATCCCTGGCCCTGGCACGCAGGAGGCAACAAACCATCTGGGAGTCTCTATCAAGACCACAGAATCTCCTGTCTGTACCCCTGACAATGGAGTCCCCTATCACTACTGCTCTCCTCTTCTTCCCCCCTCCCTTCTGCACTGCAGAACCAGACTCAGTGCCAGAGATCCGGCTGCTGCAGCTTGTCCCGGGTAAGCCATTCCCCCCCCCCCCCCAACAGTATCCAAATAGGTATACCTGTTTTGGAGGGGAATGGCCACAGGGGAACCCTGCACTACCTGCCCTTTCCCCTTCCCTCGCCTGACGGTAACCCAATTAACTGTGCCCTGTTCCTTAGGTGTAACTACCTGCCGGAAGCTACTATCTATAAACTGCTCAGTCTCCCGAATGATCCGGAGATCATCCAGCTCCTGCTCCAGTTCCCTAATGCGGTTTATTAGGAGCTGCAGCTGAATACACTTCTTGCAGGTATCGTTGTCCCAAATCCTGCAAGAGGAGCATTCCAACATCCTGCCTGGCATATTCTCTAGTCTGAACAAAAAAAAAGAAAAACAGAAACTTACCAGAACCTACCCTTGCCTCTGCCTGTTTCTCGCCAAAGCCTGATTGAGCCAAAGACGTCCCACTCTGACTCAGTCCACTCCAACGACGGCCGCTACGACAATAGCCACTGTATATGGCGGTCTTCTGCGCAATACCTTCAGTCTTCCACTCTCAGCCTCTTGCTTCAATTGAAAAGACTGTTGAAAGTTTTTCTCTCCCTTTTAAACCTTGGCGTGCTACGTCACACGCCTGCGCAGTCTAGCCTCTTTTCCCCGAGCTGTTAAAGAAAAATGACCTTCTCTCCACGATGCCTTCAGTCTTCCACTCTCAGCCTCTTGCTTTGATTGAGTTGAAATCGAAGGCACACAGTTCAACAATATTGATGCCTTCACCTATCTGGGAAGCTGTCTCACCTCCTCCTACAATCTAGATCGAGAGGTCTCAAACCGATTTGCAAAAGCTGGGGCATCCTTTGGCAGTCTATGGACATGTGGACACGTATGTGGGGAGAACGTGACATCTGGCTGAAGATCAAGCTGGCAGTCTACAGTGCAGTTGTCCTGACTTCTCTGCTGTATAGCTGTGAAACATACTGCAGGCACATCAAGATGCTTGACCATTTCCACCTGCGATGCCTTTGCAAGATCATGGGCAATTTGTGCCAAGACCATCTCCATCACAGAAGTGCTATGAAGGGCCGAGAGCTCTGGCACAGAGACACTGATCATGAAAGCTCAACTTCAATGTGGTCCGGATAGAAGACAACTGCCTTCTAAAGATGGAATTCTTTTCCAAGCTGGCACATAGAGACTGAGTGAAAGTGTCCTTGAAGGCATGCAATATCTCTGTGACTGGTTGGGAGGCCTTGGCCAAAGCACGCAATACCTAAAGGCACCCGCACATTCAAAGAGCAGCGGCTGAGGGACCTCGATCAAAAGTGCCAGGACCACAAGGAGAGATGAACCGACCCTTTAATGTCCATAATGTGCCCAACCTGCTGGTGCATCTACGCTTTGCAGTTGGGGCTTTGCTCTCATCAGAGGTATCACTGACATCATTGTCGTTCCCAACAGACCCCCAAGATATATACACAGCAGATCTTAGCTCAGCCTCTTCTGCTCCAGAGAAAACAACACAACATTGTCCAACCTCTTTTCATAGAATAAGCCCTCTAATCCAGGCAACATCTTGGTAACCTCTTCTGCACCGTCGCCAAAGCTTCAACAACTCTCTGATAAAAGGGTGATCAGAACCAAAAACAATACTCCAGATGCAGCCTAACTGGTGTTTTATAAAGCTGTAAGATAACTTATTGGCTGTTGAACTTAGTACCTCAACTAATAAAGGCAAGTCTGTCATATGCCTTCTTAACCACTCAATCAACCTATCTAGCCACCTTTAGGGAGCTATGAACTTGAACCCCAAGATTCCTTTGCTCATCAACACTTTAATGGGTCTTGCCCTTAATAATGTAGTGTCTCTTTACATTTGACCTACCACAGTGCAACAATTTGCATTTCCATTTCTCCACTCATATCGGCAAGTGACCTTTACACCATTGTATTCTTTGCCAATCTTCTACACTATCCACAACACTAGTAATCTTCATATCATCTGCAAACTTATTAAACCACCATTTATATTTTCATCCAGGTCATTTATATACTTCACAAACAACAGAGGTCCCAGTACAGAGCCCTGCAGAACACCTCTTATCACAGATATCTAGCTACAATCTAGATAGCTGCAATCTACAATATCTGCTTTGATCACTATCCTCTGTATTATAAAGGAAATTATAGGCCAGATAGTCTGATGTCAGTGGTTGGGAAGATGTTGGAATCGATTATTAAGGATAAGGTCTCAGAGTAATTGGAGGCACATGATAAAATAGGCTGTAGTCAGCATGTTTTCCTCAAGGGAAAAATCCTGTCAAACAAGTCTATTGAAATTCCTTGGAGAAATAACAAGCAGGACAGACAAAGGAGAATTGGTTGATGTTGCGTACTAGGATTTTCAGAAGGCCTTTGACAAAGTGATGCACATGAGGCTGCTTAAAAAGCTACGAGCCCATGGTATTACAGGAAAGGTTCTAGCATGGATAAGTAAGTGGCTGATTGGCAGGAGGCAAAAGTAGGAATAAAGGGAGCCTTTTCTGGTTGGCTGCTGGTGACTAGTGGTGTTCCACAGGCATCTATGTTGGGACAGATTCTTTTTGTTATATGTCAATGATTTGGATGATGGAATTGATGACTTTGTTGCAAAGTTTGCAGATTATATGAAAATAGGTGGAGGGGCAGGTAGCATTGAGGAAGTAGAGTACCTACAGAATGACTTAGACAGGTTAAAAGAATGGGCAAAGTGGCAGATGGAATTCAGTACCGAGAAGTGCATGGTTATGCACTTTGGCAGAAGAAATGAAAGGGATGACTATTTTCTAACCGGAGAGAAAATATAAAAAACTGAGATGCAAAGGGACTTGGTGCAGGATTCGCTAAAGGTTACTTTGAGTATGTGGTGAGGTAGGCAAATGCAATGTTAGCATTCATTTCAAGAGGAGTAGAATATAAAAGCAAGGATGTAACGTTGAGACTTTATAAAGCACTAGTGAAGCTTCATCTGGGGTATTGTCAGCAGTTTTGGGCCCCTTATAAAATCATGAGACGTAGGAGCAGTATTAGGCAATTCAGACCATCGAGTCTGCTCCACCATTCTATCATAGCTGATCCCGGATCCCACTCAACCATGCTGACTTTGACTTATTTTATCATTAGTCTCCAAGTATCTCAAAACCTCATCCTTAATAAGATACTCCAATACTTTCCCAAATAGCGGTTCGACTAACTGGCTTATAATTTCCTTTCTTTCACCTTCCTCCCTTCTTAAAGAGTACGGTGACATTTGCAATCTTCGAGACCTCCGAGACCAAGCCAGAATCAAGTGATTCTTGAAGGACCATAATCAATGCATTTGTTAGCTCTTCAGTAACCTCTCTCAGGATGTAGTTCATCTAGTCTATGTGACTTATCCACCTTAAGATCTTTGAGTTTACTGAGCACTTTTTCCTTTGTAATAGTAATCACACTCACTCCACTCACAGACCTCTGGCATACAGCTAGTGTCTTCCACAGTGAAGACAAATGCAAAGTACCCATTAAGTTCATCTGTCATATCTTTGTCCCCCATTACTACCTCACCAGCATCATTTTCCAGTGGTCCAATATCAATTCTCACATCCCTTTTACTCTTTATATAACTGAAAAAAAACCTTTTGTATCCTGCTTTATATTATTGGCTAGTCTTCCCTCATATTTCATCTTTTCCCTTCTTATAGCTCTTTTAGTTGCTTTTTGTAGGATTTTAAAAGCTTCCCAATCATCCAACTTCCCACTCACTTTTGCTTCCTTATATGCCCTTTCCCTGGCTTTTCTGCAGTCCTTAACTTCCTTTGTCAGCCCCGGTCTCCTATCCCTGCCATTTGAGAACTACTTCTTCTGTGGGATTTATCTATCCTGCAACTTGTGAACGATTCCTAGAAACTTCAACTGCCTCTGATCTGCCGTCATCCCCACAAGTATCCCCCTCCAATCCACTTGGGTAAGTTCCTCTCTCATGCCTCTGTAATTCCCTTTATTCCATTGTGATACTGATACATCTGACTTATGCTTCTCCCTCTCAAATTACAGTATGAATCATATTATGATCACTGCCTCTTAAGGGTTCCTTTACATTAGGCTCCCTAATAAAATCTGGACTATTACACAACACCCAATCTAAGATAGTCTTTCCCTGAGTAGGCTCAAGCACAAACTGTTCTAAAAAGCCATCGCTTAGGCATTCAACAAATTCCCTCTCTTGTGATCTGACACCAACCTGATTTTCCCAATCCCCTTGCATATTGAAGTCCCCCATTTCAATTGTGTCATTACCCTTATGACATGCCTTTTTAGCTCCCTTTGAAATCTTCACCCCACATCTTGGCTACTAGTTGGAGTTCTATATGATTCTCATAATGTTTTTTTTTACTCTTGCAATTTCTTAACTCCACCCACAAAGATTCAACATTCTCTGACCCTATGTCACCTCTTTCTAAAGATGTAATTCCATCTCTTAGAAACATAGACAGCCCTCCACCTATGCCTTCCTGCTGGTCCTTTTGATTCAAAGTATATCCTTTGATGCTAAACTCCCAACAATGGCCATCTTTCAGCCACGACTCAATGATGCCCACAATGGCATACCAACCAATCTCTATCTGTGCCATGAGTTTGTCCACCTTATTCCAAATGCTAAGCACATTTAAGTACAGCAGCTTCAGTCCTGTATTCTTCACCTTTTGAATTTTGCCTCTGTGGTACAATTTAACTCTTTGCTCTGTCTGCATTTGTATGCAAACAATGTATGCAATTCATGTTCCATCCATCATCTACTTTTAAACCTGCTGGCTCATCCTCAGCTCGATCATCCTGGTTCCTACTCCCCTGCCATATTAGCTTAAACCACTCCTATCAGTCTAGTAAACCTGCCCGCAAAAATATTGGTCCCGCTTGGAATCAAGTGCAATCTGGCCCTTTTATACAGGTCTCACCTGTCCCAGAAGAGGTCCCAATTATACAGAAATCTGAATCCCTGCCCCCTGCTCCAATTCTTCAGCCACACATTTATCTGCCACTTTAGTCTATTCCTATCCTCACTGTTGCACGGCACAGGCAGAAATCCCAAAAGCACTACTCATATCTTAGAAAAGTTGTGCTGAAACTGGAGAGGGTTTAAAGGAAAATTCACAAAAATTATTCCAGATTGAATGGTTTGTCATATGACAAGCGTTTGATGGCTCTGGACCTGTATTCACTAGAATTCAGAAGAATGAGGGGTGACCCAATTGCAAACTATCAAATAGTGAAAGACCTTGATAGAGTTGAAGTGGCAAGGATGTTTCCTATGCTAGGAGAATCTAAGACCAGATGACATAACCGCAGAATAGAGAGGCATCCTTTTACAACGGAGATGAGGAGGAGTTTCTTTAGCCGGAGAGTGGTGAATCTGTGGTATTCTTTGTCACAGGCAGCTATGGAAGCTACATCTTTATGTATATTTAAGCGAGGTTGATAGATTATCG
This sequence comes from Hemitrygon akajei, assembly GCF_048418815.1. Taxonomy (NCBI): domain Eukaryota; kingdom Metazoa; phylum Chordata; class Chondrichthyes; order Myliobatiformes; family Dasyatidae; genus Hemitrygon; species Hemitrygon akajei. Next base: position 53,014,517 of record NC_133129.1, read on the forward strand.
ATTGGTCAGGCATACTGGGGGAAGGCAGGAGATTGCTGCTGACCGAAAAATCAGATCAGCCATCATGAAGTGGCAGAGCAGAATAAGTGGGCCAAATGGCCTAATTCTGCTCCTATATCTTATTGTCTTATATAGTCAAGCCAGTTCTAAAATCCACTAGCTATTTCACTATTGATACTATACATCTTAATCTTCTTGATGAGCCTCCCATGAGGGATCTTACTAAATCCATTTAGACAGCATCTATAGCTCTAACTTTATCAATCACCCTTGTCACGTCGTCTAAAATCTCAATTAAGTTAGTAAGCAAAAAGCCACGCTGTCTCTCCCTAATTAGGTCATGGCTTTTCAAATGCTCATAAGTCCTATCCCTATGAATTCTTTCCAGTAACTTTCCTACCACTGAAATGAGACTCACCTGTCTAGAGTTTCCAGGATTAATCCTGGTTCCCTTCTTGAATAATATAACAACATTAGTTACTCACTTTAAGTTACAGAGGACATAAAAATTTTGGTCAAGGCCACAGCAATGTCATCTCTTGACTCTCTCAATAACTTGGGGCTGTTATGTGTGCTGAACAGGCCTGATGGAAATGGAGTGAAGAGTTAACTATTCCCTCCTCCCCTTGAGAACTATGAACTATTGCTATTGCTATGCTGCTAGAGAGAGAGATGAAGCACAGAGGCAGGAACATCTGCTACGGATAAGAGGGAGAGAGAGACAGTTGATTTATGTATTATGGCTTCCTGGATTGTTTACCTTTCACTGCAAGGATGTTACTTTGCTCCTTAACATTCCTGAGGAGACAGCAGGAGTGGCCTGATTTGATGGACATGGTCATTTTGAGTTGATGGATAGCTGATACCCCGTCAGTAGGGATAAAAGACAGGTGTGAGGAGACACCCCTCAGACACATCAGTGGACACTGACCGAGTGTTGTGCACCCACAGGAAGGTGGAGGCTTCGAGGACTGAATCAGGAGATCGGTCAATAAAGCTCTCAGTGTGACGGCAGGGCCGGTGGGGACATGTGTGTGTGTCCACTCATGCCAGAGTGACGAGTCCACCACAGAAGAACGGTCTAGCTGAAGAACAGAGGGGTCATAGCTGAATGACCACAACGATACGACGGATTAAGAAAGCAACAGAAGGTTTGCCTGCCGCAGCTGCCTAATCTTTTGCTCGCTCTCTCTCCCTCTCTCTGACAAATTACAATACAACAACCACAACTACCTCAGCACACATGAACGGAACTGAACTCTATATTCTCTTATGACAATTCGTTTACCCCTACACATTGATAGAGCTTGTTTATTATTGTTGATTATTATTCCTACACTTCTATGTTTATTATTGCTAACCTGTTTTATATGTATATTTGCATATTTGATACTGTATTGTGTAGTTTACTAATAAACACCTTTAGTTTGGTACCACCAGACTCCAACGGATTCTTCTATTTCTGCTGGTCAGACACCCAGTTACGGGGTACGTAACAAATTGGGGCCTCATCTCGGGATTTGATTACCAAATTGGGGGGCCGGTGAATCGGGATAGAAGTTCCTTATTTGATCTGGTTGTGTGGATAACCAGATGGGAAACCAGCAGAGATGGAAATTGACAAATTTTTAAAAGAACCAACTACGGGGGCATTAGAGGATGCCAGAAAGTTGGAGTGTTGCGAAACGATTGAATCTCTCGGCGGTGAAACTGGCTATGAGAAAGTTGGAAGTACAGAGAGCAATAGCTGAGTATTATGTATCTCAAGGTGTGTTCCCGTCGAGGGCATTGGAACTGTTCCGAGAGGAAACCAGCCGAGGGTGAGCTTCAGTTACAGTTGGAAAAATTAAGGTTGGCTGAGGAGGAAAAGAAGAGGGAGCATGAACTCCGGATAAGGCAGCTGGAGGCAGGGAGAGAGAGGGAGGGAGGGAGGTGGCTGCAAGGTGGAGAGAGGAGGCTGAAAGGGAGAAGGAAGAAGCTGATAAGCAGAGGGAGGAAAGGGAGAAAGAGAGGCAGTTTGAGCTGGAAATGGAGAAGTTAAAGGCATCGCAGGGAAGGGCCCAGGCAGTAGACCCAAACAAGGGGTTCAAGATTGGTCAGGAGATTAAGTTGGTACTCCCATTCGAGGAGATGGATGTCGATAGGTACTTCCTCCATTTTGAGAAAGCGGCTTTGAATCAGAACTGGCCTAAGGAGAAATGGGCTTTTCTGTTACAGAGCGTACTTAGGGGGAAGGCTCAACAGGCGTATTCGGCATTGTCTATGGATGAGTCTAAAGATTATGATGAAGTGAAAAGGGCTATACTAAGGAGTTATGAATTGGTTCCAGAGGCATACCGGCAGAAGTTCCGGAACTTGAAAAAGCCGTGGAACCACACGTATTTAGAATTTGCCCATGAGATGCAAATGTATTGTGAGTGTTGGTGCGCCTCAAAAGGAGTCATTGGAGATTATGACAAACTGCTACAGTTAATGCTGATTGAGCAGTTCAAAGGTTGTATCCCTGAAGGTATGAAGACGTACTTGAATGAGAAGGAGACAGAGTCTTTGTCTGCGACTGCCAAGTTAGCAGACGAGTATGCCTTAACCCACAAGACAAAATTTCCCCCAAGTAAGAGCTACCAGAGAGACAGTAGGGATGGTAGAGAAAGCCCACCGGCTAAGGCAGAGAATAAGCCGGGAACTAGCGGAAAAGGTAAGGAGGAGGAAAAGCAGGCTGGTAAGAAGGTTCCCAGCTTTACGTGTTACAATTGTGGGAAAGCTGGCCACATAGCATCTAAGTGCTTTGCTCCGAAGAAGGAGACAGGAAAGGGAAAGACGGCAACTCCGACTGGTTGCATTGAGCCGGTCAGCAGACCGATGAGGAAGGCGAGGTCAGATAGAGCCCAAGAGGGGCGTGAGAGGTTTATTTCGGAAGGGATGGTATCTGTGAAGGAGAGAAAAACCCCAGTTCCAGTGCGGATCTGAAGAGATACTGGTGACGTGTATTCAGCAGTGAAACTGACAAGCAAGCCTGTAAGTGCTGAGGACCCGCCCATAGATTCCAAGATTTATCCCGCCTGTGCAATAATTCGCAGCATGTCTAGAAAGGTGGCTGAGACAGGAACCAGTTTAAGTGAGTCCAGTGCCGATTTAGCAGAGACATTTTTACCGACCTTGTACCAGGAGGGGTTAGAGGATGGTAAAACGGAGAATGGTGGAGCTAAGGAAAGTAAGGGAGACGAAGCAGATTTAGTGTTGTCAAGGAACAGAATTATGACCCTTGCCCATAAGATATCCCTAGTTGGACATTTTGGAGTGAGGAAGGAGGTTCTGGAGGCACAGAGCCAAGATGAGAAACAGATGTTAGACGGTCCAGGGTTGGACACTGGTGATTTATGTAGCTTGAAGGAGCTGGTTGTAGTTGAAGAATTTAAGTGTGTTCCCATTGATATAAGGGTAGTCCTAGATGAAAAGGATGCCGCTACCTTGAGGGAGTCTGCTGGGTTAGCAGACGAGGTTGTTTTAACCCGCAAGGTTGAGTTTACTCTGGAGGGGAGTTGCACAGAGAGTAAATGGGAGGATCAGGGGAACTTAGAATTTGAAAAGGGGACTGGTATTGAAAGCCTAGAAGAGGGAGATGTCCCGTTTGCCTGTGTGCAGCTTGTGAAGGTACCTGTGGAGTCACAGGGTACTGAGCCTAGTGTTGAAGCTCAGAAAAAGTCTGAGGTGTCTGATTTGGTTAAAAAGGAATGCAATCCTTTTGGGTCAGATGGACTTGGTTCAGTGAAGAAAGGGTTAACCTTGGCACCGGTAGAAAGTGAGAATTTTCAGTCACTTGTGATAGATGTTTTAAAAGTTAGTGATGAGATGAAAGTTGGTGAGATGAATATTATTGAAGGAAAAGGGATAAGTGTTATTAGACTTTTAAATAAGGAAAATTTAAAGCCTGGATTGGTTTTAGAAGCATTGACCATGCTGAAGGAACAATGGTTTGTTAACAAGGTGCCTGCGAATCAATTACAGTTTGTTTTGAAATTTAAGGATAAACAACTTGGTGATGTTGTTCAAGTATGTGATTTGGAGAGGCAGAACTTGAAGTGTTGTTTTGACCAAGAGGGATCACCTGCAGATGTTAAACTGGAAACTAATAGAATTAAAGATCCTGAAGATAAAATTAATGACCTACTTAAAATTAATGAGTGGTGTGGAAGTTCAGCAAATGGGCTTAGTTTGGAAAACATTAGCGATAAGTTAACTCCTGTGAAAGGAGTCTGTGAAGGCCTGTTCCAAGCTGGTGAGCAAGTTAACCATGTGAGAGTTAAGTGGAAAAGAGGCAAAGGTTGACCAAATGCCACTTTAAATAACAGGATGCACAAACTTCTGTAATGTACTAGATTATAATCACACATGTATTGGTTCACACTTTGAAATATACACCTAAGCTAAGAACACAACCCATTGGTATTTTTGGCTAACATGAAGAATAAAAATAGACGGTTATTAAGTTGGAGTCTGTTGTTACAAGAATTCGATATTAAAATACAACATGTAAAGGGGAGTGACAATGTAATTGCTGATTGTTTATCCAGGTGTTAATTTGAAAGTATATCTGTATTATTCTTGTAGTTAAAGACCACTTCTGTATTATATTAGATTTTGTAGTGTGCTATACTAGTTAATTTTCACCCTGGTGAAAATTCCTTGATGGATAGGGGTGTTATGTGTGCTGAACAGACCTGATGGAAATGGAGTGAAGAGTTAACCATTCCCTCCCCCCTTGAGAACTATGAACTATTGCTATTGCTATGCTGCTACTGAGAGAGAGAGATGAAGCACAGAGGCAGGGACATCTGCTACAGATGAGAGAGAGAGAGACAGTTGATTTATGTATTATGGCTTCCTGGATTGTTTACCTTTCACTGCAAGGATGTTACTTTGCTCATTAACATTCCTGAGGAGACAACAGGAGTGGCCTGATTTGATGGACATGGTCATTTTGTGTTGATGGATGGCTGATACCCCATCAGTAGGGATAAAAGACAGGTGTGAGGAGACACTCCTCAGACACACCAGTGGACACTGACCGAGTGTTGGGCACCCACAGGAAGGTGGAGGCTTCGAGGACCAAACCAGGAGATCGGTCAATAAAGCTCTCAGTGTGATGGCAGGGCCGGTGGGGACTTGTGTGTGTGTCCACTCATGCCAGAGTGATGAGTGCACCACAGAAGAACGGTCTAGCTGAAGAACAGAGGGGTCATAGCTGAATGACCACAACGATACAACGGATTAAGAAAGCAACAGAAGGTTTGCCTGCCGCAGCTGCCTAATCTCTTGCTCGCTCTCTCTCCCTCTCTCCAACAAATTACAATACAACAACCACAACTACCTCAGCACACATGAACGGAACTGAACTCTATATTCTCTTATGACAATTCGTTTAACCCTAGACATTGATAGAGCTTGTTTATTATTGTCGATTATTATTCCTACACTTCTATGTTTATTATTGCTAACCTGTTTTATATGTATATTTGCATTTTTGATATTGTATTGTGTAGTTTACTAATAAACACTTTTAGTTTTCGGTACCACCAGACTCCAACAGATTCTTCTATTTCTGCTGGTCTGTAAACCCAGTTACGGGGTACGTAACAGGGCATATCCCAACAGGCCCTGGGGTCTTATTCACCTTAATGTTCTTCAAGAGACCTAATACTACATCCTCCTTTGACATTCCCTAGCATATTAAAATGCACAGCACTAATCTTCCTATCTGCCATGTCCTTCTCCTTGGTAAACAGTGATGTAAAGTAATTAGGACCTCACCTACATCTGCTGCATCCAAGTAAATGCCCACCCCCTTTATCCTTGAATGGTTCTACCCTCTCCCTTGTTATCCTCTTGCTCTTCATGTATGTGTAAATTGACTTAGCATTCTCCTTAATCCAATTTGTCAAGGGTGTTTTCTGTCCCTCCTGGCTTTCCTAATCCCCTTCTTGAGTTTTTTTCTGTCTTCTTTATAGTCCTCAAGGACTCTGTTTAATTCTAGCTTCCTAAGCTTTACATACAGGTGCACCACGAGGCTGTGTGCTTAGCCCCTGCTCTACTCACTTCATGAGTATGACTGCGTGGCTAAGTACAGCTCCAATGCCATATTCGAGTTTGCTGATGACACCACTACCATCAGCACGTTGAGTGAAAAGTGGTGGCACAGCAGCACATAGGAGGGAGATTGGAAATCTGGCTGAATAGTGTCATAACAGCAATCTCTCACTCAATGTAAACAAGACCAAGGAACTGATTATAGACTTTGAGAGGGAGCCAGTCATGAGCCAGTCATCATCAGAGGATCAGAGATGGAGAGGGTTAGCAACTTTAAATTCCTAGATGTTAGTATTTCAGAGATCTGTCCTGAGCCGAGCACACAAGTGCAATTGTGAAAAAGCACGGCACTGCCTCTACTTACTTAGGAGTTTGCAGAGATTCTACATGACATCTAAAACTTTAACAGACTTCTTTAGATGTATAGTGGAGAATATACTGAGTGGCTGCATCACAGCCTGGTATGGAAACGCCAATGCCTTTGAATGGAAAATCCTACAAAAAATAGTGTATATGGGCCAGTCCATCATGGATAACACACTCCCATATATTCAGCACATCTACATGAAACGCTGTTGCAGGAAAGCAGCATCCACCGTCAGGGATTCCCAACATGCAGGTCACATTTTCTCGCTGCTGTCATTAGGTATAAGGTACAAGGGCCTCACGACTCACATGATCAAGTTCAAGGACAGTTACTAACCCTCAATCATCAGATTCTTGAACCAAAGGGGTTAACTTCATTAAACTTCACTTGCCTCATCATCGAAATGTTCCCACAACTAATGGACTCAGTTCCAAGGACCCTACATCTCATGTTCTTGTTATTTATTGCTTTTTACTTTATTTGCACTGTTTTTTGCCTTTAGCACTCTGGTTAAATGCCCTAGTGGGGTGATCTTTCATTGATCCTATTACAGTTACTATTCTATAGATTTGTTGAGTATGCCCACAAGAAAATAAATCACTGGATTTCATATGGTGATATACATGCACTTTGATTACAAAATGTTTTGAAACATTGAATTTTGAACATCCGAAGTTCTCTGACCTTGCCATTGTTGTCCTTCATTCTGACTGGAACATACCAGTCCTGTAATTTGTGCAGTTTGTCTTTAAACACCCTCCACATGCTAGATATGGACTTGTCCAAAAATGGGTGTTCCTAATTAACTCTCCCAAGCTCCTGCCTAATGCTCCCACAATTTGCCTTGCTCCAATATAGTACTCTACTGCAAGGTCCATACTTATCCTTATCTATAACTATCTTAAAACTTAAGGCATTGTGACCCCTTTCCCATAAATGTTCACCCACCTAAATGTCAGTTGCTGGGCCAGGCTCATTACATTTTAAGTCTCAAGCATTGAAACTCCTGTGTTGCATACATTCTCCAGCCAACTTAAGATGTGAAGCACTATAATTTAGTCCCTATTGAAACACACACCAAGCCCTACAAAGCTAATGAAACCAATTCCATGAACGCTTGAAGGCAGCCCAAGATATGAACATAAAATAGAGAATATAGAACAGTATAGCACTGGACAAGGCATTTGGCCTATGACTTTGTTTGTCTAACCTATCTGAGAGTTTTTGAGTATGTTACCAGGAAAGTTGATGAAAGCAAGGCAGTGGATGTTGTCTACATGCACTTTAGCAAGCCCTTTGACAAATTCCTGCATGGGGCATTGCCAAAGTTCAGGTGCTTGGCATTCTAGATGAGGTAGTAAATTGGATTGGATATTGGCTTTGCAAAAGAAGCTAGAGAGTTTCAGTAGATGGTTGCTTCTCTGACTGTTGGCCTGTGACTAGCGGTGTGTCACAGCAATCGGTGCTGGGTCCATTGTTGTGTGTCATCTATAATCAAAGATCTGGAAGGTAATGTGGTAAACTGGATCAGCAAATTTGCAGACGACACCAAAGGTGTAATAGATACTGAGGAAGAATGTCAAGTTGGCAGCAAGATCTAGACCAGCTGGTGAAATGGCAGATAGAATTTAAAAACATGAGAAATTCTGCAGACAATGGAAGTCCAAAGCAACAAAATGCTAGAGGAATTCTGCAGATCGGGAAGTTTTTGTTGGAAATGAATAACAGTCAAATTTTCAGGCCAGTTCTGGGAGGACAAACCAGGGTTTATACAGTGAGCAGTAGGGCACTGAAGAGTGTAATAGAACAGAGGGATCTGCGAAAATAGATCCATAATTCCTGAAGAGGAGTGTCAAATGTAGCTAGAGTTGCAAAGAAATCTTTTGGTCATCATAAAGGAAAGTATTAAGTACAGAAGTGGGGATGTTACGTTGATGTTGTACAAGACATTAGTGAGGTCAAATTTAAAGAATTATGTTCAGTTTTGGTCACTTACCTACAGGGAAAATGTCAGTAAGATTGAAAGAAAGCAGAAAATTTACAAGGATGTTGTCAGGACTGGAGGACCTGAGTTATAAGGAAAGACTGAATATGTTAGGACTTTATTCCTTTGAACGTAGAAGATTGAGGGGAGATCTGATAGAGGCTTACAAAATTATGAGAGGTATAGATAGGGTAAATGCAAGTAGGCATTTTCCATTGCGATTGGGTGAGACCAGAACTAGAGGTCATGGTTAAAGATGAAAGGAGAAATATGCAAGGGAAACATGAAGGGGGAATTTCTTCACTCAGAGGGTGGTGAGAGTGTGGAACGAGCTGCGAGTGCAAGTGGTGCATGCAGGTTCAATTTTAACATTGAAAATAAATTTGGATAGGTACATGGATGGGAGGGGTATGGAGGGCTATGGTCCAGGTGCAGCTAGGTGGGACTAGGTAGATTAATGGCTTTGCACAGACTAGATGGGCTGAAGATCCTGCTTCTAAGCTGTGGTGTTCTATGACTCCATCTATGGGTCTATGCTGAACTCCCAAAAAAGCAGGAAACATTCAGCAGTTCAGGCAGTGTCTGTGAAGAGAGTAAGAGAGTCACTGCTTCATGTCAAAGACCATTCATTGGAAATGGGAAAGTAAGATTACCCGTACTGCTGTCCTAGGAGATCTATTTCTACGAACATCACCTCCACTCACTCTGCCCTACCTGAAGTCACTAAATGTTAATGCCAACCTGGCTGCTAACTGTGACAGCTTCCTCGGTCATATGGACATAAGGTTTATCTATCAGATGATTATAGCTGGAAGCAAGGAAATGGATAAACTAATGCTGCTCCCTCTTAGCACCAAAAGCCTGGGTTCAATCCTAATATTGGATATTATCTCTAAGGAGATTTCACATTCTACCTGTGAAAGCTTTTGTTTCCTTTGAGTGATTGGCTTCCTTCTCACACCCTAGAGGTGCACTAGTAGGTTAACTAATGAGCGTAAATTACCACGTTGTTAGGTTGATGCCAAAAAGAATCAATGGGGCATTGGTGGGCATATGTGAGAAACAATTGGTGACGAGGGAACAGAGAAATAGGAGTGTGAAATGAAAGTATGATTTTGTTCTCCCGGAAGCTGGCAGGGCCATAATGGGTGAATTTTCTCCTTTTGTGTTGTTGTAAGTATAATCAGTATGTTTCTCCTATTGCTCTCTGTCTTTGGGATAACAGCAAAATGAGGAGTTAGTTTGCAACACTTTGCAACCTGAGCAGGTCAGCCATGACTTACAATGTACTGCACTGCTGCTGCAGAAAACTAATTCTCATGGCATTTTTACCCTTTACTTGAGTTTTAAAATTGAAATACACTGTGCGTATTTTAGCTCTTGTTACTTGTATAGTCCAGAGCCCTGATCTAATAATACAGAGAATTTAAGTTCAAACCCCGGCATTGCAATTGGGAATTTAAATTCAGTTGGAGTCGTAGAGTCATAGAAAAATACAGCACAGAAACTTGCCCTTTGTCCCATCTAGTTAGTGGCAAACCATTTAAACTGCCTACTGAATCAACCTGCACTGGGACCATAGCCCTCCATACCCCTATCATCCATGTACATAATCAAACTTGTCTTAAGCATTGAAATTGAGCTCATTTAACCACATTATAATCTAGATCACTGATATACAGTGCCAATAAAAAGTATTCACCTCCACCTCCCGCACCCCATGGAAGTTTTTGTGTTTTATTGAATCATGGTCGATTTATTTTGGCTTTTTTTTTGACACTGATCAACAGAAAAAGATGCTTTCTGTCGAAGTGAAAACAGATCTCTACAAAGTGATCTAAATTGATTACAATTATAAAACACAAAATAATTGATTGCATAATTACTCACCCACTTCAAGTCAGAATTTAGTAGATGCACCTTTGGCAGTAGTTACAGATGTGACTGTGTGGATAGGTCTCTATCAGTATTGCACATCTGGACACTAAAATTTTTCTCCATTCTTCTTTACAAAACTGCTCAAGCTCTGTCAGATTGCATGGGGATTGTCAGTGAACAGCCCTTTTCAAGTCCAGCCGCAAATTCTCAATTGGTTTGAGGTGTGACTCTGACTTGGCCACTCCAAGACATTCCTGTGTAGCTTTGGCTTTAAGCTTGGGGTAATTGTCTTGCTGGAAAACAAATCTTCTCCAAAGTTACAGTTCTTTTTCCTCCAAGATTTCCCTGTATTTTGCTGCATTCATTTTACCCTCTATCTTCACAAGCCTACCAGGGCCTGCTGCAGTGAAGCATCTGCACAAGATGATGCAGGCACCACCATGCTCCATGTTTGGGGTGGTGTGATTTTGATGATGTACAGTGTTTGGTTTACCGTAGTACCTTCTTCCATCTGACTTCATGGAGTTGCTTGGAGTGCTCTTTTGCCTCCCTGATGTAGTTTTTGCCAGGATACTGACTCACTAGCAGTTGAATCTTCCAGGTACAGGTATATTTTCACTACAATCAATTGAAACACCCTGACTGTGCACCAGTTGATCTCCATTTAACTAAATATGTGACTTCTAAAGCCAAATCGCTGCACCAGTGATGATTTGATGTGTCATATTAAAGGGGGGTGAATACTTATGCAATAAATTATTTTGTGCTTTATACTTGTAATTAATTAATTTAATTTAGATCACTTTGTAGAGATTGGTTTGCACTTTTTCTGTCAATCAGTGTCATAAAAAGCCAAATAAAATCTACTGTGATTCAATGCTACAAAACAATAAAATATGAAAACTTCCAAGGGGGTTAAATACTTTTTAGAGGCACTGAAGATGACAAACAACAACTGGCCCAGCACTGATTCTGGAGGCACTCCACTAGTCACACACCTCCAGTCAGAGAGGCAACCATCTCCTACCACCTTTGGCTTCTCCCATAAAACCAAAGTACAATCCAATTTACTACCTCATCTTGAGTGCCGAATGACTGAACCTTCTTGACCAACCTTCCATGCAGGACCTTGTCAAATGTTTTGATAAAGTCAATGTAGACAACATCCACTGCCTTGTCTTCTTCTTTGAAAATTCCTCAAAAACCTCTAAGTTTAGTTAGACAGGACTCACCACACACAAAGCCATTGTGACTATCCCTAATCACTCCATGTGTATTCAAATTCTCATAAATCCAGTCCCTTAGAATACCTTCCAATAACTTTCCCACTACTGATGTCAGGCTCATCAGCCTATAATTTCCTGGTTTATTCTTAGAACCTTTCTTAAACAGTAGAACAACTTTAGCTATCCTCCAATCCTCTGGTATCTCACCTGTTGCTAAGGATGTTTTAAATATCTTTGCTAGGACCCCTGCAAATTCTGCACTTTCCTCTCACAGGATCCAAGGGAGTAGCTTGTCAGGCCCTGGGGATCTATCCACCCTAATTTGCTCAAGACAGCAAACTCCTCCTCCTCTGTAACCTACATAGGGTCCATGCAGTTGATGTCACTTTGCCTCACATCTACAGACTCTGTGTCTGTCTCCCGAGTAAATACCAAAGAAAAAAAAAATCCATTCAAAATATCCCCCATTCTTTTGACTCCATGCATTTTGTCCCTTACAATCTTTTTGCTCTTAATATATCTGCAGAATCCCTTAGAATTCTCCTTCACCTTGTCTGCTAAGGCAACATCATGCATTCTTTTAGCCCTCTTGATTTCATTCTTAAGTGTTCTCTTGCATTTCATATACTCCATAAGTATCTCATTTGTTCCTACCTGCCTATACCTGTTATACAACTCAGTTTTGTTCTTAACCACGGCCTCAATATCTCTTGAAACCTGAGGTTCCCTAAACTTGCTATCGTTACCATTTATATTGACAGGCACATTCAAGCTTCGTACTCTCAAAATTTTACTTTTGAAGGCCTCTCACTTACCATGTACACCTTGTCCAGAAAACAGCCTGTCCCAATTAACACTTGCCAAATCCTTTCTGATAACATCAAAATTGGCCTTTCTCCCATTTAGAATGTCAACCCACAGACCAGACCTAGCTTATTCTAAAATTTACTATGAAACAAATGCATTATGGTCACAAGAGGCAAAGTGTTCCCCTACACAAACTTCTGTCACCTGCCATGTCTCTGTTGCTCATAGCAAATCAATTATTGCACACTCTCTCATTGGTACTTCTATGTACTGATTAACTTAACTTTACTGAACACATTTGATAAACTCTATCCCATCTAGTCTTTTTACAGTATGGGAGACCCAGTCAACATGTGGAAAGTGAAAATCACACATTATAACAACCTTTTGTTTCTTGCAACATTCTGCAATCTCTCTACAAATTTAGTTCCTCTAAATCCAGTGGACTGTAACCCCATTAACATGCTCATATCTTTTTTATTCGTCAGTTCCACACATAAAGCCTCACTGGGTGAGCTCTGCAGTCTGTCCTGACTGAGCACTGCCATGACATTTTCCCTGATTAGTAATGCTACTCCTCCTCCTTTAATCCCTCCCGCTCTGGCGTGTTTAAAATAGTGGAACCCCGGAATATTGATCTGTCAGTCCTGCCCCTCCTGCAACCAAGTCTCACTAATGGCTACAAAGTCATAATTCCATGAGCTAATCCATGCCCTGATCTCATCTGCCTTTCTTATAATACTTCTTGCATTGAAATATACGCTGTCAGGATATTAGTCACATCACTTCTTTGTTGGAAACTAAAAGTTGGTTCCAATAAAAAAGACTGCAATCTTACTGTCATTAAAATTGAACTGGCTCCCGAACTAGTAAAGAAAACCCAACAGCCTTCAGAAATCTGCATGGCTCAAACTATTTGAAACCAAAATGGCAGAGTGAATTCCCCACTTGTGGTAAAGCGTTTGTGTCGACTGGAGTGGTTCAACAAGAAATCTCACTGTCATCATCACTGCTAGCCTCTCTGGGCATATATTAACAGGCAGTAAATGATAGCGCTATGACAACCACTTCCAAGAATGAATATAAAAATATTACATTACCCACCAATTATGCACATTATACACAATTAATAGACTAATATGTAAAGTATGACATTTAATGTCTTATACTCTGAGGATCCTGTCCACAGATCAGAACATATGATGCAAATTTAACCTTCAAAATTATTATATTTTTCAGTTTTAATGTCCAGTGGAACCCATTGTATTTCTGCATATAGGGCAACAGAATAGATTTTTATTACTGTTGATTATCCTTTATAGCCAATAAAGAATGCAAATGTTGATCCATTTTGTGCAGCTGCCATATTCTCCCTGCCAGCTCTGTGTGTTTCAGGCTATATCTCTTAAATATTTTCACCAATAAATTTCCTTCTCTGCACTTCCTTCATCATTCTAATACTTCCCAATTACTCCATTATTATTATGCTGAAAAGGAGTTATTTTTTTTCTGAATAATGACTCAATAAAATACTTGAAAGGTTAATTGGAAATGGGTAATGCACATAGTGAATGGAACCAGAGGCTCCTCAGTATATTGTGTGGCTGAATGACAATTAAACTTGAACTTGAACATTAAATTCAGGACTCCAAGGACTAATTGCCAATCACCAAGTTGTTTTGTCTAGGGCAAAAGCAACAGATTCAAAAGCTTTTGACTGTGGACTGCAAACATTCAAACATGTTTGAAAAGTTAAACAATGTTAACTCAGTCAGTTTTAACTAAAGCATACATAACAGACTACAGATACTGGAATCAAGAGCAAAAAAAAATCTCTTGGAGGGACTCAGCAGGTCAGATAACATCTGTGGAGGGAAATAGTTGACATTTCGGATTGAGGCACTGAACAATCGAGGGGAGACAGCTGGTATTAAGAAGTGAGGAGAAGAGGTGAGACATGAGGAGACAAGCATAGGCAGATCCAAATGAGGAGGGATGATTGAAGAATGGAATCAAGTGGGAATAGAAGGGCGGAAATAGAGACTCAGGCTTTGATGGAAACTAATAGAAAAGATGGGTGGAACATGAAACCATGTAAGGGAGGAAGTTAAATGTTAATTGAGAAAATACGGTTAGCAGAGTAAAGTACAGTATACAGCAAAATAATGGCAATAAAAAGGGATAAATCAACAAAACAAGAATCAAAAAGAAAAGAAGCCAAGAATGAGCAATTACCAAATCAGTAACTTTAATTTATCTGTTGTTTATCATTATGCAAATATCTGTCCTACAATGAACATCAGAGAGAAAAAAATACTTTTACAGACAAACTGCAATAAAATCTGTGAACACTTATAAAATATTCACTAAGTCAGGTTGCATCTGTGGTGACAGAATGGGATGGAAGTTTCAATCGGTACTTCTCACCATTCAGAAACATTCACTCTTTTCTCTCTCCAAACAGATGTTGTTTGACCTGTTGAATATTTTCAGCACTCTCATTTTTAAATTTAGATACTAAGAATTTAGCAGTTTCTGTTTCTGCATGATTAACAAATAAATTACTGGGTTAGAAGCTGACTAATTTTTAAAAAAAAATTCCCACATATATTTTTTCATGTCTGAAGATACTTCTGCAGCATGATTAAAACAACCTTACTTTGTTTCTTCTTGACATTAGTTTGCCAGGATATTTTCAATGTAACTGTAAATTAGTCTTTTCTTCAGGTTTTGCAGATGTGGTCTCAGACTTGTAGCAAGGCTTTCTTTATTCTAACAAGGCTGCTTTTCTTTGTGTACAGTCTCTGGACAATAAAGTTGAAGACCTCAGAGCAAAATCACAGCACTTGAGGGATGTAAGGAACTGCCGTGCACTTTGCTTCACGGAAGCATGGCTCATCCCTATTGGGAAATGTGGAGGAGGCTTGATCCAAAAGCAGAGCAATGGAAATGATTCAGCGATGAACAACTTTAATAAATAGACCACAAATGTAACAAGCCTCTGGAGGCAACAAAGCAGGAGAGAACAGTAACTAAACACAACAGACAACAAGATAAATTTCAGGCAGGGAGAGTGAAAGCTTTACTCGCTGGTCTGATGAGTGAACAAGGACTGTGGATAAGAACTGGGGTAAATAGGCTGCAGGTGATGGCTCTGAAATGAGCTGCAGGTGAATCCCATTAGCTGGGTGGAGAATGGGAGGGACCGATGAACCAGGGTGAGAGACTTGGGGGAGTTGGTGCACAGAGGTAGATTTCGGTTGGATAGTCAGACATTTTCCCCAGAAAAAATAGTTTAGCTGGCTGTAGTTGCCAGCTAAAATGGCCCTCTATGCCCTCCAACTAGCATTCTGGTAATGGCAAACCAGGGCGCTTGCAGAGAGGACTTTCCCTGGCGCTCCTTACTGGGGAGCAATGGGGTTTGTAGCCATGTAGCACTTCAAAGGGTCACATATCCGTGCCAGAGGAGGTGTGTAGATTATGGGACAGCTCGGCCAGTGCAGATATTTCTTCTGTGTGGAAGGTTTAGAGGCGGCGAAATATCACAGAAACTTCTCCATTTGCTGATTGGCTCTTCCTGATTGACCATTGGTCTGTGGATGATAGCCAGGGGACAAATTCTCTGAGGTGTGGAGGAGGGAGGAGAAATGGCAGATGAATTGTGGGTACTGTTCCTACACAATGTCCCAAGGAAAGCCTTAAAGGCAAAATGTATGTTGGAGAACCAGGTACGCCATTCCCACGGCTGACGGAAGCTTGGGGGGCAATGAAAAGGGCTGCCTTAGAGTATCAGTCCAACGCAGTCATGATAAATTTGGTCCCACCAGAAGTTGGCAAACTTGTGATGAAATCCATGGCAATGTGGAATCATGTGCATTGAGAGCAGCAGCTGAGAGGGCCACTGGATGGAGGAACTGGGTCAGGCGGCAATGTCTGCAATCATAGTGAGCCACTAGAACCAGCATTGCAGAAAATCCAGAGTCCATCGTGCATCTGGATGCCTGGAGAGGAGTAAGCTGTAGGTAGACTGGAGTGTGTCAGACTGCATGGCTGCTGGCATGTACATGCAGCTATCAAGCATGTCAGCCAGAGCAGCCGCATGATGTAGGTCCCTGCAGATCTGTTTCTCAAAGTCCATCACTGGATCGTGGCTGAAGGATGGTTGTAGTTGGGAACTGAATATCCAAGGTTACTCGTTATATTGGAGGGATAGGAAGGTCGGCAGAGGGGGTGGTGTGGCTCTACTGGTAAAGAATGGCATCAAATCAGTAGAAAGATTAACATAGGATCAGAAGATGTTGAATCCTTGTGGGTTGAATTAAGAAACTGCAGGGGTAAAAAGACACTGATGGCAGGTATATACAGGCCTTCCAACAGTAGGTGGAATGTGGACCACAGGTTACAACAGGAAATAGAAAAAGCGAGTCAAAAGTACAATGTTATGGTAGTCATGGGAGATTTTAACATGCAGGTCGATTGGGAAAATCAGGTTGGTAATGGATCTCAAGAGAGTGAGTTTGTTGAATGCCTAAGAGATGGCTTTTTAGAGCAGTTTGTCGTTGAGCCTACTAGCGGATCAGCTATACTGGATTGGGTGTTAAGTAATGAACCAGAGGCGATTAGGGAGCTTAAGGTTAAAGAACCCTTAGGAACCAGTGATCACAATATGATTGAGATCAACATGAAATTGGATAGGGAGAAAGTAAAGTGTGATCTAGCAGTATTTCAGTGGAGTAAGGGAAATTATAGTGTTATGACAGAAGAGTTGGCCAGGAAGGAGCTGCTGGCAGGGATGTTAACAGAGCAGCAATGGTGTGTGTTTCTGTGAAAAATGAAGAAGGTGCAGGACATGTGTATTCCAAAAATGAAGAAATACTCAAATGGTAAAATAGTACAACCATGGCTGACAAGGGAAGTCAAAGCTATTGTAAAAGCAAAAGAAAGGGCATACAACAAAGCAAAAATTTGTGGGAAGATAGAGGATTGGGAAGTTTTTAAAAACCTATAGAGAGCAACTAAAAAATAATTAGAAGTGAAAGGATAAAATATGAAAGCAAGCTAGAAAACAGTATCAAAGTGGATAGTAAAAGTTTTTTCAAGTATGTTAAAAGTAAAAGAGAAGTAAGAGTGGATATTGGACCATTAGGAAATGAGGCAGGAGAAATAATAATGGGGACAAGGAGATGGCTGATGAACTAAATGACTATTTTGTGTCAGTCTTCACTGTGGAAGACACTAGCAATATGCCTGAGGTTGTAGTGTATGAAGGCACTTAACCACACACTGCTCCTGCACGTTTATAGCCCAGTGGCAGCAGTTGGTGTAGTATGGACAAGACAAGACGAGAGAAGGAAGAGAAGTGGGTGCCTGTTCTGATTGGTTGCCAGCGACTAGTGGTGTTCCACAGGGGTCGGTGTTGGGACTACTTCTTTTCATGCTATCTATAAATGATTTAGATGATGGAATAGATGGCTTTGTTGCCAAGTTTGCAGATGATATGAAGATTGGTGGAGGGGCAGGTAGTGTTGAGGAAACAGGTAGGACGCAAAAGGACTTACACAGATTAGGAGAATGAGCAAGAAAGTGGCAAATGAAATACAATGTTGGAAAATGCATGGTTATGCACTTTGATAGTAGAAATAATTGTGCGAACTATTTTCTAAATGGGGAGAAAATCCAGGAATCTGAGATGCAGAGAGATTTGGGAGTTTCTGTGCAGAACACCCTGAAGGTTAACTTGCAGGTTGAGTCTGTGGTGAGGATTGCAAATGCCATGTTAGCACCGGCGAGGCCTCACCTTGAGTATCGTGAACAGTTTTGGACCCCTCATCATAGAAAAGATGTGTTAGCATTGGAGAGAGTCCAGAGGAGGTTCACAAGGATGATTCCAGGAACTAAAGGGGCGAGGAACATTTGATTGCTCTAGGTCTATACTCGCTGGAATTCAGAATGATGAGGGTGGATCTCATTGAAACCTTTCGAATGTTGAAAGGCCTAGACAGAGTAGGTGTGGAAAGGATGTTTCCCATGGTGGGAGAGTTGAGGACAAAAGGGTATAGCCTCAGGGATAGCCTCCCTTTCAAAACAGAGATGTGGAGAAATTTCTTTAGCCAAAGGGTGATGAATTTGTGGAATTTGTTGCCACATGCAGCTGTGGAGACCAGGTCATTGGGCGTATTTAAGGCAGAGATTAATAGGTTCTTGATTGGACATGGCATCTAAAGTTATGGGGAGAAGGACAGGGACTGGGTTTGAGGAGGAGATAGAAAAAAAGGATCAGCCATGATTGAATGGCAGAGCAGATGGCCTAATTCTGCTCCTATGTCTTCTGGTCTATGGTCTAAGCCCAGAGGATCTGAGAGGATAATGATGGGTTGAAGGTTGGTCTCCATTTCAGCTGGTTCGCACTGTCATGCCTTTGATTTCTGGGTACCAGGTCAGTAGGAGATGGTGAACGTCAAACTGTTCAAAGAAGAGGGCCCAGTGAGCCTGAAGTGGGTTGAGCTGGGAGGTCTGTTGTATGGATGAGGGGTTCTGGTGGTCAGATCAGATCAGTGTTTCCCATCAACCAATGTCTCCATTCCTCCAACACCCATTTAATAGCAAGTTGCTCCCTGTCTCCTATTCCATAAAGCACTGTGTAGGATTGAACTTCCATGAGAAAAAAACCCAAGGGTGTGTCTTCCCATGTACCTCTCACTGGGAAAGGATGGCCCTGGCACTCAGGTCAGATATGCCTACCTCAACCAGAAAAGATCTGTCCTGACGAAGGGTCTCGACCTGAAATATTGACTGCTTCTTCCAATGGATGCTGCCCGACCTGCTGAGTTCATCCAGCTTGTTTGTACATCTTGATTTGACCACAGCATCTGCAGTGTACTTTGTGTTTAAAGATCTGCAGTAGTTTGGCTGGTGGAGAATGGGAGTGGAGTTGAAGCATCTCTTGACCTCCTCAAAAGCATGACCTGTGGCAGCAAACCAGGTCATTCTCAAGTTAGCTGACTTAGTGAGGGAGAGGAATGGAATGGTGATTTGCTTGCAGTTTCTGATGAAATGGTGTTGAAGTTGAAGGAGCCCAAAAAGCACATTAGCTGTTTGAGGGTGCACAGTTGGGTCCATTCAATGATGGTGCACACTTTCCCTGGGCCCACAGTTATATCTTGGAGTGAAGGGACATAATCCAGGAAGGAAATGACTGGGATGTGGAACTGGCATTTTTCTAACTTGCATTTTGAGGAGATATTGAATGACTGAATGGATGTAATAGATCTGGTCTTAGGGGTTGAAAAAGATGAGAATGTTGTCGAAGTAGATAATTACACACCTGTCTAGCATGTCTCCAAGAATCTCATTAATGAAGGCTTGGAAAACAGCTGAAATGTTGGAAAGTCTGACAGGCATTACCAAGTACAGTGGATTCCTGTTAATTGGGCCATTGATTAGACAGAGCAGCTGTTTATTTGGACCAACTCTGAAGAATAAAATCTAAATCGAGAAAACAGCTGGGATTCTCTTTATTTGAAATTCTAGACCACTTAATTGGGGCAGGAGACTGTTCTAATTAGCATCAGTCGCGTGCATTTGCATGGCAGTCAGAAACTACACTATACTTAGAGTGATCAGTTTTTAAATAGCATCAGTTGTGTGTGTTTGTGTTGAAAAATCAGTGATTCTTGTCATTAATAGCTGGTGAGAAATAAGCAGTAAGACAATTTGGAACTGTTTTGCTCATTGCGGTTTCTGGTATTTCAAGCGAGTTCTGAAAGCATTGGTGATGATCTGGAGGGTTGTTCCAGAAGAAGCTTGTCAATATGGAGAGCCAGAATTATGAGGCTTTCAAGGACAGTGGGCATCTCCTGGGTAGAGAGCTCATCTTTCAAGTGCTCCAAAGGGCCATGGTGGCAATGGGCCAGCCACACCTTTGCTTTCCAGCCTCACTCTGCTGCGAGGGTCCTGAATTCCACGGTGTACTCCAGCAAAGAGTGTGAGCCTTAGCAAACATTCTGCCTCCCTTCCACTTCTTGGATGGTTGAAAACCCGACACATCTCAGTGGTGAAATCCTCATATTTGTTGCACTTAGTGGCTTTATTGTCCCATTCAGCAGTAGCCCAGGTCAAAGCTCACCCAGTCAAAAGGGAGGTGAGGAAGTTGACCTTGGTCCAGTCCGCAGAATACAGAGACAGCTGGTGCTTGAAATTAAGCTGCACTGGGACAGGAAGTTGCAGTATCAGGTTGGAGATCGATTGAAGCATTCAGGAGAGGGAATCCAGGGCTCAGATAGAAGAGGATGACTGGCACGGAGCACTGCACTGAGATGGAGAGTTGGATGAAAGTGCTGGATAGATGGTCAATTGTTTCCTACTGCTCCTTGATTGTGTGCTTGTGTCGACACGTGACTTCCTTTAGATGATCATACTCCACTGAGACAATCATTGTTCATTCATCCTGTCAGAAAATGTAGAAGAGGCTTGACCCAAAAGCAGAGCAGCAGTGATGATTCAGCAGTGAACAATAACTTTAATGATAGACTGCAAAATAATAAGCCACATGGAGGCACAAAACAAGTGTGAACAGAAAATAAACACAACAGGTAACAAAGTAAACTCTGGGCAGGAAGAATGAAAAATTGGGAGAAATTGGTTGAATTCAGCTGGTTCGCTGAGTGAAGGACTGTAGCTGCAAACTGGGATAAATGGGCTGCAGGTGATGAGTCTGGAACAAATGGCAGGTGAATCCTACTAGCTGGGTGGAGACTGGGAGGTACCAGCGGGAGCAGGCCTGACAAACCCTACCTTCTTAGACACCATGCTACAGGCTGAGGGCTTCACAATCCACTCCATTGACAGGATAGTGGAGTCTCTCAAAGATAGAGAAAGCAGAGAGTGCTTGATTAATTAATTAATCATGGTGCACAGATGTGGCAGTCCTGCTCAACTGACCTGGAACACCTAGTGCTCAAGTTTCATCCATTTTATCTGCTGAGGGAATTTTCCACCATCATCCTGGAGGCAGTGTATATTCCACCCTGGCTAATGTCAGGCAGACACTGGAGGAGCTGAATACCATGATCAGTAGTCATCAGACAGTGCACTCTGATGCTTTCATGATCATTGCAGGGGATTTCAACCAAGCCAGCTTGAAGAAGTCTCTGACCAACTATCACCGGCATATCACCTGTGGAACCAGTGGAGTCAACCTACTGTTACACCACCATCAAGGACACTTACCACGCATCCCACATCCACACTTTGGCAAGTCCAATCATTTGGCTGTACTTCAACTCCTGGAGTACAGGGAGAGACTGAGGACCACTGCACCAGTGGTGATGACCATGAATGATTGGTCAAGTAGAGGGGCACTCACAGGACTGCTTTAAATCAGTGAAATGGACAAAATTCAGGGATTCATCTTCGAATCTGAATGAGTATGTCACAGTTATTACTGACTTCATCAAAATGAGTGTGTGCCTTTGAGAACCTACTGGGCCAATCCAAAGGCTGTGTATGAACCAGGAGATTTGTAGCCTACTGAGGGCTCAATCTGTGGCATTCAACACTGGTGATCCATAATTATAAGTGTGAAGAAACAATTCTAGTTGAAGTTAGAGACAGAATCGGATGCAGGTCATCTCTGGCAGGGTTTGCTGGCCATTAATTCCAACAGGACGAAACTAAACTTATGAATGGGCGTGATGCTTCACTTTCAGATGAGCTCACAGCCTTTTATGCATGTTATGAAAGGGAGAATAAAAGTACACCTGTATGAATCCCTGCAGCATCTGGTGATCCTGTGATGTCTGTCTTGGAAGCCAACAACTGAAAATCTTTCAAGAGTGCAAATCCTCGCAAGGTGTCACGTCCTGATGGTGTTCCTAGTAGGGAAATGAAAATCCGTGTCAACCAATCGGAAGGAGTGTTCAGGGACATGTTCAATCTCACACTGCTGCAGTCAGAGGTACCCATCTGCTTCAAAAAGGCATCAATCGTATCAGTGCCGAAGAGCAGGGTGAGCTGCCTCAAAAAACATCAACCAATTGCACTGACACCACTGTGATGAAGTGCTTGGAGAGGTTGGTCAGGGCCAGAAACAACTCCTGCCAATTTGCCTACTGCAGTGGATGCAATCTCTTTAGCTCTCTACTCAGCCTTGGACAACCTGAACAGCAGCAAAACCAATGTCCGGCTGCTGTTTATTGATTACAGCTCAGCCTTTAATACAATTATGCTCTCAGCACTAATCAACAAGCTTCAAAACCCAGCCTCTGTATCTCCCTCTGCAACAGGATCCTTGACTTCCTCATCAGGAGATTACAATCTGTTCAGGTTGAAAATAACACCTCTTTACTGACAATCAACACTGGCACACCTCAAGGATGTGTGCTTAGCCCACTGCTCTACTGTATCCATGCCCAGGACCGTGTGGCTCAGCACAGATCGAACCCCAACTATAAATCTGCCAGAGACACAAGTGTTGTTGGCAGAATATGGTGACAAGGAGGGATACAAGACTGAGATAGAGCAGCTTGTTGAGTGGGGTCACATAATCTATCTTGCACTCAACATCAGTAAGACCGAGGAATTTATTTGGGACTTCAGGAAGGAGAAGTCAAGGGAACACGTACTAGTCCTCATTGAGGAACCAGCAGTGGAAAGCATGAACAGTTACTATTTTCTTGGTGTCAACATCTCTGAAGATCTATTCTGGGCTCAATAAATTGAAAAAAATTATTTAAAAAATGTATGACAGTGGCTAAATTTCATTAGGAGTTTGAGGAGATTTGGTGTGTCACCAAAGACTCTATCAAATTTCTACAAATGTTCTGTGAACTGATTGCATCACCATCTGGTATGGAGGGGCCAGTGCATAGGATTGGAAAAAGCTGCAGAGGGTTTCAAACTCAGTCAGTTCAATCATGGGCACTAGCCTCACCTGCATTGAGGAGATCTTCAAAAGGCAATGCCTCAAAAAGGTGGCATCCATCATTAAGGACCCCTATTACCCAGGATATTCCCTCATCTCATTGCTACCATCAGGGAGGAGGTACAGGAGCCTGAAGACACACACTCAATATTTTAGGAACAGCTTCTTCCCCTCTGATCATCAGATTTCTTGAACACAACATCATTGTTTTAGATATATTTTTGCTCTCTTTTTGCAGTAATTTAATTTATTATACAAACCCTTTTGTATATATAGTTGTTATTGTAATTTATAGTTTCATAACATACTGTACATCAGTGATATTAACCATGATTCTAATTATAATTCTGAAAAAATGACACCATTCACCATCTTTAATGTTTGTTATACCTGTATGGTTACCAGTAAAAGAAATGTGTTCATTACACTTAAAAACCATCGGAATACCAACATTAAATATTTTTCAGATCTTTCAAAAGGGTACATTTTGTGCATTTCCTACCAAAGTTAAAAGACTTCACATTTACATACACCCTATTCTATTTTCTACCTTTTTGCCCTCTCAGTTAATCATTCTGGATGCTTTTTCAGATTCTTTGAGGTGAAAGTCCATTCTCCATTGAACATGCTGAACACAGACAATACTACAATAGCAAATGCAAACTGCACTTCTCTTCTGAAATTCAAGATAGGAATTCAACTTACTGCAAATTGTATCTAACTTGAGCACATTCTTGCAGCTGCATAAGCAGGCTTTATGTTTTTGAGCTATTGCAGTGAATTGTCCACAAAGATCCATATCAATAGGCCATTTCAGTGCTGAGGGATTACTATACTTCCAGGAGTCTACTTTTGGTTGAAATTATTAATCCA
Organism: Hemitrygon akajei; assembly: GCF_048418815.1. Taxonomy (NCBI): domain Eukaryota; kingdom Metazoa; phylum Chordata; class Chondrichthyes; order Myliobatiformes; family Dasyatidae; genus Hemitrygon; species Hemitrygon akajei. The sequence continues at coordinate 53,038,657 of NC_133129.1, forward strand.
ATTATTAATCCACAGATGGACATCTAAGGGTTTCCAGTCCTAAATTGCACCAAAGAACATAGGTAAGTTGTAAGTTAATCATCCCCGCTCTAGGACATCAGTGAAGCACTTCCTTAATGCAGAGTCTGAGGCAATCATTTTCAGTTGCTTCAGCAATTAATAAAGTCAACAAGGTGATAGGTGAAACTGGGAGCAGAAAGGGGGCAGTGACATTTGCAATTCTCCAGTCGTCTGGCATCATGAAAGAGTCCAATGATTTCTGCAAGAACATTTCTAATGCCTCCACAATCTCTACTGCTACCTCTTTTAGAACCCTAAGGTGCAGTTCATCTGGGCCAGGTGACTTATATACCTTTAGGTCTTTCAGCTTTTTGAGCACCTTCTCCCTGGTAATAGTAACTGCACTCACTTCTCTTCCCTTACACCCTTCCACATCTGGGCATACTGCTAGTGTCTTCCACAGTGAAGACAAATGCAAATTAGTCATTTAGTTCATATATCACCTTGTATTTCTCTCTCCCCTCCCCCACCTTTTAAATCTACTCCCCATCTTTTCTCTCTAGTCCTGCCGAAGGGTCTTGGCCTGAAATTTTGATTGTATTTTTTTCCATAGATGCTGCCTGGCTTTTATTCCATAGATGAAGACAGAGGTGAAGTTAAGATGGCGCTAAATGGCGACTCCTTTACTTGCATCTTCGGAAACAGCTTTATTTCCATCTTAAATATCTTTATTTTTCCCTTGCAGGTTTCTCTTGAAGAACCTGACCTGGAGTTACACGCAGACTTTGGTTCTTTGAGGGAATGGGACCCATTCTCGGGGTTTCAGGACTGGCCCATATTCAGCACGCCAAGGCATCAGCCTGAGAGGCGGCCTAGTGTTCGGAAGCCTAAGATCTCGGGGCTCTGGAGACGGGCGGATCGAGGGTCGGTGTCACGGCAGGAGACATGTGTGTCGTCGGGGAGGCTGGAAAATCATTCTCTGTGGGCCCAAAGACGTGAGATCTTTGCGATCTTCAAGCAGAGCTCGTAAAAAGCAACAAAGTGGACTTTTTAACATCGTAAGCCAGCTGTTGTTATGTCTCCTGCTCGCTGTGAAAATGGGAGACACCTCCCTCTCCCTTATTAGGGAGAGAACCTGTGGGTTGCCGAATGCCAGATGAATTGTGATAGTCTTTGGGGTAACTGCAAGGTCTGTCCTATTACCTAGCTCACGCTTGTGCTTGGTAGTGGGTGCGCTTTTTGTTTTGCCGGTGGGGGGGAGGGGGGGATTGTTGCTCACCGCCACTTACTCACAGGAGGGGGGAGCTCAGGGGGGAACTTTGGGGTTCTCATGTCTGTCATTCAATCTTTGGGGCACTTCTCTATTTTTGTGGATGTTTTGCAAAGATAAAGCATTCCAGGATGTATATTGTATGCATTTCTCTGACATTACATTGAACCTTTGGTCTGTTAAGTTCCTTCAGCAATTTGTGTGTGTTGCTTGGATTTCCAGCACCTGCAGATTTTCTTTTGTTTGTGAGAAAATCCAAAAATCTGAGATGCAAAGAGATCTAATGATTAACTTGCAGTTAAAGGTGGTGGTCAGGAAGGCAAATGCAACGTTAACATTCATTTCAAGAGGTCTAGAACAGAAAAATAGGGATGTGATGCTGAGGCTTTATAAGGCATTGGTGAGGCCTCAAGTTAAGTATTTTGAACAGTTTTGGGCTTCTAATCTAAGAAAAGATGTGCTGGGATTGGAGAGCATTCAGAGAACGTTCTCAAGGATGATTCTGGGAATTAAAGGGTTATCATACGAGGAACATCTGATGGCTCTGAGTCTGTACTCCAATGGTGGGAGAGTTAAGGTCAAGAGGGCACAGCCTCAGGATAGCGAAGCATTCATTTAAAACAGAGATCCGGTGATTTTGTGGATTACCATAGGAGGTCCCTTCTCAGAACTGGAAAGGAAGAGGGAAGACACATGGATATAAAGATGGGGGGGGGGGGGGAGAAGGAAGAAGGATAGTTAGAAGGTAATAAATGTAGTCAGGTGGGTAGGAAAGGTAAAGAGCTGGAGAGGAAGGAATCTGATAGGAGAGGAGAATAGACCATAGGAAAAACGGATGGAGGAGGGGACCCAGTGGGAGCTGATAGGGAGGTGAGAAGAGGTAAGAGGCCAGAGTGGGGAATAGATGAAGAGGGGAGGGTGAGGGAAATATTTTTTGCCAGAAGGAGAATTGATATTCATGCCATCAAGTTGGAGATTACCCAGATGGAATATAAAGTATTGCTCCTCCACCCTGAGGGGTTTCAAAAGAGGAAGTCATGGACCAACATGTCTGAATGGGAATGGAAATTGGAATTAAAATGCTTGACCACTGGGAAGTTTCACTTTTGGAAGGTGGAGCAGAGGTGCTCAACAACATGGTCCCCCAATTTACAATGGGTCTCACAAGGGTAGAGGAGGCTGCATCAGAAGCACCGGTCACCGCAGATTCACAGGTGAGATGTTGCCTCACCTGGAAAGACTCTTTGGGGCCGTGAATGGAGGTGAGGGAGGGTGTGATTATGCAGGCATAGCTCACTGGCAACTTGCAAGGACAAATGTCCGGAGGGATGAAAGGACAAGGGAATCATGGAGGGACTGATCCCTGTGGAAAGCAGAGGAGGAGGGTGATAGGATTCCTTTGGAGATGGCTAAGTTGTGGAGAATGTTCTGTTGGATGCAGAGGCTCATAGGGTGGTAGGTGAGGACAAGAGGAACACTATCACTGTTAAGGCAGCAAGAGGATGGGGTGAGCACAGAAGAGATGCAGATGAGGGCAGCATCAATGGTGAAGTGATGGTAACCCTGTTCTTTGAAGACATCTCTGATTTCTGGAAAGGAAAGCAGCATCCTGGGAGCAGATGCAGTGGAGACGAAGGAATTAAGAAAAGGGAGAAGCATTTTAGTTAAGAAAAGGCAATAGCATTACATAATAGCATAAAATCCTCAGTGGTATAATTCTCCATGGAACTGTCGTCACCTTGTTCCAAATTTTACCACTTACCTACACAATAGAGGCAAATTACAGCAGGCAATTAACCTACCAACTTGCATGCCTTTAAGATGTGGGAGGGAGCTAGAACACTTGGAGGAAACCCTCATGATGACAAGCAGAAAACACAAGCTCCCCACGAGGTCAGGATTGAACTAGGGTCTCTGGTCTTAGGCTCAGTTGTTGTCCTGGACCTGGATAATGATTTTCCAAGTTTTCCATTGCCACTACCCCAAACTGTTGTAAAGATAATTTCCTGAAAATGATGTCTTACTTTCTTTTTCCTTGCCTTCCCTAAGAGTTTTGCAACATTTGATTCTTTCAAAACTGGAGAAGCCTGTTTAGAAACTAAAGAGCTTTGGAAGATCACAGACAATGAATTCATAATCTCCACAGCCACTTCTTTTAACACTCAGATTTAGTCCATGAGGTCCAAGGGATTTGTTGCTGTTAGGCTCATTGATTTACGCTGTACATTTCCATTAATTATTTCACCAACAACATTCTTAATAGATGCTTGTATTCTAATGCTGTAAAATATCCATGGAGATTGCAATGTACAATTAACCAATGTATAGGACACAAGAAATTCAAAATCATTCTCCTATTTCACAATCATACTTTGACTATCCAGTTTGCAGTGGACACTTTAGTTCTGAATTTGGGGCTTGGACACAATATTCAGCCTACCCCAATGCCCTTCAAATCATTGTGGAGTCTTCAATCAGTCTTCATTCAGGTTTGCTTGAAGAGATTGCTGTCCAGTTATCATCAACATGCCACCCATAGCACCAGGAGTCCCAACATTCTCGACCATTGTTATACTCAGATAAGGAGTGCCAGCTGTTCCATCCCTTGAACACATTTCAGGAAACTTGACCATCTCTCTTTCCTCCTTCCACCTGTATACATGCAGAGGCTAATGAGAAAGAGCCCAGAGATAAGCACAACAGGAAAATGGTCACAGGATACAGAGGAGCAGCCGTGGGATGGCTTCGAGTTGGTGCATTGGGCTGTGTTCAAGGACGCTTTGGAGGATCTAAAGGACTTTGTCAAGGTTATAATAGACTTTACATAAATAGTCAAGGATGAGTGCATCCCCGTGAAATCATTCAGAGCCTACACTCAGCCAGAAGCTCTGATTGAACCAACACACCCACAATCGGCTAAGGGCCAGATTAGTGGCGTTAACGTCTGGCAGACAAACAAGAAACAACAGATTCAGGCAGAACCTGGGAAAGCCATCTGACATGTGAAGTACAAATTCCAGGCCACAGAATCACTGAAAGGTGCTCGATAGCTGTGGCAGGGTTTGAACTCTGTCACCTCCTACAAAACAAGAGACATAGGTGACAAACAAGCAAAAATCTGCAGATGCCTGTAATCCAAGCAGCACACATAACATACCAGAGGAACTCAGTGGGCCAGGCAGCATCTATGGAAAAGAGTATAGTCAACATTTTGGGCCGAGACCCTTCATCAGGTCTGGAGAGAGAAAAAATGAGGAGTCAGAATTAGAAGGTGGGGGAGGGGAGGATGAAATATGAGGAGATAGGTGAAACTGGGAGTGGGGGAGGGGTGATACAAAGAGCTGGGAAATTGATTAGTGAAAGTGAAACAGGGCGAGAGTAGGGGGAAACTGATAGGAGAGGACAGGAGGCCAGGGAAGAAAGAAAAAGGGTAGGTAAGGAGAAAAGGTGAGAGAAGGTAAAGGGAATGGGGAATAGTGAAGGTGAGGGAATAAATATGTTTGAGAAGTCAATGTTTAAGCCATCAGGCTGGAGGATACCCAGACAGAATATAAGGTGTTGGTCCTACAACCTGTAGCACATGTTCCATTTGCAAGGATAAGTGCCAGGAGGGAGATCAGTCGGGAGGGATAAATGGACAAGGGAGTTGCATTGGGAGTGATCCTGCAGAAAAGATGTGCTTGGTGTGGCATCCCATTGGAGGTGGCGGAAGTTATGGCGAATTATGTGCTGGATGCAGAGGCTGGTGGGGTGGTAGGTGAGAACAAGTGGAGCCCTATCCCAGGTGGGGTGGCGAGAGGATGAAGTGAGGGTAGACATATTTGAAATGAAAGAGATAAGGTTGAGAGCAGCCTTGATGGTGGAGGAAAGGAAGCCCTTTTCTTCAAAGGAGGACATCTCCTTCGTTCTGGAATGAAAAGCCTCATCCTGAGAGCAGGTGTGGCAGAGACGGAGGTATTGAGAGAAGAGGATGGCATTTTTTCAAGTAACAGGGTAGGTCTGAAAGCCAGTGGCTTTATAATAGACATCAGTAGATAAACTGTCTCCAAAGATAGAGACAGAGAGATTGAGAAAGGGGAGTGAGGTATTGGAAATGGACAAGGTAAATTTGAGGATTGGGTGGAAGTAGAAAGCAGAGTTAATGAAGTCACCAAGCTCCATGTGGGTGCAGGAAGCAGCACCAATGCAATTGTCAATGTAGCATTGGAGAAGTTGGGGAGTGACACCAGTGTAGGTTTCGAACATGGAATGTTCCTCTTAGCTGACATTGGTAACAACAAGGTTTTACTCCCTGTTCAGCTCAGTGCCTTTTGTGCTTTGACTATAAAAATATCATGGCAAATTTATGAACTTCCACAACCCCCAATGACCCTGTGATTCCAGTCTCTGAGGCTGACATCAGAGCATTCTTCAGGAGGATGAACCCATGGAAAGCATCCAGCCCAGATGGAATAGCTGGCCTAGTAAATGGATGGAGTGGTCACTGATATGTTTAACTTCTTGCTTCAGCAGTCTGACGAACCCATCTGCTTCATGCAGGTTTTAATCATACCAACGCCCAAGAAGAATGTGGTGACCTACCTCAATGACTATTGTCCAGTAGTGCTTACATCCACTTTGAGAGGCCGGTGATGAAACGTTACAGCTCCTGCCTGAGGAGAAACTTGGAACTGCTCCAATTTGCCTACCATTACAGGTCAACAGAAGCCATTTCATCGGCTCTTCACTTTACCCTGGAACAACTAGACTGTGAAGATGCATACAGAAGGATGCTTACCAAGGCTTAGCTTTCAATACTATCATCCCCTCAAATCTAATCAATAAGCTCCAAGATCTAGGCCTCAAAATGGCACAGCTCCAATGCCATATTTAAGTCTGCTGATGACACCATTATTATTGGCCTAATCAAAAGTGGTGACAAGTCAGCATATCGGAGGGAGATTGAAAATCTGGCTGAGTAGTGCCACAACAACAACCTCTTACTCAATGACAGCAAGACCAAGGAGCTAATTATTGACTATAGGAAAAGGAAACCAGAGGTCATTGGGGGAATCAGAGGTGGAGAGGGTCAGTAACTGAATTCCTTAGTATCATTTCACTTGTCCTAGGTCCAGCACATTACAAAGAACTCAAAGCAGCACCTCTAATTTCTGAGAAGTTTGCAAAGATTCATCATGTCATTCTAAAACTTTGATAGGCTTCTATAGATGTGTGGTGGAGAGGATATTGACTGGTTATATCACAACCTGGAATTGAAACACCAATGCCCTTGAATAGAAAAGTAGCGGATACAGCCAAACCCATCACGGGTAAAGCCCTCCCTACCACTGAGCATATATACATGGAGCGCTGCTATATTGAAGCAACATCTGTCATCAAGGACCCCCACCATCCATGCCATACTTTCTTCTCCCTGGTGCCATCAGGAAGGAGGTACAGGAGCCTTGGGACGCAGAACCACCAGGTTTAGGAACAATTATTACCTCTCAACCATCAAGCCCTTGAACAGTGAGGATAACTTCACTCAACTTCACTCATCCCAAAGATGAACTGTTCCCACAAGCTATGGACACACTTTCAAGGACGCTTCATCTCATATTCTCGATATTTATTGCTTATTTATTATTATTATTTTGAAGATACTATGAATGCTTGTAAGAAAATGAATCACAGGTTCGTATATGGTGATATATCTGCACTTTGATAATAAATTTAGTTTGAACTTTGATTGGTACAACATAAGATGGCTCCTAATACTGAAGATCTAGCAATATATTTTCAAGAGATGTTCATTTTCTGGGCATTTGTACACATTGATTTTCTCATGTGCAATAAAACACCTTTGTTTTTGATAGAGGGAAATGAGGGGAAATATCTTCTCTCTACTTAGCTCAAGAAGCCAAAATGCTTCAAGATGGCTCCAGTGAAGAACATGACCAATGGTAATGTCCTTTTATTTCTTCTTTTAAGTATGATTCTACTACAAATGGAAACTGTAATTAATATTTTGATGGTGTGATTTTGGACTGATTGAGTGATCTGGCACTTTACTATTTCTGAGAGACTTCGGTGAGGTTTGGAGCGGAGTGTGTGGCCTGAGGCCTGGAGTTGGGGCATGAGCCCATGAGTGACTCCAGTGCTTCTCTTCGATTGAGGCATAGAGGGTGCAAACCCATGATTGACTCCATTGCTTTTTGCCGATTGAGGTGTGAGCAAGTTTGAAGTTGATGAGGATGAGAAGGGAGGACAGGCAGATGTTCGAAAGCATCTATCTGTGTTTGATCGGTCTTCCTCTCCCTCTCGCTAGCTGTTGTTGTAGGAAAGTGCAAGAGTCTTAGGATCCACATTGCAAGAATTGATCGGAGAGGGTCTGGACTTGTTTTGGGGGACTTCGGGGTTTATGTTGCATGTGTTCCTGAATTCTGGTTACTCCTGTTATTGCTGTTGTTGAGCAGTTTGATCAGGCCGATCAATGTGGTCTGGGGTGCTTCAGCGAAGAATGCTTTACCCTGCAGTGGGGTAACGGTGAACTGAACTGAACTGAATACTACTGGACTCCTGGTTTGATGTTTGATATTCTATGTGTTGACTGCTTGCTTTTTGCCATTTGCACTATTTGTTAATTCATCACATGTTGGGTGTTTGATGTTTTCTTGAACAGGTTCCATGGTGTTTATTTGTTTTGAGGCTGCCTGTGGGAATATGAATCTCAGAGTCATATTCTGCATACATACTTTGGTAATAAATGTGCTTTGAATCTTATAAGCCTTCCAGGTTTGCAATAAAGTGGAAGTGGGAGAAGATTGTCCATAGGGCTGATGATAAAAAGACATGGATGTGATATATTGTAAGACTCTCACCATTGGAATTCCTTCCTTCTGTGAAGATGAAATCTAACTACCACCAGTGAAATCTAGAAAAACAACTTGGAGACTTATAATTACAGTTGTGTCCACCATTGGATCTAAAGTTGGCAGGATTACTGCAGATTTCACCAAGTGTTAACATAAGTTTCATTCTCAAGTCCCACTTCCCACTCACCCAATCAATCCATCTCATTGTTGTTCATTTTCGCACCTTGTGCCGCATCAGACGGCATTTTTTTGCTGTTCCTCAGCACTTGTCTGTTTTTTTATAAGGCTAACTTGCTAGCTTGACACTTGACCCAGCACAGACAGAAACATAAGAACATAAGAAATAGAAGCAGAAGTAGGTCATCTGGCCCATTGAGCCTGCTCCGCCATTCAAATAAGATCATGGGTGATCTGGCCGTGGACTCACCTCCACTTACCTGCCTTTTTCCCATAACTCTTAATTCCCCTACAATGCAAGAATCTATCCAACCTTGTCTTAAATATATTTACTGAGGTAGCCTCCACTGCTTCATTGGGCAGAGAATTCCACAAGTTCACAACTCTCTGTGAAAAGCAGTTTCTCCTCATCTCCATCCTAATTCTACTCCCCGAATCTTGAGGCTATGTCTCCTAGTTCTAGTCTCACCTACCAGTGGAAACAACTTTCTTGTGTCTATCTATTCCTTTCATAATTTTATATGTTTCTATAAGATCTCCTCTCATTCTTCTGAATTCCAATGAGTACAGTCCCAGGCAACTCAATCTCTCCTCATAGTCTAAACTGCTCATCTCTGGAATCAACCTGATGAACCTCCTCTTCACAGCCTCCAAAGCCAGTATACCCCTCTTCAAATAAGGAGACCAGAACTGCATGCAGTACTCCAGGTGCAGCCTCACCAGTACCCTGTTGCAGCATAATCTCCCTGCTCTTAAATTCAATCCATCCAGCAATGAAGGCCAACATTCCATTTGCCTTCTTGATAGCCTGCTGCACCTGCAAACCAACCTTTTGTGATCAAGCACAAGCACTCCTTAGTCCCTCTGCACAGCAGCATGCTCCATTTTTTTACCATTTAAATAATAATCTGCTCTTTCATTTTTCCTTCCAAAGTGGATGACCTCGCACTTACCAACATTGTACTCCATCTGCCAGACCGTTGCCCACTCACTTAACCTATCTATATCTCTCTGCAGACTCTCTGTATCTTCTGCACAATTTGCTTTTCCACTCAATTTAGTATCATCAACAAACTTAGATGCACTACACTCAGTCCCCTCTTCCAGAATGTTAATGTATATCATGAACTGTTGCAGGCCCAGCACTGACCCCTACGGCATTCTGCTCACCACTGATTGCCAACCAGAGTAATACCCATGTATCCCAATTCACTGCTTTCTATTAGCTAATCCTCTATCAATGCTAATACATCACCCCCAACTCTATACATTCTTATCTTATGGATAAGCCATTTATGTGGCACCTTGTCGAACGCATTCTGGAAATCCAAGTAAATAATGTCCATCTGTTCCCCTCTATCCACTGTGCTCATTATATCTTCAAAGAACTCCAGTAAGTTTGTCAAACAGGACCTGCCTTTGCTGTATCCATGCTCCATCTGCCTGATGGATTCATTTCATTTCAGATGCCTCACTATTTCTTCTTCAATGATAGCTTCAAGCATTTTCCCAATTACAGATGTTAAAATAATGGGCCTACAGTTACCTGCCTTTTTCTACATCCTTTTTGGAACAGTGGTGTGACATTTGCCATCTTCCAATCCACCAGGACCTGCCCAGAGTCTAGAGTTTTGGTAAATCATCACCAAAGCCTCTACTATAACTTCTGCCATTTCTTTCTGTACCTTGGGATGCATTCAATCAGGACCAGGGGATTTATCTTTTTTCAGGCCCACGGGTTTGCTCAACACTACCTCTTTAGTGATAGCTATTGTATCGAGGTCCTCATCTCCCATTGCATCCATAACATCTCTCTTTAGCATATTAGATGTGTTCTCCACCGTGAAGACTGACACAACATTATCATTCAAAGCTTTGGCCATTTCCTCGTTACCACCTATCAATTACCCTTCTCGTCCTCCAAGGGACCAACATTCACTTTCACCACCCTTTGCTGCTTTATATAACTAAAAAAAAAAATTACTATCCATTTTTATATACTGTGCTACTTTATTTTCATAATCTAGCTCCCCTTTCTTTATTACTCACTTAGTGGTACTTTGTTGCTTTTTAAAGCTTTCCCAGTCTTCCAGTTTCCCACTACTTTTGGCAACTTTGTATGCACAAGCTTTTAGTTTGATGCCTTCTTTTATTTCCTTAGCTATCCAGGGCTGGCTCTCCCCACCCTTACAGTCCTTGCTTTTAACTGGAATATACCTTTGTTGAACAGCATGAAAAATCTCTTTGAAAGTCTTCCACTGTTCCTCAACTGTCCCACCATATAACCTGTGTTCCCAGTCTACACCAGACAAATCCTCCCTCATCGCATTGTAGTCTTCATTGTTTAGGCATAAACATTGGTTTTAGATTGAACAATTGTACCCTCCATTGGTATGAAGAATTCAGTCATACTGTGATTATTCTTTGCAAGAGGATCCCTAACTACAAGATCACTAATTTTACCTGTTTCATTGCAGAGGACCAGATCTAAGATAGCACGTTCCCTTGTAGGTTCAGTAACATGCCATCATGGATGCATTCTCTGAAATCCTCCTCAAGACTTGAAAGCGCAAAAAAGCGTGCAAGGGGCTGGTCAGATTCGAAAATATGACCATTCACTTCACAGACGAGAGCTGCTGTCACTACGCCACGAGCCGGGATGGTCTCTCTGATTTCCAATCTGCAAGTGGTGTTTGCTTGCCGTCTCCCTGCACCATGGCTCTAATCTAGAGTATAATTCAGTCTGGTTTATAGGAACCCGACATTGAGCAGGTGGTGGTGTCAAGCAAAGGAAAAGGAATAATAAAGAGTACACTATAGATCAGTGTCACCAGTAGCTAAGGTGCCCACTTCAGCTGCTGTGAAGGGTTTCATTGCCCAAGTTACTACCCAAATAACTTTTTTTGTTTAGACTTGCAAATTTAACTTTATTTTAATTATCATTTATTGGCCTTTCATTTTAGTTTGTAGCCCAAAACTCATAGTTAAATCATTCACATGAATATTGATTCGAGGTCAATGTAAAGAGGGACTCCTTAGGAAGGAATTGTTCTCTCTTGCTCATGTCATAACACCAGAGAACCATGAGCCTCAGCACCTGTAACCCACACTAATCTTTGACCCACAGGGTGCTTTGTTCACATTGTATTCAGCTCATTGAGCACTACTGCACAGAAACAGGTCCTTTGGCCTATTCAGTCTATGCAGCCTGCTATTCTGCTTAGACCCACCTCTGTGCACCCATACCACAGCCCTCCATGCCCTTCTCATCAATATGTCTATCTGCACTTCTCTTGAATGTTACATGAATTTGTATCTACATCTTCTACTGGCAGTTCATTCCTCACTCATACCACCCCCAAGGGAGGAGATCCAACCTTTTGAGTTGAATTGACTTTATTTCTTACATCCTTCACATACATGAGGAGTAAAAATCTTTTCGTTATGTCTCTGTCAAAATATGCAATGTGGAATCATCGTAATTTATAATAAATAGAACAATCAATGTAACATAGAAATACACTCAAATCAGCATGAGTTAATCAATCTGATGGCCTGGTGGAAGAAGCTGACCCAGAGCCTGTCGATTGAGATTGGAGTGACTCGGATCCCCAATGAGCTTTCAGGCCCTTTTTACACACCTGTCTTTGTAAATGTCCTGAATAATGGGAAGTTCACAACTACAGATGTGGTGGGCTGTCCACACCACTCTCTGCAGAATCCTGCGATTCAGGAAGGTACAGTTCCCATACCAGGCAGTGATGCAGCCAGTCAGGATGCTCTCAATTATGCCCCTGTAGAAATTTTTTAGGATTTGGGGGCCCATACCAAACTTCCTCAAGCATTTGAGGTGAAAGGGGCACTTCTGTGCCTTTTTCACCAGATAGCTGGTATGTACAGACCACATAAGGTCCTTGTTAATGTGGATGCCAAGGAACTTAAAGCTGTTTACGCTCTCAACACCAGATCCATTGATGTCAATAGGGGTTAGCCCATCTCCATTCCTCTTGTAATCCACAAATAGCTCCTTTGTTTTTGTGGCATTGAGGAAGAGTTTGTTTTCTTGACACTACTGAGTCAGAGAGATGACTTCTTCCCTCATTATTGTTTAAGATTAGGCCAATCAATGTAGTGTAGTCGGCAAATTTAATTAGCAGATTAGAGCTGTTGGTGGTGACACAGTCATGGGTATACAGGGAATAAAGGAGGGGACTTAGCTCACAGCCCTGAGGGGCTCCTGTGTTGAGAATCAGAGGGGTGGAGGTGAGGGAGCCCACTCTTATACCTGCCAGCAATCTGACTGTAGTCCAGGATTCAGCTGCACAAGGCAGAGTCAAGGCCGAAGGCTCTGAGCTTTTATTAGAGCCTGGATAGAACTATGGTGTTGAATGCTGAAGTGTGGTCCAAGAACAGCATTCTCACATAATTATCCTTCTTCTCCAAGTGTGTAGGGACGGTATGTAGAGCTGTGGCTACGGTGTCATCCGTCAATTGGTGTTGGTAGGTGAATTGTAGGGGGTCCAGTGTGGGTGGTAGCAAGCTGCGGATGTAATCCTTGAGCAGCCTCTCAAAGCATTTGCTTATTATTGAGGTGAGTGCGACAGGACACCAGTCACTTAGGCATATTACCTTGGTCTTTTTAGGTACAGGGACAATGGTGGATAATTTGAAGCAGGAGGGCACTCTACACTGGAGAGGAAGAGATTAAAAATGTCAGTAAACACACCTGCCAGCTGTGCTATGCACATCCTAAGCACTCGCCCTGGGATGCCATCTGGTCCCGCAGCCTTGTGGCTGTCCACTCTTTGGAAACATCTGTGTACCTCAGCCTCAGAGATGACCAGGTTGCAGGTTGCAGCAGTGGCTTTCCTCAGAGGCTCAGAGTTATCATTATCGAACCGAGTGTAAAAGCGATTGAGCTCAACTGGGAGAGGCCACGATGCTGGCGACACCGGTACATTTGGCTTTGAAGTCTGCGATGGTATGCAACCCTTACCACAAGTCATGTGTGCTATTCGTTTTGAATCTTGACTCAATCTTCTCCCTGTATTGTTTGCGCAGATCTTAGCTGCTTTTTTTGAGCACCAGCCCATTGCCGGCAACGTAAGCTCTATGTCGCACGGTAAGTGCTGCTCACACAGAACTATTGATCCAGGGTTTCTGGTTCGGGAAGACCCTGACCGACTTTTGGGGGACAACATCGTCAATGCACTTCTGTATGAAGCTTGTGACTCCATCCGTGAACTCGGAGACATCCTCATCATGGAAGAAGTTCCAGTTGACATCATCAAAGAAGTCCTGCAGCATGGAGGCTGATTGGCTGGACCAACAGTGGATGGTTTTAACTATGGTCGCCTCTTGTTTCAGATTCTGCCTGTATGTCGCAAAAGCAGAATCGAAGAGTGGTTTGATTTCCCAAAAGCTGGGCGAAGGAGAGCTTTGTAAGGATAGTAGAAGGAAATGCAGCAGTGGTCAAGTGTCTTATCTCCATGAGTGCTCACCTGGATGTGTTGACAAAAATTTGGAGAGACTTTCATCAGCGACACTCGATTAAATTCACTGGTGACGATGAAGGCAGCCTCTGGGTGTGCAGTCTCCAGCGTGTTGATGGTCTTGTACAGTTCCTTCAGAGCCAGGTCAGTATCAGCCTGCGGCAGAATGTACACTGCTGTGATGATAACAGCCGTGAACTCCCTAGGCGCCAGTAGGGTCTGGGGAACAAAACAATTTGAGAGCATACACATTCTGGGGGTCACATCAAGCATTATTGACCATGAACCATCACCCTCCTGCTTTACTCTTCCCAGAGTGGTTTTTTGACCTGTCCACCTGGAACAGGGAGAATCCAGAGGGCTCAATGGCATCATCTGGTATTTCCTCTGTCAGCCAGGTTTCCACGAAGCACAAAACATTGCATTTCTTTGTTTCGCACTGACAGGAGATTCTGGCTCTCAGTTCGCACAGCTTGTTGTCCGGGGACTGATTGTTAGCCAGGAGTATACTGGGGCTGATTTGCACACCACCAGGATGCCGGCCCTTCTCCCACACCTTGGCACTTCTTCCGAGGTAGTGGTGGCATAAGAGATGAGTCTCCCGTGGATCGCACAAGCAGGGGATCCCAGTGTAGGAAAGACGGCACATAGTGGGTAAATACCATCTTTCCGATGTTCAGAAGGGTCAAACTATCGTATCTGATGTGACTATCAGCTGCTTAAACAGAACATGCTAAGAAGATTGTAGAAGTTAGTAGTATAATATAGATTTGGAATGGAGCTCGCAACACCATGCCATGGAACCTTACCGCTAACCAAGGGGTCCGTGGACCCCACTTTGAGAGCCTCTGCTGTAAGGGAAGTAGTTCATCCTCAGATTCCTCTTAAATATTTCTCCTTTCATCCTAAATATATGACCTCCCAGGATATAGGATCTCTCAGTGGCCACACATTTTAATTCCACGTCCCATTCCCATTCTGATATGTCTATCCATGGCCTCCTCTACTGTCAAGATGAAGCCACACTCAGGTTGGAGGAACAACACCTTATATTCCTGATGGCATGAACCTTGACTTCTCTAACTTCCATTAATGCCCCCCTCCTCTTCTTACCCCATCCTTTATCCAAAGTAATGTTGGCCTAGATGATACTATAGAATTGAGGAGGAGGTGGGATCAGTGACATTTGAGTAATAACATTTGACATTTGAGTTCAAAGGAGAATGTTGGAACAAGGTTTTTTTTTTACACAGTGTGTGGTGGGTGCTTGAAATTCACTGCCAAGGGTGGCAGTAGAGAAGGATTCAAAGCACATTAAAATTTTGAAGGATGTATAAATTATACACCTTGAGATTTGTAAGCTTACAGGCAGCGAAAACCAAGAAACCCAAAGAACCCAATTTAAGAAAAAAGACAGAAACCACTGCGCAGTGAAAAAGAGAAATAACACGGGACATGCAAACAATAGAAGCAAGTGACAGCATTCCGAACCAGATTGAGTCCTTAGATCTGTTTCCTGGAGCAGCCAGAGTAGGCCCAGGCCACAGTCTCTGTTCATTAATAGGGCAAAATGCTGCAAAACTCACAGAGAGGAAGCACAGCAGCTGGTGCAGCTCACAGCCTCAGCACCAAGGAGAGAGGAATGAACAACATGGCAGAGTGAACGAAATGAGCCCAGCCCTCGCCTCCAGTCCCGACACTCAGGCTTTCCAGTCTATCTGGACTGACATTTAAAGCACTGGGTAGTGCCTCGCTCTAGGACCCAGACCCTGGTGCAGTGATATGCTTGGGCCCAGCCCGAAGCTGCTTTCAACCTCACCGAAACGGCTGGGTGCTTGGAGCGATCAAACCTCGCACCCAGGTTAGGTGGATGGGCGTTGAAACTCCTCCACATCGACCGCTCTGCACATTCCAGATGCATCTCCAACAGCGATATCAACTCTGTCTTGAATATATTGCACTTCAGCTTTGCGATGCACCTGCACGACCCACCCTTCGAATCAGCTTCACCTCTGTTCACCTCTTCATTGTTTGCCATGATAGTTTACCACAATTTTCTTCAAGAAAGGTGATGTTATTAGTTGCATTTCTTGAATAGAAGCATCCAAGGGGCTCTTAGATAAGTGCATGCATGTGCGGAGATTGGAGGGATTTGGACCATCTGAAAGCAGATGGGATTCAGTATCATTGACATATTTAGTTAAGCACAGCATCCTGGATCAAAGGGCCTGTTCTAATGCTGAACTGTTCTGTGTCAGATTCAGATTTAGATTTATTTATCAAATGTACGTTGAAACTAACAGTGAAATGTGTCATTGGCATTAACAACCAAAACAGCTAAGGATGTGCTGGGGCAGTCCACAAGTGTTGCCACACATTCCTACCACCAACATAGCCTGCCTACAATGCTTGGCAGAGAAACACAGAACACAGCAAAACAGTACACACTCCAACAAGCAACAAAACAACAGCTAAAAGACAAGCCCATTTCCTGCCTCACACCCACTCCCACACATGATCAAACCTCCAACTCCAGGACAGGCCTCCAGACTCTAGTCTCTAACAAAGACTGCAGCTAAGCTTCATCTTGACTGGATGCTATGCTCTAAGTGCTATGCTCAACGCTCTTCTGAGGTTAGATGTGATGCACCATCAATAACTCTCTCTGGGATGTGAAGGCGAGATATCGGCTTTTATTGACTGGAAGAAAGAACAAGCAGTAGTTGACCACCATACTACATCCTGGAGACTGAGGGCCGGGCTCAGGCCTCAATCGCCTTTATACCGGGGTCTGTGGGAGGAGCCACAGTCAGTGGGAGGGGCCACAGGAGCAGTCAGCAGGGGGCGTGTCCAGACAGGTATATGTAGTTCACCACAAGATGCAAGACCTCATTTGATTGCTTTCAATACTTCCAAATGTGTAGCTAATTAGTTTGAAATGTTGCAGTGGCTGGGCAGGGTAGTCTATGCTGAGGAAGTAGAACAAATTGCCAGAGGAAGTGGAAAGGTGCCTAAAATGAAAGTGTTTCGAAGACATTTGTAAAAGATCATTGAAGGGAAAGGTTTCAAAGGATATTATCCAAATGCAGGTAAATTGGACTAGCTCAGGAAGGTGAGTTGGTCGGCATGGAAAGTAGGCCGAAAGGCCTGTTTTCATGCTATATAACTCCATGCCTCTATGACATTAACAGGTGTATTGATAATCTATGTTCTGCTTTTCATCTAAAATTAAGCAGGCACCAACATGGCTCGTGCACAATCACCAATTCCAGTTTCATATACTTTATAGCCTTTTCCTAATGAAAATGCAATACATTAGTGAAAGGTATGACAGACAGTCGTCTAAAGATTAATATAATTATGCTGAGAGTTATTCACTTTATCTCTCAGTGTCAGGATCACATGAAGTAAGAGGTGTTTAGGTTACTAATATGGGTGGTTCTCTAGTTCTATTTTCTGTTCTAATAGTGGTGTTCATGTGTTGCAATTCAGCAAAGAAGAGTGATTAAAATAACAACTTTAAATAGACATGCTGACCTGAAAATCCAGAACAAATCAAGCAGGGCAAGAAATCACAGTGAAAATTTAATTATTTTTAATAATCGAGACTGAAAATGTGACATACAATAAACCGGAATGAAGAAACCTCAAATTCATCCAAGCAGTTTACCCTTCTAGTGGCATTGCATTTCTGAGAGAATGGCTTTGCCTCCTGAAAGCACCAAAACAACAAATTCACATTTGAAAACGCTGTGCAAGGAAGTGAAATATAAAGCAAGCAATTACTGCTCTTTCATTGAAACCAGCACGGAGATTGTGCCACTAACTGAAGCAAATGAGCAGGCAATCCTTTGTTATTTATGAAATGATAAAGAGATATGAGATGGTTAGGAAGAATTCATCATGCAGAGTGGAAGACTTGGCATTGTTCAATAAAGTTATTAAATTTAGATTTCACATAAATAAGTAATTTTCACAATGTATTATTCAAATATTAGGTCAGAAAGAGTAACAGGTTATTGAGAATAAATATGACTTATTTATGGTAATTTAATCAATGCCAATGTATTCTCTGTCTTGCTGGATTAAAAGGATCTTGTAAATATTTTTGAAGAGGTAAGAGAATGTGGAGAATGGAACTGTCATAGATGTAACATATCTAGAATTTTAAAGAGACTTTGAAAAGAACACCACAATGAATTAACAAATAAGACAAACAGCAGAATTAATTAAAATCAGAAAATGCTGGGAAATACCTCCTATCCCGGACATTCATTCTTCTATCCCCTCCCATCTGGCAGAAGCCTCAAAAGTCTGAAAGCACATACCAACAGGCTCAAGGTCAGCTTCTATGCTGCTGTTATAAAATTATTAAATGGACCTCTTGTACAATAATATGGATTCCTGACATCATAATTTACCTGATCATGATGTTGCATGTTATTACTTGTCTGCATCGAACTTCCTCTGTAACTATCACAGTGTATCTGTGTTTTGTTATTTCTGTTCCTTGCACTACCTTGATGTAATGATGTGATAAATGATCTGTCCAGATGGCAGGTAAAACAAGGTTTTTCAATATACACCAGTACATGTGACATTAATAAACCAAGTTATTAACTTATATTCAAATCTGATCAAAGTTCTGTAAGCTTACACATTACTTTTTCTCTCTCTACAGATGTTGCCTGAATTTTCCCCTGCATTTTCTGTTTCTCAGCATCTGACAGTTGATTTGATTCTTACCAGAATGAATTGCTCGCTGGCTTTCAGATGGGAAGCAAAATAGGACAATGCAGCGCAGCAATTTACTGTGGCAGACTTAGGTTGGACTGTCCTACAAGGATTGGTTACTGAGATCATTGCTGTCACAATTACATTCAGGAATTAAAAATACATTTTCTAAGTTTGTTGATGGTGTCAAATTGTGAAGGAGAGATAATTGTCAGATCAAGTTTAACAGTATAGTAGGTGATAGTATGGGATGTTAACTTTCCACATATAGACTGGGACTCACATACTGTCAAAGAGATGAATGGGATAGAGTTTGTCAAATGTGTTCAGGGAAGTTTCTCAACTAGAAGGACTGTGAAACTAGACCTTCCATTCGAGAGAAACATTGAAATGGTGCCATAAAAAAGCATCAACAATCCTCACCAGCCATGTCACGCTCCGTTCTCGCTGCTGCCATCAGGTAGAAGGTACAGGTGCCTCAGGACTCACACCACCATGTTCAAGAGCAGTTACTACCCCTCAACCATCAGGCCGTTGAACAAAAGGAGTTAACTAGACTCATTTAAGGACTCTTTTATCTTGTTATTTCATGCTCATTATTTATTGCTATTTATTTATTATCTGCATTTGCACAGTTTGTTTACAGTTTACAGATCCTGTTTACAGTTACTGTTCCACAGATTTGCTAAGTATGCCCTCAGAAAAAGAATCTCAGAGTTGTATGTGGTGACATGTGTACTTTGATAATAATTTTCACTTTGACTTGACATTGACCTTAAGGGATTAAGACAGGGTAGGTGACAGAAGTGTGTGTAGGGTAAGACTTTGCAGCTAGTTATCATAATGCCATTAGTTTCAAGGTAATTAAGGAAAAGGATAGGTCTGGTCAGGTGAGATTCTAAATTGGAGAGAGGCCGATTTTGATGGAATCAGAAAGGGTCTGACAAATGTGGATGGGATGGACTGTTTTCTGCAAAGGTTAACTTGGTAAATGTGAAGCCTTCAAGAGTGAAATTTTGAGAGTACAGAGATTGTATGTTCCTGTCAGAATAAAATGCAAGCATAACAGGCTTAGGGAACAATAATTTTCAAGGGATGTTGAGGCCCTGGTTAAGAAAAGAAGAAGGTGCATTACATGTATAGGCAGGCAGGAACAACTGAGGCACTTGAGGAGGATAAGAAATGCAAGAGAGCACTTAAAAAGAAAATCATGAGGGTTAAAAGAAGACATGAGGTTGCTCTATCAAACAAGGTGATGGAGAATCCGAAGGGCTTCTACAGATATGTTAAGAGCAAAAGGATAGCAAGGGGCAAAGCAGGTCCTCTGGCATATCAGAGTGGTCATCTAAGTCTGCAGCCAAAAGAGATGGTGGAGATCCTAAATGGATTTTTTGCATCTGCATTTACTCGCGAGATGGAAACTGTGTTTATAGATGTGATGCAATGCAGCAACAAGTTCATGGACCCTGTATGGATTACAGAGGAGCAGATGTTTGCTTTCTTGAGGCAAATTATGGCGGATAAGACCCTAGGGCCTGATAATGTGTCCCTTGGATCCTGTGGGAGAATTTGCAGGAGTCGTAGCAGAGACATTTAAAACGTCCTTAGCCACAGATGAGGTGCCACAGGATTGGAGGATAACTAACATTGTTCTGTTGTTTAAGAAAAGCTCTAACAAAAAGCCAGGGAATTATAGGCCAGTGAGTCTGACATCAGTTGTGGGAAAGTTATTAGAAGGTATTAGAAGATATATAAGTATTTGGATAGACAGGGACTGATAACCAATCTTATGGAGTTTTTCCAAGGAATTTAACAGTGAAGTTGATGAAGGACAGGCAGTGGAAATTGTCTACATGGAGTTTAGTAAAGCCTTTCATAAGGTCCTACATGGGTGGTTGGTCAAGAAGGCTCAGTCACTCGGCATTCAAGGTGAGTTAGTAAATTGGATTAGACATTGGCTTGGTGAAAGAAGCCAGGGAGTGGTTGTAGATGGTTGCATTTCTGACTAGAGGCCTGTGACTAGTGGCGTGCCATAGAGATTGGTGCTGGGTCTGTTGTTGCTTGTTACCTATATCAAGGATCTGGATGATAATGTGGCAAACTGGATCATCAAATTAGTGGATGACACCAAGATTGGGGTGTAGTGGACACCGAGGAAGTCTATCAAAGCTTGCAGTGGGATCTGGACCCACTGATGAAATGGTCTGAAAAATGTCAGATGCAATTTAATGCAGACAAATGTGAGATGTTGCACTTTGGGAGGAGCAAACAGGATAGGTCTTCACAGTGAGCAGTAGGGCACCGAGGAATGCAGTAGAATAGAGGGATCTGGGAATACAGATCCATAATTCATTGAAAGTGGTGCCACAAGTAGATAGGCTTGTGGTACACCGGCCTTCATAAATCAATGTATGAGTATAGGAGTTGTGATGTTATATTGAAATTGTGTAAGACATTGGTGAGGACTAATTTAGAGTAATGTGTTGCAGTTTTGATCACCAACCTACAGGAAAGATGTAAAAAGATGAAGTCAAAAGAGTGCACAGAAAATTTACAAAGACGTTGCCAGTACTTCAAGACCTGGGTTATAGAGAATGTCTGAATAAGTTAGGGTTTCATTCCTTAGAACATAGAAGATTAAGGGGAGATTGGATAAAGGTATACAAAATCTTGAGGGGTATAGAAATGGTAAATGCAAGCAGGCTTTTTTCCACTGAGGTTAGGTGATACTAGAATGATATGCCATGGGTTAAGAGAGAGAGGTGAAATGTTTAAGGGAAACATGAGGGGGAACTTCTTCCCCAGATGGTGGTGAGAGTGTGGAATGAGCTACCAGCGCAAGTGGTGGATGTGGGGTCAATTTCAACATTTAAGAGAAATTTCGGTTGATAGATGGATGTATGGGAGGAATACTGAAGGTTATGGTCTGGTTATGAGTCGATGAGACTAGGCAAATTAATGGTTCGGCATGGATGAGATGGGCCATAGGGCCTGTTTCTGTGCTGTGGTGTTCTATCACTCTGTGAATCTATGACTCAACACAGGTGAATGTGATGCCATGGTCTTTATAAGAATGGATAAGGAAGTTACCATTGCTTAGAAGTACAAACCCAAGTGATCTAAAGAATACAAATACACCAGTTACTAACAGTATCACAACAGATTAGCAAAGCTATTCAAAAAAAATAAAAACAGCATGATATATTTATAAAGAATAGAATTGAAAAGCACAGAATTTTACTAACCCGATATCAAATCTAAGCAAGCTGATACTCGTAGTACTGTAATTCAGATTCAGTTTTAGATTAGTTTATTGTTATATGTAGCAGGGTGCAATGAAATTCCTTGCTCCCAAGAAGATCACAGAATAAACAGTGTACTTGGTAATAATAAATACAACAATAAATATGCAATGAACTCTAAAAGTACAATGGTGCAAAGACTGTAGAGCAATCTGAAGTATTGCAAAAAGGAAAATGCTAAAGTGGAATAATAGAATAACCGAGAGTGGGAGAGGTAAGAGTTTGAGAATGTGGCAGCAACACTAGGAAGGGTGTGTGAGAGAGGTGATCGGTTCAGGAGTTGGATAGCCATGAGAAGGAAGCTGTTCTTGAGTCTGAATATCCTGAATTTAAAACTCCTGTATCACTTTGGCAGTGAAACATGCTGTGGAAATCCAGAGTGTGGAGGGAATACTGGGAGAAGGCCTGCAGGAAAGCTGACTTCTGCCCGCCACTTCTCTTTCTTTGTATACTTCCCATTATTTCAACTTTCCTTCACCCTTCTCCTGTCAATCCTGCAAACCCAGAAATATTGAGAGCAGGAATATACTACAAAGCCTCGAAGTCTGTCCCTCATGACCTGATTCTGATTTTGATTCCATTCAATAAGATTACCACTGATCTGACAATAATCTCATCTCTGGGTTCCCCATGGGCCACAGTTATCTTTCACTCTTTGATTTTTAAGAATATATTTACCTTTGCTTAAAAATATTCAAAGACTTGACTCCACCATACACGAATACTACCTCGCTACTTTCTTTTATTTCTAGTTTTGAACTACTTATTTTAATTAACTATTTAATATACATATATACTTACTGTAATTCTGTCTTCTCTATATTATCATTTATTGCATTGTACAACTGCAGCAAAGTTAACAAATTTCGCAACATATGCCAGTGATATTAAACCTGATTCGGATTCCATTCAATGAAGTTACCACTGATCTGACAGTAAGCTCATCTCTGGGTTCACAATGGGCCACAGTTATCTTTCACTCTTTGGTTTTTAAGAATATGTTTACTTTTATTTAAAATATTCAAAGACTTTACTTCCACCATACTTTGATGAATAGAGTACCAAAGATTTACGATCCTCTGAGAGAAAGAATTTTTGTCTCATTCTCCATCTGGAATAGCCATACTTTAATGCTAAACAGTGATGTTTAGTTCTAGACTTATCCACAAGAGAAAACATCCACTCCACATCCATCCTGGTAAGACCCTTCAAGATCTGACATTACTATCAAGTCCCCTCTCACTTTATCTCACTCCTCTCAGTCATTCCACCTCTCAAATCTTACCTCTTCCAATAAGTCACCTGGATCAATTGGACTACACCCCAGGGTCCTGAAAGAGGTTCCCAAAGAGATGGTGGAAGCATTAGTAGTGATATTTCAAAACTCACTAGATCTGGAATGGTTCTGGAGAACTGGAAAAAACACTCTTTAAGAAGGGAGGGAGGCAAAAGACAAGACATTATACTGTTAGACTTAGCAAGATGGTTTGCAAAATATTAAAGTCCATTAATAATGATGCGATTTCAGGATATTTGGAGACATGTGATTAACTAGGCAGAAGTCAGCATGGAACACACACAAAATACTGGATGAAATTAGCAGGCCAGGCAGCATCTATGGAAAAAAGTGCAGTTGACAATTCGGCCAAGACCCTTCCGCAGGACACAATGAAACATTGACTTCTTTCCATAGTAACTGCTGAGTTCCTCCAACATTTTCTGTGTAGTGCTTGGATTTCCAGCATCTGCAGATTTTCTCTTGTTTGTGAAAAGTCAGCATGGTTTCCTCAAGAGGAAATCTTCTCAGACTAATATATTGGAATATGTTCAGGAAATAACAGGCAGGATAGACAAGGCTGCTAAACAAGATAAGAGACTAGCATGGGCAGAACATTGTCTGACTGGCAGAAGACAAAGAGTGGGAATAAAGGGGGTCTTTTCTGGTTGGCTGCTAGTGATTAGGTGATGGGATCGGGACTGCTACTTTTCATGTTATATGTTAATGATCGAGATGATGATATTGATGGCTTTGTTGCCAAGTTTTCTGATGAAACAAAGACAGGTGGGTAGTTTTGAGGATGCAAGAAGTCTGCAGAAAGACTTGGACAAATTAGGAAAATGGGCAAAGAATTGACAGATGGATACAGTATAGGGAAGTGTATGGTCATGCACTTTGGCAGAAGAAAAAAGACAGATTATTTTGTAAATGGGGAGAAAATTCAAAAATCAGAGGTGCAAAGGGGCTTGGTAGTCCTAGCGCAGGATTTCCTAAAAGTTAACTTTCAGGTAGTAAGGAAGGCAAATGCAGTGTAAGCATTCATTTTAAGAGGACAGGAATATAAAAGCAAGGATGTAATGCTGAGCTTTTATAAGGCATTGGTTGGACGGTATTTGGAGTATTGTTAACATTGTTTATCTTATTTTACTTATTTAGAGATACAGTACAGAACAGGCCCTTCTAACTCAACAAGCCACACTGCCCAGCATTTAACCCTAGCCTAATCATGGGACAATTTACAATGACCAATTAACCTTCTAAACAGTACATCTTCGGAACGTGGCAAGAAAACAGAGCATCCAGAAGAATCCCATGCATTCATAGGGAAGATGTACAAAAGCCTTTCAGAAGGATTCTGAATTCTGAGCAACAACAGTGTCACACTAACCCCAGTGCTTCCATGGCACTGTCAGAAAGGATGTGCCGGCAATGGAGAGGCTCCAGAGGAGGATAATGAGAACGATTCCAGAAATGAAAAGGTTAATATATGAAGCACGTCTGATGACCCCGGGCTTGTACTTGCTGGAGTTTAGACGAATAAGGGGGAATCTCATTGAAACTTACCAAATATTGAAAGGCATGTAAAGAATGGACGTGGAGAGAATATTTCTAATTGTGGGAGAGTCTAAGACCAGAGCACGCAATCTCAGAATAGAAAGATATCTCTTTAGAATAGAGATGTGAAGGAATTTCTTTAGCCAGAGGGTGGTGAATCTGTGGAATTCATTGCACAGATGGCTGTGGAGGCCAAGCCATTGGGTATATTTAAAGTAGAGGTGTCAAAGGTTATGGGGAGAAGGCAGGAGAATGATGTTTTGAGGGAACATATATCAGTCATGATCAAATGGTGGAGTAAAATTGATGAGCCAAATGGCTTAATTCTACTCCTATGTCTTAAGTCTTATGGTCAAATCCTTTACATATTTCTCCAACAGATCTTGACCTCCTCCTGGATGCCATCCCGTGTTTGACTCCATCTTAGTGAGGCATACAAGCTCCCCACAATGTGACGCCTGAAGAACCTATTGAAACCCTCGTACTATTATTTTTACACTCCCTCTGACACATCAGGTCTCCATATCCTGCTTTCCCTTTCATCTCCCTGGGTCCTCATTTCCCACACTGCTTTCAAACTCACCAGAGTCCTGTTTCATGGTTTACTGGGGTATGTATTATAATATTATATTACATATACAAAAATGATTAAAATCACGCGTGGAATAACTTCCAATCATCCAGAAAATCTGCAAGTTCAGAACTGCTAAACCCTGAGCATGCCGGATTATCAGAATTTTACTGCACTGTTAATTTATAGTGGTAGATAAAAGCTGGTGTCAGAGGTTCAGCTTGGCATCACAGCATTTATTTGAACCCTTGACAAAAAGAGCAAATATCATGAAGGATTTCCCTTTTTTTTTACCAGAGAAGCAATCTGGAACACTTGAACAACAGAACCAATTGAGATCACAGAGTTGTGGAGTGAGAAGGAGATATCAGGCATACTAATAGGCCATTCACTTTAGCAAAGCCATGCTTGTATTTTGTACAGTAGTCCAGATCTGCTAACTCAGTGAAGACAATGGATTCAACATAGGACATTTGATGCTGAGTATGAACAATACCAGTTTACCTCTGTTTTTTCCTGGAGCAGGTTTCTACTAGTAGGTACGAAGACAACTTAACCCAAAGAAGGAGATGTGCTTTTGAAGTCTCCAAAACATATAATTTAGGAGTAATTCAAAACCGACTGTGGTCTGGGGAACAGCTACCTACACTGCTCTCTATATCAGAAATCTAACATCAAAGATCCCCCACCCTCTGGGCCATGCTATCTTCTTGCAGCTAACATAGGGCAGGAACTACAAAAGCCTGAAGTCCCATCCCCACCAGATACAAGAAAAAACTACTTCCCTGAAACCATTTGGTTCTTGAACCAACCTGCACAACCCTAATCACAACCTCACTATGACCACTTCGCACTGCAATGTGTTTTTTTGTTCTAATTGTGTTCTTTCTTGTATAATTTGATATAATTTATGTTGTTAATTTGTGTTTTTCTTGATGTTTATCTGATTTTATCAGCCTGTGATGCTGGTGACAGTAGGTTTTTCATTTCACCTGTGCACACATATACTTATGCATATGACAAATATCTCGCCTTTGGCTTTGTGATGTGTGCTCAAGTGAACATAATGAAGAACTTTTAAAATAGTATGTTCCATGAAAAAAAAGGCGGGCTTCCTGTGAAGAGTTTTAACAGGAGGCGAAGCATTTGACAAAGTCAGCATTTCATAACCTGGAATAGAGAGAGGCATACCTGATGTCTACATTTTGAGAGTTCAGTGGCAGATTTATTATTGAGACTCAGCAGATTCCTGCACCTCAAGTGAGAGAGGTAGTCATTAGCTTGTAGTCTGTAATTACTGTTGATCTCCAAAAAATAAGATGTACTCTTATTATTTTCCTTCATGGCTGTTTGTGTGAATTTGCTCCAACGAATAATCTGTTTTATATTCATGTACTTTTCTGGAATCAATCAATCCTGAATTAGTTTACACTGCTTTGTCTCTCCATCAGACCCTGAAAACCGACACAAAATCAATTTTGCAAGTAACTATTCAAAAAGTCACCAGAATCAGCAGCCTAATATTAAATATACACAGATATTATTTGATAAAATTATTATTCCAGCAATAAAATGTGTCAGACAGCTATAACCCTTAACACAAACAAGGTAAAATCTGCAGATGCGAGAAATACGAACCACACACACTAAATCCTGGAGGAACTCAGCAGGCCAGGCAGCTTCTATGGAAAAAAGAACAGTCGACGTTTCAGGCCGAAACACTGCTGGAGTCCTGCCAAAGTGTCTTGACCTGAAATGTTGCCTGTACTTTTTTTCCATAGATTCTGCCTGGCCTGCTGAGTTCCTCCAGCATTTTGTGTGTGTAGCTATAACCCTTATGCTGGTATTAATGAGAATATACTAAGAATCTCTTGTGGACAAAATCCAAAAAAACTGCAGAAGCTGGAAATATGAATTAAAAACAAAATTGCTGAAAGCACTCAACAAGTCAAGCAGCATATGTGGGGGGAGACTCTTGTAGAGGTTGGAGGGTTATTTTCATTTCAGTGCAGAACAGGTGAAGGCAATATTTTGAGTATCCAGAACATGGAGGCCATGACCTTGTGCTGCAATCTCAAACTTAGTTAACATCATTTACATAAACGTTGCTCTCCTATTGCCATTTTTCATTGAAAGGAGCAACACAGACATCCAGAGTGGTAGCTTTGGGATTTGTGCTGAAGGACACATCCAGGGAGATGTTCATTTGGCATGTTTGCCTTCATTAGTTGGAATAATGAGTACATGAGTTGCGACATTTTGTTACAGATACAATTAATACATTACAAAGACATTTAGACAGATGCATGGATAGGAAAGGTTTAAAGCAAGGGTTCTCAACCTTTTATACGTCATAGACTTCTACCATTAACCAAGGGTTCCTTGAACCCAGGCTGGGAACCCCTGGTTTAGAGGTATATGCACCAAATGCAGGCGAATGGGACTAGTTAGGGTAAGCAGCTTAATCAGCAGAAAGTAGGGCCATGGGCCTATTTCCATGCTCTGTAACTCAATGACTCTATGATTAATTCACTCTGGACCTGGTTATCCCACTGTGTCCATATGTTTTTGGATTCTGAGCTCCACTCCCTGAAGAATTTTACTGGCCATTTCCTTGCTTGACTTTGGGGCACTTGGATGATTCCAGCAACCTTACCAAGGGAAAACAGCTCTCCATTCCACTGTTCATCCTGAGATCTCAGTGACTTTTGCTCAGTGCTGGAGAGTACTAGGAATAACATGTTATCCTGTCATTTATGCTACTGGGCATGTGAATGACAATGGGTTGTTTTTGATACACCACTGAATGGCTAAGCAAATGTAGAATATGGAACACAGAACAGTCCAGCCCAGGAACAGACCCTTCAGTCCATGGTAGTTGTGTCAATCTACAAATGTAAGTAGGTAGTAACTAAATGCCTAAATACTATAAACTAATCCCCATCTACCTACACAATGTAAACATCCCTCTCTTCACGGTTCTTGTGTCTATCTGAGAATCACTTAAACACCTCTATTACATTTACCTCCCCCACCACCCTGGCAACACCTTCCAGGCACCACCACTCTGTGTAAAATAAAACTGCACCATACGTGTCCTTTTAATTGACCTTAAATGTATGCTTGCTGGAATTTGACATTTCAAACTTGGGAAAAAGATACTGGCCGTCTATTCCATCTATGCTTCGCATAACCTTATAAACCTCTATCTACTCTCCCCTCGGCCTCCACCACTCCAAAGAAAACAATCCAGGTTTGTCCATCTCTCCTTAAGGGACATGCCCCCTAATCCAGGCAGCATTCTGGTAAACCTCTCCAGAGCCTTCACAGCCTTTCTGTATCGGGGTGACCAAGACTACAACTGTAAGTTATTCAAACCATCACCAAGAAAGGTAACAAAATCAGACAGACCAGGGTGACAATCCATGAAGCTGGAAGGCACAGAGCTGCTGCTTCACATTGCCAGAGGCCCATGTTCAATCCTGACTGCCAGTCTGTCTGTGTGGAGTTTGCACATTTTCCCTGGACTTCCTCCAGATGCTCGTTTCCTGCGGCATCTCAATGACAATGTGGGTAATCATCGGCTGTAAATTGTCAATGAGCTGAAGGATCTGGAAGGAGTTGATGAAAAAGTGAGAAGATGATTGTAAATGACTGAGTGATGGTCAGAATGAACTTGGTGGATTGAAGGGTCTTTTTTTCCAGTTATCTCTGTCTGTGACTCCATGGCATCTGGCATACCTCTGGCAGAGGTATCAGAAATGCCAAAGGCTACCAGCTTAGTCAAACCAGCCTGGAATGCCACCACCAACCTCATGGAGTTCCCCACCCAAGCAATACAAGACATGACTTGGAAATAGATTGCTGCTCCTTTATTTGTGATTAATTCAAATCAAGGAGCAGAATATTAAGGCAACTCATTTGGGAAGGTAAACAAGGTGAGGCAATGGTGCAGCTGGAAGTGCCATTGGCTCATAGATTCAGCAACATAGGCTTGATCTTGGTATACGGTGCTGTTGGGTGGAGTGTGCACACCTCCCTGTGACTGCAGGCGTTTCCTCCAGATGTCTGAGTTCCACGATCAGTGGTGGCAAACCTTGGGCATGCGTGCCATCTGCCTGCATGTCTGGTACCATACAAGTTTGCAACACTGGCACTAGCATGGGATATTCCTCTGGGGATCGACCTCTTCCAAGTTTTGCAGCCAAGGTGGGGCGAATAGTTTCTCTCTGTACTGTAAATTTTGATGATTCTGTGGGGGTGTGCTGGGGAGCAAAGTGCCTTATTATGACTGCAAATTCTGACACAAAGTGTCGGATAATTATTCCTACAGTATTGTAAGGTTTCCGCAGTATAAAAGGTAATTACAGAATTATATAATAACATATGTTTTAAATGATAGAATCCAATGCCAGCTGTCTGCTTGTACTTCAGAAGTGATACCTTCTCTTTAAATATAGACATTAGAACAATTCTCATGTCTTAAGACCTGTCACCTGGGCTGATTTAAATACTTTAATATATGCATCAAACAGACAGGGCTTGATGGTATTGATAGTGCCAGTATATCACTGGCTAGAAGTGAGGCTGTCACACACCCACCCCTCCACAACATCAAACCAGGCAAAAAAATGAAATCTACAGATTCCTATAATTAATCACCTTCGTGAATACTTCCCTTGTATGCACGCATCTTATTATTTGATGGGGATTTTCAAGGGTTATATTTATGTCAACAAATAAAGTTTTCACTCTATCACAGTTAAGTTCAATATTAAGAAGAGTGGGCTGGTGGTTAATTGGGTGTTATAAATTGCCTCCACGCTGTAGGTGAGGGTAGCTGGGGACAGTGAATGGAAATATGAGGATAATAATATGGGATTAGTATAGGACTACTGTAAATAAGTAGTCAATATTTGGCACGGACTAAACCAGCTGAAGGATCTGTTTCAGTAGTAATCTCTGTATGACTCTGTAAATGAATTCATTTTACCACTGACTGGATGTGACAAACACCACTCTTAAACAACATTTGTACAAACGCTTAAATAGGCAAAACTAATGCAGGCAAATGGGACTTGTGAGTGTAAGTGAGCAAAAAAAAGGACAGTGAGCCGAAGAGCCCGTTTTTGTGCATACAGCTCCATAACTCAATTACCCTTTGTTAATTCCAGAAATTAGGTAGAAATGATTGCTTTGATGTTAAAACAGCACTGAGTGTGAAATCAAAAGGAAACCAATATATAGGCTGGAGTCAAATCTGGTGTAGCAGAAGAAAGTAGTACATATCAAAGAGCAGAAGCTTAGGCTCTGCAATATGCACCAAGGGTATTCTGGAAACAACTACCTTCAGCTGCTTGAGGTCCTTTCCTCTGTCATAATAGAACCAAGGACATTAGATGATGGTTGCACACGGTTCAACTGCATTTGCATTTTCAATTAATGAAACTCTCAGCAAACATGTAACATGATACAGACAACATTCAGACTTCAAACTAAACACATCCCCTTGATAATCAATGGGATATCAATGCCAAATACATTACCTGGGCTCACAACTGAGCACCAAATTAACTGCACTAGCCATATAAATGCCAAGGCTGGAAGTGCAGATCAGAGACCGCACTGGATTAATAGAGCTCTCCAAATACTTTCTACAACATGCCAGACACATCATGTGTGAGTTGGAATGTCTCCTCTGGCCTGAGTGAGTGCAGATTCACTCAGTCATTTTGCACTACATCTTTCACCGGAGTTATTTCCACTATCTCTCTGCCTTTCGTCCAGCAGAATGACACAAGCCTTTGGCCATCGTCCCAATTCTTTTCACATTGGACTTGGCTGAACATTTAATCTATGCTGCTCCTGTCAAATATTTTGTTATGTTGATTAAAGACACTAAAGCAAGTTACTTTCATCCAGTAACTTGGGAGTTCTCAATACTTTGTCAACAGCATCTGAAAATAAGCTAACATCGACTTATGGTACAGAGTTTTGAGCCAGGTTGTTGAACATCCTTTTGGAGAAGGAGACATGTTGAACCTAATCTTTGGGAAAATAACCAGACAAGTAGGACGAGCATCAGAAGGGGAACAATTCAGAGGCAGAGACCAAAGTTATTTGGACTTTCATTTAGTTATGGACCAGAAATTAAGGTTTTGAAATACGAGAAGGCTGACTGTGCTATGATTACTTTGTACCTGACAAAAGTGGAGAAGGAGTAGTTAACTACATATAAAACATGTGATCAGTGCGAGTCTTATAAAAAAAAAGAACTTTAAGAGTTCAGGCCTATGTGTTCCCAAAGGGAACATGTGACCATTGGTACAGTCAAAGAGCTATACAATTATAACAATTAGGGTTTTGATTTTGTGTAGAAAGTGGAATTCACAAGAAAACAAACAAGAATTCATTTTGAAATTAAACCAAATTGAAAACTTTTGTTCTATTTTATGCTTCTGGGTATGTTGAATTGAGCTAATAAGAGGCCCTGAAATCTTATTTACATAAATGTAAAATAGTTAAAAGAATAAAGTCATTACGCCATAGTCCTAAATGTGCCTCCTTTGAAAGGAATGCTGTACTCTGGCCTATGTTATTTGTATATGCAGTCTCCAAATTAGGTTGGACACCCAACAGGTTCTTGAACCATCCAGATTAGCAACAGCCCATCGTACAACCCTGGAAGCTTATAAAAGACCTAGCCTCATGTTGTATATTCATTTTTCAGGAGGCTAATTATTAACCTCAGCTTTCTCACACAGCAGCATGACTTTTCCAAAGGATCAGAGTTGTTTGTGACAAAGTTAAACTTCTAACCATATTGCTTGCTCAGCTTCTTGTTGGAATCAAGTAAATAACGAGGTCTTGTAGGTCCATGTTTAATCAATGTAAAACAATGGGATTATGTTAATTGGCCTGCATCAAACCAGACAATACTGGTTATGTTATTTGCGCAATTGTGACTGAATACAAGGAAGCTTGCAGATAAGAATGATTGTTTCTTAACACATCAAACATGGCCATATGTATAGGCAACACGAGTGAATCTGCAGATGCTGGAAATAAATAAAAACACAAAATGCTGGCAGAACTCAGCAGGCCAGACAGCATCTATGGGAGAAGGTAGTGACGACGTTTCGGGCCGAAACCCTTCATCAGGAGTGAAGTAATATGGGATGGTCAAGGGGGGATAAGAAGTGGGGGGAGGGATAAAGTAGAGAGCTAGGAAATGATAGGTTGGAGGGAAATGGGCTAGGGGGAAGGTGGAGAATTATGGGAAATAAAAGAGAAAGAAAGGTAGGGCTGGGGGGAGATTATAGTGAGGGGGGAAAAAGAGAAAGAGAACCAGACTGAAATAATAGATAGGGATGGGGGTAAGGGGGGTGCAGGGGTATCAACGGAGGTCTGTGAGTTGGATGTTCATGCCGGCAGGTAGGAGGCTACCCAGGCGGGAGATAAGGTATTGCTCCATCAACCTGCGTGCGGCCTCATCTTGACGGTAGAGGAGGCCATGGACAGACATGTCGGAGTGGGAGTGGTCTGTGGAATTGAAGTGTGTGGCCACAGAAAGATCCCACCACTGCTGGAGGACTGAGCGCCGGTGTTCGGCGAAACGGTCTCCCAGTCTGCGGTGGGATCATGGGATTTTTGTGTATTCAGATAGTCATTCCTCACAGCATTAGTTTTAGGTGCCTGGGATTTCTGTCCCCTGAAGCTTTTAGACCATCTGTGTGAATTACTTTGTCCCAGCAAAGCTATTCGAAAGACATCACGTGCAGATAATGTCAACCGGTAGCAAGACAGTATAAATGTTAGAAAGCATTGGGGATTGCTAGGAATGACAAGAAAAATGAAAGAAAGATGGAATGACAGAAAGAACTGGAATTCATTCCTCAATCTTCGGGTTCTGCAACGG
This sequence comes from Hemitrygon akajei, assembly GCF_048418815.1. Taxonomy (NCBI): domain Eukaryota; kingdom Metazoa; phylum Chordata; class Chondrichthyes; order Myliobatiformes; family Dasyatidae; genus Hemitrygon; species Hemitrygon akajei. Next base: position 53,071,808 of record NC_133129.1, read on the forward strand.
ACGAAGATTGAAGTTGATTGTCTACAACTCATTGGTATATTCCTCTGGTTTGTAAGAACTGTACCTGTATTTGGAAATCCTTTATAGCTTATAAATCTCTTGTAATTTGTAAACTTTTTATAAATCAGAAATCCTCTGTGATTGTTAAATGTGTGTTAAGTGCTATTTGTCTAAAATTAAATGTGTATTATTAAAGATAAAATAAATCATGTTTAAATGACCTTGTTAGCTGGAAGTATGTCCTCCTTGGTAGGGAGTGGCAACCCAACACTCAAGTTAAGGGTATTAGTAGCTTGACCTGGGGACAGAGACTAGACAGGAAAGTTAGTTTGTCTTTGAAGAGTAGGTTGATACAGCATTACTTCCTTATAGTGAGGGTATCTGTGGATATCTATATCGAATAGGGCTTAAATTCTCCTTTTGAGTTTAGGGTTTAACAGACAGTGAATCCAATACCATCACAGACAGAAATACAAATATTTAGAAAATGAGAAGAAGGTAATTTTACTTGTAAACCTTAAAGATGCCATGGATTGACACTCCATGCACATCCAAGTAGAAGTAGACTGAGGAGATTATTCTCTTTACCCTAATATCGGGCAGGTACATATATATTGTATATTACTTGTTTAGCTTCAATGTACCCATAAACCTGATTCAAGTGCATTTCACTTTTAATGACTTATTCAATCTCCTAATGAATTTCATTCCAGTGTTTTGAGCTTATTTTCCAAATGGCATTATACAGTAAATCTGGGGTTTCTGGAGCATTACAGCTTTTTGTTCAGTAATTAGGGTTTACTGTGTCACACAACATTTCATCGTAAAAACTGGCCTTCATTCTTTTACAAAAGAGGGGAAGCAAATGACATTCAATCCAAAGTGACTGCTCAATGGAGAAAAGTGTTTTCCAGCCATACAAACATTCAAGAACTGTGTTTCTCTAATTGCAATTTCAGTCCAATTCAACTCCAACTGCAATTTAACTAGTCATCTAAAAATAAACATCTAATTCCACATGAATGTAAGTGAATATAAAATTAAAGATTTCACTTTTCTTTTCTCTTCCCTCCTCTGCATGAATTTTTTAAAAAAAGTATGAATCCTCCATTTGGATACTTGAATGACAACCCAGCATCCTAAACCATCACCAATTTAGTATAATTCATCCAACCATATAAAATACATTTGAAGATCACCCATAGACTTATTTTAAAAGGAAAATTAAAGCCGTTACTTTGACATAATTTTTTCTCATGGCAGGTTAGTGACTCTCCCAAAAGCAGGGAAAAGAGAATGCATTTTATTGAGATGGCTGCAAAAGCAAAATAAAAGCTTTAGGATAAATGACCTATTCATAATTAATAACAGGCATGGACAACTTTTTAATAATAATTAGCTCAGTATTTGAATTTCTGTTGATCACTTATTTCAGCAAATGGTATATATAGTATGAAATTTAAGAGAGCCATTGGATTGTCATATGATATACATTATACTGTATATAAATAGTTTACAGAAGAGTAACTGAACCAAACTGAAATATAAGTTAATAAAATCTGTCTAAATGTTAACACCAAAGGACTTTTCATTTATTCAGTTTTGGGAGGTATACAGGCAGAAGAAGAAATATATTCTCACAGAAGATTTTATATTGCTGCTTTTAATCATACAGTACAGGCTTAATGTCATTTGGAATTGTCTCTAAGGAAAATGCCTACACACCATCATGTTTAAAGTTTCATGCATATTTAATCAAGAGTGACACCTTTGGTAGATCTTTGAAAATTGTGCAAATGCTGAGGTGTCAGGCTTTTGGAATGTGACGCTGAGAAAAGAACTGATTGTATACAAAAGCTTGTGAAAAAAAGTGTGTATGCCTGCAATTCCAACAGATCTGCAAGATGTTCCGATTTCATTAGAGTTATAAAGTCATAGAGCAGTGCAGCACAGAAACAGGCCCTTTGGTCCATCTAGTCCTTGCTTAACTGTAAGCCTGCCAATAGTTGACCCACATCTGGACCATAGCACTCCCTGCCATCTATGTATTTATTCAAACTTCTCTTAAATGTTGCAATCAAACCTGCATCCACCACTCATGCTGGCAGCTCATTCTACATTCGCACTACCTTGCAGGTTGCCCTTAAAATATTTCACCTTTCACCCTTAACCTATGACCTCCAGTTCTATTCTCACTGAAACTCAGTGGAAAACCCTGCTTGCATTTAATTCTATCTATACCCCCTCATAATTTTATATACTTCTATCAAATCCGCACTCATTCTCCTGCACTCCAAGGAATAAAGTCCGGGCCTATCCAACCTTTTGCAATAACTCAGTCCTCAACTCCAGGCACTATCCTTGTAAATTTTCTCTGTATTCTTTTAATCTTATTGATATATTTTCTGTAGGTATGACTAGATCTGCACACAGTACTCCAAATTTGGCCTCTCCAACATCTTATACAACTTGATCTATGAAGACCACTTTGCAAAAAGTTGTCTTTATCACCCTATCTATCTATGATGCCACTTTCAAGGAATTATGGATCCATATTCCGAGATCCTTCTGTTCTACTGCACTCCTCAATGCTCTGCCACTCACTGTGTAAGTCCTACCCTGGTCTGTTCTCCCAAAGTGCAACACCTCACACTTGACTGCATTAAATTCCATCTGCCATTTTTCAGCCCATGACCTACCACACACAAAGCATGTTGGCTATCCCCAATCAAGCCTGTCTATCCAAGTACCAATATCTCCAGTCCCTTAGAATACCTTCCAATAATTTACCCACTACTGATGTCAGGCTCACCAGCCTGTATTTCCCGATTTATTCTTAGTCTTTCTTGAACAACAGAACAGCATTAACTATTGTCCAGTCACCCAGCACCTCATCTGTGACTAAAGACATTTTAAATGCCTCTCCCAGGGTGCCTGCAATTTTTGCACTAGCCTTTGATATGAGGTCTAAGGGTACATCTTATCAGGCTCCACAGAATTATTCACTCTAATTTGCTTCAAGGCAGCAAACACCTACTCTACCGAAATCCAGATATCGGATCTCTATATATTGGTTAAAGAATTTTTTTGAGCACATTCGACAAGCTCCATTCCATCCAGTCCTTTTACAGTATGGGAATCCCAGTCGGTTTGTGGAAAGTTAAAATAACTTACTATAATAACTTACTATTTTTGCAACTGTCTGCTATCTCTCTACAAATCTGTTTCTCTAAATCTAGCCAATTGGATGGTCTCTAATATAATCCCATTAATGTGGTCATCCCTTTCTTATTCCTCCATTCCATCCATATCACCAAGTCAACAGTTTTTCCTGTCTGAGATGACTGTGATATTTTCCCTGACTAGTAATGCCACCCCTCCCCCTCTATCATATCTGAAAGAACCGAAACCCAGAACACAGAGCTGCAGTCTTGCCTTTGCTGCAACCAAGTCTCACTGACGGTTACTGCATCATAATTCCACCTTCCTGATCCATGCTCGAAGCTCATCCGGCTCCACCTACAATACTCCTTGCATTGAAACAGACATGACTCAGAACATTGAACCATGTTCAACTCTTTGGTTCCTGTCTTTGTATGTAGGCTTAATTTTTTTCTTTCCCCACAACCATTCTGCCCTGCAACTTGTTCCCCATCCCCCACAACTCTAATTTAAACAGAATGGAGCAGAACTAGTAAACCTTTCTGCAAGGATATTAGTCACTCTCCAGTTCAGGAGCAATCCCTCCCTTATGTACAGGTTCCATCCATCTTCCCTGGAAGAGAACCTGAAGATCCAAATATCTGAAGTCTTCCCTCCTGTGTCATCTCCTTAGCCACGTGTTAAAATGTATTATCTTCCTATTTCTAGCCTCACTAGTACTTGGCATGAGCAGTAGTCCTGATAACACCACTCTGGAGGTCAATACAATTAACATAGCACCCGTCTCCCTGAACTCACTTTGTAGGACCTCATCACCCTTCCTGCCTATGTCATTGGTACCCATCTGGACCATGACCTCTCACTGCTCACCTGCTGCAATCACATTGCTTCCTCAGCACTACCTACCCCTCCACCTATCTTTGTATCATCTGCAAACTTTGCCACAAAGCCATCAATTCCATTATCTAAATCATTGACAGACACTGTGAAAAGTAGTGGTCCCAATACTGACCCCTGAGAAACACCACTAGTCACTGACAAACAACAAGAAAAGGCCCCCTTTATTCCCACTCGCTGCCTCTTGCCCGTCAGCCATTCTGCTATCCATGCCAGTACCTTTCTTGTAACACCATAATTGGATAAAGAAGAACAAAATGTTTAAAAGAACTTTAAGCTACAAACAGCTTGTTTATTTATTTATTCTGTTTATTTATTTGCTAATGATAGGACCATTCTGTGCACAAACTGATATCTACATTTAATCACATGATTGGGACCCTACTTCTTCCGTGTTTTAAAAGATGGCAATATCCTTTGGGACCTCCCTGGGAAGCAGTTAATTACTATTAAATTCACTCTGTTTATTCCTTTCTACCATTTTAAATCTTTATTACTCAGACACAAGATGAAAAGCTTTAAATTATACCTTTAATTACAGAATCAAAATCAGAATCAGGTTTATTATCAGTGACTTCTATGTGGTGAGATTTGTTGCTTTGTGGCAGCATTACAGTGCAAAGACATAAAATTACTGTAAATAATAAAGTAAATAAATAGTTCAAAAAAGGAATTATGAAGTAGTGCTTGAGTTCACAGATTGTTCAGAAATCTGATGGTGGAGGAGATGAAACTGTCCCTAACTTGTGGAGCGTGAGTCCCAGGAATACTTCACCCCCTCCTCAGTGTTAGCAATAAGAAGGCATGTCCCAGGTGGGTCCTCAGTAATAGATGCTGCTTTCTAGAGGTACTAACTCTTGAAGATGTCCATAATTGTGAGGAGAATTGTGTCCATAATGAAGCTGGCTCCATCTCTAACCCTCTGCACCCTCTTGTGATCCAGTGAATTGGAACCTGCATATCAGGCTGTTTCATTTTACAAACACGAGAAAATCTGTAGATGCTGGAAATCCAAAGCAACACACACAAAATGCTGGAGGAACTCAGCTGGCCAGGCAGCATCTACGGAAAAGAGTAAACAATCGAAGTTTCGGGCCAAGATCTTTCCTCAGGGCTGATGAGGGATCTCAGCCTAAAACATCAACTGTTTACTCTTTTCCATAGATGCTGCCTGGCCTGCTGAGTTTCTCCAGCGTTTTGTGTGTGTTGCTTTGTTTCTTTTCACCTTACATTTGCAAAAGACTGAACATCTATTATGGTGGACATACTTTGGCTTTATTGTTGAGATGTAATATTGTTTCAGATTTTGATTTGTAATGCTGAAACACACATTAATTCAAGAACAGTACCGACCCCATTTAGGTCCTAAAGAGTCCTTCCAAGTGAAGCAGAAATTCACCTGAATTCTCTTTTTGTCTCCAATTATTATCAATAGCTGTTACTTCCAAAGAGTTCCTCATTTCTCATTTTATAACTCCCAGCACCAATATTAATTGTTACAAGAACAATCTTGGTCTCTAACTATCACTCTGTTCTCTCTGATCCTTCAACTCGGCATTTGTTTTGTCACCTTTCCAGTGCTGATGAAGGGTCTTTAAGCTGAAATGCTGATTCTGTCTGTCTCTCCTTGGACTTGGCCTTATCTATCGAGTATTTCCAGTATGTTCTGCTTTTATTTCAGAGTACTGGCCTAGTCTGCTTAATCCTTCCTCATCTGACAAACTACCACACCATGAACTGATCTGATGAAGCTTTATCACAAGTATATTCTTCCTCTGGCAGGGAAAACAGACCGACACATAATATTCGAGTTGCATTTTCACCAAGCTTCTATATCAATAGTATTTCTCTTTTTTTATTCAAACCTTGTTGCACTGAAACAAATATACCATTTCCCATCCTAATTGCTTGCTCCACCTGAGTGATAATTTTTGCTGGTTTATGTATGAGTACCTCAATCTCTTTGAAACACAAACAATACACCATCAACACCCTCCCACTTAAATAAATACTCCACATTTAAATTATTTTTTTACCAAACCATCTGAGTTTTGAAATGTTTCGAGACGTCAGTGTTACCCTGACTTTGCAGCCTGTTATTTTAATTTCTAGGAGTATCTCTCCTTCCAAGAAGTAAACTGTCTGGTTTGTACTCCTACAGACCCTGCACTCCCTGCTTTGAACATGCAGGTCAGTAGAACATTGTTGTATGCAATGTCTATTCCCTCATTTCCATTCAGCAAGCACCTGATACGTCCGCGCAAAACACAAAGCTCATTCAGAAATTTGACTTGTATTTAAAAGACAAGCTCTCAGCAATCCTCTTGATCCCAGCAATATCAGTGTCTTTGTGTTGGCTGGTTGTAATTTTATATATACAAATATTAAATGGAGCGAAGACATTTGCTCTGGTGACATCAGTCATATGTGTCCGTCCCATCCTTTTTACCCATCCTCCTGTCATAACAGATCCCGAATAAGACTCTGAAGTACATGATAATTTAATAGCTTTTGGAAATCTTGGCTTTCTGCTACCAAATGCATTTTCAAAGTTATCCGACAGCAATGAAACAAATCATTTTATCACCTGTCACTTGTGTCCATTGCCTTTTTGTTTAAATCATTTGAAAAAAATAATACTTTATTTGATATTGCTCAAGGTATTATTGAAAGGTAGTTATGTGAAAAACAGACAGGATTGAGAATAGAAATACCATCACTGCTCAAATGAATGATCTACTATCAGAATATAATACAGTATAGGAAACTTATTCTGCTGTTTAAATCCATGGCATCTTTGCCAAGTGTTTACAAGTCCTAGATATAGTTTATTTTTCATGAAAATTGCATAAAGAGAACATAGAAATTCCATTAGCTAATTTTATATAGTAAGTAATTAATTAAATAAACATACTTTATAAAGAGGATCTATTTGACTGAAATTACATTAAGAAGTTGACAAATGAGAGTTTTTGGAGTCACAAGAGACTGCATATACTGCAACCTGACGCAGAAGTACAAATTGTTGATGGATCTCATTTTATTAGGCAGCCACTGTGGAGGCAAAGAGTTAGCTAACATTTTAGATCTGAATCCTGATGCAGGGTCTTGATCTGAAACATTGACCATCCCTTTGTCTCCACAGATGCTGGCTGTCCCATTATGTTCCTCCAGTAGTTTGTTCTTTGAAATGAGAACTTTTATTCCATGAGTTTTCTAGAATACCTTGGCTTGAGAGAGAAGCCTAACTCCTTCACCTTGATGGAAAAAGAACAAAATGATTGTGTAGGTTACTGTCCTTCATCAGAACAATCTCTAAAGTGAGTTTACTGAACCTACAAAATCTTGACAGCAAGAATTGCTCATTCAGAAAGCATCTGTGATTAACTGATATAATTATATATCATACTTAAAAAATAATTCAATGGCCTGTGGAAATATGCTTTAAAATGCACTGCTTGGTATTGTAGGAGTAGGATCCAGGACAACCTGAGAGTGGCTATTTAGGTGCACTGACTAGACCACATTTGGAGCATTGTATATAATTCTGATCACCACACTACAGGAAGGATGTGGAGCCAGTAGAAAGGTGCCAGAGAGATTCACCAGGATGTTGTTTGGAATGGAGCACTCTAGTTATAAGGGAAAATAAGCTGGTTTATTCTCACTGGAACATAGGAGGCTGAGGAGTGATCTCTTAGAGATTTATAAAGTTGTAAGAGACACAACTAGGTTAGGCAGTCAGAATGGTCAGAGTGTCTAGACCTAGGGAGGGCAATTTAAGATGAAAGGTGAGAAATTTAAAGGAGATCAGACAGGTCGGTTTTTCACACATAAGGTGGTGGTTTCCCAAAATAAACTGCCAGAGGAGAGAGGTAAAATTACAATGCTTAAAAGGCATTCAGACAGCTACATGGTTTGAGAGGGGTAGAGAAATATGCAGGCAAATTGGATCAGTATTGATGCATATGGAGAAAGTGAACCAAGAAGGCACATTACCGGGCTGAGTGACTCTGATTGTGTGATGGTGGCAAGGTTTTTTACCTTTATGAAGTGCTCAAATGGATCTGCTCCCTACTTTTCAGACGGGTTCACCTGTACATGGATTGTGCAGCTTCGGCATTGCTTATTCATGATTATCGTCTGCCTGGCTCTCTAATTGACATCGGTGCTTTAGGCCAACATCATTCCCACATCTTTTTAAAACTTGGCCTTTTTATGTTGAATTATATTGTACCTAAATGTACTACAAAACAAGTGTCAACCGATTGCATTCTAATTACAGAAGTGCACTTTTTCATACAATAAATTGAATCCAAATTAAATTAGTATTTGAAAACCCAACTGCCTTGTCTCATATCCTTTTAATTAATAAAAAAATCAAACAATATAGAATTTTAAATTAACATTTGTCTGGGAATCAATTGACATATGTTGATGGAGTTCTGAATATTTACCATTTTACCCGTGTGGGATTATTTCCTAATTTCAGTCCTGAAAGGTCAGAGTCATATTTCTAAACTGTACACCCTAATGCTTGACCATGTCACAGCAGAATATTGCCCTCCTAATAAATGCACAGCAAGTTAGGCGGCATCTATGGTGAGAGACATGGAGTTACAGTTTCAGGTAATCGTCTTTCATCAGGACTGGAACAACATTTAAGATGCAGGGAAAATGGGAAGGTGCAGGGAAGATAGCAGAAAGTTCTTTTTTTCTGTAGAGCCTTGCAAACGAAGATGGACAAAATAAAAGAGGAGAGCAGAGTTCTTTTGAAGTGCCACATTAAACACAAGAATTGAGATTTGATCAGTACTCTGATGAAAGGTCATCTACCTAAAATGTCATTGCTATTTCACACTTCATGGATGTTGCCTATTGGAATAAAGTGTAAAATTGCTATTTTTCTTGTAGTTCAGCTTCTCCTATGCTTGCTTATATTCCATGTTATCACCTATACATGAGTAATTGTAGTTTAACTGATTCTGTTTTTTTTTTGAAGTTTCTCAGCAACCAGTGTCATGTCACTGAAACTAACAACTTTATAAGTTTCTTCTTATCATGATGTGTCTTGTTATCTGTCTATTTTGTTCCTTGTTCTCGGGTTTACTTTCATCTTTCTTTCTTTATCTTGGTACTTACTCACCCCTTCCTTTTAGCAGAGTAAATTTGTTATTGTTATTCTATTTATTATAAACATCTTATAAGATAGCTGAAAGCAACACCATTTATGCCTCATTCTTGATTTCTGAAAAACCTCAGGATCAAAATATCTCTAGATCCAGTATGTCGAACCTGCTGATCATTTATTTCTTGATCTGATTCTATGCTTTTACTTCAGATAGTTTTGCCTTTCCAACCCAAACAGATTCCCTTAATATCGTGAAAGCCTTCATCAAATGACAATGCCAATTTGAGGAGTCTCCCTTCATAAATTTCAACTTAAGTCCCTTAATCTTAAAGTAACTAATAGCAGAGAAAATGTGCCCTTAATAAATATTCATTTGGTTGGGCAGCATCAGTGGACAGAAAGGCAATGTTATATCTTTCAGCGTGATAACTTTTTAATCAGAACTGAAGAGCAAAATCTGAAACCGCTCCTTGCCCTTAGTGTGATCTTACCAAGACGTATAGAACTGGAATACATCTTCTTCAATTTTGTATTTGCCAACAGGCATGGTTCATTGGGCAACATATTTCTTTACCAACTACAAGACAGTAAGTTCAAATCCCTTTCCAGGATCATAAGCACATAACCTAAATTCACATTTTCCAGGGACTGTCACTCTGATTGAATTACCTCATTTTGGATGAGATGTTAAACTGCTGCAAAAGATCCTTAAGGATTTATGAGAATCCTTAGTGTTGTGACTAACAATTGTCCCTAGAACAACACAAAAATAGATGAATGGGAAACAAGAAACTGCAGACATTAGAATCTGGAGCACTTGGAAGAACTCTGAGTTCAGTAGTATTTGTGGGAAGAAAGGAATTGTTGATGTATTGGATCAAAATATGAAAGTTGTTGCTGCAAAAATAGATTAGATAGATAGATAGATACTTTATTTATCTCCATGGGGAAATTCAACATTTTTTCCAATGTCCCATACACTTATTGTAGCAAAACTAATTACATACAATACTTAACTCAGTAAAAATATGATATGCATCTAAAATCACCCTCTCAAAAAGCATTAATAATAGCTTTTAAAAAGTTCTTAAGTAGTTTACTTAAATACATTGAGTCCTAACCCCGGCACTTTAACATATCTTACTCCTGGCGGTTGAATTGTAAAGCCGAATGGCATTGGGGTGTATTGATCTCTTCATCCTGTCAACCCCATTCTCATGACCTTTGACTAATCAAGAACCTATCAACCTCTAAATATACCAATGACTTGGCCTCCACAGATATTTATGTCAATTAATTCCACAGATTCACCACCATTTGGCTAAAGAAATTCCTCCTCCTCTCTGTTCTAAAGTGACATCCTTGTATTCTGAGGCGTGTCTCTGGTGTTCGACTCTCCCACATTCTCTCCATGTTCACACTATCTAGGCCTTTCAATATTCAGTAGGTTTTACTGAAACACCCCTTCATCCTCCTAAACTCCTGTGAGTGCAGGCCCAGTGCCCTCAAACACTTCCTTTCATTCCCAGGTTTATAAACTTCCATCTGCACCTTCTGCAATACCAGCATATCCTTTCTTAGATATGGGACAAAAAACTGCTCGCAATACTCCAAATGTGGTCTGGGCAATGCCTTATAAAGCCTCAACATTATATATGAGGTTCTATGTTATAGTCCTTTCAAAATGAATGCTAACATTGCACATGCTTTCCTTACCACCAATTTAAACTGCCAGTTAGCCTTTAGGGAATCCTGCATTCAGGTTCCTCAGTCCCTTTACACCTCTAAGTTATGAATTTGCTCCCTATTTAGAAAATATTCTGTGCTTTTATTCCTTCTACCAAAGTGCACGGTCATACACTTTCCTAAATTGTATTCCATCTGCCACTTCTTTGCTCATTTGCCTCATCTCCTAATTCCAAGTCCTTCTTGAAACTCGTCCTTCCTTAACACTACCTGCTCTCCGCCTATCTTTGTATCATCTGCAAACTTGGCCATAAAGCCATCAATTCCATTATCCAGATCATTAACATACAATATGAAAAGTAGTGAAGCCAACACAAACCCTTGCAGAACACCAGTAGTCACCTAGTTCTAGCCAACCAGAAAAGGTCCCCTTTATTCCTACTTTTGCCTTCTGACAGTCAGCCAATCTTCTGTCCTTGTTAGTATCTTTCTTGTAGTAACATGGTCTCCAAGTTTGCATTGTAGCCTCATGTGCTGTATCTTGTCAAGTGCATTCTGAAAATCAATGTAAACAACATCCACTGACTCTCCTTTGTCTATCCTGCCTGTTACTTCAAAGAATTCCAACAGATTTTTTAGGCAAGACCGTCCATTAAGAAAACTATGCTGGCTGTGTCCTAATTTATCATGTGCCTCCAGGTACCTAGAAACTTCATCCTTAATAATGGTCTCTAACATCTTATCGACCACTGAATTCAGGCTAACTGAACTATAATTTCCTGTTTTATGCCTCCCTCTCTTCTTAAAGAGTGGAGTGACATTTGCAATTTTCAAGTCCTCTAGAACTATTCCAGGATCTAGTGATTTTTGGAAGATCACTACTGATACCTCCACAACTCTTCAGATATCTCTTTCAGAATCCCAGGATGTAGTCCATCTAGTCCAAGTAACTTATCTACATTCAAATCTTTCAGCTTCCCAACTACCTTCTCCTTAGAAATAGTGACTGCACTAACTTGTGCTCCCAGACTCTCTTGAATTTTTGATGTGTTGATGATGTCTTGCACAGTGAAGACTGATGCAAATTTCTTATTCAGTTTGTCCACTATTTCTTCATTCCCCATTATTACCTCCCCAGCATTATTACCAGTGGTCTGATATCCATTCTTGCCTGTTTTGCTTTTCATGTATCTGAAAATATCTTTTGGTAATTTATTTTATGTTATTGGCCATCTTCTCTTCATAGTTCATCTTTTCTCTCATTTAAATTTTTAAAAAATTGACTTCAGCTGGCTTTTAAGCTTCCCAATCCTCTAGATTTTTGCTGAATCGTATGCTGTCCTTTTTCTTTTATACTGTCTTTGACTTCCTTTGTGAGCTATGTTTGTTTCATTCTCTCTTTAAAATGCATCTTCTTCTTTGGGATGAACTGATCCTGCATCTTCCAAAATGCTCCCAGAAACTCCATCCATTGCTACTCTAGCATATTCCCTGCTACCGTCCCCTTCGGTTAAGTTTGGCTAGCTCCTCTCTCAGGCCTCTAGCGTTAACCTAACTCAACTATGATGCCAACACATCCAGATTTATGTTCTCACTCTCAAACTGCAAAGTGAATTCTGTTACATCGAATGGAGCAGGTAGGATGGCAATAGCGCAAGAGGCCAGGTCATTGGGTATTTTTTAAAGCCGAGGTTATTAGTTACTCTGAAAATACATCTCATAGGCATTCAGCAAGTTCTTTCCCTGAGATCTGGCACCAGTCTAATTTTCCCAACCTACCTGCATATTGAAATCTCTTATGGCCATCATAACATTGCCCTCTTTACATGCCTTTTCTATGTCCTGATGTAATTTGTACTCCACATCCTCAATACTATTTAGAGGCCTGTTTTTTGCTTTACAGTTTCTTAACTCTACACACAAGGACTCCCTGTCCTCTGATTCCATGTCATGTCTTTCTAGAGATACGATTTCATTTTTTACTAACAGACCCACAACAATCCCCTCTGCTCACCTATCTGCCTGTCTTTTCAATAAGATGTGTACTCTTGGATGTATAGCTCCCAGCTGTGATCATTTTCAACCACAACTCTGATGCCCACAACACCATACTAGCTGTGCTATAAGTTCACCTATCATATTTTGTATACGACATGCATTCAAATGTAACACATTTCGTGCTGTTTTCACCAGCCTTCTTCTCAACATTGTCTCGGTATTGCCTAAAGTTCAATTCTTAACCCTTCCTAAACTTTCTTTCTTATTCTTTATTCTGGAGATTTCAGTAACCTCTCCTGCACTCTCCTTTTAGTCAATTGTTTTGTAACAGTTATGTGCATTGTAGAGATATTCCTCACAACTTCCTCTTCCCACTCACTTCTTTGTTGCTTTGGTTAATCACTGCACATCACTGGGATATGTGCTTGATTTTTGTCTTTTATGTGTAATTTTTTTTCCCTTTAGTTTAATGTTTTTTGCCTCTTTATTCATCTGTGGCTTGCCTTTTTTTCTGGCACACAGAGCCCTTAATCAGCTTATACACCCAAGGGGCATGTATCACATTCTCCAACACCTCCTACTGAACTTCTGTCATTTTATCTATTTACAGATTGGCTCAGTTTACTACCAGCCTCGCCTAACACTACAATCTTGGCAGCAGCTTTTTGTTTCACTTTCAGGAACAATTCACTGAAGTAATTTATGTCAAAATCACTGTTAGATAAAACAGAGTTTGAATTCATAGAAAAATCTATCCGTGTGAAAAATGGTTATTAGGGAATATACCTTCAAAGAATACTGATCGTGTCTAGCAGCATAAATGTAGATGGCATAAAAGCAGTAATAAAAAGCTTGGTGTCTTCATCTTATCCTCATTCCATCTGCTTTGGCCTAAGGTGCTTGGACATTTTCACCCATCTACTTTGTATCCGTGCTGAAGGCTTTGTGGAATTTACAATGAAAACAATTACTGATTCTATCACCGAGTAATATTTAATTATTAAACTGGATGAAACTTGTCTTCAGGTTTTGCTGACGAAGATTAATGGAGTTTCAAATTGGCATTTGTCATTACAGTATTCCTTTTCCTTTGAATCTAAACATCTCTATGGCTTTTGGCCAGTCTTGTAGCTTTGTTTGCTGAGTTATACTCTATGTTGATTCATCCTAGAATGAATTCATATGTGGCTAATGCAACCACTGAAGCAACAACAATAATTCCAAATATTGATAAGTCACATGCTCATTGCAGGCCATCTTCACCATCTACATTCGCATGTAAAGTAGAAGAGGTAAGCCACTCAGTTGCTCTACACAACTCTACCATTTAATAAGTTCATGGTTGATGTTTGGGTAACTTCTCTCCATATTCTTGTCTATCCATGAGAACTTTCATAACCTTGGAGCCTCACATCTCCAAGGACTGAAATCAATTCTGATGCACTGGTTTCTGCCATATCCTCCCACGTCCCATAGATGTGCTGGTACTTTAAACAGAGGCTGTAAATTACCCTTTTGGTGTAGGCAAGTGAAAAAACAAATCAGGAGGAGTTGATGGGTACACAAGAGAAAATAAGCTGTAGAATTAGAGGAAAATAGGAATAGAAGAAAAAGGTGGCTGGGTTTGCTGTACTGGGAGCTGGCATGGGTTTACTTTGATGCCATAATAACAAGGTTACTTTATCTACCTCTGTCTTAAAAATATTTAAGAACTCTGGAAAGTTCTCTTCATTTAAAGGTAGTATAATAAAAAATTCACAACCATCTGAAAGAAAAAAACCCCAACTTCATCATTATCCTAATGGATTGTCCCACAGTTTCAATATTGACCCCCTCATTCCAGATTTCCCACATACTCATCACATTCACTATGTTCATACCTCTCAATATCTAATCCAGTTCAATCAAGTCCCCTCCTCCTCTTCTGAACTGCTGCAAATACAAGCCTGGTCTGTCTAACAATTCCTCAAAAGACCACCCACTCATTCCAGACATTATTTAATAATCTCTGAATCATTACCACTACATTTACATCCTTCTTAAGTAAGGAGACCAATACGATACATGATACCCCAGATGTGGTTCTACTAGTCTCCATCCAAGATGGTTGCTTCATCCAAGTTATTTATATAACTTATAAAACATTCTTAGGTGGCAAGATGGAGATACATCTCTACCAAAGGAGGGTTAAGGCGCTCCTTCCCTCTGCTAGCCTGCAAGTCATCCTTGGGCAAGGTGTCACAACTGCTTAGCTCCCTGCTCAGGATCATGTGAAGCCATGGGGGCAGGTGGTGGATGGTCATATGAGCAGCTGGTGCTTATCACAAGTCCTGCTTATGCCACCACTGACACCAGGCAGACAATCTGAAGAGTATTAACAAAGGCTGAGGTCATCCATCTTGTAAAGATGCTGCCCTGAAGAAGGCAAAAGCAAATCACTTTTTTAGAAAAATTTGCCAAGAACTATCGTGGTTATGACTATGGTCACCCATGTTATACGACATGGCACATAATAACGATAATGATAAAAATTTGACACCCTAGCACGGATCTCAGTGTCACACAATTTGTTAGATCATGCCAACCATAAAAAAGACCCATTAGGACAAAAGAGATAGCTGGAATCTGGAGCAACGAAAAAAAAATTAGAGGAACTCAGTGGGTCAGGCAACTTCTGTGGAGGGTAAAGACCCAGCATAAAAAGAACCAGTTACGCCTACACTCAGATTACCGTTAGCCATTCAACTTTATATTGATACAAACATGCTAATTCTACACCATGTCCTTAAATATTCTGCATTAATCTTAGGTGTGACATTTTATCAAATGTCATCTCTGAATCTAAGTATTGTACGTTGATTCTCTTTTACCAGCACTATGTGTTACTTATTCAAAGAACTCTCAAAGAAAAGAAAGTTTGCAAGTGCTACTTAGGAGAGCTTAAGGTAGTCTGGCAGAGGAAAGGAACCAGAACACCAGGTCAGAAAGTAGAGGGATGGTGAAGATTTGGAGATGGTGCAGAAGAGGTTTACCAGGATGGTACTTGGATTAGAGGGTATGTGCTAAAACTGGAAGTTGGACAAATTTGGGTTGGTTTCTCTGCAGCGGTGGAGGCTGAGTGGAGATCTGATAGAGGTTTATAAGATTGTAAGAAGCATACATAGAGTGGCCAGACAGTAAATGCATGCCCTCTAAACTTGAGAGCATGCATTTATGGCGAGATGGGAGAAGTTCAGAGGAGATGTGAGGGGCAAGTGTTTTTAAAAAACACAGAGAGTGTTGAGTGCCTGAATGCGCTGCCTGGGGTGGTGGTAGAGGCAGATACATTAGAGACTCTTAAGAGAAGTCTAGATAGGGATATTAACGTGAGGAAAATGGAAGGATATGGATATTGTGTCTGAGAGGGAATTAGCTTAGTTGGCCATTTGATTATTAATTTAATTGTTTTGGCACAACATTGTCATCCAGAGGGCCTGTTCCTGTGCTATACCATTCTATGTTCTACGTTAACTCCACTACTTTCGGTTTTGCAAAGCTAAGTTGAATTTTATTGGGTACCCTGGAACTGTCCTGCTATAATGGTGTGAATAATAGCTTCTAACATTTTACCATAATAGTTGTTATGCTAATTGACCTGTAGTTTCTTATTTCTCATCTCCCATTCTTTTATTGAAAAAATGATTTTACACCATATTCCTTACTGTCTAGTCTAATTGAACCTTCCCCAAATCTGGGGAATCTTGCAAGATTATAATCAACTATCAATCTGCTACTTTTGTAAGACTCCAAATGACATCCAGAAGGACTCTGCGTCTGACTCTGTATCTGGCTCTCTAATTCTCTCTCTGTTTGTTAATGTTTGAATAACACATTGGAAATAATTTTCTTATCCAGATTATCATTTGTTCTATAGAGCAGCTATCCTTTCTACATTACTGTATGGAGCTGTTACATGGACCACCTGGAGCAGGCCCCTGAAAGCTCTGGAATAATACCACCAAAGAATCTTATGAAAGATTTTAAGGATCAGCTGGAAGGACAGGTACACTTACACCACGTACTGGAAGAGGCCAACATGAATAGCATTTCCACCATGGTAAAGCAACACAACTCCAATGCATAGGTCATGGCATTTGACCTAACTCTCATCTCCAAAGCACATCCTTCGCTCCTAGCTGAAGGAAGGTCAGCAAGCCCCTGGTGGGCAAAGGAAACACTTCAAAGATAATATCAAAAGCAGCCTGAAGATGTTCAGCATTACATCTAAAAAAAACGGGATGACATTGTACTCAATGGATGCACCTGGCGGAACTTTGCTCAAGAGGGAGCTGCACTTCATGAGAGCAACTTCCGCAGTGCCGCAGAGAACAAGCGTAAGGACAGAATGAACAACCAATCACAAACAAGAGAAAATCTGCGGACGCTTAAGTTCCAAGCAGCACACACAAAATGCTGAAAGAACTTAACAGGCCAGGCAGCATCTACAGAAAAGAGTAGAGTCGACGTTTCGGGCCGAATCCTGATGAAGGGTCTCGGCCCGAAACATCGACTGTACTCTTTTCCATTGATGCTGCATGGCCTGTGGAGTTCCTCCAGCATTTTGAGTGCGTTGCTTAACCATAAAGACCCAACCACTAACAACAGCTACCACTTACTCATGTCCGTACTGCATCAATATATGTGGATTCCAGATCCGCTCCTTCAGCCACCTGAGGACTAGATAACCCCTCAGGAGAACTTTGTATTAGACTTGAGTGATCGCACTACTACTCCAAATGAAATGTTAACACTATTTCTCTTTCCATAGAGCTGCCTGATGCTGATTATTTGAAGCCTTTTCAGTCTCCAGGTTTTGTTTTGATTTTTCAATTACTGAAAGTGATGGGACTGGATTACATTGGACATGCATGTCAAGTTCAGTTTATCATCATGTGCACAAGTACAGTGAGAAACTTGTACAATGAAAAGTTTGCAGCAGCATCCCAGGCATGTAGATTCAGACAACACACAGAACACTAATTATATACATGCAATATTCAAGGCAGTGAAGAGGAAAAAGAATATGCAGAACAAGGATTAGTACAAAAAAACACAATCAGTGAAAAATCCGTCGTAGGGCTAGAGGTGGTCCGTAGTGTTCCATTATGAAATAATGTTACGGTTGTGCAAGTGGTTTAAGAACTTGATGGTTGACAGACAGTGGCTATTTAGGAACATGGTAGTTCAGGCTTCTGTAACTGCTGTCCGACAGTAGCAGCGAGAAGAAAGCATGATCCAGATGGTGGGAATCCGAGATAATAGATGGTATCTTCCTGCAGTAGTGACTCCAATGGAAGCTGTCAGTGGTGAGGAGAGCTGTGTCCACGATCATCTGGGTTTGTCCACTACACTCTGCTGCCCCTTGCATTTCTATACATTGGAAATGCATGATGCATACATCTTATGGACACCATTCATGCACCGTGTAAACTCTGGCCATAGGTGCAAACTCAGACCTCAGCAGCACAGACCAGGTCCTGTCCACAGATTTCCATGATGGGCTTCTGACAGCTTCTATAGCCAAGAAACTTTGACATTATTTGCATATGATTTAATTTCTCCATGATTCTGAACAGTTCAAATATGATGACAGAATATAGTATTAATGGTAAAATTCCTGGCAGTGTGGCGGATCAGAGGGATCTTGGGATCCGAGTCCATAGGACGCTCAAAGCAGCTGCACAGGTTGACTATGTGGTTAAGAAGGCGTATGGTGTATTGGCCTTCATTAATCGTGGAAATGAATTTAGGAGCCAAGAGGTAATGTTACAGCTTTATAGGACCCTGGTCAGACCCCACTTGGAGTACTGTGCTCAGTTCTGGTCACCTCACTACAGGAAGGATGTGGAAATTATAGAAAGCGTGCAGAGGAGATTTACAAGGATGTTGCCTGGATTGGGGAGCATGCCTTATGAAAACAGGTTGAGTGAACTTGGCCTTTTCTACTTGGAGCAATGGAGGATGAGAGGTGACCTGATAGAGGTGTATAAGATGATGAGAGGCATTGATCATGTGGATGGTCAGAGGCTTTTTCCCAGGGCTGAAATGGTTGCCACAAGAGGACACAGATTTAAAGTGCTGGGGAGTAGGTACAGAGGAGATGTCAGGGGTAAGTGTTTTACTTACAGAGTGGTGAGTGCGTGGAATCGGCTGCTGGCAACGGTGGTGGAGATGGATACGATAGGGTCTTTTAAGAGACTTTTGGATAGGTACATGGAGCTTAGAAAATTTGAAGGCTGTGGGCAAGTCTAGTAATTTCTAAGGTAGGGACATGTTCAGCACAATACGGGCTGAAAAGCTTGTATTGTGTTGTAGGCTTTCTATGTTTCTATTTTAGAACAATGACATTTAGAAACTGTTGGAAAAAGTGCAAATAGTTTTTTTTTTAATTATACGAACACCAGCACCTGTACATGCATGTTCCCTGCTAAGTCATAGAACACCCCATCATCCTCCAGTTTAATTGGACATATATTACCAGCCTCTCATCATCATTGGGTCAAAGTCCTGGACTCATCCGTTGGGAAAACTTTACCAGAAGGACCGTTGAAGATGAAGGAAGCAGCTTACTACCTCACCTTCCAAAAAGTGACTGTGGTAAGAGGAGGGGAAAAGGGCAATAAATGTTGGCCTGAATAGTGAAACCCAGAACGTGAAGAATAAATAAAATAATGCTTTTTTGAAATTATCAAATTGCTAAAAACATAATTAACTGCAATAATTAAGCATCAATGTTAATTAATCTTATCCTTTTAATTCAGATTGATGATCTCATTAAAGAGAATCCCCTTGTGCATTAGCTGTTAAAGAAATAAAGTTGACGGGCAAGAAACAAAGTGCTTCCAGCCCCTTATTTCAGTAAATTGCAGAGCTCAAGGTTGCATAGAGGAACAGCCAGCAGAGTTGTCATCTGTGTCAATTCTGAATCCCACTGCTGTCTGCGTGGAGTTTATACATTTTCCCTGTCATCACATATGTTTTCTCTTGAGGGCTCTGGATTCCTCCCAGTGCAAAAATATGCAGAGTTGTAAGATACATTTCATAGGATGCATCCACTAGTGGCCGAGGTTCTCCAAAGTGCTGGTATGCACACTGCCACTTGCTAACAGTTAGTATTCATTAAGCATTCGACTATTATTAATCACCATTTATGACCTCCTCTGCTAATTTATTAGCATGATCTTGGTTTAAATACTCAATATATCAGGCAGCATCTGAAGAGAAAGAAACTATTAATATTTCAGGTGGAAAGCACTGAAAGTCTGTGTTTGGACTGTCATGACCTCAGCCCCCTCCTCCAAGAGAATCGCAAGATCGCTATTAATTCGGGTCTTGGACCCAGGAAATGAGAGACAATGCAACGGATTTGACCATTGTTCTTAGAGGCACCTGTGTGAATTGCAACTCTATAGTACGTGCCAGCTATCATGGACACCCTCGGGCAATGTGGTGTGGGGATGGCCTCACCCTACCTTGATTGACATTTACAAATCTGCCAGCCATGATAAAAAGGAGACTGCTGGAGGTGGTACTCCAGCGACGCACTAGACGGACACCATCGCTCATCGCTCCCGTAAGGACGGGAAGCTGTTCGGGAGCCACGTGTGTTCTGGTTCCCCTAGCTAGGGAATTGAGTGGCTGATAACCCCGAAAAGGATTTCGGACTGACAACGAGGAACTCCCGTTCTCGATCTCACGCTTTGAGTCCAGAAGGCTGGCAAGTTTATTTTCTCTATCCAACCCGTGAACACGCAGCAGTCCCTCAAGCGGCAAAAAGCCTCCATGAACTGGCGAGACTTTTATATTTCAATTGGACAAATCGTTCAACCCCTAGACAACGATAGAGCTCATTTTTGATTGATTATTACTACACCTATGCTTTAGATTGAGTTTTGACGATGTATATGATCTGAATGTTTTGTATTAACCATACGTTTGTGCCCCTTTATAAATAAAACGTTTGAAAATAGTAGCACCAGGCTCAGCGGACCCATCTATCTTTGCTGATAAGTCACTCGGTTACTGGGGAACGTAACAGGACTGGGTAAAATATGGTCACTTGGTGAGACTGAATATTCCCAAGAGTCTGCAGTTCTTTACCTTCTTAAAGTTGGTGGATACAAGTCCTGCAGCTGAGCTTGGAATATCCTTATCAAGTAACAGCAGTGCATTTTGTTGATGAAACACACCAAAGCTGTGGCACATTGGTGATGGAGGACACAAATATTTGGAGGTGATGTTGGTGTCAAGTCTACTGAATCTTGTTGGAACTATGTTCATCCAGGCAAATGGTCTATTTTGTTATGGCCCCATATGCCTTATAGATTGTGGAGAGGGTTAAGACAAACAAGAAAGAATGTACATGAAGACCGCAAGCAGAAGAACCACTAAAAGAATGTAGATTACTTACTTGTCTAGAAAAACATATGCAATTTTAAAATTTCCTCCAGGAAACTGAAGGCACATTGACCTTTCAGGTCAGCTGTGGCAATCCATAAGATTTTTGGCCATAATCCATATGTTTACCTTTTCTCCAATATAATATGAAACAGAAAATGCTGGAAGTACTCAGCAAATCAAGCTGCTTTTGTGGTAAGAAACAGAAAGTCAATATTTCATTTCCAAAACCTTTCATCAGAACTGATTTACTCATTTCCAGCATCAGTATTTTTCTCCAAGTTTTAATATTGTTGGTGCATAAACTCAACCAACCCCAAATTTAAAGACCATGAGTGCACTTTGCTGAGAAGAGCTCCAGATTTTTGCCTTTTATGTTTCATAATTCTCCATCAAGAAAGTCCAGCTCTAATTTTCATACAAATTCCTGTAACCGAAGAGTCTCAACAAGTGGAAATAGTTCATCTACATCACTAGTATTAGCTTACATAGAAATATAGAAACATAGAAAACCTACAGCACAATACAGGCCCTTCAGCCCATAATGCTGTGCCGAACATGTACTTACTTTAGGAATTACCTAGAGTTACCCATAGCCCTCTATTTTTCTAAGCTCCATGTACCTATCCAGAAGTCTCTTAAAAGACCCTATCATTTCCGCCTCCACCACCATCGCCAGCAGCCCATTCCACGCACTCACCACTCTCTGCGTAAGAATTGTACCCCTTACATCTCCTCTGTACCTACTTCCAAGCACCTAAAAATTGTGCCCTCTCTTAGCTGATGTATTGAAAACTTCAATAAAATATACCTTTAAAAATAAGTTTCATGGAGTGTAACCCTATCCTGTTCAGTCTCTCTTTGTAATTTAATCAGTGGAGTTCAGGAATCAATATGATAAATCAATGTCAAGACTAATGTATTACTCATAATTATTGTGTCCAAAACTGTTCATTGTACTACTGAATTTTACAGAATGAACACGTCCTATTCCCTCGTATTCTAATCTTCCAGTTCTGAGTCGTCGATTCTACTAACATTCTTAACTATCTACTTTTCCTCAAAGTTGAGTTTATTGTCATATGCATAAGTATCTGTATGTACAGATGCAATCACAGGCACGTAGCATCAGGTAAGCAGTATTCACAAGAAAAAATACAATACACACAATTTTTACAAGAAGCAATGCAATTAGAGCAGAAACAAAACAAAGTCCATTGGAGTGCAAAGTGATCGAAATAGTCATAGTGTTGCAGTAATAAGATAGCGACTTGGGTTGTATAAATCTTGTTTTTAAGTACTCTTTTTATTTCCTTTTTAGATTCAAAGCTCCTAATTTGCTGAATCTATTGTAATTTCTCTAATTTCTAATGAACTACATTTGCAATGCTATCTTTGTGTAAGGGTTAAATTTGTATATGTGATATTTTACCCAAGCAGCAAAGTTATGTATAATTATGGTGAATAGCAACAACTTCACCATCAATCCTTGTGTGACATCTAGTCATAGCTTATTACGTCAGAAGCTGACCATTATCGTCAGCAAAAAAACAAACTGCTCCAGGAACTCAGCAACTGAACAGCATCTGTGGTGGAGAGAAATTGTAAATATTTAGGGTCCAGAAATCCTCAACACTCCCCCACAACACACAAACGCTGCTTGACCCGATTTGTTCCTCCAGCAGATAATTTGTTGCTCCAGATTCTTTAGGGCCTATTTACCATTATTCTGACTTCTGCCATATACTTTATTTTTAAGTCAAGTCAATTACTCAATGTCAGTTTCATACTGATCAGCACTCGCTGATAGTGCCATGCTACGAAATTTATCAAATGCATTCCGGAAGCCTAACCGATTCATATCCATAGATGCCCTTTATAAATTTCAAACAGGGTCATTGTGTCCCATTGTGTATAAGGGCGTATACTGCACTGTATATGGTTTTCTATTCTAGATGTCACCAGCTAAGCCAGCATTTATTGCCCATCCCTAGTTGCCCTTGAGAAGGTGGTGATGAGCTGCCTTCTTGAACCGCTGCAGTTCCTGAGGCAAAGGTACACCCACAGTGCTGTTAGGGAAGGAGTTTTATGATTTTAACCCAGCGACAATGAAGGAACTGCAATATGTTTCTAAGTCAGGATGGTGAGTGACTTGGAGGGGGATTTCCACATGGTGGTGTTCCCAGGTATCTGCTGTTCTCGTCCTTTGAGATGGTAGCAGTCATGGGTCTGGAAGGTGCTGCCTTAGGAACTGTGGTGTGTTGCTGCAGTGCATCTTGTAGATAGCACACACTGCTGTAACTGTTCATCGATGGTGGAGGGATTGGATGCTTGTGGAAGGGGTTCCAATCAAGTGGGCTGCCTTGTACTGGATGGTGTCAAGCTTCTTGAGTGTTGATGGAGCTGCACTCATTCAGGCGAGTGGTGAGTATTCCATTACACTCCTAGCCTGAGCCTTGTAGATGGTGGACAAGATCTGGGGAGTCAGGAGGTGAGTTACATGCCACAGGATTCCTAGCCCTCGACCTGCTCTGGTAGCCACAGAGTTTATATGGCTAGGCCAGTTCAGCTTCCTGTCAATGGTAAACCTCCCTCTCCCCAGGATGTTGATAGTAGGGGATTCAGTGATGGTGATGCCGCTGAATGGCAAGGGATGATGAGAGGTTACAGCCTCACTTGTTGGAGATTGTCATAGCCTGGCACTTGCATGGCTCGAGTGTCACTTGCCACTTGTCAGTCCAAGCCTGGATATTGTCCAGGTCCTGCTACATTTGGGTATGAACTGCTTCACCATCTGAGGAGACACAAATGGTGCAGAACATTGTGCAGTCATCTGCTGAAAGATTCTAGCTCTTTCTCTACAACTGCTGTTAGGCTGGTAGGTTTATAATAACCAAGTTTCACTGGAATGGCACACAAAACATTTAAATCGAAAGGAACAGTTCATGCAGAAAAAAGTGAAAAATGAGATGAAGAGCATCTGTAATATTCACATGTAATCTCTATGTTCCTGGGGTATTTGACACTCAGGAGGATTCTGTGCTCAATCACAATAATCTTCATTCATCTATTACCTTTAAGTAAATCATTTCTTTTCTATTGTGATTACCCATTATATTTAAAGATAAAGTATAATAAAGACTGGTGTAGAGTAAAACTCTGCTTAGTCTATTTCATTCTTACCTCTCGGGGCCCATATCAGACAATTGCACTGTATTGCACCTTTGAGACATTGCCATGTCCCATGCTTATTGCCAATTTGCCTTTCTGAAGAAGAGAACCAATTAGTGCTAACTGCGCGCAATCTTCTACCACAGAGTTCAATGCACTAGGAGCTTTGTTGTAATGCCCAAACCAATTTCACCTGAGACCTTTATAGTTTAAGAAGACTTGCCTTTGCCAGGTTGAATAGCTTTAATATTTTATGTAGCATGGCAGCAATGTAATCATAAGATGTTATAAATTCTGAAAACAAATCTCATAGGTTAGATTATTGCACTTAAACATCCTAGATGGAGCACATGCATTTACCTATCTCAGGTGAATCAAAATTATCACAATGTGGTGTTCCAATTCGCCTCAAGTAAGCCTCAAGACATTCAACGATTTCAAAGGCTTCAAAGGTACATTTAATGCCAGAGAAGTGTATACAATATACATCCTGAAATGCTTTTTCTTCGCAACCATCCACGAAAAACAGAGGTGTGCCCCCCAAAGAGTGAAGGACAGTTAAATGTTACAACCCCAAAGTCCTCCCAGCTCCACCCCCTCCTTCTTCGCAACCATCCACAAAAACCGAGAAGTGCCCCAAGGAATGAACGACAGTTAAACGTTAGAACCCCAAAGACACCCCCAAGCTCCCCTCCCTCCCACATGTTAGCGGCATCAAGCACCAGTCCCCCCTCCCCCCAAGAAAAGCATCAGCACCGCCACCAAGCACTCGGGCGTGCAGCAAAGGCAACAGCAAAGACACAGACTTGCAGTACTCCAAAGACTACATTGTTCATCTGTCATTCGACATACCACAGGCTCTCTCTCTCCCTAATAAGGGAGAAAGGGAGGTCTCCGTTTCACAGTGAGAGGGGAGACGTAACAAACAATTCGCGGGATTGCAATGTTAAAAGTCAGCAGCATCACTTTTTCTTGAGCTCTGTGCCCAAAGATCTCGGGTCTCTGGGCACACAGCTGTAGATATTCCAACTCCCCCAATGACACACGGATCTCTTGCCGTGACACTGACCTTCGATCCACCCGTCTCCAGAACCCTGAGATCCTAGGACTCCGAAGGTGAGCTGAACTCTTCGGCCAAGCCCTTGGCATGTTGAACAACGGCCAGTTACGAAACCCCGAGAGCGGGTCCCATTCGCCCAAAGAACCATAGTTAGCATGTAACTCCAGGTCAGGGTCTTCAAAGGAACCCTGAAAGGGAAAAACAGCGATATTAAAGATGGAAATAGAGCATTTTCCGAAGATGCAAGCAAAAGAATCGCCGTTAGGTGCCATTGATCCTCCTAAGCTCTGCCTTCTAATTTGAAGATAATTAAAGATATCATGCATTAATTTGTCTTTGCACGTACACTTATTGTGAAAGGTCAGTTCAATAATGTATCCATGTCTATATTTTGTAATATATAACATACAGCCCAGCTACCAGATATTGGGTGTTGAGTGCCTGCCTTACAATAATTAGATCCTTTCACCATTAGATAATTACAAGGCAATGCTACAAACTAAAGTTATTTTGATTAATTCATAGAGTGCATCTGTTTTAAGGACACAAAAATCTTCATTGATAATTCAGAATTGGAGTTTGAGAATTCTTGGAGAGTATTATATTTCATGTTAACCTATCTATTTGGAAAATAAGGAAGCTGTCATGCACTGTACCATTGAAGTATTTTCTTTCATTTCACCTCTAAAGTCTGAGTTTATTTGGATGTTGTACTTTGTTTTCTCAAGGCAGTTGAAAGTTATGAGAATGGTTGTTAAGATAGTGCGAAACTTTCGCTACCTATTTCATAGTCAATTTGCAGTTAAGTTGAAGTTGAGAGCAAGAGATGACAAAAGTCTTCTGAGAATAGAAATCTTTAAGGGAAAGGAAATTCTCAGAGTTTATAAATTGTAAATGAAGCCTACCAGTACCAAGCCTGTTAAGACAGCGTCAACAGAGAGGGAATCAGTTAACATTTCGGGTTTATAATATTGAATGCTGTACTGAGGAGTTATTTCACTTGACTTCCAATGGGAAATTGTTAACTGCTATCTGACCTCATTGGTTTTCTATTCATAATGATAAGGTTCTTTATATACTAAGATCAAACTTGGAATTTCCTTTTAAGCCTTCATCATCAAAGCTATCCGTTCACCAAATTAAGTAACATATTTCAGAATACTGAGCAAGTCATGTAAAATAATAGCTACAGTTAATGAATGAACAGCATGTACCTTCATCAACATACGTCAATGCAATTTTCTGTTTTTCCATTTCCCTTACTAGCTCTTACCTGGTCTCCTCTGAACTTTCACCTCCCTTTCACAAAAGACCAATCCTGATGTTATTGAATCAGCTGACAAAGGTGTTGTGTGTAGTGGTCTGGTGAATGGATCTCTATCTTCGCAGGTCAGCTCTCAGACACCTCCCTATATCTCCTTCTGGTCTGTGAGCTCACCACTGATCTCCAATAAGGTCATTGTCTTCCCACTTTATTGATGCCAACCACTACCACCACTTTCCAGTTTTCTGGTTCCAGATAGTACAATCCTTCTGCATTTCATTATAATCAGGATGATCTGCACAGAGCCAAGAACATAGAACAGGACAGGACAGGCCCCTTGGCCAACGATGATCCTAGTTTTAAGTAATCAGCTTCCCTCCATTCCTTGCCTGTTCATGAGGATCTTAAACATTTCTAGCAGTGAATCTCCACAAAGCAATCACCAAATCTGCATTTTGTTTCTCCAGTGCACTGGAGGCCACATTGTGAACACTGAAGGCAGTACGTTGGCTTGGAGAAAATGCAAGTGAATCACTGCTTCACCTGAAAAGACTGCTTAGATCCCTGGATAAGGAGAAGGAAAGGGGTGAATCTCTTTTAATTGCATGGCAAAAATTCTGGAAGAATTCAAAAAGTTCAAAGACAATATATATAAACTATAAAAAATGCATAAAACATATTTCAAATATTTACCCATTTCCATATCACATAGGAAGAAACCATTTGGCCCATTGAGTCTACGCCAGCTCTCAGAATGATCCCATTCCCCCATTAATTTTTCCTCTAACCCATTCTTGCCATATTTCCATCTATTCTACCACCCATCAACACACTAGAGGCAGTACAGCTGCCAGTTAACCAGCTAACCCTGATATGTTTGGGATGTGAGAGGAAACAGGAGTACACTGGATCAATCCACTGGATTGCAGCAAGGACGTGCAAACTCCATGTAATAGTGACACTGGAGATCAGGGTCAAACGTCGCTGACCTAATACAGGTATCTGAGGTAAACAGTTGGACAACTAGAAAACATGCTACAGTTGTGAGCACTTGGCATTGTCACCCTTTCTTCTCAGAGAGGGTGGGCTCTTTATAACATCATCGCTTTAATCTAGCTGTACTTAAAGTTAAAGTCAAAGATGAGTTTATTGTCAAATGTACAAATAGATGCATGCACAGTACAATGAAAAACTTGCAGCAAAGTCGCAGGCACATAGCAACAACTACATAACTTATTCAATAAAAAACATAAATTCTATACAATTAGAACAATAAAAAACAAAGTCAATTGTGCTGCAAAGTGGTCACAGCACAATGTTGCCCCACTGAGATAGCAAATTAAAGCATTAATGTAAATAAAGCATGTCTCTGCCACCATTAACAATTACAGGCCTTTTCATGTCTCCTGGGTATTGATTGTTATAAACATAACTACCAGAATCTCTTGATGAGACTCCAGTTTTATAATCACTTTCAGGTGGCCATTATTCTACAGATGAAAAGTCCCAACCTTTTTATTTAATTATAGACATGGTATCACCCTTGGGGATCTATTATTCTCACACTGCCAGACCTTTGCAGCACTGTAATTATAGTCCTCTTAATAATTCTACATAACAGAAAAACAATTAAAATTTATTCATATGATAATTATAACTAATTGATATATTCACAGATGAGAAAGGATAGAGTCTTTTTGGTGATGCTTTCAGATTCTGAGTGATTTCATAATGTGTCCATTCCCACCTTCTGATTCGCCCCTCCCCCTACCTTAACTAGCCTTCTGCCAACCACCATAATTCCCCTTGCTCCAAGGAGCCATGAGAGATGGCACAGATTGGGTATCAATCCTTGGAGTTAAGATATGCAATTTGCATTCAACAATTATGGAAACAAAAGCGCAGGTCATGCCATTGACGTTTCATGCTCAAAATAAAATTAACTAGAGAATTACCTGTGGCAAACCAGTCAGGTTCTAGAGGAGCTCAATGGGTCAGGCAGCATCTATGAGAGGAAATGGGCAGTTGATGTTTCTAGTCATTATTCATTATAATCCAGAGGACTGTTTGCTTTTTTCTCCTAACATAACTGTTCTCTCCATTCTATCCTTATTTTTCTTCTGCTTTATCTTTCTCAAAGTCAATATCTTTTAAGGAAGGTTCTTTCTGATTCCTTGGCATCACAAGTCTGGAGATCAAGAATGCTACAGGAGCTGCAGGTATGAACTCTGGAAAGCCATCTCTCAAGCAAAGTGGGGATTCTCAACTAGACTGGAATCAATGAGGAATACTCAACAGCTGTGACAGGATTTGAATGCCATAACCTCCTATGAAGCTAAATATTGCGACACAGGGACAGCAGTTCTTTGCTTCCAGATAAGCTCAATGCCTCCTCTGCTCGCTTTGAGCACTAGAACAGGCAGAAACCATTGCGCACTCTCATGTCTCCCGATGATCCTTTGGTCTCAGTATTTGAAGATGCCTTCAAGAGACTGAATCCAAGGAAATCATCTAGTCTGGATGCAGTACCTGGCCGAGTACTGAAGACTGTGCCAATCAACTGACTGGTGTTTTCACAGAATCTTCAACCTCTGGCTCTGGCAGTGTATGGTACCCACCTGCTTCAAGCAGGTTTCAATCATACCGATGCCCAAGAAGAGTGTGGTAACCTGTCTAAATGACTTAGTGGCACTTACATCCATAGTGATGAATTGTTTTGAGAGACTGGTATTGAAGCATGCGATCCCCTCCAGTTCTCCTACCGAAGCAACAGGTCTACAGCAGATGCTACCTTGTTGGCTCTTCTCACAACCCTGGAACATCTGGACAGCAAAAATGCATCAGGATGCTCTTTATCGATTATAGCTCAGCATTTATCACCATCATTCCCTCAAAACTAATCAGTAAACTCCAAGACTTGGCCCTCAATACCCCTTATGCAATTGGATCCTAGATTTCCTCACTTGTAGACCCAAGTCAGTTTGGATTGGCAAAAACATCTCAGCCACAATCTCCATCAGCACAGGGGCACTGCAGGGATGTATATACTTGGACCCCTGCTCTACTCACTTTACACCTATGACCGTGTAGCTAAGTACAGCTCCAACACCATATACAAGTTTGCAGATGGCACCACTGTTGTGGGCTGTATCAAAAGGAGTGATGACTCAGCGTACAAGAGGGTGACTGGAAATTTGCCCGAGTAGTGCAATAACAACAATCTCTCACTCAATGTCAATAAGACCAAGGAACTGATTGTAGACTTCAGGATAGGGAAACCAGAGGTCCATGAGCCAGTCCTCATTGGAGGGTCAAAGCTGGAGAGGGTCAGTAACTTTAAGTTCCTACATGTCACTATCTCAGATGACCTGTCCTGGACTCATCGTATAAATATTATTGTGAAGAAAACATGACAGCGCCTCTATTTCCTCAGGAGTCTGTGGAGGTTCAGCACATCATCAAAAACCTTGGAAAACCTCTATAGATATATGGTGGAAAGTGGGCTGACTGCCTGTATTATGGCCTGGTATGGGAACACCAATATCTTTGAGCAGAATATCCCACAAAATGTAGTGGATTTGGTCCAGTACATCACAGGTAAAACCCTCCCAACCATTGAGCACATCTACATGAAACGATGCCCTAGAAAATCAGCATCCATCATCAAAGATCCTCACCACCCAGGCCATATTTTCTGACTGCTATCTATCTGATAGCATCAGGTAGAAGGTACAGGATCCTCAGGATTTGCACCACCAGGTTCAAGAGCAGCTACTACCCCTCAACCATCAGGTTTTTGAACAAAAGGGGATACCTATAGTGATTTACATTGTTATATTGATGGATGCTATATTGTTATTTATTCCCATTTATTTATATTTGCATTTGCACAGTTTGTTTACAGTTACTGTTCTATAGATTTACTAAATATGCCCACAGAGAAAGAATCTCCGGGTTGTATGTGGTGACAGGTATGTAAACTGATAATAAATTTTATTTTGAACTTTGAGAGAGTTCACAGACTAGTCCACCAGGATTTCCCCTCCAGACCTGCAGAGGGCACTACCCATCATTTGTGGATGCTCACAAACTTGCCCATTTCTCACAGCTCTATAATATTTTGATTAGTTCCAAAACATTTTCAATTTTTTTCACTGTATCAGTCTCTTACCTGAACAATTCTTTTCTTCCACAATGTTCCTATTTGCATGTTAGTATTTATTTTATGTCCTTTGTTTCATGCCCTGTGTTTTCTGTACACTCCTTTCTTGATCACTTACTGTCAGCTTTGAATATTTCACCGACTCTCTTCTCCTTTCAACTGGTAAAGGAGAAACAGAGCCAGACTCATTGCCTTAAGCCTATTCTCTTGAGAAGTGAAGGGCTCCCTGGTGTGTAATCATATTGCATTTGCTGAAGTAATTGGAGATCAAGGCTGGGCTGTTAAAAGCTCAAACTTTGAGCTGGCAGAGTAACACCTTTGCATAGAGCTATGTTCTTATTACATGCTGGAATGTTAGCTACATGTTGTTATTACTATGCTCTGTCTGATTTAGGGTTGCCTAGAAGAGTACATTGAGTTTGATCGAATATCACTCTGATTGCATGAATTCAATTTAATTGCACCCATTTGCTAATACCCGACAACATGACATCTGCAAAGCTTATTGCATTTTTCATTTAATGTGTGTGTGTACTGGGGAGCTGCCTATGTCTGCTCACGGTTTTGTGCTAACAGACCTTCTTTGAGGAATTCCAAGAACCACAATCCCATAGTAAATGAAGAGGGGAAACGGAGGGGTTGGAGACAGGAAATTGAAGATGTGGTGGGAGATAGAGTGGAAAACAGAGCTGAAGGGAGGAGGTTTTCTTTTGATCTATTAGAACTATTTGCCTCTCACTGAAATTGCTTTGATAACTAATACTGATACGGCATTTTACCAGTTTCACTTCCTGGCAGGATAGTGAAAAAGGAATATGACATGCTTGCCTTTATTAGTTGAGGCATTCAGTTCAAAAGTTAGGAAGTTATGTTTCAATGTTATAAAACTCTGGTTAGGTTCCATCTAGAGCACTGCATTCAAATTTGGTCACCCCATTATGGAAAGAATGTGGAGACTATGAAGAGGGTGCAGAAATGGTTTACTGGGATGCTGCCTCGATTTAAAGACAGAATCAAAATCAGGTTTAATATCATTGGCATATGTCATAAAATCTGCTGTTTTGCGACACAAGATGGTGATGCAACCAGTTGGAATGTTCTCCATAGAACATCTGTAGAAATATGCTTGAATCTTTGGTGACATACAAAATCTCCTCAAATTCCTAATGAAATGTAGCCACTATCATGCCTTCTTTGAAAATATGTTGAGCCCAGGACAGATCTTCAGAGATGTTAACACCCAAAAACTTGAAACTGCTCACCCTTTCCACTGTTGATCTCTTGATGATAACTGGCATGTGTTCCTGTGACTTTCCCTTCCTGAAGACCACAATCAGTTCCTAGATTTTACTGACTGTTATGTTTTGTAACCCCAAAACACAAAACTCATTGTAAGAAAAACATGAATCCAGGAGATGCAGTTTTGCAGCAAACAAATCAACTTACTTTGTTTATTCATGCTCTAAACCCATAATCCTCTAATCTTTTTAATACTGACTTGAGATTTTGGAAATGTACTTTATCATCCTTACCAGTGAAAATGATGGCACTGACTTCCTAGGCAGCCTTGCAGAGCTGGTCCATTGCTTTTTACCAGAGTGCAGGTGCATTCGCTACTCCAAAAATTGAGCCTATTATTGCCATAAAGCCCTTAATAAGTGTTTATGGTGAGAAAGAGTTTGGACTTTTCTTCCATCTCCATCTGTAGTAGACCTCAGCTAAGTCCACATTGCTGAAGTGTTTCCCTCTAGAAAGGTTTACAAAGATCCTGGGCAGAGGGTATTCATCTACTTCCCGTACTGAGTTGATGGTGACCTTAAAGGACTGATTCATCTTGGCTACTGGGACCACTGGTGTTGCCCATGGGCTCCACTCAAACTTGGAAAGAATTCATTCAGCCTCCTTGTGATCGAGCTCATTGGCTGCTTTATCACAGATAAAGGAAATAGATGGGCTTTGATAAGGGATAGATAAGATAGAGGCAGGAAAGTTGTTTCCACTAATAGGTGAGAATAGGACTAGGAGACATAGACTCAAGATTCGGGGAGTAGATTTAGGAAGAGAAGGAACTGCTTTTCCCAGAGGGTGGTGAATCTGTGGAATTCTCTGCCCAAGAAAGCAGTAGTGGCTACCTCAGTAGATATATTTAAGAAAAGGTTCGATATATCTTTGCATAGTAGAGGAAATAAGGATTATGGGGAAAAGGCAGGTAGGTGGAGATGAGTACATGGCCAGATCAGCTATGATCTTATTGAATGGTAGAGCAGGCTCGACAGGCCAGATGGTCTACTCCTGCTCCTATTTCTTATGGTCATTGTAAAACTGGGGTGTGGCATTTTCATTTAACACTGTTTTACCCTTGAGTGCTTTAAACTAATATGGCAGAAGGGTGGGAACCAGTATGATAGAGCTGAGAATGAGCCAGCAGGTTTACTAGTAGAGGATGTAATATTTAATATGAATGTAAGGAAGGACAAACCAATGTTTGGGTACAATTGCAGAAAGAGCAAAGAGTTAATTTGTACCACAAAGGCAAAATTCAGAAGGGCAAAGAATGCAGAACTGAAGGTAGGTGGACGAACTTAAGACACAATTCAAGATTGATTGGTATGCTGTTGTGTGCATCACTAAGTTATAGTTGATAGGTCATGGTTAGGAGTTCAACATCAAAGGATATTCTTTGTATCAAAAGGACAGACAGGAAGACATGGGTAGTGGTGTGGCTCTATTGATAAGAGCTGGAATAACATCTTTAGAAAGACGTGACGTAGGGTCAGAAACTGTAGAATCTGTGGGTGGACTTAAGAAACTACAAGGGTAAAAAAAAACATTATGGGAATCATATATAGGCCTCCAAATAGAAACCAAGATGTGGGGTTGAGATTGCAAAGGGAACTGGAAAGAGCATGTAAAAGGGTAATGTCACAATCGTCATGGGGGACTTTAATATGCAAAGGGATTGGGAAGATCAGTTTGGTGTTGATTCACAGGAGAAGGAAGTTGAATACCTAAGAGATGGCGGTTTTTAGAGCAGCTTGTGCTTGAGCCTACTCAGGAAAAGGCTGTCTTAGATTGGGTGTTATTTAATAACCGAGATCTTATTAGGAAGCTTAACATAAAGGAACCCTTAGGAGGCTGTGATCATATGATTGAATTCATACTGCAGTTTGAGAGGGAGAATCAAAACTCACATGTATCAGTATCACAATGGAATAAAGGGAATTACAGAGGGATGAGAGAGTAGCTTGCCCAGGTGGATTGGAGAGGGATCCTGGTGGGGATGACGGCAGAAGAGAGATGGCTGAAGTTTCTGAAAATAGTTCACAAGGTGCAGTATAGCTATGTCATACAGAAGAAGTTGTTCTCAAATGGTAAGGCTAGGCAAACGAGGCTGACATGAGAAGTTAAGGACTGCATAAAAACCAAGGAAAGGGCATATAAGGTAGCAGAAGTGAATGGGAAGTGGAATGATTGGGAAGCTTTTAAAATCCCACAAAATGCAACTAAAAAAGCTATTAGAAGGGAAAAGATGAAATATGAGGGCAAACTAGCTGATAAAATAAAGCAGGATACTAATTTTTTTTTCAATTATGCAAAAATTAAAGGGAGGTGAGAGTTGATACTGGACCACCAGAAAATGATACTAGTGAGGTATTAATGGGGAACAATGAAATGGCTGATGAACTTAATAAGTACTTCGCCTCAGTCTTCACTGTGGAAGACAAGAGCAGTGTGCCAGAGGTCTGTGAGTGTCAGGGAGCAGGAGTGAGTTTCATTGCTATTACAAAGGAAAAACTGCCAGGCAAACTAAAAAGTCTTAAGGTGGATAAGTCACCTGGACCTGATGGACTACATCCCAGAGTCCTGAAAGATGTTGCTGAAGAGATAACGGATCCATTGGTCACGATCTTTCAAGAATCACTTGATTCTGGCATGGTCCCGGAGGATTGGAAGATTGCAAATGTCACTCCACTCTTTAAAAAAGGGAAGAAGACAAAAGAGAGGAAATTATAGGCTAGTTAGTGTAACTTCAGCGGTTGGGAAAATGTTGGAGTCCATTATTAAGTACAAGGTTTTGGGGTACTTGGAGACTATTGATAAAATAAGTCAAATTCAGCATGGTTTTTGTGATGGAAAAACCTGCCTGACAAGTCTGTTAGAATTCTTCAAGGAAGTAACAAGCTGGATGAACAAAGGAGAGCCAGTGGATGTCATTTACTTGGATTTTCAGAAGGCATTTGATAAGGTGTCACACATGAGGCAGCTTAACAAGATAAAATCCTATGGTGTTACAGGAAATATACCAGCGTGGATAGTGGAATGGCTGACAGGTAGGAGGCAGTGAATGGGAAGAAAAGGGACCTTTTCTGGTTGGCTGCTGGTGACTAGTGGTGTTCCTCAGGGGACAGGGGACTGCTATTTTTCACATTGTTTGTCAATGATTTAGATAATAGAATTGATGACTTTGTGGCAAAGTTTGAGGTTGATACGAAGATAGGTGGAGGAGTAGGTAGTACTGAGGAAGCAATGGGAATGTAGCAGGATTTAGACAAGTTGGAAGAATGGGCAAAAAAAGTGGCATATGGAATACAGCGTTGGGAAATATATGGTAATGCATTTTGATAGAAGGAACTATGGTGCAGACTAAATGGGGAGAAAGTTCAAACATCAGAGGTGTAGGGTTAGGAATCCTTGTGCAAAATTACCAGAAGGTTAATTCACAGGTTGAGTCTGTGGTAAAGAAAGCAAATACAATGTAGGTATTTATTTCAGAGTATAAAAACCAGGAGATAATGCTGAAGTTTTATAAAACACTATTCAGGCCGCACTTGGAGTACTGTTAACAGTTTTGGGTTCCATATCTCAGAAAGGACGTATTGTCATTGGAAAGATTCCAGAGGAGGTTCACAAGGATTATTCTGGGGATGAAGCGATTAACATGTGAGAAACATTTGGCAACTTTGGGCCTGTACTCGCTGGAATTTTGAGGAATGCCGGGGGATCTTATTGAAACCTACCAAGTTTTGAAAGTGCTAAATAAGGTGACTGTGGAGAGAATGTTTCCTCTGGTGAGGTTATCCAGAACTAAAGTACACAACCTCAAAATTTGGGGGTGGCCATTTAGAACAGAAGTAAGGAGGATTTTTTTTAGCCAAAGAGTGGTGAAACTGAGGAATACTCTACCACAGACTCTGGTGGAGGGCAAGTCCATGGTATATTTAAAGTGGAAGTTGATAGATTCCTGATTGGTCAGGGCATCAAAGGATAATGTGAGAGGACAGGTTCAATGGGATTGGGATCAGCCATGATGAAATGATGGAGCAGACTCGATGGGCTGAATGGCCTATTTCTGCTCGAATGGTCTTATTGTCTTTTGTTTGGGTTTTCCAGTAGTATTTTTGAACACTGCTGTGGTATTATCCAGTACTTTTCTTAATTCACTTTCAGTTGATCCTATTGCAGATGGCATGCAAAGAATGGATTGCTCATCAAGTTGCAGTTGTCTCAGCATCTCACATACCCCACAAGGCTGGAACTCCTGTCTTTATGCTCATGTGGTTCCATTGTTTAAAAAGGGTTCTAAGAGTAAATCTAGCAATTATCGGCCTGTAAGTTTGATGTCAGTGGTGGGTAAATTAATGGAAAGTATTCTTAGAGATGGTATATATAATTATCTGGATAGACAGGGTCTGATTAGGAACAGTCAACATGGATTTGTGCATGGAAGGTCATGATTGACAAATCTTATTGAATTTTTTGAAGAGGTTACTAGGAAAGTTGACGAGGGTAAAGCAGTGGATGGTGTCTATATGGACTTCAGTAAGGCCTTTGACAAGGTTCCACACAGAAGGTTAGTTAGAAAGGTTCAATCGTTAGGTATTAATATTGAAGTAGTAAAATGGATTCAACAGTGGCTGGATGGGAGATGCCAGAGAGTAGTGGTGGATAACTGTTTGCCAGGCTGGAGGCCGGTGACCAGTGGTGTGCCTCAGGGATCTGTACTGGATCCAATGTTGTTTGTCATATACATTAATGATCTGGATAATGGGGTGGTAAATTGGATTATTAAGTATGCAGATGATACTAACATAAGTGGCATTGTGCATAATGAAGAAGGTTTTCAAAGCTTGCAGAGAGATTTAGGCCAGTTAGAAGAATGGGCTAAAAGATGGCAGATGGAGTTTAATGCTGGTAAGTGTGAGGTGCTATATTTTGGCAGGAATAATCATAATAGGACATACATGGTAAATGGTAGGGCATTGAGGAATGCAGTAGAACAGAGTTATCTAGGAATAATGGTGCATAGTTCCCTGAAGGTGGAATCTCATGTGGATAGGGTGGTGAAGAAAGCTTTTAGTATGCTGGCCTTTATAAATCAGAGCATTGAGTATGGCAGTTGGGATGTAATGTTAAAATCGTATAAGGCATTGGTGAGGCCAAATTTGGAGCGTTGTGTACAGTTCTGGTCACCGAATTATAGGAAAGAGGTCAACAAAAGAGAGAGAGTACAGAGGAGATTTACTAGAATGTTACCTGGGTTTCAGCACCTAAGTTACAGAGAAAGGCTGAACAAGTTAGGTCTTTATTCTTTGTAGCGTAGAAGGTTGAGGGGGGACTTGATAGAGGTATTTAAAATTATGAGGGGGATAGATAGAGTTGACGTGGATAGGCTTTTTCCATTGAGAGTAGGGGAGATTCAAACAAGAGGACATAAGTTGAGAGTTAGGGGGCAAAAGTTTAGGGGTAACATGAGGGGGAACCTCTTTACTCAGAGTGGTAGCTGTGTGGAACGAGCTTCCAGTAGAAGTGGTAGAGGCAGGTTCGATTATGTCATTAAAAAAAAAATTGATGGGTATATGGACAAGAAAGGAATGGAGGGTTATGGGCTGAGTGCAGGTAGGTGGGACTAGGTGAGAGTAAGCATTCGGCATGGACTAGAAGGGCCGAGATGGCCTGTTTCCGAACTGTAATTGTAATATGGTTATATGGTTTACCACATAGAAACCCAACGTGGCTTCTTTGTTTATTTTAACTGTTATGAATGTCATTCCCAACAGGAATTACCCTTTCTCCACTATAGGTTCTTAGTTGGATATCTACAGGCTTCAGTTCGGTATCTTTGAAATGCCATTTAAACCCATTTCATGGAAAGACTGGAATAGCCAAGCCAGAATCCAACTTCCAATTCAATTAATTTACCAACACACACAAAATGCTGGTGGAAAGCAGCAGGCCAGGCAGCATCTATAGGAAGTACAGTCGATATTTCGGACCATGACCCTTCGTCAGAACTAACTGAAGGAGATAGGAATAGATTTGAAAGTGGGAAGGATAGGAGAAGACAGGAGGGGAGGGATGAAGCTAAGAGCTGGAAAGTTGATTGGCAAAAGGGATACAGAGCTGGAGAAGGGAAAGGATCATGGGACGGGAGACCTCGGGAGAAAGAAAGGGGGAGGGGAGCACCAGAGGAAGATGGCGAGCAGGCAAGGAGTGACTGTGAAAGGGACAGAGAAAAAAAAGAAAAGAGAAAAATGGAATGAATGAATGAATAAGTAAGTAAATAAAGGGTGGGGTAAGAAGGGGAGGGGGGCATTGACCGAAGTTAGAGAAATCAATGCTCATGCCATCAGGTTAGAGGCTACCTGGACTGAATATAAGGTGTTGTTCCTCCAACCTGAGTGTGGCTTCATCTTGACAGTAGAGGAGGCCATGGATAAACATATCAGAATGGGAATGGGACGTGGAATTAAAATGTGTGGTCACTAGGAGATTCTGCTTTCTCCGGCAATCAGAGCGTAAGTGTTCAGCAAAACAGTCTCTCAGTCTGCGTCAGGTCTCACCAATATATAAAAGGCCACACCGGGAGCACCGGACGCAGTATACCACACCAGCCGACTCACAGGTGAAGTGTCGCCTCACCTGGAAGGACTGTCTGGGGCCCTGAAGGGTGGTGAGGGAGGAAGTGTAAGGGCAGGTGTAGCACTTGTTCTGCTTACAAGGATAAGTGCCAGGAGGGAGATCGGTGGGAAGGGATGGTGGGGGGGGGTGGGGGACAAATGGACAAGGGAGTCGCATAGGAAGCGATACCTGAGGAAAGCAGAAAGAGGGAGGGGAGGGAGGGAAAGATGTGCTTGGCAGTGGGATCCCGTTGGAGGGGCGGAAGTTATGGTGAATTATATATTGGACCTGGAGGCTGGTGGGATGGTAGGTGAGGACAAGGGGAACCCTATCCCTAGTGGGGTGGCAGGCGGATGGGGTGAGAGCAGATGTGCATGAAATTGGAGAGATGTGTTTGAGTGCAGAGTTGTTGGTGGAGGACACAGACTGGGAGACTGTTTTGCTGAACACCTACGCTCTGTCTGCCAGAGAAAGCAGGATCTCCCAGTGGCAACACATTTTAATTCCACGTCCCATTCCCATTCTGATATGTCTATCCATGGCCTCCTCTACTGTCAAGATGAAGCTACACTCAGGTTGGAGGAACAACACCTTATATTCCGTCTGGGTAGTCTCCAACCTGATGGCATGAACATTGATTTCTCTAACTTCCGTTAATGCCACACTCTCCTTCTTACCCCATCCCTTATCTATTTATTCATTCATTCATTTATTCAATCATTCATTCTCTTTTTTCTCTCTCTGTCCCTCTCAGTCACTCCTTGCCCGCTCTCCATTTCCCTCTGGTGCTCCCCTCCCCCTTTCTTTCTCCCTAGGCCTCCTGTCCCATGATCCTCTCCCTCTCCAGCTCTGTATCCCTTTTGCCAATCAACTTTCCAGCTCTTAGCTTCATCCCTTCCCCTCCTGTGTTCTTCTATCATTTCGGATCTCACCCTCCTCCTCTCAAATCTCTTACTATCTCTTCTTTCAGTTAGTCCTGATGAAGGGTCTCAGCCCAAAATGTCGACTGTACTTCTTCCTATAGATGCTGCCTGGCCTGTTGCGTTCCACCAGCATTTTGTGTGCGTTGCTTGAATTTCCAGCATCTGCAGATTTCCTCGTGTTTGTGTTAATTAATTTACTGTTCACTTCTTCTGTAAGACATATCGCTTATCTAATGATAGTTTTTATATTATAAATCTCAGGGCTACTCAGTCCTGGGTCACTCGCATCATTATTGGATTTTTCATCAATAGCATGTAGATTAGTGCTCCTTTTGAAACTGCAACTTGAATTTTTATCTTTTTTTGATCCCTGAGCAATCCATTTATTATTGTCCATTTGACATACACTATGTATGTTACTTCGTTGCCCTTTTTTGCAAGTTTTACCTTTAAACCAGCATTGGTCTGGCGAGTGTGAACCCCTACCACAATGGTAACACAATTTGTTCAGCCAGGCTGGGTTCTGTTTAGAAGCTGCAATTTTGTTCACACTCACTTTCATTCCTGACTGCAACTCACTTGCGTCTCAGGCTGCCTTTTCCATTTAAACAGCGATTTCAACTACTCTTTTTAAATATAAGTCATGCATCAGTCAGGAGCTGTTTTGAATGCTTTCTTGAAAGATTTCACAAACTAAACGATCTCTTATTGCATGATTACACCCATCACTGAGCTGGTAATATTCAGACAACTTCTTCAAGTCAGCCATGTGCACTGATCCCCTCCCTAAAGCCTGAAACCTGAGGCATTCTGCAATCAACAATGATTTTGGTTCTAAGTGTTCTCTCATTACTTTCATGATATCAGCAAAGATAATTTCTGCTGGTTTGGTTGGAGCATTGAAACTTTTAAGCAAACTGTATGTCTTATCCATCCAATGCACTCAGCAAAACTGGTACTTGCTTTTACTTTGGCCATTTAATTTGCTTCAAAATACTGCTCAGTTTACTCAGTATATAATATCCGATTATCTCTGTGCAACCAAACACATCTACCTTTCCGATGTAGCCAGCCATTTCCGTTTTATAACTTGATTATTATCACTGGTATTCACTGTTTATGAACCCATGTGTTCGTCCATTTTCTGCCTTTTTTAAAAACTTGACAAGTTCTGTCCCTCCCTGCAGAAACACATGCTGCACTTTTATTTTAACTCAAATGTCTTGCAGCATTGTTTTTAAACACAGATGTCTACCTGCATTTCAACAGGTAGGTAATTGTCCTGAGTTTATTTTAAAACTTCTTCATTGTCACTGTTATGTTTTGTAACTCCACAACATAGAACCAATTGAAAGAAATACAAGGAGCCGGGAGATAAATGTAAACCTCATACTTACTTTTAGCGAAGCGCGCAGTAATGACATGGTGGCATAATGATGTATGCCATTCACATACTTTTATAGATAACCCTCAATGAATTATGTAGCCAAAAAAGCATGCTTAATCAAAGAATATATTTCCAATATTATTTAAATATTACTGAAATGTTAAATACACAACACTGACTTTGTAAGGTTTTTGTTGTGACACCACTCAACCAGCTGATCTCTCTCATTCCTGAATGACTCCTCATCACCATCTGAAATTTTTCCAACAACATGTGTTATAAGGAAAGACTGAACAAACTTTGGTTGTTTCCTCTTGAATGACGTAGGCTGAGAGAAGACTTGATAAAAATATAAAATTATGAGAACCAAAGTAGATACCTGGTATCTTTTTTTGCCAGAGTAGAAATGTCTTATTCTAGAACCCATGCATTTAAGTTATAGGGGGTTAAATTTAAAGGAAATATGCGGGGCGATATGCTGATGTTGGTGGGGGAGGGATTGAGGTCAGATAAAAAAAAGAGGTATTAATGAGGCTCTTAGAAAGGCACATGAATATTCAGAGATGAAGGGATATTTGCCATCTGTAGGAAAAAGAGATTATATACAATTAAGTTAATTAGTCTGGCACAACATCAAGGGCAGAAGGGCCTGTTCTGCCCTGTACAGTTCTATTTTCAATGCTCTAACAGTGACTTATTAATGCACAGAGACACTCACTATGTCACAGTAACCCCCTTATTCACTCTCTGGGATACTGGAAATAGTAATTTAAACCATCATCAATGATTATGTATGGAACAACTTACAGAGCCAGCCAACATCCTTGCCATTGTTTTCTCATAAGGAGCCCCATGCTGGAATGTCTCCATCAAATCCTATTGCAACAATCCGCTATAAATAAAACACTCTCTATGAAGATGACAACATTTAAGAAACACTGATTACCCATGAGCTGATAGTAAATAGTACACAAATGATACAATGTTCAAATAGTGATAATAGACACAATACTCTTATAAAATTCTTGGCTGTAATCCTAAACTTTAGTGTTACTCCCACACAACCAGGTTCAAGAACAGCAACTTTCATCAACCATTTAGGTTTTGAACTAACCTGCTCATTCCTAATTATTACTTCAGTATAGCAACATTTTAACCACTTTGCCTTAAAGTGAACTTTGTTTATTTTTGTACTAATACTGTACTTCCTTGTATAATTTTTTAATAATTGATGCTTTTCTTGTGAATGTCATGTTTCTGACGCTATATGACTATGATGCTGCTGCAAGTAAGTTCTCATTGCACCTGTGAAGACATATATGTTGTATACTGTACACATGA
This sequence comes from Hemitrygon akajei, assembly GCF_048418815.1. Classification (NCBI taxonomy): domain Eukaryota; kingdom Metazoa; phylum Chordata; class Chondrichthyes; order Myliobatiformes; family Dasyatidae; genus Hemitrygon; species Hemitrygon akajei. The sequence continues at coordinate 53,114,325 of NC_133129.1, forward strand.
CAATAAACTCTATTTGACAAGCCAGCTGTAACTACTGCAAAAATTTTCAATGGAAGTAGTTAGTTAGTAAAGTACAGAGGTTTGTTAGGTCATCCACCCAGTTTTAGATAAATCTCTGGGGATTTTGACAGATCTCTCCAGAAAAGCCACAATGACTTATGCAACAGATTGATTCAAAATACATAAACAAAATCCATCCCAGTTGCAATGAACACTGAAAATCCCCCAAGGAAAGAGTCAATGTATATCATTTATTTACCACACATCTGAAAGGCACATGCTTCTACTTAACTTTCTAATTGATATTCTAGTCTTGAAATATGTAGTCTACTCCACTTTGAGAATGACTGCTTTTCTCCACATCTCCCTCAAAGATCTATCCCCACCAATAAATACAAGATTGTATACTGAACTTCATGGAGTCGGATCCCAATGGTATTCTGTCATTGGCAAACTGTTGAGCAAACACAAATAAAAAATAAGAAAAACACAGTAAGGGGAATCTTCAAAATGGTTTTAAAATCTCAGCTTTTACAAAATTACCAACCGTTGTTGGATCACTTCATTTTTGGAGAGATGGGATAGTTGACATTTCTGGCAAGACTCTTTATATGGACTGAAAGCTGGAGGGGAGATGGCCAGTATAAAAAAGATCAAAGGAAAGGGTGGAGCAAGAGGTGGCAGGTGATTGGTGGATCAGCTGAAGGAGGTGATAGGCAGATAGGGAAGTGAAGAATACAAATAGCACCAAAAGCTAGGGGGTGATAGGTGGAAGTAACAAAGGGTTGAAGATGATAGAATTTGGTGGGGGTGGGAGTGGGATGATGAAATCAAGCGATAAGTGTGGGACAAGCAAATGGGATAGTATTGTCTGGTTATAACTGTCCAGGCAGGATATGAGATGCCATCATAGTTTGCAATTTGTGTGGCTATGAATGAAACTGCAGGTAAAGATTGGAGTTGTGAAAAGCAATTTTCAAAATTAGTGCTGTAGTTAGGGGATCAAACATTTAACAGGGTGACCAGATGAAATATAAAGAGCTATGAGAGGATGAATAATGCTAGATCGTTTCACATTGATTAGGTTGGGAATAAATTTAAAATAAATTCATGGAATACATTGATCACAAAATAAACAAGTTAAATAAAGATTATAAAAGAGTTATTTTTCTATAGTGTTTCTCTGTAAAGCAGACTCCATAAATCTTTTCAAAGGTGAATAGTCAATTCCTTTGAAAAGAATAATGGCAAGGTGAATAGGGGGTGAGACAAGAGAGTTTAGAAAGCTCTCTTATATTTACAGAATAAATTCTAATACAAATCTGATGGGTCAAATGACCTATAACTGTGCTCCAATATTCTGCAATTCCTTCAAGCAGCTGTTGTATGATCTATGGCAGTTAATTAGATCTGCAATAATATTGATTAGATATTAGTGGAATTCATTTATTCAGTTTAAAAATAACTACAACTAAGAGATCACCTCACAGGGAGTTCTGCTGCTAAGATAAGGGGAGGATTCAAACCTCCCCTTATGGGTAATGAGCATTGCCGTGTAAGAATTGATAAATTGGATAAAAAGAGTTAGCGAGTTAGAGTGCAACAGAAGTGGAAGCAACACAGTATTAGATCAGAGCGAATCTGTTCAATGAGTACAAGACAGAGAAAAACATGGCTGTAGAATGGACAAGTAGAGATACATGAAATATAAGTGAACAATGTGAGCAGATGATGTATAGGTGATAAGAATGGCTCATTAAAGGATGTGATCATGCACATATGATGTCCCTGTGCACAAAGTGTTCTGAAAAGAAAGAATTACTGGAAATATCTTCTAGAGATTGTCAGTCCTTCATTCCCTTTGCCAAGATGGTGGCACATTACAGCCGTCTTTCTGGTGAACGTAGTCCACAGTGTTTCTGGGACAAGTCCATTAGGATTTAGGTACAACAAAAACAATCAAAGATAAGCAGCATATCTCCTAATCAAGTTATACATTACTTGAAGGGTAACCAGAAGATAGTGTACCAAGGAAATGATGAGGTCTGGAGTACACAGGATCAGGTGCAATACAAACCAGACATCAATGAATAGATTATAGGTGATCAAGTGCCACTTGACTGCACAGCTGATGTGCACCTTTCATCAGTTTGCTGACAGTAGACTGAACTGCATATGCATGTAACGAGAGCTATATAACTCATCTTCTTCTGCCTTAGGCCACGAACTAATCAATCACCCCTCGTATTGGAAGTGATATACCCATTGAGTCTAGACTGGATCTATGCAAGAACAACAGAGCTAACCCCCTTCCTAATACCCTTTTCACATAATTCTGCAATTTCTCCCTATCAGGTACTTTTCTTGCTCTCCTTTGAACATAGAAGGCTCTGTTAAATTGGGTTCTAGGGAATCACTATGTCTATCTGTGAAAATCCTTAGAAATCTGCTGACTTTATCATGAGATTTAGCTTAGTGATGAAGAAAGTAGTAACCAAAGGTCAAACTTGTTAGTTAGATGAGTGCTAACTGTAATGAGATGTAGCTGGTCAGGTTAAAGTGAAAGCAGCTACTCTGGCAGTAGGAACTACTGTGTGGCTGCAAAATAGCGCAGCAGGCAATACTTCACCGCAGTAGCTGTAATGTCCGGGTTGAACACCCACTGATATTTGTAAAGGATTTGTCGGTTAAGTGGGTTTTTGCTGGGCACTCCATTTTCCTCCTGCATTCCAAAGATACACGCTTCGGGTTAATGGATTTATATAGTTATGCTTTGTTGGTGCCAGAAGAGTGGCAACCGTTGCAGGCTGCCCTGCACAACACTCTCGGATTTGATTTGACTCAAACAATGCATTTCACTGTATTTTTCAATGTACATGTAACAAATAAAGCTAATCGTTGATGTATTATGCAGAACCATAAAGAAAGAGACATAACTTTTAAAGGGGAGATGTCTCAGGTTCAGAGTACTACATTCCCACAAGGGGAAAGATGGGAAGCAAAGCTTCGCTATTGAGAAAGTAGTTCGCAAACAGAATGAACCAAATAAAGTGGGCTTCCTGTAGGTGCCCCATTTCCTCCCACATCACTAAGATCTGCTGGTTACTAAGCTAATTGGATAATGTGAATTGTCCCCAATATATAGAGGAAGAATAGAATCTGTGTGTGCAATTGTGCACAAGAGGGTAAATGATAAAAATGTGAAAACAATAGGTTAAGAGCAAAATCAATGCAAATTGCTCGGACACTCAGTAGAGTCCTGATAGACCAAATGGTCTCCTGTTGTAAGAAGCATAGAGATATAATGCAAGTCAAATGAATAATTGAAGTAGGAAGCAGGCTGAATAGAGCAGGCTGAGAAGGGAGGTTTAAATGAAAACAAGTATTCAGAGAGAAAGACAGAATGCCTTCTGTGAATTGTAAGTGATTAGTAAGTGGAGATGGGGCCAATTAGGAAACAAAAAGGTGATCAATATGTGGAGGCCAAAGTCATGGCTGGAATAATAATTATTTGGTTCAGTTTTCACTAAGGAAGATGTTGCTGCCAAAATCTCAGTGGTAAGATACTGTAGATTGGAGAGAATAAACAGTAAAACCTATGAAGAGGATGTACTACTTTTAGCCATCCTTAAAGGGGACAGGTTGCATGGTTCTGAAAGGGTAGTTGCTAGGTCACTGAAGAAAGTCAGGGAGAAACATGCTGAGCACTATTGTGTATTTACTATATCTGAAATATTGTAAATAGATTTGAGTAATCATTATTTGCTGTTTACATAATTCATTATGGGTTATATGTAAAAGTAAATGAATGGCTTAGTTCACTACACCACCACATCATAGATGCATGTCTCATTAAATTAATTATCCCCGGCTCTCCTGTGTTTCTCTTTTGACTAATTTTTGGAGTTACAAAGCATAACAAGCTCCTTTCAATAATTGTTTAGTCCTTCATAGACACTGCTAAGTGACTAAATTGAGACACAAATTGAAAAGAATATAGGCTGGTCAGTTTAGCTTTAGTGACAGTAGTTTTAGGGAAGATAATCATGGAAGAAAGTGAGACATTTTACAAAGTTTGTTAAACAAAGGAGAGTGAGCATGGACATGTTAAAGCTAATTGAACTTCCTATAAAACAATAACGAATGTTCATTAAAGATTTGAAGAAAGATCTGAAAAAAGTTGAGATGAAAGGTTGGTTGATGAATTGGAATCCCCTAGAGTGAAAGGACCAGTGGTAGTATGATGAAGAAATTGACTTATGACTGTTGAGGTAAACAGAATTAATTGAACTGAAGGGCTGGGGTTACCGATGGTACCCTCCTGGAGTCAGTGCTGAGATCTGTGTTTTCTATTAACCTATATTAATCACCTGAACATAACGTGTTGGATAAAAATTGAAAACTTGCACATGATGCAACTGGAATATGAGGTGAACAACAAGATAATAAAAAGCTGGAAAAGGACATAATTAGGTTTGGAGAATGTTTAAACAAATAAGCTAAGAAATTTACTTGGGTTAGGAGTGAAATCACTCAATCTGACCAAAAAAGGAGAGACAAAATGGACAACATCACCATCCTTCAGGATGTATACTTACAGAAATCTTTTAAAGTGGCAGGTGCTGCTGAGGGAGCTGTGAGTAAAGTGTAAATAGTTCCGAGATTCAAAATTAGACAAAGAGCACAAAAACAAAATCATGAACTTGAACATTGATTCAGCCAGAACTGGAGTAGAAGGTCAGGTCTGGTCACCATATATTACAAAAGATGTGAAGAGGCTACAGAAGAGTTTCAGCGACAGAAGATTTCAGCTACAATGTTAGAGTGTAAATGCTGGGGCTGATAACCTTGGATCAAAGGTTGAAGGTGATTTGATAGGTGTTTATTGGGGTAACTAAAACATAAGGTGTCCTAGGGAGCACAGACATGAAGTGATTGGCAAAAGATACAGGGGGGAGATAAAGAAAACTATTTTTAACTAGAAAATGGTTCTGAACCATGACTCCCTGTCCTTAAAGGTAGTGAGAAATGTGTTAGTCAAGGATTTCAAGAAGGAACTGGATAGGTACTTGAGGATATAGGGAGAACTTGTGGGAATGATTCTGAGATTATTCTGCAAAGCACAATGGGCCAAATAGACTTCGCATGCCAAGACATTTTATGATCTTATTATTTGATTCTAATACATTTGGAGTTCTGCCCTTATTCAACATCTATTAGGGCTTTTGATTTTTGGTTCAGCTTGGGATGCTCTCTGTGTTTGTCATAACATCACTGTTGGCAAAATTAAGAATCACTGGTCACTATTAAAGAAAATATTTGTCGAAAGATCCATCAACTTTCAGTTTCCATTAAGCAACACACATTTCAAGTCAGTAATAATAACATGTGTATATTTAAAGTCATAAACTTTATCAGCAGTGACCAAGTCACCATATTCTCCAACTTCCGGTAATTCCCTCCCTCTCCCTTCCCCCATCCCACCTTCACTCTGTCTCCTCTTCTAGCTGCCTATCACCTCTCTCATGATTCTGCCTTCTTCTACTACCTATAGTGCTTTCCCCTTAGATTCCTTCTTCATCTCTCCTGCCTATCCCCACCCTGCTCCCCCTCCCCCACCCCTTGATCTTTCCTCTGATTGGTTTTCCACCCTCCCCCCACCTTCTTTATGGGGCCCCTGACCCCTCCTTCAGTCCTGACGAAGGGTCTCGGCCTGAAACACTGACTGCTCATTTCAACATACGCTGCCCAACCTGCTGAGTTCATCCAGCTAGTTTGTATGTGTTGGCCAGGTCACCATTCTCTTGCCATCAACCTGTTACCAGGTTTTCACTATACAAATGGGATAGGTTAGACGTCTCTATGTAGTCCTTCAAAGGCATTAGAGCAAAATGAATGAAAACACAAGTTTGCATGGTTGCATTTATTGGTAACATGGATGTTACCAGTGAATAAAAAATGTCTTTATTCCAGATCAGAATCAGACTCATCTTTAACAGAAGAAATTCGGCAGGTGCTGGAAATCCAAAACAGCACTCACACAATTCTGGAGGAACTCAGCAGGTCAGGCACCATCTGTGGAAAGGAATAATTAGACAATCTTTTGGGCCAAGACCTTTCTTCAGGACTCATTCTTGACTTGCTGTACATGGCATGAAATGTGTTGTTTTGTAGCAGAACTACAGTGAAAAGATACAAAAATAATAGTAAGTTACAAAACTAAATAAAGTGCAAAAAAAAAGGAAAAATGAATAACGAGGTAGTGTTTATGATTCAGGGACTATTCATAAATCTAATGATAAAGGGGAGGAAACTTTCTGAATCATTGAATGTGGGTCCTCAAGCTCTTGTATCTCATTCATGATGATAATAACAGGAAGTCAGTTTGCCCCAAATGTTGAGGTTCCTTAGAGTTGGAAGCCACCTTCTTGATGCACAGCCTCTTGAAGGTATCCACAGTGTTGGGGAGTGCTGTATCAGTAATGGAGTTGGGTGAGTCTACAAGCTTCTGCAGCCATTTGCAATGCAATGCATTGGAGCCTCCAAACCAAGCTGTGATGCTCTCAACCATATATCTACAGAAAATTGTAAGAGTCTTTAATGACTTACTGAATCTCTTCCAAACTCCAAATGAAATACAGCCTCTGCCTTGCCCTCTACTTAATTGCATTAATCTGTTGGGCCCAAGATAGATTCTCTGAGACTTGATGTCCAGTAACTTGAGGCTGCTCTCACCCTTTCCACTGCTGATCTTTCGATATGGACTGAAGTATATTCTCCTATCTTCTCCTTCCTGAAGTCTGTAATCTATGCCTTGATTTTACTGATGTTGAGCGTGAGGTTGATGTGTGACTCTACTCAACTAGCCACTCTTTTTTGCCCTCTTGTCACCAAATGAGATTTTTCCAACAACAGTGGTGACATTATCAAATTTATAAATAGTGTTTGTAAACTTCACAACAAAGATTTTTGATAAATATTAGTTAAAACTGAAGAATTCATACACCTGCTATAATCTTCCTCAAATCATTAAGTTTGGCCTCTCTCTACACTTCTCACTGTCTTGATAAAGCAGCCAACATAATGAAAGACCCTTCCCAACTTGGTCATTCTCTCTTCTCTTCCCTTCCATCAGTCAGAAGATACAAAAGCCTGAAAGCACTAACCACCAGGCTCAAGGATTAATGAACAGTTGCCCAGTACATTAAGATGGAATCTTGACCTCATGATCCACCTTGTTATGGCTTGCACCTTGTTGTCTGCCTGCACTGTACTTTCTCTGTAAAATAAACACTGTATTCTTCATTCCAATTATTGTTTTCCTTTTATACCTCCTCAGTGAACTGATGTGACAAAATGATCTGGATGGTATGGATGACATGCAAAGCAATTTTTTCACTGCATCCAGTTTACATGTGACAATAATAAACCAATTTACCTCCCAAACAGATGTTTCTGCAACCCCTGATCACATTGCAGCGTTTGACCTGTTCAATAAAACTATTCTTGCTCATATCTTACCTCTATAGTCTCTATGCAGTTGTACTCTTACCTGTCAGGTCAGAGAAGGAGCAACTATAGAAATTCCTTTGCTTCCTGCTGCTCCTCTATCACCTGCAGAGTTCTGCAAGGATCCATCTTTGGTCTCCTCCTCTCTTTGATCTCTCTTCTGGTGCTCGACTACCTAAGGCCAGATTGTAAATGTTTATCAATGTCTGTCATCTCTAGTTCTCCATCACCAGCCTGTACCCCTTCATTGTGTCTGTGGCATCAGACAATTGACTAACATCCAGTCTGCACGTTCCTTCAGTTTAACATTGAGCATTTGTTCAATTGTCCCAGGCCGATGAAGACCGTGTTCTACCATTTTCCCTCTCTTGACCTTAGCTTCTAAATCTGAAATCTCAACAGAAGATCTTCTTCTTGCCCTATGTTTTTCCATGCAATTGGTCCTACTTGAAACAATTTGTCATTTGTATTGATAACTACTAACGATTAGGTTAACACACACATTTAGCTGTATACGAGTGTACGGTTAAATGACAATTAAACTTGAAATTGAGCAAAATATTGGAGGAGATCAGCTGGTCAAGCAGTATCTATGGAGAGGAATACACAACTGACATTTCAGGCCAAGGTCCCGATGAAGTGTCTCAGCCTAAATTGTCAACTGTTTATTCTCCATAGATGCTACCTCATCTGCCGAGTTACACCAGCATTTTGTATGTGTTACTCTGGATTTCCAGCATCTCTTGTGTTAAAGATTAAGTTAACAAGAGGATATGGAGAGAGTAAATCAGAAATGATGGGTTTACATGACTGTTATTTTAATACTTCCTTGTTTGTTTTTCCCCCAAGTAAGATCAGCTCAAGTTGAGGGTAATGAAACAAATCAGTTAGAAATAAATTCGAATACACAGTCATCTGCTTTATCTTTGCTAAATAATTCAAGGGTTTCAAGCAGAACCTGCCCCATCAATGATGCATTTGCAAAGGTTTGGTATCTGATCTGTTAATATTCCTCACTGTATTGTCAGCAGGTTAATTTATGGTAATGGGGAGAGTGTATATTTGACCCCATTATGCTGGTCAGCCACATATTGACAGTAATGAATAGTCACAAGCTTCTAGCACTTCGTTACTGAACCCCTAGTGTAAGCTTGGAAGAGATATCATACTTGCTTCTGGATTACACTTTACATGACAGAGATCCTACAATTTGCTTTAGTATCTCAATTTTGTGCTCAAAATATTGCTCAGTCACTGGGTCCCAATTTAGTGAGTGAATTGACGAGGTAGCCTTTGAGCAAGAAAGGAGATGAGCATGCAGAGACGTTCCCTAACTCTCAGATGGAAATCTGGACTAAAGGAAGCTTGGGAGTAGGGCCAAGATGCAGTGATTGGAGGACAAACTAAAGTGTACAAATGAGCTGAACAATATTTGCATAGTACCCCTGGTAATTCAGAAACTATTCATTGTGAAGTATTATTTTTCTCCAAACAGTTGAAGAAATTGTGGTCCACTAACACTGGTTAGTAATAGTGACTGGACATCGTACTCAATTCACAAAGTATTGGCCACTTCTATCATTGTTTTGATTAAATGGTGGAACAGTGACCAAAGTTCTATTCTTGAGAACAAGAACAACTGGTATACTAAAAGAACAAATTAATTTGCAATCTATTGTAATATTCAGAATGTACACTATTGAGCCACTGATGGCTTTGCAGCTAAATTATATACAAGCTCCCACTAACTGCAATAAAGAAAGGATTTAAAAAAGAATGGTCCATCTATCTATACAGCACATAGCTGTGAACTGTGACAGAGTTCTGAACACTTTAATTGGTGTGTCTACCAGGTTGGTGCAGCACTTGGATTACACCTTCATCACTTCAACGGGACATGTGATGATTCTCAATGGCACCACTGAGACTTGTGCCTTGAATTTCTAAGAAATGTAATCAGTCTTGTTTTATTTCTCTATGTGTAGACAGCTGGTAACTTTGCTTTCAAGGTTCATTAAGATCAGTGAGGGTGGACAGCTGCAGGACCAAAGCATTAGTAACAGCTGCCTGGGAATGCTGCGCATGGGCAGAGAGATCTCATTACAGTGCTCACCAGCTGCTCATTTATCAAACAGAAACCCTTCTAAAGGATCAACACCATTGCTTGCAATGTGCATAAATTCTATAATGCCTTGTATGTGTGGGAAGCCAACCTAAGGCATAAACCCATAACCATTCTCATTCCAAGTGTTCACGTTATATGCAAATTGATAAAATTGACAGCCTCAGTCTCTTTAAACCTTTCAGAAACTCAATATGCTGTCACTACTTGATGTGCCTAGCCCTCCCCAGACACTGGCACTTTGAAAGATTATTCTATGAGATCACAGACCTTGTGTCAAGATGTCAGAACAACAATCTAGCCCTTAAAGTCAGCAACACAAATGAGCTGGTTGCTGACCAAAGGAAGCAGGGATGGTGGTGAACACAATCCTGTCCTCATCAATAAAACTCTCTTCTCACTGAGACATCCATATCATCAGCAATCTCTCCTTGTCTTTTCACACTGAGATGGTAATCAAGAAGGCACATGTACCCGAAAAGATTCAGCTTGCCTGTGAGAATACTCTCAAACATTTACAGATGCTTTATGGCAAATACCCTGATGAGTTGTGTCTCAATCTGGTATGCCAACTGCCCCAGTATGGACCACTGGAATATGCAGAGGCGTAAACTCTGCCCAGTGTATCACAGGCTCATCATTTCCTTCCATCCAGTTCATCTTCAGTGTGTGTTGCCAACCTGACAGTCCATTTTCACTCTTCTCCTTTCTTGGAGAAAATACAAGAGTTTGAAAGCCTGGATGACGAGACTTAAGAAGAGATTATTCCTCATGACTATCAAACTTCTGAATAAATCACCTATTTCAAATCCGCTTCCTGCTGGTTCTGCCAAGTTCTTGAACCATAATTCTACTACTCCTGTCATGTATTTCTTTGCACTATTCATTGCTTTGCACTCTTCCCTATAATTATTGTTGTACTGTGTATATTACTACCATATTTACTGTTTACATGGTGAGCTTCATGTAAACAAGGAATCCAATTGCACCCCATTGTATATGAAATAAATTAAGCTGAATATAAACTAATCTGTCTGTAAAACCTTTCTGCTAGAATTATCTCCTGGAAGTTACACATCTCTTCCCCTTCAACGGTTAGACCACAGCCCAGAACAGATTCAAACAACAAAAAACAGAAATGCTGGAAGAACTCGGGTCCTGTGGAAAGAGAAACTTGTTAAGATTTTAGTTCATGGATCTTTCCTCACAATTGGAATTTCTCTTCCAGGTCAACTTGAATCAAACTAAGGTGCTGTGAATTCAGATCCAATATACTGAAATGTTGACCAAACAACCAATATTTAAACACCACCACCAAAACTGGACAAGACTTACAAAGCACATGAAGCAGTGTGCTCTCGCGAGATATGTTTTCCATGCCAGTAGATATTACAAGAGAAAATAAACAATTGCATTTCCAAAATCACTAAAATTCTCAGTTATTGAGCCATGGAGTTATACAGCATGAAAATGTCCTTTTGGCCCAACTGATCTATGTCAACCAAGATGCCCACTCCAAACTAGTCCCATTTGCCAGCATTGGCTCATAATCTTCTAAGCCTTTCCAATCTATGTAGGTGCCCAACTGTCCTTTATAAGTTGTTATTGTACCTTCTTCAACAACTTGCTTTGGCAGCTCATTCAACACAGATATCACTTGCCCTTAAATTCTTGTTAAATATTTCTCCTCTCATCTTGTGTTTCTCTTTCGTTCAATTAAGATTAAGAGCCCCAAAGAGATCAAGTTAAAGTAAGAAGCAGATAGCCAATATTAAGTGGCAAACTTCTCTCCTGAGAGATATTCTTGAGCAGCCCAAGTGCATGTGAAAGCTGGATGTCAGTGCCATCAATTTCACCATTTTATATTTCCTGTTCATTCCCAAATCCACATGCTCCCACAAATTAAATTCCAGCCCTGAACTTCTGAATGTTTATCACTTTCTCAAATTAATAATTCTCATTGATCTGCAAGACAGAAAACTTATGAAATATGCTAAACAGATGTTAAACTTCCTCAGTAATGCTAAGCATAAAACACTATGAAAATAGTTGCATTTAAGCCAAAATATTCAAAAGCTGTATTTATTAATTCTAAGTGATATAAATTACTCATTTCTTTCGAACATTGTGCAATGCATCTTATGAAAGCAGAGAGGAAGATACTCAACCAACTACAGTACTTGCAAAGCCACTTCTTCCTAACAAGTTTTTCAATAATCATTGAATGAAAATTTAGCTGTTTTGCATGAAAATTTCTCCTGTTTTTTTTTGTACTAGGATTTAATTACACTACAATGGATTTAACATTCTAACTTATTTTTCCTGCCTTCTGGAACATGAAAATCTAGCCAGTAAAGAAGTCTTTCTCCAGTTGAGTGTATGTATTTATTCATTGAGATGCAGCATGGTCCAGCCCATCAAGCTGCACCACCAGCAATCCCCCCCCCACCCCCGACTTAACCCTGGCCTAATCACGGGACAATTTACAATGACCAACTAACCTGCTAACCAGTACATCTTTGAGATGTGGGAGGAAACCGGGGCACCTGGAGGACACCCACACATTCCATGGGGAGGATGTACAGACCCCTTACAGATGACGCTAGAACTGACTTCTGAACTCTGACGCTCCAAGCTGTAATAGTGCCACGCCAACCGCTATGCTACTGTGGCATCCATGTCAATTTTGTTGTTGCATGCAAACCTGAACAAAAAAAGATGATGCAGAAACCACAAAAACATACACGTCCTTAAACAAGCAATGCAATCAATATCAGTAACAAAAGGTACCCTAAGTTTAGGAGCATTCCTTCATAATTTCATGAAGCACGAGTGGCTCCTTAAAGAGTAACTATGAACTCCGATGTATGAACAACTGAATGTATGTTTTTTTTTTAAATAGCACTGCCAACATCCATAAGGCGGCCCTGAACTTAAAAGGTGGCTTCAATGGGACCCTACCATCAAACACATTGCAACCTCCTCCACCTCCACCGTGATTGTTCCTTCCATGATTCTCTTGTCCATTCATCCATCCCCATCAATGCCTGTAGAAAAAGTGCTACACCTGCTCATTCACCTCCTCCCTCACCTCCATTCAAGGCCCCAAACAGTCATTCCAAGTGAGGCAAGACTTCACCTGCAAATTTGTTGTGGTAGTCTATTGTATCCGGTGCTCCCAGTGCACCCTCTTCTACTTTGGTGAAACATGAGGTAAATGGAGGGACTTCTTTGTCAAGCACCTTCGCTCTATCTGCAAAAGGTACAATTTCCTAGTAGCCAGACATTTTAATTCCAATCCCCATTCCCATTCTGAGATGTCAGTTCATATCCTCCTCTACTGCCATGAAGACACCTCTCTCAAGATGGAGGAGCAACACCTCATATTCTGTCTGGGTAGACTCCAATCTGATGGCCTGAACATTGATTTCTCCAACTTCTATTATTTTTCTCCCTCTGTCTTCTGTCTTTGTCATTTCCCCATTCTGGCTCCCCTCTTACCTCTTCTCTTCGTAACACCTGCCCATCACCCTTCCCCCGATATCCCTCCTCCTCTCTTTTCTACCATGGTCCACTCTCCTCTCCAGTCAGATTCCTTCTTCTCCAGCCTTTACCTTTTCCACCTATCATCTCCCAGCTTCTTACTTCACCAACCCCCCCCCCCCCCACCCCGCTTTCACCCACTTGGCTTCATCTATCACCATTTAGTTTTGTACTCCTTCCCCTCCCCCCACCTTCATATTCTGGCTTTTCCCCCCTTCCTTTCCAGTCCTGCTGAAGGGTCTTGGTCCAAACCATTGACTGTTTACTCATATCAATAGATGTGGCCTGACCTGCTGAGTTCCTCCAGCCTTTTGTGTATGTTACTTTGGAAAATAAAATTGGTTAGGCTATAAGGCAGGGTAACGAATTGGTTATCATCAATTTAGCAGCATCAACTGCTCGTTCACCTTGAAGGGAAGAGAAAAAAGTCTCAGAAACTAAACAAACAAAAAAACTACCAGTGGTAAGAAACGATGAGATATTGAAATTACTGGCAAGGGATTAAATGTGCAATATGTTAATATTGTAACTGATAGTGAAATTTGCAGTTCCTTTGAGCTTGAGAAATGTGATGCAAATAGAAAACAGTCATTTTCTTCTATAATAATTATTGTGCAGTTTTTCATTGTTTCAGAAAATCAAGTTAAATCAGTTTAGTTCTCTCCAAATTTACCACTATCCAGACTCTGAGAAAAGGCCAATTTATGCATCAGATGAGTGGCTGATAGATTGATAAGTCACTTTGACAGATTTGGAGAACCATCTAAATTGCCAGAGAAAGCAGGAACACTGATTGGCCTGTTCTGTGGAAAAATATGTAGAGAATGTTTTGAGATCTGAGTTAGCCAATGAGTGAAATAGGAACAAAAGAGGGGAAACCTGGATGAATTATTTTTAGAGACAAAGTGCGGGAATTCTTTTCCCTGACAAAGTGGGAATGCCTTGTTGACTTTCCATCAGTTAAGCCAAATGGCTGAATTCCTCTAAATGACTGAAACTGAATTTATGCACATAATTTTCATATAACCACCCTCATAAGACATGTTCTCTAATCTTGACAGTATCTTAGTAAATTTGCTCTGCACCTTCTCTTAATTTTCCATATTCTTCCTATGGTGGTGACCCAGAATTGTACAGAACTGAAACGGGACCTTTCAGCCACCTTGTCCATGCTAAGTGTGATGCTTATTGACACCAATTGAATTCACCTGCATTCTGTTTGCTTCCCTTTATGCCTTTCCTATTCATATATCCATTGAAATACTTTTTTTAAAACTGTATCTGACCCTACCACCTCCTCTGGCAGCTCATTCCATATTCCCTCAGCCCTCCATGTAAAAACAATTACCCCCACCCAGAACTCCTTTAAATTCCTCCTCTCTCACCTTAAACCTATGCTCACTAGATCTGGAATGCTTCAGAAAATGACACTATCGAACACATCTATGCCCCTCATACTTTTATAGTTAAGAAGTCTGTAAGGTCACCCCTCCGTCTCCTGCATTCCAGTGAGAATAAATCCAGTCCAATTTTTCTTTAGAGATAAAGCTGTTCATTCTAGGCAACAGTCTCACGATCAGAATTATTATTGGTGAATTATATCACAGTGCAAAGATATAAGATTATTCCAAATTACAAAGATAAATACATAATGCAAAAGGAAAGTAATAATGAAGAGTGTTCATGGGTTCATGCACTGTTTGGAAATCTGATGGCAGCTGGAAAGAAATTGTTGCTGAATCATTGAGTTTGGTTCTTCGTGCTCCTGTACTTCCTCCCCAGTGGTAATAAGGAGAAGAGGGCATATCCCAGATGGTAAGGATCACTAGTGATTGATGCTACCTGCTTGAGACACTGCCTCTTAAAGATGGCCCCAATGGTGTGCAGGGTTGGGCCCATGAGGAAACTCTTCTGCATTCTTTGTATTGCTATACCATCCTTCCTGTAGTGTGGCAACCAGTACTCTTAAGTGTTCTCCAACCCATGGTTTGTACAGCTGCCCATATGTTCAATGCCTCAGCCGTTGAAAGCAGGTATACTGGATGCTTTCTTCAGTATCTTATTACCCTAAGGTGCTACTTTCAGTGAGTTATGGAATTGTACCCTAAGTTCCCTCTGTACATTAATGCTCCTAAATGCCCCTGTCATTTATTCTGTATGACTGTCTAGGATTTGACTTGTCTGGAATAACTTCTACTATTTCTGCTCCCACTCCTTCCAACTTTCCAGCCGGAAGTTGGAAACCTTACACAACTTTCTTCACTACCTACAACTCCACCACATCCATGTCTTCAGCAGGCCCACATGAAAATTATATTTTAAATTTAGATGTCTTGCATTGTATTGCTGCCTGAAAACCGAATATTGAATGATTTACAGTATGTCAAAGATAATAACTCTGATTCTGAGCAGCTAAGTAAATTCAGATTTCTTTATCTAATTATATCTGTTAAGGATCAGAAGAAAAATAATTCTAACAGTATAGCAACACAAGTTCAATTCCCACTGCTACCTGTAAGGAGTTTATATGTTCTCCCCATGACTGAGCATGTTTTCTCCCACATTCCAAAGATGTATGGGTGAGTAAATTAATTGGACACAAGGGTGTAAATAAGCAACGCCTGCTTGGTATACTGGAAGGGCCTATTACCATGATGTATCTAAAGAATTCTGCAATGACTCAATGCAGTTCTTGAATGTTTGCTAATTAAAGCATGTAGGACAATGCAAAGTAGTTTTTCTGTCTTCTGGTAGTGTGTGTCAGGGTTCTGCTCCACCTCACTATATATTAGTTGGAGGCACAATTGTCCTGTTATGTCCGATACATGAGAATGCAGGTCCTTAAGATCAGTCAGATCATTACCGGTCTGTCTTTTTGATCCAATGACTCAGCCAGATTCCGTAACCATGACTACCTTTGCCAGTTAAATATTTGTCTCTCTGCCCATTGATCTTGACTCAGTATGTCTTCACACACAGAGCAGAAGTAAGACAATTTAGCCTGAGTACCTGCTCCATAAACTGCTGACATTTTGCTTCAGCACCAGTTTCCTGCACTCAGGCCATATCCCTTGAGTCTATTAAAATCCTTGTATATTCACAACCTGAGTCTGACCAGCCCTTGTGCAGAGAACTCCAAGGGTTTGTTAGTAACTGAGTAAAGAAATTACTTCCAATTTCAGATTCAGCTTAGTTTATTGTCATGAATGCAATGAAATGTCTTACTTGCCTGAAGCTCACATAGTAAACACAATACATGGTTATAAAAATACAACAATGAATCCTTATTTTGAGACTGATTCCTGGTATTAGACATCACAGGCAGAAGAATCATCACTTCCTATTCCACCCTGTCAAGGGCTGTGAGGAATTGGAATGTTTCCGAATCAGATTTATTATCTCTGACATACTGTAAGTCATTCAATATTCTGTTTTCAGATAGCAATACAATGCAAGACATGAAACTTATATTTTATTTAAAACATGTAAGCTATAAGAATAAATAAATTGTGCAATAGGTATGAGAACTGCTGAATACTGCCTTGCTGCCACTTACACGTGGGAGGGGCAAGCTGAGGGGGACTTCGGGATTCTCATGTTTAACTGTTGTTCATTCTTTGGGGCACTTCTCTGTTTTCATGGATGTTTGTGAAGGAAAAGCATTTCAGGATGTATATTGTATACATTTCTCTGACATTAAACTGGACTTTTGAACCTTTGAACTTCGCCTTCCTGAAGTCCACAACCGATACATAGGACTTGCTGGCATTGAGTACGAGGCTGTTGCTGTGACACCACTCAATCAGCCAATCTATCTCACTTCTGGATGTCTCTTTCCTCGTCTGAGACTCAACAGAGTAAATGTGCATTCTGCTCATCCCTGCGAATGGGCAAACCCCTTATCCGAATTCCTTTCTACATTAGGGAGAGAGATTTTGATTGTGGAGCCAACGCAACGCAAGGGCTCATGCTATGCACTTATGGGAGCCAGAAGGATTTCAATTTAACATTTCAGCCAAGCAACAGAATTTCCCCTCACTGTCACTGAGAAAACATTGCGTAGTTAACGTTCTTAAACTACTGCACTGAGGCTTGTGTGCAGAAGTTCCTGACTCAGAGGCAGAGAGAAGCGAGTGAATCAAACCTGACATTTCAATCAGGATAAAAGCCAAGAGTTCTACAAAATCACTCAGGAGATTGCATGCTACAAATTACGTGACCTTTTCATCTGTGCTATTAATGAGCAGGTAGAAAGACCACCCATCCTGTAAACATTTCAACGAAAGGTTGTTATACAAATATCTCTAAATTAAGGAGTACTGAGTAGCTGTCTAAAAAAGAGTTATGGCTATTTTCACCATTGAGTACGTTGATCTTCTCATTTTGATTGCTTATTGTAAGCATTCCTTTTTGCTGTTGCATGCTCAACATGGTTCAATAACACAATATGTCACGTGTACTTACTGGAAGGTAACAGGTGATACCAAACCCTGTGCATTGCTGATTCAGAGCAAACCTTGCCAAGTTGTAATGACCCAGGAACTGCCAAATGTTAGTTGTGCAGGAGATGCCTGCTGTTTATTACAGGAGGTTTTCCCAACTGCGCCTTGCATCAACACCAAAAGGAATTGTTCAGTACTTAAAGAGCTGCTGGTGAGTGGCTGGAAGGGGAATTAGTTGGTGGATAATAATGAGGAGACTGGATAGAGCAGATGGAGGGAGGTTTCAGTGGAGTGGTGGAGAACATCAGGTGAAAAAGAAAGGGATGAGAATTAATAGTTTAGAAAATATACCTAGCACAATGCTGTTGTTACTGAATGCAGTGGAGACAGGTTACACTATGGGCTTCAGGGAAAATGGATAAACATATGGAGAATAAAATGGATATAATAATAGAGCCGGGGGGGGGGGGGGTGAATGAATGACTTGCTCTGATCAAGGACCAGCACAGACATGATGGGCTGACAGGCCTCATTATGTGCAGTAAGTATTCTGTGATTCCATAATACTATGAAATAATTCACTCTCCCAAGAGAGCATCAGTCAGTGAGTGAAAGGAAATTCACAAGGATGGTGACCTTGCAGCACAGGGAGCCAATGGCTGCACTCATACAGGATATGGACATCACAGTAATGCCAGCATCTCGGCTGAAGAGGCATTCAAGACCTAACTGCAGTGGAGGATCTGCAGTAACCTATAGTTGACAGGCTGAGTTAGGACTACAGATTCAAGGACATTTTTGAAACTGGCTTACTTGGCCATCCAATAGTTCCATGGTTCCTAATACTGAGATGAGCAAAAGGAGAGTTAGGCTTCACCCATAGACTGTTAAAGCAAGCTCGGACCACAATCAGGGGTCGTTTCTTGCTGGCCAATGAGAATTACCAGTTGACAAAGTATGTGTCACATGGTCAGACAGCTTAACTGAAGATCAGAGACATTTAGAAGATTGGAAAAATGTAAATAATTAAAATTGATTTAAATTGTTACAAAAATTAAAAATTAGAAATAAAACAATAAATTTCCTTAAAGCACAGTTAACTGATGTAAGTTAATTGAAGTATTAATATTAATGATCATAAATTAAAATAATTATCTCCATTTAGTTTCCCAATGAAATGCAGTGGTTGTATTCAGAGGAATCGGCATCACTGAATAGGTTAGGATTAGCTAACATAAAACTGAGGATCTGTAGTGGCACCGCTGGTAGAACCACGATCTCACACCAGAAACCCAGGTTCAATCCTGATACCAGGCGTTATCTGTGTGGAGTTAGCACATTCTCCTTGTCACCTTGGCTAATGTAAATTGCCCATATTGTGAGGGTGGTGCACCATCAATAATTCTCTGAGACGTGAGGCGAGATATCGGCTTTTATTGACTGGAAGAAAGAACAAGCAGCAATTGACCACCATACTACATCCTGGAGACTGAGAGGCTGGGCTAAGGCCCCAATCGCCTTTATACCGGGGTCTGTGGGAGGAGCCACGGTCAGTGGGAGGAGCCACAGGAGCAGTCAGCAGGGGGGCGTGTCCAGACAGGTATATGTAGTTCACCACAGAGGGTGAATGCTATAATCTAGGGAGCGAGTGTGTGGAATAAAGAGCTGATGTTCTGAAGGACCTGTTTCCCTGCTTTGAACCAGTTACAGAGTAAATGGCAGAATGTACCTGGGAGTCTTGGAGAATCCTCTGCTTTTCGTGCTGTAAAGTGCACACTTAGAGCTGCAGATCATGTGCCAGCTCACACTGGTTGGCTGTCAGCATTAACAAGTTCTGATTGTGGTAATCTATTCAATAAGGATAAGTTACCAGATTGGTAATACCTTGACTGAAATAATGCAATCGACTCTTCCGGAAACCAGCCAGTCTCCCTGCAACTATATCAACTACATTGTCTGAAATTGTATTACCTACTTTCAGTAAACTTATACATCTATCTGCATTACTGAAACTTCACTCCTTTTTTGCTAAAACCTCACCCAACTTCTCATATACCAGTACTCTCAAGACATGTCTTCATACTTCTTTGAATGTTGCTGTTTTACATATACATATATGCTTCTTGTAAACCTGGTTAATCACAACCCATCAACAGTCAAGAGTAGAATTTATAGTATCTAAATTATTAACAATTATGACTACTTTCATGTTCCTGCATCCTACAGTTAATGTTAAAGAATACAAAATAAAATATTTCAAATTAAAAATTAGTGATCAATAGGGAGTTTGCCTTAGACGTTAAAAATTATCTGGTAATTCTAATATATCATAAAGGGCTCAAAATAACTTAGAAAATGGATCTAAATATCAGCAGTGACAGTGATCGATGCTAATGTATGTTAAAGAAACCTAACTCTGCAAGTTTGAGAAACTTGTTCAAATTAACAGGCTTTTCCTTTGCTAAACTCTCCAATTTTCCCTGTGCTGAAATGCCCCATCCTACCACCAAGCATATATTTATCTCCTCCCCTCTTTCCACAGGGATCACTTCCACCATTAGTCCTCTGCCTATTCATCCCTCTCCACTGATCTCCAACCCAGCATATACCTCTGCAAACTGCCAAAGTGCCACACATGCCCATTCACCTCCTCTCTCACCTCCATTCAGGCCCCCAAACAGTCCTTCAAGGTGAAGCAACCCTTCACCTGTGAATCTGCTGGGGTCATCTACTGTGCCCAGTGCTCCAGATGCGGCCTCCTCGACACTGGTGAGACCTGTCCTAAATTGGGGAACTGCTTTGCCAAGCACCTCTTCTCCATCCACCAAAAGCAGAAGTTCCTGGTGGTCAAACATTTTAATTCCCATTCCGACATGTTGGGCGATGTGCCAAAATGAGGCCACCCTCAGGTTAGGACACCTTATCTGCTGTCTGGGTAATTCCAACCTGATGGCATGATTTCTCCTCTGATAAAAAAAGTTCCCTCCCCCTCCCCTTTTCTTCTATTCTTCATTCGCTTCTCACCTGCCTATCACCTCCCAGGGGTCCCTTTCTCCAATGGTCCACTTTCAGAGCGATAGACATTCCATCTTCCCACTGTTGTAATGGAGATGGAGTTCCTCTTATCCTTACTCCATCAGCCTCCACATCCAACACATTCTCTGCACCTTCTGCTATTTCCAAAGAGATCCTACCACTAAACATGTCTTTACCTTCCCCCACCCCGCTTTCTGCGGGGATCAGTCCCTCCGCAATTCCCTTGTCTATTCATCCCTCCGCACTAATCTCCCTCCAGACACTTCTCCCTACAAGTGGCCCAAGTGCTACAGCTACCCATGCACCTCCTCCCTCACCTCCATTCAGCGCCCCAAAGAGTCCTTCAAGGTGAGGTAACACTTCACCTGTGAATCCGTTGGTGCTGTCTATTGTGTCCAGTGCACCCAATGCAGCCTCCTCTACATCGGTGAGATCCATCATAGATTAGGAGACTGCTTCATTGAGCACCTCTGCACCATCTGCCACAAGTGGAACTTACTGCTGGCCAAACATTTTAATTCCTATTCCCATTCCTGTTCCAACATGTCAATTCATGGCTTCCTCTTGTGCCAAGATGAGGCCACCTGCAGGGTGAAGGAACACCACCTTATATTCTGTCTGGGTACCCACCAACATGATTGCATAAATATTAATTTCTCCTTCAGTGAACAAATTTCCATCTCTCCCCCTTCTTCTATTTCCCAGTTTGACCTTTCACTTCTTCTTACCTGCCTATTGCTCCCAGCTGGGTCCCCTCCTCCTTTCCCCTAATGTCCACTCTCCTCTCAGATTCTTTCTTCTCTGGCCTTTGACCTTTCCCACCCACCTGGTTTCACCTATCACATTCCAGTTAGTGTCTTTCCCCTCCCCCGCACCATTTTATTCAGGCATCTTCCCCCTTTCCTTTACCAGTCCTGAAAAAAGGTCTTGTCCCGAAACATCAAATGTATATTCATTTCCATAGATGCTGCCTGACCTGCTGAGTTCCTCTAGGTTTTAGTGTGTGTTGCCCCATATACTGTCTGATAACTCTAGTTTAAGCCACAGTAACCTGAAATGTTCCAGGGATCCACTGCTTTAGACATGATAGAGTGGGAGGTATTAAAGAGGGAGGACTGGGCTTACTCGCCAGGGAAAATGGTTCGATTGCAACATTTAAGAGACGTTTAAATAAGTACATTAATGGGAATGGTATAGAAGATCTTTGGGGCACAACAGACTAACAGTTCAGCATAGACTAGATGGGCCAAAGTGCCTTTTCTTTACTGTAGTGCTTTATGAGTCTTTGACACTATGAAGTGGAGCATATCCTTTTAAATAGAGTTGCAATGGACCTTCTTTCTTTCAGAGTCTGGTATCTAGCAATGACTATCTGAGAGCTCTGGAGCCTACTGAAAATTACTGAGCAGGTCATTAGAGACAGGAAGCTGAAAGAAAATGCTTGCAGTGAATAATTTCCTTGTTGAGGGAACACATTCTATAGTAACATCTATTAAACCTTTACTGCCAATTTCTGTTAAAGTTAGATGGAGTTGAGGGTTGAGTTGATTTCTCAAGGTCAAAGCATTCTGATGGTTTGACAATGAATCATAAATCATGAGGCACACAGATAAAGTGGATGGCTGAAGGCATAGGTTTAAGGTAAGTGGGAAAAGATCGAAAAGGGGTAACATTTTCACACAGAGAGTGGAGAGTTTATAAAAGGAGCAGCCAGAGGAAGTGCTGGTACAATTACAACATTTTAAAAGATGCCTGGACAGGTACATGGAGAGAAAGGTTCAGAGACATCGGGACCAAATGCTGGGAAATGGGGTGAATTATGAATTATGAATAAATTGGATGAATTATGAGGTCCAGTCCCTTTTGAAGGCTGGAGCTGCAGCTTTTAGGTCCGGAGATACTAGTCGCTACATGGAATCCAGGCGTGAACTCCGGAAAGCCATTAAGGGCGCTAAGAGGCAATATCGAGCCAAGTTGGAAGCCCAGGCTAACCAGAGGGATGCCAGTAGACTATGGCAGGGTCTAAATGAGATCACTGGGCACAAAGAAAAGGCTGGGAATATCAATAACTGTAGCACTTCTCTTCCTGATGAACTTAACGTATTCTATGCAAGATTCGAACAGAAGAGGAGTGTCCCATCCCCTCTGGATGAACCTGACCTGGTGGCATCAAGATTCATCGTCACTGAGGAAGACGTTAGAAGAGCCTTCGTGAAGATAAATCCAAGGAAGGTGACGGGCCCAGATGGCGTCCCGGGACGGGTTTTCTGGGCCTGTGCAAGTGAGCTAGCTGGAGTGTTTGCTGACATCTTCAACTGCTCCCTGCTTCAGTCTAAGATCCCCTCGTGTTTTAAGAAGGCAACGATAATCCTGTGCCGAAGAAAAGCAAGGTGGCATGCCTGAATGACTACCGACCTGTGGCTCTAACATCAATTGCTATGAAGCGCTTCGAGCGATTGGTTATGGCACACATCAACCATAACCTACCGGTCAACCTCGACGCTTTGCAATTCACCTACCGGAGCAACAGGTCAACGGTAGATGCCATCTCTCTGGCACTACATTCCTCCATAGAACACCTGGAGAACAAAGACGCATATGTAAGGCTCCTTTTCATCAACTACAGCTCTGCCTTTAATACCATCATTCCAAATAAACTGATTCTTAAGCTCTGGAACCAGGGTCTTAGCACTCAGATCTGCAGCTGGATCTTCAACTTCCTCACAGACAGGACCCAGGCTGTAAAAATAGGGGACAAGCTCTCCTCTACAATCACTCTGAGCACTGGTGCCCCACAAGGCTGTGTACTCAGCCCCCTGCTGTACTCACTGTACACCCATGATTGTGTAGCCAAGTTTCCATCGAACTCAATATATAAGTTTGCTGATGACACCACAAATGTAGGCCATATTTTTGGTAATGATGAGTCTGAGTACAGAGAGGAAATTAAGAACCTGGTGGCATGGTGTGAAGACAATAATCTATCCCTCAATGCCAGCAAGACGAAGGAATTGGTTGTTGACTTCAGAAGGAGTAGCGGACTGCACAACCCCATCTACATCGGTGGTGCACAGGTGGAACAGGTCAAAAGCATTAAGTTCCTTGGGGTGAATATCACAAATGACCTGACTTGGTCTAACCAAGCAGAGTTCACTGCCAAGAAGGCCTACCAGCTCCTTTACTTCCTGAGAAAGCTGAAGAAATTTGGCCTGTCCCCTAAAACCCTCACTAATTTTTATAGGTGCACCGTAGAAAGCATTCTTCTAGGGTGCATCACAACCTGGTATGGAAGTTGTCCTGTCCAAGACCAGAAGAAGCTGCAGAAGATCGTGAACATAGCCCAGCACATCACACAAAACAATCTTCCATCCTTGGACTCACTTTACACCACATGCTGTCGGAGCAGTGCTGCCAGGATAATCAAGGACAAGACCCACCCAGCCAACACACTGTTTGTCCCACTTCCCTCCGGGAGAAGGTTCAGGAGCATGAAGATACATACGGCCAGATCTGGGAACAGCTTCTTTTCAACTGTGATAAGACTGCTGAACAGATCCTGATCCAGATCTGGGCCGTACCTTCCAAATATCTCGACCTGATTTGCACTACCTTACTTTCCCTTTTCTATTTTCTAATTATGATTTATAATTTAAGTTTTTATTATATTTACTTCGACTTGTACTTCAGGGAGCACGAAGCGCAGAAACAAATATCACTGTGATGATTGTACGCTCTAGTATCAATTGGTGACAATAAAGTAAAGTTCAAGTAGACAGGTTGGACAAGTTGGGTGGAAGGGCTTGTTTCTGCACTGCATAACTTCTTGATTCTAATTTATACATAGGGTTGAGAAATGTGGATGGTGTGGATTTCAGACTTGTTCACATTAGCCTGAGGTTCCATTAATGTCCATTATCTCTACAATTGGCTCTTAGTTAAAGGTCAGTTCAGTCACGCATATGGAATCCATGTAAGTTATCTCCCAGTTGGGTGTGAAAATGTTATAATGCAATGGTCAGACCCATTCATTGGTTCCTTCATTGACCTTTACTTTTATAGTGGATCTACAGGCAGGTTCCAGAGATCACCTGCATTGGGCAAGTTAACTCCAAAGATGCTGTGGGGTGCTTCATGCCACCAGTGCTCAATTTGGAAATTTTGATTTTCTAATGCAACAATTAACAAAGGTTCTGGAACTTGCTGATCCCTCCAATAAAAAAGATTCCCCTGGATACATTCCTGTTTGTACAGAAATAAACAAATAACATGTCAATGGATCTGAAAAAGGGACTGGAGACGCAGGAACAATCTGCAGGTAGAACTCAGTGGGCTGAGCAGCATTTGTGGGGCAGGGAGGGGTGAACAATTGTCAGTATTTCAGGTCAAAAACTTGCATCAGGCAGGACTTGGTCAATTTCAACCCACTCTCCCCCCTCCAACAGATGCTGCTTGATCCATTACACCCCTCCTGCAGGTTGTTTTGTCGCTGTCAATGGACCAGCTACTTCTGCTCTGATTCTGCTGAAGAAATAGCAAACATAAAGCTTTCCTGACTGGAGAACAAGTCTAAGAACAAGTATCTATCTATCTATCTAAGAAGGCAGATACAGTGGTGCTAGAAAGTTTGTGAACTCTGAAGAATTTTCTCTATTTCACATTAAGTATGACCTAAACTGTGACCAGATATTCACTTACGTCCTAAAACTAGATAAAGAAAACCCAATTAAATAAATAACAAAAAAATTTTATACCTGTTCAGTTACTTATTGAGAAAAATGATCCAATATTACATGTATTTGTTAGAAAACGTATATGAACCTTTGTTTTCAGTGACTGGTGCGACCCCTTATTCAGTAATAACTTCAACCAAATGTTTCCGGTAACTGTTGATCAGTCTTGCACATTAGCTTGGAGGAACATTAGGCTATTCCTCCTTACAAAACTGTTTCAACTCTAGGATGTTGGTGGGCTTCCTTGCATGAACAGCTTACTTCGGGTTCTTCCACAATATTTCTAGAACACGAAAGTCAGGATTTTGACTTGGCCATTTCAAAACACAAATTTTCTTCTTTCAAACCATTCTGTTGTTGATTTACTCATATCTTTCAGATCATTGTCTCATTGCATTGTCCAACTTCTATTAAGTTTCAGGTAACAGACTGCTACCCTGACATTCTCCTGTAAAACATCTGATACAATATTGAATTAATTGTTCACTCAACGATTGCAAGCTGTCCAGCCCATGAGGCAGCAAAGCAGTCCCAAACCATGATGTTCCTTCCACCATGCTTCACTGTTAGTATGTAGATTTGGTGTTGGTATGCAGTGCCCTTATTCCTCTGAACAAAGAAATGAACATTTCTGCCTAAAAGTTCGACTTCTGTCTCATCTGTCCACAGAACCATTTCCCAGAAATGTTGTAGAACATCCAGGTGATCTTTTGCAAACTGAAGATGTGCAGCAATGTTTTTTTTTTGGAGAGCAGTGGTTTCCACTGTGGTGTCCTTCCATGAACACCATTCTTGTTCAGTGTTTTTCTTATAGTGGACACAGGAACAGAGACTTTAGCAAGTTCTAGAGATTTCTGTAGGTCTTTTGCTGTTACCCTTGGGTTCGTTTTCACCTCCTTCAGCATTGTACATTGCATTCTTGGTGTGATCTTTTCAGGACGCCCACTTCTAGGGAGAGTGGCAACAAATGGAGAGAATGGAGCTTCCTCCATTTGTAGACAATTTCTCTTACTGTGTACTGATGAACACTCAGGTCTTTAGAAATGCCTTTGTAGCCTTTTCCAGCTTCATGCATCTCTACAATTCTTCTAAGATCCACTGAAAGTTGTTTTGATCAAGTCATGGTGCACATAAACAGATCTTTATGAGAGAAGAGCAGTAACCTGACTTTGTGTGTTTCGTTAATAAGGCAGGGCACCTCTACAACCCACATCTCCAATCTCATCTCATTGATTAGAACATCTGACTCCAAATAGCTTTTATAGAAGGCATTGCCCCAGATGTTCACATACTTTTTCCAACAAATACATATAATTTTTGATAATTTTTCTCAATAATTAAATGAACAAGTATAATGCTTTTTGTGTTATTTGTTTAATTGGGTTTGCTATCTAGTTTTATGACTTACTCAAAGATCCAATCATATTTTAGGTGATATTTATACAGAAATAGAGAAAATTCTATAGAGTTCACAAACTTCCTCCCACCACTGATGGTCGTCCAGTATCAAATGTGGAGACCTGAATTATTATTAAGGATATAAAGCCATTATTAAGGATGATGTTTCAGGGTACTTGGAAGCACATGATAATATTGGCCAAATTCAGCATGGATTCCTTGAGGGGAATCTTAATTGACAAATCCGTTGGAATTCTTTTGAGGAAGTAACAAGCAGTGGATGGTGTTTACTTGGATTTTCAGAAGTTCCTTTGACAAGGTGCTACATGAGGCTACTGAACAAGATAAGAGCCCATGGTATTACAAAGGAACTAGCATTTGTAGAAAATTGGCTGACTGGCAGGAAGCAAAGAGTGGAAATAAAAAGTGTTTTCTGATGGTGACTAAAGGTGTTCCACAGGGATTGGTGTTCATTGATGTTCAATGGTCTTGGTCATCTCTTCACCCATAATGTCAATGATTTAGATGACTGAATCGATGGCTACGTGAGCAAGTTTGTGGATGATATGAAAATGGGTGGGGGGAAAATAATTTTGAAGAAGCAGGGAGTTTGCAGAAGGACTTGGGCAGATTAGGAGAATGGGCAAAGAAGTGGCAGATGGAATATAGTATAGGGAAGCAGATGGTCATGCAGTTAAGTAGAATAAATAAAGGCATAGACTATTTTCTAAAGGATGAGAAATTTAAATAATCAGCTACAAAAGGACTTGGAAATACTTGTGCAGGAATCCTTGAAGGTTAATTACAGGCTGAGTCAGTGGTCAGGAAGGCAAATTCAATGTTAGCATTAATTTTGAGAAGACTAGAAAATAAAAGCAAAGGTGTAATGCTGACATTTTATAAGGCATTGGTCAGACTACTCTTGGAATATTATGAGCAGTTTTGAGTCCCTTTTCTAAGAAAGGATGTGCTGGCATTGCAGAGGGTACAGAGGAGGCTCACAAGAACAATACAAGGGATGTTTAGTGGCTCTGAGCTTGTAATTGTTGGAGTTTAGAAGAATTGGGGGGGGGGGGAAATCTCATTGAAACTGATCGAATATCGAAATGCCTAGATAGAGTGGATGTGGAAAGGATGTTTCCTATATTAAGTGAGTTTAGGACCAGAGGACACAGCCGCAGAATAGAGGGATCTCCATTTATAACAGAGATAAGGAGGAAATTCTTTAGCCAGAGAGTGGTGAATCTGTGGAACTCTTTAATTGCCACATACAGTGGAGATTGATAGGCTCTTGATTAGTCAGGGCATCAAAGATTATGGGGAGAAGGCAAGAGAACGGGGTTGAGACGGATCATTAATCAGCCATGATGGAATGACAGAACAGATGCTGGGACAAATGCCCTAATTCTGCTCCTGTGCCTTGTGGTCTTATGGAACCAGAACAGTTATCCATTAGGAACCTTCGAAATGAATTCATTAGACCGAAGGATTACTTTGAATATGCTGATAAATTCTCCTAAGCACAGTCATTGCTGATAATATAATTTCTACTGTGCTGTTTGTTAACTATGACAAAGGCAAAAAAATACATTTAAATGGAAGGATTCCACACCCCATATCTTAATCACCCACTGTTGTAAACATGTTCTGTTATTCGGCAGAAGCTGGACAATGGTCTTGGTCATCTCCTCACTATGTTTTTGCAGCTTTGGCTGCAGAAAGTGATAACGTTTTTCAGAAGCAACTGGTGGTGAAATCTACTACTCAGTTAAGCATTTGAAGAACTGTCTAATCACCCGGTTGTCTTCCCAATATTGTTTGTAGCTGTGTGATATTCCTGGGATATCCTGACCCACAAGAACCTTTCACTGGGTTTGAGTATTGGCTTAAATACAGTGAGCAAAGCAGACTGTCAAGAATGAACGAGCTTGATGTATGGCATTGACCATGATGAAACTTAGCTTCCTGCATGATTTTGTGTGAATGATGCAGGGGTTACACAGCTCAAGGCTACAGTGAAGACAGATGAAACTGCAAATGCTAGAATCTGGAGCAACAAATAATCTGCTGGAGGTATAGATTGTTGCTCAGAATTACAGTGACTTCTAATTCCACAGTCTGTTATACTTGAACATCATCTGATCATAGAACATTACAGCACAGTACAGGCCCTTCAGCCCACGATCCTGTACTAACCATTTAACTTACTCTAAGATCCATCTAACCATTCCTTGCTACATAGCCCTCCATTTTTCCATCATCCATATGCCTATCTAAGATTTTCTTTAATGCCCCTAATGTATCTGCCCCTGAAAGAACAATCTACATACCCACTACTCCCTGTGTAAAAAACATGTCTGATAACCTCCTGTACTTTTCTCCAATAAACTGAAAATTATGCTCCTTCATATTAGCCATTTCTGTCCTGGGAAAAAGTCGCTGGCTATCCATTCAATCTATGCCTCTTTTCATCTTGTGCACCACCAGCAAGTCACCTCTCATCCTCCTTCACTCCAAAGAGAAAAACTCCAGCACACTCAATCTATCCCCATGCTCTCTCATCCAGGCAGCATCCTGGTAGATCTCCTCTACACCCTCTCTAGAGCTTCCATATCTATCCTATAATGTCATGACCAGACATGAACACAATATTCCAAGTGTGATCTTATCAGGGTTTTATAGAGCTGTGACAATACCTCATGGCTCTTGAACACAGTCCCCCAATTAAAGAAGGCCAACATACCACATGCCTTCTTAATCACCTTATCAATTTGCACAGCAACTTAGAGGAATCTATGGATGAGGACCCCAAGATCCAGCTGTTCCTCCACACTGCCATGAATTCTGTATCCTCTCTTCAGATCTGACCTTTCAAAGAGAATCACCTCACACTTTTCCTGTTGATCTTATTCACCAGCTCCTTTTAAAATATTAGCACCAAGACACATTGCATCTACATCAGGTAGATATAAAGATTTCTCCCATTTGCAAAAACAAGAAGCAGCTAAGAACATTGTATTCAGTGTAGCACCTGGAACCAGACAGAACCCCAACTCTGTTACTGAAGACCTTCCTGGCAAGCCAGAACACAGCTTACTACTCATATATTTGTCTGACAATGTAGAAATTACTTCCGTATTTTCTATGCACAAAAACAGAACAAATTCAATTAAGTTAATTACTAATCTATCAATCAATCAGAAAAGTGAAGGATGTTACAGTTGATAGTGCCATTAATCCACAGTAATTTGGTTTACCATTACTCTGGAATACTCAGATCTAGAGCTCAAATATGAACCAAGGAGCTGATCTCCTGAGGCGAAATGGAAGTGACTGCTCATACTTTCAACACAGAATTTGATCGAGTGTGGCATCAAGGCATGATGGCAAAACTGAAATCAACAGGAATTATGGGGCAGCCCTCCACAGGTTACAATCATAACTTGTTCAAGGGAAGTTAGTTATGGTTCAATCATCTCAGCCCTGGGAGAATGTCACAGCATTTCCACCTGGCATTGGCCTTACCCAAACAATACCAGCTCTTCCTGTTTTAGCCTTCCTTCAGAAGTTCAGAAATAAGGATGTTTATTGATGATTGCATAATGTTTAATTTGTTCCCCGGCTCCTTAGTAACTGGAGCAATTCATCACTTGTGTTAGCTACCTATGAAAAACACTTTCCAAGTCTAATTCGAAAGCATCTCTCAAACTCATCTCCTCCACCAAGAAGGGACAATGGCAGCAGATTCCCCTCCAAGTCACACAATGTATTGACATTTAATTGCATTGCTAGCTCTTTATTTATGCAATGTTAAATTTCTGGAACTTTCTATGGTGTAAACATTGTGCAAGTATCTGCACCAGAGGGACTTTAGTGGCTCTCCAACCCCTTTCCAAAGACAATTATGGCTGGGCAATAAATACCAGTTTTTCCAATAATACACAAAATAAATACAATTAGAGGACATGGAAGAATAGTTCTCCCCTTCCTAGTTTTCCTCTGACAAGGAAGCCTTGTACGTATCCTCTTTCTTCCTGTTTGCAGTCATGAAAGGAATTCAGAAGAACCTCAAAAAAAGCTCCTACCTTCCAGGTAATATCAGTAATATCTATCTCATTTCTCAAAAACAACTTCAAATAATTACTGCACCTCTGCTCACTAGAAGTTCCAACTAACTCAGTCCATAATCCCATTAAATAGCATCAATGAAATACTCTTCCTACTGATCAGTCCAGCTTTCCTATGCATGATTCACAGACTTATCTGGAACATATATGCATTTAAAATTAGCACAAGTTGTTGAATCAGCAATACACAAGGCTTCATAATGTGAATCAGGTGTGTGGTTCTGTACAACTCAATTCGATATGTAGTGCAAATTTGTAAGCATGATTTGAGCATAAACTTTGGGAACTCCTGCACTTTCAATGCAATAAAATTGGAGGAATACATTCCAATTCCTTAGAAGTTGTTGCAAGCAAGAAAATGAAGTACATTCAAAAACATTGATCAGTTACACTGGGTTGAGCGTGATTTTATGTATCTTATTGTGAAAAATGAATTTGTGTAGAAACTTTAACCATAAAATCAAAGCAGCATAATTTGTTCCAAGATTGTCATTTATAAACAGAATGGAAACCTAACTTCTTTTTTTCCCCTCAAAAGGTTTATTGTACCACATTGAGCTCAAGTTAACAGATGTAGGCTTGGAAAAATTGTATAATTGACCAATACAATAAAGCAGGAGAGATAAATGAAGAAAAAGATGGAAGTGGAATCAAGAAGTAATTGAGTGGAGAATCTGAAAAACAATAAACAATTGTGGGTTGTCTGAAGAAGCAGGAAAGAAGCTGGAGGTAACATCGGATGTATGACAACTCTGGCAGGATCTGCAAGATATTACTTCCTACAAAGCAAAACCCAGTAGCATGAATGGCAGCAATGCTTCACTACCAGATGAACTCAAAGCCTTCTATGCACACTTTGAAAGGGAGAACACAACTACAGCCATGGATATCCCTGCTGCACCTGATGACCCTGTGATCTCCGTCTCAGAGGCCGATGTTAGGCTGTCTTCAAGGAGAGTGAACCCTCACAAGGTGGAAGACACCGACAAAGTACGTGGCAAGGCTCTGAAAAATTGTGCCAACCAACTGGTGGGAGTATTCAAGGACATTTTCAACCTCTCACTGCAATGGGCAGAAGTTCCCACTTGCTTCAAAATGGCAACAATTATACCAGTGCCTAAGAAAAACAATATGAGCTGCCTTAATCACTATCGTTCAGTAGCACTCACATCTACCATGATGAAATGCTTTGAGAGGCCAGTCATGACTAGACTGAACCCCTGTCTCAACAAGGACCTGGACCCATTGCAATTTGCCTATTGTCACAACAGGTCAACGGCAGACTCAATCTCAATGGTTCTTCAGATGGCCTTAGACCACCTGGCCAACACAGACATCTATGTCAGGATGCTGTTCATCAACTGTAGCTCAGCATTTAACACCATCATTCCCACAATCCTGATTGATAAATTACAGAACCTGGGCCTCTGTACCTCCCTCTGCAATTGGATCCTCAACTTCCTAACCAGAAGACCACAATCTCCTCCTCGCTGACAATCAACACTGGCGCACCTCAGGGGTCTGTGCTTAGCCCATTGCTCTACTCTCTCTATACCATGACAGTGTGGCTAGGCATAGCTCAAATATCATATATAAATTTGCTGATGATACAACCATTGCAGGTAGAAGCTCAGATGGCGATGAGCGGGCATACAGGAGCAAGATATACCAACTAATGGAGCGGTGTCGCAGCAACAAGATGGCCGCGCGATGCAGCGCGCAGCGGCCACTCCAGGATGAATATCTGTTATCTGTAAAGTAGGATGCCATGTACAATCCTGATTTGATGGAGATAGGCTGGTGAAGCACGGAGGAACATCTGGTGAAACTTCTGAAATGCCTGTTTCACTGCCGCTGCTACTGTGCAATTGAAAAATCTCCGGAGAGGAAGGCCCCGAATCCTCAGCTTTGCCTGTTGCTTGGCAGCTGGGGCCGGGGTCGAAGCGCTCAGCAGAGATGGTGCTCGGTGTCGGAGGCTCGAAGTTTTCGGACGGACTCAGAGTTGGCTGTGGTCAGGTGCTTCCAGGGTGCTGCATCGGCAAGTTTGCGGCACTGGAGGTTCATGGTAGGAAGAGTTTTTCTTCCTTCTACTGTCTGCGTGAGATGATGGGCTATCGGGGACTTTGAGACTTTTTTTTTTACCGTGCCCATGGTCTGCTCTTTATCAAATTACGGTATTGTTTTGCACTGTTGTAACTATATGTTATAATTATGTGTTTTTTGTCAGTTAGTCTTGGTCTGTCTTGTGTTTCTGTGATATCATACTGGAGGAACATTGTATCACTTCTTAATGCATGCATTACTAAGTGACAATAAACAAGGACTGAGTGTCCTCATAATCTAATCTAAACAACCTGGCATTCAACGTCAGTAGGACGAAAAAGCTGATTGTGGACTTCAGGAATGATAAGATGAAGTGACACATACCAATCCTCATAGGGGGAATCAGAAGTTGAGAGAGTGAGCAGTTTCTAGTTTCTGGGTGTCAAGATCTCTGAGAACCTAACGTGGTCCTAACATATCGATGCACTTCTATAGATGTACCGTGAAGAGCATTCTGACAGGCTGCATCACTGCCTGTTATTAGGAGGGGGGCGGTGGTAGGTAGTACTGCACAGGACCAAAAGAAGCTGCAGAGAGTTGTGAATTTAGTCAGCTCC
This sequence comes from Hemitrygon akajei, assembly GCF_048418815.1. Classification (NCBI taxonomy): domain Eukaryota; kingdom Metazoa; phylum Chordata; class Chondrichthyes; order Myliobatiformes; family Dasyatidae; genus Hemitrygon; species Hemitrygon akajei. The sequence continues at coordinate 53,147,892 of NC_133129.1, forward strand.
ATCTTTCTTCGGTACTAGCCTACAAAGTACCCAGGATATCTTCAAGGAGGGGAGTCTCGGAAAGGCAGCATCCATTACTAAGGATCCCCTGCACACAGGGCATGCCTTTTTCTCACTGTTACCATCAGGTAGGAGGTACAGAAACCTGAAGGCACACGCTCAGCAATTCAGAAACAGCTTCTTCCCTTCTGCCAAATGATTCCTAAATGGACATTGAACCCATTAACACTACCTTACTTTTTTATTTTTATATTATTTGTTTTTGCATAATTTTTAATCTATTCAATATACTTGTAATTGCAATTTATTTATTTCTACTTTTTTCCTTCTATATTATGTACTGCATTGAACTGCTGCTGCTAAGTTAACAAATTTCACATCACATGCCGGTGATAATAAACCTGATTCTGATTCTGAAATGGCTTATTGTGTTAAATTTCTTGTACCAAATATTTCTACTGGAGACTCTGTCATCTCTCCATTCCAGTTCTGTATTCATTGCTGTGCAATCCACCTATCATGCTGTTACTTTTCAATGGACAATATCTCTTTGCACTCAGAATGACAGCATTTATCCCATTGGAGTTTGTTGCCACATGGGATGTGCTATAGTATGCTTAGCAAAGGAAAAAGTTCATTTGCCACTGCGGATACTGGAATCTGGAGCAATAAAAAGGTTGCTGGTGGAACTCAGCAAGCCGAGCAGCATCCATGAAGGGAAACAGCTAGTCAACATTCTGGGCTGTGACTTTTCATCTGGACTGAAAGATAAACGGGAGATTACCAGTAGAAAGAGGTGAAGGAAAGAGGAGGAGGAGCAAGATCTGGCAAGTGACAGGTGAATCCAAGTGAGGAGGGCTTTTGGGTAGATAAGGAAGGGGAAGTGGAAGTAGCAACAGAAGTCACTCTCCTCTCCCCCATCTGCCTCTCATCCTTCTTCACCTCCAATCTCTGTGCAGAGCATGGATCAGAAACGGTCACCGTGCCCAATTGGCCATGTTCCTAGTCTACAGTCATGAATTTTAATGAAAAGAAATGTAAAGATTGCCACAACTAGAACATACTGATTTCCAATCTGTACTTATTTGTGTGGAACAAGATTCCAGGACACAATTCTGACACTTAACATGGAACTCATGCAGAGTAAGACAGAATTTGAAAGATAAACTTTCACAAAATGCTTGAAATTGGGAAATGCAAAAATGTGAAAGGAACAGAATAATTTCTTTAATTCCAAGTACTAAAATTATCTTCAATTTAACAATTCATTTGAATTTAATCAATGTATTAACTGATAAAGTATATCAATTTATTTCCAAGAACTGCAATTTTCATCATATGCAATGCAATTCCCCCACATTTTAGGAATTTGTTTTTTTAACTGCAGAACAGCACTGTTCTGAAACACTGTTTAAACCAGCTGGAAAGTATTCAGTCAAGCCCATGTGTCAAAACTCTATGAGCATACTGAGAAGGCAGAGTTTGAAGTCAAGCTCCCTGCATTGTGCATTTGTCTATGAAAATCTGGGGTTTGTCTCAAATTAATGGCATTCGAAACATTTACATTTCATTTTAACAAATAGCAGGCAAACCTGACATTTTGAAGACAGAACTAAAACTCAAGTGTAGCACAGCAAACTAACATTGTAATGCAGAATACACTTGTTCAAATCTAAAAATAGAGATGTGCTGGTAAATTATCTAGCATTCTTCCTACTAAATATTCATTATTTTTTAGAAGAATGATTTGGCAGGTGTGTAATTCCCTTTACTTTCTAGTTGCAATAATGCTTTTTGAATACATTGACCATGAATTGTCTATCTTAACAAAAAGTAGCTGTGATATTCAGGTTTATAGATGTACCATTTTATATGGATGAATGAGCTTTTTACCTCGAAACTCCACCAATGTTCTCTTCATTTGTTTTATCACCAATATAACTGAACACTGCCTGCTGTTCAATAGTTTATTTACAGCACAGAGGACATTCTCTTTGGTTCTCTATCCTTCCACCAATGACAACAAACTTCTCTCCATCAACTTTGTCTCATCTGCATAATTGGAACACATCTATTCTTTTCGCTTTCCCTGCTCCAAGAATTATTTCAACCTTTCCATTAAAGTAAGTTTCTCATCCCTGGCACCATTCTGGTAATTTTTTTGCCTCTCCCACTAACTACACCCCCAAGAATTCCGCATCCTGCCCTGTGGGAGATGGCCAGAACTGGAAACAAAACTTCAGTTGTGCTAAACCAAGGTTTTCTAAAGGCTTGTCATAAATTTATTTACTAATTTAATTGAGATAGAGCACAGAATAGGCCCTTCTGGCCTTTTGAGCCACACAGCAACCCACAATTTAACCATAACCTAATCATGGGATAATTTACAATGACCAATAAATCTACCAACTAGTACATCTTTAGACTGTGGGAGGAAACCTAAGCAGTGACGGAGAACATACACACAGATTTTTCATTGCTTTATTAATCTTCCCTGCTACTTTTTAAGATGTCTGCACATGTTTTGCCACGTCTTTATATACCTTTTACTCAATCTGAAGGGAAGTCCTATACTGCCTTGCACTTCATTGATATACTAAATTCTAAGTAGAAGTCTGTGTTCTGGACCACACGGGAAGAAACTGCACCAGCCAGAGCACAAACAACCAGGAATTCTTGACCTGATCCATTATATTTTATTACCTCTTATCATTGTTTCCATTAAAATTGATTCCCTTGTAGCGACGTGCTACACACAGAGCTAGAAATAATGACACGCACTCTGTAAGTTGCACTCCAGACTAGTTTATTCAAACTTCGCGGCACTGGCTTTTACACAGTTCTGTTCCCGCCCTCTCCAGGCAGAAATGACGTCAGAGGTGCATTACAAAACTTACTCCCCGTGCGCGGGCTTTCTCCCCTTGCTGGTGAAGAAGGCGGCCCAGCGCCATTTTGGGGCTGGCCTCTCTGCCGACGCGCACACCATTTTGTGAGCCGGTTCGCCTGTGTAGAAAGTGGGTCGCCACACCCTCTCATTTTTTATTATATTTTATCAGTTAATCTTCTTGACTTTTCAATATACTCTAAGTGGCCACTTTATTATGTACACCTGCTCACTGATGCAAATGTCTAATCTGCCCATCATGTGGCAGCAAGCCAATGCATAAAGGCATGCAGACATGGTCAAGAGGTTCAGTTGCTGTTCAGTTCAAACATCTGAATCGAGAAGGAATGTTATCCAAGTGACTTTAACCCTGGAATGCTTGTTGGTGCCGGATGGGGTGGTCTGAATAACTCAGAAACTGCTGGTCTCCTGGGATTTTCAGGGCAAACAGTCCCTAAATTCTGGAGCTTATAGAGAATGGTGTGAAAAACAATAAAAACACCCAATGTGTAGCAGTTTGGTGGGTGAAAATGCCTTGTTAATGCGAGAGGTCAGAGGAGAATGGACAGACTGGTTTACGCTGACAGGTGTTATGCCGTTGGCCCCCTCCTTGGTGAAAATCGCAAGAACCCTAGTTAAGGGGGGTCAACTGACCCAAAAAGAGAGAGAGACCATGTTCTCCCAAGAAGCAGAATGAAGGTGACCTTGACTATTGTCTCATGGAGACCACGTGAAAAGCCCTCGGGCAAAGTGGGCTGGTTGAGAGAGAGATCGCATTATCTGCAACTTGATTGACACCTGCGATCCCGTGAAGAAGTATAAAGGCGGGTCTGAGGGGGGGGAAAACCCTCAGACGCACCCAGGAGACACGATATCGATTCCCATGGGAGCGGGACGCCATTTTGAAGGAAGCCACGTGCGTTAGATTCCGAATTTGAATCTGTGGCTAAAACCAACGAAAGACTGCTTTTAAATAACAACGGGGAAGTCTGCTCCCCTGATTCCAAGGATTTGCTCTGCCAAGACGACGGGCAAGTGTTCATCTTTTCTAAATCATCTCTTTCTCTCTACAACGTAAAAACCCCAGCGGGTTCCCAGAAAGGAAAAGCCTGCAAACTTCTGAGTGACTCTTTATACTTCCGTTGGACTCAGTATTACCCCCTAGACAACTGTAGAGCTTATTTCTGATTGATTATGGTTACACCGGTGTTTTAGATTGAGTTTTGACGACGTGTATGATCTGAATGTTTTGTATTAACCATACGTTTGTGCCCTTGTTGAATAAAACATTTGAAAATAGTAGCATCCGACTCAGCTGATCCATCTATCTTTGCTGGTAAGTTACCTGGTTACGGGGTTTTCGTAACACAGGAAAGCAACAACTCAAATAATCACACACTACAACAGTTTGCAGAAGTGAATGCACAACAAATTGATTCTTGAAGTGGATGGGTGACAACAGCAGAAGACCATTGACATGCACTTATTAGACACTTTATTAGCTACAGGGGGTACCTAATAAAGTGGTCACGAGTGTACTTTAAGAACATTATGTAATTAACGAACTTTGAAATTGTGTCCTGTCCACCCAAACCCAAGCAATTGTTTTCATTGAAAACAGCATTCTGTCATGGTGCACTGCTGCAGGACCAGACCGGACCGGACCCAAATGTGTAGGAACAGATGCTGCAGACGGCAGCCTCAGTCACGGTAAGCATTGACGATGATTCAGCTCAGGATCTGAGATGGAAATGAGAGATTAAGCATAGGAATAGCAGCAGAGTATCAGAGGCGCGACTGAGCAACACCATGGGACAGACCATTCTCCGCAAACACAGTAGGACTCTGATTACAGAGCATGACGAGAGTCCCCTTTAAATAATCATAGAACGTGGGAAGCACGTCCTGGTCACAATCACCCTGACAAGACCAAACAGAAAGCACCTGGGCCAAATAGCTCCAGTAATTAGCAAATGCTGGTGTTTGAGAAACCCTGAAGCCCAACACTCCTTGGCAAGCCACAGAGGCCAGCGGGGCTCATAACAATTTCTAGTATCAACTGTGCTGAATAACCATTGCTTCACTTAATAGGGTCCAGAAACAACTCTTCAACATTTCTATTTTCTGCCACGGAGCCAATTCTAAAGCATTGCGGCCACAGATCCTTTTAATCTATGAGCTTCAGCCTTGGTAGCAAGTCTATTAAGCAGCACTTATTCAAATGCATTTTAAAAAACAGGTACATCAAAGCAACAACATTGCCTTTCTGATGCTTCATCAAAGCACACAGCTAATTAAATAATTATTTGCCTTTTGCAAATCCTTTCATTAATCCATATTCATACAAGAAAGAGTTTATTTTGCCCAGAATTATTGTTCCAAAGTGCTCCCTATCACTAAGGTTAAATTGACAGTTCTGAGCTTGAATTTGAAGCATTTACAAATCTCCAGTTCTCCCACATCACCCTTGCATCCAAGGATTTTTGGAAGCCCATAGTAATTGGCTCCAAAATTTCTATCCTTCTCTCAGAATCAGGTTTAATATCACTGTCTTGTTTTGCAGCGGCATTACACTGCAATACATAATAATTAAAAACTATAAATCACAAGAAGCAGAAATATTTATATAATACATTCAAAAATAGAGGAAAAAATACTAATGTAACATTCATAGGTTAATTGACACATTCCGAAATCTGATTGTAGAGGGGAGGAAGCTGTTCCTAAAACATTAAGTGCATCTTCAAGCTCCTGTATCTCCTCCTTCTTGGTAGCAACGAGAAGAGGACATGTCCTGAGTGATGGGGGTCCTTAATGATAGATGCCGCCTTTTTGAGGCATCACCTTTGAAGATGAGCTGGATGTTGGGGATGCTAGTGCCAATGATGGAGCTGACTGAGTTTACATCTTTCTGCAGTTTTTTCCCGACACTGTGCAGTGGCCCCTCCATATTAGGTAGTGATGCAACCAGTTAGAATGCTCTCCTGAATATCTGTGGAAATTTGTGAGCATCCTTACTGACACACCAAATGTCCTCAAACTCCTAATGAAATATAGCCACTGTCCTGCATTCTTTGTAATTGCATCAATACATTTGGTCGAGGATAGACCTTCACAGATGTTGACACCCAGGAACTTGAAACTGCTCACCATTTTCACTGCTGATCCCTTGATAAAGACTGGTGTAATCCATCAACTTCCCCATCCTGAAGTCCACAATCAATTCCTTACCCTTACTGATACTGAGTTCAAGGTTTTTTTTGCTGCAAGACCACTCAACCAGCTGATCTATCTCACTCCTGTATGCCTCCTCAACATCACCTAAAATTTTGCAAACAATAGTTGTGACATCAGCAAATTTGTTGTTGGCATTTGAGCTGTGCCCAGCTGCACAATCATGGCTGTACAGAGAGTAGAACAGTAGGCTAAGCACACATCCTTGAGGTACACCAGTGTTGTTTGTCAGCAAGGAAGTGATGTTATTTCCAATCCACACAGACCGTGGCCTCCCACTAAAGATGCCAAGGATCCTGTTGCAGAAGGAGGTACAGGGGTCCAGGTTATGGAGCTGGTTGATTAGAACTGAGGGTATCATTGTGTTGAACACTGAGCTGTAGTCAATAAACAGTAGCCTGATGTATAAAGGTATAACTTTTGTTCAGGTTATCTAAGGCCAAGAGGGAAGCCAGTGAGATTGCATCCACTGTAGACTTATTGTGGCAAAAGACAAATTGCAATGGGTCCAATTCCTTGCTTTGGCAGGAATTGATTCTAGCCATAACCAACCTTCAAAACATTTCACCTCAGCAACCTGGGATGCCTCCCATCCACACCTGAAGAATTTTCTACTTAGGTACAACTATGTACATCTTTATTACCTGGAATTGGAAGAATTGTGTATAGTTTTGGCAGCATGTCTTTAAGCTAGAAAGATTTCAAAGAAGGTTCAGGACAACGTTAGGGCATGACTTTACTCCTTGGAGCAGAGGAGAATAAACGGTGATCTGGGCTGTATAAAGTCATGTAGAGCATAAGTGAGGTGAACGTTCACAGTCCTTTCCCAGAATTGTGGAAACAAGTACTAGAGGACAAGGTAAAAGGTGAAAAAATTTTAAAGGAACTTGAGGAGCAACTTCTTCTTACAGAGTGCGATGTGAATACAGAAAGAACTGCTAGAGGAAGTGGTTGAGGTAGTTCGATAACAACATTTAACATTCATTTAGATGAATACTTGGAAACAAAAGGTTTAGAGAGATAAGGGATGAATCTGGGCAAATGCGACTAGCATAAGTGGACACCTTGGTCAGCATGGAAGAATTTGTCAGAGAGGCTGTATGATTCTTTGACTGTAAGTACAGTTAACTTATCAAAAAACTCTTCATATCAATTTTAGGCACCTACTTTACTGTGACTGTGGCAGATCATTTAGCAGATCAGTTATGATTTTCACATCCAAAAGAAGCTTTTTATTTTGACTCCTAACTTGCCTCAACTTTTTCCTTCATATCTGTTTGTAATATACAGTATGTACTCATTGAAGACGTTTGCATTTATTTTACGTTAGCCAGCAACGCACACTTGTAGTCTCTCTGCCTTATTTGCTTCATTTCTCACTTCTCTATGTGCTTTCTATAATCAGCCTGGCTCTCACTTGCATTATCAACCTGACAGTTACAATGAACTGCCTAGGGGATATAGATCCGGTAAAAACATTAGTATTTGTTTCACACAATGACATAATTTCATTGAAATGTGTCATTCTGTTCTACAGCTGAAGCCACAATGAAGCAAACTCTCAAATCCATCCCCTCCTGGCAGTTGTCAGAGTGAGGAGCACATAGTAGTCATGTCACTTGTCACATTATTATTCAAAGTTTAACAAGACAAGGTCACTTACACATTACTACAATACAGCTGAAACTTGGTGATTTACGTTGAAGTTTCATTCAGTCTAAGACTGGTCTCTGGACTGTTCAACACAAAACATCTATACAGAATAGCAAAATCAGAAATATAATTGTTCTAAGCTCAGGATTAGAATGGTTAATTTGGAAGCTTGGACTAACAAGCCCAGAACAGGAGTTCAAATCCCACAGATGATATCTTTGGAGAAGAAAATCTGATATCCTGATCAAGTCTGGTTGACATAGGACTTCAGACTCACAATGCCACGGTTGGGTTTGCAATGGTTGGCAATGTCATAATAATCATTGGGGATTTTAACATGAAAATGGATTGGGAAAATCAGGCCAGTATTGGACCTCTAGAGAGAGAATTTGTAGAATGTCTAAGGGATGACTTTTTAGAACAGCTTGTTGTTGAGCCCACTAGGGGATTGGTTGTGCTGGATTGGGTGTTGTACAATGATCCAGAGGTGATAAGAGAGTTTAAGGTTAAGGAACCTTAGGGAACAGTGATCACAATATGATCGAGTTCACTTTGAAATTTGAGAAGGAGAAACTAATTAGATGGGGAGTGAATTCAAAATGCAGAGATGCAAAGGGACTTGGGTGTCCTTGTGTAGGATACCCTAAAGGTTTACTCCCAGGTTGAGTCGGTGGTGCAGAAGGTGAATGCAATGTTGGCATTCCTTTCTAGAGGTATAGAATATAAGAGCAGAGATGTGATGTCAAGGCTCCATAAGACACTCATGAGACCACACTTGGAGTACTGTGTGCAGTTTTGAGCTCCTTATTTTAGAAATGATATACAGACATTGGAGAGGGTTCAGGAAAGATTCACAAGAATGATTCCAGGAGTGAAAAGGTCACTCTATGAAGAAAGTCTGGGAGCTCTTGGGCTGTATTCCCTGGAGTTCAGTAGGATGAGGAGGATCTCATAGAACATTCTGAATGTTAAAAGGTCAGAACAGATTAGATATGGCAAAGTTATTTCCCATGGTAGGGGAGTCCAGGACATGAGGGCATGACTTCAGGACTGAAGGACGTCCATTTAGAACAGAGATGCAAAGAAATTACTTTAGTCAGAGGGTGTAGATCAGTGGAATTTGTTGCTACAAGAGGCTGTGGAGGCCAAGTCATTGGGTGTATTTAAGGCAGAGATAGATAGGTTCTTGATTAGCCAGGGTATCAAAGGGTATGGAGTAAAGGCAGGGGATTTGGGATGACTGGAAGAATTGGATCAGCCCATGATTGGATGGCGGAGCAGATTTGATGGGCCGAATGGACTACTTCTGCTCCTAAATCTTATGGTCTAATGGTTTGAAGAGCCTACTCAAATGGCCTAGCAAGCATTCAGTTTCATCACAATATTTACATTGAAGTAAAATAATGCAAATAGTATGGAAATGTCACTCTCAACCAAGCTGATTTCACAATGTATGTCTAGCAGCTAGTGTCTTATATGGGATAGCCGATCCAGAGATTGCCTACTTGTGACTCCAAGTTCAAGATATATCAAAGGCAAAGGCTCACCACCATCAGCGAATCTGAAATTTATCCAATTTAATTCAGTGATGGTGATAGAAAAAAAAACAGGTAAAGGTATGGTTATAACAAAGGCTATGAAATGCAACACCATACTTGCTATATTATTGAGATCTGGTGCTCCAGAAGACCATAAGACCATAGGAGCAGAATTAGGCCATTCAGACCACTGAGACCGCTCCACCATTCCAGCATAGCTTATTTATTATCTCTCTCAACCCCATTCTCCTGCCTTCTCCCCAGTACCTTTGACAGCCTAACTAATCAAGAACCTTCCAATCTCCATTTTAAATATACCCAGTGACTTGATCTCCACAGCTATCCATGGCAATGAATTCCACAGATTCACCACCCTCTGGGTGAAGAAATTCTCCCTCATCTCTGTTCTAACTGGACATCCATCTATTCTGAGGTTGTGCTCACTGGTCCTAGACTCATCCAGTATAGGAAACAGCCTCTCCAAATCCACTCTACCTAAGCCTTTCAATATCTAAGATGCTTACTCCAAGTACTGGGTGACCAATCCATTATAAAATGTCAGCATTATATCCTTTCTTTTATGTATTCTAGTCCTCTTGAAATGAGTGCTAACATTGCATTTTCTTTCCTTACCAATTGTTTTAACAAAGTTACAGTATTGGTATTTACACAACAATGTGAAAACTTTCCCATGAACAACCCTTGCACAATAAGCAGGACAACCCTATCCAATGAATGACCTCTCAATCTGCTCTAAGTCAGCACCAAAGTGAAGGGAGTTGTTAGCAATGTTATGATCAAATAAGATGATTTAAAAGGAACACAGCCTTATATAGCAGTGGAGTGAGCCGGGAGCAGAGTGAAGGCTTAAGGGCTTTGGCTCAACGGACTTAGGCGGAAACGGGTGAGGCAAAGTAGGTTTACGTTCAATTTTTCCTGTTATTTGAGGAAAGGGGGAATTATGAGTGTGAGGGCAGCTTGTTGTTCTCGGTTTCGGATGTGGGAGGTCGTGGAGTCTCCTAGCCTCCCGGAAGTCCACATCTGCGCCAGGTACGCCGAGCTGCAGCTCCTAAAGGACCGTGTTAGGGAAGTGGAGCTGCAGTGCAATGACCTTCATCTAGTCAGGGAGAGTGAGGAGGTGATAGAGAGGAGTTACAGGCAGGTGGTCACACCAGGGCCACAGGAGGCAGACAAGCGTGTCATGGTAGGACAGGGAAGGCAAAGAGTCAGGTACTAGACAGCACCCCAGTGGCTGTACCCCTTGACAATAAGTACTCCTGTTTCAGTACTGTTGGGGGGAGGGGGGGAGAACACCCTACCGGGGGGAAATAACAGTGGCCATGCCTCCGGCACAGAATCCGGCCTTGTAGCTCAGAAGGGTAGGGAAAGGAAGAGGAAGGCAGTAGTAATAGGTGACTCAATAGTTAGGGGGTCAGATAGACAATTCTGTGGATGCAGTCAGGAGACCCGGATGGTAGTTTGCCTCCCGGGTGCCAGGGTCCGGGATGTTTCTGATTGCGTCCAAGATATCCTGAAGTGGAAGAGTGAGGAGCCAGAGGTCCTGGTACATATAGGTACCAAGGACATAGATAGGAAAAAGGAAGAGGTCCTGAAAGGAGAATATAGGGAGTTAGGAAGGGAGTTGAGAAGAAGGACCGCAAAGGTAGTAATCTCGGGATTACTGCCTGGGCCACATGACAGTGACAGTAGGAATGGAATGAGGTGGAGGATAAAAGCGTGGCTGAGGGATTGGAGCAGGGGGCAGGGATTCAAGTTTCTGGGATACTGGGACCTCTTTTGGGCATGTGTGACCTGTACAAAAAGGACAGGTTGCACTTGAATCCAAGGGGGACCAATATCCTGGCTGGGAGATTTGCTAAGGCTACTAGGGAGATTTTAAACTACAAACCCCATTTCCAGAGAAGTTGGGATATTTTCCAAAATGCAATAAAAAAATCTGTGATATGTTAATTCACGTGAACCTTTATTTAACTGACAAAAGTACAAAGAAAAGATTTTCAATAGTTTTACTGACCAACTTAATTGTATTTTGTAGATATACACAAATTTAGAATTTGATGGCTGCAACACACTCAACAAAAGTTGGGACAGAGGCATGTTTACCATTGTGTTACATCACCTTTCCTTTTAATAACACTTTCTAATCGTTTTGGAACTGAGGATACTAATTATAGTAGATATGCAATTGGAAATTTTGTCCATTCTTGCTTGATATAAGACTTCAGCTGCTCAACAGTCCGTGGTCTCTGTTGTCTGATTCTCCTCTTCATGATGCGCCATACATTTTCAATAGGAGATAGATCTGGACTGGCAGCAGGCCAGTCAAGCACACGCACTCTGTGTCTACAAAGCCACGCTGTTGCAGCCCGTGCAGAATGTGGTCTGGCATTGTCCTGCTGAAATAAGCATGGACGTTCCGGGAAGAGACGTCACCTTGATGGCAACATATGTCTCTCTAAAATCCTAATATACGCTTCAGAGTCAACGGTACCTTCACATACATGCAACTCACCCATGCCGTGGGCACTGATGCATCCCCATACCATCACAGATGCTGGCTTTTGCACATTTCGCTGAAAACAATCAGGATGGTTGTTTTCATCTTTGGCACGGAGAACTCGACACATGTTTTTTTCCGAAAACTAGCTGAAATGTGGACTCATCTGACCACAGCACACGGTTCCACAGTCTTTCGGTCCATCTGAGATGAGCTCAGGCCCAGAGAACTCGCCGGCGTTTCTGCATAGAGTTCATGTATGGCTTCCTCCTTGCGTAATACAGTTTCAAGTTGCATTTCTGGATGCAGCGACGGACTGTGTTAAGTGACGATGGTTTTCCGAAGTACTCCCGAGCCCAGGTGGCTATAATTGTCACAGTAGCATGACGGTTTCTTAGGCAGTGCCACCTCAGGGCTCGAAGATCACGCGCATTCAATAGTGGTTTCCGACCTTGTCCTTTACACCCTGAGATGTCTCTGAATTCTCTGAATCTTTTCACAATATTATGTACTGTAGATGTTGAAAGACCTAAATTCTCTGCAATCTTGCGTTGAGAAATGTTCCTTTTGAACTGACTAACAATTCTCTCATGAATTTTGGCACAAAGGGGTGAGCCACAACCCATCCTTGCTTGCAAAGACTGAGCCTTTGATGGACGCTACTTTTATACCCAGTCATGATACCTCACCTGCTACCAATTAACCTGCTTAATGTGGAGTCTTCCAAACCGGTGTTACTTGAATATTCTGTGCACTTTTCATCTTATTTTAACTCTGTCCCAACTTTTGATGAGTGTGTTGCAGCCATCAAATTCTAAATTTGTGTATATTTACAAAACACAATTAAGTTGGTCAGTAAAACTATTGAAAATCTTTTCTTTGTACTTTTGTCAGTTAAATAAAGGTTCACATGAATTAACATATCACAGATTTTTGTCTTTATTTCATTTTGGAAAATATCCCAACTTTTCTGGAAATGGGGTTTGTAGAATGGTTGGGGGGTGGGAATCAAATTGAAGAGGCTAGGAGAGAGGAGGTTAGTTCACAAATGGAGAAAGCTAGTAGACAGTGTGTGAGGGAGGAAAGGCAGGTGATAGAGAAGGGGAGCGCTCAGACCGAAGATGTAAGGGAGAAGGAAGAAAAAGATAATAAAGTTGGTTGCACCATTAGGGATAAACAGAGCAAGAGGTGGAGAGATTTTTAAAATGCATCTATTTTAATCCTAGGAGCATTGTAAGAAAGGTGGATGAGCTTAGGGCAATGATTGATACCTCAAAATATGATGTTGTAGCTATTAGTGAAACATGGTTGCAGGAGGGGTGTGATTGGCAACTAAATATTCCAGGATTTCATTGCTTCAGGTGTGATAGAATTGGAGGGGCAAGGGGGGAGGTGTTGCATTGCTTGTCAGAGAAAATATTACAGCGGTGCTTTGGCAGGATAGATTAGAGGGCTCGTCTAGGGAGACTATTTAGGTGGAATTGAGGAACGGGAAAGGTGTAGTAACACTTATAAGGGTGTATTAAAGACCACCTAATGGGGAGCGAGAATTGGAGGAGCAAATTTATAAGGAGAATGCAGATATTTGTAGTAGGCACAAGGTTGTGATCGTGGGAGATTTTAATTTTCCACACATTGACCGGGAAGACCATTCTGTAAAAGGGCTGGATGGTTTGGAGTTTGTAAAATGTGTGCAGGATAGTTTTTTGCAGCAATACATAGAGGTATCAACTAGAGAAGGGGCAGTGTTGGATCTCCTGTTAGGGAATGAGATAGGTCAGGTGATGGAGGTATGTGTTGGGGAGCACTTCGGGTCCAGTGATCACAATGCCATTAGTTTCAATATAATTATGGAGAAGGATAGGACTGGACCCAGGGTTGAGATTTTTGATTGAAGAAAGGCTAACTTTGAGGAGATGCTAAAGGATTTAGAAGGAGTGGATTGGGACAATTTGTTTTATGGGAAGGATGTAATAGAGAAATGGAAGTCATTTAAAGGTGAAATTTTGAGGGTACAGAATCTTTATGTTCCTGTTAGGCTGAAAGGAAAGGTTAAAAGTTTGAGAGAGCCATGGTTTTCAAGGGATATTGGAAACATGGTTAGGAAAAGAGAGAGATCTACAATATTATAGGCAGCATGGAGTAATGAGGTGCTCGAGGAATATAAAGAATGTAAAAAGAATCTTAAGAAAGAAATTAGGAAAGCTAAAAAGATATGAGTGAAAACAAGTAAGGTGAAAATAAATCCAAAGGGTTTCTATAGTTATATTAATAGCAAAAGGATAATGAGGGATAAAATTGGTCCCTTAGAGAATCAGAGTGGACAGCTATGTGTGGAGCCAAAAGAGATGGGGGAGAATTTGAACAACTTCTTTTCTTCGGTAGTCACTGAGGAGAATGATATTGAATTGTGTCAGGTAAGGGAAACTAGTAGGGTAGTTATGGAAACTATGATGATTAAAGAGGAGGAAGTACTGGCGCTTTTAAGGAATATAAAAGTGGATAAATCTCTGGGTCCTGACAGGATATTCCCTAGGACCTTGAGTGAGGTTAGCGCAGAAATAGCAGGGGCTCTGACAGAAATATTTCAAATGTCATTAGAAATGGGGATGGTGCCGGAGGATTGGCGTATTGCTTATGTGGTTCCATTGTTTAAAAAGGGTTCTAAGAGTAAACCTAGCAATTATAGGCCTGTAAGTTTGACGTCAGTGGTGGGTAAATTAATGTAAAGTATTCTTAGAGATGGTATATATAATTATCTGCATAGACAGGGTCTGATTAGGAATAGTCAACATGGATGTGTGTGTGGAAGGTCATGTTTGACAAATCTTATTGAATTTTTTGAAGAGGTTACTGGGAAAGTTGACAAGGGCAAAGCAGTGGATGTTGTCTATATGGACTTCAGTAAGGCCTTTGAAAAGGTTCCACATGGAAGGTTAGTTAGGAAGGTTCGATCATTAGGTATTAATATTGAAGTAGTAAAATGGATACAACAGTGGCTAGATGGGAGATACCAGAGAGTAGTGGTGGATAACTGTTTGTCAGGTTGGAGGCCAGTGACTAGTGGTGTGCCTCAGGGATCTGTACTGGGTCTAATGTTGTTTGTCATATACATTAATGATCTGAATAATGGGGTGGTAAATTGAATTAGTAAGTATGCAGATGATACTAAGATAGGTAGCGTTGTGGATAATGAAGTAGGTTTTCAAAGCTTGCAGAGGGATTTAGGTCAGTTAGAAGAGTGGGCTGGCAGATGGAGTTTAATGGAGTTTAGTGGTGAAGAAAGCTTTTGGTATGCTGGCCTTTATAAATCAGAGCATTGAGTATAGGAGTTGGGTTGTAATTTTAAAATTGTACAAGGCATTGGTGAGGCCAAATTTGGAGTATTGTGTACAGTTCTGGTCACCGAATTATAGGAAAGATGTCAACAAAATACAGAGAGTACAGAAAAGATTTACTAGAATTTTATCTGGGTTTCTGCACCTAAGTGACAGAGAATGGTTGAAAAAGTTAGGTCTTTATTCTTAGGAGCATAGAGGGTTGAGGGGGGACTTGATAGAGGTATTTAAAATTATGAGGGGGATAGATAGAGTTGACATGGATAGGCTTTTTCCATTGAAAGTAGGGGAGATTCAAACAAGAGGACATGAGTTGAGAGTTAAGGGGCAAAAGTTTAGGGGTAACACGAGGGGGAACTTCTTTACTCAGAGTGGTAGCTGTGTGGAATGAACTTCCAGTAGAAGTGGTAGAAGCAGGTTCAATATTGCCATTTAAAATAAAATTGGATAGGTATATGGACAGGAAAGGAATGCAGGGTTATGGGCTGAGTGCAGGTCAGTGGGACTAGGTGAGAGTAAGTGTTCGGAACAGACTAGAAGGGCCGAGATGGCCTGTTTCTGTGCTGCAATTGTTATCTGGTTATATATGTTATAAAAGGACTGATTTTGAGAAGAAGTGAGAGTGGCTTTTTTGGTATAAAGGCAGTGCTTGGTTCAGTGTGGCGTTAAAGATCCCTGTTAAAAATGAAGTTGATGGAATCAAAAGGAAAATGTCTTGATTGTTTGAATGCATTGGTTAGCTTTAATCTAGACCACTTATTACCTAACATAGGGGCTTTGGTAATCATTAATTAAGAACAGTTCTCCAATATCAACAAGCATTTCCAAAAACAATAATAGTGAATGCCTGATATGAGAAGTGAAGCCTTAATTGTTTTACTTCACTTTAGTCTGTTTCACTTGCTTTTTTTTGTCCATTATCATCAGACCAAAGGATGTCTAATTGGAGATAAGGGATTCCTGAATATTCAGCTGCTCCAACCTGTATTGCACAAGAGGTGAATGTGAATATAATAAAAACAATGTTGCATTATGTATCAAAAAATCCTCATGTTACATATTCACTCCTTGAAAATCAAACAAAAAGGGCAGATACTGGAAACCTAAAATGAAAACAGGAATGACTGGAGACACTCAGCTGGTAAGTCTGTGTATGTGAAACAAGAAACATATTCATGTTTTAGGCCTGAAACATTGAAGAATTTATCCTGTAGAAAGAAAAACCATGTCAATGTTTCAGGATAGTGTTTCAGATTGGGAGCAGGAGAGGCAAGGTGAAAGAGCAAAGAGGATAAGGAGAAAGAAGAGGCAACATTGGTGTTGCATATTTAATATTTCAGCAATACTTGAGTAATATTGTAAATAAATTGATTAAGCATTCTTTGTTGTTTAAATAATTCATTACAGGTTACATGTAAAAGTATGTAAATGGCAAAGGTTATTACGCCACCACATCATAAGTGCATGTCTCGCAAAAGTGAAAATGAAAAGTACACATTCATCCCAGTTTCTCCATGTTTGTCTTTCAGTTAATTTCTGGAGTTACCAAAGCATAACAGTGGCAACGAGGAACTTTCAAAATGAACTTGTGTGACTACCTACCTGTTGAAGCACAGCAAGATGTTCGGGCTGTAAGAAGTAGCACAGCATGTGTCCTTCGGAAGGGAGTGAGAAGACAGTAGAGTTAAAAAAAGTCAGAAATAGATTACCGGTAAGTTCACAGGGTCATAAACTGTGCGTAGCAGATGATAATAATCATAAATCTTAAAAAAGCAGAAATTGTAAAGATAGACACATTTGATTATCCAAAAGGTAACTGGTTGCTGATTACGGAATGAATTGAAATATATTTTGAAGCAAATGAAATTGTCAATGAAAAGAGAGTGCCACTATTGCTGAGAGAATTGGGTTTATAGGCCTACAGTTTGCTCTGAAGTTTTACTGCTCCAACCAAATCAGCCGAAACAGGTTTGCTGATATTGTGAAAGTAATGCATGAACATTTAGAAGAAAACCATTGTTTCTTGCAGAACACATTATGTTTCATGAGCAGAATCTAAAGGAAAGGGAGTACAGTTCAGTGTATGCGGCAGAACTGAAGAGATTGTCTGAATATTGTCAGTTCAGTGATGGGCTTAATGATGCCCTGAGAGATCATCTAGTTTGTGGCATCTTAAAAGAAAGCATTCAAAAATGACTCCTAATTGAAGCATAACTTTCAGTTAAAAGCAGAGTTCAAATAGAAGTATCAATGGAAACAGCAGACAAAGTCATAATTGTGGTGCAGTCAGGACTGAAAGTGAGCATGAATAAAATTACAGTGCCTAAACAGAAACCTACCTGGTCAAAAAATTGTGTTACCATTGTGGCTGGGGCTCACATCCAGCAGACCAATACAGGTTTAAAGGTGAAACTTCCAGAAAATGCCAGAAAGTAGGACACATATAAAGAGCACGTGAGGCAGACAAAAAATAAATGGACTGCACAAGGAAGAGTGAAAGATTACAGAAAGAGCACTGATCTGCACGCTGTTGATGAAAAATCTGATAATAATAAGAATGACACAGGACTGAATGGCCTTGAGATTTAATGTGTGGAAACTAACAATAGACAAGCAATACGGCTCACACCAGAAGTGAACAGCAAATTGATTAAAATGGAATTGGACATTTGCTCTGCTATTTCAGTCATTCCACAAAATGAGTTTGAACAGCATTTCAAAGATACTGAACTGAACCCTACAGATATCTATCTAAGAACATATACTGGAGAAAAGATAACCCCTGCGGGGGATCACATTCACATCAGTGAAATACAGCAACCAACATCTGTGTGGTAAAAGCAGGAGGGCCAGAATTGTAAGGTAATGATTGGCTGAGACAACCACAACTTGATTGGAGATCCATCCACCACTTGCATGCCACATCCACTGCAAAAGAGTCAACAGAAAGTGAATTTAAAAGGTACTGGATTATGCCACAGCAGTGTTCAAGGATGGCATTGGAAAACTCTGACCTATCAAGGGAAAAATAGTGTTAAATGAAAATGCCACACCCAAGTTTTGCAAAGTCCATCCTGTTCCTTATACCATCCATGGTAAAGGAGCCAGTGAGCTTCATTGCATGGACACTGAAGGTGAGATGAGCACATGGGCCATGCCAGTGGTCACAGTAGCCAAGAAGAATGGGTCTTTCAGGATCTGTGGTGATTTTAAGGTCACCGTCAACCCAATACTGAAAGTAGATCAATACCCCCTGCACAGGATAGAGGATATCTATGCAAACCTTCGGGAGGAAAGAACTTCAGCAAACTGGACTTAGCCGAGGCCGACCTACAGATGGAAATGGAGATGAATGAGACCCATAAACAGTCACAAAGGGGTTTATCGCTGTAATAGGCTTATTGTTGGAGTAGCATCTGCACCTGTACTCTGACCGAAAGCTATGGTCCAGGTACTGCAAGGCTACCCAGGCACCCAGTGTTCGCTGGATGACTTCATTGTTCCTGGTAAGAATGACAAGCAACATCTTCAAAATCCCAAAACAGTGTTAAAAAGGTGATTATGGGCTCAGTGCATGATGCAACAAGTATGACTGCTTTAAACCAAGCATCATCTACTATGGTCACGCTGTTGATGCACACAAGTTGCACAAGTGTGCTGAGAAAATTCAGGCGGTGGTGGATGCCCCAAGGCCAAAGGACATGTCGCAGTAGCTGGCTTTTTTAAGATTTGTCAATTACTATAACCAGTTCCTGAAAAGCCTGCCTCCTGTACTCCACCCCTTGAACTACAGACCAGCAAGAAGTAACAATGGAGAAAGCATTGTGAGGTGGATTCCCAAAAGGTAAAGGAAGTGGTGAAATCAGACACCACAATGTACGAGTACAGTGTCTGATTTCACCACTTCCTCTAAGCTGCGCGCACGTACCACACACGCTTTTCAACCAGCGCACAAAAGAAATCAATGTGCGCACAAAAGGTTAGTTACTTAAAATAATGCAGTAATTAATAATTATACTTACTGAAAATAATTTTTTAGCTAAATGTTTCTGTTAACTAGTTAGTCGGTTTTTCAAATACCACAATGCACATCACTACTTTACGTCACCTCACCTTTCCTGTTCCGGTTTGTACAGCTGCATCACGGCGGCAGACATCTTTGGCGGACAGTGTTCATATCATAAACTTCACAACATTTGGCAATGAACAAATTTATGTCTTATGTCTAAAATATCATGATTTTCTAGCTGAAAATACTGCAATAGTTCAACAGTTTAATGATTTCAAATTTTCCGTGCAAGAAAAAATTAAATCCAAACTGATATCAAACTTTGCTAAAATGGTGGCATTTGTACTTCAAAATGAACAGTTTTGCAACCTTGCACTGTTGATGGACATTGGGGGAACCTTTCTTGCGTCTAGTGCGGACTGTGAGCGAGGTTTTAGCCTAATGAATCAACTCAAAAACAAGCTGAGAAACCATTTAGGTGAATGTCATTTGGATATGCTAATGAGAATCAAAAGCTATCAATTGGATGGAAGTTATATTAGTCTAGATAGAGTTTACAAAGAATGGGTAATTGCCAAAGACAGGAGAGAGAAGAAATAACTGAGTGACTTAAATATGTATGTTATTTTGTTGTCATTCTGTGCAGTTTTATGTCAAATATTTTGTAAACCTATATAAACTATGCCATGTGTGCCTTCAGTACGCACATACTTTTATCACAGGAAAAAAATTTGCACAACGTAAGATTTTTGTGCTGACTACTAAAAATTAGAGAGAACATTGATTGTGGTCATCCAGTGAAGCTTACCATGCACTGTTCGGGAAATCAACATGTCCAGAAGAAGGATGCCTAGAACAGTCATAACCACTTCGTGCAGTCTCAGAGTCAACTCCTACAACCACCACAGAGGAGGCCTCAGAAGCTGAGATTGTTTCAGTTACAAGTCTCTCCAGCCAAACAGAGTGACCCCCTCCGCACCCCCATAAGGAAAGACAGTATCCCACAAGACTAAGCTATTAAATTTTTCGGGCTAAATGGAACAATTTAAAATAAGTTGACTTGGAATTTATATCTAAGCAGGTAGGAGTTCTATGTACTTAATATTTGAGTAATATTGCAAACATTGTTTAATCAAGCATTCGTTTTTTTAAAAAATAACTCATTGCAGGTTATATGTAAAACTACATCTAAAAATGAAAAGCTCTCATTTATCCCAGTCTCCCCATTTTCTCCTTTCGATTAATTTCTGGAGTTACCAAAACATAACAATTGGGAGTTCCTTTCCAGTTGGGAAGTCAGAGACCACATTCATTGAATTCACTGAAGATGTTCCATCCTATCACCACTACTCAGGGAATGAATTGCTAGGAGATTTGAACAGCTTCAATCATGGACTGACAAGTGACGAGTGAGATTTCAACCACACGAGTGCTAAGCAATGTCCAGCTCCACCAAGACTTTGTTCACTTATTTCCTTTGGACATCTAAAGGTATTACCTTTTCCAAATTAACCACCCCTAAGGTTCACCATTAGGAAACTTTACTCAACTTAATCAGTAAATCCATAGGCAACAGGGGCACGTTAGGAACAAGCTAATCTGTGGAGAGGAACCCAGATTCTAACTCCCAAAGCTTTCCCTCCATCTAAAAAGCATCTTCAGGATAGAAATTTATTGATTATCTTAATGATTACAAGGCATCATCCCATTTACTGAATACATCACCCTGGAGTTGTCCCTCCCTCCCTCCCAATAATATATATTGTCACTCTGGGTACCACTGATAAGCATACAACTGCTTCTTCAACATCACCTGGTGAACCCACAGCTTCCACTAGCTGCTAGGGCATAGCAGAAATCACACAGTAACAACACTGTCCAAGTAATGGACTTGGAAAAATATCACCATTCCTTCATAGTGCTGGGCTCAAAAATAAAAATTATGGATAACAAAGGATGGTTACTGTAACTTCACCTTGCTTCCTCTCAACATTACATTTCATATTCTTGTTTGATACTATGCAATAACTAGAGTGGCCAAGAGGCATTGATAGCACAAATGAGATGTCAGCTGAGACAACAAAGGCTCATGGTGAGTGGTTGTTTATCAGACTGAAGGAAGGTGAACAGTAGTATTTCCCAGAGTTCGGAACTGGGGTATTGTATTTTTCTGATTTTTATTCATGATCAAGACTTGGAGGTGCATACCACAGTTTCTAAATTATAGATGGCACTTAGCTTAGCAGTATTTCAAACAAAGCCAAGGAGAAATTGCAACAGAAAGTAAATGAAATTGGGTAGATGTGTGGAAGGTGAAGTTTAATGCATTGTAAAAAATAATAAGTATAACTGTAAATATAAGCATTGTTACTGTAAAACATTAAGAAAATCAATCCTGGTTTTTTCCATTCAGGTGATGTTTTGGTCAATTAATATTTTTTCCAACACTTTGCAAAAGGAGAAAAATGCCCTTTTTTTGTTTTTCTTTAGGTCTTTGAGAAGTCAATGGATTTCAATAAAAGACTAAGGAGCAATTAACATATATGATCTGTTTGCTTCTTCCCAAATCACATTTTAAATGCTCTGAATATGCAAGTATCCAAAACACTATGGAATTTAATTTGCCTCTATTTTCTAGTCAGTTATATTATTTAAATTTCTGCCTTGGTTCGCACTGCTAAGTGATGCATTCAGTCTGATTGGAGTTGAACATATTATGTTAACCACTGTACACCATCCTTTGTTCATCTGCATTATTAGAGAAAGAAAACAGCTTTGATGAAAATTTCAAGATGAGACATTTTCACACCAAAGTGATGAAGAAAAATGAAGTGAGACTTTCCCTGACCAAAAATTAGAACAGGATCAAAGCCAAAGATTCATATCCACAGCATACAAAATCAGCCAGTCAAATCATACTTCTGGACCTTATTAGTTGTATTATTATAGGCCAGTTAAAATGAGGGATCTCCCATAATGAGGGGCAAGATGAGGAGAACTGCTAAACAGTTTGAAGGCTTGAAAAGGCTTGCTTGCTGATTTAGCAGCACAGCTTCAATGTGCTGGGCATAATTAGAAGGACTGCAGAAGAACTGACAGATTCAATTATGTAATTCCTTACCTGGCATCCAATAAAATAGATACAAACATAACTGCTCTGCAACCCATTCCATCCTCCCTCTGAATCAACTTCACCTTAATCATGCCCACAAGTCTCCTTGAAGAGCTTGCAGGTCCCATTGGGCTTGATTGCTTAATGAGTGTTAGAGTCTAGGCCTGATGAAGATCAAAGTTCAAAGTAAATTTATTATCAAAGTACATATATGTCACCATATAGAACCCTGAGATTCATATTGGAATACTTTAAAATAAAGTCACTGACAGCGCCATGGGAATGAAGTCAAAAGGGCTGCTGCTTAAGATCAAGACATACTGAGCAAACTTAGGGTTTTTATATTCTGTGTTTTTTGCCCCTTTCTTTCCACTTCGTTCTACAAGAGGAGGGGGATATGGAGTCAATGTTCTTGTTGCGTTTTCTGAGGGGGAGGAGAGTTTGGGGTTCAATGTTCTTTTTCCATTTTGGGCAGAGGAGGAGAGTTTGGTGTCAACGTTCTTGTTCCATTTTGTGTAGGGTAGGGAGCAATGTTTTTGTTCCATTTTGTGCGGAGGATGGGGGTTAGGGAGTTGATGATTGGGATGTTGTTCTTTTTTGTGGGGGGGGTGGGTTTGATGTTTCTCTCTGAATGATTTTCACATTCTTTCAAATTTTTGTGGCTATCTGGAGTAGACGAATCTCAGAGTTGCATACTTTGGTGATAATAAGTGAAACTTTGAACTTGTTGGTGTAAGGAACTACACATGATCTTGTAGGTGTTATGTACCACTCTGTGCAGTTGAATCATTTTTCTACCTTATAAAATGTAAATGTTTTGTCAGACTGTTGTCTGTGGTTCGTGGAGTATTATGAATGTAGCGGCAATGAATATGGAACTGAGAGAGGGTTTAAGCAAATCCCGAGATTTATTAACCTCTGCTCAAAACTTAGAAAAGTAAACTAAAGACTAACTTAACCGGAAGTTAACAGTTAGGCGGCAATATCAAACAAACAGTCAAACTTAGAAACTGTTTTAATGAGTTCTCATCCAAGAACAGACTTAAAGTGATAAATTCAAAAGTCCATGTGATTTATACAGTCATTAAGAAGAGACTTCCGCAGAAAAACGATTCCTTCGAAGTAACGATATATCTGTCGATCTCACAGCCTTGAGACACCTTGTTGGAAGAAATCACGAGGAAATAAAAGGAACTGACCTTTTGACTGGAGGGTGGTCACTGCACAAATCTTCCCCACACTGCAGGGGTTTAACACAAATGTGCATGCCACAATTCCTGAACAAAGTCACAAAGGTCTATCATTCCCCAAAATGCTGAACGACATTAACTTTATCCAATCCTTTGAACTTGGTTAACTCCGGTAATGCCTTCAGTCTCTGATACCGGACTGGAAGGGAAAAACTAAACATGCAACAAACAAAACCGGTGGAGCCTCCACACCTCCAACCGGTAACAACAACGTTGCACAAAAATAAAAATGAGAACTGCATCACAGACTGTGGGCTTGGTTTAAATACCATTTGGAACATGCCACCACGTGACATAACATCACTCCATGGTCATGAGACAATTACATCATCCCACTGTCCTGTGATCAAACTGTGAGCACGTAACAGGAGCAATGGATAAACTTTGACAAGCGAGATTTATTCGCATACGCTCTGCTCAGGCTTCCAGCTGGGTCCAGGTGTTGATTTTAACTGACGTTTCAATGACAGACTCTGCCAGCTTCATCAGAAATGAATTATTGAGATGTACCAGAGAGAGCAGTGCAGTTTGGGCAATATTACTGATGTCTCGGCTTAACCTTCGTAACCACCACAATAAGATTTTCTGACTGAGGTGGACAACAAGCCAAGTTTCAACATTGAGAGTTCTTTTTTGATGAAGTGCCATTTCCATAATTATCTTGCTTTGTTATTCAAGAAAATGGAAAGAAGAAAGAGTACTTCTTCCATGCATTCACATTGACCTTTTCAATGTCAAGGCCACCTGCAACATAGGAACCCAACTCTCTGACCACCAAGATGGGCAGCAAGCAGTAGTCTCCTGGAAAGGGTACTTTGAAGAACTCCTCTACGTGACTATACTGAACCCAAGCGTCTTAGACCCCATCCCATTGCACACTATCTAATCCATTCTTACCATCAACCCCAGGCTCACCAGAGTTTGTAAAGGCCATACGTCAACTGCCATCAGGAACAGACTATCCCTAATGACAAAGAAGAATGTCTGAGGAAAATTTACAGCTACATCTGGAAGGAAGTCATGCAAGGAGAACTTGTAGTAAATATGACCAACTTCTGGGAAGAGAATGAACCTATTATGATCACTGTAGTATATCTTTGAAAATTACTTTTACATAATCTTTGTCATTGGGCTCTGCACAGTGGTGAAGACTTGTTTCCTAACTTGCCATGTGGATTCCACCCAATGAGACATTGTAACAACTCCAAGAAAAATGCAAGGAAGATCACTGAACTCAATAAAAAGGGTTTGTTGACTCTACAGACCTTTTTATCAATCAAAGTGGATGAGTGACATCCTTCTTGACTCTAGCTGCTGTTTGCATTCTCCAGCTGCTGCCTTATGGCATTCAAACTACGATCTTACCTGACAGACCCACAGCAAATCCAGTCCCAGGAAAAGTGGGGTGATGCAAGACTGTGATATCTCTCCAACTTCCCTCAGTCTTCTCCACCCTAATATTGTACCCCACCTCCAATAAGCTTCCAGCTGGGCACAGCTTATCTACACCATGAACACAAAACAATTCAAACTGCTTTATATCCTTTTTAGAATCAAGGTCACTCCAACCTTAATCACCAAGCTCCAGTGTGCAAATGATGCTTCCAACGAGCACATTTCAGAGAGATCATCAGCTCGTTCGATGGAGCAAAGAACCTCACACTAAATGTTATCAAATTGAAGAAATTTGACCAATCTCATTCTCAATCTTTCGGGAGTCTTAAGGACAGCAAGCACCATTGATAAAACTCACCATAACCCCCAATCATTAGTTCAACTTTAGGATGTGAGGAAAAGAATGATTGAAAATCAAGGCTTCAGACCCAGCAAATGATCTATCTGGCAGCTGTGATTCCCATTTATCTGCATGAACCAAACATGGTGAAAACATAGTAAATGTATCTCAAACACTGCAGACAGATATCACAATATTAGCCTGAGGGAAGGATAAGTCGACAAACATCAGCAACCTCTCCTAGACCAATGTCCCCAAACAGACACTCTGGTCATATCATTCGTATGTCCAACACTGAGTTCCTGGAAGGAGATTACCAGGAAAACAGAGAAAATGTTTCAGAGATGCTCTCAAAGCCTTGTTTACAAAATATATTATTCTCACTGACTCATGAGAACTTCTGGCTGATAACCCGTCAAAACTACTAAGGTACATCCAGGATGGGACTGGAAGCCTCGAGTTTTCATTAGAAAAAAAACTTGGCATAACGGCAAGAGTATATAATTATAGAAACTATCTAGTCACACATTCCATCTTGCAACTCCTGCCCCATTTGTGGGAGAGCCTGCAGACTGCACAAAGGCTTCATCATTCATCTCAGAACACACTAAACCAAAGTGGAATCAAGACATCCTCAAACTTGGAGGTCTATCTAACAAGAAGGGAAAGTTGTAGCACAGAGGGTTTGCATGAATTTCTCAAAACCATCCTAGTAGATCTGGCATCTCTCTTTGTAGAACAAAATGGGAAGAGTGTGAAATTGGTCTCTACCTGGAATAAACCTGTTTCAGTTTAGCAACTATCCTGAGTATATTCCAGCCTCTTTGGAGCTGGAGCGCATAAAATGATATTTCCATATAACCAGACAAAACTGGGGGTAGGAGGGTTAGAGATAATAGTTTCACAAGGGATCATTGAAAACTCAAAGAGGTCAATGTGTCTGCAATTCACTCATTAGCTACTGTGCCCAACTCCATCCCTCCTCCTGCCCTATGTATCTCCACTTGCCAATCAACCCCCCCCCCCCCACTTATCTACTGCCAGTGCTTGCCTTAACCCCTCTCCCTCATCTCTTTATACTGGTGATCTCCTCATACAGGGTCTCAACCCAAAATACCACGATTCCTTTACCTCCACAGATGCCGCCTGTCACTCTGAGTTTCTTCAGTAGTTGTTTTTTGCTCCAGATAACCATATTTGTGCTCTTGTGTCACAGTGTTAGCTTTAGAGTGTGTAAAGGTTGTTGTTGGAAATCTAGCTGAGTTAAGAGTGCCAATAACCCCTGGGAATGTGATGTAATGGAGAAAAACAAGACTGTTTAAAAAAATTGAGGCTTCAAGTTTAATAACTGAAGAGTAATTCAAGAAAGATATGACCAGCATTGTTAACTGGTGAACTTATTACAATTCTGAAAAAAAGGAATGTCCTTCGGTGGTCAAAGACTGAATTTGTTTGGAACTGACATATAGTGAAGGAACCATGGCATCACCAGTGGATGCAGAAGGCCAGATGGAATCACAGGGGCTGTTTGTAAAGCAGTTTCCAAAAACTGTGAAATCTATACAGAGTGATGATAAGGGAATACTTCACCTCAGCGCTCCTGCTAAGTATTTACATTTTAATCTGTACCAGGACTTCATACAATATTTTAGCTGATTTTCAATAATTCCTTAAATGTTCGTGTGATTTTCATTTGCAATCTTTTGACTTTTTAGCACATTCGGAAGATGTTCCTTGGCATTATATTGACTTGTTAATGCTTAGATTAAAGTGAAAGGCCAATAGCTATTTTTTCCTTTTTTTTCATCTGTCTATCTGGTAAAATCAATTTGTTTTCAATCTAATTACAGAACTTGAATTTAGATGGAGGCTTGGAAATTCTATTATGTAGCATTAAATCTTTATGTTCAAAGATATGGAAATGTATCATGAGTTTGTTATGAAAACATGTTATTTACTGACAATGACCTCTGCACTTTGGATCCGTTTCTTCTGTTCATAACTACAAGGTTCATTTGGCTTATACAGTGTTGGCAAGTAGAACTAATTATTCAATTAGCATCGCTTGGGTGAATTTTCACTATACATTTGAGAATCATGAATCTCCCTGATCACCTCCCATCAATGTCCAACACTAATTTACCATCTCCTTCAATAACAGCGATGCTTCAAGTACTTTCTGATGTTTAATATAACTAAATGGATTGATGACATCAGAACCAATTAGACAGTAGTGGTATGATTTAGAACCAATTTCTAGTTATACTGTGGTAAAACAGGCAGTTTATTAAAGTAAATAAACATGTTCAAAACCTGTTGAACAGATTCCTTGAATCAAATTATTTCCTTAGGATCAGACCCAACCTTAGTGAGTAAGTGTTAAACGTACCGAGTTATTTTTTGTATGGGTCAACTTTAAGCATGATTTTTAAACTAGTGGAAAATATTACGGAGATCCAAATGCCTCAAGAGATAGATGCTACTTAAAATCTGGCAATTTTTAAGGAAGGCTTGGCCAATTTCAAAGAAATTCTGACAATTAGGTCCAGTGGAGAGGGGGCCATTGTCCCTGACAGTGCTCTACTAGCTACTCCTGTAAAGTTATCCATTGGATCAGGTTGAAGTAACCAATCACGTTGTTTGGGCAACATATCCCGGGTCAGGCTGATGGCTCTGAAGCTATACTCGAATAAGTAAAGTCAATACCATCGAAGGGATTGTGCAGAAACATGAGGTGGCAGAGTATGTAAATAATCCATACTGTTTATCACAAGAAGTTATACGTTTATGATTTCAATGTCAGCTAAAACAATGAAATCTAGCAGTCGATGATGACATGCAATCCAATCTGCAAATCGATTTATCTACATGGTAAATAAACAAGGTTTCATAAACAATGCAGTGAGACTGGAACAAGTACTGTTTGTTGGAGCCTGGTCACACGTATCAGCTAATCACTGAATTTTATTTTTTGATGGTCGTCTTTGGGAAACATTTGACTTTCCTTGGTCTGCTTACAGAGTAGATCCTTCAAGATTTTAAGAATGCTGCCTACTTCATGGCTTTAATGTAGTGTAAATCTGTGTGTTGATGTAAAGGATATTCTGTGCCCATTCATTTTTTTTCTGATTAATGTAACAGTACTCATCTTAAGCAATGAGTCATTAGAACAGTCTGAGGATGTGATCCATCCCCAGATATTCATGAGAATTAGAGCGAATTAATCCAAGATCAATCTCAACATTGTGAACTTCCTTTTTTCTTGTCCAGCATATATTAGCTTCCAACATAAAACAGCGTAATACATTGTTCTGCTTCACATTTAATTCATGGTACCCCAATCTAAGATCCATCCATCCATCCATCTTCACACAGTTCATTGAGGATTCATACTTGCTATAGATAATGAAAATGATCTTTCCTATTATATCACAGCGCTGGAGGCTTTCCTAAGTAGTCTGCTGAGCTGAACAGTGCTTGAAATACAATTAAGTTAGCAACACACAGGAACTAATAGAAGTGACGCTGTTCAGAAATCTGTAGCATAAAGGACATTTGATTATTTGATCTTTGCTAGGCTTGCACATAACAATTTATGTGCACTGAAAACCTAGCACATAATAGATGGAAACATAATAGCTCTATGATCACCCTAAGTAGATAATGTCTTCCCTCTCAGTATGGACAGATATTGCAACTTTATTATTCTTGAGGGATTGGTGTACCACTGAGCATTGAGTAAGATGTAAAATGATCCCAGTTATAAAGGTTTTAGCACCTGTTACATACAAATCATATGTAATACTGTTGCAACAATAATTTTATTTAAGGATGTGTCATTTTTGGATTCTGTCCTGTGCCTGATTGCTCTCTGATCTATGACATAACTTATTGTGGAAGCTCTGGAAGAAAACTGCAGCCAGAAGTGTAGTCCAAAACTACGCTTTTCCTCTATTCAGTAAACTGGCCTGAGTAGTAGCTATTTTCCAATACCTTAGAAGGAAATACCACAACAGCATTATGCACCGTTCTCATTTTGACACTTATTGCTTCGTTAACAATGGTCCAATTCATTGTCTTCCATATTGCTGATAGGTGGGCATATTAATGGCCTCTAGTATTTCAAAGAACTGCAGCAGATCAGTTGGAGACACAAGACACTGCAGAACTGGAAATCTGGAGCAACACTCAGAGGAGCTGCCAGAACACAGTGGGTCAATCGTCATCTACAGAGGGAAATTGGCAGCCAGTGCTTTGAGTCAAAACATTTAACCAGAAATGGAAACAAGGAAGGGAGATAGCCAGTATAAAAGGTGGGGGGTAGGGGTGGATCAAGAACTGATAGGTGTTAAGTGAATCTAAGAGATGGGGGTGATAGGTGTGGGGGGGGGGCAGAATGGGAAAGATGCAGGAAGATGGGAGGTGATGGGTTGTACTGACATAATAGGTTAGTTGTCATGATTTGTCTTTAACCATGCTTTCTCTAATCATGTAACTGGATCTTGAACTTCCTCACTAATCATACCCAGATGGTGAAATGAGGCAAATGCACATCAACCACCACCCACCCCAACCCTGTACACCAGTGCCCCATAGGGATGTGTACTAAGCCCACTTCTCCACTCTCTCTTCACACTCCTACTTTTGCCACAAACTCAATCATCAAATTTGCAGGTGACACAACTGTGATAGGCCTAATTACAAACAAAAATTAATCTACATATAGAGAAGAGGTGCTGAAGCTGTCCAGTTGGTGCAGGAACCTCAACCTATCACTCAACTTCAAGACCAAAGAAATGTTAATTGACCTCAGAAAGGTAAAAGGACCCAAACAAGCCCCACTATTCATAAATGTTGGGGTCTCCAATTTCAAGCTTTTGGGGATGAATATCTCTGAGAAGATTCTTGGTCCGTGAACACAAACTCAATAGTAGGGAAGGCACAATAGTGACTATACTACCTGAGGTGCTTAAGGAGAGCTAATCTGTTCCAAAAATTGCCGGCCAGCTTTTATCGATGTGCGACTGGGGACAGACTGACATACGGCATGACAGTGTGGGACTATAGCTGCAGCAAGTCAGATCACAAAGCATTCCAAAGGGTAGTTAGGATGGCTCAGCACATCATTGGGACTCAACTACCGGACCTGGAGACAATCTACAACTCTCGATGCCTACAGCGCACTTATTAAAGATCCATCCCATCCGGAACAAGCTCTGCTCAATCTCCAGCCACCTAGTAGGAGATACAGAAACATCATAACCAAGACAGTAAGACTGAAAAACAGCTTGTTCCTAAGGGTGGTTGTGCAGCTGAATAATGCTATATTTGGCAATGGCCTTTGAGAATTATGGATTACCAGAGTTGCTTTTTGCATGTAAACATGGGAATTTTTAAAATTAAACCATACCTCATACATTGTAAATATCTGTTTTGTGTGGACTGCAGTAGCACTGCAATCTCGTCTTGAGCAATGACGATAAAGTTCTATTCTATTCTACACTTATCCATGTGACTGCTAATTCTATCCCTTTTGTATTATTTCCAGATCTTTTCACACCACCAAGGTCAAGCTACTAGTTCCTTGGCTTAAATCATAGAGCAGTCCAACATAGGAGTAGGCCTCTCAGCCCACAATGTTGAGCTGAACTAATTGGTAGTTAAAGGCTTAACCGAAAAAAGATCAGCCATGATTGAATAGCAGAGCAGACTTGATGGGCCAAATGGCCTAATTCTACTCATGGTCTAAAAACAAATCCCTTCACCTGTACAATATCACTATCCTTCCATTCTCTGCAGATTCATGGGCATATTAAATACCTCTATCATATTTCCCTCCACTACCATCCTTGGCTATATATACCAGGTACCCACCATGCTCTGTGTAAAATAATCTTTGACTTTACTCCCACTCATCTTAAAAACATGGCATCCGGTAGTAGAAATTTTGATGCTATACTAAAGAGACTGGATGTCTACTCTATCTGTTGCTGTCATAACCCTATACACTTTTATCAGATCTTCCCACAGCCTCTGCCGCTTCAGAGAAAACATCACCTGTTTGTCTAATCTCTCCTTACAGCATACTGTGTGCCTTCTGATCCAGACAGCATCCTGATAAGCCACGTGCACCTGCTTCCAAACTCCCAGATCCTTTCTTTAATGAGGCAACTACAAATGAATGCAATACTTCAAGCATTTATCCTAACAATTGTTATGAACAATTTTCCAAATCTCTGACACCACCTCTAAATCTATCAGTGTTTATGGCTGGGGGCCTCATTTTTCTCAACCAATTCTAGCAGTGCTACCACCCTCACTGGACCAGGTACCCACAGATCAAAGACATTTTCCAGAACATTCTTCAAAAGCTCTCTCATTGTCCCTTAAGCTACTGTTAACTCAGTATGCAGTCACTCATTATCACTATTCCACAGCTCTGAAATATTTTTGCAACACCCCTGCAAATTTGCTTCTCAATAAGCCCTGCCCATTAGTTGGCAGCCTGTAGAATAGTCTCATTATGAAATCACATCTCTATTATTTAACAACAAACAAGATGATTATGAGTGCAGTCTTTCTTGGACTCTTTAATTAGTCCTGGTACTTACACCTCCCCCTCCCTTCTTGTCTTTCAAGAACATAGCATCTGGGAATGTAAACATAAGAAACGGGAGCAGGAGCAGGCTATCTGGCCCATCAATCCTGCTTAGCCATTCAATAAGTTCATGGCTAATATTGGCGTGGACTCCACCTCCCTGACTTTTCCCTATAGCCCCTAATTCCCTATACAAAAATCTAACTGTGTCTCAACTATATTTAATGAAGTAACCGCTTCTGCTTCGCTGGGCAGAGAATTCACCATTCTCTAGGAAAAGCAGTTTCTCCTCATCACTTTCCTAAATCTACGCCCCTGAATCTCGAGGCTATGTCCCTTAGATCTAGGCTCACTTACCAGTGGAAACAATTTTTCCTGCCTCTTTTCTTATCTACCCCTTTCAGAATTTAAATATCTGTCTCTAAGATTCTCTTTCAGCCTTCTGAATTCCAGTGAGTATAGTCCCAGGTGACAACTCTCCTCATAGTTCAAACCCCTCATTTCATGAATCAACCTGCTGAACCTCCTTTGCACCATCTTTGAAGTCAGTATGTCTTTCCTCAAGTAAGACGACCAGAATTGCACATAGTACTCCAGGTTCAGCCTCACTAGCACCCTGTACAGTTGCAGCATAACCTCCCTGCTTTAAATTCAGTCCCTCTAGTAATAAAGGCCAACATTCCATTTGCCTTCTTGATAACTTGTTGCACCTGCCAACCAACCTTTTGCAATTCATTCACAAATGCTCCAAAGTCCCTCTGCAAAATAACGTTTCAATCTTTCAGTATTTAAATCATAATCTGACCTTTTCTCTTTCCTTCCAAAGTGAAGGATCTAATCCCGCCTGCCTCTTTTTTTGTTGTATCATAATCCAATGTGGTTCACTGTTGTTAAAGCTTCTTTAATATTGGTTATTACTAATTTGCTTTTTATTGACACATGCACTTGAAATACAGTGAAGAGCTTTGTTTGCATGCCATCTAGATAGATCATTACATACAGTCCTGATGAAGGGTCTCGGCCCGAAATGTTGAATATTGATTCTTTTCCACAGATGCTCACCGGCCTGCTGAGCTCCTCCAGCTTTTTATATGTGTTGCGTCATTACATACTGTTCTGTACATAAGTAGATTGAGTAGTCCAAAGGGGGAAAAAAAACAGAATTCTGAATACAGTGTTACAGCCACAGAGAAAGTTCAGTGCAAAGGCCATTACAGGGTAAATTGGGAGATCTAGAGTTTATCTTTATCATATAAGAGGCCCATTCAGCTGTATGATAACAGTAGAGTAGAAGCTACCCTTGAACCTGTTCTTACGTGTTCTCAAGCATTTGTATGTTCATATGGGTTTTCAGACAGAACTGACAATGCCCTTCACATTTCAAGATGTGACCACATCAGCTGATATCTATAAGCAGCCCATTGTAGTCCTGACCCGAATCTCTACTACAGACAGCTCTCTCTAAGGAGCTGCTCTTTCCCAGCAAACTCCACTCTGCCTCCAGAGATTACAGTCAACCAGCATCTGGTGCAGATCCAACCACCAAACGTTGCTGGTGTCAATTATCCTGAGGTAAACATTGGATGTGGATGGAGCTCTGGCAAGTTCTGCTTTCAATAATGGTAGGATCATACAGGAGATTCAAACAGCAAGAACCTCCCCAGATATTCTACGCAGATCATATATCCATCCATCTGAAGCATCATGACCACAGAACATGTGGCTAATTTACTTAACCATTGGTTCATGTGTTTTCTCAGATTGACAGTGTATACACATTCGTTCGGTTGACTGCTGTCCTTAGTCAATTCGATGGGCTCAGTTGTTCATTGTTTCTGACATTCCTAACATCAAAACATCCACTGGTGGAATAAGGGTTAAATTGCCAGAATAACAACCTGGAGGTTTCTCTGTGACTCTTGAACAATAATTGACTCTGTATTGACATCAGCAGTAGATTCATCATCATAGATTACTTCCATGTCTACAGCTATGTCTCTTGCTGTGGCTTTCTTATCTATATGGACAATTGTGGTATTACTTCAATTGCAGAGTTAGCTACCATACAGGCTACACATTATGTCATCTGCTCTCATAGTCTGCGGCTGAGTCTCATATTTGCTCGCTCATTGGTAACACAATTCACTCATGTCTCCAGCTCAATACACAGCCTGCTGCTTCATTTGCTGTATGAAGCCTCTCCCCTCTAAGCTGTACCAAGATCAGAGCGAAAACGGCAGTAAGTGTTGGACTAGAAAGGTACATAAATGTGAAGATAGCTGATTAACCTTAACCTCAAATATGTGATTTCTCAAATCTTCTTTTAACATATGTGCAGATTTCTTTCCTGCCTCTTTGGCAATAAGTTGAAACAGAACAATCAAGTAATATTTGATCCTATCACATACATAAAAGTCGTCAATAAAAGCAACATGAACCATGATCAATTGCCTGGCACTAATTCTGCTCTGTTCCATGCAACTGTGTTAACTATTTGGTGCATATTCTGCAGTTTACCTGCTGCAAGCACAAGGGACAGATTGGATCCCTTTTAACAAAATTCAGCATGGTTGCAGTAGCCAGTTGCATGTTCTTTATGGTGGCTTCAGTGGTTTTGGTTCACATTGCGATGAACTCATCCTGCAAATTTTTATCAATGCTGTGCATCTGACAATGGTCTTCATTGTGAAAATTCCAGTGTTTGATATAAAGCTCATTCAAAATCCTTTTGCTGTAACACTTAGAGTGCTGAAGACACTTGGGGTCGCCATTAAATATTTAAACATAATTAGTCAATTATTCTGCTCCAAAATAAAATCGAATGGATGCATAAAGATATCCTGCTTAGAACTGCCCTGCAGAGTGTTACTTTGTCATTGTGCACGTGTCTACCCAGTATGAGCTTTCACAGGTACATGCTCACCAGTGCTTTAGGAAAGATGTCCCCTGGAAAGCTGATTCAAACCTTGCTGTCTGCAGGCATTATCACAGCAATGAATCACCCAGACCTCAGGGTGGAGAGACTATCTGTGAGGACTTGATTTGGGTGAGCACTGCAGCTGCTCAAATTTGAGATGTCGGACTCCGGGCTTTTTCCTCACCATCACAGTGAGTGCAGCTAAGCACAGTTCCAATGCCATTTATTAGTCAAAAAAAAAAAAAAAAAAATCGCCAAACGCATCATTGCTGTTGGCCAAAGCATGGGTAAAGAGGAGTAAGTGTAGAGGAGTGAGGTAAAATACTGACTGAGTGCATTGTAGGTAGGGCAGAGATGGGAAGTAAGCAGCTTCAAATTTCTGGATGCTAACATCTCCAGTGACCTGTCTTGGACCCAACTTATAAATGTAATCATGAAGAAGGTGTGCCAGCATCTCTACTTTCTTAAGAGCTTAGGGATACTTGACATGTCACCAAATATTCTAACTAACTTCTACAGATGTACTGTTTGAAGTATTTTGACTGGATGCATCATGGCATGGTAGTTCCAATGCAAAGGAGAACCATAGAAGCTGCATAGATTTGTGAACACAGCCCAGGCCATCATGTGTAGAGCCCTCCCCACCACTGAGCTGCTACCTCAGGAAGATATCATTATCACAGATCATCAGCATCTGAGTTATGCCTTCTTCTCACTGCTACCATTGGGCAGAAGGTACAGAAGCCTCAAGTCCCACACCACCAGGTTCAGAAACAGCCAGTTTCCTACAACCATTAGGTTCTTGAACTGAACTGCATAACCTTATCCCTGCCTCAACAACAGAACACTACAGCTCATCTCTTACACTACCATGGATTTGTAGTTATTGTGTCTTCGCTTTTTTTCACTATTTTTTTTTCATTGTACAGTATAATTTATGTTTAATTTATGCATTTATATTCTGTGCTGTTTTCTGTACCCACGTGATAATAAATTTGACTTCACTTCAGTTGCTGGAGACAGACAGAGGCTACTCCATGTGTGGCTCACAACCTGAATCCTAAGGTTTCTCACATCATCTCCTGATAGGTGTGATGAAAGTTGCTGTACAGACTCAAAGGCCAGTGGCTACTGCCTTTCTGCCATGAAGAAATCTTGAAAATAAGGATAGCTGCACAGCCATAAAAGGAGAGAGGAAGACAGTAGGTATTCTCACACCCAAAGAAAGGTAATAGAAGGGACCACATGATCTAGGTGGCCTGTTAATACATAAAGACTGTCGCAGACAGAGCCTAGCAACTGGATCAAAATACTGCATGCTGGAAGAGCTCAGGAGGTCAAGCAGCATCTGTAGAGGCAAAAGGTATCAGTCGATGTTTCGGGTGGATACCGGGCTTTGTTGACAGTGGGAAGAGATGGACATGGAAAGTTTAGGATACAAGGGTGGGGAGAGGGGTATCGTTGGGATAGATGCTGCAAGGTGATAGGTGGAATGAGATGAGGAAGGGATGATGGGCAGAGGGATCAAGTGGGGGAGGGGATGAAAAAGTGAACAAAGGGAGAAGAAAACTGGGTAGATAGCTGAGTGTGTGTGGAAGAACATGGCATGCAGGTGATCTGAAACTGGATATGTGACATCATGTTCCTTAACTATGGTAACTCAAACCTCAGACATCAGAATTTACTATGTATTATATATCTTTCAAGCTTATAATATTTGTCCTAAATGAAACTTAAAACAAAAACCATTCCTTACTGAAAACAGATGATGAATGTCTGTCCCGTATACATCCTTCTCTTAGTGCAAGAGCATGCACCCATGTTTGTTCATTGGTTTTCCATCTCTTAAGATGTAACCTGGCATTTTTGTTGTTTTACAGTGCAACACACACAAAATACTGGAAGAGCTCAGCAGATCAGGCAGCATCTATGGAAATGAATAAACTGTCAATGTTTCAGGTCAAGACCCTTCTTCACTATTGGAAAGGAGGGGGGGAAGAAGCCAGATTAAGAAGGGGGTGAGGGGGAAGGAATACAACCTAAAAGGTGATGGGTGAAACCAGATAGGTGGAGGAGGGGAAGAAGCTGGGAGGTGATAGGAGGAAGAGGTAAAGGTCTGAAGAAGCAGGAACGTGACAGGAGAGGAGAGTGGACCATGGGAGAAAGGGAAGTGATAGGTAGGTGATGAGAAGAGAAGAGGTAAGAGGGGAGCCAGAGTGGAGAATTGGAGGAGAGGGAAGGGGAAAAATTACTGAAAGTTGGAGAAATCAATGTTCATCCATCAGCTTGGATGCTACCCAGATGGAATTTGGGGTACTTTAACTCTAGGGACCACTACTTTAGCAACATTTAGGGACTGCTGCCACAATTCTATTTATCAAGTGTATGGATTTTTGTGCCCAACAACTTTGATTGGATTTCTTTAATAAAATCGGTTACCAGTGGGCAGGAGATAAGAAGCCTGAAGTCCCATACCACCAGGTTTAAGAACAGCTATTTCCCTTCAACCATTCAGTTCTTGAACCAAACAGCACAACCCAATCACTACCTCAGCATAGCAGCACTTTAATTATTGTGGAATAAAATACAATGTGTTTTTCTTTGTTTTAATCATGTATTTCTTGAAAAAAAGTGTACAATA
Organism: Hemitrygon akajei; assembly: GCF_048418815.1. Lineage (NCBI taxonomy): Eukaryota > Metazoa > Chordata > Chondrichthyes > Myliobatiformes > Dasyatidae > Hemitrygon > Hemitrygon akajei. The sequence goes on from NC_133129.1 coordinate 53,185,319, forward strand.
TATACTTAGAATATAGAGCATAAAATAGTACAGTACAGGACAGGCCCTTCAGCCCCTGATGTTACACCAAACTAATTAAACTTAATTAATTCAATTCCTCCTTTCTCTGAATATTCATGTACTTATCTAAGAATCACTTAAACATACCTACATTATCTGCCTCTACCATCACCCCGGCAATGTATTCCAGGCTACCATCACTCTCTATGTTCAATTTAAGTTTTTCTTGTGAATGCTGCTTATGACATCTGATGTTATATGCCTGTGTTGCCACTGAAAGTACAATTTGCATTGCAACTGTGCGTACATGTGACAAGCATAGGACCCAGACCTTTACTTTGACTCCCAATCTACACATGAATCTGTCACTGAGAGCACGATCTAGAAACTCTCCAAAGTACAATGCTGTCATTCAAGCTGTTGATCATGTGTGACAAGCTTATGGGATACCACTATCATGAATGGCTGTGGGTTGGAAGATTCTTCCAGTCTCAGGACCTCAGCAAACTTCTGTAGCCTTTTGCAGAGCTCATGCATTGGACAGTTGTGGGTGATTTCCATGGATAATCTCATGTCCCCCATGCCTCAGTAAATGTCTCTGTGACTTCACATGCATTTTACAGCTCAACAGATGATATAATCTAGAACAACACCCAAGAGCTGAAGAAACTGAATGAGTCAGGCAGCACTTATGAAAGGAAAAGAACAATTGATATTTCAGGTTGAGACACCTGACTTTTTCCTTCCATTGTCTCTGCTTGACCAGCTGAGTTCCTTCACCACCTCGTGTATTGCTCAGCAGTGTTAGAAACCATGGAGAAATTCCATCCTCTCCACATAAGATGTGAATGATTCAAATGCTTTATTCCTCTACCATTTCCACCCAAGCTGTCTAAAAAGTCCTTTTCAACCTAAGCTGCCAATTTTTTTTTTTCCTTTCCTGCCAAAAAGTTTTGCAGTTTTCAGGCCTTCCATATATTTGCACTTCCACTCTCAGCAGATACAGATTCTCGTTTTTGACTCAATTTTGTTTTGAAACCAGTCAGGGCAGCTTTAAGAACTGCTGCACAGTCAGGAGCAGCTGCCTGAAATTCTCCATCTGCCTTTGATCTGACCCTTGGGACTGTATAAAACACACTTGCTCAATCGGCACTCGGGAAATTGAACCTTCTCAGCTTTTCCTGGCAGCCACCGGTTTTCAAACAACCTCTGTCTGTAAAGATGCCACTTTCATGTTTTTCCCCTTTTTAAACTCCAAATATCTTTTTAACCCTTCCAGCACTCTCTATCAATTGCAATGTGCAATGAGGCAGACGATAAGACCATAAGATATAGGAGCAGAGTCTGGTCTGCCATTCAATCATGATTGAATTTTTTTCTCTCTCTCAATCCTATTCTCCCATTTTCTTGCTGTAACTCTTTAAGCCTCTTCCCAACCAAAAACCTACTAATCTCTGCCTTAAAAACACTGAATTACTTTGCCTCCATGTTCTTCAATGGCAATTAATTCTACAGATTCATCACACTCTGGCTGAAGAAATAACTCCTCACCTTAAACATTCTATTCTGAGGTTGTGTCCTCAGATTCCAGACTCTCCTATTCACGGAAACTTCTATTTGGATGCTGCTGCGATTCTGATAAGTTTTATTTACACTGACAATTACAGGGCACAGACATTTTTTTTTTAAAAAAAGGGGTTTCTCCCAATTCTGACTATAAGGAATTCATAGACATGGTGCTTAAGTGTTCGAAGCATCACTCTACTATCTTCTGACTGCAAAATTTATTCACAAGTACATACTGCATACCCAAAGTATTTGAATCCAGACACCAGGAAGCTATCCAATAGGAGAAACAGCTGTGGTTTCTAAATTAACCAATCACAACAGAAATGATATTCGACAATCAGAATAAGCCACACCCCTCCCCCATCATAGGATACGCCACCCCTCGAAATTTGTGAAAATGATGATCCAACCCTCAGACTAGTAGGACTCTCAGGAACTCCCAAAGTTACACATGAAACATAAAAGTACAATACCCAGTGCTGTCAGCCCAATAGTCACCTCCCAGTATACTACAGTAGGCCACTAGCCTCCCTGTACCCCAAAAGGCCACCAGCCCCACCCTGCAGTGTAATAGCCAATCAGCTGGTCCCTTATGCACTGGCTCTGAGATATGATCAACCAGGTGAGTGATGTTACCTGATTCGTCAGGGATGTAGGTGCAGCATTCTTGACCTATAACAGTACGTGCCACCGTCCTTTGTGAGCAGGTAATCTAAGGTTATTGAACTCAGTTCCTGGAACAGTCTGGCTGTACCATGCTGAGAAAAGCTATCACTGAATCATCCTAATAGTCCCCCTACCAACCAGCATGGGCAAGGGCTCATCCAGGGTACTGGGGCAGCATACACACAGGCACCCCATAACAACTGCACCACCCTCTGGGAACCACGGGTAGGCCTGGGAACTGCATATCCAGCAAGTGCCATTCAGTATTCAACAAGTGCCCACCTTCACAACACCATCTGGTGTAGACACAGCCACCCCAGTTTACTGTTCATGCTCCCACTTGTCATCCACCTTGCACCTTGTACCTATACTCAACATGCCACCTACACCGACACTGTCATGTGGAGAAATCACTTTAAAAGTCAAGACGTTCCAATTAAATAAATGGTACATAGGGAAATACCAGCTCTCAAAGCACTTACGCCACCAGGGCTATTAAGGCTCAAGTCCCTTAAGACTGGGTTGAGGTTGACTGAAGTAGACTACCCACTCTCAGCTCCCACAAATCAGAATGCCAAAACCCAAGAAGCAAAATAATTTCACCCAAAAGTCTTTATCCTTGTCAATGGGATCAATATCATTGACATCCCTTCTGTGATGTAGTAAGGAGTCTTCATACAAATTCAGCAATCTGACCCATTAGTTCAGTTTGCAAATTCAAACACCATTCCCAGGAATGTACCACAGGATCTCCCACCACAAATCAGCAACCACCTCTTTGCCATTATGCAATGAGCTTGCTCCTGATTAGTCACAATATTTAGAAAACACAAAAACAACAGAACTACTAGAATTGCTCCCGAAATGCTCAATTCCCTCTGAAATGTGGGTCTCTCATATCCAGAATAAAGTTGCCCAAATTTCTACCAAATTTCAAGTCAAATTTCATATGGCCAGTATGAAAGGAGTCATCTCTAAAGCCAACTGCGCGGGAAAACAAGTAATAAAGTAACAGATTAAGACACAATAAACATGTAACAGATAATTTTAAAAATCAAGTAACAAAGTTACTGACTAAACAAACACAAGAAACAAAATAACACACATTTCCAGCATCTGCAGATTTTCTCTTGTTTGCGACAAGAAACAAAGTAACAAATTGGAACACAAAGCCCAGGCTGTACTCCTCTTCAAAACTTCGTATGGAACTGCAAAAACTTTATTTTGTGTTCTAATCTGTTACCTTGTTTCTGATGCTTTACAATTGTTGCAAATGGCCAGAGAGTATCCCACTGGTTATCCTTTCCCCTGGGAAAACACAACAACTTAAATATGGAAACAATGTGGTGTCCCATTTCAACCCCAGTGAAATCTAACTGGTCTGACCAATCTACTGGCATCCTGTAACCTTAAAATGAGTTAGTGAGATTTCCAAAGCCCATGCTATTACCTGTTCACCCTGGGACTCTGCCTTCTCTCATACAGAGGGCCCACTCTTTCAAACAGCCTCTTAAAGAAATACATTTCAGTTCAAAAAGCCAGAACCTACTTCCTCACTGTGCCAATATAATGTTGAATCAGGTTTGCAGGTCCAGCACGTGAGACAAGAAACGCTGACCGTGAATAAGTACATTAATCATTTATTTACAAACAGTAAAAATTCAACCCAACATTTATGTTCCCCAGATTACAGAAACTACAAAGCTGGATATTCAATAAACAAACTTAGTTAAAAGCACACATAGAGCATACCTTCCCAATGACCACATGCACCACTTGCCTTAAATATGGGAGGGAGCTAGAACCACCCACATGTGTTCTCTATATACCTAAGATATTTGAAACTGGATATCAGGGAGTTATCCAATAGAAAAAGCAGCTGCAGTTTCTAAACTAACCAATCCAGATGGAAGCAACTTTCGACAATCAGAATAAGCCACACCCCCTGCAGGGCAACGTGTTGCCACTTTCAGTGAACTATGGAGTTGGTCCTCTAGGTGTCTCTGTTCATCAACATTCTTTAATGCCAAACTCTTCATTATATATTTTCTATTTCTATTACATTTTACAAAATACATCACCTTGCACCTGTCAGAATTAAATTTCACCTATCAATGCTCTACCCGACTTTCCCTCTAATCTAGATCTTGTAGTAGCATTAGACACCCTTCCTCATTATCCACAACCCCAACAATTTTCATGTTATCTATAAACACACCAATCATAATCCAACATTCATATGCAAGTTGTTAGTTTACAATATATATAACAAAGAGCAAAGGTAGCAGCACACCCCCGTGTTTCCAATCAGAAAAAGATCCTTCCCATCCCTACCAATTTCCTCTAGTCCCAAGCCAATTTTCAAATCAATTAGCCACTTTAAATCACCATCCCAGTAACAAATGTGTATATAAAAATCTTAGTGCATGCAGATACCACCAATTTTTACAATAGCTTAGTAGACTCTCTACTAATATGTGGAATCATTCAGATCTGAAGAGGTGGGTGGATCTGGTGGTGGGTAATAAGATTTACAGGAAGAAAAATAGTGCCAATTATAGGCACATATCACAAATACAAATTCCAATATATCCTTTCCCACTATTTGAAGTAGCTACATCAGGCACTGCTTCAGGAAGGCAACATAAGAACATTAGAATTAGGAGCAGGCGTAGGCTATCTGGCCATTGAGCTTGACATCCATCATCAAGGATCTTCACCATTCAGACCATGTCATCTCTGAACTACTATACCATCGCACAAGATGTACAGAAGCCTGAAGTTCCCCACCACCAGGTTTAAGAAAAGCTACTTCCTTTCAACCATTTGTTTCTGAGAATTATAATCACTGTAGTTTAGCAACACAATGATCACTTTGACTACTTTGCACTAGAAAGGACATTTTATTCTAATTTATTAGAAAATCTGTATATAATTTACATCTAATTTCTGTTCTGCCTTCAATGCTGCTGCAAGTAAGTTTTTCATTGCATCTTTGTATTCATATTCTTACACATATGACAATAATTTCAACTTTGGCTTTGACATGACACTTGAATTGAAACAGAATCCCAATGTAAATAAATGCAAATAATGAATCAAACATGTTCAAGTGCACGTTCTATAGATCACGTAATAATGGAGGAGAGTAGATAAAAGTAAAGAATTATGATACGTTAAATAATAATTTGAAGGCTTACATGTTTGTTAAGGTACAGGCAAAGCAATTAGAGCTCTGGATCTTTGCTGCAGAGACACAAGTTGCAATCTATCCCCATTGGGAAGCTAGTCTTTGTAAATTTGAAATGGCAATGACAGGATTTGGAATCACAATTTATGTAAATGTGAAGGCAATAACCTGGCACAATGGTGCTGACGAATTGAGGTATCTATGAAATGTATTCAACAACTCCATCAAATGAATGCACTGATCACATAATTTTCTCCATATTGTAAATGAAATTGAAGTTTTCTATAGGATTTGTCACCAAAAGGTGACTGAAACAATTGATCGATATTTCACAGAACAAATTGGTGTAAGGAAAACTTTAAACACATGTCACTGAAGGATGCATGTCAAAGGAACTACAGTCAAAAGTCCTTGAAAATACCTGAGGTGCTGAAGTTAACAAGATCACCATTACATCCGAGCAGAGAGTAAAGAAAGACAAGAAGCTGTGGTTGTGAATAAAAAATAGAAGAGGATCGTCAAGACAAAACTTTTTGCTTGAAAACATTAAAATGTTAGCAAGTGCCAGCATTGTTGAGATTAGATTAAAGACCAAATTTTATGGGAAAACATTAAGCTTTTCTCAATGGAGCAAAGGAGGATGAGAGGAGATTTGAAAGAAGTTTGTAAGATGATATGAGGCATAGATAGAGTGGATAGCCAGCCTTTTGTTCCAGGACAGAAATGGCTAATATAAGAGGGTATAATTTTAAGGTGATCGGAGGAAAGTATAGAGGGGATGTCAGAGGAAAGTGTTTTACACAGTGAGTGTGTAGAAGATGCTGCCAGGGGTGGTGGTAAAGAACCTTTATTGATTCAGAACATTTTAAGAGACTCTTAGATAGGCACATGGGTGGTAGAAAAATGGAGAGCTCTGCAGGAGGGAAGTGTTAGACTGATCTTGGTGTAGGCAAAAAGGTCGCACCACATTGCAGGCCGAAGGGCTTGTACTGTGCTGTACTGTTCTATGTTCTATGACAAAATTCATAAAGTATTGTGTTACCTGCTCCCCACTCAAAGCAGAAAACAGTTCAAGTTATGGGAGAGCTCCACCACCTCTCAAAGGTTTATTCTTCAATGCATACTGTGTGTCAGAACCCATCAAATCATATAGTGACTGTTGAAAATGATGCAGGAGACAATTCTGTTGATCCTGAGTCAGTATTTGCTTTCCGCTGCAGCCATCAAAACACTCAGGCACACATAGAATTGAACATTCGCAACTTCTGAATCAAGATACTTACTAATTGATAAAGTCATATCTGTCAACGTGATGAGTGAATAAACTTTCAGGAACCTTTATTGTCATTCTATTCTAACAGCATGGAAATCCCAGGATATTTCCTTACACTTTTGACAGTTCTGGAAACACTTTCATCCCAAATGACATTCAAATCCAAGAGTATTAACACTGACATACTATGTAATCTCAGGTGACTGTGATACTCCTGAGTTTTGACGCAATGTCAGCTTTTCACATTGTAGATATTATAAATGCTGTACTTATATTTAATGACATCTGATACAGACTCACAGGTTGTCTTGCTACCAATTGAAACAAATGGCAGCATGGTGGCACAATATTTAGTGCTGCCGCCTCAGAACTCCAGACACATTCGTTTCCTCTTCTCACTTAAACCAATTCTTTTTTGTCAACACCTCTATCCACACTACATATTTAAGCCCCCGACTATAATTATAAACAATTTCATCAGGTCAAACCCTCACCCTCCAAGAACAAGTGAAGCCTATTCAACCTCTCACCATAACTAAACACTCCAGTCCAGGAAACATCCCGGTGAACCCCCTCAACCACTGCAAACATATCCTTCCTATAATGTAGCACACACAGACTGCTGGAGGAACTCAGCATGCCAGGCAGCATCTATGGAAATTAATAATCAGCCAACATTATGGGGTGAGACCCTTCATCTGGACTAAAAAGGAAGGGAGAAGATGCCAGAATGAGGTGAAGGAAGAAGAAGAGGACAAGCTAGAAGGTGATAGGCTCTAGCCAGGTTGGTGGGGAGGGGGGATGAAGTAAGAAGTTGAGAGGTGATGTGAAAAAGGCAAAGGGCTGGAGAAGAAAGAATCTGATGGGAGAGGAGAGTGGATCATGGGAGAAAGGGAAGGAGGAGGTGATAGGCAGGTGAGAAGAGGTACAATGCCAGAGTGGGAAAATGAAGAGGGAAGTGGAAGGTGAAAAATATTACCAGAAGTTGGAGAATCATTGTTAATGCCATCACGTTGGATGGAAAATGGTGGCGGCATCCGTCGGTCTCGAGAGACCATGGATCTGCGCCTGGAGTTTCCAGGGCGCAGGCCTGGGCAAGGTTGTATGGGAGACCGGCAGTTGCCTAAGCTGCAGGCCTTCCCCTCTCCACGCCACCGATGTTGTCCAAGGGAAGGGCACTAGGACCCATGCAGCTTGGCACCGGTGACATCACAGAGCAATGTGTTGTAAAGTGCCTTGTTCAAGGACACAAACACGCTGCCTCAGCTGAGGCTCGAACCAGTGACCTTCAGGTTACTAGTCTGATGCCTTGCCCACTAGGCCATGCACCAACACATTGATGGAAAATGAGGTGGTGAATATGAGAGTGGCATCGTCATTGCAGAAGAGGAGACCATGTTGGTTTGGGAATGGGGCATAAGAATTGAAATGGTTGGCCACTGTGAAATTCCACTTTTTTCAAATGAAGCTGAGATGCTTGACAAGGAGGTCCCCTAATCTACACTGGGTCTCAGCAATGTAAAGAATGCTGCTTCAGGAGCACCAGATACAGTAGGCAACCTCCACAGATTCATATTTCCTATAATATAGCAAGCTGAATTGCTTTCTCGAAATGCACCCTAACGTTTCAACTTGATGTCGCAGCTCTTGAATTCCATGACCTGATCTACGGAAATAAACATACCATGTGCCTTCTTCAACACCCTATCCACCTATGTTGCAACTTTCATGGAGCTATGGACAAGGTCTTTCTATTCATTGAATAAGATGCACTTTCAATCACTTGGGTCTTTATACATTTTCACCTGTGTGTGTAGAGCAGCAACGTGGTTGGTGCGACTGACCATAATGTTTTGAATCATGCTAGCTGTTAGCTGCCTACCTGCATCAAGTACTAAATACCTAATTTCTAAGAACATACTTGTTGTTGTTGTGTTGTTGAGTTGTTGTCAACTCATGGTAACCCTGTGGATGGTGCAGTTGGGCTTTCAAGGCAAGATACAGAAATAGATTGCCAGGGCTTTCTTCCATGCAGATACTGCTGCTGCCCACAGGTTGGGACCTGGCTGGATTCAAATTCAGGACCATTCATCTCGAAGTTCAGAGCTGATTCCACTTCCATGTTACATATCAGCCAAAAAGTTAAGTACTGCAGATTACACTTCATTCTTTGACTACAACCAGCCCTTCACACCATGAGGAAAAGTTGCAGAATAGCAGATTGGTAATATGAACATCAATGCCTAGAACAATCACACTAAGCAAAATCAAGATCACAATGAGATAAGGTGTTACTCTATGCTTGTGTATAACAATTAAGCTCTTAAAATGAAATTAGGTTATTGAGGTTGCACTCAATGGCAATATCATTCTGCAAGATTGAGTTAAAGTTCATAAACTTTGTTAGCACGTGAGTTGAGATACTAAGAGAGGTGAAATGAGGTCATCATAATATTATCCTGTCATAGCAGCATAACACTACATCACAGAAACAGGCCCTTTGGTCCATCTAGTCCATGCTGAACTGTTATTCTGCCAAGTCCTATTGACCTGCAACTAGATCATAGCCTCTATACCTCTCCCATCCATGTACCTATCCAAATGTCTCTTAAATGTTAAACCAACATCCACTACCTTGCAATTTCTGATGGGTCATGTTATAGGGATTGATTAAGAAATCTGTCTGAGAATCAAGAAAATTGAACTATTCTCAGAAGGGGAGATTTAATCAGCAAGAATGGATTGTTTGGTATATATAAAATCAATGAAGGACTTGCAAGACATACAAAGGTAATGTTAGACTTACCAGAACCAATACACAAATCAGGGCTGTCCACAAAGGACCATATAGTAAACTCACTGTTAATTTTGTAAACCTGCTAAATAATGCTGATCATTTCCTTGTGTTTGCTGATGACTGGTAGACTATCTACTGTAGAAATCATCAGTACTGTTTCCAGGAGTAGACCCAGGAGTTAAATTGAGATCATTGTGCCAAGGACAAGATTGAACAAGGGCTACTAATATAAATTTTGCCAGTTACAGTGGAACTTTTGGCCAACTTTATAGCTCAAACCTGGACATCCATGAAGAGCTATGGACCACCAGCAACATCAGCAATGTACATCAGTACAATTTGTACCTCATAATTAGTAGTGTAGCAATTAGCACAATGTTGTTACAGCTCCGGTGTCTGAGTCCAGAGTTCAATTCTGGCGTCGTCCATAAGGAGTTTTTACATTCTCCCCGTGACCATGTGGGCTTCCTCCGGGTACTCCAGTTTGCTCCTACATTCCAAAGATAAATAGTCCCATTTAATAGGTTGATTTTTCATTATAAATTGTATGTTGATTAGGATAGTGTTAAACTAGGTAAGTTGTTGGGCACTGCAGCTCGTTGGGACAGAAGGACCTGTTCTCCACGGCATCTCTAAACAAATAATTAAATAACATGCCAGGCATCCCAGTTGAAATAGGAGCTCTCACGTGGAAGAAAACCTGAGAGCTTGAGCTGCATTATAGAACATAAGCAATTCTGTAAAATATAGTGTCCCAGACCATTGAGAGATTTAAAAACAAGTAAAAGAACTTTAAATCAATCCTAAAAGACACAGGAAGCCAACACAGAGTAATTAGGATGAGAGTAACGTGCTCCATCACCCTGGTTTTAGTTAAGAGTTTAGCAGCAGCGTTCTGAATAAATTGAGGTTTGTCAATAGATCACTTTGGAAGGCCATTAACAAGGGCATTGCAATAATCTAGTCTATCTGATATAAAGGTGTGAATTAGTTTCTCAGCATCATCACATGAGAGAAATGAACATTTCTTTGCAATATTTTTGTAGTATAGAAATGTTCTGACCACTTCATGTATGTGGGATTTAAAATTCAAATCTGAATCAAGGATACCACCCAAATTTGTTACTTCTGATTTTACAAGGTTTATCAAGGAGTTTATTTCTTTTGGCTTTAGGACCAACTAAAAGTATTTCAGTTTTATCTTCATTTAGGTTCAGAAAATTAATTCTCATGCACTTGTTTATTGCAGCCATACCAGTAATCAGAGAAGATAGGGTGTTATTATCATCAGGCTCAACCAAGATATACAACTGAGTGTCATCAGCATAACGGTATTTATGTGCTCTAATGATCCTCCTAAGAAGTGTATGTTTAAGAGTTGGGGGCCGAGACAGCTTCCCTGAGCAACACCAAAAGATACATCATATCTCTTAGAAAATTGGTCTCTAAGACCAACAGAAAGTTTTCTGTCTGAGATACGTGAGCACTACCAGAGAGGCCAACCCAGCTTTCAAGGTAATCTGGAGAATGTTGTGGTCAATTGGATGAAGGCAGCACTTAGAGCTTGGAGAATTAGAACTGAGACACTGTCGGCATCAGTGTTGAGCCAAAGGTCAAGGACCGTCCCTGCTCGCTGGTTTGCTCCAAATCTGCCTGAAACTTTTCTAAATATTGTTCTCATTCAGAAAGTTGTTGAGTTGGTTTAAAATGACTTTCTCAACGATCTTGCCCAGGAAGGGAAAATTCAATATAGACCTGTAGTTAGGTAGTACCTCACTACCAAGACTTGGCTTTTTGAGTAGAAGCTTGACTACCGCAATTTTGAAGGTATTTGGAAAGAACTCCAGTTTCAATGGACAAGTCAGGAGTACAATGGAAAACCATCTGCTGCCTGGGTGAGTGCAGCTAGAACAACACTCAGGCAGCTGGGCACTATCCAGGATAAAGCGCTGGTAGCTCATCCAGATTCCCTTCATCGCTAATGCACCGTTGTTGCATCTGGTTCCATTTACAAAATTCAGGTGTGTTACACACGTCTGCTACTCCAACAGCACCTCTAAACCCCACTTTCTATATCCCCAATGAGGATAAAGACTTGTTTTCACCTCCAACCTTCACTTCATTTTGACTTGGAAATATATCGCTGGTCCTACTTCACCACTGGGTTAAATCCTGAGATTCCCACCCTGACACCATGGTGGGAGCACCCTCATGTGTTTAACTGTTCAAAAACGTGGCTCAAGATATGCAATAAAGCTAGTAGGTGCAGGAAGGAGATTTATTCAACCCTATTAATCCCTAGTGCATGATTTCCCACTGTTTCTCAATTGCCCTTATTTTAAATGGGGCAGACTCAGCAAGAAGGAATGCATTAGCTTTTACTCAGCTGCTACCAGCTAATTTACTTTCAATAATACAATAGGCAAAAAACTATAGCAGATTAAACTTGTCAAATACTCAGCTCTGATTTAGTGATGCTATATTTTCAATGGAGAGTTTATGCTACCGTGCTAGACTAATCTGTGGATTTTGAACTAAACTAGTTATCCTTCTGACTACATGTCTTTTAGATTGCTCATAAATGACTGGGATAACATAATATATGGGGTTTTAAAAGATCCTTTGGTGTAAACTATACTGGCTATATTTTTATGTTCATTGGGCTGAGGGATTTTATTCTGGTGAATCGATTCCAACAGTTGGTGACTAATCAAGATTAACAATTTATTTATGTGGCATCTTTATTGCAGTAAAATGGCACAAAAAGTTCCAGTGGAGTGTTACCAAGCAAAAAAAAACTGACTGTGTGTGGCTTTAAGATATACAAAGAATTAGAACAATTTGTTCTGAATAACAATGGAAACTGGTTGCATTTTTAGAATGTCTTTTAACAAAGCAAAGCATCCCAGGGTGATTAACAAGACTAATTGTGACTAAGAGCCATAGTATGAGATAGCAGTATGTTGTCCATGTTATGTACAAGGCACATTGGCACAACACACAGATATCACTAAGGCCTTCTGCTTAGTACCTAATATATCTATCAAATTCTCATAAATAAACACATGCAGGAAATGACACATCTGAACTTAAAGGTCTCGCTCATCAATAACACTCCCCAGAGACCTATTATTACCTATGAAAATCCCCACACTGATCTGAATTCAATTCCATTTACTATTCCTTGGCCCATTTAGTGAACTGATCAAGATCCCAGCGTATTTCTTGACAACTTCATCTATTGTCTATGACGCCAAGTTTTTTTATATGCAGACATATTAACCGTATTTTGTACATCCAAGACATTGACATAGATTACAAATAGCAATGGGCCCAGCACCAACGTCTGAGGCACAGCGCTAGTCACATAATCTAACCTTCCAGAGCAGCTTGCTATGTGGAACCTTATCAGAGGCATTACTGAAGTCCATTCAGGCTACATCTATGTACAAAATAGAACAGTACAGCACCAGCTAGACCAGTCAACCCATGATGTAGTGCCAATCTTGATGCCAATTTATACTAAATGTCATACTCTGGTTTATCATCTATATCCCTCCATTCCCTTCATACTTACAGTATGTGTATATCCACTAACTTCTTAAATTCCACCAAACTCACTGCCTCCATGATTCCCCAGGTAACCCATGCAATAATAAAATCTTGTCCCTCATGTTGCCTTTAATTTAAACATTCCCCTCTAAACTTAAAAGCATGTCCTTTGGTGTTTCACATTTTTACCCTGGAGAACAGATTCTGACCATCTAACCTGTCATTGCCACATTATTTTTTAAAATCCTGTCAGGTTTCTCCTCAGCTTCTGATACTCTAAAGAAAACAAGTCAAGTTTCTCCAACCTGTCCTTATAGCTCAAATCCTCTAATCCAGGTAGCATCCTGGTAAAACACTTTCTGCTCCTTTTCCACAATCTGCACATTAGTTTTGTCATAGAGTAAACTGCACATGATACTCCCAGTATGGTCTTACTGATATAGCTGCAGAATAGTCTGATACTCTACACCCCTACCAATGAAGTCAAGCATCCATTTGAGCCCCTTTAGCACCTTATCCACATGTACAGCCACTTTAAATAAACTATGAACTCGCACCCAAAGAACCCTCCGTACCTCAACACTATTACTTTTAACCATATACTTCCTCCTTTCATTTGACCTCCCAAAATGCAACACCTCACCCTTTCCCAGATTAAACTCTGTCTGCCACTTCTCCACCCATATCTATAATTGATCTATATCCTGCTGTAGTCCTTGCGAGTCCTTTACACTATCCACAACACCAGTTATAGTGTCATCCACAACTTTACTAATCTACCAAATCTACATTTTCATCCAAATCATTGATATTTATCATAAACAACAGAAGACCTTGCACTGATTCTTGCAGAACACTATTGGTCATGGATGTCTACCCACGATAACAGCCTCTCCATCTTCTCTGACTCCCTATCTTCCTGTCAGTACCTCCGGTTGAACGCTGTCTTTTTGTGTGCTTCCCTCAGCCATCATTCTGTGGTTTTGTATTATCTTGTTTGTTTTTCTGCCCCGTGCTCCTGCTCTACTCCAGCCCCTGTATCACTGAGTACTCCACCTTCACCTGTTTCCCATTATTACCTGTATTGCTGCCACCTGTGTCTCATTGTGCTCCATCTATTATCTGCCTCTCTGTTTATTGCTCAGTGTATTTTAGTCCCGTGTTTCCACCTGTTTGTTGCCAGATTGTGCAACTGAGTTTTCCTGATTCTTGGATTTCTCTGGATGTTTTGATCTCTACCTGAACTTTGACGCTGACTTTGTTTGCACCTCTGTTTTTGTTACAGTCGGCCCTCCTTATCCACGGGGGATTGGTTCTGGAACCCCCCACAGATACCAAAAAATGCAGATGCTCAAGTCCCTTATTTGACCTGTCTCAATATGGTGGACCTTAGGACCTAGCGGAACCCCAGACCTTATTTAACTTGTCTCAGTGCGGTGGTCTTTAGGACCCGGTGCAGCTCTGGATCCGCAGTGTTTCTGTTCACAAAAATAATCATGATCACGATTGAAAATAAAGTAGAAATAATAAAGCGATCTGAAAGAGTTGAAATGCCATCGGTATTTGGAAAAGCATTTGGCTACAGTCAGTCAACGATCAGAATAATTTAATGGAGCATGTGAAAGGCCCTGCCCCGATGAAAGCTACAATTATTACTAAGCAACACAGTCGTTTGATTATTGAAATACATACATTTCTTGTGTTTTATATGCATAGCAAGGTAAAATATATACTATATACTAAGACAAACATTTGACTAACTGATGCTAAATAATACCGGATGTACCTGTTCCGACTTCAAATCCGTTTTAAAGATGGACTCAGGAACGGAACTCCTTCATTACCTGGGGACTGCCTGTACTTTTAAATCATCTTTAGATTACTTATAATACCTAATACAATGTAAATGCTGTGTAAATAGTTGGTATACTGTATTGTTTAGGGAATAATGACAAGAAACAATAGTCTGTACATGCTCAAACAACGAGTGCTGGAGAGAGAACTTCTGGGTTTTTCTGGGTTGAACTTCCGTGCATGCGGAATCCGCGGATAAGGAGGGCCGACTGTATCACAGTGTGCTCAGTACTTGGTCTGTGATTGGTTCCCTGCTCCATTGCCCTGACACTTCTATGGACAAGGCAATTCTAAATTCAAACTTGCAATCCACCCTGGATCCCATGCAGCTTTATCTTCTGAATCAACTATCATGAGAAATCTTAACAAATGCCTTACTAAAGTCCATGTAGATTACTTCCATTGCCTTTCAATTGGTTAATTTATCCTCTATATGTGCTAAGCATTCATTGATACAGTTTAAAGTAGTGCACAGGGCTCATATGTCCAAGGATAAATTGGCTCGTTTTTATTCCCATATAAATCCTATATGTGACAGATGTCATTCTGAGATAGCTTCTTTAACTCATATGTTTTGGTCATGTCCGCTTTTGAAAAAATATTGGAAAGACATTTTCGATATTATTTCCACAGTATTGAACATTGATTTACAACCTCATCCTATTATTGTAATCTTTGGTTTACCAATGATAGAGTCAATTCATTTATCTTCTTCCGCTTGTCAGATGATTGCATTCCTTACATTAATGGCTAGAAGATCTATTTTGTTGAATTGGAAAGAAATTAATCCCCCTACCATATTTCATTGGTTTCCTCAAACTATGTTATGTCTAAATTTGGAAAAAATTATAAGTGTCATATATGACCTTTCTATTAAATTTGAAAAGACTTGGAGGCCATTTATTCAATATTTTCACACGATGTAACTCGACCCTGTTCCAATCCTATTTGTTTTTCTGGTTTTGATTATATGTATGTTGAGAGGATCGGAGTCGGGGACACTGATGATTCTTTGTCTTTTTATAGATTCTATAAACAGCCCATTTTTTAAATTCCCTTTTTTCCTATTTTTCTCTTTATTAGTTAGTGGTTAGTTTGTTAGATTAGTTTTTCTTAGGGCAATAATTTTTTTTTCTCTTTTTCTCTTCTTTTTTTTCTCAACATGATATACTTAGTTTTTTGTTGTTTTGTTTATATGATAGTTGTATCATTCATGATTTGGGAAGACTTAACTATATTATACTTATTGCTTGTGTATCCTTTTATGTTCATTTTAATTTTGTAATTTTGTAATCCCAATGACTCTGTATTAATCTTAACATGTTGATATTAATAAAAAGATTGAAAAAGAAAGATTGTACTTCTAACTTAAGGCCCTTTATTTGGGCTAATTGTATTTTAATTACATAAAATGCTTTTATCAACCTTTCAAATTAATTCAACCAAGAAAACACTGTAACTAGCATATCAAACAGGCCATACCGGCATCAAGCTCTTCCAATAATGCCTTGAATAAGCGGTGCTGAAGCGCTTTTGCTTGAATCAAGTTTATCAGTTTGACCACCAGTGTCATTACATGAGAAAAGTCCACGACCTTCCCAGCCAAGGCCTGCTGATGAATCACACAGTGATAATCCAGGAAGTCGGGAAAACCAGGGTCATTATGGCACAGTGCTATAAAACAAACGCGCAAACTGCGCATTGCTGGGGCACCATCAGTAGTAATTGCCACCAGTTTATGAATGGGGATGTCACTTTCACAGACTTTTTTTTAACTCATTGTAAATATCCTCACCTCTTGTTCTCTCCTTTAAGTGCAAAAGAGTGAGGAAGTCCTCCTTTGTTGTAAAATTCTGGAAAGCCATTCTGACAAATACGACAAGCCGAGCTGTTTGCATTATATCCAGGGATTCATTGAACTGTCGTGAAAAACATTCACAGTGTGACATGTCCTTTAACACTGTCGATCCATGTCCTCTGAGCAGCATGTTTGCTGGGCCTTCAACCCCAATTTCAGCTCCTCAACTTTCCTGGTATTGGTAAACTGTTACTGAGACCCTAGCATAAGTTTCAGATGTACGCAAGCTAACGACACCACTGTTTTTGTTTCCCATTTCTTTTACATTTGGGGAACGTTGGAAAGGGGGAGAAGTGTTGTAATGTGAACATTATAAATATAAGTTAATACCAATTAGGATTATGGTAATATAGTAATACTCCCGCTACGGTAGCTGCTTGTCAAGAGAGATTGTTTCCGGGGTTGCGGGGTTTTCCTTCCGGTCTTTTCTGCCCGGTGCACATTAGTGAAAACCTCTGTATGTGAGTATCATTTTACCGTCCTAGATAAAGTTGTTCCTTTTGGGCATGAAGTTGTTGTGTGGTGGTTTTTCAAAGTAGAAGTTACTATATATTTGCATCAAAAGGTTTATCAGGCATAATGTATTTGTGTATTTATTTTTCTTTTTTTTTTGGGATCTAATGGGAAAGTCTCAAAGATCGACCGGTTGACTGGTTGGTGACCACTACCTTAAAGGATCTGCCCCCACCTCCCCATCAGCTCCATCATATGGGGGAAGGGGTCACACCCGCTGATAACAGCCGAGACATCTTAGTTCTCAACTCTGCCACAATCTCCTTTACCGCTCCTCAGGCCAGGCTATCCGTGGTCACTTCACTGCAGGGGACCACTACCGAAGACTGTACCCTACTGACAGAGGCCTCCAGTGCCTCCGACACATTCTCCTCCGCTCGTACTTCTCTGATCATTTCAACAAACAAGGGAGGGGGACGTGTCTTATGAGACAGTCAAAGACCCTAAGCAATCATGTCCTGGGACTGGGTACCCTTTGCTATCTGGTCCATTCTTGACTGACCCACCTCGGCCATCTGAATGGCCCCTCTGCGCCACAAGCAATTTAGCTGCCTCTCTAGCCAAAAGATGTAGGCAGAAAGCTTTTCCCCCTTCTCCTGGCGCATGTTCTGAAACCCTGCCGTGAGCTCCATTGGGCTTCCTGTCATGCTATAAGCATTTTCCAATGCTTTCATGTAATCGATAGCAGATACCACAACCTGACAGCTCTCACAATGTCAGCAGCCCACCCACTCAAACTCTCAACCAATCTCTGTCGCTTTACATTATCAGCGCACTGCCACTCATCTCATAACTGAAAGGTCTGGTCCACGTAAATCTCATATTCATTTTCCCCCTTTAGGGGATGGCATTATTCCAGAGAATAGGCAGAGTCTATCAGAGCAGGGACTTTGGACTGGGGCATTTTTCCAGTTATTTGCCAGGAAGTTAAGGGCGGACTCTACCTCAGAATTCTCACTTTTCCCTGGGGGATGGGGACTAATTAGACATTCCAAATCTGACCACTCCTTCCCCTCACTCCTTAGAAATGATCGAACCCTGTCTTTGAATTCTCTGTCCCCAGCTACAGGAAACTCGACTTGTGATTTGGCCCGTCCCGCTGCCGCTACATCAGCACTAATAGGCATTAAAAACGAGAGCTGCGCCCGCCATTCTATCAAACCTCAGCCCTGCAATCACAACTTTAACAGGCAAATTGACAATTCATCTGGAGTGTGAATATCTACCCCACTGGTTCAATGCTCAGAATAATCACACAGTATCCAATGAAATCAATCCTGGATGAGACCCCATAATTGTAACCCTCAGGGCCAGCTAATGGAAGACAGCCTCTGGCTCGGCCAAACTTGAGAAATCTTGTTTGGGTGGATGCTGCGTGATGTGTTCACCTGGTATAAATCAGTACCACGAATTGACAAACAGTACAAAATATACAATTAAATGATTGAGCTTTATAATTCTTAATTTGACTAAAGGGCTAGTAAAGAAAACACTAAAGAAAAAGGGCCCATTTTCATGGAACAGTCTAACGCACACATTGGAGCTCACCGTATTCCTGTCTGTCCTCCATCGATTTCCCACGGGTTTCATTGACTCCCGACCCCATTGCAAGTCCACTCCGTCCAGCAGTCTACAATTTCCCCATCCTGGCATCTTCTCTCTCCATCTTCCGCCAAACAAAAGACCACAAAACCTCTCTCAGGCACACAAGAAAGAAAAACATCTCCTCTCATTGAACAGCACACATTCCAAAGCCCCCGTCTCTAGTCATAACCCAAATGCAGCTGCTACACAGAAACCATTACATTAGCAGTGAACCCTTTCCCGGGTCATTACAACCAGATAAAATCCTATGGCATTACAGGAAAGATACTGGCATGGATGGTGGAATGGCTGACACGCAGAAGGCAGCAATTGGGAATAAAAGGGGCCTTTTCCAGCTGACTGCTGGTGACTAGTGGTGTTCTTCAGGGGTCAGTATTGTGACCACTGCTTTTCACATTGTTTGTCAATAATTTAGATAATGGAGCTGATGGCTTTGTGGCAAAGTTTGCAGATAATACAGAGATAGGTGGAGGGGTAGGCAGTGCTGAGAAACTAATGTGATTGCAAAAGGACTTGGACAAATTGGAAGAATGGGCAAAAAAGTGGCAGATGGAATACAGTGTTAGGAAATGTATAATAATGCATTTTGGTAAAAGGAACAATAGTGCGGACTGTATTCTTAATGGAGAGAAAATCCAAAACATCTGAGGTGCAAAGGGACTTGGGAGTCCTCATGCAGGACTCCCAGAAGGTTAATTTATAGATTAAGTATGTGGTAAAGAAGGCAAATCAAATGTTGGCATTTATTTCAAGGTGAATAGTACATAAAAGCAAGGAGATAATGCTGAGCCTTTATAAGACACTAGCCAGGCTGCACTTAAAGTATTGTCAACAGTTCTGGGCTCCATATCTCAAAGAGGATGTATTATCATTGGAGAGAGTCCAGAGGAAATTCATGGGGATGATTTTGGGAATGAAGGGGTTAACATATGGGGAGCATTTGGCAGCTTTGGACCTGTACTCACTGGAATTTAGAAGAATGCGGGGGGGGATTTCATCGAAACCTACTGAATGTTGAAAGGACTAGATAGGCTGGACGTGGAGAGGATTTTTCCTATGGTGGGGGTATCCATAACTAGAGGGCACTAGAACAGAGGAAAGGAGGAATTTTTTTAGCCAGAGAGTAGTGTATCTGTGGAATACTCAGCCACCGACTGCGGTGGTGGCCAAGTCCATGCATATATTTAAGGCGGAAGTGGATCATTTCCTGATTGGTCAGGGCACCAAAGGATATGGGGAGAAGACAGGTGCATGGGGTTGAGTGGGATCCGGGATCAGCCATGATGGAATGGTGGAGCAGACTCGATGGGCTGAACGGCCTAATTCTGCTCAAATGTCTTATGGTCTACATGCTGCTGATTTAACAGTTCAACCACTTTCTCTGGCTGCTTACACCATATACTCACCACCTTTGGGTGTAAAGGCTCCTAGTAAGTTACTCCTCTCTCACTTAAACCTAAGCCCTCTAGTTTTTGATTTCTCAACCCTGGAAAAAAGACTGTGCATTCAAAGACTGTGCGGATTCAGTGTGTGCAAATCAGTAGATCATGAAGGATGTGTTTATGGCTAAGCAAGTGTTTGTTTAACTATATAGGTTTTAAGCACTCTCTTGCACCTTATAGTGGAAGAACATTGTTAAGTCTGGAAGTAACACAGTTATATCAGAATATTACAACTCAGTGAAATGTAGCCGTTTTGTTTACGTGATGATCCAGTTAAGTTTCTACTCATTTGTGATAATGATGATGTTTGACTCTGAAATGGCAGTAGAGTTGTTGCATGCTGGAAGTAGAATTTATATGTCAGTTGTATGATTTGAAAGTCACCTGCTACTTGTCAATACAACCCTAAATTTTGTGTAGCCTGGTCAATGGGCTGATTAAGGAATCCCAATTCTCAATATGTGTTCCCATTGAGTAAGCCTATATATTGGCAGTGTTAAACTAAAGAGTACAATGGGCACTCAGGGAAGGATTAGATTAACAGCTTGAGGGTGATTCTTAACTTCAAAAAGCTCATTGAAATAATCCACAAAATCTGTGATTGTAAATTATTGAGAAGTAGAAAATGAATTTTGCAATACTATTGCCAACACAGATAAAAGCTTTTGACAATTTTAATACCATCATCATTCAGATCGTTGAGAGTTCTGAGAAAAAGGTATGACACACCTGCCCAGTCATGAGTGAGAGTAAAGCTACCTTTTATCCAGCATATGCATTTGAGCATTTATCCCAAATCAATGGTTGCAAACAGAAAATGATCCTTCTGTAAAAGTGAAGTGGACTAGAGCATTAAAAATTATTCTGTAAGACAGTAAGATATGTGTTTTCACCTAAGCCTTCTAAATTAGTGAATTCTCTATCTTTCTTTATCTATCTGCATTCCCCTTGTTCATCTATCATCTCCCCTCCTCCTTACCTGTTTATGTCTCCCAGAAAATGGAATGAAAGAAAAATCTCAAGAGAAGCTCTGAAGATTTTCATGAATCCTATCAAACATTCTTCCACTTTAACCTTTTCCTTCCTGGCACCTCATTTTCCTTCAATTCCCATTCTTCCCTTGCTATTATATACTTGAGAATTTTATAGCCTAAGCTTATCTTCACTTGGGCATGCCCAATGAATCCTCCCTGATTTACACTGCCTAGTAGTTTAGTAAATTATTTTCACTCTTAGCAGCAAGAAGTATGGAGTGGTTGTCAAATAGACCTTTATGTAATTTTATTGTGCAGTGCTGCAGAAAATGTCTACCTTTTGATTTTCACAAGCCATGTTGCTTTAACTGCGTCACATACATGTGGGAAAAAAGGCAATGAAATGCAGCAAAGGAAAAACAATGATGGTAAGGTTCTTTCATAGAGTGTGGAACAACACACGATGGAGCAGGAGGACTGCAACGGGTCAGGCAGCATCCATGGAGGGAAATGGGCAGCTGACATTTTGGATCGGGACACCTCATCGTTTGCTTAAGAAGATCTTGATGAAATGTCAACTGTTGACTGTCCATTTATGCAATGCTCCAAATTTCCAGTGTCACAGACACTTACTTGTATGTGTCTCTATCTCTCTTTCAAATGTGTGTCTGGTTGTTACATAGAGTACATGTAGAAGGTCATGCAGTTTATTGCATGAAACATTCAGGAACTTATATAACTTTTTACTAATTTTCACAAAATCCTTTGAATTCTCTTCACATCTAAATAATAGTCTGCCTGTTTATTTCTTCCACCAATGTGCATGACCACATTTTCAAACATTGTATTTCATTTGCCACTTCTTTGCCCATTCCCCTAAACTATTTAAGTCTCTCTGCTCCTCCACCTATTTTGTATCATCAGCAAATTTAGCCACAAATCCATTAAACCCATGATCCAAATCGTTAACATACATCATAAAAAGCAGCAGTTCCAACACTGATCCCGTGGAACTTCACTGGTAACCAGCAGTCAGCCAGAATAGCTAGCTGACTTTATTCCCACTCTCTGTTTTCTGCCGATCAGCCAGTGCTCCACTCATGCTACTAACTCCCCTGCAATTCCATGGGCTCTTATCTTGCTAAGCAGCCTCATGTGCGGCACCTAGCAAAGGCTTTCTGAAAATCCAAGTACCCCACATCTACTGTATCTCCTTTGTCTACCCTGCTTGTAATTTCCTCAAAAAACTGCAGTAGGTTAGTCAGGCAGGATTTTCCTTTCAGGAAGCCATACCGGCTTTGGCCTATCTTGTCATGTGCCTCCAGGTAGACCATAATCTCATCCCTAACAATCGAGTCCAACAACTTCCCAACCACTGATGTCAGGCTAATAAGTCTATAGTTTCCTTTCTGCTGCCTCCCACCCTTCTTGAATAGCAGAGTAACATTTGCAATTTTCCAGTCATCCGGTACAATGCCAGAATCTAATGATTCTTGAAAGATCATTGTTAATGCCTCCACAATCTCTCCAGCTACTTACTTCAGAACCCAAGGGTGTATTCCATCAGGTCCAGGAGATTTATCCACCCTCAGACCATTAACCTTCATCAGCACCTTCTCAGTTGTAATTTTCGCTGCACATTCTTCACTTCCCTGACACTCTTGAATATCCGGTATACTGCAGGTGTCTTCCAGTGTGAATACTGATGCAAAATAAGCATTCACTTCCTCTGCCATCCCTGCATCTCTCATTACAATATCTCCAGCGTCATTTTGTATTGGTCCTATATCTACCCTCAACTCTCCTCTACCCTTTATATACTTTTAAAAAAAACCTTTCTGCATCTTCTTTAATATTAGTCGCCAGCTTCCTTTCATAATTCATCTTTTCCTTCTAAATTACCTTCTTCCTTCTGCAAATTTTTAAAAGCTTCCCAATCCTTTATCTTCCCACTAGCCTTGGATTCCTTGTATGCCTCTCTTTTGCTTTTACTTTGGCTCTGACTTCACTTGTCAGCCACAGTAGTGTCCTTCTAACATTTGAAAAAATTTTCTTATTTGGAATATATCTGTCTTGCACTTCCCTCATTTTTTGCAGAAACTCCAGCCATTGCTGCTCTGCTGATCTTCCTGCTAGTGTCCCCTTCCAGTCAACCTCAGCCAGTACCCCTCTCATGCCATTGTAATTTCCTTTATTCCACTGAAATACCGACACATTGGAATTAAAAATGCAAGCACGAAGAAGTCTGCAGATGCTGGAAATTCAAGCAACACACACAAAATGCTGGTGGAATGCAGCAAGCCAGGCAGCATCTATAGGAAGAAGTACAGTCGATGTTTTGGGCCGAGACCCTTCGTCAGGACTAACTGAAAGAAAAGATAATAGGAGATTTGAAAGTGGGAGGGGGAGGGGGAAATCTGAAATGATAGGAGAAGACAGGAGGGGGAGGGATAAAGCTAAGAGCTGGAAAGTTGATTGACAAAAGGGATACACAGCTAGAGAAGGGAAAGGATCATGGGACGGGAGGCCTAGGGAGAAAGAAAGGAGGAGGGGAGCACCAGAGGGAGATGGAGAACAGGCAAGGAGTGATTGTGAGAGGGGCAGAGAAAGAAAAAAAGGGAGAGAAAAAAAGCGGGGGAGGGGAAATAAATAAATAAATGATGGGGTAAGAAGGGGAGGAGGGTCATTAATGGAAGTTAGAAAAATCAATGTTCATGCCATCAAGTTGGAGGCTAACCAGATGGAATATCAGGTGTTGTTCCTCCAACCTGAGTGTGGTTCCATCTTGACAGCAGAGGAGGTCATGGATAGACATATCAGAATGGGAATGGGACTTGGCCACTGGGAGATCCTGCTTTCTCTGGCGGACAGAGCGTAGGTGTTCGACAGTAGAGGAGGCCATTGGAATTTAGTTTCTCCTTCTCAAATTTCAAAGTAAACTTGATCATATTATGATCACTGTTCCCTAAGGATTCCTTTATCTTATGCTCTCTTATCACCTCCAGATCATTGCACAACACCCAATCCAGCACAGCTGATCCCCTAGTGGGCTCAGCAACAAGCTTTCTAAAAAGCCGTCCCTTAGACATTCTACGAGTTCCCTCTCTTGAGAATTTTTTTTTACAGAGATGGTGGCCATTTAGCCGACCATGTCAAGAGCAGCTACTTGGCCTCATGGCGTTGGGTCCATGGACAGCAGGTCAATCTTCACAGCAATGCATTCTAGTACATTTTAAATGTGATGGAGGTTTCTGATTCTAACATCATTTCGGTGAGCTTCAGATGCAGGAGACTGAAGACGCAAGAAACAAACTACTGGAGGGACTCAACGAGTGAGCCAGCATCGATGGAGGCAGAGGGATGGTCAATGTCCTGATGTAGGGACTTGACATGAGTTCCCTTTCTCCACATATGCTTCCTGGTTTGCTGAGTTCCTTCAGCATTTTTTTTTGCCTACAGTGAATTCCAGATCTCTGCCCCCTCAGAATGAAAACATTGTTTCCCAGTTCCTCTCTGATAATGTTACCTATTATGTCTTTTTAGTTTATAACCTCTCTGCTGAGCCAATTTTGTCTAGTTATGTCCTTCATGATTTTATACACCTCAATTAAGTCTCTCCTAGGTACCCTCAATTCCAAAGAAGACAACTACAGTTAATTGATCTTTCCCCATAGCTACAATTTTCCAGTTCTGGCAACAGCCTCATAAATCTCCTTGGCACACATTCCCATGCAAACACATCCATGCTGTAATCTGGTGGCTACTACACTCATTACCCAAGCTGTGGCCCAATTAGTGTTATACATACTGTAACTCTATTTAAACCCACCCTTACTATTAATAATATTAATATTCTGGTACTTGGCTAATAAAGGAAATGATTTATTATGCTTTTTATTGACCTGTCCAGCACTTTTTTATAGAACAGGTGGAATTCAAAAACCCCTCTCTTTCTCCACACTATTCAATCTCCACTTTGGTTCTTTATTCTCTAGACTTCTTGGTAGCCCCAGTTCCTTTTTACTTCACATGGCTGTGGATTAAGTTCAGGTCTCATGTTTTACTGTCCAACTGACCTGGGCATCGATATATTTTCCTGAACTTGAGACCTTTCCTCCTCGTGGCAAGCAAACAATTGAATTTAGAATCATCTGCAAATTCCTCTCTCTAGACTTTATATGCTGTCAGGAAATGACACAATGAGTGAGTGCATGACGTGCTCCCAGCTCTGCTCTGCTCCATCCGTTCCTGATCACTGTGGTTAAAGAGTGAGTTGAGGAGCAATGGCACAGTTATCACCCAGCAGAAAATGCCTGCAGTCCTGCAGCAAATGGCAAATCCCTATCCACCAAACTGGCCTCCCAAAGGTTCGATCATATATAGGGTTAGTGTTCATAACCCAGAGAGAGTCTGCATTCTTGAAACCTTAATTACTTCATTCTGTTTCTAAATCCTTGTTACTTTTTGGAATTATACAATAAAATAACAATCAGATTTGGAATATTACAACAAAATAACTTATTTTAGTCATTTGTAGGTAAAGAAAAGGCCATAAAATATGACTGAGGGTCCATTTCTGTATTTTGTTTAGTTTAATGTAGAACTACCAACTACAACACTAAACATAATGGAAATGAGAAA
The DNA here is from genome assembly GCF_048418815.1 of Hemitrygon akajei. NCBI lineage: Eukaryota > Metazoa > Chordata > Chondrichthyes > Myliobatiformes > Dasyatidae > Hemitrygon > Hemitrygon akajei. The sequence goes on from NC_133129.1 coordinate 53,211,253, forward strand.
ACTGCTGGAGGGCAATAGTCCTGAAATTTTCTGCAGGCCATATGTGACAATCAGGTTAATGGCCACAGTATCAGCACATTGGTTTGAAAGATGGAAATAATGATAGTGGGAATCTGCAATGACTCTGCATGACTCTGTTTCCAATTCACAAAGGTAAAGAGGGCACTGCAATTGTACAGGGCTGCAGTGAGAGCTCATTGGAGCACAACATGCAGCTTTGAGCTCTGTCCTTAAAAGCTTTATTTTCTTTTGAATCAGTGTAGAGCAGAATTGATTCTCAGCATGGGTAGGTTGAAGAGTATGGAGTCGGATTGGCCTATAGTCACTGGAATCTTGAAGATAGATGTGGTTACATGATACACACAGGGTTCTGACAAAAGACAGGCAATGCAGGTCCTGGGAGATTACTTCCTCAGATAGCAGAGTTGAGAATTAGAAAGAATAGTTGTAGAGATTGGCCATTTAGTACTGAGATTTGATGAAATTTCTTTGTTTTTAATCTTTGCAAAGCTCTATAAAGAAGACTCTGGATGTTCAGTCATTGAACTGAACAGTAATTTTTGGACACTAATTGAATTAGAGGTACAGAGATCAGGAGGTGTAGGTTCAACCACAATCTTCTTAAATACTGGGGCTTCTTCAAGGATTAATATGGCTTACTTCTGCCTAAGCTTCTTAGTATCAAAGGTTCCAATACCAGTTGCCAATTTCTTGGCCTATAGATTATTACCACTGAGCGTCTGGCGGTAATCCAGAGAGTCAGACTGATAATCTGGAAATGTTCAAATTCTAGCACAGAAGCTGGAAAATTTAAATTCAGATAATTAAGTTATCTGAAATAAAAAATAAAAGTGGTGCCGTTAGAAGTGGTCAGACAGCATCAATGGAGAGAAATGACGGTTGACATTTTGGGTTGAAACCCTTCACCTGGATGATGTGTCTCAACCCAAAATGTCGACTGTCTATTTCTCTCCATTGGTGCTGCCTGACCTGCTGAGTTCCTTCAGAATTTTATGTGTTGCTTCAGACTCTTGCATCTGCCACCTCTTGTGTATCCATAAGAAATGAAACAAGCGGGAGGCTACTATTCATGGCTGACTTTTTACCTCAGTGCCACTATACTGGATCTTTCAATTCAGTTAATTTATCCAAAACCCCCATTTTTATGTTGATGATCACCTCCATGGAACCACTGGTGTGTTGTAATAGCCCATCAGGTTCAATGATATCTGTCAGAGAGAAAAATCTGCTGCCTGTACATTGTTGTGCCTCTGTGTGGCTCCACAGTTCTATATTTGGGTTAGCTCTTAACAGATATGGTCCAGGAAGCCAGTTATATCAAATCTCTGTGTTTAAAACAGAATAAAAATGAAACTTCATTAACAAGGTATTAATTCCAGGCATGAGAAGTTCTGATCCAGATGAGTCCATCTCCAGACATTGCAAGTGCACTGAGAGAGTTGTCCCAAAGGCTAATTCAGACTGTAAGCTAACACGGTTATACTTACAGAGTCAATCATGATCTGGAATCCCTGGAGACTTTATATTCTTTTGGCTGAAGAACAGCACCAGAGGTAAAATATGACAGGGAGGAATTGCCACTGGGGGTTCTCAGCATTGTGCCTGCACACAGTGAAGTCTCACAGAATTAATCCACCACAGACAGAGAAGCTTTGACTGGATTTTCACCTACAGCCGGTGGATCAGTGCTGCTCCATGTTAAACTCTTCCTGCAATAATAATTGAACGTTTCAAAGACGCAGAATTTCGCAGCGCAATGATTGTCCTTTCTATCAACAGGAGTGGATCAGTAGAACATAGGACAGTACAGCACACAAACAGGACCTTTAGCCTACTATGTCAAATTTAACTAATCCCATCTCCCTGCACGTGATCCATATCACCCATTCCCTGCAGTCGTGCCTATATAAGTGCCTTTTAAACAGCACTACCATGTCTGCTTCCATCGCCACCCTTGGCAGTGTATTCCAGGCAGCTACCCCCCTCTGTTAAAAAAATCTTGCCCTCTCTGTTAAAAAAAACACGCTTTTGACATTCCCCCGTCACCTTAAAGCCGTGCCTTCTAGTCTTTCACATCTCTGCTCTGGGACAAAAATTTATCTACCTTACTAATTCTTCTCATGAATTTATAAACCACTATCAAGTATCCCCTCAGCTTCTGATACTTCAGAGCAAATAATGTGCTGCTGGTGATCAAGTTGGCAGGATCCAGAGAAACTTAGCTATTGTACAGAATGTGTGACAGGTAATGAGTGGACCAACACAAGAATGAAGGTATTTGACATCATTCTCAGCTGAAGGTGTATCTGCCCATGTTTCATTGGAAGGAGTGACCAACACACAGTCCCTTGTAGACACAAAAGTTCTACTTCACACTAGGTACAGCTTGCACAGTGTTGTGTGGTACTACCATCATGCTAAATGGGATGGATTCACATCAGTTCCGGTACCTCAATTATCAACAGCAGCAACACTTTATTCCATCACAATGTTATTGCTCTCCACAGCCTTCACTTGACTGATAGTAGAGTGCCAGAGATCAACTCCAGTTCAATGAAGAGTGCAGGGATGGCATAAGGCATGACTAAAAGTGAAATGCAAAATTCATGAAGCTGCAGAAGTACAAAACAGCATTGCACATGTGCTAAGAAGCCACTGTACTATGTGCAGTGCAGAAGGAAGTGATCCCACAATCTGCAGATCATAAGAACTTATAATCAATGTTTTTGATCATAAATCAGAAGATACCATTTGGATTTTGAATCTCCTTTAATAGGTTTCAATAGATGCATTTAATGTCAGAGAAATGTATACAATATACATCCTGAAAATCTTTTAATTTACTGTTCAATAAGATTCCATCTGATCTTTTACCTTATGCCATTTTCCTGCATCATCCCCATACCCTTTCATTCCATTAACATCCAGAAATATATCAATATTTGTTTTCAATCAACTGAATGACCTCCAGGCTAGAGAATTCCACAGATCAGAATCAGAATCACATTTAATATCATCAGCGTATGTCATGAAATTTGTTAACCTAGCAGCAGCAATACAATGCCATACATAATAAATATAGAAAAAAGATGAATTACAGTAAGATATATATATATATTTAGAAATTGGATGGCAGAGGGGAGGGAGCTGCTCCTGAACTGCTGCGTGTGTGCCTTCAGACTTCTGTTAACCTTTCCATGAAGGATGTTTTCAATCCCTCATTCCTAATGGCCTACCATGTATACTGAGTCTGTGACCCCAGGTTCACAACTCCACACTCAGGGCAAACATTTTCCCTGCATCCATGATAAATTTTGTAAGTTTTAATAAGTTATTTGTTCATTCCTCTAAACTTTTCAGAACAGCCATATCCTGCACAGTGAATGACAGTGAAGAACTGAATGTAAGTGAAGAGGATTCCCTTCATCACTGACTCACCTCCTGACTTCTGAAAGCCTTCCCACCATCTGCAAAGCATGATGGGAGTCTGATGGAACACGCTGGATAAGTGCAGTCATAAAACACACTATTATCCAGACATACTCCAAAGAAAAGAGCAGGAGATCGAAAGAATGCCACTTTCTAAAGCTGTCACAAATTATGCCGAGTTTGAATTATATTGCTTTCCTTCTTCCTTTGCTGCCTCATCAAGAATTCTGTATTGTTTATCAGGAAAACTACAACAATTAAAAAAGATAGCTCACCACCAGAGTCTACACGAAATTAAGAATAGGCAGTAAACTCAGGTCTAGTCTGAAGTACTGCCTAAACTTTTTCCATAAGTAAAGACCATCCCATGTAAATCTTACAGGACTTAAAGGCTAGGCCCAGTGTTAACAGAAGCAATGGTGCCAAATGTACAAAGGTCAGTACGACTGGATCCTCGACTTCCTCATCAGGAGACTACAATCAGTGCCAATAACATCTCCTTCTCACTATCAACATAAGTGCACCTCAAAGATGCATAGTTAGCCAACTGCTCTACTCTCTCTCCAATAATGACTGTGCAGTTAAGCACAGCTCAAACTTCACCCATAAATTCGCCGATGACATTACTGTTGTTGATAGGAGCAAGATCGATCAGCTGATTGAATGGTGTTGCAACAACAACTTCACATTCAAAGTCAGTAAGACCAAGGTCCTGTTTGTGGACTTCAGTAAGGTGATGTTGGGAGAAGACACATCAGTCCTCATTGAGGAGTCAGTGGTGGAAAGGTTGAGGAACTTTCTGGGCGTCAATATCTTAGTGGATCTATCCTGAACCAAACGCACAAATACAGTATGAATAAGGCTCACCAGCAGCTCCACTTCGAGTTTGAAATTCAGCATGTCACCACAGACACTTAGAAATTTCAATAAATGTTCGCTGGAAAGCATTCTGACTGGTTGCATCAGAGCCTGCTAAGGAGTCCCAATGCATAAGATCACGAGAGACTGCAATGGATTATCGACTCACGCAGTTTCATCACATTTGTCCCCAACATTACGAATATTTTCAACAGGCAGTGCTTCAAGAAGAGGCCATCCATCATTAAGGACTATCTGAGACATGCCCTCTTTTCATTACTAGTTCCTCCATCTCCGCCGCATCTGCTTCCAGGATGAGGCTTTCCGTTCCAGGACTTCTCAAATGTCCTCTTTCTTTCAGGATCGTGGTTTCCCTTCTGGTGTCATCAAAGATGCCCTCACCCGCATCTCCTCCACCACCCGCACTTCAGCCCTTAACCCATCCTCCCGTCACCACAACAGGGGCAGGGTTCCCCTTGTACTCACCTACCACCGCACCAGCCTCCGGATCCAACACATTATCCTCCGCAACTTCTGCCACCTTCAACAGGACCCCACCACCCAGCACATCTTTCCCTCCCTACCCCTCTGAGCTTTTCGCAGGGATCGTTCCCTCTGTGACTACTTGGTCCACACGTCCCTCCCCACAGAACTCCCACCTGGCACTTATCCCTGCAAGTGCAAATGCTACACCTGTCCCCACACCTCCCCCCTTACCACCATTCCGGGCCCCAGACAGTCCTTCCAGGTGAGGCAACACTTCACCTGCGAGTCTGCTGGAGTTGTCTATTGCATCCGGTGCTCTCGGTGCGGCCTCCTCTACATCGGCGAGACCCGACGCAGACTGGGGGACCGCTTCGTCGAGCACCTACGCTCCGTCCGTCACAATAGACAGGATCTCCCGGTTGCCACCCACTTCAACTCTGCCTCACATTCCCATCTAGATATGTCCATACATGGCCTCCTCTACTGCCATGATGAGGCCAAATTCAGGTTGGAGGTGCAACACCTCATCTACCGTCTGGGTAGCTTCCAGCCTGGTGGTATGAACACTGAATGCTCCAATTTCCGGTAATTCCCTCCCCCTCCCCCTTCCCCTATCCTATGTCCCTCTCTGCCTCTCTCCCCTTTCAACTTTCTGCTCCTTTACCTCTACAGTTCTTTCATGCTTATCCCCTCCCCCCTTTATCCTTCCTGTGATTGGTTCTCCACCTGGCACCTCTAGCCCTTCCTCCTCCCCTATCTCTCTTATTGGGCTTCAGCCCTCTCTTCCTCCCCATACCTGATGAAGGGTCTCGGCCCGAAATGTTGGCTACTCTTTTCTCACGGATGCTGCCTGACCTGCTGAGTTCTTCCAGCGTCGTGTACGTATTCTTTGATCCACAGCATCTGCGGTTGTATTTTTGTGTTTAGACAAGAGGCACATTAGCCTGAAAACCTATAGTCAATGATTCAGGAAACAGATTCTTCCCCTGCACCATCAGAATCATGAATGGTCCATGAACCCATGAACCCTACTTAGATATTCCTTTTTGTTTGCACTATGTTTTCAATTTATAGATGTTTATGTCTTACTTCTGCCACAAAATAACTGATTTAGCATCATCTGCCAGTAATAACAGATCTGATTCTGATGTGCAACACTACTCTCTCTGTCTTTTGATGAGTGTACTGAGCAGTTATAAATTGTGAATCATACTCCATGTGATACCTAAACTGACATTATCACTATTCCCCCTATTCAATTAACTATTATGTTGTTGTCATTTGTGGTCTTCTAATAATCTGTTAAAAGTGTTTATGCTGTACATTTTATAGGCTGGTGCTTAGCTTAATAATCGATCATGTCTCTCCAGAGGAAGGAAGAGAGTATTCCACAAGAGTCAGGAGGTGAAGGGGAATTAAGAGCAGATCAAGTGGATTATTGCCTGTACAGCATGGATAAATCATGCTGTCAGCCATTTCATTACAAAATCATTAGGGATTACTAGAATTGGTGACAACTGCATTATATAGTTGAGAGCATTGGCAAAAAGATCTGCATGGAAGCAAATATATTGTGAGGAACAGCTGGATGTCCACTTTAAGCCGTGTTTAAATAAGTTCTGCTAAAGACTGTGAAAAGAATTCAATTCTGTATTTTGGTTACCAAGTAAAGTCTGGCAAGAAGCATACTGTAAAGGATCTAGTGCTTTCCCGGCATAAATGACGAATAAACTCTTCCCAAGCTTCCAGCTGGGTACAAGTATCAATTATAACCAATGTTTTGATGACATCTTCATCAGGGATGATGTCTAGGCATGTCTAGTCTGAAGGTATATTTACCCCCATTGTTATTGAAACATATATAATAAGAGTTTATAAGAAGCATACACACAATTTTTCTACAGTGCTATATGCTGGACTTGTGAAAATGGAAGTGAAGTGAAATTTGAAAAGTTTAACGCAAAGCTTTTCCAACACAGACTACAATCCATTTTCTTTCAGGGTCATCTCTTCAATGTAGTGATTTAGTGTCATTGACAATGAGTGTTGGAATCAATTTCTATTTTAAACTGCTATGTGAGAAATAAAGAGAAAGGTTTAGAGATGAGAGGACTGAGACAAGGACAAAAATGGCTGAAGTGAAAGCCATTACAATGAGATAGCCAAGTGATACTCATTACAAAAGGAGAGTGGTTTGGAATTTCTATGTAGAATGAGTCACTCCTTTACACACAGAGACCTGAGACACAGCAGTCAGAGGAAAAAAGTTTTGTGGGAAAGAGGATGTAATGGAGAGGGAAATAGATCCAGTACAAAAGAGGAAGCCAGATAATAACCATATACTGTTAAACAAGCAAGTAAAAAATTGATAAGGAGATTCTACTATGAAGGCAAGCTGGATTAAACCAATCTCTGCAGCCAAGGAGGCTTCCGAGGGCATTCTTCTGGAAGTGCAGCACATTTGAGAAAATGATCGGAGCTGGATAAACTGTGAGAAGGGGAATTCTCAGCAAGGGCCAAATCACCCAGGCACATTTCCAACTCGAAGCGAAGAATACTGACTGCACTGAAATCGACCACCTGTATCCGGCACAGATGCAGCTCACAGCAGGAATCAAAATCAGGTTCATTATTACTGACATATGCTGTGAAATTTGTTTTGTGGCAGCAGCAATATAAAAAATACTCTAAGTTGCAATAAGAAACAAAATGAATAAATAGTGCAAAAGAGGAATATTGAGGTAGTGTTCATGGATCTGTGGACCATTGTGAAATCTAATAGCAGAGAAGATGAGGACCACATTCTCCAGATATCTGTGATCTTGAATATTTAAGCTTCGGCTGAATATTCAATCTTGAACTGATAGTGTTTATATCAGTCTGTCATTCAATTTGCATAAGGCCAATGACCAATATTCCTTTTTCAAAGAAAGATAATGACATTTCATTTGCCATGATTAGGAGGAGCCAATGTGTAGCTCCTCGAGGATTTTAGGTTTCCTCAGAGTAGGAATTCTCATTAGCTGCAAGAACTTCAAGCTTTTGTAGAAATCCTATTTACATGTAAAGCTATTTTTCTCCATCAGTATCCACCAGGTGAATAACCACATCCATTGCATTTTGTATATGTTATGGCAGTAGCAACTATGTTTTTCCTTTAACAGGATTCCATGCTGCTGTTTGTCTTTGAGTTCCCAGAATGAATAGCACATGATGAATGCATGACAAAGAGTATCTGCTAATGAAAAGTCGTGTAGAATGGGGAACAGTGCTGGAGTTTTTGTCATTTGTAATAAATGACTTGGATGAGAATGTATAGGGTGCGTTTGCAGACAACACAAAAATTTATGGAGTTGTAGGTAACAAAGATGGTAGTTTAAAGACCAGATGGAAAGTTAGTGCCGAGGTGATAGATGAACTTAGTCCAGTCAAGTATGATGTAATGCACTTCAGGAGGTCAATTTCTGGTCAGACAAGTAAGTTCAATTGTAGAGACTTAAAAGGGGTGTTATACAGTAAGAAATTGGGATGTAGATCTTAAACTCCCTGAAAATTGCAACGCAGGAGATCGGGTATTAAGAAATGCATTTGGTATGCTTGCCTTCACTGCTTGACACATTGGGTACAAGAGTTGAGATTTCATGTTCCATCTGTACAAAATATTGATTAGACCACATTTCAGACTATTGCTAACCATTTTGGTCACGATACTACATGAAGGATTGGTAGCAACAGAGAGAGAGTACAGAAAAGATTCACAAGGATGTTGACACTATAGTTATTAGGAGAGATTCTCACTAAAATTTATGAAGCTAAGGGATGACTTCATGGGTGTGTATGTCAACTCATTGCCAAAAACAGCAAAACATTTAAATGGTTATGAACTAGATCCACTAATTGGCTATGGCATGGAACCAATATGCAAGGATCTCAAGAACGACATGGGTTTCAACCAGACTCTTTTCTAAGGTCCTGGTTGTTGTTGGTAATGGGAGGACATGGTTAAATCTGCAAACAAAGGGACCCATGTGTTCTGACTAGGTATCCTAACCAATCCTATTCTTTCACTGCCGCTGCCCCAACATCAATCCCCAAATCTCTGACTCTCCAATTCCTGGCATTTGTTAATTGCTGTTTAACTAGAGTCATAAATCTTTCAGTGTTCCTTGTGTTTTTCTCAAGGAACTCACTCTTTGTAATGAGGTCTTTTTGTCACAGGCCAGTCGGTTGACTCCTTGTTTCAGTTAATTTTCTTTTCGCCGTGTTCCACTGGGCTTCTTGATTAGGGCACCTGATCCTCATTCGAACGGGCAGGATAAAAACTCAAGCTTACAGCTACTCGGGGCTGGTCTGTCATTGTAGCCAGGGCAGTAGTGCAAGCTCCGATCGCCGAGAATAAGGGACTATCTTCCGAGCTGCCAAGAATAAAGGATCGTCTTCCAAGCCACCAAGAATAAGCAACCATCTTCCGAGCTGCGATACGAATTGGCTGTCGTTGTTTGTTTTTGTTGCCTTGTGTTCAGCTGAGTATTGCTGGCCATCTGCCACTGCTCCGAGCCACGATACGAATTGTCTGTCGTTTCTTTGTTTTTGTCATCTCATTTCCAGCTGAGTAGGTCCAGCCGTTTGCCGCTACTCTGAGTTGGGAATTCTGTCTTCTCGTGTCCAGCTGAGAGTTGCCGGCCATTTGCCACTGCTCCAAGCCAGGATGCGAGAGGTCTGTCAATGTTTTGTTTTAGTCGAGTCCCAGTCCAAGCCAAAGCTCTGAGTCCCAGTCCAAGTCAAGGCTCCATGTCCAGTCCAGTCTAAGTCCAGGCTCTGTGTTCCAGTCAAGTCCAGTTGAGTCCGAGTCGAGTCTGAGTCCAGGCTCTGTGTTCCAGTCGAGTCCGAGTCAAGTCTGAGTCCAGGCTCTGTGTTCCAGTTGAGTCCAAGTCGAGTCCGAGCCCAGGCTCTGTTTTCCAGTCGAGTCTGAGTCAAGTCCAAGTCCGTCTCCATGTCAAGTCTCCATGCCTATGTCCTGCGCTTGGGTCCGCTTCCAACACCCCCTTGCAACACTCTTGGTGCTTTCTGTTCAAGCTTGTTAAGTTTATTTTGATAAGCTTGGGGACTCAGTGTTACTTGTATTATTTAAGTGGACGTCTGATTAGTGCTAATCACGGGGTCTTAGTTCTGAGAATGTTACTTCTTGTGGTGCCACTTGGCTGAGCTGCCTATGTTCTTTTGGAATTATTATGAATAAACCTTCATTGACGTCTCTACATTGGAGTTGGTCTTTGCTCCACAAAGTTGGGTTCTGATATTGTCAGCACACATCCTGACAAGATGACTGGAACTGAAAGTACAAGCAATTTGTAAGTATTTAGAAATCTTAAAGGATGATGTGATGATTTGCTTTCCATGCTAAATGGTCCAGATTGACTTCAGAATCTGTTACCCCATCCGTGCTAATTAAAAAGCCATCCACTAGAAGTGATACAGTGCACAATATTTGATCAAAGAATTTGCTGATTGATGTTCTCTACCAAAGAACTATGTCAGAAGAGGTTCTCTCAGATAGTACTCATTTTTCATATAGCATCCAGCATACATCATTATTTGAGGCCTTGTACAGAAGATAATGCAGAAAAAAAATCAAGTAAATTCATTGAATCAGTATTCCTGAGAAATGAAACCTGAAATATAATGGGAACACTGCTCGACAGTCTCCTCCTTGGATCTGGAAAACTTGTTGCCAGGCTGTGGGCAGAGAAAACTAATTTATTTCTCCACTGCTTGATAAATCTGCAGTGTGACTTCCAAGGGCTGTACTGAAACCAATCTGCATTTTATTACATACATAACCTCAGCCTGCCAAACCAGCAGCTTGCTTTTGTGTCTTTGTCAGGGTCAAATCATTTTTGTGTTTAGCATAAATGCTTCATTGTTAGACTCTCCTGATATAGAAAGTACCCCCTAAAAGACCAGTGTAAAAGTTGTTTCACAGCTTTCTTCTGAATTAGCAAAGTGTAACTATGATGTGAAGTTGCTGACGGCCAGTTATGTTAAAAATGTACATACTCCAACTGATGTTTCGAAAGTTTTAACATCTGTTCTTTCTTTGTAATAACTCTGTCAACCCCTGCAGAAAGGGGACCCAATTAATATTTCACCAAGTGCTTCATTAATCCTCAATCTCTCCAATAATTTTGGGGATCCACTGAGCCCTTCCTTCTCAGCAATGATTAATTGGTTCACAAGGTAGCAGGTGAATAGAATAGCATTGGAGTCTAACAATACCAGCAGGACCCTGGAAGTACAGGAGCTTTCAAAAGTTGTGGACTTTTTTGTTTGAAGAAAGTTTGTACATTTCTTCTTAGAGATTACAGAGATAATAGTAAGGGTTTCTGCCACACAAATCAGAAATAGGATATGCTTTACTTTCAAGTAACTGTATGTATCCACATTGTCAGGATGTCCAAAAAAAAGTCACAACTAATTTACAAATGTTGCTGTGAAACAAAAACTAGCAGCTGGTCCAGATAGAGCAACGTTCCTCAGCCAATGTTGCAATGGGTAGTGAGTGTCATTCAGGAATAAATGTTGGCTGGGACTTGGTGTTCCCATTGCAATTAGTGTAAAGGAACTCCGTTGCACTGCGGGAGTATAAAGAAGAGCTAGGAGCCAAGGAAGAAGTTCAGACTTAATCTTCAAGATCATCCTCTACACCGAGGATGAAAAATGAGAGTCAAAATGGACCACCTCAAATTAAAACAGCTCATAACTTCACATTCAGCATGTCATCGAAGACTTTGACAAACGTCTACAGATGTACAGTGGAAAACATTCTGATTGGCTGCATCATGGCCTGACATGGAACCTTCAATGCACAGGAATGCAAGAGGCTACAGGGTGTGGTGAACTCAACCAGTCCATCAAGGGTACAGTTCTCTTCACTGTCAAGGACATCTGCGAAAGGCAATGCCTCAGGAAGGTGACACCAATCATCAGGGATCCTACACCATTCAGTCTACAATATGCCCTCTTCTCGATGCTGCCATCAGGCAGGAGGTACAGAAATCTGAAGACCCACATCTCAAGGTTCAACAAAAGCCTATTCCCCACTCTCATCAGGTTTTTAAAATTGAGATATAGTGCAGAACAGGCCCTTCTGGCCCATCAAGCTATGCAGCAACCCTAGCCTAATTATGGGACAATTTACAATGACCAATTAACCTACTGGTACATCTTTGGAATGTAAGAGGAAACCAGAGCACCAAGAGGAAACCCACATGGGCATGGGGAGAATGTACAAACTTCTTACAGACAGCAGCAGGAATTGAACCCAATTCACTGTACTGTAAAGTGTTGTGTTAACTACTATGCTACCATGCCACTGTATGGGTTCAGTTCTTGAACCGACCTGAAAATCTTAATTCTATGTACGGCCATATATTTTTTCCTCTCTCTTAATCTTGCCCTAGTGTTCTACTTACTCGCTTTATATTTTGCATACATGTAACATCTCTATAAATTTATGTTGATATAAATTTATGTTACCTAAAAATATGTTTGTCCTCAACTTATAATATATTGTGTTTTGGCCGTAAAAAGTGATTTTTAATTGAATTTATACCCTGTGTATGTATGACAATGACCACAGTAAAACTTTGATAATTCAGCGTCTGCTTGTTTAGAAATACTGATAGCATTAGTGTGGAAAGTGCGCTGGATTCGAGGGAGAAAGTGAAGTGTGTGGACAGAGGCACAGTTTCAGAGTGCAGGCAAGCTGTGTAGCCAGAGTTGGGGACAAGAACATGGAAGGATTTGTGACTCAGGTCAGGGTCTGGAATACTTGTATATTTACTGCTTCCTTTAAGCTCTGAAAGTTTACTGGAGAGTTTATTAAACCAATTAGTAACACGTAAAACAAACTAAAGTAAAAATGTGTTTGGATATTAATAGGATTAACAGCCACTTGTCTGGAAAATCTGCTCCTACGGCACCAAAAGTCCTGAAGGTGCAAAATAATTGGAGTTTATTGCAGTTGACATTGATTATATTCCCACTGTTCTTCAAAGTACTGCCATGAGATGTATTTACACTGCAATGCTCAACCTGCACCCTACAGCACATTACACCCTGCGCCCTGTCTTGGTAAATGTCAAGCTGTCTGGAATCTCTCTCTTCTACCTGTGCTAACCTGTAGCCAGCCTCTTATTGACAAGCTCCAATGGTAAAGGAGGTCTGTTGCTGAACGGGTCATTCTCCCGGTTTATTATCTGTCCAAACAATGCCCTTGGATAGCTCTGACATTGAATAACATTCAAAGCTTACTTAAAAAGTATCATACTATTAAATACAGCAAAAATGGCTCAAAAGAATGAAGTTTTAAATACATTTTTAAAGTACAATGCATAAAATACATAAAAATACTTTAAAATAATGAATATATTTAAATACATTTAAAAAACTTTTAGAGTGCATCCTGTAATTTAAAAAGAAATGTGATTCTTCTAAAATTTCATATTCAGCCATGTCTTCAAAACTCATCTTAGCAACTGAAAAATTTGATTCAAGAAATTAAGTAAAACTGGAACTAAAAAAAATGGTTAGTCTAAATGATGTTCACCAGAAAACTGCTAGAATGTGGTGAAATTCAATCTGAAAGCATCTATATTCTTTTGAGAAGATCTCCCATGGTGACTCCAGAGTCATCAAAACAGTTGATTCTTCACTGTCTGCTGAATTTAGGGTTGAGGATTTAACAATAAAGACAGTGGATTTTGGTTAATTAGGGAACATCAGGACCAGTACGTTTTGGCCCAATTAAGTGGCTGTCCCAGTTAGCTGAAGTTTCATGAAAATATTTTAAAAGGTATTAAAAAGATAAACTTCCATTTAACTGAGTAACAAATTATGTATGTAAATGAAATACAGAACAAATTAGAACACGACCAATACTTTTGGTGGCTGTCCATCGTTTCCAATGATGACAGGAAGCCTGTTCAGGAGAGTTTTTAAAGTGGAAAAGCCATTGCAATGGGGCAGTCCCACTCTCTCAACTTCAGAAGTTGGGTCCAGTTGGATGAGTAAACATCACAATCGCAGTCTTCCCTAGTTGCAGTGTATGACCATGACTCTTCATGCCCTTCGTTCTCCATGTAGCACTGCAGAACCACTTTCTTAGCCATTGGATTTCACTACCGATCTCATCTGTCGATGACTTCGCATGCTCGGACAGGTATGTCCCTATCTCACTAGTGTATCAGCCCTGTCAGCTACCTTCACCTGGTTTAGCCCACCTGTCAAAGTGGTGTACTAGGGTGTAGCCACACCTGCATGCAAGTACTTACTTGGCTCCACAGGTGAGAGCTGAGTGTCCAGTGGGGACCAAAGGTAACATTTAAGATGACTGCTGACACCTTCAAATCCTCCAAAGTTCCTAACTTGTTGAAGTAGTGAAATAATTTCATTTTCATACTTCTGGCAATTCTATGTCTGAATGGTTGAAACTGCAGTGAGCAAAACAGTTTTGAGTTGTCTTACTGCTTATTTCTCATCAACTGTCAGTGACAAAAATCAGTTGCAACTGAAAAACTTCACTCTAAACACAGTGTAGTGTCTAACAGTCACACAAGTGTATGCAACTGGCACTAGTTAGAAACTGTCTGGCAACAGCTTCCTGTCCCAGTTAAACAACAGTGTCCCAAATAAATGAAGGAAATCCTGGCTATTTTTTAAAATTAGATTTTGTTCTTTAAGAGCTGTCCTAAATAAGCAGCTGGCCAATTAATGGAAAGCCCAGTCAACTGGAATTTATTGTACTTGCATTACCAGCAATATCCATATCCTCTGAACAAATAATGAAAGTCTTGAACTTGTATCTCTTGGAGCTGGTAAAAGACAAGTGTTCAGTGACTCCACTCTTTCACAATGAATGGAGGTACTGAATCCAAGTATAGAGTCTATAGAATTTATTTTTGTGCTGTTTCAAATAATCAGGGAAGAGCGCTAAGGTTATATCTTTATCTGAAGGCAGTAATTCTCAACAGGTTGCAATATCTGAATGGCATCAGAGCAATCCCAAGTGATAGGTACCAGTTCTTACAGGTATATTCACAAAAGTAAATAGACTTATCTCTTTGAGAAAAGGCATATTTCCTGAGGTAATTTCCAGGAGCTGCAGGAGGTTGATTCTCCAGCACTAGACTAAATGGCACATCAAGCCATAGAAGACAGTCACACAGACATCTGTGATGCTCTACTGAGAAGTTCAAGATTCCCAAAGGTAGCACCATAGGTGGGTAGGGCAATAAAGAAGACATATGGGATGTTTGTCTATCGGCATTGCACAGAATATAAGAGCAGGGACAATCTTATGCCATATTGGTTAGGTTCAGGGAGATGCATATTCAACATTTCAGGACTCTTTGCTCCTCTGTTACCATAAGAACCCATAAGAAATAGCCCCTTATTCCTCCTTTGCAATATTCATTTATTTATTGTAACTTTGGTGATATCTTGCACTTTACTGCTGTCCACAAAGCAACACATTTCACAACATGTCAGTGATAATAACCCTGATCTGATTCTAAGTATTGTGTGCCACTCCAGTCATTTACTATGGGAAGAATGTGACTACACTACAGAGGGGGAGCAGAGAATCACCAGGGTGTTGCCTGGATTGGAATATTTCAGTTATGAGGAGAGTTTGGATAGGCTCTTTGTATGAGTGTCTGAACAAGAGGGCATTGATATTAAAAGAGAGAGAGAAGATTTAGAGAAGATCTGAGGGAATTCTTTCACACAGATAATGGATGGAATCTGGGACGCACTGCTTGAGGATGTGGTGGAAGCAAATACATTCACAATAAATATGAATTGCCAAGACATAGCAAAACATAGAGCAAATTGCAGGTATCTGGGACTAATACAGATAAGTACAATGGTCAACATGAACTTAGTGGATCAGAGAGACTGGTTCTTTGCTCTACTTCTCTCCTACTCTATAATCTCTTTATGCGAGAACGCGAGAAATGTTTCAGCTTATGTACTGGGACTTCACCTCAGTAATGTTGTTCATCATGGGTTTACAACCATCTGAGAGACAAGAGAGAACTGTTATAAAAATAGCACCTCCAATGATGCAGCATTTTCCTCCGTACCATTCTCAAGTGGCATAAGTTCTTGTGGTCAAATCTTTAGCATGGAACCCAAACCTGAAACATTCTGCCTCTGCAGAAAGATCGCAACAGCAAAGAGAGTAGGAAATTAAACACCATCCTGGTGTTATAAAGAAACCCTTGAAGAGTGACATTGCAACATTTTGTCAGGGAAATGTCAAGAAGATGTGATTTATTTTTGATTCAATATGTACCTGACTGAAGTGGCTAGACACTGTTAGTGAGAACACAGTGTAACTGTGCTCCACTCCCAACACTACAATCCCTCACTTTAATGTTTATGTCATGATCCTATTTATTGGCTAGTCTAATGATGAAATATAACAGCTTTCTACTTACTTGTTGGCACATTAATCATCAAGTATAAAGGGAGATAAATTGGATAATTTCTGAAAATTGGTGTGAGGACCATGATGTGCAGTTAAACGAGCCTACTGTAAGCAGGTCGCCAAATTCCTGTTGCCAGTCAATTATTATGATAATACTGCCTAGCCATAGATAACTGCAAATGTGAAATTGGTGTTCACCTTGGAAGTTCCCCATGTTATGAGTGACAGTCACCCATTAAAGCTAGTCTGCGCTGCTTAGAGCCACTCTACTTCATTTAAGGTGGTGGAAGCAACTATGGAGGTGAATGTGACTTGTCAGAATGCTCCAGGTTTAACGTAGAAGAGAAAGGGTTCTATTGAGAGCAGAAAGTACAGGCAAAGGAGAGGTAATATTTCCAGAGCAGCCATGGGCCAGTCTGATGTGTATTGGGCATCAATGCAAAACACAGTCAATGCCAGGAGTCAAGACGCAGCAATCCTAATACAGCTGTTCACTCATTACAGACATTCCCATTTCACACAAATCTCATTTCTCGTCCCTCCAATCGGGCAGAAGATAAAAAAATAACATGAAAACACATACACCCTAGGCTTGAGGACAGCTTCTATTCCACTGTTATACGACTATTGAATGCTCTCCTAGAATAATAAAATAGATATAAAGAGCTACAAGTACTCTCACTGAAAGGAGGTTATATTGCAAACTATCCAAACTTCAAAGGTTAGTTTACTTCCCTGTTTAATCTCCACTGCAAGTTTAGCTGCCAAGATTCAGCATTTCTGATCAGTTTATTGAGCCTGTTGGCATCACCCGTATTGATGCCATTTCCACAGCACACCAGCACATAGAAGAGTGTACTGGCAACAACAGATGTGAAGGAGAGTCCTGCATACTCCAAAGGACCTCAGTCTCCTCAGGATGTGGAGGTGACTCTGGCCCTTCTTGTACGGAGCCTCTGTGTTGGTGCTCCACTCAAGTCTGTCATCCAGGTTCAGCAGCAGGTACTTGTAAGTCATCACCATATCCACGTCCTCACCATCAATAGTAGAAGGGAACAATGCAGGCTTGGTCTTCCTAAAGTCCATCACCTCCTCCTTTGGTTTACTAATGTTGAACTGCTGATGATTCAGCTTGCACCATTTGACAAAGTCCTCCACCAGGGCCCAGTATTCATCCTCCCATCCTCTCTTTAGACATCCAATTATTGCTGAGTCATCGGAGAATTTCTACAAATGACATGACTCAGAGCTGTATCCAAAGTCCGAGGTACACAGGGTAAACAGGAAGGGAGCCGATAGGATCCCATGTGGGGCTCCTCTACCAAGGAGAAGAGACTTCCAGCTAACAAAGTACTTTAAAGCACATTTAATTTATTTATTGTGATGCACGTTTAAATCCACACAACCCTCTTAAAACACATTTAAAACTTGGAGAGGATTTTGATTTTAAACATTTCACAGAGGATTGCCAGCTTATTTTGAATCACTGAATTATTATCTTGAATCCTGAAGCATTCAAGTTACAAACTATTTCTAAAACACAAACCATTAAGCATAAAGAACAAAGCACAAAGCATTTCTTACACACAAAGCAGAAAGCATTTCTAAAACACAAAGGATATCTCAAACACAAAGGATTTCCAAAACAGTTTCTATAAACTAAAAAGACAAGCCAAAGAGGAGCAGATGAACAAGTCATCTGTCGCAGAAACCAAAGGTACAGGAATGGATTCTAGTTTACTAGAATGGATTTCAGATTCTTCCATGTTTCTTATTGATGTTCCTTACCCCATTCCTAATAAACCTGAACTACTCTCTACGTTTATACAGTTTCTCTCCCACTTGGATGTCTTCACACTCATATGATATATCCTCAGATATCCTTTTAACACAAACAGTTTAAAGGCATTTCTTCAAGACATAGTTCTTAATTAATGCTATAAGGCTAACTCCTCAGTATGTATAGTACACCTTCCAAACTATAAACACATCACTTATGATATGCTAAATTATATTTTCCATCTGTTCTGCAAGCTATCTTGAACTAAGTAAATTAAGAGTCAGCTTGTCTGTTCGAAACAACCCAAACAATCCATTATCTTATACTACATCATTCCAATTGTGTTGCCCTTAAGGCATTTGTTTAGCTTTATTACATTTTCGCTTTAGTAATTCATTTGTAATTATTTTCTAGTTAAAATTAAGGTTGTTGAAAGTAAATTCATTATCTGTGTTGTATCGCGGCATGCGATGACGTCACACCCGGTTTCGCTGCGTCTTGTGGGAAAATACCGGTTTGGAGAAATGGGAAGGAGGGGGCTTGTGTGTGCAGGATCAGCGCAAGAAAAGTTTTCATTCTACGCACTAAGAAACATCATAGAAGCAACGCCGTAAGTTTATAAGACAATCGATATATTGGAGTAAAAATTTTAACACTGATTCTGTTAAAAGTAATGACGGTTGATAAAGTTTATTTTCTTGTGCTATTGAAAGCGTTGCTGGATAGTTTGTGTGAAGTGTATTTAAAGTTGTTGATGGAATAGGTAGATTCTGACTGTATGTTGTACTTTAATGTAATATAGTCTGTTGTAGTTTTACTTTCACAAGTATTTATGATGTAAATGTGATGCCAAGAAGGAAACAAATACTGTATATATTTTGTATTGTTTTATCAACAGTTTTCACCATACGTTAATGTGGAAGAGTGAACAGTAAACGGTTAATCTTACTGTGATCGTGCCTTCATTGACTACGGTTTACCTCAGCGTTTAATTCTGAGTTTCTACACCTGTATGAGAACACTACACCAACAATAAAGGAAGTGTAGAGTATCATCTGCTTTAACACAGAGTGTCTCTGATCTGCAGAGCTCGTTTGCAAAGTTGTTCTAGAGACCATTTTAACTTCAAGCTGCTACATTATAAGAACTGAAGACAGACTTCCATTTATGACCAGAAACTTAGAAGTTTGCTTGTAACTATTTTTGTTCTTACAAGTGGTAGCTATGTTTAGAAAGAAAGCTTTGCAAAAAAAAACAAGGAATGAATATCCATCACAACTGTAACACTTCATTCTGCATCCCATTATTGTTTCCCTTGCACTACCTCAATGCACTGATGTAATGAAATGATCTGTACAGATGGTATGTAAAATAAAGGTTTTTAACTGTACCACATTATATGTGATACTAATAAACCAATTTACAATCTATGAATGCATCTCCTAGGTTCACAGGTGCATTTAGGTGCATTTATTAGTGACATCCCTTTTTGCTACAGAGGAAGATGAAAGCACCAGGGAGCCTCAGTTAAGCAAAGATGAACAGACTCAGCTGCATCACCAATAACAACCTCATAGAGGATAAAATGCAAGTGATTATTGGATTGGCTACTGAAGAGGCCATGACAAAGGAGCCATGCCAGAATATGGCACAATCATTCCTAATACAACTTCAACTCAAATCCATACTTCTTCTGACTTTCCTACTGCTTATGGTGTAACCATGCTCCTCTTATTATTAACCAGCATCACCATTTTGCTGTCAGTGTGCCATTCCGTCGAGACAAATTAAGGTGGATAAAGCCCGAGGGCTTGACAGCTCCTTCAGAAATTGAAACGTGCAGAAATTGGAGATGTGCAGAAATCGAAAGGGCCCTAGCAGAGATATTTAAAATGTCTTGAGCTATGGGTGAGGTGCTTGAAGATTGGAGGATAGCTAATGACTCACAAATGATCCAGAGTTCATCCAGCTCCAGCTCCCTAAAACAGTCTGAAAGAATCTGCAGCTGGATACACTTCTTGCTGGCACAGTCACCAGGGACACTGGAGGTCTCCATAAGACGTAGGAGCAGAATTAGGTCACTTGGCCCATCGTGTCAGCTGCGCATTCCAACATTGCTGATTTATTATCCTTCTCAACCCCATTCTCCTGCCTTCTACCCATAACCTTTGATGCCCTGACTAAAAAAGAACCTATTAAACTCCACTTTAAATATAGTCAATGATTTGGCCTTGGCCTTCACAACCATCTATGGTAACAAATTATATGCTCTGGCTAAAGAAATTCTTCTTTATCTATGTTCTAATTGACATCCTTCTTTTCTGAAGTTGTGACCTCTGGTCCTGGACTCACTCAGCCATTGCAGCAAACATCCTTTCCACATCCACTCTATCTAGACCTCTCAATGAGATTCCATCTCCCCCCCCCCCCCCCAATTCTTCCAAACTCCAGTGAGTACAGCCCCAGAATCATCAAACGTTCCTATTTTAACACTTTCATTCAGAGAATCATTCTCATGAACCTCTTCTGGACCTCATCAATGTCAGCATGTTTTCTTAGATAAGGAGCTCAAAACTGATCACAATACCCCAAGTGCAGTCCGATCAATGTTTTATAAAGTCTCAGCATCATGTCATTGCTCTTACATTCTAGTTGTCTCAAAATGAATGCTAACATTTCATTTGCCTTCCTTACCAATGACTCAACCAATAAGTTAACCTTTAGGAAATCCTGCATAAGGACTCCCAAGTCCCTTAGTACCTCTGATTTTTGAATTTTCTCCATTTAAAAAATAGTCCACATGTTTATTCCTTCCACCAAAGTGGATGACCATACTCTTCCCTACAGTGTTCCATCTGCCACTCCTTTGCCCATTCTCCCATTCTGACTAAGGCCCTCTGCAGACTCCCTGCTTCCTCAACACTATGTGCCCTTCCATCTATCTTGCATCATCCACAGACTTGGTCACAGAGCCATCAAATCTGTCATCCAAATCACTGACACGTAATGTGAAAAGAAGCAGTAGCAATACTGAATCTTGCGAAGCACCACCACTCACCAACAGCCAACCAGAATCAGTCTGCTTCAATCAAACTCTTTGCCCCTGCTGTTCAGCCAATCTTTGGTCCATACTAGAATCTTTTCTGTAATACCATGGGTTCTTATCTTGTTAAGCAGCCTCATGCGCAGCATCTTGTCGAAGGCTTCTGAAAAGCCAAATAAACAATACCCATTGACTCACCTTTGTCCATCCTATCTGTTATTTCCTTAAAGAATTTCAATAAATTTGTCAGGCAAAATTTCCTCTTAGGGAACCCATTCTGTTTGGCCTAGTTTATCAAATGCCTCCAAGTACCCAAAACCTTGTCCTTAATAACGGACTCCAACATTTTCTCATCCACTGAATTCAGGCTAACTGGCCTATCTTTTTTTTCTCCCTCCCTTCTTAAAGAGTAGAGTGACATTTTCAATTTTCCACGCTTCCAGAACCATTCAAAATCTAGTGATTCTTAAAGATCATCACTAATACCTCCGCAATCTCCTTTGCCTCCTAATAGGACCCTGGGTGTCATCCATTTGGTCCAGGTAACTTCAGACCTTTCAGCTTCCCAAGCACCTTCTCCTTGATAGCAACTGCAATCACTTCAATCCCCTGACGTTCTCAAATCTCTGGCATGCTGATAGTGTTTTGCACAGTGAAGACTGATACAAAATATTTATTATGCTCATTCGCCATTTCTTTGTCCTCCATTACTACCTCTCCAGCACCATTTTCCTGTGGTCCGATATCCACTCTCACCTCTCTTTTACTCTTTGTATATCTGAAAAAACTTTTGATATCGTCAGATATTATTGGCTAGCTTAACTTCATATTTTGTCTTTTTTTGTGATTTTTTTAGCTGCCTTTGGTTGGTTTTTAAAAACTACTGAATCTTTTAATTTCCTATTAATTTTTGCTATATTATATGCCCTCTCTTTAGTTTTTATGCTGTCTTTGACTTCCCCTGTCAGCCACATTGTGGCATGTCCCCTTCGGTGTACTTCTTTTTCTTTAGGATGTATCCTGATAGCACCTTTCGATTTGCCTCCAAAAACTCCAGTCATTGCTGTTCTGCCATCATCCCTGTTAGTGTCCCCTTTCAATCAACTTTAGCCAACTCTTCTCTCATACCTCTGCAATTCCTTTCACTCCACTGTAATACGGATACAGCTGACTTGATCTTCTCCCTCTCACACTTCAGGGTAAATTCTATCATATTATGATCACTGTGTCCGAAGGGTTGCTTACACTAAAGCTCCCTAGTCAAGTCTAATTCATTATACCACATTTAGTCCAGAGTTGTCTTTCATCCAGTGGGCTCAATCACAAGCTGCTCTTAAAAGCCATCTCGTAGGAATTCTACAAATTCCCTCTCTTGGGTTCTGGCACCAACCTGATTTTTCCAATCTATCCATATATTTATTTTCTCCATGACTATTGTAACATTGCCCTAACATGCCTTGCCTATTTCCCATTGAGGTTTATATCTCACATCAGGGTCTTTTTACCCTTGCAATTTCTTAACTCTACCCCCAAGAATTCTACCTCTTCCAGTCCTATGTCACCACTTTATATAGATTGATTTCATTTTTTACCCATAGAGCCACCCCAATCCTTCTGCCTACCTGCCTGTCCTCTCAATACAATGTGTACCCTTGGTGTTCAGCTCCCAAGTATGATCTTTTTTCAGCCACAACTTAACATGTCTATAATGGCAATCTCTTAACTGCGCTACAAATCCATTCATTAAGAATACTTACATCATTTAAGAATTCTGTATGCATTCAAATATACACCTTTTGCCCTGTATTCATCACCCTTTTTGTTGTTGCCTCCATGTTACACTTTAACTCATCCCACTATTGCAATTTTGCACTATCATCTGCCTGTCCTTCCTCAAAGTCTCACTACACATGGCATTGACTTGTGTACCAACTGCCCCACCCTCAGCGCTATCACTCTAGTTACTACCTCCCTGCCAGCTTAGTTTAAACCCTCCGAAACAGCTCTAACAAATATTGGTTCCCCCGGGGTTCAGGTGTAATCCATCATTTTTGAAGAGATCCCAGTGATCTAGAAATATGAAACCCTGCCCCCTGCAACCCTTCCTCAGCCACTCATTCATCTGTACTATCACACTATTTCTGCCCTGACTAGCAGGTGGTACTGGGAGTAATCCAGAGATTGATACCTTGGAGGTCCAGCTCTTCAGCCTCTATGCTAACTCCCTATACTTACTGCACAGGACTTCTTCCCCCTTTCTACCAATGTTATTGGTGCCAATGTGCACCATGACATCGGGCTGCTCACGGTCCCTCTTGAGAATCGTCTACAGCCTCTCTGAAACATCTTGATCCCTAGCACCTGGGAGGCAACACACCATCCTGGCTTCTCTTTTGTAGCCACAGAACTTGCAGTCTGTCCCCCTATCATGTCTCCTATTGCTATCACTCTGCCTGACTTTACCCTTCCCTGCTGAGCCTCAGAGCCACTGGCCTGGCTGTTGCTGCTGTGCCCAGACAGGTCAACTCGCAGCAGTACCCAAAGGGTATAGCATACTTGTTGCTGAGGGGAATGGCCACAGGAGAACCCGGCACTGACTGCTTAGTGCCCTTACTTCTCCAGATGGTCACCTATCTATTGTCTGAAGTCTGTACTCTGGGAGTGACACCCCAGTAAAATCTCATCTGCAAAGTCTTCAGCCTCCCTTATGGTTCCAAGTGCATCCAGCTCCAGTTCCAGTTCCTCGACCTGGTCAGTACGGAAATGAAGTTAATGCACTTTCTGCAGATGTAATCATCAGGAAGAACATTAGGTACCCTGGGATCCCACCTCACACAGGAATAGCATTCTAGTCCTTGAATTGCCATGCTGACTACATACAGTATATTTTACCTCTGACTCCTCAAGCTTAAGTTCTAGCCTGTGCCTATTCTTGCCCAAACTTGTCGAACCAAAATCTCCCTGCCTTCCCAAATCCCACAAGAGGAGCATTCCACTATCCTGCCTGACTTCTAACTGTACAATAAGAAAGAAAGAAAATTAAATGAACCTTCTGTACTTTCAACCTCTGCCTCTCCACACTGAGGTTATTCTATGAGCCAAAGTCTGAACTCTCCACACTAACACTGATCCACTCATACAATGGCTGTCCACTTGAAAGTAACTTCTTTTTATTTGCCCTTGCCAAATGCCTAATTATGCACAATCCAACATCTTGAAGTGAACTGTGACACGTATAATGTGCTAACTGTTCCCGTTCACTTCCTTTGCAATCTCTCTCCCATTATGCAATCCAACATCTCCAAGGGAACTGTGGAGTGCAGAATGTCCCGAAAGCCCACACTTGCTTCTTTTGAAATTTCTCTCCTGATATGCAATCCAATATTTCCAAGGGAAATGTGGCACACAGAATGTCAGAATTGGAATCAAAATCAGAATCAGGTTTATTATCACTGACATATGGGGTAAAATTGTTGTTTTGTGGCAACAGTACAGTGCAAAACATAAAAATTATTACAAGTAACAAACAAATAAATAAATAAATAGATAGATAGATAGATAGATAAATAAATAAATAAATATGGCAAAATAATGTTAATGGGTTCATGGATTATTCAGAAATCTGATGGCAGAGAGGAAGTAGCTGTTCCTGAATCATTGACTGTAGGCCTTCAGGATCCTGTACTTCCTCCCTGATGGCAGAAGTGACAAGAGGGCATGTCCCAAATGGTGACGGTTATTAATAATAGATGCAGTCATCCTAAGGTACTGCCCTTTGAAGATGTCCTCAAAAGATGTGAACATGAATTGTAGACCTCTCCAAAAGAGTTACATCTTCATAACTAATGTATCCTCCCTATGAACAAAGCCTAACTTGGTAACTAAGTGTAGATATATCAGTAAGAAGCATTTTGAGATTGGATTCACCCATTTTAATCTTGGAGTCATAGAGTCATAATACAGCACAGAAATAGGCCCTTCAGCCTAACTGCTCTTCACCAGCCAGGATCACCATCTAAATTGGTCCATATCCCTCTAAACCTTTCATACCAGTAAAAGTACATCTTAAATGTTGTTAATGTACCTGTCTCAAACACTTTTTAGGCGTTCATTCCATATATACACTCCTCTCTGAGTAAAAAAGTTGCCTCTCAGATTCCTTTAAAATCATTCCCCTCTCACTTTAAACCTATGACTTCTATTTCTTGATTCACAAACTCTGGGGGATAAAACTGTGTGAGCTTAACTCATTCATACCCCTCATAGTTTTATACACCTCTATAAGATCACACTTCATTCTTCTACACTTCAATGAAAATGAGTCAACCTGCTCAACCTGTCTCCGTACCTCAGTCCCTTGAATCCTGGCAACAGCCTCATAAATCTTCTCTTACACTTTCTAGCTTAGTGGCATCTTTCCTATTTCAGAGTGACCAAAACTGAATACAATTTTCCAAATGTGGCCTCACTAACTTATTCTAGAAATGAAATATTGTATCTGAACTTCCATACCCCATGTCCTGACTGATGAAGGCTCCTGTCCCAAAAGCCTTCTTCATCACGTTGTCTACCTGCAATACCACTTTCAGAGTCCTGCACATTTAATCCTAGATGATGGGTGAAAATGCACTGAAGGGGATGGTTAAAACTTAAAATTAATATAATTTGACCATCAAGGATACTTAAAAATTTCTTTTTAAGATTCACCTACTGTTAATAAACTGCTCATCTCCACATCCAAATGTCCAGTGTATAATTGCAATACCCATAGGCCATTGTACAGTTCTGTACAAGTCAGAACAAGGCAAAATTTCTGCAAACAAGTCAGAAGTAAAGTATATTCATACTGGCCACTTCTATCCATACTTCAACTTCTGAAGCATGTCAGGGTCTAATAGTCCTTGGAGCAAAGATATAAACTTGTTTTAACAAGGGGTAAACAGGATGATCTGTGTTTTATAATCTTTTTAATGGAGCTATTATTTTTAGTCTTGACTTTGCCTCTGGAAAATAACAGATGTTGGTTTCTGTACCAAATTATTAATTAGATTTTCTTTTAAATTTACTTCCTCTGACCACAAAATCATAAAACACAAAATGAGCTCATACCAGCTGTTTGAAAGCTCTCTCCCATTAATCCTACATTTCTGGTCTTTTCCTATACAACTGTAAGATTTTTTTTCAAGTATATGTCAAATTCCCTTTGGAATCTGTATCCCCCACCCTAATCTTAAAGGCAGAATGGATCATAATAATTCAGTGCATAAAAAGAAACCTCTTCTTCCCAGATCCCAAATCTTCTCTTAAATCTTTACTGTCTGCTTGTCAACGAGATCAAAACTCCTCAGAACTCTGTGTATCTCTCTTAATTCTTCCTTTAATCTTCGTTGCCCTAAGGGAAACCTCCACATGTTCCCTAGACTCACAACATTACTAAATCCTATTTGGCTTTTTAATAGAGTCATAGAGAAATGCAGCATGGATACAGGCCTTTCTGTCTACTGAGTCCACATCAACCATCAACCACCCATTTATTTTAAACATACAATAATCTCACCTTTTATCATCCCCCCATTCTGATTCTGATTTTCACCAACTACCCCCAGATTTCACTCCTCAATACACAGTAAGGGAAATTTACAGTGGCCAGTTAACTTACCAACCTGCATTATTCTGAGTCATCAGAGCATGTGGAGGAAAACCACGTAGGGAAAAGGTGCACACTCAAACCATCACCACAAGAGATCAGTAATGAATCCCTGCCTCGGGCAATAAGAGGCAGCAGCTCTACTACACATCCTATGGTGTACATATGGCTTTGCATTTTCACCAGGGTCCTAAAATCTCATCTAAGATGTATTTCCCATAATTGCTCCAGCTGAAGCTTAACCGGTGGTCTTTATTGCCACTCTGTCTCTTTCGCTTTCCAATCAAACAATTAAAGAAGCTCAATGTTTCAAGCTAAAAGACGTGACCATAAGACACAGCAGCAGAATTAGGCCATTCAGCCTATTAAGTCTGTTCTGCCATTCCATCATGGCTGATCCTGGATCCCACTCTTCCCCATACACCTGCCTCCTCACCATATCCTTTGATGTCTGGACTGATCAGGAAACAATCAATTTCAGTCTTAAATATACCCACGGACTTGGCCTCCATCACAGTCTGCGACAGAACATTCTACAGATTTACTACTCTCTGGCTAAAAAGTTCCTCCTTACCTCTGATCTAAAGGGTCACCCTCAATTTTGAGGCTGTGCCCTCTAGTTCTGGATACCCCCACTATAGGAAACATCCTCTCCATATCCACCCCATCTAGTCCTTTCAACATTTGGTAGATTTCAATAAGGTCCCCACACATTCTTCTAAATTCCAGTGAAAACAGGCCCAAAGCTGCCAAACGCTCCTTATGCAACACATACAATGTTGCCTGGCTGGCTGCGTTCCGCCAGCATTTTGTGTGTGTTGCTTGAGTTTCCAGCATCTGCAGATTTCCTCGTGAATTGCTCCTTATATGTCAACCCCTTCATTCTTGGAATCATCCTCGAGAACCTCCTCTGGACTGTCTCTAATGGCAACACATCTTTTCTATATTGCCCAAAACTGTTGACAATACTCCGTGCGGCCTGACTAGTGTCTGAAAAAGGCTCAACATTATCTCCTTGTTTTAATATGCTATTCCCTTTGAAATAAATGCCAACATTTCATTTGCCTTCTTTACCACAGACTCAACCTGTAAATTAACCTTATTGGAGTCTTGCAATGAGGACTCCCAATTTCCTTTGCACCTCTGATGTTTGAACCTCCTCTCCATTTAGGTAATACTCCGCACTATTGTTCCTTTTACCAAAATGCATTATTGTATATTTCCCAACACTGTATTCCATCTGCCACTTTTTTGCCCAATCTTCCAATATGTCATTGCCTTGCTACAATCGCATTGTTTCCTCAGCACTACCTACCCCTCCACCTATCTTTGTATAATCCACAAACTTTGCCACGAAGCCATCAGTTCCATTATCTAAATCATGGACAAACTGTGTGAAAAGTAATGGTCCCAATAATAACCCCTGAGGAATACCACTGGTCACCAGCAGCCAACCAGAAAAGGCCTCTTTTATTCCCACTCATTGCATTCTGCCTGCCAGCCATTTTGTGATCCATGCCAGTACTTTTCCTGTAACACCATAGGATTTTACCTTGTTAAGCAGCCTCATGTGCAGCACCTTATCAAATGCCTTCTGAAAATCCAAGTAAATTACATCCACTGGCTCTCCTTTGTCCACCCTGCTTGTTGCTTCCTTGAAGGACTCTAATAGATTTGTCAGAAAAGATTTCTCTTTACAGAAACCATGTTGACTTTGACTTATTTTATCATTAGTCTCCAAGTACCCTGAAACCTAATCTTTAATTATAAACTCCAACACTTTCCCAGCCACTGAGCATTGGCTGACTGGCCTATAATTTCCTTTCATTTGCCTTCCTCCCTTCTTAAAGAGTGGAGTGACATTTGCAATCTTTCAGTCCTCCAGGACCATACCAGAATTAAGTGATTCTTGAAAGACCATGACCAATGCATCTGTTATCTCTTCAGCAACCTGTCTCAGAACTCTGGGATACAGTCCATCTGACCCAGGTGATTTATCTACCTTAAGACATTTGAGTTTGCCTAGCACTTTTTCCTTTGTAATAGCAATGACATTCATTCCTGTTCCCTTCCTGGCATTTATGGACCTCTGGCACATTTCTAGTTTCTTCTACGTGAAGACAGATGCAAAGTACCCATTAAGTTCATCTGCCATTAATTGTACCCCATTACTACCTCACCAGCATCATTTTCAAGTAGTCCAATATCAACTTTCACCTCTCTTTTACTCTTTACATAACTGAAAAGACTTTTGGTATCCTACTTTATATTATTGAAGAATCTGTCCTCATATTTCATCTTTTTACTTCTTATAGCTTTTTTTAGTTGCTTTTTGTTGGATTTTAAAAGCTTCCCAATCATCCTACTTCCTATTCACTTTTGCTACCTTAAGTGCCCTTTACTTGGCTTCTATGCAATCCTTAACTTCCTTGTCAGCAACGGTTGCCTACCCCTGCCATTTGAGATATCTATCCTGTGCCTTGTGAACTATTCTCAGAAACTTCAGCCATCTCTGCTCTGCCATCTTCCCCACCAGTATCCTCCTCCAATCCACTGGGCAAACTCCTCTCTCATGCTTTTGTAATTCCCTTTATTCCATTGTGATACTGATATATCTGACTTGTGCTTCTCTCTCTCAAACTGCAGTATCGCTTCAATCTTATTATGATCACTGTTTCCTAAGGGATCCTTTACATTAAGCTCCCTAATACGATCACGGTTATTACACAACACTCAATCTAAGACAGCCTTTCCCCAAGTAGGCTCAAGCACAAGCTGCTTTAAAAAGCCATCTCATCAACATTCAAAAAATTTCTTCTCTTGAAATCTGACACCAACCTAATTTCCCAATCCCCTTGCATATTGAAGACCCCCATTACAATTGTGTCATTACCCTTATTATACGCCTTTTCCAGCTCTCTTTGGAATCTCAACCCCACATCTTGGCTACAATTTGGAGGCCTATATATGATTCTATTCATTGATTTTTTACCTTTGCAGTTTCTTAACTCCAACCACAAAGATTCAACTTTCTCTGATCTTATGTCTCCTTTTTCTAAAGATGTAATTCCATCTCTTACCAACAGAGCCACATGATCATCTCTGTACACTTTGGTTGAGAAGTTTGATTGCGCCCGAAAATCAGAGTAGAGAAATCATGCAGGTATTGGACATGCCCGTAGATGATGCAGGTAAGGCGGGAAATGTTGAGGTAGAAAGGCCAATTTGTACAAATTTCTCTTCAGCAAGAAGCCTAGAAATGTGTTGCAGTAGGAGTGGTGACCATGGCAACTCCTGTTGATGGAGATTTTCCTAATCCAGGTTGTGTACTTGATGCAAAATTCTGTAGGTGACCAAAACACTGGATTCCCCATCACTAGTATAATAGGCAGCATTACCTAGGCAGCCAAGATCTATTGGCCTCAGTCTTGAATGTAACCAGTTGCAGAGCATCACAATTATCCAAAGTTTTATTCCGACTACCCATTAAATGTTGTTCACCTCCACCATGTTGAAACCATCATACCAAACCAACAGTGATGGTTGGGGAAACACACACAAAATGCTGGAGGAACTCAGCAAGCCAGACACTATGGAAAAAAATCTTTTTTCCATAGATAATGCTTGGCCTGCTGAGTTCCTCTAGAATCATGCTCGGATTTCCAGCATCTGCAGATTTTCTCTTGTTTGTGACTGCTAGGAAGCATGGTTCTGCTTTTATTCCCGGTTCCCTCTCCCTAGTCTGAGCTTCTGAACAAGAGCAGAATGTTCTAGAACTCCATGCAGCTTGTATAAAGTGGATGTGGTTGTCCCAATGCCTTAGATAACTGAACTGAACTCCATAATGCAGAAAGGATCTCTCATTGTGTGGATTGCCACATTTTTCATCATCTGGATACAGATATACCAGCTGCCATTCAGCATGAAGAGATTAACAGAAAAAAAACAGGGTAGAAGAAGTGAAGGATGATGACAAGAGAAGAAGAAAAGAAAGAGGCAGTGATGTGATATCCTTCCTGATTGTGCTACATCAGAATAATAATCACCCAATGGTTCCACTGAAGAATCTCAACATCACCAAGGTCCAGTTAACAAACACTTGTATCTATGACACAAGCCTTCAAAAACATTTAAGTGTGGACTGATAACTGAGAAGTAATTGGATTTTACCAATCCTTGTGTGTTAGTAGCCTTCATGCATTGTCTAACATGAACCATAACCCTTAAAGCCTGGACAGGAGGGCAGGAGTACAAAAGCCTGAAGTCCCACACCACCAGGTTCAAGAACAATTAGTTCCCTTCAATCATCTGGTTTTGAACCAACCTGCACAAACCTAAACCTAATTACTAAATCAGTATAGCAACTCTATAATTCTATGTTGACCACTTTCCACTTCAATGGGCTGTACCTTTCTTTTTGTTCTAATTGTGGTCTTTCTTCTACAATTCTTATATATTTATGTTTAATTTATGACTTTCTTATGTGATGCTCAGGTTCACAACTTTACTGTTATGCTGTAGGGATTTCATTTGGCAGCTCTGTCAGAGCTGTCTGTTCTGCTTTCAGCCTGTTTGGGTTATTGTTGAAGATAAGGGATGATGTGGAATGTGTGCCATCCAATTAGTGGGAAGTTTTCTTGGTGAAGGACAATAAAATTGGGCTTGGGGCTTTTGTTCAAGAGGAGATGAAGAGAGATTACGCTGGGGAGAACCAGTCGTGGCTTACGGTCCGGTGGGAGACCCGTTTGTTCGAGATGGATTGCGAGTGACGTTCGGAAGGTGGTGTGTGCTTTCACATTGACTGAGGGCCCAGCATGTGAGTGACAGAGAAGTTCAAGATGAGCTCCAACTTGTGCATATTTGCCTGTTTAATTAGAATGGGCACTTTGCTTTTTGTTATTCTTTACTAACCCTTCAGTTAAGATTCATAAATGTAATTCCTTTAATTGTATGTAGTGTGCTGTCTGTTATTTCATGGCACTAATTTGTAAGAGGGTAGCAAATGATACAGCACCCACACAAACCAAGGTTTGGGATAGGATCAAACGTGCCTCAATCTCATGAGTTCGGCGGGGCTGGAGGTTGTCTTCCCTAGACTTCCGCAGCCAAGAAAACTAAGGTGGTTTCACTTGTAAATAGTGTTTATCTATTGCTATGTGTCTGTGACATTGCTACAAGTAATCTTTTCATTCCACTTGTGCATACATGCTCAATAGGCTGGCAGGGCCTACTCTGGCTAAATGTACTTACACATATGACAATAAATTTGACTTTGGATGTTCTCCCCTTATTGCGCATTACCTCTCACTTCTCAGGATAAAATTCCATCTGCCATTGCTCAGTCCACCTCACAAAATGATCAATATCATCCTGTCATCCTGTTACTGTCCCCCTTATCAACACCACCACCGATTTTGAACAGGACCTCTAAGACACAAGAGCCTGTGGATGCTGGAATCTGGAGCAACAAACAATTTGGTGGATTAACACAGTGGGTCAAGGAGCATCTGTGGGAGGAAAGGAACCGTAATCATTTCTGGTCAAGATCCTCAGGTTAAGTTTCATTAACAACTCCCTTCTTGCCATAGATGCTACTCAACCCACTGATTTCTTCCAGCAGATTATTTGTTGCTTTCACAGGGCCTTGGCAATTTCCTCCCTTTCCACAGCAGCCTGCAATTAATCTTATTGGGCCATAGGCATTTATCCATCTCAATAACAAACTGGTTAGAATAATTTTGACATGATTTCCCAATGATGGGGAATCAAGAACTAAAGGGCATAGAGTTAAGATGAAATGGGAAATTTTAATAGGAACTTGAGGGGATTTCTTTTACACAAAGGGTGGTTTCCAAGTGAAATAAACTGTGAGAGGAAGTGGTAGAGGCAGATACAATAACAACTTTTAAAAGTTAGTTGGACAGTATATGAATTGGAAACATCTTTCTCCACAACCATTCCACTATCCGTTCTAGTGCTCTGTTTGCTATCTCTCTGTAACTCTAGTTTAAACACCCTGTGTAGCACTAGTAAACCTTCCTGCTGGGATAATAGTCCCTCTTGAGTTCAGGTACAAACCATCCCTTCTGTACAGGTCCCAACTTCTCTGGAAGAGAGCCCAATGACCCAAAAATCTGAAGCCCTCCCTCCACACCATCTCCTTAGTCTTATGTTAAACTGTATGATCTTCCTATTTCTGACCTCATTAGCACGTGGCACTAATTGCAGTCCTGGAATCACAATCCTGGATGTCCTGTCTTTTAACTTAATACCCTGACCTCACTTTACAGGATCACATCACCCCTCCTACCCATTTCATTGGTACCGACATGGACCATGACCTCAGGCTGCTCATCCCCCCACTTGAGGATGCTATGGGCTCGATTTGAGATGTTCCTGAACCTGGCTCCTGGGATTCTCATTCTCATCCACTGAACCTCCTTTCTCTTCTAAACAATGAATCCCCTATCACAAACTCCTCAACCTTCTGAGCCCAGAGCCAGCCAGCACCAGAGACCTGAATGCTGTGGCTTTCTTCTGCTAGGTCAGGCTCCCCAACATTATCCAAAGGATGTATCTGTTGTTAAGAGGTATGGCCACAGTGGTACTCTGCATTGGCTGCCCATCCTCTTTCCCCTTTCCTGGTGGTTACCCAATTATCTATGTTCTGTATTTTGGGTATAGCTATCTCTCTGTATCTCCTATCTATCCACCACTCAGCCTTGCAAATGATCTGGAGTTCATCCAATTCCAGCTCCAACTCCTTAACATGTCTGTTAGAAGCTGCAGCCAGATGCACTTCTTGCAGGTGTAGTCATCAGGGACATTGAAGGTCTCCCTGCCTTCCCACATCCCACAAGAGGGGCTTTTAACTATCCTACTTGGCAACATTATTGCTCCAAGATGTGCAATAAGAAAGAAAGAAAGAATAAATAATGAAAAAACTCTACTGTAGCCTACACCTTATGGTTGAAATGACAATAAAAAGTGACTTGACTTAACTTGACCAAAGCCTCAACTCTCCACTCTAACACTGGCCCACTCACACAATGGCTCATCCCACAATGGCCATTCTGCTTCATTATATTGGACCTTGCTACATGCCTAGTTACATGTAATCCAATGTCTCCTTGGGAACTGGGGTGTGCAAAAATGTGCTGACTACCCCTCTCGTTTCTATTAAACTCTCTCCCTCCATGCAATCCAGAGTTTCCTCAGGCACTGTTGTGTGCAATATGTCAGCCGCGGCTGCATCATGTGCCCTTTAGAATACTTCATCTTTGGGATGCATCTATCCCATGCCTTCTCAATTTCTCCCAGATACTCCAACCATTGCTGTTCTGCTGTCATCCCTGCTAGTGTCCCTAACGATGAACTTCAGCCAGTTCCTCTCTTGTGCCTCTGTCATTCCCTTTACCCCACTGTTATACTGAGATATCTGACTTTAGCTTTTCTCTCTGAAGCTGCAGGGTGAATTCTATCATATTATGTTCATATTCTCTTAAGGGTTCCTTTACCTTAAGCACCCTAATCAAATCTGGTTCATTACCATATACCCAATCCAAAGCTGCTTTTTCCCTACTGGGTCAACCACAAGCTGCTCTACAAAATTCTACAAATACTTTATCTTAGAATATAGTGCCAACACAATTTTCCCAATCTATGTGCATATTAAAATCGTCCATGACTATCGCAACATTGCCCTTTCTACATGCCTTTTCTGTCACCTGTTTTAATTTGTTCCCTGCATCCTAGATACTGTTTGGAGGCCTGTATTTAACTCCCATCAGAGTCTTTTTACCCTTCCAGTTTCCTAACTCTACTCTCAAGTATTCTATATCTTCCTGTCCTGTCACCTCTTTCTGATTTCATTCTTCACCAACAGAGCCACCCCACCCCTTTGCCTACCTGCCTGTCCTTTCAATACAATGTGTACCCTTAGATGTTAAGCTCCCAACTGTAATCTTCTTTCAGCCATGACTCAATGATGCCCACCAACATCATACCTGCCAATCTCCCAACATGACTCAGTGATGCCCACCAGCTAGACTACAAGATGATCTACTTTATTCCACATTCAAAATAACACCTTCAGTCCTGTATTCATCACCCTTTTTGATTTTGCCTCCACATTATACTTCAACCCATCCCACTGACTGCAATTTTGTCTGATCATCTGCCTATCTGTCCCTGCAGTATCATAACACATTGTGTCTACTTACATACCAACTGTCCATCCTCAGCCCTATCTCCCTGCCAAATTAGCTTAAACTCTCCCCAACAGCTCGAGCAAACCTGCCTGCAAGGTTATGGTACCCCTTGAATTCAAGTGCACCCAAGTGGCAACATACCATCTGGGTGTCTCTTTCGTGCCTGCTCCTCTAACTATGGAATCTACTCTCACTACTGCACTCCTCTTCTCCCCCCCTTCCTTTCTGAACCACAGAGCCAGACTCAGTGCCAGAGACCCGGCTGCTATGCCTTCCCATGTTAGGTGTGTGGCACGCTGAACTAGCAATCTGAAGGTCGTGAGTTCAAGCCCCAGCCGAGACAGCGTGTTGTGTCCTTGAGCAAGGCATTTAACCACACACATTGCTCCAGTCCACCCAGCTGAAAATGGGTAACCTCACTGGTGTCCTATCCGGGGGGGGGGGGGGGGGGGGAGTCTCGCAATCTCAGTCGCTTCATGCCACGGAAACCAGCATAAACACCGGCCTGAGGCTCGGGACAGACTTAGGTCATCCCCCATCAGTATCTAAAGCAGTATTGAGGGGAACAGCCTCAGGGGTACTCTACCTACTTAGGGGTAACTTTCTCCCTGTATTACCTTTAACATGGTCTTTAAGGAGCTGCTGCTCAATGCAGCATGTAGATGTTGTTATTAGGGAGGGTGAAGGTCTCCCAAAGTTCCCACATCTTACAGAAAGAACATACCACTAACACTGGATCCATTCTCACTGCACTGTGTACTAATAGACAAAAGAAGAAGAGAAAAAAAAACAACTTACTTAGAGTTTCATATAAGCAAAGCCTGACCAGTCTAACTTAGTCCATTCACACAACTGCTCCCACAGCAGTGCTCTTAAACCTTGCTTCATTCTGTTGTACCAGGTAAAACTCACTCTTAGCAAGACTTCTTGTCATGAAAAGTTCCTGCTCTGTTCAGATTTATTGTATTAGCTTCCTATGAAGCCTTCTCCCCACTGTACATTCAATGTTTTCAGCCTTTGGTATTCATTACGTCAACTGATACATTTTCTAAATCTCATTTCTTGAAACAAGGGTCTTTCCTTTATTGTGTCTTTGCATAATCTTTTATCAGTCATTATTCTTGTTACGTATTGCGCAGATAAAAACTGACAATGGAGTAGTATGATTAAATGCTTTTACTGAGTTACATTAGTATGGTATTTCCTGTGCATCTTACAGTGTGGGAGCTATGTACTGGGCCCGCAGAGACGAAAGATTTGTGTACTCGAAAGTCTGTGCCTAAAAGCAAGCTCGCCACATATAGGAGGCACAATCAGTCACTGTGAGATTTATCAGCTGTATACACATTCCCCGCATTATCACAAACACAGCAATTCACAGCACCTTCTCCTTTTCCATTTTATCCCAGTCATTTTGTGAGATTTTATTGGGAGTTGAGGGTCAGGGGTTCAATGACTCAATCAGATACCATACTAAAGGCAATGTTGCTCAGGGCAGTGTGAGCTTAATCTTTGAAAAGTTAATGGACGTATTAAAGGACCTGTTCACAACATTAAACTGATTCTTTATTACCTGCTAGGTATTGTATAAGTACATTTGCTCTAGCAATATTGATGAAGAATGATTTCTGCAAGTATATCCAGGTGACCCGAAACTTTCAAATCACAACCACGTTCAGCCAGAGATGCCAAGTGAGTGATCCATCTCTGCTCCCTCCTGACATCCCTGTCATCACAGAAGCCAATCTTTGGTCAGTACACTCCATGATATAAAAAACCAACATTTTGGCTCTAATGCTGAAGACCAGATCTCTGAATCCTCCAGCCAAGCTGCACCAGTATGGTTACAACATTACCATTTACCTGATCACGTTAAAAAATTGCTTAGGTACATACTGTTTAAAGAAAGACAAAATCAATTTAACTAATAACTGTCTAGAAAAAATGATGGAAGGTGTCATCAATGGCATTATCAACCAGCATAGCCTTTTCATGGATTTCCACTCTGGGTTCCACAAGCACCACTCTGTTCCAGGCCTTTCCCAGCCTTTGCCCTAAAATAAACACATGAGCTGACATTAGCAGCATTTGACTGAGTTCAGCATCAAAGAATCTTGGTTAAATGGTTCAAGTCAAAACTCTAAAGTTAGAAGGTATCTCTGTTCAGTCATCCTGTTCCAAGACATCACTGCAGGAATTTCTCAGGGTGGTATCAAAGGCTGATGATCTTCACCTGCTTCATCATTGACTTTCCTTACCCCATAAAGTTGGAAGTGGAGTTGATCCAACAATGTTTAATTCTATTTGTAATTCCTTGGCCTGTAAACTGGTCCATGCCTACTTGCAGTAAGACCTATACAACACCAAGACCCGGGAGTCACCACTGACCAAAAGTTGCACTGGATTAGCCTCATAAGTACAGCAGCTCTGAGAGTAGTTCAAAGGCTGGACATTCTGTAAAAACAACTCACCTTCTGACACCCCAAAGCCTTTTCCACCATCTACACATCACAGGTTAAGACTGTGGTGGAACACTCTCCACTTGCCTGGATGTCCAACATCTCTCAAGAAGTTTAAATCATCCAGGACAAAGCTCCCCTCCATCGTTCAGTCATTCTCTAAAACAATACATAGTGACTGCAGTATGTACTAGCTACAAAATGATTCTACGCACTTACTCACCTAGGGAACTCCAACTTACCCTCCTAACACCATGACTATCTGGGAGGACAGGGGAAACAAGACAGTTTCTCCTCCAAATTACACTCCATACCGACCGTGAAATATCTTGTGGTCCTTCAGCATCTCTGAGCCTAAATTTAAGAAGTCCCTTCCCACTTGAGGAGCACCAGTACCAAGAAGGCTGCAGCAATTGAAGAAGATTACTCTCTCCTGACTTTTCAATGGCAAGTGGGGATGAGCAATAATAATTGGTTTGCACAGTGATGCCCTGATTTCAAATTTCAGTTGTATTTTTTTAAATAATGGTTGATGGATAAGTGGCATTGGACACCATCCAACATGAAATACTCTTGGAGGCCTTGTTCTGCCTTTGCTCTCATCTACAAAAGATTTCTACCTCCAATTTATACCAATTTGTCTAAACATTAGAAAATATGTTTTATTCCCATTAGTCTAATCATATAAATTCAATCACATCTTCATGCCTTTTACTCAACAATTTTATCTTCTGAATCCTTTTTGTTCATTCCACTCATGTGCAATATCCATTCCAAGAGTTCCCTACCTGTCAGTTGCTTAAAACAATTAGATTCTCTTCAGAGTTCAAAGTTAATGTTGCAACATTTTCAGTTGGCATCATTTCCGTTATGAATTCTACTTTGTTGTTGCGAGATCCATCTCAGCAAGCATATTCTCATATTTCACAAGAGTCGATTATCTTGACAGTTTTATTTTATAGTCTAGTCACACCATGACCTCTTTTCAGTAACAGCAACTGGATCAAACTGAGTTATAATCTTTGTTAAACTCTTGATCTCGTCCTGTCGGATTACATGGAAAGTGAACCACTGCTCTCCAGTATTGATTAATGCTTTAGACATATTTACCTTCAGCCAACTATCCCATCTCCTGCTGCATGCCTTAATGGACAACCAGAGTGTTGCATCTCTCAACAAAGATCACTTCATCCAGTTTATCTATCCTGGTGTTCTTTCGCTTGGATACATTCAGTATGCATACATTCCACCTCTGGGGCTGCATATGAATCATTATATAGCAGAATGAGCTACTGGAAGAGGGAGGAAGTGAGCCACATCCTCTGCAAGACGCTCAACCTGCTGCAGGTACTTTATCTTTATGTAATTGATAAATCTGCTTAGCTATGATGCTAAGGGCCTCAAATGTTATTGTTTAAAATTGAGCTGACTCGTTACAATTTAGCTTACAATCATTATTTATTAACAGTAGCATGAGGGTCAACAAGGGAGCGTGAGGCGTGGCAGTCGTGTAATGCTTAGCGCAACACTTTACAGCACCAGCTGTAAGATCAGAGTTCAGTTCCTGCTGCTGCCTGTAAAAAATGTGTGCATTCTCCCTGTGACTGTGTGCGTTTTCTCTGAGTGCTCCTCCCATATTCCAAAGGAGTACAGATTAAGATTAGTGAGGTGTGGACGTGCTAGGTTGGTGCCAAAGGCGTGGGGACACTTGCAGGCTGTCCAGTACAATCCACACTGGTTTGATTTGACACAAAATGGCATTTCACTGTACGTTTCAATGCATCTGACAAATAAAACCAATTACTTGGAGGAAGATACCAAATTCATGTTTGCTTAATTTTCTGACAGCATAAAGATATGTGGTAAAATAATAGTGATAAGGAGACCAGAAAGAGAAATGGATAGGTTAAGTGAGTGGGAAAATATCCTGCAAATGGGGAATAATGGAAGCGAATGTGAAATTGTTCATCTTGTCAGGAAAAAATAGCAGGAGCATATAATTTCAAAAATGAGAGTTCTGAAATACAAAGGGATTGGATGTCTGTGTACACCAATTGTAAACAGCTGATATTTAGCCAGTAACTAGGAAAACCAGGAGAATGTCCTCAATTAACAGGACTATTAGTAGAGAAATTGATTTCAAGGGCAAGAAGGTTGCAGACTCAAGAGGCAGCAGACATTGGAATCTAGACCAAGAAACAATCTGATAGGTGAACTCAGCAGGTCGAGCAGCATCTCTGCCAGGAAAGGCATTGTTGAGATTTTGGGCTGAAACCCTACAAGGCTTGATACAAGGTTTGGCCCAGAGCATTAACATCCAGAGCATTTCCTCCAGCAGATGTTGCATGAAATTTGTTGTTTCTGCGGCAGTAGCACATTGCAATACATAATAACAGAAACTGTATATCACAATAAGAAATATATGTAAAAAATAAATAAGTAGTGAAAAAGAAATGGAAAAAAATACTGAAGTGTTCATGGGAAATGTAGTTCCCTTGTTTAAAAAAGGTAATGAGAACGGCAAATGTAGTTCCCCTGTTTAAAAAAGGTAATAGGGAGAAACCTGGGAACTACAGACAGGTGAGGCTTACGTCGGTAGTCTGCAAACTACTGGAAAAGATTCTTAAGGATAGGATCTACAAGCATTTGGAGAAGTACAGTCTACTCATGGATAGTCAACATGGCTTTGTGAAGGGAAGATCGTGCCTCACAAGCCTGATTGTGTTTTTTGAAAAGGTAACAAAAGAAATTGATGAGGGTAGGGTAGTGGATGTGGTCTACATGGACTTTAGCAAAGCATTTGACAAGGTCCCTCATGAGAGACTCATCCAAAAAGTCATGAGGCATAGGATAAGTAGAACATTGGCTGTTTGCATAAAAAATTGGCTTAAAGGAAGAAAGCAGAGGGTTGTTGTGGAAGGAAAGTATTCTGCCTGGAGGTCGGTGACTAGTGGAGTTCCGTAGGGATCTGTCCTGGGACCCCTGCTATTTGTGATTTTTATAAATGACCTGGATGAAGAGGCGGAAGGATGGGTGAGTAAGTTTGCAGATGACACGAAGATTGGAGGAGTTGTGGATGGAGCTGTAGGTGGTCGAAGGTTACAAGAGGATATAGACAGGCTGCAGAGTTGGGCAGAAAAATGGCAGATGGAGTTCAATCCGGACAAGTGTGAGGTGATGCATTTTGGAAGGACAAACCAGAAGACTGAGTACAGGATTAATGGTCAGTTACTTAAGAGTGTGGATGAACAAAGGGACCTTGGGGTTCAATCCATACATCCCTCAAGGTCGCTGCACAGGTTGATAGGGTAGTTAAGAAGGCCTATGGGATGCTAGGCTTCATTAACAGGGGGATTGAGTTCAAGAGTAGAGAGGTCATGAGGCTACTCTACAAATCTCTGGTGGGACCGCACTTAAGAGTATTGTGTTCAATTCTGGACACCTCATTATAGGAAGGATGTGAAAGCTATGGAGAGGGTGCAGAGGAGATTTACCAGGCTGTTGCCTGGATTGGAGAACAAGTCATATGAAGCAAGGTTAGCAGAGCTGGGACTTTTCTCTTTGGAGCATAGAAGAATGAGAGGGGACTTGATGGAGGTCTTCAAGATTATGAGAGGCATAGATAGGGTGGATAGTCAGTACCTGTTTCCCAGGGCACCAATAGCAAACACCAGAGGGTATATGTACAAAATTAAGGGAGGAAAGTTTAGGGGAGACATCAGGGGTAAGTTTTTTTACACAGAGGGTTGTGAGTGCCTGGAATGACTTGCCAGTGATGGTGGTGGAGGCTAAAATATTAGGGGTATTTAAGAACCTCTTGGACAGGCACATGGATGAAAGAAAAATGAAGGGTTATGGGGTAGTGTGGGTTTAGTATTTTTTAAGGATTATATGGGCCAGCACAACATGTAGGGCTGAAGGGCCTGTACTGTGCTGTAGTGTTTTATGGGTTCATTGTCCATTCAGAAATCTGATAGTGGAGGGGAGAATCTGTTCCTGAAACATTGAGTGTGTATCTTCAGGTTCCTGTACCTCTTCCTTGATGGTAGTGATGAGAAGAGAGCATGCGTTGGGTGATGGAGGTCCTTAATGATGGCTTCCACCTTTTTTCAATTGCTCTGAGCTTTCACTGTCCCTGCCTAAAATTTACCTGGCTGCCTGCTGTGTTTAATTTATGTTCTCTCTTGTTGTGTGGCCTCTCATGGCTTGTTATTGTGTGCTCTATTATTAAAGTTATTGTTCACTGGTAAATCATATGCACTGCT
The DNA here is from genome assembly GCF_048418815.1 of Hemitrygon akajei. Lineage (NCBI taxonomy): Eukaryota > Metazoa > Chordata > Chondrichthyes > Myliobatiformes > Dasyatidae > Hemitrygon > Hemitrygon akajei. The sequence goes on from NC_133129.1 coordinate 53,252,942, forward strand.
CTGTTTTTGGGTCAAGCCTCCTCTATATTTCCTGACAAGCAGAATCATTGAATATTTTCCATACAGGCAGTCCCCGGGTTACGTACAAGTTCCGTTCCTGAGTCCGTCATTAAGTCGGATTTGTACATAAGTCGGAACAAGTACATCCGGTATTATTTAGCATCAGTTAGTCAAACGTTTGTCTTAGTATATAGTATATATTTTACCTTTCTATGCATATGAAACACTTAAGAAATGTATATATTCCAATAATTAAACCACTGCGTTGCTTAGTAATAATTGTAACCTTCATCGGGGTAGAGGCTTTCACGTGCTCCATTATTCTCACTTTATCCTTTAAAATTGTTCCGATCGTTGACCGACTGTAGCCTAACGTTTTTCCAATGACCGATAGCGTTTCAACTCTTTCCAAACGCTTTATTATTTACACTTTATTTTCAATCGCGATCACTTCCCGTCAACAGAACAGAAACACAGCGGGCAGCAGTTCCCGAGCTGCGCAGGCTCCCGAGGTCCGCTGGGTCCTAAACTCCACCGCACTGAAACAGGTTAAATGGGACAAGTGGGGGATGTGCTGGGTTTGGGTATTTGATCCTCCACAATATTCGCATGGGAACTTAAACTGGAGATGGCAGTGTTTTGTTTTACGAGGTCGAATTTCAAGCTCGACATCAACCCGGCACGGATGGTACGGGAGTCACTGGATCATTGAAACATAGAAAATAGGTGCAGGAGTAGGCCATTTGGCCCTTCGAGCCTGCACCGTCATTCAGTATGATCATGGCTGATCATCCAACTCAGAACCCTGTACCTGCTTTCTCTCCATACCCCCTGATCCCTTTAGCCACAAGGGCCATATCTAACTTCCTCTTAAATATAGCCAATGAACCGGCCTCAACTGTTTCCTGTGGCAGAGAATTCCACAGAATCACCACTCTCTGTGTGAAGAAGTCTTTCCTCATCTCGGTCCTAAAAGGCTTCCCCTTTATCCTTAAACTGTGACCCCTCATTCTGGACTTCTGGATCGACATCAACCTGGCACGGGAGCAGTCTGTCACTGGATCGAACTCGAGAAACTCCGTTCTCCAGCCTGGCACTGATCTCACTGCGCCACCAGCTGACTGGAACGGGGGGAGGGGGTGGGGGTCAGGGTGAATCTTGCTAAGAAAAATTTAAGCCAAATACAAAGTTACACACTCAACACAGTGTCAATGGCAACGACTTAAAATGGCGGATGGCTTTCTCCTTCCTCGGTTCGTAAGTACGAGTTGTCGGTAAGTCGGACATTCGTAACTCAGGGACTAACTGTATGTTCATTTGTTGGTTTTCCTTTAGATGGAGGACGTCCGTGATAGACCTTTCATTGCAGAAATCTACATTCGCTATTGGATTGTCATACCTTTGGTATGTTTTGAAATTTCATAAGATCAGACAATCTGCTGTCTGACCTCTGTATAAATGAATAAAATTATAATATTAATATTTTAGCTATCTAGTTTGAAAGATACAGTAATTTCTGCCAACACATTTAATTACTTCAGTTTCATGTGAATCAAAGGGAAACCTCTTACATGTTGCATTGCATTGTACAGTACGTTACTTTTAATGAAGAGCAAAGCTCTCTTGCATATAGACATAAAAATATATTTTACATGGCTAATTTTCATTTGATTTAGCAGCTTTCAGGACTTTTGAGTTTTGTAGTACAATAACTTAAAATTCCCCACAAGACCCATAGAAGTTCAGTCCGACACTAATTTTTCTTTCAGTTTCATCTCCCCAGAAGATTTTGCTTGATGCTCAATACCCACTCCACAAATATTTTGCTTACTGAAATAACAAAACTACCATTTGCAATTTTTGGAAGACTGCCTTTGTCAAAGATATTCACCTATCTTTGGTTCACTGAGACCATAGTGCATCAAACATAGAACAGTAGACCGCAGGAAAGGCCCACAATGCTGTATCAAATTAATTAACCGTTACATACTGTTTGGGTCAAATTTGACCCGTTTTGACATTTGACAGCAGTAAAAACACCCTAAATGCCATTTTTTTAGCCGAAATTTGATGACTTTTCCTAAAGTGACCCAAAATGCACAAAAATGAAAATGTTTAAACATTGTATACTTTTGTACAGGTGCTACAAATTTTTGTACATTGAGGCTGTTCCGGGTTAAATTTGACCCTTATCTATCAAAATGGATTTTAGATCTCTGAAATATTAATTAAGAATTAATCACCCATTTGTTAATGTCAGATAGGCTATTTATATATTCTAAATAGATCTATGGTTCGAAATTTGGTATAGACACTTGTTATGAGGGGATTCTTGGGCTGGGTCAAAATTGACCCGGACCATACTGTGAAGGTATAGAATATGAACAGGTTGCCTGGGTTAAACTAGTGATTAAAAGCCTAATTAAGCTCTTCCCTTTTGTCTAGATAATGCTCCTATCCTTCCATTCTCTGCATATTCATGTGTCCTTCTAGAAGCCTGTCAAATGCCTCTATGATATTTGCTTCCACTACCACCCCTGGCTGCACATTCCAGGAACATACTACTTCCTATCTTGTTACAAGAATCACCCCTTGTAATAATGATCAGTAAGGCACAAAGAAAATACACTTACTGCAAGTTAATTCGCCTATCTTTGGTTCACTGAGACTAAGTAGGATTAGCACATCGAGCATCAAACATAGAACAGTAAAGTACAGGAAAGGCCCACAATGTTGATTCAAATTAATTAAACTAGCAGTCTCGTTAGACTGTGTCTGGGTTGCCTCATTTAACTGGTTTGGGCTAGCCAGAGTTGAAATACACAAGGCTGGGATGGGCAGAACTATGAAACAAAGTTGGTGTAGCCTTGTACTAGAACCAGTAAGAAGGTAGGTCAGGTGACCTTGAGACAATGAGTTGGAGATCCACCAGTTCAACTGATGAGAAACATTATATGAGTCAGGAGCTCCAAATATGTAAGGACGATAACTCTCCAGCAACCAGAGACAAACCATCGTGGATAAGGAGGACCCACAGACATGTGGTGATCGTGATGAATATTACAAGGGGTGATCAGTGAGGCACAGAGAATCTGTATTTACCAACAAGTAACTGTTATTGCCTCAACTAAAAAGCGTGTGGGTTCACAAACTAACTGAGTGCGACCTCCTAGGATCCCTGACCCTCCATGAACAGTCAATGAAGAGAAAAGATATAACCTAGGAAAGGATTTTACACTGGCCACACATTCCTCATGGTTCTGATCTCCATGTATCTGTGGGTTCCTCCTTATCAGTGATGGTTTGTCTCTAGTTGCTGGAGAGTTATCACCCCTGTGTATTTGGAGCTTCTGACTCTTATAGTGTTCCTCATAAATTGAGCTGGATCTCCATCCCATTGGCTCAAGGTCACCTGACCTACCCAGGTCACCTTCTCACTGGTTCTAATCCAGGACTATAACCAACATTGTTTCATGGTTCTGCCCACCCCAGCCTTGTGTATTTGTGTCTTTCAACTCTGATAGGTCCAAACCAGTTAAATGAGGCGACCCAGACAGAGTCAAACGAGATTACAGATTGCTTCTTTGGTAGGTCTGACATTTTACATAATAAGTAGCTACTCATCTGAGAACGGTCTCAGGTTTAGCAGGTCACTACTTGAAGCTCCTTGTGTCCACATTCAATTGCTCTGATTAGATTAACCCAACGCAAGAATCAGTTCAGAGTCCACAAAATGGGGGAAACAAAGACAGTTGGTTTTCCTACTTCCCCTGTCCCTGATTCATCAAATCCACCAATTGTAGACTGTAAATTCTTCTAGCCAACAATCCAAAACAACTTGTCCTGCATATCTCCTTTGAAGTTGCCCCCTCACCTTAAATGCATGGCCTCTACTATTACAGATTTCAACTCTGTGAATAAGATACTACCTGTCTATCTATGTCTCAAATAATCTTATAAATTTCTGTCTGGTCTCCCTTCAACTTTCGTGGCTCCATATAAATTGACTTAAATTTGTTCATACACTCTAATCCAGGCTGCATCCAAGTAAACCTCTTTTACACCCTCAAGGTGCAATGAGTTACATGGATATGTGGGTCAAATGGTCTGTTACTGTCCTGTATGTTTCTACGACTTCATCGTTCAATTCAATATTATTCCTTTGATTCCTTTCAAGATGCAATATCCTTGAAATCTCATCTGAATCTTCAAACGGGGAAATAGCTTTAGGCATCAGACTGAGATGCCAGTTTTCTGTAGGTAAAAATCCAGTAGGAAATATAATCTGCCTTCATAAGATTTTGAGAAATATCAGTTAGCTTTCTTCGCACTGAATCACATGCAACTGCACTGCGGGGCAAATCTTCAGAAGTTTTATGTACAGCCCTAAGCAAAGTTAAACATCTTGCAGGCACACGGTGCAAAAGTTTGGAATGTGCCATCCTCTGAAATTCAAAGCAGGATTTCAGCTCACTGACATGCTTATCACTGCAGAAAAAAAATCAACATACGCTTGAACAACAAGCAATCCCGCTCTGTGTACCATCTTTTTACAACTGTACTATGTAGTTCTAGAAAGCCAGTAACAATAGCAACAAGCCTAAAGAATCAAGATTCAAGATTGTTTTTTGTCATTCTTCAGTACACAAATGTAAAGGAGAATGAAATGGTTATTATCCTGGATCTGATCCAGCATAAAAACACAATAAGCATAAAGAACACAATAAAAACAGAATAAATATAAATGAATAAGGTTCGCTAATATACGTAGATTGATTGTACATAAAGTGATGCTAGGTACAGGTGTATCTGTATGTAAGTTGACTCTGACAGGAAATGATAAAGTAGTGGTGGTGGGGTTGTGGTTATGTAAGTTAATGAGTGGAGGTGTTGATCAGCCTGACGCCTTGGGGAAAGTAACTGTTTTTTGAGTGTGGTGGTCCTGGTGTGAACACTATGTAGCCTCTTCCCTGATGGGAGTGGGACAAACAGTCCATGAGCAGGGTGGATGGGATATTACTGGCCTTATTCCAGCACCTTTCTGTATATATATATATATATATATATATATATATATATATCCTTGAAGGTGGATAGGCTGGTTCCAGTGATGCCTTGGACTGTTTAGTATCCGTTGTAGAGCCTTCCTGTCTACTGCAGTACAGTTACGGTACCATACAGTGATGTAGCATTTTAGAATGCTCTCAACTGCACATCTGTAGAAGGTCATCGTATTGATGTGCATAGTCCAGCTCTCTTCAACCTCCTCAGAAAGTAAAGGCATTGGTGAGCTTTCTTGACTGGGGAGGATACAACCTCTCAGGTATCCTGAGACCATGAGAGGTTGTGTGAGATGTGCACTCCCAGGAGTTTAAACCTGCTCAGTTTTCACTGCTGTGCAGCTGATGTGATCAGGGGTGTGAATGGGTCAAATTTCCCTTAAGTCAATAACCACCCACTTTGCCTTATTGACATTGCAGAAGAGGTTGTTTGCCTGGCCTTGAGCTCTTCCACCTCCTTTCTGAAAACTACTACGACTTTTCAAGTTGAAAAATGCAAAATAATCCAAATCATAATCAGAGGCTACATAGTTAGCAATATACATTTTTAAATTATATTTTTGCAATCAAGGCCATTATTGTTGGAGTGCTCCTAATCTCCAGTCACCTTAAAAGTGAACTTGTCACTAAATCAGAACACTGCTCTACTAATCAATGCAATGACTCCTCGCATCAAAAGAAACCAAACGCAGCAATTTCCATTCCTTGATATGAAGTGCTGGACCTGGAAATTTAGGAGCCTCATGGGCAATCCCACACTGCTCCTCTATCACAGGTGGGGAACTCAGAGATTTGAAATCCGCATCACTACACTGACTAAGACATTCAGGGTATCGCTGTAAGGTTTCACTGCTAAGGCTAATGTAATGGCTTCTATGTAATGTTCCACTGTTAAGGTAGCAGCAATGTTTGGGTTATGGTTAGAGATAACAGGGCTTTGGGATGTATGTTATCCAATGGGAGAAATGTTCTTTCTTGTGTGTCTGAAAGCCGGGATTTTCATGGTTTTTCGTCGGGGAGTGATGGAGAGAGAGGACGCGAATGGAGAGTCAGAAGACCACGGGATGCAGTGGACTGAGGAGTGAGGGTCCGAGGGCTGGCTACGCTTGGAGGTCGACGGGAAAAAATGAATGAATAGTGAGCTCCAATGATGCACAATAGACTTTTTCCTTAAAATGGGCCCTTTTACTTTTTATTTTCTTTACTAACCCTTTATCCAGATTAAGATTTATAAAGTTTAATCATTTAATTGCATATGGTGTACTATCTGATATTTTGTGGTATGGATTTGTAACCAGGCAACACATCACAAAGTATCCACAGGAAGGAGATTTCTCAGTTTGGCGGGGTCAGAAGTTGTTCTACCCTGGACAAACACGTGCTCACCGAGCCTGAGGGTTACACTGGTTTAAAGCGGAGGGTGTTAAGTTTACTTGTATCCAGAGGAGCAAAACAGTAGAGGAGCACCTTCATCATCTAGTGTGCTTTATCTTCGTGAAGGAGCTAATATAGAGTCTCATCATCTCTACCTGTAGAATTAATGAATGGCATCTGCCCACTGTGACACAAAACCAGGACATTATAGTCATCAATGCATACGCATTAACTATAAAAGTTTTGGATGAGATTAAGGAGGACTTCATCTTCAATACCTCATTTTTCCTGGACTGGATCACAAAGAGAGACACTCTAATCCTCCTGGTTGATCTCAATACTAGAAACTGAGAAAGGCTGCAACATCTTGGCTAAGTGTGACAGGCAAGAAAGACTAGAAACCTACTGCCCATTACACCACTGGCATTTAGGGCAGCAATGAAAGTCCTCCAGTTCTGTCTGTCCTTGGTCGCTCACAGATATAGAAGGATTCTTCATTAGTTTCCATATCAATTTTTTTGACCAGTCAGGGTTGTTAGCCCTGAGCTGAACCCCGAAAGCTGGAAGAACAATGGACCACTCTTAGTCTGACCTCTACCCTTTGACTTGTTTGGCAAGATTCAAAACACAAGGCCCTGACTCCATCCAACATAGTTCTCCAGGTCACTGAGGCACAAAAGACTCCAAACCCTACAACAAAGTTGTGGTCCTCTTGGAGGAAAGAATGGGAAAGTTAACTCTTTCTCGTTAGCAAAAAGTTGGAGGATGGCCTCATCATTACAAACTCTCTACTCCATCAGAGTGATAACTGCACATCATCATGGTAACATTCCCAATCCATGTACCAGATTGTTTAACTAAGAGGACACAAAGATAAACACATTAGATTTGTTCATAACGGGCAGCAGTGACTGCTGGAGTAATCGTTGCCCAACCCATATTGTTATCTCCATCAACCTGATTCCAAAATGATCTATGTTAAAGTTCTCAAAACTCAAACCAGGCAATAATTTACAAACAGCTCTCTTCTATGAAGAGTTGCAGAACTTTCACAGTTCAGATCTTCCCAGAAGTCTGTCATAATTGCCCTTGTGAAGAGTACAAGCTGTTCCAATGAAATGAATCAGCAACATTGAGCTAGTTAATCTCAAACTTAAATAATTTCTGGATTAAAAGTTCCTTCTTTCTTCAAGGGCAAAGAAATAGTGCCATAGTCACCCAAAGGCATCTGAGGATTTGGAACCTAGAGAACACATGGAGGCTGGAAAGAGCACAAAAATCCATGAATTCAACAATGAAATGCATGAGTTCTTTAATTCTGTAAAAGCCACCTCTGGGCTCCAATACCCAAGGACCTATTCAATTAGCAGTCAAGAATGGAGATAAACACTCAGGGACAGAGAGGCAGTCAACAACTGCTGGATGGAACCCTTCATTGACCTCCACAATAATGATTCTGTCCCTAACATATGCATACTGAACTCCATTTCACTCCAACCTTTCTGGGTCAGCCTGGTCACAATACCTGATAAACAAGACCATATACTAGCTTTAAAGTTACATGATAACGCTACTGAGATCCTAAAAACACAGTTGTGAAGATCCTCCATCACCAATCCAGTGCTTCATTCTCCATATCTGGGAAGAGATAGATATTCCAAGGGATCAAAGTGATGATGTACAGAAGGTACCTAATAAAGAGGCCTCTGATAGTATACCCATGGTCTTCTGCTGCTGTAACCTATCCACTTCCAGCTCAATGTGCTGCGTGTTCAGAGATGTTCTTCTGTACACCGCTGTTGTAAAGCATGGTTATTTTGAGTTACTGTTGCCTTCCTGTCCGCTTGAACAGCCTGGCCATTCCCTTCAATCTTTCTCACTATCAAGGCATTTTTCTCCTCAGAACTGCCATTCATTAGATGCTTTTTGTATTTTTGCACCATTTTCTGCAAACTCTAGAGATTATTGTTTGTGAAAATCCCAGGAGATCAGCAGTTTCTGAGATATACAAACCAACTAATCTGGCACCAACAATCATTCCACAGTCAAAGTCTCTTAGGCCACTTTTCTACCCCATTCTGATGTTTGATCTGAACAACAACTGGATTTCTTGACCACATCTGCAGGCTTTTATCATTGAGCTATGGCCACATGCATGGCTCATTAGACAGTTGCAGATATACAGCTGTACCTAATAAAGTGGCCATTGAGTGTTTTATGACCATCATCAACAAAAGGGACAAGTCCATCTCACTGTCACAGAGAAAGTCATCATCACAACCTTCTCAACTGACTCCTCCAAGTGTCTGAGAAACTGCTCCCCAAGTCAAAATATGGATTTCATCCAGCCAGTGGAAATTACCTTCATGCTCAACAACTCCAAGGCAGGCTACAGAATCATTGAATTGTAGAGCACAGAAATGGATTCTTCAGCCCATCCTGTCCATGTTCACCCTTTTTGCCCAACAGCATTATATTTGCCTGCATAAGGCCTGTAGTTTGCTATGCTTTGTCTATTTAAATGCCTTTCTAAATACCCATAATCATGGAGCTTGCATCTGATTCCACCACCTCTTCTGGCAGCAACATCTGGGTAACTTTCTGAGGTAGCTAATCTTTAGGTCAGATGGGAAGCTGTTCACATATGGTGGCTATGCTCCAAAATAAAATATACCAGTATGTCAGAAGTCAGGCTGCAGTCTGCAGAATATGCCTTCATCTGAGCACTGTCAGAAGTGGAGATCAATCCCATCACCAGGTTTATTACTGAAGCATAAGAGAGAATGGACTTTATTATCAATAACCACAAAACAGAGGTCCTCTACAACCTACCTTTGCTGATGACAATCAAGGCTCTTGAACACTTGGACCACTTCCCAGAACTTCAGAAGGAAGTTTTTAGCAAGGGAAGAGATCAGTAATGGAATCCACCATCAGACTCAAATGTTGATTAAGGATGCAGATATTTAATGGTCAAGACTTTGTGATCTACTAGCAGCAATTATCCCTGCCCCCTCTCTGAGACCTGGGTTTACAGCAGGCATCACAAGGCATTAGAAAAATATCACTACTGCTATTACTTTGAAGTTCTCCAAATTCAAAGGATAAGTGAATCAGTATCCTCTCCTGGCCAACATGTCCAATACTGAGGATCTAGTTACATTCAGTTGACTCCATTATACAGACCACATCATTTGCTTGCCCAAACCAAGACTCCCGACACAGGTATTCTTCTTCAAGCTCTGCCAGAGGAAGAAATTACCAGGTGTGCCGAGGAAGATTCAAGCATATGCTCACAGCCACCTTGAAAAAATGTAATTTCCACATTGGCTCCTAGGAAGCTCTGACCATGACCACTCAAAATGGAGGAGTACTTGGGACGGTAATTGGCAATTAGTTTATTACTGCTACATGTCCTGATACACAGTGATAAGTTTTTCTGTGCATGCCGTCTAGAATGCGCATTCCATACATAGGTATTTCGAGGTAGTATAAAAGGAAAACAGAATGCAGAATATACTGTTACAGTTACAGAGAAAGCACAGTGCAAGGGCCATGATGGGGTAGATTGAGAGATCAAGAGTTCATCTTTATTGTAAAAGGCATCCATTCAAGAATCCTATAACAACAGGATAGAAGGTATCCTTGAGCCTGGTGATAGATGTTTTCAAGCTTTTATATCTTCTGCCGAATGGGAGATGGGAGAAGAGAAAATGACCAGGATGGAAGGACCCTTTTCTATGGCTGCAGGGAATGCAGTTAGAGTCAATGCAGAGGAGACTGATTTGCATTATTGACTGGCTGTGTCCACAACACTCCACGATTTATTGTATCCTTGAGCAGAGCAGCTACTATATTGGGCTGTGATGAATCTGAATGGATGCTTTTTAGTGTGCAGCTATAAAAATTGATGAGGGTCATTGGGGACATGGAAATTTCCTTAGCCTTACGATGGTCTGAAGAACCTCAAGTCTGTAGATTTGAACTAAGCAAAATGTTCTTGTAGGCGACAGAAGCAGAACAACTCAAAAAACTACCCACTGAATCATTGGGTTGTCTAGAACCAAGTCCATCTGCAATTCTAACATTGGTCTCATCAGCCATTTAAGATCCCACAAAACCAGACTGGAAGTAAAAGAAAGATTAAATATTAGCAACACATACAGAATGCTGGAGGAACTCAGCAGGTCAGGCAACATCTATGGAAAAGAGTAGATAGTCAATGTTTTGAGCCAAGACCCTTAGTACTGAAGAAGGGTATCGACCCGAAATGTCCTTTTCCATGGATGCTGCCTAACCTGCTGAGTTCCTCCAGCATTTTGTGTGCATTGCTTTGGACTTCCAGCATCTGTAGAAATACCTGTGTTTGAGATTAAATATTAGCTTTATTTGTCATATCTACATGGAAACATACAGTGAAATGCTTCATCTGCATCAAATCAAAATAACGAGGATTGTGCTAAACAGCCCATAAGTGTCATTACGCTTCCAGTGCCAACATTGCATGCCCACAACTCACTTAACCTAACCATACGTCTTCGGAACATGGGAGGAAACCAGAGCACCCAACAAAACCACGAGCCAGGCCCTTGGGTGCATTCAAGGCAGAAACTTATAGGTTTTTGATTGGACGTGGCATCAAGGGTTATGGGAAGAAGGCCAAGAACTGAGGTTGAGGAAAAGATTTAAAAAAGGATCAGCCATGATTGAATGGTGGGACAGACTCAATGGACCAGATAGCCTAATTCTGCTCCTATGTCTTATGGTCTTGAGGTCTAAAACCCATGCAGCTACAGGGAGAACGTGTAAACTCCAGATTTTACAGCTGGCACTGTAAAACATTATGCTGCCATCCTCAATCCTGAGGGACTGCTGAAAAAGAAATGAAGCACTTCACAAAGCTAGCTGAATCAACACTCAATGTTCCACCTGAACCTAATAAAAGATGATCCTACATTTTTGAGTTCCTTTTTCTTTGCTGAAATAGATCACACACCTACAGGAAGTCCTTCAGATACATTGAGAGAGTGAAAATACATTTTCCATCTCATCACATTTTATAATGATTTGCCTGTCCAAAAGAATAACAGGCTTCTACAGTTTTTTTTAAACTTCAAATACCATAGGACCATACACATTGTTTATCAGTCCGAAAAGAGAAAGAATTCTATATGTAAATGTATACAGCTTGTCTGTTTGAAGTTGCTTTGGAAAATGCTCTTGGTATTTTACATTCCAATATTAATCTCTTACGCCCCATGCTGGATTACTTTGGAATTGACCCTCAGCTTTTAGTATTGAAGTTAGCAGAAAAGTAATGTTGCCAATAAAATCACAATAAAGATAATTACTGTAATTTAATGAATTGTTACTCTTGTGAAAAAAAATTCTCATATAACACTACTAAATGTGTGGCTTGATATATTCAACATTTAACTTAAGCCAAAACAATTTTAGAACAAGAAATATACAGTGTACAGCATGTGCAGACAGATCAACATCCCTCCTTCTGACTCATCACTTCAGTCAATGTCAAGAATAATGCCATCATATACAGCTGCCAATCAGGATATTTATCCGAGATGTGATCATTTACTTTAAAACAAACCTTTGAACTTTTCGATTGCACCCCAAACTTGGAAAATTTTAAAAAATAGACTTGGTTAAAGAGCAGACAAATGGCATTTTGCCTGTAGGGATCCAGAAATGCTGCATATGGTGACTCAGCAAGTTCATTGGAAAAATTATTATATGATTATGTAACAGGAAAAAGTCAAAGTATCAGCATTTCATTCAATCATCCGAAAAAGTCTGTTAGTCCAGCACCATCAATGTTTCAGGTATTGGATTGTTGGAGTTATACTGATTTTTTCTTTATTTAATTTTATTGTTAACAAATTGAAAATATAGTTTAATGTATTTTAATCTTAAAAAGACTTTGTTTTTATTTTTTCAGTCATTTAAATTTATTCAAACTGTTTAAAATGTCCCTGAATGGATATGGAAAGTGGTCAGTGTTGTGTTTTGTAACTCCAGTAAACAGTATCATTGGTTATGATGACCTGCACACCACAGTTCCCATAGAGATGTGCATAATTAGGCATTTTGCAGGGACCAATAAAAATAAGTTAAGTTGAAATAGAACAACCATTGTGTGAGTCGGTCAGTGTTAGCGTGCACACACGGTACAACCTTTGGCTCATAAAGGCCTTGGGGAAGACAGACAAAGGGTGTAGGTAGGTTTGTCTAAGGTCCTGATGAAGGATCTCAGCCTGAAATGTCGGCTGTACTCTTTTCCATAGATGTCGCCTGGTCTTTTGAGTTCCTCCAGCATTTTGTGTGAGTTTAGGTAGATCTGTTTGTTTAATTTTCCTTTCTTTCTTTCATATAGCACATGCAAACACGAGGAAATCTGAAGATGCTGGAAATTCAAGCAACAAACACAAAATGCTGGTGGAACGCAGTAGGCCAGGCAGCATCTATAGGAAGAAGTCCTGACAAAGGGTCTCAGCCTGAAACGTCGACTATATACTTCTTCCTATAGATGTTGCCTGGCCTGCTGCATTCCACCAGCATTTTGTGTGTTGCTTCCTATAACTCGGAGTCCTGCCATGTGCAGAAGTTCGCTGATGACACGGCCATAGTGGGGTGTGTCAGGAATGGACAGGAGGAGGAGTATAGGAAACTGATACAGGACTTTGTGATATGGTGCAACTCAATCTACCTGCGTCTCAATATCACCAAGACCAAGGAGATGGTGGTGGACTTTAGGAGATCTAGGCCTCATATGGAGCCAGTGATCATTAATGGAGAATGTGTGGAGCAGGTTAAGACCTACAAGTATCTGGGAGTACAGTTAGACGAGAAGCTAGACTGGACTGCCAACACAGATGCCTTGTGCAGGAGGGCACAGAGTCGACTGTACTTCCTAAGAAGTTTGGAGTCATTCAATGTCTGTAGTGAGATGCTGAAGATGTTCTATAGGTCAGTTGTGGAGAGCGCCCTCTTCTTTGTGGTGGCGTGTTGGGGAGGAAGCATTAAGAAGAGGGACGCCTCACATCTTAATAAGCTGGTAAGGAAGGCGGGCTCTGTCGTGGGCAAAGTACTGGAGAGTTTAACATTGGTAGCTGAGCGAAGGGCGCTGAGTAGGCTACGGTCAATTATGGATAACTCTGAACATCCTCTACATAGCACCATCCAGAGACAGAGAAGCAGTTTCAGCGACAGGTTACTATCGATACAATGCTCCTCAGACAGGATGAAGAGGTCAATACTCCCCAATGCCATTAGGCTTTACAATTCTACCGCCAGGACTTAAGAACTTTTTAAAAGCTATTATTAATGCTTTTTGAGATAGTGATTTAGATGCATATCATATTTTTTACTGAGTTAAGTATTGTATGTAATTAGTTTTGCTACAACAAGTGTATGGGACATTGGAAAAAAAGTTGAATTTCCCCATGGGGATGAATAAAGTATCTATCTATCTATCTATCTATCTATCTATTGCACAGTTGAGAGCGGAGGGTATCATGCAAGTTAGTGGAATGGTCCTGTTGCAGGATATAGGAAGTCAGGGAGACCCCAGTCTCCCCAATGACTACACTTGGAAGAAGTGCATCCAGCTGCAGCTTCTTTCAGATCATGTTAAGGAAATGAATTGGAGCTGGAATTGAATGAACTCCAGATCATTCAGGATCTAAAGGGTTTCAATGGCATGAAATACAGGGAGGTAGTTACACCCAAGGTGCAGGACACAGGTGACTGGGTGAACATCAGGAAGGAGAAAGGGGATAGACAACAGTGCATTGCACTCCTGTGGCTGTGGCCAGTCCCCTCAATAAAAGGTATCCTGCTTTGGATACTGTTGGAGGGGCATGACCTAGCAGAGGAAGGTCACAGTGGTCAGCTCTCTGGCTCAGTGGCTCAGAAGGAATGGGGGAGAAGAGAAGTGCAGTAGTGAACGAGGATTCTATAGTTTGAGGAGCAAACAAGGGATTCTATTGATGCTATGTTGCTTCCCTAGTGCCAGGGTCAGGGATGTCTCAGATTTAGTCCACGTATTCTAACTGGGGAGAATGAGCAGCCAGAAGTCACAGTACATATTGGGACCAATGTCATTGGTAGTGAATGGCAGGAGGTTCCGAACGGGGAATATAAGGAGTTAGTTAGAAAGATGAAAAACAGGACTTCCAGTGTATTAATCACTGGACTGCTGTTTGTGCCATTGATGTTACGAATATGATAATTTGGTAGATAAATGTGTGGTTGAGGAATTAGTGCAGGGACAGTGTTTCAGATTTCTAGATCATTGGGATCACTTGTGGATAAGGTATGACATTTACAAAAAGAACCAGTTACATGCAAACCTGAGGGGTTAACCAATATCCTTATGGGCAGGTTTGCTCGAGCTGTGGAGGAAGGTTTAAACTAATTCAGCAGGGAGATGGGAACTGGAGTGATAGGGCTGTGGACAGGGTAGTTGGTGTACAAGTAGGTGCAGTGGGTAGGGTGGCTTCAAGAAGGGCAGGCAGATGGTAGGGCAAAATTGCAGACAGTGGGTTAGAGTTGAAGTGTAACCGGGACAAAAGTGAAAACAGAAATGAAGATGATGTATTTCAATGCACACAGTATATGGAATAAGATAGATGATCTTATAGTGCAGCTAGAGATTGACAGGTATGATGTTTTTGGCATCACTGAGTCATTGCCGAAAGAAAATCATAGTTGGGAGCTTAACATCCAAGGATACACATTGTATCCAAAGGACAGGAATTCCAGCAGAGTGGGAGGGATGGCTCTTTTGGTAAAAATTAAACTCAAATCCTGAGAAAGGTGACATAAGATCAGATGATATAGAATCCCTTGGATGGAGTTAAGTAAATGCACGGATAAAAAAATCCTGATGTCTTGTCTTGTCCATACTGCACCAATCGCCGCCACTGGGCTATAAACTTGCAGAAACAGTGTGTGGTTAAGTGCCTTGCTCAAGGACACACACGCTGTCTCGGCTGAAGCTTGAACTAATCACCTATAGATCGCCAACCCAAAGCCTTCACTACTTGGCCACACACCAACACACTGTATGGGAGTTATATACAGGCCCCTAAACAGGAGCCAAGATGTGGGGTACAAGCCACAATGGAAGATAGAAAAGGCATGTAAAACGGATAATGTTATGATAGTCATGAAGGATTTCAATATGCAGTAGATGGGAAAATCAGGTTGGTGCTGGATCCCAAGGGATGGAATTTGTAGAATGCCTACAAGATTGCTTTTTAGAGCACCTTGTGGTTGAGCACACTAGGAGAAAGGAAATTCTGGATTGGTTTTTGTGTAATGAACCAGATTTGATTAGGGAGCTTATGGAAAAGGAACCCTTTGGAGACAGTGATCATAATATAATAGAATTCACCCTGAAGACTGAGTGGCAGAAGCTAAAGTCAGATGGATCAGTGCTACAATAGAGTGAAGAAAATTACAGAGGACTGAGAGAGAAGCTGGCTGAAGTTGAGTGGAAGGACACCAGCAGGGATGACAGCAATGGCTGGACACAATTAAGAATGTGTAGGATAGATACGGTACATCCCAAAAATGAAGAAATATGCTAAAGAGAGGATGATACAACTATGGCTGACAAGGGTAGTCAAAGACAGCGTAAAAGCAAAAGGAACTGCATATATAATAGCAAAAAGTAATGAGGAAGTAGAGGATTGGAAAGCTTTTAAAAACCAACAGAGGTCAACTAAAAAAGCCAAAAAGAGAGAAACGATGAAATATGAAGGTAAGCTAGCTGACGATATAAAAGAAGATACCAGAATGTTTTTCATATTTACAGTTTAGAGAATAAAAGAGAGATGAGAGCAGAGATCAAAACGCTGGAAAATGATGATGGAGATGTATTAATGAAGAAGAAAGAAATGGCAGATGAACTAAATATATATATTGCACCAGTCTTCACTGTGGAAGACACTAGAGTATGCCAGAGATTCTAGAGTGTCTGGAGGCAGAAGTAAGTGTATTGGTATTAGTATAGAGAAGGTGCTTGGAAAACTGAAAGGTCTGAAGTCACCTGGACCAGATGGACTACACCCCAGGGTTCTGAAAGGGGTAGCTGAAGACGCCAGTTAGCCTGACTTCAGTGTCTTGTAATATGTTGGAGACCATTACTAAGGATGTATTTTCAGGGTACTTGGAGACACATGATAAAATAGGCTAAAGTCAGCATGGTTTCTGAAAGGGGAAATCTTGCCTGACAAATCTGTTGGAATTCCATGAGGAAATAACAAGCAGGATAGATAAAGGAGAGTCAGTGGATGTTGATTACTTGGATTTTTAGAAGGCCTTTAATAAAATGCCACATATGAAGCTGCTTAACAAGGTAAGAGCCCATGGTATTACAGAAAAGATACTAGCATGAATAGAAGATTGGCTGACTGGCAGGAGGCAAAGAGTAGGAATAAAGGGGGCCTTTTCTGGATGGCTGCTAGTAACTAATAGTGTTCTGCAGGGGTCGGTGTTGGGACTGATTCTTTTCACATTACATGTTAATGATTTGCATGACAGAATTGATAGGTTTGTGGCCAAGTTTGTAGACAATATGAAGACATCTGGAAGGGCAGGTAGTGTTGAGGAAGCAGGGAGTCTGCAGAAGAACTAAGGCGGTGAATGTAATGTTAGCATTTATTTGGAGAGGACTAGAATATAGAGCAATGATGTAATGCTGAGGCTTTATAAGGCATTGATCAGACCGCACTTGGAGTACTGAGAGCAGGTTTGGGTCCCTTATCTAAGAAAAGATGTGCTGGCATTGCAGACAGTACAAAGGAGGTTCACAAGAATGATTCCAGGAACGAAAGCGTTAACGTATGAGGGGTGTTTGGTGACTCTGGGCCTGTATTCACTGGAGTTTAGAAGAATAAGGTGGGGGGGGGGGATCTCATTAAAACCTATAGGATATTGAAAGACCTAGATAGAGTGGATGTGGAGAGGATGTTTCCTATAGTGGATGAGTCTAAAGCCAGAGGACACAGCCTCGGAAAAGAGGGCCATCCATTTAGAAAAGAGATGAGGAGAAATTTCTTTAGTCAAAGGGTAGTGAATCTGTGGAAATCTTTGCCACAGACAGCTTTGGAGGCTAAGTCACTGGGTATATTTAAAGTGGAGTTTGATAGGTTCTTGATTAGTCAGGGTGTCAAAGATTATGGGAGAAAGGCAGGAGAATGGATTTGGGAGGGATAATAAATCAGCCATGATAGAATGGCAGAGTAGACTGGAGGGGCCACATGGCCTAATTCTGCTCCTATGTCTTATTGTTTTATGGTCTTATCCCTGTAACGTAAAGCATAGAACAGTAGAGATAACAATCTCCGTGGCAAACATAATACCAAATTAAACAAATTCCCTCTGCCTGTACATGATTCATGATCCATATCCATTAAATATGAAAATTTCAGTGCCTGTCTAAAAGCCTTTAAAATGCCTCTGTCATTTCTGTTTCCACTACCATCCTGGCAATCTGTTCCAGGCACCAGTTTCCACATGAAAGGGTTTGGTCTGCACAACTCATTTATTCTTTCCTCCTCTCACCTTGAATGCATTGAGATTTCCACCCAGGAAAACGATTCAGGCTGTCTGCTCTACGTATGCACCTCAGCCTCCAAATCTCAAGAGAAAACAGCTCAAGTTGGTCCTATCTCTCCTTATAGTACACAATTTCTAATCCAGGCAACGTCCTAATAAATCACTTTGGTACCCTTTACAAAGCCTCCATATCCTAATGGGGCTATCAGAATTGCACACAGTATCTAAAATAGAGCAAAAACAAAGTTTTACACAGCTGTAACAGTCATGTTCAGTAGTTTCTCCTGCCGGATACTGAGCCAGTGAATGTGCTTTCCCTCTGCAAGTTTCACACAATATACGCTCCAAATTTGAGTGCTGCATCCTGTAAAGTTCCTGCAAAACTGTAACTTAGGTAAGCATTTCAGATACTCTATATAAATAATAGAATGTACTTCAAATATTCTATATATGAAGAGTCACCTGCAGCCCACAGCACTGTGTGTGAAAAGGTGGCTCGTGTGGAACTCACAGTTAACACCAGAAAACCAGGATACAGTCTATTTCCTTTTGGCAAACATCTAGCTGTGCTCTATGTTTTCATTAGCACTTTCCAACAGACATGCTAAGTAGCCTGAGGTTGTAGGCTCTTAGTCTGCTCCTATGTGTTCATTGCACATTCAGCTCCTGCTGCTAGATTTGACAATTTTATCTTCAACAGATAAAATGTATTTAAAGCAGAGAAAACAAATCTTTTCAGCAGTAATCTTCAAAAATCCACTTCACAGCCTTTGCAAAACATATTTGGATCACTTCGTAGGTTGTGTAAATTCATCACGAAATTGAATCACAGAAAATATATTTGCTTTACCCATATCTTGTTTTCTTACTTCCACCCACGATAGATGTTGAGTTCTCGTCCCTGGCTTCCCTCCAGCTTTTTTGCTTTAAGCTCCCATTTGTCATGTGTGATTGAGCAACGTATAGTGCTGTATTAAAGCTGAGCCCAATCAGGTCCATGTTTAGTATCTATAACTCTTTCCTACATGATTTCTTGTCAAGGAGGATGATGATGAATGGATGTGGTGTAGGTAACTGCTGTTTTAATGCTAGCATTAAGTAGAATAATACAAATGAAATCAAACACTATAAAAATTCATAAATTCATGATTTTACATTGCTAGAATCTTGTATTTTTTCCTGTCAGAGATTTTCTTTCTAAAGCAATACAACAAATTGGTCTTAAGTCTAAAACCAAAACAGGCAGCATCTTTTGAAAGAGGAGCAGAATGAATGTTGTAATCACCACAATTCTTGTGAAATGCTATTGACCAGATGTGTCGACTTAGATATTGGATGACTCAAGTACAATATCTCAGATGTTCTCCTTTTCTTTCAGACTTTGAGCATCCACAGTATTTTCTTTTGGGATCCATACATACATATTAGATTTGATTAGAAAGATGACAAAAGCCAATATAAACAGGTGGGAAAGGGGTGGAGCAAGACCTGGAGGATGATATGTGAATCTAGGTGAGAGTATGAGAGTAGGAGACAGGGAGTTGGAGAGAGGGAGAGTGGATATGTTGTAAGAAGATGGGAGATGGTTCATTCCGTCTCATATCACCCTTTGTCATTTCCAGGTATCGACTTCTAGCTTCCCATATCATTCCCACTCTCCCCCTGCCCCCTTTCAACCTGTTCCTGATGAAGTCCTGGCATCATATTTCGTTCTGCATATGTAGAAAACTCACTAACCAGGTATAGAGTGAGAAATGTTTGAACGAGAGAGTAATACTCTCTTTTGGGCATACTTGAATGTTTTACATAAGAACCTTGCCAATGTTGATGTTGTGCAGAAAATCAAAACCTGGCTTAACTAGAGAGTGGAGGCTTAATCACATTGCTTCTCCACTCTATCTGCTTCCTATCCATTCATTGTCAGATCATTAGATGTGGCCAGTGTGTGGATGCTATATATGTCATTTTACTGGCAATATGAATTATGATGCACATGTGTGAATTTATCGCATGATATGCACTAATTTATTAGAAAGAACAGCAAAGTCTGTCATTATTGAACATGCCAGAAACATGGAGAGTAGACAGATTCTTATATCAACTGGTATGAAATCCTAATTAGATGTCAATGCTTCTAAACTGTACTACAGAAATAAGCTAATATATTAAAACTAACTTGCAAAGAGGACTTAACAAGTCAAGCCAAGTTTATTGTCATGTACAAAAGTACAATAAGGTACAGGTACCGTACAATGATTGACCAGTTTGCAGCAGAATCACAGGCACATAGGTACAGAAAGTACAGAGAATATAAATTATACATAAATTAAAGATAAAACATAGAAAAATATCTGGAAGCACTTTCTTCATGTAATGGATACTCACTGTTCAGGTCTGGGGTCCTTTTTGCCAAGCCCAGCTTTTTAACATAGCAACTGGCATGTCTAGAGATCAAAGAGTTGTTTCTGAGAAAGTTAAAGTTCCAGCAATATTCATTGTTCAGCTTCTTGTTGCAAACAGGAGCTAGTCTTCAGTTGTTAATGTTAATTGCAAGTAGTAATCATTCGGAAGTTAAAAGGGCAGCTTTGCAAACAAACAGCACTATCTATAGTGCACAGACTGCTGGACCATCACAGGGCTGACTGCTCAAGGGATGCAGTGTAAGATAATGGGGTTATGTTAAATGGCCTGTATCCAACCAAACAACACTGGCTAAGTTATTTAGTTCAAGGAAGCTTGCAGACCAGATTAATATTATCACATAACACATAAAGTAGTGGATCTATCAATAGTTGGAAGATGTATGTGCTCAAAAGTTCAGCATTCACAGCTTTAACATTGGGTATTTGCGAACACTGTTGCCAGAAACTGTTAGAGCATCTGTGGGAAATGTATCTGAAAAATTATCAAATGTGTATGAAGTCACCTAAGTGGCAAAAAACAGTACAAATATAAGAGAGCAGTCAGGTTTGTTAGGAATAGTCAAAGAACAGCAAAAAGAATGACAGAAAGATTACATGAACAAGAATACATTCCTTTACCTTCGATTTCAGCGATGGACATTCCTTTATCTGCAACTCATTAGTATATCTGTTTAGTTTATGGGAATTGTATCTGTGTTTTGAAAATCCTTTGTGTATTGGAAAACATTTGTAATTTGGAAATCTTTCATATACTAGAAATCTTCCATGAGGTTTAAACATGTTTTAAGAATTTTATCTAATTTTAAATGTGTATCATTAAAAATAAATGAACTGTGTTAAACTACTTCATTAGCTGTAAGTATTTCCTCCTTGGTAGGGAGGTGGGACCCACCATTCAAATAGTGGGCACTAAACTCATCATGGAAAATAAACAGGGAAGCGATCCACCCTTTAAAGAGTAGATGGTAACAGTGTAACCTCCATTTAATGAGGGTAGTTGTAGCCACCTATGAATATTGGATAGGGCTTAAGATTTGTTTGAATTTAGAACTTTGTGGTTAACAAACTCAATACCATCACGCTCCTGCAGAAGGAGAACAGCATATTGTAGCATGTAAGCAGTCTAAAGGAGTTCCACCAGGGTAATCACTGGAATGAGAGTGTTATCCTGACATGGGAAATTAGCTAGTTGGGGATTGTATTCCTATTCAAGTGCAGAAGGTTCAAAAGAGGCCAGACAGAGAGGGTAGATATTGAGTATTACTGTTGGGAGAACTACGAACAAGGGCATAGCTCCAAAATAAAGGGCTAATTATTTAAAGCTGAAGTGCATAAAAACTTCTTTCAGATGGTAGTGAATCTCTGGAACTCTCTAATTCGGTGAGTTATGAAGGTGTGATCATTAGATATATTTACGGTGGAGGTAGAAAAACATTGGAAGGCTTGGGCAATAAAGGGTTATTGGAGCTGCACAGAAGATAAATTATGATCTTTGAAAGTCAGTTTGAGAGTTTTGTCACTAGTCAATTTTAATCCCCTGAGATTATTATGTTTACCCTGTGGGAGAGGATTTACATCTTCCACTAAATCGCAAGGCAGTCTTGAGGGATAAAGTAGCCTCTCCTGCCTCTATTTTTTATGTTCTTAAAGGTATTTTCAATCAAATTTGATCAACTGCTATTTAGAGACACAGAAGGCTACAGATGCTGGAATCCTCAGCGACACAGAAAGAGCTGGAGGAAATCAGTTATCAGGAAGCATCTATAAAGGGAAATGAACAGCCAATGATTTGGGTTCTGCCCATTCATCGGGACTGCTTCATCCACATGAAATGTCTTGACCCAAAATATCTACAGTCCATTTCCCTCCATAGTTGCTGCCTGCCCCACGGAGATCCTGCAGCTCTTTCTGTATTTCCTAAATGTAATTTAGTTATGTTTCTATATATTAAAGAAACTGCTTTTGCCTGTGAAATCTCCTAGTTAATCTGCATTAATATGGATGCTCCAAAATTATACCATGCACATTGCTTGCCTGTTCTCTAGGAGCTCATTCACTCATTTTTTTCCCCTGCTTGTTGAAAACACATCAGCAATTTCTCTTGTCAATCATTGCATTAAATGCAAATTATTTTCTTTCCAGGCTATTTGTAATGAAACAATAAAGCTGGTTATAAAGATCTTAATTACTCTTCATAAATAAAACATCCTCTCCCCATGGGGTAAACATAGTAATCTCTTAGGATTAAAACAGACTCAGTGTCAAAGACAACATCCTTATTTTAAAAGGTTATAAATTCAAACTGAGCTAGGGAATACATTTCTGATAGTGGTATTCCATTACAATATGAATGCTACAAAGTAAGAGGCAATGATATGTAGATGTCATCATGTACCTCGATGTGTGCAATACAATGTGTGTTATGTGTACCATGTGAATGAAGTTTTCTCTTTGTGTATGGAGGTCATTCTGACATGGAAAAACTCTGTTACAACAGACTGCAGATGCTGGGATCGAGAGCAACATGAAATCCACTGGAAGAAATCGGCGAATTGCAGTGTTACAACCCAAAATGGCAACAGTTCTTTTCTCCCACAGAAGCTGCTTGACCTGCTGAGTTCCTCCAGCAGTTCCTTTGAGCTTTGAAATGCACTAAAAAAGCGTAATAGGTAGAATTCTGGGTGATATGTTTGTCTGATAGGGAAATGACATTTGATGCTTCCACTAACCCAGATTCTCACAGTGAAATGAAATTGTAGAATGCTGAATTGTGAGAGCAAAAAGGCAATTCCATGTGTAATTAGAGACACAATTGGATGCATGACAGCTGTGGCAGGATTTGCATGCCGTTACATCCTATAAGGCATAAATGGCAGTGATACTTCACTCCCCAATCAGTTCTGTGCCTTTTATGTATGCTTTGAAAGAGAGAATAACACTACGCTCACAGCGTCTGGTCTCGGAGGTTAATGTCAGAACTTCCTTCAGGACGCCAAACCCTTGCAATGAGTCAGGCCTCAATAGTGAACCTGGCAGGGTACCAGCTGGCTGGCATGTTTAAGGACATCTTGAATATGATACGGTAGCACTAAGATTATCACAATGCTTTACAATACAGGCAACCCAGGTTCAATTCCCGCTGCTGCCTTTAAGGAGATCGTACGTTCTCCCTGTGACTGCATAGGGTTCCTCCGGGAGCTCTGATTTCCTCCTGCAGCCCAAAGACGTACCAGTTGGTAGGTTAATAGATCACTGCAAATTGTCCTGTGATTAGGCTAGGACTAAATCTGGGGATTGCTGGGCATCATAGCTCAAAGGGCCAGAAGGGCCTATTCTGTGCTGTATCTCAATAATAAGTAAAAATATAACATTTCAACCTCCCACTGTTGCAATCTCAGGTCCATACCTGCTTTGAAAGGGCAACAATCATACCTATGCCCAGGAAGAGCAGGGTGAGCAGGCTCAATGAATATTAACCGGTAACATGCACATCTACCTCAATGAAATGTTTTGAAACGTTGGTGATGGCTAGAATCAGCTCTGCCTGAGCAAGGACCTGAACCCTCTGCAATACACGACCACTGCAACAGGTCTTTTGAGGAAACAATCCCCCTGGCTCTTTAGTCTGCTTTGGAACACCTAAACAAAAGCAAAACACACTGTATGTCAGGTTGCTGTTTATCGATTACAGCTCTGCATTCAATACCATCATCTCCTCAGTTTTAATCACCCACCTTCTAAAGCAGGCCTCTGCAATTGAATTCTCAGCTTCCTTATTAGAAGACCACAGTCAATATGGATCAATAATAATAACACTTCATCACTGACAATCAACACAGACGCACGTCGAGGATGTGCACCTAGCCCACTGCTCTATTCTCTCTACAGTTTTGTCTGTGTGGCTAAGACAGCCCATTGCCATCAATAAATTCACAGGTGACTCCACTATTCTTGGTCAAATTTCAGATGGAGATGAAGAAATGTACCAGAGCGAGATAGGTTGGCAGTCTTGAGTCATGTCACAACAATCTGCACTCAACATCAGCAAGACCAAGGAATTGATCGTGGACTTCAGGAAGGGGAAGTTGGGAGAGCATGCTCCAGTTCTCACTGAGGGGTGAGTGGTGGAAAGGGAAACAGCTTCAGGTTCCTGGGTGTCAATATCTCAAAAAATCTGTTCTGAGGCTAACACATTGATGCAATCACGAAGAAGGCATGCCGGTGACTCTACTTTATTAGGATCTTGAGATTTAGTATGTCACCAAAGACTCTTGCAAGTTAAATAGATGAATGGTGGAGAGCATTCTGACTGGTTGCTTCACAGACCCGTATGGAGATTCCAATATACAAGAGGGTACATAGGGTTATAGACAGCCAGCTCCATCATGGACACAGTCTTCCCTACATCATCAAGGAGTGGTGCCTTGAGAAACAGGCACGCATTAACATCCAAGACATGCTCTTTTCTTGTAACCATCATCAGGAAGAAGGTCCAGGAGCCTGAAGTCTACCACTCAATGATTCAGAAACTGCTTTATGAACATCAGATTTATGAACATTCTAGAACAATACATCATTATTCCTATTTTTGCACTATTTAGTTTGCAATTCATCAAAATTTTATATCTTTGCACTGTACTGCTGCCAAATAACAAATTTCATGTCATATAAGACAGTCATAATAAAGCTGATTTAATTCTGAATCTATATCCTTCCATGGAAAAGTCACATGGCAGTAATGAACATAGAACATAGAAATCTACAGGACATTACAGGCCTTTTGGCCCACAATGTTGTGCCGACCATGTAACCTACTTTAGAAATTGCCTAGAATTACCCTACGCTCTAGAGTAGATCCCTTGATTTTTCGAAGCTCCATGTACCAATTTAAAGGGCTGTTAAAAGACTATATTGCTTCTGCTTCCACCACCATCACTGGCAGTTCATTCCACACACTCACCAATCAGTGTGAAAAACTTATCCATGATATCCACACTCCACCTACTTCCAAGCAGCTTAAAACTGTGCCCCCTCGTGTTAGCTAGTTCAGCCCTGGGAAAAAGCCTCTGGCTATCCACACAATGAATGCCTTTCATCATCTTATACACCTCTATCAGGTCACTCTGTTGCTCCAAGGAGAAAAGGCCAAGTTCACTCAACCTATTCTCATAAGGCATGCTCTCCAATCCAGGCAAAATCCTTGTAAATCTACTCTGCACTCTTTCTATAGTATCCACATCCTTCCTGTAATGAGATGATCAGAACTGAACACAGTACGCCAAGTGGGGTCTGACCAAGGTCTTATATAGCTGTAACATTACCTCCCAGCTCTTGAACTCAATCCCATGATTGATGAATGCCAACACACCATACACCTTCTTAACAACTCTGTCAACTTGCGCAGCAGCTTTGAGTGTCCTATGAACACAGACCCCAACATCTCTCTACCCCTCCACACTGCCAAGAGTCTTACCATTAATACTATATTCTGTCATATATTTGACCTACCAAAATGAACCACTTCACACTTATCTGGGTTGAACTCCACCTGCCACTTCTCAGCCCAGTTCTGCATCCTATCGAGGTCCCGCTGTAACCTCTGACAATCCTTTAGACTATCCACAACACCCCCAACTTTTGTGTCATCGGCAAACTTACTAACCCACCCTTCTACTTCCTCATCCAGCTCATTTATAAAAATCACAAAATCACTAAGTCCTAAAGACTGTTGCCTTGATTGATTTAGCAGTTGAACATTGCAGAATCTGGCAAACCTGGTCCTGAGTTCTTCAGACATACTCATTCAGGTGGACTTCGAAGATACGTCCATTGCTTCAGAGTGCAAGTTGCCAAAACTGTTGGAAACCAGACCCATTTCCACTCCTGAGGACTACCATTGGCACCACTCTTTCCAAGTTAAATCTGCCTCAGGAAACAAGAAAATGCTGCTGACCATGCTTTTTGAACCTCACACCAAGGCTTGTTACTCAATGGAGGCTTGTGTGTAAAAAATCTTTTAGTCTAGAGCACAAATCCAACATTGCTTGCACCTATTTTAGTTGCATTTTTACTTTGTGATCCCTGATTTCTTCAATTTTGCAACCTGAACTTAACATAGCTGAAAGCCACAATGGTGTTCCAATGCTTATTCATCATTTTGCAAGTCATAGAGACTAAGAGAAATGCATCACATAAACAGGCCTTTCAGCCCACTTAGTCTTGTGGGCTATTAGACATCCATTTACAATGATCCCATACTAATCCCATGTTTACTCCTATCAACAATCTCCAGACACTACTTTTACACTGTGTTTCATTTTATGGTGAAATGGGTGGAGAGGAAACGAAGTGTTCCTTCCATCATACAGATGATGATCTAAACAAACTTATGGAGAATTTGATGAAGCCTCAGCTTGTCACTGTCTGAAATATTGCTGATTGTCAGGGATGCCAGCTCCCAGAGAGAATGCTAAAATCACTCAGGAACTACCAACGTAAAATTATCACGTCTGGCAAATAAAGGTAGTTTTTCCTTCAGAGCTGGAAAGATAGGGATGATATACTTGAGATTTTTGAAATGATTAAATGACTTAATAAGCTAGCTACAGAGAAAGAGAGAAAAAAATGCAGTCTCTGGAGACAGAATCCAAATCAACATAGCACAATGTTAACATTCAGGTTAAGCATTTTAGGATTGAAAGCCACTCAGAAGGGAGTGGAAATCTGGATCCTATTCACTTAAAATCTAATGGATGCCAGGTCGACTGATATTTTCAAGTAAGAAATAAATATATCTTTGTTACGACAGAGAATTAATTTAATTTATTAATTCATGTATTAAGTCCAAAATGCATAGAGTACATATTCAAAGAAGTACTGGGTTATTTTGCAAGACAGAGCACTTAACCTATTTCTCTGTTGAGTCTTAACGCTGTTCCTGTAGTCTACGTGACTCAGTCTGAGACCTTGTTTCTAAACAGACAGGAAATATGACTCTCTACTGCAACAAGATCACAGAATGAATACAATCAATAAAATAGAGACAGTATATCCAAACATGCAGATAAAATGCTGCAATCCCTTTTCTTATTAAAAATTAGGAAGATATCTTGTCCAAACTCATTTTATACTTCCAGCAGTCAAGTAGAAGTATCATATCAGCACTCAATGAACAACAAACATACATGGTACCCAGTAATCACTCTTCAGTATGATTGGAATTCACCACAGTAGTCTTCAGGTTGATTCAAGTTTTTGTCTGTTCATTTGTGAATTAGAACTCAGAAAAACCTGATTCCGTTTTCAATTTACCTGAGTTTAGAACTTCACTCCCTGAAGTCCACATTGGATCCAACTTGGACAGAGATAATAACATCTACCCTACTGTGTCATGTAGGTGCTATATGTATCACTGTGTATTCAGTTGAATGGTTTGCAGCATATGCAGTAGTTCAGTTCATATCTCCTAGCAAAGATTCTCTCAAGATTTCAATTTACAACATGTACAACAAAATAGCTCTGAATTAAATATACTGTCTCCACTATACCTCCGGTCATCACTCTGTCCATTAGCCTTTGGTCTTGTTAGTTTTTGCTCACCGCTCCTTGGAAATGCTGGGGTCAGCCAGATAATGTGTAGTAAGCTGCAGACCTCTGCATAAAGGTTCTCAATATCTGGGATGCATTGAAGGTTTCAGAAGGTTAAATCTATCAGTTCTCTCCATCAATGTGCATGCTTTGGGATCTCACAGTGATGGGATTTATGATACTTACAGCTGGCAAATCCCTGCAACTATTTTACAAGCTGTTGGGTCATATTAGGAACAATAATTAGCCTCTTCACCAACAGCAGCGGAGGACTTGTGATTCAATTCCTTGGTGCAACTGTGCCTTCTGGGTGTGTTTAGTGTGAGGCTAGGCATGGGACCAGGATATAAACATCCAGCTCAATGTCTCATGTAGACTTCAGCAAAGAAACAATGGGAGAATTTTGTTGACAATTCCAGGATTAGATTAAGCTTTTTGTTTCCAGAGATGACCACATATAACTTTCCTACACTGCTGTGTTTTCAAACTGCTGCTCTAAGTGAAATGAGAATGTATTTGACTCTAGCACTGTATCGTCACTTTTCCTCTTGCATCTCTCACGGTTAGATAACAGTCAGTCATTTTAATTTAAAAGGTTCAAAGTTCAGAGTAAAATTTATTAACAGAGTACATACAACCCTGAGATTCTTCTTCTGCAGGCACACTTCCCAAATCTATAGAGCAGTAACTATATACAGGACCAATGGACAACAAACTGTACAGATGCAGGTATAAATAAATAGCAAGCATAAAATAACAAGATAAAAGAGTCCTTAAATTAGTGTAGTTCTTGAACCAGATGGTTGAGGGGTAGTAACTGTTCTTGAACCTGGTGGTGCAAGTCCTGAGGTACCTGTACTTTCTACCTGATGGCAGCAGCAAAGAAAAGAGTGTGGCCTGAGTGAGGAGGATCTTTGATAATGGATGCTGGTTTCCTACGATAGTGTTGCATCTAGATATGCTCAATGGTTGTGAGGGTTTTACCTGTGATGTACTGAGCAGAATCCACTACCTTTTGCAACTTACTTTGATACAAAACAAGATGGCATAATTGTCCTGAAAGGACTTCCAAAGTGTGTTAGTCTTTATGCTGTTAAATCCTATTTATAAAATGGTCTTGTACTGAAGTGGAAAGATGTTCATGAAAGTGCAACAATATACTTTTCTTTATTAGGACTGCGTGTGTCCTTTGTTTCATGGAATCCTGGTTAACCCCTTCCATACTGGATGCAGCGATTCAGATACTATCCACCATCAGGACAGATCTATAGAGTCTCTCAAAAGCAGATGTGGAGGAGTATACTTCATGATCAGCTCTTCTTGGTGCACAAATATATCAGTGCTCTCCCAATCCTGCTCACCAGACCTGGAATATCTAGCAGTTAAGTGCCATCCTTTTTACCTACCATGGGAGTTCTCCGGGGTCATTTTGGTAGCAGTATGTATTCCATCTCAGGCCAATGTCAAGCAGGCTTTAGACAATCTGAGCAATGGGATCAACATGCACAAAACAGAACACCCTAAAGCCTTCACCAACATTTTGGGAGATTTTAACCAGGCCAGTCTGAAAAAATTCACTAAGCAATTACCGTCAACAGATCACTTGCAATACCAGAGGAAACAACACACTGGTCCATTGTTACACCACCATCAAGAATGCCGACCGTGCTATTCCACACCCTGACTTTGGGAAGTCTGATCACCTGGCTGTACTTCTACCCCTGAGTATAGGCAGACACTGAAGACTGCAGCACCAGTAGTGAGAACCAAGAGGTATGGACAAGGGAAGCACAGGAGCGCTTACAGGACTGCTTTGAATCGGTGGACTGGACTGTATTCAGGGATTCATCTTTCAACCTGGATGAGTATGCTGCAGTTGTTACTGACTTCATTAAAAACTGTGTGGATGAGTGTGTGCCTGCAAAGACTTACTGTACATTCCCAAACCAAAAACTGTGGATGAACCAGGAGGTAGGTCATCTGCTGAAGGCTAGATCTGTGGCATTCAAGTCTGGCGACCCAGGCCTGTCCCAGGAAATCAGGTATAATTTGTGGAGGGGTACTTCAAGGGCAAAGAGACAATTTTGAACCAGGTTAGAGGCGCAGCAACTCTGGCAGGGTCTGCAAGACATTACTTCCTACAAAGCGAAACCCAATAGTATGAATGGCAGCAACGCTTCACTACCAGAAGAACTCAATACCTTCTACGCCCGTTTTGAAAGGGAGAACACAATTACAGCTGTGAAGATCCCTGCTGCACCTGATAATCCTATGATCTCTGTCTCAGAAGCCAATGTTAGGCTGTCTTTAAAGACAGTGAACCCTCACAAGGCAGAAGGTCCTGATGGAGTACCTGGTAAGGCTCTGAAAACCAGTGTCAACCAATTAGTGGGAGTATTCAAGGACATTTTGAACTTCTCACTGCTATGGGCAGAAGTTGCCAGTTGCTTTGAAAAGGCAACAATTATATCAGTGCCTAAGAAGAATAATGTGAGTTGCCTTAATGACTATCACCCATTAGCCCTCACATCAACAGTGATGAAATGCTTTGAGAGGTTGGTCATGACTAGACTGAACTCCTGCCTCAGCAAGGACCTGGACCCATTGCAATTTGCCTATCACCACAATAGGTCAATGGCAGATGCAGTGCCAATGGTTCTCCACAGGCCTTTAGACCACCTGGACAACAGGAACACCTACGTCAGGCTGCTGATCATCGATTATAGCTCAGCATTTAATACCATCATTCCCACAATCCTAATTGAGAAGTTGCGCAACCTGGACCTCTGTACCTTCCTCTGCAATTGGATCCTCGACTTCCTAACTGGAAGACCATAATCTGTGCGGATTGGTAATAATATTTCCTCCTCAATGATGATCAACACTGACGCACCTCAGGGGTATGTGCTTAGCCCACTGCTTTACTCTCTATATACACAAGACTGTGTGGCTAAGCATAGCTCAAATACCATCTATAAATTTGCTGATAATACAACCATTGTTGGTAGAAGCTTAGATAGTGACGAGAGGGCGTACAGGAGTGAGATAGGCCAACTAGTGAAATGGTGCCGCAGCAACAACTTGGCACCCATAGTCTGTAAGATGAAAGAGCTGATTGTGGACTTCAGGAAGGGCAAGATGAAGGAACACATACCAATACTCATAGAGAGATCAGAAGTGGGGGGAGTGAGCAATTTCAAGTTCCTGGGTGTCAAGATCTCTGAGGACCTAATCTGGTTCCAACATATCGATGTAGTTATAAAGAAGGCAAGACAGTGGCTATACTTCATTAGGAGTTTGAAGAGATTTGGCATGTCAACAAATACACTCAAAAACTTCTACAGATGTACCGCAGAGAGCATTTTGACAGGCTGCATCACTGTCTGGTATGGGGGTCTACTGCACAGGACTGAAAGAAGCTGCAGAGGGTTGTAAATCTAGTCAGCTCCATCTTGGGTACTAGCCTACAGAGTACCTAGCACATCTTCAGGGAGTGGTGTCTCAGAAAGGCAGCATCCATTATTAAGGACCTCCAGCACCCAGGGCATGCCCTTTTCTCACTGTTAACATCAGGTAGGAAGTACAGAAGCCTGAAGGCACACACTCAGCGATTCAGGAACAGCTTCTTCCCCTCTGCCATCCAATTCCTAAATGGACATTGAACCCTTGGACACTATCTCACGTTTTTGAATATATAGTATTTCTGTTTTTGCACATTTTTAATCTATTTAAAATATGTATACTCTAATTGATTTACTTATTTATTGTTATTATCATTTTTATTTTTTTCCTCTTCTATATTATGTATTGCATTGTACTGCTGCTGCTAAATTAACAAATTTTACGTCACATGCCAGTGATAATAAATCTGATTCTGATTCTGATTTACTGTAGGGACTATATTGATACAATAGCAACTGTTGTCTACAATTTTAAACACAAACTAATTCACATTACTTAGATTTCCAGGGGTAAAGTAACTGAAGATTCTGAGATTGGATATCAAACCAGGCCATTTTTGTTGCTGTTGTAGCCACTTTGAGACAAGTAAAATTAGGAGTTTACTAGTTTAGATGTGGTGGGGGAATCATGTTTATCTGATTAACTGATAATTTGGCATGCTTGGAACTTTGGTAGTGATAGACTAGGAGGTTTTCTCAGCTATTGCAAATTATTCTTGTCAATCACCTAACAGGTTTATTATTTTTTATTTATGTTAAGTCAAATGGTTTTGAGATACGTTCTCCAATGAACTCAGAAAGTTACAAAGGTAGGTAGAAACCAAGGCCCAGTGAGCCTTGTGGGAGAACAGGAAAAATCACCTGGTGCTGAACCATCAAGATTACCAAACAGTCGGATAATGGAATAACAGAATTTTATAACAGGCAAGTTTCTGTGTGATTTGCAAGCTTCTGTATTGTGCAAGTGCTGGTTCATTAGAGTCCTGTGATAAGGTTTATAATTCTGCTGTCTCACATGCACAGAGAAACAGAATTATGAAGAATTTCAGAATCTCGGGCCATGCTGCTACATGATGAACCGTGTAATATGCATTAAAATGCTAACACTGAGCTAAACATAGCTCTCTAGATATTAAATTCACAGAGTACTAGGGATGAGAGAGAGAGAGGCTCAGCCTGCTGGAGATCAGTGAAATATGGTTTAATATACCAATGATTATTCATGCTCATTGTTGCAACGTCAATTCTATTCATTTGAACTCAGTGGGAATTCTTGTTGCATGGATCCTATTCTTTGATTGTAGGGTAATCAGTCTGACTAAAAGCTGTCAATTCCCAGTCATTATCCCACTCAATGTGCCAACCTACTGGCTCCCCAATGCTACAAATGTAAAATTCTCCTTCTTTTAATCAAATCTGATATGGTCACATCTACTCCTCTGCAGCTTAGCAACCCTTTGACTTCTTAAAGTGAACTTTTTTTTTAGTCTATCTGTGGTTTATTTCTTGTAAAAGATGGGTATACTTTATGATTAATATGATTTTTTTCTTTTGAATTTCCTTATATGATGCTATGTTCCTGTATTCTGCTGTGCATTGCATACTGTGCATACATTAGCTGTGCATATGACAATAAACTCAACTTTGACTCATTTTCCGATTCATTTTCCACTTTATATCACTGAAAACTTCCTCCAACTTCGGTGTTAATTCATGCTGTCTACAGCACTGCCCTGGAATTCCCAACTAAAACTCTTATTAAAACCCACTTCCAATGAAGCTTTTTGTCACTGGTCCCAAATCCACTGCTTTTACTCATCATTCATAACAGAGCTAGCACTTCAACATAAAAGGCACTGAATACGGATATGTTGTCCTTGTCAGAGACAGACTGAATAAGGCACATATAGATGCATCATGTAAATTAGTTATTAGACAATCAGTTGAAGATGTTTTATTTCCAATTAATTTAAGCATTAGGACGAATCAATGTTGTGCAAAATGTGTTGTTATGAAGTGAAATTCTTTATTTCTCCAAACATTTCAATATTAAAAAAATGATACTAAGTGTTAATGAACTTCATCAGACATGGATTGTGCAATGCTGTCCCTCTCTGTGTAGTTTTCATCTTTCACTGAATCAATAAAAGTGCACATATCTCAGAGGAATATCAGAAGACATTGAGTAATAGCTGCAAAGGCACTTTTCTACTCCACTTCTTTATGCAGAGCCAAATGCATCACAGGCTCATCACTTCCTTCCATTCAGACCACCTTCATGGTGCATTGCCTCAAGAAGGCTAGTAATATTGTCAAGGATGCTTGCTCAACACTTTGGGAGAAAATACAGAAGCTTGAAAGCCCAGCCATCAAGTACAGCTTCTTCCCCACTCCTATCAGGCTCCTAAATCAATCAGCTCTTTCAGATCCCCTTCCTAGTGGTATTGCCATGTTCTTGCACTCTTAACTCTAAATCTCTTGGTTGTGACATCAGCATCTCTCTTTGCACTACCTTAGACTGCACTACAATCTTTGACCATTCAGCTGTTTGACTTCCATCGCATTTATTATTACTAAGCATACTTCTATCCTGTGAGCTTCATGTGGGCAAGGAATTTCATTGAACCCAATGTATAGGACATTAAGCTGATCTAATATAATCTAATGTTCCATCTTTGAAGAGAATAATGTGGAAAGACATTTACAAAGTGTATGGCTACCTCCTGTGCCTAATAAAGTGGCCACTGAATGTATGTTTGTGGTCTTCTGCTGCTGTGGTCCATGTGGTTATCTGAGTTACTGTTGCCTTTCTGTCAGCTTGAACCAGTCTGGCCATTCTCCTCTGACCTCTCTCATTAACAAGCCATTTTCACCCACAGAACTGCCATTCACCGGATTTTTTTTTTGTTTTTCACACTATTCTCTGTAAACTCTAGAGACTGTTGGCATGAAAATCCCAGGAGATCAGCAGCTTCTCAGATATTCAAACTATTCCATCTGCCACTAACAATCATTCCATGGTTAATGTCACTTAGATCACATTTCTTCCCCATTTTAACGTTTGGTCTAAACAACAAGTGAACCTCTTGACCAGGTGAACCTGCTTTTATGCATTGAGTTGCTGCCATATCATTGGCTGATTAGTTATTTGCATTAGCAAGCAGGTGTACCTGTGTACCTAATAAAATGGCCACTTGGTGCATACTTCGTATCACTTTCAAGAAATGTATGTCCTTACACTTGCCCTGAATCAAATCAAAGTCAATGGTGGCCAATCATCCGGACATAGATAGATGAAGCCAAAGTCAACACAGTCCCCACATTTATGAACAGCAGAAATGCACATTACTACCTGGACTGCAAACTGTTAATGATCTGATCAGGAAATCCTTTATCAGTTTTGCTGGAGATACAAGAGACTGCAAATGATGGAATCTGGTGCAACAAACAATCAATCTCCAGAGAAACTCAAGTGACTAAACATAATCTGATGCAGGGGTTTGACCCAAAACATTAATAGTTCCTTCACCCTCCCCTCCCCACTGTTGCCACTCAGCCCACTGATTTCCTTCAGTTCCTCTGGCTATTTTGCAGATCACATTCATTTTACAACATGGCATAGCAGAATAATTATGATACCCTGAGCCCTATGCCAGATGGTCTACTGTAATAGCTTTCTCTCCAACATTGTCTTGTCTTCCAGCTCAGTTATGTGATTATGCAGATTGGCTCTAATATAAGCAACAAATCTGTAATAGCAAGCTTGTAGAGATAGTTGATTTCAAAGAGCCCTGATGAACACAA
Source organism: Hemitrygon akajei (assembly GCF_048418815.1). Classification (NCBI taxonomy): domain Eukaryota; kingdom Metazoa; phylum Chordata; class Chondrichthyes; order Myliobatiformes; family Dasyatidae; genus Hemitrygon; species Hemitrygon akajei. Next base: position 53,288,234 of record NC_133129.1, read on the forward strand.
GTACATTTTTTCCCTTTTATTTTTCTGATAATGATTTCAGTAGCTCAGCATTAACCTGAACAATAAAAAATTTATGTCAGTAATGCAAATGTGATTTTAGAAATGTAAAATACTTTGCTGTTTCCAATTCATCTGATCAGTGCATCAACCATCATCACAGCAAATGGTGAGCAATGAAGAAAGTAAATAGTTGACCATTATAATAAAAAAAAGGTGTAATTCAAAGAACTTTAAAAGAACTTCAGTGATCCATCTTATAGGCGATCACATTAGACTGAAATTGCAAGTTTAGACACATAAATCAAGGGTGGTGTCTTCAGGGTTATTTTATGGTTGCATTGATGAAACTACTAAAAAAATCTTTGGTGGAACTGAACTAATAATTTCTGGGTTCACTTTGTACAGGGTACAGTAAAAATATTCAGTCTATGAGTAGAAGTTCTCCACTTGTCATGTTCAGTCTTGGAAGTCGTCAAGATCATTTTTTTTCTTCTTCCCCTCTCATAGGGCACAGGATACTAAAGCTTGAAAGTACATACCATCAGGCTCAAGGACAGCTTCTATCCCACAGTTAAAAGTCTGTTGAGTAGTCCACTAGTACAATTAGATGAACTTGTAACTTCACACTCTACCTTATTGTTTACCAGCACTGCACTTTCACTGTAATACTTTATTCTTCATTCTATTATTATTTTTGCTTGTACTACCTCAATGTACTGATGCAATGAAATGATATGTTTGGCTGCTTGCAAGATAATATTTTGCACTATACCTTGGTAGATTTGACAATAACAAACCAATTTAACAATCTAATTCAAATGCTTTTCTTCAGAGAATGCCATTGTCCAATAGGTTCTGCACATAAGGTCCACTAAAGTTGTAATCAAGAGTAGCCATGCTAACCTGAACTTTTGCCACAGACTTTTTCCAGTCATGCTGACCATTTTCCCCATTGTGATGGGTAAGTGGTCACAGGTCTTTTACAGGAATGTGTTCAGCTTAATCTATGGGCACTCAGATAAAATCTGACCACATGCTCAGAGAGGTTTCCCATCAACCTGATAGACTGGAGAATCATCTTCCTGCTGCTCTTTCTGGATGACCCTCAGCAAGGACTCAGCCCAAAGAATAGCAAGCCCACAGGACTGCAACTGACTATGAGGCTCCTGGTTGGGTGAGTATGTTTCAGTTATCACCCTGCTAGGGTAGGGGATAACCCCAAACTGGATTGTGACCTTAAGTTGTGGTTAAAAAAAGACATTAGAGCTTCAGGAGTTTGGTGGTGGAGAACGGGAGATTGAGGTGTCTCGGTAACTTGCAGATAGGGTCTGGGTGGTTTTGGGTTGCAATTGAATTGGAAAATCAATTGACTAACTAATTCTAAGTGTCTAGGTAACTGATGGACAGGGGCCGTGTGGTTGTGGGTTGCAATTGATTTGGGGAGTCAATTGACTAACCAAACGGGAAGCTGGAGGAAACCGGGGAAGTAGTGTGGAAATCAGAAGGATCACTTATACAGACAGTAGTTTATACAAAAAATGGTAAAACAGGGTTACTAACCAGATGGAACAATCCCTGAACAAAATGCTTGGTGGAAAGGACAAGAAAAGGGCAAATATGAAAAGGCTGCAGAAGTAGTAACAGCAATCACCACAGAATACTGATCATCAAACAAGCTTAGACTCCCCACACCACCACCAATTTTGGGACAAAAGGTAGGCAGTTTAAGTCCACACGCCTCTCCCCCCCCCCCCCCCCCACCCCAGAACATGACGCAGATTGCACTGATCAAGCTGATGTAGCTAATGAGCATGGGACTCATAATAAAGATTCACAACCTCCACCCTATAATGAGGCTGCATGGGTGCCTCAGAACTAGCACCCTTCTGGGTCATCCAGAAGACCGTATAGCGCTACAGAGTCCAGGGTGGAAGAACCTTTTGCAGCAGTAGAGAAACAGATGTTGCTAAATGAATTATTCTATTAAATATAATGATGACAACACGCTTTATTTGGCTAAAGGTTTGAAAATTAAGGGAGGCTTACCATCTGGCTCACAATGGTATATATATCCTTAAAGCCTAAAATACCCAAGCAGATCCCCAGAAGACAAACTGGTGGACTTTACTGAGGCACTTAAGGACAGGTGAATTGGACCAAGAGTACTTCAATTAAGCAAGAGCCAAAAGAGAAAATCAAGGATTATGCTGAGCAAAAATATCAGGCATTTGAGCAACATAGTGACCTAAATGGCCTAAGTGGGATGATGATGTCATCCTACAACCTCTGAAAGATGGCATAGGCCCACATCTGACTCGGATAATAAAAATGGGGTTACCCATTGGCCATACGATTAATTAAATACTTAACTGGGCAATGGGAGCGGAAACATACAGGGGAATAACAGGAAAATATGCAGCCAAGGAGGCAGGTGTAAGTCAGGACGGGCAAGGTAATGTTAAATGTTTTAAGTGTGGAAGAAGAGGGCATATGGCCCAGGGTTGTAAAGACAATGAAAAAGTCCAGGTTAAGTGCATTTACTATGAGAAGACAGGGCAGAGTCAGGACAAGGGTTGGTCAAAAGGCAAAGGGGAAGCAGAACAAGGACTGCAGACACAGTGAGCTAAAGATCACCATTTTGCTTTAAGTGGTAAGATAGCAGGACCTGCTTTCCAGATCTCAACAGAAGAGTTAAAATGACTCCTGTTGAAATGACTAGTGTTGGCCCTCGATAACAAGAGTGGTGACCCTAGAATGTTTCTCAATGCACAGTTAGGGAGCCAGCAGTGCATTGTGTTCTAAGACACTGGGACCTCATTATTGATAACACATCTCGACTTACCCATTACAAGTAAAACTTCAGTGGTTGTGGAGGTGGGAAGTGGATCCATGGTCACTCAATGAAGTGAAGCCACCCTGATACAGTTCCAAGACACAAGTACTACTGTATGTATCTGGTTTTGTGGCAATCATGAAGGCACCATCTTAGGGATAGATCTATTGGAACACCTGTGGGCTGTAATCAAGGCAGATGCAATGCAAATTATTAGGGGAATGAAGACGATCCTTTGGTGGCAGAAGGAAAATGGCGATGGTTTATACGAGGGGTGATTGAGAAGTTCGTGGCCTAAGGTAGGAGTCAATCTTAGAAAACCTTGCACATTTATTTTTCAACATAGTCCCCTCCTACATTTACACACTTAGTCCAGCGGTTGTGGAGCATACGGATTTTGGACCCAAGAAAGTGTCCACAGCAGGGGTGATTGATAAGTTTGTGGCCTAAGGTAGAAGGAGATGAGTTATACAGCTCTCATTACATGCACATACAGTTCAACTCTTTGAGTGATTATGCAGAAAGTTTGAAGTTAATAACTCATCAGTTAAAAACTCAATGGGGTGATTGATAAGTTTGTGGCCTAAGGTAGAAGGAGATGTTAACTTCAAACTTTCTGCATAATCACTCAAAGAGTTGAACTGCACGTGCCTGTAACGAGAGCTGTATAACTCATCTCCTTCTACCTTAGGCCACAAACTTATCAATCACCCCTCATATATATCAAGTCACATTCTTAAAAGTCAAATGGGCAGTGGCAGGACAGTGGGATATTATTGCAAAAACATATCTCCAGGTGTGGGCTACTCACATACAAGACTGTGGCCTTGTTGAGGTAATGCCCATTTGGATAGAAGACACATCAAGGAGTCCTGCCATTTTCCATTGACGTTTGGCAAAAATAATCACCCATGTTCCTTCACATCTCAGGAGAGAAAGAGCACTTCCAGGTGGTTTTGAGGACTTGAAAGGTTAATGAAAATGTGGCACTGAAGGTAAAACTCTCCAACGTACAGGTTGGACAGTGTGAAGTAGTGTTTTTGGGACACAAAATTAGACAATCAGTTGGAACTAATTGACAGCAGTCACTGCATTCAGAACAATACATGACTTGAATGTTAATTAAACATGAACCTATCTCTATCTTAATGCAATGCCAATATAGTCAAATCAACACATTTGTAGCAATCTCCTTAGGACATTTATTTGATTTGTCTTAGTGCACAAGTTATACTGGGTTAACTGTTGATCATATCAGTCAAACAAGAATGGATCTAAATTTTGATAATGAGCTATGTCTCATGAATAAATGGAAATTACTTGCAAATAATGATCAAAATTAACTGGAACCTGCTATCTTCTGACAGCAATTGGTTGATTATCTAAATGAATGCTGCAGCTTTGTGGTGACTATAGATAAACATGTCACATGAGGTGAAATCCCATGGTTACTGATGCTGGTTGCACAAGTTCAAGAATCCGACTGCATAGTATTACCTGTGAAATCACAAATCTATTCAAAATCAATATCTTTTTATAATTTTGCCAATCACGTTTCAGAGTAATGTACGGTCAGAGCTGTTTGATCAGATCTATGAGCTCTGAGATGGAATGATGAAGTGTATCCTAAACATAAGGACACTAAACAGCAGGAAGAGCAACTAGCCTCTCCTGTCACTCTAAACTTCTATAAATATTTGATTGTCCTCACCAACCTTTTTAATTTGGTCATCCCGGTGTCACACTTGTACATCAAAACAAGTCGTCCCTTGTTCCATAATATTCAGCATTTGCACTCTGTCCATAGACAACATTCAAAGGATGTTTTCTGGTTTCTGACAGAGTACTGCTTTCCTTTGTGTAGAAGGATTGGGCTAGGTGCCCTTCTTTGCTTTATTTATGGCACATTCTGGGCTGAAGGGCATGGAATTCTGAGAACAGTCACAAGAGCATCATCTACTAAGCCAAAGAAAGCTGGAGAAAGGTGGGTCACTGTCAGTTTTTTCACTGCTGTGGATGCTGATTTGACTCCGTCTTGTACCATGAATCACAAGCACACATTATTGGCATGCTTGTATAACCAGCAGAAAAAGAGCCTCTATAACAGATTGGAGCTAACATTGATGATGTCAATCATTGTGCAATGTTGATATGACATCATCCACAATCCATCTTCCCTCTGTGATCTGCTAATGTTATTTTTCTCACACCTGTGCCATTTAAAAGGATTTCTGATGACATGTAGATCCACTGAGGACTAGAGTTGGTTGAAAAGAACCTACTGAGGTCCACTGAGGAGAAGAGTGACTGAAGATTAGCCAGCCCGCCAGGACAAGCAGGTACAAGAGAAATTATTTCAGGAATGAGGACTCATCTTTGGTGGCAGGAGGAGAAGAGAGATGATATATATATATATATATATATATATATATATATATATATATACTGTAAATATCATAATTCATGACCTTAAAGGCCAAATAGTCATCGGCGGGACTGTGTGGCATTATTGTGAAACATATCCCTGGGTGCAAGCCACGCACAAACTAGACTGTGGCCTGGATGAGGTGACACCCGTTCAAATAGATGGCCCAACACATCACCCCATAGACAGTACCCCACGAAACTTGAAGCAGAGGCTGCAATGGTAAAAACAGTCACAGAATTATAGCAACAAGGAGTGAAACAGCCAACCATTTCCCATACAAAGCTCCCCATTCTGGCCAATACCAAAGTATAAAGTTTGAAGTTCTAAGTATGTTTATTATCAAGGTATGTATAAACAACCTTGAGATTCATCTCCTTACAGGCAGCCACAAAACAAAGCCCCAAAAGAACCTATTAAAAAAAAAGGACTATCAAACATCCAGTGCGCAGAGAGAGAAAAAAAACAAATCATGCAGACAATAAAAGCACGCAAATAACGTTCAGAACTGAAAAAGACCATCCACAGAAACAACACAAAGCCTCAGCAGAACCGAGGAAACATTGCAGATCAGCAAGATAAACTGGCCCATACCCTGACATTTTCAATCAAGCCCAGCACTTACATCATCGTCCAAACATCGTATTCTGTTGCTTCGCTATGCTGTGAAGCCTGGACCTTGCCACCTTGATTCAGCTTGCAACTGACATTCCAACTTGGGCCAGTGCTTAAATTGATCAAACTTTGGGTCCTTCAGACATCCTCTCTCATGAAAGTAGAAAATGTCCGAAAATACCATGACAGAACTTGGATATCTCTCAGCAATCTGCCGGCCTACACAACTGAGTCACACAAAACCAAGAAGGGTTTAAACTTGATGCAATCTCACCAAAGGGGAAATCATTGGGCATGTCCAGAGATTATATGAAGTAGCCTGATAGAATGTGGTTTTGCTACGTATGATAACTGTTCCCTGTCAATGTTGCCAATTCTTAATGAAACCTTTCTCCTTTAAACGGGTACAATCGTGTTTTTTTGTTTTGTGGCTGACTGCAAGAAGACAAATCTCAAGGTTGTATATACATACTTTGATAATAAATGTACTTTGAACTTTCTGAAGAATACTTTGGTGAACAACATCTGCCATGTCACAACATATTACAAGCAGCGCTTGCAATGCAATCTGACTGGTTATAATGTGGTAATCAGTGACACCTTTACCAAATGAATGATTACAGGGCAGAACTGGCCTCTGCCAGCTGCAGAAGGAATGCTGGAGCTGTAACTTGCCGTTCACGGTAGTGACACAGACAAAAGAATGTACAAATATGTAGCTACAGAACTACCATCCATTCTATACTTCACTGCTAGTTGGGAAAAGGATAAGGAAGTCATTAAGAAGTGGGATGCATTGTCAGAAAAGATAATGGATCATTGAATGGAGCAGAGGTGGCTCTCGAGGGACAGTTTTTGGAATTGGGGTGGAAATGTACAAATCCACCCTCGGATATGAATTACAGCTGTTGACCAGCTGATTGTTTTAATGACCGTTATTATTTTAGTGGGCGAACTACAACAGCAAATACAGCATTGCCATTAGGAGGATTGTCACTTAGTAGGCCAGACAAGGGTACTGTTAGGGACCTAATCTTTAGAGCCCATTGGCCAACAGTTTAGAGAGGGGAGGCTGTTGTAGGGGAAAGAATAGTGAGGGCTATTAACTAGTAAATAGGGTTGTAGATTGTGCTAATGTGGTTACAGGGAACTACAAACAAAGCCTAGAGGTAGGGTTGTGTAATGCAATAATGATGACATCCAAAGTTCAGGAGTTCCATTAATTATGTTATAGGGTGCTCTCATTGTTGTAATAGAAAATTGGATTTACTGCTGGACCTGTGGACAATCATTTTACTCTGCAATCAGGACCTAGTCCATTACTAAATTAAGTCTAACCACTATCCTGTTATCAAAGTGTAGATTTACTGTTAATCTCATCAACTGAGAAAGTAACAGCTCTACCAAATTCATGCTCAAATAGATCAGCTTTGACGGATCTCTTGATGGTCTCTGACTCCTCATCTTTTTTTCTCCAGTCCTGATGAAGGGTCTTGGCCTGAAACATCAACTGTACTCTTTTCCATAGATGCTGCCTGGCCTGCTAAGTTCCTCCAGCATTTTGTATGTGTTGCTCTTGATGCGTACCAGTCTTTAATAAATTGCTTATTATTTCAAAAATCAACTCCATGAGATCTTTCATTCTGCTGCTAAAACATGAATATTCAGAGAATGAACGGATACAAGCCCTTTTTCAGACAGATAGGATTAGCTCAGCACAACATCATGGGCCAAAGGGTCTGTCCTTTTGCTGTACTGTTCTACACCTCCATTACTGTAATAATAACTAATAACAAATTATTGCAGCAGCAATAACCAAGGTTCTGTACATACAAGGATGGGTTCACAGGCTAATCACCAGAAGTTTTGGGAGACCAGTCAACCACTTTAAGACATTCTCTTGACCTCAAAAATATTCAAAATAATTCTAAGACCATTAAAAAACTAATCAAGTTCAAAAATTAAAATGATAATAGCTAATAACATATTTAATAATAACAATAATATAGTTCAATAAACTTAAAGGAATACTTAAAAATCAAAAGATATAAACACCTTCAGATGATGTCTTTTATCAGAAACAAGTACAGGAAATCTCTGTGTGCTATTCACAAGTGTAGGTGCTGGGGACGGATACAACTTCATACACCTGCTACACATTGGAGATTTTCCAAGGAGAAATTTTGTAATCCATGGCTGATGTATCTTTAAAGGTCCAGCCAGCTTTATGTCGTCTTTCCCTCAGTCTGATTCCTTGATTTTAATATAGTGTTCAGAGGGTCATTTGGGTTAATTGACATTTAAAATGCAAATTAACACTGCACATTTTATCAGGTTTGGAGGTGAGGCGATGAGATCGGCCTTGCACCTCTTGGTGCCTACCCCAGATGGTATCATCAGTCAAGTTTACTCCAGTTTAGATTTAAGTGAACAGATGGAACTTGAATTATACTGAAGTTTACAATGTAAAAACTCCTTATAACAGCTCCTTATTCAATTTTACTGGAATGATTGTTGTAACTTTCATAGCTTAGGCTTGGAACCAGAACAAAACAAAAAGATTAGAAACTTATTATAGGATCATTATTCATTTGTACTTTGAATGGCAATTAACCCAATGAACCTTATTCCATTAGAGGAGAAAGACATGAACTGGGCATCTGGTTCTATTCGCAAGACACAAGAGTATTTCCAAAAGTGATGCTTCTGGAATTTGTCAAAACTTTCCTTGTAAATTATCTTTTATTTTGCCAGATTGAACAATTTTGTGTAGTAGTGCTTATTTTATTTTATGTTGAGTTGATGAAGGAATTGTGTCAGTTGCTGGACTGATTCTATTGTCCTCAACAATCCTATTATATCTGAGAATTATGAAAAGACCATCAGAAAAAGACAGTGAAGTTCTTTCAACATTATGGCCAAGGTGAACCCTCTTGGCCCAAAATGCCAACTATTTATTCACAACCATAGATGTTGCCTGACTTGTTGAGTTCCTGGACCATTCTAAGTGTGTTGCTGAAAATTTCTAGTGTTTGCAGAGTCTTGTATATTTATAAAATATATCATTCAATGGGTACTTTGCTATTTCCTGAGAACTTGGAGGATGCATTTTGCTATTTATCCAGCAAAACCTTTTTAATTTGGTCATCATGGCTTGCATTTTGACACAAGTTATCCCTTGTTCCATAATATTCAACATTTGCACTCTGTCCATAGACTGGATTCAAAGAATACTTACTGAGTTTTGACACGGTACTGCTTTCCTTTGTGTAGAAGAATCAGGTTAGGTGTCCTTCTTTGCTATTTTTATGGCACATTCGGAGCTGAAGTGCATGGGAGTCAGATAACAGTCACAAGAGCATTACCAAATAAGCTGAAGAAAGCAGGAGAAAGTTGGGTCACAAACTGTTAGCTTTTTGACTGCTATGGATCATCTTGTAACATGAATCACAAGAACATATTATTAGCATGCTTGAACAAATAGGTGAAAAAGAGACTGTGTGACATATTGGAGCTAATGGTGATGAAGTCTATAATCTGCAGTACTGAGCTGACATCACCCAAAATACATCTTCCCACAGTGATCAGCTAATGTTACTTCTGTCACACCAATTAAAAGGATCCGTGATGACTTGCAGGTCCATTGAGGAGTTGAGTTGTGATGCACCATCAATAACTCACGCTGAGACGTAGGAAGTGAGGTATCGGCTTTTATTGACTGGAAGAATGAACAACACTACATCCTGGGGAATGAGGCAGGGCAACAGGCCACAGTCGCCTTTATACAGGGGTCTGTGGGAGGAGCCACAGGAGCAGTCAGCAGGGGTCTGTGGGAGGAGCCAAAGGAGCAGTCCAGACAGGTATATCTAGTTCACCACAAGTTGTTTGCAAAGAATATGCTGAGATCCACTGAGAAGAAGAGTGATTGAAGATCAACGGGACCACCAGGACAGGCAGAAGTAGAAGTAAGGGCTAATTAAGGTAGTCTTCCATCTTCTACATCAGCCACAGTTTGCAAAGTTGAGACAGAAGAGACTGTAGATTCTGGAATCTCAGACAATAAAAAATTTCCTTCAGGAGCTCAGTGGGACTGTCAGCATTATTGGAGGGAATATATCCCAGGTGGAGCAAAATGGAGCATGGAGCAAAAGAAAAGATCGTTATGCCTTTGGCCATGATATTTGATTCCTCATTGACCACAGGACTAATACCAGAACATTAGGAAGATGGCAAATGTTACTCCTTTGTTCAGGAAAGGTACTATGTGTACCCCGAGAATTATAAACCAATAATTCTTATATCAGTGGTGGGCAACTAATGGAAAGGATTCTTAAGGATACAATTTACAAGTATTTGAAGAAGCATAGGATAGTCAGCATGGTCTTCTGAGGGCAGGCCATACCACATGAGCCTGACTGAATTCTTTGAGGAAGTAGCAAAACATATCTGTAATGGCGGAGTAGTAGACGTGGTATAGATGCATTTTATTAAGAAATTTGATGAGGTTCCCTCTGGTAGGCTTATTCAGAATGTCAAGAAGCGTGAACCTAGGGAAACCTGACTGCATAGATCCAGAATTGCTCCATCATTTGCCTCCTCTGTCTTCTAACTGCACCCCTCACAATTATATGCCTGTCTTCACCTCTCCTTCATCAGTCCACCTATCACAAACTGTCGCTCCCTATCACTCCCCTGCTCCTCTTTATACTGGCATTCTCCCCATTTCACTCTTATTCCTAATTCTGTGTTTCAACTCAAAATATCAACAATCACACAGATGACACTTAAGCCACAGAGTTAATCCAGTGATCGTATATTGCTCATTTTTTTCTGAAACTTGTTATGAAGGTTCCAGTAGATCACATAGCAATGTGAGAAGAAAGATGCTCATTGGATATTTTATTGGACCCGAGGAAAACTCTTCATCCTGTGCACAAGCTAACAGACTCGTAACGGCACTTCTAATGATTCCAGCCCTTATCATGTATTTTGACACTGTTAAAATGCAGACAATCAGCCTCTTTATAGGAGTAAATGTCTAGCGGTCTTCTACAAGTGAATTGGTTGTATCATCCTTATGGCTCCATACGACTGGAGCATATTTGAGTTTAGAACAGGCTCTGTCCCTGAAATGGATCTTTGTCTGATTAAGCATTGTACACAATTCCAATCCATCCATATCGTGTCATGAATATCCAAATCTCAGTTTGTAATAGATTAACCACTGAAGATTAAAGATCCATAAAATTGAGATGTTTAAGATAATTTTATTCATCTATTTATTTTTGGAGATACAGTGCAGAACAGGCCTTTTGGGCCCTTCGAGCCCCACTGCCCAGCATCCCTAATTTAACCCTATAGCCTGTCACGGGACAATTTACGAAGACCAATTAACCTACTAACTGCTACATCTTTGGACTGTGAGAGGAAAGAGAAGCACCTGGAGAAAAACTCACGTTCCATGGGGACAACAGACAGACCCCTTACAAATGAAGTCAGAACTGAACTCCAGACTCCAACGCCCCAAGCTATAATACTGGTGCACTACCCACTACACTACGTTGGTGCCTGGCATTTGGTGTTCAGAAAAAGGAATAATCTTAAAATTTGGCTATAGGAAGTTATCTCCAAATTTTGCCTATATACAATTTGCCTATCACTACAACAGGTCAATGGCAGATGCAATCTCAATGGCTCTCCACATGGCTTTAGACCACCTGGACAACACAAACATCTATGGCAGGATGCTGTTCATCGAATATAACTCAGCATTTAATACCATCATTCCCACAATCCTGATTAAGAAGTTGCAGAACCTGGGCCTCTGTACCTCCCTCTGCAACTGGATCCTCGACTTTCTAAATGGAAGACCACAATCTATGCAGATTGGTGATAACACATCCTCCTCACTGATGGTCAACACTGGTGCACCTCTGGGGTGTATACTTAACCCACTGCTCAGCTCTCTATATACCCATGACTGTGTGGCTAGGCATAGCTCAAATACCATCTATAAATTCACTGATGATGCAACCATTGTTGGTAGAATCTCAGATGGCGATGAGAGGGCGTACAAGAGTGAGATATGCTAACTAGTGAAGTGGTGTCACAGCAACAACCTTGCATTCAACATCAGTAAGACAAAAGAGCTGATTGTGGACTTCAGGAAGGGTAAGACGAAGGAACACATACCAATATTCATAGAGGGATCAGAAGTGGAGAGAGTGAGCAGTTTCAAATTCCTGGGTGCCAAGAACTCTGAGGACCTAACCTGGTCCCAACATATCAATGTAGTTATAAAAAAGGCAAGACAGTGACTATACTTCATTAGGAGTTTGAAGAGGTTTGGTGTGTCAACAAATACACTCAAAAACTTCTATAGATGTACTGTGGAGAGCATTCTGACAGGCTGCATCACTGCTTGGTATGGGAGGTGGGTGTGGCTACTGCACAGGACCAAAAGAAGCTGCTGAGGGTTGTAAATTTAGTCGGCTCCATTTTGGGTACTAGCCTACAAAGTACACAGACATCTTCAAGGAGCAGTGTCTCAGAAAGGCAGCATCCATTATTAAGGACCTCCAGCACCCAGGGCATGCCATTTTCTCACTGTTATCATCAGGTAGGAGGTATAGAAGCCTAAAGGCACACACTCAGCGATTCAGGAACAGCTTCTTCCCCTCTGCCATCCAATTCCCAAATAGATACTGAACCCATGAACACTACCTCACTTTTTAAATATATATTATTTCTGGGGGGTTTTTGCATGATTTTTAATCTATTCAGTATACATATACTATAATTGAATGACTTATTTAGTTATTATAATTACTTTATTTTTTCTTCTTCTATATTATGTATTGTATTGAACTGCTGCTGCTAAGTTTACAAATTTCACTACACATGCCGGTGATAATAAACCTGATTTTGATTCTGATTCTGAGAATGCTGTTGCTTCTTCAAATGTTAGTCAAAACTAGGGACTGCCTTCCCCCCAAAAACATAGGTATTGGGGCACAATCACGTTGCAACTTGCAAGATGAAACAGAAAAGTATTCAGAGCCAAACTGGATAAATGGATTTAAGACTAGAATTAGAAGTGAAGTTTGTTTGTTGTTATCATAGTACTGAGATACAGTGAAAAATCTGTGCGCCATCCATACTGATCATTTTCAGGTCATGATTTTGCAGAATGTGGGATATGTTTTGTTGGAATGAATGACTTATTCCTTTCTCATACTGCGATTAGCTTTCCTTGCCCTTTGAATCATTAATCACCTCACCCATCTATCTGTTCCACCATCCATTTTAACAATGAACAAGTTTTTAGTCAAATTTCTCAACCTTGAAAAATTCTACAAAAGTAGTGGATATGCCCTAGTTCATCACAGGTAAAGCTCTCTGCACTATTGACCACATCAAAGCAAATCATTGCTGTAGGAATGCAAAATCCATCATCAAAAGTCCCCGCCACCCAGGACATGCTCTCTTTTCACTGCTGCCATCAGCAAGAAAGTACAGGAGCCTCGGAATTCACACCACCAGGTTCAGGAACTGCTATTACCCCTCAACCAAAGGGGATAACTTCAATCAACTTCACTTGCCCCATCGAGATGTTCTCACAACCTATGGACTCACTTTCAGGGACTATTTATCTCATGTTCCTGATATTTATTGCTTATTTATTTTTATTATTATTGCTTTCTTTTCATACTTGCACAGTTTGGTGTCTTTTGCACACTGGTTGAACGCCCAAGTTGATATGGTCTTTCACTGATTCTGTTATGGTTATTATTCCAAATGGATTTATTGAGTTTGCTCACAAGAAAATGAATCTCAGGATTGTATATGTACTTTGATAATAAGTTTACTTTGAACTTTTTGAATTTAATAATAATCACATGAAATGCTGGAGGAACTCAGCAGGTCAGGCAGCATCTATAAAAAAGAATAAACAGTTGATGTTTTGGGCTGAGACCCTCCATCAGAACTGAAAACGAAGGGGAAAAGATGCCAGAATAAAAGGTGAGGTAGGGGATGTAGGGCAAGCTAGGTGATGGGTGAAGTCAGGTGGGTGGGAAAGGCAAAGGAATCTCCTCTCATATCTCATTCCTTTTTCTCCAGCCCTTTACTTTTCCACCCACCTAGGTCCACCTATTACCCTCAAGCTTGTCCTCCTTCCCCTCTCTCACCTCTTTATTCTGCCATCTTTCCCTCTTCTTTCGAGTTCTGATGAAGGGCCTTGGCCTGAACCGTCAAAAGTTTATTCTTTTTCATAACTGCTGCCTGACCTAGGGAGTACCTCCTGCATTTTGTGTGTGTTCCTCTGGATCTCTTGTGTTTCTAAATCATGGAAAGCAATTAGCTAATTACTGAAAAGAACAAATCAGTTTATTCACACGTTAACTTCATTTAATCCTTTGGTTACTACACCTGCAATTTGATAAGTCTGAGATTAGGATTTATTGATAGAATGTTGAATGTGGTGACTGATGTTTCAAACTGACAACTAGTGATGTTTAAAATCAATTACTTATTTTGGAATTTTTGACTCAATATAAAATCAATTGAAATCATTAATTGGAGTGTCTGAAAATTATATTCAAATATATTCTCTCAACACTGAAAAAAGAACTTGGCTAGGAAAACAATTTCTTGACTTACAAACTGAATCCCTGTTATCATGATATCTAATTGACAGTCAATATTTATTGAATATTGTTCATACAACATAGGGAAGTGTGAGATCGTGCACTATGGTAGGAAGAATAAAAGTGGGATAATTTCTAAATGTGAAGAAAATTCAGAAACTGGGAATAATAAAAGACTTGGGAGTCCCAGTTCAGAATTCTCTTAAAGGTAACTTGCAGGTTGAATTGGTAATAAGAAAAGCAAAGACAGTACTAGCATTCATTTGGAGATGTCTTGAATATAAAAGTGACTGCTGAGGCTCTAAAATGTATTGGGCAGACTATGTTTGGAATATTGGAAGCTATTTTGGGCCCATATCTGGTCCAAATGCACTGGTCCTAAAGAGGATACAGAGCAGGTTCACAAGAATGGTGCCATGAATGAAAAGCTTCATGTATGAGGAGAATTTAATGGCTCTGAGCCAGTACTCGATCAAGTCCAAAAGGGTAACAGAGGTTGTTTGCATTAGTGGAACGGTCTAGGATACAATGCCACAGCAAAATAAAGGAACTTACCTTTTGAACTGAGATGAAAAGGAATTTATTCAGTCAGAGGGTGGTGAATCTGTGGAATTCCATTGCTACAGTGGGTTATAGAGGTCAAGTTATTGGGTGTATTTAAGGCAGTGATTGATAGGTTCTTGGTCAGTAAGGATTATGGGTAGAAGGTGGAAGACTGAGGTTGAGAAAAAAATATAGCCCTGATTGAATGGCATACTCAATATAACAAATGGCCTAATTCTTCTCTTATATTTTATGGTCTTATTAGCATTCAGTTTAACCCAAGTTAACCTCTAAAGTTGTGGTTATAAGATCTGTCCACAAGGTGGAACCATTAAGCCAGTCTTCCTATTCTACAGGAATGGAATATTTATGTCAGCCTCTGTCAATGTACAACTGCACTCTGTTGTCGATGACACTCTTTGTGTCCTCAGTGATTCTCACTCTGTATCACAGATAAATTCTTCTGCTCCAACCACTGCTTTCCAAATTGACTCTACTTTTGTTATTTAACAATAAATTTAAAAAAAACAGAATAAAAGGACAAAGTAAACCTCAGGACAATATTTATATATTTAAAATGGCAATCAAAATCTGCATTTATTAATCAAAATTAAATGTTGAACTCCTCAGACGAGGGGAAGAGGAAGAGGAAAAGAAAGACATTACATCATTATGCTCAACAACCACAAGCTCCAACTCGTACTCACCAGAAAAAGCAAGTCAGGATTACTGATGCCTGGAGACAGGATTGGCATTGTGAGGCTACAGTTAAACCACGGGG
Source organism: Hemitrygon akajei (assembly GCF_048418815.1). Lineage (NCBI taxonomy): Eukaryota > Metazoa > Chordata > Chondrichthyes > Myliobatiformes > Dasyatidae > Hemitrygon > Hemitrygon akajei. The sequence goes on from NC_133129.1 coordinate 53,304,079, forward strand.
AAGGCAATGTGCCAGGAATACCCTGGTGCATTAAGGTAGGGGCTATAATAAGTTGTCTAGCCTAGCTGGAGTTCAAGAAGCAGGTGCAGGTCCATTTATAACCTCTCACAGGACTTTCTGCATGTCAAGCCAGAAGTGCATCCATTCTGCTGTGGTGTGCTGGGGCAACAGAGTGCCAGATGGCATTGACACTCCCAATGGGTTACAGCAGATGGAGAAGGGTTCTGCTTCTATCAAAGCACAGGTGCACACCATCGATAGACTGCTCCAATTAGAGCTTGCTGGTATCAGAGAACAGATGGTTGCTTTTCAGGAGCACAGAGCTGACAACCAGAAGCACACTAGTGCACCAGTGCCTTGTAGGCCGAGGCGTGGAAAGCCAATCAGTATCTTGCCGCTATCCTGCAGGAAGGTGTTGGGTTTGAGTTCTAGAACAACAGGTTTGGATGTAGGAGATCAGACCGTGGCAACCTTGCCTTCATCAGTTGTGGCACTGAGTACAAGAACTGGAATGTCAAAGGTTCAAAAGCCATGTTGGTAACTACTTTGGGATTATTGGGGGCAAAAAAACTGGTTCAACCACATAAAGAGCATTACGTGCAGCTCTGGCCACCATACTCAAGGAAAGATGCGGTTAATATGGAAAGGATATGGAAGAGGTTCACTATGATGTTGCTGGGACTGGAGGGCTTGGGTTATTAGGATAGACTGGATAGCTTGGGACTGTTTTTCACTGGGGAATAGGAGTCTGAGGGGCAATGTTGTAAAGGTTTATAATATCATAAGGGGCATAGATAGTCACCGTGTTTTTTCCCTAGTGTAGGAGAGTCTAAAATTAGAGTGCATAGGTTTAAGGAAAGTTAAAAGTTTGAACATGGATATGAGGGACGAGCTCCAGAGAATGAGCTGCTCAAGTAGGCAATAGAGAGAGGTACAATTAGAAACATTGGGACTGCTTCAAGGATTGGAAAAATTTACAGGGATTTGGGCCAAATGCAGTCATATGAGATTAGAATGTATAAGCATCTTGGTAAGTATGGATGAGTTTGGCCTAAGGGCCTATTTTTATGCTGTATAATTCTCCGACTCTATTGTAGAAATGCAATGAATGGTTGTAAAATCAGATGGATGCCATAAACACAAGAGATTCAGCAGATGCTGGGGATTTTGAGAAGCACACATAAATTGCTGGAGAAATTCAAGTCCAGGTCCTTGCTTAGGTAGCAATTGATTCTAGCCATAACCAGCCTCTCAAACCACTTCAGCAAGCCATGCAGTATCTATGGAGATGAATGAACAGACAACGTTTCAGGCCACAGGAGGGGAAAGGAAGGAGGCAGAAGCCAGAATTAAGGTGGGGGAGGGGAAGGAGTACAAGCTGGCAGGTGAAATGTGAAAACAGGTGAAGGGGAAGGTGGGTTGGTGTTGGGGGGGTGGGGAATGAGTGAGAAGCTAGCAGGTGATAGGTGGAAGAGGTAATGGGCTAAAAAAGGGATCTGATAAGAGAAGAGAGTGGACCACGGGAGAAAGTGAAGGAGGAGGGGTACCAGAGGGAGCTGACGGGCAGGTGTAAAGAAAAGGGGTGAGAGCAGACCCATTGTAGGGAAAGAAAAAATAGAGAAATCACTAGAAGTTAAAGAAATTGATGTCTATATCATCATGTTGGAGGATATGTTGCTCTTCCAACCTGTGTGAGGCCTCATCTTGGCAGTAGGGGAGATAATTAAACTGGCACGTCAGAATAGAATAGGAAGTTGAATTGAATGTTCATTACAAATTGAGGAACTGTTACCCACACACATGCTATAACAGAGAAGATTACCAGGCTCATGAGCCCATAGCTGGGCAATGTTCATACAGGAGGCTGCTGGGAGAGTGTATTTCTTGGTGGAGCACCTGCTTCACAATTGGTTTCCTGTTTCATCAGGGAGTGGAGTGGCATGTTGCTGTCCAGTTCAGATGGTGTATTGTGTTACCTCACATTCTTATTAATGTGTTTTTCTCTAATTAAAATATAATCACTTCTTTAGAGCTTCTACGCTTCATAGAAATGACTATTGGGAGTGTGGGATGCTGAAGAAAGTGTCCCTGTCGAGTGCACTCCCCTGCCTGTAGGAGTCTGATTATCTGTGGTAGGACAGGTCTGGAACTGCTGGCAACACCTGCGCAGTATAGGTCAGACCTGAAACACAACCGATTGGATGCACCATCCCAGAAAAGTGGAAATGGTATTATGGAGGTAGAACACACTCTCTGGACACAGATATCTCATTTCTCTCTATCAATTCCCTAGCAATATCTTTGTATATATGGCATGACCAAACATCCCAGAATGCAGCGACTTGCCCTGACTTGGTACAATCACCAGCTCCACCTTCCAGGTCCAGGGGTACGACAATGACCACCTGGTCACCACAGATTAAAAAAGGAACCTTGCACCAGCCAGATTCCAGCAACAGTTGGAGCACCATGTAGATACAGGGAGACCAGCAAACTGAGTCAGAAAGTTGCATGAAAGGGAAACCTAAAGGATGATAAGTTAGGACATAAGGTGTGTTTTGTAATATTGAAGGTGCCATATTACTTCATGGTGTTACCATCATTATTAGATTCATTTCAGCCAGGTTTATTCTGTTTGTAGATACTGCACTGCATGTCTTATGGCTCATGGCATTTTTTTTTTTACAATCATGGACATGACATAAAGAACATCACCAATTGTTCATACAAGACAGTAAAGAAGTTTCTATAAACCTCTGCAGCTGCATGTTTAAGATAGGTGCACAGTGATGTTAGATAAAGAGTAACAATACAGTTTATGATAATTTTCCAGGTCAGTATGGTGCATGAGTAAGAATGGAACTTGGAGGTGCAATGTTCTCATGCACCTGTGGTTACTGTCTTTCTTGGCAACAGTTGTCTCTGGTTTGGGTGACGCCAAAAAATTCTTTAAAGGCTGCTATATCTTATTGACTGCACAACACAACAGCCTTTTTATGTCATTAGCAGAAGGAATAAACTGCAGGATTAGTTTATTATTATCACATGTCCTGAGGTACAGTGAAAAACTGTTTTGCACACCACACTTACAAATCATTTCCTTATATCAGTGCATTGAGATAGCACATGGGAAAACAGCATTGGGATGCAGAATAAAGTGCTATTGTTACAGAAAAACTGTGGTGTAGGCTGTCAATAAAGTGCCAAGTCAAAATAAGGTAAATGAGAGTCCATCTTATCACTCTAAGGGACCTTTCTATTTTCATATACCAGTGAAATAGAATCTGTCCTGAAGCCTGGAGGTACGTGTTTTCAGACTTTCGGATCTTCATCTCAAAGAAGGGGAGATAAGAGAGAATTTGCAGGTTGGATGGGGTCTTTAATTATGCTGGCTGTTGTACTGAGTGTCAAAGATGCAAACTGGGCTAGGTTGGCGATGGATTCAAATCTTGGATGGTGTTGAGGATCTATTTGATCATCATTCCAGAAATTTAATTGAAGCTATCCAAACAAGTGGAGACTATGTATGTGGCATGTACTATAAGATATCCAGCCTTTGACCCACCCAATAATGGTATGTGGTTAGTCTGGGAATCAGCAATTTGCTGAGTGGGAGATTTCTGCTCTCGCTTGAGTGTTCTGATTTCCCACCCATTATATTCCAAACTTAACTGCAGACTGTTAATTGGAAATTCAGATCATTCCTTACTCTGGTACCTTGTTTAGCACACAGGATGTGTTCCCAGGAATGAGAGTGCTTACAGAATCAGCATTAACCTGGATTATTGCAGTATTAGACCTAGAGAGATGTGTTACCGAGACCACTGCTGTGCAGGAAACCCAGTTTGTGCCCCTGCCTTCCACTCTCATTATTTCAGCAGTGAATCTCCCAGATTTGGTTTGGGGAGGCTACCTCCAGGGGCTGGTGCTGGGCAGGATGGAGCTAGTGGTGCAGCCTCTCAGCGCTGTGAGATAAGCCACAGTGGTGCAGCCTTGGCTGGGACAGGCAGTATCTGCTCCATGTGTTGAGAGACTAACAAGGGCATCACTCAAGTTCAAGTTCAATTTATTGTCATTCAACCATATACATATATATCGCCAAACGAAACAATGTTCCTCCAGACCAAAGTGCACAACACTTAGATATAACACTCACAACACACAACATATATAGTACCACAAATAAATTATTAATAAGGTGCATTTATGACACAAGTTAAAAAAAAAACCAGTATAACACTACTGGTACTTCATATGTGATGAGACCTTGGTGGTGGCACGGAGTTCAGTCACCTTACGGCCTGGGGGAAGAAGCTGTTTCCTTCTGTTCCATGGAGGAACCATACATGTGTAGCGAGGAGTGGTCAGCCTTCCTAAAGTCCACAATCATCTCTTTGGTCTAGTCCTTGTTGGGACTCAAGTTGTTGTGCACGCATCCTTTACCAGTCGCCATATTTCCTCTCAATAGTTGATGAGGCCAACCACTGTTGTGTCATCAGCAAACTTGATCATTCAGTTTGAACTGGATCTAGCAGTAGAGTCATGCGTCAGGAGCATGAAGAATGCTGGTTTCAGCCCACAGCCCCGAAGAACGCTGATGCTCAGCATGAAGGAGCTAGATTTTGTAGTCTTCCTGGAAGTTATGTCTTATCCTCTCATTTCTGGCTACACCCTTAAAATCACATATATCATGGAATCAGGCCCTTTGGCCCAACTCATCCATACTGACCAACATTCCTATCTAAATTACTCCCATTTGCCTGCATTTGGCCCATCATGCACTATTCAAGTTTATTTGAAATATTGTTGATGTACCTGTTTCAACCTCTGGCAGCTCATTCCATATACTGACCACTCTCTGGGTGAACAAGTTATCCCTCAGGTTCCTATAAAATCTCTTCCCTCTCATCTTAAATCTATGGTTTCTAGTTATCAATTCCACCAACCTTGGAAATGGGCTATGGTGCCTTCACTCTATCCATGCCTTTCATGGGATTCTGCCCAGCTTAAGTGACCTCTTTCTGGGAACAAATCCAACAATGAACTCTCATTGTTTATCCAACATTCACATTCCTAGTGGAGCAAAATGTAGCAGATGGGGGGGGGGGGGGGCAGCTCCTCACACCAACTTCCTGCGACCACATTCCCATGACCACATCATTCACCAGTGAACAGAAGTTCACACCAGGTTCTCAGGACATCCAGACAGAGGAGATGACAGATGGGCATGTATCGCTCAAGCTTGGAGTGGTAGGACTCAGCAAGATACAGCATTTTCACAGACTGTGTACAAGCTGAAAATCTCATGAACCCGATCCTTAACAGCCAAATCTTGACAAAGACAGAAATGATACTGTAAAGAAGCGCTATTCTGATTAAGAATTCACCAAAGGCAACACATTGAGAAGAATGGCATTTCAGATTCTTATTCTGCTTTAATGTAAGAATATATATTTGAACCAAACTGTAGGTGAAGAACTCAGTTCATTCTTTTCAGCAGTTTTCAAATTCTTTGAAGACTGGGTTTAATGTAGAGTTGAACTTAGATTAGCATTTCAAAGCTGTCTTCTGAAGTGTTTGCCATCCTTTTCAATCTCGATTCAGTGGTTCTCCCATGGGACTGTCAAAGTTAGCTGCAGCATGTACAATTGCTTATCCTTCCCATCTCCAGCATGGTCAGGCCTTGCTGTGGTCCTGCAGTCTTTTTTTTACCTTCCACATTAATCTCTCATTCTCCCCCTTCCCCCATGCACAACCTCAAGCAGAATCTCTCTCTTCTTCTTCCCCCTCCACTCGAGTGTGTCTCAGTCTCTGCTTGTTTACCTGTAACCTACTTACCTTTCGGTGTGGTCAGACCCCCCTTCATTATTTTTGTCCATATTCCTTCCCCTTTCCTCTCCTTCCATTGAGTCTTCCTTTCTCTCCATCCATTCACCTGACAACAATGAGATCAATTCTACTCTCTTCTCCCTCAACCTTGTGTTCAATGATGTGCACCGAGATAGCCAATGAGACCCAGTCTGGTCTTGAAAGTTCCTTCCGCATAGGTGACAGAGATATGGGGATGCAATAGCATTAGCAGTTCCTGATTTTTGAGATTTATCTTTCCTCCTCCATTCTAGCTTCCTTGGATGCGCGAGTATTGCTTTTTATTGCAGGTATGCCAAACCCGACTATCCAATGCCTGTTGTCTTCAGGGGTGTTCTAACAGAGTTTTTGAATCCCTTTACCGGTCCACTATGTAACTTTTCCCCCACAGTAAGGTCTCCATAAAGTAGCTGCTTTTGTTATTATAACCATATAACAATTACAGCACGGAAACAGGCCACTCAGCCCTTCTAGTCTGTGCCGAACACTTACTCACCTAGTCCCACTGACCTGCACTCAGCCCATAACCCTCCATTCCTTTCCTGTCCATATACCTATCCAATGTTACTTTAAATGATAATACTGAACCTGCCTCTACCACTTCTACTGGAAGCTTGTTCCACACAGCTACCTCTCTGAGGAAAGAAATTCCCCCTCGTGTTACCCTTAAACTTTTGGCCCCTTACTCTCAACTCATGTCCTCTTGTTTGAATCTCCCCTACTCTCAATGGAAAAAGCCTATCCATGTTAACTCTATCTATCCCCCTCATAATTTTAAATACCTCTATCAAGACCCCCTCAACCTTCTATGCTCCGAAGAATAAAGACCTAACTTGTTCAACCTTTCCCTGTAACTTGGGTGCTAAAACCCAGGTAACATTCTAGTAAATCTTCTCTGTACTTTCTCTATTTTGTTGACATCTTTCCTATAATTCGGTGACCAGAACTGTACACAATACTCCAAATTCGGCCTTACCAATGCCTTGTATAATTTTAACATTACATCCCAACTCCTATACTCAATGCTCTGATTTATAAAGGCCAACATACCAAAAGCTTTCTTCACCACCCTATCCACATGAGATTCCACCTTCAGGGAACTATGCACCATTATTCCTAGATCACTCTGTTCTACTGCATTCTTCAATGCCCTACCATTTACCATGTATGTCCTATTTGGATTATTCCTACCAAAACATAGCACCTCACACTTATCAGTATTAAACTCCATCTGCCATCGTTCAGCCTACTCTTCTAACTGGCCTAAATCTCTCTGCAAACTTTGAAAACCTACTTCATTTTCCACAATGCCACCTACCTTAGTATCATCTGCATACATACTAATCCAATTTACCACCCCATCATCCAGATCATTAATGTATACAACATTGGACCCAGTACAGATCCCTGAGGCACACCACTAGTCACTGACCTCCAAACTGACAAACAGTTATCCACCACTACTCTCTGGCATCTCCCATCCAGCCACTGTTGAATCCATTTTACTACTTCAATATTAACACCTAACGATTGAACCTTCCTAACTAACTTCCCTGCGGAACCTTGTCAAGGGCCTTACTGAAGTCCATATAGACAACATCCACCGCTTTACCCTCATCAACTTTCCTCGTAACCTCTACAAAAAATTCAATAAGATTTGTCAAACATGACTTTCCACACACAAATCCATGTTGACTGTTCCTAATCAGACCCTGTCTATCCAGATAATTATATATACCATCTCTAAGAATACTTTCCATTAATTTACCAACCACTGACGTCAAACTGACAGGCCTATAATTGCTAGGGTTACTCTTAGAACCCTTTTTAAACAATGGAACCACATGAGCAATACGCCAATCCTCCGGCACCATCCCCATTTCTAATGACTTTTGAAATATTTCTGTCAGAGCCCCTGCTATTTCTACACTAACTCCCTCAAGGTCCTAGGGAATATCCTGTCAGGACCCAGAGATTTATCCACTTTTATATTCCTTAAAAGCACCAGTACTTCCTCCTCTTTAATCATCATAGTTTCCATAACTTCCCTACTTGTTTCCCTTACCTTACACAATTCAATATCCTTCTTCTTATTGAATACAGAAGAAAAGAAATTGTTCAAAATCTCCCCCATCTCTTTCGGCTCCACACATAGCTGTCCACTCTGATTCTCTAAGGGACCAATTTTATCCCTCATTATCCTTTTGCTATTAATATAACTGTAGAAACCCTTCGGATTTATTTTCACCTTACTTGCCAAAGCAACTTTGTATCTTCTTTTAGCTTTTCTAATTTCTTTAAGATTCTTCTTTCATTCTTTATATTTCTCGAGCACCTCATTTACTCCATGCTGCCCATATTTATTGTAGATATCTCTCTTTTTCCTAACCAAGTTTCCAATATCCCTTGAAAACCGTGGCTTTCTCAAACTTTTAACCTTTCCTTTCAACCTAACAGGAACATAAAGATTCTGTACCCTCAAAATTTCACCTTTAAATGACCTCCATTTCTCTATCACATCCTTCCCATAAAACAAATTGTCCCAATCCACTCCTTCTAAATCCTTTCGCATCTCCTCAAAGTTAGCCTTTCTCCAATCAAAAATCTCAACCGAGACCAGTCCTATCCTTCTCCATAATTATATTGAAACTAATGGCATTGTGATCACTGGACCCGAAGTGCTCCCAACACATACCTCCATCACCTGACCTATTTCATTCCCTAACAGAAGATCCAACACTGCCCCTTCTCTAGTTGGTACCTCTATGTATTGCTGCAAAAAAACTATCCTGCACACATTTTACAAACTCCAAACCATCCATCCATTTTACAGTATGGGCTTCCCAGTATTGTTATCTTACATTCTTCTGACATGTCCTACCTCCCTGATCTATGATTCTTTCAATAATGTGTAAAAACTACATACCTACAGCAATGAAAAATGATGGACTCCAGAGTTAACTGGGCAACTCCCTTGACTCTTCAGCTTACCTGTTCTAGTCCAGTCATATAAAGCATGGAGATGAACAATTAATTCATCATTGTTAGTGTCTTTCTAAATGCAGCAGTGAAAGATCCCAGGAACACCAGTAATTCAACTTATCCAATGAAAAATTGGTCCAGAGAGTCCTGATAGAATGTCTTCACTTGTTTGGAGATTTCAGATAGGCTCTCAGCCAACAAGGAGTCTGGAATTTAGACATCACAGCCCATCCAAGCAAATATTCCCAATAATTTTCTATTTCGGTAATTTCTACATACCAACCAGGAACTCCCAATGGCCAGCCATTCTAATTCTTCTTCCCATTCCCATATCAACATGTCTGTCTAAAGGCTGCTCTCCTGCCACCCTGAGGCTAAATATAGATTAGAGGAACAGTACCTCATATTCTACTTTCAGTCTCACATGATGGAACTTGTATAACTTCCAGTTACCATTCCTCTGTCTTGTTCTTTGTTTTCCCTTATCTTATCATTATGCCTCTTTCCCCTTCTCCACCCTGCCCACCTACCCAATACCTACACACTCTTCTACCAGTTCCTCTCCCCAACATTTTCCCTTAATTCCATTGTCTACTATACTCTTTTAGCAGATTCTATATTCTTCATGTATCACCTCCCAGCTTCTTACATCATTCCTGCTCTACTCTCTTCCTCACCTGCCCATCAAACTCCCTCACCCAGGCCTATCTATCACCCACCAGTTCTTGCTTCAGTCTGTCCCCCCATCTTTTCATACTGGCTATCTCACCTCTTACTTTCAGTCCTGATAAGGGTTCCATTGATGCCATTGAGCTTCTCCATATTTTTGCGTGCTGTTCCCAATAAATCCGTTTTGTCATGTTTTGGTTTCTATCTCCTCCTTCCCTTCTTTTGTACAATTGAAAACTAATACCGGCCTCCTGCTCAAATGCTTGCTTTGAGCACAGTGCAGTACAGCCTGAAAATTTAAAACAAGACATTCACTCCTCCCAGTGTGTCAGCTAGGTGTACCAGATTGATGTCATGTCTTTGGCCTCCTCCTGATTTCACAACCTTACTGACACAAGTCTTCAACCCTTTCTCCATTATTAATAAATATACTTACATACTGGAACAGAAACAGGCAGGAACCTCACGTAATAACATATAAACCAGAAATAGCCAATCTGTTTCCATGCTAACACAACATTGTCACCTAGCTGACACAATTTTGAAAATAACCCAGAAGGTCCTATCTGTTGAAAGAATAACAAATCTTTCAATTACTACTCCATCAGCCTCTCCTTTTTCATCAGTAATGTGACAGAAACAAAGCATAAATGAAGATGTTCCCTCAATATCATATTTTGAATACAATCTTTAGATTACCGTCAAGTTGGGATGTACAAGGCTGTGGGTCTCAAAATTATATTCCATATCGAGTTCAGACCATGCAAAAGCCAATTATTCTGTCTTATGCCAATTGTGATTGTGAAACATGTGGAGAATATCAATTTAAAACTGCAGACAAGAAAATATCCCAGAGATCTGGTGCATGTTCTGAATCCATGACAGGAATGATTATGTGATGTCTTTCTTTTTAAGAAATGTCAGTAAAATGTTCATATGCGCAGTCTAGCTGCAAAAACTCGTACAAGCTTCAGTCTTCATTGGTATAGACAAAATCTCCATCTAAATGCATGACTAAAGCCAGACTTTGATAGCTTTAACATCCTAAAAGAACTTATTCTCTAGTCTGTCACTCAATTGATAATTATTTCTGTAAAATAAAGAGTAAGATAAATGCTCCACTATATTCACAGTATGTATGCAATTAACCATTTGCTAGGTTGCTATGAGAGTGCAAAGGAAAGACTTAAAATGACTCGCCTTTAAGGTTGCATCAAGTCTGAGATTACAACTATTCTAAAGCCGGTTAGTTAACCTTCACACCATGGTCATTCTCTCTTCTCCTCTCTCTCATTGGGCAGAAGATACAGTGCCTACAAAAAATATTCATGCCCCCCACCCCGCTTGGAAGTTTTCAGGTTTTATTGTTTTACAACATTAAATCAGCAGTTTCTGAGATTACTCAAACCACCCTGTCTGGCACTGACAATCATTCCAATGTCAAAGTCACATTTCGTCCCCAATTTAATGTTTGGTCTGAACAACAACTGAACAACTTGACCACGTCTACAAGCCTTTATGCATTGAGTTACTGCCATGTGACTGGCATGAACAGGTAGGTGTACTTAATAACATAGCCACTGAGTGTATGATGTTCTAACATCATAGATACTATTGATAGCACTAAATATATATGGCAATATTTTGTGGGCAGCTCACAAAACTACTAGATATACATCTTCTCAACTGTTGTCACTGCAATCTCCAGTCTGTAATTTCCCTTTGAGAAACTCACTTTTCTAATCCGCTTATGATCTTTAGATCTCTTGAAAATTCTGGAAAGACTCAGCAAAATTAACTGTCGAGAATGCAGCTACGGCACCAAAAAAATCAGCAGATGTCCACTGTAGAAAGCAAGGTTGCCAGAGGGGGTGGTTACTTGAGGCCAGACTGAAGTGATGGAAAACACAGCCACCACATCCCAGCATCCTCCTAGCCAATGTCAAATTACTGAAGAGCAAGGTAGAGGATGTAAAGGCAAGTTTGCTGTATCGGAGGGAAATGAGGGATTGCTCTGTTCTCACTGAGAGATGGCTCACACCCCACACTCTGGACACAGTGCTCCAAGCCTGAGTTGTTCTCAATCCAACAGATAGATGGGATTGTGGCATCACGAAAGGGCAGAGGCAGCGGCATTTGTTACATGATAAACTCATCATGACACTCGCATCTTACTCATGTTCTTCTGCCCTGGAACATTTAATGATTAAGTGCTGACCATGCTACTGATGGGAGTTCTCCACCATGATCCTGACTGCAGTTTACACACTGCCAAAGGCAGATGTCAAGCTAGCATTCAATATATTGAGTGCCATGATTAACAAACAAGAAATGGTCTACCCTGACACTTTTCACATCCTCACTGGAGACTTCAATCAGGCCTGTTTGAAGAACTCTGTGTCAAATTACTACCAGCACATCACCTGCAGCACCAGGGGACCCAATGCATTTGACCACTATCGAACCACCAAGAATGCCTACCATTCCACTCCTCAACCACATTTTGGGTAATCTCATCAACAGGCCGTCATGCTCCTACCTGCATATTGACACGAGACTAAAGGACAAGTCACCAGAGGTATGGAAAATGAGCTGATTATGGGAGTCAGAGTAGCAGCTTCAAGTCTGTGGACTGGGCCACATTCAAGGACTCATCAGAGGAAATGAATGAATACACCATGGATGTCACGGACATTATATACTTGTACATGAGTGTGTCTTCATTCAGAGTCTTCCCCAACCAGAAGGCCTGGGTGAACCAAGAAATGCAAAATCTGCCAGGAGCTAGATAGGTGCCATCCAGGATTGGTGATCCAGGAAAGTAAAGAAGTCCAAGTTTGACCTCCAGAAATCCATCTCACATGCAAAGAAAGAATTCCTGACTAAATTTGAATCTGAAGACTGCTCAACACTGTGAAAGGGTTTGAATGCCATTGCCTCCTACAAAGCAAAACAAAGAAACATAAATGACAACAAGGTTCAATGCCTTTCATATTCACTTTGATGAGCTCAATGCCTTTTCTATTCACTTTGACCGACAGAATTTGGCGGCACCATCACTAACCTACACAGCCCCCAACTATCCTATGATTTCAGTGTCTGAGGCTGATGTGAGAGCAGCCTTCAGGAGGTTGAATCTACGGAAAGCATTTGGCCAGACAGTATACCTGGCCAAGTAATGAAGACCTGTGCTAATTAGCTAGCTGGAGTGATTGACAAACATCACCTTGGTAGTCTGAAGTACCCACCTGTTTCAAGCAGATTTCAATCATACTGGTATCCAAGAAGAAATTGGTAACCTGTCACGATGACAGATCCAAGATGGCGGCACGACACAGCTTGCAGCGGCCACTCCGGAACTGATTATCTGTTATTTGTGAAGTGGGGTGCCGTGCGCAATCATAATCGATTGAAAACGGATGTGGAAGCACAAAGAAACATCGGGAAATTCCAGGAAGACCTTCTTCGTGGCTGCTGCTGCTGTGAGGTCCAGGACTCTGCTGGGAAGAACAGGCCCCCAGTCCTCGGGGTCACGTTGCCGATGGCCGTTAGAGGGGCCGTCTTAATAGGCTCGGCAGAGGATGGTGCTCGGAGAAGCTGTGCCGGAGGGGATGGTCGTCGGCTCGGAGGTTCGACGGACTCAGGTCGCTTTTGGTGTGTGCTGTGTCTGCGAGGCTGGTTTCAACGGAGCTTCCATTGTGTGCTGCGTCTGCGAGGCTGAGTCGGGCAGCACCTTGGAAGTCCATAGCGGGGGTACTCCCTTCTGCTGCTGGCGTGGGATGGCGAGTCTGTCGGGACCCTGGGGACTTGTGGAAACTGTGGTGATTTCTTTTGAACTTACAGTCCTTTAACATCTTGGACTATTTTTACTGTGCCCATAGTCTGTTTTTTTTTAATCAATTATGCTATTGTTTGCACTGTTGTAACTATATGTTGTAATTATGTGGTTTTGTGTAGGTCTTGTAGCTTTAGTTTTTGGTCTTGTTTTTGTCTGGTGGATTTGGAGCTCCTTTCCGGGGAACGCGCTAGACGGTAGCGTGATATTAATACGCAGCAGCCTCTCCGGACTCTGGATTGGGGATTGCCAAACGTTACATGGATTTTCTGGTATAATCTGTTTTGTCATATGCTTTTGTGATATCATTCTGGGGGAACGTTGTCTCATTTTTTAACTGCATTGCGTTTGTGGTTTCTAAATGACAATAAACGGAATCTGAATCTGAATCTGATGACTACCATCCAGTAGCACTTACATCCATGATGATGAAGTGCTTTGAGAGATTGGTCTTGAAGCAAATCAGCTCTTGTCTGAAGAATTACCTGGATCCACCTCAGTCTACCAACAAATCGACAGCAGATGCCAACTCATTGGGTCCTTCACTCTGCTCTGGAACACCTGCACAATGAAAATGCATACACCAGGATGCTCTTCATTGACTACAACTCAGCATTCAAAACTGTCATCCTCTCAAAATGAATTACTAAGCTCGAAGTCCTGGGCCGCAATACCTCTCTGTATAAATGGATTCTCAACAACATCTCCTCCAGAAACACCATCAGCACAGGTGCACCGCTTATGACTGTGCAGCTAAGTTCAGCTCCAATGACACTGCTGTTGCTGGTCAAATCAAGGATTGTGAATCGGCATATAGGAGGGAGATTGAAAACCTGGCTGAATAGTCCACAATAACAATCTCTCACTCAACATCAGCAAAACCAAAGAGATGATCAGGAAGAAGAAGCTGAAGGCTCACGACCCTGTCCTTAATAGGGGATTGGAAGTGAAGAGTGTCAATGACATTAAATTCCTTGGCATCTTCCTCTCCTCTACTTTCTTAGAAGTTTGCCTAGATTCAGCATATCACCCTAAACTTTGATAAATTTCTATAGGTGAATAGTGGAGAGGATCCTAAATGAATGCACCATGCCTCATTATAGGAAGGATGTGGAAACTTTAGAGAGGGTGCAGAGGAGATTTACCAGGATGCCGCCTTAAGTAACAGAACATGATTTATGAGGAAAGGTTAAGTTTGGACTTTTCTCTCTGGAGCAACTGATAAGAGGTGACTTGATGGAGGTACATGAGATGATGAGGCATAGACAGAGTGGAGAGCCAGCACCTTTTTCCCAGGGTGGCAGTCACGACATGAAAGGACATACTTTTAAGGTGATTGGAGGAAAGTATAAGGGGGATGTTAGAGGTAGTATTTTTTTTTTAAAAACAGGGAGTGTTTGGTGCATAGAATAACTGCCAAATGTAGTGCTAGAGGCAGATACATTAGGGACATTTAAAAAGCTCTTAGACAGAGACATGGATGAAAGAAAACTGGAGAGTAATGCAAGAGAGAATATTAATCCTAGATACAAAAGTCTGAATTCAGACACCAACAGGCTCAAGGACCCTTCCTAACCCACTGTTACAAGGCTATTGAAAAGAGATCCAGAGATGGACTCTTGAACTCACAGTCAACCTTATTAGTTCCTTATTTCTTTGCACCTTATTATTTGCCTGCACTGTACTTTCTCAGTTAACTGTTATGTTTTGTTCTTTAACAAAGACAAACTTGCATAGGTAAAAATGTTAGCATATTTATTAAGTGAAGACAGTCATGATAGCTTCTAGCTCCATACTTATGCATGCACTCTCTATTCACCAACTTCACCTCTGGTTTTGGATGAACAACCCATGTTGCACACTGGGAACTGAAGTTATTATGTACACACATAATAACACATCTTCCCCCTTTAAAGAAAAAACAAACAATACTATGGCCCCATAAACCTGTAAGAAACAATAATGCTTTCCAACAAAGGTATTTACATTCACTTCAATTGTATGAGCCACTATATAGTCCCTTATTCGTACATGTACTTTCAATCTGCCACTGTGGTGGTTTAATGATCCCTTTTAGACTGCCATTTGTTTCCATGGATGTCTTTCTTGCACTGCTGTGTCCTTTTGAGAACTCTGATCTATGCGTTCATTTCTTTCACAACTTTTTGCCAAGATCCTATCTGTTTGTCTGTGTTCTTGATCTTGGTGTATGACCATAATTTGCTCCACTTTCCTTAACTACGTCCATGTGATCAGTGAGTCTTGAATGAATTCCAACTGATTCTATCTCAATTCACAGAGCTCCTTCTGTTGGCTGCGTATCATAGATAGCAACTCCTCCTATTGGTATGTATTGAACTGGTGTAGTTGTTCTGACCTTTAGGTCTGTGGTGAACTACATATACCTGTCTGGACTGCTCTTGTGGCTCCTCCCACAGACCCCTGCTGACTGCTCCTGTGGCTCCTCCCACAGACCCCTGCTGACTGCTCCTGTGGCTCCTCCCACAGACCCCTGTATAAAGGCGACTGAGGCCTGTTGCCCAGCCTCATTCCCCAGGATGTAGTGTTGTTCATTCTTCCAGTCAATAAAAGCCGATACCTCGCTTCTTACATCTCAGAGCGAGTTATTGATGGTGCATCAAGGTCTATATGGTTTCCCCATTTTCCTTTTTGTTTTTCCTCTTCAACTTTGGAGAGGATTGTGGAGATATTTTTGATTTCTAGTCTTTAACTGGAAGTCAATGAGACAGATTTTGAGCCAAAACTGCATGATGAGGAAGCAAGACCAGCAACTTCATAATCATAATCACCATTCAGCATTGGCATTCTGACTGTAAAGCTGGTGTAGCTGGTTCAGATGACTATGGAAGGTGGAGTTCTTCTGCTTCTCTACACCTCTCTGGATCTCTCATGGATGCTGTTATATTTCTTGAGTTGCATCAGGTAGCATCAAAGCCCCTGACTGGTATCTGCATACTCTTCTATAAGTGAAGTGTGGCCATCTTTGGTCTGTGAAACTGCTACGAAAACTATTTTCACCAGGCTGAGCTTTTCACATGCACTCAGACCTAATATTGGCTGTAATCTCTTTTCTACAATTAGTAGCTGGGGCTTTAGGTGCTACTCCATTTGCATGAAGCCCCCTTTTATTGGAACATTCTCTCCAGTATAGCCTGTCACTTTTAACTTCACTGAACACATCCTGCTCTTTACTTTGAGAGTCTTGTAATCTTTAACAGATTCACCTGGGCTCCAGTGTCAAGCTTGAATGGAATTACTCTCTCATTCACAGTCACTAGAACAATCCAGCAGTCTCTAGAGAATCTACAAAGACTTACTCCATTTCTTCAGCAAATTTGTGCACCTTTCTCTTGGTAGCTTTGCAGCACTTTGCAAAATGATTCCTCCTGCCATAATTATTGCAGGACTTTCCACAATTAGGACACTTCTTTGGGATCTGCTTACTTCCACATTTGCTATGTAATCCTACCTCTTTGCTATGCTGCTGCTTTGGGAAATGCCAAGTGCTCTGCCCCTCTGTTTTCACAGCATACACACTGTTGTTCCTGCCTTGTGCAGCTCTTTAGCTTGTGCTCGTGTGGTCTCCACTGCACTACACATAGCCACAGCCTTTTCTAGTGTCAAATCTTTTTCATAGAGCAGGCTTTCTCCAAGTCCTTTATCTAGGATTCTTCAGACAATTCTTCCTTTAACTAATTGAGTCTCTCAATTCTCCAAACTCACAGGACTTACTCAGTGTGAGAAGTTGTAAAATAGACACTTTAAATTTTCCTCTGCCCCGCTGGTTCTGCTTGCTGCTGAATATATATTGAATCGCTGTTTGAAGAGTTTCCAATTATCAGCTAGATTGCCAATAAACTACATAGCTGCGGGAAGACTTAGCTTATCCATTGAAGAGAATTTTTTGACTCTCATCTCAATTTCTTGGTGAACTTCGAGACAGTGTGCTCTCTTGCAGAAAGCTTCTCTCTGTCAGAACCTAGCATCTCTTTCTTAGTCACCCAGAGTATTCATTTATGCTTCATACTTATATCTCACGCTGACTTCTGACACCTTGTTATATTTGTTCCTTAACAAAGACAAACTTGTGTGGTTAAAAACACTAGCACACTTATCAACAGGAGACAGACATGGTGGCTTCTAGCTCCACACCTTTGTGCATGCTCCATGTTCACCAATGTCAGCTCTGATTCTGGGTAAAATACCCTCATTGCACACTGGGAATTTAAATTCTTTGTTACGTACACACACAATAACACAGCAACTGTAACACTTTATTCAGGGTTCCATTATTGCTTTTCCGTTTTACTACCTCAGTGTACTGATGTGATGAAATGATTTATATGGATGGCATGCAAATTGAACTGTACCTCAGTACCTGTGACAATAATAAACGAAAGTACCAATTTTGTTGAAAATGATTTTCTTCATTATTCTCCAACAGCAAAACACCTTAAATTAATGTTAAAAGCATTAAATATTTTAAAGGTTTCCCGCAGTTCCTCATAATTAAGTAGGTGGATAATAAGAGCACCTGCATTGTGAACAGCCCAAAGCTTATTCTTATTCAAGATTATTGATTCCTGGGAGAAACTAGAATTGGGCCCACTAAACATTAGTGTCGACTTTATATGGGTAACAATGGGAAGATGATTAATTTGAGCTCAACTGCAACACCTATGCAATTCTATTATATTTCTCAAAGGTTCCAAAATTAGAGCAATGTTGACACTAATTAAGACTATTCTCTCCTATATTAGTTTATCTTATCCGACAAAGTTGCCTCAACTTGGTTGAAAAGAAATTACATTAATGCCAGCTACCACACCTCACAGAGACCATAAAAAATACATTTTCTAAACATATAATTTAACATACCAGAAATTGAAAACCAAGAACCATATGGAATTGGAACTTCCAGACAAGAGCATAACCAAAGGTAGACCATTCAGCTCCTCTTACCTATTCTAGCATCAAATGTGATCACAGGTTATCTTGCATTTCAGTGCCATTTATCTGTACTGACCCCCTACACTTTGGTAACCTTCTTATCCAAAGCTTGATAGACCTCTCTTTGGAACTAAACATCTACAACCCTCTGGGGTGGCGAATTAGAGATTTTCTCTCTTCCAGCATGAATGTCTGACCACCTACTTTGAGATAAGTGATTCTTAGTAGTAGGCAACTGAACAACAGGAACCATCAATTCTGCTTCTATTCCAGAAAGCCTCTTAAAACCTTTACACATTTCAATGAGATGACCTCTCAATATTTTTGAAGACAAACAGGCATAGTCTGCTTTATGTGACAAATTCAAATTCCCAAACCAGGATTTAATCTGATGAAATTTTTTGCAAAGATTTTATTCCTTAAATCCTGCACATTGTTAGAGAGACCAGAGCAGTACACAATAGTTAGATGCAATCTCACATGAACCCTTTTATAATTAGGGCAAGACATGTCAAGTCTTGTAGTAATACAGGACAACATTCAATTTATCTTTCTAATCACTTCTCATACTAGCTTTTTAACTTTAGGTGATTTGTGTACCAAGACACTCAGGTGTCATTCTGCTTACCAACATTTCTCACTTGTTGTAAAATACTCCATGCTCTACCTACAAGTCCATCAATCCACTCTCAGATGGATGGGCACTTACACTCTCTGAAATTCAGTAAAATAAGTTATGAACCTATTAAAGCATACAAAATGCTCAAAGCAGCTTGGCAGTGTAGAGGCGGGTGTTGATATTTCCCTTAACTGGGGTGTCTCAAGCTAGTTAGAGGCTCAAACTGAAGGGTGAACCATTTATTAATCCACTTTCACCAATGGGTTACAAATTTTTGTTTTAAGTAGATGATCTCATTATTTCCACATTATATACCAGCTGCCATGTCCTTTCCAATTCACTGTCAGTTGAGCACTGAATTCTCTCACACAGGACCTACATCCCACACAGCCAAGAAAGCTCACCAGTGCCTCTGTTATCTGAAGAGAGCTGGATGTTGCATGTCCATTCTCTTGTCATTCCCAGCTGCAGAGTAAAGAGCATCCTAACAAGCTGCATTACTGCTTGGTGTGGAAACTGCACTGTGGCAGACAGGTCGGCTCCTCAAGGGTTAGTCAAAACTGCCCAACACATCACTGACACCAGCAAACCTGCCATCAAGAGCATAGATAAAGAAAGGTGCAGAAATGAGCCAGTAACATCATGAAGGGTCCCACAAACCCTGCTCATCGACTGTTTGTCACCTTCCCATCAGGGAGGAGTCCGAGTAGTATTCATTGCAAGAACCACCAGACACAAAAACAGTTATTTTCCCCAAGTAGTAAAACTGATCAACACTTCCACCTACTAACTCCACCACTACTTTATTACTTCCAGTCAGTCACCTTATAACCATATAACAATTACAGTACGGAAACAGGCCATCTCTGCCCTTCTAGTCCGTGCCAAAAAATGTACAGCCTAACTTTACTTTAAGGATGTACAAATGTATAATCAATGTATAGAAGCTATCTTATGAATTTATATTTCTTGTGTGTTTTTATCTTTTGTGGGGGGTTTTGTGCTGCATCAGATCTCCTTACAAATTATTTTTTTCTAAAGCACAAATAGGCCTTTCTAGCCCTTCGAGCCATGTCGCCTAGAAGCCTCTGATTTAGCCTAATCTTAGGACAATTTACAATAACCGGTACATCTTTGGACTGAGGAAAGAAACCAGAGCACCCGGAGAAAACCCACGCAGTCCACAGGGAGGGCATACAGACTCCTTACAGAGGATTAAACTCCGAACTCTGATACCAGCGCCCCAAACTTTGGTACCACCGTGCTAACCACTACGCTATCATGGCACCAAAAACTACCGGTAGATTGTAAGGTCCACTTGTGTACAGGAAATGAAATTGACCAATCTTGAATCTTTATATCATCAGTAAACCAAGATATCACACCAGAGCAACTAATCCAAATCACTGAAATAAACAGTGAAAATTTCCAGCCTTGATGCTACCAAATGGTCATTGCCTCCGAACTAAAAATTACCATTTTTATTGCTCTGTTTTCTCTCCTTTAACCAAGCCTCAAATTCTGCCAATACCTCGTGCTCTAATTTTGATTCATACTGTTCCGTGGCACCTTATATGCCTTTAGGAAAGCAAGGTCAAAATCAAGTTTACTATCATATGTGCAAATATGTGCATGCACAAGTTCAATGCAAAACTTATTTGCAGCAGCATCACAGGCACATAGAATCATACAAGCAGAATTCCCAAGGAAAGCAAATCAAACATCAATCATGAGTTGTTATTTGCTTAATAATCGATGTCGTCCTTTTCCCTGATACTGATGTCAAGCCAACTGATATGTTTATACCCTTTACTTTCTTACTCCTTTCTTAAATCGTGGAGTGAAATTTACTGCCTTCCAATCAGTGGGAATGAAATTAGAAAATCTAAGGAATGTTGGAAGATGACAAACAGGACATCCAGTATCTCCACAGCTGCTACCTTCAAAACGCTGGCCACCTGGTCCTGAAAATTCATCATCTTTCAGTTCCAGTAATTACTCCTTTTTTATTAGTAAGACCAATTTATTTTTGCCCCTCGTTCACCCTAGGCCTGTTCCATGATATAAAATATTTGTTTAATTTCTCTATCTTTCCTCTTTCCCCAATATAACTCTTCTGTCTCAGTGGGCAAGGGACACACGTTAATCATTTCTTTTTTTTCCATGTCTGTTTTAATATTATTCATTAGTCTGTTTTCAAATTCTACTTTTTGTTCTCCTTAAAAATGACTCCATCCTATTTTGCTGAATTCTGAATTTTTTCCACTCCCCGGGTTTACTGCTTTTTCTTTGATCTAATATTATATTAAATTTCTCGTTTCCTGGTGCTAGATCATTTTATTGTTGGATATTTTGCCTAAAGAAGAGATGCACATTAGTTGCAAACAACATATTAATTTTCCAAATGTTAGCCATTGCTTGTTTACTGTTATAACATTTGCAGCTACTTTTTAATTTGCCATAACTAACTCACATCTCATGCCTTTGTAATGTCCTTTATCCAAATTTAAGACCCTAATTTCATACTCATCTAAATCACTTGCAAATTTTTTGTAGATCAGGCCTGAAAGGTATGCTATGGACACCAGAGGAACTAATGGTCATAATGACCGAAAACCAAGGATACCGGCCAGCGGACATCACTCAGCTATCCGGTTGGCCAGGACGCATGCCAGCCAACCAATCAGAACAACGAGTCAGACCAAGATAAATGCAAGCACATGGGAAAGCAACACTCAGTTGTGCACTGATGAGGTCACCTCGGCTGGTGGCGAAACGTTTGCAACCTAACCTCCAGGCTCAGTGAACAACCCTACAAATAACAAGATCCCCATCACATCATGACTACTGTCCTGTAGAGGCCAGTTAACTACCCTATCCTCAATTAACCTGTTCTCATTACTACTCAAAAATCATCAACGTATTGACCTGTAAATGTTTATACTGTGTACCTTTTATGCATACCATGAATTCATCTTCTACATTTATCACTCTTCATTTAGTTTTTCCAGTCAACATGCAAAGTCCTGCATGACTTGTAATATACTTGTCATATGTGCTGACTTACATTACACTTTATATTACCTGTTACTGTTTGTGGGTCTAGACACAATTCTCATCAATGTTTCCCGTCCCTCTGCTGTTTTCTAGTTCCATCCAAGATGAGTCTACTTCTCGATTTTTAGAGCTAAGACCCTATGTCTCCTTTCACTGTTTTGGCTACACTGCCTCCTTTTCCAAAAGTATCCTGAAATATTTAAGTCTCAATGCTGACCACTTCACGATCATGTCTCTGGAACTGCTATTAGATCATATCACAAACAGGAGAAAATCTGCAGATGCTGGAATCCAAAGTACAAAATGGCGGTGGAACTTAGCAGGTCAGGCAGCATCTACGAAGAAGAGTAAACAGTCAATATTTCGAGCCGGGATCCTTCATCAGGAGCCCTGGTGAAGGATCTTGGCGTAAAATGTTGATTGTTTACTCTTCTCCATAGATGCTGCCTGGCCTGCTGAGTTTCTGCAGCATTTTGTGTGTGTTGCTTTAGATCATATCAGTTTATTTGCATTGGTCTCATTATTTTCACTCCCATTATCAATGATGCATGTACTTAGAACAGCCTTCAGTTTTGTTTTTGTAAATCAATTTTCTCTGCTTTTATCTGTATTTCTATTTATGTATGATTGCATTGGGAGCACCAAGGTCAAAAGCAACAACTTAATTTTCTCACAATTATGTGAAAGCAAATCTGAAAGCACTTAATAAAAAACACAAAATGCTGGCAGAACTCAGCAGGCCAGACAGCATCTATGGGAGGAGGTAATAACGACGTTTCGGGCCGAAACCCTTTATCCGCTCTGAAAGCACTTACAAGCCTTTTAGGAACATTTTTAAAATATTAGTGATCTATAAATAACTACCCAATATTCCTGCAAAAGGCTTTAACTCTTTGAGACCACTGCATTGAAAACATACTCAAGTGCAGGCACTGTATATCAGACACAATTGATTACAATGCATTGCAAAATCAATTATGATTTACATGAAAAGGCAGAAAGTAATCTTTTTCAAATTGCTGAATAGACAAATATAGGTCAGTAAAATTCTCAGTGTTTGGATGGAGATAACTGTGCGTAACATGGCTTACTCTTGAAGCCAGCACTTCTTCATAGCAAGCAAACTATAAGCATAAAACTAGAATGTGAAACGTGTCAAGAGACACTACATGAATATCATCATCAGAAAACAAAATGCAAACTGCAGCTGTCGTGGCAGAGGTGTGTTTCAATGCATTCTAGATTCCAGCTTTAATAATATATACTCATGCCTTTGAGGCAGTGACTTGTCAACAATAGCTTCTTACAAATTCAGCCTACAATTAATTGACACTTAACTTGTTTTCTCTCTGTGCCTACTACTTATGCAGGTGTTCAAAATAACCTATACCCAAGCCTAGACATGTTCGTGTTGCTATGGCAATCTACCTTTAACTGTGTAATCTTTTCAATGTGTCTTTTTAAGATTTCTTTTCCTTCAATCATGCTGGAACTAATTTAGCATCATGCTTTCATTTGTCAAATGAATTTTCAGTGCAATATAGGAGTATTTGATTTAAATGTGAGGTGACATGTATGAGGCATAAATATATCCAATAGACAAGTCAGACGGAAAGGGTTATTTCATTTCTTGTAAGCACATTATAATTCTGTACAAGATCTAAACATTTTAATATTTTTAGTTTTATATCATTCTAGTGACAAGCATTTGATCGTAAGCTAAGTGCATGATTTAACCATGAAATTACCATTCACAAAAATTAGCTTAATCATTAATTTTACTCCACAGATATAATACATGGGGAAAATAGATAAACCTCACTTAACATTAGGATGTGTTTACATGTGGCAGGGCAGTTCAAGTCAAGTCAACTTTTATTGTCATTTCGACCATAACTGCTGGTACAGTGTATAGTAAAAATGAGACAACGTTTTTCAGGACCATGGTGTTACATGACACAGTACAAAAAACTAGACTGAACTACGTAATTTAAAAAAAAAACAGAGAAAGCTACACTAGACTACAGACCTACACTGGACTGCATAAAGTGCACAAAACCAAGGAGATGGTGGTGGACTTTAGGAGATCTAGGCCTCATATGGAGCCAGTGATCATTAATGGAGAATGTGTGGAGCAGGTTAAGACCTACAAGTATCTGGGAGTACAGTTAGACGAGAAGCTAGACTGGACTGCCAACACAGATGCCTTGTGCAGGAAGGCACAGAGTCGACTGTACTTCCTTAGAAGGTTGGCGTCATTCAATGTCTGTAGTGAGATGCTGAAGATGTTCTATAGGTCAGTTGTGGAGAGCGCCCTCTTCTTTGTGGTGGCGTGTTGGGGAGGAAGCATTAAGAAGAGGGACGCCTCACGTCTTAATAAGCTGGTAAGGAAGGCGGGCTCTGTCGTGGGCAAAGTACTGGAGAGTTTAACATCGGTAGCTGAGCGAAGGGCGCTGAGTAGGCTACGGTCAATTATGGAAAACTCTGAACATCCTCTACATAGCACCATCCAGAGACAGAGAAGCAGTTTCAGCGACAGGTTACTATCGATGCAATGCTCCTCAGACAGGATGAAGAGGTCAATACTCCCCAATGCCATTAGGCTTTACAATTCAACCGCCAGGACTTAAGAACTTTTTAAAAGCTATTATTAATGCTTTTTGAGATAGTGATTTAGATGCATATCATATTTTTTACTGAGTTAAGTATTGTATGTAATTAGTTTTGCTACAACAAGTGTATGGGACATTGGAAAAAAAAGTTGAATTTCCCCATGGGGATGAATAAAGTATCTATCTATCTATCTATCTAAAACAGTGCAGGCATTACAATAAATAATAAACAGGACAGTAGGGCAAGGTGTCAGTCCAGGCTTCAGGTATTGAGGAGTCTGATAGCTTGGGGGAAAAAGCTGTTACATAGTCTGGTCGTGAGAGCCTGAATGCTTCGGAGCCTTTTCCCAGATGGCAGGAGGGAGAAGAGATTGTATGAGGGGTGCATGGGATCCTTCGTAATGCTGTTTCCTTTGCAGATGCATCGTGTAGTGTGAATGTCCGTGATGGCAGAAAGAGAGACCCTGATGATCTTCTCAGCTGACCTTACTATCCGCTGCAGGGTCTTGCGATCCGAGATGATGCAATTTCCGAACCAGGCAGTGATGCAGTTGCTCAGGATGCTCTCAATACAACCCCTGTAGAATGTGATGAGGATGGAGGGTGGGAGATGGACTTTACTCAGCCTTCGCAAAAAGTAGAGACACTGCTTGGCTTTCTTTGCTGTGGAGCTGGTGTTGAGGGACCAGGTGAGATTCTCCGTCAGGTAAACACCAAGAAATTTGGTGCTGTTTACTATCTCTACCGAGGAGCCGTCAATGTTCAGCGGGGAGTGGTCGCTCCGTGCCCTCCTGAAGTCAACAACCATCTCTTTTATTTTGTTCACATTAAGAGACAGGTTGTTGGCTCTGCACCAGTCCGTTAGCCGCTGCACCTCCTCTCTGTATGCTGACTCATCGTTCTTGCTGATGAGACCCACCACGGTGGTGTCATCGGCGAACTTGATGATATGGTTCGACCTGTGTGTTGCAGCACAGTCGTGGGTCAGCAGATTGAACAGCAGTGGACTGAGCACGCAACCCTGGGGAGCCCCCGTGCTCAGTGTGATGGTGTTGGAGATGCTGCTTCCGATCCGGACTGACTGAGGTCTCCCAGTCAGGAAGTCTTGGATCCAATTGCAGAGGGAGGTATTCAGGCCCAGTAGGCTCAGCTTTCCAATCAGTTTCTGAGGGATGATTGTGTTGAATGCTGAACTGAAGTCTATGAACAGCATTCGAATGTATGTGTCTTTTTTGTCCAGGTGGGTTAGGGCCAGGTGGAGGGTGGTGGTAATGGCATCATCTGTTGAGCGGTTGGAATCCAATTAACAAACGTACAAGATCCTGGCTTCGTCAATAGAGGCAGGGAGTACTAAAGCAAGCCATTAATGTTGAACCTTCATTAGATCGCAGATGAGAGTATCTTGACCGTCTCTGGCCACTGGTTCTGGAGAAATGAAAAGCCCTCAAAATATGTTCAAATGTTTATTCAGACTGTTGTAATATTTGAAAGACTTTGCTTGCAGGAATTAAAATAATCTGGAATGGTTGAGGAGCAATTTTGGATGAGGCGCAGGAAATCTTGACAGGTTTAGATGCGGAAACTGAGGAAGACTGGTGAGTGGGTCACCATAGGCACAGATTTAAGTTGGATCATAGATCATCTAGAACCATGATCTAGAATATCATGATGCACAGGGATTTTTTTTAATGCAACATTCTAGGGTGCACTAACTGATAGAACAGATTCTATTAAAGTGGGAACAGGATAATTACTTCATGGTAAATAATTTGCAAGGCTATGGGGGGGGCAGAGAAATGGGACTAATCGATTGTTCTACAACTAATCTGCAACACATTCATGGGTTGTACTTTAGCATTCCACATTTCTACATCCACACACGAAATGCTGGAGAACCTCAGCAGGGTCAGGCAGGATATGAGGAGGATAATGAACAGTCGACATTTCAAGCTGAGACCCTTCATTAGGACTGGAAAGAAAGTGAACAGAAGTCAGAATAATTAGGGGAAGGAGTACAAGCTGACGGGTGATAGGTGTACCCAGGCGAGAGGGGCAAGGCCGGAGGGTGGGTGACGGGGAAAAAGGGAGCAATGTGATTTTGAACTTGCTGAGAGCCAGCCTGCCTGCACTATTCTGTGCCCAGATGATGAACCATACCTGCAGAGAGCTGTGGGTTGTGACTGACAACTGGTAGGAAATCCTGAGGCACACCACCAAGCTCCCTGTTGCCCTTTTGATTGTTCACTCCTTTCAAAGCCCATTGATCCATTTTAAATGTCTCTAATACCCAGAGACATTCTCAAAGTCAAGATTGTCTCAAATAATTTAAACACTTTTAATTGATAGCACTTTAAAAGTAATAAAAACTGAATGAAAATATTAAGAAAATACTCTTAACTGCACAACTTTTTAAAATTTACTTGGTATTGGCTGTTTCTGGTGGAGATGTAGATTGCATGATGTGATACACCGGGCGCATCAACTCAACACAAGAGCTTGTCTCACATTCAGTGCATTCAAGTGGCAGAGCATGAAATCAGACACTTCGTCCCATGTGGCTTTCACATATCAATGCGCAGGGCTGGACAGAAACCAGCAGACCCATGGGGAGGACAATGGTGGTGGCTCATTGCAGGATTACAAGCCAATGGCATACACGTGGCTGTGCTGCCTCAGAATCTCCCAACCACAGTAGTATAGAACGATGCTGGTGAGAAGAATATTATATAATCAGCACCAATGTCTGGATGGGGAACGAGGGAACATTCTCTTCATTTTATAAAATAGACGCCTGGTTAGTGTTTGGATGGGAAACTTCTGGGACTACCAGGTGCAAGAGGCTCACTGCCTGAGGAAACAGATGATCTAAGCAGCAGAATGAATTCACGTTCCAACAAGAATGTCACTCACATATATACGTTGAAGAAAGGATTACTTGTACCTTTTGGCATGTATGAAAATTTTGCCAATTTAAAATTCACTCCTCTTCCAAGAAAAAGTGATACTGTTTATTTTTGGTGGATAACACGTTTCTCTGAGCAAAGTATGCAGACACTTTTTCAGTTATTACACATATTACAGTGTGTAAATCATATATAATTCTTCTATGAGATTTCTAGAATCACTTATGAAATTAAACAAGCATACAGCACTGTGCAAAAATCTTAGGCATATATACAGTATATAGCTAGGGAACTGGAGACATTTACACATTACTGCAGTAATTTTACTTATTGCACTGTACTGCTGCAAAAAAAATCAGATTTCATGACATATGTGAGTGACAATAAATTTGATCTGATATGGGTCTCTATTTGGGACTGAGGGTGGGAAGGGGGCAGGGAGAGGAGAAATCATTGTTGGGAAGAGGGGAGAGGAGAGGGGAGGAAGCAGAAAGCACCAGAAAGACATTCTGTAATGATCAATACACCAGTTGTTTGCAATCAAATGACATTCTCTGGTGTCTCTGGGGTGGGTGCATCTGCATCCGTGCCACAGCCCCCTTCCCTGGCACTCTCTCTTTGCCACCTGTCCACACACCTCCCACCCTCACCATTTCCAACATTCTTTGCTCCCCCAAATTTACAAACTCACTTTCTACTCCATATTGACAAATACAGTACTGTTCAAAACTCTCAGGCATCCTAGCTGTACAAGTCCCTAATATTTTTGAACAGTACTGTATCCAGAATTACCTTCTGCTAATTATTTTTTAACTAGGACCTTTGGTTATATACACATTCAATTGAGAAAATATTAATTTTTTGAAGGTGTTCTATCAAGCACATCATAATGTTGAATATCTTTTGCAAACCTTAGCATAAACTTTATCTGCTTGAAGTAGAGTAACCTGGTTTTCCAGTCTCATTGAGTAACAACAGCTGTTAGCATTATAGTATCCAGACTAATCCTTCAAACTAGTGCATCTCTACCACTTGAGGAAGCGATTTTGAAACATCCATCACCTTTTGCAAATAGAAACATTTCTTGAGTACACTCATGAAAGATCTGGGTCTAATTTTTAGCACATGTCCTTCTTGATCTTACATACTCAAGGAATGCATCACTAATATCCGTAGTTTCATCATAATTTGGTGTGACAGTGTAATCCTGGGAATTCTATGGTGTTCAGTCTCCGAGGTTAACCTTTTGTTTCGAATGTACAGTCCCAGATAACTCACAATAGGTGTAGTTTAATAAAATTTAGATTTACGTACAACCCTGAATAATGCTCATACGAATGAGGCAATATAGGATTTGCTGGGGCAAACCCCAGAAACAGTCTATATCTTCATGGGAAAACTGGATATGCTAAAGAATCCAGTAAATGTTTCTGGCGCAAGATTTCTCATCCTTCTCATGTGTCTCAAACAATGTACCACAGAGACTCGACCTGGTGCCCGCATTTCACTGGCGAAGGCCTATTTAAATATGCAACTTCAATTGGAACAAATCATTATCTTGCAAGAGATAATTATTTATCTCAATGAAAAATCATTATTTTTTTCTATGAAGCAGAAAAATGTTTCGCATCTCATAATTTAAATGGGATTTTTCAAAACTTTTTCAGTTAATATCTATTATATCAAATTCCACTTATTCGATCTAGTTTCTTACCTGAAAACATGATATCCATGCAACGTGAATTGGTAAGGAGAAAGTAAAGCATCTATTGAACACGCTACATATCATTGCACAATTATGCTTTAAGCATTTTGTTGGAATGTCATGGTTATTGAATACGTTCAGACTCAATAACATTAAATTTTAACTTTCTGAAATAATTCAATGGAGTAGTTCAGTGAGACATTTAGGAAATGTTTTTATTGGGTAACTAACAAATGTATGATTCACACTGGTGCTTTGTTATTTTTAAGATCTGCTAGAGGTTGAGTATCAACCAAATATGGAATAAGTGTAAATCTTTACAAGTAACACAGTGAAAATTACAAAAGTCAAAATTATTCTCTTAAAGTATGCAGATAGAATCTCTGAATGTTTTTGGCACAGATCTGATTTAAAAATACTGCACAATGAAAGATTCCAGATCACTATAATGAAAGTGGACAGTATACTTTGGGGATAAACTACCACCGCGAAACTTGATGAACTCAATTTTCATCATATCATTCAAGTTCCCAATCTCCTGGAGCATGCCTTGTCAAAAGGGACCAATACTGAATTTGGATTTACATCATTCTCCTCAGCAATCCTGCCTCTGCAAACAATCAAACCACTACCAGACTACGTCACAGGTTTCGCAAAAACATTTTGTTTTCTCTTGTCCGTACCAAAACAGGAAACGTACCAGATCCCTTTGTTGGGCTGGTTGTTCCTCTGAGTGACATTAAAAAATTACCATCGCTTTTACTCTGGTCCAGATTTTGTTGTGGGGGGTGGGGGGAGCAATAATCTCATTGGTCCTGAGGAAAAACAGTGCTGAAGCAGGGCTTTTGTTGCACTGCCTCCATGCCAATCGTTACCACTAATCGTATATTAAGCTAATTTTTCATTCTCATCATGACACATTCTCATCAGCTCCCTCAAAATTTATCACTCACATAAACATTGAGTGTCAATTAACCTACCAATTTGCACCTTTGGGATGTGGGAGGAAGCCCAGGCAAAATCCACGTGATCACAGGGAGAACATGCAAACTTCACACAGACAATGCCCCAGGTCAGGATTGAACCTGGAGCTGCAAGGCAGCAGCTCTACCAGCTGCGCCATTGTCTCTCCTTTTCTTCATTCATTCAAAAGATATTGATGTAATTTATTATCTGACCCTGAGGAAATTAAGACCACATTGGGGGAGGGCAGTCTGAAGTCATACATAAGGCAAAATGGATAAAGACAGCTTTTTCCCCCTGAAAGATAAAGGACCAGATTAATTATTAATAATAATCTATAGTTTCACACGTACTGGTTTTCTTTAACATATAATTTGTTTAAGTTCTTGAAGTTAAATTCCAACATTGTCATGGTTCGATTTAAACTCATCTTTCTTGGTCAATGGTCTAGACACCATTTATCTACTATAGCACTTCTCCTGGAAGATTGTGTACATCCACACACAAAATGCTGGTGGAACACAGCAGGCCAGACAACATCTATAGGAAGAAGCACTGTCGACGTTTCGGGCCGAGACCCTTCGACAGGACTAACTGAAAGGAAAGATAGTAAGAGATTTGAAAGTAGGAGGGGGAGGGGGAAATGCGAAATGATAGGAGAAGACCGGAAGGGGTGGGGGTGAAGCTGAGAGCCAGAAAGGTGATTGGCAAAAGGGATACAGAGCTGGAGAAGGGAAAGGATCATGGGACGGGAGGCCTAGGGAAAAGGGGGAGGGGAGCATCAGAGGGAGATGGAGAACAGGCAGAGCGATGGGCAGACAGAGAGGAAAAAAGGGGAAAAAAAACTTAATACATCAGGGATGGGGTAAGAAGGGGAGGAGAGGCATTAACAGAAGTTAGAGAAGTCAATGTTCATGCCATCAGGTTGGAGGCTACCCAGCCAGTATATAAGATGTTGTTCCTCCAACTTGAGTGTGGCTTCATCTTGACAGTAGAGGAGGCCATGGATAGACATATCAGAATGGGAATGGGACGTGGAATTAAAATGTGCGGCCATTGGGAGATTGTGTACGTCTGGTGTCTTTACCCAATGAAGAATAAATTTGGGACTGAGGAAGATCAAGAAGAGCATACTGTATTTATTCCTGGGAATCAGCAGGTGTTGAGAGAGGTAAAAACAGAATATGTAACACAAAGTGAACTGCAAATATGCCCTCATGTCTGGAAGGATGAAAATGCAGACAAGTTTTGATTGGGGTGACATGTAGCTGATGTTTTCCTGGCTGGGGTATCCAGAGTGAGGGGACACAGTCTCAAAATGAGATGTCATCCATTCAGAATAGTGACGAGAAACTTCTGCACACAGGGGTTGGAAATGTTTGGAATTCCAGGCCAAGAAAGCTGGGAAGGCTCAGTAACTAGATATTTTCCAGGCAGAGATCTAAACATTAAGATAACCAAAGCATTTAGAGTTAGTGCTGGAAAGTGGTACTAAGGTAATGGATCAGCCATAATGTTAGTGAATGGCAGGACATGTTCAATGGGGTGAATGGCCTACTCTTGTTAGTCTAACCTCAGTGGTTGGGAAAATATTGGCATCTATTATTAAGGATGAGGTTTCAAGGTACTTGGAGGTTAATGATAAAATAACTCAAAGTCAGTGTGGTGTCTGTAAAGGGAAATTTTGCCCGAGTTCTTGGAGGAAGTAACAAGCACGGTGGACAAAGAAGTGGACGTCATTTACTTGGATTTTCAGAAGGTGTTTGATAAGGTACCACAGATGAGGCTGCTTAACAAGATAAAATGCAATGGCATTACAGGAAAGATACTGGCATGGACAGCCCAGAATGGCTGGCAGGCAGGAGGCAGCGAGTGGGAATGAAAGGGGTCATATCGGGTTGGCTGCTGGTGACTAGTGGTGTTTCTCAGGGCTCAGTAGTGGGACTGCTATTTTTCACACTGTATGCCAGTGATTCAGATAATGGAATTAATGGCTTTGTGGCAAAGTTTGCGGGTGATACAAAGATAGGTGGGGGGGGGGGTAGGTAGAGCTGACAAAGTGATGCGAATGCAGCAAGACTTAGACAAATTGGAAGAATGGGCAAAAAAGTGGCAGATGGAATACAGTGTTGGGAAATGACTGATTATGCATTTCGGTAGAAGGAACAATAGTGCAGACTATTATCTAAATGGCAAGAAGTTTCAAACATCGGAGGTGCAGAGGAACTTAGGAGTCCTCGTGCAAGACTCAAGACTCCCGACTCCCGAAGGTTCATTTACAGGTTGAGTCTGTGGTAAAGAAAGCAAATGCAATGTTGGTATTCATTTCAAGGGGAATAGTACATAAAAAAGAGACAATGCTGAGCCTTTATAAGACACTGGTCAGGCCATACTTGGAGTATTATCAACAGTTTTGGGCCCAATATTTCAGAAAGGATGTATTATCATTGGAGAGAGTCCACAGGATGTTCACAAGGATGATTCCGGGAATGAAGGGGTTAACATATGAGGAGCGTTTGGCAATTTTGGGCCTCAGCTCACTGGAATTTGAAAGACTGTGTGGGGATCTCATTGAAACCTACCGAATGTTGAAAAGACTAGATATGGTGGATATGGAGAGGATGTTTCCTGTGGTGGGGGTATCCAGAACTAGAGGGTACAGCCTCAAATTTGAGGGGTGACCCTTTAGAACAGAGGTAAGGAGGATTTTTTTTTAGCCAGAAATCTGTGAAATGCTCTGCCACAGACTGTGGTGTAGGCCAAGTCCCTGCGTATATTTAAGGCAGAAGTTGATCGTTTCTTGACCAGGCAGGACATCATAGGATATAACTAGGAGGCAGGTGTATGGGGTTGAGTGGGATCCAGAATCAGCCATGATGGAATGGAGGAGCAGACTCAATGGGCTGAATGGCCTAATTCTGCTCCTATGTCTTATGGTCTAATTAGCACAACCATCATACTCTTTCATTTAAATGTTACTGAAAGTATAGTTTTTAAATAGCTTACGCATGCACTTGCAGAAGCTTGATGTTCAACAAGGTAAATGGGGAATAATAAATCATTGAGAAATTAAACAGGAATAAAATTGAGAATGAAAATTATTTAGACAGATTAATTGAAAGGTCTAAGTGAAACACAATGCTTCCAAAAAAGAAAATGAATCAAGGCTGACTTTTTATATTTTAAGAACTTCCAGTTCACATTAAAGGATAGACACTCTAAACATTGAATTGTTTATTCTAAGCAAGAGCTTAATTAGAATTATGATATTTTTAAAAAAGTTAGTCACTGTATTTCACTGACTAAAACAAATGTAATGAACACTTAGTGTAAGTAGAGCAATTTCTTGAAAGAAAAACACAGGAGATTAACTATTGCAATTTAGCAGCAGGGCAGCACCTTAGAAAACACAGCAAAGAAACAGGATATTTGGCTCAACTGGAATATGCTGCTTTTTATTTTTAGATCTGGCCAAAACCTCTACAATCATAGCATATGAAATAGCCATCAGTCGTATGTTAATGATCAACAAGTGTTTAAAAAACTGTTCCCAGTGTTTATGAAGTATAGTCTCAATAAATTTAATTTTATGTAAGAAATCTATTTTACACCTCATATTTGAAGCTGGTGAGACAAATATCACACATAAGATTTTAATCACTGTTATTGTTCCTATCTATATATATGCTTCAGATGAAATCCAAAAACAAAGATTTAAGATAAAGTCACTTCTTAATGCCTTTGAGAGGAAAATCCTACAAAAGGTAGTGGATTTAACCCAGTACATCATGGGTAAAACCCTCCCAACCATAGAGCACTTCTACACAAAACTGTAGAAAAGCAGTATCCGTCATCACAGATCCTCTCCACCCAGGCCAGGCTCTTTTCTCACTGTTGCCATCAAGAGCCTCAGGACTTGCACCACCAGGTTCAAGAACAGTTACTACCCCTTAGCCATCAGGTTCTGACACAAAAGGGGATAACTGCACTAATTCTACTTTTGGCATTTCCACAACCGATGGTTTCACATTCAGGACTCTTTATCTTGTTATTTCATTCTCTTGTTATTTATTGCTATTTGCATTTGCACAGTTGTGTTCATTGATCTCGCTTACAGTTACTGTTCAATAATTTGCTAAGAGAAAGAATCTGAGGGTCGTATGCGGTAACATGTATGTAAATTTTACTTCTTCGAACTTGTAATGAGACTGAAGTTGATAATTAATGAGTAACTTCCTTGACACTACTGCCCGAGCACAGACCACCTCTCACAAGAGAGTCCAACTACCATTCTTACAGTGTTACTGTTGCCAACTTGCCCAACATCTCCCAGAGGTTTAAATGACCATTCACATTAATACCGTTAATAATGGAGCAGGTTCAAGGCTCCTTAGTAATTGGCTCATCTCCCTAATTTCAAAGCTGTTCTACCATCTACAAGTCAATATTTAATACAAATAAACAAAAAAAGATGGTAGATTCAAGAAATCTAAACCAATTACAAAACAACGCTGGAAAGCTCAGCAGGTCCAGCAGCATCTATGGCAAGAGAAACATTTAACACTTCATAAACAGGATGCTTCAGAACTGGGAAAGGGAGAAAACAGTTAAGTTTTTAGTAGCAGAGAGGGTGAGGGAGGAATGTGTAGTGGTTTATTATTGTCACATGCACCAAGGTACTGCAAAAAGCTTTTGTTTGGGCGTCATCCAGACAGATCAGTCTACATATAATTGCATTTATAAAGTAAGTGCAATGTAGGCAGATAAATAAAGTTCAAGGGTCATGATGAAGTAGATCAGAAAATCTTTTATCATATGAGAGGTTTGTTCAAAAGTCTGATCACAATGTCCTTGAAGCTGGTGCTCTTAGAACATGTCAAAGGAAATGTTTGATAGCTTGGGATCAAGAAATGTGAAGTGCCAGCTCTGTACCAGTTAGGATCAGATGTCTTCTCGTTATTTGTACAACATGCTGCTAATAATGCGGCTGTGGGACAGGCCAGATTTTGCCAACAGAAAATAAAAAAGGAAGTCAAAATGATGACAGGCGCAAATAGCCAGCTCTGAAACAGACTGAAAGATTAGACCAAGTTACTGACAACTCCAGAACTCGATACCTAATCAAGAGGTATGGGGTGGGGTGGGGTGGGTGAAGTGCAATGTGCCCAGACAGAAAGAAAGTGACTATTCCTCAAGCCTGAATTGATCCTCATTGTATCAGTGCAGACTGAATTGTCAGAGTGAGAACAGGATGGTGAATGGTAATAAAACCAGGTGATCTGCATTGCAATCACCCGCATTTGTTTTTTGGTCAGCCCATATAGGTTATCCTGACCTCTCCTTAACTGCTACAATAAACCATCTGGTATCTTCCCATCAGAAGTATTGTCTTTGGCACATCTCTCCCTCACCTACCTGACAACTGAAAACCAACTTAGCAGGCCAGACAGCATCTGTGGAAACGAGCAGTCAACGTTTCGGCCGAGACCCTTCGTCAGGACTGTCTTAGCCCGAAGTGTTGACTGCTCGTTTCTATGGACGCTGCCTGGCCTGCTGAGTTCCTCCAGCTTGTTGTACCTGTTGCTTTGACCACAGCATCTGCAGTGTACTTTGTGAAAACCAACTTATTTTCCTCTATTCCCAATTCTGATGAAGGGGATTGCAAATGCTGTTTGACTTTTGAGAGTTTTCTGGGTATTTTTTTTGTAAGGGTTTATGCAATCTCTCTCCTGTGGCTCTATAGCAGACACTATATTATCCAGGATCAAGTGGTCCACTAGATTGGCACATCAAAGTTTCTGCTGTACTCCCCCCCGCCCCCCCCCCCCCCCGGACGTTTCTCATCACAAGCTGCTTCTTTCGTTTGCCTCCAACTTTCAGCCTGCCCTCAAATTCACCTGGTCCATTTCCGACACCTCCCTCCCCTTTCTGGATCTTTCTGTCTCCATCTCTGGAGACTGCTTATCTACTGATATCTACTATAAGCCTACAGACTCTCACAGCTACCTGGACTATTCCTCTTCCCACCCTGTCTCCTGCTTCTTTAGTTGTTGGATGATAATTCCAAAACAGTATCTCCAAGAAACTAATATTCACACAGAGAAATCGCAACGAGCAGCAAGCGCCGGCCTTATCATCAACATCGCGACCAAAGGATAATGCACCTTTATGTAAAGTAGGTTTCGCTCCCGTTTCCAGCTTATGGACTTACTTGCAGAAATGAAAATCGTAAATACACACAGTATTCCTAATCTGATAAAATTCACTTCTTTTTCCAAGAGCATTTATTTTGATAAAAGATCCTCAAAATAAAACTAACATTCTGGAACTTTGGGATATTTGCCTCTCTAAAATATTAAGCAATTAACGGCAGGAATTTTACTGAAAATGATAGCAAAAATAATTCAACTCCATCTCCACGTACAAAAGATCTTGCACCTCTTGTACGAACTCAACTTAAAAGACTGTCCTATATCTCCGAACAGGACTCACAGGTATGTTAGCAGCCGAAACGTAAATGCGCACATGTCCCAATAGCGCTACCTCGCAGTTGATGGGAAAGAAATACACATCCTGCAATGAAGTAACCCAACATGATTCAATTAGTAACCATTCCTTTCTCCATTGAAAATTCCCCCCCAAAAAAATCCCAAATGACGTTTGTACAGGGGCAGAACACATCACATTCCTTTCACTTTCACCAGCAGCTGCGCCCGACGTGCGGAGAGCCAAGGCGAGCCAGCGGGGACGGGGATGTGAGAAAGTGGAGTGTGGTGGCGCTGGTTGGTTGGAAACGCGGAGAGCGCTGAGTTTACCGTGACAAGGTGCTAGAGAGTGAGCAACGAAGGCAGGGACTGCTTGGCCAAGGGGGAGCGGCAGGTTAGCACTGAGTCAAGTGCGAGTGGTGGAGGCGGAGAGAAGGCGAGTTAGCACGGAGCGATTGGCCATAGGCACCAGAATGTAGGCTGTGGGGTTTGGGGTTTGGGGCTTGGCAGCGAGTTCAGGAAGTTGAGAAGTAGAAAATAATTGTGTTCCTAATCCCGACGGCAGCAGCTGAAAGTTGGAGGACGGGGTGTTGGAAGGAAACCATGAAGTAAAAAAGTGGAGCGCTGCTCCCGATGGGATAGAGGGAGTGTGGTGGAGTGGCATCGAGCTACGGGGCCTGGGGGGGAGGGAGCGCCGAGGGCCCGGGGCGGGACAGGACAGGTCGGGGTGGGGACTGGACGGGACGGGACGGCTCGCTGCTGCACCCACGGACAGCCCCGGCTGATAGTTTAATCTGCACGAAGATGGCGAGGTGGCTGAGAGAGTACTTCAATCTGGGTAGCTACAAGGCGAAGGCTCCGGTCAAGGCGGAGACGGCGGCAGCGGCCGGCAAGAAGAAGAAGAAGCCCCGCGGCGAATCGGGATCGTGCCGGGAAAGCGACCTGATGCGGGCCTACCGGCTGCAGAAGGAGCGGGACTTCGAAGACCCGTACAGCAACGGCCCGGGATCGTCGCTGCGCCGCCTCAAGGCCATGTGGCCGGGTCCGGAGGACGAGGGCGGCTGTCGCCAGGGCCCGGTGGCCAGCGGATCCCCGATTTTGCAGCGCAGCCAGAGCGAGAGGGCGACTTCCTCCTCCTCTCCCCGAGCCAAGTGCATCAGCTCGGCTCAGCAACGGCTCATCAAGGTACACGAGACGGCGGTGACCGAAAAGGCGGTCGGCAACTGGAGCAGCCCGGCCACCGCGTCCCGGAAGCCGCCACAACCCGACGACAAGGTGAGTGCGTACATCAACTCTTATAATTAGTTTGTTATGTCTCTCAAAGCAGTCCAGAACCGATTGCCTGTAAACTCTTCAAGAGTGAATCATGTCTATGCATTAGTTTCTCGTCATGTACACCAGGTTGCAATGCAATCCTTGTTGCCTGAAGCTCACGGTGTTAAGAA
Source organism: Hemitrygon akajei (assembly GCF_048418815.1). Lineage (NCBI taxonomy): Eukaryota > Metazoa > Chordata > Chondrichthyes > Myliobatiformes > Dasyatidae > Hemitrygon > Hemitrygon akajei. Next base: position 53,342,193 of record NC_133129.1, read on the forward strand.
TATCCATAGTAACAATAAATACAATAATGAGTGCAATAAATGCAGAATGGCGCAAATTGTAGTGCAAAAATCACTAAAGTGACAGAAACTGAAGGAGATGGAATTAAGAGTCCAAGAACGTGGCTCCAAGTCCGAGTTTAGATTAGAACATAGCGCTCGGTATCTTTTAATAGCTTAAGTGCCACTGTTGTATCTGCTGACAACTATCCCTACCGTTCTGTTCCAGGCATCTACAGCTCTGTGCAATCTTACCCCGCACATCTACTTTAAAATTTCCCCTCTCTCACCTTACAGATTTTTTTCTCTAAGTATTTAAATGTTCTCCTGTAAAGACAACTATCCTGTCTACTGTTTCTCGTATTTTTATGATTTGTATGAGCTCTCCCCTCAGCCTGTGCTCTAGAGAAAACAATGCACGTCTATTGAAGCGTTCATACAGTGAGATTCATTAGGTGCCGCAATCACGGTCCTAGCAAATCTTTCTACGGAAGTGGTTTGTCATTACCTTCCTCTGGGCAGTGTCTTTGCAAGATGGGTTACCCCAGCCATTATCAATACTCTTCAGAGATTGTCTGCCTGGCGTTAGTGGGCGCATAACCAGGATTTGTGATATACACCAGCTGCTCATACAACCATCTACCACCTGCTCCCATGGCTTCACGTGACCCTGATCGGTGGGAGATGAGGAGGAAGGGCGGGTTAAGCAAGTGCTGCATTTGCCCAAGGGTGAACTGCAGTAGCAAAGAGAAGAAGTGCTTTGCATCTCCTTTGGCAGAGATGTATCTCCCCACCAATGAGATATACGGTGGAAAACTTGCTTGTAGCAGCATAACATACAGGCATGGATTCAGACGACTTATAAGCACATAAATTATACAACACTGAGAAAGTGGAAAATGCATTCTAATATGAAGTACAATGGCTAGAACAAAATGGTAGAATGATGCAAAGACTTGTTTGGAGTGGTTTGTTGTTACCAGCCTCACTCAGGCACTTGCAGTGACTGCTCAGTTCTGGTTATTAAGCTGGAGAGAGTGTGGCGAAAATTCACAGGAATGTTACTGGGACAGCAGGGCTAGCAGTATCAGGAGATGCTGGATAGGTTTGGGCAGCATTTTCCTTGAAGTGAAGGAAGCTGAGTGGTAACTTGGAGGTGTATATTGCGAGGAGTGTTGAAAAGGTGGATGGTCTTTTTTCCCCCCGGTAGAACAGTGTAGTTTAAAACTAAAGAGAACAGGTTTTCGGATGAAAGGTGAAAGGTTTACAGAGCACATGGTGTATTTCACACAGTGGGTAATGGGTACCAGAGGAAGAGGTAAAGGTATAATATTTAAAAGACATTTAGGATAGACTTAGACCAGGGCTTCTCAACCTTTTTTATGTCAGGGAGCCTTGTCAGTAACTGAGGGGTCTGTGGACACCAGGTTGGGAACCCATAGTTTAGAGGAATATGGGTCTAGCTCAGGGAGATATCATGATTGACATTGATGAGATAGGCCAAAGGGTCTTTTGCTGTGCTTTACAGCTCTGACTAATTCTCTCCTATTGATATATTCCAGTGGGGAGTAGAACGTTGCATTTGTGCCAAGCGCCTTGATTGACGGAATTGCCAAGTGCACTGACAGGCATTGAGATTTGCGGTCTCAAACACGAGAAAGTGCAGATGCTGGAAATCTCAAGCAACACACACAAAATGTCCGACGAACTCAGCAGGTCAGGCAGCACCTATGGAAAAGAGTAAACAGTCGACATTTCGACCAAGACCCTTCTTCGGGACTCAGGGTGGGTCTCGGCTTGAAATATCGACTGCTTCTCCATAGATGCTGCCTGACCTGCTGAATTCCTGCAGCGTTTTGTGTGCGTTGCTTGAGATTTGCTGTCTCCTGTTAACAGAAGTTGTGACTTTTCAGCAACTTGTTTTCATGACAGGAATAAAGATAGATACATAAACATAGATTGTTTTTTCTTGAACTGAGGGTCATCCTGCTAGAAGCGCATAGAATTATGAAAAGATGGATTGAGACTCCTCCCCACAGTGGAACTGTCAAATAACAAAGGGAAGTAGCTTTAAGTTGTTGGAGAGTTAGCTACAAAGAAGCTTTTTTTAGAACGGCCTAGGATGTGCTACCGTGGCAGGTAGTGGAAGCTTAATTGATAGCAACATTTAAAAGGCATCTGGACAGGCAGAGAATAGTGGGGGGTGGGGGGGTGTGTTGGTACAATATGAATTGTGTGCAGGAAGATGGGATTACTTTGAATTGGCATCACGATTGTCCATGGGCTCTTAGAGCCTGTTTATGCGCTGTGCTTTTCCATGAATGAATTCATCCAGTTTAATTGAAGCTGTAGGTGTTTACATAGACTGAACTGACACAAGTGTGTAGGTAGGTTTTGATGGGAATTTTGAAGATAATTAGGTAAAATTAGTTTAAGTGGATGGTTCATATGGACTCAGTGGCTGAGTCTGCATGCTGTATGTTTCCATGCTGGTAAAAATAAGAAGTGGGTGAAGTGATCAGAAGTGTGGAAGAGACATAAGAGTCCTTGTAGTATTATTTCAATATCAAATTGAAACTTCTAAAGACTGGAATGACTTGGGAATTATTATGGCATAGAGTACGTGAAGGAAAAAATTCCAGAGTTCAGAGAGTTGTGGAGTGAAGTGGTGACGAGGATAATGAATTTCACATGTTGTGGTGTTGGGGATGATGATTGTTGACGATGCCAGTGAACAAGACCTTGAATTCTATTACGTTCATTTGATGAGGATTGCAGTTCAGCAGGCCGACAAGAAAAGCATTGAAGCAAATGCTTGGAAGTGAGAAAATATTGATTACCGAAGTTTAGCAGTAGCTGGAGTGATGGGGGGGTGGGGGGGGTGATCAAACGTATGAGGTTGCTGCATTTGAGATGAACCAATATGTGGGGATTTTCACTGAATTTTAATTGGATTTTGGTGTCCATGAGATAAATTATTGTTGTGGCAGTGCCTATGCATGAGGAATGTTTTCTCCTAGTCCAACAAGCTACCCTGTAAACTTCACCATTTTGTGTGGGAGTTATTTTGTGAATGGACGTTTTCATAAAAGGATGAGGTGGGATATTCACTGATGACACGGGTATTCATTTTCATTCACAGCTCCACAGACATGCAGCTAGATCTGGGAGCAATTTGGGGATGGACTGGAAAATGGCAATATATGCGGGCATTGCCAATTTCTGGTACATCTCATAAATAACCTAATGGTCCAAATGCCGCCTGTTCTATTTATCTGGAGAGTTCACCTCCATAATCCTGACCGAGATTACATACCACCAGTGGCATTCTATAATCAAATACTTGAGATGCTGCATGATGCCGTCTCCGAGCAAGAAACAGTCTAACCCAATGCATTTCAAATCATAGTGTGGGACTTCGGGACTTCAACCAGGTTTGTTTGAAGAAAACCCTGCCCGATTACCATCAGCGTATAACCTGTAGAACCAGAGGTCACAACACACTAGACCACAGTTATACCAAGATAAGGAATGTCCACCGTTTCATGCCCAGACTGCATTTCAGTAAATCAGATCACTTGGCGCTCCTTCTCCTACCTTCATCAGGCAGAGGCAAAATAGCAACGCTCCAGAGATTAGGACAACAATGAGGTGGTCACAGGGGGCAGAGGAGCAACTGTGTGGTTGTTTTGAGTCAGTGGACTGGGCACTATTCAAGGACTCATCTATGGATCCAAGTAAATATACAGGTAGTCCCCGAGTTACGAAAGTCCAACTTACGGACAACTCGTACTTACGAATCGAGGAAAGAGAACGCCGTTTGCCATTTTAAGTCGTTGCCATTGGCACTGTGTTGAGTGTTTAACTTTGTATTTGGCTTAAAGTTTTCTTAGTAAGATTCACCCTGACGCGCCCCCCCCCCCCCCACCTGTTCTGGTCAGCTGGTGGCGCAGTGAAATCAGCGCTGGGCTGGAGAACGGAGGTCCCCGGGTTCGATTTAGTGACAGATCGCTCCCGTGCCGAGTTGATGTCGATCCAGTGACTCCCGTACCATCCGTGCCGGGTTGATGTCGAGCTCACAACTCGACCTCGTAAAAAAAAAACACTGCCTCCTCCAGTTTAAATTCCCATGCGGAATATTGTGGAGGATCAAATACCCAAACCCAGCACAGCCCCCACTTGTCCCATTTAACCTGTCTCAGTGCGGCGGAGTTTAGGACCCAGGGGATCTCGGGACCTGCCGCCCGCGGTGCTTCTGTTCCATTGACAGGAAGCGATCGCGATTGAAAATAAAGTGGAAATAATAAAGCATTTGGAAAGAGGTGAAACACCATCGGTCATTGGAAAAGCGTAAGGCTAGTCGGTCAACAATTGGAACAATTTTAAAGGATAACGGATAAAGTGAGAATAATGGAGCATGTGAAAGGCCCTGCCCCGATGGTAGCTACAATTATTACTAAGCAATGCAGTGTTTTAATTATTGGAATACATACGTTTCTTAAATGTTTTATTTGCATAGAAAGGTAAAATATATACTATATAGTAAGACAAACGTTTGACTAACTGACACTAAATAATACCGGATGTACTTGTTCCGACTTACGTACAAATCCGACTTAAAGACGGACTCAGGAATGGAACTCGTACGTAACCTGGGTACTGCCTGTACCATGCTTGTCATGGATGTTATTAAAACAGTTGTAAGATGAGTGTGTCCTCCAGAATCATTCAAAGTCTTCCCCAATCAGAAGCCCTGGATGAACCATGAGATCTCAATCTGCTGAGAGCCAGATCAGAGGTGCACTGTCTTTCAACTATCACCTTATATAAGATAAATCACTGCCAGATGTGCTCAATGCCTTCTATGCTCACTTTGACTGTCAAAACATGGAGGGACATTCAAGAACTTCCACAATCCCCAATGATCCTATGTTCTCAGTCTCTGAGACAAACGCGCGAGAAGCCTTCGGGGGTGTGAACCCATGAAAAGCACCTGGCCCAGTTGGGGTACCTGGCCAAGTATTAAAGACCTTTGCTGATTGTTACGTACCCCGTAACTGGGTCACTTACCAGCAAAGATAGAGAGGTCCGTTGAAGTCTGATGGTACTATTTTTAAAAGTCTTTATTTATAAAGGGGCACAAAAATAAGGTTAATACAAACATTCAGATAATCTACGTCATCAATACTCAATCTAAAGTGCGGGTATAGTAATAATCATCAATAAGAAATGGCTCTATCGTTTGTCTAGGGTATAATAGATTGTCATGCTCAGTTCACGCAGGCTTCAGCCTTTGGGGACCGCTGGGTTTTCACTTGTTGGAGAGAGAGAGAGATTTGTGAGAAAAGAAACTTGCCCGGGTCTTTGATGAGGCAAATCCGTTGAGTCGGGGGGAGTTGGTTCCCCATTGTTAGTTCAAGAAAATCGTTTCTGTGGTATCAGCCACGGGCTCCCAGGCAAGGGAACCGAAGGCACGTGGCTTTCTTCAAATGACTTCCCGCTATTACAGGATCGCTAGCGTCTCTTCTGGTGCGTCTGAGGGGCCATCTCTACAGCCCCTCTTTTATCTGGACTCGCAGGGTAGCAGATGTCAATCAGGTTGGGGTTGATGTTATCTCTCTCTCAACCAGCCCACGTTGCCCAAGGGCTGCAGGTAGCACAGTCCCCAATCCACAATGTGTCTCCAAGAGACAATGGCCAATGTTGCGTGACTTTTCATCGCCGGGGAACGAGGCAGTCTGCACGTCCCTTTCCCCATTTCCTGGGTCTACTGACCCCACCCACTAGTGCTCTTGCGATTCTTACAAAGGAGGGGGCTGCGGGCATAACATGATCAACTGGGTGAAGTGTTCACTGATATCTTTTTCTTCTCACTTCAGCAGTCTGAGATACCCACCTGCTTCAAGTAGGGTGCAATTATACTGGTGCCCAAGAACAAGGTGACCTGCCTTGATGACTATCGTCCAGTAGCACTTAATACACAGTGATGAAGTGTTTTGAGAGGTGGATGATAAAACGTATCAACTCATGCTTGAAAAGTGACTTAGATCCACTCCAATTTGCCTACCAGCGGAACAGATCCACAACAGATGCCATCTCATTGGCTCTTCACTCAACCCAGGAACAAGGGACCACAAAGATGCATACATCAGGCTGTTCTTTATCAACTACCCCTCAAAACTAATTAAAGAGCTCCAAGACTTCAGCCTCAGTAACTCATTGTGCAATTGCATCCTCGATTTCTTCACTTATAGACCCCTGTCATTTCGGATTAGCAGCAACATCTCTTCCATAATCTCCATCAGAACAGGTATACCACAAGACTGTGTGTTTAGCCCCTTGCTCCACTCACTTTACATTTATGTCTGTGTAGTTAAGCACGGATCTGATGCCATATTCAAGTTTGCTGATGATACTTTCGTAGGATGAATCAGCATATTGAAAAACTGCCTGAGTGGTGTCATAGCAACCTCTTACTCAATGTGATCAAGACCAAGGTGCTGATTTTTGACTTCAGGAGAAGGAAACCTAAGGTCCATGAGCCAATCCTTGTCGGAGGTTCAGCAACTTTGAATTCCTCAGTGTTATTCTTTTGGATAACCTGTCTTGGGCCCAGCACATATTTGTGATTACAAAGGAGACACAGCAGCACCTCTGTTTCCTTAAGAATTTGTAAAGATTTGGCATAACATCTAAAACTTTGACAAACTTCTATAGATGTGTAGTGAAGAGTATTTTGACTTGGCTGCATCACAGCCTGGTATGGAAACACCAATGTTCTGGAATGGAAAATCATACAAAAAGTAGTGGGTAAGGCCTAGTCCATCACAGGTAAAGCCCTCCACACCATCAATCATCAGGGGCCTCACCACCCAGGACATGCTCTCTTCTTGCTGCTGCCATCAGGAAGAAGTTATGGGAGCCTCAGTCGCAGCACGAGGTTCAGGAACTGTTATTACCTCTCGGTCATCAGGCTCTTAAACCAAAGGGGATAACTTCACTCATCTTCACTTGCTCCGAATGTACTCACAACCTATACAGTCACTTACAAGGACTCTTCATCTCGTTCTTGATGTTTATTGTTTGTTTATTTTTTATTATAATTTCTTTGTTTTAGTGTTTGCACAGTTTGTTGTCTTTTGTACACTGGTTAAAATCCCAAGTTGGTTTGGTCTTTCTTTGATTCTGTTGTGGTTGTTATTTCATTGATTTATTGAGTGTGTGTTCTGTCTTGTTACTGGAAGGTCTTCCTTGTCAACACTTGGCGACTGGGGTGCCAAAGAGAAAAGTTGTCCCTTGCTTTATCAGGTGCATATGTTAACATTAACACCAGTTGATCTTTCAGTCAGCATTCATTTTTATCCTCCTGGAATAAAAGATCAGGTGCATCTCTGATTAGACTGGATGCACCTCCTAGAATCCTCACTGTTAACTTTGGATTCCAGATGGAAACCTGCTGTTTACCATCTACAGCCCACCAGATGAACAATCAGTTGAAGGGAGCATTGAAACCAGCAATAGCACAGACTACATCCTCGATGTGATCTGTGTGGGAAAGCTTTTAGCAGAGAAGGTGTAGATACCAAGTCCAGTTGCTTTGAGTGGAATAATCAGTTTATTAGAGAAGCAATCATTCTGCAGCAACCAAATATATTTTGTAACTGATCTTTCAAAATCTGCATAGGCCATTAAAGAGAAAGGTCAGATTTGAAGAGTTTCTTACACTGCAGGTATTGAGGTAAGCACTAGAAAACTCCATGTCATTGGTAATACGTTAAATACAACATTTCTATTTGGACCATTGTGGCCCTTTGGCAATTAGAATGATTTTGCAAGATCTCTTCACCCCTCCTTCAATCTTTGCATTGTTCTGTGATTTGATGTGTGAACTGATTCCTGTATTCTGGGACTGGGTTTATGTAAATTTATTATCAAAGTGCATACATGTCATCATATACAACCCTGAGATTCATTTTCTTGTGACCATTCACAGTAAATACAAGAAATATAGAGTCAATGTACGATTGCCCCCAACTAATGTACAAAAGACAAAAGCAAATACCAAAAAAAAATCAAGAAAACGAGATGGAGTCCTTGTAAGTGAGTTCATAGGTTGTGGGAACAGTTCAGTAATTGGGTGAGTGAAGTTTTCCCCACTGGTTCAAGAGCCTGATGGTTGAGGGGTAATAACTGTTCTTGAACCTGGTGGTGTGGATCCTGAGGCTTCTGTGCCTCTACCTGATGACAGCAGAGAGAAGAGAGCCTGGCCTGGATGGTGGAGGGGGGGTCATTGATGATGTATTTTGCTTTACCTTCGTTGGAATGGACTGTATCCACTACTTTTAGGTAAGTGTAGGTGTACCAGCAAAAGATACCAACAAATCAGAACTGAGTAGTAATTACGTAAGTGTTGTAGTTTGTGTACTGAGTGCATATTCTACCACATTTAAAGTAATCCCTAGTTTTTAATGTCCCGTGGCCATACACTTGGCTGCTTTTGCATGTCCAGATATTTTGAGTATGTTAGATTTTAAAGTTAAAACGTTTGCTTGTTTGTAAAGAGGTAGGTGTATGTAACATTTTCAAGTGAAGATGCAATTAGTCTTTCTTTAAAATATTTATTTTGCAAGCCAAGTAATTTGTGTTGTTGTAAATAGGTTTTGTCAGATGTGAATTCCTAAGCCTTTGAGAACTGCCCTCTATACTTAATGTAAGAGGTGTACACACCTCATTCTTTTCTGCAGGTATATACTTGTTTGTTCCTCCTGTCTCACCCTATTTTTTCCCTAGTTCTCCTTATGTTGATTAATGTGTATGATGCATTGTGGAAAATTGATTTTTTTCATTAACATGTGATTTAGGAGGAAATATTATCCCTGTAACACATTGGGGTCACATTAATTCTAAAAGTATATATGGATGACAGTAAAAACAGCAATTCTTTAGAATTAATGTGACCAAAGATGCTGTGCCGTCCTACATAAATCTACTCCATAATTGGTCTAACCCTTTTCTCCTCCACAGCCATAACCCTCCATTTCGCTCACATCTGTGAGCCTATCTAGGAAGTTCTTAAATATCTACCACTATCCCTGGCAGTATATTCAAGCCACCTACCACCTATCACTCATGGAACATTCTTCCACTCACCTTGATCAGAGTTCATGGTATTGCCTGTTGCTGCAGGCAACTCACTGTGTATGGCTCTCATAATCTTATACACCTCTATCAAGTCACCTCTCATTCTAGCTTGCTCAATTTTTCCTTGTAAGACATGTTAAACCTCTGGTTTAAGATGGTGCTGGTGAAACACAGCAATGCCATGCTGACAGCAAACAAATCTACTAACTATTCTATTAATCGCACAATTACTCCAATCAATAGCCTGTAACTACTCTTTCGGAGTTGAGCTTTTGAACGAAGCCAGTGTTTGTCATATTTAAGCACAAGGAGGCCAGATTGGAGAGGTTGGGAATGGGTTAAATCAAAGCAGAGATGTCCAGGTCTGAGAGCATATTGAAGCAGTAGAGCCCAGGTTAGAGAGCGAGGAATGAGCCAATATTTGGTTGATTTAAGCACCAGGTTAGATTGAAATGGTCAGGGCTGGGGATGTGTTCAGTTACTGCATGGCAAGGTTTACTCGTCTTTGCACTGAACTAAGGCTGTGGCCTGCAACGAACAGGCTTCTGAAACGGCTGCAGTGATGACTGGCTTTGTGGCTGTGAACTCCCTTGGGTGAACTTCAGTTCTCAATGTGATTTGCTTTTACTTATTATTGTTTGCACAATTTGATTTTATTTTTTTACACTTGGTGCTTGGCAGTCATTTTAGTGGGATCTATTGAATTTCTCTGTTTTGTGGCTGCCTGTATGGAGAGAAATCTCAAGGTTGTATTTATTTTCAAAGTATACATACATACATAATAAATGTACTTCCACGTCCTTTCTATAATGACACAATCATAACTGAATGCAATACTCCATGTGTCATCTAACCAGAGTTTTAAAGAGCTGCAACATTACCTTGCACTGCTGAACTCAGTCCCCTGATTAATGAAGGCAAGTACATAGTTTGTTTTCTTAACTATCCTGTTAATTTGTGGGGCATCTTTGAAAGATCAGTGCACTTGGACCCCAAGATCCTTCCATTTATCCACACTGCTAAGAATCCTCCTTTTTATCCTTCTACTCTGTTTTCAAGTTTGATCTTCTAAACTGTATCCCTGTACACATTTCTAAATGTAAATGAAACTCCTGCGATTTATGTATCTAGCTCTACATATTGTCTAAATCCCATTGTAACCTATGACAACATTCTCCACTATCCAGAACACCATGTCAAATACTAAGGCAATAAGATTTGGATGTAACATTAGTGCATCGATTGCATTGGCAGGAAGAGCTGAGCCACTCCTTTGCCAGTCTAGAAACGCGAACAGACATCTCAGAAGCATTCTCTGCATTATGCAATGCAGGGAGGAGATAATATGATAAGAAATGCCTACCATTCCATGCCTAGACCACATTTCAGTGAATTATTTCACTAGGCTGTCGTTGTCCTATCTGCATACAGGCTGAGGCTAAGGAGCAAAGCTTGAGATGAGGATAACAAAGAGGAGGCAGAGGAGCAGCTATGGGATTGCTTCAATATAGTGGACTGGACCATATTCAAGGACCCATCTGTGGATCTGAATGAGTACACCATGGGTGTCATGACTTTATTTAAACAGTTGTGGACAAGTGTGTTCCCACAATATCATTCAGTTTCCCCAATCAGAAGCCCTGGATGAACCATGAGATCACAATCTGCTGAGAGCCAGATCAAAAGCATTCAAGTCTGGAGACCAATAAAGTTCCTAGAGGTCTGGGTACAATCTCCAGAAAGCCATCTCATAATTCCGGACTAAACTTGAATCAACGAAGGATGATTATCAGTTGTGGCAGGATTTGAGTAATATCACCTCCTGTAAAGTTAAATCAAGCTACAGAGGTGACAGCAGGGCTTCATTTCCAGATGAGCACAATTCTTTTTAAGCTCACTTTGTCTGTCAAAACGTGGGAGAATGGTCACAAGCTCACAGCTCCCAAAGATCCTTTGATTTCAGTCTGATGCCGACATGCAAGCAGCCTTCAGGAGGGTGAGCCTGTGAAAAGCACCCAGTCCAGATGTGGTTCCTGGCCAAGTACTAAGGACCTGAGCTGATCAACTGGCTGCAGGGTTCACTGAGATCTTTAACCTCTCACCTCGGCAGTCTGCGGTATTCACCTGCTTCAAGTAGGTTTCAATTATACGTATACCCAAGAAGAACATGGTGGCCTGCCTCAGTGGCTGTTGTCCACTAGCACTTACACACACACAGTGATGAAGTGTTTTGGGAGGTTGGTGATGAGACATCAACTCCTGCCTGAGAAACAACTTGGATCCACTTCAGTTTGCCTACTGGAACAACAGGTCCATCTCATTGGCTCTTCACTCAACCTTGGAAAATCTGGACAGCAAAAATACATGTATTAGGATGCTCTTTACTGACTACAGCTCAGCATTCAATACCATCACCCCCTCAAAACTAATAAATACACTCCTAGATTCTGGCTTCAATATCTCCTTATGCAATTGGATCCTCGATGTCCGTTTGAATTGGCAATAACATCTCCTCCACGATCTCCCATCAGCAGAGGTGCCACAAGACTGTGTGCTTAGCCCCCTGTTCTACTGATTTTACACTTATGACTGTGTGGCTAAGATCAGCTCCCATGCCATATTCAAGATTGCTGATGGCACCGTTGTTTTAGGCTGAATCAAAGGTAGTGATGAATCAGCATGTAAGAGGGAGACTGAGAATCTGGCTGGATGATGCCTTAACAACAACTTCTTGCTCATTGTCAACAGGACTCAGGAGCTGGTTGTTGACTGCAAGAGAATGAAACCAAAGGTCCATTAGCCAGTCCTCACTGGAGGATCACAGGTGGAGAGGACTAGCAACTTTAAATTCCTCAGTTTTATTGTTTCACAGGAAAGCAACATACCGTAGATGCCGGATTATAAGCCTCTACTTTCTTCCCACGCTTTGAACAGCTTTGAACACTGCGGCCTTTACTACGGTGCAGCTAATGCATGGTTTTTTTTCATGCCGCCAAAAACATTTTGCCTCGTAACAGTAGACCAATAAAATTGATGAGTAGTTCACAGAGGTCCAATGAAATTGTACGATAAATCAAGCGCACTTTCACAATTAAATTATTGTAAATCAGTCATTTGTACTCACCCTCATCAACATGGAAAACACTCGAAGAAAAGCATTGTGCTGCCTTTATGGCAGTTATTTAGTTTATAATATTTTCGCTTAGTAATTCATTTGTTAGTATTTTCTAGTTAAAGTTAGAAGTGTTTTAAGTACCGTAGATTCCGGACTACAGAGCGCACCTGATTAAAAGCCGCTGGCTCTAATTTTAGAAAGAAAATCAATTTTTTACTTGTACAGGCCGCACCGGATTTTCGGCCGCAGGTGTCCCACGTTGTAATATGAGATATTACACGTGAGGATTTTTTAACTTTTAATTAAATCCATATGGTAACATAAACAAATACATATTGCAAATGCTTTTTTTCGAACCGTGCCTGTAACGTGGCTACTTTTAAATATACGTTGCGTATACTTTTTTACTGAACAACATTCCAATATCTCCTAACGACTGGTAAAAAATATATATACTGCAGCCTACCAGGAAAAGTTATTGATCGCCTTTAACTTAAAAGCAGCGTTCGCTCAGATCCAATGCCGCTCGCGTAATGCCGCTCGCCCCCTCCTTCCCGTTTATCGCAAACCGGTATCCCACAAGACGCGGCGAAACCGGGTGTGACGTCATAGCATCCCGCGATGTAGTACAGAAAACAAATATAGTTAAAACACTTCTAACTTTAACTAGAAAATGAATTACTAAGCGAAAATATTATAAACTAAATGTTTTTGGCGGCATGAAAAAAATCATGCATTAGCCGCACCGTAGTAAAGGCCGCAGTGTTCAAAGCTGTTCAAAATGTGGGAAAAAAGTAACGGCTTATAATCCGACATCTACGGTATATTTGTTTTCTGTACTACATCCCGGGATGCTATGACGTCACATTCGGTTTCGCCACGCGAGAACGCTGCTTTTAAGTTAAAGGCGATCAATAACTTTTCCTGGTAGGCTGCAGTATATATTTTTTTACCAGTCGTTAGGAGATATTGGAATGTTGTTCGTGCACTGTTCAGTAAAAAAGTATACGCAACGTAATTTGTGTGTTACCGATACGTATGTATATTTAAAAGTAGCCGTGTTACAGGCACGGTTCGAAAAAAGCATTTGCAATATGTATTTGTTTATGTTACCATACGGATTTAATTAAAAGTTAAAAAATCCTCACGTGTAATATCTTTCTGTGTAAATATCTCATATTACAACGTGGGACACCTGCGGCTTAAAATCCGGTGCGGCTTGTACAAGTACAAAATTGATTTTCTTTCTAAAATTAGAGCCTGTGGCTTTTAGTAGTGCGCTCTGTAGTACGGAATCTATGGTACATCATCAGGAACCCCCGCCACCTAAGACATTCTCTCTTCTCACTGCTGCCATCAGGAAGAAGATGCACGAGCCAGGTTCAAAAATAGTTACTACCTCTCAATCATCAGGCTCTTGAACCAAAGGGATAACTTCATTCAACTTCACTTGCCCCATCATTGAAATGTTCCTACAACCAATGGACTCGCTTTCTAAGACTCTTCATCTCATGTTCTTGTTATTTATTATTTCCTTTTGCATTTGCGGAGTTTGTTGTCTTTTGTGCACTGGTTGAATGCCCAAGTGGTCTTTCATTGGCTCTGTTATGTTATTATTGTATAGACTTATTGAGTATGCCCACAAGAAAATGCGTGTTATGGTTATATATGGTGACATATCTGTACTTTGATAACAGAACTTTGGAGCCTCTGAAGCCATAGCCTTTTAGAGTAATCCCTGATCTTTGAATGCCATCCATTTTCTTGACATAGCCACGTCCTAAGCTCTCTACTAATCTCAGACCCTTGTGTATCAGAGAAAATGTCTTGGTGATGAATGGTGCTGCACTGTAGGGTGTATGTTCACATCCTCGGCCTGGGGTGGGCAAATCAAAAGAGGAACTCAGCTGTGACCTGAAACCCTGTTCACACTGTGACGTCATATCCAAATCTGTTGCTCCACAGTACTGAGAGACTAAAACCCGACATCAGCAAAATCCCCCAGGATTTGTAGCTGTTAAATAACTGATGGGTCACTTTTGTGATCACTGATAAAATAGCTGAATATGGGTGGGGGGAAAAGCAAATCCAGTAGGAATGTACTGATGCTTATAACATGCGATTCAATGGGAAGTGGAGGTTACAGAATATGGGTATATTTTCTAGGGGCACATCCCTCTAATGTGATGGTTGCCTGACATACAATGTTGCAAATTCAAGCGATGTAATATCTAATTCTATTAACGCAACAGCCCTTTCTCTTCTGTCTACAGTACAATCAGGATTTTCCTGCTTATACACTGCAGCTGTGGGGGCATTGCTGTTGAGAGGAAAAACTTGCTGTGGGAACACTTCTCTACTTCCGCTTAGTAACCATTATTAGGTACGCTCCAGTACCTAATATGGTGGCCGCTGAGTGCGTTCATGGACTTCTGCTGCTGTAGCCCATCTACTTTAAAGTTCAACACATTGTGCATTCAGGGATGCTGTTTAGCACACCACTTTTTATGAATCATTATTTGAGTTAATGTCACCTTTCTGGCTGTCAGTTTGAAACAGTCTGGCCATTCTCCTCTGACCTCTCATTAACAAGGCATTTTGACCCACAGAATTGCCTCTCACTGGATTTTTTTTTGCACCTTTCGCTGTAAACTCTAGAGACTATTATGTGTGAAAATCCCAGTAGACCGGTAGTTTCTGAGATTCTCAAACCACCCCTCATTCCACGGTCAGTCACATTTCTTACTCATGCTGATGTTTGGTCTGAACAACAACTGAACTTCTTGACCACATCTGCATGAATTTATGCATTGAGTTGCTGCTACATGATTAGATGATTAGATACTTGCATTAACGTGCTGGTGTACCCAGTAAGATGGCCACTGAGTGTATAATGTGGGACTTGATAGAGGAATTTCTGCTTCAACCCTTAAAAACAGCCTTAGTGAAATCTAAGTTGGATTGTGACTTAGTCTTTTCAATTTCAAATGGAATTGGATCATGTTATGGTTAATATTCAGTTAGTGTTTTTTTTGTTAGCTGCTGATTATTTCTGGGTCATTACTTGTTACAAGTTTTTCTGCATGGATTGTGGTTTTCTTATTTTAACTACCTTTAGTTCCAGATAGTCCTCATGAATAAACTGAAGAAATTTGCAAAGTTTGGGACCTGAGCTATTCTGCATCAAGGAACTGCAGCAGACAAATTGGGCAATCATTTATGTTACACAACTTAATGAGCTCCTGGTTGATTTAAATGTTAATCGATCTCATTTGGCCCCACATCCTTAATATCTCTGTATCCTATTCTGCATGAATAATTTGGATTCAAGGAATGGTTTTGCATTGAAATTAATCTGGCTCAGTTTTATAGTTTTATTTAATTTAATGTTCATGTCAACATGGCCAACTAATTGTGCTTTGGCAAACTTAGTGTAATACCCATATGTCGATCTACCAATTAGTAAACCTTTGAATAATTAAAACTTCAATATACGTTCTGGTGGGACACCATCAGTCTTTTCTTTCTAATTGGTACACTTGCATGTTATTAAGTGGAAGATAACAGATTGGTATTTGTCATTCTCCCAGGATGACCAATGCTCTGGTGTCATTTGTGCAAGATGATAGTGTAGAACATTACTGAATAGATAAGCTGTTAATGTTGTCATTTCTACTATTGTTTTATTCTCTTATTTATTTAGTTTTATTGGATACCATTCACATTTTAGAAATTCATCTTGACTCTCTCATGAGATCAAAATGTTTTAAGTACTTAGTTAACTTGCTCTTAATTATAAGATTCATTAGCTTTCCCATAACATGTTGGATGAGCATTTCCTGTCTTCTCTTCATTTTCTTGAAGAACAAAATAATTTGTAATATTTCAATTGGAATTCTTGAGTTGAGAGCGTTTTGGAAAGTTAGAACCAAAACATTTGAATGTCACAGCAACTAAACTAATCCACCACAAATAGCTAACAAAAAAACCTGTGTAGTGAAGAAGGTGGTAAATTGGTTTATTATTGTCACGTGTAATGAGGAGCACTTTGTTATTTATGCCATCCATACAGTTCACTTCATTACACCTGTCCATTAAGGTAGTATTAGGGGAAATGATAAAAGAATCAGAATAAAGCATTAGAGTTACAGTGAAAGTGCATTGCAGGCAGATAAAGTGCAAGGTCAAGATTCCATTTATTGTATTAGTGTACCGTTCAGTGGTCTTAGAACAGCGGGATAGAAGGTGTTTTTAAGTTTAGTATGTTTTGATGGTTTTCTATCTACTACGCAATCAGAGGGGGAGAAGAGTATGCCTGGGTTGGGTAGTGGCCTTGGCATTTATTAATCTATGTAAAGTCTTTGCTCTGAAAAACTGTCATCACCTCTTGTTTTTATATGCCAGATAGCCCGGATTTGCCTCAATACCTGGTCATGTGTTTGGTCATGTTTGTGCAGCACTTATGCTGGTGTCATTTTTTTTGTTGAATCATTTCAAAATTGCATTGAGGTATATATTCTCAAATCTCTTATTTTCATTTTGGCATAGTTCCTCAGCATTAAGTAGACATTTGTACTTTCATGTTCAGAACAAGGAAGCATAAAACTGAACAAGAAAACTGGGAATGCATGACTTCCCGAACATGACATGTGCATTCACTGCTTTAATTAAGTATTTCAATTAGAACAGTCAATCAGTGCGAATAGTAGAAAGGTGACCATGATTTTGGTCATTACTACATTCTCCCAGCAGCGCTCTGAATATGCACCACCCCAGCCAGTCTGAACTTGCACTGACATGAATATCTCCAGTGTTTTAGCACTACCAGATCCAGGGATTCATCTTTCATGGTTAAATATGAAATATTTAATTAGCTAGTTTATAATCTCAGGAACCTTTTAATTTGTGCAACAACTGTTAGTAATGAGTTTGCTCTTCCCTTTGCGTCTTTTTCAAGACTATCTTCTATTTTTTATAAATCCTTCTTTAATTTTTCCTGCCCATGCAAAGCTTCCCTTCCTTTTTGTCCGCTCATCTTATTCTCTGCCCTGTACCTATTAAAACCTGTCACTTATCTTTACTTTTTCCAGTCTGATGAAAATAGTTTTCAGACACTGCCCAACATCAAGAATTTCCTACTTTTCTGTTTTTAATGGTGCGTCCTTTTAGCTTGTTTGTTTGCTATTTGTGAAGGACCATGAGAATTTTTACCATATTAAAGATGCAATAAATGCAAACTGTTTTGTTTTAATCAGAAAGCCTGTCCATGTCAAAGCTACTGTCTTGTTGCATTTACAAACAAGGTGGTAATTGGGTTGCTTTTTGGTGGTTTCAGGTTGCTTTTAGGGATGACTACTCTGACCCATTTGATGCCAAAAATGAATTGAAGAAAAAGGTTGTAAAAAAGCGAGAAATAGAAAATAATGGATACATGGAACCTTATGAGGCGCAAAAGATGATGGCAGGTAAGAGCAGAGTATCCATATTGTGCAATTCATTTCAGTAGATTTTATTGAACTGCATATATTCTCTTGTATGTTAATCAAACCCTGGCTAGCTCATTGACAATTTTATTTCTATTAAAAGTTCTTCTTCTGTAATTCTCCCCCACCCCTCAAGTATTAATAATGTTTTATTTTTAAGTTTACGCGTAAACCTATTGTACTCCTAATTGGTGCATTCCAGACCACAATACCTTGGAGTATTTTACTTAGAAAAGGATCTTGCCTCTTTTTTAACCAATGAGTTGCATCATTATTTTCTGCTTAACTATTTTTATGTTGGGAATTAATTCTTAAGTACAATCCTCTGCATGTTCCCTATTAACACTCTCTTCTGTAAGAACAGCTCTAGCTTTTTCTGGACTTTCCATGCAACTGAGGCCCTGCATCATAAATATCACTTATGTAAGTTTCCTTTGAAAAGACCTTGAAAACATTCCTAAACACTAATGTCCAGAATTCTACCCTACTGCTCAATCTGAAGCCTGACCTGCGATTTATAATTCACACAGATGAATGTAACTTCCTGCTTCACTTCTCTGTTTTATAAAGCTAAGAATCCAATTCTGATTTGTATTTACTGTTACTGCACTATCATCTTGCACTCCAGATCTGTTTGTTACTGTAACATCCTTGGTTGTGTGTTAAATAGTTAGACTTCCTATTTAACTGTGCATTCATTAATATCTTTATGTTGTGAGCAACTTGACTTTGAAGCAGAAAAACGTAAGTTTTTCTGAATAAATGGTTTGTAATTCTTCTCAAAATTCATATGTGAACATGATTAAACTATTTACAAACATTACATAGTTTGGCTAATGGAATTAAATAAAATGATGATAATATACAATAGTTTTGTATATGGTCACCAAAACAAATAAAATCTTAATACTGAGTATACCAGAGCAGTCAAGTGAGTAACAGTGCGTATAGATGATAAACTCTCCAGTCACAGTGCCAAAATGTTTAGGATAATTGATGGATGTCGATCAAGCATGCTATTCCTTCTGGATAGTGCCAATCTGCTCGACAGTTATGAAGTGAAGAATATTCCATCTCATTGCCCCTGGTAGAAAAGCTAATAGTGTCCCATGATGAGTTTGCTGTAGGATATCCCACTGCTGGCCTGCTCCTGGAGCCACGGTATTTTTACATAAGAAATAGCAGCAGTAGTAGGCCATCTGGCCTGTCAAGCCTGCCCCATCATTCAATAAGATCTTGGTTGATCTGGTCATTTCCACCTACCTGCCTTTTCCCCATATAACTTAATTTCCCTACTATTCAAAATTTTATTCAACCTTGTCTTAAATCTATTTACTGAAGTAGCCTCCACTGCTTCATTGGGCAGAGAGTTCCACAGATTCACCACTCTTTGGGAAAAGCAGTTCCACCTCATCTCCATCATAAATCTACTCCACTGAATCTTAAGGCTACGTCTCCTAGTTCTAGTCTCATCTACCAGTGAAAACAACTTTCCTGCCTCTATCTTATCTATCTCTTTCATCATTTTATATGTTTCTATAAGGACTCCTCTCATTCTTCTGAATTCCAATGAGTACAGTCCCAGGCAGCTCAATCTCTCCTCATAGTCTAACCCGCTCATCTCTGGAATCAACCTGGGTGAACCTCCTCTGAACCGCCTCCAAAGCCAGTATATCCTCCTTCAAGTAAGGAGACCAAAACTTCATAGATAGATAGATAGATAGATGCAGTACCCCAGGTGCGGCCTCACCAGTACCCTGTACAATTGCAGCATAACTTCCCTGCTCTTAAGTTCAATCCCTCTAGCAATGAAGGCCAACATTCCATTTGCTTTCTTCATAGCCTGCTGTACCTGCAAACCAACCTTTTGTGATTCATGCAGAAGCACTCCTAAATTCCTCTACACAGCAGCAAGCTGCAATTTTTTACAATTTAAATAATAATCTGCTCTTTCATTTTTCCTTCTAAAGTGGATGACCTCACATTTACCAACATTGTACTCCATCTGTCAGACCCTTGCCCACTCATTTAACTTATCTAGATATATCTCTGCAGACTCTCAGTATCTTCTGTACAATTTGCTTTTCCACTCAATTTAGTATCATCAGCAAAGTTAGATACATTACACTCATTTCCCTCTTCCAGTTTGTTAATGTGTATCATTAACAGTTGTGGGTCCAGCACCGGCCCCTGCGGCATACTAATCTTCTATCTGTGCTATTACATCGCCCCCCAACTCAATCCATCCTTATCTTATGGATAAGTCTTTTTATGTGGTGCCTTATCAAATGCCTTCTGGAAATTCAGGTAAATAACATCCATCTGTTCCCATCTATCCACTGCGCTCGTTATAACCTCAAAGAACTCCAGTAAGTTTGTCAAACTTTGCTGAAACCATACTGCATCTGCCTGATGGATTCATTTCTTTCCAGATGCCTTGCTATTTCTCCTTTAATGATATCTTCAAGCATTTTCTCAACTACAGATGTTAAACTAACTGGCCTGTAGTTACCTGCCTCTTGCCTAAATCCTTTATGAACAGTGGTGTGACATTCACCATCTTCCAATCCTCCGGGATCTGCCCAAAGTCCAGACAATCTTGGTAAATCATCACCAAAGCTTCACTTCTGACATTTCTTTCAGTAACCCGGGATGCATTCTGTTAAGACCTGGGGACTTGTCTATCTTCAGGCCCACAAGTTTGCTCATTACTACCTCTTTAGTGATAGCTATTATTTAAGGACCTTGCCTTTTAACTTCCAGTTTCCCACTACTCTTGGCAGCTTTGTATGCACGAGCTTTTAGTTTATTGCCTACTTATATTTCCTTAGTTATCCAAGGCTGTCTCTCCCCAACCTTACTGTCCTTGCTTTTAACTGGAGTATACTTTTGTTGTACACTGTGAAAAATCTCTTTGAAAATCTTCCACTGTTCCTCAACCATCCCACCATATAGCTTGTGTTCCCAGTCTACACTAACCAAATCCTCCCTCATTCCATTGTAGTCTCCATAATATACTGGTTTTAGTTTGAACCTCCATTTGTATGAGAAACTCAGTCGTACTGTGATCACTCTTTCCAAGAGGATCCCGAACTATAAGATCACTAATTTTACCTGTCTCATTGCACAGGACCAGATCTAAGATGACACATCCCTTTGTAGGTTCAGTAACATGCTGTTCAAGAAAGCCGTCACGGATGAATTCTATGAAGTCCTCCTCAAGACTGTCTAGGCCAACTTGATACACCCAACCTATGTGCAAGTTAAAGTCCCCCATGATAACTGTTGTTCCATTCTTACATGCCTCAGATATTTCTTTGTTTATTGCCTGTGCCAATATAATGTTATTATTCGGTGGCCAATAGACAACTCCCAATGTTTTTTTTTCCCCCCTTTGCTATTCCTAATCTCTACCCAGATGGATTCAACATTCTGCTCCTTAGATCATGTATTGTTTCCCACTATCACCCTGATCTCATCTCTAAGAGTGCTACCCCACCTCACTTAGCTTCCTGGTTACCCTTCCTTATTACCTGATAATCCTTCAATATTTAGTTCCCAATTCTCTCCACCCTGCAACCACATCTCTGTAATGGCCACTAAATCATACCTCTTTGTACTGATCTGAGCTGCAAGTTCACTGACCTTATTTTGAATACTACGGGCATTCAAATAAGGTGCCCTTAAACTTATCGTGATTTTAAAATTTTGTGATCTTTTACTCTTTTGCACTTGACTTTTCTTCATTCCACTTACTTTTCTCCTTTTTATCTTTTATTTTTTATTTTCTTTTTTACTTTACCCATACTTCTCTAATCTGTTGAACCACCCCCATACTATTTAACTTCAAACCCTATCCACAGCCCTCGTTATGCAATTCGCTAGGATCTAGGTCCCATCATGGTTCAGGTGGAGCCCACTCCATTGGTACAGTTCTCTCCTTTTCCAATACTGATGCCAATTACCCATAAATTCAAACCCACTTCTCACACACTAATCCTTGAGCTATGCATTTATCGCCAATTTGCATGTATCTCAGGTAGTAATCCAGATATTACTACCTTTTTTGGTTCTGCTTTTTAATTTGGTCCCTAGCTACTTAAGTTCCTTCAGCAGAACCTTTTTCCTCGTTCTACCTATGTTGTTGGTATCCACATGGATGACGACAACTGGATTTCACCCCTCCCACTGCAAATTCCTCTGTAGGTCAGATAAGATGTCCCAAACCTGGGCACCAGACAGGTAGTGCAGCCTTTAAGACGCTCTATCCTCGCGACAGAGAACTCTGCCTATTCCCTTGATTATAGTATCCCCAATTACCACTACATTTCTTTTCTTCCTTCTTGAATGGCTCCCTAATCTATGGTGCCACAGTTTGGTTGTTCATCCTTCCTACCCTCCCCACTGTCAAGCACACAGTGAGCAAAAAAATCTCAGACCTGTTGGACAAGCTCAAGGCACCATTGAACCCATGCATCGTAATCTTCTGGATGAACCTCCCATTGGGATCTTGTTGAATACCTTATTAAAATCCATGTAAATGACATCCACAGCTCTACCTTCATCAATCACTCTTGTCACCTCATCGGAAACTCAATAAGGCACACCTTGTCCCGTAGAAAGCCATGCTGACTCTCCCTACTTAGGCCGTGATTTTCTAAATGCTCAAAAATCCTATTCCTATGAACTCTCTCCAGCAACTTCCCTACAACTGACATGAGACTGACTGATGTGCAGTTTTCAGGTTTATCCCTGGTTCCTTCTTGAACAATGGAACAACATTAGCTACTCACCTGTTCCTCTAGGACCTCACCTGTGTTTAGGAGGTTACAAAGATATTGATCAAAGCCCCAACAATCTCATCACTTGCCTCTCAATAACCTGAGTATATCCCATCAGGCTCTAGGGACTTAACCAATTTAATGTTCTTTAAGAGACTCAATTTTACATCCTCCTTTACTGCAAAATGCCCTAGCATTTAAATACCCTTGGCACTGACCTCCCTATCCTCCATGTCCTTCTTGGCAAGTACTGATATAGAGTACTCATTAAGGACCTCACCCACATCCTTTGCTCCTAATGTGGACCCATCCTCTCCCTTGCTATCCTCTGGCTCTTGATGTATGTATAGAATGCCTTGGAATTCTCTATAATGGTTCTTACCATGGACCTTTCATAGTCCATCATGGCTTTCTAAATTCCTTTGAGTTCTTTTCTATCTTTTTTTATATAAAAATAAGGGCTTTGTTTAATTCTAGCTTCCTAAGTGTTACATACATTTCCATTTTCTTCTTGACTAAATTCATCACCTCCCTCAACATCAAAGTTTCTCTTACCTTGGCATTTTATTTTTGAATTCTACCTATATAGTCTCAGTAGTCGAGCCCTCCATTATGTCTCCTCAGAGTGCAGCTGTGATTAGTAGTGCAAATACCCACCTGTTTTATCTCCCTCATTCTGTTTTCTAAAATGCCAAAACCCGGGGACATTAAGCACCCATTCCTTCCCTCCCTCAGCCAAGTCTCTGCAATGGCCACAACTTCATTGTTCCCTTGTACTCATCCATACTCTTAAGTTCATCACCTTTCCCCATAATGACCCTGGTAATAAATTTCACACACTTCAAACTATCATGTTTATTACTTTGCTCCTGCCTGTTTTTACTAGCTCTGACATCTACCTTCCTCTCCATCCCTCCACTTTCTGACCTGGTGCTCTGGTTCCCATCCTCCTGCCGAACACTCCTGAGTTGCACTAGTGAACCTTTTGTCCAGGATATTGGTTCCCCTCCAGATAAGGTGCGACCCGTCTTTATTCTACAGGTCACCCTTGCACAGAAGAGATTTCTATGATGCAAACACCTGAAAAGCTACCCCCAGCATCAGTTCCTCAGCCACTCATTTATCTGTAGTATCATCCTATTCCTGCCCTGACTAGCATGGGACACCAGGAGTAATTCAAAGATTAATACCTTGGAGGTCCTGCTCTTCAGCCTCTTAGCAAACTCTCTGTGCAAGAATTACTTCTGGTTGCTCACCCTCCCCCTTGAAAATTTCTGCAGCCTCTCTGAGATATCCTGGACCTTAGCACCTGAGAGGCAACGCAGCATCTTGATGTTTCTTAGGTAGCCACAGAAATTCCTGTCCGTCCCCCGAACTCTCGATTCTTCTGTCGCTAATTCTCTAACTGATTTTACCCTTCTTTGAATCACAGAGCCAGCCACAGTGCCACTGGCCTGGCTGCTGCTACTGTGCTCAATGTCAACCCGCCCCCAAGCAGTATTCAATGCCCTCAGCTACAGCCCTCACCTGTTGCTGAGGGCAATGACCACAAGGAGCACTGCACTGACTACTGACTGCTGACTCCTCGTGGTGGTCACCCATTTACTATCTGAAGACTGCATTTGGGGAGTGACTACTCAGATATATCTCCCTCCTGTACAACAGCACAACAATCCAACTATTGAGACAAAGATTTCCTGTATGTTGGGCCAACAACCCAGAAGGGACACATTTTATGCTAAAGGCTCAAGAGACTGAAATGCAGTTAGCCTGTTCTATGGGTGCTGAGGTAATTTAGGTCTTTTCTCAGTTTATACAGTAATAAATGTGGAACTTGATCTTTAATATGTCTTTCCGCAAAGTAACAATCTGTCTATACGTACCTGCACGTTGCTGAACATTCTCCTTAATGCCTTGGACCTACCAGCATCATGCTCATCATTTTGTTTTAATCAGGAGATATATGCTCGACTCATATCAGTTATTTTAGCAGGGGCATACCACTGCAGAGAGGAAGTGCCAAGTACCAGTACTGGCACAGTGAAAGCTGTGCAGGCATATAAACAGAATCAGGTTTAATATCACTGGCATATGTCGTGAAATTTGTTTTTTGTGGCATCACAAAACATTGCAATACAAAATAAAAACTGAATTACAGTAAGTACAGTTGCAAGAAAATGTTTGTGAACCCTTTGCAATTTCTTGGTTTTCTGTATTAATTACTCATATAATGTGGTCTGATCTTCATCTGAGTCACAATAATAGGCAAACACAATCTGTCCAAACTAATAACACAAGAACAATTGTACTTTTCAAGTCTTTATTGAACACTTTGTTTAATCATTCACAGTCCAGGCTGGAGAAAAGTACGTGAGTCCTTGTATTTGGTAACTGGTAGAACCTCCTTTAGCAGCAATAACCTTGATCAAATGTTTCCGGTAGCTGCTAATCAGAGTTGCACAACAGCAAACATAGAAACAAGGTGCAGGAGTAGGCCATTCGGCCCTTCGAGCCTGCACCGCCATTCAGTATGATCATGGCTGATCATCCAACTCAGAACCCTGTACCTGCTTTCTCTCCATACCCCCTGATCCCTTTAGCCACAAGGGCCATATCTAACTTCCCCTTAAATATAGCCAATGAACCGGCCTCAACTGTTCCTTGTGGCAGAGAATTCCACAGATTCACCACTCTGTGTGAAGAAGTTTGTCCTCATCTCGGTCCTAAAAGGCTTCCCCTTTATCCTTAAACTGTGACCCCTCGTTCTGGACTTCCCCAACATCGGAAGCAATCTTCCTGTATCTAGCCTGTCCAATCCCTTTAGAATTTTATACATTAGACCATTCCTCCATACAGAACTGTTCCAGATCATCAATATTTCTGGGATACTTTGCATGAGCAGCCCTCTTCAGATCGTGCCACAGCATCTCAATTGGGCTAAGGTCTAGACTCTGACTTGACCATTGCAAGGCATGAATTTTCTTTTTTTTAAACCGTTCTGTTGTGGAATTACTCTTGTGTTTTGGATTACTGTCTTGTTGCATCATCCAACTTCCATTAAGATTCAAGTGATGGACAGCTACCCTGACATTCTCCTGTAAAATGTGTTGACACAATTTTCCATTCATTGTCCCCTCAACAATTGCAAGTTGTCCAGGCCCTGAAATAGCAAAGCAGCCTCAAACCATGATGCTCCTTCCACCGTGCTTCACAGTTGGGATGAGGTGTTGGTGTGCAGCGCCCTTTTTGCTCCAAACATAGCTGTGTGCGTTATTTCGTCTGTCCACATAACTTTGTCCCAGAAGCATTGTGGAACATCCAGGTGGTCTTTTGCAACCTTGAGATGTGCAGCAATTTTTTTTGGAGAGCAGTGGTTTCCTCTGTGGTATCCTTCCATGAATATCATTCTTGATCATTGTTTTTCTTAAAGTGGAGAAATGAACAGAGACTTCAGCAAGTTCTAGATATTTATGCAGATTTTTTGTTGTTACCCTTGGGTTCTTTTTCAGCTCCTTCAGCATTGCACATTGTGCTCTTGGTGTGATCTTTGTAGGACACCCATTCCGAAGGATAATAGCAACAGTACTGAATTTCCTCCATTTGTAGACAATTTCCCTTATTGTGGATTGATGAGCACTCAGGTCTTTAGAAATGCTTTTGTAGCCTTTTCGAGCTTCATGCATCTCTACAATTTTTCTAAGGTCCTCTGAAAGTTGTTCTGATCGAGGCATGGTGCATATAAACACCTCTTTCTTGAGAAGAGCAGGCTCTTTAAGTAACCTGACTTTAGTGTGACTTTTTATATAGGGCAGGGCTCCTCTACATCCCACATTTCCAACCTCATCTCATTGATTGGAATACCTGATTCCAAATAGCTTTTGAAGGAGGCATTACTCTAGAGGTTTGCATACTTTTTTGAACCTAGACTGTGATTGTTTGAATGTTGTACTCGGTTTTGATGAGAGGTAGTATAATTGTTTGTGTGTTAATAGTTTAGGCAGATTGTTATTTGTCTATTATTGTGAGTTAAATGAAGATTGGACCGCATTTTTATGTGTAATGCAGGAAACCAGGTAATTGCAAAGGGTTCCCAACCTTTTTTTGCATCTGTATATAAAAAAGAAAATTAAATTAAAAGTAATGTAGAAAAAAAGAAAAGAAAATGGATAACGGAAAGGAAAAAGCTGTTCCTGAAACGCTGAGTGTATGTCTTTGGGCTCCTATACCGCTACCTTGATGGTAGCAATGAGAGGAGGACATGTACTGGGTGATGGGGATCCTTAATAATGGATGTTGGCTTTTTGAGGCATCACCTTTTGATGGTGTCCTGGATGCTGGGAAGGCCAGTGCCCATGACGAAAGTGGCGGTGTTTACAACTTTCTACAGCTTTTTCCAATCCTGTACAGTGGCCCCCTCCATACCAGATGGTGATACAACCAGTTAGTATGCTCTCCGTGGTACATCTGTAGACATTTGAGTGCGTCCTTGGTGACATGCTAGTTCTCCTCAAACTATTATTGAAATATAGCTTGCCGTGCCTTCTTTGTAAATGCATCAATATGTTGGGCCCAGGATAGATCCTGTCAAATTTTGACACTCAGGAACTTGAAACTGCTCACCTATAACACTCCACCTGTAATGGGTTGAGTCAGATCAGAGGGATGGGGAACACTGCAACGTTCCTCAGAGGCATAGCTGTTTGTTAGTCCTAGTTTTTAGGACTTGCATGAGGACTAGGAGAGTAGGTTTAGTTGGAGAGGTTACTGTGAAGAAAGTGGAAGTTTGATTTATTGACTAGTCTGCTTGACAGCATGTGGAACAGAGATGGGCCCCATCCTTGGTACTTTCGGAGAGGCTTTTAGTTTATGGTGTCCATCTCAGGTCGAGGCTCTGTTTATTGTTTAGGCACAAGTGATTTTAGATGCTGAAATCTGGAGTAGTGAGCAATATTGAGGAACTCAGCAGGTATTTGTGGTGGGCAGGGGAAGGAACTTCTAAACTTTCGAGTTGAAGTCTTGTATTAGGACTTGAAATATCAATTATTTAGATGCTACTCCATAGATCCTCTATAGATGCTGCACAGCTCGCTCGTTCCTGTAGCATATTTTGTTGTTCATTTTATTGCTACCTAGAAGTAGCAACTCCTCATGAGGAAGGAGTCTTGCCATGTAATAATGATTTAGCTGTGTTGAAATGGGCTGTAGCAATGTAGGATCTGAGTCGTAGCAGATAGTGAATTGTCCACCCCATTGTTGGAGCAGTAACATTAGTAATGTGCTGTTTGAAAGGGTTGTCCTCTCCCATAGTGTGAACCTATCTCCCCTACTCTGCCTGTTCGGAGGCAATCCCACGCTGTTTTTCTGAGGCCATCCCTTAACTCGTTGTATACACCCATGCCCTTATAATGGAGGCTAGAGACCGCAAAAGTCTTCCAGGACCAAAGCTGGACAACGTAGTCACTTGCAGCTCACATGAATGTAAGATCAGTGTTTCCTAAGCCTCATGGGAGATTTGCATGTCATAGAGCCAGCAAACCAATTTGAAAGGCTGTCACAATGGGTAAAATGAAAGTGAGCTTTTGATGATAAGATTCTTAAATTTGCTTTGGAATTTAATTTATAATTATTAATTCAAATTATTGCAACTTACAAAATGCTGGAGGAACTCAGCAGGTCAGGCAGCATCTATGGAAATGAATAACAGTTGATGTTTCAGGCCAAAACCCTTCTTCAGGAAGGAAGGGGGAAGATGTCAGAATCCACTTCAAATTATTGATGTGTGCAATGACTGTTTCTCTATAACCTATTCTACTAGTTACTAACATAACTTGCTGGCATTTTTTTGTCAGAAAACTGGCAAATGATGAAGATGATGCTGGCAGCACCAATTCCTTTCAGTGCACTAAAGATGAAACGCTTTGTTTTATACAGTCGCCACCCCCCCCCCCACCCCCACCTGCATTTCTGAAGGCTTCAATCGTCCTGAGCTAATAGCAAAGACTGACCTTTTCCCCCCCATTGATTTATTATTATTAATCCTTTTTTTATGCAGGCAATTTGGGCTATGGTTTAGTAAGAGTGTAGGAATCCTGGCAAACTTGGTTTTCCTGCTTCCACTCAGAGCGACCCAACCTGTAAATGTATTGCTTCCATGTTAAGGCAAGGCTGACCTCCCTGGCACATAATGAATCTGAAGGTTGTTGATTATCATTCCAATAGACTGTATTCGATATATGTAGAGGGAGTAAGCCTTTTCTTAGGAGCATGCTGGAGAAAGATACAGGACCTTTGACATGTGACTGCCGAACTTGAGTAACTTGCTGGTCATCAATAAATCTGTGTCAGTGATTTTAACATAATGTGCACCATGAACCAATTTCTAGTTAAACATCATTTACCCTGAGGCAGGGTTTTAACCCAATATATTGACTATCCCTTTCCTCTCTCAGATTCTTCTCGATCCACTGAGTTCCTCCAGCAAATTCACACAACATGCTGGATGAACTCAGCAGGCTAGGCAGCATCCATGGAAAAAAAGAACAGTCGACGTTTCAGGCCAAAACCGTTCGGCAGGACTGGAGAAAAAAAGCTGAGGAGTAGATTTGAAAGGTGGGAGGAGGGGAGAAAGAAATAACAGGTAATAGGTGAAACTTGGACAGGGAGGGACGAAGCTGTCGTGGTTTTTCGTGCCCCACAAACGACCAGGAGACGCAGAAGGTTCTTCAAGAAGTATTAAACTTTAATTTGCAAATCAAAGCTGAGACAGTCATTGAGCTAGTCGCCGATTGCCCACCGATCCTTGTACATAGCATTTTTTATAGCAATCTCCTGGTTTAGTTGCATTAGCATATCCAATCGGTCTACAGTTGCGTATCACAAGTACATCCGCCACTATTGTTTCTACCCATTGACTTAATCAAGTTCTAATCTACATCTCTTAGCTAGCCTCTCATTAATCCTTTTTTTATGCAGGCAATTTGGGCTATGGTTATCTTCTACATTCTTAAGATTTCATTCTCCTACTAAATTGGATACATAGCAAATAGCAAGCTCAAAGCTGACTACATAGTTTTGGTTACACAGCAAACAATGCAACTTTTATACTCCAATATATCCCCCCTTTCAGACCCATAGGGTCTCACACAGAGAAAGAAGACTAAGAGTCCGCGCACAAAAGCCCCAATAAACTCAAGCACATACTCCCAAATCTCGGGTTAAACTATAATTTTCTGCGCCAAGACCTCAAAATATTCTCTCTCTGTTACCCTGGGCCGCTGAGCCAAAAACCTGTCCCTTTGTACCTGAGACAGGGGAAAAAAAACTCAGAAGCCCTTACAATCTACTCCCACACTGTTGTTTTGCTCTTGTTCATCCTGCAGGTGTTGTAGGCTGTAACGATACATTTTCGGTGTTCCTTTCTCCACTAAGCTTGCTTCAGTAATTGCCACGAGCATCGGAAATTGTTTGGTTGCAGCACGCACTACAAGAGACTTGAGACAAGGAAGAAAACAGCACAGCACAAGCGCACAGCTCAACAATACTATACTGACAGTTATTGCCATTTTAGTCAGCCATGCTCCCCATCCTCCAAGTCTACTTTCTAACCAGTCAAATAACTGATGTCAGAACCCTGCATTCTGTGCGCATACCTCGCACTGTGACAAGATAAAGTCCACTGAAGCCTGTAAATAAGGTGACCAAAAACCACCCTTCTTTATTTTCTTTATCACTTCCCCCCTTGCACAATGGTCAATCCCTTGCGCTTCTGAAATCAGAATCGTCAGTAGAGGGGTGGGCGCTACCAACAAACCGTCTTAAATGCTCCACAAGCCTTCTGGGTTCTGCTTGGACCCCTTCGTCTCCACATTGTCTGTTCTGCCAAAGTTGCCTTACCTTGTATTTCAATTAGGTCCTACCACAGGTTCTGGAGCTAGGCTTACCTGGGGGGCAATGACAGCTGATGTACATCCAGCCGCTTTTCTGGCTGCCTCGTCCGCAGCTTGATTTCCCTTAGTTATTACATAATTTCCCTTTTTATGTGCCTGGCATTTTACTATAGCCAATGCTTTAGGTTTCATTATGGTTTTTATTAAGTCTAGAATTTGCTGACAATGTTGTATGGGATCTCCACTGCTTTTTTTAAAACCTCTCTGTTTCTACACTGCCCCGAACAAATGGCATACTCCGTGAGCATATGCCGAATCAGTATAGATGTCTACTTTCTCACCTTCCATCATTTCACACGCAGCTGTCAGGGCTTTGATTTCCGCTAGTTGGGCGGAACATGGTTGGGGACAGGACTCCATCCTAATAATCTTATAGCTCGACTGATCCTGCTGCACTACTGAGAACCTTGCATGATTTCCATCATAATCCCTATAACAAGAGCCATCTACAAACAGAACCTTTTTACCTGCATCCGCTAGTGGTTCTGACTAAATCTGCTCTCAATTTGGCAAATGCCATCGTCTTCCTTACACAATCATGGGGTTCTCCTTCATAGACCAAAGGGACAAAATCGGCTATATTACTGGTAGTGCATCGCTGTATAGTTATGTTTGGAAATGTCAATAGCATCTGATACGCTGCTATCCTGGCTGGCGTCAGCACAAATTTCCCTCTTTCCAGCAATTCTGCTACTTTGTGGTGTGTGTACAGAGTCACAGGATAGCCCAGGGTTACAGATGATGCCTTTTCATATGCATAGTACAGCGCCGCCAATCCCTGATAACAGGGTGGATACCCCTGAGCCACCTCATCTAGTCTCGTACTGTAGTATGCTATCGGCTGCTTTGCTTTTCCTGTGCCTGTCTCTTGTGTTAGAACCGCTGTGACATAACCCTCCTGTCGGTTGGATACATACAAATGAAAAACCTTCTCGTAGTCAGGCAAAGCTAATGCTGGTGCTGACTGCAGTTCCTGCTTAATAGTATTGAAAGCTATCTCCGCCTCGCCATTCCACTGTAAGCCGTTCTTCAAATTTGTATGTCCTGCTTCTTTCATTATCTTTCTCAAAGGTGCCACAATCTCAGCATATTCTCCTATCCAATCTGAGCTGTACCCTGCCATTCCCAAAAACGTCATCATCTGCCCTACAGTCTGGGGTTTTGGGGCCTTAGTTATTGCCTCAATTTGATCTGGTGCTATCGCCTTCACTCCCTTGGATATTACCCTGCCTAAGTATTCCACTTGCTGCGTGCAAAATTGCAGTTTCTTTTTGGATACTTTATGTCCTCCGTGTGCCAGCTTCTTTAACAGAGTTATAGTGTCCTGCTCACACTGTTCCTCGCTGTGGGAGCAAATCAACAGGTCATCCACATACTGTAACAATGTACTTTCCAATGGCATGCCCTCTAGGTCTGCCTTCAATACCTGATTAAAAACGTGTGGTGAATGTTTAAATCCTTGCGGCATTCTGGTATAGGTATACTGAGCACCTCTGTAAGTAAATGCAAACAAATACTGACACTGGTCGGCCAGAGGAATGCTGAAGAAAGCCGAACACAAATCAATCACTGAAAAGTAACTCACTTCTGGTGGAACATTAGTCAAAAGCGTGTGTGGGTTGGGGACTACTGCTGGCCAGTCCTCTACCACATCATTTACCGCTTGCAAATCATGCACCAATCTCCACTTAGATTTATCTGCTTTTAAGACCGGCAGCAACGGGGTATTGCATAGACTGTTTGTTCTTTTAAGCACTCCTATTTCAAGCAACCCCTGCACTGTCGATGCTAGTCCATCTTCTGCTTTTGGTCTTAGAGGGTATTGTGGTCTCCTGGGTGGAATTGCTCCCCTTTTCAGCCTTATTTCCGCCAGACTAGCTGTTTTTATTTTCCCTACGTCCGTGTCATGCTGTGACCACAGAATAGATGGCAACTCATCTAACCTTTTATCTTTCTGCTGGCCTCTTTCCTTTCCCAGCAATGGCATGTGTGGTTGGGGAGTTATTTCGACCTCTCTCACTGTCCCTACCATGTCTACACTTACCATTATTTTAATGCAATTGTTGTCTTCTGATATCCACACCTCTGGCGTGATTTTCCTCCACACTTATGGTTTCAGCACTCTTAACTAAGGGTCCTAAGTCTTTAGACTGATATCCCTTGTTTACCAACAATATTACGTGGGGCGCAGCCTCCGGTGTCCTGTACCATTTTTCTAAAAAGGTGTTCCACTTAACTTGTAAAGCTGCCCCTTGCTTTCCAATTATCACAGCCTTCCCTTCCAGGTGCTGTTGGGTACATGCCTCCAGGTGCCATCTCTCCTCTAACTCCCTGTTCTGAGTCTCGTCAAAAATCACTGTACAGTGTAGCTCAGATTTGGGCATTACAGCCCTGGGTAATATAGCCTGCACGCCCTTTTCCAATTTTTCCCAGGTTTCCTGAATCTGATCTGCGATGTCTCCTATCCAAAAGACATTAGCCTTCTTGTCTTCTCGCACTATCAATTGAGCCCCTACTCTTTCCACCCTCAGCCCATTTCTGGTGCATTCTAATTTTAATTCCAGTTTCAATAAGGCATCCCTGCCTAACAAATTAATCGGAGTTCCTTTAAATACTAGCACCGGCAAAACAATTCCTTTATTTCCCATTCTCAACTGCACTGGAGCCGTGCACTGTGTCAACTGTGTTTTCCCCAAGAACCCTACCGTCTTAATAAACTTTCCTGACATGGGAAGGTGAAGGGCATACTGTGACTGTACACAAGTGTACGTGGCTCCAGTATCTATCATCATTGGTGTCAGTTGCCCTTCTAACATAACCTGAGCAATGGGTTCCTCGTCTGCCTCCCTTGTTATCATTGGGTAATGTCCCTTCCCACTCGAGTTCTCAGGGCACCCCTAATACCTCACATAGGGGTTCACAGGTCCGCTTGGGCCTGTGGGGGCTGGTCCTTGGCTAAACTTTAGTTCCCTTCTTATCGGTTCCTGCTGGTGTGTGACAGGCCATGGTGTAAACGGACAATCTCTTCTCGTGTGACCTGGCTGATTACATCCCCAGCACAATCTCTCTACCTCTCTTTCCCCCTGTTTCCTCACTGGTCCCCTCTGCCCATAGCTCCTCTGTCCCCCTCCTTGGGACTTCCAGTCCTGTCTGGGCTGTTTGAATTTAGTCTATTCCTGATAGGGCATTTGTGGGAATGCTCCTCCAAAGAAGTTGATTATTGGCACGGGGTTTTCTGGCCCTTGTCTTACAGTATGATCGGTTCCTCCATATAGCAGTGCTTCATCCAGTTCGATGGCTGTACTCGGACCGGTGGTTGCTGGCAGCATCTTTTTGTTTTTCTCTTTTTCCTTCTTTTTGAGTTCTTTGAGCTGCATTTGTATTAACTTTCTTTGCACCTCTTCCTGCTGCTCAGCCAACCTTCGTTTGTCTTTCCAGTATTTCTCAATCGCATGGACTACGTGGTCTCTAAATTCTTGTTGGGTCATTGACGTCAGCCCAACCACTTCCTCCAGTTTGGATTTTACTTGTGGAGGCATTGCATCCAAAATGCTATGTCGGAACAGTGTGGTGATAAATAAGATATTTTCCACCTCTTGCTCAGTCTCCAGTCTCCACCTTTTCAACTGGTTTTCTACGTAGGCTGCTGGGTTTTCAGTGTCTCCCAGTGGATCCCCCTTTAAGGCTTTGGGGTCCACTTTGGGTGGATAAAGCTTCCTGAGGGCCTGCCATACCCTCTGCCTCACTCTGTCAAACCCGTCTCCATCAGTTCTCAGGTCGTTCGAGTTTACTATGCCAGCCATTTCCATTAGTTCGTTAAATTTGGAGGTTCCCATCAACCTTATCAATAGTGCCTTCAAATCTCCCATAGCCAATAATCGTCCCGCCATTTCTTCTTCAAAGGCTCTAATCCATTTCCCTGCTTCTTCATGTAGATTGGGCAGAGTGTTTTTCAGCCCTTCTAGGTCCTGGGATTCCCAAGGGATGTACTGCACCTGTCCTGATCCTTTAACTAACAATGGCATCATTCTTTCCTGCTTCTTCCCACCTGCCCTGGCTCTCCTCCTCGCCTGACTCCCCATCTGTCTCAGGGTATGTCTTTACTGCCTCCCACACAAATTTCTCCGGGGTCCTCTTCTTCCCTCAGTCTCCCTGTGGAGTCCTTCCTTTCTGTCCTGATTCAATACTTGGTTGGCCCCTGAAGTATTTTTCGCATCTCCTCTGGCAATCCCCTCTCAGTAACTTATCTAGCTCTCTCTCTACTTCCGCAAGTCGCTCCCCTACTGCCTCCTTCTGCTCTTCTAGGCTTCTGCCTCCTACCTCTTCCCCACAAATTCTCGCAGCCTCTCTCTCTCCACTTAACTCTTGCTCCTCCAATGAGTCACCTTCTCTTTCTTCCTGTCCATGTCTGTACACCTGTGGCAGGGACTCCTCATGATCCTTACTCGTGCTTGATTCCCTTCTCTCTTGTGTTTCTCCAAGACTCTCATCTCCTATCTTTTTTCCACTTCCTCTTGAATGCCTCATCTCTTCCTGCCCTGATGAGCCACTTTCTTTTCTAGTCTGTTTATTTCTATGGTATAACCGATACTCCTCATACTCCTTTTCCTCTCTCGTATTTCATCCGTTCAACCTCTTCTTTCATTTCTCTCTTTGCCTGTTCCACCTTTATCCTTTCTGCCTGTATCTCCTTCCATATCGCTGCTTTTTCCTTCTCATATTGTCTTTTTTCCTCCTCGTTATCCCAAACTTGTACTTCTCCCTGCATGTTTACTGTTCCCGTCAGCAGGGGGCACTGCTTAGGGGTTCCTTCCTCATTATAGGGAGGGGGCTTTTCTGTTTCTTTCGCATCCGGGTACGGAGCTGAAGCCAGCTTCTCACTGTACCTTCCTCTCTCTCTAACAGGCTGTTTCTCCAGCACCTTAGTGTCTTCCTCGCTTGTAATCAATATTCTACCTGTCCTCCTCAGCCTTTCTCCTTCCGTTCTGAAGAGTTTTAGCACTTCCATTTCTCATTCTCTTTTTTGTACTCTTAGATTTATCTTTTGGTTTGTAATTTTTAATTAGTGCCTCCATTTCTTCGCACAAGCTTACATTAAACGTTCCTTCTCTTGGCCATTTTGTGACCAGGTTTTTGGTTCTCTTTTCCCATTTTTCTGAAATTTTTGTGATCTCATATTTATTTACTGGGATTTTTTTTGCTCAGAATCTCTACTGCCGTTCCTTTACCTGTCATGTTGTTGTATTTCAGAGATTCACAGTTTGTTTACAGGATAATATTATTTACTCATTCTATGCCTAGTCTATCGTCTATCTACCAGCACTTTAAACTACCGTAGATTTCGCACTACAGAGCGCACCTGATTAAAAGCCGCTGGCTCTAATTTTAGAAAGAAAATCAATTTTGTACTTGTACAAGCCGCATCGGATTTTAGGCCGCAGGTGTCCCACGTTGTAATATGAGATATTTACACAGAAAGATATTACACGTGAGGATTTTTTAACTTTTAATTAAATCCGTATGGTAACATAAACAAATACATATTGCAAATGCTTTTTTTCGAACCGTGCCTCTAACACGGCTACTTTTAAATATACATACGTATCGGTAACACACAAATTATGTTGCATATACTTTTTTACTGAACAGTGCACGAACAACATTCCAATATCTCCTAATGACGTAAAAAAATATATACTGCAGCCTACCAGGAAAAGTTATTGATCGCCTTTAACTTAAAAGCAGCGTTTTCGCTCGGCTAATGTGCTCCCCCCCCCCACCTTCCCGTTTATCGCAAACCGGTATTTCCCACAAGACGCGGCGAAACCGGATGTGATGTCATAGTATCCCGGGATGTACAGAAAACAAATAGATAGATAGATACTTTATTCAACTAGAAAATACTAACAAATGAATTAATAAGCGAAAATATTATAAACTAAATAACTGCCATAAAGGCAGCACAATGCTTTTCTTCGAGTGTTTTCCATGTTGATGAGGGTGAGTACAAATGACTGATTTACAATAATTTAATTGTGAAAGTGCACTTGATTTATCGTACAATTTCATTGGACCTCTGTGAACTACTCATCAATTTTATTGGTCTACTGTTACGAGGCAAAATGTTTTTGGCGGCATGAAAAAAAATCATGCATTAGCCGCACCGTAGTAAAGGCCGCAGAGTTCAAAGCTGTTCAAAATGTGGGAAAAAAGTAGCGGCTTATAATCCGACATCTACGGTATATATTGGACTGTCCTTGTTCCCTATTCTGTTCTGCCCTTTCAGACCTCTACTCAGAGCGGTATCCACAGAACTTTCTCTTTGCACCTCGTCTATTCAGACCCTTATCTCTTAAGGCGGTATCTACGAGGATTTTCTCTATTTTCCTTTCCCTGCCCGTTCAGACCTTCGTTTCATATGAAGCGGTATCCACTGGGATTTTCTCTATGCACCTCATCTATTCAGACCCTTGTCTCTTAAGGCGGTATCCACGAGGATTTTCTCTATTTTCCCCTTTCCCTGCCCATTCAGACCTTGGTTTCATATAAAGCGGTATCCACAGGGACTTACCAACAGCATGTGGAATTTTTCTTCACTTAACTTCTTATTAGCTTATTTGTACTTACCCTCACTGCAGTGTTCTTGATCAATCCTCTGGGCCTCCTGTTAACCCCCAATTCTGCCAGATTCTTTGGACCGGAGAGACCCTTCGGCAGTGGTTCCACACTTCTGAGACTCCAAGACCTCCCCAAAACCAACAGAATTCTTAGTCCAAATTGTCGCAAAAAGTGCTTACCTTTTGTTTGGGTGCACCCTTAATTCTGTTAGCCTTGTGGGGGTCCCTAGAGGACTGGGAAGCGTCCCCAATCTGCCGTTTCCTTTCCGTGGGTCTCTTTCCGGTCCTGCCGCGGTCTCCAATTTTGTCATGGTTTATCGTGCCCCACAA
Source organism: Hemitrygon akajei (assembly GCF_048418815.1). Classification (NCBI taxonomy): domain Eukaryota; kingdom Metazoa; phylum Chordata; class Chondrichthyes; order Myliobatiformes; family Dasyatidae; genus Hemitrygon; species Hemitrygon akajei. The sequence continues at coordinate 53,379,603 of NC_133129.1, forward strand.
ACGACCAGGAGACGCAGAAGATTCTTCAAGAAGTATTAAACTTTAATTTGCAAATCAAAGCTGAGACAGTCATTGAGCTAGTCGCTGATTGCCCACCGATCCTTGGACATAGCATTTTTTATAGCAATCTCCTGGTTTAGTTGCATTAGCATATCCAATCGGTCTACAGTTGCGTATCACAAGTAAATCCGCCACTATTGTTTCTACCCATTGACTTAATCATGTTCTAATCTACATCTCTTAGCTACCTCTCATTAACACCCCACATTATCTTCTACATTCTTAAGATTTCATTTTCCTACTAAATCGGATACATGCATAGCAAATAGCAAGCTCAAAGCTGACTACATAGTTTTGGTTACACAACAAACAATGCAACTTTTATACTCCAATAAAGCCAAGAGCTAGGAAGTTGATTGGTGAAAGAGACAGAAGGCCATAAAAGAAAGGGGGGGAGGGGAGGAGCATCAGAGGGAGTGATGGGCGGGCATGGAGGTAACATGAGAGAAGGATAAGTGGATGGAAAATGATGAAGGGAGGAGGGTGGAAGCATTACTGAAAGTTTGAGAAATCGATGTTCATGCCATCAGGTAAGAGGCTACCCAAACAATACAAGGTGTTGTTTCTCCAACCTAAGTGTGGCCTTATCCCGACAGTGGAGGAGGCCATGGATGGACATAATGGAATGGGAAGTGGAATTAAAATGGGTGGCCACTGGGAGATCCCACTTGTTCTGATGATCAGAGTGTAAATGCTTAGCAAAGCAGTCTTCCAATCTACATCCAGTCTCACCGATATACAGGAGGTCACACCAGGAGCACTGAACTTAGTATATGACCCCTACAGACTCACAGGTGAAGTGTCACTTCACCTGGAAGGACTGTTTGGGGCCCTGAATGGCAGTGAGTGAGGAGGTGTAGGGGCAGGTGAAGCTCTTGTTCCACTTGCAAGGATAAGTGTCAGGAGGGGAGATCAGTGGGGAGGGATGAAAGGACAAGGGAGTTGCGTAGGGAACAATCCCTGCAGAAAGCAGAAAATGAGGGGGAGGGTGAGATGTGTTTGGAGGTGGGATCCAGTTGGACATGGCGGAAGGTTTGGAGAATTATGTGCTGGACGAGGAGGCTGGTGGGGTGGTAGGTGAAGACGAGAAACCCTATCCCTGGGAGCATGGTGGGAGGATGGGGTAAGAGCAGACGTGCGTGAAATAGAAGAGATGTGGTTGAGGGCAGCAATGACAGTGGATGAAGAGAAGCCCCTTTCTTTGAAAAAGGAGAACATCTCTGTTCTAGAATGAAAGACCCCATCCTGAGAGCAGATGCGGTGGAGATGGAGGAATTGAGAGAAGGGGATGGTATTTTCACAAGTAGCAGGGTGGGACGAGGTATAGTCCAGGTAGCAGTGAGAATCTGTTGGTTTATAATAGACATTGGTGGATAAGCTGTCTTCGGAAGCAGAGACAGTGAGATCAAGAAGGGGAAGTGGATGTTGGAAATGTACTCAGTGAATTTGAGGGCCGGGTAGAAGTTTGAGGCAAAGTAGATGAAATCGAAGAGTTTGGCATAAGTGCAAGAAGTAGCACCAAAGCAGTCGTCGATGTAGCGTAGGCAAAGTGTGGGATGGTCACCAGTGTAGACTTGCACTATAGACTGTTCCACGTTGCCAACAAACAGGTAGGCGTGACTGGGACTCATGCGAGTGCCCATGGCTACCCCTTTTGTTTGAAGGAGGGCTATGGGTAAGCCTAGTAATTTCTAAGGTAGGGATATGTTCGGCACAACTTTGTGGGCCAAAGTGCCTGTATTGTGCTGTAGGTTTTCTATGTTTCTATGAAGTGGGTTGGACCCAAAAGAGTAATTAGTTAGAGTGAGGACAAGTTCTGCAAGGCAGAGGAGAGTGGTGGTGGAGGGGAACTGGTTGGGTCTGGTGTCCAGAGAGAAACGGGGCTTTGTGGTCTTCCTGGTGGGAGATGGAGGTGTATGAGAACTGGACAACCATAGTAAAAATAAGATGATGGGGGCTAGGGAACCCGAAATCCTTAAAGATGAAGGGCATGTGAGGTGTCACGGATGTGGCTGCGAAGGGTTTGAACCTGGGGACAAAACAGAGTTGAGGTATGCAGATATGAGTTCAGTGGGGCAGGAACAAGCTGAGACAATGGGTCTAACTGGACAAGCAGGTTTTTTTTGATTTTGGGTAGGAGATAGAAACGGGTGGTGCAGGTGCGGGAACTGCGAGGTTGGTGGCGGTGAATGGGAGATCCCCAGAGTCAATAAGGTTGGTGGTGGTGTGGGAGACAATGGCCTGGTGTTTCTTAGTGAGGACCTGTTCGAGTAGTAAGTGAAAGGAGGTGTCTGATAGTTTTCGCTGGGCCTCAGCAAGGTAGAGGTCAGTTTGCCAGACTACCATAGCGCCTCCCTTGTAAGCGGGTTTGATATTAAGGTTAGGATTAGTGCAGAGGGAGTGGAGCGTTTGGAAGGAGTGAGGTTGGAATAGGAGAGAGGAGTAGTGAAGTCTATATGGTTAATGTCCCATCAGCAGTTGGCAATGAAAAGGTCCAGGGCAGGTTGTCCGGGAAGAGGAGGAGGGTTGAAGACAGGAGAAGGGGTCTTCAGTGCGCGGTGGGGAGTCCTTGCCAAAGAAATTGGCAGATTGTTTTTTGCTCCTCTTTTCTTTCCCTACAATGGCAGTTTGTATTTATAAACTAGAAGTTTTTAGTTCTCAGAACTTAATGTTTCTGAATTCTGCTCTGATTGTATTGAATAAGTGGAGCAGAATAATCTTTGTGATACTCTAATGAAATAATGTATCTTGACTCCAATTTGTTAAAGGTGAATAGATTTCTCTTACCCCTCAAAACAATTCCCGTATCCAGTAAGATTGTGATTTAGCGTCAGATTATCTGCTTGAACCAGTCTGAAATGGTGTTCTATAATTTGTTGTGTCAGGGCATCTAAAATCAGATTTCTATTATGCCATTAATTTTGATGAAGGGTTCCACTTGAACATCTTATATCCTCTTTAGCTGCAAAACATAGTTTTATTGAACTGCACATCTCTTGAATCAGCCGTTTTAAAAAGTCCATTTATTTTCCATGTCATGTGTTACCATATTGTAATACAACCTCTTCCTGTGTTATATTTGTTATTTTTGAGTTATTTTAATTGGAGCATAGCAAGTGGGCAAAGGATTAGTTTTGATGTCAGATTTGATTAAGTCAAGACCAGATCTACACATGGACATTTCTGATTTGCAATGAGATTTTCATGTGATTAGCTTTTAAACTTGGCTAACTCCATTGAAGGTTTGGTTGGAGTTCAGAGATGAAGATTAGACTGGGGAAAGGTAGGTTTTTGGGAAGAAGGCAAGATTGGAGGCTGGAGTGATTGGTGAGAATCAATATTTTGGAAAAGAATTGTGTGGGGCCAGTAAGGAGGAGACTGAGATCAGAGAAGAATTGTGGATACAAGGGGAAGGTTGTAAGAGGGCATGGGGAGACAGAAGCTGAGAAATAGCTTGATAAATGTACTTTTTCAAAAAAAAGTATGGATAAGAAGTTTTCACTTTAATAGAGGTATCTAGAATTAGTGGCCATGGGCTTAAGATGTGAAGAAGTGCCTGCACATTCAAATGTAAGGAGGACAGAAGTTGAGTATTGTGTTTCCCAAAACCTATTATGTGCACAGTGTGTGGAGAATGTGATGGCACTTGTTTTCAGATACAGTGGAATTGTATAGTGCATTTAAGTGTTGTGCCCTGCAGTGAAATATCTGGGTCACTGTTTCCCAGTGCCAAAAAATCCTTAACAAGCTTAATGTACCTGATCTATAAGGAAACTTGAGGGATTTGTGCTTTTAGTTTGCTATGGGACATAGCAGATGCCCACATCAGAAAATAAATTGAAATCCTGCCTATTGAAAGAGAAGAAAGCCAGAGCAGAATAGAAGAGGGAAAATGCATTGAGAGTTCTGATTATTTCTTGTAGATAATAGTCACCATACAAAGGAAGGGGAGATGATTATGTTTAGATTGTGTTCATGGTTTGTATTTGTAAGTATTAATTATTTGATGGTCTTTGTGTAATGTTGATGCTGATTTTGCTGCCTTTTATTACTTTTTATGATGGACCATTCATCGTAGGGATGACATTTCATGCCTTGGGGATGCTGAAATGAACTGATACTGGCTGCACTGGGGCACAGCCTAATTATCACTGTTTATGCAGCTTTCATGTATGGTGTCCAGGTAAAGGTATCAAGCAAGGAGTACTCTTAAAACAGGGATGAGCTGATAGGTCAGGAACTTTTTGTTCTCTTTTTATGGTGTATTTTGCTACATTTTAATTTTGAATGCGAATGTTATTGGAGATTTGTATTATTCAAACTTCTCTAATGACCATGACACTTTCCATCAGACAATGTAGCATTTGTATCAACACTGTTTTACCTTGCTGCTATGTCAAGTTTCCTCCCTATGCTAAGTTTTTCAGATGTTTGTCCAGATGCAACCCTGGATGACCAGATAATCTCCCCAAAGCTGAAGTCATCAATTTTTATCCCCATCACAAACTCAATCTCCTAACCATTGATTATATCCTTTCAGGCAACTGTCCAAACTTAAATGAGAAATCTGACAAACTTCATATCAGGTTTGAATTTCAGGCTTCATCTATGCTGTTATTGGGCTTTCCCATTCCAGCCACGACATACAACTGACTCTATCTTTGTCTTTTGCTCAATAGTTTTCAAAACCCTCATAAACCTCTTTTGTTACCTACCTTCCACTCTCCCATGTAATTCTGACAGGCCTTTTACAACTCTCAGAAACTTGAAATCATTGAGAATGCGGCAGCTCATGTCCTCTAACTCTCGCCGCCCATCACCCTGTGCTTGCTGACCAGCATTAATTTCAGGCTAGATGACAGCTTGATTTTAAAATCCTCATTGAAAATTCTCCATGCCCTCATCCATCTCATTTCAAACATTCTGTGGCCTTGTATCCCTCTCAAGTAGTTCCATTCCTGTATTTCTGGCCTCCGGATGTCCCTTCAACACATATCAACATCAGTTTTGAAAATTTTAATTGACCTAATTCCATTGGAATTTTGGGAAAGAGATGACGTTTCCACCTTTAACATGCAGTTGTCCTTATGACATGACCTTTCGACAGCTTAAATGCAATTTGAGGTTTTATCCCATTCCGGAAAACATTTCAGTTTAATAATTTGACTTTTCAAGTATCATTCCTTCCATTGCCTTCACTGATGGAATGCTAGCATGGTTTGTGGATTTTCTTTTCATAACTTTGAGCTTGTTGCCCCAAATTGTTCTGATGATGTATATTGTAACTCACTGACTAATACAGCATTCGTGTAATGCAGAACAAAAGATTGAAAGCACTACTCCAGATGCAATGTAACTAGAAATTTATACGATTTGTCTCATTTTATTTTCTGAATGTCCATCAGATAATATCTAACATCTGAGAAGCACTTAGATCTATGGTGCCTTGTGCAAGTGTTCAGCTCCCCAACCCTTTGCTCAAATAAATTACAACCAGGTATGTTACTCAATTTAACTGAGAGTCTTTATTTGTGAATCCCATGCTCCTTTTTTCCACAGTAGAACCCAATAAAAGGGAAAATTGTAACACATGAAAAACTAAAAATTCAAAACTAAAATATCAGCAGTTCAGAAATATTCATCCTCCTTTGCTCAGTACCTAGTTGAACCACCTCTCAGCTATTACAGTTAGTAGACTCTGGATAAGTCTCTGTTAGCTTTCTGCAACATGATGGAGCAAGATTTGCCCATTCCTCCTTTCAAAATTCCTCAAGCTATGCCAGCTTAGTTGGGCTGCAGCAGTGGATGACAATCTTGAGGTCTTGCCAAAGATGTTTGATCGGGTTAAGGTCAGGACTCTGACTGGCCCACTCAAGGATATCAGTTTTCTTCATCTGAAGCTACTCCATGGTTGCTCTGGAGAGGACTTTGGGTCATTGTCCTGCTGAAAGATGAACTTCCTCCCCAGTTTATGCTTTCTGATAGAAACTAGCATGTTTTAATCCCGGATTTCTGTACCTAGCAGCATTCATCTTCTCATCAATCCTGACCAGATTTCCAGGATGAAACGTATCCCCATATGGAGCGTACTCAATGGACCAGATGGGCTTCTCCTGCTCCTATTGCTTATGTTCATACCATGATGCTACTTCCACCATACTTTACAGTAGGGACAGTGTTACCTGGCTGATGCGCAGTAGTAGTGTTATGCTTAGTATTGAGGTCAAGAAGTTTCACTTTAGTCTCGTCCAACTACAATACCTTCTTCCACATCTTTGCAGCAACTTCTGAATGCTGCTTTTCAAAGTCTTTATGAGCAAGGATGTGCTTTTTTTTATCCAGGGCTTCTTGTCACTCATTCATAAATACCCTTCTTCTCTCTCTCTTTCAATCTTTTTATTAATATTTAGAATATTATGAATGAGATACAATTCAAATAATGGTAAGGGATTACAAATATATAGACTCCCATTATACATAAAGAAATACATAAACAATGAATACAGCATAAGTAAGTTTCCCAAAACATAAACCATATAGTATATATATGAACAAGGTAAGTTTAGATATTCCATAATATATAGTATAAAAAAGAGAAAAAAAAATCTATCTAAGAAAGTTAGCTAATCTACTAATCTAGTATCAAGAAAAAGAAAAAAAAACAAAGAAAAAAAAATAAAAAAAACTTTTAAAAAGAGAGAAAAAAAGGGCTGTTCATAGTATCTCACGAGTATACATAAACATCAATGACGTCAACTCCGATCCTCTCAACATACATACGATTAAAGCTGAAAAAAAAACCAATAAGCCCGGCACAGGGCCATTACATCATATGAAAATATTGAATAAATGGTCTCCATATCTTTTCAAATTTAATAGAAGTATCAAATACAGCACTTCTAATTTTTTCTAAATTTAGACATAACATAGTTTGAGAAAGCCAATGAAATACCGTGGGAGGATTAATTTCCTTCCAATTCAACAAAATAGATCTTCTAGCCATCAAAGTGAGAAAAGCAATCATTCGACAGGCGGAAGGAGATAAGTGAAGTAAGTCCATCATCGGTAAACCAAAAATTGCGGTAATAGGATGGGGTTGTAAATCAATGTTCAATACCGCCGAAATAATATCAAAAATATCTTTCCAATATTTTCTCAAAAGTGGACATGACCAAAACATATGAGTTAAAGAAGCGATTTCTAAATGACATCTGTCACAAATAGGGTTTATATGAGAATAAAAATGAGCTAATTTATCCTTGGACATATGGGCCCTATGTACAACCTTAAATTGTAATAATGAATGTTTGGCACATATAGATGATGTATTAACTAATTGAAGAATTCTATCCCAATTCTCAATAGGAATAATAAGATTAAGTTCTCTTTCCCAATCATTTTTGGTCTTATCAAAGGGCACTGAACGTATCTTCATAATTATATTATAAAGTTTTGATATAAGCCCTTTTTGAAAAGAGTTTAATTCAAACAAACTTTCCAATACCCTTCTTGTAGAAGGCTTTGGAATTGTTGAACCATGAACTTAATTCCATTTACAGCCACTCACTTCTGCAGCTCACTCAGCGTGACCGTTGACATCACAGTGGCATTCTTCTCCAGCGACCTAGTTTAGAGGGGCAGCCTGACCAGAGTTGTATGCGCACTCTCCCATCTCAGCCACTGAAGCTCTTAACTCCTCCAGAGTGGTCATAGGCCTCTTGGTGGTCTCCCTCACTTGTCCCTTTCTTGCACGGTCACTCAGTTTTTGAGGAGGCCACAAACCAGGCACGCCCGGGATCCTCTTCAGTTTACGTATAAGGAGAAGGTGGGAGTGGAGGATGCTATCACTTATTTGCTACACAAATCCCTCTCTCACCTGGATGGGGTCAGTGGTGCTGTGAGGATTACATTCCTGGACTTCTCTAGTGCCTTTAACACCATCCAGCCCAAGATCTTAAGGCACAAACTAACGGAGATGGGAGTAGACTCTCACATGGTGGATGGGATAGTGGACTACTTGACAGATAGACCTCAGTATGTGCGGTTGGGAGACTGTAGGTCTGACACGGTGGTCAGCAGCACAGGAGCGCCGCAGGGGACCGTGCTCTCTCCGGTCCTGTTCACCTTGTACACATCAGACTTCCAATATAACTCGGAGTCCTGCCATGTGCAGAAGTTCGCTGATGACACGGCCATAGTGGGGTGTGTCAGGAATGGACAGGAGGAAGAGTATAGGAAACTGATACAGGACTTTGTGATATGGTGCAACTCAAACTACCTGCGTCTCAATATCACCAAGACCAAGGAGATGGTGGTGGACTTTAGGAGATCTAGGCCTCATATGGAGCCAGTGATCATTAATGGAGAATGTGTGGAGCAGGTTAAGACCTACAAGTATCTGGGAGTACAGTTAGACGAGAAGCTAGACTGGACTGCCAACACAGATGCCTTGTGCAGGAAGGCACAGAGTCGACTGTACTTCCTTAGAAGGTTGGCGTCATTCAATGTTTGTAGTGAGATGCTGAAGATGTTCTATAGGTCAGTTGTGGAGAGCGCCCTCTTCTTTGTGGTGGCGTGTTGGGGAGGCAGCAATAAGAAGAGGGACGCCTCACGTCTTAATAAGCTGGTAAGGAAGGCGGGCTCTGTCGTGGGCAAAGTACTGGAGAGTTTAACATCGGTAGCAGAGCGAAGGGCGCTGAGTAGGCTACGGTCAATTATGGAAAACCCTGAACATCCTCTACATAGCACCATCCAGAGACAGAGAAGCAGTTTCAGCGACAGGTTGCTATCGATGCAATGCTCCTCAGACAGGATGAAGAGATCAATACTCCCCAATGCCATTCGGCTTTACAATTCAACCACCAGGAGTAAGATATGTTAAAGTGCCGGGGTTAGGACTCAATGTATTTAAGTAAACTACTTAAGAACTTTTTAAAAGCTATTATTAATGCTTTTTGAGAGGGTGATTTTAGATGCATATCATATTTTTACTGAGTTAAGTATTGTATGTAATTAGTTTTGCTACAATAAGTGTATGGGACATTGGAAAAAATGCTGAATTTCCCCATGGGGATGAATAAAGTATCTATCTATCTATCTATCTAGACAGATTTACAGCTGTGTCATATTCTTTACATTTCTTGGAATCAGAATCAGAATCAGGTTTATTATCACCGGCATGTGACGTGAAATTTGTTAACTTAGCAACAGTTCACTGCAATATATAATACAGAAAAGAAAATAAATAAATAAATAAATCATAGTATATGTATATTGAATAGATTAAAAACATGCAATAAACAGAAATACTGTATATTAAAAAAGTGAGGTAGAGTCTTAAGGGTTCGATGTCCATTTATGAATTGGATGGCAGAGGGGAAGAGGCAGTTCCTGAATCACTGAGTGTGTGTCTTCAGGCTTCTGTACCTCCTACCTGCTGGTAACAGTGAGAGAAGGGCATGCGCTGGAGGCTGGAGATCCTTAATAATAGTCTCTGCCTTTCTGAGACATTGCTCCTTGAAGATGTCCTGGGTATTTTGTAGGCTAGTACCCAAGATGGAGCCGACTAAATTTATGACTCTCTGCAGCTTCTTTGGTCCTGTGCATTATCTCTCCCCCCCCCCCATACCCCCCCCCCATACCAGACAGTGGTGCAGCCTGTCCAAATGCCCTCCATGGTGTATCTGTAGAAGTTTTTGAGTGTATTTGTTGACATAACAAATCTCTTCAGACTCCTAATAAAGTATAGTATTTGTTCTGGCATTTAATTAGTTAAATCTAATTGGTATTGAAAGTGGTCTTCTCAACCTGTCTGTCTTTAATAGGGTTTTTGATCAATGTAAATACAGCATGCCAGAACTGGTCGGTGTCAGTCACTAAATAGAAACATCACTCATCCTGTTGTACCTCTAAGCTAGGTGTATATTCTCTGCACTTGAACCAAAGGGTATTGATATTGATTGCCAAAGACTTTGATATAGGTATTTTTCGAAGCTTCTTTAAAATCTACTAGAATAAAAAGACCAGACTTTTTTTTCCATCTGTTGTGCATATAGCATGGTGATTGAACTGGTAAATGTGCATGGTAATTTATTTAGATCCAGAGAAATATTAAAATCTGGTTGGTGTATTTTCTGTTATAGATGAGACTAGCTTTATTTGTCACATGTACATCAAAGCATTCAGTGATGTGTCATTTGCATCAACGACGAACATAATCGGAGGATGTACTGGGGGCAGCCCACAAGTGTGGCCATCCTTTCGGTGACACAGCATGCTTACCCTTACATCTTTAGAATGTGGGAAGAAACTCGCGTGGTCACGGGGCGAGCGTGCAAACTCCATACAGAAATTGGTGGAATTGAACCTGGGTGACTAGCGTTGCGCCAACTGCCAGGCCAGCGTGCTTATTGATTAGCCTACATTCTATTCCAGGTGGTCCAGGTGTAACTTAGAATTTCTATTTTCTGTCTCTTGCAGAGAAACATGAAGGAAATTAGGACAGAAAGAAACATGTTTAATACTTCATGTTTAGCAAGAGCTCTATTTCATCATTACACTTGGATTTGGCAAGCTTCTTTCAGCTACCATTATATCACTTGTATAACGCAGCAGGGAGCACTTAGCCTCCTATTTATTGAGGTTTCTCTGTAGGTTTCTGGTTTAAATACTGCATTAAATATTCTCAAGATAAACCCTCAGAATTGTTGGATTTCATCACAGCTGGAATAACCACTGTTTAAATACATGGGTAAATGCAATCTGTAATACATGTCATTGCAAATTACCTGAAGCAGAGTGCAGTCACAAATCACTAGGAACCTGATATTAGCTCACAGTCAGTTTGCTTTGTTTACAGATCAGTGGAGAACCAGAAAGGGCTGTTCATTGATGTTTCTACTAGCAAAGCACTTATTTTTAGCCGCAGTAAATTTGGAACTGCAATTGTTTTGATATGGAGAATTGAAGCACTAGCTACAAACTGCTCATAGAAAACAAAATACCTAATTAGTTAGTAGCATTATGATTTAAATTTAGTGCAAGTTTGATCATGAGGGAATTTCAAGTTAATAGTGAAAGCTTATTGCCAGCTTCAATTTGTTTCAAATAGAGGAAGGTAACTTTTGTATTTACCCGTGATTGGGCTTGCCTCAAGGCCATGTCTTTCAAGTTGCAATCAAGTTGATATCACTGATGCATGTCATTAGCAGCAGTGAAGTCGTTGGACAAACATGTCAGTGCCCAAAGCCAGAACTGTACATTATACAGTGCCATGAGGCAAAACAATTGCATAGATAACAGCAGATGTAGAGGTACAATAATAGAAATACAAATACTTGGGACAGTGGACATTTTAGATAGATTGTCGTGGGAATATTCACCCGACTGTGTATCATATAGGGAGAGTAAACCAAAGTTAACTTTTCAGCTAAATGAGTTGCAGCACAGTTGGAATAGTTAGTGGTTGAGGGAATCAAAGCAAGTTTCAAGTTACATGAAGAGGGCAATAAAGAAGAGAGAGTTAATGGAAAAGTGTAGTAAGGCAGATCTTGGGGGAGAATAACCAGGAAGGAAAGATCTTACAATAGGAAAGAAAAGTAGTAACGTGATTTCTTTTTACAAAAAAAGCTATTGATGAGGTGTAATAAAGCCGTGCCTTTATTTGAAACGATGCTAAAAGACAGGAAATAAAAGATTTAGTAGATTATTTATCTGAAATTATTCACTGCTAAGTGATTCCACACCCAGTTGATCAGTTTAAGGTGCTGTATTGTTGCTCCATGCAACTGTGAATGGTAGTGGACAAGTAACAAGTTATCCTCTCTGCAAGGGGTTTCTACATTTTCCACGTGACTTTAGGATGCTTCAGCTTCCTCGCACGTTCCAAATGCGTACGGGATAGAAAGTGTGGGCATACTGTGTTGCTGGCCGAGTTATGGCGACACTTGGGTATTCCTCCCAGCATGTCGTACTGTGTTCATTGACAAATACTAATCCATTTCACTGTATGTTCGATGGACATGTGTGCAGATGGCTAATCTTTAGAATGTAGAAAATGGAACTGTACAGTACAGGCCCTTCAGCTCATGTTATTGTGCTGATCTTTCAACCAACTCCAAAATCAGTCTAACCCTTCCCTCCCACACAGCCACTCCATTTTTCTTTCATCCATGTGCGCATCAATGAGTCTGTAATGTCCCTAATGTATCTGCCTTTACCACCTCCTGGCAATGTGTTCTATATCCCTACCACTCTGTAAAAATACCAAACTCTGATATTCACCCCCCCCACCCCCACACACACTTGCCTCCAATCACAGTAAAATAATGCCCTCTCATATTAGCTATTTGCTGCCTTGGGAGGTAAAAATAAAAGGTGCTAGATGTCTGCTCTTTATATGCCTCTTATCTTGTACACTTTTATTAAGTCATCTCTCATTCTCCTTTGCTCCGAAGAGAAAAGCCCTAGATTGTCAACCCTTCATTATAAAACGTTCTCTAATCCGGGTGGCAGCCTGGATATGAATTTGCATATGAATTTAAGAGGCAAAGTTGAAACCCAGGCAGCCCCTGTCATCCCAAAGTGGCAAGTGAATGACCAGCCTCCTGAAGCCCCTACCTTTGCAGAGTTCAGTCAAGAATAAATTATGTATGCATGATTCATCGGAGGCCCTCCGTTGTTCTGAATTGACCATGGATGTTTCGTCCAAGCTCCTCCCCCGGAACTGCATTCTAGCCGGCATTGCTTAAACAAGTGCCTGTGAACATCTGTGCTTTATGTCGATTTATTTTGTGCATCCGTTAGCAAGATGAGTTCTAAAAGTGAGCAGAGGCTGAGGATGAGCTTCACTCCAAGTGAGGTAAGGCCAGGTAAGCTCCTTTAATTAATTTAGTTACCTTAGGAGTGGGTAACGGAGGCAGCAGTTAGGGCAGTTGAGTGCTCCATCTGCAGTATGTGGGAAGTCAGGGCGAGCACAGCTGTCCCTGATGACTACACCTGCAAAAGGTGCATCCAGCTGCAGCTCCTGACAAACCGAGTTAGGGAACTGGAGCTGGAGCTGGATGAACTTTGGATCATTCGGGAGGCAGAGGCAGAAATAAATAGGAGTTGCAGGGAGATAATCACCCCTAGGAGTCAGGAGACAGGTAGCTGGGTGACTGTCAGGAGAGGGAAGGGGATTAGACAGAATGAGCAGAGCACCCCTGTGGCCTGAAGAATGCCGCACAGACGTTTCAGCGGTTAATGGACGCAGTGGGACGCGACCTGGACTTCGCTTTCATCTATTTGGACAACATCCTCATAGCCAGCAGCAGTCGTCAGGAGCATCTGTCCCACCTCCGTCAACTCTACGCCCGACTGAGTGAGTACGGCCTGACAATCAACCTGGCCAAATGCCAGTTCGGGCTCGACTCCATCGACTTCCTGGGCCACAGGATCACTACAGACGGGGCAACCCCTCTGCCCGCTAAGGTAGACGCAGTCCGCCATTTTCCCCGACCCACCACAATCAAAGCGGGCCATTCCCATCAATAGTAAGTATACCGTTTTGGATACTGTTGGTGGGGACGACCTACCAGGGACAAGTTGCAGTGGTTGCGTCTCTGGCACCGAGACTGGACCCTCAGCTCAGAAGGGAAGGAGGGAAAAGAGAGCAGTAGTGATAGGGGATTCGATAGTTAGGCGGACAGATAGGAGGTTCTGTGGAAGAGATCGAGAATCCCAGATGGTCTGTTGCCTCCCTGGTGCCAGGGTCCGCGATATCTCGGATCGAGTTCTCAGTATTCTCAAGAGGGAGGGTGAGCAGCCAGATGTCGTGGTCCATGTAGGGACCAATGACGTAGGAAGGAAGAGTGAGGAGGTCCTGAAAGTTGAGTTTAGGGAGTTAGGCACCAAGTTAAAGCTCAGGACCTCCAGGATAGCAATCTCAGGATTGCTACCAGTGCCACGTGCAGGTGGGTTTAGAAATAGTAAGATAGTGCAGATAACTCGTGGCTGAAGACATGGTGCAGGAGGGAAGGCTTCAGATTTGTAGATAATTGGGCAGGTTTCCAGGGAAGGTGGGACCTGCTCTGGTGGGACAGTTTACATCTGAACTGGAGGGGGACAAATATTCTTGCAGGTAGGTTTGCTAGAGAGGCTTCAGTGGATTTAAACTAGATACAAGGGGGGAGGGGAACCAGAGAGTAGGAACAGATGTATGGGAGAAGGAAGAAAAAGAAGATAGTAAAGTTGTTTGCACCGTTAGAGATAAACAGACAGGAAGAGGTGGAGAATTTCTTCAATGCATCTATTTTAATGCTAGGAGCATTGTACGAAAGGTGGATGAGCTTAGAGCATAGATTGATAGTGTGAAGTCCCACGTGAACCGGCTGGAGCCGAACTGTAGCTGCACCGTACGGGTGCCGTAGGTCCTTACTGTGCTGCCGTTCACGGCCCTCAGGGTGGGACCTGGTGCCCTGTTGCGGGTGTCATAACTCGTCGGAGGTAAGACGCTGATCTCAGCACCGGTGTCGACCAAAAAACAGCGTCCCGACTGCTTGTCCTACACATACAGGAGGCTATCCCGATGGCCAGTCACCGTAGCCATCAGCGGCGGCTAGCCCTGCCGTTTCCCGGGAACTTGCAGGGCGGGCGACAGCGGCGGGCTTCTGCGCCCCACCGCTGGTGGTAGAAGCACCATTGTTCGTTGGTCTCCTCACCCCTGCCTCTGGGGTTAGCAGGCTCTGTGGCCGGGCCTGGTCTGGTTTGCTGCTGGGAGTGTGGCCTGGTGATCTGTGCGACGGACGCCCCACTCACCTTCTTGGCGTTCCACAGCAAGTCCGCCCAGGCTGCCACCTTCCGGGGGGTTGCTGAAATCCGCGTCGGACAGCAGCAGGCGTATGTCCTCGGGCAGCTGCTCCAGGAATGCCTGCTCAAACATGAGGCAGGGCTTGTGTCCTCCGGCCAGAGACAACATCTCATTCATTAAAGCCGATGGAGGTCTGTCTCCCAAACCATCCAGGTGCAGTAAGCGAGCAGCCCGCTCGCACCGTGAGTGTCTGAAAGTCCTTATGAGCAGGGCTTTGAATTCTGTGTATTTGCCGTCCGCTGGGGGAGACTGTATGAACTCCTCAACCTGGGTCGCTGTGTCCTGGTCGAGGGAGCTCACCACGTAGTAGTAACGTGTGTCCTCCGAGGTTATCCGCCGAACGTGGAATTGGGCTTCTGCTTGCTGGAACCATAGGTGACGTCGCAGCGTCCAGAAGCTTGGCAGTTTCAACGAAACTGCATGAACAGATGCAGCATCAGTCATCTTCGGCCCGAATATCGTTTGGGCCGTCGGGGTCACCAATTGTAGCGGTGTGCTACACGGAGTCGGTAAACTGCAGTTAAAAAAGATTTTATTCGAACTTCGCGGCCTCGCTTTAAAGCCTCCCTGATCCCGCCTTCCCCAGGCGCGGATGCTGTAGGGGCACGTATTCACAGTCCCGCGCGGGCTTTTCCCTTTGTTGGTGAAGCAGACCTGGCGCCCTTTTGGGACTGGCCTTTATGCCGGCGTGCTGGCTATTTGTGAGCCGGTTCGAGTGCACTAGGAAGTGGGTGGCCACATTGTAGCTATTAGCGAAACATGGTTGCAGGAGAGGTGTGATTGACACCTAAATATTCCTCGATTTCGTTGCTTCAGGTGTGATAGAATCGGAGGGACAAGAGGGGGAGGTATTGCGTTGCTTGTCAGAGAAAATATTACAGCGTTGCTTTGGCAGGATAGATTACAGGGCTCATCTAGGGAGTCTATTTGGGTGGAATTGAGGAATGGGAAAGGTGTAGTAACACTTATAGGGGTGTATTATAGACCACCTAATGGGGAGCGAGAATTGGAGGAGCTAATTTGAAAGGAGATAACAGATATTTGTAGTAAGCACAGGGTTGTGATTGTGGGAGATTTTAATTTTCCACACATAGACTGGGAAGCCCATACTGTAAAAGGGCTGGATGGTTTGGAGCTTGTAAAATGTGTGCAGGATAGTTTTTTGCAGCAATACATAGAGGTACCAACTAGAGAAGGGGCAGTGTTGGATCTCCTGTTAGGGAATGAGATAGCTCAGGTGTCGGAGGTATGCGATGGGGAACACTTCGGGTCCAGTGATCACAATACCATTAGTTTCAATATAATTATGGAGAAGGATAGGACTGGATCCCGGGTTGAGATTTATGATTAGAGAAAGGCTAACTTTGAGGAGGTGCGAAAGGATTTAGAAGGAGTGGATTGGGACAATTTATTTTATGGGAAGGATGTAATAGAGAAATGGAGGTCATTTAAAGGTGAAATTTTGAGGGTACAGAATCTTTATGTTCCTGTTAGGTTGAAAGGAAAGGTTAAAAGTTTGAGAGAGCCATGGTTTTCAAGGGATATTGGAAACTTGGTTCAGAAAAAGAGAGATCTACAATAAATATAGGCAGCATGGAGTAAATGAGGTGCTTGAGGAATATAAAGAATGTAAAAAGAACCTTAAAGAAATTAGAAAAGCTAAAAGAAGATACGAGCAAACAGGAGGAAATCTGCAGATGCTGGAAATTCAAACAACACACACAAAATGTCAAGACGACGGGTCTCGGCCTGAATCGTCAACAGTGCTTCTCCTTATAGATGCTGCCTGGCCTGCTGTGTTCCACAAGAAGATACGAGGTTGCTTTAGCAAGTAAGGTGAAAATAAATCCAAAGGGTTTCTACAGTTATATTAATAGCAAAAGGATAGTGAGGGATAAAATTGGTCCCTTAGAGAATCAAAGTGGACAGCTATGTATGGAGCCAAAAGAGATGGGAGAGATTTTGAATAATTTCTTTCTGGTTTTCACTAAGGAGAAGGATATTGAATTGTGTAAGGTAAGGGAAATAAGTAGGGAAGTTATGGAAACTATAATGATTAAAGAGGAGGAAGTGCTGGTGCTTTTAAGGAATATAAAAGTGGATAAGTCTCCTGGTCCTGACAAGATATTCCTTAGGACTTTGAGGGAAGTTAGTGTAGAAATAGCAGGGGCTCTGACAGAAATATTTCAAATGTCATTAGAAATGGGGATGGTGCAGGAGGATTGGCATATTGCTCATGTTGATCCATTGCTTAAAAAGGGTTCTAAGAGTAAACCTAGCAATTGTCAGCCTGTAAGTTTGACGTCAGTGGTGGGTAAATTAATGGAAAGTATTCTTAGAGATGGTATATATAATTATCTGGATAGACAGGATCCAATTAGGAACAGTCATCATGGATTTGTGCGTGGAAAGTCATGTTTGACAAATCTATTGAATTTTTCGAAAATGTTACAAGGAAAGTTGACGAGGGTAAAGCAGTGGATGTTGTCTATATGGACTTTAGTAAGGCCTTTGACAGGGTTCCGCTTAGAAGGTTAGTTAGGAAGGTTCAATCTTTAGGTGTTAATTTTGAAGTAGTAAAATGGATTCAACAGTGGCTGGATGGGAGATGCCAGAGAGTAGTGGTGGATAACTTTGTCAGGTTGGAGGTCGGTGACTAGTGGTGTGCCTCAGGGATCTGTACTGGGTCCAATGTTGTATACATTAATGATCTGGATGATGGGGTGATAAATTGGATTAGTAAGTATGCAGATGATACTAAGATAGGTGGTGTTGTGGATAATGAAGTTGGTTTTCAAAACTTGCAGAGAGACTTAGGCAAGTTAGAAGAGTGGGCTGAAAGATGGCAGATGGAGTTTAATACTGATAAGTGTGAGGTGCTACATTTTGGTAGGAATAATCAAAATAGGACATGCATGGTAAATGGTAGAGCATTGAAGAATTCAGTAGAACAGAGTGATCTAGGAATAATGGTGCATAGTTCCCTGAAGGTGGAATCTCATGTGGATAGGGTGGTGAAGAAAGCTTTTGGTATGCTGGCCTTTATAAATCAGGGCATTGAGTATAGGAGTTGGGATGTAATGTTAAAAATGTACAAGGCATTGGTGAGGCCAAATTTGGAGTATTGTGTACAGTTCTGGTCACGAAATTATATTAAAGATGTCAACAAAATAGAGAGAGTACAGAGGAAATTAACTAGAATGTTGCCTGGGTTTCAGCACCTAAGTTACAGAAAAAGGTTGAACAAGTTAGGTCTTTATTGTTTGGAGCGTAGAAGGTTGAGGGGGGACTTGATAGAGGTATTTAAAATTATGAGCGGGGTAGATAGAGTTGACGTAGATAGGCTTTTTCCATTGAGAGTAGGGGAGATTCAAACAAGAGGACATGAGAGGGGGCAAAAGTTTAGGGGTAACACAAGGGGGAATTTCTTTACTCAGAGAGTGGTAGCTGTGTGGAACGAGCTTCTAATAGAACTGGTAGAGACAGGTTCGATATTGTCATTTAAAGTAAAATTGGATAGGTATATGGACAGGAAAAGAATGGAGGGTTATGGGCTGAGGGCAGATCGGTGGGACTAGTTGAGAGTAAGCGTTTGGCATGGACTAGAAGGGCCGAGATGGCCTTTCCTGTGCTGTAATTGTTATATGGTTATCCTAGTATAATTTTTCATAAAAATTATTTACATTAGCCTGATAGGGTTGACTGTTCTATCTTCCCACAGATGCTGCTGGTAATACTCTGTATTTCCAGAAGTGTTCTTAATATTATAAGCTTCTACTTGTAGGTTTGAATCCACTCTACATGTGACAGTTTCAGTTCTACTGGTTTTCCAGCATGCAACAGGTTATAACTATCAGATTGCAATACATCTTTAAGTGGTGACAGTAGGAAATATTGGGAAAGATTCTTTGGTTAAGCATATTTGTACTACATTGATTTGAGATGAAAATGCCATTGAAGCCTTGCCACTACTATTTAAATGCTTAAACAAGTTTGGTAGCTTGTTAGTCAGGGTTTTGAAATATCACTGGGGTATTACACAATATCCTGCAGCAAACAAAGCTAATAGTCATCACTGGAGAATAACCTTCATGTTGATTAGGGCAAGGATGGTAAGGAAACAAAAACAATCTTAACAGTTTAGAGAACGCGTAGATTTTTGGTAGCAGTTCCTTGAAAAGAGGTTCAGTAAAATATGCTTCCCATACATTGATAATCACCAAATGCATCTGTTGAAATGCTGGAATTATTTTCGTGGAACCTGATTGCACAGTTTCTGTGCTATTGATTGTGCAATGCAATATATGTGAAGGAACCTACAGCTTTCTGGAGACTGTAATTTTTTTTACTCATGTGTCATCTATTTGAGCAAACTTTTTTAAATAATGTATTTATCTTTTCAATGTTCTCTTCGCTTGATCTCTCTTATGAAGTTATCTTATGTAAACATAAATAAAATTTTATTGTACACTCCATTCTTGAAAGTGATTCAAGCCAAGCTCTTACTTTAGACTTCATATGATATAATAAGTAGGAATTCTTGATGGCTTAACTACTTTTGCATCTTCTGACACAATGGTAGAGGGATCCTTTTTTCTTAGAACTTTTTTTCCTGCAATCAGTGGCATGAGGAAGAAAGAATTTTCTTTACTAATCTTCCTTCCCTCCCTCCCTCCCTCTCATAGCTGTGGTGTTGAGGTTATCTATGACTTCCAGCAGTGACTGTTTCAAACGACTCAGGAATGAGGGAATAGATAAATATTGTACAAAGCATTGAAAGTGGTGCAGATGAAATTCTCTGCTTATCTGCACGTTCTTCATGTGAATCTCCAGTTTCTGCTTGTAGTTCATATTGATTGGTTGGTTAATTCATTGCTGATCATTAACATAATTGGGTGGCAGAAACATTTAAGAGGAGCCAATGGAAATAAAAGTTACAGGAAAAGAAAAGTAGTGGAATAGAATTTATTGGAAATATTGTGAGAGCCAGCATAAACTGGATGGATCAAATGGTTTCTCTGTATCTTGGATGCATTGATATGTTCAGCCAATATTTAAAGTTTATGATGCTAAAGGCTTAAAATTTGAAATTGAGAAGACTCTTCTGGGTGGTGGGGATGGAATTGTATCCAATGTAGCTTAAATCCTCTTGGGAAATTATCAGGATCTCTCAGGATTGAATGTTTGAGTACTTTCAAAATTCGTAAGTGATCAAGAGGAGTTGGAATGGGCTTACAAAGAATCAGGCATGCCTGATGAACCTAATTTGAAATTTTCTAATGGATGACTAAAACAGTAGACAGAAATGTCAGTCAATTTAGAAGGAACTGGATGAAGTCCCTTCTAAAACACTGGTCAAACTTAAAATCAGTGGAGTTAAAGGCAAATTATTGATCTGCCTTGCTAATTGGCTGATTGAATTTCTATTTTTAAACAAGATTTTGGTGACTTATGTTTGCCATGTTTGCACCATCCAGAGACAGAGAAGCAGTTTCAGCGACAGGTTACTGTCGATGCAATGCTCCTCAGACAGGATGAAGAGGTCAATACTCCCCAATGCCATTAGGCTTTACAATTCAACTGCCAGGACTTAAGAACTTTTTTAAAGCTATTATTAATGCTTTCTGAGTTAGTGATTTAGATGCATATCATATTATTACTGAGTTAAGTATTGTATGTAATGAGTTTTTGCTACAACAAGTGTATGGGACATTGGAAAAAATGTTGAATTTCCCCATGGGGATGAATAAAGTATCTATCTATCTATCATTTGATTGTGCCTGTTGAAGTAATCAGATTGAGTTGAACTGCTGCAGGCTCCTGTGATGTGTTGGGTTGTTTTTGGTTTCTCTTGGCATTTTCTGCATTTATCATCTAAATTTGTTGGTCTTTTATTGTGATTTTGGTTTTTTTTGTGTATGTTAACCACCTGATCCTGTATTGCCACAAGGAATCTCCCTGTTTCTGAGAAAAGGTTTCCAACTCTGAAGTAGGCTTCCTTGGTGACATCCTGTCAGCTCAGATTGTGGGGATGTCTTCCATGGAGGGTCATGCTGTTCCACTGGTTAACTTTTTCTCCTATAGTGATAACTTCATTTTTTTGGGTTGTGCTTTCATTTAAGTTTAGTGGTGTGTATTTATCAGAATTGCGTAAGCTCGCATGGAATATTGAATCTTTTTTTATTATTATTATGTTTATTTTGTATTTACAGTTCGCACACTGGTTGTCACCCTGTTGATTGGTCTTTCATTGATTCTGTTATGGTTATTGGATTTATTGAGTACGCTCACAGGAAAATGTATCTCCATTATATATGATGTCATATATGTACTTAGACAATAAATTTTCTTCGAACTTTGCTCTAAAAATCATTATAAATTTTATAAATTGTGAGGGGCAGCAAAGGGATGGTGAGATTTGTTGGTCTAGGAGGACTGGTACAAGTCATGAAAAATAATTGTATGTCAAGAGGACTAGAATACAAGAGCTTCTGTGTATGCAATGATACAATGGTTGGAGAGGGGATCTGACACTCACATTTGTGGGTAATCGTGTGAAGTGACTATTCAATGCCTTTTTCTCCATCACCATCCAAGGTCTAAACCAAGAATGATAATGGAGAAAGGGGTCCAGATTATGAAGCCAAATGATGGGCCATCTGTGGCCTGTGTAAGTATTACAGAATCTTTATGTTGTGGTGGACTTTAGGACCTGGCGGAGCTCCAAACCTACACACACATCCTCCCATATACTTTAAATCATCTCTAGATTATTTATAATACCTAATACAATGTAAATGCTATGTAAATACTTGTTATACTGTATTGTTTAGGGAATAATGACAAAAAAAATTTATTTCCAACAAAAACATTCAATAAAACAAAAACATACAGCTTTAAACGAACCAAATCAAACATATGGTAAATGACTTATTGGAATAAATGTAGAACGTTACTGTCACTATAAAACTTCAGTAACTTGTCTTTCTGTTTCTTTAAATCATATACAGTGGTAGTTCGACACTATATTCTTCAGTAAGATGCTGCAGAGACACACCATGTTCAAGTTTCTGCAATAACTCTACTTTCTGCATTATTGATAATGATAGATGCTTCCTTCTCTTTTTCTCATTGTTACCCATAGGGGTATCTACAGCTCTTTTTGACATTTTCACAGTGAAATTAAACACAAAGTCAACAGTGAACACAAAATATCTGTAACCAGTACGAGCGCAGAGCCACAACTGACGTCTGGCGGCCTCTGCTAGCGCTGCCACGTCACACCTGAGTGACGTCAGCTGTTGGCTAAAAAAACTACAGTTTTCAGAGCTTTTTGGATTTCAGAATTTTGGATAAAGGAATGTGCACCAGTACTTTGATTTTGTTTTTCTGTTGATATGCATAATCATTTAGACAATTTGTCGTGCTTCTTTTTTTTGTTGTTGATAGAAACCAAAAAGATGTTTAACTTTGGATTGAAAGGCAATGGTAATTGTTTCCATTTTGAATCTTGACACTTCAGAGATTTGATCAAGCACTTTTAGTTGTGAGTGTGCCTGCTGATTAAAAAATGCTCTGAGACTGCATACATTTCAAGTCAAATCTGTTTTTGCGTGCGTTGGTTGAGGGTAGAATAATACATGGGCAACATAAGAATTCTTTGATCTTTCTGGAAAGGATTGTGTTGTTTTGAGATTATTTGCAAGACTAACTTTCAGGACAAAGCAGCCTGCTTGATTTGCATTCTGTCATCCTAAATATGCATTCTCCCTACCAGTAGTTACAAACTGGACTGCAGTTAGATAGGATTTTCTTATAGCACCTTGTAGAGCTAACATCTTTGAATATCAAGAAGAACAAAAGTAGCAGGTGTATGGGAATACAGACACCAAAAGGTTCTTTTCCAAACTTTTTAGAGACTCTTAGATAGGTATGTGGAGCATAGAAAAGTAGAAGAAGGCTGTGTGGTAGGGAAATGCTAGGTAGTTTCTAGAGTTACATGGTCGGCACAAAGTTGTAGGCCAAAGGGCCTGTAACATGCTGCAAATTTCAATGATCTGTGTTCTCTGTAAGCTGTTTCCTCTCCTTGACTGTTCTCAGGCTAGTACCGGGAACCTTCTCTTTCTTTGCTTGCTTCCCTCTTGTACGTATTTTTTCTTGTTCGCAGTTTACTGATACTTTTCATACTCCGCAGTGGCACAGCACAGTAAGTATATGTCCAAGTCAGGATATGAACTTGGAGGTGATTTTGTTCATTTACAGTTTCTGTCTGAGAAGTGGAGGTTGTGAATTAGAGAAAGGTTTTGTCAAATGTTCAAGTATTTATTTTTCAGTGCTATAAATCCAAGCTCTTGAATTATTAACTAGCGTATTGCTATTTTAGGATCTTTAGCCTAGTATATCCAAATCAAAATATTTTGATTGCTAGAAATCCATAAAGGAAGCAAAGCTAGAATACTTTAATTCTAAAATGCATTCTTTAAAAAGAAAAAAAACACAACCACCTGTATATGCGTGTAGTTCTGACATGAATAAGATAAAGTGCACTTCTCTGGAGCATGTTGAGTTCAAGTAAAAGGCAACATTGGAGCTTTTGAAAAGCATTGTGTTGGATAAGTCCCTGGGGCTGGATGGTATATACCCAGTGTTACTACGGGAAACAAAGGAAGATTGATAGGGAGTGGACAGTGATCTTTGCATTCTCCCTGGGCATTGCAGTTGTACCAGACGACTGGAGGATGACAAATGTTATTGCATTGTTGAAGAAAAGTATAGGAGTAATAATTACAGAAAAATGAATCTTACTTATGTATGAGAAGCATTGTCTGATTAGGGATAATCAGCATGGCTTTGTGAGGGGTAGGTCAGGTTATTTCAAGGTGATAAAACAAATTGATGAAGGTGGAGTGGTAATGTGTATATGGATTTCAGTAAGATTTTTGACAAGTTTGGCTCTGGTAGGATCATCCATAAAGTCATTGTGGCTGGATCCGTGGAAACTTGGCTGCATGGGTTGGGAATTGGCTTGCCCTTTAGACAGAGTGCTAGTCAGTGGGGCTTATTCTACCTAGAAGTCAGTGATTAATGGTGTTCTACCTGGATTTGATCTGGGACAGGACCCCTTCTCTTTTTCTAAATGACTTGGTAGAGGAAATTGAAAGGTCGTTTGGTTACTTTGCAGATTTCTCAATGGTTGATGGTGTAGTGAATTGTGTAGCGGCGCGGTGAATTGTGTGGCGGTGCGGTGTATTGTGTAGCGGTACGGTGTATTGTGTAGCGGTGCGGTGAATTGTGTGACGGTGCTGTGTTGTGCGGCGGTGCAGTGTATTGTGTAGTGAATTATGTAGAAGGTTGTCATAATCATAGGTTACAAAGATATAATGCAAAGCTAGGCAGAGAAGTGGCAGGTGGATCAATTTGGAAAAGTGTGAAATTATACAGTTTGGGAAAGTTGTACTTGGAGGAGTACAAAGTTAATGTCAGGATGCTTCCTGGGTTGTGAGGAAAGATCATGTATGCTGGTGCTTTTCTCTTTCGAGCAGCAGAAGGTAAGAGGTGATTTGATCGAGTGTTTAGGACTGAGAGGCATGGAGTGAGCAGCCAGACCCTTTTTCCCAGGACAGCAATGGCCAATACCAGAGGACATCCTTTTAAATCGATTGGAGGAAAGTTTAGGGGACATGTTAGAGGTGAGTTGTCTCTACAGAGAGTGGTAGGAAGCTGGAATGCATTGCCATGAGTGATGGTAGAGGTAAGTACTGTACATTAGGTCTATTTAAGAGTCTCTTGGGCACATGGATGTAAGAAAAATGGAGGGTTATGGGCTGTGTAAAAAGGAAGGGTTAGATTAATTGTGGAGTACGTTTATATAGGTTGACACAACATCATGGGCTGAAGGGCTGTTTTGTCTTCTTTGAAACAGTTTTACAATTACTCTATGTCTTTAGATTGAAGAGCATGGATTGAAGAACATTTGACAGATCTGCAGGCCCAAAGTATAATCTAAGTTAATCCTGTATTTTAAGATGTTTTGCAACAGAATGATACTGATTCATAGTTCTCCTGTTCAAACAACCTTTGATTAGTTTACCTTGGTCTTATTAATAGATTAAAGTTTTTAAAGCTTATCTTCATGAGCTTTTCTTTAAGGTGAAGCTTTTGACTTTGACTTTATTTGAACACTTGGACTCCTGTCCCATTTACAGCTTGAGTGTTCTCTTGTCAGTAGTTTAGTTATATATTTGTTTTCATGGGAATCAGATTAACTGAGGAGTTAGTTACTCATTTATACACTTTGTGCGATGGAGCTTAGCACCGCCATCTCTTCCCCAAGTAGAGTGTAGTAACATGTGGCAGCTCAGTGTAGTTTCAGGGATATTGTTAGTTTACATCACTTCTGTGCACCTTCAAAAAGGTGACTGTATTTCCGTTTTCTTTTTCAATTGCTATATTGGACAAATTGAAGCCTACCTTACTCTGATCTAGTTTATTCTCGATCAGCATTGTGGTACAGTGGGATAGATTGGTCGAGGGTCTTGTTCTCATGGATGTTAAGTGAAAGATCTTCCCTCTTGAATGCTTTGGTGCACAAGTCAGTGATGGCTTGGGGCTCAGCCTCTGAGCAAGTGCAAAGGCAAGCATCATCTATACACAGCATTGCTTCTGCAGTATAACTCCATTCACTGAAGTCCAAAGTCAAACACGACTCTCTCATTGCCTCAACAACTTGCTTAGTTTTTTTTTTACTTTATTTTTGTATCTCACCTCCAACAAACTTCTCATGGGAGTGGGGCTCATCTCAGATCCAATGGGAAAGTGCTCAATCTGTGGTCACTACACGACAAAACCACATTCAAGCCAAATCTCAGTAGCCGATGTGCAGCAGCAGATGATTATAGCATTTTCCTTGGCAGAGCTCCTTGCACAGAAGCATGGGGGAGGGACGCACCTCAAGCACTTAAGTACAGGAGTTGGGATATCAGCTGCACAAGTCATTAGTGAGACCACACTTGGAGTATTGTGCTACAAGAAAGATGTCATAAAGGTGCAGGAAATTTTAGTTGAGGATGTTACCTCGACTGGAGGCATACAACTGCAATGTGTAAGACATTTGGACAGGTGCATGTATGGAAAAGACAAAGAGAATAATGGGCCAAATACAGACTGATGGGGCCTGCTCAAATGGACATCTTGGTAAGTTGTGCGGATGGATCTGTTTCCACCCTGTAGATCTCTTTGACTTTACAAGATCCATAACAAAGCTGCAGTCCTGGACAATGCTACCTGCTGAAAATAAAGGGACAGCATTTCACAGCTAAATGCTAGAAAATTTATCTTTTATTCCAGGAGCCAACTCTCAGCTGAGGCATGGATTGTGAAATTCTGTTTTTAGCTGAAATGGGTAGTTGGGAGTAACATTAAGGAAAAACGTTTAGAAGCTACTTTATAGTTTAATTTGATTTTTGACAATGTCTGTTTACAGTCTCTTACATTAAAATACAAGGACTTTCAACAGATCTTTTTTCTTGGTACATTTCTTCCTGGCACTCATAAGGTTTGATTCTATTCCAGAGATTCACAGGCAAGAAAGTCAGAAGAAAGGAATTCAGTTGTACGACACACCCTATGAACCTGAAGAGAATGGAGCTTCAGACACAGAGAGTGTTGATAGTTACCTAAGAGAAAGCAGGTTGCCACAAGATGACGCCAGGCCTGCAGAGGAATATGACCAACCGTGGGAATGGAATAAGGTTACAGTCACACCCTTTTCAGGTCTGTGTTTAAGTTTGATTTTAGATTTGCATGTCAGGTGTGGGAAGGCTTGGAGTGTCATTTGTCTAGTAGTGGCAAATAATGTGTTAAAAGGTGGCGTTGCATGATCCTTTTGGATTATAATATCAAGAGCATACAGCAAATTCAGTTTCTAATGAGACCAGCAGAACAGTCATCAAAGCCTGCCTTTTCGACTTGTGCCAGTTTTCAAACTGACTGGCACTGTTTTGCTGCACACCTCATGGACTTGTATCAGTGGGTATCTTTCCTCCCTCATTTCCAGGCAAAGGTTCCCTGCTAATCACTAAGCCAGCATCAGGATGCCAGTGCAGATAATCCAAACCTGGAACTAACAGGGATTTGGATTGTGCACACAGGTGTGAGATATGAAGGGTAATTTGAGTTTGTTTTTCTGCTGACACAGACAGTACATGGCGTATAGGTTGGAGAACTGAGAAATGAAATACAATGTCTCTGTGCCTACTTCAGCTGGACTGATGGCAACAGAGCCTTACAAATTTACAATTAGAAGTTTATTAGTTTATTCATGTGGTAGTAAATGTTTGATTTATTTTCTTCTACGTTTTCAGGTCAGGGATAAAGGTAAATAGCAAGATTTGTTATAACACTAGTTAATGAGTTTCACAGTCATTAAGTACAATGTTGAACAATTTGGGAGTAAGAAATATTCCTGTTTTCACACTTTGAAAAGGTTGTGCCTGCCAGCTTCATGAAAGACCATGAGGGAGGGGAGAGATCCAATTGGCAATGGAGGACTTTGGCAGAGTAGACTCTGAATGTGATCACAGATAGGTAGGAAATTGATACACATTGATGAAAAAGTTAAACAGGAAGCTGTTTTAAGGAAGAGCAGCACCTAACACTCCCCAGGAGGCACTAGTGGGGAAAGAAAGCTCTTTAATTAACTCTGGAACAACACTTAATGCTCCAGTTAAGACTGTGTTCCGAGTTTAAGGCCCATGCCTTTTACAGATGGAGCATGAATTTCACATAAGTGATTTCAATTGCACGTATAAGTAAACTTGCATCACAGAATGGGAAATAGAGTGATTGCAGTAGCAGCATGAGCCTCATTGTTCAGCTGTTTAGACATTTGCTTCATACAATCTTGTGAACACAGTTAATACTTAACACAAGTGGAAAAATAGTAATGCCAGCTGGAAGCTGAAATGAGTTCATCACATAGGTGCTAATATGAGCAATGTGTATTGTTTAGAGTTTTGTTGAGACCTGCAAAAGCACTGTAAGCAGCTGCAGTGTGAAGGCTAATTAGCCTGCTGCTAAAAATTAGTAATGCCTTGTGCATTACTGACCAAGCATCATACACGACAAAGAATCCTACCTGTGTATAATACATGAGGAAAACTGGGTAAGGCTGAGCCCACCACTGAGCATCAGAAGAGCAGAGGGGTATGAAGGCATAGGACTGAAGACCACAGATGAAGCCACTCTGTAGATGGTTTGGGTAAGGTTTGACTGTTGCCGTCCGTTCTTTGGAGTGGTGTAGCAGGGATAATTGGGTTGGAATATCACCCAGGCATCAACATCAGAGTTTTGCTTCTGAAGTGCTCTGCTTATAAAAATGCCTGTATTGAAGTGCTATCACAGATTTATAGCAATATCAAAATCTGATTACCTTTTCATGCTGAAATATGAATATGGTCTGTCATTACCAACTTCAGGTAACTTTAGGTGTTCCTGTTATCTTCATTCTGCATGCAAGAAAATCATATGACCGGACTCTGTTATCAAAAATAGCTTGGGCATTGCAGGAATTATTTCCCAGTTCCGGTACACTCACCTTGTTTGTATTTATATAATGAATCTTAAGTTCAGTAGCTTGATTTTTCTTTTGTTTACAATGAGAAACCAAAGTGATATTTGGTAGTTTGGGCAGAATATGATGCTTGGTGATTAATGAAAAACAGCTCAATTAAGCAATAGTTTGAATTAAATGTCATCTGAAGTTTGATTGTATGAAGTGACATTTACCTGTTCACTATCCCTTTAGTCTCAAGCGTAAAGCTAAATATTTGGGCTACTTTTGATGTTGTGCAGAGTATTTAAAACAAAACATTCCTGACAAATACCCATGCTGCAGTTTACAGCCCATTCCTATATTTACAATCTCACTGAGGACCTCCACTCAAGGAAAGAGAACTTTAGCTGTTTCATGATTAGGGAACATCACACAGCATTCCCAAAATGGATTGGCTCAGGTTTCAGGCTTCTGAAAACGTAGGACATGGAAAGACAGTTTCAGCATAGAGAATTCCAGAAATTCACCATGTTCTGCAAGAAATTTTTACATTCTGTCTTAAATGACTACACCTTTATCCTCTTTGAGACTCTTCCTCTTCTGTTCATTTAGAAATACAGCACAAGGTAGGCCCTTCCAGCTACCCACTTATTTAACACCAGCCTAATCACAGGTCAGTTTACAATGACTAATTAACCTACTACCCAGTATGTCTTTGAACTGTAGGAGGAAACCAGAGCACCCGGAGAAAATCCATGCAGTCACGGGGAGAACGTACAGCGCTGGAATTGAACTCCGAACTCTGGAATGACCCGGGTTGTAATAGTGCTACACTAACTGCTGCACTATTGTGGACTTTGTCATCCTCTCTTGGGATAATACATCTTTCAGTAAGATTACCCCTCATTCTTCCAAACTCTAAAGAATACAGAATCAGTTTCTTTGGCCACTCAGTATATATTAACCCTTCATTCTAGGAATCAGTCTGATGAATCTTTTTTGACTGCCTTCTGATTCTGGTATTCCTTTCCTTTAGTAAGGCAACCAATCTCTGCACTGTAGTCCAGGTCACCCAGGTTTCTCTGTACTTTGCTTATCTGCTTTATTCCTCCAGTTAGATAATATTTCCCTTTTGATTCTACTCACTGAAGTGCATGACCTTATACATTCAGAAATTAAACCCTATTTGCCAATATTTCACCCACTCATTCTATCCATATCCCATGCATGGACCAAGTAGTAAGGGTAGTATTGAGCATTTGCGGAACTTTGTCATTGGAGACCAAAGGGGGAAAAGCTTCTGTGATTTGTACAAAGCATGGCTACTATCACAGTTGATGGAGAGCAGTTTTCATAACCCAGAACTTCAGGATTTCAGCATAATGCATCATTACATTGGTTGTGTTCCCCAGCAACTTCATTGACCTTCTCTTTGTAATACGCTGACGACCCCATTGATCACGTGTCCTCTGGTAATAGGATTTAGATGTTTCCAGTGTGGGCCAACATCTGGAAAGAAATTGCACACGTGCCTCAGGCAATACCCATCTCAACCAAGAAAAAGTAAGCCCTCATGGTCTGTAGTGGCATTGCTCACACATTCCCTCCATGATAAATAACTTGGCATTTACAGCTGTCCAGAAACTTGACTGAATTTTCTTTCTTAGCAACAGACATAAGAGAAGGCTGCAGGCTAGCATCCCAGTTTAAAGTTAAGTATAGGTGACATTTTAACAGATGAGTGCGTGGGAAGTATATATGTAAAACATTTCAAATATAATCTTGGCTTGCCATGAAACCGCCCACTCTTGATTTTATTGGAGTCAAGTGCCTCAAATGTAAAAGGAATATTTTGATAATTGAAGATATTAATACATGTGTAGAATATGAAAGATCAATTTCAATACAGATGGAATAAATGAACATTACCTTTAGAGATAGAAGGCGAAGGGGTGTATATGTACATTTATAAAACAAGTTTTATAGGTACTAAAAATAAATGCTTCATTTAGTTGACTAATAAAGCAGGTCAGCCATTGAAATCTTAAGGGTGCTCAGGTTGGTTACAAGGTGTTTTCCTCTGCATTGATGAAACTAAATGCAGAATGGATAGCTGCTTTGCAGTGTACTGGCATTCAATATGCAAACACAGTTCTGGAGTTGCACGCAGGTGCTGATTATCCTCAAAGGTCCCATACCTTACAGTCACCCACCAATCAGATTAGACTCCTGTCTCACCTCTCCCCCCTCTTCTCTTTATGCTAGCTAACTCCCTTCTCCACTCTCAATCCTAAATCAGGTTTTCAATGCAAAATGTTAATACTTTATTTCCTCCCACAGAAGCTGTTTGACCCATTGAGTTCCTCCAGCGGAAGCTTGTTGCTTCAGATTCCAGCATCTGCTGTCTCTTGTGCCATCTGAATTTCACTTTAGCTCTTCATTGCACTCCTAGTCTGACATATCTATCTGTGACCTGCAGCACTGTTCTTAAGAGTCCTACTGCTAGCTTGGGGAACAGCATCTCATCTTCCTGTGCTGAATTTTTGGGTAACATGCAGAACTGATCAGTTCTGCTGTAGGATATTAATTTGTAACATTAACCATTTTTCCATCTCTGACATTGTCTAATCTGCTGGATCATTGTTATAATTCTGACTTGAATTTTACAGCTTTTAAACACCCCTTTGTTCATTCCTCTCTACAGTATCTTCTTTCATCTCCCTTTTGATCAAAAGGATTCTTCAGTGACTTTTCACCATGCCACCTCCAGCCTCGCCACTTTGGAGATTGTTATTTTACTCTGTCCATCACTTTGCCACTCTGTCTGCAACGTATAACCAACCTTCTTCTTTTTCCCAGTTTTGACAAAGGACCTTCAGCTTAAAACATAACTCTTCCTCTTTTACAACGTTTTCTCTTTTACTTTAATGATGCATCCATTGCAGACAATTTTTGTTATCACCTAGATGATATTTCTCATGACTCAAATATTGAAGATAAATGGTAGAAGCTCCAGATTCATGAGTGAGCTGGATTTTGAAGCACTATTTGTGGTAATAGACAAAGCAGAGGTGCTTTTTTTCACACCTAATAATCTAGGTTCTATACACCTCATTACTGTATATCACAATTTCGGACTACTCCTTGTCTACAAACCACTCAATCCTAGGATCTATGATTACCTCCCCCTCCAAGGACATTTCTGACTCCCAGACCTCCTGATCTCCTCCCAACTCATTACGTGCTTTGGTTTGGTTGGCCAACCTATTTGTCAACATGTCCTGTCTGGAGGAGAGGTATCAAGAAAATTATTTTGTTTATACATTAGAGAAACCCATTCTTTGTGTACATGGTAAAAATGTTCTGATAAACGAGAACCATATAATAACACTTAGTTTTTGTTTCTCATGAGGGATATGGTATGGACTTCCTTTTCAAAGCAAATAAAACATCACACTACCAAGCTGTTGGCAGTAGCACCAAGTCTGCAATGGCATATAGAGGTCAAACTCCTCTCTCTAATATAACAAATTCTGTGCTGCTGAAATTCAAAACAATCTGAAACATTGAAGCACTATAGATTCAAGCTCCCACCCAGCTTCAAGTTCCTGACACTTAGCTCTAGTTTTTACCTGACCTATACTTTTGTCCACCACTGCAGCTGCAAGCCTGCCAAAATTTAAGACCGCAGTGTCTCTGACATGATTTAAAAGTTCAAAGTACAAATAACGTCACCATATACAACCCTGAGATTTGTTTTCTTGTGGGCATTCACAGTAAATACAAAGAAACAGAATGAAAAGCTGCACACAGTAAGTCAGGCAAACAACCAATGTGCAAAAGACAATAAACTATGCAAGTACAAAAAGAGAAAAAGATCAAAATAATGATAATAAATAAACAAGCGAACAATAAATATCAAGACCATCAGTTGTGTAGTTCTTGAAAGTGAGTCCATGGTTGTGACTCAGTTCTGTGACCTTCTGGTTCAAGAGTCTGATGGTTGAGGTTCCTGTACCTGGTGGTGACCTGAGGCTCCTGTACCTCCTTCCTGATAGCAGCCGTGAGAAGAGAGCATGGCCCGAATGGTGAAGGTCCTTGTTGATGGTTACTGCTTTCCTCCGATAACACCCCTTGTAGATGTGCTCAATGATGGGAAGGGATTTAACTGCGATACACTGCTTTTTGTAGGTTTTTCCATTCAGGGGCATTGGCATTTCCATACCCAGCTGTGATGCAACCAGTCTGGATGTTCTCCACCGACGTTCTACAGAGGTTTATCAAAGTATTAGCTGATGTGCTGAATCTTTGCAAACTTCCAGGAAAGTAGAGACATTGTCATGTCTTCTTTGTAGTGGTAGTTATGTGCTGCACCCAGGACAGATCCTCGGAAATGATAACGCCAAGGAATCCGAAGTTGCTGACCCTCTCTATTTCTGATCCTCTGATGAGGGCTGGCTCATGGACCTCCAGGAGGTTTCCTCCTCTTCTCAATAAATCAGCTCTTTGGTTTTGCTGACATTGGGCCACAACAATTCTCAATCTCCCTACTGTATGCTGACTCAGCCTTTGATGATGACACCAGCCAATAGTAGTGTTGTCACTAAATTTAAATATGGCATTGAGCTGTACTACTAAGCACACAACTTTGTGGTGCACCCAAACGTGATTGTTGTGAAGTTGTTGTTCCCAATCTGAACTGACTGAGATCTGCAAGTGAGGAAATCTAGGGTCCAATTACACAAGGAGGTACTGAGGCCGATGTCTTGGAACTTATTGATTAGTTTTGAGAGGATGATGGTATTGAATGCAGAGCTGTGGTGAATGAAGAGCATCCTGATGAATGCATCCTCACTGTCCGGTAGTCCAGGGTTCTGTGAAGAGCCAATGAAATGGCATCTGTTGTGACAGTAATTTCACAACTTCTCAACAGGAGACATTAAATACTGTCCATTTCGTGGCAAGCAGGATTTAAAGGGCACTGGAATAGCACATGACATTTGCATCAGTCTCATTTGTACAGGGCCAACCTCATAAGTTCACTGTCATTCTTATCCATAGACAGAGGGTCGGTGTACTTCACATCCTCTCCTCAAATCCATAGCACACACAATATTGCAGTGAATTATTTTCTTGATATTAAAAACCTTAATGACCTTTTGAACTGAGCATTTCTGGGAATACAGTTAATTGTGACACCGCAGTTCATGGGTCTTAAGCTGATGACAAAACATGGCCTCAGAGTAAAATTCCAGTCCTTTGTTTTGGACCCGCAGTGAGTATGGGCCAATCCCTATAGAGATGATTCCATGCGGCTGTTTTTTTTTTAGCTACTGTTTATTCTGCATGTAAATGTCAATGCCGAGACTGAGGCTTTGCTGGTTTAGTTCAAAATCCCACTTGAGCATGTGTAGCAGTTTTTGTATTTGGATAGTGATTCTATTTGTGCAGAGTCTGTAGGTTCCAGTGACAAATCTGCCAAAAGGCAGATGGGAAGTAAATGTTACACTGTGAATTGACTGAAATTAACAAACAAAACTAACAAAATGAATGCTTTTTTATAAATATTAATTTTATTTTAATGAATATTAGGAGAAAGAAGTGAAATGTAAATATCTGGTGATTCTAAACAGTTCTTAAGCAGAGTTTTGGTGTGGTAGGATAAAAGCACAGTTTTCTTGTAATTAAAAGCCTCAAATTGTGAAGGTGCACTTTATAGGCAACTCTTCGGATGTAAAAGCAGTATCTTGACAATGAGCTGTTTACAGAACGAGAATGATGGAAGATCAGTTTCAATACAGACTGAAGGAATAAGCCAGCTACGTTATCCTTGGAGAAGGAAAGTGACCAAAAGTCCTTATTTGCATTTTTAAAGTAGGTTAACAAGATACTAAAAATAATCACAGAGCTACAGAATTGCTGCCTTATAGGAGAATGATTGAGTCATCATGTCCATTCTGGCTCACGTAACAACATTCCAGCTTGTCCTTTCCCCTGCCCCCTCCCCACATTCCTTCAAATCCTTTCAGGTTCTTGACCAGCCCTTTTGAAGTCTCCTTCCACTGCCTGACTACCCACTTCATATTTATTTTTTTGAAAGGATCTTTATCTCACTTTTGGTTCTTTTGGCAGTCACTTTTAATCCATGTTTCCTTATTCTTGCCCACCTCTGCTAATCGGAATAGTTTCCCTATCAGCTTGTGCCTGCACATTTTGTGATTTTTTTTTTAATAACTCTATCACATCTCCTTGTAGTTCTCCTTTTCTGAGCTTCCCAATCTACCCATGCAACCAGTCACTCAGCCCTGAAATCACTTTCTTCAATAATGCCTTTACATCTTTCTTCCCACAGTGTGACACCCAGAGCTGGACACAGTATTCCAGTTATTGCTAAACCAGCATTTCAATAAAGACTTATGATTGGCTTCCTTTCTGCTCTACTCTCTATTTATAGATTATCACATTGCAGTTTGCTTTTAACAGCTTTTTCAACCAGCTCCACTACTTCTGACAAATTATGCAGATGTCCTAGATCTTCCTACTCATGCATTCATTTTGAGTTATACTCTAGTTCGTAATGCCTGCTTTCATTTATCCTACCATAAGACTTTACGTTTCAGTTTTAAATTTTATCTGCCTATTCAGCCAACCTGCTTGTGTCTTGAACTCTATTCCTATCCCCCACCCAGTTCATAAAGCATCCAAGCTTTGTCAAGTACAGTTGGAGGAAGCTGTCTTAAATTCCAGAAGAATATAATTGGAAAAACAGGGAGGAAGCAAATTAAATCAGAGAATGTTACAGTGCAATTAATTTAGGTTTTGTGCTGCCTGTTAATTTACACGTCTGTTGCATGCAGCCATTGTTCAGTTGGTTCTTCATGAGGAGCAGGCACCACAGGAATTAAAAATAAGTTTAATATCACTAGCATATGTTGTAAATTTGTTGTTTTGCAGCAGCAGTTGCAGTGCATCACATAACTAAATTTTAATAAGCAATGTATCTAAAAAATTTTAAATTAAGTAGTGCAAAAGGGAGCAAAAGTAGTAAGGTAAATGTTCATGGATTGTTCATTGTTTGTTCAGAAATGTGATAGCAAAGAGGAAAAAGCTGTTCCTAAAACACTGAGTGTGTGCCTTCCGGCTCCTGTACCTCTCTCCTGATGGTAGTAATGAGAAGAGGACATGTCCTGGGTGATGGGGGTCCATAATGATGGATGCCGCCTTTTTTTGAGGCATCGCATTTTGAAAATGCCTCACCAACATTGGAGACTAGTGCCCATGCTGGCAGTGGTCGAGCTTGCAGCCCTCTGCAGCTTTTTGCGATCTTGTATAGTGGCCCTTCCTTATCAGACAATGATGTAACCAGTTAGAATGCTCTCCATGGTATATATGTAGAAATTTGCTGAAGTCTTTGGTGACAGACCAAATCTCCTCAAACTCCTAATGAACTACAGCCACTGACATGCCTTCTTTGCAAGTGCATCAATATGTTGTGGCCAGGATAGATCTTCAGAGATATTGACACCCAGGACACCCTTGAAGATGAAGTAGATTATTTTTTGCAATTTTTGGGAATTGTTGTAAAAATCATTCTAGCTTTAATCATGGTACAACATAAGGAAAAGCAGATTCCAGGGTTTTCTAATCGCACTTGAAGCCTGGTGGTGAGGAGAAGAAATGCTGCTCAACCAGAGGATGTCATCCAGTCAATTCCCCAAGAATTGGTTGCAGTGCCATCAGAGATTTCAGTAACTTCACAGGTGTCTTCAATTGATGCATTTATAAATGCAATATGTCACCAAATGAGTCGCTACCTTCAGGCTCACGCCCATCACCCACCTCAGCATTCTGTGTTTATTAGGACTAATGCTTAACTGTCATAGTTCTGTTTATACTAATACATTTAATACAGGTGCAGGTTTCACACCCATAATCTGCACGTTACAAAATTTGCATTTAACTGCACGATGAGAAGCACATGATATAAAACTTTTCAGAGCACTTACTGAAGCACTTCTTTCTGTTTTGCAGGTCAAGGTGCCTGAATAATACCTGAACAAAAATGATACTCCTTGCATGTCTAATCTTGCTTGTTTTCCACTGCCCCTCATTCCACAGTCTCTTTGGATTTGAAGTGTAAGCTTGAATCTCATGCTTTCTGTACTTAAAGATGAAATCATAAAATAATTATGATGAAGGAGGCCATTGAGCCCATTGTAGCTGTGTCAGTCAGAAAAGAATTATTTGGCCTAATTCCATTCTCCAGCACTAGGTCCTTGGCCCTTGAAGTATTCATGGAATGAATATTGATATCAGATGTTCTTTTATGCAGAGCTCCAGACCCCTAATGGCCTCTGGGTGAAATAGTTCTTCCTCATCTTCCATCTAATACCTCTATTAGTTGCTCTAAAAGATGGCTTTTGATTTTTTTTAACACCCCTCTGCTTGACAGAAATGGATCTGATCTGTTTTGTCTACTCCATCATTATTCAGATTCAGTTTATTGTCATTTAGAAACCACAAATGCAATGCAGTTAAAAATTGAGACAATGTTCCCCCAGAATGATATCACAAAAGCATATGACAAAACAGACTACACCAGAAAATCCACATAACGTTTGGCAATCCCCAATCCAGAGTCCAGAGAGGCTGCTGTGTATTAATATTGCACTACCGTCTTAGCACGTTCCCCGGAAAGGAGCTCCAAATCCACCCAACAAGACCAAAAACTAAAGCTACAAGACCTGCACAAAACCACATAGTTACAACATATAGTTACAACAGTGCAAACAATAGCATAATTGATAAAAAAGAACAGACCATGGGCACAGTAAAAATAGTCCAAAGATGTTAAAGGACTATAAGTTCAAAAGAAATCACCACACAGTTTCCACAAGTCCCCAGGGTCCCGACAGACTTGCCATCCCATGCTGGCGGCAGAAGGGAGTACCCCCGCTATGGACTTCCACGGCGCCGCCCGACGCAGCCTCGCAGACACAGCAGACAATGAAAGCTCCGTCAAAACCAGCCTCGCAGACGCAGCACACAATTAAGCCTCTTCTTAACCTCTATCCAAAGAAAACAACTCCCATCTATCCAGTCTTTCCTTATTGTTAACATTTTCAATCCTAGCCACCTACTCAAATCCCTTCTGCATCCTTTCTGGTGCAAACATTTTGT
This sequence comes from Hemitrygon akajei, assembly GCF_048418815.1. NCBI lineage: Eukaryota > Metazoa > Chordata > Chondrichthyes > Myliobatiformes > Dasyatidae > Hemitrygon > Hemitrygon akajei. The sequence goes on from NC_133129.1 coordinate 53,417,243, forward strand.
GCCTGTAATGTAACTAGAAATAAAAGCTGTGGTCAAGTTGCGGTCTTAATTAGTTGTGCATGAAGTGCTGGTGTGTATAACTTCCCTACTCTTGTACCTGCTTCAGCTCATAAGGGCCTTTCAAACACTTCAAACCACTCTGCCATCAGATTTCTGAATGGGCAATGAACCCATGAACACAACCTCAATATTTTTTCCTCTCTTCTTGCCTTTCTTATTTAATTACGTATTGCAATGTTACTGCTGCTATAAAACGACAAATTTCATGGCGTACAGATATGCTGATGATATTAAACCTGATTCTGAATCTGAACACTTTATTAAGGATCTATGGGCATACATTCCAAGATCCCCCTGTTCTTGCACACCTCTTAATATCCTTCCCCTAATTGTGTATTTCCTTGCCTTGTTGCGTCAGATGCATTACCTTGCCCTTCTCTAGGTCGAATTCTGTTTGCCACTTCCCACCCCAGTGATACACAACAAATTAACTTTTGATTTTGGCTAGATCATCTGCAAATATCTCACATGGTGTCATCTGTAAACCTATTTATTATGGACTATATATTAACAATTAAATCATTAGCACATGATACAAGGAACTAAGTACTATCTTTATAGAATCCTGCTGAAAAACTTTGCAGTAATAAAAAGATCTATCAGGACACTTCCTTTATGTTCTGCTACTGAGCCAACTGGTGGTCCAATTTTACACCTTCCCTTGAACCTTGTGTTTTAGTTTTTTGAAATACCATTCATGTGGAACTTTGTCAGAATTCTCAAAGTCCATATTAGATATACCAAAGGCCTGCCTTCATCAATGTGGCCACCTAAAGCAGAACAATTTTGCAATGTCACATTTTGACATCAGTAAATCTGAAACTTAAAAATAGCCAACTGGATACGTATGATAGACTAATTCCCATTTTTTCTTTGTTTTTTTCTTTATAATGTTTATTTATAACATACACCATGAGCATTCATTCATGTTGTCAACAACAAAGATGATGTAAGTTGTGGCACAGTTGACAGAGGGGGATGTAGGAGGTAGTGTCAAATTTAGGTGGGTATTTGTAGATAATCAAGCTGGAATGGAAGTGTCCTATTTTCCTTGTTTTATTTTCCCACTTCTCTGCTTCTTCCTGCTCCTTGTTTATAACAGCATCCTCAGAATGGTTGGGTAATGCAGTGGATAGCAGAGGTCCATGACATCTGCTCACTTGAGGACCTCACCTTGGCTCTATAGCCTGTATAAATATAGATTTTTGCATGTACAGTCAGCCCTCCTTGTCCACAACCGCGAATCGCAAAAACCCGGAAGTGCTCTTCCAGCACTCATTCGAGCGTATGCAGACTTTTTTTTCTTGTCATTATTCTCTAAACAATGCAGTATAACAACTATTTTATATAGCATTTACATTGTATTAGGTATTATGAGTAATCTAGAGATGATTTAAAGTATACGGGAGGATGTGCATGGAATATCGTGGATCGAGATTTAAAAAAAAATCGGAAGTTCTCTTACTAAGTAAGTCGGAACAGGTACATCCGGTATTATTTAGCATCAGTTAGTCAAACGTTTGTCTTAGTATATAGTATATATTTTACCTTTCTGTGCATATAAAACACTTAAGAACGTGTTTCAGCGCTGGGCTCGGGAACAGAAGTTCCCGAGTTCAATCTAGTGACAGACCGCTCCTGAGTGCGCTCTCCACCATACCGGGTTGATGTGGAGGATCAAAACCCAATAATTAAACCACTGCGTTGCTTAGTAATAATTGTAGCTTTCATCGGGGCAGAGCCTTTCTCATTTTTATCCTTTAAAATTGTTCCGATCATTAACCTGTGTAGCCTAACACTTTTCCAATGATCGATGGCATTTCACCTCTTTCCGATCGCTTTATTATTTCCACTTTATTTTGAATCGTGATCATGATTATTTTCGTGAACAGAAACACTGCGGATTCAGATCTCTGCCGCCGGGTCCTAATGTACACCGCACTGATACGGGCTAAGTAAAGTCTGGGGCTCCACAGGGTCCTAAGGTCCACCACATTAGGTCAGGTTGAATAAGGGACTTGAGCATCCGCGAATTTGGGTATCCGCGAGGGGTCCCGGAACCAATCCCTCGCGGATAAGGAGGGCCGACTGTAGTTCATCTGGCCTGTTGCATCTGTGCTGCCTGTATATACATGGATTGCACAGTGGACTGCAGCAGGCGGTCCTTGCTGACCAGAAACCACTTAGTTGTTAAGACCATAAGACATAGGAGCAGAATTAGGCTATTCAGTCCATCGAGACTGCTCCATAATTCGATCTTGGCTGATTTATGTTCCCCCTTAACCCCATCCTCGTACCTTTGACCCACTTACTAATCAAGAACCTTTCAACCTCCATTTTAAATATACCCAATCACTTGACCTCCACAGCCATCTGTGGCAATGATTTCCACAGATTCACCACCCTCTGGATAAAGAAATTCCTTATCACTGCTCTAAAGTGACTTCCTTCTATTCTGAGGTTGTGCCCTCTGGTCCTAGACAGTCCCAATATTGGAAACATCCTCTCCACATCCAGTCTATCTAGGCCTTTCAATATTCGATGGGTTTCAGTGAGATTCCCCTTCATTCATCTAAACTCCAGAGAGTACATGCCCAGAGCCATCAAATTCTCCTTGTAGGTTAATCCTTTAATTCCCAGAATTTATCTCATAAACCTCCTCTGGATACTCTTCAATGCCAGCACATCCTTTCTTAGATATGGGGCCCAAATCTGCTCACAATACTCCAAATCTGCTCTAACCAATGTCTTAAGCCTCAGCTTTTATTTTTTATTCTTGCTTTTATTCTTATTATTATTTTTATTCTTGCTTTTATATTCTAGACATTTCGAAATGAATGCTAACATTGTATTTGCCTTCCTCGCTACTGACACAACCTGCAAGTTAACCTTCAGGGAATCCTGCACAAGGATGCCCAAGATCCTTTGCTCCTCCAATTTCTGTATTCACTCCATGTTTAGAAAATGATCTATGCCTTTATTCCTTCTACCAAACTACATGGCTATGCATTTCCCTGCACTGTATTTCAACTGTCACTTCTTTGCCCTTCTCTAAATTTGTCCAAGTCCTTCACAGACTCCCTGCTTCCTTAACACTACCTACCCCTCCAGTTATCTTCCGGTAAGATGGTGGAGTGTGCAAATGCAGCAGCCTCCCAGGTGCTTTTTTCTTTGTAAAAATTAATTTTTTTACAATCCAAAGACAATTCTACTCCAAGATCATCGGGTACTTCAGTGCTACTGGGCTGCATGTTGATTGGAGTAGCTGGACTGGTGTCAGCAGCAGAGCCGGCTGAGGTGTCAAATGGGTCAGCCCCAATGTTGGAGATGGGGCTGGATGAAGTGTCAGTTGGGATGTCGGAAGAGCTGAGCTGCCTGCAGAATGTTTTGCTGCCCGCCACTCAGAAGCATTGAAGCTGGTGCAGGATAACCGTGGGACGCTGTAATCGAAAGGTCTAGAATATAAGTGTCTTGGACACTTCACTTGCAATTGCAAGACTCTGTTGGTCAGTGATAATGTTAGTTCCCACAGGCCTGTTACCCTTGTCTGGTGGAGTTACAGGTGACTTGAGTGCTGTGTAGCCTCGGTTGTAGGGAGGACTAGGCCTCAAGCCTCGGGCTTGCCTGCTGCTGCAGACTAGGTGAGACAAGGAACTGTTTACAGTGTGGCGTCCAAGCTCAGATGGGGCCTGCCTGGCCTGCCCTTGGTGCTGCCCTCCTGTGTTTGAGTGATGGAATGACAGGCTGGATTGCGTGTGACTGCACACTGACAGTTGACTGTTCCGTCGATTGCTGGTCATTGTCGCTCAGGATCTTGGACTATATATGTTTTTTTTCAAGTGACTATGCTTGCTATTTTGATTACGTTACTCACTATTTTTGAATGTTTGCTTGCTGTTTTGAATGCCTTGCAGCTTGGCCCCAGAGGAACTCTTAAGCTGTATCTATGTATGGTTTGAATGATATCTGATTTGATATAATCTTGGCCAAAATGCCATCAGTTCTGTCATTCAGATCATTAACACAACATGTAAAGCAGCAAGCTCGACACTGACCCCTGCAGAACACCACTAATCACTGGCAGCCAACCAGAAAAGGCTCCCTTTATTCCTACTCTTTGCCTCCTGCCTGAATCCGCTGTCCATGCTAGTCATTTCCTTGAAATACCGTGGTGTTTTATCTTGTTTAGCAGCCTCATGTGTGGCATCTTGTCAAAGGCCTTCTGATGATCCAAGTAATCAACATCCACTGACACAACTTTGTCTATCCTGCCTGTTATTTTCTCAAAGAATTCCAATAGGTTCATCAGGCAAGGTTTCCTCTTCAATAAACCATGCTGACTTCAGCCTATTTGACTGTGTACCTCCAAGAACCCTGAAACGTCCTCCTCATTATTATTGGGACTTGAATGCATGTGAATAACTGGGCTGGCACAAGATTAAGGAACTTTGACGACTGTAGTACTGTTGCATTTGCTTACACTCCTGATGTTCAGGAAGCAAAATTCCCTTTTTGCTTGTGGTATATCTCAGAAATGTAACCAAAGTAAGTCTCATATGCTGTGTGGAAACTTGCAGTCTGTTTGTCAGCAAGCGAAGATGAAATGCAGTCCTATATCTTTCTGTCACTTCACATTGCCTCAGTCAAAGACCCTAACTACCCCAGATAGTCTCTCTTTTTACCCTCCCATTAGGCAGAAAATACAAAAGCCTGAAAACACGTACCACTAGGCTTAAGTTCAGCTTCTGTCCTGCTGTTATAAAACTAATGAATGATTCCTTGTCCTATACGATGGACTCCTGACATCACAATCTACCTTATTGTGGCCTTGCAACATATTGTCTGCCCGCACTGTACTTTCTTTGTAACTGCAACACTTTATTCTGTGTTCTGTAACTACCTCCGTGCACTGCTGGTAAGATGGCTGTGTGCACCAGTTGCATTGGCCTCTCCTGTGCCAGCCAAAGGTGTAATTGTTCGCTATTGTGTCTTTTTTCCAATCTCAAGATACTGCTGGTTGTTGGGAGCATCAAGTACTATATAGGTGTACCCCATCAGCAAGTTGCTCAATTGCAATGGAGCTGCGTACCATGTTGACAGCTGGACTAGTTGCATACCATTGTGTGAAGGCAGCACGTGGTCCAACTGAACAGTGCTAGTAATGGTCTTGGACATTCTCATTGTGATCACAAGACCCATTTGGACATTGGCAATGTAGAACACAAAGTCCAGTTCATTGGTGAGACCAATGGTGGTGGGGACTGCGTTGCCTCGGTTGTTGTAGGGTCCAGGCCCTCGTGCCTCGGTGGTGGATGTTGCATTCACTCAGGAGAGGAGACACCAGGGTGGTGAGGAAGAGAGCAGGAGCTGGAATCCATAATGAATTGGGTGCTGGCCCTCCCCTCGGTGCTGCTTCAGTATTCATTTGGTGCAATACAAGTTGGGTCATGCCACTCAGGGACTTGAGCAATTTTTTTTGTGACTGCATGTTTTTCTACCGTAACTATATGTGTGTACTGTGATTTACACCTTAGCCCCGGAGGAATGCTGTTTTCTTTGGCTGTATTTGTGAATGGCTGAATGACAATTAAACTTGAAATTGCTGTAAGGGAATTATCTGTATAGACTGTATGTAAGAATTTTTTCACTGTACCCCAATGCATGTTACAGTAATAAACCCATTTACCTACCCATACAAACTGCAAGAATATCCAACTGACGTATCCAACTTACTCCTGGAAGGGATCCAATGCTTTCATAGGCATTGTAAGCATGTAGTTAGAGTGGTCAACACTCGTTTTGAAGTTGCAGTTATAGCTGTGGCAGAGGGCAGACTGCTGAAGTTTACGTATCTCCTATGTTGCCCCTCATTAAACTTCAGTTTGAGGGGCTCGCTGAGCAACTTGGACTGCTGTGGAGAGTCTTTCTCCTCCTCACTCACTCTTTGCAACCATTCTGCATTCCTAGACTCCTGAATCGGTATTTTTTGAAAGCTTTGAGTATTCTTTTAAAAATCAGCCTGACTTTATTGTAAACTAGAAGTTAATGTCCAAGAATCCCTGTTTGCCCTAATTATCTCATCCTAGTTTTGCCTCTTCAAGTTAGACCATAAGATATACATAGAAGCAGAATTAGGCCATTTGGTCCATTGACTCTGCTCTATCATTTCATCATGGTTGATCTATTTCCCCCTCAGCCCCAGTCTCCTGCCTTCTCCCCATAACATACATGCCCTGACGAATCAAAATTCTATCAACCTCTGCCTTAAATATACATAAAGACTTGGCCTCCATAGCTGCCTATAGCAACAAATTCTACAGATTCACCACTCTCTGGCTAAAGAAACAGTAACATCATAAACTGATCTTAGTGTAGCAGATGTTATAATGAGCTCACAAAGTACATATCTGGAAATCACTATGTTTTAAAGCAGGAGCTGGTTAGTTTGGGAAAACTATCACAAGCAGGGATAAATGTGCCTCAACTCATAGGGAGGAAAATAAGAAACATTTTTAAAATCAAGTTTTCTTGTGAAATAAACATTTTTGCTTATTTCAGCTGTGTTTATTATTTCTGATTGGCGATTGCAAGGCAGCTTGAGTGGAACGTCTGAGCAATTGACTATTCATGCTCTTTGTAATGTCTTGATTTGAAATTATATTAATTTGTATCATTGCATAAAACAAAATTTTCAAACGTTTCTTGTGGTTCGAGCAAGCCATATGTTTTCATTATGCATGGTTCTCTTATGTAAGGAACTTGGGGGAACTGCGTGTGGTGCTGGTTTGTTCAACAATATTGAGCTTGGACAAAAGCCAACCACATTAGTGCAAGTTGTGTGTCTTCATGGATGTAATGCCTCTTGTGTTGCATGAAAACCACTTAAACAGATGTTAATGTCTGTGTAGGGCACAGTGACGTTGGCTGATAATTAGATTTATTTACAGACTGTGTTTCTACCCCGTCTCCTGTGGAGACACAAAAGATTTCAGATGCTAGAATCTGGAACAACAAACAATCTGTTGGATGAGCTCAGTAAGATGAGTGGCATCCTGATGCAGGGTTTCAATCCAAGATGTTGACAATATTTTTCCTCCCAGAGATGCTGCTCGACCCGCTGAGTTCCTCCAGCAGATTGTCTATTGCTTCTAGATAGATAGATAGATAGATAGATACTTTATTCATCCCCATGGGGAAATTCAACATTTTTTTTCCAATGTCCCATACACTTGTTGTAGCAAAAACTCATTACATACAATACTTAACTCAGTCATAATATGATATGCATCTAAATCACTAACTCAAAAAGCATTAATAATAGCTTTTTAAAAAAAGTTCTTAAGTCCTGGCAGTTGAATTGTAAAGCCTAATGGCATTGGGGAGTATTGACCTCTTCATCCTGTCTGAGGAGCATTGCATCGACAGTAACCTGTCGCTGAACCTGCTTCTCTGTCTCTGGATGGTGCTATGTAGAGGATGTTCAGGGTTTTCCATAATTGACCGTAGCCTACTCAGCGCCCTTCGCTCAGCTACCGATGTTAAACTCTCCAGTACTTTGCCCACGACAGAGCCCGCCTTCCTTATCAGCTTATTAAGACGTGAGGCGTCCTTCTTCTTAATGCTTCCTCCCCAACACGCCACCACAAAGAAGAGGGCGCTCTCAACAACTGACCTATAGAACATCTTCAGCATCTCACTGCAGACATTGAATGACGCCAACCTTCTAAGGAAGTACAGTCGACTCTGTGCCTTCCTGCACAAGGCATCTGTGTTGGCAGTCCAGTCTAGCTTCTCGTCCAACTGTACTCCCAGATACTTGTAGGTCTTAACCTGCTCCACACATTCTCCATTAATGATCACTGGCTCCATATGAGGCCTAGATCTCCTAAAGTCCACCACCATCTCCTTGGTCTTGGTGACATTGAGACGCAGGTAGTTTGAGTTGCACCATATCACAAAGTCCTGTATCAGTTTCCTATACTCCTCCTCCTGTCCATTCCTGACACACCCCACTATTGCCGTGTCATCAGCGAACTTCTGCACATGGCAGGACTCCGAGTTATATTGGAAGTCAGATGTGTACAGGGTGAACAGGACCGGAGAGAGTACGGTTCCCTGTGGCGCTCCTGTGCTGCTGACCACTGTGTCAGACCTACAGTCTCCCAACCGCACTCTCTAATGATTAGCGTATCGTGCGTGTGTGTGTGTGTGCGCGCGCATCTGTAGATCTGTAGTCAAATCTGTTTGTTGCATGATCACAATTTTGAAAATCCAGGCTGTGTCCCAAGAGCATATATTCTTTGAGTAACTGTTGGGAAACACAGAAGTCAGCTTGTTAATGCATGTATTACAACAATGCACATTACCATTGGAATAGAATCAAGTAAAGAATGCTACAAGTAAGAAATGACTTACTTGGAAGTTCATCTTGCCAGTACTTGTTGATTATGTTACTATGCATAGCAATGTAACTAACTGCTGTTAAGGTGCACTTAACCTAAAAGGCTGTTGGTTAATTCATTAAGGTTAACATAAATTTTGATTTCTGTTTTCATGGTTCCATTGAGAATTGTTGCCAAGGGTACATTTTAGATGAAATAGGTATAGAGGGTGGATGGATAGTGGGACCAGCATGGTCCTGGAAATTCAGTGTGTGGATGTATAAAATAGGTTGTCTGAGGTGGGCAATATCCCTCACCCCCATAAGAGCTTGCTGCTGCAGAATTCTGCCGTTCATTAAATCCAAGGCTTCATGTGCTTTGAGGTGAGATTTACACCAGTGGTAGATGATTGGATTGCTAGTCACTTCCAGTTTGTGGGTGAGGAGGAGAGAGTTTTGGAATGGATTGGGGTGTGTTGGGATGTTATTTGGGACACTATCAAAGGGTTAGATTGGCTCGAGGATGTTCTGGTTGACTGCTGAGTGGAGGGTAAGGTTTGCAAACATATTAGGACAACGGAATTGTAACTCAGAGAGCAGGGTCATGGGGACAAGTTGGCAGCAACGAGAAGGCCGTCATCAGAGGTAAACTTTCAAGTTATCAGATAAATTAAAATAGGCTCCCAGTACTGATGTCCACGTTCTGGTGTCTCTTTCAGCAGTTTTCTCAAGTAATGTTAAGATAGATTGTTCATGTGGCAAAGGCTCGTATCTACATAGGTGACCTCTGTGTGTCTACACATGCATGAAATTGTAGAACTGGCAGTCAGGCTTGCACATCTGGGTGCCTCAGTGCTTTCGTGTGCCTGAAGCACTAAGCATCCCGAAAGCAAATGATAAGCATCATGACGCTTGCAGTAAGTACAAATTGTGTTCCATCATGTGTGTTCCAACAAAATTACATCACATTGTTTTGCCACACTTCTACATGAATGTTACTCTTTTTAATTCTTAGGAAAAATCTGTAATAATATGTGGATAGACAATAAATTCAGTTCTTATAGAAGTAATTTATTTTATATTGAACATTTTGAGTTCATATTTTAAATTGTAGTTTCTTTGTGCTCAGAGCACTGGGGAATTAGAAAATCCAAAGCATGAATTGTTGCAACACTGCCACTGCCACTGCCACATGGTCCAAGTTACAACAATTGAGGAAAATTTCCATCGTGCTTTTTATTTGAAAGTGCATAATTAACAATACTGCGATTTAAATTTGCCAATAATCATTTGAAGTTTGGTTGAGCATTTATCAATTGATTTATAAAGAAAGAAAATACTAGAATTACTTTGATGAAAGAAGAATTAAATTTTCAGTTTGATGATCTCTCATCTTGATTCATTTTACCCATTTAGTGTCTGTAGTATTTTGATTCTGCATTAATCCTTTATTATTAAGGGCTTCTATTGGCATTTCTGTAACCGTTGCCCAGTTGTGTTGTGTAAAAAGAATATCAAATGGGCCAAGAAAATGTAGTTACATCAACTGGAAAAAGAAGACAAGTGATGCTTTCCTTTTCTTGAAATATTATCTCTAAGAAAAATACTTCTTTCTCTTTTCAAGTATTATCATTATATCTTCTTGTTTCCTTGTAGTTCAGCTCAATGGCATTGAGAAGAGACAGTCCTCTCCCTTATGTGACAGACGCAGGCAGCTGGTACCCCCCGATCTAATCAAACATGGAGGTCTGGAGTTCAGTGATATTGTAGGAGAGAGAATAGATCCCAACACTCCACTGGAGAAGCAAGTGTAAGTCATTGTTTTGTTCTTCCATGTTACAAACAGACCATTGCTCACTCCACACTATTGTGTTCTTCGTAAGTAATAAATCAATGCACTAAATGTTGAGTAAAATAGAATTCACACCAGTGCTTGCACTAGTAACATTAGATACAAATTATTTTTGGATATATTTATAATACCGGGGTTGTGTTTCTGATTTTGTTATTTTAGTAAATAAGTAGGTATACTGGGGATGATTGATAAGTTCGTGGCCTAGGGTAGAAGGAGTCAATTTTAGAAAACCTAGCACATTTACTTTTCAACATAGTCCCCTCCTACATTTACACACTTAGTCCAGCGGTCGTGGAGCATACGGATCTTAGACCTCCAGAAAGTGTCCACAGCAGGGGTGATTGATAAGTTTGTGGTCTAAGGTAGAAGGAGATGAGTTATACAGCTCTTGTTACATGCACATGCAGTTCAATCCTTTGAGTGATTATGCAGAAAGTTTGAAGTTAATAACTCATCGGGGTGATTGATAAGTTTGTGGCATAAGGTAGAAGGAGATGAGTTATTAACTTCAAACTTTCTGCATTATCACTGAAAGAGTTGACCGGCATGTGCATGTAACAAGAGCTGTATAACTCATCTCCTTCTACCTTGGGCCACGAACTTATCAATCACCCCTGCTGTGGACACTTTCTGGAGGTCCAGGATCCGTATGCTCCACGACCGCTGGACTAAATGTGTAAATTTAGGAGGGGACTATGTTGAAAAATAAATGTGCTAAGTTTTCTAAAATTGACTCCTCCTACCTTAGGCCATGAACATATCAATCACCCTTCGTAGTTTTAAAAATTGACTGAAGGCTATTTTCAGCTTCAGGTCTGTAATTCACTTCATTCTGAATTCCTAAGCTATGTCCTGCAGTCATTCTGAGTTGAGGAAAGCAGAGATGAAATTGATTGTTATTTTTTTCCTCAGTAGGTTTTCAGTGGAGTTTGCAGACAACAAGTCTGAGGGAAAGTAACAGATCCCTTTTTTGAAGGAATCTGAAGTTTACTATTTTTTTCTCTTGACTTGTTCTCTTGGACACATTCAAGTAGAAGAACACGTTAGTGTATAATATGTTTGGCTGCTTGTGTTGCAATGTTTATTCCATAAACCTGAGGTTATGACTATTGGCATAAACCTATTGGTTTGTTATGTAGCTCTTGTTTATATCATCTTCATATCCGTTGGCTCACATAGAGCACTCTACAGCCAGAATAACTAGTTGGCACTCATGGTCAGCAGATGAAATTTCTTTTGATTTGGTCTTAATGTGAATCATGACAGTTAGATTTCTAGGTATATCTAGGGAATTTGCCTTCAAGTGCCTGGCAGTATTATCTATTGCTATACCAGCTAATTAATTTTTGATCTGGAGTGACCGTTTTAGATGCAATAATGCATATGTTTACACCATAAATAAAACTCTATTTCAATAATCCCAACATTTGTTCTTAATGGTAGTTCGATTTCAGTTTTGGAAAAAGTGCATGATCAAATAAAATGGTCACCGTCACTTCAAAAATCTCGATCTGAGTCCATAAAGCTACATGAAAATAATTCTGGACTAAAGTAATACAGAATGACCTTCCTTTAAGATTTTGGTGGTTCTGCATAGCTGTTTCATGTTTATTAATATAACAACAAACTGTAAATCTAATTTCAAAACTAGTACTTTTTTCATGTTGCTGGTAAGTGTTTGCATTTATATTCACACCAGTGTGATCATTTGGAGACACTGTAATGCTGCTAAGCATTTCTGAGCCATAGGTTGTATGAACACGTACAATTCAGAGCAGATTATTTCTAACCCTAATGCCTGTGCCTTGATTATTCAGTGAAGTCCTGGATAATCTCTCTCTCAGCCTGTCTACCCAACTTGTAACCATTAACACCCTGCCTCTAAATGTATGTTAGTATCACTTTGATTTTCGTAACTTGTTTAGATTCAACAGGCTAAAAATAGATCAGTGCATCTGTTCATGGTACTTGAGTGCACCTCAGTGCCATTTTATTGCCACATCCCTTGAATGCAGTTGATCTGGTTTGAATTCACATGAAGACCAACTCTGAGTGAAGAAATTTCTCCATCTCTTTATTCCTTGGCTCCATTCTCCTCATTCAGGGAAAATGTCTTTCCTACATCTAACCTGTCAATCCCTTCAAGAATTTTTTCAAATCTTCTCTTATCTTCTAAACCGTCCCAGTATATTCCATCTCTTTTCACACAGCAAACTTGCCATCTCTAGAACCAGTCTGATGGATCTTCACTGTTCTGTAAGGAGCATATAGTTCTATACAATACACCGGGTGTGATCTCTGTACAGTTGTAATATAAATTGCTTCTTCAAATTGTTCTCTAATAAAGCTAACATTACATTTGCCCTCTCAGTTACTTGCAGTACCTGCACGTGCATGTTGTATTGGACTTTACTATGTACAAGCACACTTAGGTTTGCTTGAGCATCAATGCTATCAGGTCTATCATCATTAAAAACCTAAAAACTCAAAGAAGCAAAATCAGGAATAAGCCAATTCACCCCTGGCTTCCTTTAATTCTTTCAGTATTCAATATTTTGTTTTGGTAGAGAATTCTCTATTGTTAGGTTGAGAATTCCAAAGATTCACTCCCCTCTGAGTGAAGAAATTTATTCTCAGTACTGAATGGCCAGTCCCTTTTAGAGCAATGCAGTATGGATTATGATTTTATAGTCTTGATTAGGCCATTCCACTCAGCCAGTTTGAGATTGTGTACACCAGTTCTATGTGGTCCAACCAAAGAATATAATCATTACATTTACCCTACCAAGTCCTGAAAGAATTACAGATATATTAATGAGATCACCTCTTATTCTAAATTCAAAGAATTTAGACTTGTCTGCTTATTTTCTCCTTGTACAGCCATCTCCCTCTGCTGCCCTCGCAGTGTGCGTGTACAAAGCTAAGCAGGGAGTTGAACACCTTCTCAAAAACCACTCAAGCCAGAAACTTTGTTCAGGTTTTTAATGAGAAAACATTGTGAAATTGCAGAAAGTTAAGTAAAGCACATATTGGATTCAATACAGAATTGTAACGTGCCTGATATTATTGATTATTCTCAGGATCGACATCAAGCAAGGTAATACACACGTGCAATGTTCTGTAGCTGTACTGTGGACTGGAGTGAACTCATGGCACAACATTAGCTTAATAGAGATGAAGGATAAACATAATACTTCCTTCTAAGTACATCTATTAAATGTTTACCAATACTAAGAAAGCATAAGACTCACGGGTACTACTGCTTCAAGGGCAAGTAAAGAGTGGATGGAGATGAATGTCTTTTTACTGTGTGTGCTTTCTGTAAAAAAATCCAAGTTAACCCACATAGGAAATGATGTTTAAAAAAAAAAGCTTATGAACAGAAAGTGACATTTGTACAGACCGAACTGCATACAAAATGAATAGTGCCTCTAGAGTCAGAGCACTCTCCATCTCAGGAATATGTGTGAAACTTCTTTCACCTGAACCAAATGTGCATCGTTCGTTAGAGTGGGGGGCTTGAGGCTTCATCAAGGAGAGGCATGGGCAAAGGTGAGGTTTCTGTCAAGTTTCTCTTTGTGTCTGAATTAGTATCTAACTAGAGTAGTAAGAATAGATGCCAAGTTAGCTGTGTGCTTCTCAGGCAAGATATGGAAGACAGCCAGTCTCCCTAACTGCTATGTATGTGAGAAGGGTATCTTGGTGCAGCTCCTTATAGACTGTGTTAGGGAACTGTAGCTGGATGACCTTTGGCTCATTTGGGAGTATGAAAAGGTTTTAGATGGGAGCAACAGGGAGGTAGTCACACTTAAGCTGCAGGAGGCAGGTAATGGGGAGATTATCAGGAGAGGGAAAGGCGATGTTGAGTACCACTGTGGCTGTTCACCTCAATATCGAGTCTATCGCTTTGAATGCTATTGAGGGGGACAGCCTACGAGGGCAATGCTGCAGCCACTAGGTTCTGATTCTCAAAAGGCAAGGAGAAGAAGAGAACAGTGATGATGAGGGATCAGATGTTAATCAGAAAATTTTGTGTATGTGAAAGAGGCTCCTGGATGGTAAGTTGCTTCCAGGTAAAAAGGTCAGGGACGTCACAGATTGGGCTCACAACATTATTAAAATGGTTAGGGTGAGCAGCCAGAATCATGGTATATATTGGTACCAATAGCACAGGTAGGAAAAGGGATGAGGTCTTGAAGAGAGAATATAGGGAGCTAGGTAGGAAACAAAAGCAGGACCTCAAGGGTAGTAGTCTCTGGATGCTGCCTGTGCTGTGCTCCAATGAGAGAAATATAACCCCAAAGCCAGGAGCAGCTGGAGTGGGCCCATAGTGTCAGTCACAGTCCATTACACAGAGGCAAATCTCCACAGAGCTCGCAGACACTTAGACCAGATGACAAAACAGCTTCAACCTCAGCACCATGGAGAGCCGAGTAAAATGTTGCCAAGCAGAACTGGTTGACCCTCGCCTCTGGTCCCAACACCTTGCCCTTTCAGTCCATTTGGCCTGGAGTTTAAATTGTCCAAGCACCAGGTCATCCCCTGAACTTGGGTCCAGGTCCCACCACAGCGATATGCTCTAGGCCCCTTGCGGCCCGAACTCGACCTTTCCAAATTGGCGCTGCACTTGGATGATTCAAACCTCGCTCCTGGTTTAGGTGAAGGGGCTCCACTTCAGCTTTTCTTTACACTGCATGCTCCAACTATGTCTCCGATTCCAATTCCGGCTCAATCTTCTCCTGGATCGTGCCTCAACCTCAATCTGGCTCTGTCTTGCACCTGCACATTTCGACCCTCGGATCAACCACCCCTTCCCTCGCCTCTTTATTGTTTGCGGTGATCATTTACCACAATATCCCATATTAAAAGGTGTTATTGATAGAGCATTTAGTCGAATTCCTTGCCTTGAAAACCACCAGTAAGCTGGTGCCCACGTTCAGTAGCGGCATCTTAAACTGGATTGTATTCCTGGCACAATAAGTAGACAGGCCACTGAGAGGAACAACCATACTGGATCTGGTCAAGTGGCTGATCTCTCAGTGGGCGAGCGTTTTGGAGATGGCACCCACAACTCCTTGGCTTTTACCATAGCCTTGGATGGGGATCATAGGAGGTGTTATGGGAAAGTTTTTTTGACAGGATGATTTATGATGCTATTAGGTAGAACCTTGGAAGAGTAATTAGGGAACAGATGTACTCAGAGAAATGCCAAAACAAAAATTTGATGTTGTTTAGGAAGTAGTTGCATGGGGTTTTGGATAATTTTGTCCCATTGAGGCAGGAGAAGGATGATAGAGAATATCCAGTGAAGAGGATGAAAGAGCATACTTAAAATTTATGAAGCAAGGATCAGGCAGTTCTCTGGAGAGTTGAAAAGTATCTAGGAGGAGCTTAAAAAAGCACTGAGGAGAGCTAGAAGGGGGCATGAGAAGTTTTTGGCAAGTAGGATTATGAAAACCCCATGCTGTTCTACACATATGTGAAGAACAGGAGAATGCCCGGAGTGAGGGTAGGATTTATAAAGGATAAAAGAGGAAACATGCCTGGGTTTGGAGGAGGTAGGGGGTGTCCTTAATGAAAACTTTGCTTCGGTCTTCACCAGTGAGAGGGACCTTGATGGCTGATACGCTGGAACATGCTGATGTTAAGAAAATGGATCTGATGAAACTTTTGAAAGCATTAGGGTATGTAAGTGTCTGGGCTGAATGGGATGCACCCTAAGTCACCACAGGAGTTGCGGGAAGAGATCGCTGCACCTTTGGCGATGATCTTTGCATCTCCTCTCACCATAGGGTTAATACCAGAGTCTGGAGGATGGCAAATGTTATGCCTCTGTATAGGTAATAGGAATACTCTTGGAATTTATAGACCAGCGAGGCTCATGTCAGTGTTGAGCAAAATGTTGGAGACAGGATTTACCAGCATTTAGAGAAGGACAGTCTGAATAGAGATAGTCAGTGTGGGTTTGTGAGATATAGGTCATGCCTCACGAGCATGAGTGAATTATTTGAGGAAGTGACAAAATAAAATGAAGGTAAAGCAGTGGATATAATGTATATTGATTTTAGTAAAGTGTTTGACAAAGCTCCTCTTGGTAGGCTCGAACAGGAGACATGGCATCCAGTGAAACTTGGCTCCATGAATTCAGAAATGGTTTGCTGATAGAACACAGATAATTGTGGTAGATGGGGCTTTGGTTCCGCGATGTTCCACGGGGGTATTTTGGGATCTTTGCTCTGTGACTTGGATGAGATGGTGGAAGGGTAGGTTAAAATGGGACATTGATAGGATGCAGAGCTGGGCTGAGAAGTGGCAGATGCAGGTAAGTACGAAATGATGCACTTTGGAAGGTGGAATTTGAAAGCAGAGAATAGGGTTAATGGCAGGATCCTTATCAATGTGGAGGAATAGATGGTTCCTGGGATCCACATACATAAATCAGCCAAAGGTGCCCTGCAAGTTGATGGTGTGGTTAAGAAGATGTATGGAGTTTTGGCCTTCATCAGTTGGGGGATTGAGTTCAAGAGCTGCAAGGTAATGTTGCAGCTGGAAACCCTGGAAACTTTCCAAGGTGCAAATCCATGGTCTATCAAGACTAACGAAGGCCTACTCACACAAAGTGGTTGTTATTCTATAGGTGTATTGAGTATGCCCAGAAGAAAGTGAATCTCAGGGTTGTATATGGTACTTTGATAATAACATTTACTTTCAACTTTGAACTTTATACATTGGAGTATTTCAAATTTTCATTCCTTCACCATTTTCTACATGTACCAAGTCCCAAAGCTCTGAAATGTTCTATGTCTGTGCAGCACTCTACTTTGCCACTATTTAAAAGATGCTTCTGACCTAGCTTTTTTTTGCTTAATATCTCTACACATAGTTGTATACCTTCACCTCTAAAGTGTTGTGGAATTTTTATTATAATTATAGGTGTCAAATAAATAGAAGTTATTGCTAATGAGACAAATTTCCAATATTCCTGAACAATCAAATATTTCATGGCCCATAATTGTTGACTTTTAAGGAGATATTCATTCCAAATAGCTTGTCTGTATTCAGTATTGTGATATGTATTGTGATATGCGCTTTTCTTTTGTAGGTGGTATCATGGAGCCATTAGCCGAACAGATGCAGAAAACCTTTTACGACTTTGTAAAGAGTGTAGCTATCTAATCCGAAATAGTCAAAGCAGCAAAAATGATTACTCACTTTCACTAAAGTAAGTGACACCTCCTTAAATAATTGATTATAATTCATTAATGAACTGAAACACAGTGTAAATACATGCAGCGTTTGGCTTATAATTCACTGTGCCAAGACATTGGTATTTGATCATTACAGAAAGTTGAATTACTTCGCACAGACCTCTGTATTGAACATATGTATCAATGTATTTGTTTTGCAAGCTTGCTTTTGAGTTGTAGATGCCTCTTTATTTATTTACATATTACCAGATGTGTGCTTCCAGTGCACAAGCATTCTGGTGTAATAGTTTTAGCAGCAATCATTGTTCAATTACCTGTTGTAAACAGCTAGCCACCATTGATTATTGACGAAATGTTGCTTTAATGGAAACAACTCGTCTCCATTTTGTTAGTAACTGAAATGTCATTTCTATTGGGAGTCTTCTAAGTATGTGTTAGTTGCTTACTTCAACACAGATCGGCATGTATATCATCACTATTGCGTGATTTAATTTAGGAAAAAAAGATCGGGCAAGTGCTTCAAAAACACTGAGATTGAAGTAATGGCCAGTGAACAGATTCTTATAGACTTCCCAAGCTGCTATTAGTGTGCATTGCAATATACACATCAGGGTACTATGGAACTGCACCTTCTCACACCAGCACCAAAGAATGGAAGGTACCTTAGGTGTGGTTTGTGCATATCACCTGTCACTCCATTGACGGCCTGTCCCGAGGATATATTACAATCTCTTCAGCCTTATACCAGCTATGACAGGTCTATCTGTTTGGGTGATGTAGGTTTTTTTTTACTGTATTGAATTAGTATTAATGGTTTGCTTGTTGGTTAGACTTTAGTGAACTTTGGCATAGGCTGCCTGAAGCTATCAGACTAGTCCATCATTTGTGCAGTCTAGGCCACTGTCATACCTGACCTCACTTTGCAGAATGTCAGTAGAGGCAAGGCCTTAGTCTAGAGGCCTCATGGCTACTGAAGGTTAATGTTGACCTGGTACTGACAATCAGAATGCTCATGCTGTATCTGATAATTGGGTCCCTATATTTCTGAATGTTCGAATGTCTTTACAATCTTTAGCAATGTAATTTAAAATTCTCATGGTATTGAAATCTCCTCATGGACTTTTCTCACCCTCTGGTCTTAGCATTACATTCCAAGCTGCTTGTGTGCCCCAGATTTCCTTTGCCTTACCATTGGTGACTGTGAACACAGAGGTTTAGAGCAACAAGCGATCAACCATTCCTTCAGCAGTCTATTGCACCAGAATCCACCACCTGCAGCCTCTTGTGGCACCAAAAGTATATATTTTCCTAATAAAATATCATATTGGAAGAAGGCTGAGGAATTTGGGGAGAAAGATATTGTTAGGAAGGAGGGGAGTGGTGAGACTGTGTAGGGAGGCCAGTGTCCTGAGGTTGTCCACCCTTCGCTCTCCACCTTTCCCTGGGGATTCTAGTGTGAGGTGAAACCACCAGATCTGATGCTCCTTGGTGCTAGAACTAAGGGCCAGCCATCATATCAAGCTGAGCCCCAGCTTGTAGTTCTGACCACCTACCCTCCACCCTCATTGCCACATTAGCTTGTTAGACCAATTCTGTTTAAACAGAAGCAATAGCATGGACATCCATTACAGGGATGGGGGAAACCAGTGTGTTTATTTTCATTCCTAGTATTTTTCATATGCATGACTAATGTATTTATTTATGTTTGTTTATTGCATACTGCAATGCAGATTATTTAATACATCTTGTAGCCTCACAATAACATCATTTAGAAATCAAATTTTCTGTCATTTTTTTAAAATACATTTACTATTTTAATCTCTTTAAATATTCTATTTATTTCAGAGGCCTGAGTTTCAGGTTGCCTTTGCAGAAGTTAATAAAAGCTTTCAGTTGAGTTTGCATACTCTGACATCTGCAGCTAGCAGAATATTCCAGCTAGCATACTGCACATCAAAAGTGATTGAAGTGTAGTCTTGTTATCTTGTAGAGATTTTAGAATATTTTTGCCATCTCTAGTGTTTTGAAGACTACTTGTCAGAGCTTTTATTTAACAGTAAGCTGTCAATTAATTTAATGTGTTCATAGCAGACAGTTGAACAGCAGCATACGGTGAAAATGTCACTGGTTAAGGACAAAGTGAAGAAATTGCTCATAGACAATTGATTGCTGGAGGCACTTCACAATTAAAATTTTCCTCTTCTGAATTAATGGCCCAGATTCTGAACAGGGATATCAACATAATTACTGGGTGTCCTTCTGTTACTAACAGTAATTTCAGGAATTCATATGAGCACAAAGTCCAAAAACTGCTGTCAATTCCTCGCACCAGTTTACGTTTTTGGATTTATTGTCCAGTGGCAGAATGCAAAGTTGCTCGAGTTACCCAGTGCTTAAAGTAGAAAATCATTCTGTACGATCTCCATTCTTTAGTTTGGAGAGGAGTGAATGCATTGGACAAAAATAAATATTTTAGTTAGATTACATTTTTAATTGAACTTATTTGTTTATGCTTTTTCAATTGTGCTTGTATTTGAGTATATTCAAGCATTTTATTTTCCTACAATTGGTCATCTTTGTTTTACTAGTTTGAATACTTTTTAATGGTTTTGGAATGTTTTTGAATGGCTCTAAATGTCAGAGGCACGGGCCATGGCTTATCTAGCTATCATTTTATTTTAGCATTTTAACTACTTAGTGTGGGATGCTGGGCACGTTCCATAGCTTTATAATCAGACAGAACAAAGAAACTGCTGCTTAATTGCCACACTACAGTCGTGCCTTATGGTTGATCTATTTCTTTGAGAAAAACAAATAAAACTGAGGTGCGGAATCTGAAACAGAAGTAGAAATGCTGGAAAATTGCTTTTTAAGTTCTTACAGCATTTTCTACTTTGGTTCTTTGTTTCACTTATTCCCACTCCCCTCTCACCCTCTCGACTTCACCTTCTGCTGCCTAAATTAACTTGTTTTTACTCTCCATCCCAGTGCTGTTGAGGGGTGCAGGGCCTGAACTATACAAGTGCTGCCTGACCTGCGGGGTTGCTTCAAGCACTTACTGTTTTTATTTTCATTCATAGGGATTTGTTCTTGTTCTCTCCTTCTCCATTGTCCTCCGCAATTAGAGCATTTATTAAAATGCTGGGCCAGGACTGCTCCCTGTGGCAGAATGCTGTTCAAATTCAGTTATGGTAGCTCGATTCATCTGCCGAAGTCTTTGGTAACTCAGCAGCTTGGTAATGAATTTAATAAGAGCTTGCAGCCACGAGCTTGGGATAGTTTACATCCTTTCTACAGAAACAGTATCAAAATCAGAGAAAAGTCAATGAATTCTGCAGCTACTTTTAATTCGCGTTGAAAATCTGACATTCACACAGCTTGTCAGCACCTGTCACAACAGTTATGACCAATTCTAAAGCTAGCTTGTCCCTTTGAGATTAAGCTTTAGCGTGATCTTTTGCAGGAAGAGCTGTAGTAGGACCTGAGGAATGATTTGACCAGCAGCCTTGAGTCACTTGCCTATTTCACTTATTTAAGAAGTTCTATGGCCTTAGATTCCTTTCATACTTGGTTCTTTGCCAGTAACGTACATTAGTGAGGAATTCTGCCAATCATTTGTGCCCCACAGCCCTAATTTCTTTATAAACTCTGGGAAATAGCTCATATGGGCCTGCTGCCTTTTGACCTTTGGTATCCACAAAGATTTATTGACTTCCTGTAATGGATATGGACCTTAGAAAGAAGATGATAAAGAGATCTGTGCTATCAAAGTTCTTTGTGTGAGGCAGAAAAAAAGAAATTATAGTCCAGTTAGTCTGACCTTAGTGGTTGGGAAGATGTGGGAGTTGATTGTTAAGGATATGGTTTCAGAGTACTTAAAGGCACATGATAAAATAGGCTGAAGACAGCATGGTTTCAGTAAGGGAAAATCTTGCATGACAAATCTGCTTGAATTTGAAATAGCAAGCAGATAGACAAAGGAGAATCGGTGGATTTTGTGTACTTGGATTTTCAGAAGGCCTTTGACAAGGTGCCATTCATGAGGCCACTTAACAAGTTAAGACCCCATGGTATTGCAGGAATAAGGGGAGCCTTTTCTGACTGGCTGCCGGTGTCTAGTAGTGTTCCACAGGGGTCTGTGTTGGGACCACTTCTTTTACGTTATATGTCATTGAGTGAGGGAATTGATGGTTTTGTTGCCAAGGTTGTGGACAATACGAAGATAGGTGAGGGGGGTGGCAGATAGTGCTGAGGAAACAGAGAGGCTCCAGAAGGACTCAGACAGATTAGAATGGGCAAAGAATTGAGATAGAATGCAGTGTTTGGAAGTATATGGTCATGCACTTTGGTAGAAGAAATAAAAGCATAAACTTTTTCTAAACGGACAGTAAATTCAAAATTCTGAGGTGCAAAGGGACTTGGGAATCCTCATGCAGGATTCCCTAAAGGTTAATTTGCAGGTTGAGTCAATTGTGAGAAAAGTAATTGCAATGTTAGTATTTATTTCGAGGGGACTAGAATGTAAAAGTGAGGATGTAATGGTGAGGCTTTATAAGACACTGGTGAAGCCTCACTTGGAGTATTGTGAGCACTTTTGGCCCCTATAATATGCTGACATTGGAGAGGGTTCAGACAGACATACTTTATTGATCCCGAGGGAAATTGGGTTTCGTTACAGTCACACCAACCAAGAATAGTGTAGAAATATAGCAATATAAAACCATAAATAATTAAATAATAATAAGTAAATTATGCCAAATGGAAATAAGTCCAGGACCAGCCTATTGGCTCAGGGTGTCAGACACTCCAAGGGAGGAGTTGTAAAGTTTGATGGCCACAGGCAGGAATGACTTCCTATGACGCTCAGTGTTGCATCTCGGTGGAATGAGTCTCTGGCTGAATGTACTCCTGTGCCTAACCAGTACATTATGGAGTGGATGGGAGACATTGTCCAAGATGGTATGCAACTTGAACAGCATCCTCTTTTCAGACACCACCATCAGAGAGTCCAGTTCCACCCCCACAACATCACTGGCCTTACGAATGAGTTTGTTGATTCTGTTGGTGTCTGCTACCCTCAGCCTGCTGCCCCAGCACACGACAGCAAACATGATAGCACTGGCCACCACAGACTCGTAGAACATCCTCAGCATCATCCAGCAGATGTTAAAGGACCTCAGTCTCCTCAGGAAGTAGAGACGGCTCTGACCCTTCTTGTAGACAGCCTCAGTGTTCTTTGACCAGTCCAGTTTATTGTCAATTCGTGTCCCCAGGTATTTGTAATACTCCACCATGTCCACACTGACCCATTGGATGGAAACAGGGGTCACTGGTGCCTTAGCCCTCCTCAGGTCCACCACCAGCTCCTTAGTCTTTTTCACATTAAGCTGCAGATGATTCTGCTCACACCATGTGACAAAGTTTCCCACCGTAGCCCTGTACTCAGCCTCATCTCCCTTGCTGATGCATCCAACTATGGCAGAGTCACCAGAAAACTTCTGAAGATGGCAAGACTCTGTGCAGTAGTTGAAGTCTGATGTGTAGATGGTGAAGAGAAAGGGAAACAGGACAGTCCCCTGTGGATCCCCAGTGCTGCTGACCAGTCTGTCTGACACACAGTGTTGCAAGCGCACGTACTGTGGTCTGCCAGTCAGGTAATCAATAATCCATGACACCAGAGAAGCATCCACCTGCATCACTGTCAGCTTCTCGCCCAGCAGAGCAGGGCGGATGGTATTGAACGCACTGGAGAAGTCAAAAAACATGACCCTCACAGTGCTCACCAGCTTGTCCAGGTGGGCGTAGACACGGTTCAACAGGTAGACGATGGCATCCTCAACTCCTAGTCGGGGCTGGTAGGCGAACTGGAAGGGGTCTAAGTGTGGCCTAACCATAGGCCGGAGCTGCTCTAGAACAAGACTGCCCAGGGTCTTCATGATGTGGGAGGTCAGTGCCATTGGTCTGTAGTCATTGGAGCCACTGGGGCATGGCATCTTCGGAACAGGAATGAGGCAGGACGTCTTCCACAGCACAGGAACCCTCGGGAGACTCAGGCTCAGGTTGAAGACATGGTGAAGTACTCCACATAGCTGGGGGGCACAGGCTTTGAGCACCCTGGGGCTGACACCATCCGGGCCTGCAGCCTTGCTTGGGTGGAGACGTTTCAGCTGTCTTCTCAGCTTTGAAGCCCACCGTGATGGTTTCATGTGGGGGAGGGGTGTAGTCATGAGAGCAGGGTTGGGGGGCTGTGAGGAGGGGAGAGTGGAGTATGTGTTGGTTGGGGGCCGACAACAGATGAATCATGTGGGGGATGGGCAGTGTCAAATCTGTTGAAGAACAGGTTAAGTTCGTTGGCCCTGTCCACACTGCCTTCAGCTCCTCTGTTGCTAGTTTGCTGGAACCCAGTGATGGTCCTCATCCCACTCCAGACCTCTCTCATGTTGTTCTGCTGGAGTTTCCACTCAAGCTTCCTCCTATACCTGTCTTTAGCCTCCCTGATCTTGGCTTTCAGGTCCCTCTGTATTGTCCTCAGCTCCTCCCTATTTCCATCTCTAAATGCCCTCTTTTTAGCTTTCAGGATGTCCTTAATGTCCTTTGTTACCCATGGCTAGTTATTTGAATAACAAAGGACAGATCTTGCCGGAACATTGCAGTCCACACAGAAGTTGATGTAACCAGTGATGCACTCTGTGAGCCCATCAGTGTCCTCTCCATGTGGCTCACAGAGGGCCTACCAGAAGTTTCACGAACATGATTCTGAAATCAAAAGGCTTTGGGCCTGTATTCACTGGAATTCAGAAGAATTGGGGGGGGGGGGGGGGGGGAATCTCATTGACACCTATCAAACGTTGAGAGGTTTTGATAGAGTGGGTATGGAGAGATATTTCCTCTGGTGGGGAAGTCTAGGACCAGAGGGGACAGCCTCAGAATAGAGGGTTGTCCATTTAGAATGGAATTGAAGAATTTCGTTAGCCAGAGAGTGGTGAATTTGCAGAATGGAGGCAACCTAACAACATAATTAAAATTGCTGGGTAAACTGCCTGGAATATAGCAATGGTTCTGTGGAGAACCTTTCAGCTACTTTCCCAGTTCGACCACATTCATTTCCCACCATTCACACCTAGTATTCTGCGAGATTGGGATGGATTTCTGCCGCTCATTAATATTGGTCTGAAGATAAACCCAAGACGGAAAGAGCTGCTTGAGGTCTACTTTAAGGCACCTAAATCATCCTCCACTATAGAAGGTCATACGACAGACTTGGGTCATTTGGCCCATCGAGTCTACAACACCATTCCATCATGGCTGATGTATTATCCCTCGCAACACTATTCTCCTGCCTTCTCTCTGCAACCTTTGACACCCTTACTAATCAAGAACCTATCAACCTCCACTTTACCTAATGACTTGGTCTCCACAGCAGTCTGTGGCAGTGAATTGCACAGGTTCACCACCCTGAGGCTGTGCCCTCTGGGCCTGGATTCACCCAATATAGGGAACAGAAGCGCAACTTTGAGTCAGCTTGCTGCAGTCACTTAAAAAGCAGTACATTATTGAGTACAGGTAAAGAAGATGGACACAAGTCTTGTATGCACAAGACTGATTCAGATTTTGTTTAGCTTATTTTCGTATACACCAGAGTGCAATGAAATTCCTTGCTTGCATGAAGCTTCCGAAGTATACAATTTACATGGTAATAATAAATGCACCAATTAATATGGTGACAAGAGCAAAACAACTGCAACATGCAAAGTACAACAATGGTGCAAAGATTAAGAGTTCAGTCTGAAATCATGCAAAAGAAAATTTTAACTGTCAGTAATGAAATAACTGAGCATGGTAGAATGAAGAGACAAGATTGTGGCAGCACCACTGGAAAAGGGGATATGCTGGTGATGTTGGATGTGTAGGAACTTGAAGCTGTTGAGCGTCTCTACAGAAACTGTGCCGAGGACAGTGTTGTGTTCATCCCCTTAGGTTAACAATAAGCTCTATTGTCTTGCTGATATCAAAGGCTATTTTGTTGCTCTTAAACATTGACACAAGGTTACATAGAAACATCGAAAACATACAGCACAATACAGGCCCTTCGACTGACAAAGCTGTGCCGAACATGTCCCTACCTTAGAAATTACCTAGGCTTTACCCATAGCCCTCTACTTTTCTAAGCTCCATGTTCCTATCCAGGAGTCTCTTAAAAGACCCTATCGTTTCTGCCTCCACCATCGCCGCCGGCAGCTCATTCCACGCACTCACCATTCTCTGTGTAAAAAAAAACACTTACCCCTGACATCTCCTCTGTACCTACTTCCAAGCATCTTAAAACTGTGCCCTCTTGTGCTAGCCATTTCAGCCCTGGGGAAAAGCCTCTGACTATCCACACAATCCGTGCCTCTCATTATCTTGTACACCTCTATCAGGTCACCACTCATCCTCCATCGCTCCAATGAGAAAAGGCTGAGTTCACTCAACCTATTCTCATAAGGCATGCTCCCCAATCCAGGCAACATCCTTGTAAATCTCCTCTGCACCCTTTCTATGGTTTCCACGTCCTTCCTGTAGTGAGGTGACCAGAATTGAGCACAGTACTCCAAGTGGTGTCTGAACAGGGTCCTCTATAGCTGCAACATTACCTCTCGGCTCTTAAACTCCATCCCACAGAGTCAACTTGTGTAGCAGTTTTGAGTGTCCTGTGGACTTGGACCCCAAGATCCCTCTGATCCTCCACACTGCCAAGAGTCTTACCATTAATGCTATATTATGCCATCATATTTGACCTACCAAAATGAACCACCTCACACTTATCTGGGTTGAACTCCATCTGCCACTTCTCAGCCCAGTTTTGCATCCTACAAATGTCCCGCTGTAACCTCTGACAGCCCTCCATGCTATCCACAACACCCCCAACCTTTGTGTCATCAGCAAGTTTATTAACCCATCCCTCCACTTCCTCATCCAGGTCATTTATAAAAATCACAAAGAGTAGGGGTCCCAGAACAGGTTTGTGAGCTCTTTCCTCTATTCTATCTCCTTGTTGTTGAACTGGTGTATAACAATGGTGTCTCCAGCATATTAAAAAAATGACTTGTCACTCTATGGCCATATAGTCTTAGATATACAAGGAACAGATTAAGGGACTGAGCAAACAACTCTAGTGAGCATTAGTGTTGAAGGTCAAGGTGGAAGAAATATTGGGATTAATTTTAACTGACTGAGCTCTGCCTTTAACAGTCATTTTGCTGTTTTGGTTTATAGTGAAGCTGCTGTTACATACAACAAAAGACAGCTGTTGTTTTTACATGTTGTTTGAAATGTAGCAGAAACAATCCTGGTGCTTGGAAATGCACAAAAAGTGCAAGCATTGCATTGACCTTTATATACTGTCAGTGATAGTCCAGTCTGTTGGGAATTTAATCAAGCTTTCTACATAAAGTCTTTAATTTCTAGTGGGTGTATTTTATTACTCGTGAGTACACCCAGAGGCTACCTTCATCATCGCCGGAGACTTTAATAGAGCCAACCAATCGGTCTCCATGCTACAGGACTGATTTCATGACGTCAACTGGAATGTCTTTTGTGATGAGGATGTCTCTGAGTTCACGGATGGGGTCACAAGCTTCATCCGGAAGTGCATTGAGGATGTTGTCCCCCAAAGATCAGTCAGGATCCACCCAAACCAGAAACCCTGGATCAACAGTTCCGTGCAAGCAACACTTACCAAGTGAGACAGAGCTTTCGCCACCAGTAACCACCAGGAATTCAAGAAATGCAGCTACAATCTCAGATACAACTCTCCACCAACAACACACGCAGCTTATGGCAAGGTCTGCACACCATCACAGACCTCAACGCTAAGCGCAGTGGTGCTGCCAACATCATTGCCTCTCACCCAGATGAGCTAAATCTATTTTGCACTAGGTTCGATGTAGTGAACACTGAGCCTCTGAGGAGAGCCGCCGAAGTGACTTGCACCTGGTCACCTCTGAGGCTGAAGTTCGCGGGTGTTTCCGACGAGTGTACAGGATCGGACGGCATCCCAGGGCGGGTACTCGGGATGTGCATGGCACAACTGGCAGGCGTGTTTACAGACATTTTTAACCTCTCCCTCTCCCAGCGTAAAGTGCCCTCCTGCTCCAAAACATCCACCATTGTCCCTGTACCTGAAAAGACTAAGGTAACATGTCTGATTGACTGGCGTCCTGTTGCATTCACCTCAATAATAAGCAAATGTTTAGAGAGGCTGGTCAATGACTACATCTGCAGCATGCTACCACCCACACTGGACCCTCTACAATTCTCCTACCAATACAACCAATTGACAGATGACGCAATAGCCTCAGCTCTACACATCTGGAGAATAAGGATGCTTATGTGAGAATGCTGTTCTTGGACTACAGTTCAGCATTCAACACTATAATTCCCTCCAGGCTTGACAAGAAGCTCAGAGACCTCAGCCTTCACACTATCTTGTGCAGCTGGATCCTGGACTTCCTGTCAGATTGCCGGCAAGTAGTAAAAGTGGGCTCCCTCACCTCTGTCCCTCAACACAGTGGCCCTCAGGGCTGTGTCCTAAGCCCCCTACTTTACTCTGTGTATACCCATGACTGCGTCGTCATCCACAGCTCCAATCTGCTAATTAAACTTGCTGACAATACTACATTGATTGACCTAATCTCAAATAATAATGAGGCAGCCTACAGAGAGGAAGTCTCTCAGTGGTGTCACGACAACAACCTCTCTCTCAAATGTCGCAAAAGCAAAGGAGCTGGTTGTGGACAAAGGAGGAATGGAGACAGGCCAACCCCTAATGACATCAATGGATCTGCGATTGAGAGGGTGGGCAGCTTTAAGTTCCTTTGCATCCACATCACCGAGGATCTCACGTGGTCTGTTCATGCCAACTGTGTGGTGGACAAAGCATGACAGTGCCTCTTTCACCTCAGACGGTTAGAGAAGTGTGGCATGATTCCCCAAATCCTAAGGACTTTCTACAGGGGCCCAATTCAGAGTATCCTGACTGGCTGCATCACTGCCTGGTATGAGAACTGTACTTCTCTCACTCTCAGGACTTTTTTTAATAAAAAAAAATGTTATTGAAAAAAAACAACCCTTCCCCCCTCCCCTTAACCCCTCCCCCCTAACATATCCCTATAGGAAAACAAGAGAAGAAAAAAGAAAGAAAGAAAGAATCCCTGGATATCGGAAGATCCCCCACATGCTCCATGGAGTTCATACTAGCTTTAATATGTATATTTATTTCTTTCCCCAGATAACCAATAATTTTATCTTCGGAGCACCTATATATTTAATCCTATCTTTTGTAAATAAGGGTGCCAAATTTTCAGAAATATTTTATATTTATCTCAAATTATAAGTAATTTTTTCAAGTGGAATGCAGCTAAAAATTTCATTCTTTCAACGATCTATGCTTAAGTATGAATCCAATTTCCAAGTAACTGCAATAGCCTTTTTGGCTACTGCCAATGCAATTTTTATGAATTCTTTCTGATATTTATTCGATTTGGATTTTGATTTTATCCCTTCAATATCGCCTAGTAAAAATAATGTTGGATTATGTGGAAGTTGTATTCCAATAATTTGTTCCAGTAAAACTCTTAAATTTGTCCAAAAAGGTTGAATTTTAAAACAAGACCAAGTAGAGTGTAAAAAAAATACCAATTTCTTGATTACATCGGAAGCATTGATCAGATAAATTTGGGTTTAATTTATTTATTTTTTGTGGTGTAATATATAATTGATGTAAAAAATTATATTGCACTAGTCTTAGCCGGACATTTGTTGTATTTGTCATACTGTCAAGACATAGTCTTGACCAATTTGTTTCTTCAATTTTAATATTCAAATCAGTTTCCCATTTTTGTCTTGACTTATGAATTCCTCGTATAATTGCCTGCTTTTGAATCAAATTATACATGTAAGAAATATTTTTTTAAATTTTTCCTTTTTGAATTAAAATTTCTATTTCATTAGGTTTTGGCAATAACATTGTTTGACCCAATTTATCTCTTAAATAAGCCCTTAATTGGAAATAACAAAAAAGAGTGTTGTTTGATATTTTATATTTATTCTTTAATTGATCAAATGACATTAATATACCTCCTTCAAAATAATCGCCTATATATCTAATCCCTTTTTGAAACCAGTTGTATAAAAGTTGGTTAACCATTGTAAAAGGAATAAGTTTATTTTGAATTAAAGGCCTCTTTGCTAATAAAGATTTCTTTATCTCATCATCAACATTTATCTTATTCCATAAATCAATCAGAAGTTTTAATATAGGATATTCTTTCTTTTCCTGTATCCATTTAGATTCCCACTTATATATAAAATCTTCTGGTATATTTTCTCCTATTTTATCTAGTTCTATTCTAATCCATGCCGGTTTATCTTCATCAAAAAAAGATGCAATAAATCTAAATTGATTTGCTTTATAATAATTTTTAAAGTTTGGAAGTTGTAACCCTCCTAGGTCAAATTTCCATGTCAATTTTTCCAACGATATTCTTGACGTCTTACCTTTCCAAAGGAACTTCCTCACACATTTATTTAACTCTTGAAAAAACTTCTGCGGTAATTGTATTGGTGGTGTTTGGAATAAATATTGTAATCTAGGGAATACATTCATTTTTACAGCATTTACTCTGCCTACTAATGTTATTGGTAACATCATCCATTTATCAAGATCTTCTTGAATTTTTTTCAATAATGGTAAATAATTTAACTTATATAAATTATTTATATCATTATCAACTCTTGTACCTAAATATTTTATACCATTTATCCGCCATCTAAATTGAGTTATTAATTGACATTGACTATAATCTCCTTTAGTGAGGGGTAGAATTTCACTTTTATCCCAATTTATTTTGTAGCCTGATATTTTCCCATATTCTTCCAATCTAGAAGATAATTTACACAGTGAATACAATGGGTTTGTTAAATAGAGCAAAACATCGTCAGCAAATAAATTAATCTTATATTCCTCCTGGTTAACTCTGAAACTCATAATATCTAGGTCTGTTCTAATTAATTCAGCTAATAATCTCTGGACTCTGTAGAGAGTGGTACGGACAGCCCAGCGCATCTGTAGGTGTGAACTTCCCATATTATTCAGGCCATTTACAGAGACAGGTTTGTAAAAAGGGCATGAAGGATCATTGGGGACCTGAGCCACCCCAACCACAAACTGTTCCAGCTGCTACCACCTGGGAAACGATACTGCAGCTTTAAAGCCAGGACCAACAGGCTCCAGGACAGCTTCTTCCACCAGGCCATCAGAGTGATTAATTCACACTGATACAGTTGTATTCCTATGGTCTATTGACTGTCCTGTTGAACATACTATGTATTACAAATTACTATAAATTGCACATTTAGACAGAGATGTAACCTAAAGATTTTTATTCCTCATGTATGTGAAGGATGTAAGAAATAAAGTCATGTCAGTTCAATTCAATTCTCTGCCAAAGGAGAGGAGAAAATCTCTGCTTCTGCTGAGAGCCACCATGAAGTTCTTTGGATGGTTAAGCATGACATATTTTGGCTACCACTGCATGAAATAATTGGGAGACTTGGAAGTTCAGAAGCAGAGAGGTTATCATGCCTCAGGTAGGTGGTTGAATCATTACTGAGGCTGGAGGTATCTGTTACCATCCCCTTTGATAATGTTGCTTTCCTAGCACAGTTTTCCTCAATGAAATGCACATAGGAGTATTGCTCACAGAAATCATTAGAATGCTACTCCTACCCATAGACTCTCTCACCTCCCTCTTTCAACTTTTCTTTAGCAGCGCTCTCTCCTGTTCATAGTTACACAGGCAACCCAGAGACACCATAAATAAAGCTTCTGATTTTGGTGAACATGCCACCCATTATCTCAGCTTTCACTTCAAATTTCAAACAGAACTTCAAAACACTTACGGTGTCTCTTTCAAAATAAACTCAATTTC
Source organism: Hemitrygon akajei (assembly GCF_048418815.1). Lineage (NCBI taxonomy): Eukaryota > Metazoa > Chordata > Chondrichthyes > Myliobatiformes > Dasyatidae > Hemitrygon > Hemitrygon akajei. Next base: position 53,448,716 of record NC_133129.1, read on the forward strand.
AGTTCAGCCTATCATCCTGAACCTCATAAATCTGCAAGTAATTGAGGTTATCTTTTTAATTATATTACTGGACAGAGTCATCCAGATATGTAAGCTTGATTTCCACACAATCTTTGTCACTGCATTATGGCCCTGTTTGGCAAACAGTATATCAGTGTTGCATGTAGATTGACAGTAACATCTGCCAAATATGCATATTTGTAGCATGCATGTACAGTACAATTGAAACTCCAACCAGCTGTGGACCCACAATGCCCAAAGAAAGCTGTATTACCATATCTAATTCTTAGGCGGATGTTTATATTTCTGGGCCAAATAAATCACTTCAAGTGTGTAATTATTTTTATTGACATCTATGACCGCATTCTAAATCCCCAGAATCGTCTTGGAAGATTAGTCAAAAAATCATGCTATGAATAGTAATCTAGCTGTAGCAAAGAGCATTTTCAAAGGACAGAATTCTTAATTATACACTGGCCTGATTATCTTGAGAGATAAATCATCCAGATTTCCCACTATAGTTTACAGATGCCAAATGATCTGCCGAGTATTTCTGCCACTTTCTGCGTTTGTTTCCGTAATCTTGTGGAGTCTAGTTCTACTGCTGTATACTTCAGTAGTAATAGTTGTTGGGACTTGCCCCACGATTGGCTCGAACCCAAGCTAGTCAGTAAGAATGGGTTGGCCTGACTTTAAAATTTTGATCTGTACCCATTTTGTTTGTAAATATAATATTATTGTATGGAGTACCATTGGCCTTATAAGCATTGCTGATGGATTATTAACAGATGATGGCATCACCTTTGCTCTGACTAGAAATTAATAACGCACTCATCTCGTACTGCTGTAAGCTATTGCTTCAGGCTCTTCATCTGTTACTTTGGATGGTTTGTGACCACTGTCCAGTTTCAATGTGACTAATATTCAACCTCATAACAAACCTGACCTTGAACATATTTTGCAGTTCAGAGGCTAGTTTTCATTAACATCGTTGTTCATTGATATTCTTGATAGTATTTATTTAGCATTTCATGATTACAGTTTATTTCCAAAATTCAGCATTATTGTGAAATTTTCTATTCTTTGTATCAGTTAAGATTGTGTAATATATTTTAGTTATTCAATTACTGGTTTGACAGTGTTTAATTAAATCTTACAGACATTTCTTTTATAATCCTATTCCTGCCTTTTTCCTATATCCTTGCAAACTTTCTCTGTCATTAAATCTGTACACTCTGTGAATTGTTCTGGATTTTTCTGGGAGAGATTTTTTTTTACCAGATTCCAAATGAAAGCCTATATGAAATCATACATGATTTACCTTTCCTTCTTAGATTTGAAATTATTCATCTATACCTTCTAATGCAGGCGGGGTTTACTTTTACAGGGAGAAAGCCAAAGAGTGACATTTACTGACAATCTAATTCATGACAAGTTGACAACGGTGTAAAATTTTCAACCAAAGGCAGAATAGTGCCTGTCAAAATCCTTTATTTCCCCCAGAGGTTTGTTTTATTCACATTTTTTCCTACTGTTCCTTGTGCTTAAATTATGCTGACCTTAACGACTAAAGGACCACTAAGTTAGGTGTTTTTTCTGAGACTGAGAAAGTAGTAGTTTTTTCTCCAAGACTTACAAAAACTAACTTCTTGCATAGATAGGATTTTTCAAACAACAGCTAATACATACAGTGGCATGCAAAAGTTTGGGCGCCCCTGGTCAAAATTTCTGTTACTGTGAATAGCTAAGTGACTAAAAGATGACCTGATTTCCAAAAGGCATAAAGTTAAAGATGACACATTTCTTTAATATTTTAAGCAAGATTACTTTTCTATTTCCATCTTTTACTGTTTCAAAATAACAAAGAAGGAAAAGGGCCTGAAGCAAAAGTTTGGGCACCCGGCATGGTCAGTACTTAGTAACACCCCCTTTGGCAAGTATCACAGCTTGTAAATGCTTTCTGTAGCCAGCTAAGAGTCTTTCAATTCTTGTTTGGGGGATTTTCGCCCATTCTTCCTTGCAAAAGGCTTCTAGTTCTGTGAGATTCTTGGGCCATCTTGCATGCACTGCTCTTTTGAGGTCTATCCACAGATTTGCGATGATATTTAGGTCGGGGGACTGTGAGGGCCATGGCAAAACCATCAGCTTGCGCCTCTTGAGGTAGTCCATTGTGGACTTTGAGGTGTGTTTAGGATCATTATCCTGTTGTAGAAACCATCCTGTTTTCATCTTCAGCTTTTTTTTTGTACAGATTCTGTGATGTTTACTGCCAGAATTTACTGGTGTTTAATTGAATTCATTCTTTCCTCTACCAGTGAAATGTTCCCCGTGCCTCTGGCTGCAACACAAGCCCAAAGCATGATCGATCCACCCTCATGCTTAACAGTTGGAGAGATGTTCTTCTCATGAAATTCTGCACCTTTTTTTTCTCTAAACATACTTTTGCTCATTGCAGCCAAAAGGTTCTATTTTAACTTCATCAGTCCACAGAACTTGTTTCTAAAATGCATCAGGCGTGTTTAGATGTTCCTTTGCAAACTGCTGATGCTGAATTTTGTGGGGAGAACACAGGAAAGGTTTTCTTCTGATGACTCTTCCATGAAGGTCACATTTGTGCAGGTGTCGCTGCACAGTTCGAACAGTGCACCACCACTCCAGAATCTGCTAAATCTTCCTGAAGGTCTTTTGCAGTCAAACGGAGATTTTGATTTGCCCTTCTAGCAATCCTACGAGCAGTTCTCTCGGAAAGTTTTCTTGGTGTTCCAGATCTCAACTTGACCTCAACCGTTCCTGTTAACTGCCATTTCTTAATTACATTATGAACTGAGGAAATGGTTACCTGAAAACACTTTGCTATCTTCTTACAACCTTCTCCTGCTTTGTGGGCATCATTTATTTTAATTTTCAGAGTGCTAGGCAGCTGCTTAGAGGAGCCCATGGCTGCTGATAGTTGGGACAAGGTTTGAGGAGTCAGGGTATTTATAAAGCTTTGAAATTTGCATCACCTGGCCTTTACTAACGATGACTGCGAACAAGCCATAGCCCTAACAAGCTAATTAAAGTCTGAGACCTTGGTAAAAGTTATCTGAGTGCTCATATCACATGGGGTGCCCAAACTTTTGCATGTTGCTCCTTTCCTTTTTTTCACTCTAAAATTGTACAAAACAAAAATAATATACTAATCTTGCTTAAAATGTTGAATAGAATGTTTCATCTTTAACTTTGTGACTTTTGGAGATCAGTTCATCTTCTACTCACTTAACTATTTACAGTAACAGAAATTTTGACCGGGGTGCCCAAACTTTTGCATGCCACTTATGCTGTTATCAGTCTCCATTGAAATTAAAGAAAACAAACTCTCCTTGACTTTCTTTTGACTGCGAAACACATCTTTTCTGCATTTGGTGAATGACAGCTGACCGATTATTCTGTTTTAGCAAGATAGACGTTCAACATGACAGAACTACTCTGTGCTTCTTGAACAATTTCCTTCTCTGACAATTTATTGATGTCTGTTTCAGATGTATTGTTTAACTTGTATCCTAAATTCCAATGCATTAAACCTATTTTTTAATTTTCTCTGCTGAAAAAGATAATCCTGTTTTATTCTACTCCTTTGTCTTAAGTGATGATCTACATTTAGACTTACTTTTTATTCACCAACAAAAGCACTTGACTTAGATGTCTATATACCCTTGTCAAAAGCAACACTGCTACTCTTGTCTTTATCTCTTCTAAGAATATTTTAACCAACACTGAGACAGGCCCTTTTAATTCCCCTTTTATTCAACAGGGCTGCACTTTACTTATCCAGTTTATTAATTGATACTTTAAAAATTTACTTCTGAAAATTTAGACTGCACTACCTTCAACAATATTACTCTGGAGGAAATTAATCAATCAAACCAAGCATGTTTTTGCCTTTCAGAAAGTCATTTTCATTGATTCACATTTTTCCAGATGACATTTAAATTTGTCCTGGGTTATTGCCGCAAAATGTTCTCACCACTGATTTGCGAGTGCGTGGACTCTCTTGAATGGGAATATAACTGGTGCAGTGCTTCATGCCCCAGGTAGTTCCTTCTCTGTTTAACATAATGAGTCTCCACTATCTACACCATTCCAGCTTTCAAAATTGCAGAATTTTTCATCTTTCCTTTAGTTCTGAGTTGCTTGTTTCAGAGCATTGGGGGAAAAACATGAATTTTGGCAATAAAACATCAGGTAACATTCTAAACAAATATTATCATTTTATTTATTTTGTAAATGTAACAATTTGCTTGTGGTTTTAAAAATACAAAGATATAAATATTTCTTTATTTTTTGAGATTCGTCATAACAACTTAGCAGTCTTAATCTTGACTGTATGCTTGATTGATAGGTTTGGGTACTTCTAAATCTTTTGGAGTCATTCCATAGAATGAAGCTGTCCAACATATTTTGGCATAAGCCGCATTAGATGCATCTTATAAAGCTGAAAACACATGGAGCTGATCCTCTGCCCTGCTGTTCTAGCTGATTGAGCTTCCATTTGGGAGTATAGACAGAATTATGATACATAAATGGGGTTCTGTCATTTTGCACAAATCAGTTAATAGTGAAAATGATCCTGTGCAATTATTAAATTTATCGGCTAGTTTTCAAATTGTGAAGTTACTTTATTGCTGATGTCAGATATTAGTAGAATTTGTCTACATGGGATAGAAAAGTGCTACGTGCAACATAAACCAAACCTTTAAGTTGCAGACTAACAGATGGTATTCCAATCACAAACAAGAGAAACTCTGCAGATGCTGGAAATCCAAGCAAAACACAAAATGCTGGAGGAACTCAGCAGGCAAGGCAGCATCTATGGAAAAGAGTACAGTTGACGTTTCAGGTCGAGACTCTTCAGCAGGACTGGAGAAAAAAGATGAGTCAGAGTAAGTGATAGGTGACATGGTTGTGATAGTAGGTCTGGGTGAGCACATGATCGAAGAGTCAGACGGCAGCAAAGATCACAGAGGGTGAGCAGTGAGAGAGGATTTCACTGAACTCCCGTTGAAGGGAATATTTAAGCTTCTTCAGGGTAGGCATGCCTGGAAAGCCTTTGCAATGTAGTAGTCCAGTCACAAACAAGATCTGCAGATGCTGGCAATCCAAGCTTTCTCAATCTCTCTGTCTAAACCCACTAATTCTTACAACTACCTGGACTAGACCTCTTCCCAACCTGTTACTTGTAAAAACTTCTCTCAATTCCTCTGCCTCTGCCGCGTCTGCTCTCAGGATGTGGTGTTTCATTCAAGAACTAAGAAGATGTTCTGCTTCTTCAAAGAAGAACGTTTTGTATGGTTCTGGTTCTAATTTCATTGGTTGACCAATACTTTTTTGGTTTCCATATATATTTGCTGACCTTAAGATTACAAAATTGATCTCTAATTTCATAACAATTCCATTAAATTTATTAAGGATACAAGATATTGCTTACAATATGTAAGTTAAAATTTGCAGCTTCTTCCTCTAATAATTTGGAGTTGACCACAAGTCGCTTCTGACTGTGGCCACAAACCTACTTGATATTAATCAAGTGGAATCCCTTCTAATAGAAGATGCCAAAATTCTAATTGCCTCCACTCACTATTAAGGGAGCAATCTGTAAATGGTAAACCTTGGCAAGTCCATAATATTTGTGTGGCACACATTGCCTACTCTTTGCTTTGAAAGAGATTAGCTAAATGTCTGCAAAAGGAGTTTCTGTTGTTTTTCTAATTGCATTTTATGATATTGAATTGAATTGAATGAATATATTGCACAAAGCAGCTGCTATATCCTAGAAAGATCCTGAGAAATTTGGAAACCTTCCAGAACTTAAGCAAAATAAAGTCTTTTTTTAAATATAAACTTTAAACATCTTAAACAACAAAGATTGAAAATGTAAAATATTTCAAAAGACTTTTAAAGCAGTTTTAACATAATTTAAACTTCTTTAAATGTTGAATTATCAATTAACAAAACAATTAAAGATTTAATATTTGTAAACATAGTAATTTATAAACTGATAACTTCTATAACATCATTTGATGACCCAACTCTTACCTGTCATTAAGGTATTCATTCGCATTCATACAAATTAAGGGGCAAATAAATTATGTTTTTCTTTGAACTGAAGCACAGTTCTTAAGTGTGAAACACAAGCCTGGATCATTTAATCCAGGTTACCCGTCCCATGCTGTGCAGTTCTGGGGCACAACCTGTATTGTAGTCATGATCATCAGAATGAATTTGCATCTTCCATGTTTCTTTCTGCATGAACAGAGATCTTTGAGTTATTGTGCTAAGACAGGGTCATGGTGCATAACACTGACAGATCTTTTTGTCGTTAGTTTGCCAAATCCAGGTATTCAACCTTCAAAAGGGAACTGGATAAATATTACAAGTGGGAATTTTCCAAGTTCAGCGTGTTGAGCAGAGAAATGTGAGAACAATTGAATGTTTACAGCATTTTTCCAAAATGCTGGCACAAAGTGATGTTTGAAAAAGACTTTTTCTGTATTTACATGATGTGACAATTTAGCACCGTGAGCCAAAATCAAGAGTGGAATCGTGCATATTTGGAATTGGGTTTTGTGTTAAAAGATTATAAGATTTTTTTCTTTCTGATGTGATGATTGACGCCAGATATGTTGTTGTATAAGTAAGAGGGGTAGGCGTAATAAGCTGTAGCTTCAGCCTACACCCTTTCGGTCTGTTTTAAAGAATATCTATGTTTTTTGTTGTAATTTTATACTATGAAATCATCATTATAAAATCATTGTTGTAAATGATGCTTGTTATGTTTGCACTGACCAAAATAAATTAATTCATTCATTCATTCATTCAAATTGCAGGTTCTGTAGGGATCTCGTACATTTAGGAGCCAAACCTCCTCTCTGTTCTCCACTGAGATTCGGAAGGGAACCCTGTCTCTAATTTTGCATACTACACCACAGGCACCTAACACTCCCCACACCACCGATTGACGCCCTATTTTTTTTGCTGTTTTTCTTACAGCCTTGCCTGTATCCAAATCTCATAGAGATGATATAACACTCTATTGCCACTCAGACCCAACTCTGCTCTGCTACTAAGAAAGCAGAAAGTGTAGTCCAACATTTGAAGCAACTTCAAGTTTTCAGTCCTGCTGCTCAGAAATTGGTTCATCGGCAACAGATACTGGCTTGGACAAGTTTGGGGAACAGCATTGGGGCTTGGTGTTGAGAGAAAAGGGTTCTTCTTTATTGATTGAATTGGAAAGAAGACTTGGCTCTGCCAGTTTTTCACTGTATTATTGCAAACCATTTAGAACACACCTTACAGGCAACACAAAGCTGGTAATCCCTTGGTCTAATTTCCTTTAAAGAAGAAATTAAAACTGGCTCCTATGGGAAAAAATGTGGGATGTATCCCCTCAAAATCTTTGAGCAAATGTTATTATTGTCGACACAAATAACTTTGAGAGAAAACAGTTTTTTCTCAGTCCAATGCTTTTATTTTCAAGTGAACTTCACTTCATAAGTTGTGTATAATCAGGTCAGGCACAGAGCTGATTGAAGTCAAGAACTGGGATACTATTGAACCTGTGGGTGTTCTAAGTGATTATTCTGTGGATTACAAACATGAATTAGTGGAAGTTCAGGCTGAAAATTGTTGCTTGCTTATTATAACTTTCTCGAAGTAGGCATGCATTGCGATGCATAGTAAGATGTTGATTATTTTACATATAACGTACATAGTAATTATCTGAAGGTCATATTGTTCATGCTGATAAAGTTAGTAAATCATTCATTACTGCTCTGTCACTGAAATTTAATTTTGGACTGAGACAATTTGAATTAGAAAGCTTGTAGTGATGGTATGATTTGGTAAATGGGGCCATTTTGCTGGACAGCCAGTTCAGAAAAAAGTTTGCTTGTGTGTTTCCCCAGATTGTGACCATTTGGTAATTGTAATTCTGCTTGTTTACAGGAGCAGCCAGGGTTTCATGCACATGAAGCTTACCAGAACCAAAGACAAATACATCTTGGGACAGAACAGCCTTCCATTTAATAGTGTTCCTGAGGTCATACACTACTATACAACAAGAAAGTTACCTATTAAAGGGGCAGAACATTTGTCCCTTCTCTACCCTGTAACTGTGCGAACACTATAACTCTTTGCCCTCGTTTAGTTCCTTCCTGTGGATAGGAGATTGCCCAATTACTTTAAAATGCATGGATGGCCTAATTCGGATGTAATTGGAGTCATAGAATCATAGAGCATTACAGCTAAGAAGCAGACCTTCGCCCCGTAGTCTGTGGAGACCCTGTTGGTCCTGAGTGAATACAATAACAATTACTTTGTGGTACTACCAAGTTGTTGCATGTATATGATTTTGCTCAAAGCCATCTAATATAATTAAAAATTGTTATCAATGTTTTGTTAGTCCATAGAAATATTTAAATTGTTCCTGTAAATGTAAAAAAATTACTACACTGATAATATGATACATATAGTCCATTTTACCCCCTAGTCTGCTGCTGAGAGACCTGACTTTGGTGATTATTTATATATAAATACTGTGTCCTAATATATATATAAATATATTTTTTATCTTTTTGGCGCAGTGCTATGATGTTTTTGAAATGTTACTTAATGCATTTTAATGTTGGATAAACAAGTTTAAATTTGTATGAGAATGATATTTTCATTAGAATTTATGATAGATTATAAAAGAAAAGCAGAAACATTCATAATTGGGAAGAGACTTGCATTTATTTTACATCTTCTGATCTAGATGTACCAACATGCTTTGAATTTGAGTTCTTTCCAGAGTACATTTTGTAAACAAACATAACAACTAATTTGTTCACAGCAGGCTCTCATAAACAATAGACAGACTGAAGAGCCAGATACCTTTTGGTGAAGATGTTTGAAGGTTTATTTGAATAAAGCTGTTAGAACTTTTATGTTCACCTCAAAGGTGTGTCTCATTCCAAACTCAGATCCAATAGCAACGGAATAATCCTTCAATAATGTAGAACCAAGTACTTTAAAAAATTATCTTTAAATCTCTGTGCAAATTCTTCCTAAATTGTTACACACTTCCCAAAATACAATGTGTGCATTGTTCTTGCATCCCCCTGCCATTTTGTGAAAATAAACATACAAACCATCTGTATTTATGCTCAAGTTTTTTATTTATCTTCTAATGGTTCCAGGTTACTTAAGGTTGTCACAGCCAGAGGAGATGGTGGGACAAGCTCCCACTGCCTATTAATTGCTCCCAATGGCATGCATCTCAAATAGCCTCTGACAGCCAAGTCCAATTCTGGCCTTCCAATGCAGCTTTGCTACTAAGCCTGGCAGAGCAGTTTCTACTGTCAGTAGAAGGGGCTAAGGGGTATTGCTAGTGGCACCTTTAAAGCGCGTTGCTTTGAGTGGATGGGGCTCGTCAGCCATGGTTGGTGGTTCATCTGGGAGATGAGTTGCCAACTACTAAACCTCTATTGCCTTGCAGCTATGCTCATTCATGGGAAAGGATTTGGGAGTAAACTCCGAGGGAAAAATCCAGAGGTGAAATCCCCAAGGCAGTCCTTCACTGAGTTCAACAGTGCAATTCCTATGATGCTGCTGGTGCTGAATTGTATCAGTCTCTGCTGTTCCTTTGGATTTCTCAGCTGTGTGGAGAGGGGAGCCTGCTGCCTGGGGAACAACTTGCTCTCTATTTTTTACTGCCCTGACTTGTTTATCATGTAGACAGCTAGGACACAACCTCTATGGTCATCCTCAAGCAACAGGGGGCCTCAATAGTTGCAACTTTTCTCTATCCTCTTGCTAATAATACACATTATAAATGAAGCATACTAGAATATTCATTGATTTTTTTTCTAATGCTTTTCCAGACTCTATTGTGTCCCTTATTTGCTTTCTTTTGCCTCTGTGCTTTTTGTATATTATTGAGAATTGAACCAGAATCAGGTCTTAATATCACTGGCATATGTTGTTTTGCAGCAGCAGTACATTGTAACATATGTTTTATTATGCATTGCAATAAATACACATGGGTACAGTATATAAAATTAAATAAGTAGTGCAAAAAGGAGCAAGAAAAAAATATACATGGATTCATTGTCCATTCAGAGATCTGATGGTGGTGGGAAAGAAGCTGTTACTCAAATACGAAGTGTGTCTTCAGGTTCCTGTACCTTCTTGTTGATGGTAGCAATGAGAAGAGGATATGTCCCGGGTAATGGGAATCCTCAATAATGGATGCTGCTGTTTTGAGCCAGGACGTTTTTAAGATGTCCTCAATGCTGGGGAGGCTAGTGCCAATAATGTAGCTGGCTGAGTCTGTAATTTTGCAATCCTGTGCAGTGGCCCCTCCATATCAGACAGTGATGCAACCAGTTAGAATACACTCCACAGTGTATCTGTAGAAATTTGCAAGAGTATTTGGTGACATAGACCCTCGCTGAGGACAAGTGTGTGTTACCTTGACTTTCCCTTCCTGAAGTCCACAATCGATTCCTTGGTCTTACTGACGTTGAGTGCAAGGTTGCTGTTTTGATACCACTTTACCAGCTGATCTCAGTCCTTGATGCCTCCTCATCACCATCTGAAATTCTGCCAGCAATAGTGGTGTATTCAGCAAATTTATAGAAGGTGATTGAGCTGTGCACACAGTCCTGGGTATAGAGTGAGTAGAGCAGTGGACTATGCATGCATCCTTGAGGTGTTGCAGTGTTGTTCGTCAGCAAGGAGGAGATGTTACTTCTGATCTTCGCTGACTATGGTCTGCCAGTGAGGAAGTCAAGGATCCAGTGGCAGAGGGAGATACAGAAGCCCAGCTTTTGGAGCTTGTTGATTACTACTGAGGGTGTGATTGTGTTGAACACTGAGCTGTAATCAATAAACACCAGCGTGATATAGGTATTGCTATTGTCCAGATGGTCCAAGGCTGGGTGAGATTGCTTCTGCTCTGGACCTATTGTGGCGATGGGCAAGTTACAGCATGTCCAGATCCTTAACCATGATTCTAGCCATGACCAATATGTCAAAGCACTTCACAGTAGGTGTGAGTGCAACTGGGTGATAGTCATTGAGGCAGCCCACCCTGCTCTTTTTGGGTTTGACTGTCACCCTTTTGAAGTGGGTGGGAACCTCCGACTGTAGCATGAGAAATTGAAGATGTCCTTGAACACTCCTGCCATTTGGTTGACATAGGTTTGCAGAGCCCTACCAGGTACACCTGACACCTTGCAAGGGTCCACCTTCATGAAGGGTGTTATGATGTTGGCCTCCAAGTTTGTCCAAGAAAAGTTTCTTTTTCTGTGCTTTAGCCTACCAAATTCCCAAATGCCCATGACTCCACTACTTAAATTGCAACCAGAATGTAATAAGACTTGTGGACTTTCTGGGCTTCATTGTCTGTCAGCCGATCACCCACTCCCCCTCTGCCTGCTTCCTCTTTAAGATTTAGAGTGACAATCTGAACCACTTTTTGCTTTTGATCCGTACGTGAACGTTCACAATCCAAAAGGCTCACCCGGAGTTCCATGTGGTTCTGGCTGTGTCGTCATTCAGACTAAGGTGCCTCAGAATTAGACTTCCAGCTAAATTTACCCAGAAATATACATTACGTACTTGATCTGAATAAAATGCAAGTAATTATTTGCCAGTGTTACGTACCCCGTAACGGGTTAAAAGAACCAACAGAAATGGAACGCACCTAAGAGTCTCGTTTTGCTAGTAACTAAACACTATTTATTAGTATCTACATAATATAGTAATAAAACCAGATAAATCAAACTGGTTAGCAGAGTTTATGCATATATATATAGTGTGTAAATATAAATCCCCAAACTTCTTCAAGCTTAGGTGGTAAATGATACAGTCTTACAATGGTTTAGGAATGAAGTCAGTTCAATTCGTGATACTGAGTTGAGTAGAATTGAGGAGAGAGAGAGAGATTTGTAATCCAAAGGCACGTGTTGTGAGAAGGCAATTACATCGATATTCCACAGATTCCACGTCAGCAATACAAAATAACAATAGCAGTAGGCTTTATCTCCGAAGTTGTTCCACTCCACACACAAAGTATCACTGACAGTGATCCTCAATAAATATCCTTTCAACACAAGTTATGGGACATCCCAAAGTGGTAGCCACAGGATACTCAAACAAAATCCACGCATGGATTATCACCAACAGTAGCTCATCACAAAGGGGACCATCTTCAAAGGACCACCACCCAAGCAAGGGTCGACACATCGGTAGACTCCACACAGTTACCCCAAACACCCAACTATGATAGCCACTTATCTAGTTCCACGACATATGAAATAACTCCAACAGTGATTTGCCACAGGGGTGCCTTTCTTCAGTGAACTACCACACCCAAGCAAAGGGTAAACACACACGTGGTACTCACAAAGGTTTTCCCCTCACCAGAGAACCCACTCCTGTGGATTAACCAAGTGACAATCACACTTCTGTAGCTGAATGGAAGCAAACTCACCCTTATGGGCTACTTAGAGAGAGAGTCCAAACAGTGACCTCTTTGTCATTAGGCTTATTCTGTTCCAAACCTTCCTCTCCTCTTTTCTCTTCCTGCAAACTTGTTCTAGTTGCAGAAAACTTGTGAGAGTCATTTATCAATACTCAAGATCGATCAACTCACTCCTTTTGGGCTACTGAAAGTTTAAACCAGTGACCAACTCACTGGTGTCTTCCATTGACCAAATCAATCTTGACTCTAACTGTGTGTCTGTGGGAAGATCATCTGACCTTGCTTATTCAAAACAAACCACCAGAAACCATAAACACAAGCTGCTCACCATAGCAACCCAGCAACTCTGCAGTAAGTAGAAATCCAAAAAAACAAAAGTCAGTCTCAATTCTTTTGGCATTTTAAAGTGACCACAGAAAAATTTAACCCTAGGGGTACATAACACCAGCTACTCTTCAAAAAGCACTTACCCTTGTGATAAAATCACATTTGATGTTTTTACATCTTTTTCATGTTCCCTTACCCACTAGACTATAACTGGTATTAAGATTTTACAGAGGGTTAGATTAAACATAAATTTCAGTAAAGTCACAAAGTCATCCCAAGGCAAGGGAATGTAAAGTAATTATTTGGAAATCTTAACTTTTTTTGTGAATTTTCAAATTCAGGCCAGTGAATAAACATGAGATTAAAAGTTTTATATAGTGTTATTCTTACTTTTTGGAAATAAGCGGTAATGAATGGTTACAATTTTTATCAAATAAAGCAAGGAACTTGTCCATAATAAGTTGGAAGTAGTAAGAAATGGCTGTGAAAGTGGTGCTAAAGATTTTATTTGGGGCCTACTGTCCACTGTCACTGCCTTTGTTTTTTGTTAATTCCTAAGCGAACCACCAGATTTACTAACAGGTATGATTCTGGAGCCCAAAGGCATGCTGGAGACTGATAATAGGATGTCAAATGATGTAACTACCTGATTTTGGGAATATGAATAAGCCACATCTCCAAACTCCAGTGGAAAAACTATATCAGTTGTCAAAATGCTGTCCCCAACGTCTTTAAATGGTCAAGATTTTTTATGGTTCCTAGAAGTTTATGACAAAAATATACAATGACACTTTGAAATAATTAAAAAAGCATACAATGTGATTTACCTTATTTTTACATTTCCCGCATGGAATTGTTAATATATGAATACTTTGCTTTCCTACTCAGTTGTACAGGAGCTTGGAATCTTGCTGGCATCTGTGGAGAAATATTGACAATCCTGGCAAGACCCAGTTAAATCTATCTGCTTTTAGTTCCTGACATTTACTATTGTAACTTCCTATGGCTACATTTGTAATGGAAATTAATGCCATATTGATAGCATGACAGATTTGCATTAAATGTTTGCAGTTATATAACACTGTTCAATATATAAAAAGTTGTAACTTAATGAGGTAGTAAGCTGCTAATTTATATTCTGTCACTTAACACTTAAATTTTGTATGCAATATATGCAAAATCGACAGAGGGGTGACTATATCAAAAAGGCAAATAATTTTACATTGTTTTGCCAAATATTTTTGATTATTGGACAATTTTTTAACATTTTTCATAAGTTGATTCCTTTTTTGTCAATATTATGCAAAATCTATTAAATTTAAATGTAGATTTGCTTTACTGATATTCATTGATCATTGCATATTACTGATTCAGACCACCATTAACTAATTAAAAGTGATGCTAAATTGTCAAATAAAAAAGTATTATTTTCTTAGTGGTGACCTGTAAACAAGCTATGCTGATTAAATGTCCTGTTAATGAATTAATGGGATGTTTCCATAGGGATGAAGGATGGGGGCATATAGAAGTCGACATTTGGGACATTTCTACAGTCTTCATGGAATTTTTTTTGTTATAAAAACAATTGTAATTGGTGACGAATTGCTAAAGTAACCGCAGAAGACACTAACTTTCATGTAAACAAAAAGAGCACTTGGATCTCTGCCTGGTGAATTTAAAAAAAACCGTTGATGTACCATCTCCAGTGTGTCCCATTTCCTACCCTTCTTCCTAATCTGTTGTTCTTTATTTTAGGGAGAGAACAATGCTAGCAGTGAGGACACTAGGTAATTCAATTATGTTTTGCATAATTTTCCATTATAGCCAATTGAAAAAGAAATATCGACAGACTTCATTACATTTTTTTATTCAGAACACTTTTGCTTTAATGTTGCTCTAAAAGTTGTGCTTGTTTATGTTCATTTAAAAAACAGCTATCTTGGCCCAGAAATCTGTTGCATATTGCATAACAGTTGGATACTTTGCCCTTGCAAAGCTGGTACCTGTAAAGTGAATTGTGGACATCTATGTGTATACTACTTGCCCCAATTTACCACTTCTAACTAGTTTTGAAATGCTAGAGGATAAAGGCTGAGGAATGCATATGTCAAGATTTTTTTTGGATGATGTGCTGATGCTCCTTAAGGTGAGTACACTTTGAAGGATCGTTATTTCCCAACCCACAGTTTTATGTCCTTCATAGCCCTATTGATCTTTCCCAGTTCTTCCCACTACCAACTGAATCTTCCACTTGCTTCCACTGTTGAAATCACTTCTACGCCCTTCCTCATGTTCCCTTCCACCGATAATATTTTTCACACTGGTGTTCCATTGTCTTCCCCAACCCATCATCAAAATTCTGAGAACTATTCTATCCACCAACTAGGCACAACCGAACGTAATGCCCTGGTTAAGATTTTTATTACTATGCTGTAGGAATTCCATTTTTGCAGTTCTGTAAAAGCAGCGTGTTCTGCGTTTAGAATGTTTTGGTTTCGGCCGAAAGATAATGGGCTGTGATGAGCAACTAGGAATGTTGTGTCAGCCAATCAGGATGCTGGAATTGGGAGAAGGTTCTAGAGAGCTGGGCGGAGTGAGATTTGTGGTGGATAGTGTGGTTTGCAGATTTTTCTGGCGCAAGCTGCGGTGAGGACAGGGGAAGATGGCTGAGGATGCTGTGGGAATGAACATCCCTGTTGCATGAAATGCTTTGTGCAGGTGAATGGCTCCAAGGAGGAAGGACCAATACTCCCGAGAGAGTGCCCGCTTGTTCAACATGGATTTCGAGCAGTGTTCGGAATGTGGTGTGTGCTTTCACACAGACTGTGGGTCCAATGTGTGAGTAAAAAGACAGTTTCTAAATTAGTTCCAACTCTATGTGCTCATTTGGACTGGATTAACTGTAATGGACCCTTCTTTTTTTTCCCTTTTTTCCTACTAACTGCTCAATAAAGACGAATCTTGTTAATATACTTTATTTATAATTTTATGCGGTGTACAATTTGTTATTTATCACTGACAGACACTAGGGTATAGGAGGTATTTATGCAGCATTTGCTCAAATCGAAGTTTCTTTAATCATAACACCACAATGTTTCTATTTGGCTGAACCCCCAAATCAGACAATGTTTATGAAAGGTAGCCTTCTCACCACTAAGTCCCATGGCTGCTAGCAGGGCCAGCTAATGGGGCAAGTTTGCATACTATCTCGATGAGGGGTTTACACAAACTTAGACCTTACCGTGTGAGCATCTTCACTGGCCACATTTACTGTATGTTGTAGTTTAGTTGCACTGATAGAGATTTAAGAGAAATCTGACAAGGAAATCGGGTAGAGTAGCAATCAGATAAAGTAATTTTTAAACTTATGCTTAGCTGTATTCAAGTAACTAGGAATTCTTAGTGCTCTTTGATTTGAATCATTAACTGTTTCTCTTTCTGTTGATATTACCTGGTCTGAGATAGAAAATGAGCACTCACATAGGTTATTTCTGTTTCCCATTGAATTTGTCTTTCAAGGAGAGCTATTTCTGTTGAACTAAAAATAACACAAGTGCCCAGCTACTACTTCAACTGATTCTGATCCTGATCCTGAAAAGGGCTCCCCTTGGAAGACAAGTTCATCATTTCAAATGTGATAAGACAACAACTAATGTGCAGAAAACAAACAGGCCCAAATTCAAATCATCATAAGTTTTTAACAGAGGCCCCGATCAAAAGTATTAGACCAGGTTTTAAGCAAAGGTGCTGCAATATCCACACTGAACCACCTGGTGTGCAAAAAATTCAGAACTGAATGCATATGTACATGTGCCCTGAACTTAACAGCAACATCGATTCCCTGAATGTGAGTGCAACAAAATCCAAGTACTGGGTATTCTCCTCAAGACTCTGAGGAATTGCATTAGTCAATGCTTGTATTTGCTAAGTGTTTTTCAGCCTTATTTTGAATCTTTTTGTTCAATATCTTATAAAGTTTGCTGTGCTGTGTCCAGAGAGCTGCCCCGTGGAGATCAGAAATGAGAAGGACCAAGAATACGAACCGACCTGTGGAAAAAAGCAAAGACGGGACACGGGGTTATGAATGACTCATTCTCGAAGCGGCGAGGAAGACTGAGGCATCGAGGCGAACGCAGAGGGGGTCAGTGATAGTTCCTGATGGAGGCCACCAGATCGGCAGCATTTGGACCCGGTCAGCGATCGCTCCCTGTAGCGACCACCGTTCAGACCAGGCATGAGTTCTGAGTCGCGGGAGGACTGTTCAATATTCTGAGATTTATGTGATTGGACTGTACTTTTTATTGGTCTCCTTCAGTTTTTTGGCATTTTCTTCTTTGGCGAGTGGGTGATCTGTTGGTGTGAGGTGGGGAGGGTTCGGGAGGTTTCGATGCCACTGTTGCTGTCATTTTCTGCGAGTCGAGTGGAGGGTCGGAGATTGTTATTGTCACTTTTTTACTCTGGAAGGGGTGGAGATTTGTTACTGTCGCTGTTTTTCCCATGGGGAGGGGTTGGAGATTTGTTGTTATTGTTGCTGCTTTTTTCTGTTGGGAGCGGGTGGAGATTTATCGCTATTGTCACTGCTTTTTCCTGGGGGGGAGGGGATGGGGATTTGGGGGTCTATAAGTTTTGTTTCTTTTTCGTGCAGGGAGGAGTATGAACCTTTGAACGGTGAATAATTTTTTTCAGTGTTCAGGGATTTTTTTTTTAATTTTGCAGAATGTTAGAAACACTGTTTGACAGCTACAGAGTTCGAAGATGTAACTTGGCAGTGACGACTCACAGAAGCGAAGAGTAATTCTTTGCCATATGTCACTGTGAGGTCTGGTGGTTCACCACTAACCACAAATTCTGGGCTTTTGTCAAGTGTTATTGAAACATTTCCTATTGACTTTCCCATTTCCTGTTTTGCATTTCAAATAGACGTTTTCCTAATTGTTCATGCAGACTTCATCAATATAGCAGCCTGCAAAATCCCCATAGTTACTGGCAAAAGTAAAATAGCTACAATGCAAAAGCATCCCTTTCTGTAATAAACGTCTCAATAGAACATAGAACAGTGCAGCACAGGAACCAGCTCTTCAGGTCTTCTATAAGAAGGCAAGTTCTGAATCCAAATTATCAAACCACCATGGGCACCAGGCATTTTAATATTCTGGATTAGCTCATCATGAGGGACCTTGTCAAATGCCTTACTAATGACTATATAGACTGTTAGAGCATATTCTGGAGATGTGCAATATAGCAAATATTATTTTCAACAGCAACCAGTCTTCAGATCTGAACATGGATTGTAGATTGAATTTTAAAAGCATCTCGGAACAATGGTCTCCCTGAAGCTGCATTTTAGAATAAATTGCAGACCGGGGAACACCAACATGAATACAACTCAGAGAGCACAATTGGGAAGATCCAGGTATTCGAAAAATTACATGTAACTGAAAAGAAGCATTATGAAGGCATTGTAACAATAGAAGTTGTCCTGTTAACTTTGTTCTTTAACATATAACAACGTGTTGGAGTGTTTGGTCGGGAGCCTCTGTCTCGAGTGACTCCAAAGGCTGCAGCTTGTGTGTGTCCCAAATAAAGACTTTTATCTCTACCAGCTGTGTCTCTGGTTGGCTTCGTTCACAGTCATGACATAGACAAAATACACTGCTTTACCTTCATCGATCATCTTCATCACTTCTTCAAGTTCTCAGTTGTTAGTAAGATCTGACCTACAAAAGGCCATGATGACTATCTTAAGTCTATGCTTTTCGAAATGTGAGTAAATTCTATCCCTAAGAATCTCTTCCCTGCTCCTGATGTGAGTCTCATATCCTATAAATTTGCATTTCTTAAACAAAGGAATGCCAGAGACCACTCTCTATTCAGAAACTTGTCTTACAGCTAGTTAGATTACAAAAACCTTTGTCAGAGCCCCAGCAATCTCCTCTCTTGTCTCTCAGTAATCTAGGGCAGATCTCATTAGGCCTTTGGAATTTACCCACTTTAATCTTTAATTGATGATTTCAATTTAATCCTTCAATTGTACAGTAATAATTCTGAATGTATTTTTGGGTGCAACATGATTACTACTAACCAGAGGGAACGAACCCTAGTTGAATGAGTAAACTGGTAAAAGTAATCATTAAATTGGTTTACAATTGTCACACATACCAAGGTACAGTGCAAAACTTTGTTTTGCATGCCATGGATACAGGTATTTCACATATCAGTACATTGAGATAGTACGTGGCAAAAACAACAGAATGCTGAATAAGGTGCTGCAAGAACAGAGAAAGTGCAGTGCAGGCAGACGTTAAGTTGCAAGACCATAGAAGAGTAGATTGTGTATCAAGAATATAATTGTATTAGGACTTGTGAGTTCTTGTGTAGAACATCCTAAGGGTGAACTTGCAGGTAGAGTCAGTGGTGAGAAAGGCAAATGCAATGTTAGTGTTCATTCTAAGAGCTGTAGAATATAGGAGCAGGGACGCCAGGTCATTGGGCGCATTTAAGGCAGAGCTTGATAGGTTCTTGATTGGACACAGCATCAAAGGTTACGACAAGAAGGCCGGGGAGTGGGGCTGAGGAGTGGATAAAAGGACCGGCCATGATTGAATTGCAGAGCAGACTCTGCAAATGACCTAATTCTACTCCTAGGTCTAATGGTCTTATGGTTCTTCCTATGACAGTGGGACTGGAAAATTGAAGTTGCTAAAATTTTGAAATCAAATTGAATGCTGGAAATACTCAGCAGGTAGCAGTAATTATGGAATGAGAAAATATGAGTTAACATTACGCATTAATGACATAATAAGGAAAGACAGGGAATGGAGTAACTTGACTTCAAATGTGCTCAGCCATTCATGAAGATCATGGCTGATTACCTCAAACACCATTTCCCTTTAATCCTGTATAGAACCATAGAACATTACAGCACAGAAACAGGTCTTTTAGCCCTCCTTGGCTGTACTGAATCATTTTTCTGCCTAGTCCCACTGACCTGCACCTGGCCCATATCCCTCCATACACCTCTCATCCATGTATCTGTCCAAGATTTTCTTAAATGTTAAGTGAGCCCGCATTCACCACTTCATCTGGCAGCTCATTCCACACTCCCACCACTCTCTGTGTGAAGAAGCCCCCCCCCCCAATGTTCCCTTTAAACTTTTCCCCCTTCACCCTTAACCCATGTCCTCTGGTTTTTTTCTCCCCTAGCCTCAGTGGAAAAAGCCTGCTTGCATTCACTCTATCTATACCCATCATAATTTTATATACCTCTATCAAGTCTCCCCTCATTCTTCTACGCTCCAGGGAATAAAGTCCTAACCTATTCAACCTTTCTCAGTAACTCAGTTTCTCAAGTCCCGGCAACATTCTTGTGAACCTTCTCTGCGCTCTTTCAACCTTATTACTATCCTTCCTGTAATTCAGTGACCAAAACTACACACAATACTCCAAATTCAACCTCACCAATGCCTTATACACCCTCACCATAACATTCCAACTCTTATACTCAATGCTTTGATTTATAAAGGCCAATGTACCAAAAGCTCTCTTCACTACCCTATCTACCTGTGACGCCACTTTTAGGGAATTTTGTATCTGTATTCCCAGCTCCCTCTGTTCTACTGCACTCCTCAGTGCCCTACCATTTACCTTGTATGTTCTACCTTGGTTTTTCCTTCCAAAGTGCAATACCTCACACTTGTCTGCATTAAACTCCATCTGCCATTTTTCAACCTATTTTTCCAGCTGGTCCAAATCCCTCCGCAAGCTTTGCAAACCTTCCTCACTGTCCACTACACCTCCAATCTTTGTATCATCAACAAATTTGCTGATCCAATTTACCACATTATCATCCAGATCATTGATATAGATATCAATGTTCTGGATGTAATATCCTAACATCTATTGATCTCAATTTTGAATTAAATCAGTGAGTGAGTCTCCATAACCTATTGGTGTAGAGAAATCTTTTTCTTCAACTTGGTTCTGAATTTGGCATGTCATCAAAAACACAAACAACTCATGGACCTGTGGGGCAGTTCCAGCACACAGGAACACAAGAGTCAGCAGAGAATAATGGAAACAGCCCAGACCACCACTGACATCATCTGCAGGATGATACATTCATATTACACCCATCATCAACTTGTAAACCTGCTGGCCCATCCTCAGCTCCATCATACTGGTTCCCATCCCCCGGCATATTATTTAAACCACTCCCAACGGCTCTAGTGAATCTGCCCACAGGAATATTGGATTGAGAGGGATTGAGCAGGAATTGAGCAGGGATTGGTGCTGGAGCCGTTGTAGTTTATCATTTACATATATAAAGCATTTTTGTGAGAATATACAAGGCATGGTTAGTAAGTATGCAGATAACACTAAAATAGGTGGCATTCTACACAATGAAGTAAGTCTCAAAGATTACAGGGAGATTTTGATCAACTAGGTAACTGGACTGAGGAATGGCATATGGTGTTCATTCAGATAAGTGAAAGGTATTGCCTTTTGGAAAGTCAAACCATGGCTCGACTTACAATGAAAGGTAGGGCTCTGGAGAGTGTTGTAGAACAGGAGGGCCTAGGAATTCCGGTACACAGTTCACTGAAAGTGCCGTCAAAGGAAGACGGTAATGAAGAAGGCATTTGGCACCCAGGCCTTCATCAGTCAGGGCAATGAGCAAAAGAGTAGGGCCATTTTAACAGGGAAAGGGAATCATAAACCAGAGGGCATAGGTTTAAGGTGAGAGGAGAGATTTAGCAGGAACTTGAGGGCAACTTTTTCCACAGGAAGGGTGATATATATATATATATATGAAATGAGGTGCCAGAGAAAGTAGAAGAGGCAAGTCCAATAACAGCATGTAGAAGACATTTGGTTAGGTACATATGTGGAACGGAAAAGTCTAGAAGAATATGGGCAAACGTTGGCAAATGGGAAATGCTTAGAAGGACATCTATGTCTGTGTGGATCATTTCAGCTGAAGGGCCTGTTTGAGTGCTGCATGACTGTAACTTAAGTTAGTGACAGCCCAGCCCATTAGAATTAAGAAAAACAGTTTTCAAAAAAACTCTGTCATGCAAGTTACTGGAATGACAGAAGTCATTTTGACTTCGTTGTTGTCTTCTTAGGCACTTCTTTGGGATCTGGGGTCACCAGATTCCACTCTAGTTTTGCGAATTCTGTGGTAGCTGTTGTGGTTAATGTGGGAACTTCAGACCCTTCACAATGGCAGATGGGAGAGGAGGTGGCTTATGACTGAAATCAGTGGTTAGTGTGTGTGGTGGTGAACTCCGCCTACCACTTACCCTTAGCTTCTATCTGCTTTTTCATGGTTTATTACTTTATTTACTTAAAGTGAAGGAACTTACAATAAGCCTTCCCACTATTTTTTCAGATCGTCAAAACAATTTATTTCACTGCAACAAATCTCTTCTTATCATGTATGCTTTTCATTCAACCAAATCTCCATTAAACCACTTTGTCATGATTTGATTCACTAGTTGAGATAAACCTTTAACTTTCATGGATTAAACTGAAAACAATTCACTTCGAGATTACTTACAATGAACCTTAAGGCATGGATCTGAGGTTGTTAATGAAATACCAAATGTTTCTTATTCTTCCTAACTTTGAGTGGTCATGGGCCAGTGATTCCCAATAGTGGGTGAGGATCCTGCATTTCGTCAAGGTAGATTGCATCTATTTTACTTTATCTGCTCGGTAAGTTATCCACACAAAAGAGTTTGGAATAAAATGCCTGTTTTGGATGTCAGGGAGGTGCATAGCGTACCCAACAAAGCTGGTCGAGTTTTAACTAGGACCTCAGTACTGAAGTAAGAAAGGCGCTCCAATATCTTTGCTTTCTTACCACATTAAGGAGGTTCAGCCTGTCACTGAACGCTAACAAGCTTCTACAGATGTATTGTTGAAAGTATCCTGAATGTTTCCATCATAATCTAGCATGGCAATTCAAATGTACAGGAATGGGAAAAAGCTGCAAAGTAGAGGATTGCCCAATGCATCATGGGCATATCCCTCCCCACTATTAGTGGTACCTATAGGTGAGGTAACATACATAGTTAATGATTCCCACCAACCGGGCTATACCATCGTTTCGCTGCTAATATCGGGCAGGAGGTACAGAACTCTGAAGTCCTACACCACCAGGTTCAAGAATAGCTTCTTCACTTCAACCATTCAGTTCTTCAACCTACCAGCAAAACCTTAGCCACTACAATTTAGCAACACATTGATCATTTTGCACGACATTTATTCTTGTAAAAATCATGTATAATCTATCTTTAATTTACCTTTTTCTTGTGAACGTTGCTTACCTGATGCAATGTGCCTCTAATGTTGCTGCAAGTAAGTTTTTCATTGCACCTGTGCAAGCACGTACTTCTGCATAAGAGAATAAAATGACTGTGAGGGGACACTAATTTACTTCTACTTTCAGTGAACTTTAAGAATTTTACAGAGCCGGCTTTGGTATTACTTTGAGATGTCTGTTGTGAGTAACCCAGATCTCAGAAACATAAAGTAGGGAAACTGATCATTAGCTTCCAGTAGGCACCAAGTTTTATCGCCAGGTCTGAGGTCTTAAATACCCCTTTTCTCAATTGTCGCATATTGAAGATGCAGGTACATTTTTTTCATAGTGAATCGAACATTGTGAATGTCCTATTACAAATACCCACATATCAAGGCAGAAGTTATATTTTGTGAAAGAAGTACTTCATGTTCACGGGTTCCTTAAGAAGATACAGAGAGCAATCAGTTGTCCAATCTGAGGCTGGGTGGTGTTGAGAATGAATGCGAGCTTGATACCACTGCACCTTATGAATCATTCAGTTAGAGGTGATGTGAGGTCCATGATCAAGTATACTATGGGATGGACAGATCAATCTCAGCTGTTGAATCACGAATCTTGAATACATGATCCCAGATGTCGAACTGTAAAATGAATGTTGTTTGGGATTAGAAGGTTGTTTGTTGTCATTTTGATGAGAAAACAATCTGTCAGCTACTTCATGTTTGGGGTGGGGGTGTGTCTTTGATGGTTTTGTTTTTTATTAAATTTTCTAGATCTTTGTCAATGGCTGGTGAAGTTTTCAGCTACAATCTTCAGATTTACAATTCCAGTATGTTCTGAGAATAATTAATTTAAGATTCAGGTTCCTATGACATTGGAGATGACTTTTTAAGATCCAATTCTAACATCCTTGATTTGTCTATTGTTTAATTACTACATATTAACATGTGGTCACATATCTGAATTGGTTAACCTTTGAAAATGTACTCTTCTATTCATTTCTAAAGTGTGTCCTTCTCTATTGTACCAGTGCTTTCTACTACTGTGACTGACTGACATCATCCTGTGCTCATGATTAACGTAATAAAATATGAGGGACCTGGACAGAATCAAAACTCGCAGTCTGTTTCCAGAGAGTTGGAGAATACTGAAACTAGAAGGCTTACAGTTAAAGTGAAATGGGAGAGATTTAATAGGAATTTGAGGGACAGTTTTTTCACCGAGAGAGTGGTTGAGGCAGATACGTTAACAATATTTAAAAGGTACCTAGTCAGGATACATGGATAGGAAAGGTTTAGAGGCATATGGCCAAGTGTAGGAAAATAGTACTAGCATAGTCAGGAACTTTGGGTAGGATGGACCAGTTGGGTCTTAGGGCCTGTTTGTGTGTATTGTGTTTGATCTAGTACCTTAAATACTTCACACAAATGTCTTGGAACTATCTTTAGTTCATGTGCTCATTATCCCCACCATGACAGAATAATTCACTGCTTACTAACAAATTAATTTCTGTGGCCCACTCAGTTATTTGTAGTTTTACCTTGTAATTTTGCTGTTCCTGGCCATTTCATATCACATCTTGTAGGTCAGATGAGACACATGTCCAGTTCTACTCCATCAGAATTAGGTATGTGTTAAACAGACCTCCTTTCCTTGGATAAGTTTCATTCCTGTGCAGGGAAGGCATCTGAAGCACAAGGGTTAGACTCATTGTCTTTGTCCCTTTTACTGACACCTGAAGCACATTTCCACCTGATAAGCTCAGTGCAGAGTGCCTGCTATTGCATTTGCAGCAAGACTGTGGAGAAGGTGTGTGGGGTAGTCCGTGGTGGTCACGAATAATCATATGATGCTGAATTGATGCCATGCCATTTTTTCTGGAGGAGAATAAAATTCCTTGACATCTTTTGCAGCCATTTCCATTGAGGTTGCATTCTTACAAGTCAATTCATAGGCAAGATGTGTGTGTGGTGAACTACATATACCTGTCTGGACTGCTCCTGTGGCTCCTCCCACAGACCCCTGCTGACTGCTTCTGTGGCTCCTCCCACAGACCCCTTTATGAAGGCGATTGAGGCCTGATGCCCGGCCTCATTCTCCAGGATGTAGTGTTGTTCATTCTTCCAGTCAATAAAAGCCGATACCTCGTTTCTTACGTCTCAGAGTGAGTTATTGATGGTGCATCAGTGTGCTTGATAATATGGACTGGATATGTTTTCTTTCAAACTAAAAATAGATTCATTCCACTTGCATTGCAATGCCTAGATCAATCTTCCAATTAAAAAAAAATCATTAGTCACAGTTTCTTCCAAACTTTATGCCCCATAAACAGTACTTTGCTATTTCAAATGACTATGGATTGAAATAATATTCCAATTCCTGTGAACAAATTATTCTTGCCTTTAATGTGGATCCACAAGATTGCTAAATGTAGAATCAATTCCCATCACTAGAATAGCTTAAGAACAGGAGTTCCTAACCTTTTTATGCCATGGACCACTATTATTAACCAAGGAATCCATGGACCCCAGTTTGGGAATTCCTGCTTTAGAACATAGAACAGTACAGCACAGGAACAGGCCCTTCAGCCTAGAATGTTCGTGCTGAGCACTAATTAAACTTATTCTCTTTTGCCTGCACATGATCACTATCCTTCGGCCTCTGCATATTCACGTGTCTGAAAGACACTATAGTATCTGCTTCCAACACTACCATTGACAGCCGTTCAAGGCATCTACCACTGTTCGTGTAAAAAAAAACTTGCCCTGCATATCTCATTTAAGATTTACCCTTTTCACCTTGAATCCAGGAACTCTACTACTTGACATTTCTAACCTGGGAAAATTATTATTACTGTCTACCTTTTCTACACTTCTCAGTCTGCTGGTAAGATGGAGGTGCGCTCGGACGCAGCGGCCCCTCAAGGGCCATCCAAAGATGCTTTCTATCTTAGTTAAATGTGGTTTTTTAGGATTGCAAGACAGTACTGGACTCCAAGAACTTCAGGTACAGCAGGTCTACTGCATCAGTGAGCTGTTCGTCGATCAGAGTATCTGGCTGGAGCATCAAAGGAGCCGGCCAGCCTGTAGGTGGAGGAGCCAGTCAGCGCGTCGGAGGGTCTTAGCCCGAAATGTTGACTGCTTACTCTCTTCCAGAGATGCTGCCTGACCTGCTGTGTTCCTCCATCAGTTTTGTGCGTGTTGCTTTGGGATCAGAGGAGCTACCTGCTAGTCAAAGGCATCGGAGTTGATGCGTGAGGGCGCCGTACAGCATGACCATGAGTGATTGTCTAGGGCAGTTCTCTTGCAAGACCCTGTTGAACGTTGATAATGTAAGATGCCGCAGGCCTGTTTGCTT
This sequence comes from Hemitrygon akajei, assembly GCF_048418815.1. Classification (NCBI taxonomy): domain Eukaryota; kingdom Metazoa; phylum Chordata; class Chondrichthyes; order Myliobatiformes; family Dasyatidae; genus Hemitrygon; species Hemitrygon akajei. The sequence goes on from NC_133129.1 coordinate 53,475,214, forward strand.
TGTTCGGTGGGAAGACAGGCTGCATGGAAACTGGAGGCTGCGCACTGCCGGGAACTGTACCATCAATTTGCAGGACATGTGGTTCAGGGCCTTGAGCTATATGTATTTGTTTTTTGTGTGACTGTGTCTTTATATGTGCACTATTTTGAATGTGCTGTGTATGTCTTGCACCTTGGCCCCAGAGGAATGCTGTTTCATTCAGCTGTATCCATGTATGGTTCAATGATAATTAAACTAGATTTGATCTAATTTGATTTGATTTGATATGATAATCTTATGAATTTCTGTCAGGGCTCCCTTCTGCCTCCTTCTCTACAAATAAAACAAGCCAAGTCTCTCCAACTTCTCCTTGTAGCTCATACCATCTAATGCATTCAGGACCACAGAACACCTCTTTTGCGGCCTTTTCAAAGGCCCTGTTCTTCCAGTAATGGGGCAACCAAAAGTGCACATAATACTCCAAGTACGGCCTATCCAAAGTTTTATGCAGTTGTAACATGACTTCTTGATGATTATATTCAATGTCCTGATGAATGAAGACAAGACAAAAACATACCCTTTCACCACCCTCTCCACTTTCAGTGAGTTGGACTTGGACCCTAAGAAGCTTCTGTACATCAATACTGCTGATGGTCCTGCTTTTAACTGTACACTGTGCTTCCCTATTATATTAGACCGCTCAAGTGCAATGCTTCACACTTTCTTGGATTATACTCCATCTATCATTTCTCTGCCTATACCTATAACTGATATTTTACTACTATAGCGTTTGAAAGCAAGTCAAGGCTTTGACAGCCTTCTCAGACTCCCTTATGGCAACATGCTTTCAATGTAATCTGCAGCTTTGGGAATATAGCTGGCCATAAAGAACATTTCCATCATTTCAGTGGGTGCTGCATGAGACCTCAGTACTTGACTGAACCTGTCAAGGTTTCTTATTACGCCTCCATTTTATAGAATACAGAATGTTTTCAGCTGTGATGTTCAGCCCCTGAGGCTTCTCTACCTATTTATCCACTTTCCTGCACCTTTGATGTTCCTGTTATCAATGTTTCTCTCAGGCTGCAGCAATCTGAGCAGATTCATCTACTCACTCCTCCAGGTAAACCCTCCTCTGATCCAACTTTTCACTCCAGCTGTGCTGTCTTGTGATCCTGTGGGTAACAATATTGATCTGCTTAGGAGTGACTTCAGGGATTCGCTTTCACAAAGCTGATGCGCAATGTTTTAATCATCCTTATCACCAGTCAACAGTGTTTACTGTTACACCATGGACTGCAAGAAATTGCAGAATTTTGAGTCCAGCCCAGTCCATCGTGCAAAACAGCCTCCACTCCATTTACCCTGTCTACATTACTAGCTGCTTTGGGAGCATGCAACTTAATCAAGGACCCCAGTCATTCCCTCTTTTCCCACTCCAATCACCCAAAAGATATAAGAGCTTGAGAGCACGTACCTTGAAACTCAAGTAAAGCTTCTATCCCACTTTTATCAAACTCTTGAATGGATCTCTTGTACACCAAAGGATGAACTCCTGATTTCTCAATCTATCTCCTCATGGTGTTCTCTATCTCCTGTTTCCTCCTTGCACTTTATTTGTTTATCTGCTCTGCACTTTCTCTGTATATGAACATAATTGTGAAGAAAGCACAATTTGCACAATCTACTGGTGACTGTCTACTTCCTCAGGAGTCTGCGGAGATTGGGCATGTCATCAAAAACCTCGGCAAACTTCTATAGAATATATTGAAGGGTGGGATCTATAGATGTGTGGTGGAAAGTGTGCATTCCAGCCTGGTATGGGAACACCAATGCCTTTGAGTGGAAAATCCTGCAGAAGCTCAGAGATTCGGCCCAATACATCACGGGAAAAACCCTCCCAACCCTTGCCCACATCTACATAAAACATTGCCAGAGGAAAGCAGCATCCATCATCAGAGATCCCCACCACCCAGGCCATGCTCCTTTCTCACTGCTGCCATCAAGTAAAAAGTACAAGTTTCACAGGACTTATACCACAGGTTCAAGAACAGTTACTACCCCCCAACCAACAGACTCTTGAACAAAAGGGGATAACTACACTCATTAAAGTACTCTTTTATTTTGTTATTTCATGCTCATTATTTATTGCTATTTATTTATATCTGCATTTGCACAGTTTGTCGTCCATTGTTTATAGTTACAGTTCTATAGATTTGCCCACAGAAAAAGAATCTCAGGGTGGTACATGAGGTGACATGTATGTACTCTGATTATAAATTTTACTTTGAACTTTGAACTTCAACTGTAACAGCATCTTCCACATTCTGATGTTATTCCCTCTTAAAATATCTTTATTAGTTACATATGTAGTGATCTGTCTGGATTATTTATATGACCCATGCACACAACAAAAGCTTATTACTGCATCCTGATACATCTAAAGCAGAGGTTGATGGGTTCTTGATTAATAAGAGCACCAAACATTATAGGGCAGCGTCGGGAGAATGGGGTTGAGAGGGATAATAAATGATGGAAGAGTGGAGCAAACTCAATGGGCAAAATGGCCTAATTCTAATGGTCTTAAGGTCTTATCTGACAGCAACGATAAACAAAACCAAACCTGCTGTGTACCCAGAGGTAGTCTATGAGCCAGAATTAATATGCTGGTAGGTATTATCGATAATAATCTCTTGGCAGCACTGGGTGCTTTAAAATACACTGTTGAGACTAACAGAAGCCAACAAGTAAGATAGCTTGAAATGCACTTGCTATATTTACATACTCATATTGACAAAAGTTATATCTTATTGAGTAGCATTACTTTCATCAAGTGAACCTGTCTGTGACAAGGGTGATCAACATGATTTGAAGAGAAAGGCAGTAAACAATGATAGGAAAATCCTTGGCTGTTTAGACCTAGTGAATCATTTATTTTAGCGTGTCGCACCAGACAGTCAGCCAATCCTTTCCGATTAACCGAGTCACGATATGAACGTTCCTGACTCGACCCTTGTATTTTTTACGAGGCCGAGTGGCTAGCTCAATGCTCAACCCGGCACGGATGGAAAGCATTCGAACCCGGGAGCCTTCGCTCCGGAGTCCAGCGCTGATGCCATTGTGTCACCAGCCGGCCAGTGAATCATTGAAAGTAATTTGATTGATAGGGAGGAACTGTTATTCTTGGAAGTGATAGTTCTAGTTCAATGAAAGAAGCTGCTTTGATGAAGAGGATCATGGTATATTGAAATGTCTTCCTTTTTAGTTAGAAAAGTCATCCTGAAAGTTATTGTAGTAAGAGAGCGAATCAAACAATGACACTATAAGTCACTTGGCTTCAAGTAAAAATGTGTAATTCATGAAAAAGGGCTTTCATGTCAGTGTACAAATTATTTTTGGCTGAATGAATCATTATATTCTGCCAAATCAAATTTTAATTGACTTGATCAAAACAGAATACAAGGCAGTGAAGCTTTACTTCAAATGTCTACTGGTTTTTATTTCAAAGTAAGCTTTTGATTGGCATGGACAAACAAGTCTCCCTGTCAAGATTTGATTGACTTAGTCAAAATAAAATGTTATATTGAGATAAAGACTCTTCTTCTGTCAGTTATTGGTTCTTACTTTAAACCCGATAAATCAAAATCCTTCACTATCCAAGTATTCCAGTTTGCTCCCATGTTCCAAAGATTACTGATTAGTAGGTTAATTGGTGACATGGGTGTAATTGGGCAGCGTGGACTAATTAGGCCAGAAGGGCCTGTTCCTATGCTGTATCTCTAAATAAAATGAAGTAATGACTCTTAATCCCTTCTGCCTACACATTATCCATGGTGCTGCTAGTCCACTCTATTTATGCCTCCTATCATCTCTATCAAGTCACCTCTCATCTTCCTTCACTCCAAAGAGTAAAGTCCTTGCTCTCTCAATCTTTCCTCATAAGACAGCTCTCTGATCCAGGCAGCATACTGGTAAATCTCCTCTGCACCCTCTCGAAAGCTTCCACATCTCCTTAAGGTGAGGCAACCAGAAGCGACCACAATACTCCAAGTGTGGTCTAACCAGAGATTTTGGAGCTGCAACATTACCTTGCGGATCCTAAACCATATTCTCTGAACATTCATCCACCTGTCCAAGGGGCTGTTAAATACTTCCATTAATCTGTCTCCACAACCAGCACCCCTGGCAGCACATTCCAGGCACCCAACACTCGGTAAAATATAACTTACCCCAAACATCATCTTTGAATATACCCCTTCTCATCTTAAAACAGAGATAAAGAGGAATTTCTTTAGCCAGAGAGTGGTGAATTGGTAGAATTCATTGCCACAGATGGCAGTGGAGGCCACATCACTGAGTGTTCTTGATTAGTAAGGGTGTCAAAGGTTATGGGGAGAAGGCAGGAGAATGAGGCTGAGATAGAAAATAAATCAGCCATGATGGAATGACAGAGCAGACTGTTCCTATGTCTTATATAGTTTTATGAATGCTTCACTTGATCAAAAATTTCATACACTGAATATAAACATTTTCTATCTTTGAATATCACCTTCTGCTTAAAACTATATTTTTATAATCCATAATGACATTTTCTGATTGATTTCATCAAAGCAAATTCTTCCATTGAGTTAAAGCTTTTTCCTTTCATGGATTACTACTTTTGAACTCAAAAGAACTATTCCAAAATTTCACATTAATTTCTGATTGATTTATATTGAGATGAAGCTTTTTCTTTTATCAGTGAATACTGATTCCTTCAAGCTTAACAGCATTTCACTCAGCAAAGGGATCATTTTCATTTTTCTTCCCTGATGTAAATCTGTGCTATGCAATCTTATCTCTGGACCAATGATTCTGACTGCCGTAGATTGTCAGTTTATCTCTGTTATGCCCTCGGCCCCCTCCTTTGTGAGAATCGCAAGAGCCCTAGTCGAGGGGGGGTCAACTGACCCAAGAGGGAAAGAGACGTGCTGAATAGACACAGGAAAATGGGAGAGAGAGAGGGGGACGTGCGGAAGACCACGTTCTCCCAAGAAGCAGAATAAAGGCGACATTGACTATTGTCTCATGGAGACCACGTGAAAAGCCCTCGGGCAAAGTGGGCTGGTTGAGAGAGAGATCGCATTACCTGCAACCTTGATTGACACCTGCGATCCCGTGAAGAAGTATAAAGGAGGGTCTGAGGGGGGGAAACCCTCAGACGCACCAAGGAGACACCAAGGAAGCACGATACCGATTCCCGTGGGAGCGGGAAGCCATTTTGAAGGAAGCCACGTGCGTTAGATTCCAAATTTTGAATCTGTGGCTAGAGCCAACGAAAGACTGCTTTTAACGAACAACGGGGAAGTCTCCTCCCCTGATTCCAAGGATTTGCTCTGCAAAGACAACGGGCAAGTGTTCATCTTTTCTAAATCATCTCTCTCTCTCTACAACATGAAAACCCCAGCGGTTCCCGAAAGGGAAAAGCCTGCAAACTTCTGAGTGACTCTTTATATTTCAATTGGACTCAGTAGATAGATAGATAGATAGATAGATAGATACTTTATTCATCCCCATGGGGAAATTCCAACTTTTTTCCAATGTCCCATACACTTGTTGTAGCAAAACTAATTACATACAATACTTAACTCAGTAAAAAAATATGATATGCATCTAAATCACTATCTCAAAAGCATTAATAATAGCTTTTAAAAAGTTCTTAAGTCCTGGCGGTAGAATTGTAAAGCCTAATGGCATTGGGGAGTATTGACCTCTTCATCCTGTCTGAGGAGCATTGCATCGATAGTAACCTGTCGCTGAAACTGCTTCTCTGTCTCTGGATGGTGCTATGTAGAGGATGTTCAGAGTTATCCATAATTGACCGTAGCCTACTCAGCGCCCTTCGCTCAGCTACCGATGTTAAACTCTCCAGTACTTTGCCCACGACAGAGCCCGCCTTCCTTACCAGCTTATTAAGACGTGAGGCGTCCCTCTTCTTAATGCTTCCTCCCCAACACGCCACCACAAAGAAGAGGGCGCTCTCCACAACTGACCTATAGAACATCTTCAGCATCTCACCCCTAGACAACTATAGAGCTTATTTCTGATTGATTATTATTACACCGGTGTTTTGGATTGAGTTTTGACGATGTATATGATCTGAATGTTTTGTATTAACCATACGCTTGTGCCCCTTTTTGAATAAAACGTTTGAAAATAGTAGCATCCGACTCAGCTGATCCATCTATCTTTGCTGGTAAGTTATCTGGTTACGGGGTTACGTAACATCTCAAAGTGGTCTCAGATTTCCAATACCCACAGTATGTTGCTTATGTTATAAAGTATTCTAATCTTTAACAATGTTTAAAACCACTTCTTCTTCAAATGTGAGAAATACTCCTGTCTCCAAATTTCCGTACCTAGAACAGGAGCAGTCATAGAGTTTCGGAGCAAAGCATCATGGAAACAGATCCTTCGGCTCAACTGGTCCATGCCAACCACCATGGCTTTCTAAGATAATCCATTTTGCCCACCCATAGCCCATATCTCCCTAATTCTATCTTATCTATATACCTGTCCAAGTGCCTTTCAATGTCAAAGAAGTGTCAAGATTTTGTTTTGATCAAGGCAAGAACAAGTTTCTTGTCAATCATAATTATGAGAGTTTTAGATTCAGGCTGCACGAGAATCTGAGAAAATAGAAACAGGAGTAAGCCACTTGGCCCCACAAGCCTGACCCACCCTTCAATATATTTATTTCTGCTCTATCACAGGTCTCATCCCTTCTGTTCCAGTTCCTCATAGTTGTCAATTCCCTGATCTCTTAAATATGCTTTTCTTCTCAGATCTGCTTCCCTTTTTAAATACCTCTGTTTATCTAGCCTGCATAGCCATCCAGTAAATAGACTTCCAGAGATTCACCACACACTTCAGATGGCATCCTGGTATAAAACTTAATTCATGTCAGAATTCCATATGGAATATTCTATGAATGAATAAGAATAATTTGATCAGATATTTACCAATTTTTCACATGACAATGCAGTCTTTTTGAAGTGTCTGCCTGTCTAAATAATTGATGGAAAGGTAGTTGCTGCTCTGTAACTATATGATACCAATCTGCCAGAGGCCCTCATTGAAATAGTGAACCTCCTGAGCTTCCTGGTTGTGGCTGAATGGCTGCAACATGATTTCCTGTCTTCCATGCTTGCCAAACATTGTCTGATTTTTTTTTCTCTGAAAGCAAAGTACTGCAGATCTTGGAAATCTGAAATAAGAAAAGAAGTGCTGCAAATACTCGGCAATTCAGGCAGCATCTGTGGAGAGAGAAACAGAGTTCATGTTTCAGGTTGACTACTTTTCATTCATGACAACAGATCAAACCCAAATGTTAACTCTGTTATTCCTCCACAGACCCTGCCTGGTCCATCGAGTTTTCCATATAGTTTTAAAGATTCTTTATGTTGTTCTTCTCCTTGGCATTTCTTCGTGAGCTGAGGTCCATGACGAATCCAGAACAAAAACCAGCAAAGTCTGTAATCACCGCAAATATTATTGAAAATCTTTACCCTTTCCTTCTCTCTTGAAGTTGTTGATTACTGTCCTTGGATGAATGTTCCAGTCCCCAAAACTCCTTTGCCTCAATATATTCTGAGCTTTCAGAGACTGAACCTTAAAAGTATTTTGTTGACAAAAGTCAAGAAAACTGACCGGAGTAATCGATGGGGTATGGGGTCAGATGGGGTCAGATGGGGTAATCGATCAGTGGTCAAATAGTGTACCTAATGAAATAGCTACAGAGTGTATGCTTGTGGTCTTCTGCTGCTGTAGCCCGTCCATGTCAAGGTTCAACGTGTTGTGCATTCAGAGATGCTCTTCTGCACACCACTGTTGTAACACGTGGCCATTTGAGTGAATGTCACTTTCCTGTCAACCTGAACTACTCTGGCCATTCTCCTCTGACCTCGCTCAATAACAAGGCATTTTCACCCACAGAACTACTGCCCACTGGATTTTATTTTGTTTTTTCCACCATTCTCTATAAACTCTGGAAAACTCATAAAAATCCCATGAGATCAGCAGTTTCTGAGATAATCAAACCATCAAGAAATTTTCAACGTTCTGAGTTGAAACCCTGCATCAGGAATGAGAGCAGAGAGGTGAGAAGGCCAGGACAAAGAGGAGAAAGAGAGAGGCATGAAGGGGTTCAGAGGTGACTGCTGGACTGAGGAGGTGTGTAGGATGACAGGAAGTGGTACCAGGTGAGAAGGGATGGAATTCAAAGGCTGTGGCAACGGGCTTTTCTTTTCTCAAACCTGAGCACTGGCTTTTTTTAATCACACCTTTCAGTGAATACCCTGTGCCTTCTTACAGTGAAGTTCAAAGGTTCAAATTTACAATTTAATGTCAGAGAGATGTATGCAATATACATCCTGAAATGCTTTTTCTTCACAACCATCCATGGAAGCAGAATGCCCTAAAGAAATAACGACAGTCAAATGTTAGAAACCCTAAGTTCCCCCCCCCCCCCAGCTTCCCCCCACCCCGCATGTAAGCGGCAGCAAGCAACAGTCCCCCCTTCCCCCACTGGCAGAAAATAGCATCAGGACCCACCACCGAGCACCCAAGCATGAGCAAAGCAACATTAAAGACACAGACTTGCAGCTATCCAAAGACAACTGTACATTGTTCACCCAGCATTCGACGCATCACAAGTTCTCTCTCTCTCTCTCTCTAATAAGGGAGAAAGACGTGTTTCCATTTTCACAACTAGTGGAGACACATAACAAACAACTGGCTGGTTTACAATTTTAAAAGTCCGCAAAGTTGCCTTTTTTCAGGCTCTGTGCCCAATGATCATGATCAAGAGTCTTTGGGCACAGATATTCCAACTCCCTGACCCTCAAACCACTCATCTCCAGAGCCCCAAGATCCTTAGGTCAAGCCCTTGGCCTGGTGAGCAACAATGGCTGGTTATGAAACCACGGGAACGGGTTCCATTTTCACTAAGCACCATAGTCAGTGTGTAACTCCAGGTTAGGGTCTTCACAAGAACCCTGAAAGGGAAAAATAAAGATATTAAAGATGGAAATAGAGCTGTTTCCGAAGAAGCAAGCAAAGAAGTCGCCATTTAACGCCATCATCAGCCATTTCAGTACTGAAGAAGAGTTAGCATTGCTTTCTACTCATTGACTACCATTATTACAATGTTCATAGCCAAAGAGTAGGCAATAATAAAACAGTCCTCCCAGATGTATAACACTTCACAGTCCAAGGTTATGAGTGGTCTGGTGAAACCTTGAGATATTAATTAGTTATAATCAATATCAAGGAGGGGACAGAGTAAATGGGTCCTAAGATTGATGACAATGCAAAGTTAGGTGGGAAAATGAGCTGTGGAAATACGAATGGACAATAAACTGGACTGGTCAAAGAACACTGAGGCTGTCTACAAGAAGGGTCAGAGCCGTCTCTATTTCCTGAGGAGATTGAGGTCCTTTAACATTTGCTGGACGATGCTGAGGATGTTCTACGAGGCTGTGGTGGCCAGTGCTATCATGTTTGCTGTTGTGTGCTGGGGCTGCAGGCTGAGGGTAGCAGACACCAACAGAATCAACAAACTCATTCGTAAGGCCAGTGATGTTGTGGGGGTGGAACTGGACTCTCTGAGGGTGGTGTCTGAAAAGAGGATGCTGTCCAAGTTGCATGCCATCTTGGACAATGAGTCCCATCCACTCCATAATGTACTGGTTAGGCACAGGAGTACATTCAGCCAGAGACTCATTCCACCGAGATGTAACACTGAGTATCACAGGAAGTCATTCCTATCTGTGGCCATCAAACTTTATAACTCCTCCCTCAGAGTGTCAGACACCCTGAGCCAATAGGCTGGTCCTGGACTTATTTCCACTTGGCATGATTAACTTATTATTTAATTATTTATGGTTTTATATTGCTATATTTCTTCACTATTCTTGGTTGGTGCGACTGTAATGAAACCCAATTTCCCTCGGGATCAATAAAGTATGTCTGTCTGTCTGAGAGAATGCATGAGTGGCCGAGAATGTGATAAATATAAAATAACATGGAGAAATTCAAAGAGATTGATTTTGACGAATAGAAAATGGTAATATGTGTTTAATTTGTTGAGAGGCTGGAGTTATACAAAAGAGAAATAGTCCTTTTGGCCCAACTTATCCATTCAGGTCCAGGTGCCCATTTAAGCACATCTACATTTGGCTCTAATGCCCCTAACTCTTTCCCATCCAAATGCCTTTAATTGTTGTTATTGTACTTGCCCAAACCACTTCCTCTACCATATACATACCATCCTCTGTGTGAAGGATTTGTTTCTTTTTAAACTTTATCCTCTCACCCATCACTCCTACACTGCAAAGAATAAAAGTCCTAGACTGGCCATCTTCTCCCTATGACCATCATTTGTGTAAATCTTTCCAGCTTTACTTTAGCAGCATAATCAATGCTGAACACAATACTTCAGTAATGACTTGCACAACTGCAATACATAATGCAAACCTTTATACTTAATGCCTTGACTGATGAAGTCTAGTGTGCCAAAATCCTCACCACCCTGTCTATCTGTGACACCACCACGGTATATACTGCAATTGAGGTCCCTCAGTTCTATGATGCTTCCCAGGCCCCATTCAGTGTGGAAGTCTTACCCTGACTTGACTTCCCCCAAATGTAACACCTCGTACTTACCCGAATAAATTCCATTTGCCATTCCCCGACCCACTTACCCTGCTTATCAAGAACTTGCTGTACTTGTGGATAACCTTCTTCATGGTCTACGATACCTCGGTTTTTAATGTCATCTGCAAAATTATTAAACGTGTTTTGTGCATTTTCATCCAAGTTGTTGATATGAATGACAAACAACAATGGCCTCAGCACTGACCCCTGAGTCACAGGCTTCCAGTATGAAAAGCAACCTTCCACATCACCCTTTGCTCCCACCACCAAGCCAAATCTGTGCCTAGTTAGCTAGTTCCCCCTGGATCACATGCAATCTGACTTTCCATAGCAGCATACCATGCAGAAACTCAAAATCCTTAAAGTCCATATAGAGTACGTCTACCACCCTGCCTTCATCAACGTTCTTAGTTACTCCTTCAAAAAATCTCTATCAAATTTGGGAGACATGATCTCCCACACATAGGACTTGAGCATCGCTAGGCTTTACAGTTAATGAAGTCTAGTCACTAATGTAACATAGGGAACATGCTTAAAAAAGAAGTGAAAACGTGATTGGAACTGATGGGGGAAAAATTGAGTCTGCACAGATGAGATGCCAGTACAAAAAGGAGAAGAGGAGTAGCAAGAAAGAATTCCAAGACGATCGGTGGACTGAGGAGAGGTGTAAGATGACAGGTAGGTAGTGTCTGGTAGAGGACATGAGCAGGTGTGATATCAATTGCCTCAGAATTCTTTCTTGCTACTTCTCTTCTTCAGGCTGGCCATCTCACCTTCTCCACTCTCAATCTTGAGGCAGGGTTTTGACCCAAAACAGCTGCAATTCCTTTCCTCCCACAAATTCTGCTTGACCTTCTGAGCTCTACCAGCATATTGTTGCTCCAGATTCCAGCATCTGCAATCTTTTGTGTCTCCAAGGTAGTTCCAGAGGTATTGGAGGCTTTTCTCTACTGGCCAGTGGGGGGAGACGTTGTACAGGAAACATTTCATTTCCACATCCCTCAGCAAGAGTGTTTCCCTCTCTGCACTGCCAGCTGTTAAATGGGAATAGGAATCAGTGTGTGCTTGTATGTCCTTTCACAACAAGAGGGGAGAAAACATTCTGGATGTTTTCCCTGAAAGTGGCACCACGGGTTAATACAATGATAAAGAAGGCATATGGCATGCTTGCCTTTATCAGTTGAGGCACTGAATTCAAGAGCCAGGAAGTGTATTACACTTTATAAACTCTGGTTAAGCTGCATCTGGAGTACTACATTTAATTCTGGTGCCCTATATTGGAATGATGTGGAGGCTTTGAAAAGGGGGAGAGAGAGATTTACCAGGAAGCCACCTGGATTAGACAGCACATGCTATAAGGAGTGGTTGAAGAAATTTGGGTTGTTTTCTCTGGAGAGATGGAGGCTAGAAAGAGACTTGAAAGAGGTTTATAAATTTATGAGAGGCACACTGCAGATAGAGTAATGTTTAATACTAGACAGCATGCATTTAAGGGTAAATTCAAAAGAGATGTATCAGGCAAGTTTCACACAGGGAGCAAAGGTTTGCTGGAATGTGCTGCCGAGGGTGACTGCAATAGGGCAAGTATGATAGAGGTGTTCAATGGGCTTTTGTTGAAGGCACATAATTGTTCATAGAATGGAGGGATATGGACATAGTGTAGGCAGAACGGATTAGTTTATTTAGGCATTTAATTACCACCCTAATTAGTGCAGCACAATATTGCAAGCCAGAGGGCCCATTTCTGTTCTATGTTCAATGTTCTAGGCTATAAAACATCTCATTGTGAAATGTGACCGATTTTTTAGCGAGGATACTTTGAAGGAAATAGAGCTCTACGAACGTTTAAACCTGCTAGCAAATTTGTATCGGGTTTCCTGCTGATTAATCCTGAGACTATATTTGTTCCATGGCATGGGGAGAAATAATTCTGTCTGCTACATAATTAAAATCCACACTCAACATTCTGAATGCAAAATGGAGTAACATAGGTAAAGTCAGGATTTGGTCTGGAGAGGAGGGGAAGGGTAGCTATGGGTGAAATGATGCTGCTAATCTTGTTTTGTGGAAGTGATGGTGGTGAAGTGTCAGAGTGTAATCACTTGGAGACCTCCTCAACAGTGTTAATTAGCCACTACTCCTCAGGGAACCGAAGAGGGATAAGAAAATGAAAGAAATAAATAGGCTGCCCTGTCAGCCATTTGGTGCGAAGGATGAATAGTCTACAACCTAGCGTCATGAACAGTAAATTCTCCAATTTCCAGTAACTCCTCTCCCTCTGTTCCTTTTCTGTCTTCTTCAGCCACTCATCAGAAATTCTCTTTCCCCTCCTCCACTCTCTATATCTGCCCATCACCCATTTGTTTCCTACCCCCACTACACCCTCTGCCCTCCGCACCTCCCTCCACCATCCTCTTCTGTCAGAATCCATCATCTTCAGCCCTTTGTCACTTCTGCCCAGTCCCTCACACATGCTGACATCACTCCTACTCTGCCTTCCTCCATCTGCCTATCACCCTTCTTCATCTGGATCCACCTGTCACCTACCAGCTCTTGCTTCTCCCCTTCCTTCTATCCCTTTAAATTGGCTATTCTCTCTATCTTTCAGTCCAGATGACGAGATTTGACCTGAGCTGTCGATTGTCCATTTCCCTCCACAAATGCTGTCTGACTTGTTGAGTTCCTCCAACATTCCAGGTGTTAATTCACATTCCATTGAGTGTTAGGGTGGGAGAGAGTTAAGGAAATCTCTTCTGACATATTTCAATTAGTTCAATGAAAGTAGACCACTGTGGTGTTGGCCAGAGGTATGCAGCATGCAAATGTGATAAAAGTAAGATTACCGTACCACTGACCTCCCCAAACCACCCCTCCTTGCGGCATTTTTTAAATGAGAACCAGAATGGGTAAACACACAAGAGTTTGGATGCTGGAATCCGGAGTAACACACACAAAACACCAGTGGAATTCAGCATATGACCGGGAAGCATCTATGGAGGGAAATGGACAGTCAGGGTTATAGGTTCTAACCTTTCATCTGGATTGGGCAGTTGATAGTCAGTGCAGGCTTGATGGGCTGAAAGGTCTGTTTCCATGCTGTATGACTGAATTACCTTATGATGTTAGGTTACTTGCATATAAAATGGACCAAGGCAGTTTCAGTTCTGCACTTTGCCTGATTCTCAACTTACATTGCTAAGTTGCTTTTGAACTGGAAAAAAAAAACAGAACTCATTGCCTGCTGCATAAAAAGGGGTTTTGTTCATTCTGTGCCTGCCACATCATCCCTAAGCATCTGGAACCTATTCCAGATGAAGGGCCTCAATCCAAAGTACTAACTCTCCATTTCAGATGAAGCCTGACTTGCTGAGTACCCCAGTGCTTTATGTGCTACAACAGGTTTTGGTAGCTGAAGTTAGAGGACTTTGCATGGAAGGAAGCAGTCGTTGCTTGACTCTATACTGAATCACAGCACCATCATAGAGTGCTACAGCACCCAAACAGTCCCTTCAAGCCATCTGGTCCTGTGCCGAACTGTTACTCTGCCTGATCTCATCGACCCACACCTGCTTTGTAGCCTGGGGAAAAATACACATGCAGGACGACAAACACTTTTTCGGATCTTTAATTCCTTTACCTGTTTAAGATGCTTTAATGCAGAAAGGGGGTATCAAAATAAAAACGATAAAATAAATTTTAAAAAACTGTTCCCGCTATTACAATCTCAGTTTAATTTCAGACCACACCCTTGTTACGTATGCAGTATGAAAATAACTAAAACAAAATATACAAAACCAATAGGGCAGTGGCAATTCTAAGAAAAACAATACAAACCATGTTAGAATTCCACCAACCCTGTACCTTATACACAACATCGAAAATATGAATAAATACATATCCTCTTAACTAAGAGATATACTCACATTCCGCACACACATGCTTCAAAACACATCTAGGTGAGACTTTGAAAATGAGTTCTCCTTGCTCACACTACATGAACAGAGATTCACACATTCACATTACTCTGTTACATTCACATTCCGTCATGAAATAGTAAAGAAAGCCAAATAAACATTTACAATATATTGCCTTGTAGTTGAATTACTAAAAAGACTAACCTAGTAGGCCAATTAAGGAACTTCACAATCACACTATTCCAGCATCGATCAATTTTACCCGTGAAAATCTAAAGCATCCACCTGTAAAACATGTCAAATCAGCAATATTCTAGATTTACTAACAAATATAAACAAACTTACATGGATATTATCAAATATTGTTCACCTCTCCCTCACCAAACCTGGGAAAAGCATTTGAACGTTGTCCTTTCTAGAATATGGCATCTCTTTGTTCTGCTCCACCCATGCAAAATAACATCACCATTTTCTGTACTTTTTCAGTCTTATTGATATCTTTCCTGTAGTTTGGTGACCAGAGTGGCACACAGTATCCCAAATTTGGCCTCACCAACATCTTATACAACTTCAACATAAGATCATGTGAGGAAATTCTGAAGTTCACTTTGCAGAAATCCAGGCTAAAATATTGAAGTAATGTGGTAATATCTGAGTACTTTCCTTTAAATGAGATGTTAACCCAAAGCCCTGTTTACTTTGGACAAATAAGTGTGGTGGGGGGGGGGGGGGGGGAGAGAGAGAGAGAGAGAGAGAGAGAGAGAGAGAGAGAGAGAGAGAGAGAGGAGGGAGGAAGAGTGTGGAAGAGAGAAAGAGATCAAAAATAATGACAGTGTTGCTCGCTGCACTGTTTGCAACAGTGATTTTTCTATTGCCCATGCTGTGTTAAAATGCAAAAGGCATGTTGAGGTGAGGTTAATAGGTGTCATTCATTTATTAGCATAACTAACGTTATTTAAACTAGCTGGCTAGCTGCTAAGGAGCTACTCTATTGCAGACATCCCACCTCTCCCAGAAGTTCTGGGAGTCTCCTGCAAATTGATGGTGCTACCACCCTGAAATGAGTTTTTGCAGGGTGGGATGTCTGCATGGTGTAACTTCTTGAAGAAGAGTAAGATAGGTTCTATCTAAATTTGGATAGGTATATGATAGGAGGGCTATGGTCCAGGTGCAGGTCGATGGGACTAGACCGAATGATAGTTTGGCATGGACTAGATGGGCAGAAAGGCCGATTTCTGTGCTGCAAGGTTCTACGACTCAATGACTCTAATATTTATCCCACAATCAACATTCCTAAGAAGCAAATGAAATGATGCGTCCATCATTGCGTTGAAGATAGTGGGAACTTGCTGCTTGAATGTTACGTGTTCCATTTCAGTAGCAACTGCATTTGCTGCGGCCCTGTGAGACATGAGAGTGGTGTTATCGACAGTAAAAAAATTCACACGTAAATGAACTTCAGGGATTTCTGTGTGTGTTGCAGCAAGTTAGTCCACAGGGGAAAGGTAACAAATGAGGAATTTATGCAAAGTTCCCTTTGTGAGCAACAAAGGGTTTTGAACGTCCTGCAATGCTGTTTTGACATGCAAGGAATCTGAAACAAGATTGAAAGTAACTCATGTACAAGGTATTTTCTTTTAGCAACTTTAATAGCTGTTGAGGTTTGCAGACAGACATCTGGCTGTGGAGAACAAGATGGTAAGATGGAATATTATGTTGTGTCAGCTTGAATCTATATAATGTCTTCAGATAGAGAAAAGGTGTCCTCTGACTAAAGTTAGGACCTGTGTCCAGAAAGCTGCATTATTGCCCTACCAGTTGGAATTTGAAGCAGCTGAGGGATCAAGTTCAAGTTCATTGCTGTCGTAGGTGCACATACACAAGGTGTAAAAACCATAAAAATTATTTTTTTTTGCAGCAATAACACAGTATATTATTGAATTAGGATAATCATAAGGCAACAGGAACTTAAATAAAAAATCAGTTATACATAATTTACATCTATGCAATATAAACAATGAATTAAACATCATGACATGAGTGCAGGATTGAGCTAGACAAAAAAGAGTCAGAAAAATATTTAGTGACAAAAATAGTGACCTTGACACTCCTGTATTATTGTAAAACCATGAAATAACAAATAGAATATTGGAAATGTTCACCAGATTAAGAGAGGAACAGTAAACACAAGATCAGAGTTGACAATTCAGGATTAAAATCTTTCATCAGATATCACTTATATAAACCTCTCTGATTCACTAGCGTCCCACAGAAATGGTGCTGTATTGGCTCCTACAATCTATATCTCTAGACCTACAGCGATGTGGTTGAATCTCAACTTGCCCTAAAATGGTTCAGCAAGCTGATCAGTTCAGAGGAAGATTCCCCAATTAGAGGCTCACGTTCATTGATTGAATTAATTAAAGATGCAAGGTAGAATATTGAGGAAGGTCACAGGGATATTATTAGAGAAAACATTGGTCAGCAAGGGCTGCAGAAATCCACCTTTCATGTGAAGCGTGTTGATTTAGTTCTGTAGTGTTGCTGGCGAGTATTTGAGGAATTAGGTCTAATTGGGTCCCAGTTAGGGCAGTATGATTGTGTAGTAGTTAGCACAATGCTTTACAGTACCAGCGACCCAGGTTTAATTGCCACCGCTGCCTGTAAGGTTCTCCCTGTGACCACATGGGCTTCCTTGGGGTGCTTCAGTTTCCTCCCACTGCCCAAAGACGTATCAGATGGTAGGTTAGTTGGTCATTCTAAATTGCCCTGTGATTAGGCTAAGATTAAATTGGGGGAATGCTGGGCAGTATGACTTGAAAGCCAGAAGGGCTATTCCACATGTTATGACAATAAAATAAAATCAATAAAATGTAACACCAGTGACTGATATTTCCAAAAACAGCATGCACCATGTTCTGATTTCATGAAAGTGGGGTCAGTAGTGTTTGCTTCTCCAGCCTCAAGCAACTTTCCATGATCGTTCTCTCCATCTCCTCTTGTGGAGACTAGTTTTTCTATTTTCTTTCCAAACTGAAGCATTCAATTTGCAACAAAAATTAATGTTCAATGTGGGTTCCAGTTTCTGTGCTGTATAACTCTTCTGACTCTGTGGGTTACCTTGTGTCATAAATGCATCTTATTATCTGTTGATTTATTTGTGGTAGTATTACATTATGTGTTGCATGTGAGCTACGTATATGCACTGTGATGTACACCTTGGCCCAGAGAAATGTTGGTTTGTTTGGCGGTATGCATATATATAGTTGAAATGACATTAAACAAACTTGAACAATACGCTAACCTCACTGCTAATCACTCCCCACCCCCCACACCACCACTCCTCATTCCTGATCTTCAGCCCTGATCACCTTAAACCCCAAAATGACCATTCCCCCATTCCCTATTACAATCTCCAACAAATGGTAGGATGCAAGACCTCTCCACCCAAGTTAGCCTGTGGACCACCCCTCCAGCCCAACTTTGTGAGTTGGCATATACAGTATTTGCAGCCAAAGGAATTTCTACAGTCTCACTCACAACTGAAATTTGAATTGGTGAGCAACAACCAATAAAATTCATTGAGTTTACTAGGATTTTGAAACATGCCTGCAGAGCCTAGATGGAGTAGATCCCTTCCATACCACAGCTGTTAAAGACAACTTCAAGGAGGTGGTTCTGTTACGTGAAGATATTATGTAATATTTCTGCCAGATTGATGGATGTACAAACAAGGAATTAAGGAAAAAGCATAACCAACAGGAATAGACTGATCATCTAAACCAGTCATTATGATTATGACTGACCTACATTTCCACCCTGTTGTACCCTTAGGCTCCCTTGTCATTCAAATACCTTGCTATCCCCATTGTCCCCATAGGACTCTAGAGCAGATTTCTCAAGATTCACCACCATCTGAGAGAATAGATTTATCCACATCTCTGTTGTAAATGGATGACACCTTATTCTAAAACTATGCCTTCAGTTCCGGAAGCCCCACCAGTTAGGCAAAACAGCCTCTCATCATTCACCTCTTTAAATACCCATCAGAATTGTATATGTTTCAGTCAGGTCAACCATATTTATCCATACAGTACTATAATCAGTATAGGCTTAATCTTCTAACACATCAATCCCTACACCCCAGGAATCAATCCAATGAACTTCATCTGCACATTCTCCAATGTAAATAAATGCTGTTTTATAACCTGAGATTAAATACCATACTCCAGGTCTGATCGAACAGGCACACTGTTAAACTCCATACCTCTTGCAATACAGCTCAACATTCCATTAGCCTCCTGATTACTTGTTCTGCCTGCACACAACCCTGTGCGTCCACATCTCAGAAATGGACGATTTACGCACCTTTCTGAACCATTCAGTTGTAATAACTCAGTTGCTGTCTTATTTGTTCTGTTTATTATTCACTACCGAATTGTGATAACCACCACCAGAAGACAAAACAAGTTGTGATGGGCAATGAAGCAGTTGGATAATTCCAGAACACAATGGTTTAGTTATCACTCTGCACATCAGGTGGCAGTATAACATCATCTCATCATGAGGCATTAGATAGCATGGTATTGCCTCCTCAGTACTGAGAACTTCATAATACTGCTGTGATATTGTGGTAAGTGTGGAGAGGAGTTTAATGGATTTAATGGGATTTAATACACACTGGTATGGAAAAGCATGCAATCATTTAATGTAATATCAAGGTTCTAGGTTTTGTTTAATTTATATCAGCCTATGTTCAAGGGATCAGTTAAGCCTTTCAATATTGGTATTGTCTTATATTGTCAAATGTACTACAATATAAAGAAAACATTTGCATGCTCTCCATGTAGATTATTCTATAAATAATTACATCCAAGTAACAAAAAAAAAACAAAATGTAGAATGTAGTTTCACAGCTATAAAGAAAGTACAGTACATGAGGTGAAATACTTTGCAAGGGCTTCTATGAGGTAGACTGGAAGATCAAGAATGAGAATTGGATTTCATCATAGTACAGGACATTTGAGAGGTCTATTCATGCTCTTTCAAGAATCACTTGACTCTAGCATGGTCTTGGGGGACTGGAAGATTGCAAACGTCACTCCAATCTTTAAGAAGAGGTGAAAGCAAAAGAAAGGAAATCATAGGCCAGCTGACCTAACCTCAGTGGTTGGAAAGTGTTGGAGCCCATTATTAAGGATGAAGTTTCTGGGTACTTGGAGAAAAATGATAAAATAAGTCAAAGTCAGCATGGTTTCTGGAAAGGAAAATCTTGTCTGACGAATCTATTAGAATTCTTCGAGTAAGTAACAATCAGGGTGGACAAAGGAGAGGCAGTGGATGTCATTTACTTGGATTTTCAGAAGGTATTTGATAAGTCTGCTTAACAAGATAAAATCCTAAGGTGGTACAGGAAAGATACTGGCATGGATAGAGGAATGGCTGACAGGCAGTAGGCAGTGAGTGGGAATAAAGGGGGCATTTCCTGGTTGACTGCCAGAGATTAGTGGTGTTTCTCAGAGGAATACATATGTTAGAATGCTGTTCCTAGACTACAGTTCAGCATTCAACACCATAATTTCCTCCAGATTTGACTGAAAGCTCCGAGACCTCGGTCTGTACCTCACCTTGCACAGCTGGTTCCTCAACTCCTATCAGATCACCAACAGGTGGCAAGGATGGGCTCACTCACCTCTGCCCCTCTGCCTCTCAACACAGGTGCCCCCCCAGGGTTGTGATCTGAGTCCCCTTCTCTACTCCCATTACACCGACACACAGCTATACTGCCACACACAGCTCCAATCTGCTGAACAAATACGCAGAGGACACAACTTTGATTGGGCTTATTTCTAGTGGTAATGAGACAGCCTACAGAGGAGAGGTTGACACCCTGACACAATGGTGCCAGGATAACAACCTCCCC
This sequence comes from Hemitrygon akajei, assembly GCF_048418815.1. Classification (NCBI taxonomy): domain Eukaryota; kingdom Metazoa; phylum Chordata; class Chondrichthyes; order Myliobatiformes; family Dasyatidae; genus Hemitrygon; species Hemitrygon akajei. The sequence goes on from NC_133129.1 coordinate 53,495,725, forward strand.
CTCAATGTCTAAAACTGAAAGAGTTGATTGTGGATTACAGGAGGAACTGAGACAGACTCGCCCTGATCAACATCAATGGTTCTGCAGTTGAGAGGATGAACGGTTTCACATTCCTCAGAATACACATCACCAATAATCTCACCTGGACTGTACACACCGGCTTTGTGGCAAGAAAAGCACAACAATGTCTCTTCCACCTCAGGAGACTGAAGAAGTTCGGCATGGGCTCCCAAATCCTCAAGACCTTCTACAGGGGCACCATTGAGAGCATACTGACTGGCTATATCACCGCCTGGTACAGGAACAGCACCAACATTGTTTGCTAGGCACTGCAGAGAGTGGTACGGACAGCCCAGTGCATCGTTGGATGTGAACTTCCCTCCACTGAGGACATTTGTAACAGCAGGTGTGTAAAGAAGGCCTGGAAGATCATCGGGGTCACCAGCCACCCCAACCATAAACTGTTTCAGCTGCTTCTGTCTGGCAAATGCCACCGCAGCATTAAAGCCAGGACCAACAGGCTATGGGACAGCTTCTTTCTACAAGCCATTAGACTTTTAAATTCACGTGTCTACATTGTGATGGAGTCAAAACACAAAGATTTTTACTTCCTCACGTTGTGAGACAGATGTAAGACTTAAATAAATTCTAAATTCTAAATGGTGAGAAAATTCCAACATCAGAGGTGCGAAGGAGTCCTTGTGCAAGACTCCCAGAAGGTTAAATCTGTGGTAAAGAAGACAAATTCAATGTTGGCATTTTTTTCAAGGGGAATAGAAAATAAGAATAAGGAGATAATGCTGAAGCTTTATAAGGCACTAGTTAGGCCGCTTGGAGTATTGTCAACAGTTTTGAGCTTGTTATCTCAGAAAGGATGTGTTGTTATTAGAGAGAATACAAAGGAAGTTTATGTCTGATTCTGGGAATGAAGGGGTTAACATATGAGGAGATTTTGGCAGCTTTGGGCTTGTACTCACTGGAATTTAGAAGAATGATTGGGGATCTCATTGAAACCTACCAACTGCTGAAAGGCTGAAAGGCCTGGATAAGGTGGATATGGAGAGGATGCTTCTTCTGGTGGGGATATCCAGAACTAGAGGGCACAGCCTCAAAATTGAGTGGAGATCTTTTAGAACGGAAGTAAGTAGGACTTCTTTTCGCCAAAGAGTGGTGAATCTGTGGAATGCTCTGCCATAGACTACGGTGGAGGCCAAGTCTGTTGGTATATTCAAAGAGTAAGTTGATAGATTCCTGATTTTTCAGGGCATCAAGGGACATGGTGAGAGAGTAGGTGTATGGTGTTGATTAGGAGCCGGGATCAACTGTGACGAAATAGCAGAGCATACCCGATGGGCTGAATCGCTTAATTCTACTCCTATGTTTTATGGTCTTATGTTGGCTGAAAGAAGATTATAGTGAGAGCTTAACATCCAAGAATACGCATTGTATCAAAAGGACAGGCAGGTGGGCAGAGTGGGTGGTGTGGCCCTGTTGGTAAAAGATGAAATCAAATCATTAGAAAGAAGTGACATAGGATTGGAAGGCATTGAATTGTTGTAAGTCAAGCTATGAAAAAAACTGCAAAGGTAAATAGTTCCTGATGAAAGTTATAAATAGACCTCCAAAGAGTGAAAAAGCGGTGGTTTACAATAGTCCTACGATAGACATGGGAGATTTCAACATGTAGGTAGATTGGGAAAATCAGGCTGGTACTGGATCTCAAGAGGGGAATTTGAAGAATGCTTATGAGATGGCTTTATAGAGCAGCTTATGGTACAACCCACTAGGGGATCAGCTATTCTGGACTGGGGGTTGTGTGACAAACAGAAATTGTTAGAGCTTAAGAGAAAAGAACTCGTAGGAGGCAGTGATCATAATATGATAGAAGTCACACTGCAATTTGAGAAGAAGCTTAAATCAGATGTATCAGTTTTACAGTGGAGTAAAGGGAATTACAGAGGCATGAGAGAGGAGCTGGCCAATACCGATTGGCAGAGAATACTGGTAGGGACTATGGCAGAGCAGCAATGGCTGGAGATTTTGGGAGCAATTCAGAAGACACTGGATAGATACGTACCAAAGAAGAGGTATTCTAAAGAACAGATGGCACAACCGTAGCTGACAAAAGTCAAAACTAAAATAAAAGGCAAAAAAGAGCATATAATAGAACAAACATTAGTGGGAAGTTGGAGGATTGGCATGCTTTTGATAACCAACAGAAGGCAACTAAGAAAGTCATAAAGAAGAAAAGATGGAATACGAAGGCAAAATAACCAAAAATACTTAAGAGGATACCAAAAGTTTCTTCAGATATATGCAGAGCAAAAGAGAAATAAAAGTAAATATTGGACCACTGGAAAATGATGCTGCAGAGTTAGTGATGGGGGACAAAAAGTATTAAGGTCTTCACTGAGACCCCTAGGTATTCTTCCTTCCAGCCTGAAAAACGAACATTATCCTCTGCTTTCTGCTTCTTAGGTAATTTTCTAATCACATTACCACCATTCCTTTAGTCTCATTAAGATTTTCTTTTACTAACAAGTCCATTAGGCGCTTTCATGGTTCTGGCTAATAAGTCTCTGTAAGGAAGGCTGGTAAAATGGATTGTTGCCAACTCAAGTGTTCCAATTGTATTTTATCTTCCGATGCATTATGAAATAAACATGATGTTCTTTGGTGTTTTGCGTCATTACTTCCAAGGCAATTATGAAGTGCCAAGGTGTACTCAACTCTCTTAATTTCACTTTTTGCTCTGAGGGCTGATAAATGTAGACAGGTGCGTTGATTGCAGCCAGCACAAGACTAACTTTATGAAGAAAGTTACTGATCCTTGTTATGTTTTCTACAGCTCTCCAGAACTTTAACTGCGTTCTCCTCAGGAATGTAATTTTCATAATCAGACCATTAATGTGTTAACATCTGCATCTAAACCAGGATATGGGACCAACAATTACCCCCTAAACAGGATACACAGGACTGAAAACCATGAGTGACACCTACTAAATTTTCCTGCCGACTTTAAAAACAAATGATAACTACTGTCATGCGATGATGGTTAAATTAATGCATTCCTTTTCAAGACCTCCACAAAGATAAAAAACCAAATTCTAAGACATTTCAAGTATGAAACACGAATCCAGAGACACTGAAATTAATGCCCAATTCTCATGTTTCTGATCTGCAACCAGTATTGTTATGTGTTGGGTGTACATGTCCTTGTGGGGTTGGGAATTATATTACTTAAAGGCAGTTTGAATCTTTTGGAGGGGAGGTGAAATGTGTTTACAGCTGATAGCAAAACTTTGAGCGCTGAAGTGAAGGACTAAGAGATGTAGAAAAATCCCTTGCAGACTCTCTTCATGAACTGCATGTGGTGTTCACAGTGTGGCCTCCTGTACATTGGAACAAAAGCAAGTGCAGATTAGGTGACTGCTTTGTGGAGCACCAGTGCTCAACTCACAGGGTTTCCTGTTGATTTCTGCTTTAATCCCTCATCCCACTCCCACTCTGACCTTTCTCCCTTTGACCTTGAGTGCTGTTGCCTAGCTTAAGTTCAAACAACAACACCTGTCTTTTTTTCAGCTAGACACAATGCAGCTTGCAGGTCTCAGAACTGAATTCTCCAACTTCAGATAACTAGCTTTTGCTTTCAGGTTTGTACAGGGCTCAACATCTGCACATACCATTCCCACCTCCTGTTTCTTTCATGTGTATATTCTCTCCAGCTTAACACATTTCACGAGATCAAACTGTATAACAGCCAGCACTGACAACATCAGCAACACATGTGCAGACAAAGGACTTGGAGTTATACAGCACAGAAACAGGCCCTTCGGCCCAAATCATTCATGCCAATCAAACTGCCCATCTAAGCTAGTCCCACTTGCCCACATTTGGCTCATATACAGGTGTCCCCTGCTTTACAAAAGTTGGCTTTACGCCACTTCGCTTTTACGAAAGACCTACACTAGTACTTGTTTTTGCTAACCGAAAGAAATCTGGAGGATTTTTGCTTTTACGAGAAAAGGTGCCCGCTTTAAACTTGTGCTTACCCTGAGAAAGACTACCATGACCGTGAAGCCTTGCGCGGGCAGGTGTGTGCGCATGTGTGTACGTGCCGATTTTTTTTCTACAAATTGGTTTTGGCTAAATCTTCCCGATTCTGATTAGTGAAACCACACTGTGCATACATTATCTCTACTTTATATAAGCTGTGTATTTATCATATCATTCCTGCCTTTACTATTGTTATGAATGTACCACAGCTCTGAGGGGCCGAAGGGTGCGGGACCAGCCCCCTCCTTCCGGAGAATCGCAAGATCGCTATTAATTCGGGTCTTGGACCCAGGAAATGAGAGACAATGCAACGAATTTGACCATTGTTCTTAGAGGCACCTGTGTGAATTGCAACTCTATAGTACGTGCCAGCTATCAGGGACATGGACACCCTCGGGCAATGTGGGGTGGGGATTGTATCACCCTACCTTGATTGACATTTACAAATCTGCCAGCCATGATAAAACGGAGACTGCAGGAGGCGGTACTCCAGCGACGCACCAGACGGAGACACCATCGCTCATCGCTCCCATAAGGACGGGAAGCTGCTCGGGAGCCACGTGTGATTTGGATCCCCTAGCTAGGGAATCGAGTGGCTAATAACCCCGAAAAGGATTCTGAACTGACAACGGGGAACTCACGTTCCCGATTCCACGATTTGAGTCCAACAGGCTGGCAAGTTTATTTTCTCCCTCCAACCCGTGAACACCCAGCGGTCCCTCAAACGGCTAAAAGCCTTCATGAACTGGCGAGACTTTTTATATTTCCATCGGACAATAGTTTTACCCCTAGACAAACTATAGAGCTACTTCGAATTGTTGATTATTACTATACCCGTGCTTTAGATTGAGTATTGACGACGTATATTATCTGAATGTTTGTATTAACCTTACTTTTGTGCCCCTTTATAAATAAAAACGTTTAAAAATGGTACCATCAGACTTCAGCGGACCTCTCTATCTTTGCTGGTAAGTGACCCAGTTATGGGGTTCATAACACTATATGTTAGTGTTATTTTAGGTTTGATGTGCTATTTAGTATGATTTGGTAGGTTATTTTTTGGGTCTGGGAACACTCAAAAGATTTTCCCATATAAATTAATGGCAATTGCTTCTTCGCTACATAGCATTTCAGCTTATAAAAGGTTTCATAGGAACGCTCTACTTTTGGATAGCAGGAGAAACCTGTACCTCTAAACCTTTCTATCCCTGTATCTGTCAATTTTCTCTGAACTTTCCATCTGTAAAATGTACCCTTGCATCACGATGCACAAGGGATGGTATTCATCTAGAAGGCTCCCACATGCACCTCAATGACATCACTGCAGCATTCCCACAGAATCGGCTCTGCTGTTCATCATGTGCGGCAGCTTAACTCCAGCAGATCAGGCACTGGCTGAAACCTCAATGGAAGTCACCTCCTCCACACTTAAAGAGAGATGCTCATGGTCTCAGTTCGCTGACAAAATCATTGCACGATGGTGCAGCTCGTAGAAATGCTATCTCATGGTGCTAGAGGAATGCGGTTCAATCCTGACCTTTCACGCTGCCTGTTTGGAGTTTGCATGTTCTCCCTGTGACCACATTGTTTCTGCGTGCTCCAGTTTCCTCCCACGACCCAAAGGCGTGCAGATTGGTAAATGAATTGGCCACTGTAATTTTCCCCCAGTGTGTAAGTGAGTGGTAGAGGTTTGAATTTGATGAGAATAAAATGGGATTAAGATTGATGGAAATAGGCAGTTAATAATAGGTGCAGACTTAGTGGGCCTGTTTCCATACTGTCTTTTTCTAGTAATCTATAGCTTCCAGAGCTTTGAAAATCTTTTTGGAACACATGGTAGACTAACTAACAATTCAATCTTTGGATGCTTCTGAAGTTTTTCTTTCAGAGGTGGAGCAGCCAAGAGTTGTGCTCTATGACAGGGGATCAGGATGACACTGAAATCATTTTTGAAGGAGTCACTGATGTGATGATTGGTAATGTCAACACCAAAGTGCTGAATGTTTTGGAATGGCCTCCAATTTGTGTTCAGTATCAGTGAACAAAGTAGCAAATTCCAGCCTCTCCACTATACTCTGTAATCCAACCTCACTTATCCCATAATAATCCAGATGCACCACGATTCTTATCTGACATTAACTTATCTCACCACACTCAGAACTCCTCCAACACACAGTTTACACAGTACAATCCCAGGTTCTCAACTATGGCAGTCATAACACAGCCACACCTGTTAGACCTGTCACAAGCATTCAACCTCTCTTGCAGGAGATGGCCAGTGCCAACGATATTACACGGACAGTGAACACCAGCAAGTGAGGGGTGAGGGACAGGATAACTTGTTGCCCTTCTTCACTGATGATCTAACTTAAAAAAGGAGCAACAAGAAAAATTGTACATTTCAGCACAGGATAAAATGAGATTATATGTTGAAGTGAGGCCATGCCTTTAGTACTGTGTAGAATTCTGGTCACCTCCTGTTATAGAAAGATGACAGAGAAGATTTACAGAATGTTGTCGGTTCTTGAGGGTGTGAGAGACCTAGGGCCAGCCTTGGAGTGTAGAATAATGAGAGGTGACACGGTAGAGATGTTTAAAATCATGAGGGGGCATAGAGAGGGTAAATGGTAAATGAAGTTTTTCCTAAGGTAAGGGAATCAAAAACAAGAGAGCATAGGTCTAAGGTGAGGATGGAAGATTTAAAAGAGATCTGAGGGGAAACTTCATCTTGCAGAGGCTGATCCATATATGGAGCGAGCTGCCAGGGGAAGTTTCTGAGACAGGTACGATAGCAAAATTTAAAAGACAGTTGGATAAGTACATGGATAGGAATGGTTTAGCGCGACACAGGACAAACATGGGAAAATGGGACTAGCTTTTGTGGGCACCTTGGTCATTAACCATAGAACCTTAGAACATTACAGCACAGAAACAGGCCTTTTGGCCCTTCTTGGCTGTGCCGAACCATTTTTCTGCCTAGTCCCACTGACCTGCACCTGGCCCATATCCCTCCATACACCTCTCATCCATGTACCTGTCCAAGTTTTTCTTAAATGTTAAAAGTGAGCCGGCATTTACAACTTCATCTGGCAGCTCATTCCACACTCCCATCACTCTCTGTGTGAAGAAGCCCCCCCCCCCCCCCCCAATGTTCCCTTTAAATTTTTCCCCCTTCACCCTTAACCCATGTCCTCTGGTACTTTTCTCTACATTATGGAAGAGTTAGACCAAAAAGCCTGTTTCTGTGCTGTATGGCTCTATCACTCTATCAGAATGGAAATTAGAACACCTTCCATCAAGCTGATGTCTGACACCTCGATTTCACATAGAGAGGGTGTTGTTGGAAGACCTGGGCCCCAGAGCTGACTCATGCAGTGCTGTTGTGCCTGACAGAAGGATGGTGTTTCTTCAAATCTGCAAGCCATACGCGCATCCTTTCAGCATGATACACACTACTTGCCAATCTCCCAGCATGCTGGCGAATGAGTTGTACGCAGAATAGTCAGCCAGCGTTGGCAAATACTCGTCCTTGGGATTCCACTGGATGACATCACTCACTCCACTGGAAAGCACTTTGGTATGGATCAGCACACTGGATTTTGGATAGGATGGCAGTTATGCTACTTCACATGTTGGCATCCAGCACTTTCAGGCAAATTCAAGGCATGCAAGGACTCGTGCGTTCATTCGCACCGAACAGGAAAGCAAGTGTTTCAAAGTGAGAAAGTGCTGATCTTGTGGATTGAGGTTTTTCCCGTGCAATGGGAGAGACTCTCTAAAATCCCAAGCAAAACTGCTAAGGAGGAAAGTAACAGAATAGCAGGAGGTGATATATCCCTTAGTTTGCCAAAATATAGTTCTAAATGAGTAAAGAATAAGTTAAAAGATGAAGCTAAAAGAAAATGTCCGCAGAAGAGATGAAAACCGGAGGAGCTCCTGGTGATTTCTCTCTCAGTGACAGAGAAGAGTGAAGACTATGGTAGAGTGTATGAGGTGTTGTCCCGAGAGAGGAGGAAAGTTCTTGCTCCATACAGCTACTGTCTGTGTCATCACTCCAGCAGTTCCTATGGAGGACACGATGCCAGAATCTGTTCAGGCTTTGACCATGGATATACGAATGGAATTAGGCAATCTGGTACATCAAGTCTGATCCACCATTCAATGGTGGCTGATTATTCTGAATATTTAAACCCCATTCTCCTGCCTCCTCCACATAACCCTTAGCCCTTTTAGCAATCAAGAACCTATCAATGTCTGTCTTAAATACACTCGAGAACTTATCCTCCACCATCGTCTGAGGCACCAAGTTCCACAAATCCATGATCCTCTGGCTGAAGAAATTCCTCCTCATCGCAGTTTTAAAGAGATGTCCCTTTATTCTGAGGTTGACTCTCCTACCAATGAAAACATCCGCTCCACATCCATTCGTTCTAAGCCTTGGAGACTTTGCAAAGTGTGTGCTGAGCAGTAACTGGATACTACCATTCTTCCTCTCACGGGACCTCTCATCACATCTCAGGCATACTGATTGCCAACTACAGTATACCAAACATCTCATTATAAATACCCATCATCCATCTGACTCACCAAATTCTGAATCCCTGCATGCAGTGAATTCTGCAGACACGAAACAACTGATAATTACATTATAAGGAATGTAGAATGCATTGGAATCATCACAGCAAAATATTTTAGTTTGTTTTGAAATCAACACAATAATTAAATCCTTCAATAGAGGGGCTACATCAGAATGTCTCTCAAAGTTTCAAACATGTAGTTACTAACATAATGAGGAGTGCTAGCTCCAGTCACTTTAGCATGCTTTGTCCCTATAATACAGTTGTTGTATCATGTCATTGAAAGCGTCTTTTGAATATTGATGAATCTGAGCTAAAGAATTGTTGATATAGGTTTATTATTCTCACATATATTGAGAAACAAGGAAAAGCTTTTGTTTTGCGTACCAGACAGACAGATCATGCCATACATAAGTACGTTGAGGTGGTAAAACCAAACAAAATATGAAATGTAGTGCTAGAGTTACAGAGGATGTTACAGAGAAAGTGCAAGGGCCATGACAAGGGACCCTGAGTGGCTGCTTTATTCGCTACACCTGCACACACGCTCGTTAACATCATAACGCAGAGGAGCATCGAGCATTCGGTCATCGAGCCTACCCTGCTTTCTATTGTGGCTGATTTATATCCCTGTCAATCCTAATCTTTCCCCGTAACCTTTGACACCCTAACTAATTAAGAGTCTACTGAACTCTGTTTTAAATATACTCAATGACTTGGCCTCCACAGCCTCCTGTGACAGTGAATTTCTTTACCCTCTGGCTAAAAAAATTGCTTCTCATCTCTGTTCTAATGGGAAGTTTTGTATTTGAGGCTGTGCTCTCTGGTCCTAGACTCCCCCACTATTGAAGATGCCCTCTTCACATCCAAATTATCTAGGCCTTTCAGTCACAATCTTGTGCCTGGAAGTCTGGCTGGTAGTCACCTGCAAGCCACGATTCCCCTGTTACCTGTGATCTCATGTTGTGTCTCACCAAGTGTCACATCTAACTGTGAACATAAGGAGTTGAAAGTTAGAGAAGGATCAACCTTCCAGGTGTTACATCTGCCTATTCATGTCCTCCCTCCCTCCATTTAGGGCCCCAAACAGTCCTTCCAGGTGAGGCAACACATTTCTGGAACCTGCTGGGATAGTCTATCATGTCCAGTGCTCCCAATGCGGCCTCCTCTGCACCGGTGAGACCCATCGTAAATTGAGAGACTGCTTTATTCGAGCACCTCCACGCTATCTGCCAAAAACAGTACTTCCCACTGGCCAAACATTTTAATTCCCATTCCCATTCCTGTTCTGACACGTCAATCAATGGTCTCCTCTTGTGCCACAGTGAGCCCACCCTTAGGGTGGAGGAGCAACACTTTATATTCTGTCTGGGTAGTCTCCAACCTGATGGAATGAATATCGATTTCTCCATCCGGTAAAAAAAATTCTCTCCCCCTGGTTCTTCTATTCCCTACTCTAGCCTCTTACTTCTTCTCACCTACCTATTACTTCCCCCGGGTATCCTCCTCCGTCCCTTTCTCCTATGACCCACTCTCGTCTCCTGTCAGATTCCTTTTTCTCCAGCCCTTTACCTTTCCTACCCACTAGGCTTCACCTATCACCTTCTAGCGATGCTCCTTTCCTTCCTCCACCTTTTTATTCTGGCATCTTCCTCCTTCCTTTCCAGTTCTGAAGAAGAGTCTTGGCCTGAAACATCGACTGCTTATTTATTTCCATAGATGATTCCTGGCCTGGCGTATTCCTTTAGCATTGTGTGTGTGTGTTGCTCTAAGCTCTCCTTCCTTCTACTGCCATTTCCATTCTCTAAAACCACCTTCAACCACCACCCTCTGCTTGCTACCAGTGAGCCAATTGTGAATCCACCTTATCTGGTTCTCTCTGGATTCCATGGGACCTAACCTTCCAGACAGGCTGACTACGCAGGACCTTGTCGAGAGCCTTCCTGAAGTCCAGATAGACAGCTCCACTGCTCAGCCCTCGTTTACTCCTTTGGTTACTTCTTCAAGAACTCTTAAAGATTCCTCAAACATGATTTCCCACACACAAGCCATGTTAGCCTCTCCTATTCAGACGCTAAATTCTGGTAGAGACTGTTCCTCAGAAATCTGTACAATAACTTTCCCTTCAGGTGATGTCAGGCCAAGCAGCCTGTGTCTCACTAGCTTGTCATTGCTACCCTTTTAAAACTTGTTGGCCACCATCCAGCCTTCAGGAATGTCATCGGTGGCTAACAATGAAACAAATATCTCAGCAAGGGTCTCTGCAATTTCTTCTACAGCCTCCCATAAAGTCCAATGATATTCTCAAATTTATCCACCCTAATGTGCTTTAAAGCTGCAAATACTCCTCCCTGGTTATGAGAATCTAAGATATCACCACCGTTTTCCCTTATTTCTTGAGCAATACTGATTTTCCCCTCAAGATATACCAAAAATAAATACTCATTAAAAATCTCACCATCTCATGCAACCAAAGACATAGGCTGCCCTGCTGATCTCTAAAGGGTCCTACTCTCTTCCAAGACACCCTTTTCACTCTTAACACAAGTTGTAGAACCTTCTGGGATTTACCTCGACCTTACTTGCCAGATCTACCTTATATCCTTCTCTTTTCCCTCTTGATTTCTCTCTTAAGGGAATTCTTAATCTTTTTCTGGAAATATTCAGTTCAGGCATCATCTAGGACAGCACAGTGGCACTGTAAATAGAGCTACTGCCCCAAATCTTTCCTCACATATTACAAAAGTCTGTGGATCAGTGGGTGAACTGTCCACTGTAAGTTTCCCTTAGTGTGTTGGTGAATGGCAGAATCTGGCGGAGTTGGCGGATTTGCAAGGAAGAGAAAATTGGATTAGTGCAGGATTTGTATCAATCGATGCTCAATGCTTCCCACAGACATGTTGAACCAAAAGCCCCATTTCTCTGTTCTAATACTATATGACATCCTTAGAGAGAGAGGAAGGAAAAGTGGGGGGATATAGGTGTGTGTGTGTGTGTGTTCAATTATAAAGCTAGAGTGGGATGTCAGGTATAGAGGGAACCTCCATCATCTCCACTCCTTCCTCCTTCTCTATAATTCAAAACACATTTTTTTCACATTTTTATAGTCCTGATGAGAGACTATTGATCTGCCCAAATGCTCTCTAACCTGCTGAGTATCTCCACTACTTTCCTATTTCAAGCATCTGCAGTTTTTTTACAATGTTGAATTTTGTTGGTTAGAGGTTGCTGAAAGGTAAATATTGGGATGAGGTTTGATATTTGAATAAGAAGCTTCTCCCCTTGTGACCCTGTGTGAGATAGTTAAAATTCCTCCTGTATCATACATATATCCATAAGGCCACAAGACGCAGGAGTAGAAGTAGACCATTTGGCCCATTGAGTCTATTCTGTTATTCCATCATGGCTGAATTATTACCCCTCTCAACCCTATGGTCGTCCAAAAGTGGGAGAATGTAAGACCAGAATAGAATAATATCCCTTTAAAGCTGAGATGAGGAGAAATTTGTGGTGAACCTGTGGATTACATTGTCACAGACAGCTGCAGAGGCCAAATCATTCAGTATAGTTAAAGTGGAGTTTGATAGGTTCTTAATTAGTAATGCCGTCAAAGTTTATAGGGAGAAGGGAGGAGAATGGGGTTGAGAGGAAAAATAAATCAGCTGTAATTGAATAGCAGAGCTTACTCAAAAGGCCTGAAAGCCTAATTCTGCTCCTATATCTTATTATGTTCTCTCCATCCTTCCCCTTATCCTTCACAATATCTTCATCTACCTTCCCCACAAGATACTTCTGTCTCTGTCTCCATAGATACAATTTCTTCTAAGCAAGCTAACTGATCACCACACATTTCCAATGTTGATCTCATTGCCTCTCAGTCCAGATAGAGATGACCATGTTCTCCCTGTTCCATCTCTACCTCATCCAGCAATTACCCATATTTGGTGCTCCAGAACAACACACTGCCTCTGTAGTGTTCCACTCTAGTGCTTTGTCTAAGATCATGCAATGCACTTTGGTGGGAAGGGTTTTAGGTTGCTAAGCAGTTTGAAAAGGTGTTGCAGGGATTTTCAGCAGCAGTTCCCTCAGCATTCCTTTCTGATCTCAGACCACTTCAGAAGTTCTTTTCAAGTCCCCTTGGTTTCTCACAGCACGCACAGCAACTTGGTTGAATTTTAAATTTAAAGAGCAGAAATCTGCCTTGGAGGCATAACTGTTTGTGCCTTTAATGTTGCCTCATTTTGAGTTGAATCTGTTCTTACTGCATGTCTGACTAAATTCACAAAAACACATTATGTGACTTTGCTGGTGTTTTTTTTTAATTAGCCTCTGCAATGTTTGCAGGCCTTCCAATCACGTAGCTAGTAGGGATAGTTAAATGTGTGTTAGTACGTCTGGAGGAAATGATGCTTGGATAACAAAGGTCTAGATGAGGGAGATATGCCAAGTAATTTCCAGAGAAATATACTCAGTCAGTAAATGTAATGCCACAAGAAAAACTGTGAGTTCTGTGAAGTAACTCACAGTACTTCACAGGGAGTACTTACTCACAGGGAGTACTTACTCACAGGGAGTACCTTACTCACAGGGAGTACTTACTCACAGGGAGTACCTTACTCACAGGGAGTACCTTACTCACAGGGAGTAAGCTGGAAAGCAGAGAAACTAAATCGAACATTTTGAACCTTAGTTACAGTATATCACATTATACATTCAATTAGGTACCTCCTGTACCTAATAAAGTGGCCACAGAGTGCAAGTTCTTCTGCTGCTATAGCCCATCCACTTCAAAGTTTGACATATTGTGCACGCAAAGATGCTCTTCTGCACACCACTGCTGTAACAGGTGGTTATTTGAATTGCTTTCACTTTCCTGTTAGTTTGAGTCAGTTTGGCCTTTGTCCTCCAACGTCATTCATGAACAAAACATTTTCTTTCACAGAACTGCCACTCACTGTGTGTTTTCGTGTTTTTCAAACAATTGACTCCAAAACCGAACTACTGTACCAGCCTCCTCCTCTGTGCAGTCCCAGTGAGACCCAACCACCAGTCATATCGGTCAATGGGGTAGCGCTGGAATGTTCTGACTCTTTCTCATACTTAGGAAGCGCTGTGACCAATACCAGCTCATCAGATCTGGAAGTTGAGAGGAGAATTCAATCAGCTACAGAAGTCTTTGGTGCTTTGCAGAAGCGACTTTGGTCTCGTCATGACATTAAACTGGCAACCAAGGTCAAAGTGTATAACACAGCTGTTTTACCATCTCTGCTTTATTCAACTGAAACAATGACTTTGTATCAGAAGCACATCAAGAAATTGACCAAGACACAACTCAGGCATTTACGTCAAATATTACACATCAAGTGGCCAGATGTGGAGGTGCTCAAATATGCTGGGACAGTCAGCACAGAATCGCTCATCACAGCTTCTCAGCTGCGTTGGACTGGTCATGTCACAAGGATGAATGATGATCGTTTACCCAAAGCTGTTTTCTATGGCGAGCTACATGAAGGAAAGAGGAAGCATGGAGGTCAGAAGCTGCGCTGCAAAGAAGTGCTCAAGCACCAAATGATGAACATAGACATGAATGTCAGCACCTGGGAGAAAGATGCTTTGGACAGAAGAAGTTGGCGTCACATTGTCAAGAAGTCAATCCCAGCTATCGAGGAGAAAAGGCAGAAGAAATATGAAGCAGGTCATGAACGCAGACATTCGGTGCGAGACCAGTCAAATCACAAATGCAACCGATGTGGGAGACAGTGCCGATCCAGTGCTGGTCTTGTGGCCCATAAACGTGCCTGCAGAGACTAAACTCCCAGCACAGTCAACATCGAAATCGACGGATAGCCGAAGAAGTCTGTAAACTCTAGAGACTGTTGTGCATGAAGATCCCAGGAAATCAGGAGTTTCTGCGATACTCAAGTTACCCAATCTGGCACCAACAATCATTCCACAGTCAAGGTCATTTAGATCACATTTATTCCCCATTCTGATGTTTAGTCTGGACAACAATTGAACCTCTTGACCATGTCTGCATGCTTTTATGCATTGAGTTGCTGACACATGATTGGCTGATCAGATATTTGCATTAACAAGCATTTGTATAGAAGTACCTAATAAAATGGCCACTAAGTGTATTATGATAAGGGCAGAAATCAGGCTGAAGTGATGCAATAACAATCCATGAGGATGATACTTAAACTGCTCGACATGAGGGACAACAAGCTGGAGCTCTCTTTAGCAAAGGAGAGAATGAGCTGTGGTTGATAGAGATCTTTAAGGTTATGAAATTTAGGCACAGGGAAAATGTTAAGGAGTCCAAAATTGTGGACAAAACCAGAGCTCGGTCTTCAGTAAAACCTGTGGGAAGTTCAGGGGAAACTTCTTTACAAGAAGGTGGAAAGAATGTGGAACCAGTTACCACAAAATGTTAAGACAACAGGTAGGAAGTGATGCTTAACGGGCAGATAGAATAGAAAGAGGTGCTTATAGAGTGAAATTGAGAGGTGTTTACAGTGGCTTGCACACAGCATAAATGTCAAGTCATATTGACTGATCTGAATGACCAGTTTCTGTGTAATACTAAGTTTGGACTTTAATGGAGAATCTGTGGATTTGGAATCAAGTGGGATGTTATCTCTTGCAAAATACACAGTGTGCTATGCCCAGCCTATTGACACTTGACTGTAACGTACTGTAGCTTCACACTTATGCTTCTCAGCAGAATGTGGATTTAAGCCTGACTCCAGGGATTTGAGCACAAATATCTAGGATAACCTTCCTGGGCACAGCAGCAGAAACAGCTTCTGCTGCTCACCAGATCTGTAACTCCACAGGAGACAGGAAGGTGCAGCTTCCTGGCACACAGGATTGCAAGCAAAGCTTCCAGACTGGGCAGCAGTATTTCAGGATACTGTTGAGTCAGATGATGGAAGACATTTTCAGGCAGTATATGTTACCACTAAACAGCTCGTTGGCATGTTGAAGGTATACTCCGGGTTAGTTTATTGACATATACACCAGGGTGCAGTGAACTTCCCTGCTCATATGAAACTCACAGAGTAAACTGTACTCCTGGTCATAAATACAACAATAAATACAGTGGCAAGTGTAAAAGAACAGAATAATGCAAAGTAGAGCAGTGCAATCTGACATTGCACAAAAAGAAATACTAAAGTGACATTAGCAGAAGTGGTAGAAATAGGATTTTAAGAACATGGTAAAACCACTGGGGAGAGGATGTGAAAGAGATGATTGGTTTAGGAGCCTGATTAGCCGTGGGGAAGAAGCTATTCTTGAGTCTGGACATTTGAGTTTTCAAGTTCCCATAACTTCTCCCAGAAGGTAGAAGAGATAAAAGTGAATAGCCAGGATGGTGGGCAACCTTGACGATACTCTTTGTCTTCCTGAAGCCGTGCATTGTGAAGGAAGTGATAAGCCTGTAATGGACTGGGAAGTCCTCTGCGGCTTCTGTCAGTACAAAGCAGAGCAGTTTCCCTGCCAGGCTTAAAGACAATTGTCAGGATAATTTCTATAGCACATCTGTAGAATTTTGAAACATTCTCTGTGGGCAGACTGGATCTTCTGTAATGCATGAGAAAGCACATATACTAATGTACCTTCTTGATTACCACTTCAGTGTGGAGGGACTAGGAGAGGTTGCTGTTGGTATAGATGCTGAATCATGTCTGGGCCTTACTGGAGGCACCTTCAACTGCAACCTCGCCACGATCCCCAAAACAATCATGATGTCCTGCTTACCATATGAGAAGACCCAGCAGTGAGGTTTGAACTGTAGGAGGAGTAAGGCACAGAAAATGGGAGCTTCCAAGAGGACTCATAGTGAAGGCCACACAACTCGCATTACTGTGAATTCCATCTCATAACCCACTTTCACACACCTTACTTTTCCCTAACCCTACACAGCACAAGAAAATTTGAAAATAGATTAGGAAAATACAATTTTTATTGGACAATAGCAGTGACTGTGAAAGAGACAGGAGCTGGTGAAATTGTTTTACAGTATTTTAGCTCTGCCTGTAACACAGAGTCCGCTCTAGTGCCAATGTTAGCTGGGGGTTTGAGATCAGTGAAATTACCATGTAAGGTAGAAAGTAATACAAAACTTTTATAAATTCTATTTGCTAGTAGGCAAAAGATGAATAAAAATGTTTAGTCAGATTTGACAAAGTCCCACAAGGGAGGTTGGTCCAGAAAGGTGAAGACTGGATTCAGTGTTGGCTTAGTGGGAGAAGCCAGAGAGTGATAGGAGATGGTTATCTCTCTGACTGGAGGACTGTAACTAGTGGCGTGGCACAGAGATCAGTGCTGGGCCCATTGTTGTTTATCTATATTAATTAATTAGCTGATAATGTGATAAACTACATCAATAAATTTGCAGATGACACCAAGATTGGGAGTATACTGGACAGCGAGGAAGACTATCAAAGCTTGCAACATGATTAGGATCATATGGGAAAATGGCAGATGGAATTGAATGCAGATAAATGTGAGCTATTCCATTTTGGAAGGACAGACCGCGTTAGAACTTATACTGAATGGTAGGGCTCTGAGGTGTGCAGTAGAGGAAAGGGATCTGGGAATACAGATCCATAACTCCTTGAAAGTGGCATCACAGGTAAATAAGGTCATAATGAGAGATTTTGCCACGTTGGCCATAAATCAAGGCCATAAATCATAACAGGGGTTCTGATGTTATATTGAAATTGTGGAAGATATTGGTGAGGCCAAATATGGAGCATTATGTTCAGTTCTGGTCAAATACCTACAGGAAAGATACCAAATAAGCTTGAAAGAGTGCAAAGAAAATTTACCAGGATTTGAGTACCTGAGTTGTAAGTTAGGACTTTATTATCTGAATCATAGGAGACTGAGAGGAGATCTTATAGAAGGATATAGATAGAGTGATTGAATGCAGTATTTTTCCTCTCAGTTCAAGTGAGAAGAGAACAAAAGATCATAGGTTTAAGGTGAAAGATGAAACATTTAAGAGAAATCTAAGTGGGAGCCTGATGCACCATCAATAACTCTCGGAGACGTGAGGCGAAATATCGGCTTTTATTGGCTGGAAGAAAGAACAAGCAGCAATTGACCACCACACTGCATCCTGGAGACTGAGGCCGGGGCGGAGTCCCCAATCGCCTTTATACTGGGGTCCGTGGGAGGAGCCATGGTCAGTGGGAGGAGCCACAGGAGCAGTCAGCGGGGGGGGCGTGTCCAGACAGGTATATGTAGTTCACCACAGAGCCTCCTCACACAGAGGTTTGGGAGAGTGTGGAGTGAGCTACCAATGGGAATGGTAGATGCAGGTTTATTTGTAATATTTAAGAGAATCATAAACACAAGTTAATTTCATCAGCTTTGCCTCCATCTTCCACCCTGTCCTTAAATTCACTAGATTCACATCTGACACCTCTCATCCCTTTCTCAAACTCTCTATCTCTATCTCTGGGAACAAACTGTCCACTGATATATTTTATAAGCTTACTGACTCTCACAACTATCTTGAAATACTTCTTCCCACCCTGTCACCTATAAAAATGCTATCCCCTTTTCTCAGCTCCTTCATCTCTGCTACATCTGTTCCCAGGTTGAGACTTTACTTTGCAGAACAGAAATATCCTCCTTCTTCAAACAGCGTAATTTCCCTTACTTCACCACTGATACTGCCCTCACCCACATTTCCTCCATTTCCCGGTCATCCGTGCTCATCCTATCTTCCTGCTGCCCTAACAGAGATAGAGCTCCTCTTGTCCTTACCTACCATCCCATGAGTCTCCCCATCTAGCACATCATTCTCCTCAACTTCCGCCATCTTCAGCAAGATCCTACTATGAAACACATTTTTTCTTCTCCACCTGCTCTCCACTTTCTGCAGGAATTGCTCTCTCTGTGATTCCCTTGTCCATTCGTCCTTTCCCTTGTCCATTCGTCCTTTCCCACTAACCTCCCTCCTGGCACTTATCCATGCAAGCAGAAGAAGTGCTACACCTGCCCATTCACCTCCTCCCTCACCTTCATTCAGGGCCTCAAACAGCTCTTCCTGGTGAGGCAACAGTTCACCTACAAATCTTTTGGGGTTGTCTACTGTATCCAGAGCTCCTGATGTGGCCTTCTCTACTTTGGTGAGGCCCAACATAAATTGGGGGACAGCTTTGTCAAGCACTTCTACTCCATCTGCAAAAAGCAGAATTTCCCGATGGCCAACCATTTCAATTCCAATTCTCATTCCCATTCTGACATGTCGGTCCATGGCCTCCTCTGCTGTCACAATGAGGTTACCTCATGTTAGAGGAGCATCACCTCTTATTCAGTCTAGGTTACCTTCAACCTGATAGACTTGATAGCATGAACAACAGTTTCTCTAACTTCCATTAATTTTCCCCCCTTCCCCTTCCCTCTTCTAAGTTCAAAGTAAAATTTATTATCAGAGCACATACATGTCACCACATTCACCCTGCGACTCTTTTACCTTTGGGCAAACTCAGTAAAACTGTGAATTTGTGGTGAATTTATTGCCACAGGCAGCTGTGGAGGTCAGGCCATTGGGTATATTTGGGCAGAGTTTGATAGGTTCTTGATTTGACACAACACTAGGGCTTACGGGGAGACAAAAAACTGTTGAAATGCAACTATAAATAAAATAGCAATAAATAATGAGAGCATGGAATAACAAGATAAAGAGTCCTTAAAGTGAGATTATTGGTTGTGGGAACATCTCAATAGATGAGTGTAATTATCCTCTTTTGTTCAGGAGCCTCATGGATGAGGGGTAATAACTGTTCTTGAACCAGTTGGTACGTCCTGAGGCTGGTGTAACTTCTACCTGATGGCAGCAGCGAGAAAAGAGCATGTCCTAAGTGGTGAGGATCTTTGATGATGGGTGCTGCTTTTCTATATAGTGTTTCATGTACATGTGCTCAATGTTTGGGAGGGTTTTACCCGTGATGTACCAGGCCAACGTGCTACTTTTTGTAGGATTTTCTGTTCAAAGGCATTGGTGTTGTCATACCAGGCCATAATGCAGCCAGTCAGTACACTTCCCACCACTCATCTATAGAACTGTGTTGAGGATTTTCATGCCATGCCGAATCTCCGTAGCCTTCTAAGGAAGTAGAGACACTATCGTGCTCTCTTTGCAATTGCATTTATATGATGGGTTCAGGACAGGTCTGCTGAGATAGTGACACCTAGAAAGTTAAAGTCACTGAACCTCTTCACCTTTGATCCTCCGATAATTACTGGCTCACGGACCTCTGGTTTCCCTCTCCTGAAGTCTACAATTGGCTCCTTGGTCTTGCTGACATTGAATGAGAGTTTGTTGCTATGAGGTTGTTGTTATCAATTTCTCTAACTTCTGTTAGTTTCCCCTCTTCCCCTTCCCTCTTCTTCCATTTCCCACTCTGGCTCCCCTTTTGCCTCCTTTATTCTCCTCACCTGCTTATCACCTACCTTTTGCAGCTATCAACTCCCAGCTTTTCACTTCATCCCCACCACCTACCCGGCTTCACCTATCACCTCCTACCTTCACTGCTTTTTCTCCCGTCTCTCCCTATTCTGGCTTCTTTCCTTTCACTTTCCAATCCTAATGTATGGTGTCTGACTGAAACATCGATTGTTTATTCCTTTCCATTGATGCTGCCTAACCTGCTGAGTTCCTCCAGCATTTTGTATGTGTTACTCTACATTTAAGAGAAGTACATGGACGAGAGGGGTATGGTCTAGGTACAGATAGATGGAACTAAGCAGAAGACCAGGATGGTGAACTAGATAGGTTGATGGGCCCGTTTCTGTGATGTAGTACCCTATGTCTCTATGACTATGACCAATATAACAATATAATATATGTAACATCGTGCACTAGGACCTCTACTCAATGTCCTAGGCCCAGCTGTTTGATCAATGATCTTGGTTCCATCATCACATTAGGAGTGAGGATATTCACTGATAGTCACAAAATATCAGTTCCATTTGCAACACCTCAGCAAGAGAACCAGCCCATAATTTCTTACTGAAGACCTGTAGGACACTGAGGCATGGGTTGATAATTGGCCATGAGCAGTTATGCCACAGAAAATACCAAGCGACAACCTCCTTCAGTAAAGGTGCATCTAAATTAGCATTTGAGGGCACTATCATTACAATGTCCCGACATCAATGTTCTTGTGGGGAAAGAGGGGTCAAAACTGACTGTAAACTCAGCTGGCCCAACCATATATTTGCTGTGACTACCAGAAACTGAGACTATCAGAGACCAGAGATGATGTTGCAAGTAACTCACCTCCTGATGCCCCAGAACTCACTGGTAATATACAAAGCCCCTGTGAATTGCCACTAGTGCGTAGATAAGTAGTAGAAACTAGTGGGAGTTGATGCACATGTGGGGAGAATTAAGTGCAAAGGTCAGCATGGAGTCTATGGGCTGAAGGGCCTATTCAAATCAAGGTGAGCTGATTGACATTTGTACAAGTGCAGTAAGGTACAGGCACACCAAGAA
Organism: Hemitrygon akajei; assembly: GCF_048418815.1. Lineage (NCBI taxonomy): Eukaryota > Metazoa > Chordata > Chondrichthyes > Myliobatiformes > Dasyatidae > Hemitrygon > Hemitrygon akajei. The sequence continues at coordinate 53,516,875 of NC_133129.1, forward strand.
AATTGCTTGCAGGAGCATTATGTAGGACAGACATGCCAAACATTAATCATACACCTTATACAAGACAGTGAGGAGAAAAATAGACTGCAAAAAAAAACCTTACTGCAAAAAATGCCAAGCCTGTGCTCGTGCAAGAGGTGATCCATAGTTCTTTGTTGCTGAGGTAGGGTTTTGCAGTTAGTTCAAGAGCTTGATGGGTGTTGGGAAATAGCTCTCAGCTTCATTTTTATGTTATGATTGAAGGGAAAGCAAGTACAGACTTCAGTTTCTGATTCACTAGACTGTTTAGCCAAAATGGAGCAGGCTGATGGGTTTTGCAATAGAAATACAAGTAAGACAGAAATTAATCTTAAATTAAGTACTACGACATTAATTTCTCTCTCTCTTTCCCTAATAAGGGAAAAAGAGGTGTCCCTGTTCCACAGCGAGAGAGGAGACATAACAAGAGAACTCGCTGACTTATGGTGTTAAAAGGCTGTTGCGTCACTTTTCCGAGCTCTGTACCCAAAGAACTTGAGTCTCTGGGCTCACAGCCAGCATCCAGCTCACTGCTTTCAATTTTCCATGTACTCCCACGACACATCAGGTAACGGCACTGGCCTTCAATCCACCCGCCTCCAGAGCCACGAAAATCTGGCACCCTGAAGGTGCACTAGTCTCCAGGCTATGTCCTTGGCATATCGAAAAGTGGCCATTCGTGAAGCCCTGAAACCTTGAGGCCTTGGGTCCCATTTCTGCAAAGAGCCGAAGATAGCATGTAACTCCAGGTCAGAATCTTTGAAAAAACCTTGAAAGGGGAAAATAGAGATAGGCTTAACTGTAGTTAACTGTAGTTGGAATCATTTGTATCATTATGAACCACAATTAACCATCCTCTGCACTACCACTGACATGGCAGGATCTTCTGAAGTCAGGACACTATCTGAAACATAAATCAAACACTTTATGAGAACATTGGAGGATATCGTGATTAATTTAATTTTCTTTCCCTTTGTCTACATAGAGGCAATGAGAGAACCAGTGGTATGTCGAATTACTGGGTGAATGAGTAGTCCTGGGGTACTACAAGTCTGTGTCTTTATTGATGCTTTGCTGCACGCTTGAGTGCTCGGTGGGAGTTGCCAATGTTTTTTGCTGGAGGGGTTGGGGGGGGTCATTGCTTTACTGCTGCTTATGCATGGGAGGGGGGAGTTGGGGGCTTTGGGGTTCTAACATTTTACTGTCATTCATTTTTCAGGGCACTTCTTTGTTTTTGTGGATGTTTGCGAAGAAAAAGAATTTCAGGATGTATATTGTATACATTTCTCTGACACTAAATGTACCTTTGAAACCTATTGACTAGTGTTGTTGAGCTGGGGGAAGGAAACTGACCCAAGTCCGCCAATGGTGTTGCTTTAGGAACAACATACAAATAAAGAAAAGAGAAGAATCTTTATGAAAGTTAAGAGGTGAACAGTGAAGTGCAGATAGAGAATTTTATTATACAGTACTGACAGTATGAGCTGAGATAAGGAAGCTGTTGCCTGCTATGATGTTGTGTTGTCAGAAGCAGACACCTGGGGCTACAATTAGTACTCTCCTCTCCTGAAAACTTATCGGTCTCATTAACCCAAAAGCAGAAAATTGCGAAAGATGGAAATCTGAAATAAAATTGAGAACAACTGGAAATTACTTCCAGGTCAGTAAGTGTTTGTGAAGAATCAGGATGATGACCTTCTGTCAGAACTGAGAAAGTTCAAATTAAGCTGCTTTTTTGTGGTCAAAATAAGTAGAGACAACAAAGTTTGAGGTGGAGATCCGGGGAGTTAAGATACCAAAGGTGGTTGCGATGGCTGAACAAAGACTGGAAGGGGAGGGAGTGTAATTAGTGGGCTATGAATAACCAGCCACACTGACTCCAAAGAGGAACCAAGGTTTTCATGCCACAAACTGCACAGGTTATCTGCACAGTTACTAAAGTTAATGGTACAGCTTTTACTTATACAGTGAGAAAATTAAACCTGAACTTTGTCGGTTCAGACAAGTTTTTAAAAAAATGACATAGAACTTGCTGGACCACCCCACTGGGCTCAGGATCTGACTCCAACTCAGCTCTACAAGGAGACTGATAACTGGATTGTGGACTGGCCAGGGAAGTTCTGTGATCCCGATCCTACCAGATTAGAGCCTCCATTCATTCTAAATGAAGACACTGGTGTTGAGCAGCCAGGCCAGAAGTAGTGATTCTCCAGCTGGAGAGGCTGAGTCCTTCTCTTACAATTGGAAACACTGGGTCATGGGAAGATGGATTTCCAAACCAATGGTTTGAAGAACTCTGGAAAACTGGCATTCAATCAATGAATATCTATTCCTCTAGATATGCTGCTAAAGGGATGGATTTGGAAAACTCCTTAACACATTCCAGCCATTAATATTTGTAGAAATTCAGTTTAATTTTGGTCCCCAATAAATTAGAAAAATGTAACATTTTGTGGACCACTCATGTATTACGCAATGTGTCTCAGGGTAATCACAAAGTATCATATGTCATGAAGCTATGATAACATCTTTCATTTCCACTTACCTCTTTGATCATGAAACATCTGATTTAAATGTTATTGTAAGATGAGATTTGTGACCTATACTCTCCACTGTCTGCCTTGTTCCCCTGGTACAGTCTTAACTTAGTCAAGAGCTTAGTCTTTTTGCTTCGCTACTTCAAGGTCCATTCCATTTTTTAATGAATGACAGAGCAATAAATATTAAGCAAGCCATCTTGCCCTAAAAAGGTGAATAGTTTCTGTAAGTCATTCCCATCCATGAACATTTTAAACCGTAATAGTATTTTTATAGTTCAGTTTCTTCTTTAATCACATGTGCATGTTCTAATTTTTAAGGAGTGTTGTGATTGTTAAATAAGATTAGTGCATTGTGCTTCTGGCTATACATTGATTTGATGAAATCTGCCATTGCTCGTGTCATTACAGACTCTGTATAAGGCTCACCAATTCTCTGCTTGCTGAACAAGGCTGTCTACAACCTCAATATCTACTTCAGTTCTGAAGCAACCCGTTGAATTTGCTGCTCTTCATTATGAAGACAATCTGTTTCCTATTGTGTATCATTGCCTGCCTTGCCCATTGTAAGTGTATCTGCACAAGGCTTTGTTCTTTCTTCCAGTTTTGCTATCCTTTGAATCTCTTGAACCCTGTGTTCTGAAATGCTATTGCTAAGTTCCTTTGCCTCCACTTTCCTCTCTGCCCCAAGAAGTTTAATTAAAACAAACCATAGACCATTTTGCTGCCTGTTATTTATAACCCCATTACATACCTGATTTTATTTTAAGTATTCCGTACACACCCAGGTTACTGTTGCACCAGATGTCTGAGCATTTTAATAGCAGACCCACTACAGATGGTATTGGCATTGACAGTGTGCATGAGCTCCAAGACTAATCTTTCATATTCATGGAATGGTTTGTCTGTGGAATGGACTTTGATAAGAACATTAAAAAAACACACTGTAACAACTAGAGCTGCAATTTTATTTCAGGGTTTTGATAATTTTGGTGTGACTACAAGTCATTTACTTTGTCGGCAATGCAATTATTTTGTAGATACTATAGAACCAACTTAACGAAGTTGCCCTCCCAACACAGAACCCCGCTACCACCTTCCACCATTCAGGAGACTTCAGTACAAGAGTCGTCAAACAATTCTGGATTTTTCAACCAAGATGAGTTGAGAAATATATAATACATGTTTGTTGACCACAGTACTCTTAATTACAAAACTTCCTGATGACAAGATAAGGTCTTAGTTAGGAGTTTGAATCTGTAACGTGCTTGCTACTGTCTTCTGAATCCTGAATCCACACATGTAGAATATTTCACAGCGGATACGCAGTTGATATAATTCCATTCTTAGCAGAATATAGCAAGATCTATTTCAGAACAAACCACTTTACTGCATTATTGTTACGTGTTCTTTGAGACAGGGTCAACATTGTGCACATAAACTTATTAGAATGAGTAGGCTGTATCTCGCTGCTTTCCCCCATCAGAGACCCTGAGGCATTGAGCTGTTCTGCTGTTTTCTCCTATTGGTAGCGTTCATCGTAATGTAACTCAAGTTATTCTCAGACATTCTTGCAATTTCCTTCAGGTAGTCATTGCCAGCTGAAGAATGGAAATGAGTTGGAATATATCCTTACCTAGGTGGAACAACATTCTCACTTAAAACCACCAGCAGTCTTCTTAGTGTTCTCGTAGTTATTGCAAGCCATCTAAGCTCTGTGATAGGACAGAAGCTTTTGAATCCAGTTGTTCTTAAATATTCCCAGACTTCTGTTCATCTTGTTGAAATAATCCAAGGTCTTGGAGGGATCTGTAGTAGAAAGAAAACTCCTCTGAATATTGATGGTTTATTGACATTTCCCTATGTCCCTGTTGCACACTTTTTGTCCCTGTTTTGTCCCTTTGATCCCCTTGTGACTGCTCAGATACAACTCTTAACCTACGTCAATGTAAATTCATTTTTTTTAAACCATGTCATTTAGAAACAGGAGAAACTTTGAAACCATGAACATGAAATATTCCACATTCCCCGTGGTTGGAAATGAATAAAATGCTGTCAATATTTGAAACTACCCTGACATTTTCCATCATGGTCTGGTGCAGAAATTGAAAAGCTGTGAAGATGAGAAGCTTTGGAGAGCGATGAACTCTCCCCAGTACACCACAGGAACATCGACCCTCCTGCCCTCCTCTACTGGTAACATCTACAGGACACACAGCCTCAAGAAAGCAACATCCATCATCAAAGATTGCCACCATCTGAGCCCCACTCTGCCTTTTTGCAGCTGCCATTGGATTAGAGGCATAGAAGTGTGAGATCCCACCCCACCACGTTCAAAAACAGCTACTTCCCTTCACCCATTCTGTTCTTGAACCAAATAACACAACCTTAACCACCATAGCTTAGCAACAAAATCTCCATTTTGATCACTTTGTACTACAATATACCTTTTGTTATAATCGTGCTCGTTTTTGTTAAAAGATTGTCTAATCTATGTTTACGTTTTCTTGTTATTATTTTGCATCTGATGCTACAGGCCCATGATGCTGCTGCAATCATTGCACCTGTGAATAAATGTTCTTGTGCATTTCACAACAGATTTAAATCTTTAAATATGTACACTTTGAAAATGGATGGGATAGTTTGTGTAGAGTCAGATTTCTGTATGTCAGCTCATTCATAACCTGAGGAGCACCTGTATTTTAGACTATAGTTAAGTTGTAGGAATATCATGTGACAATCTCAACCAAAAAGGTCAGCAACAGCTGATTTAGACACCTTATGCGGCCGATTGTTGTGATCAGTGGTCAACTGGCTTTTGTAAAGCTGCTGCCTGCTGTACGAAATTGAGCTTCAGCCACAGCAGAAAAGCAAAGAGCAATAAAAGCCAATCGATGACATATCTTTACAACCCAAACACTGTACATCATGCATAGCGTGTGAGTTGCCTGGACAGACTAATGAGACCATTTACATGTAAGAACAATGGCTCTGCTGCCAGGGTAATTATGGAGGTCCCTTGCTTGAGCAGATCCCTCTTCTAGAGTGGTTGCTACACTGGGACAATTTACATTTAAAAGAATGAGGGATATGGATAAGATTGGAGAGAGGAGAAGGGTCAGAACTGAGTTGTGAGAAGGAGCAACTTTCACAAAATGCTGGGGGAGCTCAGCAAGTCAGGCATGATCTATGGAGAGGAGGAAACAGTAGATGTTTTGGGCCAAGAGCTGAAGTTTCTATGCAACATCAGCTTCAATGTTTTCAGCCCCTTCACTATCCAAACAGCCATTCCAAACATGCTGAAATCTGTATTTTCCTAATGGATTCATTCATTACAGCAAGCTCTCATCCTCCATTTATTTGGAATGGCTTCGAGTAGTGCAAATCTTTTTGTATAAGAGAGAGGGGATTGTCTATTGCTTAAAGTTGCGCAATCCCATAGAGTGATGTGGCTTTTGTGGTCCAATAATCAACCTAATTGCCAGATGAATGTGTGTTTGTATGTGGATTGTGGGACTGTGAGATGTGTGAGCGAAAATGAGCCAAATAGATGTTGCCTGATTGTTGTCAGCCAAGTGACATGTGTAGTGAATCAATCAGTGACTGGGCTACTAATGCAGTTCTTAGGTTATGCATTCCAAGATACATTAACTGATCTTTATTTTCCACTTACACGAGGTTATTAAATTTCTTGCAGCACATTATCCACATTCAGGGGCTAAATTCCTGGTGTTAGTCTGCTCCTTCAACATTCTGACCAAGTCCAGCCACACAACAATCTCAGTGACCTTCAACGCACACCCTCTCTCTCTCAGTGAGCCACAGCTCTCAGTTACACAAGTTGTTGGCCGAGGATTAAGATATCCTGGCTGGCAAAGCTATTCTGGATTCTAAGTACTCAGATATATTATCCATTGGAAAATTAATGTCTTAGTACTGTTATGAGTGATGAACAGACCTGATGGACAATGGGGTGCAGAGTTAACCATTCCCAACCCCCCTCCTGAGAACTACGAACTATTGCTGTTGCTATGCTGCTCATGAGAGAGAGAGATGAAACACAGGCAAGAACATTTGCTACAGATAAGAGGGGGAAAGAGACTGTTGATTAACTGTATTATGACTCCTCCTGGATCATTTACTTTCTACTACAAGGACTTTACTTTGCTCGTTAACATTCCTCAGGAGATAGCAGGAGTGGCCTGATTTGATGGACATGGTCATTCAGAGTTGATGGATAGCTGAGACCCTGTGAGTGGGGATAAGAAGACAGATCTGGAGAGACACTCTTCAGATACACCAGTGGACACTGACTGAGTGTTGGGAACCCACAAGAAAGGTGGGGGCTTCGGAGACCGAACCAGGAGATCGGTCAGTAAAACTCACAGTGTTACAGCAGGGCCGGTGGGGACTTGTGTGTGTGTCCACTCATGCCAGAGTGACGAGTCCACCACAGAAGAACGGTCTAGCTGAAGAACAGAGGGGTCATAACTGAATAACCACAACTATACGACGGATTAAGAAAGCCACGAAAGGTTTGCCTGCCGCAGCTGTTGCTGTTACATCTCACTCGCTCTCTGTCTCTCCAACGATTTCAACGCAACAACCATAACTACCTCAGCATTTATGAACTGAACTCTATACTTTCCTATGACAATTCATTTACCCCTAGACATCGATAGAGCTTGTTTATTATTGATTATTATTATTCCTACACTTTTAGGTTTATTACTGCTAACTTGTTTTATATGCATATTTGCATTTTTTGATATTGTATTGTGTAGTTTACTAATGAACACCTTTAGTTTGGTACCACCAGACTCCAACGGATTCTTCTTTCTCTGCTGGTCAGACACCCAGCTACGGGGTACGTAACAGTACTTAATTTAAGATTAATTTCTGTCTTACTTGTATTTCTATTGCAAAACCCATCAACCTGCTCCATTTTGGCTAAACAGTCTAGTGAATCAGAAACTGAAGTCTGTACTTGCTTTCCCTTCAATCATAACATAAAAATGAAGCTGAGAACTATTTGATATAAACTCCTGCAGACATCCATTCAGCTTACACACACAAAATGCTGGTGGAACACAGCAGGCCAGGCAGCATCTATAAGGAGAAGTACTGTTGACGTTTCGGGCCGAGACTCTTCATCAGGACGAAGGGTCTTAGCCCAAAACGTCGACAGTGCTTCTCCTTATAGATGCTGCCTGGCCTGCTGTGTTTCACCAGCATTTTGTGTGTGTTGTTTGAATTTCCAGCATCTGCAGATTTCCTCGTGTTTGATCCATTCAGCTTAGATGTGTATCTATTAAATCAATGTGGTTAATTTTATGACTTCATCAAATGAGAGTCTCGGCCCAAAACATCAACTATTTATTCTTTTCCATAGATGCTGACTGACCTGCTGAGTTACTCCAGCATTTTGTGTGTCTTGCTTAGGTGTAGCAATGTCTTCTTTTCCAACCTCGTTCTGTTGTGTGAGATCTTTTTTTAGGACCTATGATTTAGTACCTCTCCTTCCTCGTGTGTATGTTTAGACCTTTTGGCAAAATTACTGGCAGCCAAGGTCTGATCTGTATGTATGCAGAAGCTACATTGCCTAACAGGTTCTCACCTCTTATGGCTGTATACAAAATGTACCCTACCCTATCTGGGTATCTGGGTTTGCCAGAAATTTCTCTATTAATGTGTTGGTTGGACCTTTCAAAAGTACATTTATTATCAAAGTATGCCTGCAATACACAACGCTGAACACATATGGGATTCCGCCCAAGACCAGGAACTGTGAATGATACTCTTGGTATTACCAGGCCCAATCCTTTTCATCACAAGGTCCGTCCTTTGCCATTTGTGGGGTTGAGTACCTCCATTTACTGCTACCCTCACCCTTTTCATAAGCACAAGAGATTCTGCAGTTGCTTGAAATCTTGAGAAATATGCATAAAAAGCTGGTAGAGCTCAGCAAGTTAGGCAACATCTACAGAGGAGATTAAATGACAATGTTTCAGGCTAACACCCATGAAGGAGTCCTGATGAAAGGGCTCAGCCCAAAATATTGACTGTTTAATCCCCTCCATAGATGCTGCCTGACTTGCTGAGTACCTCCAACATTTTGTGTGTGTTGCATATTCACCCATTTGTTTACCTTTTGTTGCCTCCAGATGGCAATATTTTATTAGACCTGTCCTAATCCCATCTTTCTCTGCTTCCACAGTTCTTCTCCTGAATCTGGTCTCATGTTGCAATGCCCCTTTCTTGAGAACTCCCAATAATGGTTACGAATTTAGCTGCCAAAGCACTACAACCTATAATGTTCTGATAGATCCATATATCTATTCCCCCTTATTAATAATGCTATCTCAGGTAAAATCTGCTGTCGTCTGGTTTCTACCTTCCAGAATTCAAATTTCAAAGTCCAGCAGCAGTAACAGCTCTTTTTTTGCCTATAAACATTTCAGACTTTATTCATCCAAAGCACTTCATTTTTGCACTGTATTACAAGTTCTTTAGAAATTATGCTCCTTAGAGATTTTGCTTTCTGAAAATAAAGGGAAATTCACCCATTGTCTTCAATGATGAACTAAGAACAAATCCGTGTATCTCTTCCTGCATGCTGTCGATCTAATAATAATAATATGGAGGAGTGGGGACAGATAAGAGAGGCAACTCATTAAAATGTTGAGCTAATGATTGCAGTGTAAATTTCATCCATCTGATCATTAATGAAAGTACAACCTCACCATTGATTCCATCATAAAGCGGAAACTCGGAACATCCAGTAGCTAAACCCAAACAACATTCAGGCTTATTTTACAAAATGCAGCTGACATCCTTGCCAAAATATAGCAGATGATCACTATCTCCAAATAGGGAGATATAATCTATCTTTCCTCATGTTCAGTATTATTCAGAGTTCTACCACCAACATTCATTTTAACCGAACCAGAAAGCTAAATTATTTGACATAAGTGTAGATCATAGACTGGATCTTTCTCAATAGATGCTGCACCTCCACATTCCCCAACCCTTTCCAGAGATAGCTAACATTTCAGGATTGTGATAAAATTCTGTCCACTTGCCTGCATGAATCAGGTTCCAACAATATACCAGAAAATTTATACCATTTATCTCTTCACTTAAGCATTCACCCCATTCTGCTCACTGTGCTACTGTGTTAGCAACAAAGGAAGAACTGTATGAATTCAGTAAGACTTCTTTGATCGCAGCTCATGAAACTGCAAACTTCTTTGTCTAAAAAAGACAAGAGCAGGACCTAGTTTTGAATCCACTACTGGAAGAATTCGCTTTGAGTTCTATCCCATAATAACAATGAATTATGCTGCTGTTCCTCCATCATTTTAAATTAAAACCTTGAAACTCCCCACCTACGAGAGTGTATCTGTGACAGCTACATTCTGTGAACAAACAAATCCTGCTCCTGATCACTGGAAATGTGCTAAAGAAAGCACAGCAGCCACTTCCAGAATTAATTGAAGAGATTTTCATCTGGAGTCAATAAATGTTACAGTTACAATTCTCAACTACATCTTCTAGTTGCTTGTAGGTTTTGAAGTTTAAAGCCACCTTTAATTATTATCCTCTTCATATTTGTTTCACTTGCTCCTCACAGAAGAGTAAGCTTTCATTTCTTAGCAGTTGCTACTCAATAATCTTTGGGATCTTAGAGAGCTGCCAACAAGCAGATTTTTCATACTGATGGCCGAGCTAATGTCACTGAGAGCAAGATGAAACAGATCATTGGGAAACTGGAGATCAAGCCTAAGACTGCTTATACTTACTAAACAGTTTTAGCCTTCTTGATATTCTAATAAAATGTAAAAGTTGGCAGAGGTCTATTGAACACAAGTATTGGGAAACTGTGTCATTGCCATTGCAATTGCAATCACAAAATTTGTGAAATTGCAAGTAATCAGAAGGGTGGAAATCACTCTTTGCATTCTGGCCCATTCTTCATTCAACTTGAAATGATGATGACTTCATCACATCTGGTCAAAATACAAGTCATTAGATCTGGCTGGACCCTATAGGACATCACATTGTTTTATTAATTTCAGTCAGAATTAATGCTACTCAGGGTAATCCTGAGCAATAGAGATCATGGCCAGGCCGTTGCAACCTTTACAATCTCCCATTTTCCACCATCAGCTCATGGCCTTTATTAGGACTGAAATTCAAACCATTTGGTCAGCTGTCTGAGCTGTTGAACACCCTTCCTTTCCCATCAAGACAACCCTCCAACTACTGAAGCCTTGAACCTACACGCTGCTGAACTTTCTCCCTTGTTTTCCCGAGTCTCACATGGATCTATCCTTATTCCACCTTTCCCCGTGTATATGGTATTAATTGGTAACAACATCAACAGCCTAATGGTTTGCTTCCAAATTTGTAACAGTCACCTAACATAATTCTTTGGAATTTACAAAGAAATTCCAGCAGTTCCCTGTATAAGAGTTACGTCAATAAATTCAGGTTGTCTCTCCATGCATGGTAAGAAATGCTCGTAATGAAGTAAGAAATTCATGTTGCCATTAAAAAGAACAACAGTGTAGAGCCAAGGTTTATAGAATAGGTACTTGGCCACAGTCTTCCAGTGTACTACACAGCCTTTTACCCTAAAATGATTGGACTACTATCAAAATAGTTTTGACAATCAATAAACCCCACTCTCAGGCTTACCATCTTCCACAGCTATCAGAGATTGTGCCTAGAAAATGGATTGAAAAAATTCATTTAGGCCTTTATAGAGTAATACCATCAGATGAAATGTAATTTGGGGCATATTTTATAGTATTTGCATACATTTCCTAATGAAGTCCACAGCCAGCAGGAAACTTGACTGGCACTTACTGATCAATTCTCCTAAATGTTAATCTATTTCTCCATTGAATTTGATGCACAATAATGACTTTGATATGTGCAGCGACGTTATTTATTGATGTAATTGGATCAAAAAGTCACTGCTTGCAGCATGTTAGCACATAGCTCAACAAGGAATATACTTACTGGACGCTGTTATGTGGAAGAACTTTGTTGGGACAGTATTTATGCTTACTGACAGACAATCTTTTTCCTTGTCCTCAATGCTTCACATCCCTATACTGTACATCTGTCTCTTCATAGCCCCGTGCCTGCAATCACTTAGCAACTTCTAATCTTACAATCAAATATTTACTTCAGCTTTTTTTTTACATTTCATATCGACTAGCATTGGAACATGTGTTTTTTTTCTAGTTTGAATTCACCATCTAAATAAAAGCAGTTTTATTAAATGACCTCTTTGTCTGTTTCTGTTAGGAAGGTGTTATCCAGAAATTCCACCTTCAAAAAACTTTGTCCTCTCTTATTTGGATGGATTATTTTTCAGAAATACTTTTGATGACAAAAAGAAATGATGATTGAAGCAATTAACAATGCAAAATTCTTATTTATTGGTGAATTAAATGTGGCCTCAAGACTTGGAGATCTATTCCTACCCCAATACAGATCTTCCTCCAACAGCATGCACTGTTTGATTTGGGAATGAATTCACCCAACTATGCAGGATTTCCCAACCATTAAGTCTGGCAAATCCTGACCCACAAAGTGCATGTTTAGCCACGTTATCTTCCTTGTCAAAAGGTTGAATTAAAGTTTTGTATCCTTGTGTGGAAATATTCTGTAAGCATAGAAATTCTACCGTTATCACTTCATGGTTCACATAAGATAGCAAGTTCCTGATATTTACAACCAGTATTGCAGCATTTGTCAGAAAGTGTGACTTCTCTTCTTGTGAGTTCCCTCTGTATGGGATCCCTCAGGAGAAGGACCCTGCCTTGTGCAGTCTTGGAGATGTTCGCTGCCAACTGCTCATCCTGATTCTCCACATTGTGAAAGAACGGCTTCTTTTCATATGATTCAATATGCTGAATCCCATTTTTTACAAGCTCCATCATCATCTTCTTCAGTTCCATCATATTTGGTGTTTCCTGGGATGGATCTAGAACATAAATAAAATGTCATCTGTGAACAAGAAAATAGTTATTGAGACTAATTTTACTGTCTTTTCTTCTATCCCTGCAACAGTCTATCTCAGGAAGTGGGATATTAAATTTGGTTACAAACATCAGTTCAAATTCATCAGCATATAGAAGAAAGGTTGACAATAATACAAAACATTGATAAATGCTTCCTCAAAAAGGCAACATCTGTCATCAAAGATACCCAGCAGCTGAGGCAAGACATCTTCTTGCAGCGACCATCAGACATGAAGTAGAGAAACCTGAAGTTCTACAGTAACTTTCCTTTAACCATTTGGTATTTGTACCAGCTGGTGCTGACCTTTAACCACTTTTCACTACTATGGACTCCACAGTACATCTCAAGAGGGCAGGCAGAATTGAAATTAATCATTTTGCATTGTTGATTTGATGCGCACTCTCTTAAGTTCTCCAAATGCTTGGTGTAAGTCAAATAGAGGATGCCATGACAAAATCTTAGCTTGGACTAAAGAGTTAAACTACATTCATGTGGCGCTAAGGTCAAGCGATGGCTGTCTCCACAAGACAAACATTTGCACTTGACTTTCAATAGCTTAGTCCAATATCAATGGCCTGGGGATCAAGGATAATTGAATCTTATCTGAAAATTAATTGCTGTACCACAAGATCACACTAGAAGTTAAGTATCTGCACTGGGGAACTCAATTCCTGGCTTTGTAAAGGCATTTTACCATCTAGAAGGCATAAGTTAGGTTGTAACAGTGAGTTCTCTACATTGCTGGATGAATGCAACTCCAAATACACTGAAGAACGTGTCCATATGAAGCAAAAAAAGACTGGAAAGTCTCTGCAGGTCAGAGAGAAAGAAATAACATGTCAGTTCACTGACCCTTCATCAGAATGAAACATTATTGACCTGTGCACTACATTCTGTTTCATGTTTCTCTGCTGTCTGTGCAGAGTGAACATGTGTTACAAGTCTTTGAAGTGAATGTTATTCTGCCTCTCACTTTTCCCCATCATGGTGGAACTCTGTTCGAAAAATTGAACACAATGTCAGCATCAGCCATTACACAAGTGTACATGCTAGATTTGACAGCTTCATAGCAGAAAGTCACCAGCACTATGAACACAGTGAAAAATGGCGAGTAATAACCTAATACAGTATGTTTCTCTAAGGAATACTGCAGCCATAAAGCTACCCAACACATTTCACAGTCTGTAAGGAAACTATAGACTTTGATGTAAGAGTAAACTTCTCTTTGGAAAACAGGGAATCCAAAGATAGTTTAAGGAAGCCAACACCACAGGATCAGGTAAGCAAAACAAAGTAAGTGGAATTGTCAAAGGCTAGCATTACTTGGGGTTGTCACCAATCATTTGAACCCTTTGTTATTGAAATAACAACATTCAAATCACTGTCTTGATGACCAGCCATTATAGATTTTGAAATTAATAACATATCAATGCTTAGAATAGTAAGCAACCATCTTGTTAATTAACAATATAAATAATCAATGCTATTTAATGAAAAGAAATTCAATACTCACCATGTGCATCAGGAATTTCAGATTTCCAGACCCACCCTCCACAGATTTCCGTGACTTTATTGAGGAAATCTTTATTGCAAACCTTGAAAATTGCATCAGGATTCTCTCGCGCAGTGCTTGCAGAGACTTGGCTATTGGTAAGCAGCAGCCCAATTGACAGGACGCACAGCTGGTGCCTCATTGCTACTCAGCTTTAGCCCCTGTTGACCCTATAATAACTGACTGCTAGCTGCCCCCTCACTCTCCAACACTTCTACACACCAGCAGAAGCAGCCTTTTGCAGGTAGTCAATATCACGTCTCGTCTCTCAGATTCCTACTTGACTGGATTTCTCAGTTGTTTCAGAGAATCCTCACCTGCCCTCTCTGTCCCTGGTTTTATGTTCATTCATTCTTTCCTCCTTTTATGTCACCATTGCTCCCTCACAGTGATGCATCGTTGTTTTTCATTAACTTTTGTTTCTCTTCCTTGTGATTTGGGATGTTTCCAACATCTCAAATCCACAATGTACAAACCAAATACAAATAGAATCGTTCATCAAATGATGTTGAGTCCAACCAGTTGGCGTTTATAATAGACTTCTGACAGTTCTTGAGTAAAGCACTATTTCTGCTGTATGACTGGAAAATCCAGAAACGTCACTCCATTATCGAATTCTCACATATTAGGGAACATTGTCAACTATGGAATATGACCACATTAGAGACATTTATTTCAAAGTGTAATTCAGCTCTCAAACAGATCAACAAAAGAAAACCTAAGCACTGGTCAGGGGGACTGCTTTGACCAATAGCAAGTCATGTTGCACTGTAGCAATTTCAATTAATCACAAGATTTGAATAAGGATTTTATTAAAGAACTTACTCTACAAAATAAGGATGCATAAAGTATTAAATAGAAACTTTATCGTGTAACAGTGTATTTCAATTCAGTTTCACCTTCCAACCGGGTCTGTTTATCAGGGCTGCGTGTACAGAGGGAATGTGCCTCCTCTTGAAAAGAGAGCTTCGGCAGTCCAGTACTGGACCTCGGCCGCCATGAGGAAATGAATACCAAGTCTAACAGACCACTTGCAAGGTACTTGCAATGAAGATCAGATAACTGTTGATGTTGCTCAAGTCTTTAGGCAGGCAAAGAATATAAGGTCACGGAGGTGAATCAGTCTAACTGCTTGGCTTCCTAATTGTTGCACATGTTTCTAAGTGTAACTTTCTAAGTGCTGTGACTCACCACTTCACAATTGTTGCCTAGCGACCCACAACAACGGAACTTTGAGGTATTGTCAACATTTCCAGTTAGAATCCTGCATAAGATTCCTGAAAAGTACCATAAGGGCCCTGGTACGGCATTTTAACCCAAATCATCAACACTTCCTTACAGCCACAGAGCCTTCTCCTGGATAGTTAATGTTCTGATTCATCACACACTGGAAAATTCACTTGTGAAAGTTTAATTTGACCTTTATTCACATCCTGTTTGTTTCATAGTTACAATCATTAATGTTCAGGTTTTGTGAGTTGTGACCAAACAAACCATAGATTAGGGATTGAAAGAATACTTGACTCACATACACAGTGTTCAGAATTAGGACCACAACAACATATTAGTCAACTCAAGTCTGTGAATTCACTAGCTAGTGAAGTACCTCCAGCACAAAATGGTTAACATTTCCTGGATTAATCAAATGCCGTCCCTTGCCTTTGTAGTTCCCATGCCCAAGACTCCCTGACTATTTAAAGCATTCTCTCCACATCCACTTTATCTAAAACTTTCAATATTCAGTAAGTTTAAATAAGACTCCCCCTTCATTCTTCTAAACTTCCCTGAGTCTAGGACCAGAATCATAAAACATTCCTCATACGATGACCCTTTTTTTCCTGGATCACTCTCGTAAACCTCCTTTAGAGCCTGTCCAATGTCAGCACGTCCTTTCATAAATAAAAACTGGTCCTAATATCCAAATGTGACCTCAGCATTACATCCTTGCTTTTATATTCTAGTACTCTCGAAGTGAATGCTAACATTACATTTGCCTTCCTTACTACAGACTCAACATGTAAGATAACCTTCAGGGAATCCCATGCTTAGACTTCCAAGTCCCTTTTCATCTCTGATTTCTCAGTTCACTCCTGTTCAGAAGATAGTCTGCAATTTTATTCTTCCTACCAAAGTGCATGGCCATGCATGTCCCTACATTGCACTCCATAGCTTCTTTGCCATTTTTGGAATCTGTCCAGATCCTTCTGCAGAATCATTACTTCCTCAACTCTACCTGCCCTTCCACCACTCTTTGTAGTATCAGCAAATTTGTCCTCAAAATCACCAATTCTGTCAACCAGATCATTAACATGGAATGTAGCAGACCCAAAACCAACCCCTGTGGAACACTACTAATCATGGACAGCCAACCAGAAAAGACACCCTTGATTACCACTGCTTGCCTGCTGACAGTCAGCCAATCTTCAAGGTCAAGATTCAAGTCTATTTAACACTACTCTGGTTTGTACTTAAACTTGGGCTTACAGATATCGGACTTTTATCCATGTAGGTATCTTTCTTATAGTACCACGGGCACTTATCTTGTTTAGAAGCCTCATGTGTGGCACCTTGTTCTGAAAATCCAAGGAAACAACAACCAGTGACTCTCCTTTCTCTGTTCTACCTGTTATTCCCTAATTGAATTCCAACAGATTTGTCAGGCAAGAATTTTCTTCAAGGGTATTATGCTGACCAGTTTGCAGCTCAGGGACTGCAGCGGTTCAAGAAGGCAGCTGATCAACACCTTCTAAAGGGCAACTAGGGATGGGCAATAAATGCTGGCTTAGCTGACAACGCCCACATCCCGTAAATGAATTTTAAAAACTATTGTATTTTTCCAAGAATCCCAGAACTTCATCCTTAATAAACATTCATCAAACATCTAACATTTTTCCATCCACCAAAGTCTGACTAACTGATCTATAATTACAAGACTTTTGCCTCCCTCCCTTCTTTGAGTGAAGTGACAATTGCAATTTTCCAGTCCTC
The DNA here is from genome assembly GCF_048418815.1 of Hemitrygon akajei. Lineage (NCBI taxonomy): Eukaryota > Metazoa > Chordata > Chondrichthyes > Myliobatiformes > Dasyatidae > Hemitrygon > Hemitrygon akajei. The sequence goes on from NC_133129.1 coordinate 53,534,008, forward strand.
CAGAACCATTCCAGAATCCAGCAATGTAGATGTTTAGCTTCACAAGGAAATCTGCAGATGCTGGAAATTCAAACAACACACACAAAATGCTGGTGGAACACAGCAGGCCAGGCAGCATCTATAGGAGAAGCACTGTCAACGTTTCGGGCCGAGACGAGACTCTCGTCAACGTCGAGAGTCCTGACGAAGTGTCTCGGCCCGAAACGTCGACAGTGCTTCTCCTATAGATGCTGCCTAGCCTGCTGTGTTCGACTAGCATTTTGTGTGTGTTCTTAAATGTTTAGCTTGTTATGTTTTCTCTGTCATGGACTTTAAGTTAATTTTTGCACCTGCCTTTGGAATAGATTTTCTCCTACCTCCATTCACCATCACTGTTTCATTTGGTTTTGTGTTGGCAGAGATTTTTTCCAAAATCTTATATCCATAATGTCGCTGCAAGGACATATCAGCAGTCCTCTTTTTGCTGAGTATTTTAACCAATTACCATTTGTAACTCACACCTGATAACAGCTCTTAAATAGAGACCTGCTGCGTAAACCTGCTAATATACCACATTACTAGGAATTTCTGTGGGTTAAAATTTGCTTGCTTTCAACAGCAGGAATCTCAATGTATGAAATTCAGAGATCAGCAACCCCGAAGTTGGGGCACGGTATGACTTCTGCGTGGAGCCAGTGCTCCCCCTGCTGTTTATTGATTGTACTGACAAATGTAGGACAGCCACAATGTTATTTTCTTCAAAGTTGCTTGTACCTCATCAAGGGCAGATATACTGGGAGAGGGACAGGGGTTAGGGCCTAAATTAGGCCAGGGAAAACAAGAAGATAGGTTGGCAGTTGTAGATTTGCAATGATGACCTGGTGGAGGAGAAAGTTTTCTTCAACAGAGCTGCACAACCCTAACCCTATCTCAGTAACAGAACACTTCTTGCATTATCATGGACTTTTCTCCACATGTCTTTCTTTTGCACTGATGTCTTGTTGTTGCACAGTCTTTTTATCCTCTGCACTGTCTTGTATAATTTATATTCCGTGTTGAAGTCTGTACTTGCGTACCTGAGACACTGCTGCAAGGAAGCTTCTCGTTGTACTTGTCCCTCACAGTACTTAAATACTTGATTTGACTTGACAACTTGATTAGACAAGAGAGGAGAGATGTCCTACACACCAGGGAACCCTCCAGTCACAGGAAGGTAGAGCAGATAGCACTGGAGGTTAATGTCCTGTACACAGGATAATGTGCTCACAATGTGAGAGTGATCTCACATATGTCTGGACTGCATGGATAAATCGTATAGTTTCTGCACCACTGAAGCCACCATAGCTCAGTTCACCCTGCCTCATCATTCACTTTCCAGCAACCTCAGTCGTTTGTAAATCAGAGCGGTCTCGCGCTCCACTGCACCACATACAGTGACCTGCACGTCTCTCAGCTTCTACTCAACATCTCCCAGACACAGTGGGTCACACACTTCTCAGTCTCTTGAAGAAGTCGGCTCACAATCAGAGGAAGCAAGAGGTGAGAGCATGCCTGCAAGGCCTGCTTCATGTGGAAGGGCATTACAGTGGCGTAAATAGCAGGCCCTGTTCCAATCCTGACCTGGAACAGGCTGTTCTTGTGGAGTTTGCATGTTCTTCTTGTGACCATGAGTGCCCTTAATAGGCCGAATGGCCTATTTCTGCTCCTACGTCTTATGGTCTTCAGGTGCTCCAGTTTCCTCCCACACCTCAAAGACGTGCAAGTTGATTGGATAATTGGCCACTATAAGTTGCCCTGAGAGTAGAGGTGAGTAGTACAGTCTAGGGGAGAGTTGATTGGAATATGGAGAGAATAGAATATGGGGTTAATGTAGAATCAATGTAAATTGGCGGTTGATGGTCAGTGTAGAGTCGATGGGCCAAAGGACCTGCACTGATGCTGTTTCTCGATGATTATAAACGTATGAGAGTGTCTCACAGACTATTCTGGCAGGAGCGGCTGGTATCACTGTGGCTCTGCAGGTTGTGCTGCTGCCTCACAATTCCAACAACCCGGGCTCAATGCTGACCTGGGGCACTGGCTCTGGGGGAGCTGCCCCTTTACCCTGTGACCCCATGGTGCTCTGGTTCCCCCATGCTGAAACTCCGTCAATTCGTAAATTAATTGGTCACTGTAAATTATCCCTAGTGTAGATGGGTGCTAGGACAACTAAGGCAGATTAATGGACAGGTGAGAGGGCAAAGGTTATAGGGGAAATAAATGGATGTGCTGGGGTTGCTGTGTGAGATAACATATTTCATTGGATCCAATCTCCTGCAGAGAAAATATATGGAAAAATGTCCCCTGTGGTCCACAGACTTCCAGTGGGCAATCATTTATCTTTTCTTCTGATAGCCCCTCATCCTCATCACAAATTCTTTCCAGACATCACCAACAGACCACACAAACAAGCTCGTCTTACCTTCTGCTCAGGACCTCTTGAACTAACTCCGAATATAACTGATTGCCATGATTATTTCATTAGTACTTACAAGACTTGTTGCTATTTTTCATCCTTAACAATATTGAACACATTTCAAAAATGTAACATTACATATGAGGCTTTTTGGGACATTGGTAGGTCTCTTGTTCTGTTTATATATATTAGTTTTGTAACTTAAAGTAAATTTCATGTCTTACACTGTATGCTTTTGCAAAACATCAAATTTCCTGACCTACAGTTTAAGACATAGGAGCAGAATAAGACCATATCACCCATCGAGTCTGCTCTGTCATTCCATTATAGCTGATTTATTATACCACTCAACCCCATTCTCCTGTAACCTTTGACACTCTGACTTACCAAGATTCTATCAATGTCCGCTTTAAACATACTGAATGACTTGGCTTGCCATAGCTATTTGTGGAAATCAATTCCACTGATTCACTACCCTATAGCTAAAAAAAATTCCTCCTCACCTCTGTTCACTATGGACGTCCCTCTATTCCGAGTCTGTGTCCTTTGGTCCTAGAATTCTCCACTGCAGGAAACATCTTCTCCACATCCAGTCCAGCTAGGCCTTTCAATATTCAATAGGCTTCAGTGAGATCCCCCACGCCCAGCCACTTCATTCTTCTGAATTCCATTGAGTACACACCCAGAGCCATCAAACGCTCCTCATACATTAACTCTTTAATTCCCAAAATTATTTTCGTGAACTTCTTCTGGACTATCTCCAATGCCTACACATCTTTTCTGAGATAAGGGGCCCAAAACTGCCCACAATATTGCAAGTGTGTTTTGATCAATGCCTTATAAAGCCTCAGTATCACACCCCTGCTCTTATATTCTAGTCCTTGTGAGGCGAATGCTAACATTACATTTGCCTTCCTTACCACCGACTCAATCTTTAGGGAATTCTGCACAAGGACTCCCAAGTCCCTTTGCACCTCTGATCTTTTTGAATTTTCTCCCCTGTTACAAAATAGTCTATGTCTTTATTCCTTCTACCAAATTGCATGACCATACACTTCCCTATATTACATTCCATCTGCCACTTTCTGCCCATTCTCCCAATCTGTATAAGTCTTTCTGCAGGCTCCTCCGATCTTCGCAGAGTCTGTAAACTTAGCAATAAAGCTATCAATTCTGTCACCGAAGTCATTGACATATAATATGAAAAGAAGCCATCCCAATAGCTACCCCGATGGAACACCACTAGCCAACCAGAACTGGCTCTCACTCTTTGCTTCCTGCCAGTCAGCCAATTTTTTGTCTTAAATTGTTAAGCAGCATCATATGCAGCACCTTGTCTAAGGCCTTCTGAAAATCCAAGTAAACAGTATCCAGACTGCATTGTCTTATTCTGTCTGTTATAGCCTCAAAGAATTCCAACAGATTTGTCACTCAACATTTCCCCTCAAGGATACGTGCTGACTTCAGCCTACTTTATCATGTGCCTACAAGTGCCCTGAAACCTCATCCTTAATAATGGACTCCACCATCTTCCTAACCACTGAAAATAGGCTAACTGGCCTATAATTTCCTTTGTTCTGCCTCCCTTCGTTCTTAAAGAGTGGAATGACATTTGAAATTTTCCAGTCCTCCAGAGCTTTTCCAAAATATAGTTATTCTTGGAAGATCACTACCAATGCCTCTATAATCTCTTCAGATACTTCTTTCAGAGCCCTAGGGTGTAGTTCATATGGTCCAGATGATTTATCTATCTTCAGACACATCAGCTTCCAAAGCACCTTCTCCTTAGTAAAAGCAACTACATTCACTTCTGACCCCTGATACTCTTGAATTTCTGGCATACTGCTAGTGTATTTCACAGTGAAGACTGACACAATATAGTTACTAAGTTCACCTACAAGAGGGAATCCGCAGATGTTGGAAATCCAAGCAACACACACAAGAAACTCCAGCCATGTTCTGCCATCATCCCTGCTAACATCCCTTTCAATCAACTTTGGCCAGCTTCTTTCTCATGTCTCCGTAATTCCATTGATTCTACTGTAATAATGATATATCTGACTTTATCTTCTTCCTCTCAAACTACAGGGTGAATTCTAACATATTATGATCACTGTCTCCTAAGAATTCCTTTACCTTAAGCTCCCTAATCAAATCTGGTTCATGATACAGCACCCAATCCAGAATTGCCTTTCCCCAGTGAGCCCAACCACAAGCTGCCCTAAAAAGCCATCTCATTCTACAAATTTCCTTTCTTGGAATCCAACACTAACCTGATTTTCCCAAGCTACCTTCACATTGAAATCCCTCATGACTATCGTAACATTGCCATATCACATGCCTTTTCTATCTCCTGTTGTAATTCATATCCCACACCCTAACTACTGTTAGGAAGCCTCTATATATCTCCCACCAGGGCCTTTTTACCCTTGCAGTTTCTTAACTCTACCCACAACAATTCAACTTCTCAAGTCAAGTCACTTTTATTATCATTTCGACCATAACTGCTGGCACAGTGCATAGTAAAAATGAGACAATGTTTTTCAGGACCATGGTGTTACATGACACAGTACAAAAACTAGACTGAACTATGTAAGAACAACACAGGAAAAAAACTACACTAGACTACAGACCTACCCAGGACTGCATAAAGGGCACAAAACAGTGCAGGCATTACAATAAATAATAAACCAGGGCAGTAAGGTGTCAGTCCAGGCTCTGGGTATTGAGGTGTCTGATAGCTTGAGGGAAGAAGCTGTTACATAGTCTGGTCGTGAGAGCCCGAATGCTTCGGTGCCTTTTCCACATTCTGATCCCATGTCACCTCTTTCTGAGGATTTGATTTCATTTTTTACCAACAGAACCACCCCACCCACTCTGCCTCTCTGCCTGTCCTTTCGATACAATGTGTATCCTTGGACGTTAAGCACCCAACTATGATCTTCTTTCAGCCATATCTCAGTGATGTCCGTAACATCATACCCGCCAATCTTTAACTCCACTGCAAGATCTTCTACCTTATTCCGTATACTGCATTTATTAAAATATAACACCTTCAGTCCTGCATTCATCACCTTTTTTGATTTTGCTCCTGTGTTACACTGTTGGAAATTTGCCCTGTCATCTGCCTATCCTTTCTCCCGGTCTTACTACACACTGCATTTACAAATGTATACAAAATGCCCCATACTCAGCGCTATCTCTTCTTTTCCCATACCCCTGCCAAATTAGTTTAAACACTGCCCAAAGCTCAGCAAAACCGCCCAGAAGGATATTGGTCCACCTCAGGTTCAGGTGTGGCAGGTCCCATTTGTACAAATGAAAAAAATGCCAGTGATATTAAACATGATCTGACTCTGAGGATGGGAAGAACACTATCTAAATCCATTATTTCCTTCCTTACAGCCCACTGCAGAGTATGAGATATTCCTGGAACCTCTGATAGGAACCCAGAAAGAATTGGACTTCAGCAAATCATTGTCACTCTGATTTGTTTGGGCACTCAAATAAAATCAAAAGCTTTAAAACCCAACCCTGCCGATCAGATACAAACATGTTGATGTTTCAGCGGGGTGGAACTCTGAGTGAATCCCATCTCACACACAGAACACAAGTGGCCGTTTCCCAGTGCATTGGATAACTGAGAAAATAAGCCAGCATTGAGACCAATGTGAACTCACTGGTGTGTGACTTGGTGGGGCTTTGCGACTGGAGACAGAGCACGGTTGTAACAATTGGCTGGGTATTAAGCGGAACCAAAGGGGTGGATGAATAGAAACTCCATCTGCTGGTTGTGAAATCCATGCCAACTGGCAAGTCAAAAATGGGAAGCATGATGTCAGGAAATGTCCACCTGTGGAAATTTCAAGTCCTACCAGCACCGGAAATAAAGGATCTGTGGTTAGTTAAAAATTTTTAATGTAGTAGAATTGCACTGTAGAATTATAAAGCAATACAGCACAGATAAAGGCCTTACAGCCAGTGAGACAATGCCAACCATGGTGCCAGTCCAATTAGTCCCGAGTTCCTGTGCTTGGTATATACCCCTCTAAGACTCACCCTTGCTTATAGCTGTCCAAGTGCTTGGTATATACCCCTCTAAGACTCACCCTTGCTTATAGCTGTCCAAGTGCTTCTTAAATGATGCTATTGTACCCACCTTAATGATTTCCTCTAGCAATTTATTCCATATTGTATACGTGCTCCACCATCTGTGTGAAAAAGTCACCCCCCAGATCCCTTATAAGTCTTTCCCCCTTCATTTATGCCTCTAGTTTTGGACTCCCCTACTGTGAGGAAAATCCTACTTTGGGGAATAAACTGTTACTATCCATCTTATTGATACCATTTATGATTTTAGAAAACTCTACAAAGTCACCCCTCATTCTCCTTCATTCCTGCCCAACCTCTCCTTATAACTCAGGTCTTTTAGTCCTAGCAACATCCTCATCAATCTTCTCTGAACTCTTTTCAATTCCAAGTGATTAATGAAGTTTTATTAACCAAAGTTTATTTCCAATATTAATAGAGTCATAGAGAAGTATAGCACAGAAACAGATCAAATGGCCCATATAGTCCATGCGGAAAAATATAAAACTGTATTGCCTATTCCCATCAACCTGCACCGGGACCACAGCCTCCATACCACTACCATCCATGTACCTATCCAAACTTCTCTTAAACATTGAAATTGAGCTCACATGACCACTTGTGCTGTCAGCTCATTCCACACTCTCATGATCGTCTGAGTGAATAAGTTTCCCCTTATGTTCCCCTTAAACTTTTCACCACCTTTCATCCTTAACCCGTGTCCTCAGTGGAAAAAGCCTGCATGCATTAACCCTATAAGTATAGCCCACATAATCTCGTATATCTCTATCAAATTGCCTCTCAATCTTCTATGTTTTACATAATACACTCCTAACCTATTCTACCTTTCCTTAAAACTCCAGACACCCAACATCCTCGTAAATTTTCTCTGTACTCTTTCAAACTTGTTTGCATTTATCCTGTAGGTAGGTGACCAAAACTGTACAGTAGCATCTCCCTCCGCAAATGTTAGCCAATACAGCAATTTCTGTTTTACTTCAGTTTTTCATCATCTGCAGTATTTTGCTTCAGGTTTCTGCCTCTCCTCCCCCATCTTCTTCCTTAAGGCTCCCAACCTATTGATAGCCAATAGATTCACAATGAAAGATTGAAGAAGACCTTCCAAGATGATGCACAGAACCCACAGACAACGACCAAATGCTATGGTAATGTCACTACAATATGTGGTGGAACAGAGGACTGAAGATATCTGATCCTTACCTTTCATGGGTCTATTGCTTGTATGGCAACAAAATGCTAAAATGGAATGCCGAGTAAAATGGAAATTAAAGCAAGGCAAGCCTCTTAATCCCAGTTCCCATTACGAGATAAATCGAAGATGTTCTGCTGTCTGTCAAAATTCAGTTACCGAAACCTGAAATTAACCACAAAATGCTGGAAATAGCAGGTCAGGTAGCATCAGTGAAGTGAAAAATAAAGGTAACATTTCAGAGTCAATGAACTGTTTGCAGAGTTCAATGAACGGTAAACCAATGTGAAACACCAGCTGTTTTCCTCTTCACAGATGCTGCCAGTCCTGCTGAATTTTATTTGGCATTTCCTGGTTCATCTCCTGCTTTACAATGTATGCAGTAAGTTCAAAGTTCAAGATTTAAACTAAATTTATTATCAAAGTACATATATGTCACCATATACAACCCTGAGATTCATTTTCTTGTGGGCATACACAATAAATCGAGAATAGAATAATAATCACAATAGAATTAATGAAAGAAGCTTGTCAAGGTATTAGATATCATGCCGAATCTTTGCAAACTACTGAGTAAGGAAGCTCTCGTGTTTTATTCATAATTGTACTTGTGTGCTTGGTCCAGTACATATCCTCCAAAACAATAACACCAAGGAATTCAAAATTGCTGACCCTCTCCACCTCTGATCCTCCAATGAGGACTGGCTCATGGACCCCTGGTTCCCACCTCCTGAAGTCAATATCAGTTGACATTGAGTAAGAGGTTGTTGTTATGGCACCACTCAGCCAAATCTTTATTCTTCCTCCTATATGCTGATTCATCACAACCTTTGATTTGGCCTACAATAGTAGTGCTTTCAGCAAACTTGAATATGGCATTGGAGCTGTACTTAGCCACACAGACATAACTGTAAAGCAAGTAGAGCAGGGCACTAAGTACACAACCTTGTGGTGCACCTGTGCTGATGGAAGATCTGGATCTTTTAGCCGATCTGAACTGATTGGGGCTAGCAAGTGAGGAAATCGAAGATCCAATCACACAAGGAGGTATTGAGCTTAAGGTCTTGGAGCTTATTGGTTACTTTTGAGGGGATGATGATACTGAATACTGAGCTGTAGTCAGTAAAGAGCATTCTGATGTGTGCATCTCTGCTGTCCAGATGTTCCAGAGTTGAGTGAAGAACCAATAAGGTGGCATCTGCTGTGGACCTTTTGCTCTGGTAGGCAAATTGGAACAGAACCAAGTTGCTTCTCAGGTAGGAGTTGATATTTTTCATTACCAATCTCTCAGAATGTTTCATCACAGTGGATGAAAGTGCTACTGGATGATAGTCACTGAGGCAGGTTATCATGTTCTTCTTGGGCACTGGTATAATTGAAGCCTGCTTGAAGCAGGTGGGTAATTCAGACTGCTGAAGTGAGAAATTAAATATCTAAGTGAACACTCCAGCCTGTAGATCAGCACTGGTTTTTAGTATTTGGCCAGGTACCCCAACTAGGATAACTGCTTTTGTGGGTTCACCCCTCCCCACCGAAGGCAACTCGCATGTTGGCCTCAGAGACTGCGATCACAGGATCATTGGGGGCTATGGTAATTTGTGATTGTTCATTGGCAGCTACGGTAATTTGTGTTTTGAAGGGCAAAGAGAGCATAGGAAACACTGAGCTCACCTGGAAATGAAGCACTGTTGTCACCTATGTCGCTTGATTTAACTTTATAAGAAGTGATATTATTCAAGCCCTGGCACAACTGTCGAGCAGCCCTGATTTAAGTTTAATCCAGAATTGGCACTTCACCTGTGAGATAGCTTTTCCGGGATTATACCTAGACCTTTTATAACTTCTTTCGTCACCAGAATGCTTCTAGGCAGCTTGCAGATCTCCTGGTTCATCCAGGGCTTTTGATTGGGGAAGACTCTGAATGATTTTGTGGGGATGCACTCATCTACAACTGTTTTAATAAAGACCGTGACAACCATGGTGTTTTCATTCAGAACCACAGAACACAGCCCAGTCCACAGACTCGTAGCAATCCGTAGCCGTTCCTCTGCCTTTTTGTTGTTTAATTTCTGGAGCCTTGCTCTTTAGGTTCTCTCTTCAGGTAGGAGAAGGACAGCCAAGTTATCAGATTTACTGAAATATGCTCTGTGCATGAAATGGTAGGCATTCTTTATCTTAGTATAACAATAATCTAGCATGTTGGGACCTCTGGTGCTACAGGTTATATGCTGATGGTAATTGGGCAGGGTTTTCTTCTAACAAGCCGAGTGAAGTCTTTGACTCTGAGTTGAAGTGCTTCGGGATGGATTCTTCCCGGTTTGGGTCTTGTTTCTTGTGTCTTGGGGTCTCCAGACTGAAACACAGAGGCATGAGGCTCCCTCTACCAAGTATCTTGTTAGCAAATGAGCTGTCACTGAAGAATAAAATTGAGGACCCAAAGGCAAGATCAGAGGGAAATAAGTGAATGATGTGTTCTATGTTTGAGTAAGACGTGTGCATTTTTCAGTATCTCAAGCACTTGATTACAGTCGGCTGCTGGTGGTAGATAAACAGCAGTCAGGATTATGGAAGAGAGCTCCCTAGGTATATAGAACAGACAGCATTTGACCATTAGATATTCAAGGCTGGTGGAACACAAGTTTGGCAAAGCCGCCATATTGGAGCACCACCAAGAGTTCATCATGAAACACAGACCTCCACCCTTTGCCTTTGCCAAATCAGCAGTTTGGTCCATTCTTTGAATCAAGAATCCTTTGGGTCTGATCATCGTACCTGGCATGCTGAAAGAAGGCCACGTCTCACTCAAACATAGAACACAACCACCTCTTATTTCCTTCCTATACAGCAACCTTACACTCAGGTCCTCAATTGTGTTCTCTGATGACTGCATATTTGCTAACACGATGCTGGATAGAGGGGGCCTCGTGCCTCTGTGTTTCAGCCTGGCTTGGAGATCCCGCCCACTGCCTTGTCTCCCTCCACGGCGATGATCCTTAGTTCACTTAAAGCAGAAGTCTGATAACAACAGGATAGAAACTGTCCTTGAACCTGGTGGTATGTGTTCTCAAGCATTGGTACCTTTTGTTGGATGGAAGTGGACTGACCAGGGGGAATGAGGTCCTTAATTATGTTGCCTGCTTTCCCAAGGCAGCAGGAAGTGTAGATAAGGTCAGTGGAAGGGAGGCTAGTTGTCATGATGGGCTGTGCAGCAGTTGTAACTCTGCAATTTCTTGGTGTCTTGTGCAGAGGCATTGTCATGCCAAACTGTGATGCGTTTGAATAGGACGGTTTCTACGGTGCATCTATAAAAATTGGCTCAAGGGAAATATGTTATTTTACATGATTGTAGAAAATGAGTAAATGATTGGAGTCTCTTTACCCAACACGTGGGCTAATGTTAAGAATAAGTTCCAGCTGAGAAAGGAAATGAAGCATGTTGAACTATATATGGTTATCCACTGCATTTTGTTTAGCATCCCCAGGCAAATTGCCCGAGAAATGTGAATTATACCTAATAAACTCCAACTCCGAATTGGATACATTATATTTTAAGTAATCACTTTAATGAACAGATGATTAGACATCAGGCAGATCTCTGGTTTGGAAATTTCAAAACCTGGCCCCTGTTATCGTGATAATCAGTTCAAGCTCAGTTACCACAGAAGGGACTGAAAGTCCTAATGTAAAGTGTCCAAATTAAATTAAATGTTTATTGCAATGGAGGTTGATGGAAGTTGGCTATTTATTTAAACACAACAAAATCATCTGCCATTCCTTAATGCTCATTACTTTAGTATATCTCCTCTTTCGTGTTTGAATGGGCAATGGAGCTGTTTGAAATGTAAATCCTTTTGAATGGAGGTTAAGTTGAATAACAGGGAGAATTTACTGAATGAAGAAAATGGTCGAGGAAAGTTGTGTCAGCTGCTGAAGATTCTATTGAAGTTAATGGTTGTAATCTTGGCTCTGGGTGTAATTGTAGTTTTCAAGAGGATACATATCCAAGACAGCCTCAGAATCCCTTTAAAACTGAGATGAGGAGGAAATCCGTCAGCCAGAGGTGGTTAATATGTGGAATCTGCTGCCAGGAAGGGCAGTAGACTTTGGGAGTACTTAAGGCAGAAATTCATAGGTTATTAACTGGTAAGAGTGTTAAGGGTTACGGAGAGAAAATGAGAAATTAAGGTTCAAATATTCAGCCATGGCTGAATGGCAGAGCAGACTCAAAGGGCCTAGGGGCCTTCTTCTTCTCCTACTGTATAGCTTATCCAGCCATCACGGACATTTACACTACGCGCTGCATCCGCAAAGGAAACAGCATTATGAAGGACCCCATGCACCCCTCATACAATCTCTTCTCCCTCCTGCCATCTGGGAAAAGGCTCCGAAGCATTCGGGCTCTCACGACCAGACTATATAACAGTTTCTTCCCCCAAGCTATCAGACTCCTCAATACCTGAAGCCTGGACTGACACCTTGCCCTACTGTCCTGTTTATTATTTATTGTAAATGCCGGTACTGTTTTGGTGCACTTTATGCAGTCCAGTGTAGGTCTGTAGTCTAGTGTAGCTTTCTCTGTGTTGTTTTTTTATTACATAGTTCAGTCTAGTTTTTTGTACCGTCTCCTGAAAGACGTTGTCTCATTTTTACTATGCACTGTACCAGCAGTTATGGTCGAAATGACAATAAAAGTGACTTGACTTGACTTATGTTCTTATGGTCTTATAAACAACAGGATACTGGATATACAACACGATGGTGCAGTGGTTAGCACAACACTTTACAGTACAGGCAATGCAGGTTCAATTCCTGCTGCTGCCTGTAAAGAGTTTGTACCCCATGACTGTATGGGTTTTCTCCCACAGTCCAAAGACCTACCAGTTGGTAGGTTAGTAACTTGTCCCACGATTAGGCTAGAATTAAATCAGGGGTTGCTGGGTGGTGCACTCGAAGGGCCAGGAGGGCCTATTCCATGCTGTATCTCAATAAATAAACATTTTTTAAAAAGGATATTGGATACCCCCGAAGAAGCTTAGGTGGAATCTGTGAATGGGAAAGAAATGCCTGCAGGGTATTCCAGTCAAAAGGACAACTGTGAGAGAAAGAACACTGAACTTTCACTAAGGAGGGAGAATGTCAGAAATGGTAGACTGTGATCTGCAGGTAGATACTGGATTTATGTGGATTTCTACGTCAGGTTGTCACACATAGGTTACGTTAGTGTCTGAGACTTGGGTTCAATCCTGACCACTGATACTATCCGTGTGGAGTTTGCATGTTCTGCCGGTGACTATGCGGTTGTCATCACCAGTAATAAAATAAACAAAATAAATTCAGATGACTAAAATAACTGTGTTCAGAACACTTGCACTCTCATGTCTCAAGCGTTCTTTTTATTTTACTTGTGCACAAGGGGAGCACGCGCCTGGCCCTGCCCAAATACCATTTTGAAACCAGGATAGAAAACTGCTACTTATATACTGAATTGACTTACCAGTTACAGGTATTGACCATTTGGTAGATTGCATGTGTTTGAAGTCCTCACTTGCAAGATCAAACACCATTCTCAATCGAAATGTTAAAAGTCAATCAAAGCTTCAAGCTGACAACAAATGATATTTTGAAGTCAGTAAAGCATTTGTCCCTTAGTTGTTGGATGTATTTCACACCTTTCCATTATTTCTATCTCATCTCCTCTGGTGCCTCCTTTTGTGTAAAGGGACAGTATGTTTTAGAAAGACCTTTCTAGAAAAGTCTCACCACAGAGGCCTCACTTAACTGGCATGAGTACACACTGCCATAGTCACCCCTGCCTATCTGGCTGCAATGGGCAAGGTTGGCTCTGGAGGTCTCATGTCAAAGGTCTCCCTTGGCTACAACTGCCCTAGGCTATTCTTGCCTGGACATTGTCTTTAACTCTTTGCCTTAATGAACTTCCACAAGGGATCCTCTGGTTTCCTCCCACATCATAAAGACATGGATCAATAGGTTAATCGGCTGGTGTAATTGCTGCAAAGTGGGTGGTAACATCCAGCGGATGCTAATGGAAATGTGGGAAGAAGAAAATAGTATTAGTGTAGGATTAGTGTGAATGGATAGCTGCTGTTTGGCATGAACTCTGTGTTTCCATGTTGCATTACTCTGCCACCACAATCCTCTCCCTTCTAACCATGCAGAGAGCTTAATGCAAAAATGAAAACCTTCTTACCAGATCACCCAGGATGAGTTAAACTTGGATGCAGTAAAATGGTGTTAGTGGGGGCAATTCATTCCTTCATGTCAAGTCAAGTCAAGCCAAGTCAACTTTTATTGTCATTTCGACCATAACTGCTGGTACAGTGCATAGTAAAAATGAGACAACGTTTTTCAGGACCATGGTTCACATGACACAGTACAAAAGCTAGACTGGACTACGTAATAAAAAAACACAGAGAAAGCTATACTAGACTACAGACCTACACTGGACTGCATAAAGTGCACAAAAACAGTGCAGGCATTACAATAAATAATAAACAGGACAGTAGGGCAAGGTGTCAGTCCAGGCTTCGGGTATTGAGGAGTCTGATAGCTTGGGGGAAGAAACTGTTACATAGTCTGGTCGTAGGAGCCCGAATGCTTCGGAGCCTTTTCCCAGATGGCAGGAGGGAGAAGAGATTGTATGAGGGGTGCATGGGGTCCTTCATAATGCTGTTACCTTTGCGGATGCAGGGTGTAGTGTAATTGTCTGTGATGGCAGGAAGAGAGACCCCAATGATCTTCTCAGCTGACCTCACTATCCGCTGCAGGGTCTTGCGATCCGAGATGGTGCAATTTCCAAACCAGGCAGAGATGCAGTTGCTCAGGACGCTCTCAATACAGCCCCTGTAGAATGTGATGAGGATGTGATTGACAGGTTGAGTGGAAGCCACATTGGAGAGGGCAGATGGCTCTACAAGTCCATCGGGAGAGCAACAACAGTATTACATGACATCCCAGAGAAGTTTCCTTGATTGGATGGGTGCAAAGCATCCAATAGTTTTGTCTGAAACAGACAGAAACTGAACAATGGATAATAATCAGGTAACAACTGACCAATTTATTTCATTCACTTTCCCAAGTCTGCTAGGGTCAATTGTCTCTCATTGACTAACTAATTACAACTCTCTGAACATGGACTGAACCTTATACCCTGAATTTAATGGTCTGAATGTTTTATGTCTCCAGTTACCTACCTTGCCTCTGCAAAATAATTTGGACAGTGTCCCTAACAGGAAAAGGCACTTTAAGATAGTCTGTGCAAATAGAGTTCAGGAATTTTCCTCCAGGACTTCAGATACGATAATCTATTGTACATTGGACCCAAGTCTCATACACAATGGAATAAGTCTTGCACGTATACCTTTTGTCTGAGAGATCTTGCTACGGTGGAACTGTGGACGGTGTCAGCTGGGTTGGAGAGAATGAGAAGGTGGGTGAACAGTATGGAGAGAAAGTTGGCTTGGTCAGGACAGAAGACAGCCGGCGTCTGGGAAGGGAGTATTGTAATGAGTGAACTGAAGAGGCTTTAGTGTGTTAAAAAGCATTGAGTAGGGTGAGGATGATGGGTTGAGGAACGGATTGTGTTAGAGCTCAGGGATATTCAGATAGCTTCAAGCAGCGGGAGAGAGGACGAGTGGGAAGAGAAAAATTAGGGCCTGAAAAAATGCAAGATTAAGGCCGGGCTAGATTGATCAAGTCATGTAGATTGGGCTGAACCAGTGAGAAAAACTTTCCACTAGGAAGGTAACTGAATGGGTCAGGGATCCGATAGAAGAAGAAGGGTCAGAGTAGATGAAGAGCAGGAAAGGTTGAATTCACTGGGAAGAAGATAATAATCAATTGGAGCAACACACACAAAATGCTGGAGGAACTCAGCAGGTCAGGCAGCGCTTATGGAAATGAATAAACAATCGAAAATTCAGGCCAAGCCCTTCTTCAGGACTGGAAAGGAAGGGGGAAGATGCCAGAATAAAAAGGTGGGAGGAGGGAAAGACGGATAGCTAGAAGGAGATAGGTGAAGCCAGGTGGGTGGGGCTGATAAAGGAATGGAGATGAAGGAATCCGATAGGAGATGCGAGTGGGCCATAGGATAAAGGGAAGGAGGACGGGACCCAGGGAGAGGTTATAGGAATTTAAGAAGAGTTAAGAGTCCAAAATGGGGAATAGAAGAAGAGGAGAGACAGAGGCATTTTTTTTTACCAGAAGGAGAAATCAATATTTATACCATCAGGTTGGAGGCTATCCATACATCATATGTGGTGTTTCTCCTCCACTTTGAGAGTGACCTCAATGTGGCACAAGATGAAACCATGGACAGACATGTCAGAACAGGACTGGGAATAGGAATTAATACCTTGGGCCATCAGGAAGTTCTGTTTTTGACGTATGGAGTGGAGGTAGTCAATGAAGCAGTTCCCCAATTTATGACAGGTCTCACCATTGTAGAGGAGGCCGCATCAGGAGCACCAGATACAATAGGCAACTTTAGCAGATTCACAGGTGAAATGTTGCTTCACTTGAAAATGCTTTTTGGGGCCCTGAGTAGAGGTGAGGGAGGTGAAAAGGCAGGTGTATCACTTCAGCTGCTTGCAGGGATAAATTCCAGGAGGGAGATTAGTGGGGAGGAAGTGATCCCTGTGGAGTGGGGTGAGGGGAGGTAAAGATGTATTTGGTACTAGGATCCCTATGGAGATGGAGGAGGTTGTGGAGAATGATGTGTTGGATGCTGAGGCTCATGGGCTAGTAGGTGAGGACGAGGGGAGCTTCATCACTGTTAAGGTGGGAAGATGGGGTGAGCGGGGATGTCTGGGAAGTGGAGAGGATGCAGATAAGGGCAGCATCACTGTTGGAGGAAAGGAAACCCTGTTCTTTGAAGAAGGAGGACATCTCTGACGTCCTGGGCACAGATACAGCAAAGACAAAGGAACTGAGAAAAGGGAATAGTATTTTTATAGGAGGCAGTGTGGGAAGAGGTATAGTTAAAATAGCCGTGGGATTTGAGGGGGTTTATAAAAGATGTTGATGGACAGCTTGTCACCAGAGATGGAGACAGAATTCAAGAAAGGGGAGGGAAGAGTCAGAAATAGACCAAATGAATTAAGGGCAGGGTCGATATTGGAGGCAAAGTTAATGAAATTAACAAGCTCAGCATGGGTGCATGAAGCAGCACTAATGCAGTTGTCAATGTAGCAGAGCAAGAGTTGGGAAGCGTTGCTGGGGAAGGTTTGGAATATGGACTATTCTACGTTGCAAACAAAAAGGCAGATATACCGGGGTCCCATTCAGGCACCCACGGCTGCCCCTTAAGTCCAGAGAAAGTGGGAGGAGTGGAAGGAGAAATTGCAGGTTAAGGGGATTAGATTTTGGTGGCAGTGGATAGGCGTTCTCCAGAACTGATGAGGTCAGTCCTGTTGTCAGACATTTTTCCAGTGGAGTGTGGTCCTCTTCAAGGGGTAGGTATGAGGAGATGTCTGAAAATTACTGCCTAGCCTCGGCAAAGTAAAGTTCAGTCCACCATACTACAATTGGTGATGGGTTTGTCTGCGAGTTTGATGGCAAGGTTGAGTTTAGTGCAGAGAGAGGGGAAGGCAGTGTGTTCAGGAAGGAGGAGAGACGAGTGCTGAAGTTGAGCCAGTTGATGTCTTATCGGAAATCAGCCACCTGTCTTCAGCAAGGTAGAGGTCAGTCCGGCACACTATAACTGCACTCCCTTGGTTGAATAATCAATGGATTTATGGGCAACCCCTTTAGTGAAAGCCAAGGCAGGATTGGACTGTCTGCATATAGGCTTTCTCATTAATTGAAGCTAATGTGCTTTATATTTGCAGCGTTCTCAGATTATTAACTGTAATGTTAACTGTTAACTGCATGTATAAAATGGCTTCTCTATAGCGTTATAATGAAATGGCTTCTTTGTGGGTAACTGATGAGGTAATGCTCTGTTTAGTTGAAATGTTTGGGTTATAATTATTGATAATGGAGGAACTAACCAATGGAAGTGATGTTATTCTCTCTGTATGTGTGGGAACCTGGAGTCAGTGCACGGGCTTTTCGGGAGGAGAACCAAAGAGGAAGGAGGTGCTGGACGCGCTCTGGTCGACCACCGAGGTTGGTCCCGGGTGGCGGGTCGAGGAGGTCGGAGAAGATCGAATGGTGGACAGAAGGCTTCAATAATTGAGCTCCAACGGTTGTGCACAAACTGATTGAACTCTGATAAGTTTTGGCGCCCTTTTCTTTCTTTTTATATTGAATCGCTATTAATTACCTAGTTCCAGTAAGATTTATAAAGTGTAATCTGTAAAACGTACATTGTGTGCCATCTGATATTGTATGTGTGAGTTTGTACCAATGTGTATTACACAGCATCTATGCAAACGGGAGACACTGTTTGGCGGGTGGATGGATTTTCCCCTAGACAAACACAAGCCGATAGCCCTAAGCATTACATATTTGTAGAGCAATTTTGCCTGTACTGTAAATGCTACAATAGTTTTGTGTCATTTATATAGATAAATAAACCCCAGATGAATATCCAGAGATTACCATCTATACATAAGGCTAGTGAGTTTAGGGAAAACTTTGTTGCTTACTCTTCAGGAATGCTTAGACATGTAATGTAGCCATTATATTCTGTAGTCTAAAATACTGTATTGATTCTGGATTACATTCTTAACCCACTTTTATTTGAACAGCTGGTTTTATCATCACTTTCTATTTAACTCAATTTATCTAGTGATTTTGAGCAGTTTGTTATTTGTCCTCAGTCACTGACTTTCATAAAAACCTTCTTGTTTTCACATCTATAGCCATTCTGTTACCTCAACTCAGTTTTTCATTAACTCACGTTCAGTTCCTCAATCACATCAAACCACAGTGTCCCAGTATAACACTTCCTCTGATTAATATTTAATCTAACCAGCTAGTGATCATGTTTCTCAGCTCATGTCTTTTGGTGCTCCTATTACAGTTAATGAGTTATCCACCGTCATTAAGGTATATTGGGGCATTCAGATGAATAGAATCCACGTTAATTACTTTTTTCCTAATAAGTGTTTAAGTGAGGAGCACAGTGGTACAAATGGTAGAGCTGCACCTCAGCGCTCCAGTGACCCAAGTATAATCCTGACCTCTGGTGTTGTCTTTGTGGAGTTTACACCTTCTCCTTAGGACTACATAAAGCTCCAGTTTCCCCCACATCCCAAAGACATCAGGTTGGTAGGTTAATAGACTACAGTAAATCGCCAATGTGTAGGTGAGGTTGAGAGGTTGAACTTGGAGGCAGATAGAACATAAGAACATAAGAAATAGGAGCAGGAGTAGGCCATTTGGCCTGCCGAGCTTGCTCCACCATTCAATAAGATCATGGCTGATCTGGCCATGGGTTCATCTCTACCTCTGCCTTTGCCTCCTCTGCTTCATTGGGCAGAGAATTCCACAGATTCACTGCTGTCTGGGAAAAGCAATTCCTCCTCATCTCCATCCTGAATTGACTCCCCCAAATCCCAAGGCTATGTCCCTTAGTTCTAGTCTCACCTCCAGTGGAGAAAACTTTCCTGCCTCTATCTTATCTATCCCTTTCATAATTTTCTATGTTTCTCTAAGATCTCCTTTCATTCTTCTGAGTTCCAGTGAGTACAGTCCCAGGTGACTCAATCTTTCCTCAAAGTCAAACCCCCTCATCTCTGGAATCAGCCGGGTGAAACTCCTTTGCACGCTTCCACAGCCAATTCCTTCTCAAGTAAAGAGACCAGAACTGCATGCAGTACTCCAGGTGCAGCCTCACCAGTACCCTATACATTTGCAGCATAACCTCCCTGCTCTTAAATTCAATCCCTTTAGCAATGGCCAACATTCCATTTGCCTTCTCGATAGTCTGCTGTATCTGCAAACCAACCTTTTGTAATTCATGCACAAGCACTCCCAAATACCTCTGCACAGCAGCATGCTGCAATTTTCTACCATTTATATAATAATCTGATCTTTCATTTTTCCTTCCAAAGTGGATGACCTCACATTTGCCAACATTGTACTCCACCTGCCAGACCCTTGTCCATTCACTTATCCTATCTGTATCTCTTTATATTCTCTTCGTATCTTCTGCACAATTTGCTTTTCCACTCAATTTAGCAAACTTCAATACACTGCACTTGGTCCCCTCTTCTAGATCATTAATATATACCGAAAACAGTTGCTGGCCCAGCACTGACCCCTGCAGCACATCACTCATTATCAACCAGAATAACACACATATATCCCATTTCTCTGCTTTCTATTAACTTAGTTCACTAATTCTATTAGTT
Source organism: Hemitrygon akajei (assembly GCF_048418815.1). NCBI lineage: Eukaryota > Metazoa > Chordata > Chondrichthyes > Myliobatiformes > Dasyatidae > Hemitrygon > Hemitrygon akajei. The sequence continues at coordinate 53,554,058 of NC_133129.1, forward strand.
AACTAATCCTCCATCCATGCTAATACATCACCCCCAGCTCTATGCATCCTTATCTTATGGATAAGTCTTTTTTGGGGCACCTTATCAAACACCTTCACAAAGTGAATAATGTTATTCTGTTCCCTTCAATCCACTGTGATCATTATATCCTCAAATAGGTCCAGTAAGTTTGTCAAACAGGACCTGCTTTTGCTGAATCCATGCTGTGTCTGTCTGATAGCTCCATTTCTTTCCAGAATTGCCTCACTATTTCTTCTTTAATGATAGCTTCAAGTATTTTCCCAACTACAGATATTAAACTAACTAGCCTATAGTTACCTGCCTTTTGCATACATCCTGTTTTGAACAGTGGCATGGCATTTGCCATCTTCCAATCTGCTGGGACCTGCTCAGACTCCAGAGAATTGTGGTAAATTATCATCAAAGCCTCTTCTATAACTTCTGCCATTTCATTCAGTACCCTGGGATGCATTCCATCAGGACTAGGGGACTTACCTATCTTCAGGCTCACAGGTTTGCTCAGCACCACCTCTTTAGTGATAGTTATTACACCAAGGTCTTCACCTCCCATGGCATCCATAACATCTCTCTTTGTCATGTTAGACGTGTCCTCCACCGTGAAGACTGACACAAAATAGTCATTCAAAGCCTCGGCCATTTTCTCATTACCCAATGTCAATTCCCCCTTCTCGTCCTCCAAGGCACCGATATTCACTTTTGCCACCCTTTTCCACTTTGTATACTTATAAAAACTGTTACTATCCGTTTTTATATTTTGTGCTAGTTTATTACATAATCTATCTTCCCTTTCTTTATTGCTGGCTTAGTGGTTCTTTGTTGTTTCATAAAGTTTTCCCAACCTTCCAGTTTCCCACTACTCTTGACAACTTTGTACACACGAGGTTTTAGCTTGTTGCCTTCCTTTATTTCCTTAGCTCTCCAAGGCTGGCTGTCCCCACCCTTACTATCCTTACTTTTAACTGGAATATACTTTTGTTGAGCACCGTGAAAAATCTCTTTGAAAGTCTTCCACTGTTCCCCAATCATCCCACCATATAGCCTGTGTTTCCAGTCTACACCAGACAAATCCTCCCTCATCCCATTGTAGCCTCCATTTTTTAAGCATAACACACTGGTTTTAGATCAAACTATTGCACCCTCTATTTGTATGAGTTGATGGAGACGAGGGGGAAATGAAATGGGATTAATGTAGGTTTGGTATAATTTAGTGCTCAGCATAGACCTGGAGTGCAGAAGGGCCTCTTTCTGTGTTGTATGACTCTAATAAAAATAAGAACTGTGTAGGTTGCGAGCATGATCAAGGGTTTCAAATTATATTGGCTGTGAATGGGACTGAGTGAACAGTTGATAGAACCCTCAGCCACAGATAAAGGTTGATTCTGTTTAATTAATTAATGCAGATGCAGACTTCCTACTCTTTTGCATCACTTGTGAGCCTCAGATAGAGTACAATCAAGGATACAGGCCCGTCTGTCTTCCTGCTAGAATGGTTTGCCGAGATTTGGCTCATATCCTGCCACTGCCTGTAAGGAGTTGGTACGTTTTCCCCATGACCACATGGGTTTCCTCCGGGTGCTTCAGTTTCCTCCCACAGTCCAAAGACATTTCAGTTAGCAGGTTAATTGGTCGTTGTAAATTGTCCCATGATTAGACAAGGATGCAATTGGGGGATTCCTGGGCAGAATGGCTCAAAGGGCTGGAAGGGCCTACTCTGCATTATATATTGCTGAATATTTTTCTGGCCAGTGTATAAAGTTAATAGCTTGGAACGGACACTCATTCAGCAGGTCATATCCCATGACTGTACTCCAGTTACTCCATGGGTCTTCCTATTTGTGGCCAAACTGAGTGCCAAGTGCAATTATGTAAATTACACAAGAGACACAGCGTCATGCAACATGCCAACCATATGGTCCTTTTAGGGTTTAGTAATTAATTTTACTCAACAAATTAATTATATCATTCATAACATAATGCATTCACAAACGAATAAATTCCACAGCAAAGCAACACCAACAAGACATAAACTTAAGGAGTTTCCCAGCAGCTTTTTTGGAATATTTCTTCACACCTTTCATAACTGTCCACATTTATGGAGTGGGAAGGGTACTAGCGAATATGTTGCAGTGTGTATCTATCTTGGCTACACAGTTAGAGTAGGTGAAAATGTGCACAGTTATGAAAGGTGTGAGTGTGAGTACTGTGCAAGTATAGAAGTGCAGCTGTTGATAATCGAAAAAGAGAACTGCAGATGCTGGAAATCTGAAACAAAAATTGAGAATGCTAGAAACACTCATCAGGTCAGTCAGCATCTGCTGGAATAGAAGTGGAGTCAATGTTTCAAACTGGGAGTCCTGAAGGGTCTCCAACATGAAACATTAACTCTGCTTCTCTCCCCGGAGATGTGGTCTGACCTGCTGAGCAGTTGAGCATTATGGTAAGTCTTTTTGTTGCATTTGTTGATAGATGGGATATATTGACACTTCCATTATTGTAACCATGCGAGGTAGTTAAACCAGTCCCAGTCCAGGGTCCATTTCCTCACAGCTTCACTCTAAGCATCTATATGAGTCCACAAATGAGTACTGAGTGCAGTATACCAAACCAGCTGAAGTAGAAATAAGTCACTGCTTCACCTAGCAAAAATGTGAGACCCCACATAGTGGCTCATTGTCAAGACAAATGTGATGCGGACAGAGCAACAGGGAGAATAGAATTACATCCTTAGAGTAATCAGTTGGGAAGTATTATCAAGATCATTCTGGGAGTCTATGGAGCTTACACTGAATACCAGTGACTAGCCTGTCCTTTGATATAGAAACAGGTACTGTAGATAACAAGAAAATGATGGCTAAAGACAGATACAGATGATGTGAAAGTGAGATCATGTTTGAAATTGGCAACAAAGCTGATGAACCTTCCTCACTCTGTGCAAAAGTGACACAGCTGGAAATGTACCAAACAAAATGACGATGATGAAGAGGACTGAAATCAGAATGACTAAAGCACCCCACAACAAAATAAACACAGTCTAGATGCATATGGGTTCTCAAAACTGCCCTTTTTATAAAACTTTGGAATCAAGGGAAAGGTTGATTTACTGTGAGAACAAGTTTAGTTAGTTGAAGAAAGATGGCAGTGATGGAACATGGTGCGGGCCTTTACTTAAGGAACAAACAAAGTACCAGCAGATTCAAGATTATAAATTGTTTAATGTCATTTCCAATATACAATTACAAAGCAGAATGAAATAATTGTAACTATGGTTCAGACACAGCATAAAAAAACCCACAATGAGATAAAAACTCAATAAATATAAATATATAAGATAGCATATATATTGCACATAGATTGATTGTATGTCTATAAAGTTGAGCTGAGGATAGGAGTCTCTGTACATAAGATAACTGACAGGAAGTGATAAAGTAATGGTAACAACACACACATAATGCTGGTGGAACACAGTAGGCCAGGCAGCATCTATAGGAAGAAGCACTGTCAACATTTCGGGCCGAGACCCTTCGTCAGGACTAACTGTGGTGGGTCAGTGTTTATCGGTGTTAATCAGCCTTACTACTTGGCGAAAGTAACTATTTCTGAGTGTATTGACTCTTGAGTGGATGCTAAATAACCTCTCTGATGGGAGTGGGACAAACAGTCCATGAGCAGGGTGGGTGTTATCTTTCATGATGTTACTGGCCCTTTTCTGGGCTGACTGGGCTTGATAGACCATAGAAGATGTTTCCCTTAGATGGAAAATCTAGAACAAAAGGTCACACTTCAGGTGAAGTACAAGAGATTTCAGACTCTTGAAGGGGTAATTATTTACTGTGCATTCATAGAGTAGTGAACCAGTAGAATATGGTAACACAGGGGTACAGGTATACATCACTTAACGTCCACGATACGTTCTGTGGTATCGGACGTTATGTGATTTGGACGTTGTACGGACACCATATTATATACTTAGCAAACCTATATGGAGTACTGTAGTGTACGTCTATTGACTAAATAGCCAAGAACTTACACCAAAACTGTATACTGTACACTATAATACATACATATACTATAATTTTTTACTTCATTTTAAACTTTTTAATTTTTTTCGATTTTTAAACTTTTATGTAAACACTTTCTTAACCTATATCACACACAATTTATCAAAGAGGATCAGGATCATCCACATCACTGTTCTCAACTTCCTCATAGTGTTCCACTTCTTCAGAAGGTGCTGAAATCCCGAGCAGTAGCATTCACTGGTTTTCCACCTTCATATTGTTTAATAACCTTTTGTTTCACTTACAAATCCATACTTTTCCTTTGCCTCTTGCTGCTGCTGTGACTAGGAGTAGTTTTGCTGCATTTAGAAGCCATGATGTACTTTACAGTAATATTTTCAAAAGAAAATTAAACAGAGAGATAACGCTACTACCCTCAAGAGACGCGCGATACACGAGATAGGTTACGTCTGCTACATCAAGTTCTCTGATCTGAACTATGGATGTATATCCGATCGGACATTGTCCGAATGGACATTAAGCGGTGTACACCTGTATTTAGAAAGAGAAATGCATTTTTGAATACAAAAGGAAGAATAGAAGAGCGGATACTAAGATTGATTATCAACCATGATCACATTAAATGTCAGAGCAGCCTCAAAAAGATAAATTATCTCACTCTGATGTTATTTTCCATTATTCTCGCTCCTGTGATGAGAGATGATTTAGGAATTTAGAATTATAATTTCCACATAGGTTCTTGTGAGTGTCTGGCACCAACTCAGCAGAAAGGGGAGCCTGGAAAATAGCTTTAGCACTCTGTTCAGTAGATTTTTCTAAAATTACAGAGGAACATCAGATGAAGAAGTTAAACCCTGTAATAACTGGGTAATTTTGGGCTAATTTCAAATGTAATTAAGATAACTTTCTGCACAAGATGATAGGTCAGATAATGTAGTTAGATCAGGGTTTTGCTTTTGGTGTCTTTGATATGGGACATTTCAGCAAATTGCAGAACCACTTAAAGTAAGGGTTACTCAAGTAGTTTGGAGCAATGCATGCTTTAGGGAGGTCAGCGAAGATTATCCTTAACTTAGAATGCACAGTCGTCTTGTCAACTTCAAATTCCATCACGCAAACAATAGCAAGATGAAAGTCATTTGTAACAAAATAATTTTATTTCTATTCTATCCAACTCCAGATTACTCTTGCCATCACTAAGCAATGTTACATAAGAACACGTTGATGAACAAAACACATTTGATAAAGGTAAACCAGTGGATGTAGTGTATATGGATTTCAGTAAGGCATTTGATAAGGTTCCCCATGCAAGGATGCTTCAGAAAGTAAGGAGGCATGCAATCCAAGGCGACTTTGCTTTGTGGATCCAGAAGTGGCTTGCTCACAGAAGACAAAGGGTGGTTGTAGATGGTTCTTTGTGAATTTTATAAAAGATCTGGATAAAGAAGTAGAAAGGTGGGTTAGTAAGTTTTCTGATTACTCAAAGGTTGGGGGTATTATGGTTAGTCTGGACGGTTGTCAGAGGTTACAGCGGGACATCAATAGGATGCAGAACTGGGCTGAGAAGTGGCAGATGGAATTCAACCCAGTTAAGTGTGAAGTGGTTCATTTTGGTAGGTCCAATTTTAAGACAGAATATAATATAAATGGAAAGACTCTTGGCAGCGTGGAGGGTCTGAGAGATCTTGGGGTTTGTGTCGATAGGATACTCAAAGCTGCTGCACAGGTTGACAGTGTTGTTAAGAAGGCGTATGGTGTGTTGGCATTCATCAACAATGGGACTGAGTTCAAGAGCCATGAGGTATTGTTACAGCTATACAAGACCTTGGTCAGACCCCACATGGAGTACTGTGTTCAGTTCTGGGCACCTCACTGCAGGAAGGATGTGGAAACCATAGAGAGAGTGCAGGGGAGATTTACAAGGATGTTACCTGGATTGGAGGGCATACCTTATGAGAATAGGTTGAGTGAACTTAGCCTTTTTCTCCTTGGAGTGATGGAGGATGAGAGATTACCTGATAGAGGTATATAAGATAATGAGGGGCATTGATGTGTGGATAGCCAGAGGCTCTTTCACAGGGCTGAAAATGCTAACACGAGGGGATGTAGTTTTAAGGTGCTTGGAAATAGGTACGAAGAGGATAATGGGGTAAGTTTTTCACACAGGGAGCGGTGGGTGTGTGGAATGCTCTGCCGGTGGCGGTGGTGGAGGAAGATACAATAGGATTTTTTAAGAGCCTCTTAGATAGGTACATGGAGCTGAGAAAAATAGAGGGCTATGTGCTAGGGAAATTCTAGGCAGCTTCTAGAGTAGGTTACATGGTCGGCACAACAATGTGGACCGAAGGGCCTGTAATGTGCTGTAAATTTCTATGTTCTGTGTTCTAAGAACATACGAACATAAGAAATAGGAGCAGGAGTAGGCCATCTGGCCCATCGAGCCTGCTCCACCATTCAATAAGATCATAGCTAATCTGGCCATTGGCTCATCTCCATCTGCCTGCCTTTTCCCATAACTTTAATTCACCTGCTGTACAAAAGACTATCCAAATATTTACTGAGGTAACCTCCACTACTTCACTGGCAGAGAATTCCGCAGATACCCTGAAAGCTCTTTCTCTCTCACTCTGCCCTTGGTATATTTGATTCTCCTTTTGACCTCAGCCGCCCAAGTTTCATGCTCATCTAAGCCCTGTGCGTGGCCAGGTTCATCCCAAACCCTTTGCCTTCCACTGCCCTTGTCCTCAGTTATCTCTCCTTTTAAAAGTGTTCGACCAAGTTTCTCTCACCTCCTCAAGAGTTTGTACTGCAATCTGCAGTTCATTTTACGTGATTGTGTATTCATATTATGAGACTGCATCTGTGCAAAGCACACAGAGAAAATTTCCGCTTAAAAGGTTCTACACAAATGCCAATTACTAGAATATATTGTCCAATATTTTGTTCCCAGGAAATCTACAAAAACTCTAAGAAAATAAAGAATGAGCTTTCTTAATGGATTTTCTCATAGGCAGAGGTTCATTTACTCTGCCAATTAAGCAGAGGACTGCCTTAACCAAAATAATTCAAAACTCATCAAAGTCATTGTGGAAGTTAAAATGAGTTTAAGTAAATCTCAGCTAAAATGTTAGCATTAGCTGCAGTGAGGATAAATCAGATTACGGTATAAATGATATCTGAATATTTTGTGGGCTGCCCAGAACAATCGTCATTGATTTGATTGGACACAAATCACACATTCCATTGCATGTTTTGACGCACCTATGAAAAATAAAGCTAATTTTCAAAATCTTCAGTGAAGGAAATCTGTCATCCAACCAACCATCATTAGAATGATGCTCCCTCTTCTAATGTTCTGTACATCTCAGCTGTTCAAGTACCTTTGACAAATTTCGAAAAGAATAAAACCCAATGATATCTTTGGTGTCATATTCAATACAAGCAGCATGCCCAACCCTGTCAATGTTGGAAGTCCTTTTTGTAAAGCAGGAGAGCTGCTACAAAGGCTTGTCACACAACACCAGGATTGTTATTTTCCTCCAGCGCTGGGTGGGTTGTTCTCACCAAGTAGCAAAGCGGAAAGCAACAGCTTTGAGGTTTACAGTTAGAAGGAAGGAAATCATAAGACCATAAAACCATAAGATATAGGAGCAGAAGTCGGTCATTCGGCCCATCGAGTCTGCTCCACCATTCAATCATGGGCTGATCCAATTCTTCCAGTCATCCCCACTCCCCTGCCTTCTCCCCATACCCTTTGCTGCCCTGGCTAATCAAGAACCTATCTATCTCTGCCTTAAATGCATCCAATAACCTGGCCTCCACAGCCACTTGTAGCAACAAATTCTACAGATTTACCACCCTCTGACTAAAGTAATTTCTCTGCATCTCTGTTCTAAATGGACGTCCTTCAATCCTGAGTTGTGCCCTCTTGTCCTAGACTACCCTACCATGGGAAATAGCTTTGCCATATCTAATCTGTTCAGGCCTTTTAACATTCGGTATGTTTCTATGAAACATATGAAACATGTTCCCATTCTCCTGAACTCCAGGGAATACAGCCCAAGAGCTGCCAGACGATTCGCATATGGTAACCCTTTCATTCCTGGAATCATTCTCGTGAATCTTTTCTGAACCCTCTCCAATGTCAGTATATCCTTTCTAAAATAAGGAGCCCAAAACTGCACACAATACTCCAAGTGTGGTCTCACGAGTGCCTTATAGACCCTCAACATTATATCCCTGCTCTTATATGCTATACCTCTAGAAATGAATGCCAACATTGCATTTGCCTTCTTCACCACCAACTCAACCTGGAGGTTAACCTTTAGGGTATCCCACACAAGGAGTCCCTTTGCATCTCTACATTTTGAATTCTCTCCCCATCTAAATAATAATCTGCCCGTTTTTTTCTTCCACCAAAGTGCATAACCATACACTTTCCAACATTGTATTTCATTTGCCACTTCTTTGCCCATTCCCCTAAACTATCTAAGTCTCTCTGCAGGCTCTCTGTTTCCTCAACACTACCCACTCCTCCACCTGTCTTTGTATCATCGGCAAATTTATCCACAAATCCATTAATCCCAATGTCCAAATCATTGACATACAGTGTAATAAGCAGCGGTCCCAACGTCAACCCCATGGAACTTCACTGGTAACTGGCAGCCAGCCAGAATAGGATCCCTTTATTTCCATCTCTGTTTTCTGCCAATGCTCCACCCATTCTAATAACTTCCCTGTAATTCTATGGGCTCTTATCTTGCTAAACAGCCTACGTGTGGCATCTCATCAAAGGCCTTCTGAAAATCCAAGTACACCACATCTACTACATCTCCTTTGTCTATCCTGCTTATAATTTCCTCAAAAAATTGCAGTAGGTTAGTCAGACAGGATTTTCCTTTCAGGAAACCATGCTGGCTTTGGCCTATCTTGGCATATGCCTCTTGGTACTCCGTAATCGATTTCAACAACTTCCAAACCGCTGATGTCAGGCTAATAGGCCTATAGTTTCCTTTCTGCAGCCTCCCACCCTTCCTAAATAGCAGAGTAACATTTGCAATTTTCCAGTCATCCAGTACAATGCCAGAATCTATCGATTTTTGAAAGATCATTGTTACTGCCTCCACAATCTCTCCAGCTACTTCCTTCATAACCCGAGGGTGCATTTAATCAGATCCAGGAGATTTATCCACCCTGAGACCATTAAGCTTCCTGAGCACCTTCTCAGTCATAATTTTCACTGCATCTACTTCACTTCCCTGACACTCTTGTATATCCAGTATATTACAAATGTCTTCTACTGTGAAATACACATTCAGTTCTTCTTCCATCTCTGCATCTCTCATTACAATATCTCCAGCATCATTTTACATTGGTCCTATGTCTATCCTCAACTCTCTTTTCCCCTTTAAATATTTAAAAAGCTTTAACATCTTCTTTGATATTACTCGCTAGCTTCCTTTCATAATTTATCTTTTCCTTCCTAATGACCTTAGTTTCCTTCTGCAAATTTTTAAAAGCTTCCTAATCCTCTATCTTCCCACTAGCTTTGGCTTCCTTATATGTCCTCTATTTTGCTTTTACTTTGGCTCTGACTTCACTTGTCAACCATGGTAATGTCCTTCTTCCATTTGAAAATTTCTTCTTATTTGGAATATATCTGTCTTGCATTTCCCTCATTTTTCACAGTAACTCCAACTATTGCTGCTCTGCTGTCCTTCCTGCTAGTGTCCCTTTCCAGTCAACCTTGGCCAGTTCCCCTCTCGTGCCATTGTAATTTCTTTTATTCCACTGAAATACTGACACATTGGAATTTAGTTTCTTTCAAATTTCAAAGTGAACTCGATCATATTGTGATTGTTGTTCCCTAAGGGTTCCTTAACCTTAAGCTCTCTTATCACCTCCGGATCATTGTACAACATCCAATCCAGCATAGCCAATCCCCTAGTGGACTCAACAATACGCTGTTCTAAAAAGCCATTCCTTAGACTTTCTACAAATTCTCTCTCTTGAGATCCAGTACTGGCCTGGTTTTCCCAATCCACTTTCATGTTAAAATCCCCAGCGATTATCATGACATTGCCCTTCTGACACGCCGTCTCTCTCTTTCCCCTCCCCCTCTTTTTTTGGAGGATAGTGCCCAAGTTCTGGGTCTGCAGTGTATGCATTGGCTATAGTTCATGTTATGATAGATGTCTGGTTTCTTCTCACTCCTTTTTCTGTTGTTATTTTGGATGGACTTTGAATCAGGAGGCCTGCAGATAATGAACACAGAGGTGAACTGAATTCTCTCAATTCCTTCATCTCTGCTGCATCTGTTCTCAGGATGAAGTGTTTTATTTGAGAATTAAGGAGGTTCTCCTTCTTCAAAGAAAGGGGCTTCCCTTCCTCTACCATCAAAGCTACTCTCAACCACACTTCTTCAATCTCACACACATCTGCCCTCACTCTATCCTCCCGCCACCTGGGATAGGGTTCATCTTGTCCTCACCTACTAACCCACCAGCCTCCACGTCCAACACATAATTTTCTATAACTTCCAGCCTCTCGAGCTGGATCCCACCAAGCACATCTTTCCACCCCCCACCCCCAACCTTCTACTTTCCACAGGGATAGCTTCCTTCACAACTCCATTGTCTGTTCTTTCCTCCCCATTGATCTCCCTCTTGGAACTTACCTTTACAAGCAGAACAGGTACTACACTTGCTCCTACACCTCTGCCCTTACTACCATTCTGGGCCCCAATCAGTCCTTCCAGGTGAGGTGACACCTCACCTGTGAGTCTGTTAGGGTCACCTACTGTAGTCGGTCTCCCGGTGTGGCCTCTTGTATATTGGTAAAACCTGACACTGATAGGAAAACCACTTTGCAAAGCACCTACGCTCCATCTGCCAGAGAAAGCGGGATCTCCCAGTAGCCAACCATTTTAATTCCACTTCCCATTCCCATTCCAACATGTCAGTCTAGAGCCTTCTCTACTATCGCAATGAGGCCAAACTCAGGTTGGAGGAGCAACACCCTATATTCCGTCTGGGTGGCCTCCAGCCTAATGGCATGAACATCGATTTCTCAAACTTCTGGTAATACACTCCCCCCCCCCCCACCTTTCCCATTCCCATTTCCCTCTCTCACCTTATCTCTTTGTCTGCCCTCTGGTGTTCCTCCCCCTTTTCTTTCTTCCATGGCCTTCTGTCCTCTTCTAGCAGATTCCTCCTTCTCCAGCCCTGTATCTCTTTCACCAATCAACTTCCCTGCTCTTTACTTCACCCCTCCCCATTTCACCTATCACCCTGAGGTTCTTCCTCCCCTCCCCCCACTTTCTTACTCTGACTCCACATCTTTTTTTCCAGTCCTGATGAAGGGTCTTGGCCCAAAACGTCACCTGTACTTTTTTTCCACAGATGCTGCCTAGCCTGCTGAGTTCCTCCAGCATTTAGTGGATGTTGCTTGAATTATGTCTGATTTCTTGTGATTTTGTGTTTTATATTCTGTGTTTTTCGCTCATTTTTTGTGTGTGTTTCTTTTTGCACATGGAGGAGGTTTTGATGTTTTTCTTTGAACAGGTTCTCTGGTTTTCTTTGCTTTGGGGCTCTCTGTGGGGAAGATAAATCCCATGGTTGTATACTGCATATATACTTTGATAATAATTGTACTTCGAATCTTTGAATCAACAAAGTTGTGGAAATTTTCTTTGACATTGCAATCAAGTGGCAGGTAACAAAGGAGACACACGTGACTGCAGATGCTGAAAACTGGAGCGAGAAAACAATCTGCTGGAGTAGCATCTGTGGGAGAACAGGAATTTTCACCACTTCAGATCAAAACCCCCAACACGAATGAGTGTGGAAGGAGGAGATAGCCTGTATAGGGAGGGGAAGGGGAGAGGTTAGGCAGGAATCCAAGGTAATTGGTGGACTGAAGGGAGGTGTAAGATAACAGGCAGTTGTACCAGGTAAGGAGGAGAGTGTTAGGGAGTATTCTGGAGTTATATGACTATATCAGATACTAATGTAAATAAGAACCAGGATTCAGTTCTTATAGTAAATATAAATAAGTTCAAGAGGCTTCCAATTATCATTCATATTTTTGTAAGTTGCAAGCAGTAAATTGATGCTAAAAGCACAGACTGCTCTACAGACCAAGATATTATATATGTAAGAGCCAAACGTTAAAACAAAGGTGCTGTGTTAATTGCTTTGCATCAAACCAGGTACCATGGCTAAGTTATTTGCACCATTGTGACTTGAGTGCAAGCTGGCAGACCAGACGGATGTTGTCACTTAGCATATCAAACATGGTCACAGGTATAGGCACCACCATGGAGCATATTTACCCAGAATGTTATCTAAGGAAAGTAGCTTCCATCATCAGGGATGCCTACCTCACAGGTCATGCTCTCTTCTCACTACTGCCATCAGAAGTTTCAGGAATCAGACCACCAGCATCAGGAATAGTTATTACCCCTCAACCATCAGGCTCTTGAACCAGAGAAGATAACTTCACCTGCTTCAGTACTGAACCATTCCCACAACCGATGGAGTCACTTTCAAGGACCCTTCCTCGCATTTTCTCCTTACTTATTTATTTATGCATCTATGGATTTATTTATTGATTTGTTTATTTATTATTTCTTTTGCATTTACACAGTTTGTTATCTATTCCCCTATGTTGGTGCATTCTTTCCCATTGACTCTATCGTGATTTTATTGATTATGCCTGCAAGGAAATGAATCTCAGAGTTGTATTTGGCAACATATATGTACTTATATAATAAATTTACTTTGAAGTTTGAATAGGCAATCACTAGATTTGTGTACTCAGATACAGCCCTGACAACATTAAGTTTGGGTGTCTGGCTCTTTGTCATCAATTGGTTTTAGAATATTTGCTTTAATTAATTTCTCCCAAAGGCATTTGGACCTTGGGAGGTGTCTTATCAATTACAATGTGCTTCCACTATGCATCTCAAAGGAACCATTTATCAATCCCAAGTACTGAAGCAAACAATATCATTGTAACTATTGAAATAGTATTGAATTACCTACTGGTACCTATGATCTTAAGGGTATAAAAATGTGATGTACCTTTCGGGTTTGTGATCCTCCACCGAGAGTGTCTCCAGCATGATGCCTGCTTGTTGTTCTGAATAAAGACGTCTATATCACCAGCTTCGGTGTCCCTACAGTGACTTCAGTCTGGAGAGAGGCCATTCAGGATTGTGGCAGGTCTGGTCCCAATGGTTTGCCTTCTCAGTGTGGTCTTTTTGTGGGCAGCATAGTCTATTGTTAACCGATAACTACAACAGTTGTTCATCCCAGTTTGGCAAAAGAATAAACCAGGGAAGGTAGTGCACCCCTGGCTGACAAGGGAAATTAGGGATAGTATCAAGTCCAAAGAAGAAACATATAAATTAGCAAAAAAAAGCGGCACACCTGAGGACTGGGAGAAATTCAGAGACCAGCAGAGGAGGACAAAGGGCTTAATTAGGAAAGGTAAAAAAGATTATGAGAGAAAGCTGGCAGGGAACATAAAAACTGACTGTAATAGCTTCTATAGATAGGTGAAAAGAAAAAGATTGGTCAAGACAAATGTAGGTCCTTTACAGTCAGAAACAGGTGAATTGATCATAGGGAACAAAGACATGGCAGACCAATTGAATAACTACTTTGGTTCTGTCTTCACTAAGGAGGACATAAATAATTTTCCGGAAATAGTAGGGGACTGAGGGTCTAGTGAGATGGAGGAACTGAGGGAAATACATGTTAGTAGGGAAGTGGTGTTAGGTAAATTGAAGGGATTAAAGGCAGATAAATCCCCAGGGCCAGATGGTTTGCATCCCAGAGTGCTTAAGGAAGTAGCCCAAGAAATAGTGGATGCATTAGTGATAATTTTTCAAAACTCCTTAGATTCTGGGTTAGTTCCTGAGGATTGGAGGGAGGCTAATATAACCCCACTTTTTAAAAAAGGAGGGAGAGAGAAACCGGGGAATTATAGACCGGTTAGTCTGACATCGGTGGTGGGGAAAATGCTAGAGTCGGTTATCAAAGATGTGATAACAGCACATTTGGAAAGAGGTGAAATCATCGGAGAAAGTCAGCATGGATTTGTGAAAGGAAAATCATGTCTGACAAATCTTATAGAATTTTTTGAAGATGTAACTAGTAGAGTGGATAGGGGAGAGCCAGTGGATGTGGTATATTTAGATTTTCAAAAGGCTTTTGACAAGGTCCCACACAGGAGATTAGTGTGCAAACTTAAAGCACATGGTATTGGGGGCATGGTATTGATGTGGATAGAGAATTGGTTGGCAGACAGGAAGCAAAGAGTAGGAGTAAACAGGACCTTTTCAGAATGGCAGGCAGTGACTAATGGGGTACCGCAAGGCTCAGTGCTGGGACCCCAGTTGTTTACAATATATATTAATGAATTAGACGAGGGAATTAAATGCAGCATCTCCAAGTTTGCGGGTGACACAAAGCTGGGCGGCAGTGTTTGCTGTGAGGAGGATGCTAAGAGGATGCAGGGTGACTTGAATAGGTTAGGTGAGTGGGCAAATTCATGGCAGATGCAATTTAATGTGGATAAATGTGAGGTTGCAAGAACAGGAAAACAGATTATTATCTGAACGGTGGCTGATTAGGAAAAGGGGAGATGCAACGAGGCCTGGGTGCCATTGTACACCAGTCATTGAAGGTGGGCATGCAGGTACAGCAGGCGGTGAAAAAGGCAAATGGTATGTTGGCATTCATAGCAAAAGGATTTGAGTACAGGAGCAGGGAGGTTCTACTGCAGTTGTACAAGGCCTTGGTGAGACCGCACCCAGAATATGGTGTGCAGTTTTGGTCCCCTAATCTGAGGAAAGACATTCTTGCCATAGAGGGAGTACAGAGAAGGTTCACCAGATTGATTCCTGGGATGGCAGGACTTTCATATGAAGAAAGACTGGATCGACTAGGCTTATACTCACTGGAATTTAGAAGATTGAGGGGGGATCTTATTGAAACATATAAAATTCTAAAGGGATTGGACAGGCTAGATGCAGGAAGATTGTTTCTGATGTTGGGGAAGTCTAGAACGAGGGGCCACAGTTTAAGGATAAAGGGGAAGCCTTTTAGGACCGAGATGAGGAGAAACCTCTTCACACAGAGAGTGGTGAATCTGTGGAATTCTCTGCCACAGGAAACAGTTGAGGCCAGTTCATTGGCTATATTTAAGAGGAAGTTAGATATGGCCCTTGTGGCTAAAGGGATCGGGGGTATGGAGAGAAAGCAGGTACAGAGTTCTGAGTTGGATGATCAGCCATGATCATACTGAATGGTGGTGCAGGCTCGAAGGGACGAATGGCCTACTCCTGTACCTATTTTCTATGTTTCTATGTTTCTATGATATGATCCACCTGGTTTCTTTACTGGCCATATACGTGATTTAGTGGTTGACAAGGTCTATCTTAGTATCCCCTGGTGTTTTAGCTCCTTCTCCATAATCTGGACAGCTGTCACTGCATCAGTTTTTATAGGATACTGCTTACAGTGTTTAAGCAGATCCCTCTCTATTTTAATTGGGTTTATCTTCACCCCACCACAGACTTGCTATGTCTTGCCCACACCTCCGGGAACTGCTGACAAAGTAACTCATAGGCCCAGATGATTGGAGTGCCTGCAGCTGTGCTGGCTAGGTTGCATACTCTATTGGACATCCATGTTCACAGCCCCTGACTTGTCCATGTTATTTCTCCTTTTCCAGAGTCTGTCACAGTCCCCGCCTTCCTCACTATGTCTATTCCAAGGAATTCCTCATTATTTGGATAGACCCCAAAATACACTGGCAGCTGCACTCCACGCATTTTGAGTATCTGTGACTCACATTTTTCTGCCTTCACTGTTCTTCTCCCTACACCCATAATTCAAATAGCCTCTCCAGTCATGAGCAAGGTATCGATACTGATGATACTGTGTCCATTAACATATCGCATTGCTGGCCCTCAAGCAATGCTGTTGTGTACATCCATGAGTCACCAGTGCTGACAATCGGGTCCGCTGCCAGCCACTTGTCTGAACTTACTAGTTCTGTGATCTGGTCAGCAGTCAGATTTGACAGAGAGGGAGCTGTTGGGGTGCAGATGTGCTCTCTACCAGTCTTGGGACTCTTGAGGAGACTTTCATGTCTCCTTCCCCTGTTAGGACACTGTCTCCAACCATGGCCTGGGAGACCACAGCTGTCACATATTATCTCTTATGTCTAATGTGGCAGTGCCTTACTAAGTGCCCTGGTCAGTGGCAAACAAAGCAGGGTCCCAATGTCTTCACAGCGACTGTGTCTGTTACTGCACCTTACAACTCTTCTTCCTCTCTATTGACCTATTTCCCTGGCCTGTGAAACTATTGTAGAGTATGTTCTGTTTGTGATACTGTGAAGCCAGGTGGCAGTAAATAACACACACAAGTGGCAGAGAGGTGAGGAACAGACTGGCAGCTGTTTATTTTGCTTGTAAGTCATCCACCCAGAATGTTCAAAATGTAACCCAGGGAAGTCAGCAAACCTTAAGGGTCAAAATAAACATGAATACATAACATATTCCTCCTTGCATTTTTTAAAGGACACACACACGCACGCTGCGGAATTATTAACATTCAACAGAGTAATCATCAAATTCAACCAACCACAAAAAGAACATTTTTCTTTCTAAACTAGGGAAAGAGGGTAGACTGCCTCTATTCCCAGACATAATTAGTCTACCCTATGTGCTGAAGGGTAATCATTAAAACAGAGATTCAATCAGTGTGGAGGCTGTCCAGATTATGGAGCAGTAACTAAAACACCAGGGGATACTAAGATAGACCTTGTCAAACTCTAAATCACATATATGGCCAGTAAAGAAACCAGGTGGATCATATCGGTTAACAATAAACTATGCTGCCCTCAGAAAGAGCACACCGAGATGTGCTCTTTTGCTCATCCTGTGAGGGTACCAACAACCTGGGTATGACTCCAAAGTTGTTTTATCCTTTGGTACTGTATGTATAGATCTTGGCTTGGGCACTGCATTGTCAGTAGGGGACACCTCAGAAAGCACGTGTGATGGGGGAGTACTGGCTGTGTCATTTGATCCTAACAGAGGTTGCACAGTCCTTGTCTCAGAATTCTGTCATTTCTACAGCTGAGTCTGGATTGGTCAATTTGTGACGGTTTCCAGTAGCTCCAGAAGAGGGCAACAGCTGATCAACACACCTTCTCCAGATGCTGTGGTTACTAGCTTCCACTGCGTATGACACAGGACCAGCTTGTGCCACCACTGTCACAGATATCCACTTTGTCCAGAGATGTAGGTGTAAATGTAGATGTAGATGTAGTTCTGGGCAAGTACTCTCTCTCCTGCTGTGGAACTTCTGTACCGCACTTTGGCACATCTCCCTGCTTCATTTAGCACAATCTGTTTTGAGTTTGGGGGTCTAAGCAAGTCAAGCCAGGTGCGAAGCTGTCCTTCCATCTGGACAGAACCTGGAACCATTTTGATGGTGGTGTCAGGTGTATGGTGGTATGTCAGCAAGATAGCGCTAAGATGCTGGTTGTGGGATCCATTCCCACTGAAGTCTTGAAGGTTTGTTCATTGTTTGTATGAATCATTCAGCAAGGCTATTAATGGCTGTATGATATGGTGCTGACTTGATGTGCTTCCATAAATGCCTTGAACTCCTCAGACAGAAGCTGTGAGCAATTGTCACTTAAAGCTGTTAAGCCCAAAACAACTAGAGATGGAACATAGCATCTCAATGCATTTTTCAGATGTAGAGCTCTTCAGGATGGTGACTTCAGGCTATTTGCCGTGTCTGTCTACTACAGCCAAGAAATGTGGTCTTCTACAGGTCCTGCAAAATCAACGTGAACCCTCTGCCGTGGTTCTTCAGGCCATTCCCATGGACACAGAGGAGCAAGCTGAGGAATATTTCTCACTCACTGACAATGCGGTCATGCTTTGGCATTCTCTTCAATGGTTACATCCAGTCCTCGTCATCAGAGGTGGCTGTGTGCAACTTCTTTCATGCACACTATGCCGTAGTTCTCTGCACATAGCTCACTGTGGTGGCTGCAATTACCAGCCGCACCATCAACCAGGCATATTAAAGTGTCCTGTAGCCGACCATCCTCCTGATAATCTGGTAAACAACTGAGCTGTTGCATTGCACCAGCCTAAGTAGATAGGGCTGGGTAATTGGTTTGTGCCATTCTGCTATAGCCAGAGGGCTGTTCTCTGTAGCTGCTTCATTTATCCCGTATCTTTTTAAGGAGAGGAACGTTTTCTCTCCCCTGCAATTTACTATGGACTGGCCAGCATTGAATATAAACCCGCAGTCAGGAGATGAGTGGTGTCACTTGGTTTGAGGAGTATTTATTATGTTGTTGTAACCAAGTTCTGTTTAGCTGATTCAAGTTTGGACTGTAGAACAGTTCTGTTGAGTTTGTAAATATTTTGGGTAAATAAAACCCCTATTTTCTTCACCTTTACCTGCTCTCCCAGTTTTATGCTTATCCTGGTCCTTCACACTCACCAAGCACTTACTTTCTTAATGGGGGAGGAATAGCAACACAGTAACCCCATAGTGAACATCCTGCTTGGACTGGGAGCTCCATCCATTGAGCCTGGTAAGGTTTCAATTCTATGGTTGGATCTCCTTTCTATTCATGAGTTAGAACAGGGTCAGTATGCGTGTGCTTCCGGACTTGTCCAGCTGTTATCGAAGCTGTAGGTGGCTCCTTGAAGTAAAAGATCTCTTTTAGGGACGGCTGTGAAGCTGTAACAGCTAGGAGAAGTCTGGGTAGTTCACCAGCATTTGGATGGTGCTCGGACCGCCTGTGCTTTATATCATACTGATGTGCAGATAGTAACAGAGCTCAGTGTTGCATTCGACTAACAGCCAGGGAAGGACTGCCTGCACTTGGACCAAAAATTGATGTCAAGGGGTGAAACTTGGGACAGGAGCCATTGGAGTTGCCCGGTTACATACACTGGTTCCAATACCTTAC
The DNA here is from genome assembly GCF_048418815.1 of Hemitrygon akajei. Taxonomy (NCBI): domain Eukaryota; kingdom Metazoa; phylum Chordata; class Chondrichthyes; order Myliobatiformes; family Dasyatidae; genus Hemitrygon; species Hemitrygon akajei. Next base: position 53,573,119 of record NC_133129.1, read on the forward strand.
TCTAGACCAGTCTTTCCAGTTCAGTCTCTTCCATCGGTTTGACGGCATATGGAAGAAGTTGTTCCTTCAGCCGCACTTGTCCTTCTGGACCCTTAACCCCTATCTCTTGGGTATTATCCAAGCTTTCAGGGTGCTCACACTCACTTTTCCCAGTAATGAGTAAGTGATCCAAACTGCATTGCACCCCTGTCAAACCTGCTCAGGATCTGACCCATTGCTCGTTCTAAAAGGGCAGGAGCTGAGGTAATACCAAATGGAAGCCTTCAGCCCCTAAATGTTCCTTCGTGATTCACTATGGTCAACAGTTGATGACAGAGAGCCAAATACCCAAAATTAACACGTCAGGTCTATTTCTGAACACATAAATATGGTAACTACACAAAAACTATTGATTGCCTGCACAGGTAACAATGTTTGATATGCTAAGTGACATTTGCCTGGTGTCTGCCAGCTTGTACAATGGTGCAAGTAACTTTGCTATGTTGCCTGGTTTGACACAACATAATGTCTGGCTTTTGCATATACAATCTCTTAGTCTATGGAGCAGTCTGTGCTTTCAACTTTGATTTAATGCTTGCAATTTACAAAAAAAAACCAACTGTAGGCTAATTGCAAGTTTCCTGAATTTATTTGCATTTACAAGAAGAACTGGGGCCTGGTTCTTGTTTAAATTGCTATCTGCGATATTCACATAACTTTAGAATACTCCCTACCAGGGAGCTGCAGTGGAGGTGGAACATAGTGACAGGTGAATAATAGACGGAGGCAGACAAAGAGAGAGGAAAAAATGAGAGGCAGATGGAGCAAGTTGGGGGTGGGGGAGAAGCTGAAGACTGGAGACACTTGGTGAAGAGAGATAAGCAGGAGTACAAAGGGCTACCTATACCGGACTCAGATAAGTAAAGTGGGTGAGGATGGAAACTGCTCGGAAAGAGATGAATGAATGGTAGTTGAAACCAGAATCAGACAGGAGATGAATAACTTGATGCTGGTTTGGGATACCTTAGTTATTGAATGAACGTAAGAGCTGAATTTTAGGAACAGTGACTCCATTGACTTCAAGATAATATTTGACCAAGAAAAGCATTAGGTATCCTTAGTAAGATCAAAGTGAATGACAAAACTCCCACTGCCTTGTTACACCTGACTCAAGGAGGGATAGTTAAAGAGTTTGAGGCTAACCGGTTCATCCTCAGGGTTTTGCCACATGAATTCATCAAGACTGATCTAGAGCCAAAACATTTCAAAGAAACTTTTATCCACTGAAGAGGCAAAAGTGCGAATATCAGTTATTGATTGCACAGAGTTCAGTTCCATTCACAGCTCCTCATTTTGACAATCACTTGATGCTAAGATCACATCCAGCTTTTGCTGAAGAGTGCTACAAAATGTCAATGCCTCAAAATTGCAGGCAATGATTGGATGGCATCCATTAGTCTCATGAGACCACGGATCTGCACCTGGAAGGCCTTGCGAGTGTCCTCTCCAGGGCACAGGCTTGGGCAAGGTTGTATGGATGACCAGCAGTTGCCCAAGCAAGAAGTCTCCCCTACAGCTTGGCACCAGTGACGTCGCAGCAGTTTCCAGAGCGAGGTTGAAGACAACGTTGGACTGCCTTAGGGACTCAGGCTCCGAATTTGTCCTCGGGGTTTACTCCTGAAGCCTTTCCCATGAGTGGGTATGGCCGCAAGGCAGCAGAGGTTTGAAATCAGAGTTTTCCCTCTCTTAGATGGACTGCCTTGGAGCTGATGAGCTCCATCTACCCGAAGCACTGGTTTTCAGGCACCAGGACCAGCCTTCACCCCTTCTCCTGTCAGTAGAAACAGTTCCACCAGGCTTAGAGTCTAAGCCCCACAAGAAGGCCAGGAGTTGGACTTGGTTGTCAGAGGCTACTTGAGGCGCATGCCGTGAGGAGCCTTTTAGGTAGTGGGAGCTTGTCCCCACTACCACTCCTCGGATTGACATGCTTAGAAGGGGATTCCTACAATTAATTAATAAATATGTTTCCTTGATATTAAAAGCCACTTCCATTGTTGAATCTCCTATGATAAACACTCTAATAATCATCATGAATCAGTAATATAAATTGATGATCCACATAAGTGTTGTCAAGGCATGATTATTCCTGTCCTTCTGTATCCATCGACAGTTCCTGAGAAGGAACAGCAGAGGACCCAGGTAAGGCATTTTTCCTTTCAAAAAAAAAATCACCTATCTTCCACCAACCCTCAGGGAAAATGGCAACAACTCAAGTGGCTCATGGTGTATCAGTCACAGAAACTGAGCAATGATCAGTGGGATTGTCAATGGTGGGTTAATCTGAAAAGGGCTGGATCAGGTCCACACAAGGAGCACCAAATACAGTTTCTTTCCCCCCATACCCTGGAACAGACCCACAGTGGGAATACCATATTCAGTTCCCATCTCTGTACCCTCAGTCACACTGGCACTTATATCATTGTGCATGGATCCCACATCAATACCCTTGAGATAGAATCACAGCTGATGTCAAGCAGGCACCTCCCAGTTTCCACCCAGGTGACAGGAATCACCTGCCACTCATTTCCAACTCATCACCTGCAGCCTATTTAAACCCAGCTCTCATCCACAGTCCTTGTTCGCCCGTTCAACCAATCAGCCTCACCCAGTTGCCCCTAGCCTTCTGTTACCTTGTTGCCTTTTCATGTTAAGTATCTGCCCTCTCTTGTTTTGTGGCCCCTTGTGGCTTGTTATTTTGCAGTTTGTAATTAAAATTATCACTCACTGCTAACTTGTCTCCACTGCTCTACATTTGGGTCAAGCGTTCTTTACATTTCCTGACAGGATGGTCGAAGCAGCAAGTGACCCACCAGAGTTTGCTCACCTAAAGGAAGTCACCCAACGACACGAGTACATGATTCAGAATCATCTGGAAGCCATTGACCACCTGCTCAGCACCCTCAACCAACTCTGCATCCCGATACAGCAACCCTGTACCAGTCAGCCTCCTCACTGAGTCCTGGTTTCCAGTCCCCCAACTCTTCACTGGATCTCCAACCCGAAGCCCAACTTCCTGTCCCAGTGCATCTTACACTTTTTGCTCCAGCCATCACTGTATTCTACGGACCAAGCCAAGATTTCCTCTCTCTTCACTGGGCGAGCTCTTACCTGCGTCACTGCTAACTGGGAAAATAAAACAACAATTTACAATAAATATGAGGAATTCACTGCTGAGATGCTTTAGGTTTTCAACCATCCAGGAAGTGGAAGGGAGGCAGTGGTTCGGATTCTTGACCAGAGTCAAGGCTGATACTTGCTGCCTGATTACACCATGGAATTCAAGACCCTTGCGGCAGAGTGCAGCTGCAATGTGAAGCGCTGCTGGCCCATTACTATCACATCCTCTCAAAACACTTGTAAGACGGGCTACCCATTCTACTTGAGGGATGTCCATTGACTTCAAAAGACTCATTACTCTGACCCTCCTTATTGACAAATGTCTTATGGAACATTCTCCAGATCACCATCCAGAACCCCAGTCCCATTTCCAGTTCCATTTCAGCTGCAGGAACTTCAGCAGTAATGCCTCCAGAACCCATGCATTTAGAAAGAGCTCCCCTAACCCTGCAAAAGTGTGAGTGTTGGTGGAGAAATAACTTGAGTGCTTACTGCAGAGCAGCCGATCACCCACGCGTCAAATACCCACAGCTCTAGGAAATGGCACCACCAGCTGCCTTTTATCTGGTAAGTTTGTTCCAGCACCATAGCCTGACTCACTCCTACACACCCTGGCAGCTCTAGTTGCATAGGTGGCACAAATTCTAGCACAGCAGACAACTTTTTAGACTGGACACGGTGTGTGCAGCTTGGACTCCTTCCCAAGCCATCTCTCACCCCTTCTGTATCACGGTTCTTGACAGACGTCCCTTGGGACCTGGGATGTTCAGAACGCACACACGAACTGTGCAGATAAGCATTGGCGATAACGCGAGTCTATCCAATTCCTCCTTATCGACTCACCCAATTCTTCTCTCATCTTGGGTTACCACCCATAACCCTCACTTTGCCTGGTCATCCAGTCCACTGCTGTGTTGGGGACCCCCTGCCAGACCACCTACCTGCAACCTCAGTTGAATTCATCCCATAAATCTGTGGAGATGGAGGAAATCCTCAACCTCATGAAATGCCTACAGGAATACTACAACTTAGCATTGCCTCCAGTAAAAGGGAAGCCAGCACCCTGCCCCTCACAGACCTCATGAGCGACCTCCTCCTGGGCACCACGCCTCCCTGAGATCCTCCGTTCTCCCTCTCCCCTCCTGAGACCCAAGCCATGAATGACTACATTGCCAAGCACTACAGCATGGTTTAATGTAACCGTCCCAGTCCTCAGCTGGTCAAAAAGAAAGATGGGGGACTCCATGCAACAACTAACATGGACTCAATACAAATCACCATTAAGAACTGTTACCAACTCCCCTTGATGGATAGCACATTCAAAACACTCCACAAGTCCCATTTCCTCACCAAACTGGATCTGCCGATGCACACAATCTGATCCGCTCCACCAGCGGGATGATTGAAAGACAGCTTTCAAAAAACCCACTGGCAGCTATAAATACTTGGTGATGCCTTTCAGACTTTCCAATAGTCCTGTCATTTTCCAAGCCTTCATCAACAAGATCCTCCAAGACATGCTACACAGTTAAGTGCTCTACCTCAGTGGCATCCTAATCTTCTCCAAGGACCCCCAAGACCATGTCTGTCACATCCATTCAGTCCTTCAGTGGCTCCTCAAAAACCAACTGTACTGCAAGTTTAAGAAATGTCTGCTCCACACCCTAGTCATTTCCTTCCTGGGTTACGTCCTTTAACCCCAAGGCATCACTATTGATTCAAAGAAAGTGCATGCCATCATTGAATAGTCCCAACCACACTACCTCAAACAGCAATGGTGCTTATTGGGCTTCTCCAATTTCTACTGCCATATCATCAGGAACTTCAGTCATATCACCACTCCTCTCAAACCCCCTCACCAAATCACTACCACCTAACATATTGGCTACAGAGGTTGGGCTGTTATGGTGAAGCTGTAGAAGACATTTGTGAGGCCAAACATGGAGTATAACAATACGTTTGAAAGAGTACAGAGAAAATTTACAAGGATATTGCTGAGAGTTGCTGATCTGAGTTACAGGAAAAGGTTGAATAAGTTAGGATTTTATTCCCTAGAGCGTAGGAGAATGAGAAGAGATTTGACAGAGATGTACAAAATTATGAAGGAATAGATAGGGCAATGTAAGCAGGCTTTTCCCTTTGAGGTTCGGTGAGACGAGAACTAGAGGTCATAGGTTAAGAGTGAAAGGTGAAATGTTTAAGGAGAACAGGAGGGGCAACTTCTTCACCCAGAGGGTGGTATAAGTGTGGAATGAGCTGCCTGCGGAAGGGGTGGATTTGGGTTCGATTTCAACATTTGGAAAGGAATGAGACATCCCCACCCCATTTCCCAGAGGTGGAGAGCAAGAGGGAAGGAAGATGGAGAGATCGGAAATCAGATTGAGGGAGCGGGAACCCAGAGAGGGAGGGTGAGAGAAATGGGACAGGGAAGAGACAGAGAGGGGGGAGAGTACTTACCCACAACTTGTTGAATCAGTTTATTGTTGTCACCCAATTGTCCCACAGGACAGGAACAAACTTCAGTTCAGGTGCCATCAATATAGAGGTGAATAATCTGGGGCAGGATCCATCCAGGAATGAGCTGGGATGTCTAGATTCTTGGGCGATCTCTTTCTCTGCGATACTGGAGAGACCTCACCTGGGAACTGCCCTCAGCTTTCGTCTCCTGATGTAAGAGGGATGCTGGGACACAGCACACAAGTTAGGACATCCTGTTTCAGCTAGACAGGGTATTGGTGGTCAAAGTCAAGTTTGTTGTCTGTGCCAAGTCTGAGTATGCACTGGAGCAATGAAAACCTGACTGGCAGCAGCATCACATGCACACGGCATCAGATAAGCAGCGTTCACACGTAAGACAAAAATATAAACATAAATCACAGAACATAGAGAAGTACAGTGTAGGAACAGGCCCATTGGCCCACAGGGCTGTGCTGAACTACTCACTAAACTATTCTTTCTGCCTACACAATATCCATATAGAGTGCTTTATTATTCTTACATGTACCAAGGCCCAGTGGAACTCATTGTTCTGTATGGCATGTATACAGATCTTCCATTAACACCGTTCATTAAGGTACTATAAGGGAAAACAACAGCAGAACACAGCTACAGGATTTTGTATCTTCTGCCCAATAGGAGGAGGGCGAAGAGAGAATGACGTGCCTTGTCCCATGCTGAGTGGGGCAGACAACACAGGGAAGGGATGGGGGGGGGGGGGCAAAGGGCAGGTTCATACAATGTTTTAAAGGGGTTGGGAGGAAGTGTTGGGACTGCTCCCCCATAAGCCCCCCTTACCCCCACTCCCCAGTGAGCTCTCAAAAGGACAACTACCTCTCCATGACATTACATAGCTGCCACACAAAGGGGGTAGTTAGGGTGCAGGGAGAGAGGAGGAGAGAACATACAACATAGGACATAGCACAGCACAGTAACAGGCCCAACACTTCACGATGAACTAATTAAACTCGCCATTGTATGCCAATCTAAACTAATCACTTCTGCCTTCACAACATCCACGTTGCTCCATTCTCTGCACATTCAAATGCTTGAGTCCCTAAGCCTACACTACAAACATATCGACACACTCACACTCCAATCTTTCACTGCCCCCCCCCACTCTCACTCTTACTTCCCATATAGTCCTCCATTTTTCTTTCATCCATTTGAGCAATCAAGAGTTTCTTAAATATCCATAGCTCTTTCTAAAAGATCCCACTATGAGTAAATAGCCTCACTGCATTGTGGGCAGCCCTGGGAGAGAAGTAGGTTATGGGAATAAATCCAGCCAGAAAATCCAGAGTGGAGCCCCTAAGGCGGCTGGACGTCACTGAACATCCTTCCTACCGCTGCTGCAGCCAAGCTGGTGCCAAGCGTATTGCTTTGCTTTCCTTTGGACTACACCAGTGAGGCCACGAGGAGGATCTCGATGACTGGGCATCCCAAGATCTCCATACCGTGAATAGCTGCATGTACGTACATTGATCATAAACTTACTTCTAACTTTTAGCTTTTGTCAGAACCAGAAGGTGTTGGTGATGAAATACAATAATCAAAGGAAAGAATGCTGAGAGGAGAGATGAAATAATAAATGATCAGTGCAGGGGCTTCCGTTTGTAATATCGAGCCACAGAACACTGCAGCGCAGAAGCAGTGCTGTTGGCCCACCTCGTCTGAGTTGATCTGTTTCACTGCCTTGTCCCAGGGTAGACCACTTTCACCAGTACCATAGCCCTATATACCTATCTCATTCATGTACCTATCCAAACTTCTAACATTTGCAAATGATTCTGCAACCACCAATTGCACTGGTGCTCATTCCATACACACACCATTTTCTGGGTGATGAAGTTCCCCAAATATGTTACATTTCACCTTTAACTTGTGACCTCCAGTTCTAATCTCACCCAACCACAGGGGGAATAGTCTGCATGTATCTAACCTAAATATGAAACCATAACTCTATAAGACATAGGTGCCATTGAGTCTACTCCACCTTTCCATCAAGGCTGATTTAGATTATGAGGACACTCAGTCCTCGTTTATTGTCATTTAGAAATACATACATGCAATAAAAAATATTACAATGGTCCTCCGGAGTGATATCACAAAATAAAAAGAAGGACAAACCAAGACTCACACTGACAAAACCACATAATTATAGCATATAGTTACAACAGTGCAAAGCAATACCGTAATTCGATAAACGCAGACCATGGACGCGGTTTAAAAGTCTCAAGTCCCGATCGACTCCAATCGTCCCGATATCAGGCAGCAAACGGGAGAACTCTCCCTGCCATAAACTTCCAGGCACTGACAGTGCCTCAGAAGCACCTGACAACAGCAGACTCTGTCCGTCTGAAGACTTCGAGCCTCTGACCAGCCCCTCCAATACAGCCTCCCGAGTGCCATCCTCTGTCGAGTCTTTCGACTTTGTCCCGGCTGCCGAAACAAGCAAAGCCGAGGTCTCAGAGGCCTTCTCCTCCGGAGATTCGGGACCGCACAGTAGCAGCAGCAGCGAAGCAGGCATTTCAGAAGTTTCTCCAGATGTTCCTCCACGCTCTCACGTCTGCCTCCATCAAATCAGGATTGTGCACGGATCCCTACTTAACACGGAATAGATATCCATTCTCCGGAGAGGCCGCGCACGCTGCGCCGCACCGCCATTTTCCCCTCCGCTTATTAATTATCCCTCTCAACTCCATTCACCTGCCTTTCCCCCATAACTTCTGTCGCCCTTACTAATCAAGAACCTGTCAAGCCCTGCTTTAAATATACCCAATGACTTGGCCTCCACAGTCATCCATGACAATGAATTCTACAGATTCACCACCCTCTGGCTAAAGAAATCCTTCCTCAAATCTATTCTAAAGGATGCACTGATGTAGTGCAAAGTTTATTCCTTTATACACAAGGTATAAAAGCCAAAATTCCATTAGCATTCATGATGAAAGTCTTTGTCTCCCTATGGCTTTTGAAAAGCATGCATGCTAAGCCTGCTTGGACCTCCAATGCCTCTAATTGTCTTTCATTTAAAAGGTACTACATTCTATCCTTTATAGATCAATGGTGGGTGATCACTCAGTTGCTGATGTTAAAATTAATTCATCACAGCTGAATTCAAATCCAACTTAAATTTCTAATAATACTTGCCACCTGGAGTCTTCAAAACAAAAATAGTGCAATTGGAGCACAAAGCACGGCTTTATTGGGAGTTTTGTACATGGAGTAGATCTTCTTACATGGGGATGAAGATATGAGTGAACTTCTATCACATTGTGATCAGACTCTTGAATAGACCTCTTGTACAAGATGGATTCTTGGCCTCACAATCTACATCACCATGATCCTGTACCCCATTACCTACCTGCACTGTACTTCCTCCATAGCTTTCACACTTCATTCTATATTGTTATTGTTTTACCTCTTTCTAGCTCAATGCACCGTGCAACAATCCATGGGATTTCAAGGAGCAAATTTGTAGAGATCACAGACTGTTTCAAGAAATACAAGGTTGTGATAATAGGTCTGGAGGATAGCCAATGTTGTACCGCTGTTCGAGAAAGGCTGTAAAAATAAACCAGGAAATTATAGGCCGGGGAGCCTGACATCAGTAGTGGGAAAGCAGCAGTAAGATCATGGACCATGTACAAATTACAGAGGTGTTTTCTGTCTTGATCAATATTAGTGTGGAAAATTCCCAGGACCTAACAAGGTGTTCCCTTGGACGTAGTGGGAGGCTAGTGCAGAAATTGCTGAGGCCCAAGCAGATATATTTAAAAAGTCCTTAGCCACGGGTGAGGTGCGGGGAAATTGGGGAATAACTAACATTCTCCATTGTTCAAGAAAGGCTCTAAGAATAAACCAGAAAGTCAAAGGCCGGTGAGCCTGACATCAGTAGTGGGTAAGTTATTGGAACATGTTCTAAGTGACTAGATACATAAGCATTTGGATAGACAGGCATGGCTTTATATGTGGTAAGTCATGTCAAATCAATCTTATAGGGTTTTTCAAGGAAGTTACCAGGAAAGTTGATGAAGACAAGGCAGCAATGGGACATTGCTCAAGAACGTTCATTTGCTTGGCATTTAGGATGAACTGGTAAATTGAATTAGACAGCTGCTATGCGGGAGAACCCATAGAGTGGTAATAGATGGTTGTGTCTCTGACTAGAGGCCTGTGACAAATGGTGAACCACAGGGATCGGTGCAGGATCCATTGTTGTTTGTCATCTATATCAACAATCTGGATTATAAGGTGGTAAACTGGTTCAGCAAATTTGCAGGTAATAACAAGACTGGGGGAGTAGTGGATAGTGAGGAAGACTATCAAAGCTTGCAGTGGGATCTGGACCAGCTGGAAAAAATGGGGTGAAAAATGGCAGATGGAATTCAATATAGACAAGTGGGAGGTGTTGCACTTTGGGAAGACAAACAAGGATAGGACTTGGATGATGAGGAGTAGGGCTCTGAGGAGTGCAGTAGAACAGAGGGATCGGGAATACAGATCCATAATTCCTTGAAAGTGGCATCACAGGTACACTAGATAGGGCCATAAAGAGCACTTTTGGCACATTGGCCTTCATGAATCAAAGTAATGAGCACAGGCATTGGGATATCATGTTGAAGTTGTTTAAGATATTGGTGAGGCCCAAATTGGAGTATTGTATCCAGTTTTGGTCACCTACGTACAGGAAAGACTGTATGTAGTTGAATAGGTTAGGACTTTTTTCCCTGGAGAGTAGGAGAATGAGGAAAGAGGTTATCAAAATTATTAGAGGTATAAATAGGGTAAATGCCAGCAGACATTTTCCACTGAGGTTGGGTGAGACTATAACTAGAGGTTATGGGTTAAGTGATGAAAGGTGAAATATGCAAGGGAACATGAGGAGGAACTTCCTCACTCAAAAGTTGGTGAGAGGGTGGAACAAGCTGCAGAAATGTTGGATTTGGGTTCAATTTCAAGACTTAAGAAAATTTGGATCGAATAATGGATGGGAGGGGTATGGAGGGCTATGGTCTGGATGCAGATTGATGGTCAGAATCAGAATCGGTTTATTATCACTGCCATGTGTCATGAAATTTGTTAACTTATGGTACTAGGCAGATAAATAGTTTGGCATGGTCTAGAGGGGCTGAAGGACCTGTTTCTGTTGCTGTAGTGTTCTGTGGCACTATAATCCCAAAACTGATTGTTTTTTTAATATATATTTTCTATTCAATTTTTAAGATAATTACATCAAATGAATAGAATGATAGAATAATGTAATATAATATCAGCCCTCCCCCTCCCCTTGACCCTCCTCCCCTTAACTTCCCTATCTAAAAAAAGAGAGAAAAAAAAAGAGGAAAAGAAAGAAAGAAGAAAGAAAGATTGCCTGGATATCGGAAGATCCCCACATGCTCCATGGAATTCAAAATAGCTTTAATATATATATTTATTTCTTTCCCCAGATAGCTAATAACTTTATCTTCAGAGGACCTATATATTTAATCCTATCTTTTGTAAGGGTGCCAAATTTTCAAAAATATGTCATATTTGTTTCTTAAATTATAAGTAATTTTTTCAAGTGGAATGCAGCTAAAAATTTCATTATTCCAACGGTCCATACTTAAGTATGAATCCGATTTCCATGTAACTGCAATAGCCTTTTTGGCTACTGCCAAAAAACTGATTGTTTACTAAAATAACTTTATTCAAAAAATGAAAAGGCATGGTAGTATTACCTTTGACAAACATGATGGGAAGATGATAAGTCATTGATATAAACCAAACATAGATTACCCTGCATTGACTGAAGACCAAAATAAATGGACATAATCTTCTAATATAAAACTTTCTCCGCTTGGAGAGATGATAGGAATTCAGAGAAAAAGATCATCAAACAGTGCAGGATTTACCAAACATTCTGGGTAGAAAATCCTGTGCCAACTGCTGAGACCTGTCTCTAGATCACCAGCCAGACTAATGGCAGGGTAAGGACCCTATCAGGAGATTAATTTATAATACTTGCTTCAGTTAAAATGCGACTTATTTTGAATTCATATATTCAAATGTTTTATTAATATGATCAGCTTTATTCCACCCAGAAGCAAAGTTCAGTAAGAATCTCATTTTTGGTGCACCTCTTTCACAACATACTTCAACGTAAGATACTTGTTCTCTGGTCTGTTTTTTATGCTTGTACTTTCTTGCTCGAGCAGGCTGAATCTGCTCAGCTCTTTCAATCCGAGAGAGATCTGCATTGAAGTAATCCATCAACTGTTCGTACTGGTTGTATGCATCAGGAAATTGTTCCTGTCCTTGGAGAGAGTCAAGCAGCTCATTTTGGTATTTGTCCAATATCCATTGAATGTTCTGTTCCTCCATTGTCTCATTAAAGAGATCATCTCCTTCGGAGTCCTGGGAGGATTCTGGAACAGAAATAAAATATCATCTTTGGAAACTGAGGGATTATTGTGTACTGCTCCCATACACTTCTATGCCCCATCAGGAAGGCATTCAAACTTTTTGCTTCTTTCTAGAGAACAGAAAGTTCCCCTGCACCACCACCACCCTCCTCCATCTGGCAGAACATCTTCTTACTCTCAACAATTTCTCTTTTGGCTCCTCCCATTTTCACAATACATTGCTGCAACTACCCAGTTACAAACTTTCTGTTCAGTTTGAAAGCGCATGGAGCCGTAGCAAATAGGGATGGTGGTCTCAGTTTTTAAAATTCGATTCACCACATAGATCTATCAACAAGTCCAGTAGAAACAAGTGGAATGGTTGTGCAATGCCACTGTTGTAGTAGGGAAGTTACCTCAGAGTAGGTTTGAGGCTGGGAGAGAAGTACAACACTAGAACCCTTCTTTACCAACTTTACACTCACTGATTTTGATCAAAACGTTAAATCATTTATCTTTTTCTCATGCTTTGCAGTATGTTCCTTGATTTGTGATGTATATCAAGTTCATAGAATAAACGTAGGAAATGTAAGGTGTGCAGGATGAGATGTGAGATGAACTGGTCCAGTAGATAGAAAGTTATAGAACATAGAACACAGAACTGTACAGCTCACGAACAGGCCCTTTGGCCCATAATGTTTTGCCATACCAATTTAGCTAATGAAACCTATTTTTTTCCTGTCTGTATATGTTCCATATTCCTCCATTTGCTGCATTTTCATGTGTCCATCCAAGAGCTTCTTGGATTCCTCTATTGTATCTGCCTCTATCACCACCCCTGACTGAACATTCTAGCATTTACTGGCAAAAAAAAAAATCCTGCCTGCACGTCTCCTTTGAGGTGAACTTTCTCCTTCTTATTTTAAATACAGACCTTCCAGGTTGTCATAGACAGGAGAGGTAGTGGGAGCTTGCATGGGCAACAGTTTGCTCTCCATATCGTACTGCCATGGCTTGTGTATTACATTGACAGTGATGTCCATGGTTGACCTCAAACAACAGAGGACCCCTCAGCATCAGGCATTTCAACCCTGGGAAGAAAGTACCTTTTTCTGCCCTATCTGTGCCACACATAATTTCATAGACCACTATTAGGTCTCCTCTCTACTTCCACGGCTCTAGAGAAAACAGCTCTAGGTTTGTCCAACCTTTACTTACAGTATGTAATCCGGGCAGAATCCTGGTAAACCTCTTCTCCACTCTCACCATAGCCTTCACATTGTCCCCAAAATGAGGCAACAAGAATTGAATGCAATACTCCAGATACAACCCAACTAGAGTTTAATAACACTGCCACATAACTTCCTGTCTCTTAAACCCACTGCCTCGGCTAATAAAGGTAAGAATGCTATTTACTTTCTTTACAACTCTGTCAACTTGTGCGGCCACTTCCGCTGAGCTTTCAACTTTGACCCCAACATCCTTCAGTACATTAATGCTCTCAAGGGTCCTGCCATTACATTTGAACTCTCAAAGTGCAAAAACTCACTCTTGCTCAGATTAAACTCTATTTGCTATTTCTCCACCCACATATCCCACCATGTCCTTTGGCAACCATTTACACTAACCATAATGTCACCAATCTTTGTGTCATCTGCGAGCTTACTGACCTGTGCATCATAAGTACAATCATAAGGGCAGCATGATACAAAGCTTTGCTGAGATGGGAGATTTCTCGGCTACAGATTCATCCTGCTGCACCTTTCAGTTTGAGGACAGTGGCTGACTATATAATCAAGTTCAAGTTTATCGTCATCTGGCTGTGCATATATACAACTAAATGAAGCAAGTGTCTCCAGATCTCAGTGAACCCAACAAAACATACATCAGACACAGCACAGAAAGCAAAATATTATACAATATATAATTTAATAAAATATAATTCAAAATGCATTTAGTGGGCAGCACAGGTAAGACAGTAAACAGCTCATTGCCCTAGTGATGAGACCTTGGTGATAGCAGGGTATTGGTTAGTCTCACAGCCCAAGGGAAGAAGTCAGTCTGGTAGTCTTAGGCCTGATGCTTCTGCCCCTCTTTCCCAAAGATAGTGGGTTGACGAGATTGTGGGATGGATGGCAAGGATCTTCAACAATGTTTTGTGCCCTGAATCTGTAACATTCAAGGTAAGTGTCACAAATATTGGAGAGGGGGACCGTGGTGATCCTCTCGGTGGTTTTTACTCTCCTTTGTAGATGCTTTGCAGTTTCAATACCACACAATGATGCTGCCAGACAGGCCACTCTCAATGGTGCTCCGGTAGAAAGTTGTTAGAATGGGATCGGAGAGTCGTGCATGCCTCAGCCTCCTCAGAAAGTGTAGGCTCTGCTATGCTTTCTTGACTAGTGATGAAGTGTTGTGGGTCCAGGTTAGATCATCCACTATGGGCACACCAAGGAACTTTGTGCTCTTCACTCTTTACATGGCAGAACCATTGATGTGCTTTCCAGAAGTCCACAATCATCTTTTGTCTTGTCCATGTTGAGACTCAGGTTAATGTTCTCACACCATTTGACAAGGCTCTCTTCCTCCTCTCTGTGTGCCAACTCAGCATTGTTGATGATAAGGCCAACACTCTAGCATCATCAGATCAACATCCAAAGTAAAATTTATAATCAGAGTGCATACATGTCACAAACATGTCAGTGAACTTGATGGTATAGTTTGAGCTGAGTCTGGCAGGGCAGTTGTGAGTCAGCAGTGTGAACAGCAGCAGGCTGAGCACACAACCCTGTGTGGGCACCAGAGCTCAGTGTGATGGAGCTTGAGATGTTGCTGCCGACATAGGCTGACTGGGGTCTTCCTGTCAAGAACTCCAAGATGCAGTTACAGAGAGAGTTGCTGAATCCCAACAAGGACAGTTTACCCACCAGCCTCTGAGGGATGATCATGTTAAACGCCAAGCTGAAGTCGATGAACAAATCCTGGCATATGGGGCATCATTTTCTAGGTGGGACAGGATAGAATGGGGGGGGGGGCAAGGCTATGGAATTATCTGTGGACCAGTTGAGAGGTTGGTGAACTGGAAGAGGTTCCAGTATAGCTGAAAGGTAGAATTTTATATGATCCTTTAGCTGCCACTCAAAGTATTCTATAATTGTTCAAGTTAGTGCATTTGCATGCTAATCACTTAGACCAGTTACTATTGCTCTCGTGGGTAGCTGCCTCAAAGCCCACAGAAATAGTGGACTGTTTCAGAGAGATATTAAAGATGTCCATTAAGTCCTCTGTTAGCTGGGTTGCAAAGTCCCTCAGCACCTAATCAGGTATGTTGTCCGGCCTGCAGTGTTGTGTGGGTTTGCCCTGGCTAGGGTCCTCCTCACCCCGGCAGTGGCCTGTTCCTCCGGAAGAGAGGGGGTTTCCTTGACGTCACATCTCTCAATCAGAATCAGAATCAGAATCAGACTTTAATCGCCAAGTACTTATGCACATACAAGGAATTTACTTCCGGCAGATGTTGTCTCTCTGCTCATAACAATAATAATGATAAATATAAATGAAAATATTACATTATATTCAATTGGTCAAATAATGCAAGGAAAGCATTCAGCCTATCAGGAAGGGAGGCGTCACTGCCGTTGACGCACAGGATGCACTTATAATTGGTTATGGTTTGTATCCCTTGCCACCTGCATTGCACATCGTTGGTGTCACGAAGGTGTCTGTGGGTTTTCTATGCGTATTCACACTTTGATGGTACAGGAGAGCGTGGCTCTTGCTGACATTGGAGTCATCCTATCCTTCAATCTGAGTACAGCATCCTGATTCCTAAGCAGTGTACAAACCCCTGCATTCAGCCATGGTTTCTGATTTGCCCGGGCAGTGTAATATTTAATCACAGTAACATCTTTATTAGACTTTGCTATGTAGCCAACCACCAGTCCATCATACTCATCAATGCTGACCTTCCTGAACATGCTCCATTCCGTGATTTTGAAGTTGTCCTGCAGCGCTGAGGTGGCACCGTCTGGCCAGTTCCTGATCTCCCTGTGAAATGGTTTGACTTTATGCAGGGATTAACAAAATGGATATGTGCTCTGAGTATCTGAGTAAAATCCTATGATGTTACAGGAAAGATACTGGCATAGCTTGCGGAATGGCTGACAGGCAGGAGGCAGCAAATGGGAATAAAAGGGACCTTTTCTGGTTGTCTGCTAACGACTAGTGGTGTTTCTCAGGGGTCAGTATCGGGACCACTACTTTTCACATTGTTCATCAATGATATTGATGGCTTTGTGGCAAAGTTTGCGGATGATACGAAAATAGGAGGAGGAGTAGGTAGTGCCGAGGAAGCAATGCGATTGCAGCAGGACTTAAACAAATTGGAAGAATGGGCAAAAATGTGGCAGATGGAATACAGTGTTGTGACATGTTTAATAATGTATTTTGGTAAAAGGAACAATAGTTATCTGCTATCTAAATGGGAGAAGTTTCAAACATCAGAGGTGCAGAGGGACTTAGGAGTCCTCGTGCAAGGCTCCCAGAAGGTTAATTCACAGGTTGCATCTGTGGTAAAGAAGATAAACGCAACGTTGGCATAATTTCAAGGAGAATAGATTATAAAAGCAAAGAGATAATGCTAAGCCTTTATAAGAAACCAATCAGGCCGCACTTCAGAATCAGAATCAGAATCAGGTTTATTATCACCGGCATGTGTCGTGAAATTTGTTAACTTAGCAGCAGCAGTTCAATGCAATACATAATCTAGAAGAGAAAAAAATGATAAATAAAATACAAAACTAAATAAATAAATAAATTACAGTATACATATATTGAATAGATTAAAAATCATGCAAAAAACAGAAATAATTTATATTAAAAAGTGAGGTAGTGTTCACAGGTTCAATGTCCATTTAGGAATTGGATGGCCAAGGTAAGAAGCTGTTCCTGAATCGCTGAGTGTCACCTTCAGGCTTCTGTACCTCCTACCTGATGGTAACAGTGAGAAAAGGGCATGCCCTGGCTGCTGGAGGTCCTTAATAATGGACGCTGCCTTTCTGAGACACCGCTCCTTGAAGATGTCCTTGGTACCTTGTAGACCAGTACACAAGATGGAGCTGACTAAATTTACAACCCTCTGCAGCTTCTTTCAGTCCTGTGCAGTAGACCCCCATACCAGACAGTGATGCAGCCTGTCAGAATGCTCTCCATGATACATCTGTAGAAGTTTTTGAATGTATTTGCTGGCATACCAAATCCCTTCAAACTCCTAATGAAGTTTGCCTTCATTAATCTGTCTTGCCTTCTTTATAACAGCGTCAATATGGGCCAGCTAAGGTCCTCAGAGATCTTGACACCCAGGAACTTGAAAATGTTCACTCTCTCCACTTCTGATCCCTCTATGTGTTCCTTCATCTTACCCTTCCTGAATTCCACAATCAGCTCTTTCATCTTATTGATGTTGAGTGTAAGTTTGTTGGCTCCGACACAATTCCACTAGTTGGCATATCTCGCTCCTTGTCTCCATCTGAGGTTCTAAAGTGGTTGTATCATCAGCAAAGTTATAGAGGGTATTTGAACTATACACAGTCATGAGTATAGAGAGAGCAGAGCAGTGGGCTAAGCACACACCCCTGAGGTGCAACAGTGTTGATCATTAGTGAGGAGAAGATGTTATCACCAATCCGCACAGACTGTGATCCACACTTAGAGTGTTGTCAACAGTTTTGGGCCTCATTTGTCAGGAAGAATATGTTGTCATTGGAGAAAGTCCAGAGGAGGTTCACAAAGATTATTTTGAGAATGAAGGGGTTAACATATGAGGAGTGTTTGGCAGCTTTGGGCCTGTACTCACTGGAATTTAGAAGAATGGGGTGGTGGGGGGGATCTCATTGAAACCTACCAAATGTTGAAAGGACTAGATAGGGTGGATGTGGTGATGATGTTTCCTATGGTGGGGGTTGTAGTGAACTACATATACCTGTCTGGACACGCCCCCTGCTGACTGCTCCTGTGGCTCCTCCCACTGACCCCGGTATAAAGGCGATTGAGGCCTGAGCCCGGCTCTCAGTCTCCAGGATGTAGTATGGTGGTCAACTACTGCTTGTTCTTTCTTCCAGTCAATAAAAGCCGATATCTCGCCTTCACGTCTCAGAGAGAGTTATTGATGGTGCATCAATTTTATTGACTGGAAGTTTTAAAACATGGAAACCGTTTTACGTCCGGAAAGATTGGATTTGGACCCCCAAGCCCCTGAAGCAGCTCTTGCCTTTGAACTCTGGCTTGCATGCTTCCAATCATACTTGGAGGAGGTTCGTGCAACTGAACCCGCTGTTATGCACCGAATTCTCCACTCGAGGGTCACCCCGAAGGTTTACTCACTTATCAGGGACCTGTCGACCTACGAAGGGGCACTGGACGCCCTCAAAAGACAGTACCTGCGGCAGGTGAACACCGTCTACGCAAGATATCGCTTAGCGACGCGACGGCAGCGGCCTGGAGAATCGAGCGCCGAGTTTCTCCGAGCCCTACAGACACTCATGCGGACTTGCGACTGCAAAACTCTCACTGCGGAACTGCATGCAGAGCTCCTCGTACGAGATGCCTTTGTTACAGGAATCAGGTCAGTGTACGTGCGCCAGCGGCTGCTGGAAAATGCCGATCTTACCTTACGCTCGGCGATTGAGACGGCCGACACGCTGGAGGCTGCTCTGCACAATGCTGATGCTGTCCAGCCGCGTGATCCCCCGCCGGTTCCGTGGACACCTCAGACCCCGCCGCCGCCAGTTCTCGCGAGCGAATTTGCCAACGGCGCTGCCAGTCGCGATTCCACGAACTCCCGAACCCGACCACAGCTGCTGCCAGTCGCAAGCCCGCGCAGTGTTACTTCTGCGGACTCGAAAAACACCCCTGAAAACGCTGTCTGGCCCGAGAAGCGACCTGCTCCAGCTGCAGGAAGAAGGGCCATTTCGCCAAGGTCTGTAAGTCTAAACCACGAGCGGGGTCGGGCAGCGCTACGTGTGAGGCATGGGGGCTGCCATCTTGCCTGCCCGCCTCGTGCGAGGCATGGGGGCCGCCATCTTGCATGCCCGGATGGGGGCGGCCATCTTTGTCGGCGCCAACATGCCCCGCCCCCTACCCACCGGTGCTTACTGGGCACCAAGACGGCGGTTCAACTCTGGCTTCCGTAACCTTCGACCAAAGCGCCCCACACCAGCTTGCAAGGTCAATGATGGACATCCTGGTGGAGGGGCACAGGACTAGCTGCCTGTTTGACACGGGCAGCACAGAATTTTATTGACCCGGACACAGTGCAACGCTGCGGATTCGTGACACGGCCGGTAAGCCAGAGGGTCACCATGGCTTCTGGGTCGTATTCCACAGACATCCGGGTGGGTTGTGTAGCGACATTGGTGGTGCAGGGCACAGAATATCGGAACTTTGCGCTACTGGTCACGCCTCAACTGTGCGCGCCTGTGCTATTGGGGCTGGACTTCCAGAGCCATCTCGAAAGTGTGACTATGGCATATGACGGGCCCCTCCCACCACTCACTGTCAGGAATCCTCAGTTTTGTGGGACTTCGTCATATACCCCGCTACTGACCACACACACACACCAACCCACACATCCCACCCAGCACCATGCCGACAGCTGCGCCACTGACACCACTTGCAGCCTCTCCACCCTCAAGATCCCTCCCCCACCGCTGTTAGCCAACCTGACCCCCGACTGTAAACCTGTGGCAACTAAAAGCAGGAGGTACAGCGCGGGGGACAGGGCCTTCTTTCAGTCGGAGGTGCAGCGGCTGCTCAGGGAGAGGATCATTGAGCCAAGCACAAGCCCTTGGAGGGCCCAGGTGGTTGGTGTTCGGACCAGGGTGAAAAAGAGGATGGTCGCGGACTATAGTCAAACCATCAATAGGTTCACGCAGCTTGACATGTACCCCCTACCCCGCATCGCGGATATGGTCAACCAGATAGCTCAGTATAAGGTGTACTCGACAATAGATCTGAAATCCGCTTATCACCAGCTCCCCATCCGCCCAGAGGACCCCCCCTACACCGCCTTCGAGGTGGGCGGCAGGCTCTATCACTTCCTGCACGTCCCATTCGGTGTCACAAATGTTGTCTCAGTCTTCCAGAGGGAAATGGACCGGATGGTGGACCAGTGCCAACTGAAGGCCACATTTCCCTATCTGGATAACATCACCATCTGTGGTCACGACTGGCCGGATCACAACGCCAACCTCCAATAATTTTTCCAAGTGGCCAAAGCCCTGAACCTTACTAATAATAGGGACAAGTGTGTGTTCGGAACCACCTGATTCACTATCCTTGGGTATGTCGTGGAAAACGGGGACATTGGCCCTGATCCCGACCATATGCGCCCCTTGTTAGAACTCCCTCTTCCCACCACTCTCAAAGTCCTCAGACGGTGCCTGGGCTTCTCTTCCTATTACGCCCAATGGGTCCCCCATTACGCAGACAAGGCCTGCTCCCTTGTCAAGTCTACCACTTTTCCCCTCTCAGCCGAGGTCCGCGCGGACTTCAGCTGCATTAAAGGGGACATTGCCAAAGCAACGATGCATGCGGTGGACGAGACCATTCCATTCCAAGTAGAGAGTGACGCCTCCGATTTCGCGCTTGCTGCTACCCTCAATCAGGCAGGCAGGCCAGTAGCATTCTTTTCTCGTACCCTTCAAGGCCCTGAAATTCGGCACTCTGCGGTGGAGAAAGAAGCCCAGGCCATAGTGGAAGCTATTAGGCACTGGAGGCACTATCTCACCGGCAAAAGGTTCACCTTGCTGACCGACCAGCGCTCAGTTGCGTTCATGTTTAGCAACCAACAGCGGGGCAAAATCAAAAATGATAAAAATTTTGTGGTGGAGAATAGAACTCTCCACCTACAACTATGATATCCTGTACTGGCCTGGAAGGCTCAATGAGCCCCCTGATGCCCTATCCCGGGGAGTGTGTGCCAGCACACAGCTCGACCAGCTATACGCCCTCCATGCACATCTTTGCCATCCGGGGGTCACCCGATTTTACCATTTCGTGAAAGCCCGGAACCTGCCGTACTCCCTTGAGGACATCAGGACGATGACCAGGGACTGCCAAGTCTGCGCTGAGTGCAAACCGCACTTCTACCGTCCTGAAAAGGCGCAACTTATCAAGGCCACCCGCCCCTTTGAGCGACTGAGTGTTGACTTTAAGGGCCCCCTTCCCTCCACCGACCGCAATGTCTACTTTCTCAACATTATGGACGAGTACTCGCAGTTCCCCTTTGCCATCCCCTGCCCCGACACCACTGCCATGTCCATCATAAAAGCCCTGCGCCAGCTCTTCACTCTGTTTGGATATCCCTGGTATATCCATAGTGATAGAGGGTCCTTCTTTATGAGTGACGAGCTGCGCCAGTACCTGCTGGCTAGGGGCATTGCTACTAGTCGGACCACGAGTTATAATCCCCGGGGAAATAGACAGGTGGAGAGGGAGAATGCCACAGTGTGGAAGGCCACACTTCTAGCCCTTAAGTCAAAAGGGTTGCCGGTCTCTCGATGGCAGGAGGTCCTCCCTGAGGCACTCCACTCTATCCACTCCGTTATGTACGTCCACCAATGCCACCCCTCATGAGCGCCTATTCTCTTTTCCCAGGAAGTCTGCCACTGGGACCACCCTACCAGCTTGGCTGACATCCCCAGGGCCAGTGCTGCTCTGGAAACATGTGAGGAGTAATAAATACTCCCCGCTGGTCGAGAGGGTTCACCTTCTACATGCGAACCCCCAGTATGCCTACGTGGTCTTACCTGATGGGCAGGAGGACACGGTCTCCGTCCGCGACCTGGCGCCCACAGGAGCAGCAGACCACTACCCCGAACACTCCACAGTAACTATGAACCCTGTACCCGAGGTGACACTGTGCACACCGAGCCCTACACAGACTCCTCACGACACTCCCATACCGGGCGCCTCGCACACGCATATACCAGGCGCCTCGCACATGCATGAGGGATCACTGACGCCTAGTGGGCTGACACCTCCAGTTAGGCCAGAACCAGCACAACCAGCGTCTCCGGTGCAATCACCACCGGCACCTGTGCAATCACAGCCAGTGCTACGTAGATCGCAGCGACAGATTCGACCACCTGATAGACTTAACCTGTAAATATACTTGTAAGAAACTTCGCCCCATGGGGACTCTCTTTTAAAACAAAGGGGGGCTGAATGTGGTGAACTACATATACCTGTCTGGACACGCCCCCTGCTGACTGCTCCTGTGGCTCCTCCCACAGACCCCGGTATAAAGGCGATTGAGGCCTGAGCCCGGCTCTCAGTCTCCAGGATGTAGTATGGTGGTCAACTACTGCTTGTTCTTTCTTCCAGTCAATAAAAGCCGATATCTCGCCTTCACGTCTCAGAGAGAGTTATTGATGGTGCATCAGGGGTATCCAGAACTAGAGGGCAGAGCCTCAAAATTGAGGGGAGACCTTTTATAACAGAGGTAAGGAGGATTTTTTTTTTAACCAGGAAGTAGTGAAAGCTCTGCCCCAGACAGTGATGGAAGCCAAGTCCATGCGAATATTTAAGGCGTAATTGATCATTTCCTGTTTGGTCAGGGCATCAAAGGATATGGCGAGAAGGCAGGTGTATGGGGTTGAGTGGAATCCGGCATCAGCCATGATGGAATGACGGAGCAGACTCAATGGGCTGAATGGCCTAATTCTTCTCCTATGTCTTTTGGTCTAATGGGGTAGCCTTGCAGGCTCCACAAACGTTGGTACAAACCAGGTCTAATATACTCTCTCATCTGGTGCAAAGTTGACTTGTTGGTAGAACTTTGGTAGGATTGTTTTTAAGTTGGCATGATTGATGTCACCAGCAACAGTGAAGACACCATCGGGTTGAGTGACCTCAAGGTTGCAGATTGCACCGTGGATCTCTGCGGCGCTTCCCCAGTACCAGCACGGGGATGGGGGAGGGGGGATGTAAACAGCAATAATCACAATGGCAGTGGACTCCCTTGGTAAGTAGAAGGACCTGCACTTCACCATTTAAACTCCATCTGTGGTGAGTGGTGGGCCACTGGTTAGTTAAGCAAAGGCAAGAGGCATTGATCAATGGGACCAAATCTGCGTATCATTAACCAGTGAGACTTATGGCTTGACAAAGAAACAGGATAAACCAGAGATAGGTTTGTGTGCAAAGTGGACCAAGTGGAGTCACTTGCTCCTCAATAGTCACCTACAAGGAAGCTTGAAGCTACAGAAGCACACACACACACACGTCATCCTTCAAGAATTATATGTGTAAATGCCGCCCCTGAACAAATCTGGGAAACAAATTCTAGAGCACGTTGCTGAACAAAGAAAATGGAATTAAAACCAGAAAGAAAACTATACATAGTTTTTTTAAAAGAGAGATAGAAGTTATATTCAGGGACTAAAAACTAAGACAAAAGGTTTGAGGCATAGAATCATATGAAAGTGGGAAGTAGGACAGGGAATGACAAATTGAATTTAATTTGGACAAGTGCTACACTTTGGGAAATTAAACCTGGCAGAAATTGCTCAAATGTTAAGATCCTGGAAAGCATTATTGAACAAAGGGTCCTAGGGGTACGGGCACATAATTGCTTGAAAATGCATACACAGACAAGATGGTAAATATGTTTCACCTGCTTACCTTCATTGGTCAGGGCATGGGCTATAAGATTGGAACATTATATAAAAGCTGTACAAGAGGGTGGCGAGACTACACTTGGAACACTGTGTGCACTTCCTGGGCATAGGAGGAATGTTGTTAAGTTGGAAAAGGTGTAGAAAAGATTTTCAAGGATGTCACCTGGATCAGAGCACAAGATCTATAAGGAGAGACTGGATAGGCTGTATATACTTTTTCCTCTAGAGCATAGTGACATTATGAAGGTATATAAAATCATGAGGGGCGTAGATAAGATGGAGGAACACAGTCTTTTTTTAATCCAAATCAAAAGAGAATAGCTTTAAAGTGAAAGGGGAAAGATTTAAATGGGATCTAATGACCAACTTTTTCACTCAAAGGGAGGTGGGTATATGGAACATGCTGCCAGTGTAAGTGCCAGGGATACAATTACAATTTTAATAGAAGTGGCTTGGAAGGATGTGAGCCATACAGGGAAATGGGATGTACTAGCTGAAGTAGACAGCTTGGTCAGCATGAACAAGAAGGATCAAAGAGCCTGTTTCCATGTGGTACAACTATACACAGCACAGATAAAGACCCTTCTGGCCACCAAGACCATGCCAGACATCTATCCTAAACCCATTTACAGTCAGATGTTCTTTTTAAAATCTAAGAACAATTAGTTATGCCTGTTTGCTTACACTGGCGGTAAGATGGATAAGTTTCACATTAACCAATATCAGGTAATAACGGCCATTAATTACCAGATTTAACTTTGTCCAATAAGTAACTTTAATAGGAAATGAATGCACAAGTCCATTAAGTTCTTTAAAGAAAAAGTTAGTATTACGAAGGAGCACTTTGCTTCATGGAACTTGGCTCACCCCTACCAGTTCAGATGCAGGGCTGCAGCCTGAGGGTTTCAACGTCAACCCCATGGACAGAACCAATAAGTCTCAAAGGTAGAGTCTAAAGAGTGTGCTACATGATTAACTCATCATGCACAGACATGGTGGCTCTGTCTCAGTCCTGCTCTCTCGACCTGTAACATATAGTGGTATAGTGGTCATCCATTTTATCTATTGAGGGAGTTTTCTGCCATCATCCTGGTAGTGGTGCACATTCTGGCCAACGTCTGGCAGGCACTGGAGGAGCGGAGCACCAAGATCAGCATTCATGAAACAGCGAACCCTGATGACTTCCAGATCATTTCAGAGAATTCTAACCAAGTACTTGACCAACTACTACCAACATATCACCTGTGGAACGAGAGGAGCCAACACTCTTGACCACTGTTATAACACCATCAACCTGCACTTTGCTAAGTCCAGTCACCTGGCTATTCTTCTTTTCCTGGCGTATAGGCAGAGACTGAGGACCACAGCACCAGTAGTGAAGAATAAGAAGGTATGGTCAATGTTATGTTTTGTAACTCCAAATCAAAAAACGAATTGAAAAAAAAAACACAAGGAGATCGGAAGAACGTACAGCATACGCTTCATTTCTTTACTTTAAGTGAAGCACACATGTATAACGTGGTGGCATGATGACGTATGCCATTCTTGCACTTTTATATATGACCATAACAAATTATTTAAACAACAGGCTTAATCAAACAATATATTTACAATATTACTCAACTATTACTGAAATATTAAATACACAGCAGTCAAAGGAGTCAGAGGAGTGCTTTCAGGACTACTGTAAACCAGTGGATTCAACAATGTTCAGGGATTCATCTTTGAATCTGAATGAATATGCGACAATTGTTATTGACTTCATCAAGACCTGTGCAGATGAGTATGTACCTTTCAGACATACCTGACATAGCCAAACCATAAATATTGTAGTATGTTAGTCTCTAGGGACCATGGATTTGAGCCTTGGAAAGTTTCCAGGGCGCAGTCCTGGGCAGGGTTGTATGGGAGACTGGCCAGTTGCCCATGCTGCAAGTCTCCCTTCTCCACACCACCGATGTTGTCCAAGGGAAGGGAAAGGGCTGATACAGCTTGGCACCGGTGTCGTCGCAGAACAATGTGTGATTAAGTGCCTTGCTCAAGGACACATCACGCTGTCTCAGCGATTTTCAGATCACTAGACCAATGCCTTAACCACTTGGCCACGCGCCAATACTGTAGTATGTGTTTTTTAAAAATTTATTGCACTGTACTGCTGCTGCAAAACAACAAATTTCACGGCATTTGGAGATGTCAGGGGTAAGTCTTTTACGCAGAGAATGGTGAGTGCATGGAATGGGCTGTTGGCAACTGTTGTGGAGGCAGATACAAAAGGGTCTTTTAAGAGACTCCTGGATAGGTACATGGAGCTTAGAAAAATAAAGGGTTATGGCTAACTCTAGGTAATTTCTAAGGTAAGGACATGTTCGGCACAGCTTTGTAGGCCGAAGGGCCTGTATTGTGCTGTAGGTTTTCTATGTTTCTATTTGCCAGTGATATTAAACCTGATTCTGATTTTATGTAAACAGTGGAGCAGGTCAATCAACCAGCAAATTCTGAAGAATCACAGTTCCCTGGACAGCAGTAAATTCTGCTGTCTAATTTGTTCATGAATAACATGATCTTCATTAGCATATCATTATTACTCCAACAATAACATTGTAGAGAGGTTAAAGACAATGTATATATAGTTTATCTGCTGTTTCATTTCCATTACTCTATTAAGCCTTGACAAAGATAGCATGTTTATGGAGCAGTGTATCACTGTCAACTGTCACTAAAGGCATATTGGAAACTTTATATATGGTGGAGCGTGATCAAATCTGAGAAAACATCCAGCCGTGTTTCTACAACTCGTGTCCTTCATAGGAGAATAGGACCAGACAATATTAAAGCACAGAAGAGGCCACCTACTGACGTGCATCTTTGAAGAACCTGTCTAATTTCATCCAAGCATTTTTCATACACCTGCAAACCTGTCATGAAATTTGTTGTTCTGTCGCAGCAGTACAGTGTGAAACATAAACAATTATTATATCTTAGAATAACAAAAGACAAATAAAGAATGCAAAATAAAAATAGCAAGGTAGTGTTTATAGAGTCATGAACCATTCAGAAATTTCATGACAGAGGGTAAAAGCTGTTCCTAAAACGTTGTATTGAGTGTTGAGGATCCTTAACGACTGATGCTGCCTTCTTGAAGGTGTCCTCTATGGTGGGAAGGGTTTTATCAGAGTAAAACTGCTTGAGTCTACAGGCCTCTGCAACCACTTTTGATCTTGTGCACTGGAGGCCCCATGTTAGGAGGTGATGCAACTAGTCAAAATGGTCACCATCATACATCTGTAGAAATTTACTAGAATATTGATAGCATACCAAATCTCTTCAATCTTGGCTTATACTTTGACTCATCAATCCACTGCTGGAGAAAGCTGGCAAGAAATGTACCCGTCATAGTTTTAAATGGAGGACATTATATGTCAATCCACCTGCTTCCTGGTCTATATTCATACTATGGTAATCTTTTTCATCAACAAAGAGGTAACATACTTAATTTATAATTATGTATTGCTTTCTTTGCATGGAACTCACAAATTGCTCAACCACAGTTGAGGGTCCGCTAGATGCCTCAATGTTGCCAAATTGTATTGAAAACAAAATTGTAGAAATATCAAGATTTGGACAACAACCACTTGTCTGAAGCTGGAACTAGTTGTAGGCTGATAGCCCTTATGAAAAGATGAACTTTCAATGCTTAAGGGATTGTTAGCCCATAACTGTTGATAACTGAAGCCAAAGGGTTTGGTTCTTTGACAATTTTTTGTATAACTCCATGATCTGTAATGTCCTGCTTAGCCAACAATAGATGAATTTAGGAGAGCTGGCATATTTTGGACATATACTGCAGCTATTACAGATATAAACTCCCATTTGTTGAACTGAGTCACCCGGTAAGCAGTAGTAACTGGGATAGATGCAGTGGAATTCTGATTGCATCTTCACCTCAGAAAGGAAGGCTCAGAAAGGCTCACTTTCAACATGATTCGCTTCTCAGTTATCAGGCAGCAGAAACCAACTAATTTATGTCCTTCTCTTTCTCAGGATTGTGGTGGGAATTTGTGACGGACTGTTTCAACTCGTCTATCCCAGAACTGAAGATGGAGTATGGAATATCCTGGACAGATAAATTTTCACCTTGCCATTTGGAAGTCTATGAACCCCAATAAACCTCATATCAGATGCTTATTGACTTGAATTCCTGCAACCACATTCCGACATGAGCAGATGACTACAATAATAATGTAGTATGTATTTTAAAAAATATATTACACTGTACTGCTGCTGCAAAACAACACGACATTTGGATTAAAGCTAATACAATGCATCTATTTCTGATCGGTCAACTGATAAATAACCTCAGAATCTACTGGTCATGATTTTAAAACACCCACTTCATTAAAAGTCAATAAGTAGCTGGCAAGCTTACTCATCAGGAGGGATTTCAGTACTCAGCATAGGAACCTTCAATCCTTTTCAGTTTTTGACAGAGTCTGTTAAGTTTTATTGCGTAGTTTGGCTCACAGAGCTTTATCACTTCATCTTTAGAGGTTACAGAGCTTGTGAAGCAGGACAGCCACAGTTCAGTTAGCAAGATGGACAGAGTGCACTTCACTTCAGCTCCAAGCGATCCGTTTCAGTCACCCTTTCTTTGCAGAGGAGCCAAGTGCCAGATGCCACACCCACTCTTAGAGATCTGTAGTTGCCTGTATCCAGTTCATCAAAAGACGTTTTGTCACCTGCTCTTTTTTGGGTGGATTTCCTGACCAGTTCTGAGTACCTCACTATTCCTTATTTGTCCCTGATTCTCCATCCCTTCTTGCATTTATAACACTTTTGCTCCATTACGATGAATTGTTACTATTTCTGATTAACTTTTGTCCTTTTTCTGAATGACTTTTGAAATCTGTCCAAAGCCTTATTTCCAAGATGTTCCGAGAAGGCTAAACTAGACCTCTTTGATTAATCATTAGTCTGGCCAATTGGTGGTCATATCTCCAGGCTCATATTTCCTTGGTAACTCCAACTATGTACAGGAATTAACCATAAAGGTTCTGAAACCTACAGAATCAGAAATAATCTGGTTTTAAGGTTAAATATCTTAACCAATGCTGATTAATAGATAATGAAAATCAGAAACAACTTCTGTTGCTCAGAAATCCAAAATAAAAACAGATATTCTTGGAAGCACTAATCATTTGAGGCAGTTTTTGTGGAAGGAGAAGCAGTTTATGTGAGATTTCATTCCAGGACCTGAAATGACAACTTTTTTCTTCCCACAAATGGTGACTGCCATGGGAGTTCCCAGGAATTAAAAAATTTAAATCTAAACAAGAGACAGCTGGTTTTAATATATAACTCCATGCAGCGAGCAATTAGTAGGAAGAATAAAAGGCTGCATTTTACATGGATTATTGGTTCTTCTGTACTAAGGCACTAGTGTGTAGGGATTCCTCATTAAGTATGAGTGAGAGCCATTATCCCCAAACTTCCCAGCAGAGGTCTGTTGATGACTGTGATTATGCTCCACAGTACAGCGATGAAAAGCATTTCCCCAGCACTTTTTAAAATTATTCACTGACTGATATTTGTGCATATTTGGCAATCTCAGAATTTATTGTCCATTCCTAATTGGTCATGAAAAAGTGGTAGTGAGCCACCTTCTGGACTGTTGCATTCCTTCTGGTTGAAGCATCCTACAATACCTTCACAGATTGAGATCCAGTGATGATGAAGAAACAGCAATATATACACATATATATATATATATACTGTTAAGAGTGATGAACAGACCTGATGGACAATGGGGTGCAGAGTTACCCAACCCCCCCCCCCCCCGAGAACCATGAACTATTGCTGTTGCTATGCTGCTCATGTTAGAGACGAAACACAGGCAAGAACATTTGCTACAGATAAGAGGGGGAGAGAGACTGTTGATTAACTGTATTATGACTCTTCCTGGATCATTTACTTTCTACTACAAGGACTGTACTTGGCTCGTTAACATTCCTCAGGAGATAGCAGGAGTGGCCTGATTTGATGGACACGGTCATTCAGAGTTGATGGTAATAGCTGAGACCCCGTGAGTGGGGATAAAAAGACAGGTCTGGAGAGACGCCCTTCAGACACACCAGTGGACACTGATTGAGTGTTGGGAACCCACAGAAAGGTGGGGGCTTCAAAAACCGAACCAAGAGATCGGTCAGTAAAGCTCACAGTGTTACAACAGGAAAGGTGGGGACTTGTGTGTGTGTCCACTCATGCCAGAGTGACGAGTCCACCACAGAAGAACGGTCTAGCTGAAGACCAGAGGGGTCATAACTGAATGACCACAACAATACGACGGATTAAGAAAGCAAAGGAAGGTTTGGCTGCTGTAGCTGTTACCTCTCGCTTGCTCTCTCTATCTCTCTCTCCAATGATTTCAACACAACAACCATAACTACTTCAGCATTTATGAACTGAACTTTATACTTTCTATGTCAATTCATTTACCTCTAGACATCGATAGAGCTTGTTTATTAGTGATTATTGTTATTCCTACACTTTTAGGTTTATTACTGCTAACTTGTTTTATATGTATATTTGCATTTTTGATATTGTATTGTGTAGTTTACTAATAAACACCTTTAGTTTGGTACCACCAGACTCCAACGGATTCTTCTTTCTCTGCTGGTCAGACACCCAGTTACGGGGTACGTAACAATACACACACACTTCATTCTAATTCAATGTATTCAGTTTCAACAACTCTGACTGAGCACAACTGCCTACTGCCCCCCTTATGTTTCTCCTATATGGCCAGATTTCTTGAATGATTTTGAGTAGGTTTCCATTGCTTGCCTGTAACTATGTATCCTTACAGCAGTGTTTTGTTGTTCTCTTCTGTACCGTATACAGTGGAATGCAAAGGGTGCTCAGGAAGGGGCAGTGCCTCTAGTGAAGGGATTTGCTGTATCCAACTTAAGGCAGCTCACTCCAGTGGACACTCAGCTCTCACCTGTGGCTTTGGTTAGCTGTATGCATGTGAAATTAGCCACTCCCTGGCACACCACTTCAACAGGTCAGGTAAGGGGAGCTGGTGGGCTTAATACCCCAGTAAGATAGCCTGTCTCAGCATGCAGTCAATTCCAGGGCAGATGAGATTCAATGGACAGGAAACCAGTTCCAAAATGCTTTGTGGGCATTTCAAGGCACAGAAGAAGTCATTGTCACCCTCACCAACACAGTGGTAATGACGTTTTGTACCACTGGATCTGGAACTCTGAGGTCAAGAGAGTGAAACTGCCAAGTGCAATGACTTTTCCACTTTAAAAACTCTTGCACAGGTTTCCTCCCACAGTTTATATCCACCATTGAAAGCACAACAGAAGAACTGCACATCTGACTGTCATCTTTGGGTATGTCGAACAACCAATCAATCACAATGTTTCCATTAACAGTGTTCATTATCTTCCAGCAAGGTATTGAATTTCTTCCAGAACTTGAATTGCCCAATGTCCAAAGGCTATAACTACATTTCTTCCTTTGATTATTAAGCCTAATCTGTTTCTGTGATTGATTTCTAAAAGCAGAAGGCGTATCTGCTGTTAACACTCACTGTATTGGATTTCCTAAATGATCAAAATGAGTTGAGTCTAATGTGAGTAATTAACTTGGAGGTTGTATTGATCCTATATTGGAGTACAGTACTAGGAAGCTGCCTAGCATGCAAAAATGGGTCAATCTTTGCTTCCTGTTGCTCAGTAGCTCATAGTCCTTGTTTCTCTCTAGACTCACATGTGAGTTATGCAATGATGCGGAAAATGTTAACATTGGAATTAATTAAATGGCATCTCTATTCAACCTAATCTCCAATAATTAACAAGTACATTTAAATAGAAATGTTCCATGTTTAAATACATTATTCCTTTCAATAATAAGTTAACAGCAAGTCTGTTTGAGATCTATTTCCACCATTTGAGATGGAAGTAAAGGTCAGAAATGTTGCTGGCACTGTTTACCATATAAACAAAGCAGGAGAGATGATGTGCCTTTCAATAAAACCGGAACTAGGGTGCAGATGGAGAAGGAGGAGCAAAGATAACAGGAACAAATTGCCAAATCCTTGCAAGAATTAAAGCAGCTGGATATACCTTAATCACTAGCTGCTAAGTACACATAGACATTGCCCAGATGAAATTCATTGAGGAGCAGTTAGCTCCTGGAATCTGACCCGGATAATGAATTGTAATAGCGGAAGGAAAGTTGGCAGCCACGCTGATCCATTTCTTCTGGAACAACAGACAACAAAATTAGCCTTAGCAGCAGGTTCCCCATCACATTTCATTACTAACTGGTATTTTCTTGGTTGTTCAACTGAAGGCATAAATTTAACAGCAAGACAAAGAAGTGATTTTCTGTGTAATAGCCCCATGTTCCCTTCACATTACCTGATCTTAAAATTTGGATTTTCCTTTATCTACAAGTTCAGTTACCCGGTGTGATGATTAGCCAGGTGGATTTAGGAACTGCACAGTGATTATGAATAGTAAGAACTATTTAATGAGGACCTAAGTCATTTGACCTTGAACATCACATCAGGTCAGTGTATACCAAATCTGGAAATGACATGGCACATTTTTTCCATTCAGTGTGCAAACAACAGAAAGCAAGTGTCCCCTACAAGAAGGTGTAACCGACCACACCCTTTCCTTATTCACTGACTATGCCCTGCTCCAGGGCAGTGAAAGACTGCAAGAGGCCTTCAACATACTATTCTTCCCGAAAAACCCAAAGCCAGTGGCAGTCCAGCCACTGACTCACACCACTAGATACTACATTTGCAGGTCCTGCAGAAGGGATTACTTTTCCAAGGCTTTCATCGGTTTCACAGAAGGGCTTTTAACCATATAACAACTACAGCACGGAAACAGGCCATCTCGGCCCTTCTAGTCCATGCCGAACACTTACTCTCACCTAGTCCCATCGACCTGCACTCAGCCCATAACTCTCCATTCCTTTCCTGTCCTAACCTATCCAATTTTTTATAATGACAATATCGAACCTACCTCTACCACTTCTACTGGAAGCTTGTTCCACGCAGCTATCACTCTCTGAGTAAAGAAGTTCCCTCTCGTGTTACCCCTACACTTTTGCCCCCTAACTCTCAACTCATGTCCTCTTGTTTGAATCTCCCCTACTCTCAATGGAAAAAGCCTATCCACATCAACTCTATCCATCCCCCTCATAATTTGAAATACCTCTATCAAGTCCCCCCTCAACCTTCTACGCTCCAAACAATAAAGACCTAACTTGTTCAACCTTTCTCTGTAACTTAGGTTCTGAAACCCAGGTAATGTTCTAGTAAATCTCCTCTGTACTCTCTCTATTTTGTTGACATCTTTCCTATAATTCGGTGACCAGAACTGAACACAATACTCCAAATTTGGCCTCACCAATGCCTTGTACAATTTTAACATACATCCCAACTCCTATACCCAATGCTCTGATTTATAAAGGCCAGCATACCAAAAGCTTTCTTCACCACCCTATCCACATGAGATTCTACCTTCAGGGGACTATGCACCATTATTCCTAGATCACTCTGTTCTACTGCATTTTTCAATGCCCTACCATTTACCATGTATGTCCTATTTGGATTAGTCCTACCAAAATGTAGCACCTCAAACTTATCAGCATTAAACTCCATCTGCCATCTTTCCGTCCACTCTTCTAACTGGCCTAAATCTCTCTGCAAGCTTTGAAAACCTACTTCATTATCCACAGCGCCACCTACCTTAGTATCATCTGCATACTTACTAATACAATTTACTACCCCATCATCCAGATTATTAATGTAAATGACAAACAACATTGGACCCTGTACAGATCCCTGAGGCACACCACTAGTCACCGGGCCTCCAACCTGACAAACAGTTATCCACCACTACTCAAAGGCAACACGAGTGAATCTGCAGATGCTGGAAATAAATAAAATCACAAAATGCTGGCAGAACTCAGCAGGCCAGACAGCATCTATGGGAGGAGGTAGTGATGACGTTTCGGGCCGAAACCCTTCATCAGGAGTGACTCCTGATTTTTATCCACCATTACTCTGTGGAATCTCCCATCCAGCCAATGTTGAATCCATTTTACTACTTCAATATTAATATCCAACGATTGAAACTTCCTAACTAACTTTCCATGTGGAACCTTGTCAAAGACCTTACTGAAGTCCATATAGACAACATCCACTGCTTTACCCCCATCAACTTTCCTAGTAACCTCTTCAAAAAATTCAATAAGATTTGTCAAATATGACCTTCCACACACAAATCCATGTTTACTGTTCCTAATCAGACTATCCAGATAATTACATATACCATTTCTAAGAATACTTTCCATTAATTTACCCACCACTGATGTCAAACTTACAGGCCATTAATTACTAGGTTTACTCTTAGAACCTTTTTTAAACAATGGAACCACATGAGCAATACGCCAATCCTCCGGCACCATCCCCATTTCTAATGACTTTTGAAATATTTCTGTCAGAGCCCCTGCTATTTCTACACTAACTTCCCTCAAGGTCCGAGGGAATATCCTGTCAGGATCCGGAGACTTATCCACTTTTATATTCTTTAAAAGCGCCAGTAATTCCTCTTCTTTAATCATCATAGTTTCCATAACATCCCTACTTGTTTCCCTTACCATACACAATTCAATATCCTTCTCCTTAGTGAATACCGAAGAAAAGAAATTGTTCAAAATCTCCCCCATCGCTTTTGGCTTCACACATAGCTGTCCACTCTGATTCTCTAAGGGACCAATTTTATCCCTCACTATCCTTTTGCTATTAATATAACTGTAGAAACCCTTTGGATTTATTTTCACCTTACTTGCCAAAGCAACCTCATATCTTCTTTTAGCTTTTCTAATTTATTTCTTAAGATTCTTTTTACATTCTTTATATTCCTCGAGCATCTCATTTACTCCATGCTGCCTATATTTATTGTAGATCTCTCTCTTTTTCAGAACCAAGTTTCCAATATCCCTTGAAAACCATGGCTCTCTCAAACTTTTAACCTTTTCTTTCAACCTAACAGGAACATAAAGATTCTGTACCCTCAAAATTTCACATTTAAATGACCTCCATTTCTCTATTACATCCTTCCTATAAAACAAATTGTCCCAATCCACTCTTTCTAAATCCTTTCACATCTCCTCAAAGATAGCCTTTCTCCAATCAAAAATCTCAACCCTGGGTCCAGACCTATCCTTCTCCACAATTATATTGAAACTAATGGCATTGTGATCACTGGACCCGAAGTGCTCCCCAACACATACCTCCATCACCTGACCTATCTCATTCCCTAACAGGAGATCCAACACTGCCCCTTCTCTAGTTGGTACCTCTATGTATTGCTGCAAAAAACTAACCTGCACACATTTTACAAACTGCAAACCATCCAGCCCTTTTACAGAGTGGGCTTCCCAGTCAATGTGTGGAAAATTAAAATCTCCCACAACCACAACCTTGTGCTTACTACAAATATCTGCTATCCCCTAACAAATTTGCTCCTCCAATTCTCGCTCCCCATTAGGTGGTCTATAATACACCCCTCTAAGTGTTACTACACCTTTCCCATTCCTCAATTCCACCCAAATAGTCTCCCTAGATGAGCTCTCTAATCTATCCTGCCAAAGCACCGCTGTAATATTTTCTCTGACAAGCAATGTAACACCTCCCCCCCCCCCCCCCCCGTGTCCTTCCAATTCTATCACACCTGAAGCAACGAAATCCAGGAATAATTAGCTGCCAATCACACCCCTCTTGCAACCATGTTTCACTAATAGCTGCAACATCATATTTCCAGGTATCAATCCATGCTTTAAGCTCATCCACCTTTCTTACAATGCTCCTAGCATTAAAATAAATGCATTTAAGAAACTCTCCACCTCTTACTCTCTGTTTATCCCTAACAGTGTAAACAACTTTACTATCTTCTTTTTCTTCCTTCTCCCCTACATTTTTGGTCTGAGCACTCCCCTTCTCTATCACCTGCCTATCCTTCCTCACACACTGTCTACAAGCTTTCTCTATTTGTGAACTAACCTCCTCTCTCCTAGTCTCTTCAATTCGATTCCCACCCCCTAACCATTCTAGTTTAAAGTCTCCCCAGTAGCCACAGCAAGCCTCCCCGCCAGGATATTGGTCCCCCTAGGATTCAAGTGCAACCCGTCCTTTTTGGACAGGTCACACCTGCCCCAAAAGAGGTCCCAATGATCCAGAAACTTGAATCCCTGCCTCTTTCTCCAATTCCTCAGCCACGCATTTATCCTCCACCTCATTCCATTCCTACTCTCACTGTCACGTGGCACAGGCAGTAATCCCAAGATTACTACTTTTGAAGTCCTTCTTCTCAACTCCCTTCCTAACTCCCTATATTCTCCTTTCAGGATTGTTTTACAACAATGAGGTAATTACATAATTACTATTCTCACTAACCTCGATACTTGCTGCATGAATTCAAGAATCTTTCCCTTTATGTTTCTCCCACTTCATCTGTCTTAACAATGATGCCTAATGGAATTAAGACTGGGCCAAAAAGAATGGAACTCATTCAATGCTCCATGGCAATTGTCCCAGTATCCCATCAATCTTAAAGGAGATGGGCTGAGTAGGGTTTAATTGAATATGAGCAATGTAATGCCAGTGGGTGAGTGAATGAGGCCTCCATCGACCAGGTTTAGCCATGGATATTTAATTCCATCTGTCGATATGCAAGCCTGGGCAGTACGATAGGGAGAGCAAGCTGTTGCCCATGAGTAAGCTCCCCCTCTCCACACATCTGATGAGCCCAAAGGAATGGCAGAGACCAATACAGTTTGGTACCAGCAGCATTGCAGGAGTTGCCAGTCAGCATTGAACTCAACGTAGGACTGCCTTAGGGACTCCAGCTGCAGAACTTACCCTCGGGGTTTACTCCCGAAGCCCTTCCTATGAGTGAAGGTTTGAGATCTGAGTTTTCCTTCTCTGATGAGCTGTCAACCATGGCTGACAAGCCCAATCTGACTGAAGCAACTGGTTTTAAGGCAGTATTAACCCGCCTTTGCCACTTCTCCAGTTAGTAGAAACAGTTTTGCTGGGCTTAGTAGCCACATGTGAAACCCAGGAGCTAGATTTGATTGTCAGAGGCATGTCAATGTGGTCACCTGATTTCAGATGAGTTCATTGTCAAGTAGCTCCAGATGCAATGCAATTCCTTGCACACATGAAGCTCAGAGAAAAAAGAGTATGCATGGTAATATTAGATGCAACAATAAATACAGCAATCCGTGCAAAACAGCAGGATGGTATTCAGAATGTAATGACAATTGAATTAGTGCAAAACAATTCTAAAGAGACACACGTGGAATAACTGAGAGAGGTAGAACAAAGAGTCTGAGAATGTGCCAGCATACCAGAAAGGAGAAGTGGAGAGATGATTGATTTGGAGATCTGATAATAATGGGGAAGAAGCTGGTCTTGAATGTGAATACTCAGATGAAGCAACGGATCCTATCAGCACATCATGTTCTCCATGTTCATGAGGGAACTTGCCTCTCTGAAAAAAAGCCACATAGTTGCTTACAAGTGTTAAGCTCTGCATAGAGGTTTCTTTTGCATTTACAAAAAAAGAAAATTGATAACTGATAGGTTTTAATTCCAGGTTAATGGAATTTAAATTCTCAAATACTATGGTGGTCTCCAAATCAATAGTTCAGGACACTGGATACTTTTCCAATAACTCAAGCCTCTAGTGTGTTATTCCTGAAGAAAATGGGAGTTGGTATTGAATGAAAAAAAATCAGAGCATTACATTTCCACTCTGGTACTTAATTGATCTGTTAATGAGTGAACAATAAGCCATATGATTGTTCCCAGGAGGGAGATGTCTTGTTCTGTGTGACGTGTTTGCCAATGTTTAATTTCATGGGTCAAAGATAATAGTGGGAAGAACACGGCTGTTTTATTGGACGCAGTATTTTCAGGTGTTTATTAAATGACTCTCAACAATGCTGCTGACTTCCCCTGGGTCCACTTGCCCCTCTCAGTGTTCCTCTTGTGAATGTACCTGCTACTGTGTCACCAGGTCCAAATCTTCAACCTCCAAGCTGTGCAATGTATGGTATGCATTACAAATCTATAATGCTTCATCATTACTAGCCAATAATAGATATTATTATAGAATATTAATAGATTATTATTATAGATATAATTATTTATAATAATATAGAATATTATAATATATAATATAATATATAATACAATACTATAGAATATTATAATATATAAAATATAATATATAATATAACAATATAGAATATTATTATAATATTATTTTATTATTATATTATTAGAATATTATTATTAATAGAATATTACATGCATTAAGGAAAAACAGTCAAATACACCTTTATACATCTTTTATCATAGGAAAGCCTATTAAAAAACATGTTCTTGAGAACTAGCAACTTGTTAAATGTTTTAGTGCATGTTCCTTCCAAAAACAAGTGATCCAGGTGAAATTGTTTACTTCTGACTATTGTTCAATAGAAATAGAAATACATTTGACAGTAATAAATAGCAATTCTTGATTGAAATCTGAGTGAAGAATGGAATGGCTGATGCAGTCATATTGAATTCCCACAGGGTAGTTTAGGGCAGTTCTGATGGAGCAACTCAGTGAGTTAAGCAGCATTTGTGGAGGTGTCTGCTTTGGATCAGGTATCCTGAAGCAGAGTCCTAACATGAAATGTTGACTGTTTCTTTCTTCCAGAAGGAAAGGTTTCAATCTAAACTGTTGATGAACCATTTCCCTCCATAGATAATGTGTAATGTGCTGAGTTCCTCCAGCATTGTGTGTGTTCCTCCTAACAAGCTTGCTTCTATCTTTACTTAACTTGCCAGACTGACCCTGCTCTTCCCTAATCTACCAAGGTATAATCAGTCAAACCTACAAGATCAAAGTAACTCTCACATCTCGTATACTGCGCTATCCAGATAATTTGTTTTGCATCCTAAGTCAACTGTTAGTATTAGCCATTGGTTATAAATGTAGGGTAAAAAGAAGATAGAGTTTAGAAATATACCACCATAAGCTTCCATTTCCAATATACTTATTCTTAATTAATCAAAGTTCAGTTAATTTTATTATCTAAGTACAGATATATCACCATATATGACCCAGAGACTTATTTTTCTCTGGGCATACTCGGCAACTTTATAGAGTAGTAATTGTGTTTGAGCAGGACGATTTCACAGTGCCTAATCACTAATTACACAAACAACAGATTGTCCAGGCTACAGCTAAAAGTATACTCTACTACCGTATGTTAAAATGCTATAACCTAACTTGGTAAAGCCTACTAGGGATATCAGATCAATGTGGATGTTTCAAAAGACCTGGGACCAGAGAGTTATTAATTCAGTGCTGTCTGTTCAGACAGCCAAGAACAACGGGATAAGAAAAACTGACACAAGAAATGCCATTGTTTGGCTTCCTCAAGTATTTGAGTATGGGTTAAGGAAGGAATCTGCACTCAAGGCAAAGTGAAATAGTGAAATTTAGATGGAGAGAAGGGGGAGGGGGAGAGGGAGAGGGAGAGGGAGAGGGAGAGGGGGAGGGGGAGAGGGAGAGGGAGAGGGAGAGGGAGAGGGAGAGGGAGAGGGAGGGAGGGAGAGAGAGAGAGAGAGAGAGAGAGAGAGAGAGAGAGAGAGAGAGAGAGAGAGAGAGAGAGAGAGAGAGAGAGAGAGAGAGAGAGAGATTCTTATTTTCCTGTGCCAGAAATATGGTTTTCAATCGATGTCTTTAATTGATTTAACTGCTATGATTGTTTCTTTCAAGGGCTCCTAACCTCATTGTCAAGCAATTTAGACAACAACATAACCATCACTTGTAGCACCTGATGACAATTATCTACCTACTTGTGGTATGATACAGTGCTGTAGTGATTTGTGATGTGACAGAAAGGACTTATCACGTGACCTGAAGTTCATTTGATCATGTGTATAAAAGAATGAGATTTTAATGAAGAGAGCTTTTTTTGGACTGGAAATGGAAGAGATGATAAGGTCTGCTATTCATTATGAAATAAAACAGTCTTATTGTTGACATATTAATTGAATTGAGACTGTATTGTAAATAGCCAGTGTTTTCTACCATTACAACATAGGCACCAAATCCTCTAATTAATTCATTGTCTTGTTTAGTACTATATTTTGATAAACACTAGGTGTCACACGGGATAATAAGACCATGAGTAGAATTAGGCCAATGGGCCTAGCTAGTCTGCTCCACCATTTTGTCATGGCTGATCCAATGTTCCTCTCAGCCCCAATCTTCTGCCTTCTCTCTGTATCCCTTCATGCCCTGACTAACCAATTAGCCTCTGCCTTAATTATACAAAAGGACTTGGCCTCCACAGCTGCCTGTGGCAAAGAATTGCACAGATTCACCACTCTCTGGCTAAAGAAATTCCTTTTCATCTCCATTCTAAAAGGGTGCTCCTCTATTCTGAGTCTGTGTCCTCTGATCTTAGACTCACCCATCATAGGAAACATCCTCTCCACATCCACTCTATCAAGGTCTTTCTCCATTTGATAGGTTTCAATGTGGGGCAAAGTACTTGAGAGTTTAACATCGGTAGCTGAGCGAAGGGCGCTGAGTAGGCTACGGTCAATTATAGATAACTCTGAACATCCTCTACATAGCACCATCCAGAGACAGAGAAGCAGTTTCAGCAACAGGTTACTATCGATGCAATGCTCCTCAGACAGGATGAAGAGGTCAATACTCCCCAATGCCATTAGGCTTTACAATTCTACCGCCAGGACTTAAGAACTTTTTAAAAGCTATTATTAATGCTTTTTGAGATAGTGATTTAGATGCATATCATATTTTTTACTGAGTTAAGTATTGTATGTAATTAGTTTTGCTACAACAAGTGTATGGGACATTGGAAAAAAAGTTGAATTTCCCCATTGGGATGAATAAAGTATCTATCTATCTATCTATCTATCTATCTATCTATCTATCTATCTATCTATCTATCTATCTATCTATCATTCTTCTGAATTCCAGTGAATACAGGCCCAGAGCTAATCAATCCTGGAATCATTTTTGTGAACCTCCTTTGAAACCTCTCATTTCAGTACATCCTTTCTAAGATAAGAGGCCCTAAATTGTTCACAGTACTTCAAGTGAGGTCTCACCAGTGCTTTTTAAAGTCTCAACAGTACATCCTTGCATTTATATACGAGTCCTCTTGAAATGAATGCTACCATTGCATCTGCCTTCCTCACCAGAGGCTCAACCTGCAAATTAACCTTTAGGAAATCCTGCACAAGAACTCCCAAGTCCCTTTACACCTAATTTTATTTGTATTTTCTCTCCATTTAAAAAATAGTCAATCCTTTCATTTCTTCTACCAAAGTGAGGACCATGCACTGTAAACTGCCATTTCTTTGTCCATTCTCCTAATCTGTCCAAGTCCTTCTGTAGCCCCTCTACTTCCTCAAGACTACTTGCCTCTCCATCTATCTTCATACTGTCTGCAAACTTTGCAATAAAGCCATCAATTCCATCATTCAAATCACTAACATGTAACGTAAAAAGAATCGATCTCAAAACACTAGTCACTGGCATCCAACCAGAAAAGTCTTCCTTTATTCCCAATCAGCCTCTGCTTTCTCTATGCTTGAATCTTTCCTGTAATACCATGGGCTTGTTAATTAGCCTCAATGTGGCAGCTTGTCAAAGGCATTCTGAAAACCTAAATACACAACATCAATTGATTCTCCTTTGTCTATACTGCCTGTTATTTCTTCAAAGAATTCCAAGAGATTTGTCAGGCAGCATTTTCCCTTGAGAAAACCATGCTGACTACAGCCTATTTTATCATATGCCTCCAAGTACCCTGTGACCTCATTCTTATATCCAACTCAAACATCTTCACAACCGCTAAGGGTAGACTAACTGGCCTAAAGTTTCCTTTCTTCTGCTTCTCTCCTTTATTGAACAGTGAAGTGACATTTTTAGTTTCCAGTCTACTGAAACAATTCCAGAATCTAGTGATTCTTGGAGGATCATTACTAATGCCTCCA
Organism: Hemitrygon akajei; assembly: GCF_048418815.1. Taxonomy (NCBI): domain Eukaryota; kingdom Metazoa; phylum Chordata; class Chondrichthyes; order Myliobatiformes; family Dasyatidae; genus Hemitrygon; species Hemitrygon akajei. Next base: position 53,614,962 of record NC_133129.1, read on the forward strand.
CAATTTCTTCAGCCACATCTGTCTGAACCCTGAGGTGTATACCATCTGGCCCGGTTGACTTGTCTACCTTCTGACTTACAGTTTCCCAAGAACTTTCTCTCTAGTAATGGTAACTTCACACCCCTGACACCATACTACTAGTGTCTTCCACAGTGAAGCCTGATGCAAAATACTTATTAATTTCATCCACCATTTCCTTGTCCCCCATTACTACCTCTCCAGCATCATTCTTCCAGCGATCCAATATCTACCCTCACCTCTCTTTTACACTTTATGTATCTGAGGAAAATTTTGGTATCCTCTTTTATATTACTGGCTAGCTTACTTTTGTATTCCATCTTTAGCTTCTTAATGATTTTCTTAGTTGCCTTCAGTTGGTTTTTACAAGCCTCCCAATCCTCTAACTTCCCACTAACTTTTGCTCTATTATATGCCCCCTCTTGGTTTTTATGCTGGTTTTGAGTTCTCTTGTTAGCCATGGTTATGTCATCATGCATTTAGAATACTTCTTCCTCTTTGGAATGACTATATCTTGTGCCTTCCAAATTGCTTCCAGAAATTCCAGCCATTGCTGCTCTGTTGTCATCCCTGCCAGTGTTCTTTTCCAATCAATTCTGGCCAACTCCTCTCTCATGACTCTGCAATCCCCTTTACTCCACTGTAATACTGATACCTCTGACTTTAGCTTCTCCTTTTCGAATTTCAGGGTGAATTTGATCATATTTTGATCACTTGTTCCTAAGGATTCTTTTTACCTTAAGGCCTCTAATCAATTCCAGTTCATTGCCAACCCTTGGTGGGCTCAACCACAAGCTGTACTAAAAAGTAATCTCATAGGTACTCTAGAAATTCCCCCTCATGAAATCCAGCACCAACCTGATTTTTCCAACCTGCCTGCATATTGAAATCCACCATGACTATTGCAATATTGTCCTTTTGGCCTTCACTTTCTATCTCCCATTTTAATTTGGAAGCCACGTCCTTACTACTGATTGGAGGTCTGTATACAATTCCCATCAGAGTATTTTCACCCCTGTAGTTCCTTAGTGATTCAATATCTTCCAACCCTATGTCATCTCTTTCTAATGATTTGATTTCATTTTTACCAACAGAGCAATGCCACCCTCTCTGTCTTCCTGCCTGTCTTTTCAATACAACGTATATACTTGGACATTAAGCTCCCAACTATAATCTTCTCTCAGCCACATCCTGCAAGAGGAGCATTCAACTACCCTTGCTGGCATCTTTACTGCCCCAGCTGAGTAGGTATAAAGAAGAGAAGGAAAAAAAACTTAATCTAGAACTTTTCTTTTCTTTGCTTTGTGTAACTGTAACCTCGACGAGCTAAAACCTCAAGATCACCTCTCTGACTCTGTCCACTCAGACAATGGCTACTGAGATAGCCACTGTCTTCCTTTAATTTGCTCTTGCTAATCAATCTGAAATGCTGGCCAAAGCTCTTTTTCATTGTAACAACCCACTACTCGTTTTTCAGGCAGCGGACCTGAGACCTCCTTCCTTTTTTTTTGGTTATCATAAATGTTTATTGTCTTTCTCTGTGTAGTTACAAAGGTACAGAATCAGAATATCCCACATTCATTGACTAGTTTTGATTACCTTAAATTATCAATGGACAGTACGTTTGACAAGTATTTTACAAAAATATCATAGAACAGATTATCTTTCTAGCTTCCAAAGCACATCACTTAAGTGACCTCCCACTGTGAACCAGCAGACAATGGTGTCTGTCCGATTAATGAAAGAAGACTTCATGTAAACAGACTTGTAACATCTTTTGAGTAGTTAGCTGCCACCAATAGTCCATAACTCCTGAAAATGCTTGATTTCTGTAATTACATTTTCTTTTTTTTTGTAATTTATTTTTTTATTGAAGTTCATCATCAAACAAACATTTTCATAAGATGTATTTCAGACATTGTACATATACATCATATAATCATATATATCACAAATCTCCACAAAGTATTTATCTGAGGTACACACTCATAGAAAAGAGTGGAAAGAAAAAACAAGCCAAAGGGAAGAACTATGTACAAGTAGGGAGTGATCTTTTTTTTTAACAACAGATTCATTGATTTGTGAGAATAAAATCAGGCCTATGAGGCATTATGTAGTTAAACCATTTTTCCCAGTATGAATCAAATTGTTCCAAATTGGATAAAATTTTCTTACGTTTGATTGGATTTAATAGCCCATTGACATTAAAAGAAATGAATTTTACCTTGTTCTTAGCCATCTGTATTTATCTGTCAATGTACCATTGAAATTAGAATAAAACTTAATCGATCTACTCCCTGAACAAATAAGAACCAAGAAACGCAGATAATAACAAAAATGGCAACGAACCTGTGATTCCAAGGCTGAGGTCTCTAGTAGATGACCCTGCGTTGAGCTAGAGGAAATGTCCAACTCTGGAGGATAATCCCTCCTACTTGTGTGTTGAGGGCTCCCATTGCAGTATTCATAAAAGTCAGTGAACAAATCCATTACACAGAAAAGATTTCCCTGTGTACTCCTCCTATATATATACATACATATACACACACACACATATATATAGATACACACACACATATACATACATACACACATACATACCCATACACACACATTACATATACATATATATATTCTCATTTTGGTGAGGAAAAAGGAGTAAGTGAGCAAATAAAGAATAACAACTAAGTAATATAAAATCCACATTATAATAAGTATTTCTCGAGATAGGTGTATCACCATGTACTTTTGCTTCCGTTTAGCTTCTCAACGTTTTTAAAGTTAGCCAAACCTTATGGCTCTTCTGTAGGGGGTGAGGAATGTCTTTGGGAAACTCCCGGTCTCTTCCTGATATATTTCTCACAGCCTCCTCCCATCTCCTGCCTTCTCAATTCTCACACTATTTCCCAAGCAGTGCGGGATAATTCCTCAGCCAGGCTTACCCTCGTTTTGGTCACGCTGACGGGCAAACCTCTGGCCTTCATGTCTGTAGTCGCCTCTTCCACTGTCTGGTACAACCGCATCCCGTTGTCATAAAATACTCAAAGTTTAGCAGGGTATGGGGTTTGAAATCTAATCTTTGTTTGCTTTAGTACTCGCTTTACTTCAGAGTATTCTTTGCTTTTCTGCAGGACTGCGGGGTGGGGGGGTAATCTTGGTTGAAATATATTAATTTATCGTCGATAAACACTCTCTTCTTACCCCAGGCCCTTAGTAGAATCTCCGCCTTGGTGCTGTACCGAAGGAATTTAATTATTATTGAGCATGGCTTTCTATCCTGGGTAGGTTTTGGGACTAAAGCGCGGTGGGCTTTTTTGACTTCCAGCTCCATAGCCAAGGGAAGATCCAGCGCGTCCTGCAGTAACTTTCCATGAAACTCTGTCATAGACGAGCCCTCCACTCCTTCGGGAACGTTGTAGATTCTGATATTTTTCTGCCGTGATCTTCCCTCCAGGTCAAGCAGTTTACCTTCTTGATGATGTATTATTTTTATTGTCTTGCTCAGTATCTGTTCCACTATCTGAATGTGATCTTCCACCTTCTCAATTCGAGTCTTTGCCACCGCTATTTTTTGATTAACGCTGGCGAGATCTGCCTTAATATCATGGAGCTGCTGCTTTATATCTTCTGGACCTCCATTATTTCTTTCAGGATTTCAAAGATATTCGCCGCTTCACCTGAACGAGGCCCAGCAGCCGCCTCGCTCGCATGCGGTCGGGTCGGAGAGCTGCTCGCTGCACTCCTCTCAGACGCAGGCTTCGCAGTGTTGCTTTTTTTATTTCCATTTCTTCTCCCCATTCTTGCCCCTCTTTTCAGTTCAAATATTTTTTGAAAAATATTATATTTGATGGGATAACGGGGCTTAATATGCGTTTTTCCGGAGGAGCTTGTGACTTAAGCTGCCATTCTCGACGATGACATCACCGGAACCCCCCGTGAGACCTCCTTCCAATGTCTGGATTGATCACTGGTCAAAGCTCTGTTTTGCTGTAGCAACCCATGCTGGCTTTTTTATTTGGGCAGTGGACCTGAGTGAAACCCCCACCAACTCCCCTGGCAGTACATTCCAGATATCAATCACTCTGTTAAACTCTCTCCCCTCAGATCCCTTCCTATTTATGATATCCCTTCCATCTACTTTATTTATGCCTCTCATAAAGTGATATACCTCTGCCTCAGCCATCGTCCCTCCAGGGAAAAAAGCCCTACCCCATAATTAAATTCTTCCAATTAGGCAAACCCTGATGAATTCCCTCTGCACTCTCTCCAGTACAGCCACATTCTTCCAGTTGTGTGGTGACCAGAACCACACACCAATTATGCCCTCACCTGTGTTTTGCCATTTAACCAGTGTTTGATCTGGATTCAGCTTGTTACCTTGTGGAAAGAATGTGTATGGATCTTTTTTTTTCTTTTTCAATCTTTTTATTAATATCAACATGATAAGATTAGTACATAGATAATGGGATTACAAACTTACAAAATTAAAATGAACATAAAAGGATACACAAGCAATAAGTACAATATAGTTAAGTCTTCCCAAATCATGAATGATATAAATATCATATAAACAAAACAAAATTATATATATATATGATATATATGATTATATATATGTTGAGAGGATCAGAGTTGGGGACACTGATGATTTTGTAAGGATCTTCTAACATTCTCCATTTCATTGAGCGTCCCACAAGTTCAGCAACACTGACTAGTGGAACAGAGATTGGCGACAATACCCAGATCTAAACTCTCCATAGCAGCCCCACCACCACACCCTGTTCAACTTCATTAATTCTCAAATGACATGCCAGCTGTGCTCATGTCAGAGCTGGTGCCTGTTATGCCCATTGTTAATGGAGCAGCCTAAGAAAGTTACAACACTTCTCAAAGGAAACATTACCTAATTCTTAAGTTATATAGCACAGAAAGAGGCCTATTGGCCCAGCATGTCCATGCTGACCAAGGTGACTTCCAGTTGGATGGAGCCTGGATATTCTTCATAATAAAAACATAAGAAACATGAGCAGGAGTAGGCCATCTGGCCCATCGAGCCTGTTCTGCCATTCAATAAGATCATGGCTGATCTGACCATGGACTCATCGTCACCTACCAGCCTTTTCCCCATCACCCTTAATCCCCCTACTATGTAAAAATCCATCCACAACTGTCTTAAATATATTTACTGAGGTAGCCTCCACTGCTTCATTGGGCAGAGAATTCAGATGATCCTAAAATAGCAAAAAAAAAAGGATATGAAAACAAAAAAAAACACCAGAGATGCTTTAATATGGAGCAGCAAATAATCTGCTGGAGGAACTCAATGGGTGTCAATAGCATGTGTGGGAGGAAAGGAACTGTTGATGGTTCAGGTCAAGACCTGGCATCAAGACTGACAGTGGAGAGCCAAGATGGTTACTATAAAGAGAAAGGGCATGGTAAGAAAGGAATCTGTGATGATTGGTGGATTGAAGAGGGATGTAATATGACAGGCAGATTGTGTCAGGTGGTGGGGAAGGGGGGGGGAGGGGGGGATGAGGATGAGGATGAGAGTGAGGGTGGAGCAAGTGCCAGATGAATGATTGATGAAGGCAAACTGAGAGAAAGGAAAGAGAAAAAGGGGGAAAATACAGATGGAGCAAAGTGGAAGCTGGGAGCGTGAAGGGTGGAGACAGCTGCTGGAGGAGGTACCAGTTTTGGAATCAGATAAGTTAAAGATATGAGAGTGGGAACCACTGATGAATACAATTTTGTGAAGGAAATACACAATGTCAAAACACTGACATTTAAATGTTTATGATCATCATATCACTATTGTACTGAAATTAAGTCAACAAGATTTGGTCTTGACTGGAGTGCTGCACAGACACAGTTGAAGTGTTCCTGCGCTGGTCCAGTGAAGAGCTTTAAAAAGCAAGAAGTTTTTTCAGCCAGAGTTGTTGATTGGAGTGCTGCGCAGACACAGTTGAAGCGTTGCTGTGCAGGTCTGGCGAAGAGCTTTAAAAACCCAGTCTCCATAAAAGAGGGTCCCGTCTAGCAGAGTGGTCTTCGTGGGAGCGGTCGGCATCCGAGTGGTCTGAGTCAGAATGGAAAGGCTTTGGCTGAACCGGGATTTGGCAAGGGGTAAGTAGGTAAGTTCATTCCTTTTTCCTTGAATGAATAGCAGGTATGTCTACAGGGCCACAGGCATGTCTGCTCTGGGCGTCAGATGTGGGATTTCAAGGAGATTTCCCGCCTCCCTGATGGCCACATCTGCACCAGGTGCATCGAGATGCAGCTCCTTAGAGACCGTGTTAAGGAACTGGAGCTGCAGCTCAATGATCTTTGGCTTGTTAAGGAAAGAGAAGAGGTGATAGACAGGAGCTACAAGGAGGTAATCCCCCAAGACAGATAAATAGATGATTGGAAAGGGAAGAGAGCATGTAAGATAGTACAGAGCACCTCTGTGGTTGTCCCCCTCAACAATAAGTACTCCATTTTGAGTACTGTTTGGAGGGGGCGAACTACCTGAGGTAAGTAACAGTGGCTGTGCCTCGTGTACAGAGTCTGATCCTGTGGCTCAGTATGACAGGGAACTGAAGAGAAGGGCAGTGGTAATAGGAGACTTTATAGTCAGGGGGACAGATAGGTGATTCTGTGGATATGAATAAAAAACAAGGATGCTAGTTTGCCTCCAGGGTGCCAGGGTCCAAGATATTTCTGAGTACATCCACAATATGCTGAAAAGGCAGACTGTGCAGCCAGAAGTCATGGTACATATTGGTACCCTTGACATAGGTAGGAAAAGGGAGGAGGTCCTGAAAGCAGAATACAGGGAGTTAGGAAGGAGGCTGAGAAGCTGCTGCCTGTGCAAAGTAACAGTGAGTACAGGAATAGAATGAGGCGTGGATAAATATGTGGCTGAAGAATTGGAGCAGGGGGCAGGGATTCAGATTTCTGGATAACTGGCACCTCTTCTGGGGCAGGTGGGACATGTACAAAGGGAATGGGTTGCATTTGAATCCGAGGGGGACCAATATTCTTGTGGAACGGTTTGCTAGAGCTGTTGGGAGTTGTTATGCTAGTGGGGTGGAAACCAATATGATAGAGCTGAGGATGAGCCAGAAAGTTTACAAGTAGATGATGGATGTAACAAGAATGTAAGGAAGGACAAGCCAATGATTGGGTACAAAGGCAGACAGAGCAAAGAGTTAAATTGTACCACAGATGCAAAATTCAAAAGGGCAAAAATGTAGGACTGAAGGTGCTGTATTTAAATGTGCATAGCATTCAGAATAAGGTGGATGAACTTGTGGTTCAATTAGAGATTGGTTGGTATGACATTGTGGGCATCACTGTGTCGTGGCTGAAAGAAGGCCATACTTGGGAGCTTAACATCAAAGGATATACTTTGTGTTGAAAGGACAGGCAGGAAGGCATAGGCGGTGGTGTGGCTCTGTTGGTAAGAGATGGAATTACATTTTTAGAAAGAGGTGACATAGGGCCAGAGAAAGATGTATATTTGTGGGTGGAATTATGAAAATGCAAGGGTTAAAAAAACCATAATGGAATCATATATAGACCTCCAAACAGTAGCCAAGTTGAGATTGCAAAGGGAGTTGGAAAAGGCATGTAATAAAGGTAATGACACAATTGTAATGGGCAACTTCAATATGCAAATGGGATTGGGAAAAACTGGGTTGGTGTCAGATAGCAAGAGACAGAATTTGTTAAATGCCTACGAGATGGCTTTTTAGAGTAGCTTGTGCTCAATCCTGCTCTGGGAAAGGCCATCTTAGATTGGGTGTTATGTAATAACCCAGATCTTATTAGGGAGCTTAATGTAAAGGAACCCTTGGGAGACAATGATCATAACATAATTGAATACATACTGTATTTTGAGAGGGAGAAGCATAAGTCACATATATTGCAATGGAATAAAGGGATTCACAGAGGCATGAGAGACGATCTTGCCCTGGTGGATTGGAGGAAAATACTGGCAGGGGTGACAGCAGAGCAGAGGTGGCTGAAGTTTCTGGGAATAGATCACAAGGCACTGGATAGATATGTTCCACAGAAGAATTTCTCAGATGGCAGGGCTAGGCAACCGTGGCTGACAAGGGAAGTTAAGGGCTGCATAAAAGCCAAGGAAAGGGCAGAAAAGGTAGCAAAAGTGAGTGTGAAGTTGGCTGATTGGGAAGCTTTTAAAATCCAACAAAAGGCAACTAAAACAGCTATAAGAATGGAAAAGATGAAAGATGAGGGCAAGCTAGCCAATAATATTAAACAGGATATTAAAAGCTTTTTCAATTATATAAAGAAGTAAAAGGGAGGTGAAAGTTGATAATGGACCACTGAAAAATGATTCTGGTGAGGTAGTAATGGGGGGCAACGAAATGGCAGATGAACTAATTGGGTACTTTGCATCAATCTTTACTATGGAAGACATTGCAGTGTGCCAGAGTTCCGTGAGTGTCAGAGAACAGGAGTGAGTGCCATTGCTATTACAAAGAAAAATGGCAAAAGGCAAACTCAAAGGTCTTAAGGTGGATAAGTCACCTGAGCCAGATGGACTACATCCCAGAGTCCTGAGAGAAGGTGCTGAAGAGATAATGGATGCGTTGGTCATGATATTTCAAGAATCACTTGATTCTGACATGGTCCTGCAGGACTGGAAGATTGCAAATGTCACTCCACTCTTCAAGAAGGGAAGAAAGCAAAAGGAAGGAAATTATAGACCAGTTAGCCTATGCTCAATGGTTAGGAAATTGTTGGAGTCTGTTATTGAGGATGAGGTTTTGGGGGTACTATGAGACTAATGATAAAATAAGTCAAAGTCAGCATGGTTTCTTTGAAGGGAAATGTTACCTGACAAATCTGTTACCGTTCTTCGAGGAGCAGGGTGAACAAAGGAGAGGCAGTGGATGACATTTACTTGGATTCTCAGGAGGTATTTGATAAGTTGCCACACATGAGGCTGCTTAATAAGATAAAATCCAATGGCAGTACAAGAAAGATACTGGCATGGATAGAGGAATGGCTGACAGGCAGGAAAAAGTGAGTGGGAATAAAATGGACTTTTTCTGGTTGGTTGCCAGTGACAAGTGGTGTTCCTCAGGGGTCAGTATTGGGACCATTATTTTCCACATTGTTTGTCAGTAACTTGGATAATGGAGTTGATGGTTTTGTGGCAAAGCTTGTGGATGATATGAAGGTAGGTGGAGGGGTAGGTAGTGCTGAGGAAGCAGTGCAATTGCAGCAGGACATAGGCAAATTAGAAGAATGGACAAAAAAGTGGCAGATGGAATACAGTGTTGGGAAATGTATGATAACACATTTTGGTAAAAGGAAAAATAATGCAGACTATTATCTAAATGGGGAGAAGATTCAAACATCAAAAGTGCAGAGGGACTTAGGGGTCCTAGAATATTCATTTACAGGTTGAGTTTGTGGTAAAGAAGGCAAATGCAATGTTGGTATTCATTTCAAGGGGAATAGAATATAAAAGCAAGGAGATAATGCTGAGGCTTTATAAGACACCAGTCAGGCCACACTTGGAGTATTGTCAACAGTTTTGGGTCCCATATCTCAGAAAGGATGTGTTGTTATTGGAGAGAGTCCAGAGGAAGTTCACAAAGAGAATTCTGGGATTGAAGGGGTTAACATATGAGGAGCATTTGGCAGCTTTGGCTGTACTCTCTGGAATTTAGAAGAATCCATGGGGATTTCATTGAAACCTACTGAATGTTGAAAGGATTAGATAGGGTGGAGGTGGAGAGGATGTTTCCTGTGGTAGGGGTATGCAGAACTGGAGGGCACAGCCTTAAAATTGAGGGTGACCTTTTAGATGGAGGTAAGGAGGAAGATTTTTAGCCAGAGTGGTGAATCTGCCACAGACTGCAGTGGAGACCAGTTCCATGGGTATATTTAAGATGGAACTTGATCAGCCAGGTTTTTAAAGGATATGGTGAGAAGACAGGTGTATGGGGTTGAGTGGGATCCAGCATCAGCCATGATGGAACGGCAGAGCAGACTTGATGGGCTGAATGGCCTAATTCTGTTCCTGTGTGTTACGGTCTTGTTTCAGATGTTAGTTTGTTTATGAAAAATGGTGAAATCAGAGGCCCTGCTCAAACCACCTCATGACCTTTCAACATCTTAGTGCTGATGATAAATATTTGACTGCTTTAATTGTGTCTGCTAAAAACTTTCAAAAATTAGCAAAGAAAAATCAAATTTAACTGCATTTTACACTTATATCCCATTCACATGAGATGGGTCACACCGCTTTAGCCACAACCAAGGGAATGGATACAAGATCCATGCAGAGTCCAATGCTAGGGCTGGAGGTTAGATACGCACATATCTGACCTCTAGTTCATTTGTGACCTCTGCCTTGCAATGGGCTGGAAGTTAAGAGCAGGCTGACCATCAAAGAACATATCATCAACATGCACTATTGTACCAGCACAAGGCCTACTGTGTCAGTGTAACATCATTCCAGCACTTTGAAGTTAAAATGACTCAATCTAATATATTGCAAAATTAATATTGCATTCTGCATGTGATCATTAACATTAATACTGCATTGATTGCATTTTTAATTCTACCCACATTCTCATCATTTTCTCAAAGCTTCTACCACATACCCACAAAACAAGAGAATCCTGCAGAGGCCAATTAAACTACCAGCTTGTCTTCAGGATGTGGAAGGAAACTGGAGCACATGGAAGAAACTCGTGCACAATGGGGAGAATGTTCAGACTCCACTCAGACAGGGCAGGGGGTCAGAATTGAACCTAGATCACTAGAACTGTGAGACAGAGGCTCTACTGCACCACTCAGCTGAAGTAACTGATCAGCCAGGATCTGACTGAATGGTAGTGAAGGCAGATTGGCTGTTCCTGACTTTTTCCTCAAATGTTCTTAGGTTAACTGGTTTGAGTAAAGATTAATCAAGGAAAGAGTTGTCGTTACATTTAATTGAGACATAATGGATCTATCATGTTGGAGAAACTTCTCCATCACTCAGAAAAGGAACAAATGTTAATAGAAAACACAGGCGAGACGCAAGAAAACAGCACAATTACCATTAAGGTAAATAATTGCAAAAGCCAGAGAGAAAAAAAGATGTTCAGAATGAATTGAGAAATTCAATCAAGTAGGAGTTTGAGAGAGAAAAAGAAATTTAGGACAGCTTCAGTTTGTATTGTAGAGGAAACTGAGAGAGATTGGGACACCTGTACTTGGTTCTTATACAAAGAATAAAATGATGTACCTGGTGCTTATCCTGGCAGTAGGTCTGTCACTGCACTCACTTTCATCTTCTAGAAGAATCAATGCTGAAACAGTAAAGAACTGCCTACAGAACACACAAATAATGATGGACATCATGTGTGGACGTTATTCTACCAACTGGATTTTTGTCAGTTCCTATCAACCTGGTGAGTATTGAAACATCTTCTCTAGTTGAGAGTGGAGAAATAGTCAGCCACCAACAAGGTATTTACTGTAGGTGTCATAGTTATTGAAATGTGACATCATGATCATGAATTCAGTTTGCATATTGGCATTATCACTTAATGTCATTTAATAAGTGTTGATCTACGTAGGTACAAAAAAAAGGCACTTAATCTATATTAACACAAGATTGAAATAGTACTAGTGCTTGTTTACTCAACTGACATTAAGAGATCGAGACCTTTGATGCAAAGACACAAGTTTGAATCACAATATGACAATTGGAGAAATTATGAAATGAATCTGGTATCAGCAATTTTATCCATGAAGTTAATGGATTGTCATAAGACTGATTTCACTGATGTGTCCCTTTTAGCCACAGGTAAGGTCCCAGAAGACTGAAGACTGAAGAACCCATTTTTTCCCAGAGTGGAAATGTCAAATACTAAAATTTAGTAAGTGAAGGGGGAAGCTCGCGAGACAAGTTTTTTTTTACCAGAGACTGAAATGTGTTTAGAATCCATGAACATGGGAGGTGGTAGAAGCACTACATTTAAGAGACATTTAGATAGACACATGAACAGGCAGAATAAAGAGGGATATTAATCATGTGTAGGCGAATAGGATTCTTGTTTATATTGTGTAGTTAAATAGGTGTTTTTTTTGTCAAATTCAAGGATTACTTATTGTCATGAAATGCTCATGAATATAAGCGATTCAATGCCATTGTGGTATTTCCTGTGTTTGTCTGCGGTTTAGAAAATTTACCACTAAAGCTTCTTCCGACTCAAGAGCAATGATGGCGGCTGGAAAAATGCACACCTCCAGAAGATATAGATGTAAACGTGTGGTCGCTCTGTCACGCTGGTAACTCACAGGCTTCCATACTGCTCCCCCGGCAATCTGCCAATCTCCCGGCAGTCCTCGCTCTTGCAATTGAGAGGAACGAGTTAGTGCTACTCATCAGGACTAACAAGGATTGTGCATATATTTCTGCCTTTTGGTTTGTTAAAGCATGGCTTAACTCAAACAAACCAGACAACTTGGTTCAAATGCCAGGATGCCAGCGATTTAGAGCGGATGGTAATATTACACTATGCGGCAATTCATGTGGTGGTGGTTTATTCATGTTTATAAGTAATAAATAGTGCAGGATCGTGTCTGTCATTCTTTATGTTTCCTCTGCTGACTTAGAGGTTCTTTTCATTTATTGTAAACCATTCTATCTACGCTGGGAATTGCACTCTGTCATCCTGGCTGGTATTTACATTTTCTGCTCACGTGAACTCTCAATGCGCACAATGGCTGTTGGCTCTTAACATTAATGATTTGGAAAATAAATTTCCCAATACCTTCATTTTCATTATGGGGGATTTTAACCTTTGGAAGATGAAACTATCTGCCCAAGTGCCACCAGAGCATTCGCTGCCCCACACCTGAGGACAGAACTTTACATCACTTCCATACCAACATTAAAGGGGCATTCTGTCCTAATCCAGGGCACTACTTGTCAACTCTGACCATGGCATGATTGTGTTAGTTGCCAGCTATAATTGCAAACTGAAACACTCTAAACCAACCAGCACCATCAAATGGTGATGGACTCCTGATGCTGTTGGAAGGCTGACAGACTGCCTAGGCTCCACGGATTGGAAAGCCATAGAAGGTCGGTGTCGCAGTATAGATGAATATGCTGACACTGTAACGTCCAACGTATCCTTTAGTGAAGACATGTGTCGTCCTAAAAAGATCATTGTCAGGTATAACAATGACAAACTGTGGGTCACTAGGGAGTTGAGGATCCACACATCTACAAAGGATCATGCCTACAGGTCTGGAACTAGAGCTCTGCCAAACAGCAGTTTGATAAAGCACTGAAAGTGGTGAAAGCCACTTGCAAGGATCGGCTAGAGAAAGACTTTAACAACAGTAGCTGGCGAGTTTGGAGTTCCCTACAAAGACTTACAAACTTCAAACAGAAGTGCTCCCAAGTGTACCCCTCCCCTACCTCGGCCATCAGCCAATCAGTTTTATTATCAGTTTGAAAAAGAAAATCAACCTCTATCTCTTCTCACTTCCTCTGATCCTGATGTGCTGAGCTCTTACTCCACTTCCCTTTCACAACCATTCTAATGTCATTATCCCCCCTTCACCCCAGCCCCATTCACCTTTTTCAGCTTCCTCCCCCTCTTGCCCTCTCATTTCATCTCACCCTACACTTTCTGTGAAGCAAGAAGACATGCGCAAACTATCTGATAAACAGAACATCAGGAAAGCTGTAGGCTCTGATGGTGTCTCAACTGGTACTCAACACTAGGCGAATCAGCCTGCACCTGTCTCCACTGAGATATTTAACACATCCCTGTAATTATGCAGGGTTGGGCTGCTTTAAACTCGAACAATCATTCGAGTTCCCAAGAAAACTTTTTGTTGGACTTGATGATTGTAAGTCAGTCGCTCTGACTTCAGTAGTCATGAACCCCTTGAATACTTGCTGAATGGCCTACCTTTAAGTCCATTACTGATCCACTTCTTGACCTGCTGCTTGTGGACCAAATCGCTCGATTAAGGATGCAGTTCATTTGTGCCGTCACTACAGTCTTCAACATTTGGACTCCTTGACACCTTGTTTGTGGATTTTAACTCCACCTTCAACGCTATTGTTCTGGAGTTGCTCCACAGAAAGCTAACCCAGCCAACTAAACCCTATAGTATCTGTCAAACTTCCTTACAGGAAGGCTGCACTCCCACTTGTTAGACATAATGTCTATAAGCACAGGCTCTCCCCAGGGCTTCGTTCTTTCACCCCTCCTGTAGTCACTTTATACAAATTACTCAACCTCCAGAGACAAGTATGTTAAAATCCTGAAGTTCATGGTTGTCATAGCTGTAGTTGGTCTCACTCATCTCTAATAACGATGTGATCTGCCTCAAAGGGAGGTAGACTGTCTTGCAGCATGATGTGTTCATAACAGTTTGGAGCTTAATGTTATCAAGAGAGTGAAAAAGAGGATTGACTAATGACAACCTCCTATCTTGCCCCTGCACTTGCTGTATCTGTGTCAAGTCATTGAAATTTCTGGAGATGACCATTATCAATATATTGAAGTGGGACAAGTATGTTACATTCATCTCTAGAAAGCCCAGCAAGGATTGTTCTTCCTATGCCAGATTAGGAAATTTAACATCTCAAGGGCTATTCTGGTAAATTTTTACTCAGCCATCATTGAGAGTGTTGTGACCACATCTATCACCATTTAGTTTCCTGCTGCCTCCTCCCTCTCCATGTCCAGGTTGCAGTGAGTGGTTCACTTAGTGTAGAAGATCATTTGGCTGTCAGCTACTGATATCAAAAGACTTGTTTATTGCCAGAGCAAAGAAAAGAGTTGGAAAATTAATGCTAACTCCACCCATCTTAACAGTCACCTATTCACCAAGTTGCCTTCATGGAGACACCACAAGTCCATGACCACCAGGATTACACACCATCTCCAGAGCTTCTTCCCTGCTCTCCTTGTTCTGTTGATAACTACTGAGTCTGCTCATATGTTCACATTTATTTTAGTTTGTTGATGTTTGCATTTGTGGCCATTCTTCTAATTGTTGATTTTTCATGGCTGTTTGGACTATTCTCTTGTAAATTGTTGGTTTCCATTGTGTTGTCTGTTATGGTATTGTCCTGTGTTTCATGCTTGGCACTGAACCGCAGTCAATTCTGTTATGGCAATAAGGAGATTCTGATTCTGTTTCTGATTGTGCTGTTATATAGACAATAATATCCTAAAGGCCATGAAATCTGCCATCTTTGCCCTGCCTGACCTATCTGTGACACCATGCCTGTCGCTGGCTTTCATTTTTAACTTGCTCCAATGTTCAGAAGCAGTTAGGATGCATTGTAAATGTTCACTTTTTAGCAACATTGGGTTCCAGTGAAAAAGGAAATGAAGTAATTGGTCACTGCTGGCATCATGGTGTGAAATGAAGGCACACCCATTTGATGAAATATACAGGCAAATATTGTATTCCAACAGCATTATCACAGTTTTACCTTTCAATGTCCAAAGTTAAAGTTAAGTTTATTGTCATATGCATAAGAAGAGGTTTGCACAGGGGCAATGACAAACTTACTTGTAACAATATCACAGCCATATTGCATCATGTAAGCAGTATCACAAGAAAAACATAAATGCAACATTTTTAAGAACGAGACAATTAGAACAAAATATACACGAGAAAATCTGCAGATGCTGGAAATCCAAGCAATGCACACAAAATACTGGAAGAACACAGCAGACCAGGCAGCATCTATGGAAAAGAATAAACAGATGTCATTTCGGGCCGAGACCCTTCATCAGGACTGGAAAAAATTATGAGAAGTCAGAGTAAGAAGGTGGGGGAGGGGAGAAAGATAAGTGGGCAGGTAAGGAGATACGATGAGAGAGGGAGATGGGAATGGGGGAATGGTGAAGGAAGAGGCATGTGTGTAGCCTCCAAACTGATGGCATAAACATTGATGTCTTGAACTTTTGGTAATTGCTCCCCCCCCCTTCACCATTCACCTTATCTCCTTACCGCCCCACCACCTCTCTTTGTGCCCCAACACCTTCCCTTTCTTCCTTGGACTTCTATCCTCTCTATCAGATTGCTCCTTCTCCAGCCCTTTATCTTGTTCACCAATCAACTGCCCGACTCCATTTTTTCACCCCTCCCCCTCTCCCAGTTTCACCTACCACCATGTACTTCTTCCTCCCCTCCCCCACTTCCTTGATCTCACTTCTCACCATTTTTTCCAGTCACGGTGAAGTGTCCCAGCTTGAAACATTGAACGTTTACTCTTATCCATAGATCCTAACTGGCTTGCTGAATTCCTCCAGAATTTTGTGTGTATTGCTGGAACAAAATACATCTGTTTTGGTGCAAAGTGATCAATGTGGTCATGGCATTGCTTAATTCTATTGATTAGGGTTGTGCTGGGCTAATTGTCTTCATTGTTCAAGCACAAGTACATGAAGACCAATCAGAAAAAGTCATCGGTATCAGTTCAAGTCAACTTAAAGGGGAGGTTCTGATTGCAAGTGAGTCAAAGTGGAAGTCATTGCCTATGGCTGAGAAGGTTGATGAAAGCTAAGGTGGACCACATAACAGAAGATGTGCCTATCCCTCCCCACCACTGAGGGCATTCTCAAGAGGCTGTGCCTCAACAGGTGACATGCATCACCATTGGGCATGCTTTCTTCTCATAACTACCATCAGGCAAGACCCACACTCAATGATTCAGAAACAGCTTCTTCCCCTTCACCATCAGATTTCTGAATAGTCCATGAACTCAAGAATTTCCTCATTGTTTCTTCTTTGTTGCATTATTATTTATTTTTATGATTTATATTAATTTTCCATCTTTGTGTACAGCTGTTGCAAAATTAAAATATTCATTATTTAATCAGTAATAAATTTGATTCTAATTCTGAAGTTGGTTGCACTGCATAAGGAACAATATGATCATCTTTCATCTTCCTTCACACATCCTGCTTCTCCTTCACCCAAGTCTCTTGTGATTTATAAATTATAGAAGTAATATTGCAATCACCCACTTACTGCAATCACAGGCTACCGACCTGTACATAGCGGAGGCACGACGACAACTCGCTGATACCTCCTCTTATCTACCCCTGGACCATGACCCCACTAGGGAGCACCAGTCCATTGTCTCCCAAACCATTTCCAATCTCATCAGCTTGGGAGATCTCCCATCCACGGCCACCAAACTTATAGTTCCCACACCCCACACTTCCCGTTTCTACCTCCTACCTAAGATTCACAAACCTGCCTGTCCAGGCAGACCCATTTTCTCTACTTGCTCCTGCCCCACTGAACTCATTTCTGCCTATCTCGACTCTGTTTTATCTCCCCTTGTTCAATCCCTTCCCACCTATGTCCGTGATACTTCCCATGCTTTACATCTCTTCAAAGATTTCAAGTTCCCTGGCCCCCACCGCCTTATTTTCACCATGGACGTCCAGTCCCTAAATACCTAAACCCTAAACACGTCTTAATAAGCTGGTAAGGAAGGCGGGCTCTATCGTGGGCACAGAACTGGAGAGTATGACATTGGTAGTAGAGCGAAGGGCGCTGAGTAGGCTACGGTCAATCATGGAAAACCCTGAACATCCTCTGCATAGCACCATCCAGAGACAGAGAAGCAGCTTCAGCGGCAGGTTGCTATTGATGCAATGCTCCTCAGACAGGATGAAGAGATCATTACTCCCCAATGCCATTCGGCTTTACAATTCAACCGCCTGGG
Organism: Hemitrygon akajei; assembly: GCF_048418815.1. NCBI lineage: Eukaryota > Metazoa > Chordata > Chondrichthyes > Myliobatiformes > Dasyatidae > Hemitrygon > Hemitrygon akajei. The sequence continues at coordinate 53,632,720 of NC_133129.1, forward strand.
GTAAGATATGTTAAAGTGCCGGGGTTAGGACTGAGCTTAAGTTACCATTCAATGTATTTTAATAAACTATTTAAGAACTTTTTAAAAGCTATTTATTAATGCTTTTTGAGAGGGTGATTTTAGATGCATATCATATTTATACTGAGTTAAGTATTGTATGTAATTAGTTTTGCTACAATAAGTGTATGGGACATTGGAAAAAATGTTGAATTTCCCCATGGGGATGAATAAAGTATCTATCTATCTATCTATCTATCTATCTATCTATCTATCTATCTATCTATCTATCTATCTATCTATCTATCTATCTATCACCTCTATCCCCCACCAGGAAGGTCTCCAAGCTCTCCATTTCTTCCTGGATTCCAGACCCAGCCAGTCACCCTCTCCCACCACTCTTCTCCGCCTTGCGGAATTAGTCCTCACCCTTAACAATTTCTCCTTTGGCTCCTCCCACTTCCTCCAAACTAAAGGTGTAGCCATGGGCACCTGTATGGGTCCTAGCTACGCTTGCCTTTTTGTTGGCTTTGTGGAACAGTCTATGTTCCAAGCCTACACCGGTATCTGTCCTCCTCTTTTCTTACGTTATATCGACGACTGCATCGGCGCTGCTTCCTGCACACATGCTGAGCTCGTCGACTTCATTAACTTCGCCTCCAACTTTCACCCCACCCTCAAACTCATCTGGTCTATTTCCAACACCTCCCTCCCCTTTCTAGATCTTTCTGTTTCTATCTCTGGAGACAGCCTATCCACCGATGTCTACTATAAACCTACAGACTCTCACAGCTATCTAGACTATTCCTCCTCCCACCCTGTCTCCTGCAAAAATGCTATCCCTTTCTCTCAATTCCTCCACCTCCGCCGCATCTGCTCTCAGGATGAGGCCTTTCATTCTAGGACAAAGGAGATGTCTTCCTTTTTTGAAGAAAGGGGCTTCCCTTTGTCCACTATCAACTCTGCCCTCCATCGCATCTCCCGTATTTCACGCACCTCTGCCCTCACCCCGTCCCCCGTCAACCCACCAGGGATAGTCCCCCTGGTCCGCACCTATCACCTTACCAGCCTACAGATCCAACGTATAATCCTCCGTAACTTCCGCCACCTCCTATGTGGTCCCACCACCAGCCACATCTTCCCCTCCCCCCCACTCTCGGCTTTCCGCAGGGATTGCTCCCTACGCGACTCCCTTGTCCATTCATCACCCCCCTCCCTCCCCACCGACCTCCCTCCAGGCACTTATCCCTGCAAACAGTAGAAGTGCTACACCTGCCCCCACACTTCTTCCCTCACCACCATCCTAGGCCCCAGACAGACCTTTCAGGTGAGGCACCACTTCACCTGCGAGTCAACTGGGCTGATATACTGTATCCGGTGCTCCCGATGTGGCCACTTATACATTGGGGAGACCCGCCACAGACTGGGAGACCGTTTCGCCGAACACCGGCGCTCCATCCTCCAGCAGTGGCGGGATCTCCCTGTGGCCACACACTTTAATTCCACAGACCACTCCCACTCTGATATGTCTGTCCATGGCCTCCTCTACCGTCAAGATGAGACCTCACGCAGGTCGATGGAGCAACACCTTATCTCCCGCCTAGGTAGCCTCCTACCTGCCGGCATGAACATTCAACTCACAGACCTCCGTTGATACCCCTGCCTCCCCCCTTACCCCATCTCTATCTATAATTTTAGTCTGATTCTCTTTCTCTCTCTTTCCCCCCTCATTATAATCTCCCCCCAGCCCTACCTTTCTTTCTCTTTTATTTCCCGTAATTCTCCACCTTTCCCCAGCCCATTTCCCTCCAGCCTATCACTTCTCAGCTCTCTACTTCATCCCTCCCCCCACTTCTTATCCCCCTCGACCATCCCATGTTACTTCACTCCTGATGAAAGGTTTTGGCCTGAAACGTTGTCACTACCTCCTCCCATAGATGCTGTCTGGCCTGCTGAGTTCTGTCGGCATTTTGTGTTTTTATAGATTACTGTTATTCTACTTTTCGTATTTTCTGTTTCAGATCTTGAAACCCTGTCTGCCCAGTCAAGCAGCAAAAAAAACACCCTGCCTCTTGTTCTGGACCCTGCAGCCATCAGCTTGGATTCAGACACTTCAGACCCAGAAGGGAGCAGCCTAGAGGAGACATCTGCAAATGGTGAGTCACTAGGCAGGAGTAGCTTCCAGACAGGGAAAGGGTAGACACTGAACCACTCACCCAGAGGAAAATCTCATCCAATCTATGCCACAAATGAAAAGTAACAATGCAACAGCCTGCAGACAAAGGTTGATGACATCATGCAATGAAATGCTTAGTGACCTGGCCAGTGCTCCACAAGTGCACTCAATTCACAGAGGTGACTATGCGCTTCTGGCTGTCTGTCATTTTGATTCCCCGTCCCACTCTCACCCTGAACTCTCTGTGGCCCCCTGCACTATTGCAATAAGGCCTAACAAGCTGGGAACAATACCTAATTTTTCATCTGGTATGTTGCAGTAATGGATTTTCCAACCTTAGCTATTTTGCTGTTTCTTTCCACTGTACATACCATTCCTCTCCCTTTATTCTCATTGCCATGTACAGCACATTCCAATAGGCCAGTCTATACAATATCACGTAGTCTTCACAACACTGGCAACACATTGCACAGACAACTCTCCATTCAATCTCTGTCCATCATGTCACCCTATAACAGACATTCTATTAATTGCCTCTCCTACCACTTTGGTTAGTTAGATCAACTTGCCTTCTACATTTCTTAGTTCTGATGAAGGGTCTTTGACCTGAAATGCTGACTTATTTCTGCTTCACCGAAGTTCTTCCAGCATTTCTGTCTTTTCTTCCAATTCCAGCCTTAGTTGTTTTCCTACTCTGCAAGATGCAACACCACAGCACATCTCCTCGGGATCACTTCTCTCATGTATGTGGAAGTGTGAAGTATATAAGGGCATTGATTGAAAATAGATTGTAAAAAACATTAAAGGGGCAGCACTGTGAAGTAGCTGGTAGTGTTACGTACCCCGTAACTGGGTCACTTACCAGCAAAGATAGAGAGGTCCGTTGAAGTCTGATGGTACTATTTTTAAAAGTATTTATTGATAAAGGGGCACAAAAATAAGATTAATGCAAACATACAGATAATATACGTCGTCAATACTAAATCTAAAAGCGCGGGTATAATAATAATCAATAAGAAATAGCTCTATCGTTGTCTAGGGGATAATGTATTGTCCGATGGAAATATAACAGTCACTGTTAGTTCATTCAAGCTGCAGCGTTTTGGGTTTAAGAGAGAGACGGTTTAAACTTGCCCAGGTCTTTTATGATGCCAGTCCTTTGAGTCGGGGGAGTTGATTTCCCCGTTGCTAGCTAAAAGCCGTTTTCCGTGGTACCAGCCACCAGTCCCAGGCAACGGAACTGAACGCACGTGGCCTCCTTCAAATGGCTTCCCGCTATTATGGGATCGCTAGCGTTTCTTCTGGTGCGTCTGAGGGGCTGTTCCTACAGACCCTCTTTTTTTTTTTTTGGTTGTTGATATTGCATTATCTCTTTTAATCTTTTTATTAGTATTAAAAATATTATGAACAAAATACAATTAAAATATTAATAATGGATTACAAACATATAAACTCCCATTACACATGAAGGAATACATAAACAATGAATACAGTATAAGTAAGCTTTCCCAAAACATAAACCATATAGTGTATATATGAACAAGTTAAGTCTAGATATTCCATAATATATAATATTAAAAAAAGAGAAAAAAAATAAATCTATATATGAAAGTTAACTAATCTACTAATCTAATATCTAAGAAAAAAAAACAAAAAAGGAAGAAAAAAACTTTTAAAAAAACTAAAAAAAAAGAGAAGAAAAAAAAAAGGGCTGTTCATAGTATCTCACAAGCATACATAAACATCAATGTCGTCAACTCCGATCCTTTCAACATACATACGATTAAGGCTGAAAAAACCAATAAGCCTGGCACAGGGCCATTACATCATATGAAAATATTGAATAAATGGTCTCCATATCTTTTCAAATTTAATAGAAGTATCAAATACAGCACTTCTAATTTTTTCTAAATTTAGACATAACATAGTTTGAGAAAGCCAATGAAATACCGTGGGAGGATTAATTTCCTTCCAATTCAACAAAATAGATCTTCTAGCCATCAAAGTGAGAAAAGGAATCATTCGACAGGCGGAAGGAGATAAGTGAAGTGAGACCATCATCGGTAAACCAAAAATTGCGGTAATAGGATGGGGTTGTAAATCAATGTTCAGTACCGCCGAAATAATATCAAAAATATCTTTCCAATATTTTTCCAAAATCGGACATGACCAAAACATATGAGTTAAAGACGCAATTTCTGATTGACATCTGTCACAAATAGGGTTTATATGAGAATAAAAATGAGCTAATTTATCCTTGGACATATGGGCCCTATGCACAACCTTAAATTGTATTAATGAATGTTTGGCACATATAGATGATGTATTAACTAATTGAAGAATTCTATCCCAATTCTCAATAGAAATAATAAGATTAAGCTCTCTTTCCCAATCATTTTTGGTCTTGTCAAAGGGCACTGAACGTATCTTCATAATTATATTATAAAGTTTTGATATAAGCCCTTTTTGAAAAGGGTTTAATTCAAACAAACTCTCCAAAATATCTGAAGACACAAAATTTGGGAATGAAGGAAGTACCGTACTTAAAAAATGCCTAACCTGTAAGTATCTAAAAAAATGAAATCTAGGCAAATTATATTTATTTGCTAATTGCTCAAAAGACATAAAACAGTTGTCCAAAAATAAGTCAGAAAATCTTAATAATCCCTTAGTTTTCCAAGCCAAAAAAGCTTGATCTATAATTGAGGGGTGGAAAAAACAATTAGATACAATAGGACTATTTAACACGAATTGAGTCAACCCGAAAAATTTCCGAAATTGAAACCATATACGTAAGGTATATTTAACTATCGGGTTGTCGATTCGATTCGGCAATTTAGAAAGAGCAAAAGGGAGAGATGTCCCTAAAATAGAACCCAGAGCATAAGCAGATACCGATTTAGTTTCCAAACTCACCCAATGAGGGCCAAAAGGACCATCCCATTCTTTCAACCAACATATCAAATATCTAATATTAACTGCCCAATAGTAAAATCTGAAATTGGGTAATGCCAACCCACCATCCTTCCTTGTCTTCTGTAAGTATATTTTACCTAACCTGGGATTTTTATTCTGCCATATATATGAGGAAATTTTTGAATCAACATTAGTAAAAAAGGATTTCGGAATAAAAATTGGTACCGCTTGAAAAATATATAAAAATTTAGGTAAAATAACCATCTTAATAGCATTAATCCTACCTATCAGAGACAAAGATAATGGTGACCACTTAGTAAACAAGCCTTTAATCTGATCAATTAAGGGTAGAAAATTAAACCTAAATAATTCTTTATGGTTTTTTGTAATTTTAATCCCTAAGTAAGTAAAAGAGTCTTTAACTAATTTAAACGGTAAAATACCATAGTTTGGGACCTGTCTATTCAAAGGAAACAATTCACTCTTATTAAGATTTAACTTATACCCAGAAAACTCACTAAATTGAGCCAACAATGATAAGACTGCTGGAATAGATTTCTCAGGGTTAGAGATGAATAATAATAAATCATCTGCGTATAAAGATACCTTATGAATATCTGTTCCACGATTAATACCCAAAATATCCTCTGATGGCAATTGCCAAAGGTTCTAAAGCGATGTTAAATAGTAATGGACTAAGAGGACAACCTTGTCTAGTGCCCCGAAATAAACGAAAAAATGGAGATCTTTGATTATTAGTAAACACCGAGGCTACTGGAGTTTGATATATCAGTTTAATCCAAGAAATAAAGGTCGGACTGAAATTAAACTTCTCCAGCACATAAAATAAGTAAGGCCATTCAACTCTATCAAATGCTTTCTCCGCATCTAATGAAATAACACATTCTGAAGTATTGTGTGAAGGAGTATAAACAATATTCAATAATCTCCTAACATTGAAAAAAGAATAGCGATTTTTAATAAAACCGGTTTGGTCTTCCGAAATAATTTGGGGTAGTATCTTCTCCAGCCTGGAAGCCAGTAACTTGGAAAAAATCTTAGAATCCACATTCAATAAAGATATTGGTCTATAAGATGCACAATCAGTAGGGTCTTTATCTTTCTTCAGTATTAAGGAAATGGAAGCTCTATAAAAAGATTGAGGCAAATTCCCCAATCTAATTGCTTCTTCAAAAACCTTGCATAGCCAAGGAGATAGAGTAGCAGAAAAACATTTAAAAAATTCTACTGTGTACCCATCTGGACCTGGTGCTTTCCCAGAATTCATTGAGGAAATGACCCCTTTAATTTCCGCATCCGTAAACGGAGTATTTATTACTGAAAGATCATCAGATGATAGTTTTGGAAAATTCAATTTCCCGAGAAAATCACACATGGTATTATGATCCTGAGGGAATTCAGATTGATACAGGGAGGTATAAAAGTCTTGAAAAGACTTATTTATCTCATCATGGTTAACTGTCAAATCCCCGTTCTGCTGATGAACCATAGTGATTTGACGTTTAACTGAAACATTCTTCAGCTGACTAGCTAACAGTTTTCCCGATTTATCACTATGTATATAAAAATCAGATCTGGTTTTCATTAATTGATTTTCAATCGGAGATGTGAGTAATAAACTATGTTCCATTTGAAGCTTTGTTTGTAAAGCTCCTTGCTAGGAGTAGTCGAATATTTCTTGTCAATCTCTTTAATTTTATCAACCAATAAAAGAGTTTCCTTCTTAATGCATTTTCTCAGACCAGCAGAATAAGAGATAATCTGTCCACGTATATACGCTTTAAAAGTGTCCCAAAGTATTCCGCAAGAGATATCCTCCGTGGAATTAGTTGAAAAGAAGAAATCGATCTGTTCCTTCATAAATTTAATAAAGTCCGGCTCTTGCAATAAGGTAGAGTCAAATCGCCATTGTCTAGCACTTAAAGCTGTATCCGTAAAATTAATAGAAAGTTTTAATGGAGCATGGTCGGAAATAGCTATAATATCATAATTACAACCAATTACCGATGGAATAAAACAAGAGTCAATAAAAAAATAATCAATTCTCGAATAGGAGTGATAAACATGTGAGAAAAAAGAAAACTCTTTGTCATTAGGATGACGAAATCTCCAAATATCAAAAACTCCATTATCAGTCAAAAAGGAGTTAATACAAGTGGCCGACTTATTGGGTAGAGTCTGATTAGGTGTAGATTTGTCCATCAAAGGAATTAGACAACAATTAAAGTCACCACCCATTATTAACTTATATTCATTTAAATTAGGTAAAGAAGTAAATAAGGACTTAAAGAAATCAGGACAATCCACATTTGGGGCATAAACATTAACCATAGCAACCTTTTTATTACCGAGTAAACCCGTAATTAACAAAAATCTACCATTCGGATCCGAAAGGATATCATGTTGAACAAATGTAATAGAGGAGTCAATAAAAATTGAAACTCCCTTAACTTTGGCATTCGAATTCAAATGATACTGTTGACCCTGCCAAGACCTAAAAAAGCGATATTTGTCCTCCTTCCTCACATGAGTTTCTTGTACAAAAATGATATGAGCATTAAGTCTTTGGAATACTTTGAAAATCTTCTTTCATTTAATCGGATGGTTTAATCCATTAGTATTCCAAGACACAAAGTTAATGGTTTGAGCCGTGTTTCTAAAGTCATCCCTTTGGTATATAAAGGGTTAACCATGTTATAAACTCATGCACCCGGAAGAGGAACAAAAATAAAGAGCGGACCCGGAAGTGACGACATCGTAGACATATTTGTAGTTTGAGAACAGCCCAAGTAAAAAAACTAAAACAAATTGATAAGAGAAAAATTAAAAAGGAAAACAGACCAACCCCCACCCCCACATGAAAAAGAAAAAAAGCCAAAATATGGCTAGAAAAAAGAAAAAATGAGACTAACTCTACCCCCATATCAGCGGCAGACCACTCCGTGTTTAAAGGATATATATTTTAAAAAACCACCCGAATTTTAAGAATTATGATCGCAGTACTAAAAACTACGCTTCTTAATATGCTGAGTTGTAAAGAAAAAGGGAGTATAATCACTAAAAGTTTATAAATCGGGTTATAACCCAAACAAATCAAGAAGTATTTAAACTATGATAAGCGATGCATTATAGGAAGAAGACGAAAAAAAAGAAACAATAACGCCATCTTAAACAAAACCAATACTTTGCAAAAAACCATTATCTTGATATTAAACAAAAAATTCACTTCGAAAGGTTAAAAATATACCTTCAAGGGAACAAAAATAATAGACAAGAATATAGTATAGTAGTTAAAGTGTATAAGACAAAGCGATTAATATAACGAAAACACACTTTAACTTAAATATGAAGTATAGGATAAACCTACACCAATAACCAGAGACTAACCCTGGTTTAAGGAATCGAAAACCATCTTTCACGATCAGAATCACTCATTTAATGGAGAGTAGTAACTGTATCAGTAGGGAAGTTCTCCTCCAAATACTTTTTCGCCTCAAAGGTAGACAGAAATACTTTACGCGGAGCATTCGGGGGGGAAATCCTGAGCTTCGCCGGGTATAAGAGCGCAGGTTTTAGATTTTTCTCATAACATTCAGACATCAGAGGTTTAAGAAGCAGCCTTTTCTTCATAACTTCTGGGCTAAAATCTTGCACCAAACGAAAACAATACTCATGAAATTTAATCATCCCGGCCCTTCGAGCTTCACGAATGAGTTGTTCTTTGTCGTGTACGTAATGAAATCGGACGATTACCACCGGGGGCTTATCTGAAACCGTCGGTGAACGACTCCAAATTCTATGTGCTCGGTCAAGTACCGGGGAGTTTTCTGGAAAAACCGACGGAAACGCATCTTTTAGAAATTGAGCAAAGTATTTCGAAGGATCGCCTTTTTCTATGCCATCTGGGAGACCAAGTTTGCGTAGGTTCTGTCTTCTGGACCGATTCTCCAAATTGACACTCTTGGCTTAAGTGTCTCCACCAGTTTAATGGTCGAAATTAAATCCTGTTGCAATTTTTCAATTGTCAAATCTCGTTTCCGCGCTTCATGTTGCAGAGACGCGATAAGCGCTTGCTGCTGGTTAATTACTGAATCCGTCTTAACCATATAATCTTGAAAAGCCTTTATATCTCGTTGAAAAGCCTGATGTTGTTCCTCAAATTTTTTATCCAAAACCTCCATAAGCAGTTCATAAGTTAACTCAGTGCGTTGCGGTTGAGCTAGCTTCTTTCCATTACCGTTCGGGTTTCGCCCCGGTTCTCGTCCTTTGGATCTAAGAGCCATTTCTGTTTGCATATCTTCCAAAATTCACAATAAAATCTTAACGATAAGCCCGAGAAAGTAGCAAAAATCTTTTGGTGTAGGTAACAATAAGTTGAATAAGGGTGATCAAAGGTTAAAAAAAGTAAAGGTTATGGAGCGGATCTGAAACAGTACTCACTCCATGAGCGTCTCCCGCTGACCTCCCAGACCCTCTTTTTATCCTGACTCAGAAGGTCTCAGATGTCAATCAGGTTGGGATGAGGCAATCCCTCCACCAACCTCCCCCTCGTTTCATTGCCTGGGGCGTTGATGCATCGTACAGGATGCAATACACAAGTCCGTCTCCAAGAGACAATAGCCGGCATCAATGGGTCCGCCTCTCGTAGGCCAAGACACATTCCAATGCCTTGTGGATTCGGCATGTCTTTCTCTCATTTCCTGGGTCTCCTGAATTGACTCAATAGTGATCTTGCGATTCTCAAAAAGGAGGGGGCTACCCCCGCACCCTTCGGCCCCTCAGAGCTGTGGTACATTCATAACAGTAGAAAATGCAGAGTAGTTGACTTTACCCAAGCAGTTGGCTCTTCCCAATACATCAGGGGTACATCCCTTCCTATCATGGGTAGCATGCAAAGGGTGAGCAGTTTCAAGTTCCTGGGTGTCAATGTCTCTGAAGATCTATCCCGAGCCAAACATATTGATGCAATTACAAAGGCACTGCAGTGGCTATATTTTATTAGGAGTTTCAGGAGATTTGATACACCATCAAATTGATACTCTAGCAAATTTCTGCAGATGTACTATGGAGAGCATTCTAACCGGTTGCATCACTGTCTGGTATGGAGGGGCCACTGCACAAGATCAGAAAATGCTGCAGAAGGTTGCAAAGTCATCCAGCTCCATCGTGGGCACTGGCCTCCCCAGCATCAACGATATCTTCAAAACGTAATCCCTCAAAAAGGCAGCATCCATTGTTGACTCCCATTGCCCAGGACATGCCTTCTTCTCATTGCTCCCATCAGGGAGGAGGTATAGGAGCCTAAAGATACACACTCAACATCTTAGTAACAGCTTCTTTCCCTCTGCCATCAGATTTTTGAACTGACAATGAACCAACTCATGAACACTACCTCACTATTTTTGTTTTCCTTTCTCTCTTTTTGCACTGCTTATTTAATTTAATTATATATATCGTATGCGACTGATATTAAACCTGATTCTGACATCTGCAGGAGGTGCTGCCTCAAGGAAGCAGAATCCATCAATAGGAACAGCTTCTTCCCTGCCACCATCAAATTTCTGAACAGCCCATAAACCCATGAACTCTACTTCACTACTTTGCTCTTTTTTCCACAATTATTTTATTACATATGTATTTTTATTATAATTTTTATGTGTTGCTGCACTGTATTGCTGCCACAGAACAACAAATTTCATGACGTACGTCAGTGATATTAAACCTGATTCTGATTGAAAGATTCCCACCATCTTTCACAGCTGCCATGGGGCAGGAGGTACAGATGCCAGAAGACCCACACCATCGGTTTCAAGAACAGTTATTTCCCTTTAACCATTCACTTCTTGAACCTACCTGCAAAACCCTAATCACTACTACAGTTTAGCAACACTCTGAACACTCTGATCACTTTTCACTAAAATGGACATTTTTTTGTTTTAATTGTGTTATATTTCTTGTAAATATTGTTTATAATTTGTTTAATAATTGTTTTCTCCTGAATGCTGCTTACATGATGCTAAGTAGCTATGATGCTTATGCAAGTAATTTTTCATTGCACTTGTCATACGTGTACTTATGCATGTAACAATAAACTTGACTTTGACTTTGAAGGGTGAGGTTTAAAAGAATATCAATTGAAAATATAGAGAATAAGGGTCAAAAATATATTGTGAAATTATTAACTTTAATAAAATATTGAAGGAATATGCCTCTGTAAAAAGGATGGTGAACCTGCTTTATGGATCTCCCAATCCATAGACTAGTCAATTAAGTCTCTCAAGTGGAGCACAGAACAGCTTTGAAAAAGTTGCAAAAATGACTACCATTGGTTTCTATGTTATTCTGTACATTCAAAAGCTTAACCAGATATGAATCATAGAGTAATACAGCATAAAAACAGGCCCTTCAGCCCAACTGGTTCATGCTGATCATAACTCAGATCTAAGCTAGTACAATTTGGATCATGTCCCTCTGACCCTCTTCTACCTGTAGATTTGCCCAAGTGTTGTAAATGTACATGGCTAAACTACCTCTTCTGGCAGCTCATTCCATATGTAGACCTTAGAGTGTCAAAGTAATAGAATAATTGTTCGTATGTGTTTTTTTCTCTGTATAAGTAAACATCTGAAGTATAGTTGAGGTCCTCCACTGGTTGGAGTGGACTGTGAGTATTGCATTCAAGCTGTCTACATGATATGCAAGCCAGTGCCCAAGTCAAGGCAATATGATATGGAGAGCAAGCTGCTGCCCTCTCCTCTCCACGCAGCCGCTCCAGCAACACCAATATAGTTTGGCGCCAATGGAGTCACAGCAGTTTCCAGTCAGTGTTGAACTCAGCACATGACTGCCTTAGGAACTCCAGCCCCAGATTTTTCTTCAGCGTTTACTCCCAAAACCTACCCTATGAGTGGGTATAACCACAAGGTAGCAGGGGTTCGAGATCAGAGTTTTGCTTCTCCTAGATGAGCTGCCATCTACAGCTGATGAGCCCCATCTGCCCAAAGTGACTGGTTTTAAGGCACCAGTAACGTACCTTTGTCCCTCCTCCTGTCAGTAGAAATGGTTCTGCCAGGCTTAGGGACTAAGCCACATGTGAAGGTCAGGATTTGGTGGTCAGAGGCTATTTGAGATGCACGCCATTGGGAGCATTTAATCGGCAGTGTCAGCTTATTCCTCACTACTTCCTCCTGGCAATGACAACCTGAAGGAACCTTGAAGCATAGTATCTGAGCTTACTCCAACAGAGTAGCTCAGACTCCCTCCCCTTTGAAAGAGAGAAAGAGAGCAGCAAAGTGTAATGATACAAAGGAAAATAAAACCAATCCCAATAACCCTGTAGTGTTCACAGCTGGAATTCTATCTCTATTGCAGCTGACTTTCAGGCCTTGTATACAAATGACGATACTAATAAGCAGGATGTGAGGATGATTCCAGATATAAATGTGATCCATGGGAAACATCTGTGGAAGTCATACAATGGCCAGCAACAATTGCGGACTGAAGTCAGTCAAGAAGATGAGATGGTGAATGATTTTATGGACTACATGACTGCAGGTGTACGTGACAACATAATACAAACCATTACTCCAAAAAATCACAGATTTAAAAATATGTCAGGCAAACAAATATCGGTTTTATTTAGATGTTGCTTTGAAGGCTGTGCCAAAAATGATTTATATGATTACTGCAAATAATAAAATAATGTTGACTACAAATCTTCATTTCTGGATTCTTAAATACATTAATTCATGAAAAGCTGGAGGATAAATTTTCAGAAATAAGCTAGGTTGATGAATCCCCTTAATCTTCCAACATGCATTTTTGGAAATTAGTTACAGAAGTCAACACACCTTGCAGGAACATGAACACACATCAGTCCTTGGTGTAGACTAGTATGACTGATCGAACTGCCAGTTGTAATTCAGTGAAAGATGCTGCTCACGAACTGAGACAAGGTTCCGGTGATTACTTTCTATATGAATCAGAAAAATATGGCTCCCTCTGGAACTTCCTGAATGCCAATCACTATCTTCCCACAGCTCTTAATTAGCATTACCCATCGTCATCTGTTCCCATGGCATCCCTCCACTAGCGGTTAGAAACATTGGGTTTCTTAACAACCACATTGGATTTCACAGCATACTTGGCCTCATTTGATGGAAGCTACTCCCATTAACACAAATTCCCTCTGGCTACACTAACGAACATTGGCCTTCTTTAAAGGAATTAGCCACCCTGCCCAATCTCTGCCCAAAGACCTTTGAAATACCCCACATGCTCTCCTTGCCCCTGCACCCTCCTGCCATTCTCATTACCTCCTTCCACAACACTGATTTCCAGATAGCAGCTGTCCTTCACCCCTTCCTGACCTGCAGTCAAGTAATATACAATGGCTAGTATAATCTGTTTGCTTGACAAATAAATTATAAGTCAAAATATGTGAGGACTGTTCCTGCTGAAAAGTTCTTTACTATTTGAACAAAGATAGTAATGGAAGGTTGGTGGGATGTAATGGTGTCCATATTAGGAGATTTGCTAACAGACCTTATTAAATAAAAATTGTAGGTAGTTCTGCCTTATATTTGCAGATCAAGTGAGAGAGATAGTGATGTCCTAATGCATTACTCTGATGCAGAGTCTGGACCCAATGCACTGCCCATCCCTTTTGTCCCACATATGCAACTTGACTTGCTGAGTTCCTCCAGCAGTTTGTTCTTTGTTCCAGATTCCAGCATCTGCAATCTTTTGTGAGTTCACTTTACAAATTGTTAGTTAATGAAATCTTGTCTTTAATGTCTGATCTTGTTAATAACTATACATAAAATTGTAGCCTGTGTTTGTTAATAATTGTTGCATCTGTGATACAAGCAGGATAGGACTAACACTCAGGTTAAACTTCTACCAAAGACTCTAGCAAATTTCTACAAATGTACCGTGGGGAGCATTCTAATAGGTTGCATCACCATCTGGTAGGGAGGGCCCAAAGGATCGGAAAAAGCTACAGAGATTTGCAAACTCAGCCAGCTCTATTACGGGCACTAGCCTCCTCAGCACCCAGGACATCTTCAGAAGGCAATGCCTCTAAAAGTGGCATTCATCATTAATAACACTCAGCACCAAGGACATGCTCTCTTCTCATTTCTACCATCAGAAAGGAGGTAGAGGAGACTGAAAACATGCACTTAATGTTTCAGGAACATCTTCTTCCCCTCTGCCATCAGATTCATGAACAGACAAGGAATCAACCCATGAATACCACCTCACTATCTTTTTTCTGTCTTTTTGTACTACTTAGTTAATTTAATTTCTGTTTGCATACCACCCAAGCAGATCACACAGAAGCACATCAAGGTAGCACAAAAGGGAAACAAGTAATTCAGGATGCAGAATATGGTGTTACGGTTACAGGGAAGACAAGTAAACTACGAGAGGCACGACCATGTAAATTGAAAGATCAAGAGTTGATATTTATTGAATAAGTGGTCCGTTCACTGGTCTTGTAACAGCAGGATACAAGCTGTCCTTGAGCCTGGTTGATGTGCTCTTAAGCTTCTGAAAGAAGTCTAAAGAAGAGAGAATGATCGGGGTTGTAGGGGTGTTTGATTATACTGTATAGTTTAGCAATGCAGCATAAAATGTAGACATAGTCATAGAGGCTGGTTTTCATGATAAACTGCACTATTTTTGCAACTTACAGCCAAAATGTATAATTGAATTATTTAATTGGGTGTAAGAATAAAGAGTACAGTCAGGCCACTCCTGGTCCTAATAAAGTAACTACTGAGTGTGCGTGCATGATCGTGGTCTTTTGCTGCTGTAGTCCATCCACTTCAAAGTTTGACGTGTTGTATATTCAGAGACACTTCTCTGCACATCACTGTTCTAATGCATGGTTATTTGAGTTACTGTCGCCTTCCTGTCAGCTTGAACCAATCTGGCCATTCTCCTCCGACCTCTCTCATTAACAAGGCATTTTCATCTACAGAACTACTGCTCAATCATTCCATGGCCAAACTCACTTGGATCACATTTCTTCCCCATTCTGATGTTCGGTCTGAAAAACAACTGAATCTCTTGTCCATGTCAATAGATAAGATAGAGGCAGAAAAGTTGTTTCCACTGATAAGTGAGACTAGAACTAGGGGACATAGCCTCAAGATTTGGGGGAGTAGATTTAGGACGGAGATGAGGAGGAACTTTTTTCTCTACAGGATGGTGAATCTGTGGAATTCTCTGCCCAATGAACCAGTGGAGGCTACCTCAGTAAATACATTTAAGACAAGGTTGGATACATTTTGCATAATAGTGGAATTAAGGGTTATGGGGAAAAGGAGGTGAGTTCCTGGCCAGATCAGCCATGATCTTATTGAATGGTGGAGCAGGCTCGATGGGCCAGATGGCCTACTCCTACTCCTATTTCTTATGTTCTTATGTTCTTGTGTCAGCATGCTTTTATGCATTAACTTGCTGCCACATGATTGGCTGATTAGATATTTTCATTAATGAACAGGTGTACAAGAGTACCTAATAATGAGGCCACTGAATGTACGTATACACATTTGTGTGAATTGCACTGTGGTGCTGCTGCAAAACAACAAATTTCATGAGATATGCCAGTGATATTAAACCTGATTCTGATTCTGAAATTGTTGAAAAACACAACAGTGGATCCTAAATTTTCCATCCGCCACAAAACGTTGAAAAGAAACTCTTAATTATTCCAACATTTTACATCATTAAGAATAAATTGATAGATATGAAAAAATCTTATATTTAAACAGTTATTACACTTTGGAAGGGTTTGTCCTCTTGTCAATTCTGTTTGGCAATTGCCAAGTGTGCTTTGTTAGTCATTTCAACCAGAGTACATTTGAGCTCTTACGTACACACAAATCTGATGCTCTAAAGGTACAATTACCGTAGATTCCGGATTTTAAGCCGCTACTTTTTTCCCACATTTTGAACAGCTTTGAACTTTGCGGCCTATAATCCGAAGCGGCTAATGCATGATTTTTTTCATGCCGCCTCGTAAACATTTTGCCTCATAACAGTAGACCAATAAAATTGATGAGTAGTTCACAGAGGTCCAATGAAATTGTATGATAAATCAAGCGCACTTTCACAATTAAATTATTGTAAATCAGTCATTTGTACTCACCCTCATCAACATGGAAAACACTCGAAGCATTGTGCTGCCTACTTAGTTTAAACTATATTTGTTTTCTGTACTACATCGCGGGATGCTATGACGTCACACCCGGTTTCGCGGTGTCTTGTGGGAAAATGCCAGTTTGCGATAAATGGAAAGGAGGGGGGAGCGCATTACGCGAGCGGCTTTGGATCTGAGCGAATTCTGCTTTTAAGTTAAAGGTGATCAATAACTTTTCCTGGTAGGCTGCAATATATATATTTTTTTACCAGTCGTTAGGAGATATTGGAATGTTGTTCAGTAAAGAAGTATACGCAACGTATATTTAAAAGTAGCCGCGTACGGGCACGGTTCAAAAAAAAGCATTTGCAATATGTATTTGTTTTTGTTACCATATGGATTTAATTAAAAGTTAAAAAAATCCTCACGTGTAATATCTTTCTGTGTAAATATCTCATATTACAACGTGGGACACCTGCGGCCGAAAATCCGGTGCGGCCTAAAATCCGATGCGGCCTAAAATCCGATGCGGCCTTTACAATTAAAAAATTGATTTTATTTCTAAAATTAGAGCCAGCGGCTTTTAATCAGGTGCGCTCTGTAGTCCGGAATCTACGGTAACTTGTGGCCGTTGAGAGAAAAAAAATCTCCACTGCATTACAGAATTCTCCTTCACCAATATTCCCATCCACAAATACTGCACATGCTTCTTTGTGTCCAGTGTGTCAAACTTTTCTCTGAATCATTCTGCTACGTTTTTTGAAAGGGCATGCCTTTACAGAAGAATTTTCAGTCACTGTTCATTTTCTCAATGGCCTCTGCTGTCTTCTGAAAGGTGCTCTTTGTTTACTAGCAAAAGCAGACCATAGTTTTGTACATGGACCATTATTTTTTCAATGGTTTTAGGTAACAGAAACCCACTGCAATCCCTCAAAACTCAACTGAGTTCTGCTCAGTATCAATCCAAGTGGGAGGTACAGTGGGCTACAACAGTCTAGCAGTTCAGAATATTTGTTGTTTATAAATTGGTCTTTATCTTCCAAATGAGCAATATAAATGAGGAAGTGTTATAATCTTTCACAGCAAAGTACTCCAAGTCAGTCAGATGGTTATCTGCAGTTGGAGACAGCAATGAATAATGTGAGCACTGTAAACAATATCAAATATCCCTTCACGAGGAAATCTGCAGATGCTGGAAATTCAAACAACAACACACACAAAATGCTGGTGGAACACAGCAGGCCAGGCAGCATCTATAGGGAGAAGCGCTGTCGATGTTTCGGGCCGAGACCCTTTGTCAGGATGGAGGGTGTCAAATATCCCTTCGTCTTTTGCTTGATATCACCACAATTGTATGTATCAAATCAATCTTTTGCAGTCAATCAGTTGTTGACATTCATAAAACATAGAACAGTGCAGCAGAAGTACAGGCCAGCTAAAAAGCAGATCAAAAACACCCAAACACTTATCCCCCCTACCTACACCATATCCAAATCCCTCTATCTTCCCTGAATCCATGTGTCTATCCAAATGTCTCTTAAAAGCTTCTAATATATTTACTACTACCACAATAACTAGTAGTGCATTCCAAGCATCCACCACTAAGTAAACAACTTACTCCTCACATCTCCCTTGAACCCCCCCCCCCCCACCTGCAATGCATGCCCTAGATATTAGACATTTCAACCCTGGGAAAGAGATACTCCCCATTTACTCTATCGATGCTTCTCAAAATCTTATAAAATTCTATCAGATCTCTCCTCAGCCTTCACTGCTCCAGAGAAAACAACCCAAGTTTATCCAGCCTCTCATGATAGCACCTGCCTTCCAAACCAGGCAGCATCCTGGTAAACCTCCTCTGCACCTTTTTCCAATTCTCAACATCCTTCCTATAGTGGGGCAACCAGAAGTGTGTGCACTACTCCAGATGTAGTCTGATCAGAATTTTATTAAGTTGACATGTAACCTCTTGACCTTTGAACGCAATGCTTTGACTGATAAAAGCAACCATTCTTAATCACCTTATCCACCTGTGTAGCTACTTCCAAGAGGCTATGAACTTGGATCCCATGATCTCTCTGCTCAGCAACGCTGTTAAGGATTTTGCCCTTAACAATGGACTTTCATTTGCCCTACTGAGGTGCAACACCTCACATTCATCTGGGTTAAACTCCATCTGCCATTTCTGTGCCCATATATACAATTGGTCTATATCATACTGTATTCTTTGCCAGTATTCTACACTATACACAACTCCACCAATCTTAGTATAATCTGCAAATTTATTAACCCGCATATCTACATTTTCATCCAGGTCATTCTTTGACATCACAAACTGCAGAGGTGCCAGCACAGATCTCTGCGGAACACCACTAAATGCAGACCTCCAGTTCAAATAAGCTCCTTCAACTACTACCCTCTATATTCTATATGCAAGCCAGTTCTGAATCCAAACAGCCTAGACGCTGTGGACCCCATGTATCTTAATCTTCTGGATTAGCATCCCATGAGGGACTTTGTCAAACACCTTACTAAAATCCATGTAGACAACATCCACTGCTTTACCCTTATCAATCCCTCTCGTCACCTTGTCAAAAAAGTCTATCAATTTGATTAGGCATGATTTGCCCCTCAGAGAGCCGTGCCAGCTCTCCCTAATTAGACTATAGGTTTCCAAATGTTTGTATATCCTAAGCCTAAGAATTTTCTCCAGCAATTTCCTTACAACTGACATGAGACTCACCAGTCTGTAGTTCCCAGGATTTGCCCTTGTTCCCTTCTTAAATAGAGATACTCACCAGATCATCAGAAACTTGCCTCTGGCTAGAGAGGACACAAAGGTACTGGTCAAGGCCCAGCAATCTCATTTCTTGCCTCAGTCAATAATCTGAGGTAAATCCCATCAGATACTGAGGATTTATCCTCCTTAATACTCATTAGGAGGCCCAACACTTCCTCCTCCTTGATCTCTAAATGCCCTAACGTATTTATCCTCAGCATTGATCACCTGGTTCTCCATATCATTTTCCTTGGTAAATACTGAAGCAAAGTACTCATTAAGTACCTCAATCATATTCTCCAAATCCAAGCAAATGTTCCTTCCTTTATTCTTGTGTGGTCCTACCCTCTCCCTTGATATCCTCTTGCACATCATAAGTCAGAAGTTTCTCATGAAAGAGAAGGAAAGTCAGTAATTTCTGTTTTCACACTAGCTATCGAAAGAAAGTAACACAAAAATACTGGGAACTGTCAAGCCCTTATTTTGTTTGATGTTTCTGAACTAAATTTTTTACATTGTAAATTGTTTACATTGAGAGGGTAAAGAATTAAAAGGGATCCAAGAGACAACTTCCTTATGCAGAGTGTGGTGGGCATATGGAATGAGCTGCCGGGGAAGTGGTTGAGGCAGGTAAAATAATCTAATTTCAAAGATTTTGGACAGGTACATGGATATGAAAGATTCAGAAGGGCCAAATATAGACAACTAGGACAACCTTCCATGAGCATCTCTGCCACCATCAGTGAGATGGGCCAAAGGGCCAGTTTCTATGCTGTATTCCCTTCAGTCTTTGGATCTGAATGAATACACACAGTTCTCACCGACTTCAGTCGATGAGTGTGTGCCTTCGAGAATATACTGGACATACCCAAACCAAAAGCCATGGATGAACCAGGAGACTCATAGTACTGAGGTATTCAAGACGGTGATCCTGAACTATTTAAGAAGTCCATGTATGTCCTATAAAATGCTATTTCAAAAGTGAATAAACAGTTCCAATTGAAGTTAGAGATGGAATCAGATGCAAGTCAACTCTGGCAGAGTATGCAGGCCATTACTTCCTACAAGGCAAAGCCTAGCATCATGAATGGCTGTTATGCTTCACTCCCAGAAGAGCTCAATGCCTTTTATGCATGTTATGAAAGAGAGAATAAAACTACTCCTGTGTGAATCCCTGCAGCATCTGTTAACCTTGTAATCTCTGACTCAGAGGCGGACATCAGAATAGCTTTCATGAGGATAAACCTTCGCAAGGCATCAAGACATGATAGTGTACCTAGTAGGGCTCCAAAACTCTGCGCCAACCAACTCACAGGAGTTTTTAAGGACATCTTCAATTCCTCACTGCTGCAGTCGGAGGTTCCCACCTGCTTCAAAAGGGCGACAATCATACCAGTGCCCAAGAGGAGCAGGGTGAGCTGCCTCAATGACTATCACTCAGTGGCATTCACATCTACTTTGATAAAGTGCTTAAGAGGATGGTCATGGCTGGAGTCAGCTCCTGCCTAAGCAAAGTCCTGGACCCGCTACAAGTTGTCTTTCGCCACTATGTCTACAGCAGATGCAATTTCACTGGCTCTCCACTCACCTTGATAATAGCAATATCTACATCAGTCTGCTCTTTATTAATTACAGCTCAGCATTCAACACCATCTTACCCTCTACATTAATCAACAAGCTCCAAAACCTGGGCCTCTGTACCTCCCTCTGCAACCGAATCCTTGACTTTCACACTGGGAGACCACAGTCAGCGCAATGGGGCCAGTCGGAAAAAGCAGCAGTTTGTTGCAAAGTCATCCAGCTCCATTCTGGGCATTAGCTTCCCCACCAGTGAGGACATGTTCAAAATGTGATGCCTCGAACAAGGAAGCATCCATCATTAAGGACTCCCATTACCCAGAACATGCTTTCTTCTCATTGCTACCATCAAGAAGGTACAGGAGCCTAAAGACACACACTCAACATTTTAGGAACAGCTTCTTCCCCAAACCATCAGATTTCTGAACAGACAAAGAAGCCATGCACACTACCTCACTACTTTTCCTCTCTTTTTGCACTATTTAAATAATTTAATTTTTGTATATATTTCTTATTATAATTTATAGTTTTAAAAAAATTATGTATTGCAATGTACTGCTGCCACAAAACAACATATCTCAAAACATATGCCAATATATTAAACCTGTTTCTGATATTGCTCCATGACTCGCTGACTATCTTTTAATGTACCCTGTGGTGCTTTGGTTGGTAATGGCAGCAGAACTTGTAGATGATGCTTTGGATTTTGTCAGTGTAAATAGAAATTTCATACAGCAAAGTTTTAATCCTTTGCAACTTGCGGTCATTCAATCTGAAACTATGTCTGTGATGAACAGGATGGAAAACAAAAAATACTTCATTCCCATTAATCATTTTCTATATAATGCTTCACAAAATCTGTAGCACAGAGCTCCATAACACCGGACATCCCAGTTCAATCTTAACATTTGATCTCTCTGTGGGGAGTTTGCATGTTCTCCCTGTGATTGTGTGGGTTTCCTCCAGACGCTCTGGTTTGCTCCCACAGCTCAAAAATGTATGGGTTGGTGGGCGAATTGGCCACTGTAAGTTAACCTTAGTGAGTAAGTGAATGGCAGAATACGGTGGGAATTGACGGGAGCATGGGGAGAATAAAAACATGGGATTTAGTAAAGGAATTGTGTAAATTCTTAATTGTTGGTTGGCGTGAACTCAGTGGTTTAAAGGGCCTGTCTCCATGTTGCATTCCATAACACTAGGTGTTATACGCATATTTCACTCAGTGGTGAAGTGTTTATTCTTGTTCAAAGGTGCTGAGCAATGCCATTTCAGGTGCTGTGAAAGTTTAAAATGTTCTCCACAAGTCTGATAAATTACACCTGTCAGCTACTGAAGAGTTTTCTTCAAAATTTAAATTAGATTCAAACATTCTTATTGAAAGAGTAGAGATGATGTTTCTCCAGTGTTAATATATTTTCACTGTAGCATGCTTAGTATGGTATGTACAGCTGATCAGGGCAATAACCTTTATTGCTGCAGGTGGTTATTTGAATTATTTTATACTATAAGCTTAAATAAGGGAGTGTTGTGTTAAAAGTGGTGTTATCCCTCCAAGAAAATGACTGAATAGACACACTTTTTACTTGATTGAATACTTAAGTCTTCTGGTAGCCACAATTCGAAGAATACTTTGGATAAGACTGATAGCGTACTTATCATTTATGTTAAACCTCGAAATATTATTGATAGTGGGATCATTTTCCATTCAGACACAATTGTTCCAAGTTTGCTCAGACTAAGTTTGTGTGTTCTAGCTTCTTCCTGAAGCCTGTCTAACATTTAGTTTGAAAGTTCAGTGCAGTGTCAGAACATTATATCTAATGGGGATAGTCCAGAATAAAGCAGAAGGAAGACCACAAGGTAGATTTGACCTTCTTTATGCTGACAAATCAATGCCACCAATATACCGGAGAGAGAGATGAAGGTGTCTGACCAATGGTGCTGGCATTTTCTTCTGTACTGAAACTATTGAAATTGTATGAAGACAAACACAGATCTGGAAACATATTTTTTTAAAAACTTATTTTACATTCCTAAATAAATGACATGATAGGTTCAAACACCTAGATAATAGGAACCCTAAACAGTATTGTGCTTTGACATGGCAGAGGAGGCCATTTAGCCCATCAGACCCATGCTGAATCACAGGGCAATTCCATCAGTCCCATTCACTCAGTCTATCCTCTTTCACATAATCATTAACATACTCCTGATTCTCCCAACAGACACCTACGTGAAAGGTATTTTAAGGTAGCCAGGTATCTGACTGCATGCACATCACTGGGATGCAGGGGAAAATTGGATCACAAAGTGCAGGCCTATGCAAACACAGAGAGATTGTGCAAATTCCACACAACAGAGGACAGAATCAAACCCAGAATGATGGGACTCTGAGGCATTGTTCTGGCGAGCGCTCTGGTGCTTTTAAGGAATATAAAAGTGGATAAATTTCCAGGTCCCGACAGGATATTCCCTAGGACCTTGAGGGAAGTTAGTGTAGAAATAGCAGGGGCTCTGACAGAAATATTTCAAATGTCATTAGAAATGGGGATGGTGCCGGAGGATTGGCATATTGCTCATGTGGTTCCATTGTTTAAAAAGAGTTCTAAGAGTAAACCTAGCAATAATAGGCCTGTCAGTTTGATATCAGTGGTGGGTAAATTAATGGAAAGTATTCTTAGAGATGGTGTATATAATTATCTGGATAGACAGGATCTGATTAGGAACAGTCAACATGGATTTGTGCGTGGAGGGTCATGTTTGACAAATCTTATTGAATTTTTTGAAGAGGTTACGAGGAAAGTTGACGAGGGTAAAGCAGTAGATGTTGTCTATATGGACTTCAGTAAGGCCTTTGACAAGGTTCCGCACGGAATGTTAGTTAGGAAGGTTCAATCGTTAGGTATTAATATTGAAGTAGTAAAATGGATTCAACAGTGGCTGGATGGGAGATGCCAGAGAGTAGTGGTGGATAACTGTTTGTCAGGTTGGAGGCCCGGTGACTAGTGGTGTGCCTCAGGGATCTGTACAGGGTCCAATGTTGTTTGTCATATACATTAATGACCTGGATGATGGGGTGGTAAATTGGACTAGTAAGTATGCAGATGATACTAAAGTAGATGGCATTGTGGATAATGAAGTAGGTTTTCAAAGCTTGCAGAGAGATTTAGGCCAGTTAGAAGAATGGGCTGAACGATGGCAGATGGAGTTTAATGCTGAGAAGTTTGAGGTGATACATTTTCGTAGGAATAATCCAAGTAGGACATACATGGTAAATGGTAGGGCATCGAAGAATGCAGCAGAACAGAGTGATCTAGGAATAATGGTGCACAGTTCCCTGAAGGTGGAAACTCATGTGGATAGGGTGGTGAAGAAAGCTTTTGGTATGCTGGCCTTTATAAATCAGAGCATTGAGTATAGGAGTTGGGATGTAATGTTAAAATTGTACAAGGCATTGGTAAGGCCGAATTTGGAGTATTGTGTACAGTGCTGGTCACCGAATTATAGGAAAGATGTCAACAAAATAGAGTGAGTACAGAGAAGATTTACTAGAATGTTGCCTGGGTTTCAGCAACTAAGTTACAGGGAAAATATGAACAAGTTAGGTCTTTATTCTTTGGAGCGTAGAAGGTTGAGGTACTTAAAATTATGAGGGGGATAGATAAAGTTGACGTGGATAGGCTTTTTCCATTGGGAGAAACAAAGAAGAGGACATGAGTTGAGAGTTAGGGGGCAAAAGTTTAAGGGTAACACGAGGGGGAAGTTCTTTACTCAGAGAGTGATAGCTGTGTGGAACGAGCTTCCAGTAGAAGTGGTAGAGGCAGGTTCGGTATTGTCATTTAAAGTAAAATTGGATAGGTATATGGACAGGAAAGGAATGGAGGGTTATGGGCTGAGTGCGGGCCGGTGGGACTAGGTGAGAGTAAACATTCGGCATGGGCTAAAAGGGCTGAGATGGTTTGTTTCCGTGCTGTAATTGTTATATGGTTAATAATTTTTTTCCCACTCCCCCAGTGTCAAGATTCTTTATCTTAAAAGTACACCATCTTCAGAATTCATAGACTACTACAGCACTGAAAACAGGCTCTTTGTCTATATAGTCCATGCTGACTTTATTATCTGCCTAGTCATCCCACACCCCTCCCATCCATGTACCTATCCAAATTTCTCTTAAATGTTACAATTGAACTCACATCTACCAATTCTGCTGGCAGTTCATTCCACTCTTGCAACACCCTCTGAGTGAAGAATTTTCCCTCAGGTTATCTTTGAATATTTCAATTTTTCAATTTCAATTTCAATACTTCAATTTCGAATTTCACACTAAACCTATGACTTCTAGTTCTAGTTTCACCCAATTTGAGGGGAAACCTACTGCTGTCACTCATCAGTTTTACCATGACAGCATTCACAAACAGACTACTTCCACCACAAAGATGGATGACACCAATAAAAGCAAGGAAGCAACATTCTTTTCAAATCAGACATCATACTAACCTGAAGTGTATCATTGTTCCTTAATTGTTACTGGATCTCAGTCTTTGAACTATCTAACAGCCTTGTGTGAATAGCATAAAGCAATTCTAAACCTTTCATCATGATCTTCTCAGGAGGTATTAAGGAGTTTAATAGTTTTTGGCATTTGCATCCCAATAAATAATAGAATATATCATAGTCATACAGCATACTGACCAAGATGTCCATCAGATCTGGTCCCATTTCCCCTTGTTTGGACCTTATCCTTTCCATCTATGTACCTGTCCAAGTGTTTTTTAAATGTTGTCATTGCACCCACCTCAGCCACTTCCTCTGGTAGCTCAGTCTATTTAGGGACCATCCTCTGGTGAGCAAGTTCCCTTCCAAGTTCATATTGAATCTCTCCTCCCTTACCAATGACTTCTAGTTCTTGAATCCCAACTCTAAGAAAAAGATAGTGCACATTCACCCTCTTGATGTTCCTTTTGATTTTATATATTTTTCATTCCCTTATGCTCCAGTGAATAAAGTCCTAGCCTGTCCAACGCCTCTCTATAGCACAGCCCCTTGAATCCTAGCAGCATATTTGTAAGTCTTTTCTGTCCTTGTTCCAGCTTTCCTCTAGCAGGGAAACAAAAATTGAACGCAATATGCCTCACCAATATCTTGTACAACTGCATCATAATATCCCAATTTTAATACTCAAGTCCTGTCTGATGGAGGTCAGCATGCTAAAAGCATTCTTCACCAACCTATCTACCAGTGAAGTTACTTTCAAGGAACATGTTAATACGTATGTTAACTAGATAATAATTTCAATTGGAAACTGCCCGCAGCAATGCCAAGCCATTTCAAACGTATAACAGAACTTGCAACTCCTTAAGAGGTGTTAGACATCAATTGCAACACACAAAGTACTTTAGCAGGTCAGGCAGCATTTATGGAGAGAAGTTAACAGTTTATGTTTCAAGATGAGACATTTTGGTCCAGTTGAAGGGTCTCGACCTGAAATGCTGAAGTCTGTTTCCTGACCCTCTGAGTGTGGTGCTTTAGATGTCAGCACCTGAGTCTTGTATGTCTCCATCAGATATATTATTTTTGGCATACAGTCTGGAGTAGACCCTTACAGTCCTTCAAGCCATGCTGCCCAACAATCCCCAATTTAACCTAGCCTGATCACAGGACAAATCACAATGTCCAATTAACCTGTCAACTGGTATGTTTTTGGAATGTGAGAGGAAAATGGAGCACGTGAAGGGAACACACGTGGTCACAGTGAGAACATACAAACCCCTTACAGGCAGTGGTGGGAATTGAACCCAGGTCGGTTGGTACTATAAAGCACTATGTGACCGTTCCTCCCCAAATGGATGGCACAGAAGCACAGTGATTAGAACTTCTGTATCACAGCTCAAGTAACCTAATTCAGCACTACCTCAAGTACTCTTTGTATGTAGTTTGCATAATTTCCCTGTGTCTGCATGGATTTCCCACAGGCGCTCAGGTATCTTTCCATTTCCCAACTACCAGGTTGGTAATTTAATTAGCTGCTCTAAACTACCCCTAGCTTGTAGGTGAGTGGCAGATTCTAGGGGAATTTAAAGGAAATGTGGGGAGAATAAAATGGATTTGAGCAGGATTTTTGTAAGACAGCTGTGCTGCTCCAGAGAGCTATATGAGGTAATTTTTACCGTCAGCCATTAGACTTTATAATGAGTTAACCTATAGCCAGGGAAGTGATGACTCTCTCCTGTTAGACTGCTTGTGTTAACTTATTTTTTATTCTTTCTAGTTCTTTTCTAATATTGTATATTTGTGCACTTGTAATGTTACTGTGATACTGCAATTTCCTTTGGAATCAATAAGATATCTATCTATCTAAAATTGGGTTGTCAGAGGATCAATGGGCTGAAAGGCTTGATTCGTGTTGTATTTCTCCATACCAATGAACACTAACTGGTTAGATTCAACATGAAGAAAGTCTTGTGGTTAAACATGGTGAGAACCCTGCGGACTGGAGTTATTTGAAAAATGGCAAAAGACAATATTATGAGGAACAATAGTTAATGAATTAGCAGTGAATCATAGAATGGGACCAAAATGGCTATAAAGAGAGAACAGACAAATAAATGTAAAAGTTAAAGGATAGAGAAGAAATAATAAGATGATCAGAGTCAAATGGGAAATTCAGTTGTAACTGTCAGTTTTGGAGGAGGACAATTTTTTTGCAAAAGTCGTCTACAGTTTGTGTACTGGAAACATGAGGGAGAAATCAGGACTGCTGGTTCTGACGTCCTGTAGAGTGCTGGAGTGGCTGAAACTAATGGGTGTCGACTGAGATGAAGCAGCCGGCAGTTATTCTGCTGTTCTTGCTGTTGTTCTCCTGCTTTATAACCCCTGCAAAGCCTGCAAGCCATCTATATGAACTGTGCAGTAAGGATTTACAGATTTAAATAATTCACATCTGCAGAAAGAAATAATGGTGAGTTCATGTTCCCAATCCACACAGTGATTGCCACCATCTTTTATACTGCAAAACAGTCATTGGTCTCCAACAAGATAAGTGCAAAATCTTTTGCCCATTCTGATTATAAAGAATGATCCTGATAGCTCACTCTGCCTACAAATAGTAGTAGTAGGACTCCGTTAGTCTCGATAGACCGTGGATTTGCGCCTTGGAAAGTTTCCAGGGCACAAGCCTGGGCAGGGTTTTTTATGGAAGACTGGCAGTTGCCCAAGCTGCCAGTCTCCCCTCTCCATGCCACCGATGTTGTCCAAGGGAAGGGCATTATGACTCATACAGCTTGGCACTGGTGTCGTTGCAGAGCAATGTGTGGTTAAGTGCCTTGCTCAAGGACACACACGCAAGCCTCAGCCAAGGCTCGAACTAACGACCTTCAGATCACTAGATGAACACCTTAACCACTTGTCCATGCGCCAATGCTGCCTACAAATATAGAACAAGAAAATAAGGAATATGGAAAGGAATAGATTATCCAGCCCCTCAAAGTCTTTTCATCACTCAGTAAGATCATGGTTGACCTGTTGGTTGGCCTCAACCACACCATCTTGTTTGATTCCTGTTGAAGGTATGTTTTGTAGATCCAGCAGAACCTTTTAATGTTACCACACTGACAGCTACCTGACAATGTGATACATTGCCCAGAGGTGTCGTGTTTACATGATGCAAGACAAAATTAATTCAGCCAATTGCTATCGAAAGAGTCTATCTTCAATCATCAGCGAAGTGATGGAAAGTGCCATTAACGATTCTGTCAAACCAGACGTAGTCACCGTTCACTGCTCATTCACTCAATGGCCACTTTATTAGTTAACTACTAAGTGTTTAATGCCTTTGCCACTGTAGCGCATCCACTTACAAGGTTTGACATGTTGTGCATTCAGAGATGCTCTCCTGCACTCCACTGTTGGAACATGTGGTTATATGAGTTGCTGTTGCCTTCCTGTCAGATTGAACCAGTCTGGCCATTCTCCTCTGATCTCAGACTTTTGCCCACAGAACTACTGCTCACTGGATTTTTTTTTTGTTTTTTGTACAATTCTCAGAAACTCTAGAGACACAGTTGTGCATGAAAATCCCAGGAGATCAGCTATTTCTGACATAGTTAAACCACCCCTCTCGCACCGACAATCATCCCACGGTCAAAGTCACTTTGATAACATTACTTCCCCATTCTGATGTTTAGTGTAAACAACAATTGAACCTCTTGACCATGTCTGCATGCTTTTATGCACTGAGTTGCTGCAACATGATTGGCTGATTATATATTTTCATTATGAGCATGTGTACAGGTGCACTTAATAAAGGGAACATGAGGGACAGAGTAGGGTACATATATAGAACAAGCTGATAGAAGAAGTGGTTCAGACAGGTAAATGTTTAAAAGAAACTTCGTCAGATACATGTATGAAAGGGTTTGGAGAGTTAACAGCTAAATGCAGGCAAATGAGACTAGCTTAGTTGGATATTTTAGTTAACAGGGACTAGCTGAGCCAAATGACCAGTTTCTGCACAATGTTACTCTATGCCTCTATCATTCAGTCAACTCTAGGCCCTGGTCTCAATCTACCATAATGAAAAAAGAAGAAAGAAATGTTAACAAGAGTCCTTGCCTGAAGCAGGCTTCAAGCTAGAGCTATATTGATTAGAGATCTAATGGATGCTTCAGGCTGCCTCTTAAAGTTTGGTTCGGTCATGGACACCTTGTCCCTCAGTCTTGACATTGTTCTCTATCTAAAAAGAACATTTTAGCTGAACAATATTCACATTTCTGTCTTTTTTGGTTAAAGAATGAGATACCATTGTACTCCATTGTGGTTCTTCCCTTCATCAGTGACCTGGCCTCAAACCCCAAAGCCATTTCCTCTGGGAAATATTGCAGTCCCATGCAACATCATGTCTTCCATTTTAAGGTATTACTTCCACAAGAATCACTAGAATTTTGTGAACTACCTAATCTTGGCACTCCTTTTGATCTCTTGGATGTGCATAGTTTGCTGGTTTGGATATCAGTTAGGATTCAGATCACCAGCCCATGGACTGAATCAGATTTCAAGCCCATAACTGAGGTGTAGAAGTTACTGACAAGGCCCAGGATGTCCATGAGAAAAAGGAGCAACATACACTTGAGGCAGAAGCAAAAAACATCAATTCAACCACTATAAACCCTCAGTATTCACAGCTGGATTTTTACTTCTGTTTCAGATCCCTCCCAGGCCAAAGATGACAGCAAAAATTCCAAAAAGGTGTATGTGAGGGAGGCCGAGATGATGTTGGACAATGACAGGGCCGAGCTGAGCAGGTTCCGTGTTTAGACTTTAGGCCAATCCCCAAGCTATCTCGCTATATATATAGCTACGCAGACAGTCATGACACCAAGCGTTTCTACGACGTTTTGAAGGCTATGTATGGACCTCAGTCTTCTGGCTCCTCCCCCCTCCTCAGTGCAGATGAGACTCAGCTGCTGACAGAGAAAAAGCAGATTTTGGAGAGATGGGCTGAACACTTCAACCAGGTCCTCAACCGCCCTGCAGAAATCAATGATGAGGCTATTGCTTGCCTACATCAGGTGGAGATCAACCTGGACCTTGACAACCTCCCCACAGAAGAAGAAGTCAGAAAAGCCATCGGGCAACTTTCTTGTGGCAAAGCACCAGGATCAGATGCAATCCCTGCTGAAGTCTACAAAGCAGGAGGCCCATTCATGATGCAGAAGCTGACTGAGCTCTTCCAGTCTATGTGGAATGAAGGAAAGGTCCCGCAACAGTTGAAAGATGCCAGTATAGTCCATATCTACAAGAGGAAAGGCAACCGCCATTCTTGTGACAATCACCGAGGCATCTCCCTCCTGTCCATAGCTGGGAAGATCTTGGCTCGCGTCCTGCTTAATTGCCTTCTCCAACACCTTGAGCAAGGTCTCCTCCCAGAAAGCCAGTGTGGCTTCCGTGCAGAGCGTGGAACTGTCGACATGATATTTACTGCACCCCAACTTGAGGAAAAATGTCAAGAGCAGCACAGCGACCTCTTTATGATCTTCGTCGATCTGACCAAGGCATTTGATACGGTCAGCAGAGATGGCTTATGGAAGATAATGGAGAGGTTTGGCTGCCCTAGCAGGTTCATCACGATTGTTCGGCAGTTCCACGATGGCATGATGGTGAAAGTTTTGGATGATGGTGACGAGTCAGAAGCCTTCCCAGTGACGAATGAAAGCAAGGATGCATTCTTGCCCCTACACTCTTTAGCATGGTCTTCTCTGCTATGCTGAATGATGCCTTCCACGATTGTCAGGATGGTATACACGTCAGATACAGGACTGGCGGTGGGCTATTCAACCTTTGGCGTCTACAGGCTGTTACAAAGGTAAAGGAGACCGTCGTCAGAGACCTCTTATTCGCTGATGATTGCGCCCTCAACGCCAGCACAGAGCAGAAGATGCAGCGAGAAATGGACTGCTTCTCACGAGCCTGTGACAACTTTGGACTTACAATCAGCACCAAAAAGACCAAAGTTATGTACCAGCCTGCACCCGGAAAGCCCTACCAGGAACCACACATCACAGTAAAGGGGCAGAAGCTATTGGCAGTCGACAGCTTTACTTATCTGGGCAGTACTCTATCACAAGCGGTGAACATAGATGCAGAGATCAGCAACAGAATTGCCAAAGCCAGTGCCGCCTTTGGGAGACTCCATGAGAATGTATGGGAGCGGAGAGGACTCAGCTTTACCACCAAGCTGAAGGTCTACCGAGCAGTGGTTCTCACCACCCTCCTCTATGCCAGCGAGACCTGGACTGTCTACAGCAGACACGCTAATCAGCTCAACCACTTCCACTTGAGCTGCCTCCGCAGACTTCTCCACGTACGATGGCAGGACAAAGTCCCAGACATGGAGGTCCTGGAGCGGGCTAGCACCCACAGCGTCTACACCCTCCTACTCCCTCATCAGGATGTCTGACTACCAAAACAGCTGCTGTATGGAGAGCTGAGCCAGGGCAAGCGCTCAGCTGGAGGACAGAAGAAACATTTCAAAGACTGCCTCAAAGTGTCCCTCAAAGACCTCAACATCAATCCCAGTAGCTGGGAATTGCTTGCTCTGAACCGCCCAACCTGGTGGAGCAGGACCACTAAAGGAGAGTATGCAGCAGAAATCAGACGCACCGCAGAGGCTCAGAGGAAACGCGCCACGCGCAAGGCTCGAGCTACCTCCACTTCCACTGCAGCACCTACCCTCATGTGTCCCACATGTGGGCGAGCTTTCAGGGCCCGGATTGGCCTCACCAGTCACAAACCCTCCACCTGACAGAAGTTGCGGTCGTCTTCGACTCCAAAGGACGAACAACAACAACAACAACACCTAGTTTATACACAATTTACATCACTTTTCTGTATTTAAGGCAGCACAATCATTGGTGTGGGTTTGAGTTTGTGGGATATTGGCACAAGTATTTGAGAAGAAGGGACCTATTCCGATGGGGAGATGGGATCCTCCTGAACTATACTGGGACCAGAGTCCTGTGGATAGGTAAATATCCTTGTTTGAACTTCCTATGTCTTGTACATGTTATTGTAAGCACCATAACAAGTGATACAGGTGATTGATAAAGGTGTATCAGCAGTCATTCTTGTCAATATGTTTCTCATGTTAGGGGAGAAGATACCTAGCAGATCTGTCTAAGATGAGTGGAAAGTCAAACAACATGAGTGGTTTTAGAGACACAGACACCTTTCTGTGAAGATTGAAATTGCAGTCAGATTTACTTGCGGATTTTAGTGATAGAAGTGCATCTGGGTGCAGCACCGTGCTAGGAAGCAGGAGATGGATGACCTTCAGCTCACTTAGGAGAATGAGGAGGTGGTCACTCTTAGGTTGCAGGAGGCAGGTAACTGGGTACTGTCAGGAGAGAGAAAGGAAAGAGGCAGATAATCCAGAGTATCCTTGTGGCCATTCCCCTCAATAACAGGCATACCACTTTGATATTGTTGGAGGGACAATCTACCAGGGGAAAGCCACAGTGACCAGGTCTCTGGTACTGAGTCTGGCTCTGTGGCTCAGAAGGGAAAGTGGGGGAGAAGAGGTGGTGATAGGGGATTCAATAGTTAATGGAGCAGACACATTGGTAGACATGAAAGGGACTCCCAGATGACATGTTGCCTCCCAGGTGCCAGACTCATGGTCAATTCAGATTGAATTCTCAGCATTCTAAAGGGAAAAGTTGAGCAGCCAAATGCTGTAGTACGTATTAGTAACAACAACATACATTAGGAGACAATGTATCAGGTATCCCTGTACCTAATAAAGTGGCAATTGAGTGTATGTTCATGGTTTTCTGCTTCCACTGCAAGGCTCAACTTGTGCATTCAGGCTACATCCACACTACACTGGATAAATCTGTAACCGAAGGTCTTTCTCTTCGTTTTGCCCTCTGTCCACACTAAAATGGCATTTTCATCCCCAGAAACCGGGGAAAAAGCTTTTTGGAAACACTCTCCAAAGTGTGTAATTTTGAAAACGCTGCTTGGGCAGATCAGTGTGGACGGGGTAACCGGAGAAATCTGAAAACGCTGTCAGACGGCAGTGCGCTATTTCATTGTTTTCCTGAACGCAACCTAACAATTTCAGAACAGATGGCGACGAGACTGAAGCCAGAAGGGTTAGAAATGTACTCACCAAATACTTTGACCCATAACTTACTGAATAAATAAGTATACTCACTTTGCCCTGTTTTCTGTCTTTGCTCGTATGAAGGTGGTTTACCTATTTATGCAAGTGCTTCTCTGACAGTAGATGTGTAAAAGCCTAATGTAACATTGTATGGAAATACAAGATAATACTGATGCAGACATTTTTAATACATTTAACAAGGTGCTTTATTAATGCAACAGAATTAGTCAGTTTTTCGACATTCATCGTCAGCCGTGAACTCCCTGTCGGTTGCCTCCGTACGCTCCAGTATTTGTTTTTTTTTTACTTTTAAATTCTCCTGCGTGACAGCCAACAGCTGCCTGTCGTTTTAAGTTTTTCTAGACTGTAACTACACAAATGCGCACTTTCACAGCGAGATTTGACACCAAACATGTCGCTTGTTTTCGGTAGACGTGTCCTGCGCATGCTCAGTAGGAGGAGATTCGCCAAAACCTCCATTTCAATGTGGACAGAGATATTTTTCAAAACGCATAGTGTGGACGCCTATCGTTTTTACATGAAACTAGCGTTTTCAAAATTATCCGTCTAGTGTGGATGTAGCCTCAGAGATGCTCTTCTCCACACCACTGTTGTAACACATTGGTTAATTAAGTTATTGTCACCTTCCTATTAGCTTGAATAATTCTGGCCATTCTCCTATGATCTCTCTCATTAACAAGACATTTTTGCCCATGTAACTGACACACACTGATCTTTTTTTTAAAGTTTTCACACCATTCTCTGTAAATTCTAGAGACTGCTGTGTACGAATATTCCAGGAGACCAGCTATAATCAAACCATCACATCCGTCAGTAACATTCGTTCCATGGTCAAAGTCACAGATCACATTTCTTCCCCATTCTGATGTTTGGTCTTGACCATGTCTACGTGATTTTACACATTGAGTTGTTGCTACATGATTGGTTGATCAGATATTGGCATTAATGAGCAGGTATACAGGTGTACTTATCTGAAGAAGGAATACAGAAAGCTAGGTAGGAAGCTGAAAAGTGGGATTTCCAGGGTAGTAATCTCTGGAGTGCTGCCTGTGTCACTTCCCCGTGAGGGTAAGAATAGGATGATATGGCAAATAATTGTGTACCTGAAAAATTGGTTCAGGGAGCATGGTTACAGATTTGTGGAAGAGGGAACATATGATCTGTGTAAATGGGATAGGTTATACCTGAACTCGAGAGTGGGGAAGAGGGATGACAGGGTGGGAAGAGGTGTAGTCAAGGGAATCAATAGGTTTATAAAAGATGTCAATCAACAGCTTGTCTCCAGAGATGGAGACAAAGAGATTGAGAAAAGGAAGGAAGGTGTCAGAAATGGATCAAGAAAGGGGAGGGAAAATTTGGTCATTTACCTTTTGTAAAGAATAAGGTCAGTCATAATCAAGACAAGATTTGAGAGTTTTGAAGACAGGTATAATATATTATAACTATAATACCCTTTGAGATAACTGACTACAGTGTGAGATGAGCAAAAACTGGCTCACAAGAATGTTAACTGACTGGACAGAAGTGTTTTGTGCAAACACTGCA
The DNA here is from genome assembly GCF_048418815.1 of Hemitrygon akajei. Classification (NCBI taxonomy): domain Eukaryota; kingdom Metazoa; phylum Chordata; class Chondrichthyes; order Myliobatiformes; family Dasyatidae; genus Hemitrygon; species Hemitrygon akajei. The sequence goes on from NC_133129.1 coordinate 53,667,563, forward strand.
GCTCTGCCCAGCTTGTGGTAAGATATTAGCAGGGACAATCTGAGTTCCACACAGTTTCTTGTCAATGATGCTTTCCTAGGAACAGCCAAAGAGAGTTTTCATGGACCTCAGTGCAAAACAGGTCGACAAACATAGTTTAAGGGATTACAGCAACCTGGTATGTGTCCAACTAAACTTTAATCACAGGTTTGTTTGGTCAATCATTAACTATGGATGATTAAAATGGACTGATAAAATGGACTGAGAGCTCCCATGAGATCTCAGAAGAACTGCAGATGGGCCATCTGCTGATTGCACAGGAATAGTCAATGTGAAGGCTGTTGTCGAGAGTACATTGATTGAATGCTGACTGCAGGAAGATGTGTCTGTGTGGACAGTCGGTCAGCAATGCATAACAACACCATGCTTTCCCTATTACAACTGTAGAAATGGATGACTCAACCCTTCCAATGTGCCTCTGCTGGCTGAGGAAGAAAGGGGTCATACTCAAAATGGATTGAAGTCAAATGTAAGGTTGTATTTTCTGCTGGACTATCCTCACCTTGGCCCTGTATTGCACCTCATTCCAGCTTCTGTTCTTCATACCCTCCCCACTTTTCTTGTATGAAGTCTACTCCAGTCACCTAATTCCTCTTACATAATCAACCATGCAATTTGCCCTCTTGTTTCCTCTGATAGTTGACAGGGTAAATGTTTCCCTCCCTTCAGATACTGCCCCTCTCTAACAAACCATCCACCTCAAGAGACCTTCACCTCTCCACCCCTAAAAACCACAGCATTATCCAAAACTTCCCATTCTTCTCCGCTTAAAATCTATTTTTCCAGTAGCACTATGTTTTAATATTTCAAATTCTTTTTCTGTTATGGAGAAAGATGTCTTAAGAACTGGCAAATGACAATCAGTAGTTAAATTATGTGCCCAATGCACCTCAGCTGTTCTGCAATGACACATTGCTAATGATCTAGAGCCAATTATCTAGAGGCCTGTACTAACTGACTCAAAGTCCCACCTCATTTAATTCAATTAAACTAGAACAAAATGTTAGTACGGAATCAGACATGGAGATGGTTGGTGCATGCGTCAATGTGGTTTGGAACTTGTTGAGGGAAAGAGAGTGGGGAAGGAGTGGGAATTGCTGGGAGGGGGTTGCCCTGGTCTGGTAATGGCAGACAAGGCGAGAGGAGGGGCTGAGGGAAAGAGAGTGGAGAAGGAGCGGGATAGGGATTTGGGATCAGAGGTAGGCAGCTGGGGAGAAATGGATTATTGTGAAGGGAGAAATAAAGGGAATGAGGAGATAGTGAGGGGATGGATGAATGAAAACCGAGACAAAGGGAATAAAAGAATAAGAAATGACAATGGAGAGAGTTCTGAAAGTGAGGAAGATGAACAAGTTCAGAGAGGAGGTGTTGTCATAATTAGGTTTAATGAGAAGGCACAAGGACACATGAAGAAAATTAACCCGTTTGTGCTAACAACAACTCTGGCAAATAAGATAGGGGAAATAGTATTTGCAAAAGTCCTTCATGATGGCAATCTATTAGTAAGATGTGCGAATGAGGAACAACTTGAGAAAGCATTCAAGCTAAAAGAGATAGGAAAATGCAAGGTGGAATATACAGGGAGGGTGGGAGCACGAAATGGTGGTTGTAAAGGAGTGATCACGGGTGTACCAATGAGTATAAACATGGAGGAGTTAAAGAGGAATATCAAAGGGGGAAAAGTAATTAATGTTCTAAGACTGAAAGCAACAAAGGAGGGAATGAAAAAGGAAAGTGAATCAGTATTGATTGAATCTGAAGAAGAAGGAGTGCCAAGGAAAGTGTTCCTGGGTTTCATGAGTTACCCAGTAAGGGTGTATGTGCCAAAGCCATTGAGGTGCTATAATTGTCAAAGGTTTGGACACATAGCTAAAAACTGTAAAAGGCAGAGGAGATGTGCTAGATGTGGGGATGATCATGAATATGGAAAGTGCGGAACAGGAGTGCAACCAAAATGCTGTAATTGTGGAGGAGCTCATAATGTGGCGTATAGTGGGTGTGAGGTTATGAGACGGGAGAATAAAATTCAAGAAATAAGAGTGAAAAGAAAGATCACTTATGCAGAAGCTGTAAGAATGTCAAGAGAACAGAATAATGCTCCTAATGAACAGGGAGCAATAGGGATGCAAGAGATGCAGCAAAGAATAAATGACAGGATTTATGTAGAAAAAAAAACCCTAGTAACATTCATTGCAGGAGTGATTAATAGTACGGCTGAGGTAAAGTCAAAAAGTGACAAAATTCAGCTGGTGGTCAAAGCAGAAGTAAACCATTTAGGGTTAGTAGGACTGACATGGGAAGAAGTGAGGGTGAACCTCACTAATCAGTCAAGCCAGGAAGTGTCGTGGGTTGGTTAATACTCAGTATGGTGATTCTTTTGCAATGGAATGCAAGGAGTTTACTGGCCAATGGCCAGGAATTTAAGGACTTTATTAAGGAAATTGTTGTAAAACTGGATGTAGTGTGTATTCAGGAAACTTGTTTGAAACCAGCTTTAGACTTTGTGGTATATGGGTATATAATGATAAGGAAAGATAGAAATCTAGTGGGAGGAGGGGGTTGTGCTATGTTAATCAAGCAAGGTATACCATATAGGGCACTGGAAAAAGGAGACGATCAGGAATACATAGTGGTGGAAATGTGGGAGAGAAGGGAGGGAGTGGTTATAATTAACTACTACAATCCATGTAAAAGGTTGGATTTGGACAGCCAATTAAGGATACAAGGACAAAACAGACATAAAGTAGTGTGGTGTGCAGATTTCAATGCTCACAGCACAATATGGGGGGATCCAATTACAGATTCAAATGGAACAGTAAATGAAGATTTGATGGAAGAAAGGGATTTGGTATGTATGAATAATGGTAGAGGAACAAGGATAAACATAACAACAGGAACTGAGTCGGTATTAGATATTACGTTAATGTCTAATACCTTGGCTGGCATTAGTAACTGGGGAGTTTGGACTGCTTCAACAGTAGGCAGTGATCACTACCCAGTTTTATGTTCAGTGGGTGAAAGAGTTGAAGTAAGACCAGGTGGTGGAATCCCAAAGTGGGTGTTTGGAAAAGCAGATTGGGGTAAGTTCCAGAAGTTAAGTGAAGAAGCATTGACAAAGATTGACATTTCTGGAAGTATAGATGAATTAAACAGGTGACTTCAGCAATTATTATGGCAGCAGAAGGATCTATACCCAGGAGTAAAAATAGGATGAATAGAAAAATAGTACCATGGTGGACAGAGGAATGTTGTCAGGCTGTAAAAAACAGAAATAGAGCATTCAGGCTAGTTAAAAGAACCCATAATATGCAGCATTTGATTCAATATAAGAAGGCACAGGCAGTGGTGAGAAGAACTATATGTCAAGCTAAAAGGGCAAGTTGGAGGAGTTTTTGCAACAAAATAGGAAGAACAACGCCTGTGGGAGAGGTATGGGGAATGATTAAGAGGATGGGGGGGAGATAGAAGGGATTGGGAATATCCAGTAATGATATCTGAGGAGGAAACAGCAGTCTCCAGCAGGGATAAGGCTGAGATCATGGCCAAGTCATTTGTAAAGATACATAGTTCAGAAAACTTGTCTGAAGAAGGGGGAAGGTGAAGGGAAAGAACAATGAATCAATACCCAGGTGTGTTAAACAGGAGGGAAGAAACAGATGAAATAATTGATGATCCATTTACTTTGGCAGAAATGGTGAGAGTAATAAAGAGATTGAGAACAACCTCCCCAGGGAAAGATCTAAAATGCTATGTTATGCTAAAAAATCTAGGAGAAGGAGCGCTCTTGAAGTTACTGCATTTTTATATCAGAGTGTGGGAGGAGGGAAGATTACCAAGTGCATGGAAAGAAGCAGTAGCAATTCCAATAAGGAAACCTGGCAAAGATCCGTCAGAACCCACTAGCTACAGGCCAATAGCACTAACATCAAATATATGTAAGGTAATGGAAAGGATGATAACAGAAATGTTATCATATGATCTTGAGAAGAGAGGAATGCTGGCAAGTTATCAGAGTGGTTTTAGGAAGGGAAGAAATTCCATGGACTCAGTGATAAGGTTAGAGACTGAAATAAGAAAGGCCCAGGCAAATAAAGAATCAGTAGTTGCAGTGTTTTTTGACATTGAAAAAGCCTATGATATGATGTGGAAGGAAGGATTATTAATTAAACTGCACAAGGCGGGGGTTGGGGGGAGAGTTTTTAATTGGATTAAAGATTTTTTGTTTGGTAGAAAAATTCAAGTTCGGATTGGATCAGAATGATGAAAACAGTACATCGTGGGAAATGGCACACCTCAGGGTAGTGTGATTAGCCCGTTACTTTTCATCATTATGATTGATGATGTCTTCACAAAGGTACCAGTGGATATAGGTAGGTCACTGTTTGTGGATGATGGGGCCTTGTGGAAAAGAGGCAGGAACACGGAGCATATAATCAGGAAACTACAAGGAGCAATTGATGAAGTGGTAGAGTGGGGTTATGATTGAGGATGTAGATTTTTAGTAGAAAAAACTCAAACTGTATTTTTAACCAGGAAAAGAATTGAGGTAGGGAAGAAGTTAAGGATGTATGGGATTGAATTAGAAAGGATTGGATTATTTAAATTTCTGGGAGTTATATTTGATTCACGATTAACGTGGGCAGACCATATCAGGAAAGTTGAGGAGAAATGTAAAAAAATAATTAACATGATGAGATGTTTGACTGGTGGGGAATGGGGAGCAAGTTGTTCAGCATTGAAGAGAATGTATGTGGCTTTAGTAAGATCTGTGTTGGAATATGGAAATATAGCATATAGATCAGCAGCTAGGTCTCTTATAAGGAAACTGGATGTGATTCAGGCTCAGGTTTTGAGAGTGTGCAGTGGGGCTTTTAAAACATCACCAGTATCAGCCCTGCAGGTAGAAATGGGAGTAATGCCTTTGGAATTAAGAAGGATGCAATTGATGGCAAACTACTGGGCTAATTTGCAGGGACACAATGATTCTCACCCTGCTAAAGGAGTGTTGCAGGAGTCTTGGGAAAATGGGAGGTTTCAGAGGGATAACTTTAGTCAGGTAGGGAATGATATTGCTAGATCATGTGGAATGTTTGATCTAAGGGTAAGTCCTTCAGTAGTTTATCTGGTTGTAGCTCCATGGAAGCTTGTATGGCCTGACGTAGACTGGCATTTGTTAGAGGTAAAAGGGAAAGGAAAATATAAAACTGATTTGGTAAGTGCATTTAACTGTCATGTGATGGAAAAGTATAGTGATTATACTCAGGTCTATACAGATGGTGCTAAGGAACCTGAAACAGGAGTGACAGGGTTTGGCTATACCAACAAAAGCAATTGCAATCAGCAGAAGAATATCTGATAAGTTAGCGGTGTATACAGTGGAGATGATGGCAGTGTAGGTTGCGTTGCATTAGGTGGAGAAAGCTAGACTAGTCAAAGCGTTGATATGCTCAGATTCATCTTCAGTTCCAGCAAGTTTAAGGTCTTCTCACACAAACAGCCGGCAAGATGTACTTCATGAAGTTCTTCAGTCAGTCACAAGAGTTGCAAATCAGGGAGGTCAGGTTAAATATCTATGGGTTCCAGCTCATGTAGGGGTGAAGGGGAATGAAAGGGTGGATGAGTTGGCAAAGAGGGCATTAAAGAAAGAAAATATAGAAAAGCACATTAGTATCAGTAAAGCAGAGGTTAGGTGTGCAATCTGGGAAAAAAATCAACCAAATGTGGCAAGAAAGATGGGACAGGGAGGGGAAAGGGAGGCATTTATATCAAATACAAAAAAGTGTTGCAGGTACTAGGGTAGGTAGTAGATGCAGAAGAGAGGAAATTGTGTGGACTAGGTTAAGGCTGGGGCACTGTGCACTAAACCAAACATTGAAATTGATAGGGAAACACCAGACAGGACTGCGTGAGGAATGTCAGGAAGAGGAGTCAGTAGAACATGTAGTTCTGAGTTGCAGGAAGTATGGGATACAGAGAGAGATGATGAGAATTAATCTAAGGGAATTGGGGGTGCAGGAATTCACATTAAAAGGGTTGCTGGGCATGGGTGAGAGAACACAGGTTAGGGTATTTTTAGCTTTCTTAAGGGGTACAGTGGTTTTTTTATAGGATATGATGGATAAACAGGAATAGGGTACTAGGATGGCCAAAGATGGGAGGATAAAGTGTAGGTTATGGTATGCGTGTGTGTGCGATTGGGTGAAGGGATTTAGAATGTCAGTCTACTGCATACTCTGGAGCAGAAGGTGGCAGTAATGCACCATTAAGCTGGGTGCCAACCGCCATAAAACAAGACGGAGAGAGAGAGAGAGAAAAAATGTTAGTACCAGCAAAATTGACCTTGAAACCTCCAGTCACTTTCTCTGTAGAACTCTGAGCCATTGCCCATTCTGGCCCTCGACACTACGATTGTCGTTAACTTGTCTATTGACCTTTCAACTCATTCTTTTTAAGGGCTTTTCTGGAAGGGCAATTGTTGCTAACAATGCTCATGTTTCAAAAATGAATTAAAAATCTTTTCATGATTAAATAAGCCACCGCACACACCACGCACATATCTCTCTCCCTCTCCTCCAAGATGAGTGACATATCTTCATATCTGTCTCAATAGTCAATCCCCCAACTATCCAATGTCTTGACTTCTGTTGAATGCCCAGGTTACTCTACCCTGTCTGAAGTGTCTCATCTTTGAAAGGTTTTATTTTTAAGGTAGAGCCCCACTAGCTACTATCAGCTGTACTGTAGACTTTCTTCTAATCTTTTACCAGGTTTCATGCTTCCATCTGAGAAGATTGTACTTCAGAGACCAGAGTTGCTGGAGTCTAGAGCAACACACAAAGAGAAACTCAGCAAATCAAGTAGCATCTGTAAGAGGAAAGGGATTGATGACACTTTAGGTCAAAACTCTGCATCAGGATTAAGAGAAGAGAGGGGAGATGGCCAGTATGAAAAGCAGAGGTGGGAGTGGATAGACAGGGGCCAATGTTAGATTGGTGGACTAAGGAGGGGTGAAAGATGATGGGCAGATAAAGCCAGGTGAGGGAGGGGGAGGGTGAAGGTGGAGACAACTAGGAGAGAGATAGGCAGGAACAGAAAGTCTACTGGAGCTGAATCAGAGGCAAAGCACAAATGGAGCTAGAACCAGATGGGGAAGAGAAGAGGGTAGCGGAAAGGAAGATGGATGCAATGTGTGAGTATTAAGTGAATAAACCAGGCGGACAAGGGGGAAGGAATTTCAGTTCAGTCTGCACACCTGTGTCTCAGCTTTTTGATGCAGTGTTATGTTTATTATGTTATAAAGTCACAATCTCCATTACATACCAGGCAATAAACGTTTTCAACAATTGCAATAGGATTACACTTAAAAAGATTTTTGAGTTTAAATGAGAAGATAGTCACAATAGATTAGCACATTCACAATTAGGTTACATTTCAGATGGGGAAATACAAACTCTGAGCTGATCTTTGGCCGATTGAAGCACTGAGCCAGATTAAAAAGAATCAATTTTTAAACCCTTATTCTTTTTAATCTGGCAGAGGGTGAACAGCCTGCTCTCTACTCCAGCAGGCTTTACTTACCTCAGCACAGAACCGACTCTGGGGCTGCGGCCTGCCGTCATCGGCACTCAGCTCAGCACCGAACCGACTCTGGGGCTGCGGCCTGCCGTCATCGGCACTCAGCTCAGCACCGAACCGACTCTGGGGCTGCGGCCTGCCGCCATCGGCACTCAGCTCAGCACTGAACCGACTCTGGGGCTGCGGCCTGTTGCCATCGGCACTCAGCTCAGCACCGAACCGACTCTGGGGCTGCGGCCTGCCGTCATCAGCACTCAGCTCAGCACCGAACCGACTCTGGGGCTGCGGCCTGCCGTCATCGGCACTCAGCTCAGCACCGAACCGACTCTGGGGCTGCGGCCTGCCGTCATCAGCACTCAGCTCAGCACTGAACCGACTCTGGGGCTGCGGCCTGTTGCCATCGGCACTCAGCTCAGCAGTGAACCGACTCTGGGGCTGCGGCCTGCCACCATCGACACTCAGCTCAGCACTGAACCGACTCTGGGGCTGCGGCCTGTTGCCATCGGCACTCAGCTCAGCACTGAACCGACTCTGGGGCTGCGGCCTGCCGTCATTGGCACTCAGCTCAGCACTGAACCGACTCTGGGGCTGCGGCCTGTTGCCATCGGCACTCAGCTCAGCACTGAATTGACTCTGGGGCTGCGGCCTGCCACCATCGGCACTCAGCTCAGCACCGAACTGACTCTGGGGCTGCGGCCTGTTGCCATCGGCACTCAGCTCAGCACCGAACCGACTCTGGGGCTGCGGCCTGTTGCCATCGGCACTCAGCTCAGCACCGAACCGACTCTGGGGCTGCGGCCTGTTGCCATCGGCACTCAGCTCAGCACTGAACCGACTCTGGGGCTGCGGCCTGTTGCCATCGGCACTCAGCTCAGCACCGAACCGACTCTGGGGCTGCGGCCTGTTGCCATCGGCACTCAGCTCAGCACTGAACCGATTCTGGGGCTGCGGCCTGCCGTCATCGGCACTCAGCTCAGCACTGAACCGACTCTAGGGCTGCGGCCTGTTGCCATCGGCACTCAGCTCAGCACTGAACCGACTCTGGGGCTGCAGCCTGCAGCCATCGGCACTCAGCTCAGCACTGAACCGACTCTGGGGCTGCAGCCTGCAGCCATCGGCACTCAGCTCAGCACTGAACCGACTCTGGGGCTGCGGCCTGACACCATCGGCACTCAGCTCAGCACTAAACCGACTCTGGGGCTGCGGCCTGCCGTCTTCGGCACTCAGCTCAGCACTGAACCGACTCTGGGGCTGCGGCCTGCCCCCATCAGCACTCAGTTCAGCACTGAACCGACTCTGGGGCTGCGGTCTGTTGCCATCGGCACTCAGCTCAGCACTGAACCGACTCTGGGGCTGCAGCCTGCCGTCATCGGCACTCAGCTCAGCACTGAACCGACTCTGGGGCTGCGGCCTGTTGCCATCGGCACTCATCTCAGCACCGAACCGACTCTGGGGCTGTGGCCTGTTGCCATCGGCACTCAGCTCAGCACCGAACCGACTCTGGGGCTGCGGCCTGCCACCATCAGCACTCAGCTCAGCACTGAACCGACTCTGGGGCTGCAGCCTGTTGCCATCGGCACTCAGCTCAGCACCGAACCGACTCTGGGGCTGTGGCCTGTTGCCATCGGCACTCAGCTCAGCACTGAACCGACTCTGGGGCTGCGGCCTGCCACCATCAGCACTCAGCTCAGCACTGAACCGACTCTGGGGCTGCAGCCTGTTGCCATCGGCACTCAGCTCAGCACCGAACCGACTCTGGGGCTGTGGCCTGTTGCCATCGGCACTCAGCTCAGCACTGAACCGACTCTGGGGCTGCGGCCTGTTGCCATCGGCACTCAGCTCAGCACTGAACCGACTCTGGGGCTGCGGCCTGCCACCATCAGCACTCAGCTCAGCACTGAACCGACTCTGGGGCTGCAGCCTGTTGCCATCGGCACTCAGCTCAGCACCGAACCGACTCTGGGGCTGTGGCCTGTTGCCATCGGCACTCAGCTCAGCACTGAACCGACTCTGGGGCTGCGGCCTGTTGCCATCGGCACTCAGCTCAGCACTGAACCGACTCTGGGGCTGCAGCCTGCCGTCATCGGCACTCAGCTCAGCACTGAATCGACTCTGGGGCTGCGGCCTGTCGCCATCGGCACTCAGCTCAGCACCGAACCGACTCTGGGGCTGCGGCCTGTTGCCATCGGCACTCAGCTCAGCACCGAACCGACTCTGGGGCTGCGGCCTGCCGTCATCGGCACTCAGCTCAGCACTGAACCGACTCTGGGGCTGTGGCCTGTTGCCATCGGCACTCAGCTCAGCACTGAACCGACTCTGGGGCTGTGGCCTGCCACCATCAGCACTCAGCTCAGCACTGAACCGACTCTGGGGCTGCGGTCTGCCGTCATCGGCACTCAGCTCAGCACTGAACTGACTCTGGGGCTGTGGCCTGTTGCCATCGGCACTCAGCTCAGCACTGAACCGACTCTGGGGCTGCGGCCTGTTGCCATCGGCACTCAGCTCAGCACCGAACCGACTCTGGGGCTGCGGCCTGCCATCATCGGCACTCAGCTCAGCACTGAACCGACTCTGGGGCTGCGGCCTGTTGCCATCGGCACTCAGCTCAGCACCGAACCGACTCTGGGGCTGCGGCCTGCCGCCATCGGCACTCAGCTCAGCACCGAACCGACTCTGGGGCTGCGGCCTGCCGTCATCGGCACTCAGCTCAGCACCGAACCGACTCTGGGGCTGCGGCCTGTTGCCATCGGCACTCAGCTCAGCACTGAACCGACTCTGGGGCTGCGGCCTGCCGTCATCGGCACTCAGCTCAGCACCGAACCGACTCTGGGGCTGCGGCCTGCCACCATCGGCACTCAGCTCAGCACTGAACCGACTCTCAGGCTCTTGGACCGGCTGCAGCGCTAAACTTACTTCCCAGGACTCTGTAATTCATGTTCTGTGGATTGTTTGTTTGCTCTTTTTTAATTGTTTGCACACTTTGTTCTTTCTTTTTCTTTGGATGTATGACTGTCTTTGAGGAGCGGAGTGTTTTGTGAATTCAATTGTGTTTCTATATGTTGTGGCTGCCTGCAAGAGGATGAGACTCAAGGTTGTGTATGGTATGCAGTACATACTTTGATAATAAATCCATTTTGCACTTGTACTTTGTACGTTATACATACTTCTATTTCCATCACATCTTCAACTGGCACATTCCAGATTCCACCAATTGTCTCTGTGAGAAAGCTTTCCCTCTCAAATCTCCTGTAAATATTCTACGTCCCATTAAAGCTCTCTATTTTCATAGACATCACTAAAGATAAATAATTTTTAACAAACTTTCAGTCAACATAATGTTTGCCTCCCTGTCTTTTGTCTGAAACCTGCGGGAGATGTTTTCTGCACTCTGAATGCACTTGATCAATGCAAGTTGATACAGTTGACAATCTGCTTTATTGATTTCAAAATCTTTAACGTTCATATAAGAAATCAGATCATTCAAAAATAGATTTTTATCAAAATGGCTGTTGAATTCAAATGAAATAAAGAGTGTGGCAATTTATATAAAAAACATATCACTTCAGCGTGACTACAAGATTCTTTCTGGATTTTCTGGACAGTTGGGCTACTCCTGCTCCTATTTCTCATGTTCTTATGTAAGTTGAATGTAGTTACCCTTTTTTATTCAGGAGCCTAATGGTTGGGGGATAGTAATTGTTCTTGAACCTGGTGGTGCAAGTCCTGAGGCTCTTGTACCGTCCACCCAATGGCAGCAGTGAGAAGAGAGCATTTCCTGGGTGGAGAGACTCGCCGTTGGATGCTGCTTTCCTACGACAGCCTTTCATGTAGATCTACTCACCAGTGGAAAGGGCTTTACCTGTAATATACTGGGCCTAACCCACTGCTTGTGCGGAAAACTGGTGTTTACAGCATTGAATTGCTCCAGTCCTTGAAGGAATTTGAATTTAGGAGCTGAGGTCATCAAACAGTGAAGGGGTTTTCATTAGATACTCCTGCAGCTTGAAAATCTTGCAGGAACTTGATTGATCATTGATCAAGTTCTCTGCCAGGGCCCTGAATTACTGAAGTTTCCCGGATTAGAGGGTATGAGCTACACGCCAGATTGAACAAGCTTGGGTTGCTTTCTCTGGACCATCAGAGTCTGGGGAAGGACCTGATGGAAGTCTCTCCTCATCAGGAGAGGTGAGGATAGGGCGGACATTAAATATTAAAGGACAATTTTATGGTGAGAAAAGAGAAGCATAAAGGTGATGTTTGGAGGCAAGCTTTATACACAGAGTTTGCCAAGAACAAGCTGCTAGGGAGAGCTGTGGAAGCCAATACCACAGTGGCATTTAAGAGTCTGTTCTATAGTGACATGATTATGCAGGGAATGGAGGGTTATGGATTTGGTACAGGCAGAAAGGCTCAGTTTAATTTGCTACCTTGCATGGCAGAGATAGATAGATAGATAGATAGATAGATACTTTATTCATCCCCATGGGGAAATTCAACTTTTTTCCAATGTCCCATACACTTGTTGTAGCAAAACTAATTACATACAATACTTAACTCAGTAAAAAAATATGATATGCATCTAAATCACTATCTCAAAAAGCATTAATAATAGCTTTTAAAAAGTTCTTAAGTCCTGGCGGTAGAATTGTAAAGCCTAATGACATTGGGGAGTATTGACCTCTTCATCCTGTCTGAGGAGCATTGCATCGATAGTAACCTGTGGCTGAAACTGCTTCTCTGTCTCTGGATGGTGCTATGTAGAGGATGTTCAGAGTTATCCATAATTGACCGTAGCCTACTCAGCGCCCTTCGCTCAGCTACCGATGTTAAACTCTCCAGTACTTTGTCCACGACAGAGCCCGCCTTCCTTACCAGCTTATTAAGACGTGAGGCGTCCCTCTTCCTAATGCTTCCTCCCCAACACGCCACCACAAAGAAGAGGGCGCTCTCCACAACTGACCTATAGAACATCTTCAGCATCTCACTACAGACATTGAATGACGCCAACCTTCTAAGGAAGTACAGTCGACTCTGTGCCTTCCTGCACAAGGCATCTGTGTTGGCAGTCCAGTCTAGCTTCTCGTCTAATTGTACTCCCAGATACTTGTAGGTCTTAACCGCTCCACACGTTCTCCATTAATGATCACTGGCTCCATATGAGGCCTAGATCTCTTAAAGTCCACCACCATCTCCTTGGTCTTGGTGATATTGAGACGCAGGTAGTTTGAGTTGCACCATATCACTAAGTCCTGTATCAGTTTCCTATACTCCTCCTCCTGTCCATTCCTGACACACCCCACTATGGCCGTGTCATCAGCGAACTTCTGCACATGGCAGGACTCCGAGTTATATTGGAAGTCTGATGTGTACAGGGTGAACAGGACCGGAGAGAGTACGGTTCCCTGCGGCGCTCCTGTGCTGCTGACCACCGTGTCAGACCTACAGTCTCCCAACCACACATACTGAGGTCTATCTGTCAAGTAGTCCACTATCCGATAATTAGTGAATTCGGCCCAGTACATCACAGGTAAGGCCTTTTCTGCCAGTGAACACATCTACATGAAATGCTATCGTAGGAAAGCAGCATCTATCATCAGAGATCCCCTCCACCCAGGAAATGCTCCCTGCTCACTGCTGCCATCAGAATGGAGGTACAAGAGCCTCAGGACTCGCACCAGGCTCATGAACAATTCCTACCCCTCAACCTTCAGGCTCTTGAATGAAAAGGGATAACGACACTCAACTTCACTTGCCCACAACCAATTATCTCACTTTCAGAAACTCATTATCTCATTTTCTCATATTCTCATTATTCATTGCTATTTATTTATCTTTGCATTTGCACAGCTTGTTGTCTTCTGCACTCTGGTTGATCTTCCATTATAGTTACTATTCTATAAATTTGCTGACTATGCTCAAAAGAACATGAATCTCAGGGTTGTATATGGTTTTATATATAGATATATATATACTTTGATAATAAAATTTACTTTGAACTTTGAACTTTCTGTGCTGAGCTGTTCTATAGTTCTATGTTCTACGTTCTAAGTTTCAGTCTTCAGCTCTGAGTGATTCTGAATCCACACACATGGAATATTCTACGAACACTAAGATACGGTCAGCATCATTTCATTTGAAAACACAGTCGATGGATCTGCTTCACTGTACAGCTGCTCTGGCAGCAACGATCACTGGTTGAAATCTGCCATTTGCTCACTTTGGGATGGATTGACCTTTTCTCAAGAGCTGGTTGTGCCTTGCGATCTCCCTCACCCTTGGGAACAAACCCCTGAATATCTGCCGTCGTGTGCTCATTGTTCTTGAGTTATTGGTACAATCCTTGGTCTCTAATGTACTTGTCAGGTTTCTGAGTCCCATTATGGGGGAGCAACCTTCCAGCCTTCATCACGCCTTTCAAGTTGTCATCATCTCCCGAAGCTTGAGAGGGACCTGGAACAAAAGTAGAATCCAATTTATCAATACTGAGAGACTATTAAAATCAGTTTTATTTTCCTTCCCCCTGACACCGCTACAACTTCTATTGAATATTCAGTAACTATAATTATAGACAGAAGTATCCTGGCTGGTTGCATTATGATCAGGTATGGTAATTCAAATGTGGAGAACTATAAGAAGCAGCAGAGATAGTGGGCTTATCCCAAAGCATCACAGGCACATCCCTTCTCACCATTTGTACTATCGGCATGAGACGTTGCTACAAAAAGGCAACACTCGTCATCAAAAATTCCCACCATTTGGGCTATCCCATCTTCTCTTAGCTACCATTGGGCAGGAGGTAGATACAGAAAACTGAAATCCCACACCACTAGGCTTAGAAACAGTTACTTTCCTTCAATCATTCAGATCCTGAACCAACATGCACAACGTTAATCACTACCTCAATAGCAATACATTCAATATTTTGATCCCTTTACAAAGTATTTTTTCCTGTTCCAGTTGTGTTCTTTTTTCATAATTGTGCATAATTTATGTTTTTTTTCTTGTGAACATTATGTATCAGATGATATTTGCCTGTGATACTGCTGTAAGTAAGTTTTTTCATTGTACACATATATTTTCATTGTCCATCACGCTGAGAACCAGCGTCCCTCAGGGTGTGTGCTCAGCACCCACTGGTCACATTGCTGATGCATGATAGTGCTGCTAGACCCAGTTCAAACTGAATCAGCAAGTTCGCTGATGACACAACAGTGACAGGCCTCATCAACAACAATGATGAGATGGCATACAGAGAGGATGAAGAGTGGCTGGTTGAATGGTGTGAGCACAACAACTTGAGTCTCGATGTAGACAAGCACAAAGAGATGATTCTGTACTTTTAGGAAGGTGCACACTGACTCCTCACTACACATAAACAGCTTCTCGTTGGAGAGAGTTAGGGCCACCGATTTTCTGGGAGTGCACATAACTGATGATCTCACCAGGCTCGTTAACATAATATGTTTAGCCAAGAAAGCACAGTAGCGTCTCCAATTTTTGAGGGGATTGGGGCAAGGCCTCCCTTCCACCGGCCCATTTTAACCAATTTTAACAAGAACACTATTGAGAGTGTCATTACCGGCTACATCAGGGGAATTGCAAGATCTCTGATCACAAGAACCTACAAAGGATTGGATGGACTGGTGAGAGGATCATTAGTGTCTCCCTCCCACCCATCCAAGATATTTGTCAGGAGTGTTGAGTGCATTGTCAGTGATGCCTCCTATCCATCTAAAAATCTTTTTGAACCCCCAACCATCAGGCAGAAGGTACTGTAGTATTCGGACAAGAACTGTTAGGATGGGAAACAGCTTCTTCTCTCAGGCTGTGAGGCCACTGCACCCCTGTCACCACCCATGTGTCATCATATAAGAAGTGTCAGTAGGTATACTGCTTACTTTCTGACTTGCATTGCAAAATGCACCTTATAATTTGTTAATTTTTGGGGGGGGTAATAAAACCTTTGTGTTGAGTGTGAGTTATATGTTATATGTACTGTGTTGTTCACCTTTATCCAGAGGAAAGTTGCTTCATTTGGTGGTATATACTGTATGTATATGGTTGACTGGCAATAAACTTGAAATTAAACTTGATATACTATTTGTTTATGCATATAACAATGAAATTGATTTTGACTTTGACTTTGATGCTAGAATATGGAACAGAGAAACAGAAAGCTGTTTTGCATTGAGATGCCACATCAGGACTTGGTGAAAGGCCTTAACTGGAATCTCTTACCTCCACAGATGCTGCTTGACCTACTGTAATTACTATGCCCCGTGCCCATCTGTTACCTGAGTGCAGTCTTCCGCAGTGCAGTAACAATAATAGGACAGCCCTCCAGATTTCAAGAGTGCAGATTTACTCTAACATGTTTCTCCTCTATTATTTATTTATTGGGAGCCATACCGCCCTGCAATCCCTGATTTAACACTAGCGTAATCACTGGACAATTTATAAGACCAAGTACGTCTTTGGACTGTGGGAGGAAACCAGAACACCCGGAGGAAACCCACGCAGTCATGGGGAAAACGCACAAACTTCTTACAGACAGTGATGGGAATTGAGCCCGTGTTGTTGGTACTATAAAGCCTTCTGCTAACCACTACGCAACAGTGCCTTGATCACAATTGCATGAGGAGACCCAGTATTCACATTCCCAATGTAGATCATGCACATTAAGATATCATTGTCCAGTGTAAACAGAATGTACGAGGGATGATTGATAAATTCGTGGTCTAAGGTAGAAGGAGATGAGTTCTTGTTACATGCACATGCAGGTCAACTCTTGGAGTGATCTTCTCTACCTTAGGCCACACACAAACTTATCAATCACCCCTGCTGTGGACACTTTCTGGAGGTCCAAGATCCGTATGCTCCACAACCGCTGGACTAAGTGTGTAAATGTAGGCGAGGACTATGTTGAAAAATAAATGTGCTAGGTTTTCTAAAATTGACTCCTTCTACCTTAGGCCATGAACTTATCAATCACCCCTCATAGCTGGCTTTGGGAATAGCTTAAATCTCTATATGTCTGTTATTATTCCTGCTTCTTTTATATTTTATAATTTTAAGAATCATCTCCTTCACTCTGTTTTGGAAGTTCCTATACCAATGTGGTCTGCTTGTCCAATATATTGTCCGCTTTGTTCATCTCTAGTGAAAAAAAACATTATATTGGTATTTTTACTGTATTGCTGTGAATTGTTAACACCTAGGAGATGAGTTTGTATATTATAAAGTGGTCCTGATGCCTTCCTCATTTAGCTGTTTGCTTTTTTTTAATGTAATTCTAAAAACTTCCCAATTTCATTTCCAGCTTTTACAAATTACATTTTTACATATTTCCGAATGTGTTTGTAATCATTATTTCCGGCATTGTTTAATCAATATATTTTTTTCCATAGTCTGAATTTTCCATATCCACTCATGCCTATTGTCTCTCCATCTTTTAGTTGAATATTTCTTGAACTCATTGATTACACTTTTTAAACATTTTCTACAGATTATCTACCTCTTCAATGATATTTTTCCTGATCATCTTCCCTAGTTTAATTCACAAACCATCAAAATCAGTATTTTTGTCCAGCCTATTGATTTTGTCCCATACTGACTTGTAACTTTTCCAATCATTTTAATAAACATTATGCTGTGATTGTTATTGCCTCAATGTTCCTAATGATTACTTTTCGTCTTTGATCTGCATCAATTGCTGTTGTTAGGTCAGGCACTGAGTTCATTTCTATTTAATTTTGTACCCACTACATAAATAGGAAACAGTACATACACAATATGCTATTCATATCCTTTCTATTATCCCATTCTACTAGTTTACCTGTGGTAGATGATTTATACTGTGGACAAATTTTGATATCTTTTATTAAATTTTCTTAATTGTTTTTCTTCAATTTCATTTCCACAATTAATATTTTGATTGATGTATTAATTTTCTTTACTACAGTTCATATGGATTGTGTCTATCTTCTGATTTATGTAGAATTATTCCCTTTGCATTAGGTTAGCTATAGTTAATGATATTCTCCACTAATATTCCTAAAAATGCAAAATATAATCATTAATTTTGTTCTTTGAATATTAATGTTTTTTTAACTCACTATCACGCCTAATGTAACTGAATGGCCCCACATATAGAACAAGGAGCATATCCATCAATTATATTGATGTCAATTTTATCGTTGAATTTATCTACTACTGACCAATAAAATTGCATCAAATCTTAATTACAGTTTCTAAACCCTGACCCGAACAACATCTTCCAAACTCATTACCACTTAGAAGGACTAGGTCAAGTCAAGTCAAAATATTGTCATTTCACAAATACGTGGATGAAACATTTACTTGCAGCAGTATCATAGGTGCAAAACATTAGAGGCACAAAATTCAGAAGAAAAGCATGATTATTCTATCAAAATTATGTAATAATTGTACAAGAAAGAACACAATTGAAACCGAAAAATAAACAAAACAGCAAAAAATATGAACATGACAACCTAGAAGTTGGTCTCCAAGCCAAATAACATCCTTCACCATCATTGGTCAGATTCCCGACACTTTCTCCTTAACAACATTGTTGGTATACCCACATCTCAAGATTACAGAGATTCAAGAAAGTTCTCTGCACTTTCTGAAGAGCAGCTAGGGATGGGCAATTAAATGCTGGCTCGAATAAATGAAAAACAAAAGATCAACAGACAATTCCCATACAGAGCAGAGGAGAGTGAGCACTTACTGTCGAGCTGGGGAAGAAGATCTATCCAGCTGGTTTCCCTGCACCACAAAGTCACAGCCACAGAGTTTTGTGAATTTCTTATCAAGGTTTACTGCTGTGGCCTCTGTAGAGCCGACAAGAGTGGTGAGCAGCAGCCCCATTGACAGGGTGGACAGCAGACTCCTCGTTTCAACTTACAGGGTGTCTCCCTGACCTTTCTACAACAGAAACTGTTGCTGAATTTTTCCAGCAGGATAATTTACTTTACTGTCTCAAACTCCCACTTGTCTGGACTCTTTGGTAGATTCTGGGTATTTCACTGTATCTTTCCAGTCACTAACCTTTGCATTTACCTGCTCCTTCTTCCTTTAAAATGGTTTTGCACTCACCCTAACCGTGGTTCATTGGTTTTTCATTAACTTTTCTCCCATTCACTGGTGACTTTTGACATTTTTCCAATGTCTTAAATTTCTGATTACCTAATCAGATATAGCTGAAGCCTTCCCTTTGATTAATGTGTGCTTTAACCATTCAGTGTTGATAACTGATGTTGGACCCCTGATATAGCAGCTAACATGTTGCAGTGCTGGGAACACCTGAAATATTTTGTTGTCAGCAAACTCTAATACTTGACATAATCATTTTATATCTCTTAATCTATGTTTGGAACAATGCATTATTAACTGGGGTATGTGTTCAGTCTGTTTCCTGATGAGTGGGTCCTGGTCAAGAAACCACAAAAGGAACAACTGGGAGCTCAGTAGGAAGGTCCTTGCCCAGTACTGTTAATTACCAATTTGGCAACCAAGGTAAAAGTAAATGGACACAGGTCAGCCACTGCAAGCAAGCAAAAGTGACACCAGATTAAGTGTTGTGGGAAGACTTCAAACACAGATATAATTATTGGATTTTATGGATTTCAAAGTTCAAAGTAAAGTTTATTATCAGAGTACATACATGTCACCATGTACAACCCTGAGGTGTTTGTTGTTGTTATATGCTTACCTACTTCCCTTACTCATAATGTTTGGGTTGAAATGACTCATGATGTATACTTACGGGTATCACACAAATATGCAGATGAGGTTACCAATAAAGCAGTGTTTTAATAACAATGGGGGCTACAGGAAGAGTTAGTTAAGTAGAGCAGGTCCTGATTGGAGAATAAAATGATCTCCACAGGTCTAGCAGTAAATCCAATTTTCTATTGCAATAATGGATGCATGCTGTAACAAAATTAGCGAAAATCCTGAATCTTGGGTGTTGTCACTGCTGCATTCCATGTCTCCACTTTTGTCTGCAGTTGCCTGTTATCATGTCCACCTCTCTATTTACTAATTATTAGCCCTCCAAATTCCTTCCCCTACAACAGTCCTTGCATTGAGATTCTTGACCGAGAATGGCCAACAGGGCCTAAAGATTAGGTCTCTAACTGTACCCTTGTCTGGCTTACTAAATGACAATTCCCCTAACACCAATGCTTTAGCTGCACACTAAAATAATAACTATCATTAAAATACTCAGCTGTACAACAACAATGAAAATCGAATCTAGGGATAGATTTGTACATTCAAACCCTAATTCCAAATGTTGTCCCAAAAGGAAGGGTTCCCTAGAACTACTTTGGCCCTAGTCTAATGATCCATTATCCTTTTTTCAACAGTGCATCCCATTTCTTAATGATTTCCTTATACCCCACAGCCCTCATCCCCCAAATGATCTTTTATCAATCAGCAGTAAAATGTGGAATGGGTGGTAGTTCTGTGGCTCCATATTTCTAAAAACACTTGTCTGTGTCTGTGTCCATAAAAAGGAAGCTCCAGCTTTAGTGTCCCTTGTTCGGCAGGCTTTGCCCCACATCCGTTAATTCAGTTGAAATGTCTCTGATTGCCACGTTATATCCAGTCAAATTGCTTTGTAACTGGCCCTTGTAATGTGCTCTTGCTGATGTTACAAGTTGGTAGATGTTGGTCACCAAAGTAAACTTCAAGAAGGTTTTATTTTTAAGAAGCAATATGAAGAGGGAACAGTTACCATGTGTAGTAGGGCTCTTGGTGCAGTCTCCTCTGGATGTACCAGTGATCCCTCCTTTGCTGACTTTGCATCAGGTTCACCCTCTTTTCAACTTGTGTATCACAACTACATCAGGCAGCAGGTTGCTTGGAGAGATCCGAGTTCCCTCATGGTATTTTCTGACATTATGCGCTCACATAAGAGAGTACGTCTGATTGTCACCGTGGGGGAGGGGTGGGGCTGCTGCAATTTATAGTGAACTTCTCTCCACAGTCTCTCGGGACATGAATAATCAGAGTGAGACCTCAAGTGTGGCACACAAGGGTACCATTACCTACCCATGCTTTCAGCTAGTTGTCTGATGTCCAGTCCAGTCCAGGACACTGTAGCCTTCTAACTGAAGAAAATTTGTCCCTACTGCAGGTAAGAGCCAGACAGCTTAGAGTACAGGCTGCATTTTTATCACAGCGTTGGGTGCCATTATTCATTCTATCAATAACCTCATTAGTTATATCCTTTAATGGCTGCAATTACTGGATAGTTTCCAACTCCAGTTTTGCCCTTTGCTTCTCTAAGCTACTAGTTTTCCCCAAGACACCATAGTTCTGTCTGATGATCACCTTAAATTTTGTCAAAGTTTGTGTACTTATTTTTGCTATATCTAAATATCGACAATGGGCGCACCCACTGAACGTCCTGACCCTAACAACTCTATTGAACCTCTTTTCTTTTTCTGTCTTTCTGTACTAAACTTACTATGAGTAACTTGCCTACAGACAATTAGTTCTGATTCTGCAAAAACTGGGGAGTCATAAAACATTCAGGTTAAAAACTACCTGTAGCCTGGTACTGGTGTAATCCTTTTGGCTACATCTTAATTCTAACCCTATTTCTCCTCCAATGCCGCTCTAGCCCTTGCTACAATGTGATGTTCTTGTGGTAATAGGGGATCCCACGGAGATCAGTTCCCAGATGCAGCATGAGTGGTCCGTAGATCCCACGTCTCATCATGACAAATATTAGTATAGAATCCTCCTCTCACACATGTCCAATCCACACCAGATATCATCTCCTGAGCACTATGCAGTTTTCAAATGTCAATTTCACATCACGTCCCCAGGCATACCATGGGTACACCTCACACGTGTGTGTGTGTGTGTGTGTGTGTGTGTGTGTGTGTGTGTGTGTGTGTGTGTGTGTGTGTGTGTGTGTGTGTGTGTGTGTGTGTGTGTGTGTGTGTGTGTGTGTATACACACACACAAACTTTGATAATAAATTTACTTTAAACTTGCTTTCTCCTCCCCACCCCTCTTATTGTGCAATTTTCAGTTTTCTTCTCATTTTTCCAGTTTGTGTTTGGTTAAAGTCAATCATCACCAGAATAATCCAAGCTGTATAGGTGTTCCTGATGTATTCAATCATGACATTATGCTATTAATACTTTTAAGAACATGTACTATGTATATTTGATATTATACAACTGAAGTAGTTTTGATTACTCTATAATGTAGATACTTTAAGTTTTTCTGCCTTAATATTTTCAGATATAATGATTCTAAATGTGTGATTTAGAATCAAATGGGGGTTGTTGAAATCAATTTTTTTAATGCTTTTAATAAGGTAGTATTTGAATTAAGAATGGGTTTAGCAAGATTAAAATTGTAGTTTTTACTAACCCACAATTTGTATTTTTAATTCATATTTTTCACATTATGAGTATTACTTTCTCAGCTAGCACATGGGCTACCATCTCGGCAAAGCAATCCCGACATGGGAATGTTTCCACCTACTTGTTGAAGCAATCAATGATCACAAAGCAATGCTATTTACCCCTAGACTGGGGTAATGACCCTGTGAAATCCAACTGAAGTTACTCCCATGGGCTTTTAGGCAGTGGCTGATAACTTGGTCAGATTTTATCTCTTTTCTTAGATCACATGTTATACGCTGTCAGCAGAATTTAGCAATATTTCTCCCCTTCTCTGGCCACCAGCAGCATCTTTCTAAGCTTCATCTTCATCTTATCCTGTCCTATGTATGGTGGGTTTTTAGCAATGTATGTGTGATGCATTCGGGGGCTACCAAACATTCACTTTCTAGCCAATCTCCCTTTTCACTGCTCCTGCTTATTCCCAAATTTGCTTTTCCTTAGATGACAGCCTTTCTTATTTCACCTTAAAATTTCCTCCTTTGCCTCTTTGACTATTGCTACTTCCTTTTTTCACCACAGTTGTCTTAACTGCATAATCAGCAAATGCTTTATTTCTTTTCTCAGAGGTGTCTACCCTTCTGTGCACCTTATTCTTTATAACTGCTGCTTCCTAGGGCAATTCAGTAACTTCATTAAACTCCATCCCCATTTCTTCATGTTGTATAAGTCCTCCTGATGAGGTTAGCTACCTTCTCCTTGACCAGGCTGCCATGCAAGCACATATTACTCCAAAAGTGTACCTTCTGTCTGTGAGTATGTTCACCTTGTCTCTTGCCTATTTTAAGGGCCTCCAGTGGTGCTTTTAGTTCTACCATTCTTGTTTACCTGTGGCTTCCTCCTTTCGGTTCACTTCTCCATCTACATCAGTGGATTTCTTCTTTATTTCCATTGGGTGTTACTTCCTTACCTTGTCTAATCTTGTGTCCAAAATGCACTACCTCAGACTGTCCAAACTGTACCTGGTAGTCCCACATTTTCAATAACCTGTATCTATGTACCGTAGTACTTGTGTCCTCAATCTGTATTGTAATGGGTCCTCTTAATTGAGCAAGTATGGAATGTCCCACAATTACTGCTTTTTTAACCTGGCTTCTCCCCCTGTTCTTACAATCCAGGGGCACATGCCCCCTCTTTCTGCACCTGAAACATTGAAAATCACCTGATCTGTCCTCTGTTAATCCCACCACTATGGCTGCACATTCTCTTGTTTACCCCCTCTCTATTCCTGCTCTTGTTGCCCAAGTCAAAATTTGAATACATCTGTGGCCAACGGGTAGCCCCAATTTTATTATCCAGGTCAGATGTGAATTCATTCCATCTTTCAAAACTTGTAAGAACATGTCATTGTCCCACTTAGGCTACTATGTTGCTTAAAAGACTGATATTTTCACTGAGCATAATCCTCAACTTTCTCCTTTAGTTCTTGCTTAATTAAAGTAATCATGATCTAATTCACCTATTCTATACCTATCTCTTCCTTAACTGCCTCAGTAAAGTCGCCCAGTTTGTATTCTGGGGATTTGTTTCTCCCTTTAATCCAATTTTTATTTTGGATATGGCCAGACCTGTCTGAGTGAATAGCCTTTAAAAGGATGTACGTATCATCGACTCAGATGGTGAGCCTCCCTTAATTTTGTCAAAAAGCATATTACCTTTGTTATGTTTGACAGTGGGTAACTCATTCAGCAGTAAGGAGGCTGTCCTCCTTCACTAAGGAGGACATAAATAATCTTCCGGAAATAGTAAGGGACCGAGGGTCTAGTGAGATGGAGGAACTGAGGGAAATACATGTTAGTAGGGAAGTGGTGTTAGGTAAATTGAAGGGATTAAAGGCAGATAAATCCCCAGGGCCAGATGGTCTGCATCCCAGAGTGCTTAAGGAAGTAGCCCAAGAAATAGTGGATGCATTAGTGATAATTTTTCAAAACTCCTTAAATTCTGGATTAGTTCCTGAGGATTGGAAGGTGGCTTATGTAACCCCACTTTTTAAAAAAGGAGGGAGAGAGAAACCGGGGAATTATAGACTGGTTAGTCTGACATCGGTGGTGGGGAAAATGCTAGAGTTGGTTATCAAAGATGTGATAACAGCACACTTGGAGAGAGGTGAAATCATTGGACAAAGTCAGCATGGATTTGTGAAAGGAAAATCATGTCTGACGAATCTTATAGAATTTTTTGAAGATGTAACTAGTAGAGTGAATAGGGGAGAGCCAGTGGATGTGGTATATTTAGATTTTCAAAAGGCTTTTGACAAGGTCCCACACAGGAGATTAGTGTGCAAACTTAAAGCACACGGTATTGGGGGTATGGTATTGATGTGGATAGAGAATTGGTTGGCAGACAGGAAGCAAAGAGTGGGAGTAAACGGGACCTTTTCAGAATGGCAGGCAGTGACTAGTGAGGTACCACAAGGCTCAGTGCTGGGACCCCAGTTGTTTACAATATATATTAATGATTTAGACGAGGGAATTAAATGCAGCATCTCCAAGTTTGTGGATGACACGAAGCTGGGCGGCGGTGTTAGCTGTGAGGAGGATGCTAAGAGGATGCAGGGTGACTTGGATAGGTTAGGTGAGTGGGCAAATTCATGGCAGATGCAATTTAATGTGGACAAATGTGAGGTTATCCACTTTGGTTGCAAGAACAGGAAAACAGATTATTATCTGAATGGTGGCCGATTAGGAAAAGGGGAGGTGCAACGAGACCTGGGTGTCATTGTACACCAGTCATTGAAGGTGGGCATGCAGGTACAGTAGGCGGTGAAAAAGGCAAATGGTATGTTGGCATTCATAGCAAAAGGATTTGAGTACAGGAGCAGGGAGGTTCTACTGCAGTTGTACAAGGCCTTGGTGAGACCGCACCTAGAATATTGTGTGCAGTTTTGGTCCCCTAATCTGAGGAAAGACATTCTTGCCATAGAGGGAGTACAGAGAAGTTTCACCAGATTGATTCCTGGGATGGCAGGACTTTCATATGAAAAAAGACTGGATCGACTAGGCTTATACTCACTGGAATTTAGAAGATTGAGGGGGGATCTTATTGAAACGTATAAAATTCTAAAGGGATTGGACAGGCTAGATGCAGGAAGATTGTTCCCGATGCTGGGGAAGTCCAGAACGAGGGGTCACAGTTTAAGGATAAAGGGGAAGCCTTTTAGGACCAAGATGAGGAAAAACTTCTTCACACAGAGAGTGATGAATCTGTGGAATTCTCTGCCATAGGAAACAGTTGAGGCCGGTTCATTGGCTATATTTAAGAGGGAGTTAGATATGGCCCTTGTGGCTAAAGGGATCAGGGGATATGGAGAGAAAGCAGGTACAGGGTTCTGAGTTGGATGATCAGCCATGATCATACTGAATGGCGGTGCAGGCTCGAAGGGCCGAAGGGCCTACTCCTGCACCTATTTTCTACGTTTCTATGTTTCTATGTATCTGTTTCTCTGTTGCTGTTAAAGTTTCTTCCACCTTGAACACTCCAGCACTATTCCCTGCAATCCTCCAGACAATCCACAGAGGTGTTAGATCTGGGGTGGCTTCTACCGCCTTGTTACTGTGCCTGAGCCGATTCTACATAAGCTTGACTTTGACTTTCAGTTTTACTCATCTTAATGCCTTCATGCCTTAGATACTCCCCATATAGAAAAAAGTCTCACTGTATCATTGGTTGTGTGTTTCAACTAGCTCTCAGATAAATAAATCTTTAATTTTAGAACTTGCTTTCTGCAATTCAAATTCCCACATGGCATCACACTTGCCCATCTCCTACACTCTCATGCGGGCCGACAATTCTGTAAGGCATCTGCGCTCCTCTAATTCTATTCCACACTAGTGGCTGTGACTTTAGCTGTA
Organism: Hemitrygon akajei; assembly: GCF_048418815.1. Taxonomy (NCBI): domain Eukaryota; kingdom Metazoa; phylum Chordata; class Chondrichthyes; order Myliobatiformes; family Dasyatidae; genus Hemitrygon; species Hemitrygon akajei. Next base: position 53,693,478 of record NC_133129.1, read on the forward strand.
TAACACAACCCTCTCCCTTTCATCCTTTTAGATACTTCTCCACACCTAATCCCATGGCCAAACTTCGTACAAATAGCTGACTATGTGACTGGGAATCAAGTTTCAATCAATAACTGAGACAGAAGAGACTGCAGATGCTGGAATGCAGAACAGCAAACAATCTGCTGGAGGAACTCAGTGAGTCAAGTAGTATCTAAGGGAGGAAAGCAATCATTGATGTTTCAGCCTTGCATAGCAAAATAGAGACTTAAGAGATTGCAGATTCTGGAAAACAGTGTTTTGCAGAGTTTTGATCATTCCTTTCCTTTCCTCCCTTTTCAACCTGCTGTGTTCCTCCAGAATATTTTTTGCTGCCTTTGATCAATGGAGTTTCTTAAAGCAATTATGTTACTTCAGTGGGATGAATAATGTATGCAGGAATAATGGCGGCAGTTGGTGTTGTGATCAATAATCTATTAGTTTGATCCTAGACTCCCATCAGAGGCTTTCTTAAATGTGGATATACTGATGCATGTAGAAAATGGTTCTCTTTCCCAACATTTAGATGGATTGCTACAATATTTTTCTTAAGAAATGAAAAGATATACAGTAAGCCTTTAGAGTTGCAATATATTTATTGATTTTAGAAATTCAAGATTACCAATTCTCAAGATGAAGACTGAAGACAATGAGATACCGTATATCTGATGAACTTGCACAGAATATTCTCCTGCAAACACCACCTGTGGGAATTTGCTTGTGGAGGCTGTTAAACTGCAAAGGGTTATCCATTCAATGTTGCTAAGAAGAATGCTGTGAGGTTGCTGATCTCAGAATTCTGATCCCCCAATTCAGTGCCCAGTATTTTGGGCAGCACTTTGAAGTCATAAAATTTACTTACTGAATTGTAACTGCTCTGATTTGGAATCAACATGTGCAAACGGCTCACAGGGAGGAGCCTGAAATCAACCGGTGCGGCAAGACTCAGATATCTCCCTGGCAGTGCAGCTGCTGCGGCAACATCGCTTTCTAATTGCGTGCCTGCCTCGAGTGAAAAGCCAGCGCCTGGAACTGTTTAAAGAAGTAGGTTGCATCATCTTATATTTATCGTTCTGGATGCTCCCTGGCATTTGCCGGGACAGCCATTTGGTGTGAAGCATTTGCCACTCGTGAAGAGGTTCAGGCTTCTGAATCTGATCGTTCACAATGATCGAACGAGGATTCTTCTCATCTTCCACCCTGACGATGCCTTCAGCACCTGAGGTCTGAGAGTTATCTGGAGTAGAAATAAAATGACAACAGTGATTAATTCATAAGTTGTACAGCACAGAAACAGGCCCTTCTGTCCACTATGTCCACGCCGATCTTTTTGCCTATCTACACTTCACTGAAGGAAGGTCAGTCTATCACCAAACACTTTAACAAACTTCTCCTGATGTACCTAATCTGACTGGTTGCATCATGGCCAGGTACAACTCAAATGAGCAGGGTTGCAAGAAGCTGCAGAAAGTGGTTTACAAAGCCCAATATATCATGGGTAAAACCCTCCCCACCATCAGAAATATCTACTGGAGGCACAGCTTCAAAAAGGTAGCATCTATCATCAAAGATCCCCAAACATCCAGGTTGTGCCATCTTCTCACAGCTACTATCAGGCAGGAGGTACCAGAGCCTGAAGCCTCCAAGGCATAATTACTTTACTTTACTTCTACCACCTCCACTCCCACAAAACATAGTATGTTCTAGGAAAGACATAATAGATGATGCATGGATCTAGTTCAGATTGCTAGAGAAAGCTTTGGGTGGTCCCAAAATAAGTTTGGATTTTGGGCAACAAATCAAATGACACCCAGAGCACTTACAAAAGTTATTCACGCCTATGGAATCATAGAATTATGGAAACTTAGATGTGAAAAGGACTATTTAAACCACAGAGTCCTCCCCAATCAACAGAAGAACTAACCAGACCAATCACACTTCCCAGATCTTCACCCGTAGCTTTCTAGGTTAAACACGTACCTTTTAACTGTAATGAAGCTTTCACTCACTGCACTCTACAACCTTAAACCCCTCTATCGGTGAAATTACTTTTCCCTCATCTCACCTCTAAACCTTCCATTAAGTTATCTTAAAACAGATCCTCCTACTTTCACCTTCCCCCAGACTCAGTAAAAATAGTTCACTGGTCTGTCTCACCTTCCCCCAACCCATGCCACCACCACTGTGTCCTTCAGTCTCTCACAGCTTCCATGCTGTCCTAGACTACCTCTCTTGCTCTCTCCTCCCTGCCCCTGTTATTCTGCAATTTTCAGTTTTCTTCTCTTTTTTCCAGTTTTGATGAAAGGTCCTGGATCTAAAAATAGAACAGTAGCGTTATTTCTCTTTCCACAGATGCTACCTGACCAGCTGAGCATTTCCAGCCATTATTTTGGCATCTGCAGTACTTTGAGTTTGATTAACCTTTAATTGATGCCAGCACAAGACCCTATTGGCACTGGAATCTGCAGCGACAAACGATCTGCATGTTGAGCAGAATTGGTTGTGGGGGTGAAGGAAGAAGCTGTGGGCATTCCAGTTCAAAATCCAGCATAGTAAAATGGATGCACAATATACTGTGGATGCTGGAGGACAGAGTATTTTGAAAGGTTTCAACCCGAACTGTCAACATTTTCCTTCCCTACAACAGATACTGTACTGTCCAGTGACTTCCTCCTGTTTTAGTCAAAGCCGTCTTGCTACTGACCTCTCCACCTTCAGCTTTCCCGTTCATCCGGTTAACGCTTTCATTAGTTTAATCACATCCATTAAACATTCCCAGAGCGGCTCCTGTGCTGTAATTTTAGTGTGAAATCTTCTTCTGCAAGTTGTAGGAGGAAACCAGAGCACCCGATAGAAACAACATGCAAACTCCACACGGAAGTCAGGATTCAACCCAAATCTCCGGTGCTGTGAGGCAGCAGATCTACTAGCTGTGCCCCTGTGCCACCTACAGCATGAGTGAATGTACTTTACAAAGGAGGCTTGTTTACCCTATATCCTTGGACATTTAGTGCCTTTTTGAGACAGTCTATGATTACTGTATTCTTATTTCAATGATTAAAAAAACTTCACATTTTAATGGTAACAATGCTTGCCTTGTTAGAGTAAAAAACCATTTCTTAACCCTAAGTAACTGCAGATATCAATACTCACCATATTCACGGGGATGCAGAGATTTATGTCTGATCTTTTCACAAACATACACAGCTTTCTTTAGGTATGAATAGCCACAGAGGTTTGTATATTTCTCCTCAAGATCCAATGGTCGTACAGGACTTGTCAGAAAGAACACCAACAGCAGCGGCTTGACAGCCAGATTCGGCCCCAGACTTCTCATCTCAGTTCAGAGTTCTAGGTACTTATTGATTGAGATCTTGACTTTTACACTCGTTGGCTCATTCCTCTGTTTATAGCTGTTTTTCTCCCTTACAGTGACTTATTGTGGTTTTCCATTAACACTTGTCTTATTTTTGAATAACTTTTGAAAATTTTCCAATATCTCAAATCCATAAAGTTGTAACCATATCTAAATACAACTTTGATTGAAGTTTAGTTTAATCTATTGGTCTGTACATTTAATGCAGAACCCTCCTGGGGCAGAGCTGACACCATGATAACCACTTTTGGATGGTATGAGCTGCCCAAGTGGTAATAACCTATGACATTTAGCAGCAAACTTCCAATGTAAACTCTACCTGACCCAAAGGATATTTGCACATGTGCCCTATGTCTACTCGCAACAGGCAGAGTAAGAGACAAAGCATGCTGCCAGTCTGTGAGCTACACTGATCTGACACCAGCCCTGCTATATTGCAAGTCTATGTTGCAGCCTCAACTGCCTCTTGTGTCATTGAATGTGTTAGAAGCAAGAACCATTGAATACATGGACTTCTGTGAATAACTTCATTCACAACTACTCTGAAGTAATTGTATGCTCTACAGGCTTACTTTCAAGGATTCTTTAACACTCATGTCCTCAATAATATTTTATTTGCAGCTTTTTGCACACTTTCTCTTGCACATTGGTGTTAGTCAGTCTTTGTTCATGTACAGTCTTTCATGAATTTCTGTTGCATTTCTTTCTCTTTTTTGTATATGCCTGGAAGAAAATGAATCTCAAGGTTATATATGGTAACATATACGTACTTTGATAATAAATTCAGTTTGAACGTTGAACATCAAACTTTTAAAACTAGTGTGGTCTAGTAGTTAGTTTAATGCAACTGGCCATTGCTGCATTGAATTGTGTACTTTTGATGATAGTTTAAACTTTCATCAGTCATCAGGAATTTGTATGAAAGCATTGGATATGGAATCCCTGTCAGATGGACATAGAACCTAGTAAGTACAGCTCAGGACAGGCCCACGCTCTCCGTGCTGAGTAAGATGCCAAACTCAATAAATTCCCTTCGCTTGATGCATATCCCTTCTTTCCCTGGGTATACATGTGTCCATCTAAAGCCAGTTTATATACTCCAGCTAGTTGAACTCCAGCTTGGTACCCCATCTGGGCTGAATGCTTTCTGTGGGTTCAACCTCCTGATATGGAAACACAAATGCCTTTGAATGGAAGATCCTACAAAAGACTGTGGATTTGGCCCATTACGTCATAGGTAAAGCCCTCGCAACCATTAAGAACATCTACATGAAATACTGAAATACTGTCATAGGAAAGCAACATCCATCATCAGAGATCCTCACCACCCAGGCCATGCTCTTTTCTTGTTGCTCCCATCAGGTAGAAGGTATAGGAGCCTCAGGACTCACATCATCAGTTTCAAAAATGTTTACTACCCCACAATCATCAGGCTCTTGAACAAAGGGGTTAACTACACTCACTTGCCTATCCTTTGTGATGTTATATAACCATATAACAATTACAGCACTGAAACAGGCCATCTTGGCCCTTCTAGTCTGTGCTGAACACTTACTCTCACCTAGTCCCACCGACCTGCACTCAGCCCATAACCCTCCATTCCTTTCCTATCCATATACTGATCCAATTGTTTTTTAAATGACAACACCAAACCTTCCTCTACCACTTCCACTGGAAGCTCGTTCCACACAGCTATGATTCTTTGAGTAAAGAAGTTCCCCCTCGTGTTACCCCTAAACTTTTGCCCCGTAATTCTCAACTCATGTCCTCTTGATTGAATCTCCCCTACTCTCAATGGAAAAAGCCTATCCACATTAACTCTATCTATCCCCTTCTTAATTTTAAATACCTCTATCAACCTTCTACACTCCAAAGAATAAAGACTTAACTTTTTCAACCTTTCTCTGTAATTTAGGTGCTGAAACCCAGGTAACATTCTAGTAAATCTCCCCTGTACTCTCTCTATTTTGTTGACATATTTCCTATAATTCTCTTTGTTGCTGCTGCTGCTGTGAGGTCCGAGTCTCTGCTGAGAAGAACAGACCCCCAGTCCTCAGGGTCGCGTTGCCGGTGGCCGTTGGTGGTGGTGTCTTAATATGCTCGGCAGAGGGTGGTGCTCGGAGAAGCTGTGCCAGAGGGGATGGTTGGAGGCTCGGAGGTTCGATGGAGTTTTCATTCTGTGCTGCGTCTGTGAGGCTGAGTCAGGTGGCGCCGTGGAAGTCCATAGCGGGGCTATTCCCTTCTACCACCGGCATGAGATGAAGAGTCTATCGGGACCCTGAGGACTTGTGGATACTGTGTGGTGGTTTCTTTCGAACTTATAGTCTTTTAACATCTTTGGACTATTTTTACTGTGCCCATGGTCTGTTTTTTATCAAATGATGGTATAGTTTGCACTGTTGTAATTATATGTTGTAACTATGTGGCTTTGTGCAGGTCTTGTAGCTTTAGTTTTTGGTCTTGTTTTGTCTGGTGGATTTGGAGCTCCTTTCCGGGGAACGCGCTAGACGGTAGCGCAATATTAATATGCAGCAGCCTCTCCGGACTCTGGATTGGGGATTGCCAAACATTATGTGGATTTTCTGGTGTAGTCTATTTTGTCATGTGCTTTGTTGATATCATTCTGGAAGAACGTTGTCTCATTTTTTAACTGCATTGCATTTGTGGTTTTTAAATGACAATAAACTGAATCTGAATCTGAATCTAAATAATTCAGTGACCAGAACTGTACACAATACTCCAAATTTGGCCTCACCAATGCCTCTTACAATTTTAACATTACATCCCAACTCCTATACACAATGCTCTAATTTATAAAGGCCAGCATACCAAAAGCTTTCTTCACCACCCTATCCACATGAGATTCCACCTTCAGGGAACTATGCACCATTATTCCTATATCACTAGATTCCCACAACCAATGACCTCACTTTAAAGACTCCAGATCTTGTTATTTCATGTTCTCTTTATTTATTGCTATTTATTTGTATTTGCATTCGCACAGCTTCACCAACAAGAGAGAATTTGCAGATACTGGAAATCCAAGCAACACACACAAAATGCTAGAGGAACTCAGAAGGCCAGGCAGCATCTATGGAAAAAATACAGTCAACACAGTTTGTTGTTTCTGCATTCTAGTTGATCTTTCGTCAATCCTCTTATAGTTACTATTCTTTGATCTGATGAGTAGGCTCACAGTAAAGTTCTGCTTTGCAACTTTCTACCCAACTCCCTATATTCTCTCTTCAAGACCTCCTCCCTTATCCTACCTATTTTGTTAGTACCAATACGTACCATAGCTTCTGGCTCCGAAACAGCTCTGACCCTGGCATCTGGGAGGCAACATAATCTGGGCAAGGTTCCCTCTATCTTCTTTCACAGCTGCATGGACCAATCATTGCTCTGAACAGGACATTTTTACACGGCCTGAGAACTGTGCAGCACTTTATATATTAATGTTATGAAAATTCCTGCTGTGCAGTAACAAAGGCTATGCGCGTGGGAGTATTTCAGTTAGTGTGTGGCCACACACCCACACAGCTTAGAGGGAACAGTGCATCCGTCTGTTTTCTTTTCACGTCTACAGAATATTCTGTCTGCCCCTTGAGCTATGGAATGCCCTATCATTACCACACTCCTCTTCTCCTCCCTCCCCTTCAAGGCTCAGTCCAGAGACCAGGTTGCTCTGGCTTCCCATGGTAGGTCATTCCCAACAGTACCCAAAGCAGTATACTTATCATTGATGTGAACAGCCACAGGGGTACTCCGTACTGGCTATGTATTCCCTTTCCCTCTCCTGACAGCCACCCAGGCACCTGACTCCTGACTACCTCCCGGTAGCTCCTACCTGTCACCTCCTCATTCTCCCATATGAGCCCAGGATGATCGAGCTGCAGCTCCATTTCCTTAACATGGCTTCTCAGGAGCTGCAGCTCGATGCACTTTGTGGAGATGTAATGATCAGATAAGTAGTTATGGCATAGTTTTATTGTATTTATTTATTTTTTATATACGTAGGTTTAAGCAAAATGTTTATTTTTCTTTAGTTTATAGTATATTTATTATTTGATTTGATTAACAGCAATTTCACACATTTTTAAGTTTTCATTGCTTTAATTTATTTCCAAGTGCTTCCACTCTCCAGCAAGGCCCTGATGCTGATGCTTGAAGGCATTTATTGACATGAGGCCGCTAGTACGCATGTGTGGACAGGGCTTCAGCCCTTGTTGTACGCAGCTGAGTTGCCATTCATGGGCCATGGGGTACAGATGGATGGGTCACTGTGGTAATAGTCTAGAACCCTCAAGGAGAGAAGGTTTTAGTCCCATTGTTGGACCAGCAGACATACTGACTGCAAGATCAGCACCGTCTGGGCCAAGGTTACACTCAGCTAGAGGCACAACCTCACTGCTTCCAATCAGTTAGCGTTTCATTTGTCATTGATCACAACAACAGTGCTGATGAGAAGCCACACGGAGAAGACCAGACTGAAAGATGTGGAAGAGAGACTGGGGAAGGGAGGAGGTGGAAAATGTTGCCAAAGGAGTGATTCTCAAACTGGGATCTCAGTAACTAAGCTTTAGACATTGTGTTTCACTAAAGAGGTTAGTAATGAAATCTACAACCGTGCATTTACATTAACCCTACACTAATAAATTTTTATTCTCTCCATATTACTATTAACTTCCCCCAGATTCTACCTCTCACCTAGGGGTGAGGTACAGCAGCCAAATAAGCTGATTATTTGATTTGCCGTTTCAGTTGAAATAATGGCAGAGAGGACAGTTCCAAATTGGACACACGCGTCAGTTACCAGGACATTTGCAGCATTGTGTGATGGTCCAGTCACCATATATTTGGACATAGAATAGAGTACCCAGAGGAAATCTATACACTCGTGGGGAAACTATGCAGACTCCACATAGACAATAGGTCAGGATCGAACCTAGGTCTCTGGACCTGTCCCAAACTTCTGTCAGATGTCATGTTATGATATTGAAACTGGACCTTAATTTCCAAATCATGCTTAAACATTTCCAAATTTACCTTAAAATCTTACAGAATTATGGTCACTATTTCTAAAATTATTCTCCCAGTGAAAATTCAACCACTTGCTTGGCTACATAGTTTTCTGATTAGCACCAGCTGGGTGTCACACTTCTTTCAATGCTCTGGTGAGAAGACTATAAAATAGAGAGGATGGTAGAGCAGTGCAGTGGTTAAATTACTAGATTATTAACAGAGGTCTAGACTATTGACCTGTGTTCAGATCCCACCTCAGGACATACTCAAATTGCACTCAACTGATTAATTAAAAGCTAAAATCTTAAAAGCTCCTGTAAAGTAAAATCAACCACAAAACAACCAGTGTTGTAAAAATCCATTTAGTCTTTCTGAGGTGGAAATATTCCACTATCCTTATCTAGTCTGGCCTCTATGTGACAACAGATCCAAACAACATGGTAGATGCTGAAGATCCTCCTCAATTCAGGGTAACTGGGGAGAGATGATAAATTCTGACAGTGCAAACAAGATCCATATACTAGGACCAAATAACAAAAATGTGCCCAATTTGTTCAGCTTACCAGGACTAATGGCTTCCCTAGAATTACTTGACTATCATGAGCATAGAGCTGGGAATGTGAACATTTTATGGCTTATTTGTCTCATGCATACACAATAGCTGCCAAGTAACTACATTAATAAACCTGCTTTTCATTATCTGGTAGAAAATCTGTTTTAGATCGCTGACTAAAAAGTGATTGGACATAAAGAGAAGAAGTAAAATGTCTCTGAGCTTTGTGCCTCTTATGAGCTGGTAGGCTCAAATATTGTTTGCCAGTACTTGCCGGCAATGCTATGTCAGAAAATACAGGGCAAACTCAGAAGGTCAGGCAGCATCTGTTGAACAAAGATCAGCTACCGTTTTGAGTCAGGGATCCTTCATCAGAACTTATTCTGAAAGATTCCAGATATGAAACCTTAAGTCTGTTTCTCTTTCTACAGATGCTGCCTGACCTACTGAGTTTGCCCCATAATTACATGATGTTTCTGCATGACCTCATCAGTGTTCCCAGCATTTCTGTTTTTTAATGGACTTTGGGTCAGGACACAATGGTTGGGCTGAGGTTGTCCTGTATCTAATTTACTCTGCCAACCAGAGCTGATGCCTTCCTTGAATCATCTATTACAAACTGCATACTTGACCAACATACCGCACTGACTGCGTCAGTGACCACATCTTTTCAGGACCTAATTTCATCAACAGTCTGGAAAATCAATCATGCAAAGACAAAGAGTCTACCACAACAGGACAAGGTGAAAAGATTTGACTCTCATTCAGTTTCATCACCTTGCTGAGTATGTTTCAGCAGTTAATCCACCTAATTCTGACATCATGATGGAAAGTCACAAGAACAAAAACATAGCCTACTGCCAAAGCAATAAAGAAAAAACTGACTGGTTTACAGCTTCTAAATAAGTGCTTCTCCCATTATTTAAAAAAGTAAAGCAAACTTACCATACCATACTCAGTAATGTACATCTCAATGAAGACCGACATAGATGAGAAAGATCTTCCTTCATCTATTACAACTTTTGGTCAATTGAAGAAAAGAAATTTACAACCTGAAAGGAAACTCAACGTCTACTGGGATGGAATGATACAAAGGTCATGTGAAACATGCAGGAGTGTGGAGCTGAAGCCTAGGTCAGATCACTGTGATTTTGATGAGTAGACAAAACTAATCAATAAACTTCAAGACTTTGCCCTCAATAACTCCTTGTGCAATTGGATCCTCAATTTCCTCATTTGCAAACTCATGTCAGTTAGGGCTAGCAACAACATCTCTTCCACAATCTCCATCAGCACAGGTGCCCCACAGGTCTATGTGCTTAGCTCCCTGCTCTACACATTTTACACTGTGGCTAAGCTCAGCTCCAACGCCATACTTATGTTTGCCAATAACACCACTGTCATAGGCCAAATCAAAGATGGTGACAAATCAGCATTTAGGAGGGAGATTGAACATCTGGCTGAGTGGTGCCACAACAACAACCTCTTACTCAATGTCAGCAAGACCAAGGAGCTGATTATTGACTTCAGGAGGAAGAAAACCTGAGGTACATGAGCCAGTCCTCATCGGGGATCAGAGACAGAGAGAGTCATCAACCTTAAATTCCATCATTTCTGAGGACCTATCCTGGGCACAACATGTAGATGCAATTGTGAAGAAAGCATTGCAGCACCTCTACTTCCTTAGAAGTTTGCGAAGATTTGGCATGACATCTAAAACTTTGATAAACTTCAATAGATGTGTGGTGGAGAGTATATTGACTGGCTGCATCACAGGTTTGTGTGGAAAAACCAATGCCCTTGAATGGCATATTCTACAAAAAGTAGTGGATGTGGCCCAGTCCATCATAGATAATGCCCTCCCCACCATTGAGCACATCTACACAGAGCATTGTCACAGGAAAGCAGCATCCATCATCAGGGAACCCAGCGCCCAGACCATGATCCTTCCTTGTTGCTTCCATCAGAAAGAAGGTACAGGAGTCTCAGAACTCAAAAAACCAGTTGATACCCCTCATCCATCAGGCTCTTGAACCAGAGGGGATAGCTTCACTCAGCTATACTTTCCCCAACTCTGAACTGTTCCCACAACCTATAAATTCACTTGCAAAGACTCTTCATCTCATGTTATCAATATTTATTGCTTATTTATTTCTTATTATTATTTATAAAAATGAAATTTTTCTCAGCTCAAGCTGGTAAAACCTGAGATGCGGGCATAAACAAGCACACTCATTTCTCAATTGCTAGGAACTTTCAGGCTATTCTAGTTGTGTTTAGTATTTGGCTTTCTAAAGATTTATATAGATGTTGCTGCATAACCCTAATTGTTTAATGCTATCATGTAGTGACTTCGGAAAGATAGCAGTTGCAGATAATATTATTGGGACAATGTATACCCTGTTAATGTTCTAAAGTCTTTCAGTTTTCTCTTCTAATTCTGGTGCTTTTCACATCTTGATTTCTGTTTGGAATAACTACATCTATTAAATAAATTGCTGTTGCTCATTCATCCTGTATTATTATATCCAGATGGTTATTATGATCTTTCCTCTCTGTAATAATTGATCCGTCATATTATAATTCATGGTATTCTGACTCTAAAACTGGATGAGGTTTGTATTTATACTAAGGTATGAGTTCTTTTATGAGTTTGCATTTTAAAGCAAGATCTTGATGACTGACGTTTGCCACTTGAATGTGCCTGTGGAAGTAATCAGATTGAGTTAAACTGCTACAGGATCCTGTAATGCTTTGGATTGTTTCTGTTTTTTCTCAGCATTTTCTACATTTATCATCTTGAATTTGTTGGTTTTTTATAATGTATGTTGATTATTTTAGTTGTTATTATTATTATTATTATTTCTTTTTTTCTTTTTAATTTGCACTGTCTGTTGACTTTTGCACACTGGTTGTCTACCCTGTTGGTGCAGTCTTTCATTGATTCAGTGATAGTTATTGGATTTATTGAGCGTGATTGCAAGGAAATGAATCTCAGAGTTGTACATGGTGACATATATGTACTTTGATAACAAATTTATGTTGAACTTTGAAGAGCAGGGTTGAGAGATTATAAGGCAAGATATCAGTAGATAAGGCAAAATGTCACTAAAATATCAGATGGTGATGAGGAGCTGTGCCGGAGTGAGATAGATTGACTGATTGAATGGTATCACAACAGCAACCTACACACAACACCAAAAAGGCTGTGGACTTCAGGAAGGGGAAGTCAGGAGAAGGCACACCAGTCAGCAGTGGAAATGATCAGCAACTTCGCGTTCCTAGCTGTTAACATATCAGAGGATCTATCCTGGGCCCAACACTTTGGTGCAATCATGAGGAAGGTTTGCCATTGGCTTGACTTCAGTAGGAATTTGAAGAGTCTATAGATGTATGGCAAAGAGAATTCTGACTACCATTACAACCTGGTATGGAAGTTCTAATGCACAGGATTTCAAGAGGTTGCAGGTCTGCCATTATAGTTGTGACTCCCACTGGTGCCCCTTAACAAATTGCCAACAGCTCAATTCAGAGAACGTAGAATTAAAAAACAGTACAGCGCAGGAACAAGCTCTTTGGCCCATCATGCCTCTGCCAACCATAATGGCAATCTACCTTATCCCATCTGCCTACACAGAGTGAATCCTCCATTCCCTACCTGTTCATGTGTCTGTCTCAATGCATCTTAACTGTAGTTATCATAACTGCTACCATCACTTCCCAGCAGTCCATTTCAATACTTATCTCTCTAACTATAAAAGACCTGCTTTTATTTGAACTTTCTCTCTCAGCTTAAACGAATGGCCTCTTGCATTTGACATTTCAAACTGGGGAAAAGACTCCAACTATCTGCCCAATCTATTCCTCTTATAATTTTATATTATACATTGAATATTCTAGTCCAAGCAGCCTTTAAACCAACTTAGACACTTGTCTCTTATTTGCTGTCATCATTGAAATAGTTTTACTTGCTGTGTAGATTTGGCAAGTGAGCAGACTACAATATGACCCTCAGTATCCCAACATGAACTTCAGCGTGTGAAATTCCTCCTTCAAGGAGCAGTTTTGAAACCAGCTCTCCATGATCATATTTATTCATCTGGTGGCTCCTATAGTTCTCAGTGATGCTGGTGCAGTTTATTTAAAATGTAACTTAATTTCTAATGTTTAAAACATGTCAGCATTGAAGTGCAAGGAGGCTAATGCAACATCACATGCTGGTTTAACAAAATTGTCACCAACAATAACATGTGCTCAGGTTGCTTATACAGAGCAAAATTATCTCGAACAGCATGTACTGCAGTGGGGCTTGTGGGTCCCAAGAATTTCAGTGAAGTCCATACACGTGATATTTCTTTTGAGGACACACAATAGCTCAAGCGTTCCAGCTCTGCCCTGCTTTCTGATCCACTGAGAATTGAACATGATGTGCTTCAGTGTTCTACACCATTAACTTCACAGGCAATTGCAAAGTAGCAAAATGCTCTAATGCACTCACAATAGTATCTTTTGCTCTCAATAAAGGTCTGACAGGACAGGAATACAGTATGTACAGCCAGAACTATTAGAGCATGGTGCACCAAGTCACCTGAGATTATTGCTATGGTTTCTGTGCCTCTCAAACACTTACTCTGTTGTCACAACATGCCAGTGAACTCCATGCACAAATCACTCAAGAACAGAGATCTGTACCTGAGCCAGACCCCAAGACCAACAATACTTTTAAACATGGTAGATGTGATTGGTATTTGATTTCTGCATTCTCTTACTTCAAAAGTGGGTGACGATATAATGTCAAGCTAAACGATGCATTTATTTCTACTGCAAGCAGTCATATTTAATAAAACAGTTTATTTAGGATGACAAAACAGCAGAAACAATGTAATACTGGAGCAGGAATTTATCCTAATTATTCTGTCATGCAACTAACTGTTCGTGCTTTCTTAATTTGCTGTAGTTGGGAGTTCTGCTATTTCTAATCCTAGTCAAAGATATCTCAATCTTCTTCCAGATAAGGCGAGCTCTAGTTTTAGGGAACAGGGAAACATCATAGGTAGGAAAATAAAGTAATGAGGGCAGGGGTCTAGAAAAGCTTTGATGGTTCCTTGATGCCAATTGGAAGCCATTTAGTGAATCCTGATGTGATGCTTTGTAACTCCAAAAATAAATTGAAAGAAACACATGCACAACTACAAAATAGAAATGCATAGCATTGTAAATTTTAAATTGTCCCATTCAAGCCTAATCACTGTGGAGGATTTCTTACTTTTGTGGGATAATCTCTTTCCTGACCAGGGACTTCATTCTGCTTGGCAGGTGAAACTTGTGGCTGTGAAACAATCTCAGGTTCTGGAGTCTCTTCCGTGGTGGTTGTAGGAGCTGACTCTGGGACTGCGGGACATGGTTCTGACAGCTCTGAACACCTTTCTTCTCTAACAATTAACTCTGCTCTCCTCAATTGATGAACGTGTCATCTCCAGATGACATGAGATGCAAGCTCCACTGTGTAGGAGCATGGTCCAGTTCTGTCCTTTATCTTTCCAAGTACCCACTTCTGATCTGTAAGTGCCTCACCAGGATTGCTTGTCCAGAAGTGAAACATCGTATGTTCTTGTTTGAGGAGCTCTAAATTTGCTTCTGCTATTTATCCTACATACACCTTCTGAGACTGTACATGAGGAGGTCCAAGGGTGAATGCAAGGGACAACCCAGGAACAGCACAATTGGTGAGTTTTTGGTCATAGATTATGCTGCATTGTGATATGCGAAGTGTAAATTGGTGAGTTTCTGATTCACTGACTAGTGTAGTGTGTCCTCCTGACATTGCTCATAGTGCAATCTTTAGACTCTCGACAAAATTTTCTGCCAAGCCATTTGTAGCTGGGTGGTATGGTGCAGATGTGATATGTCTTATTGCATTCATTTTCAGGAGGAACTGAAACTGTTCCACAACAAAACTGTGGTCTAATTTCACTGGCTAAGTGTCCTGGAACACCAGTCCTTGAGTAGAGGTTTTGCAACACATCAACAGTGTGCAAAGCTGTAGTGGAGGCTATTGCGAACACTTCTCGCCACTTTGTAGCTGCATCCACTACAACCAGGAAATTTCTGCCCACAAACGGTCCAAATGAATCCTCTGCAAGATCAATGCAGGGATTGCCAGGGATGGTGAGGCACCGCTCTTGGCATCTTCTGGATGTGTTGGTATCCCAAACTTTGCATGGCAAGCTGCTCAGTCTGTTGATCTACATATCCCAGACAAAGCTTCAAGACAACACTTTCATTTTGACTACTCCTAGATGACTAGCAGGGGGTCTCATCAAACATTTCAGCTCTCAGCTTGGATAGTACGACAACTCTCAATCCCCACATAAGGCAACCTCTGTCAAGGGCAAGTTCATTCTGGAGTTGATAAAAATGGGGGAGCTGGTAATTCTGCTGCACAATCCAGCCATTTTGGGTTGCCGTGTGGACAGTCTGGGTGTCTTTTCCAGTTTCCCTTTGGATATCATCTCTGCCATAATAGGGAGACTTTCAATTTGCATTAGGGAAAATACATCAAATTTTGCAAAGTTTTCGGATATCTCCTTTTCCAAGGATAAACAAGACAACCCTTCAGCATTTCCAAGGTAAGATATTCTCTTGAATACAATCTCGTAATTGTGTCTTCCAAGAAATAGAGTCCATCTCTGCATTCATGCTGCTGCTGTTAATGGAGCAGCCTTCTGTGGATTGAAAATGGACCCCTATGGTTGATTATCAGTAGTGAGGGTAAACTCTCCCCTATACGAGTACAGGTTGCAATGTTTTACACCCCAAAGGCATCAGTCATACCATAAGACACGACTGCACCAATAACACGAGACGAGGCATCACTGGCAAGCTTCACTGGACGCTGTGGATCTTAATTAGTGAGTATATCACGTGTGGTGCTGACATCACCAATTCCTTTGTCTATTGGAAAGCCACCTTATATAGTCTTGTCCTTTGCCATTTCTTCTGAATTTGTAATAATGAGTACAAAGGATTTAGCATAGTATTCAGATTTGACAGGAACCTCTTATAGTAATTGACAAATCCTAAAAAGGTCTGAAACTGTGACACATACTTTGGCCTTGGGGTATCCACCACTGCTTAATTTTTCTTAGCACACTTGTGTAAATCTTGTGCATCAATGGTGTGACCTCAGTAACTGATGCTTTATTAAATAATTCACACTTGTTGCATCATGCTCTACATACATAATCTTCTAATCTGTTTTAACACTGTCCTGAGACTTTGGAGATGTTTCTTGTCATCCTTACTGGTAACAATGATGTCATCCAGGTAAATCTGAGTGGCCGAGCACCTGGTGCATAGCTTTCTGCCAGAGTGCAGGTACAGAGGCTACTCCAAAAATAATCCTATTATAGTGACAAAGCCCTTTGTGAATGTTTATGGTGAGAAACACTTTCGACTCTTCTGTCTCCATCTGTAGGTAAATGAAAGCCAATTGCACTTTGCAGAAATGTTTTCCTCCAGAAAGGTTAGCAAAGATATCCTCCATCCTGGGCAGAGGATATTGATCAGCTTTCAGTACTGAGTTGATGGTGACCTTAAAATCACCACAAATCCTGAAAGACCCATCCTCTCATGCTAGTGGGATCACTAGCATTCCTCATGGTCTCCACTCAAACTTTGAAATATTTCCTTTGGCTGCTATGCAGTCTATCTCACTGGCTACTTTATTATGGATGGAATAAGGAACCGGATGGGCTTTGTAAAACTTGGATGTGACATTTTCATTTAAACCTGTTTTACACTTCATGCGTTTGAGTTTTCCAATGCTATCCTTGAACACATCTCTGGTATCATCAAGTACCTTTCTTAATTCACTTTCAATTTACTCTCTTTCATGGATATGGTATGTAAATGGTGGATGGATCTCCAATCAAGCTGTAGTTGTCTCAGACAATCACAGCTCCACAATGCTGGTTATTCTGTTTTTACCACATACGAACCCAATGTGGCTTGTTGGTTGTTGCATATCGCTGTTACGAACATCACACCCACAGGAGTTATCTTTTCTGCATTGTAAGTTCTTAGTTGTATATTTGCAGGCTTCAGTTCCATATTTTTGAAGTCTTGTCCAAACTCATTTTGTGGAATGACTGAAACAGTTGAACCTGTGTCTAATTCCATTTTAATTTATTTGATGTTCACTTCTGGTGTAAGCCATATTGCTTGTCAATAGTTGGTTCTCATATTGTAAATCGCAAGGATACCAAGTCCCATAAGACTCTCATCATAATCAAATTTTTCATCAGCAGCACAGATCAGCAGCAAATTTTTCATCAGATTAGTGCTCTTTCTGAAACTGCAATTTGACTTTTTCTCTTTTTTCTCCTTTTCTCTTCCTATTTATTGTACTCTGCCCACCATGTTCTTCATATGTGTCCTACTTTATTGTATTTTCTGCAAGTTTCACCTTTAAACCAACATTGGTCTAGTGTATGTGAGGCCTGCAACAATAGCAACACATTTGTTCAAGCATGTTTCTGTTTAGATGTTGCAATTTTGTTCACAGTCACTTTTATTCCTGACTGCAATTCGATTGCAGCTCAGGCTGCTGTTTCCATTGATACAACAATTTCAACTGCTCTGTTAAATGTGAATTGTGCTTCAGTTAGGTGCTATTTTTGAATGTTTTCTAGTAAGATTCCACAAACTAAATTATCTCTCAATGCATCATTATGCCCATCATTGAACTGGCAATGCTTGAATAACTTTGTCAATTCAGCCACATAAGCTGAAATGGATTCCCCTTCCTTTTGATTCCACTTATGAAACTTGGTCCTGAAGCATTCCTGATGAAGAATCCCAGACCAAAATGTCAACTATTTACTCTTTTGCATAGATGCTGCCTGGCTTTCTGAGCTCCTCCAGTGTTTTATGTGTATTGCTTTGATTTCCAGCATCTGCAGATTTTCTGTTGTTTGCCTCAAAATCCTGTTCAATTCATTCAGTATACATAATCCAGTTATCCATTGTGCAATCAAATACATCTATTTTCCCAATGCAGCCAACTATTTCTGCTTCATCACATTTATTATTATTGTCACCTGGTTCCCATTGTTTATGAACCCATGATGTTTGTCTTTTTCAGCCTTTTTTTTAACTCTACTGTCTCTCTCACTTTTTTTCAGTTCAAACATCTCCCTTTTTCCAAAGAAAAAATAAACGTGCTGCACTTCAACAGGGAGGTAGTCATCTTGGGTTTGTTTTAAAGCTTCCTCTTTCTCAGTGTTATATTTTACAACTTAAAAAATGAATCAAATGAAAAACACAGTAGCAGGGGATAAATGGTCTACTTTGTTTTTCTTTTAGTGAGCTGTACACACATATGATGTGGTGGCGTAATGATGTATGCTGTTCACAAATGCACTTCCTGGAAATCCAAAGGAACACACATAAAATGCTGGAGCAATTCAACAGGCAAGGAAGTATCAATGGAAAAGAGTAAACAGTCGACGTTTTGAGCCTGGACCCTTCTTCAGGGTTCACATGCTTCTTACATACAACCCATAATGAATTATGTAGACAGACAAAGAATACTTCATCAAAAATTACTGCTCAAATATTATAGAAATAGTAAATACACAACACCTGTGCAGCCTACAAGCCCCACATTGACCTCCCATAGCTAATAACAAGCAGTTTCCAAGATTGTCAACCAACAATATGCTGAACTCCAGTATCTAATCTGATTTGTCCTTTTACTTCTATGCCACTGTTATAAGACTATTTAATGAACCTCTTGTGCAACAGATAGACCTCAGAATCTACCTCGTCATGGCCTTAAATCTTATTGTTTGCCTGCACTGCACTTTCTCTGTAACTGTATCACTATGAGTATTCTGCATTCTGTGATTGCTTTACCTGGTACTATCTCGATGCACTGTTGTAATTACATTATCTAATGGGCAGCATGCAAAGCAATGTTTTTAACTGTACCTTTGTACATGTTAATCTAATTACCAATTACCAATTGCTCCAATTTCTTGCTCTCCTTCAACAAATTATTAGATTATAATAGACATTAGCAAAGAGGATGACCTGGAGCTTTTGAAAGGTGTGAGGTTAGATAAGTCACCAGGACTGGATGAGATATACCCCAGGCTACTACATGAAGTGAGGAAAGAGATTGCTGACCCTCTGTGAATGATTTTTGCATCATCAATAGGGACAGGAGAAGTACCAGAGGACTAGAGGGTTGCAAATGCTCCCTTGTTGAAGAAAGGGAGCAGAGATAACCCAGGAAATTATAGACCACTGAGACTTACTTCAGTGGTGCGCAAGTTGTTGGAGAAGATCCTGAGAGACAGGACTTATAAGCATTTGGAGAGACATAATCTGATTAGGGAAGACAGCATGGCTTTGTCAAGGGCAGGTCATGCTTTATGAGCCTGATTGAATTCAAGTCAAGTCAAGTCAACTTTTATTGTCATTTCGACCATAACTGGTGATACGGTGCATAGTAAAAATGAGACAGTGTTTTTCAGGACCATGGTGTTACATGACACAGTACAAAAAACTAGACTGAACTACGTAATAAAAAAAATCACAGAGAAAGCTACACTAGACTATAGACCTACACTGGACTGCATAAAGTGCACAAAAACAGTGCAGGTATTACAATAAATAATAAACAGGACAGTAGGGCAAGGTGTCAGTCCATGCTTCGGGTATTGAGAAGTCTGACAGCTTGGGGGAAGAAACTGTTACATAGTCTGGTCGTGAGAGCCCGAATGCTTCGGAGCCTTTTCCCAGATGGTAGGAGGGAGAAGAGATTGTATGAGGGGTGCATGGGGTCTTTCATAATGCTGTTTCCTTTGTGGATGCAGCATGTAGTGTAAATGTCCTTGATGGCAGGAAGAGAGACCCCGATGATCTTCTCAACTGACCTCATTATCCGCTGCAGGGTCTTGCGATCCGAGATGGTGCAATTTCCGAACCAGGCAGTGATGCAGTTGCTCAGGATGTTCTCAATACAAGCCCTGTAGAATGTGATGAGGATGGGGGGGTGGGAGATGGACTTTCTTCAGCCTTCGCAAAAAGTAGAGACGCTGCTGGGCTTTCTTTGCTATGGAGCTGGTGTTGAGGGACCAGGTGAGATTTTCTGTCAGGTGAACACCAAGAAATTTGGTGCTGTTTACAATCTCTACTAAGGAGCCGTCGACGTTCAGCGGGGAGTGGTCGCTCCAAGCCCTCCTGAAGTCAACAACCATCTCTTTTGTTTTGTTCACATTAAGAGACAGGTTGTTGGCCCTGCACCAGTCCATTAGCCGCTGCACCTCCTCTCTGTAAGCTGACTCATCGTTTTTGCTGATGAGACCCACCACGGTCATGTCATCGGCGAACTTGATGATGTGGTTCGAGCTGTATGTTGCAGCACAATCATGGGTCAGCAGAGTGAACAACAGTGGACTGAGCACGCAGCCCTGGGGGGCCCCTGTGCTCAGTGTGATGGTGTTGGAGATGCTGCTCCCGATCCAGACTGACTGAGGTCTCCCAGTCAGGAAGTCTAGGATCCAGTTGCAGAGGGAGGTGTTCAGGCCCAGTAGTCTCAGCTTTCCAATCAGTTTCTGAGGGATGATTGTGTTGAATGCTGAACTGAAGTCTATGAACAGCATCCGAACGTATGTGTCTTTTTTGTCCAGGTGGGTGAGGGCCAGGTGGAGGGTGGTGGCAATGGCATCATCTGTTGAGCGGTTGGGACGGTACGCAAACTGCAGTGGGTCCTGTGAGGGGGGCAGCAGGGTCTTGATATGCCTCATGACGAGCCTCTCAAAACACTTCATGATGATGGATGTGAGTGCAATGGGACAGTAGTCATTGAGGCAGGACACTGAAGACTTCTTCAGCACGGGGACGATGGTGGCGGCCTTGAAGCATGTTGGAATGGTGGTGCTGCTCAGGGAGATGTTGAAGATGTCAGTGAGAACATCTGCTAGCTGGTCTGCACGTCCTCTGAGCACTCTACCAGGGATGTTGTCTGGTCCAGCAACCTTCCGTGGGTTGACCCTGCACAGGGTTCTTCTCACGTCGGCCACGGAGAGACACAGCACCTGGTCATTCGCAGGAGGGGTGGACCTCCTCGCCGCCACATCATTTTCCACCTCAAACCGGGCGTAGAAGTTATTCAGCGCATTTGGGAGGGAGGCATCACCTGCACAGTCAGGTGATGTTGTCTTGTAATTGGTGATGTCCTGGATGCCCTTCCACATGTGCCGCGTGTCACCGCTGTCCTGGAAGTGACTGTGAATTAGCTGGACATGTCCACGCTTTGCCCTTCTGATGGCTCGGGACAGTTTGGCCCTCGCTGTTGTTAGAGCTGCCTTGTCGCCTGCTCTGAAGGTGGAGTCGCGGGACCTCAGCAGCGCACGCAACTCTGCGGTCATCCATGGCTTCTGGTTGGCACGTATAGTGATGGTCTTGGACAGAGTAACATCATCAATGCACTTGCTGATGTAGCTAGTCACTGATGCTGTGTACTCCTCTAAGTTGGTAGAGTCGCCATCGGTTGCAGCCTCCCTGAACATGTGCCAGTCAGTATTCTCAAAACACACTGCTCAAATTCTTTGAGGATTAAACAAAACAGATTGATGAAGGTAGAGCAGTGGATGTGGTGTATATGGATTTCAGTCAGGGATTTGGTAAGGTTTCCCATGCAAGACTCACTCAGAAAGTAAGGAAGCGTGGGATCCAAGGAGACCTTGCTTTGTAGATCCAGAATTGGTTTGCACACAGAAGGCAAAGGGTGGTTGTAGATAATTCATATTCTGCATGGACTTCAGTGATCAGTGATGTTCCACAGACAGAGAATGAATGAACAAATTACAATGAATCACCTATGACAAGAACATTGTTAACATACATATTCCCTCTTTGCTGAAGTATAACGTCTCTAGTATCTTGATCCTAGAGGCTAGATTCAGTTGCCTAGAAATTGATCCTTATCCAGTAGAGCTTTTGGTGCCATCTCTTCTATAGTAATTTGTGGGTGTGGCAGTTACATTTCCCACGGTGATTTCTTATTGTTGTAAGATGACTGAGCTCCTGTTAAGGTTATTTTTAGTGACAGTAGTTCAAATGAATCAGAATCAGGTTTATTATCACGGTCATATATGATCTAAAATCTATCGTTTTATAGCAGCAAGAAAGAGCAAAATATAAAACTACTATAAATAGCACAATAAGTAGTGCAGCTAAAAAAAAGAATGAGGTAGAGTTCATGGGTTACTGGACCACTCAGAAATGTGATGATGGAGGGGAAGAAACTGTTCCTGGATTGTTGAGTCTGCATCTTCAAGCGGCAGTACTTCCCCTCTGGTAGTGGTAAGGAGAAATTTGAAAAATTAACTGATTAGATGGCTTGAATGAATTAACAAATATATTTGTTACCATAGACTTCTCAGCTACGATTATAAGTGGGGGATGTGACGATGTCCAGATCCTATTGTTTGTTTGTTGCTTTGGATTTACCTAAGGATTGGCAGGAAAACCCACCTGTCAACTTTATTTTTATATAGAGATTGATAATAACTTCACAACATTGGGCTTCAAGATCAGGACCCCCACCATTCTTGCTGCTGCCATCAGGAAGAGGGGTACAGGGGATTTGGGACCCAAACCACCAGAATAAGGAATAGTTATTGCCCCTGAACCACCAGGCTCTTGGGTCAAAGAGGGTTAACTTCACTCACACCATCACTGAACTGTTCCCAGGACTCACTTTCAATGACCTTTCATCTCATGTTCTTAGTATTTATTGCTTACTTATTTATTACTTTTATATTTTTTGTATTTACAGTCTTTTGTCTTTGGCACATTATTTATACATCTTGTTACGTGCAGTTTTTCATTGATTCTATGATTTATTTGTGTCCACTGTGAATGTTTGCAAGAAAATGAATCTCAGAGTGGTCTATTTTGGCACATAGGTACTTCAATAATAAATTTACTTTGAACTTTGAACTTTGTAATTTGAAAACAGTCCCAGATGAAGCAAAGTAAAATAATTTGAATAATAATCAGGGAATAAAAGTGTTACCCAGAATGATTGTTGTGGGCAGGTATGCAGATGCAGGAGGAATTTGCATTGTTTCTCTGGATCATACAGCATCAATGAAGCGGTGGCACTTACTGTTCCCTTCGTCACCTAGTATTCCAATTGTGAACTGAGTGAAATTCAAGAGGCATGGATCTGCACTTGTTCAGATACTGTTGTATATTCCAATGAACTCTGGTTCCAGCTGTTAATTCTATCATGGAAGGAATGGTTTACTATGGGAGAGAGACTTTTGCGTTGTTGCTGGGAGATGTGGATAATGTGCTGAGGTCAGCAGCAGTCAGGGAGGAGCCTGTGGGGAAGTCAGCACGTTGAGTGGTACATCAAGAAACAGACCCTGTCACGATGAGACACAATGGTCAGTCTGCCTGGTGCAAGAGGCTACCTCCTACTCAGCTCCACAGTAAAAAGTCCTGATGAGTCGCCACTTTTGACCAGGTGCCACCTTTCTTGAGCATCTCCCTCCAGAGCTATCTACTGCCTCTTCAGGCTGTTGTCACTCCAACTGCCCTTACTCCAGCTGGTTGTCCATCCAGAGGTGCCACAAACATGACCTCCATGATAACCTCCAAATGGTTAATGAGGATGGGAAGGGCACAGGGTGTTCAACAAGAAGCAGGGAATGAGTTGATGCTGTACCAACAGGTATTACATTTAATAAAATTTTATTTTCTATCACATTGTTTTTATTTTAGACAATGCAACTGTTGACCCAGTCTATGACCCATCACTCTGAATAGCTGAGAGATTTCCCCTATTCGCCCAAATACTTGACCATATATATTGAGTTGAGGAATTGTTTGGAAATGACCTCTCCCTGGGCTTTAGTCACAAACCTTGGCTTGAGTTTTTCATTTCATAAGTTGATAACAATAAGTCAAGCCTTAACTTGACTTTTAACTCTCAATCCAATGTAATTAACAGTAACAGTATAATGGAAGAGATGCAATGAATCCATGCGTTTTCCTTTAATCGAGATTCACAGTTACATGGCATACACACAGGCCCTTTAGCACAACTTACCCTTGCCTTTTCCGGTCAAGATGCCTGTCCAAAACAAATCACCAAAGGCTCTTACATAGTCCTACAGATGCATGGTGGAGCACATTCTGACTGGTTGCATCATAGTCTCATATGGAGCTTCCAATGCACAGGATCACAGGAGGCTGCAGAGGGTTGTCAACCCAGCCAGTTCTATCATGGCACAATCCTCCCCAGCAACAAGGACATCTTCAAGAGACAGTACCACAAGAAGTCAGTATCCATCATTAAAGACTATCACCATTCAGCTCTTCTCATTATCACCACCAGGGAGAAGGTACAGGAACCTGAAGACCTATATCCAGTGTTTTAAGACAGCTTCTACCCCTCCACCATCAGATTTCAGAATGGTCCATGAACCCCTTAACACTGCCTCATTATTTGCCTCTTGTCCTACTTATTTTGTAACTTACAGTATTTTTGTGTTTTGAACTACGTATACTGCTGCCAGAAAACAACATATTTCATAACATAGGTTATAGATAAACTAATTCTGATTATTATCCTGCTGTTATAAAACTGTTGAACATTGTCCTACTGCAATAAGATGGACAATTAACCTTACAATTTACCTTGTGAGCTCGCACATTATTGTCTGCCTCCACTGCTGTTTTTCTGTAATTGTAACACTTTATTCTGCATTTAGTTATTGCTTTGCCTTTTTTCTATTTAAGTGCACTAATGTGAAGAAGTTATGTGTATGGATGCATGCAAAGCAAGTATTTCACTTTTCCTTGGTACATATGACAATAATAAACCAATTTCCCAATTTACCATATCACTCCATTCCCTGCATATTCATGTGTCTATATGAAGCCTCTTAAATGCAGGTACTACACCGACTTCCACCAATACCCTGGCAGCCTTTTCCAGTTGTTGTGGGGCCAGAATTCACTGGGCTGGAGCCTGTAAGAGTGTGGTTCATAATTCTACAGGACGTCAATCTGCAGTTTTCCAGACTATTTCCCTTTACCAGGACTGCTCAGCAGATGGCGATACAATCTCACTGGCTAAACCTGCAACAAACGTTCACAATACCAAGAGACAACATAGTTTTTGCAATCCAGCCACAAGGCACACTTTAGCTTAGGCAAAAGTCTTCTCCTTCTGTTGACCTTGAAAAGTAACATTAGAGTGATTTTATCAGACAGATTTCAAACTCTACCTCTTAACCATGGGGATGGGTAAGTCCTAGGCTGGACATCCTGCCCACTTAAGGCAGGTGAGGCATCTTCCATAACATCTCCTTTCCAGATGTACTTACTGATCACTGCAAGACCACCGTTTGGTTTGCTGTGCAGGAGATCACTCGCATATGGCCTCTCCTACACTTCTGTGCCCATAGCAACACCTTCACGTGGTGCCCCTGTTCTTACTGAGTTTGCTATGTCATGGTGCGACTGAGTGCCCATCAGTATAGACAGATAGATAGATAGATAGATTGATTGATCCCAAGCAAAACTACAGTATCACAGTAGCAGTGCAAGTGCACAGATATAAATATTAGAAGAGAAGTAGAAAGAATAAATATAAGTTACCACAAACAGTCTAACAGGAGGGGGTCATCACTTCCCTGGCTATAGGTTGACTCATTATAGAACCTAATGGCCGAGGGTAAGAATGACTTCATATAGCACTCTTTGGAGCAACGCAGTTGACTTAGTCTTGTATGTTTGAGCGGGTAGGTTGGGCTCATCAGCCTTGATTGGCAGCAAGCCTAGGCAAAGGACATCCCTGATTTCAAACCCAGGTAGATGGGACTCGTTCGCCTTGCCAGGCAGTCTGTCTAGGAGAAGGAAAACTCCGATTCTCAACTTACAGCCTTAAGGTTGCTGCAGTCGTCAAGGCTCGCTGTGCCATTGTGGAATGTCCCCCAGCCTAAAGAGAGAAATCGGTCTGTGTGCACTGATTCACACTATACAGTAAACCTATACAGCGCAGGCAGGAAGAAAAGTCCTTCAGCAAAGTTTTTCCCTCCTGGTCTTCGCAGGTGAAGAACCAGCCGTCATCATCATCTTACAGTGATGCTCTGGACCATAATACATCTGCCAAGCACTTGTCAAGTGATAGCCAATTATAACTCTGTGGTCCAAAATACATAACTGTATGGAATGTCCACTGACAATTGTACTGAATGCTCATGTTCCCCTCCCCCACCCACTTTATAAAGCAGAAACACTGGCATTCCCTGTAATTGGACACTACAACAGGAGTAGTGATGTGAGCCATATGGCAATAATCAATGGTGATCACTCCATCCCTTCAATCGGATCGACACTAGACACCCTAATCACCATCTCCAACGAACTGATTTGGCAACGGCTTACAAGTGCAATTATCTTCTGCTTTGCGTTCGGTGGTGTTTCATGGCAGTAGAAGTTCTCAGCTGAGGGGGTCTATGCATCTATTATACTCCGATATAAACTAATTATAACCCACAGCAATAAATCCCATGAACACTAGATACAATTCATACTAGTGAGGACTGACTTTCATACAAATTTAAGGCATTCGTCTGAGCATAATGAATCCCAGTCTCCCAGGCCAACGCCCAGAATTACTAAGACGACTTCTCTTCTGCCATCCTTTAAACAAACTGTTTCTTCTGAATTAAAACACAGAACATTAAACTATATCTCTTATGTTCGTGCATAACCCAGTAAGAAGGTTCAGGCCACTCTTGGAATAGTGTCTGTAGTTCTGATCTTCCCATTATAGAAAGGATGTAGACACTGTGGAAATAGTTGAAGAGAGTTGCTACCTGGATTAGATGATAAGAGCTTTAAGGAAAGATTCAATGAACTTGGATTGTTCTCTCCAGAGCATCAGGGCTGAGGGGGGACCAGATAGAGGTATCATAGACACATAGATGGGGAAACAGAGTCTTTACCCCAAGGTAGAAACAACAGAGAACATTCATTTAAAGTTGTGAGAGGAAGTTTAAGGCAATGTGAGGGAAAAGTTTTTTTACACAAAGCATGGTAGATGCTGGGAATACATTACCGGAGTAGTGGTGTAATCAGGCAGTCTAGTTGAGTTTAAGAGGACTTAGGTGAACATGTGAATGTAAAAGGAATGCAGAGATATGGATGAATCAAAGGAAGAGGACATGTAGTGTAAATTGCCATCAAAGTTGACATAATATCATGGGCAGAATAGCCTGTCCAGTTCAGTAATATTCCAGTATTCCAAGTGCAGCTTAACCAAAGTTTTATATTGCAGCAAAATGTCTTCTTACTCTTATATTTAGTGCCCTGACCAATGCCATTTGTCTTCTTTATCACCCTATCTGCAGAGAGCTAAGACCTGAAACTCAAGAGGCCACAGTTTAATAATAAGGGGTAGGCTATTTAGAACGGAGTTCAGGAAAAACTTTTTCACCCAGAGAGCTGTGGATCTATGGAATGCTCTGCCTCAGAAGGCAGTGGAGGCCAATTCTCTGGATGCTTTCAAGAAAGAGTTAGATAGAGCTCTTAATGATAATGGAGTCAAGGGATATGGGGAGAAGGCAGGAATGGGGTACTGATTGTGGATGATCAGCCATGATCACATTGAATGGCAGTACTGACTCAAGGGGCTGAATGGCCTACTCCTGCACCTATTGTTTATTGTCTATTGTCTATAAGATCCCTCTGTCCGTAAATCTAGCACTCCCCCCATTCAGCCAATTCTCAAGTATAACCCCAGTCTGGATGCATGAAGGTGGATTTGAACTAAGGGAATTGAAGCATAGCTCAGTATAAAGTGGCAGTTAACAGAAAGGCCATTAACCTCAGGCACTGAGAAGAACCAAAGGGGCACTTGTCCTAAGGCCCACACACTGCCATTCTGACCTTAGTGAGGATCATTATTGGGATGATCTCATGACCATTCTGATATAGAAATCATTATTGTACATGACCTTCTCTGGCAAGAGACAAGTGGATAACGAGATCCACTTGACTTTCAACACCAATATTATCATGGAACCCACCCCCCATGCCCCGTCAGCATCAATTGCACCATTGACCAGGAACATAACTGGATATGTAACACAAATTCTCTGGCTGCACAATTACATACAAGGTTGAGCATTTTACAATGAAATGTTTCACTCCCTGATTTCGCAAAGCATTTCCAGCATTTGAAAGGCACTCAGCAAACTGCAGGTTCCGAAATCTGGAGCCAGATTAAAATCAGCAGAAGAACTGTGTGAGGAAAGGAATTAGAATGATGTAGAGTTGTGACTCAAAATTTTGACAATTCACTTCCTCCCACAGATGCTGCATGAGTTCTTCCAGAAGATTATTTGCTGTGCTGAAAGACACAAGTCCAGAATGTGATAGAAAACTGCCTCAAGCCTGGATATATAGAGTTCTAATGAAAAGAAATAAAGTGAACTGTTCAAAACATAATTTGCTTCAGAAAATAAAAAAAAACAATGCAGAAATGCAGGAGTTAATATTGTGATATTGCATGTTGAACTTCAAAGTTCGTACAAGATCGGCAGTCTTTGAAAAGATTGATTTACTCCATTTGTTCTGCACAGCCGATTCAAATAACTATCACAGCACAGAACTACATCAACACCCACTGTGGGAATGATGGTGCAGACAATGTAACTTTCTCAATAAACATTAGATTTACCTAACTTAGTGTCCTTGTCTAAAATATGAATTCACTAAGTCTACCAACTTAGTGGAGATGGAGGTTCTTTGGCCACAGAAGAGATGTCAGGATAACACACACAAAATTTTGGAGGAACGCAGCAGGCCAGGCAGCTTCTATGGAAAATAGTAAACAATGTTCAGCCTGAACATTGACTGTGTGTGTGTTTGCGTGTATTGCTTTGGATTTCCAGCATCTGCAGATTTTCTCATGCTTGTGATGACAGAACCTGTGTTGCCTCCCAGATGCCAGAGCCAGGCTTTAAATAGCTATAGAAAATTCTTGAGGGAGACCACGAACAGCTAGAGGTCATACATGTAGGTATGTGACATATGTAGAACAAGAGATGATGTCCTGCAGATGAGTGTAAGCACAAAGAAACAGGACCTCAAAGGCAAGGTCTCCAGTTACTCCCAGTGCCATTTGGTAATGAGGGTAGAAACAGAAGGACAGGCCAGATGAATTTCTTGCTGAGAACTGGCACATGGGGCACGGATTCAGGTTCATGGACCATTGAAATTTCTTTGGGGGTGGAGGTGACCTGTAAAAAAAGGGATGGGTATGAGACCAAGTATCAGAATAGCAATGAATGCAATAAAGACAGAGAAAGGAATACTCAGTTAACCACTTTTATTGCAATGCTTGAAGTTAACAAATAAGGCAGACAAACTCAGAGAATGGAATGGCTCTGATTGGGATGTTATACCCATTACAGAAACATAACAGAGAAGAGCAGGATTGGCCTCTCAGTATTCCAGTACACAGATGTTACAGGTATGACAGAGGCACAAGTAAGCAAGGAGGGATATAGCCTTTTTGATAAGGGATGGCGTAACAGTTGTGCTTAGAGATGACATTTTTGGGGAGTCATCCACTGAGACCTTAAGGATAGAACTTAGAAACAACAAGGGTAAGGTCATTCTAGTATGCTTGCATTATAGATCCTCCACTAGCCAAAGGGAATTTAAGATGTAGGCGTGTAGAGAAATTGCCCATCGTTGTAAGAATAGTAGGGTTGTATTAATGGGAAATTTTAACTTCCTTTGTGTTAAGGACATGAACAGGGTGGAATTTCCTGAGTTAATACATAGAGGTCCCTACTTAAGAAAGTGCAATACTGGACCTCCAAAGTGAGAATGAAGCATTTTGGCTCTTGTGACCATAATTTCATTAGTTTTAAAATAGCGATAGAAAAGGATTGAACAGGTCCACAGGTGACTACCCTCAACTGGAGCAGCGTTCATTTTGGTGGGGGCGGGGGAGCAGGAGGTGTAGACAGGAGCTAACCGACATTGATTGTGCAGAAAGGATGTACGGGGATGTTGCCAGAACTAGAGGGCCTGGGTAACAGGGAGAGGTCAGCCATTCTAGGTCTTTATTCCTTGGAGCACAGGAGAATCAGGGGTGACCTTATAAAAATGTTTAAAATTATGATAGGCATGGATAAGATGGATGGTAACAATCTTTTCCACAGGATGGGAGAATATGGGGCATAGACTTAGGGTGAGAGGTGAAAGAATTTAAAGGGAGCTGAGGGGCAACACTTTCATAAAGGGGGTGGTGAGACTATGGAATGAGTTGCCAGAGGAAGAGGTTGAGGCAGATACAATGGTATCAGAGTAGGAGGGATATGGGCCAAATGCAGGAAATTGGGACCAGCTGAATGGGCACCATAGTTGGTAAGGATTGGGTCAAAGGGCCTGTATCCATGTTATATTCTTTATGACTCCATGACTCTATAACTAGATTGATTCTGATTCCACATATATAGTATATCACAAACATGGAAATACACTATTATTTTGCCCAGAAACAGAGTTCAGCGAGGATCACAGCCTTGGTACACCCATTAATACAGCATAGGTCACTATACAACAATTGTTTATTACTCTTTTTAGAATCATTAGCATAGCTTCGTTTAGCAGGTTGCATTATGGAATCTCGGCTGGTCAGAAAGACAGATTCATAACCAGCTTTTGGTATTGGCTTGTTTTGGTTGTATGGATTGTAAATTGGTTGCTGTGCATTATGCATCTTGAGTAGTTGATTCCTGTCCCTGTCAAAAATGCTTTTAATCTTCTTCATGTACTTATCCTTGATGTACTCCAATTTGGTCAGGTCCTGGAGGGGATCTTCGACTCCAACTGTGAATAAAAGAAGATTGTTGAGGCTGATTTTATTTTTATTTATGTTTGTCCCATTTGCAGATTGTTAATCTAGAACAAAACAAATGGGATGTATTAGCAATCAAACAATGACAGGGATAGCAAGGATGGGCAATTGCAGTAGTTAATCAGGTAAGACAGTTGGACATTCAACTTTAAATAGAAAATAATAGCAACAAATCATCAGCCAATGGATCAAGGTTAAGGGGTGCAGGCAGGAGTATGGGGTTCAGAGGAAAAACAAATCAGCTATGATTGAATGACAGAATGGATCTAATGGACCAAATGCAGCCATTATTGAATGGTGGAACACACTTGATGGGCCGCCATCAGTTACCAGCTAACATACATTAATAGCTTCATAATTTCTTAGTATATTTCATGTTAAAGTTTACAATCCTTATAAAGTTCAGAACCATCCACATTAAAATGACTGGGGGAGAATACTTTCAGTCTGAACTGTGTAATAATCAAGGAGATTACTTTCCCCTTGTCAAGAGGATTAGGAGAAGATGTGGAGATAATTCCCAGGTGCCATCCTGTGAGACCATCTAGGACTTATTTACATAGAACATAGAAAATCTCCAGCACATTACAGGCCATTCGGCCCACAATGTTGTACCAACCATGTAACCTACTCTAGAAACTGCCTAGAATTTCCCTAGCATATAGCCCTCTATTTTTTCTAAGCTCCATGTACCTATATAAGAGGCTCTTAAAAGACCCTATTGTATCCACTTCCACCACTGCTGCTGGCAGTGCATTCCTCACACCCACCACTCTCTGTGTGAAAAACTTACCCCTGATATCCACAAACACCTTAAAACTATGCCCCCTCATGTTAGCCTTTTCAGCCCTGGGAAAAAGCATCTGCCTATCCACATGTTCAATGCCTCTCATCATCATATACACCTCTATCAGGTCACCTCTCGTCCTCTGTCATTCCAAGGAGAAAAGGCTAAGTTCACTCAACCTATTGTCATAAGACATACTCTCCAACCCAGGCGATGTCCTTGTAAATCTCCTCTGCCCTCTCTTTATAGTATCCTCATCCTTCCTGTAGTGAGGTGACAAGAACTGAACACAGTACTCCAAGTGGGGTCTAACCAAGGTCTTTTATAGCTGTAAAATTACCTCACAGTTCTTGAACTCAATCTCATGGTTGATGAACACACCATACGCCTTCTTAACAACACTGTCAACCTGTGCAGCAGCTTTGAGTGTCCTATAGACACAGACTCCAAGATCTCTCAGATCCTCCACACTATGCTGACTATCCCTAATCAGATTATGACTATCCCTGATTAGATTTTGCCTTATCAGAAGATGTGGAGATAGTACCCAAGTGCAATCCGGTGAGATCATAAATGATCTGTGACTTAACATTAAACATTAATTTACCTTGTACTCTTTTTATCTTTAGTTAAAGAAAGATATTGGTTGGCATGGGCCAGTTGGGCTGAAGAGTCTAAGCTGTATGATTTTAAAATATCTATCACATTTTCTCACAAAGGTATTTCACTAGGCAATAAGTACTAAAGCCTGAAGTCACACACTAGAAGATTCAAAAACTGATACTTCTCTTCAAAATTTCAGTTCTTCAACCAACCAGCAAAATTCAAATCACTACAGTTTAGTTACACTATGACCATTTTGACCACTTTGCACCAAAATACTGTTTGTATTTTTTCTAATTGTATTTTATTGTAAAAAAATGTATTTAATTCATGTTTTTCTTGTTAACACTGCTTATCTGATGCTATATGCCTCGGATACTGCTGGAGTAAGTTTTTCATTGCACCTGTGCATATGACAATAAACACATTTTTTAATTTAACCTGGGCCTCTACTAATTTCTTACTTCCATGCAATGGTTGGGGGTATCAGAGAGGGACCTGGATAACAGACTTGGAAAACAGACCTGGAAAACCAACACCAAGGCTGTTTACAAGGGGATGAGCAGACTCTGTTTTATAAGGAAGCTGAGATCCTTCAATATGTGCAGCAGGATGTTGGAGATCTTTTACTAGTCTGTTGTAGTGAGTACAGTCTTCTTTGTGGCTTTATGTTTGGGGAGCAGAATCGGAGCTGATGATGCAAAAAGACTAAATAAACTCATCAAAAAGGCTGGATTTGTCCTTGGCTACAACCGGACTCTTTTGAGTTGGTGATGGAGGAGAGGTCACTAAACAAACAGTTATTCATTATGGACAATCCGGCAGATCCTCTCCATGACTTACTGAATAAGCAGCTGAGCTCCCTTTCAAACAGGTTCATTCAGGTCTGCTGTCACAAGGATCGTTACAGAAATTCTTTCCTACCGAATGCATTAAGCGTATAGAACAGTTGATCTCTATGCAACAGGTGAATTCACATCATAGTACAGTAGTCTTTGTTTTATTATTTCATAACATTATCAATGCACATTGGTGAATTAATATTGTGTATATTATTATTCTGTACTTTATTATTATATTATTACTTATAATTATTGCTAACTGTGTTTTTAAATGTTGCTGCTGAAACAAAATAATTTCCCACTCGGGATCAATGAAGTACTTATTGTTATTATTTTTTTTTATTTTTAACAACTCTTCTGCCTGCATTTGAGACCTTGGTAATATTATTGTCTGGATACATTGTTCCTTATCTTACCGCAATCAGAGTCTTTGCTTTTACTGTCCAGAATAGTTTATCATATGATTAATCGAAGTTAGGAATTCACACTTTTGAAGAAGTTATTTAAATTTCCTTGCCAATGTTTTCTTAGTATTCTCAGAAAACTTTCTGGGCCATTAACCAAGATATCAAGATCATTCAGAGTATCTTCACAACAGAAGAGTCTGTGATCTACAAGCTGTTCCCAGGGATGCACACAGAAACAAGCCTTAACAAATCTCTATAGCTGCACAGTGGAGACTATTCTGACTGGCTGTCTCATGGCCTATGGAAACACCAATGCCCAGGAACAGAAAACATTACAAAAAGTGATGGACACATCCTGGTCCATCTCTGGCAAAGCCCTCCCAACTATTCAATGCATTTACATGGAGGACTGGCACAAGACAGCAGAATCCATCATTGAAGACTTCCGCTATCCAGGACATGCCCTCTTCTCACTACTACAATCAGGCAGGAGATAAAGAAGCACTAGATGCCATACCATTAGGTTTAGGAACAATTCTTACCATGCAACTATCAGGCTCCCGAAATGATTTGGATAACTTCATTCAACACTACTCTGAGTTGATTCTATAACCTACACACTCACTTTCAATGACTCATTACAACTCATGTTCTCAGTATAATTTTTTATTTGCATAGTTTGTCTTCTTTTGCACATTAGTGTTTGTCACACTTTGCCTGTTTAGGTAGTCTTTTAGTAAATTCTATGGTTTAACTTTTGGTCCTGTAAGAGCCTGCAAGGAAATAAATCCCAAGATACAGTAGTATATGGTAACATATGCATACATTGATTACAAATTTTCTTTGAACTTTAAGAGACAGACATCACTTGCTGGGTTTGATGATTTCTTCACTGTCACTTGTGAAGCTAGAAGACTTACGGCTACACTGCTTTTGGGACATTGACCTCAAGTGTAAAGGTGGAGCTTAGAAGGACGAGGGTTCCCAATGGCGACTCCTTTGCTTGCATTTTCGGAAACAGCTCTATATCTATCTTTAATAACTCTGGTTTTTCCCTTTCAGGGTACTTCTAAAGACCTTGACATGGAGTTACATGCTGACTTCCGTTCTTTGCACTCTCCGGGTCTCAAGACTGGCCGCTATTCGACATATCAAGGAAGCAGCCTAGAAGACTAGTGTGCCTTCAGGGTTCTGGGACTGTGTGGCTCTGGAGGTGGGCGGACTCAAGGTCAGTGCCACCACAGGAAACTGGTGAGTGGTGGGAGTACACGGAAGACTGAAAGCAGCTATCTAGCCGCTGGCTGTGTGCCCAGGGACCCAAGTTCTTAGAGCACAGGGCTCGGAAAAAGTGATGCAACTGACTTATACCATTGCAAATCAGCAAGCTGTTTGTTACGTCTCCCCTCTTTGCTGTGAAACCAGGACACCTCTGCCCTCTTTCTATTGTTTCCACATCCTTCCTGTAGTGAGGTGACCAGAACTGAGCACAGCACTCCCAGTAGGGTCTGACCAGGTTCTATAAAGCTGTAACATTACCTCTCAGCTCTTAAACTCAATCCCACAGTTGATGAAGGCCAATGCACATTATGGCTTCTTAATCACACAGTCAACCTGCACAGCAGTTTTGAGTGTCCTATGGACTCGGACCCCAAGATCCCTCTGATCCTCCACACTGCCAGGAGTCTTACATTAATACTATATTCTGCCATCATATTTGACCTACTAAAATGACCTCACACTTAGCTGGGTTGAACTCCATTTGCCACTTCTCAGACCACTTTTGCAACCTATTGATGTCTCGCTGAAACCTCTGACAGCCCTCCACACTATCCACATCTCCAACCTTTGTGTCATCAGCAAACTTACTAACCCCTCCCTCCACTTCCTCATCCAGGTCATTTATAAAAATCGCGAAGAGAAGGCGTCCCAGAACAGATCCCTGAGGCACACCACTGGTCACCAACCTCCATGCAGAATATGACCTGTCTACAACCACTCTTTGCCTCTGTGGGCAAGCCAATTCTGGATCCACAAAGCAATGTCCTCTTGGATCCCATGCCTCATTACTTTCTCAATAAGCCTTGCATGGGGTAGCTTATCAAATACCTTGCTGAAATCCATATATATTACATCTGCTACTCTACCTTCATCAATGTGTTTAGTTACAGCCTCAAAAAATTCGATCAGGCTCGTCAGGCATGACCTGCCTTTGACAAAGCTATGCTGACTATTCCTAATCATATTATGCCTCTCCAAATGTTCATAACTCCTGTCTCTCAGGATCTTCTCCATCAACTGAAGTAAGACTCACTGGTTTATAATTCCTGGGCTATTTCTACTCCCTTTCTTGAATAAGGGAACTACATCTGCAACCCTCCAATCCTCCAGAACCTCTCCCGTCCCCATTGATAATGCTAAGCTCATTGCCAGAGGATCAGCAAATTCCTCCACTGCCTCCTACAGTAGCCTGGGGTATATCTTGTCTGGTCCCGGTGACTTATCCAAATTGATGCTTTCCAAAAGATCGAGCACATCTTCTTTCCTAATGTCCATATGCTCAAGCTTTTCCATCCACTGCAAGTCATCCCTACAATCTCCAAGATTCTTTTCCATAGTGAATACTGAAGCAAAGTATTCATTAAGTACCTCCACAATCTCCTCCGGTTCCATAAACACTTTTCCACTGTCACACTTGATTGGTCCTATTCTCTCAAATCTTATCCTCTTGCTCTTCACATACTTGTAGAATGCCTTGAGGTTTTCCTTAATCCTGCCTGCCAAGGCCTTCTCATGGCCCCTTCTGGCTTGCCTAATTTTATTCTTAAACTCCTTCCTGCTAGCCTTATAATTTTCTACATCTCTATCATTACCTAGTTTTTTGAATCTCTCGTAAGCTTTATTTTTCTTCTTGACTAGATTTACAATAGCCTTTGTTCACCACGGTTCCTGTACCCTACCATCCAATCCTTGCCTCATTGGAATGTACCTATGGAGAACATCACGCAAATATCCCCTGAACATTTGTCACATTTCTACAGTACATTTCCTTGAGAACATCTGCTCCCAATTTATACTTCCAAGTTCCTGCCTGATAGCTTCATATTTCCCCTTACTCCAATTAAACGCTTTCCTAACTTGTCTGTTCCTATCCCTCTCCAATGCTATGGTAAAGAAGATGGAATTGTGGTCACTATCTCCAAACTGCTCTCCCACTGAGAGATCTGACACCTGACCAGGTTCACTTTCCAATACCAGATCAAGTACAGCCTCTCCTCTTGTAGGTTTATCTACATATTGTGTCAGGAAACCTTCCTGAACACACCTAACAAACTCCACCCCATCTAAACCCCTTGATCTAGGAAGATGCCAATCAATATTTGAGAAATTAAGTTCTCCCACCACGACAACCCTGTTATTATTACTCCTTTCCAGAAACTGTCTCCCTACCTGCTCTTCGATGTCCCTGTTGCTATTGGGAGGTCTATAAAAAACACCCAGTAGAGTTATTGACCCCTTCCTGTTCCTAACTTCCACCCACAGAGACTCAGTAGACAATCCCTGCATGACAGCCGTGACACTATCTCTCATCAGCAGTCCTACGTCCCCACCTCTTTTGCCTCCCTCCCTATCCTTTCTGAAACATCGAAAGCCTGGCACTCAAAGTAACCATTCCTGCCCTTGAGCCATCCAAGTCTCTGTAATGGCCACAACATCATAGCTCTACGTACTGACCCACACTCCAAGCTCATCCGCTTTGTTCATGATACTTCTAACATTAAACTAGACACATCTCAAACCATCAGTCTGAGCGTATCCCTTCTCTGTCACCTGCCTATTCTCCCTCTCACACTGCCTACAAGCTTTCTCGATTTGTGAGCCAATTTTCCCTTCCTCCGTCTCTTCAGTTCGGTTCCCGTACCCCAGCAATTCTATTTTAAATTCTTTTTATTTTGTAATTTATTTTTTTTATTGAAGTTCATCATCAAACATTTCCATAAGATGTATTTCAGACATTGTACATATATATTATATAATCATATATGTCACAAATCTCCACATAGTATTTATCTGAGGTATACACTTACAGAAAAGAGTGGAGAGAAAAAAACAAGCAAAAGGAAAAAAAACTATGTACAAGTAGGGAGTAATCTTTTTTATGACATATTCATTGATTTGTGAGAATAAAATCAGGCCTATAAGGAATTATGTAATTAAACCATTTTTCCCAGTGTGAATCAAATTGTTCCAGCTTATGATTAACAGATGCTGTTATCTTCTCCATTTTGTAAATGTCCATTGTAATTTCTATCCATGCATTTAAAGTTGGGCTCTCCTGTGATAACCATTTCCTAGTAAGAGTCTTTTTACCAGCCACCAACAGTACATTCATTAAATATTTATCTCTTTTCAACCATTCTTGAGGTATATACCCAAAATATATGGTCTTACTCTCTAAAGGCATTTCACATTTAAAGATGTCTTGTAGGGCATTGTGTATCCCCCTCCAAAAGTCTTTGATAACAGGGCAGTCCCAAAAACTATGATAATGATTTGCATTTTGATTTCCACAATTTCTTCAGCAAACAGGGAGGTTACTAACATAATGAGATTTCTGAAAGGGTATAATAAAATATCTTATCAAGTTTTTCCATCCAAACTCCCTCCATTTCTGTGAACTGGTACACTTCCATTGATATCTCCATATTGTTGTCCATTCTTCCTCAGATATAATTATCCCTCCTTTCTTCTTCCATTTTGTTTTAATGTATGAAGTTGAATGTGTTTTAAGATTTGACAACCCCTTATACATGCTTGAAATGATTCTACTACCGTTATCTGAATTATATGCTTTTCTAAATAGCTCTATCAAACTTACCTTGGTTACATTTTTAAGCGTCTTATTAACATATTGTCGCATCTGTAAATACCAACAAAAATCTTGTTTTTCTAATAAGTGTTTCTCTTTAAGCATTTCAAAACTGAACAGTGTTCCTTCTTTCATTATGTTCCAAGGAACTGTTATTCCTTTAGCTGTCCAGTCCTTAAATCTAGCATCCAGTTTATTTGGTGTAAAATCCGAGTCATATGCACACCATTTAAGAATGGCAATATCTCCCTCTAGATCATATATGTCAAACTCAAGGCCCGTGGGCCAAATCCGGCCCGCGGTGGAATTATCTTTGGCCCGCGAGATAATATCTAATTACTATTAAAGCTGGCCCCAGTAATCGAAGCGCCTATGGCGTATGATATGGCTAATGCTGAGTTTATTCAGGTACCAGGTTTTCAGGGTTTTTAGTGTTTATTCAGCAGTCTTGCTCGGCAGTCTTCTTCATAAGAAACGGAATTTGTAAAGTGAAACACTTTGTAGTTATAGCAGAGACTGAGACACATGAGAGCAGGCTGAAAAAACGGAGGCAACGAAAGCTGCGTTCGCACGCGTCCGACTGATCCGGCCCGCATGGATCTGCATTTTGCTCAATCCGGCCCGTGACCTAAAATGAGTTTGACACCCCTGCTCTAGATTATATTCTTTTATAGTAGTTTTCTATATTTTAAGAGTCAATTTTGCCCATGGGTTATCAATAGTACTTATGTACCTTTGCAGGTTGTTATCAGCCAAAATTGCTTGTATGGGGATGGGAAGTACCCGCGCTCCTCAATGTTTTTCCATTGAGTGTCATATGATGGGTTGCACCAACATATCACAGCTCTCAACTGTGCTGCAAAATAATAATCTCTAAGAGGAGGTAGGCCCCATCCCCTCTTTTCCTTTGCTAATTGCAAAGTTTTGAGATGAACTCTAGGCCTTTTACCCTGCCAAATATACCTTGATAACATCTTGTTCCATTCATTGAATTGATTTTGATTAATCTCTATTGGTAGGGTCTGAAAGAGATATAACAGTCTGGGCAGTATATTCATTTTAATAGACTCAATCCTTGAACTGAGACTGAAAAAAGGAATCAGGTTCCATCTTGCCATATCTTCCTTAATTTTTTTATATAAAGGCTGATAATTACATTCTGATAATTTTGCCAAATCTTTTGGCATAATGATGCCCAAATATTTGAAAGACTCTGTTTGCCATGCCCAGAGATATCTGCTTTCAATTTCTCTTGGTGGGCTATAGTTATATGAAAGTAATTGGTTTTTATCTGTGTTGATCTTGTACTCTGATAATTGACCATATTGTTCAAAGGATTGCATCAATTTAGGTAAAGAGTATGTTGGTTGCCTTAAATAGATCAAAATATCATTCGCGTAACAAGCCAATTTATGTCTCTGTCCCTTTAATAGTAATTCCCCTGATATCTTTATTTTGTCTGATGTATTGAGTTAATGGTTCCAGATATAATGCGAAGAGTGGTGGTGACCATGAACAACTCTGTCTCGTGCCCCTTTCTAGGGTAAGACTATTTGATAAATATCCATTGATTTTAATATTAGCAGTAGGGTTGTCATATAGTGTCTGTATAGTTTTAATAATTGTGTCTTGGAAACCAAATCTATTTAAAACTCTGTAAAGAAAATTCCAATTAACTGAATCAAATGTCTTTTCAGCGTCCACGCTTATCACTATTGCTTCAATTTTATTTTTTTGTATATGAACCATAATGTGAAGTGTCCTTCGTATATTGTCTTGTGTTTGTGGTGTTGTCGTATAAAACTTGTCTGATCGTTACGTATCAGTATGAGTAGAAACTCCTCTAATCATTTGGCCATGATGGAGGTAAATAATCTATAATCTACTTTAAGAAGGGATATTGGTCTAAATGACCCACATTCCATTTTATCCTTGCCTTCTTTCGGTATGGCTGAGATTATCGCTTCCTTCCAACTGGGTGGCATTTGTGCCTTTTTCAGAGCCCAGTTCAGTGTGGGGAGTAAAACAGGAATTAACTCATTTCTAAATTCTTTGTACCACTCTGCCATATACCCATCTGATCCTGGTGATTTGCTTAATTTAAGCCTACTAATTGCAGTTTTTAATTCAACTTCAGTTATGTCAGCAGTCATCCTTCCATTCTGTTCTTTGCTTAAAGTGGGTAACTCTAGAGAATTCAAGAAGGTGTCAATTTGGGTTATGCTTTCCCCTGGAACTTTGGAATACAGAGTTTTGTAAAACACTTCAAAAGCTTCTTGAATTTCACCTAGCTTATTTTTTTTATAATTTTCGTTCTTTGGTCCCTAATTGTATGAATTGTATTTTCTACTATCTTTTTTTTCAGTTTCCATGCCAGTATTTTCATAGATTTCGATCCATTTTCATAATGTCTCTGTTTCAGAAACATTAAATTTTTCCTGATTTCTTGCATAGCCAAACTATTAATTTCATTCCTAATTTTTTTAAATTTCCCCTAATGTATCCTGTGCCAAATTCAATTTGTGTTTTTTCTCTAGTTCCTTCAGCCTATTTTGTAATTCCGCTAATGTCTTATTCCTTATTTTTTTTCTTATATGAAAATATCACTATAATTTTCCCTCTTAAGACAGCCTTCAGAGTATCCCATAAAATGGGATATGAAACCTCTCCATTATCATTAAATTCTAAGTAAAGACCAATTTCTTTTTTAATTTGTTCCTTAAAGTACAGATCATTGAGTAGACTTGAATTTAGCTTCCAAATAGTATTCTTTGGTTGTAGGTCAAAATCAACAGATAAATATATAGGTGCATGGTCACTTACATCTATTGTCCCAATTCCACAGGTGTTTATTTTGTCTTTGACTTTTCCAAATGTTATGAAATAGTCAATTCTTGTACATACAGAATGGGGAGCAGAATAATGAGTGTAATCCCTTCTGTCAGGGAAAAGGTCCCTCCATAGATCAATTAAACCAATATCCTCAAAAAGTGTATTAACTTTCTTATGTAAGGATTTTGTTTCATAGGTTTTTCTATTGGAAGAGTCTAAGTTTGGTTATAATTGTAAATTTAAGTCTCCCCCACATATCAGGAGACCTTCTGTTTCCGCTACCATAATATCAGTAATTTTCTGAAAGAAAC
The DNA here is from genome assembly GCF_048418815.1 of Hemitrygon akajei. Classification (NCBI taxonomy): domain Eukaryota; kingdom Metazoa; phylum Chordata; class Chondrichthyes; order Myliobatiformes; family Dasyatidae; genus Hemitrygon; species Hemitrygon akajei. The sequence continues at coordinate 53,735,066 of NC_133129.1, forward strand.
CAATATCACTTCTCAGGGGTGCATATATATTCAATAGAGTAACTGAATTTCCATCTATATTCCCTCTTACCAGAATATATCTGCCCTCTTTATCTCCCATTTTGAATACTTTTTCAAAATTTAGCTTACTTGAGATAAGAATAGCAACTCCTCTCCTATGTCCTGATTCATATGAGGAGAAAAACAAATTAGTGAAGCCTATTCGCTTTAGTTTTCTATGCTCATTATCACTTAAATGAGTTTCCTGTAAATATACTACATGGGCTTGTTCTTTTTTCATTTTGGATAAAATTCTATTACATTTGATTGGATTTAATAGCCCATTGACATTAAAAGAAATGAATTTTACTTTGTCCTTAGCCATCTGTATTTTTCTGTCAATGTATCATTAAAATTAGCAGAATAAAACTTAATCAATCTACTCCCTGAACAAATAAGAACCAAGAAATGCAAATAATAACTAAAATGGCAACGAATGTGTGATTCCAAGGCTGAGGTCTCTGGTAGATGACCCTGCATTGAGGAAATGTCTAGCTGTGGGGGATAACTCCTCCTACTTGTGAGTTGAGGGCCCCCATTGCAGTATTCATAAAAGTCAGTGAACAAATCCATTACACAGAAAAGATTTCCCTGTGTACTCTTCCTATATATACACACACACATATATGCACACACACCCACACACACACATACGCACACATATATATACACATATATATTACATACATACATATACATGCACACATATATTCTCATTTTGGTGGGGAAAAAAAGAGTAAGTGAGCGAATAAAGAATAACAACTAAGTAATATAAAATCCACATTATAATAAGTATTTCTCGAGATAGGTATATCACCATCTACTTTTGCTTCCATTTAGCTTCTCAACATTTTTAAAGTTAGCCAAACCTTATGGCTCTACTGGAGGGGGGTGAGGACTGTCTTTGGAAAACTCCCAGTCTCTTCCTGATATACTTCTCTCGACCTCCTCTCGTCTCCTGCCTTCTCGATTCTCACACTATTTCCCAAGCAGAGCGGGATAATTCCTCTGCCAGGCTTTCCCTCGGTTTGATCACGCCGACGGGCAACCCTCTGGCCTTCATGTCTGTAGTCACCTCTTCCACTGTCTGATACAGTTGGATCCCATCTTGATAAAATACTCGAAGTTTAGCAGGGTACGGAGTTTGAAATCTAATCCTTTCTTGTTTTAGTATTCGCTCTACTTCAGAGTATTCTTTACGTTTCTGCAGGACCATGGGGGGTAATCTTGGTCAAAATATATTAATTTATCATCTAAAAACACCCTCTTCTTACCTCAGGCCCTTCGTAGAATCTCCGCCTTGGTACTGTGTAGAAGGAATTTAATTATTATTGAGCATGACTTATCTGCTCTGCCTCGGGTAGGCCTCGGGATGAGCGCACGATGCGCTCTCTCAATTTCCAGCTCCATAGTCGAGGGAAGCTCCAGCGCGTCCTGCAGCAACTTTCTGACAAACTCCGTCATAGACAAGCCCTCTGCACCTTCTGGAATGTTGTATATTCTGATATTTTTATGCCGTAATCTTCCCTCCAGGTCAAGCAGTTTACCTTCTTGTTGATTTAATATTTTTATCTTCTTACTTAGTATCCGTTCCATGTTTTGAACGTGATCTTCCACCTTCTCAATTCGAGTCTCTGCCACCGCTATTTTTTGATTGACGTTGGCGAGCTCTGACTTAGTATCATGTAGCTGCTGCTTTATATCTTTCTGGAACTCCCTTATCTCTTTCAAAATTTCGATCATATTTGCCGCTTCGCCTGAACGAGGCCCAGTGTCCGCCTCACTAGCACGCGGTCGGGTAGGAGAGCCGCTCACTGCACACCTATCGGCAGCAGGCTCCGCAGTGTCGCTTTTTTTATTTCCATTCTTTTTCCCCATTCTTGCCCCTCTTATCAGTTCAAATACTTACGAAAAATACTATATTTGATGGGTTAACGGGGCATAATACGCGTTTTTCCGGAGGAGCTAGTGACTTAAGCTGCCATTCTCGATGATTACGTCACCAGAACTTTAAATTCTCCCTAATATCCTTAGCAAACCTCCCCACCAGGATATTGGTCCCCCTATGATTCAAGTGCGACCCGTCCTTTTTGTACAGGTCACGCCTGCTCCAAAAGAGATCCCAATGATCTAGAAATCTGAATTCCTGCCCTCTGCTCCAACCCCTCAGCCATGCATTTATCCTCCACCTCACTCTATTCCTATACTCACTGTCACGTAGCACAGGCAGTAATCCCAAGATTACTACCTTTGAGGTCCTGCTTGTTGGCTTCTTTTCTAACTCCCTGTAGTCTGTTATCAGGACCTCCTCCCTTTTCCTACCTAAATAAAATAGAAATCGCTACATTACAATCAAAACGGAGTTCAGCAGAAGGACAAGTCTAGAAGCATCACTAAGGACACTGACCTCACTGAAAAAGTAAGCTGACAGTTCAGTGAAGAAGATCACTGACCCTTCATTTAGAAGGGCTGCTGATTCACTCTTCACAGAGGAAAATCAATCCAACAAGTTGTTTTATATTATCAGTACCATACACAAAATGGCCTTTTTTCAACCAAACCATCTTTATTTTCTGCAAACTTTGCTCACAATAGGAATCTTTGTGCTTTGCAGCTGTAATCTATATCACACACTCTCGAACATTAGAGTTCCACCCTCCCAATGTAATAATAAAGCATCCCAAATATGCAATCCTACATGAAGACATGGAGCGATCTGTTCTGTTTTTGATTTGGAAGTGAATGGCAGAAAAACTGAAACTTTGTTGTTTTAATGAAACAAATCCCAACACAGTCTGATGTAATATATAGCTCTGTGTGACAAGAATGGAAGAAAAGGCTCATTATGTTTCCATTCATCCAATTTGCACTCCAAAGTTCCTGGAACCCACAGAGCCTCCACATCAAATACAAAAAAAAAAGCGTGTTTTCATGGGACCCGTGCAGTTTTTCAGTAAATGTGAGCATTTCTTTCATAATCTATTATTCAGTAAAATCACTTCACAACGAATGCTTAGTGGTATCTACAGCAATGACTATTTCATGTTAATGGAACAGATCTCTGTACTCACCATGTAAATGGTTAACGTTAGTTTTCAATTTTTGGCAGAGGTCAGTGAGTTTTACTGCATAGTCTGGCTCACAGAGCTTTATCACTTCATCTTCGGGCATTTGAGAGTGCAGGAAAGGGGACATCAGCAGCCCAACTGCCAGGATGGAGATGAGATGCCTCATTTCAGCTCAAAGAAGTCAGCTTCATCCACTCCGAATGGTGACAAAAGGCCAACTGTCCCACTCTGCCTGATGCAGTCCAGTCCAGCTGGCCGAAGTTCCTGTTCCTGCTTGGCTCCTGTTCTTGAATGATTTGAATTATCGTCTTCTGTCACCTCTCTCCCAATTACCTGTATATCATTTTTATCGCAGTCTTGCCCAGTCACTGTCACTTGTCAGTCTTTCATTAACTTTTTTCCCTTTCCAGAATGACTTTTGAAGTTTGTCGAATGTCCTAAATCCAAGATATTTTAACCAAGCAGAACCACAACATTTTGCTTTAATGAACTTTTCCTCCACTGTTGGTGTTCACATTTCTAGGCTCATTTTCCAAGATACCTCTAGAGCGCAACTGAATTACATCAAACAATGCATTACAATTACGTAGACGTTAGGATTTAGATTTCTGAACACTACAGGGCAAACGTCCTAAACTAAAATAGGGATGACCCATTTTAATGGATAAATGTCAGGTTTCTTTCTTCTATCCAAGACATCTAATCCATGTCTCAATACATTTCAGGAATCTGCCCATTACAACCTTAAGTCTATTATTATCCTTGAAAAGCAAACCACACAGACTACTACTTTCAAATGCAGCATGCCTGAATATATGTCACCTGCCTCTAGCTCTGTCTGGGAACAGTGCTATGCTACTACAATTTGGTCGCATAGTGGTTGGCACAACACTATTACAATGCCAGCGACCTGGGTTCGATTCCTGCCCCTCTCTGTAAGGAGTTTGTACGTTCTCCTCATGACAGTGTGGGTTTCCTCTGTGTGCTCCAGTTTTCACCCACATTCCAAAGACGTACAGGTTATTAGGTTAATTGGTCCCATGGGTGCAATTGGGTGGGGTGGGCTCATTGCACCAGATACTGTGCTGTATCACTAAATAAGCTAAGAAAAATGTAAAACAAAATTACTATGGCAATGTAGACAGATGCTTTAATTTCATCAGATTTAATATTTTTGATTAAATGTTTGAATTAGGTATTAAGATTTTGATTTCTGGGGCACTGTGATTAATCAAACATTCTGAAATTAAATGGGTCATAGAGTTGGACTATGTTCACTACAATATGCAAATCAATTGCCTATCTATATTAATTCACTTGCTTGCATTAATTCCATATGCCTCTATGCCTTATTCATCTAATTACCCATTAAAAGGCCTCTTAAAGTTCAACTTATTTTAATCAATGGGCAGAATTTTGTAGGATGTTACTACTATTGGAAGAGCAACTAACGGTGAAAGTGGAAAGTAGAAAAGTTTACAAAAGGTGGTGGATAGAACCCAGCCCATCACAGACAAAGCCCTCCCCATCATTGTAAGTATTTACAAGGAGCGCTGCCAGAAGAAAGCAGCGTCCAGGACCCCCATCATCCAGGCTATGCTCCTTTTTTGCTACTACTATCGGGTAGGGGGTAAAGGAGTCTTAGGTCCCACACCACTTGGTTCAAGAACAGCTATTACCCTACAATCATCAGACTCCTGGACCAGCCTGGATAACTTCACTTACCCCAATACTGAACTAACTCCACAACTTGCTCATTTTCAAGGACTCTACAATTTGTGTTCTTAGTACTACTTTTTAAAATTATTATTTGCACAATTTGTTCTCTTTTGCACATTGGATGTTTGTCAGTGTGTGTAGTGTAGGCCTCCGTTAGTCTCGATAGACCATGGATTTGTACCTTGGAAAGTTTCCAGGGCGCAAGCCTGGGCAGGGCTTTTTTATGGAAGGCTGGCAGTTGCCCAAGCTGCCAGTCTCCCCTCTTCACACCACCGATGTTGTCCAAAGGAAGGGCATTAGGACCCATACAGCTTGGCACTGGTGTCGTCGCAGAGCAATGTGTGGTTAAGTGCCTTGCTCAAGGACACACACGCAGCCTCAGCCAAGGCTCGAACTAGCAACCTTCAGATAACTAGACAACTACTTGGCCATGAACCTACACGTTTGTCAGTATTTGTTATACATATATAGTTTCTCATAGATTCTATTGTATTTCTTTATCTTCGTGCAAATGCCTGCAAGAAATTGTATCTCAAGAATAATAAATTTACTTTGAACTTTGCTAAGGATTTGTGTTAATCACATGTGGGATTACCTTCTTACGAAAGAGCAGTACACCTAGTAGAGCCTCTATCTCACAGCTTCAGAAACCTAGGCCTTAGATCCTGAACTTCGGTTGTGTCTGAGGGCTGTCTGCACACTTACCCTGTGGATTTCCACCAGGTGTTCTTGTTTCTTTCTGCAGCTAAAGATGCTTGGTAGCAGGCAAGTTGGCCAGTGTTAAATAATGCCCTAGTGTGTAGGTGAGTGGTAGAATCTGGTGAGAGTTGATGGGAATGTGGGGAGAGTAAGTATACGGAAAATCAGTAAGGAAATAGGAATGTTCTGTGAGCTGGCATGCTGTGAAACTTGAGGGTTAAATGGCCTGTTTCTATGTCATATCTGGGAATTACAGTGCATTCCATGAATTTTTTTCTTGGTTGGCCAATTAACCCACCATTCTGCATGCCTTTGGATGTTGGGGTGGGTGGGGGTGGGGAGTCAGAGCACCTGGTCAGACTCTGCACAAATAACACCAGAGGACAGGATTGAACATGGGAAACTGGAGCTGAAAGGCATCAGCTCTTCCAGCTGTATGACTATTACCTCCTGCAGCTTGTGACAGACAATATTGTTGAGAAATGGGGAACTCTGTTGGAAAAGCACGTTGGACATTCATTATTTTTTATCACATGTGAATAAGATATAAACAATTGGATAAGTAAATCGGAATGGCAGAAGTGTTGTGAATATTCAAAAGTTGTTTTGCATTGTAGTAGTAGGAATTCTGACTGCATCTGCAAGTGTTAACTTCATCCACGTTTGGAAAGTTTGGGATCAGAATTACACACAAGCCTCACTCTGCTGTGGCATAGAGGAAACCAAACTGTATGGGCGTACCATCAACACATTGACCTGACAACTCATGGAAGGGGCAAACACCACAATGCCAGTAAAACTACCAAAAGAAAGCTTGTAAACCTGAACTTGGTACAATGGATTTTCAAAGGTTGCCAAATAGAACCTAACAGTTTTGAAACTGAAATTTGTCAGTATACTCTCATTCTCTCAGATACAACAATTCAGCCTGTTCAACATCCTACAGAAACAAAGTTGCCCAGCAATTTGTAGTCAAGTTCAAAAGAGTGTTTGACCTTCCAGGACAGGGTCAGAAGGCTGGCTACTGATGCAAGGCAGAGGGTCAATGCGAGACTATGCAGTTGAGATGGGGTGGAACAAAAGATCTCTCATCACCGCTTTCTAGGTGCGTTGAACACAGATGCCCAGCCTGAGATCACAGTGACAGGATAGCCTGGATTATCTGGCCATTCGAATAGACAACGGGGCTGCTGACTGCCACAGAAAGAGAATGCCCCAGACTCCTCAGATCACCAGGTCTCTTCACCCTGTCTCTCATCACCTAGTACACTGTCCATGGAGATGGGTGGCCTGCATGTATCTCAAGAGGAACAAGATTGGCCGGAACAGGTTGGTGCCTCTACAGTGGCTCTCCAGGACACTTTCAGGCATCATGTACAAAGTGCCCAGAAAAAAGAGGAGACCCATCAGTAAGAAGGGGAATTCTGACAGGTCGATTCTCCCTATAAGCATCTTCTTCTAATCGAGTAATGCTTCTAGCTTCCCTGTTATGGTGTCCCCAGACCCACAAAGTCTGGCATTTATTGACATAAGGGGAGCCAGGAACCTCATAGATATCTCTCAGCCTCAAAGATGAGAGTTCCCTCTCAACAGATGAGAAAGAATATTGATATCAAGACTTTGGATGGTTGGCCTCTGGATACCAGCAAGATCGACCTTCCCCAGTATCCCTCCAACTTGTGCTAAAGGGGAAGTAGAGGGTACAGCACTCCTTCCATCTTGTTGACTCACTGAACTGCCGCTGGTGCTCAGCCTTCCCTGGCTCTCTCAACACAACCCACTCACTGATTGGTCCCTAAATGTATTTCAGGAGTGGGGACCAGCATGCCTACCTACCTTTCTGTATCTAACTCATGCCCCTGTCAACGTATCTCCTCTGAGCCAACTGCTAGTGTAATCCGGTCTGGTGTTGCAGCTGAATATGCTGAACTTCAAGAAGAAGTGCTGTCTCTCTGCCTCCACACCAGACATACAACTACACTATTGACCTCTTACCCGGTTCTAGTCCTTCTCAGGGCCAGCTCTTTTCCATGGAAGAATACACCAAGGAAGCACTGGGGTTTATCCGTCCACCCAGGGGTGGGTTTCTTTCTTGCGAACATGAAGAATGGCACACTCCATCCCTGCATTCATTATCAATTAAATTCAATTAAAGTTTAATTGTCATTGAACCACACATGAATACAGCCAAACAAGACAGCGTTACTCTGGATGAAGGTGAAAAGTGCAGCACCAACAGTCACACACAGCACAAGCACACATAGCACAGAAAGATAGAAAGCACATATAAGATATTGGTAAAATACAGCCAAGCATAAAAATATAGACCATAAACCCGAGTCCACGAATGCCACAGAAATCACAATACAGCTTGTCCTCATCCAGGCAACTACTGGGGCAGGACCACCTTCAGCCTGGATGCCACACCATACCACGCCCAGTCTCCAGCACTGTCTCCGGCACCTCTCGCCTGGTGGCTGTAAACAGGCAACACCACGGCTGGAGGCCTAATCCTCGCTCTGACCAAGACCACACAGGGCCCTTGCCGTCCACCTCTGCTGTCCGACAATAGATCAGCCAATTGGATTTGCAGCATACTACGCAAACAATGTCCAAAAGGGTCTTGCAATCATAAGAAAAATAATTAAGATGATCACTTGCTATTAGACTACATGCATCCTTTGCACATCGACTCCTCTTATGCTTCTCCGACACAGGCAGCTGCATGATCCACATCAAACTCGGGTCCTTCATTTTCTCCATCAACGAACAACTCACAGATGGGGGAGAGCTGCAGTACTTTAAGTTATTAATGTCCCCCAGGATCTTGTGATCATAAAAATTACATTTAAAAAGGACAATAGCACTTTCTGTTGACTCCGTAGAAGCTGCGGTGATCTGACGCACTGCCATCTTTGGACATCACATCAATGCTTCGTCAGACCCCGAACAGCATCAAGGTGAAGAACTGTTAATCTCTTTCCTTCCTTGCCTCTGCATTTTAACATTTCCAGAGAGCAACCATGTTCTGTAAGATAGATCTACGCAACGCTTACAACCTGGTTCACATCTGAGAAGGGAACAAGTGGAAGAGACCAATCATCTCCCCCAATGGCCACTGTGAGTACTTTGCAATGCCATTTGGTCTGGCCAATGTCCCTGCTGTTTTTCAACATGTCCTCCAGAACCTGAAATCAGTTTGTTCTTGTGCATTTGGACATTCTAATCTGTTTCTACTCTCACCAGGAACAAGTCGAGAACGCTCAGACTGCTCCTCAAGAAGAACCTTTATCCAAGCCAGAGAAATACAAGTTCCACATCAGACAGGTGTCATTCTTAAGCTACATCCTCACCCCTTGCAGTAGTCAAATTGAGCCATGTAATGTTCATGTAGTCACAGAGTGATCCAAACCATCTACAGTCAAACAGGTGAGATACTTCATGGGTTTGCAGACTTTTATCACTGCTTCATCAGAAACTTCAGTTCCATCATGGCTCCCATAAATACACACATCAAGAACACCTCTGCAGGATTCCAATGGACCAATGAAGTAGACTAAGCATTGTCAGAGCTAAAGTGACACATCTCCACTGCCCTGTGCTGCAATACCCAGACCCATCCGTCCATTCATCATTGAAGTTGATGCATCTGATGTTGCCATTGGAGCTGTACTCTCCCAGCACTCTTCAGTAGATAATGGGCTTTTCTTTCCCATTGCTTGACTCCTGCAGAGTGTAACTATGAGTTGACAACTGAGAACTTCTGGCTGTCAAGGAGACCCTGGATGCAGCACTTGCAGAGCACCCCATTCTGGAATGGACAGTTCACAAAAACCTCTCCTACATTTGTGACGCCAGGAGACTCAACTCCCCTCAAGCCCATTTGGCTCTCTTCTTCACCTAGTTTAATTTCAACCTCACCTACCGACCTGGCAGCAAGAATAGCAAGGCTGATGCTCTCTCTCTCACCTGTCTGATATCTCTGACAACAACAATCCACAGCTAATCATTCCCTGCGCATGAATTCCTGCTCCACTGATTTGGAGAATAGAAACAGAGGTGAAGGCTGCCCATCAATTGGATCCAGGCCCAGGTGGGGGACCTTCCAACCAGCTGGCTGTCCCTGCCACTGTGCACCCCAGACTGTTAGAGTGGGGTCATTCTTTCTGTCTGGTCGGCCACCTGAGGAGTCAACAGACTATGGAATTTATAAAGAGATGTTTTTGGTGACTGTCTATGTCCCAGGATGTCCATGATTTCACGTCCACCCCTCCCACTTGTGCCAAGAACAAGACATCACATCGGTGCCCTGCTTGTCTGCTCTCGCCACTGCCCCTGGTTCCATTTCTCAGTGAATTTCATCACTGGTCTGCCTCAGACAGATGGGAACATTACTATTCTGGTAGTTGAGGACTGGCTCGCTGAAGCAGCCCATCTTATTGCTCTCCCCAAGTTCCCGTCAGCTCATGAATCTGCCACCCTCGTGGTTCAACACATGTTCAGGCTGCACGACTTCCCTCAGGACCTGGTGTGCTATTGAGGACCACAGTTCATGACCCACTTTTGGAATTCTTTCTGTTCTCTGTTGGGAGCCACAGGCAGCCTCTCATCAGCTTTCCACTCCCAATCTAACAGCCAACTGAGAGCAAAATAGGGGTGGGAGACAGCCCTGCACTGCCTTGTCTCTTGCTTCCCCACAACCTGGATCCCCCAGCTGGTTAGGTCTGAGACTGCTCACAATGACTTCTAGTTGTCCTCTGCTAGCATGTCCCCCATAGAATACCATGCAGAACTCCAGCCACCAGCCCTCCCTGACCAAGAGATTGACGAGGGAGTCCCTGCTGCTGAACAGTTGGTCCAACGCTATAAGTGCATGTGGAGATGGGCCAGGGTTCCTCTAATATGCACCCAGAAAAAAACATGCCCGGCAGGCTGATTGGCTTCACCGACAGGTGAGGCCTCTTAAGCCAGGAGTAGAAGTCTGGCTGGCATCTCAAGATTTCTGTTGACAGAAACTGTCCCCAGGCTATATGGGACCATTCATAGTGGAGGCTATCAACAAATCCCACTACAGGCTGCACCTACTGTTACACAGTGTTCCATGTTTCCAAACTAAAGCCAGTGACTTCTTCCCCTAACACCCGCCCGCTCTAATCACCCACCCCTCCTCCTCTCTGCTTGGTGATGGGTTCCTGGTCTATTACGTTCAGCACATCCTGGCATCTCAGCGGGTGCAAGGGAGTGTCCTGTACCTCACTGATTGGGAGGGATATCATCCAAAGGAACATTCTTGGTTTCCACTCCAAACATTTGTCATTTCAAGCAGGCACAGGCCTCTCGCGCCTCAGAAACTGCCCCTTAGGGAGGGGTGCCTGTTCCAACTGCAGACACTGCGGTCTGGGCACTCTCGCAGGCAGGCAGCAGAAAGAAGATGGCAATCACGCAAGTGAGATTACACACATTCCAGCCAATTAGGGTTTCTTTGTAATTGTACTTAACTCTCTTCCTTTTGCTTCAGTCTCGTCAAGTCTTGATCAAAGCACAGCAACAATAATCCCTGCTTACCTTAGACCACGTTCCAGGAAAGGTCAGTGATTTAGATAGACACTGTTACAGGAAAGGTATTAATTTAGTTCTAGGTTACTGCTTTCGAGCCACAGCGGCAGCATTAGGTTTTAGTTAGACTGCAAGTTCTTTGTTTGTGGCCCTAATGGCCTACCATGTATTATTATCCTTTGTTCTGAACAGTTCTGATTAAAACTCAGTGACCTGTTCATTCTGTGTCTGCTTCCCTGCCTCTGCACTTGGGTCATCACTGAAACCTTGTCAGTGATTGATCAGAGGATAGATCTGACTGATGCAGTAAAAAGATTAGCTATGGCAGTTGCCAGTGATTGGTGGGATGTCAATATATATCGGTGAGTAAAATGTGATTAGCTATAGCTCAGTGGCAGCAATTGTTAGTGATGGTGAGGTAGGTTCGATTGTCTCTTTTCTTGCTGCCTGCATCAGCACTCAAACTAGTCAGAACTAACAACAGAAATCCTCTATTACAGGAATCCACTCTCAAACTAAATTGCAGCTTCTGCTACAGAAATGTGTCAGGGTCACAGTATTTGACAAAACTCAGTAGTAAAGATCTACTGAGATTTATAGGCACGACACTGCTTCCCATTTAGAAAAGTAATAAACCTGTCCAACCAATTAACTATTTAAACACACAAAATTATATATTTTCTTGCCTCCAGAGATCTTTATGCACAGTTTTAATTTGATCACTTATAAATTCAGTCAGCCTCAAACTAATCATCAAAGTCCTCATCATTCTGAACTTCACTTTGGTTCCTATGTCAGGCATAAGTGATTACAGAAAATTACCTTTCCCTTTGGGTCTCTTGCACAGTTGCTCTAATTGTTGTATTAGCATAATTATCTCTGTTGTTATGAGTGTACTCGTATTGTAAATAATTCAGCATGTTCCTGCAAACCTAACTACTACATTAACCTGTCTTGCTCGACTCTCCCAACATTGCCGGATTGTATCAGTTTGAAATAAAACAGAGGGGCGGCACTTCTTTAACACCTGGCTGCTAGTTAAAGACACAGTAAATTGGCCAGCAACCTATGTGTTTTCAACTTTACTGACAACAGCAACGTTGTCTCCTCTCTCTCCTCGTGTACCAGAATGCTCCTCTATTTCCTGTGATCAACGGTACCCCTGTGATGGTGGTTGCCTTAGAGACAACTCCATGTTGCCTATTCAAAGGACAATGGGTGAAATTATCTGTACTGATTGAACTTTCTGAGATTTTTCACTACCCTATTTCCAGCTGTCTACACCATGCACTCAACAGCCAGTTCTCAGGTCTTCACACACTGAGTGGGAAGGGGGTAATCAGTAAGCAGTGTCAATTGATAGCAGGTACACATCCTAAATGGAGGAGGACCAAGGATTTCTTTTTATATCTAAAATCTCTCCTTGTTGGTCAGAGATTGAACTGGCAAATCAGTCCTGCCATTAAGGGCTCAGAAAGACAGGAGAGTCCGAACTAACCTAAGGACAGATTCAGATGTGGACAGTGAACATCAGTTTTGTACTTTACCAATATTGCAGGAGGCGCCAACCCAGCCTGCAGAGGGTATGCACTTCCTGTCCGCCCTGCAACAAAACTTCAAGACACTTAGGACATAGAACATAGAAATCTACGGCACATTACGGGCCCTTCAGCCCACAATGATGTGCTGACCATGTAACCTACTCTAGAAACTGACTAGAATTTCCATACCACATAGCCCTCTATTTTTCTAAGCTCCATGTACCTATCTAAGAGTCTCTTAAAAGACACTCTTGTATCTGAAACACTTGTTCCTAAACATTCTTCTTCTTCTTGTCCTTTTTAGGAAATCCCTCAGGATCAAAAATAACCTTGGTCCTGTGGGTTTGGAGATATCTGAGAAGGCAATCTTGGAGGTACAGGTTTTTCACTGATGGGACTAATGGTGCAACAAAGTGATTAGTTCACAAGGTAGTGCTCTTTTGCTACCTCATATGCAAGACTTCTGTGAGCATCCTCTGCATGGTCTGAAGGTTATCAACGCTACTTATTCCATTAATCATGAATGTGGATGGGAGAAGCAGAAGGAGAAGATGGATATGCATGTTCAAAGTTATAAAACCACTTGGACTCACAAATGTCCAATGCAAGTACACATACACAACTTTCATCTATTATCACAGATCTCCATCAGTAGTATCTACATGAAGTAATGTCTCAAGAAAGCATCATCTGTCATCAAAGAACCCCACCATCCAGCCTATGCTAGCTTCTCACAGCTATCTGCAGACAGGAGGTACAGAAGTCCGAAACCACACACGACCAGGTTCAATGGTTCCCTTCAACCATTCAGCTTTGGAACCATCCTGCACAAGCCTCATCATTATCTCAGTTTAGAAACTCCATGACCTCTTCGTACTTTTATAGACTCTGTTTGTTCTAATTGTGTTTATTTTTGTAAAAATTATGTATAATTTATGTTTAATTTACACTCAGGACCTCTTATACCTAATGAAGAGTATGTTCGTGGTATTCTGCTGTTGTAGCCCATCCACTTCCAGGTTCAATGTGCTGTGCATTCAGAGATGCTCTTCTGCATATCACTGTTGTAACACATGGTTACTTGAGTTACTGTTGGCTTTCTGTCAGCTTGAACCAGTCTGGCCATTCTCCTCTGACCTCTCCATTAACAAGTTCTGTTTTCCCATGGAACTACAACTTACTGAATGTTTTTTTCTTAAGCAGCATTCTCTGTAAACTCTAGAAAATGTTGCATATGAAAATCCCAGAAGATCAGCAATCTCTAAGATACGCAAGGCACCCCATCTGGCACCAACATTCATTCCATGGTCAAAGTTACTTAGATCACATTACTTCCCCATTCTGATGTTTGGTCTGATGTTTGGAATGAACCTCCTGACCATGTCTGGCACTGTCGACGTTTTGGGCCGAGACCCTTCATCAGGACTAACTGAAAGGAAAGATAGTAAGAGATTTGAAAGTAGTGGAGGGAGGGGGAAATGCGAAATGATAGGAGAAGACCGGAGGGGGTGGGATGAAGCTAAGCTTCCTCTTCCGGTCTTCTCCTATCATTTCGCATTTCCCCCTCACCCAACTACTTTCAAATCTCTTACTATCTTTCCTTTTGGTTAGTCCTGATGAAGGGTCTCGGCCCGAAACGTCGATAGTGCTTCTCCTTATAGATGCTGCCTGGCCTGCTGTGTTCCACCGGCATTTTGTGTGTGTTGTTTGAATTTCCAGCATCTGCAGATTTCCTCGTGTTTGCTCCTGACCATGTCTGCATGCTTCTATGCATTGAGTTGCTACCATATGATTGGCTGATTAAATATTTGCATTAACAAGCAGGTGTACAGGTGTAACTAATAAAGCGTCCATTGAGTGTATGATTTTCCTGAAAATGCCACTTATCTAATGCTATGTTCCTGTGATGCACTACAAGTAGTTTTACTTTGCACTTGTGCTACAAGTACTTGTGCATGTTGCAATCAATTTGTCATTAAAGAATAATGTGAGTCACTGAGATAGGGAACGGAGCAACAGGAATAAAATGAATCCTCTGAAGAAATGAGAAACAGTTGAAGAATAAAATACCAGAAGCAAAAGTGAGAATAATTATGAATGTAGTTATGAATAAAATAAATCATCCAATTAGCATTCAATGGGGTGCCATGGTAGTGTGGCGGTTAGCATGATGCTATTACAGCTCGGGGCATCAGAATTCAGAGTTTGATTCCAGCGTCCTCAGTAAGCAAGTTTAAATTATTCTGCAAATCTGAAACCCTGCCCCCTGCACCAATTCTTCAGCAACCCATTCAACTGCCACGGGCTCATATTCTTATTCTCACTGGAGTGTGGCACAGACTTCAAATCAGATTTCTATCTTTTCAGCTTCCTACCTAGCTCCCTATTTTCTTTCTTTAGGACCTCATCCCTTTTCCTACTTATGTCATTGGTACAAATATGTGCAACGACTTCTGGTTGTTCAACCTCCTTCTTAGGAATGCTGTGGCCCTGATCTGAGGCATCCCTGGTACTGTCAGCATACAATTCAGGAGTCTTCTTCACATCTACAGAATCTCCAGTCTGTTCGCCTAACCATTGAATCCCTTATCACCACTACTCTCCTAAATCACAGAGCCAGAGGCCAGGTTGCTATGGCTTTCAACTTGTAGGTTGTTCCCCTTACAGCACTATTCAAAGCGGTATACTTGTTATTTATGGGAATGGCACAGGGGTGTCCTGCACCGTCTACCTTTCCCTCTCCTGCAAGTCACCCTCCTACAACGTAGGTGTAACTGCCTCCCTGGAGCTCCTATCTATGAGTCTTCATTCTACTGAATAAACTATAGGTCATCCATCCACTTCTCACAGACGTTATCAATCAGGAGACTGGATGTCCAGTATCTTGCAAGAGGAGCACACCACTTCCCTGGATCCATTCTTACTACTCTGGCTAGGCACCATTAAAGAAAGAAACAGATACTTTACAGAAACCCCAACCAGGCCTCCACTTCTGTTACCCAACCTTCTTGAGCCAAAACCTCAATTTTCCACTCTGACTCTGTTCCACTCACATTATGGCCAGTCCTACAATGGCTGCTCCACTTCATTGTAACTTCTTTTTATTGGCTCTTGTCAAGTGCCCAATTAAACAAATGGTGGAAGCAGATACAAGAGTGCCGTTTAAAAAGACTTTAAGGTAGACAAAAACACAAAATGCTGGCAGAACTCAGCAGGCCAGACAGCCTCTATGGGAGGGGGTAGTGACGACATTTTGGGCCGAAACCCTTCATCAGGAGTGAAGTAACATGGGATGGTTGAGGGGGGATAAGAAGTGGGGGGAAGGATGAATTAGAGAGCTGGGAAGTGATAGGCTGAAGGGAAATGGGCTAGGGGGAAGGTGGAGAATTATGGGAAATAAAAGAGAAAGAAATGTAGGGCTGGGGGGAGATTATAGTGGGGGGGGGAAGAGAGAAAAAGAGAACCAGACTAAAATGATAGATAGGGATGGGGTAAGGTGGGGGGGGGGGCAGGGGTATCAACGGAGGTCTGTGAGTTGAATGTTCACGCTGGCAGGTAGGAGGCTACCTAGGCGGGAGATAAGGTGTTGCTCCATCGACCTGCGTGTGGCCTCATCTTGACGGTAGAGGAGGCCATGGACAGTCATATCGGAGTGGGAGTGGTCTGTGGAATTGAAGTGTCATGTAGACAGGTGGATCTGCATGGATTGGAGGTATATATATCATTTGCACACAGAAGAGATTTAGTTTAACTCATATCATGTTTAGCAGAGACATTGTGGGCTGTACTGTACTATGTTCTATATTCTAAAAGTATCGTTTAAAACAGATTAAAGTCTCAATATTTTATAGTGAATAAATTGACTCTTAACAAAGCACAAGAATGTGATAGATTTTACAAATGCAGCATGAACAAATAAAATTAGCAAAATTTGTATGAAAATAATTTTGATGTGCAAACAAAAATGAATTTGAATTTCATTTTTTAAAAAGTATTGGTAGGCCTTCAATGTGATAACAAGACTACAAATCACACTAAGTATTTTCTGTGAGGGGCATAGAATAAACTTTAAATTATGGTCTGTTTATGTCCATTGTAGGAACCTTGGGACAGACATCATCAACCTGTGTAGGGTTTTTCATTCAGCATATTTGAATAAGATTTTCCAAGTGAACAGAATAAAAAATCCTACAGCGTCTGGTGGCCTCTATCCCTAATTCCTAACAATAAACTGATAAAGATCCATGAATTTGTAAAAAATATCTTGCTGTCTTAGAATCCGACTGACACTAAATCTAGACATAAAATGTGTTTTATTTCTTCCAACACAGCTCACTGAGAATCTCATTAATGGTACAGCCGATTTTGCAACAATTATCTAAGGTTTGTCTTTTGTCCAGTTCCATGCAGGTCGATTTTCTGGGGTTTATTGATTGCTTTTTGTTTCGTTGTGCAGACTTTGAGCCAAGGTCTTCAAGGTCCTCAGTCAAAAGGTCATGCTGTCTGTATTCTTTGTTGAATATTTTCCCCTGCATGTTTGGTGCAATCTGTTCAAATCCATATTTGTTATACATTATCTGAATTTTCAGGTACATATCAATGTAGTAGTCTGTATCTCCTGAATCCTGTGAAACACCTGGAAGAGATAAATTTGTGAATAGCGAATCAGTTTGATTTTATTATCGTTTCCTCTGTCCCAACCACCCAAGGTTGCTTGCTGTCAAAGTAAGTTCCTATCATAAATGACAAAAGAAAGTAGATCTAAGCTCTTTGAAGTTTAGAAGAATACAGATCTAGTCATACAAGATCCTGACAGGGCAGAGGTTGAGATGTTTCCACCAGTGGGAGGCTCTCAAACAAGGAGACTGAGTAGGAGATGATCATTTACGACTGAAGTGCCCAGAGACTTCTTACAGAAGGTGGAGAATCTCTAGAGATCTCAAACCCACAGAGCTGTGAAGGCTCATCAATGGAGGTGTTTAAAGATAATTTTTTTAATGATCAATGAATTGAGGGCTGTGGGGAACTGGCAAAGAAGAGGAATGTGGAGCAAATTTGAAGGACTCCTGCTCCTATTTCCTTACATTCTTTTATGACCAATTTTTTGTGTTTCAAATGTAGTGAACAGGAATGAATGCTCACTGTACCGATTCATTGACCCACTTCAGGTAAAAGCAATGGACACTCAACCTCCAATGAAATTTAAAGGCTTCTTTTAAATTGCAATAGCAGCATAAATGTGATTAAAACACCATTTTGTAGATTAGAACCATGGGGTCACTTATCTAACAAAGAGTCTCAGAGCTGAAAGGTTAACTCTGTTTCTCTCTCCACAGGTGCTGCCTGACCTAATGAGCCTTCCATGTCTTTTCAGTTTTTAGTTCAGATTTCCAGAAGCTGCAGATTTTTATATATGATTTCACTAGTAAGGGACAGTGGAGAAGGAACTAAATTTCCCAGAGGGTGGTGAACCTGTGGAATTCTCTGCCCAGTGAAGCAGTGGAGACTACCTCAGTAAATGTATTTAACACAAGGTTGGATAGATTTTGCATACTAGGGAAAATAAGAGTTATGGGGGAAAGGAGGTAGGTGGAGCAAGCTCAATGGGCTAGATGGCCTACTCCTGCCCCTATTTCTTATGTTGTTATGTAAAAGGCCAATGACTTGGCCTCCACGACTGCCTGTGGTAACAAACTTCCTTCTTTTCCCAATGCCTTTCCAAACACGTTATGGAAAATAATTCTATCACCTCTATTCCCGATTATAGTATTCTTGTGTGAAAATAATCTCCTTGTCCCTTTTCATTCTTTTGCCAATTATCTTTAATCTATGATCAAGATTTCTTATATTCAGTCACCCAATTTACAAATACAGTTATCCTGCATATTTTATAAAGGTGCCATTAACGTTTTGGAACATACACTACAGCAGATCAGTACAGCACAGGAATAAGCCTTTTGTCCCATGATGTTCTGCTGAACTACTTATGTGAATAACATCAAGTTAAACTAATCCCTACTGGCTGCATGTGCTTCATATCCCTCCATTCTCTGCATATTCATGAGGATATCAAAGAGCCCCTTAAATGCCTCTGTTGTATTTGCCTCCACACCACCCCGGCAGCACATTCCAGGCACCCATCACTCTCTCTGTAACAAAACTTGCCTTGCATATCTCCTTTGAATTCACCCCTTTCACTTTAAATGCATGCATACCCCTTAGTATTAAATCTTGGGATGGGAAAATAATATTGGCTATCCATGTCCCTTATAATCTTATAACATTTTATCAGGTATCTCCTCAGCTCCCTTCCTTTGGATCACCTGTCAATACAATCAGCTAATCATTCTGGTTAACAGAACAACTGGTGAAGCCGTATCTGTTACTTTCTCAGAATCATGTGGTGAAATGGCTCATTGTCAAAGGCAAGGATGAGAACTGGCATTTAAAATCCATCCTTCCCCAAGTCTGACAAAACCAACTGTGGCTCACAAGTGAACTTCAACCAAATTCTAGAAATCTAGAACCTTCAGCTCTCTGTGATTTAATCTTGTTTTCACCCACTTTACCACTTGCCATTCTTTTCCAATTAGTTTTACGGCACTAGTATTTCATGTTCTTTAAATATTGGTTAATTTTCTTTGGGATAACCCTCTTAAAAAGTTGTGGAGATGAGTATTCAACAGTGAGCTAATGCTAAAATGATGAATTCACCCCATAAGCCTAGTTCTTTATTATCACATCAAAATGTATTTATCAAAGCAGTTACTCATTCAATTATTGGTCAATGGAAGGGTACTAAATACTCATTGTTGAAATGATGACCTGCAGTTTTTGAACCTTGACATAGTTCAATCAAATTTTCTTTGAGCTCTGGATCACAAAGCTTTATTACATCATCTGCAGGCCTCTTAGGAACGATAAAGCAAAACAGCATGAGCCCATATGTCAAACTGGATGGTAGACACTTCATCTTAGCTCTGAGGGGTCCAACTCTGTATCGGAACAGAGTTAACCAATTAACCCAATCTCTCTAAAGTTTCCGTTGCACAAACCTAAGCTTACTTTTCATCTGGTCTAACTTTCTATTCGTCTCTCAAACTTGCACTTGACTGAATTTCTTGACTGATTCTGACCTATGTCCTTTCTGTTACTATCTTATTTGTTGACCACTTTAGCAGGAGCTTTGATACTCGACATTTATAGCAGTCTTTGCTATTCACTGCCACTCATCACTGTGTTTCATTAACTTTTGTCCTTTCTCAGAATGGCTTTTGAAATGTATCCCATGTCTAATTTCCAAAATGTTTTAACTGAACAGAACCCTGCAACTTGTTCTTGGATTAATGTTTAATCTAAACAGCTGCTGTTCCCATTTCTCGGCTCACCTGCCTTTGTGAATTAGGCATAAAGATTTTGATTTCAGCAGCATTAATGCCATGCATTTGAATCCGATTGACATGTTTGCTATGCTGTATGCAGAGTAAACTTACATGCTTGAATGACTCACAAAACCTGTTCAAACTATAGAAAGCTTTTGCTTTCATGTAAGTTGATATTGTGGTATTGTAGAAATATGTATTGTGGATAGATTGACAAAACATAATATCCAGATCACTTACAAAAGCGATGAATGTAACTTCAGAGAGAATACGTGAAGACTGCAGATCATTGGCTATCCATGCTCCTTGGTGAAACTCACCCCACGTGAATTACATCTTGGAAATGGACTTTCGGGACTTAAGCAAATGTCTCAACACTTAACCTCGTTTCTGAAAATTAACCAGCTATGGCATACTTAAAATGACAAACTCTCGGTTAAAAGGGTGATTTCCTTTTAATGATAAAGCAGAAATATAAGCACATGCCCTTTGAGGGTTCAGTGGAAGAAAAAATGAGCAGCTTCAAATTCCTGGCTGTTAACATCTCAGATGATCTATCCAGCACCCAACACATTAATGCAGTGCTGTAGAAGGTGTCTCAGCAGTTTTAAGTAGTTGGGAGTTTGAGAAGATTCGGTATGCCACCAATAACACTGAAAAATTTCCAAAAGTGTACTGTGGAGAGGAGTCAGACTGGTTGCATCACACCCTGGTATCGAGGCTCCAATTTCCAGGTTCGCAAGAAGCCTCAAAGAATTGCAGACTCAGTCAGCTCCATCATTGCACAACACTCTCCAACATCAAGGACATCTGGAGGAGGCCTCAGGAAGGTGCCATCCATCACAAAGGGCCTCACCATCCAGGACAAGCCCTCTTCCCAATACTACCATCAGGGAAGAAAAGATACAGGAGCCTGAAGACTCACACACAGTGATTCAAGAACAGCTCTACCCCTCCACCATTAATTTTTTTAATGGTCCATGAACACATACCATTCTTTATTTTTTCATTTATAGTTAATTTCTGTCCTTGCACTGTACCGATGCTGCAAAACAACAAATAAGTGAGAAAAGGATGCAAATAACGTCCTTCAATAAAATTAGGAACACATCTCCACAAATGGTCTCAGCCCGTAACACTTCCCTCCATAGATGCTTCCTGATCCATTGAGCTGCCCAGTGCTTTGTATGTTGTTTCATGTCTGCAGCGAACTTGGAGCAGGATCAGAGTAGATATATGCAAGAGTACGAGAGTTAAAGCAACACAACTCACCACTCTTCAAAATCTGATGAAAATTGTTTATTGTTTGTTTCTGGGAACCAGCAGCAAACAGAAGTGGGTTCAGGGAATATGTTGCTCACCATTATATTGCAGTGGTAATGACAGAAATGAGCAAAAGAAAGCAAGGGCTAGAGAGGTCATCTCCTGTGTGGCATTCCTATTTTTAAAGGCAACATTATGCAACCACTAACTATAATCTTTCCTATATGTTCTACAGAGTAAATTTTTTAAGTGTAAGCAGAGTTCAGCCTCTTTGTTTCCCAATGGTTATCAGGGCTTGATTAAAGAAATCAAGGTTCGGTGTAGTAAGGCATTTGGTAATTGGTATTGGGTTATTATTGTTACATGTGCCAAGATACAGGAGAAGGGGCAAAGGCGGGCTACCAATGCCTTAAAACAGTCGCTTGGGGCAGATGGGGATCATCAGCTGTGGTTGGCAGCTCATTAAGGAGAAGGAAAACTCTGATCTCAAACCTCCGCTGCCTTGCAGCTATACCCTGTTGTGGGGAAGGCTTCGGGAGTAAACCCCAAGGGAAATATCCAGAGTGGAGTCTGTAGGCACTACATTGAGTTCAATGCTGACTGGCAGCTCCTGTGATGCTGCTGGTACCAAACTCTTATTGGTCTCTGCCGTTCCTATGGGTTCGTCAATTGCATGGAAGAGAGGGAGCTTGTTACATGAGCAACAGCTTGCTCTGCATCGTACTGCTCAGGCTTACATACCTAGACAGCTCGGAGGCCATATCCATGGTCAACTCTGAGTAACAGAGGCATCAGACAGGACTAAGATACAGTGAAAAGCTTTTGTTTCCATACCATCCAGTCAGATCATAAGTTCATTGAGGCAAACAAAACAGAATCCAGAATTATACTCAAAATGCTGGTGGAACACAGCAGGCCAGGCAGCATCTATAAGGAGAAGCACTGTCGACATTTTGGGCCGAGACCCTTCGTCAGGACTAACTGAAAGGAAAGATAGTAAGAGATTTGAAAGTAGTGGGGGGAGGGGGAAATGCGAAATGATAGGAGAAGACTGGAGGGGGTGGGATGAAGCTAAGAGCTGGAAAGGTGATTGGCGAGGTCTCTGGGAGATCCTGCTTTCTCTGGTGCTGGGACCCAGTAGACTGTTTCGCTGAACACCTACGCTCAGTCCACCAGAGAAAGCAGGATCTGCCAGTGGCCACACATTATAATTCCACGTCCCATTCCCATTATGTCTATCCATGGCCTCCTCTACTGTCAAAATGAATCTAAACTCAGGTTGGAGGAACAACACCTTATATACCGGCTGGGTAGCCTCCAACCTGATGGCATGAACATTGACTTCTCTAACTTCCGTTAATGTCCCTCCCCTTCTTAGCCCATCCCCGACATATTTAGTTGTTTGTTTTTTTTTCCTCTCTCTCTGCACATCACTTTGCCTGTTCTCCATCTCCCTCTGGTGCTTCCCCCCTCCCCTTTCTTTCTCCCGAGGCCTCCCGTCCCATGATCCTTTCCCTTCTCCAGCTCTGTATCACTTTCGCCAATCACCTTTCCAGCTCTTGGCTTCATCCCACCCCCTCCAGTCTTCTCCTATCATTTCGCATTTCCCCCTCCCCCCCACTACTTTCATATCTCTTACTATCTTTCCTTTCAGTTAGTTCTGACGAAGGGTCTCGGCCCAAAACGTCGACAGTGATTTTCCTTATAGATGCTGCCTGGCCTGCTGTGTTCCACCAGCATTTTGTGTGCGTTGTTTGAATTTCCAGCATCTGCAGATTTCCTCGTGTTTGCTCCAGAATTATAGTATCAGAGTTACAGAGAAAATGCGGTGCAGGTAGACAAATAAAGTGAGCCATTTAATTAGCAAACAGGTCATTCAACCAATACCATCACATTGTGTATTGTTACAAAAAAGACTATGCATATTTATTCTATGGTGTGCAATGATGCAAACAGCTCCTGATTATTGTATTTCACACAATGTAACTAACCACATCCTGCCTCTATTCAATGATCATGCCTTTAAGTAGCCAGAGCTGTAGAAAGTAAGAGGGCTGGTCCCAGTTCAGTGCATCGCTACACAGCTCCTCATTTTACCCTGCTGCCTGGGAACCCATGGACAGTGGAACTCAGATGGCATAACATCGCCTGTACACTGGTGACTGACAGATACAAATCTCAAGCAAGTCCTTCCGAAGACATTCCAGAGTTCTGTGGGGATCTAGTACTTTCCATACACTTGGTTGTCAGGAGGGGCCGGTTGCGGTAGGACTCAAGTGCAGACCAATGAATGTTCTTTTACCAGGGTTTTATTAGCGGCCACAGGGGACACTGTCTTTCAACACCAGGAGGCAGGCATGAAGCCAGAATGGCAGAAGGAGGTCTTACCCGGGAAAGGCTGTCCGGCAAGGGCAGACGATTACAGGTGCTTCAGGCAAGAATCAGGTTCCAAACAGGCAGCATACAGAAACACAGAATTCAACAATTTCCATTGGCAGTAGTCACTATAGCAGACTGGGACGAACAGGCAGAGAGTGTGAGTCGAGGCAGGGTTTAAGTGGACCAGGTAATGAGCGAGAACAGAAACAGGTGGGTGCTATTGAGGAGATAAGTGGGTAATTGGCGAGAGTCCAATTATGAAGGGGCTGGTTCAAAGCCCACATGGCCAGGTGAAAGAAGGTAGAGTTTAAGGGCTGTCGTGGTCCAGAGCTATCAGCAGAGCCCCTTTGACCCAGTGTTCAGGCCGGATCCTTATCAGTACCCCCCCTCCCCATGGGCGTCTCCAGACGCCCTTCTTGCCAGTACGGGATGGCTTCTATGAAAGTCCCTGATGAGAGAGGGATCCAGGATATCCCGAGCGGGAACCCAGCACCTTTCCTCGGGGTCATTGACCTCCTAATCCATGAGGTATTGCAGTCCATGACCCGTGTCGAACGTCCAATAAACGGCGCACAGTGAAGGCCTCCGAGCCAGCGGTGAGACGGGGAGGGGGAGAGGAATTAGGGGTGGGACAGAGAGGGCTGCAGACGAAGGGCTTAATCCTTGACACATGGAAGGTAGGGTGAATCCTGCGAAGGGTAGTGGGTAGATCCAGATGCCCCGTCAAAGGGCTGATCACCTTGGTGATGGGGAAAGGTCCAATGTATTGTGGCGCCAGCTTGCGGGAGTCCACCTTTAAGGGGATATCCCGCGAGGATAACCACACCTTCTGACCCTGGCGGTAACGGGGGACCTCGTTGCGGTGACGGTCTGCTTGCTGCTTCATTCTGGCTGTAGACTGAAGCAGCGCCTCTCGGGCTCACCTCCGGGTCCGTGAACACCTCTGGACAAACGCTTCGGCTGAGGGAACGCCCACTTCCTCCTCCTGAGGTGCGAATAAGGGGGGTTGATAGCCAAGACGGCACTGGAACAGTGACAGACCTGATGAAGCAGAAGGCAAGGAATTGATGGCATACTCGACCCAGGGAAGTTGCCAATTCCAAGAGGAAGACTCCTGAGACGTCACACAACGGAGCATCACCTCCATCTGTTGATTAGCCCGCTCGGTCTAACCATTACTCTGTGGATGAAACCCAGATGAGAGGTTAACCCCGATCCCGAGTAGTCTGCAAAAGGCTCTTCAAAAGTGGGAGGTAAATTGCGAACCTCTGTCAGATACCACTTCAACGGTGAGACCGTGAATACGGAAAACACGCTGCATCACCAGGTCGGCAGTCTCCTTGGCCGAGGGCAGCCTGGGAAGGGACACTAAGTGGACCGATTTGGAAAAACGATCCACTATGGTAAAAATGGTGGTGTTACTGTCAGACGGGGGGTGACCGGTGACAAAGTCCAGTGCAATGTGTGACCAAGGCCTTCTAGGAACAGGTAGGGGTTGCAGGAGACCAGTGGGTGGTTGGCTGGAGGTCTTGTTCTGTGCACAGACTGGGCAGGCAGAAATGAAGCTCTTGACATCCTTCCTCAGGGATGGCCACCAAAATCTTTGATGAAAGTCATTGTGCGTCTGATGCCAGGGTGACATGCCAGTCTGGAGGTGTGTCCCCACTGGAGAACCTGGGAGCAGACAGACTGGGGGACATACAATAGGTTAGCGGGACACGCATCAGGAACCGACTCACCCCATTGGGCCGACCGGACCACAGATTCAATCTCTCACTGTACTGCGGCGACCAGACATTGCTTGAGGAGAATGGTCGTAACCTCGGGCGCCTCGTCGGTTGTGGGAAACTGCCTGGAGAGCGCGTCAGGCTTGCCGTTCTTAGAGCCAGGACAGTAGGTCAGGATGAACCTGAAACGGGCAAATAAACAGGGACCACCGAGCCTGGCGGGAGTTGAGGCGTTTGGCGGAACGGATATATTCCAGGTTCTTGTGATCCGTCCAGACTAGAAAAGGGGTAGTCGTTCCCTCAAGCCAATGCCGCCATTCCTCAAGAGCAAGTTTAACAGCTGTTACGTACCCCATAACTGGGTCACTCACCAGCAAAGATAGAGAGGTCCGTTGAAGTCTGATGGTACTATTTTTAAAAGTATTTATTGATAAAGGGGCACAAAAACAAGATTAATGCAAAACAGACAGATAATATACTTCATCAATACTACATCTAAAAGCGCGGGTATAATAATAATAAGAAATAGCTCTATCATTGTCTAGGGGGTAATGTATTATCCGATGGAAATATAAAAGTCACTGTTATTCAAGCTGCAGCTCTTTGGGTGGGTTGGAGAGAAAGGCAGGTTAAAACTTGCCCGTTCCTTTTATGATGTCAATCCTTCGAAGTTCGTTGGGGGTTGAGTTCCCCGTTGTCAGCTAAAAGCCGTTTTCCGTGTTACTAGCCACCAGTCCTAGGCAACAGAACTGAATGCACGTGGCCTCCTTCGAATGTCTTCCCGCTATCACGGGAGCGATAGTGTTTCTTCCGGTGCGTCTGAGGGGCTGTTCCTGCAGACCCTCTTTTATCCTGACTCGCAGGGTCATAGATGTCAATCAGGTTGGGGTGATGCAATCGCTCCCCTTCACCCAGCCCACTTTGCCCGAGGGCTCTCACGTAGCATAGGATCTCAATCCACAAATTTGTCTCCAAGAGACAATGGCCATTTCCCCTAGCTTTACATCGCCAGGGAACGAGACAGTCCGCACATCTCCTTCTCATTTCCTGGGCCCCCTGACCCAACCCAATAGCGATCTTGCAATTCTCACAGAGGGGGCTGCGGGCATAACACAGCCAACAACTCCCGATCGCCAATGTCATATTTGCGTTCTGTGGGCGAAAACTTGTGGGAGAAAAAGGCGCATGGGTGTAGCTTGTCGTCCTCTGCTGAACGCTGTGACAGGATAGCCTCAACTCCTACGTCAGAGGCATCAGTCTCTACTATAAACTGCCTGGTTGGATCGGCCTGGAGGATAGGGGCCCTGGTGAAGCGAGTCTTTAGATCCGAAAAGGCTTTCTCAGCCGCTGGATTCCAGGCGAACTTCGACTTGGAGGAGGTTAGGCCAGGATGCTGAAGTTTCGGATAAATCGGTGATAGAAGTTGGCAAACCCAAGAAAGCGTTGGACACCCCCCCCCCCCCCCGTCAAGAGGCGGGTTGTGGCCACTCCTCTGCCGCCTTGATCTTCTGAGGGTCCATCTGGATCTTTCCAGCGCTGATCACATATCCCAGGAATGAAGTTGAACTCTGGTGAAATTCACAGTTCTCCGCCTTCACAAATAACTGGTTCTCCAGGAGTTGTTGGAGTACCCGGCGGACGTGCTGGATATGTTCAGAGAGGGACCTAGAAAATATCAGAATGTCATCCAGGTATACGAATACAAATTGGTTCAGCATGTCTCGGAGGACGTCATTCACCAGAGACTGGAACACAGCAGGACCATTGGAAAGTCCAAAAGGCATCACCAAATATTCATAGTGCCCAGATGGCGTATTGAACGCGGTCTTCCACTCATCCCCCTCCCTTATGCGGACCAGATGGTAAGCGTTGCGGAGGTCGAGCTTGGAAAAAATAGACACACCCTGGAGCAATTCAAATGCAGATGACATAAGCAGAAGAGGATAGCGGTTCTTAACGGTGACCTCATTGAGACCTCTATAGTCCACACAAGGACGCAGGGACCCGTCCTTCTTGGCGACAAAGAAGAACCCTGCGCCTGCTGGGGAAGAAGAGGGACGGATAATTCCTGCAGCCAGGGACTCCTGGATATACTTGTCCATCACCACCCTTTCAGGGGGAGACAGGGAATACAGACGGCCCCGAGGTGGCGAGGTTCCCGGAAGGAGATCTATAGCGCAATCATAGGGGCGATGCGGGGGTAAGGTGGTGGCCCGAGTCTTGCTGAATACCAGCTTCAGGTCCCGATATTCTGGGGGTACAGAGGACAGGTCGGGAAACTCTTCTGTATGCAGAGGAGCCGGGCTTGGAGTAGAATGAGCAACACGTAGACAATGATTTAGGCAGAAGGGGCTCCAGCTTAACACCCTGTTACTAGACCAATCGATGTGTGGACCGTGCAGAGCTAGCCATGGGTGACCTACCACAACTTCAGCTTTGGGGAAAATCAATTACATGAAAAATAATACTCTCCTGGTGATTGCCAGAAATGAGAAGACTCACAGGAGCTGTAGAGTGGGTAATCAAGGCCATTTTCACCCCGGTTAGGCCGCTGGCCTCCAGGGGTTGCTTTAGACGGGAGAATGGCATCCCGAGTTTGGCAACCAAACTGGAACTGATAAAGTTTCCCTCAGCCCCGGAGTCGATGAAGACGGAGACAGTATGTCTCCTCCCTTCAGCCAGTAGAAAAGCGGATAGCAGGGTCCGAGTAATGGGGGACCGGGAAAAGGAAACATTGCTCGTCCGTAGTCCCCTATTTACGAATGAGCGTTTGTCTTTTACAGGACTACTGGATACATAGTGATCAGCCTGACCACAATACAGACAAGAGTTGGTCCGGAGTCTCCTCCATCGCTCCGAAGGAGACAGACAGGCACGATCGATCTGCATGGGTTCCGTTGGGCTGGATGGGGGTGACTGAGAACTTGGGGAAGGAGATGTGGGTGCGGGCTGGGAAAATGTCAGACGTTCCCTGGTAGTTCTTCGTGACCCCCGGATATCACGTTCCTGCTGACGCTGTTTTATGCGGCTGTCAATTTTAATGGCCAAATCGACCAGCTCTTGGAAGTCGGTAGGCAGGTCGCGGTTGGCTTCCTTAACCTCTTCACTCAGCCCATAGAGGAACACGTCAGATTGGGGTCGCCGAATCCCAGTGGGTAATGGCGGCTAGCGTGCGGAACTCAATGGCGTAGTCCAAAACAGAGCGGTTACCCTGACGAATTCGGAACATTTCCCTCGCTGCCTCTCGCCCCTGCTGGGAGCGGTCAGAGACTCTTCTCATCTCCTCACAAAAGTCTTCAAACGTGTGGCAAAACGGGGCTCTGCTGTCCCACACGGCCGTACCCCACTCTCTTGCTCTTCCTGACAGCAACGTGATCACATAAGCGATACGGGATCGATCAGTGGGAAAAGTAGCGGGCTGCAGCTCAAAAACCAGCAGTCATTGGGACAGGAAGGATCTGCAGGTGCCTGGTTCACCATTGTAAGTTTCAGGTGGAGGTAAATAGGGCTCTCAGGCTGGTAGGGTCGGAGTCTGTGGAGCTGATGTTGCAGCAACAGGAGGGTTAGGTCTCAGCGCTAGCTGAATCTGCTGTAGCTGGGAGGCCATACTGGTCAGAGAGACGGAGAAGGCTTCCATCGACTGGGTGACAGAGGCAAACTGCGCGTTGTGTCTCCCTAACAACACTCCCTGTTGGGAAAGGGCCTCACGTACCCGGTTGGGGTCTGCTGGGTCCATATGGCCTGTTCCTTCTGTCAGGAGGGGCTGGTTGCGGTAGGACTCAAGTGCAGACCAATGAAAGTTCTTTTACCAGGGTTTTATTAGTGGTCACAGGGGAAACTGTCTTTCAACACCAGGAGGCAGGCACGAAGCCGGAATGGCAAAAGGAGGTCTTACCCGGGAAAGGCTGTCCGGCAGACGATTACGGGTGCTTCAGGCAAGAATCAAGTTCCAAACAGGCAGAATCCAGAAACACAGAATTCAACAATTTCAGTTGGCAGTAGTCACTATAGCAGGATGGAACGACTCAGTTCAGGACTGGGACAAACAGGCAGAGAGTGTGAGTCGAGGCAGGGTTTAAATGGACTGGGTAATGAGCGAGAACAGAAACAGGTGGGTGCTATTGAGGAGATAAGTGGGGAATTGGCGAGAGTCCAATTGGGGAAGGGGCTGGTTCAAAGCCCACATGGCCAGGTGAAAGAAGGTAGAGTTTAAGGGCTGTCGTGGTCCAGAGCTATCAGCAGAGCCCCTTTGACCCAGTGTTCAGTCCGGATCCTTAACATTGGTAAACAATGAAGAGTATTATACTATATTATATTCCTACTGGAAGCCAGTTTCATTTGTTAATTTGTATGAGAGTCGCAGAACAGAAAAACAATATTCCTGGAGCAGGAAGTTACTTTCTTGCTTGAAGTGACTGCTGATGTTTAATTTCATGAATCAGTGATAATGGTTTCACAGCATATAATTATCAAATTTCTTCAGAGTCTCCTGACAATCACTTCATCTTTCCCAAGACCCCCATACAGCTCTTTATCTCCTGCTTGTGAGCAGTCTTGCCGTGATGCCTCTTGACCCCTGTTTTCAATTGATGCCAGGGTAAGTGGGAATCCATGAGATGCTGCGCGTAACAAACTGGCACTGGCAGTCAGCTTGGCGGGGCTCTTGGGGCTCTCTTACCAGATTTATAGGCACGGTAATAGGAATGGTTCTGTAGTTCAGTGGATGTATCCTGCAGGTTCGCATCTCTGCACATTCCAGAGAAACAACAGACTTCTGCAGCTGCTGAAATCTTGAGCAATACAGCAAGTCAAGCAGCATCTATGGGACGGAGGTGGGGGGGGGGGGGGCGGGGGGAGGTGGCGGGTGGAGGGAGGTTGGTAGGAATTGTCAATGGTTCCAGTCAAATTCCTTCATCAGGATTGTGACTGGGGAGGGGAGAGGGCCGGCATAAATAGGAAAGGGTGACTGGTGACACAGGAACCTGTCTGAGTGGTGACTTTGATCCATTCAGATTGGCTCTTCACGCATCCCTGGAATATCTGGACAGCAAAGAAGTACTCATCAGGATTCTCTTTATAGATCACAGCTCAGCGTTTAATACCATCATCCCACCTGAAACTCCAGGGCCTGGACCTCAACACCTCCTTGTGCAATTTGATCCTGGATTTCCTCTCTTGTGGACTCAGTCAGTTCGAATAAGCAAAAACTTCTCATTCATGATCTCCATCAGCCCTGGTGCACCACAAGACTGTGTGCTAAACCCCTTGTTCTACTTTACACCTCTGACTGTGTGGCTAAGCACAGCTCCAATGCCATATCCAAGCTTGCTGTTGATACCACTGTTGAGGGCCATAACAAAGGTAGTGATGTATCAGCATACAGGAGGGGGTCTGAAAATTGGGCAAAGTGGTGTTGTAACAATGACCTCTCACTCAATATCAGCAAGACCAAGGACCTGATTGTAGACTTCAGGAGAGGGAAACTAGAGGTCCATGAGCCAGTCCTCACCTGAGGATCAGAGGTGGAGAAGGTCAGTAACTTTAAATTCCTGGGAGTTAATATCTCAGAAGACCTGTCCTGGAGCAATCATATAAATGTACGGAATTGCAAAGAAAGCACAACAACACTTCTACTACAACAGATGCATAGCTCAATCTGCCAGTCATTTGTCACCTCTTCTATAGATGTGTGGTGGAGACTGACGGCATCACAGCTTGATGTGGGAATGCCATTGCCTTTGAATGGAAAATCCTACAAAAGGTAATGGATTTAGCCAGTACAAAATGGGTAAGGCTCTCCCAACCACTGAGCACATCTACATGAAATGATGTCATAGGAAAGCAGCAACCATCATCAAAAATCCTCACCACCCAGGCCATGCTCTTTGCTCATTGCTGCCATCAGGCAGAAGGTACAAGAGCCTCAGGACTCACAGCACCAGGTTCAAGAACAGCTACTACCGCTCAGCCATAAGGCTGTTGAACAAAGTGGATAACTACACTCACTATTGAGATGTTCCCACAACCAATGATTTCACTTTCAGGACTCTTTATCTTGTTATTTCATGCTGTCATTATTTATTGCTATTTATTTATTTATATTTGCATTTGCACAGTTTGTTGCCTTCCATGCTCTACATGATCTTTCTTTGATCATGTTATGGTTACTATTTGATAGATTTGCAAATTACACCCACAGGAAAAAGAATCTCAGGGTTGTATGTGATGACAGATATATACTCTGATAATAAATTTACTTTGAACTTGAACTTTGAACCCGAGATGATCAGTGGACTGGGAAGTGGTGACGGATGATTGGCAGGTTGAGCCTGGTTGGGAAGGGGAGTGAGTGGAGTTAGGAGACAGCAGCAGGTGAATGATAGGTAGAGGCAGACAAAGAGGTTTAAAAAATGAAAGGCAGATGCAGCAAGGTGGTGAGGGTGAAGATTATAGACAGCTGCTGAAGGGAAATAGGCAAGGACACAAAGGAATACCAGAGCTTGACTTTGATAAGTAATGGAGATGAGAATGAGAACTGTTTGCTTGAAGAAAAAAACTATCTGTTATTTGGACTCGGGCAGTTGAGTAGTATCTGTGAGTGGAAAGGAATTGTTGACTTGCAAACTCCATTTGTCTGAGCAGTCAAGAGTATGGGCAAATTTTATCACCAAATTCTAGGGTTAGAACATTTAATGATAACTTGGTTGGAAAGTTTCCAGAAATTGTCCTCTATGACCTGCATACGAGATCTGGTTAATGAGTCCACCTTGACCTTGATAAACAATACAATACAATTCTCCAGTGTGAGGCAATCTTCACCTCAGAAAGAAAAAAAAAGCTTTTCTCTCCATGAATTCAAGGAATCAACATCCAGAAACCAGTTTTACATGTTCTTATTTCAAGAGCAAATTTCTTCTAAAAATTGTGACAAAACATTTTGCCTACTTCATACACCATCTCATCTCCTGTCAATCACCCTTTCTCAAGGTAATTGTAAAATGTTGTGGCAAGCATTCAGTCCATGATGACAGATGAAAAGAGTCCATTTATCTCAAAAGACGTCTTTATTGCGACAAGATCTAAAAGAGACTGGGTGCTAAGAACTGGGAAGAGAACCCACTCAGTTACATACAAACTGGGGAGGTGATTATTACTCACCTCAGTTACAATCAGGGTGATCCACAAACACACATGCAAATAACTGTATAACCCAAGCTAAAATGTAACAATAAATGAACCATAATCCCACAAAAGCATTTTAACACAAGGACAATAAATAGCACTGGTCATTAGGAATGCTGGGCCGGGCTGTCAACCACAACCCCCAGAGCACCATGGTATGAAGAACCAGGTGTGAGCCTATCTGGCAGCATTAAACTGTGTGTCCTCTTCTTTATCCACCCACAGCTATATCACTCACCTTGACAGCAGAACAATACAGACCTTTTAATTCTAACTGAAGTTCACCGACGGACATTTGGGAGGGTTATGGGGGAAATAGTGCCCTCACTTAACTTCAAACCACACCTTTATTTCAGTTACATATTCATGTAATTGTTTTTCCTTTCATAGTAACTGTTAATCTAAAATAGCTAAATCATTTCTTCACCACTGGCATTGGTTCTTTTCCCTTTTTGAAGAAAGATTATCAATTTAAAACATTAATTCTCGTTCCTCTGTTCACAGATGCTGCCTTCCTGTTATTTCTACCAGTACTGTTCTTACTTCAGATTCATAGCGTCTTCAGTATTTTGTTTTCCTGTGCATATTGAACATTTGATATGACATGCACAAGAGATAACACTTATCTAATGTTTGTATCTAATGTTATCTAATCAGAGTTTGCCAGTCGGAGACAGAGCCCAAGTGTATAGATCGGCTGATAGTGATCAAGCATCCTTGGTAAGCTTCACACACTCAGGATACAGCAACAATATCTTTAATTTACCGGACAAGGTTAAGATCTGCCTATGTCCACCACTATCACCAAGTTAAGCCACCATTCATTAATAATCAACGGATCAAAATCTAGGCACAAGGCACCTTCTATTAAAACTGTTCTGTTTTGTAACTCCAAAACATAAAACTAATGGAGATAAAACACGGAGCCAGGAATAACATGCCTTGGTTTCATTTTTATTTTAGCAAGATGCATGCATATGATACATGCCATTCACGCACTTTTACACATAACCCATACTGAATTATGTAAACACCAAAGAATGCTTAATCAAATATATTTATAATATTACTTAAATATTTATTATTACATTTATTCTTGTAATTTCTAAAATTCAATAAATAAATAATATTTAAAAAATATTAAATACACAACACTTATCCCTGTTTGCTATAAACTCCAACTCAATATAGCATGCATCTCAACTCTATACGCTATAATATAAGTACTACATAGACATCCACAGTGCAGTAAATTTTAAATCATCCCATTCAGGCCTAAAGATTTAATCACCATGGAGGAATTCTTACATTTGTGGGATAACATCTTTTCTGGCAAGTGGGATCACTCTGTGATGCACCATCAATAACTCTCTCTGAGATGTGGTCGAGATATCGGCTTTTATTGACTGGAAGAAAGGACAAGTAGTAGTTGACCACCATGCTACATCCTGGAGACTGAGGCCAGGCTCAGGCCTCAATCGCCTTTATACAGGGGTCTGTGGGAGGAGCCACAGGAGCAGTCAGCCGGTGGGCGTATCCAGACAGGTATATGTAGTTCACCTCATTCACACCCCCCCCCCCTTTGTTTTAAAAGAGAGTCCCCATGGGGCGAAGTTTCTTACAAGTATATTTACAGGTTAAGTCTATCAGGTGGTCGAATCTGTCGCTGCGATCTACGTAGCACCGGCTGTGATTGCACCAGAGATGGTGGTTGTGCTGGTTCCGGCCTAACTGGAGGTGTCAGCCCACTAGGCATTAGTGATCCCTCATGCGTGTGCGAGGCGCCTGGTATATGCGCGTACGAGACGCCCGGTATAGGAGTGTCATGAGGAGTCTGTGTAGGCTCGGTGTGCACGGTGTCACCTCGGGTACAGGGTTCATTGTTACCGTGGAGTGTTCGGGGTAGTGGTCTGCTGCTCCTGCGGGCGCAAGGTCGCGGACGGAGACCGTGTCCTCCCGCCCATCAGGTAAGACCAGATAAGCATACTGGGGGTTCGCATGTAGAAGGTGAACCCTCTCGACCAGCGGGGAGTATTTATTGCTCCTCACATGTTTCCGGAGCAGCACTGGCCCTGGGGACGTCAGCCAAACCGGTAGGGTGGTCCCAGTGGCAGACTTCCTGGGAAAAGAGAATAGGCGCTCGTGAGGGGTGGCATTGGTGGACGTACATAACAGGGAGCGGATAGAGTGGAGTGCCTCAGGGAGGACCTCCTGCCATCGAGAGACCGGCAACCCTTTTGACTTAAGGGCTAAAAGTGTGGCCTTCCACACTGTGGCATTCTCCCTCTCCACCTGTCCATTTCCCCGGGGATTATAACTCATGGTCCGACTAGTAGCAATGCCCCTACCCAGCAGGTACTGGCGCAGCTCGTCACTCATAAAGGAGGACCCTCTATCACTATGGATATACCAGGGATATCCGAACAGAGTGAAGAGCTGGCGCAGGGCTTTTATGACGGACGTGGTAGTGGTGTCGGGGCAGGGGATGACAAAGGGGAACCGCGAGTACTCGTCGATAATATTGAGAAAGTAGACATTGCGATCGGTGGAGGGAAGGGGGCCCTTAAAGTCAACACTCAGTCGCTCAAAGGGGCGGGTGGCCTTGATAAGTTGTGCCTTTTCAGGACGGTAGAAGTGCGGTTTGCACTCAGCGCAGACTTGGCAGTCCCTGGTCATCGTCCTGATGTCCTCAAGGGAGTACGGCAGGTTACGGGCTTTCACAAAATGGTAAAATCGGGTGACCCCCGGATGGCAAAGATGTGCATGGAGGGTGTATAGCTGGTCGAGCTGTGCGCAGGCACACGCTCCCCGGGATAGGGCATCAGGGGGCTCATTGAGCCTTCCAGGCCGGTACAGGATATCATAGTTGTAGGTGGAGAGTTCTATTCTCCACCACAAAATTTTATCATTTTTGATTTTGCCCCACTGTTGGTTGCTGAACATGAACGCAACTGAGCGCTGGTCGGTCAGCAAGGTGAACCTTTTGCCGGCAAGATAGTGCCTCCAGTGCCTAATAGCTTCCACTATGGCCTGGGCTTCTTTCTCCACCGCGGAGTGCCGAATTTCAGAGCCTTGAAGGGTACAAGAAAAGAATGCTACTGGCCTGCCTGCCTGATTGAGGGTAGCAGCAAGCGCGAAATCGGAGGCGTCACTCTCTACTTGGAAGGGAATGGTCTCGTCCACCGTATGCATCGTTGCTTTGGCAATGTCCCCTTTAATGCAGCTGAAGGCTGCGCAGGCCTAGGCAGAGAGGGGGAAAGTGGTAGACTTGACCAGGGGGCGGGCCTTGTCTGTGTAATGGGGGACCCATTGGGCGTAATAGGAAAAGAAGCCCAGGCACCGTCTGAGGGCTTTGAGAGTGGTGGGAAGAGGGAGTTCTAATAGGGGGCGCATACGGTCGGGATCAGGGCCAATGACCCCGTTTTCCACGACATACCCAAGGATAGCGAGTCGGGTGGTTCCGAGCACACACTTGTCCCTATTATAAGTCAGGTTCAGGGCTTTGGCCACTTCGAAAAATCGTTGGAGGTTGGCGTTGTGATCCAGCCAGTCATGACCACAGATGGTGATGTTATCCAGATAGGGAAATGTGGCCTTCAGTTGGCACTGGTCCACCATCCGGTCCATTTCCCTCTGGAAGACCGAGACACCATTTGTGACACGGAATGGGACGCACAGGAAGTGATAGAGCCTGCCGCCCACCTCGAAGGCGGTGTAGGGGCGGTCATCTGGGCAGATGGGGAGCTGATGATAAGCGGATTTCAGATCTATTGTTGAGTACACCTTGTACTGAGCTATCTGGTTGACCATATCTGCGATTGGGGTAGGGGGTACGCGTCAAGCTGCGTGAACCTATTGATGGTTTGACTATAGTCCACGACCATCCTATTTTTCTGCCCGGTCCGAACAACAACCACCTGGGCCCTCCAAGGGCTTATGCTTGGCTCAATGATCCCCTCCCTGAGCAGCCGCTGCACCTCTGACTGAATGAAGGCCCTGTCCCCCGCGCTGTACCTCCTGCTTTTAGTTGCCACCGGTTTACAGTCGGGGGTCAGGTTGGCGAAAAGTGGTGGGTGAGGGATCATGAGGGTGGAGAGGCTGCAAGTGGTGTCAGTAGCGCAGCTGTCGGCATGGTGCTGGGTGGGATGTGTGGGTCGGAGTGTGTGTGGTCAGTAGCGGGGTATATGGCGAAGTCCTACAAAACTGAGGATTCCTGACAGTGAGTGGTGGGAGGGGCCCGTCATATGCCATAGTCACACTTTCAGCTGGCTCTGGAAGTCCAGCCCCAATAGCACAGGCGCGCACAGTTGAGGCGTGACCAGTAGCGCAAAGTTCCGATATTCTGTGCCCTGCACCATCAATGTCATTACACAACCCACCCGGATGTCTGTGGAATACGACCCAGAAGCCAAGGTGACCCTCTGGCTTACCGGCCGTGTCACGAGTCCGCAGCGTTGCACTGTGTCCGGGTCAATAAAACTCTCAGTGCTGCCCGTGTCAAACAGGCAGCTAGTCCTGTGCCCCTCCACCAGGATGTCCATCATTGACCTTGCAAGTTGGTGTGGGGCGCTTTGGTCGAGGGTTACGGAGGCCAGAGTTGAACTGCCGTCTTGGTGCCCAGTAAGCACCGGTGGGTAGGGGGCGGGGCATGTTGGCGCCGACAAAGATGGCCGCCCCCATCCGGGCATGCAAGATGGCGGCCGCCATGCCTCACACGCAGCGCTGCCCAACCCCGCTCGTGGTTTAGATTTACAGACCTTGGCGAAATGCCCCTTCTTCCTGCAGCTGGAGCAGGTCGCTTCTCGGGCCAGGCAGCGTTTTCGGGGGTGCTTTTCGAGTCTGCAGAAGTAACACTGCGCGGGTTTGCAACTGGTAGCAGCCGTGGTCGGGTTCGGGGAGTTGGTGGAATTGCGACTGGCAGCGGCGTTGGTGAATTCGCTCGCGGGAACTGGCGGCGGCGGGGTCTGAGGTGTCCACGGAACCGGCGGGGGATCGCATGGCTGGACAGCATCAGCATTGTGCAGAGCAGCCTCCAGCGTGTCGGCCGACTCGATCGCCAAGCGTAAGGTAAGATCGGCATTTTCCAGCAGCCGCTGGCGCACATACACTGACCTGATTCCTGTAACAAAGGCGTCTCGTACTAGCAGCTCCGCATGCTGTTCTGCCGTGAGCGTTTTGCAATCACAAGTCCACACGAGTGTCTGTAGGGCTCGGAGAAACTCGGCGCTCGATTCTCCAGGCCGCTGCTGCCGCATCGCTAAGCGATGTCTTGCGTAGACAGTGTTCACCGGCCGCAGGTACTGTCTTTTGAGGGCGTCCAGTGCCCCTTCGTAGGTCGGCAGGCCTCTGATAAGTGAGTAAACTTTCAGGGTGACCCTCGAGAGGAGAATTCGGTGCATAACAGCGGGTTCAGTTGCAGTAACCTCCTCCAAGTATGATTGGAAGCATGCAAGCCAGAGTTCAAAGGCAAGAGCTGCTTCAGGGTCTTGGGGGTCCAAATCCAATCTTTCCAGACGTAAAACGCTTTCCATGTTTTAAAACTTTCAGTCAATAAAATTGATGCACCATCAATAACTCTCTCTGAGACGTGAAGTCGAGATATCGGCTTTTATTGACTGGAAGAAAGAACAAGCAGTAGTTGACCACTATACTACATCCTGGAGAATGAGGCCGGGCTCAGGCCTCAATCACCTTTATACAGGGGTCTGTGGGAGGAGCCACAGGAGCAGTCAGCAGGGGGCGTGTCCAGACAGGTATGTGTAGTTCACCACACTCTGCTTGGCAGGTGAGACTTGTGGCTGT
Source organism: Hemitrygon akajei (assembly GCF_048418815.1). Classification (NCBI taxonomy): domain Eukaryota; kingdom Metazoa; phylum Chordata; class Chondrichthyes; order Myliobatiformes; family Dasyatidae; genus Hemitrygon; species Hemitrygon akajei. The sequence goes on from NC_133129.1 coordinate 53,773,423, forward strand.
GAAACAATCTCAGGTTCTGGGGCCTCCTCTGTGAGAGGTTGTAGGAGTTGACTCTGGGACTGCAGGATTGACACCATCCAGTACAAGGCAGCCGACTTGATTGCTACCCCTTCCATAATCTCTCCACCATTGACAAACGGTTGCAGCAGTGTGTCCTATCTACAAGATGCACAGCAACAGCACACCACAGTTGCTAAGGCAGCACCTTCCAGACCACAACCACTGCCATCTAGAAGGATGAGAATAGCAGATACCTGGGAACACCACCACTTGGAAATCCCCCTCCAAGTCACTCACCATCCTGACTTTGGAAACATATTGCAGTTCCTTCATTATTGCTGGGTCAAAGTCATGGAATTCCCTCTTTAATAGCACTGTGGGTTGACCTCCACCTCGGGAACTGCAGCCGTTCAAGAAGGCAGCTCATCACCACCCTCTCAAAGGCAACTAGCAATGGGTAATAAATGCTGGCTGAGCTGGCAATGCCATATCCCATAAATAAATAAATGTTTAAAAAAGTGGTTCTGACAGCGCTTGACACCTACAAAGTCATCGGAAGTGTCCCATGCATACTCAAGCAACACAGACACAATGCTGAAGGAACTCAGCAGGCCAGGCAGCATCTATGGAAAAGAGTATAGCCAATGTTTCAGGCCGAGACCCCTCAGCAGGACTGGAGAGAAAATACATTCATGCATTTTCAGTTCAGTTCAATCTAACACTGTGTTGTTTGTTATCTGCAGGCCACCCCAATCAAAATCGCACAAAATAGCAACAAAAAAAGGAGGGACCAGAAACCAGAAATGCACATAGAGTCCGATCCGCAAACCAGATTGATCAAGCCTTACAGAGTCCGATCCACAACCCACATCAATTAAACCTTGCCCAAGACCCAGGACTCCGGCAACATTCTCCAACTGCATTGAGGGAGAGAGCGCATTCGAACACAGGGAGCTTCCGCCAGGAGCAGCAAGCAAGAGAGAGACCATCACAAGCAGAGACCTTCCTCAGGCAGCAGCAAGTGAGAGGCTAGTAGATAGTGCTGAACACCCGCTTGCCTTCTGCTCTTACTGTGATGACTTCAATCTTCCTCGATGGTTTAATCGGGGAATTAAGGGTTACAGGGAAAAGGCAGATAGGTGGAGATCAGCCATATTCAGTCGTATTGAATGGCGGAGCAGGATCAGTGGACCAAATGGCCTACTCCTTTCCCCACTTCCTACGTTCTTACATAATCAGTGAGATCAGTGAGAAATAGAGTCAATCATGGGCTCATGTCCCTTCTCCTAGCTTTTTAGGCCTCAAAGCCGCACACTTCTCTTGAAACCTCATCAAAAACCCTCAGAGACATCAAAGCACCCGATTGCTCAATTTGCCCAAAAACACACCACCAAAATGTAGATACTGGCCCAACAGTAGCTGAACCACAACAAAAAGAAAAAGAAGACATAAAAGAAGTGAAAGAAGTAGTTTCATAAACCATATGAAGGAGGTTTTCTGACATTTTTTTAACTTGAATAGCTCTGTCCCCTTTCAAAGCATGTGTTGTGTTGGGTTTTTTTTTACTCAACCATTTCGAGCTATGCTTTTTTTCAGCTCAAACGTCTCACTGTGGCTTTTTCTGAACTGGGACATCTCACTGCACTTCAACAGGTAGGTAGCCGCCATCTGGGGTGCATTTTAAACTTCCTCATCGCCACTGTTATGTTTTGTAACTCCAAAGCATAAAACTAATTGAAAACTAGTTAAATGTAGATCTGAACAATCCAAACAAAAACTCACATCATTCACAAACTCAAGAACTCATCCACAAATTATAAACAGAAAATGTTCTATCAGTGTGAGGATCAGTGAGAACTGATCTAGTTGACCCAAATCATTTGTTAACTACTTACAGCTAATAGCCAGTCCAACACATTAATTCCACCCATTACTGTATGATTATAATACAACAATATAGTAATCACGAGTTTAAATAGTGCACATACTGCAGCTTTCTGACCCATCCAGTGAGTAATGTCATTTTCTCTCCCAGGGAAATTATTTAAATAGCAGAAACTTAGATATACTTCGCAAATTAACAAATAACTTCCTTTTAAAGAATTTCACAAGAATATGATTCATCAACATTTGACATCAAGTCCAGATCAATTAACAGTTTTCACTAACCATGCTTGGTTTTTCCCCAAGAATAACCTGAATGAAATTTTCAGATGGTTATGGTGAGGATTAAATCACATATCCAGGAATACCAACCAAATGATTTTTCCACAAGCACTGAATGGAATTAAAGGTACAGCAACAATTATATTTTACTGCAATTGAGTTGTAGTAAATAAATAGTTGGGTTGATTTCTCAGATGGTTGTGATTTCATTATAAACACAGTATTAGGCCATTTGGCCCATCAAGTCTGCTCCACTCATGACTTATTTATTTTCCCCCTCAACACAACTCTCTTACCTTTTCCCTGCAACCTTTGGCATCCTTGCTAATCAAGAACCTGTCAAACTCTATTTTAAATGTACCCAATGACTTGGCCTCCACAGCCATCTGTGGCAGTGAATTCCTCAGATTCATCAACCTCTAACTAAAGAAATTTCTCCTCGTCTCTGCAAGGTTTTAGATAGTTGTGATCCAAACTGTCAGACTAAATGGAAGACCACTGAGTACAGGAGAGAGCTCTAGAAGTTACCCAGTTCTGTTCGGGAGTTCCCTATGATCAGAGTCCAACCTACAGTGACTGAGTGATCGGCATAGAGACGACTGAAATTACCCAGAATTAGTCTACATAATAAAAATTAACGAGGTTGTCATGAATTTAATAGAAAGTGCAGAGGGAGGAGGATTGATAATAATCATACCATGCTTGGAGCTAACTTGCAGAGACTGATTCTCACTGTTAATGTAGATGACATTAAGTCCAAACTCGCAAACAAGAATGAGATTGGAAAGAAATGTTTTCAGAGCAAATAGGACATTAGGAACCAGCCTTTCGACTCACAATCCCTGTGCTGAACATGTTGCTGAAATAAAAAGAATGTCTTGTGGAGGAACGTCAGATATGTTTTTCTGTTCCACGCATATTCATGTGTCTGTCTAAACACCACCATCGTTTCTGCTTCCACCACTCTCCCTGGCAGTACATTCCAGACACCCATCACTCTGTGTAAAATAAACTAGCACCAGACCTCTCACTTCAACTTTCCCCTTAGTTGCATGTCCATATGTTTCACAATAATTATCATTTAAATCAGATGACTTTGTCCATCTAGACAAGTGACTCCGAATGGCTTAAAAGCTCACTCAGAATCAGATTTGATCCAGTGCCATAAGTTCACTTGCACATTACAATGACATCACTTCAATGGCCATTGAGAAACAAGTGGAACGATTCTACCTTTAACAAATATTCAGTGAAGCTTTGACTAATTACCTTATTTCCACACCAGTTTTCTGGCATCTGAGGTATTAAAAAAGCCAAGCAGATGGTAGCTTGTGAGGTGATCTGCTCCTTACACTACTTAGGGAGGGGCCTTTGCCTATTTGCAGGCCACGATCCTAATTCAGAATCAGAATCAGATTTATTATCACCAACATATGTCATGACATTTGTCGTTTAGCAGCAGCAGTACAGTGCAAACATAAGAAATATTGAAAGTTACAATACAAAAATAAATAAAAAGAGTAGTGTTTATAGTTTCAGAGACCATTCAGAAATCTGATGGCAGAGGGAAAAAGCTCTTCCTAAGACAGTGAGTGGGGGGGTCTTCGAGTTCCTATACCTTCTCCCTGATGAAAGTAATGAGAAGAGGTGGTGAGGGTTCTTAATGACAGATGCCAGTTCTTGAGGCACCCCCTTTTGAAGAAGCCTTTCATGGTGGGGATGCTTGTGCCAGTAATGGAGCTGCCTTGAGTCCCCAACCCTCTGCAGCCTCTTTCAACCTGCCAAATGCTCCTTCTACACTTTAACAATCATGGGCCAGAGATTACCAGAAATCAGTGTGGATGTTGTCTTTCATCAGGGAGGCTTTGAGGACATTCTTTTCCTCTCGTAATCTTCTCCTCTCACAGAACTTGTAATAGTGTCTTTCTTTAAGACACTTGGTGATATGCATGTGTATGGTGTGGTCCGCACGAAGTAGTCAACTGAATATTACAAGAGCCTCAATGCTTCCTGATCATGGTTCACTAACCCTTTGACTTAATGAGGGAGATTTTACAACATTAGTGTTGGCAAACCAGTTTTGCTACCAGGTTTGGTATCCTATCCTCAAACATCCTTCTGTTCAGTCAACCAAGGATGAAACAGGTGGCAATAGAGCGATTCGAAAACAGCTCCCACAGAGTGGAAGGTAGCCAACGTACACAGAACATAGAACAGTACAGCATAGAAACAGGCACTTCAGCCCATGGTCAAACTATTTAAACAAGTCATTCGAAACCTTGGGTTTCCTCTCACATCCCAAAGGCTTTTGGGTTAATTGACCAGTAAAAATTGTCCCAGGTGTGTAGGTGAGTGTTAATCAACAGACCAAAAAGGCCTTTTTCAACTAGAGCTGTCGGGAGTGGTTTAAACTAATATGACAGGGGGATGGGAAACAGGATGACAGAGCTGAGCATGAGCCAGCAGGTTTACAAGTGTAACCTGAACACAAGGAAGAACAAGCCAATGATTGGATACAAATGCAGACAGAGCAAAGAGTTAAATTGTACCACAGAGGCAAAATTCAAAAGGGTGAAAAATGCAGGAGTGAAGGTGTTGTATTTAAATGTGCATAGCATTCGGAATAAACCAAACAATCTCATGGTGCAATTAGAGATTGGTCGGTATGACATTGTGGAAATCACTGAGTCATGGCTGAAGAATGCCATAGTTGGGAGTTTAACATCAAAGTACCGGTATATACTTTGTATTTAAAGGACAGGCAGGAAGGCATAGGTGGTGTGACTGTGTTGGTTAAAGATGAAATTACATCTTTAGAAAGAGGTGACATAAGGTCAGAGAATGTTGAATTTTTGTGGGTGGAGTTAAGAAACTGCAATGGTTAAAAAAAACATTATGGGAATCATATATGGGCCTCTAAATAGTAGCCAAGATGAGGGGTTGAGATTGCAAAGGGAACTGGAAAAGGCCTGTAATGAGGGTAATAACACAATTGTAATGGGGTATTTCAATATGCAAGGGGATTGGGAAAATCAGATTGGTGTCGGATCGCAAAAGAGGGAATTTGTTGAATGCTTATGAGATGGCTTTTCAGAGCAGCTTGTGCCTGAGCTTACTTGAAGAAAGGCCATCTTAGATTGGGTGTTGTGCAATGACCCAGATCTTATTAAGGAGCTTGCAATAACAGAACCCTTAGTAGGCAGTGATCATAATATGATTGAATTCATACTGCAATTTGAGAGGGAGAAGCAAAACTCACATGTATCAGTATCACAATGGAATAAAGGGAATTACGTCTCGGCCCGACAGCGCTTCTCCCTATAGATGCTGCCTAGCCTGCTGTGTTCCACCAGAATTTTGTGTGAGATAATACTGAGCCTTTATAAGACACTAGTCATGCAGCACTTGGAGTATTGTCAACGGTTTTGGGCCCCATATCTCAGAATGGATGTGTTGTCAATGGAGAGGGTCCAGACGAGGTTCACGAGGATGATTCCGGGAATGAAGAGGTTAACATTTGAGGACCATTTGGCAACTTTGGGCCCTGTACTCACTAGAATTTAGAAGAATGCATGGGGATCTCATTGAAACCTACTGAATGTTGAAAGGACTAGTTAGGGTGGATGTGGAAAGATGTTTCCTATCATGGGGGTGTCCAGAACTGGACAGCACAGCCTCAGAATTAAGGGGTGTCTCTTTAGCACAGAGGTAAGGAGGATTTTAGTTAGCCAGAGAGCAGTAAATCTGTGGAATGCTCTGCCACAAACTGCAGCGGAGGCCAAGTCCATGCATATATTTAATGTGGAAGTTGATTGTTTCCTGATCAATCAGGGCATCAAAGGATATGGCAAGAAGGCAGGTATATGGGGTTGAGTGGGATCTAGGATCAGCCATGATGGAATGGTGGAGCAGACTCGATGGCCTAATTCTGCTCCTTCATCTTATGGGTTTATGGTCTTACTTGCATCTATAAGTGTTTCTTTGATCTTGAATGGCTCAGCTCTAAAATAAAACACCCCTGCCATTACAGAGAGATTGCATTCATAGAAAACTATCCATGTCATAATTTTCTGTAATGCAAATCCTTGTTTATGCAAACACAGTTAGGCTAGAACTTGCCGAGAAATAGCGCAGACAGGTTTGACGAGAAGCAGGTTTACAGCTTGTGGGCCAAACACTGCCATTCTGCATTCTAGCATAGGCTACCCAGTGGAACAGGTTAAAAACACTGGAAATTCCCGGGAAAATCTGCTGGCAGATATGGGTTAGTTTAATTGAAATAAACTAAAAAGAAGTTAAGTCACATTTTTTAAATTATTTCTGTTAGGTGTGACAATTTTTTTTAAAGTTTTAAGTGCTTCAGGTGATATTTTTAATCATTTTCTTTTTTTTTAGTTGTAATAGTTTTTAAAAGTCACAGATCTTAGAAATATTCAGAAACAATAAGAAAACACCATAACAAGAAAGGTTTTGCTTTGTCCTCAGTCAAAGATTTCCTCAATTTGCAGCCAGAGTCTATTCCAATCCACCCCATGATCTGATTTCATTACATAAAACTCTGGGTTTGATCAGGCCCTTGCAGCATGCAACCTCTTCTGATCAACACACAGAACGTTATAGAGTCATAGAGCTATACTGCACAAATACAGGCCCTTTGGCCCAATTTGTCTGTGCCAATCAAGTTGACAAACTGTCTGAGAGCAATTGACTGCATTTAATCCATTTTCCTTTAAAACTTCCTCACCCATATAACTCTCCAAATGCATTGTAGTGTCATTAATATACCTGCCTCAACTATGTCCTCTCCCAGCTCATTCCATATTCATTCATGACTATTGACACATTAATGATAAGCCAATCGCTTTGTTCAGCAACAAATGGAGACTGCAAGTGTTAAAATTGTTGATTAATTGGCAAAGAATGAATGGATTTGTACTACTCACTAATACATGCAACATGCATCTATCATCGGCAGCCATCGATCCCAAGGGATCATGGGTTTGTGCCTCTGGTGGATTATGTCCTCTCTAGGGCACAAGCCTGAGCGGGAAGATTTGAAGAACCGGCTGTTGCCCATGCAGCAGGTTCCTCTTCTCCATGTCACTGATGTAGTCCAAGGGAAGGGCAAGCGCCAATACAGCTTGGCACCTGTGTCGTCACAGAGGTTGCCAGAGTGAAGTTGTAAGCAACATCAAACTGCATTAGGGACCCCAGCTGCAGATTTCTTCCTCAGGGTTTACTCCCAAAGTCTTTCCCATGGGTTGGTATGCCCACAAGGCAAAGTGATTTAAAATCAGAGTTTTCCTTCTCCTCTATGGGCTGCCATCCAAGGCTGACCAGCCCCACCTGTCTAAAGCAACTGGTTTTGAGGCACCAGTGGTCCACCTTTGCACCTTCTCTTGTCAGTAGAAACATTTCCGCTGGGCCTAGCAGCTAAACCGTACTTGAAGGCCAAGAATTGGACTTGGTTGTTAGAGGCTGTTAGAGACGCACAACATTTGGAGCATTTTATAGGTAGTGGGAGCTTATCCCCACTACTATTCCTGGCTACGATAACCTTAGGAACCATCTAATAGGTGATATATGTAGACACATACCGTATATAAAATGAGGCACAAGGAAAAAGATTATGCTAAAATTTTCTAAAACACTGGCTGAACCAGAGCTGGAGTACAAGGGTAAGATCTGCCCTCTGCAGCATGCTTTAACCTGTAATGTAAGTAAGATGTCCACAGTCAATTCAGTTTCATTATGTTAATTTAGGTTTGTAATGCATGGAACAGAATTCAATGTATCATACAACTTTAAAACTGAGGATGAATTTCTAGCCTTGGTGAAACTATTTATAATTAATGTCAAAACCGTAAAGAGATTAGACTAGATTGGATTCAACATTATTGTCATTGTGCCGAGTACAGATACAAAGCCAAATGAAATGCAGTTAGCATCTAACCAGAAATGCAAAGAATAGTATTATTTACAAAATAACTGCAAATAAAAAGTAAGTGCTACAGCACACAAATATAAAAGTACTGAGACAGTCCAACATGGGAGCAATACTGCTTAGTGCTGTGATGTGAGGTTCAGCAGGGTCACAGCCTCAGGGAAGAAGCTCTTCCTGTGCCTGCTGGTGCGGGAGCGGAGGCTCCTGTAGCGCCTACCGGATGCTGCTGGACCTCATCCCTGTAGGCCATCTCGTCATCCCCTCTGATCAGGCTAACCATCGTGGTGTCCTCTGCGAACTTGATTGTGGAGTTAGAACCATGTACAGGAACACAGTCATAGGTGAAAAGGGAGTACAGAAGAGGGCTCAGCACACAGCCTTAAGGCACGCCATTGTTCAGGGTGAGAGTGGAGGAGGAGAGGTTGTCTAACTTAACAGATTGGGGTCTGTTAGTCAGAAAGTCCAAGGTCCAATTGCAGAAGGATGAGCTGATACCAAGCTGGTGAAGTTTGGTGATCAGCTTGGAGGGGATCACAGTATTGAATGCCGAACTAAAGTCAATGAACAGCATTCTGACGTAAGAGTTGGGGCTGTCCAGATGGGTCAGGGCAGAATGAAATGCCGTGGAGATGGCATCCTCTGTTGACTTGTTGGTGCGATAGGCAGATTGATGGGGGTCCAGGGTAGTGGGCAGACAAGATTTCAGATGTGATAGAATCAGTCTCTCAAAACACTTTGCAATGATGGGAGTGAGTGCAACTGTGCGGAAGTCATTCAGGCCCGTGGCAGTGGAATGCTTCGGCACTGGCTCGATGGTGGCCATCTTGAAGCTTGTGGGGACAACTGCCTGGGCCAGGGACGGATTGAAAAGAAGAGCAGGAATACTTCAATTAATAGATGGAATTTACTACATGTAAAGGATTCATCTGTATTCAGAGACCAGAGAAATGGGAGTTGTTCTCATTCAAAAAGTTCAAAGAATGATTTGGTCATGGCATACAGAGCTATGAAATATTTCAATTGAGTAGACAGTGAGTGATACTTCCTGCAATGCTGCCAGGGTCAGAGAAATGGAAAAGAACCTGTGGCAATATTATGAGCTAAATAAAGTTGCACAACAAGTGGCTATGATCCAGAGCACACTGAAAGATGGGCAGAAATGGATTCAAAATAGGAATTTGATGAATTTGATGGAAGTGGAATTTTTTTTGCAGGGCTCTGGGGAAAGTGCACTGGAATGGACTTAAAAACACAGGTCTTTCAAAAACCTAGCATAGGCACAGTGGGGCCAATATCCTTCATTCTGTGATTCAAGAATGATGCGTCACAGATGATCTTCTTGCACAGTCTTAGCAAATCTTTGCAAAAGATTTGAGCAGTATCATAACTGATGAAGTTTGCCCAAATTCCGACTGGTGCTATTGAAAACTTTGCCCAAGTTCCTATTGAATTCTTCTGGCATTTACAATTATCCATAGAGTTCTTTTTGGCATTAATTTAGATTACTGACACCTATTTTTTGTACAAGCAGATCTTTCCTAACAGAATGAGGCCCTACTTTTACATGAAAAACAGAGAATTTCATCAACAGCTCTATAAGCCTCCTTTGACTGAAGGGCTGAATAATAGTTATAGAATGGGTCAGTATCACTCCCCATCCTGTAGTCCTGTACAGTGACTCAAATTCCTCACTGTAGTATAAAAAGTGGAAATGTCACAGTCTCTCTTATAATGATGAAAACTAATGAAGGATGCAACAATAGATCATCTAGAATCTCTCTCTGCCAATGAAGTACGACATGTACAAACGTGTCCTAGTTCAGTGCATAAAAAGGAACTGAATCAATCAGAAGTGACAGTGATTTTAATATGCTTAGAAATTCAGTGTAACAATAAAGTAACACAGAACCTACAAGAATCATTTTAATCTAGAAGATGTATTTCATGACTTGGCATCCCCACATTAGAGCTTTCCCACTGCATACTTTGTGGAAAATACAGGGGAAAAGTGTTGTGTTCAATATTGAGGGATTGCGCAGGACATCAGTATGCAGGATATTTAACAGAATTTTTTTGACAACTTTGCTTGTATCATATATCAACTCCTCCCATGTGGGAGTGGCTAACAAAGGGGCATTGGAATATCACTACATTACATCTCCCCTTCTTGGGGGATAAAAGAAAAACTAAGTATGGACTTCTTGTCCATAGAACTGCATTAAAATTGTAATCACTGAAATAGAGTGATTCCATTCACTTTACCCATAGCATATAACCTATGCTCCTTACATAACCATAAAAAAGAATTACCAACATTATAATTGTCTTTCTCTTCACTTTTAATGCTCTCTCTCTCTCCCCTCTCTCTCTCCCTCTCCCCCTCTCTGTCTCCCTCTCTCTCTCCCCTCTCTCTCTCTCCCTCTCCCCCTCTCTCTCTCTCTCCCTCTCTCTCTCTCTCTCTCTCTCTCTCTCTCTCTCTCTCTCTCTCTCTCTCTCTCTCTCTCTCTCTCTCTCTCTCTCTCTCTCCTCTCTCTCTCTCTCTCTCTCTTTCTCTTTGTTTTTCCTCTTTTTTTCCGCCACTTCCTTTTTCAGGAATAGTCTCATTTTGTGAAATAATTTCAAACATTAGAACTCTTTTAAAAAACCACTGAATCTAATGGAGGTCAGGATATTCTACCAAAACACTCCAGCAAAGTGAGAGGATTATTCTGCCTCTTGCCCTAAGCTATTAGGCTATGGAGAATATCTCTGTGGTGGGACCGGTAAATGACCTGATCTGCTATAGGTTCCTGTAAGTGTTGGAATGGATGGATCAGACAACTCTATATGATTTTCTACCTTTCGTGGACTTTGAAGGCACATGAGTGCATGCCTGTTCTGCCTGATTTCACTTGTGATGTTTCGATCATAAACGACCGTGGTGCATTTTGCCGGACTATTGTTCCTTTGGTGGATTGGTCTGAAACCCAAACAGTTCCACCGGTTTTGCTCTGTGTCTGAGATCATGCTTGCTCTTCATTTTCTCATGCTGTGTCGTCTCAAAATTTCTCACTTTGTCTAAGTCCGGTAAGTGAGGTTGGAGAAGGGAAGGAAGAGTAGGCAGGCTTGTTCTCAGTCGCCAGCCCATTGACAGCTCTGATGGACTGTAGCCATTTGCAAGAGTGATAAGTGCTTTGTAGGGGTCTTTTGCCTTTGGTAGGAGACTCTTAGCAGTATACACTAAGCTTTTTGCTTCTCCATTTGCCTGTGGGTACCATGCACTGCTGTCTGGCGTTTGAACTCAGAGTCCCTAGCAAAGGCTTTGAATTCTGAGAAGCTGAATTGTGGACCATTGTCTGACACAAGTGTCTCTGGTATTCCATGGTGAGTGAATACAACTTTCAGGTGCTGAGGATGTAGAGGACAGCTTGGAAATATCAACATTTGGTGAGTCGTAATCCATAGTGAGAACCCTCCTGATGAAGGGTTTCGGCCCAAAACGTTGTCACTACCTCCTCCCATAGATGCTGTCTGGCCTGCTGAGTTCTGCCAACATTTTGTGTTTTTTTATTTGTGAGAACATATTTGTCTCTTTTCAGCTAGGAAATGACTGTGCCTGCAATTTGCAATGGAAAGCCTGGGAATTCTGTAGGATAAAGAGGTTCAGCATGATTTTTGTGCAGTTTTCAACATGCTTCACATTGCTTTACATAACCTCCCAGCGGTGTGCTCAGACCGGGCCACCACATGGATTGCCTTGCTCTTAGGCGACATTTTTCAATACCTTGATGTCCTTGGTGGATTTAACTGATGATTGTGGTGTACATCGAAGCAGGAATGATGAGTCCAGAGTCCTTTAGCAGCAAACTATCAAGAATGGTGAGTGTGTGTCTTTCAAGTCAGTAAGGTTTCTGTTCGTGAGCTCCTTTTGGAACAGTTGGCCATCCATGCTCACAGTATTGCATGACCTTGCTGCAGATTTGGTCCTTTTCCAGCTTAGTGTGAATTTTATCCTGTTTGCTCTGTACTGAGGAAAGCATTCACATACCTGAGCTAAGTAGATGTTGGTGTCTTCCATGAGGGTGGAGTCAGCTTCCGTCCACTCACTTTTACATGGTATCCTCGACAGAGTGTCTGGTGTTGTGAAAGATTTGCCAGGGACATACTCAGTGTCATAACAGCACAGGTGGCCCCCTGAAGAACTGTTTTGGAGTGACACTGGCTTTCATAATGATCAGATCTACTACATCTGTGGCATTTCATTTGTTTTGCTGGACAGAGCTCTTTGCTGTGGAATGGAGACTTGCCTCACTCCTGCAGGTGGACATTTTACCTGCTCTTTGTTTCACTTCTCTGTTTTGTTTGAGCTGAGCTCTACTGTCACCTCTTTCTGACTACACCTTGTTTGCACCCTTCTTTTTGTACAGTTTCTCACTTTACCTCAGCATTATTTTCCTGCAGGAGTTCTGCCTGTTGCTGACGAACATTCTCACTCAGCCTGACTATAGTAATAGCTTTCTCTTGTGTAAGATTTGCCTGCAGCTGAAGTCTCTCTGACAACTTGGTGTCTAGTAGCCTGACAACAATCCTGTCTCTAATGAGCTCATCCAGATTTCCAAATCTTCTAATTTTCAAATTCCCCAGCACTAATGCTAAGTAGACGCTCTGTGAACTGTACGGGGCTATTAGCGAACTGCAGAACGCATACCCTGATGGACTGTTCATTGTCATTGGTGATTTTAACCACGCAAACCTTAAGTCAGTGCTCCCCAAATTCCATCAGTATGTGGACTTTGCAACGAGGGGGGAGAATGCATTGGACCTGGTTTACACAAACATTCCTGACGCGTACCGGGCAGAGCCCTGACCCAACCTTGGTTACTCAGACCACATCTCTGTTATGCTAACCCAGCATACAGACTGCTCATCAGGCACTCCAGACCAGTTCAGAAGCAGGTGAAAACCTGGCCAGCAGGAGCCATCTCTGCTCTTCAAGACTGCTTTGAGAACACTGACTGGCACATGTTCAGGGAGGCTGCAAGTGATGGCAACTCTACCAACTTAGAAGAGTACACAGCATCAGTGACCAGCTACATCAGCAAGTGCATCGATGAAGTCACTGTCTCCAAGATCATCACTACATGCGCGGGAACCACATCATCAAGTTCACCGATGACACGACCTTAGTGGGTCTCATTAGAAAGAACGACAAGTCAGCTTACAGAGAGGAGATGCAGTGGCTAGTGGACTGGTGCAGAGCCAACAACCTGTCTCTGAATGTGAACAAAACAAAAGAGATGGTTGTTGACTTCAGGAGGGCATGGAGCGACCATTCCCTGCTGAACATCAACTGCTCCTCAGTAGAGATAGTTAAGAGCACCAAATTTCTTGATGTTCACCTGGCAGAGATTCTCACCTGGTCCCTCAACACCAGCTCCATAGCAAAGAAAGCCCAGCAGATTCTCTACTTTCTGCAAAGGCTGAGGAAAGTCCATCTCCCACCCCCCATCCTCATCACATTCTACAGGGGTTGTACTGAGAGCATCCTGAGCAGCTGCATCACTGCCTGGTTCGGAAATTACACCATCTCGGATTGCAAGGCCCTGCAGCAAATAGTGAGGTCAGCTGAGTAGATCATCGGGGTCTCTCTTCCCATAATTACGGACAGTTACACTACATGCCGCATCCACAAAGCAAACAGCATTATGAAGGACCCCACGCACCACTCATACAAACTCTTCTCCCTCCTGCCGTCTGGGAAAAGGCACTGAAGCATTCGGGCTCTCACGACCAGACTATGTAACAGTTTCTTCCCCCAAGCTATCAGACTCCTCAATACCCAGAGTCTGGACTGACACCAACTTACTGCCCTATTGTCCTGTTTATTATTTATTGTAATGCCTGCACTGTTTTGTGCACTTTATGCAGTCCTGGGTAGGTCTGTAGTCTAGTGTAGTTTTTTTCTGTGTTGTTTTTAACGTTGTTCAGTCTAGTTTTTGTATTGTGTCATGTAACACCATGGTCCTGAAAAAACGTTGTCTTATTTTTACTGTGTACTGTACCAGCAGTTATGGTCAAAATGACAATTTTTTAAAAAGTGAAAGTGAAGTTAAAGTGAAATACACAGTTGTCTGACAGGGTATACAATGCTGTGATGAAGTCATTTACACTTTCATCTGGCTCCTGGTTTCTGGAGTTGAACTTTGCCCTCTCATATATCTCATTTCACTTTCCTGTGAAATATTCTTTGTTTGTCCTGCACTATTTTGTACTCCTTTTCCTGAGCATATGTCAGTCCTAATCCACCCATGGTGTTATTTGCTTCATCACCCATGCAGTATATCAGTGTACTTACTTGATGTTCATTTGAAGCCTGAGTGAAATTGCTTGCAACCCTAAGTCTATCAAAGCATGTGAGCCATCACTCAAAGTCCCCTGGTTTAGAGAATTCAAGTGTGTCTTGGGGTGGGGGGTGGTCTTAATTAGTTAAATAGATGTAGGTACTGCAGGTATTTACTCAATTTTCCTGATTATTTACTTATTATTTAATTTATTTGGACTACAATTTTTTTCTCTGCCTGAGAGTTTGACTGACTTCTCTGCTGTGTATCTGTCTCTCAGTGAACTTCCCTAGGCTACTTTGTATCCACTTTTGGATGTAGCTTGAAGGTGTTGCCTAGCAACCCTGGTCCTAGCTCATCTCAATCTCATGGTGCATACAATTAGAAAGCTAGAATAGGCAGTCTCTGGCTATCTTTCATAAATAGATGCAAATAAGGACAGCCTTACTGTAAATTCTTCTTGTCGGGGATCTCACTTGGCCTGTAGCACCAATTCATCGATGATCAACCACTTCTGACACCATGTTGTGTTTGATATTGAGGGACAGTGCAGAGCACACCAAGACACCAATATGCAGGACATTCAACTGAACTTTATTGATAACGCTGCTTGTACAGTATGTGAACTCCTCCCATGTGGGAGTGACTGAGTGGCATAGGAATAACACTATTAACTACTACTACAAAGAGGTGACCAGACTGTCAGGATTTCCCAAACAATATGGAAAAGAAGTCCTGTCAGATCTGGGAACCCCTGCAGCATGATTCCCAGGCTATCAGGAAAATGTCAGTGTAGGGAGATTGAATTCATTCTTCATCAAACTAACTCATCTTGAATCTGCATTGTACAGACTTCATACAAACTTGAATACAACTGATATCACTGTGGCATACTGCAGGCATTATAGATCTCTTTCATAGTACAGCTGCGTCTGCAGCATTTTTCTCTGATTGTAGTTTCTTTTTTGCTCATCTTTGGTTGTAAGACCTTAGCTGGAAAATCAGGCTCCTCAGCCCGAGTAACACCATGGAGCATTTCTTCATCTTCACTGTCTGCAGTATAATATGGTTGCTGTCCATAATATGATTCAAGTATGTGAATCACGTCAGCATCAGACATCTCCTCAACATTCTCCACATTCACATTCTTGAAGATGTCAAAATTACCCATGCCCTGAGTGGAATCTAGAATTAAAATAAACAACCATTAACATTGTTGAACAACTTTGACTGATTCCATGTTCTTCCCAATAGTCTCTGTCACTACTTTCACTCTTCTCTCCTCCATCTGCCCATCACCGCATACATTGCTTGGATCAACCTACCACTTGCCAGTACTTCCTCCATCCCTTCCCCATATCTCTTTATACTGGCTATTTACCTCCCCCACCCCCTTCAGTCCAGATGAATGGTCTCGATCCAAAACAGCGACTCTCCATTTCTCTCTGCAGAAACTGCCTGGCCCTTTGAGTACCTCCAACAAATTGTTTTTAGCTTCAGATTCCATCATCTGCAGGATCTTGTATCTGCAAACTGTTATCATTTATCTCAGATGACAAACACTTTAGTCCGCTTTGTTCTAGTTTTCTCCACTGTCCCAGTAACTCACTCGAGCTATTGATTTGCCATTGTGTGAAGATGCTTCACCAAGGATTCCACAGGTTTAATCCAAAACCTAAATTCACAGTTTTAGGCATTAGCACTAAAAGTATTCAGTTCGTTAAGTCATTTGCCCCAATTATTTCTCCTGATCTCACTGTACCTACAGCTCTCATTATTCTGTCATTAAAAAGTGGTAAATCAATTGGAAAAAGAGATTACAAAATTAGAAAAAGAATCTCAAAGATATATGACAGAAGAAAAACGAAGACAACTTGTTAACAAGAAGTTACAATATAATACACTTCAGACATATCGAACAGAAAAAGCAATTATGTGAACTAAACAGAGAAATTATGAACTAGGTGAAAGATCACATAAGGTTCTGGCTTGGCAGTTAAAAACAGACCAGACTTCTAAAACGATAAATGCAATTCGAACAAGAGTAAATAAAATTACTTATAAACCTTTAGAAATTAATAAAACTTTTAAGAATTTTTATTCCAAACTGTATAAATCAGAATCACAAAATGATAATGTCAAGATAGAAAGGTTTTTATCACAAATAACTCTTCCAAAATTGAATTCGGAAGAACAGAAGGGATTAGATATGCCTTTTACATTAAAAGAGGTCGAAGAAGCTCTAGGATCATTTCAAAGTAATAAATCCCCAGGAGAAGATGGTTTTCCTCCTGAATTTTATAAAAAGTTTAAAGATTTATTAATTCCTCCTTTTATGGAGTTAATACACCAAGTGGAAAGAACGCATAAACTTCCAGAATCTTTTTCGACAGCTATTTTAATAGTATTGCCAAAAAAAATAGAGATCTTTTAAAGCCAACATCATATAGACCTATTTCTTTGTTAAAAACTGACTATAAAATATTAGCAAAAATTTTATCTAACAGATTATCTAAATACTTACCAAAATTAATACATATGGATCAAACAGGATTTATTAAAAATAGACACTCAGCAGATAACGTAACCCGGTTACTTAGCATAATTCATTTGGCACAAAAGAGGGAGGAAATGAGTGTGGCAGTTGCTTTAGATGCAGAAAAAGCATTTGATAGATTGGAATGGGATTTTTTTATTTAAGGTATTGGAAAAATATGGATTAGGAGTATCCTTTATAAAATGGATTAAAACCTTAAATACTAATCCCAAAGCTAAAATAGTGACAAATGGTCAAATTTCAACACCATTTCAGTTAACAAGGTCAACTAGGCAAGGTTGTCCATTATCACCTGCTTTATTTGTGTTGGCGATAGAACCATTAGCTGAATTAATTAGAATGGACCCAGATATCAAGGGTTTCCGAGTAAACCAGGAGGAATAAAAGATTAACTTATTTGCTGATGATGTTCTACTTTATTTAACAAACCCATTGTACTCGTTGCGTAAATTATCCTCTAGATTAGAAGAATATGGGAAAATATCAGGCTACAAAATAAATTGGGATAAAAGTGAAATTTTACCTCTTACTAAAGGAGATTATAGTCAATGTCAATTAATAACTCAATTTAGATGGCCGATAAATGGTATAAAATATTTAGGTATAAGAGTTGATAATGATATAAAGAACTTATATAAATTAAATTATTTACCATTATTGAAAAATATTCAAGAAGATCTTGATAAATGGATGATATTACCAATAACATTAGTAGGTAGAGTAAATACCATAAAAATGAATATATTCCCTGGATTACAATACTTATTCCAATCACTACCAATACAACTACCCCAGAAGATTTTTCAAGAGTTAAATAAATATGTGAGGAAGTTACTTTGGAAAGGTAAGATGTCACGAATATCGTTGGAAAAATTGACATGGAAATTTGATCTAGGAGGGTTACAACTTCCAAATTTTAAGAATTATTATAAAGCAAATCAACTTAGATTTATTGCATCTTTTTTTGATAAAGATAAACCGGCATGGATTAGAATAGAACTAGATAAAATAGGAGAAAATACACCAGAAGATTTTATATATAAATGGAAATCTAAATGGATACGGGAAAAGAAAGAATCTCCTATACTAAAACATTTGATTGATTTATGGAATAAAATAAATGTTGATGATGAAATAAGGAATTCTTTATTAGCAAAGAGATCTTTAATTCAAAATAGACTTATTCCTTTTACAATGGATAATCAACTTTTATATAATTGGTTTCAAAAAGGGATTAGATATATAGGAGATTGTTTTAAAGGAGGTATATTAATGTCATTTGATCAATTAAAGAATAAATATAAAATATCAAACAACACTCTTTTTTTGTTACTTCCAATTAAGGGCTTATTTAAGAGAAAAATTGGGTCAAACAATGTTATTGCCGAAATCTAATGAAATAGAAACTTTAATTCAAAAAGGAAAAACTAAAAAATTTATTTCTTGTATGTATAGTTTGATTCAAAATTAAACAAGGAATCCATAAGTCAAGACTAAAATGGGAAACTGACTTGAATATTAAAATTGAAGAAACAAATTGGTCAAGACTATGTCTTGATAGTATGACAAATACAATAAATGTCCGGTTAAGATTAGTGCAATATAATTTTTTACATCAATTATCTATTACACCACAAAAAATAAATAAATTAAACCCAAATTTATCTGATCAGTGTTTCCGATGTAACCAAGAAATTGGTACTTTTTTACATTCTACTTGGTCTTGTTCTAAAATTCAACCCTTTTTGGACAAATTTAAGAGTTTTACTGGAACAAATTATTGGAACACAACTTCCGTATAACCCAATATTATTTTTATTAGGTGGTAATGAAGGGATTAAACCGAAACCCAAATTGAATAAATATCAGAAAGAATTCATAAAAATTGCACTGGCAGTAGCCAAAAAGTTACTTGGAAATCAGATTCATACTTAAGTATAGATCGTTGGAAGAATGAAATTTCCAGCTGTATTCCACTTGAAAAAAATTACTTATAATTTAAGAGATAAATATGAAACATTTTTGAAAATTTGGCGCCCCTATTTACAAAAGACAGGATTAAATATATAGGTGCTCCGAAGATAAAATAATTGGTTATTTGGGGAAAGAAATAAATATATATACTAAAGTTATTATGAACTCCGTGGAGCATGTGGGGATCTTCGGATATCCAGGCTTTCTTTCTTTCTTTCTGTTTTCTTCTTTTTCTTTTCTTCTATAGGGATTTTAGGGGGGAGTGTTTAAGGGGAGGGGGGAAGGGTAGATAATTTTTTTTCTTTCTGTAATCATTTGAAAACTCAATTTAAAAAATGGTAAATTAGTTTATTAATGTCACATATAGTGATGTATAGTGAAGAACTTGTCTTGCATACTGTTCATACAGATCAATTTACTATAACAACGTAGTGAGGTAGTGGAAGGTAAAACCATTATAGAGTACAGAATAAGCTGTCCCAGCTATAGAGAATATGATATGTAGTTAGGCAATAAGGTTCAAAGTCATAACAAGGTAGGATATAAGACCAAGAATCCATCTTCTTGTACTAAAGAAACATTCAATAGTCTTAGAACAGTGAGGTAGAAACTATCTTTGAGCCTGGTGAATGTGCCTTCAGGCATTTTTTTATCTCCTGCCCGAGAGAAGGGAACAGAATTTCGAATGTGGGTGAAACCTTTGATTACGCTGGCTACTTTACCAAGGTAGCAAAAAGTATAGAGTCATTGGGGTGGGGGTGTGATTTCTGTGATATGCTGACCCTGTGTCCACAACTCCCTGCAGTTTTTTTATTTTTGATTGACCCACAACAGTGGTATCACCTGCAAACTTGTAGATGGAGGTAGACAAGATCTGGCCACAGAGTTGTGAGTGTCTAGGTAGTAGAGTAAGGGTCTGAAGATGCAGCTTTGAGGGACATCAGTGTTGAAGATAATTGTGACACAAGTGTTGCTGCCTTTCTTTACTGATTGTTGGTTAAGAAGTCAGGAATCCATTTGCAAGGAGTAATGCTACTGCATTCTGTGTTTGTTATAAAGACAATATTATTGATTTTAATTCACCACTCCTCTAGTTTATTCTCATTATTTGTTTTATGTCTATGAAGATTCTCAGTCATCCAGGTCATTACATATCAAGTTGTAGTAAATCAAGGCAACTGGACTTGCTGCATTGTCTAGAAGACGTTTCACCACTCATCTGAGAGGCTTCTTCAATTCTAATCCGTGGTGGGTAGTTTTATAAACTCTGTGAGTTGTTTTAAGGTATATCAATCATCTTAAGTAGTTCCTGTAGTCTGTGAGTTTTCTCGCCATCCTCACAAACTCCCATAGCATTTTGAAGGTGGCCTCCCCAAAGTGCATAGCAATATGTCTATGAAGGTTCTCAGGTCGCTATACCTTTAAACAACTCACAGAGTTTATAAACCGGAAAACTGCCCACCATAGATCAGAACTGAAGAAGCCTCTCGGATGAGACATCTTCTAGACAACACAGCAAGTCCACTTTCATTTACTGCTGCTTAATACATTATTTGTTTTTGTACTTATTTTCACAGCTTTCTTTGTCTTTGACCAATTAATTATTCTACCTCTATGCCTTCAAAATATCTGGCTGTACTCTAACTGCTCATTACCTCAAACAACAGGCTCCCTTGTACTTAACACTTTAATTTTCCACAGTCTTGGCCTGAATATTTATGTGCAGCACTGTTACATTAACCTTTATGGCAAGAAGATTTGATACAGGCGTAAATACGTCTTACTGTAATTATACAGGTCCTTGATTATATTGCACATGAAATCTTATGTATAGTTTTTCTCTCCTTATTTTAAAATGTACCTACCACAGAGTGAGTGGAGTGAAATTCACCCGACCAGTTCCTTGGACAGATGGTGTCGTATATGAAAAAATAGAGAACAGCCTAGGCCTGTGTTCTTTAGACCAGAAAAATAAGAAGTAATTTCAATGACACTTACCCATTTCTTATAGGGCTGAATAGGCTGGAAGCAATGAGAGCGGGATCAGGGTCACTGTATCAGGATAAGGAGTAAGCTATTTGGGGCAGAGAAGAGGAGAAATCTCTT
Organism: Hemitrygon akajei; assembly: GCF_048418815.1. NCBI lineage: Eukaryota > Metazoa > Chordata > Chondrichthyes > Myliobatiformes > Dasyatidae > Hemitrygon > Hemitrygon akajei. The sequence continues at coordinate 53,794,490 of NC_133129.1, forward strand.
TTCTTAAGGGATGGTTGGCAGATCTTTGGAATTCTCTATCCAGCATGTTCAATCATTGAATTTATTCACAATAGGCATCAATAGATTTCTGATGGAAAAACAGAACGGATGGGGAAGAAACCTAACGGGTCAAGCAGGATCTGTGGGAGGATGGGAAATGTCAATGCTTTGAGTTGAGGCTCTGCATCAGGACTATGATCCAAAGCTTTCTAAATCTTAAAGGAATCATGGATTATGAGATAGTGCAGGAAAACAGAATGGAACTTCATGATCAGCCAGAATCTTATTGAATGAAAGTGCCAGTTCTGCTCCTAATGTTCTTACAGTGTTTTTCCTAGTGTTGGTGCTAATGCTTCATGAAACAGAATCAGATTTCCCCTCAGGTACACACACAGTGGTGGACCCATCACTTCCTTACACCAGCTGCATGTGCTCCCTGTCTCCCCATTTGCAGGCTACACATACCTGATGAGGATCTTCCAGCAGAAACGTCCTGAATAAAGTCATTTCCATGATGGTGATGGCAGCTTTTTGTACCCAAGGACCTCCTGCTTACAAATGGCACCACTTACCAGGACCTAAAGAAACTCTCCCTTTGACAGTTAAACCAATCCAGGAGGTCTAACCAAGTGGCCAGCAACATGCATTCACCACAAACACATCTTTCCTGGTGGATCATTAATGGATTCAGAGAATCTTATAACATGGAAACAAGCTATTTGGCCCAATTCATCCATGCTGATCAGTGACATCCTTCCACACTAATCTCATCACCTAACACTTGATCCATCGCCCTCCAAGTCTAAGGATTCAGGTACTCATTGTTCTCCATGTCTCATGATTCAAATACTCTCAGGGACTCAGTTTCAACTATACTCTCTGTAGTGTATTCCAGATACTCACCACTCTCTGGGTGAAGAAGGTCTCCAATATTCCCTTGTGTCTCCTTACGATCTGTTCTCCCTTACACTAAATCTATGTCCTCTACTTTTACCTATGTTTGATGCAGGGAAGTTTCCCAGAGTTTGCTGTATCTATACCCTTCATAATTTTATATACTTCAGCCATGTCACCTCTTAACCTCCTCTGTTCCAGGGAGAACAGAACTAGCCTCTCCAGTCTCTCTTCTTGATTGAACTGGTCCATTCCAAATAACATCTGGTGAATCTCCTCTGCCCCCAACTCCAGTGCTATCACATCCTTCCTGACCTTTGATGACTAAAACTGCAAACAGCACTCCAGATGGTGTCTGAGAAAAGTTTTAAAAAGTTAAAGCATTACTTCCCTACTTCTGCATTCAATGCTCCTAAACTGGGCCAAATTGCATAAGCTCCAATCATTGGTTGAATCATTGCTGAATAGCAACATTCAGCAGTTCCCACACAATTAAACCCAGGTTCACACTGTTCTGCCGTTGGCCCCCTCCTTTGTGAGAATCTCAAGAACCCTAGTCAAGGGGGGGTCAGCTGACCCAAAAGAGGAAGAGACGTGCTGAATAGACACAGGAAAATGGGAGAGAGAGAGACAGACCACGTTCTCCCAAGAAGCAGAATAAAGGTGACATTGACTATTGTCTCATGGAGACCACGTGAAAAGCCCTCGGGCAAAGTGGGCTGGTTGAGAGAGAGATCGCATTACCTGCAACTTGATTGACACCTGCAATCCCGTGAAGAAGCATAAAGGAGGGTCTGAGGGGGGGGAACCCTCAGACGCACCCAGGAGACACCAAGGAAGCACGATACCGATTCCCGTGGGAGCGGGAAGCCATTTTGAAGGAAGCCACGTGCGTTAGATTCCGAATTTTGAATCTGTGGCTAGAACCAACGAAAGACTGCTTTTAACTAACAACGGGGAAGTCTGTTCCCCTGATTCCAAGGATTTGCTCTGCAAAGACAACGGGCAAGTGTTCATCTTTTCTAAATCATCTCTTTCTCTCTACAACGTGAAAACCCCAGGGGTTCCCAAAAGGGAAAAGCCTGCAAACTTCTGAGTGACTCTTTATATTTCAATTGGACTCAGTATTACCCCTAGACAACTATAGAGCTTATTTCTGATTGATTATTATTACACCGGTGTTTTAGATTGAGTTTTGACGATGTATATGATCTGAATGTTTTGTATTAATCATACGTTTGTGCCCTTTTTGAATAAAACGTTTGAAAATAGTAGCATCCGACTCAGCTGATCCATCTATCTTTGCTGGTAAGTTACCTGGTTACGGGGTTACGTAACAAGTGGGGTTCTCGTCCCGGATTTGAAACCAAACGGGAGGGTCAGTGAATCGGGCTGTAAGTCCAAACTTAAATCTGGTTACGCAGGTAGCCAGACGGAAAACCAGCAAAGATGGATGTGGGTGAATTTATGAGAAACCCGACGGTAGAGGCGCTAGGGAAGGCTACAAAATCAGACTTGGTAATTTTGGAGCAGGCGTTAGACCTCACAGCGGTGAAGCCAGCAATGAAAAAGCAGGAAGTGCGAAGGGTCATACACCAGCATTACGATGGAAAGAAGGTATTTGCAGCTGAGGATTTGGAAAATATTCCCGAAAAGAGATTAGTGAGTGGGACAGATCAGGCAGAGTTGGAGAAAGCAAGGTTGGACCATGAGCTTAAAGTAAAGCAGCTAGAAGTAGAAGCAGCTGAGAAGGCTGCGGAAAGAGCTGCGAGGGAAAAGGCTGCGGAGATAGAGCATGTGTTCAGACTAAGGGAATTAGAGATGAAATGGGGTCGTGAGCTCCAGCTAAAGCAGCTAGAAGCAGAAGAGAAAGAGAAACAAAGGAGCCATGAATTGGAGCTGGACAGGCGAAGGCAAGAGCGAAGAGCTCAAGGGGGAGAGAGAGGGGAGGGGGACGATTTAGCCAGAGGTAGGATTTCGGGAGCCAGGATGCCGACCCACCGACCGGCGAGTACGGTCTCCCCGCCCCTAGAGTCCCAAAGCTATCGCGCATGCGCGGTCACTCGCAGCCTGTCGAGAAAAGCAGCTGAGAACCAGAGCAGTTTAAATCGGGCCAGTAGTGAATTGGCCAAGACATTTTTACCGACCCTATACCACGAGGGTTCCGAGGGTGGTAAAACAGAAGGTAGTAAAGTAAAAGGGGGTAAGGGCGAGGAGATAGCCCCCCCCCTTAGTGAAGAGAAAGGTCCTAGAGGTAGGAAATAAAGATGAGAAACGGATAAAGCTGTTAAAACGTCCAGAGTTGGACGTGGTTGATCTGTCTGGTTTGGCAGAATTGTTTGGAGAAGTTGAGAGTTCTAAAGGTGTTCTCGATGGTCCCGAGAGTGAAATGAGGGCAGTCTTAGAGGAGAAGGGTATCCTTGCTGTGGAGAAGTCAGCTGGAATGGCCGAGGAGGTTGTTTCAGCTCGCAGGGTTGCGCCTTCCCCAACGGGGGGCTGCCTAGAGAGTAGCTGGAAGGATCGGGGGACGTTAGAATTTGAAAAAGGTACGGGTGTTGAAAGCCTGGAAGAGGCCAATGTCCCGTTTGAGTGTGTCCAAGATGGGGATGCACGTGGTGCTGAACCTAGTCACGGAGCTCAGGAAAAAGTGGAGGTATTTGACTCAGCTGGACGAGACGGCCGTCCTTTTGGATCAGATAGACTTGGTTCGGAAAAAAAAGGGTTACCCTTGGGAAGTGCGAGTTCCCAGGTGTTTATGCTCGAAGGTGGGTTACAAGTTGGTGAGGTGAATATTAATATTGAAGGAAAAGGGGAATGTGTAGTTCCCAAATTGAATGAAGAAAATTTAAAGGCTGGACTGATATCAGAAGCAGCGACCAGGCTACAGAGACAATGGCTTGGTACCACAAAGCCTGTGAATCAATTACAGGTTGAGTTGGAAGGTGAAGGGGCCCCACACGCTATTGTTATTCCAGAGTGTGGTGTGAAAAGGCAGAATTTGAAATGCTGTTTGAACAAAGAGTTTAAACTGGAACACATTGTTGATAAAATAACTCCTATGAAAGGAGCGGGCGAAAGCCTATTTCGCCAGGGTGCCCAAGATCACCACGAGGGAATTAACCGGAAAAGAGGCAAGGGTTAATGGGGACGCGATTTTTAAATAGCGGAAGCCGGTTTTAAGGGATTTTGACAAAGTATGTGAATAATAAAGACAACACCCATGGAAGCTTGACTGTTAAGTTTGAAAGTAACATAAAAATTAGTATTTTGCATGAACCTTTGTAGATGTATGTAAGCTAAGACTCATTGAGCTGAAGTCTGATGCTACCAGGTGTTAGCATGGCACGTGAGGTTAAGGTGTTAAAGAAAAGGGGCACTGTACTTGTTACCTGTTTAGATACTGACTTGAATGTATAACAGTAGTACTCTGAAGAGAAAAGCTTGTGTAGTATGTAGATTCAAAAAAAAATCCTGTACCAACCTGTTTTTAACCGCTGGTTAAAAACCCGTTATGGGGGGAGGTGTTATGCCGTCGGCCCCCTCCTTTGTGAGAATCTCAAGAACCCTAGTCAAGGGGGGGTCAGCTGACCCAAAAGAGGAAGAGACGTGCTGAATAGACACAGGAAAATGGGAGAGAGAGAGACAGACCACGTTCTCCCAAGAAGCAGAATAAAGGTGACATTGATTATTGTCTCATGGAGACCACGTGAAAAGCCCTTGGGCAAAGTGGGCTGGTTGAGAGAGAGATCGCATTACCTGCAACTTGATTGACACCTGCGATCCCGTGAAGAAGTATAAAGGAGGGTCTGGGGGGGGGGGAACCCTCAGACGCACCCAGGAGACACCAAGGAAGCACGATACCGATTCCCGTGGGAGCGGGAAGCCATTTTGAAGGAAGCCACGTGCGTTAGATTCCGAATTTTGAATCTGTGGCTAGAACCAACGAAAGACTGCTTTTAACTAACAACGGGGAAGTCTGCTCCCCTGATTCCAAGGATTTGCTCTGCAAAGACAACGGGCAAGTGTTCATCTTTTCTAAATCATCTCTTTCGCTCTACAACGTGAAAACCCCAGCGGTTCCCAAAAGGGAAAAGCCTGCAAACTTCTGAGTGACTCTTTATATTTCAATTGGACTCAGTATTACCCCTAGACAACTATAGAGCTTATTTCTGATTGATTATTATTACACCGGTGTTTTAGATTGAGTTTTGATGATGTATATGATCTGAATGTTTTGTATTAACCATACGTTTGTGCCCTTTTTGAATAAAACATTTGAAAATAGTAGCATCTGACTCAGCTGATCCATCTATCTTTGCTGGTAAGTTACCTGGTTACGGGGTTACGTAACAACACATAACCAAATTAATTACCAGATTTGCTTAATGGGTTTGTCTCTCCGCCTCTGGACTCCATAGAGAGTCCAACAACAGAACCCAGACATGCAGGGGTTTACCATATTTCAGAAGGGAATTCCCATTCAGAATCCACAGCAAGTCAAAGCTGGCTGACAATCATATTCCCCATTCACTTGAATGAACATCCTTGATCTGAGACTGCAGAATATCTTTAATTATTTTACATCGGCTTAGCATTTATTTCTAAAATGAATCTATTTTGATTAACTGTAATTAACAATATTTATTTCAAGAGAACTTAAATGTCTCTGAATATAAGAAAATGAATATTTTCTTATTCATATGGTAATTTGTAAACTTATGTCTGAATTGCAGTTCAAACAATGGAGGGCATTTCACTGTTAGGTTATTGGTCACTTTTTAACAAAACCTATCAGATGCCCATTTATTCTTGCTAAAAGGAATCAAAAGATAAACCCTAAGAACTATGATTTGTCTGTCATCAGTTTGACACCTTTGTCTATAATTTAGCATATTTAGGTGTAGATGATTAGATTATCTACACCTGGCCAAAGATAGTGTGGCTCAGCAACAGTAATAAATCCTGAGTTTATAGAAAGAAGTTAACAATGAAATTTCTATCTACGATAGCATCCTGGTGAATCTCCTCTAACCCCTCTCCAACACCATCACATGTGGAATTTAAAGCAGTTTGAAAAGTTAACAAGTAGAACTGGGAAATAACAACCCAAAACTTGACCTCCCTTAATGCTAATACAATTGATCCCTTTTTTAACATTATAGTGTAAACTAATGGGGATTGAACCTTTGTGTTTATTTAGTACTGTAGCTCTCATTATCTTAGATCATACAGATTAAAATGGGTAACTAGATAAGAAAATCATCAAAATGTCAAATAAAACTGAGAATAAATTAAAAACATTCCCATCAGCGGGGAAGACCACTGACTGATAACTCCAGTCTCAGTGGACCATTAGTAATTTGATAATAAGTAAACAGGATTGAAATTCCAACCCACGATCCCGTTACTGGAATATTTGTTGCACACATATCCAGATGTTGAAGCCTCAACATCTGACAGTCGACTAGGAATTCCCTCAGACAAGCTTTGGCTTCCCCCGCTGCAATTCCAGATCCTTCCTTAGGTTTCTCCATATAATATTGACCATAATATTGGAACTGTCCCAGGGAAAATTCCAGCCCTCAGTTAAATTCTACACACTTTGATTGCAGATTACAGGTCAATTGCTTCCTTGAGTGTCAATTGTAACTCATTTCACCTGCCCAAATCTCAACAAACAACACTTGTGCTTGAAGACAAGCCCTAAACTATATCAGGAAAAATTGTAAAACATTTAATATGTTCTCTGGGTAATTTCAACACTGCAATTTTATTTACTCAGTTCTCTCTCTCATTCTGCAATTTGATATCATAATTCCACCCAACACTATCTATTTCCCTAAATTAGTGATTACTAATAATGTAATCTGACTTCCAGTAATTAGCTGCTTGGAAATTCTGACAGAAACACCCAATAGTTTTATTGTAGAGCTGCCCTTACAAAACCAGGGGAGGTAGGAGGATTATGATACCCATCAAAGAAGGGTTTGACACCCAGTTCAACATCAGTCACTCTCAATGGCAGACTGATTGATTTAACTCCCTGTTCTAAGCTTTCTGGGGCCAATTCGGCCTCATTGACTAACCACAAGCTCAATTAAAGTTAAACACAAAAGGAATCATCTGGTGCAAGGGTACTTATTCTATATCTATTTACATTTCAATCTTTTAGCTGATCACAGTTTTCCTCATATCGTGGAGACATATAGCATGTTAGCAAGTCTTTCAACCCACAATAATCTTTCATTACCCATTTAGACTAAACCTGTATTAATCCTATTTTTTTTTATTCTTTCCATATTCTCATTAACTATCCTCAACCACTGGATTTTTTCAGTCACCTATAATCCACAGTGGCCAATAAACCTAATTAACGATATCTTTCAGAAGTTGGAGGAAACACATGTTGTCACAGGGAGAACGTGTGAACTCCACACAGACAGTACCATTGAACCTGGGCCTCTGGAGCTGTGACGCAGTGGCTCGACTAGCTACACCACTGCAATCTCCTGCTATAACGCCTCAGAATTTAATTGCTAATATATTTACATACCTTGTTACCGATCAGAAGCTTTCAAAAATTAGCTTCATTTGCCACACATACATCAAAACATAGAGTGAAATGTTTCATTTGTGGCAAAAACAAATCAGCGAGGATTATGCTGAGCAGCCCGCAAGTGTCACCATACTTTCGGCACCAACACAGCATGCCCACAACCCTAATTATATATCTTTGGAATGTGGGAAGATACCGGAGCACCTGGAGGAAACCCATGTAGCCACGGGGGAGATGTAAAAACTCCTTACAGACCGCAATGGGGATTGAACCCCAATCTTACAGCTGATGCTACAAAGCATTGTGCTAGCTTCTACGCTACCATGCCACCCACAAAATTCGAGAGGCCCCAGTGAGGACCAAACTCACAACCCCTGGTTTACAAGACCAATGCATTAACCACTGAGCTATGGAACAAGTTGCTGTGTCCGAATTCAAGTTAATAGTAGTGATTCCAAAACTCACCAAACTGGAGCGAAGGAGGAATTGTTTGGTTATTGCCCTTACAGACAAAAAGCCACTTCTTCAGATAATGCTGACCACAAAGGTGCACAAATTCTGTCTCAAAGGTTATTGACCCTCCAGAGTTTGCAAAGGACAACAACAGCCCACTGGCTATTATGGACAGCAGACCCTCCATTTCAGCTCACGGTGCTGAGTACTTTGTATCTCTGCCTTTACATTCATCCTTTCTTCCGTTTATAGCAGTTCTGCTGCTTGACAGTAACTTATCACTGTCTTGCATTAACCACTAGCCTCATTTTCTTATTCACTTTGAAGTATTTCCAACACTTGAAAACCATAATGTTCCAACCAAACCTAACTGCAACTTGTTCCTTGATTAATGTTTAGTCTAATCAATCAGTGTCTGTAACTGATATCTAAAGTACACAGGGGACAATAATAATTTCAATTATCAAGATGCATAGATATGCAAACCATGACCCCTGAATGGAACTGTGTGGCAGATACAATCAGAATGCCAGTCAGTGTGCCACATCAACTTGATACCAGCTGTGCCACTTTGAAGCTCCATATTTCAAACTACACGATGTCCAAAGCTTTCATATTGAAGGAGTGTTTAGAGGCAAAGTTCAAAGTAAGTTTATTATCAAAGTACATACACGTCACCATATACAACCCTGGGATTCATTCTCTTGAGGGCAATCACAGTAAATACAAGAAACACAGTAGAGTCAATGAAAGACCGTACCCAACAGGATGGACAACAACCAATATACAAAACAAAACAACTGTGCAAATACAGAAGGAAAGATAAAAAAAATAATAATAAATAGATAAGAAATAAAACAGAATCAAAATCAGGTTTATTATCACCGGCATGTGACGTGAAATTTGATAACTTAGCAGCAGCAATTCAATGCAATACATAATCTAGCAGAGACATTTTTTAAAATAATAATAATAAAAAACAATTGCGTATATTGAATAGATTAAAAAATGTGCAAAACCAGAAATACTGTATATTAAAAAAAAGTGAGATAGTGTCCAAAGATTCAGTGTCAATTTAGGAATCGGATGGCAGAAGGGAAGAAGCTTTTCCTGAATCACTAAGTGTGTGCCTTCAGGCTTCTGTACTTCCTATATCGAGATTATGAGATAAAGAGTCCTTGAAAGTGAATCCATAGATTGTGGAAACAGTTCAGTGATGGGGCGAGTGAAATTGAGTGAAGTTATCCCCTCAGGTTCAAGAGCCAGACGGTTGAGGGGTATTAACTGTTCCTGAACCTGGTGTGAGTCCTGAGGCTCCCGTACGTTCTTCCCGATGGCAGCAATGAGAAGAGAGCATGGCCTGGATAGTGAGGTTCTTGATAATGGCTGCTTTCCTGGAACAGTGCTCCCTATAGATGTGCTCAATGGTGGGGAGGGTTTTACCCAGGATTGACTGAGCTCTATACACTACTTTTGTAGACTTTAAATACAAAAGGCATTAGTGTCTCCATACCAGGCCACGATGTAACCAGTCCATATACTCTCCATCACACATCTATAGAAGTTTGTCAAAGTTTTAAATGACATGCGGAATCTTCACAAACTTTTAAGAAAGTAGAGGTGCTACTGTTCTTTCTTCATAATGCACATGTGCTGGACCCATGTTTATAATATTATGCGAGGCACAGAGTAGGTGGCTGGTATCTTTTTTTGCAGAATCAAAATGTTGATTACTCGTGAACATGAATGTGAGGTGAGAGGCGCTATGTTTAAAGGAGTATACACAGGGCAAGGTTTTCACACAGAGAATGGGGGGTACCAGGAGTGGCGGTGGAAATGGGTACAGAATCAGAATCAGGTTTAATACCACCGGCATATGTCATGAAATTTATTAACTTTACAGCAGCAGTACATGATAAATAAATATAGAGAAAAATAATGAAATACTGTGTGTGTGTGTGTGTGTGTGTGTGTGTGTGTGTGTGTGTGTGTGTGTGTGTGTGTGTGTGTGTGTGTGTGTGTGTGTGTGTGTGTGTGTGTGTGTGTGTGTAGTTAGGTTAAAATAAGTAGTATAAAAAACAGAAATAAAAAAGTAGTGAGGTAGTGTTCATGGGTTCAATGTCCATTTAGAAATTGGATGGCAGAGAGGATGAAGCTGTTCCTGAATCACTGGAGGTGTGCCTTCAGGCTTCTGTACTCATAAATAGAGGTATTCATGAGTTCTTTGATAGGTGTACAAATGAGCAGAGAAAGAAGAGACATGGTTGCTGTACAGACAGAAATGATTTGTTTAGCTAGGCACTTAAATACCAGTATAATTAGTTGGGCATAACACCATGGGTGAAAGGACTTGTTCCTTTGCGTACTATACTGTTGATGCCAAAGCTATTTAAAGCTATAATCAAAGCCTTATACTTCAGTTGTTGGTTTATTGTTCCTGGCCTTGGCTGCGTTTCCATGTGTATTCAGTGCCACCTGTAACTGTTCAGCACTCAGTAGACCACACAGTGATGTGGAGGGTGCTGAAATAAAGACTTCTGCACCAACCAATCACTTTCAGGTACCAGTGAGCCTGTTGGCCTGTTACAGGATTGGCCATGAGGAAGGGCCACACTAAAAGGCTGCTATGGGTAAAATGGGGGGAAATGGACAATCTTAAATGGGCATCATGGATAAGATGGGCTGAAGAGCCTGCTTCTATACTGTAGCAATCTGTGACTCGAAAAGCTCTCTGTAAGAGGCCATTCCTGCAGAAGACGTTCAGTGAACAGTTTTCAGACTGGGCTTTCATGAACAAAGGGTTTGAGCTTCACTAAAGATGACATGATTGAAATCAGCAAATATTGCAGCCAGAAATAGAATCTTAAGGTAGGGTAAGACCCAAGGACGAATATTATACAGCTGGTGCATTCCAGATGCTGTTGTAAATTAAGAAACATATTACATTGGATAATGAAGTTCACCAAGGGTACCTATAAAAGGCTAACATGTTTCCCTTGTCAGACAGAATTTGCAAGATTCAGATTCAGTTTATTGTCATTTAGAAACCACAAATGCAATGCAGTTAAAAAATGAGACAATGTTTCCCCAGAATGATATCACAAAAGCATATGACAAAGCAGACTACACCAGAAAATCCACGTAACGTTTGGCAATCCCCAATCCAGAGTCCGGAGAGGCTGCTGCGTATTAATATCATGCTACCATCTAGCACGTTCCCTGGAAAGGAGCTCCAAATCCACCAGACAAAAACAAGACCAAAAACTAAAGCTACAAGACCTGCACAAAACCACATAATTACAACATATAGTTACAACAGTGCAAACAATAGCATAATTGATTTTTAAAAAAACAGACTATGGGCACAGTAAAAATAGTCCAAGATGTTAAGGGACTGTAAGTTCAAAAGAAATCACCACAGTTTCCATAAGTCCCCAGGGTCCCGACAGACTCGCCATCCCACACCGGCAGCAGAAGGGAATACCCCCGCTATGGATTTCCACGGCGCCGCCCGACTCAGCCTCGCAGACGCAGCACACAATGAAGGCGACCTGAGTCCGTCGAACCTCCGAGCCGACAACCATCCCCTTCGGCACAGCTTCTCCGAGCACCACCCTCTGCCAAGTGTGTAACCACCAACGGCCATCAGCAACGCGACCCCGAGGACTGGGGGCCTTTTCTTCCCAGCAGAGTCCTGGACCTCACAGCAGCAGCAGCAACGAAGAAGGTCTTCCTGGAATTTCCTGATGTTCCTCCATGCTCCCACATCTGTTTTCAATTGATTATGATTGTGCACGGCACCCCACTTCACAAATAACTGATCATCAGTTCCGGAGTGGCTGCTGCAAGCTGCATCACACCGCCATCTTGGATCTCAGATCATTCAAAGTGCAAGATCCCAGTGACTCCACAACACTGGAAATATAAGGGACAATCGATACTGGAATCTGTAGCACCAGAAAAAGCAGAGCTGCCAAAATTTGGCAGAGTGATGGACAGTGAGGAAGTCTGTCCAAAGATTCAGAAGGATATGGACCATTTGGAAACGTGGGCAGAGAAATAGCAAATGGACTTTACACCAGACGAGTGCAAAGTAGTGCACTTTGGGAGATCAAATTTGAAAAAAAAAGTATAAAGTAAATGGCAGGACCCTGAGGAGCACTGATGCACAGAGGGATCTTGGGGTGCAAGTCCATAGCTTTCTGACAGTTGCAACACAAGCAGATAGAGTGCAATCCTTCATCAGTCAGGGTGCTGAGTTTAAAATTTGGGAAGTCATGTTGCAGCTGTATAAACATTAGATTAAGCCACATATGAAATATTCTGTGTTGTTATGGAGACTCACCAGGGTGTTGCCTTGTAAAGCAAGATATCCGGTTTAAGATGGCACTGGTGAAGCTCAGCGATTACTTGCTGGTGACAAATAAAACAAAGAAAATAACTAAATACTTGATTAATCACACTGTTTTTGGTAAACTATCACTGCGAACTATAGCTTGTGATTTCCCTGTTTTTGACCCGCCTTTAATACCTGGCATTTTTGTGGTGTGAACTGCAGTCTCGAAGGTTGCGGTGTGGCATGGTCCAGGCCGGAGAGCGGGGAATGAGCTGATGTATGGTCGTTACTAGAGTGGACCTGCAGGCAATCCAATGCAGCAGAATATCGTGAGGTGAGCAGAGGCCAGGCAGAGTCAAGGCGGAGCCCGGGCCTAAGTGTGAGGAAAAACCTAAGGTTTGACCAATTAAGGCACCAAACTGAATTGGAAAGGTTGGGTACGGGCCAAATCAAGGTGGTGGGCCCAAGAGAGTATCGATGCAGCTGGGCCCGAGTCTAAGAGAAAAGAACAACCCGAGGTTCGGATGATTTAAGCGCCGGGCCAGATTGAAAAGTCAGGGTGTCAGGGCCAGAGGCAAGGGACAGACCAGTTTAGATCACTACTCCGCGAGATTTACTCATCTGAACTAAACTGAGGTTGCGGCCTACAACTAATGGGCTTCTGAATCATGAACTTCAGTTCTGAATGCTATATGCTCTCTTTTATTGTTAGCACAATTTGTTTTTTTTTCTCTGGACACTGGGTGCGTGACAGTCTTCTGTTTCATCTGGAACATTAGAATCTGACTGGAGACTTGATAAAAGTATAGAAAATTATGAGAGACATATATAAGGTACACAATCTTTCTCCCAAGGGGAAAACGTCAAATATTAGAGGGCACAGCTTTAAGATGGAGGGGGGAATTTAAAGCAGATGGTAGCAGGCAAGTTGTTTCATGCAGAGAATTGTAGGTATCTGCCAAAAGGTTTCGGCCTGAAACGTCAACTGTACTCCATTCCTGGCCTGCTCAGTTCCTCCAGCATTTTGTATGTGTTGCCTGGATTTCCAGGATCTGCAGATTTTCTCTTGTTTGTGTAGGTGTCTGGATGTGTTTCAGGGAAGATGGTGGAAGCAGCTACAAGAGGCATTTAAAAAGGCACGTGAAGAGGTGTGCATGGTGGGAGATAGGTCATATGTAGGCAAATAGGATTATTTTGGATTGACATCATGGTCCACTCCACATACTGAGGGTGCACATAAAGGACAATCTCACCTGGTCCCTCAACACCACCTCTTTGAATAAGAAAGCACAGAGAGTCTCCACTTCCTAAGGAGATTGAGGTGAATGAGGATTCCCCCCCAGCCTCTATTTTAGGCAGTTTTTACAGGAGCACTACTGAGAGTGTCCTGACCACTGCATCACCGTCTGGTATGGGAATTGACCACAAGTCCATTTAGGGTTGCAAGGACTGCTGAGAGGGTCATCAGCTCTCTCTTCCACCCACTACAGATACTTGGCACTGTGTACGTATGGCCTTTAGCTGTTAGGATGGGAAACAGCTTCTCCTCCCAGACCATAAGACAACTGAACTATGTATAAATTGGAAAGGTTGAATGAATCTATGTATGAATCTCATCATACGGTCTCAGTAGGTATCAAGCGTTATACTGTTTACTTTTTAACTTGTATTGTGAATGCACCTTATTATTCATCAGTTTATTTGTGGTAATATTACTTAATGTGCTAATTGTGTGAGTTATACGTACTGTGTTGTGCACTTTGGTCAGGAGAAGCGTTGTTTCATTTGGCAGTAAACATGTGTGCAGTTGAATGACAGTAAGTTTAATCTGAACATGAATTTGAACCATCTGGGACACTTCACCTCTGAGTCTATCAGGGTTATCTACTTTTTCCAATGCTCCCGGTAGCTCCTTTTACATCAGCGAAATCTGACACAGACTGGGAGACTGCTCCAATGAGCACCTGTCTGCTACAAAAGGCAGAAGCTCCTGGTGGCCATTGTTATGAATTCAACTTCCCATTCGCATCTTAACATGTCGGTCCATGGCCTCCTGTACTGCCACGATGAAGCCACACTGAGATTAGAGCAGAAACGCCACATTTTCCATCTGGGAAGCCTCTGACTTGATGGCATGAAAATAGATTTTTTCAAACTTCTGGTAATTTCTCCCCCTCCCTCTTCTCCCTTTTCCTATTCCCCGCTCACCCCTTCTCTTCTCATCTGCCCATCACCCCCTTCTGATGCCCGTCCTTTTTCCCTTTCTTGCATGGTCCACTGTCCTCTCCCATCAGAGTCCTTCACCTCTTCCACAGATCACCTCCAAGCTTCTTACTTCATCCCCCTCCCCAGTCACCCACCCTTCCCCTCACCTATTAGCTAAAATTTTTATTCCTTTTTCTTCCCGCACCTTCTTAATCTGGTTTCTTCACCCTTCCTCTCCAGTCCAGATGAAGGGTCTAGACACAAAGTGTCCTGTTCATTTTCCACAATAGATGCTGCCTGACTTGCTGAGTTTCTCAAGTATTTTGTGTGTAGGACCAGCTTAGTGAGGTACTTACGTCAGCATGAACGAGTTAGACCAAATGGGCTGTTCCATGCTGTGTTCCATACCTGGTCCATTTCCAACACCTCCCTCCCCTTTCTCAATTTCTCTGTCTCCATCTCTGGAGACAGTCTATCTACTGATATCTTTTGTAAACCCAGTAATTCTTGCAACTACCTGGACATTACCTCTTCTCACCCTGTTACTTGTAAAAATGCCATCCCCTTTTCCCAATTCCTCCATCTCCACCATATTTGCTCTCAGGATGATGTTTTTCAGTCCAGAACAAATAAGATGTCCTTCTTCTTCAAAGAAAGGGGCTTCCCTTCCTCCATCAACAATGCTGCCCTCACCTGCATCTCTTCCATTTCACACATGTCTGCCCTCACCTCATCCTCCCACCACCACATCAGGGAGAGGGTTCCTCTTGTCTTCACCTACCACACCACCAGCCTCCAAGTCCAGCACATAATTCTCCATAACTTCCACCACTTCCAACGGGATTCCACTAGCAAGTACGTTTCACTTCCCCTACTTTCTGCTTTCTGTAGAGATCACTCCCTACATGACACCCTTGTCCACTCATCTCTCTCCACTAATCTCACTGATCCTTGCAAGCAGAATAAGTGTCACACCTGCTCCTACACCTCCTCCCTCACTACCATTCAGGGCCCCAAACAGTCCTTCAGAGTGAGCCAAAGTTGAACCTGTGAGCCTGTTGGGGTCATCTACTGTATCCAGGGCTCTTCCCAGTTCTTTACTTCACTTCTCCCTTCTCCTGGTTTCACCTATCACCTGCCACCTTGGACTTCTTCCTCCCCTCCCCCACCTTCTTTCTACCCTTCCTTTCCAGTCCTGAAGAAGGTCCTTGCCCCGAAACATCAGCTGTTACTCTTTTCCATAGATGCTGCCTGGCCTGTTGAGTTCCTCCAGCATTTTGCGTATGCTACACAGTATCTGCCAAAATTATTTTACTGGAGACTATTAGATAAATGTGATGAATTTCTACTCCTTTTTTAGAGCTTTTCCCCCCTTTATGGGATTTCAGGCGCAAAAATCATGAGACTGTTCAGGATTCCCCAACCATTACATAAAGGAAATCCTGTTGGATCTAGTAACCCTTGCATCCTGGTTCCAAACATGGACCCTAAGCAAAACTGTAAGAAGCTTGAATTCATAAAATATACACTTTTATCTTCAGAACTAACTGATTCTGCACTAATTTGTTACATGTGTCAAGCTGAAGAAAGCTATTGATAAATTGTTGACAAGTAAAGCAAGAAAAGGATATTGATCAATGTTGAGATGGTGTGCTAAAAAGTCTGTTTCTGTGCACGATGATGCTGTGATATTCTAAAGAATAGATTACAGCTTACATCACTGTGGCTTGACACATGAATTGTAGATCTCCTTGCAGTACAACCGCTCTTGCAACATCTTTCTTTGATTACATTGCCTCCTTTTCTCAACCTCGATTGGATGAAACCACCTGGAACAGCCGATTGCTTCTTGTTCTCTCCCTCACCCTTACTAGCATCATTTAGCATCTGTCTATTATTGGCATAATACGGTCCTGTCCTTAATATAACTCATGCACCTGAATTACCTTGTTTTCAGACATATCCTCAACCCTCGATTGAATTTCCATACATGTCAGTTTTATCTTTGTCCTGATTGGGTTCCAGAGTTGAATTAAAGCTCCATCTGTAAACACAGATATATTACTTGGGACTGTCTCCCATTTACTTACCCTCTGTCCCAACACTGCTGCTCCTTGTCTCAGGAGTATGGGAAATCTTAGCTTCATTAGACTTTCACAGACACATACTTCATATGTGACATATGCAAAAGGACAATGTAACATAACAGAAAGAAAGGGGACATTAATGGGTAGGTATTCCAATTAATTGACCTATTTTGATGTTTTTTCTCTTTGAATGGGTTCCATGGTTTTCTTCATTTCGTGGCTGTCTGTGGGGAAGACGAATCTCAGGCTTGTGTACTGCATACATACTTCGATAATAAATGTACTTTGAGTACTTGAATCTTTGATAAAACATTTGAATTAAAACAGAAACCAGTAACATGTTTACACTGCTTCTGGCAACAATGATGTTACAATGCCTGTCAGTGTGTCAGAATTTTACCAGTGTCACAATTCAAGAGTGAAGCATTCACATCATTTTGCATCTGCTAAATCTGGCAATGTTAGTATTTTCATTTGTTGTTTTTGTCCAATACACAGCAGATTTTCTCCTGAACTTGTTGGATTTATACTGATTCTTTAAACACACTCAGTATTCCTGTATCTCCAGCAGATCTCTTACTCGATAGGGACGAGAGCTCCAACATTGAAGATCTGATTCACTGATCCTTTCCCTGCTGTAATTTCATTGTCAAGTTTAGTGTTGTCATAGGCATTTATGTCCAGGGCATAAATGCCATGAATATTATCCTTCTGCATCAGCAGCAAAATACATTACAAGATGAGGACAAACATAAGGTAACATAAACTTAAATTAATGTAAGTTATATATAACTTACACGTGTGCACAATAAACAAACCTATTGACACATGTGCAAGATTGAGCGAGAGAGAGAGAGAGAGAGAGAGAAAGAGAAACTTTAATCTGAGGTGGTGTTAAGGTGTTTCAGTTTGGTTCAAGTACCCAATGGCAGTGGGGAGAAAGCTGTCATTGACCATTGCAAATTAAAAATGGTATGTTCACTTAGTAGATGTCTTATACAAAGCTCAGCATGGACGAATTGGCCAAAAGGCATGCTTCACCGCAGTGTAACTCCCTACCTCTATTCTTTCAAATTCCATGTCCTTTTACACCAGTGGAGTAAACGGGATCTGCAAAGTAACCCGATTCATGAGCGCTAAGCCATTACTGGGATAGATGCTGTTCAGTCAGCTCTGCAGCTAACACCACTGTCTCGTCGCTCCAGTGAGGTTCAAACCAGCAATGCTACAGATGGAGAATTCTCCCTGTTTCCTCCCACATCCCAAGAAAAGACTGGTTGTTAGGTTACTTACCCCAGGTGTGGCGGGGTGAGAGAGAAAATACATAACATGGAAATGAGTGGGGAAATGTGACTGACGGGCATGTTGTGACAGCTGGCACAGACTCCATGGTCTAAAGGTTAGCTTTCCCATCATAAGTAAATTCAAACCTGTAGAATGGATCATGACTGCAACAGTGAAGCTACTCAGCCCAGTCATTACCATTACTCACCCTTTGTATGATGTAACCATACATATGCAGAGCTGTCATTGAATTCCTTTGAGCAATTAGATTAAAAATACTTCCTTCTACATTTTAGTACACCCTAGTTTCAAAGAACAAGAACTCTTAAATTAAAAAGTCCTCACTCAATGCTTCTGGCAATGCGCACCAGCTTAAGCCCCAGTGGTTAGATTCTCTGAAAGGCTGCACAATGCAATCAAACAGAACAATGTATTGCATTGCAAAAGCCTGATCAGTAAAAGCAAGAAAGCCATACGTCCTCATCCTGTCAGGCTGGTCAGTGGTTGAACTCTCCACTGTGGACAGCTTGCACCTATCAAGGACCAGAGATTTACCTGGACCAGGTAGGTACTAGCCTGAAGTGTAGGTGAGGAGCTGGGTACTGTGAGCAAAGTGATTTTATGTTCTGCTTCTCCAGAGCCTTTCATTGCAGTATAATGGTTAGCACAACACTTTACAGTGCCAGCAACCTGGGTTCAACTCCCATTGCTGCCTGGAAGGAGTTTGTATGTTTCCCCGTGACTTCATGAGTTTCTTCTGGGTGCTCCAGTTTCCTCCCAGAATCCAAAGCTGTACCAGGTTAATTGGTCATTAGAAATTGTCTTGTGAGTAGGTTCAGGCTCATCTATGGTTCATTGCCATGTGGTTCCGTTCTCCCAAAACCTGTGGACTTTGCTCTATGGGCAACTTTATTAATTGTTCCACTAACTTTTTATCATTTTACTCATGATTTATTCTGTGCTTTCATTCATTCCTTGTGCAATTATTTCATCCTTAATATCGCCCTAGATCTGTCTGCAACTATCAATTTCATACATGCTCTCACGTTGTTTCAACCACATCAAATACGTTTGAAATCTTACCAATGGTCAATTTATCATTTCAATTGCTCATTAGCCTGTAACAGTGTTGCAAGTGCCCTACAGAAAAATAAACTTTTAATTCTTATTATCTTTTGTTGTTTGTATGCTTATTAGTTGGCAATTAGTTGGGGTGTATGGGGTGTCTAGGGAGGGGTAGCACCTCTGGTGGGGGGCCTGTCGTGCCCTTTCAGGGAAGCTCGTCCACCTTTGGTCCCCACCTGGCGCTCAGCTCTCACCTGTGGCTCAAAGTAGCTGTACACACGCAGCGGCCACACCCCGGTAAACCGTCTCGGCAAACAGGCCAAACTAGATGAGGGTAGCCGACGGATCTTTGACCCTCAGTGAGGTAGGGGATCTGTCTATCCCAGCGTGTGAAGTCTGGCCCTGGCAGATTGAGTGGAAGAGACTGATTAATTGTCCAATGGTCAAGAAGGCAGGCCAGCAGGCGTTGTGGAGTGCTGAGAGCACGACAAGACACTTAGACGTCCTGGTCATCCACTGCAGCAGGAGAGGTCTCCGGCCGTAACGGTTGTCCGTGCCACTGGATGAAGGTCTCTTCAGCCGAGAGAGTGGGATTGCCCTGTGCAACGGCTGTTCCACTGAAAACTCCATCACGCAAAGGTTTCTGTTGTGTGGTTCACCTCAGTTAGTGTCTTCTTCCAATCCAAAGGACTACCACTAGTTGGCAAATGTCCAGGGAGAGTTGCTTAGGATATAGAGCAAGATGACTCCCTGCAGCTGGGCTGAAAGAGGGATCAATCCCTTTGGAAATCAGGACTTCCTTGTTCAGGTATGTTTCTATAAATATACCAAGTCTCTTTAAAATTCCAGCAGTTTCATATAGAACCACCAGTAATCCAGGCAGTTATGTGAAAGGTCATTTTTCAGGGAGGAAGACAAAGAATGACACAGAATATTTCAATACCCCACTCTTAAAGAAGAGAAAAGACAGCAGATTTGATTCCTGGGAAGTTATATAGATTTAATTGCCTGATTGATACTTTTACTAAACTTCTACATCCCACGTGGCCATTGGTTATCCAAGAATTATGGCTGGTACTCCTAAAATGAATGAATCAATGGTCCAAATAGGAAAAGCTGTCATAGAGCTACATATAAACTTTTGGAAGTACAGAAACAATTGACCATTTCTGGTCACCTGACTTCCGGACAAGATGGCGCCTTACGTACATTGCTCCTTCGGTCGACATCTTCTGGATAGATCATGAAACCACATATTTCACTTCTTTTATGTCTTTTACATTTGTTTTTCACCTTGGATGTGGTTCTGATACTGTTGGAGGCTGTGATTTGGTATTTGGAGATCTTTTGGGTGTTCCAGCATTCTGCAGTGTCTGAGAGGATTCCGGAAGGCAGAGGTGGTGAGCGTGGGCAGGCTGCACGGCAGGACGTGAGCCAACATTCAACTCCACTTTGCCAACTAAAGCTTCCACTGCGCGCCAATTAAAGCGACAAGAGAGATTGAAACATCATAGCAAATGCGGAAGTTTGGAGATTGTTTGAGTGCTTCAGCACTCTGCAGTCTCTGAGTGGATTTCGGGAGGCAGAGGCAGTGTGCTCAAACCTCATGGTACTCAAACCTCAGTGTGCTCAAACCTCAGTGTGCTCAAACCTCACTATGCTCAAACCTCACTGTGCTCAAACCTCAGTGTGCTCAAACCTCTGTGTGCTCAAACCTCTGTGTGCTCAAACCTCAGTGTGCTCAAACCTCACTGTGCTCAAACCTCTGTGTGCTCAAACCTCTGTGTGCTCAAACCTCAGTGTGCTCAAACCTCACTGTGCTCAAACCTCAGTGTGCTCAAACCTCACTGTGCTCAAACCTCAGTGTGCTCAAACCTCAGTGTGCTCAAACCTCACTGTGCTCAAACCTCAGTGTGCTCAAACCTCAGTGTGCTCAAACCTCACTGTGCTCAAACCTCACTGTGCTCAAACCTCAGTGTGCTCAAACCTCAGTGTGCTCAAACCTCAGTGTGCTCAAACCTCTGTGTGCTCAAACCTCAGTGTGCTCAAACCTCACTGTGCTCAAACCTCATGGTGGGCAGGCTGTGGGATGGCTCAAGCTATTGTCTGGCTCCATTTCACTGATTAAAGCTTCCATTGTGCGCCGATTAAAGTGACGAGGAAGACTGAAAGATCAAGGCGAATGTGAAAGGTGAGCACCGGCTACCTGCCTTTTGATCGCTGAGAATTACTCTGCTATGCTACTAGTGAGGGAGGAGCCTGTCTGGCAAATGTAGCTCAGGTTTTCTGTGTTCTGGATGTAGACTTGGACTATACATTTTTATTTTGGTCTTACAGTTTTTTGGGATTCTGTGGTTTTCACACCATCTTTCTCGTTTTTTTGTGCAGGGAGGGGAATTTGGGGGGGGGGGGGGTTGATGGGCCTGTTAGGTTTTTGTTCATTTTTTGTGTAGGGAGGGACGATCAGGGATTGATGATCTTGCTGCCTTGATTTTCTTTCTTTTCTTGGTTTCAAGGCTACCCAGGGAAGAAGAATTTCAGAGTTCTATACTTTGATAATAAATGAACTTTTGAATCTTTGTGCTTTTACAAGGTGTGGTGCAAACCAACTCAAAAGATTTGTATATATTAATGAAACACAAAACCTAGCTCACTTCAGTAAAAATGAACAAAAGGTTTAGATAGATGGATAATTGGAATCAGTAAGCCATATCTAGAGAGTTGCTCACACAATGGTCTTGCTTTAATATTAGGATTGTTTTAAAAAAGCAATTACAAACTTCTTTCACAGAAGATCAAAACGTATACTGAGAAGGGTCGTAATATTACAAATTTAAATATATATGCTATAATTAAACTTCAGAGGACCATGAGCTAAATGCAAGCAAAATGGAATTATCTCGGTTAGGGACCCTGGTTGCCATGGAGAAGTTCAGCCAAAGGGCTTGTTTTCTGTATTGTATAGTTCTATGATTCTGATCCCTATTTTCAAAAGAACAAGAAACTTATTTGACTAATAACTTATGACTAATGCATTCACTCAGAGTACAAAGCATCAGTGATCAATCTGAATTAGTAAATATGGTTGAAAAACACAACCACAGGGTCAAGTAAAACTTCGAGCAACTTATTAGCATGCCAGGAAATGCCTGCAAAACATCTTTCACTCCAACTTGAACAAACATGTTGAAAATCATCACTACAATCAGTGAGCTACATATTTCCAAATTTAACCTGATATTGATTGATTGGGGAAGCCAACATCTAAAGTTTGCAAAGCACAGTTTGGAAACAAAGTAAATAATATTGGCAATATTCTAAAAATTCTCACAAACAGGGGAGTGAATAACAACCCAGGATCAATTCCTGCCGCTGCCTGTAAGGAATTTGTACGTTCTCTCCATGACCATGTGGGTTTCCTCTAGGTGCACTGGCTTCCTTACACTGTCCAAAGATGTACCAGCTGGTAGGCTAATTGGTCATTGTCAATTGTCCGTGATTAGACTAAGGTAAAAATTGGGGAATTGCTGGGTGGCACAGCTCAAGTGGCTGGAAGAGCCTATTCCATGCTGCATCTGAATAAATGAATAAAATAAAGACGATCGACCAAAGTCTTAAAGGAACAAGCATCCTCTTCTAGAAGTTTGAAAATAGGTGAACAGGAAGGAAATTCCATCCCTCATTCTCACACTTTGAAGTTCAAATAAATTTATTATCAAAGCAAATATATATACTACCCTGAATTTCATTTCCTTGCAGGCATTCATAGTAGATATAAAGAAACACAATAGAATCAATCAAAACTACACGCAAAGACAGGGACGAACAAATGAACAAAGTGAAAAAGTAATAAATTGTGCAAATACAAACAGAAAAACAAAATAACAATAATAAATAAGTAATAAATAATATTGAGAACATGAGTTGCAGTCTCCTTGAAAATGAATCCATTAGTTGTGGAATCAGTTCAGTGTTGGGAGAGTGAAATTATTCACTCCGATTCAAGAGCCTGATGGTTGAGGGGTTATAACTGTTCCTGAACCTTGTAGTGTGGGATCAAAGGCTCCTGTACCTCCTTCCTGATGGCAGCAGCGAGAAGAGAGCATGACCTGGATGGTGGGGGTCTTTGATAATGGATGTTGCTTTCCTGTGACAGCACTCCTTGTGGATGAGTTCAATGGTGAGAAAGACTTACGTGTGATGGACTGGGCTGTATCTATTACATTTTCTGGCTTTTCCCTTCAAGGGCATCAGTATTTCCATAGCAGGCAGTGATTTGGACATTTGGAGCACTTACTGTACATATCTAGATGTGGAAACCTCAATGGGCAGTCAGTATTTGGTGACCAGATGTCAGAGCAACTCCTTTTCTCCAACTGCAGCCTCAGTGGCAGATCTGAATCTGATATTGGCTATGACATATTAACTGTTTCAGGGAAATACTCAACCCTGAATGACTGCCTCAGTTATTTGCTTACAGGTTATTCCTTGATATGCTCTTTTAGATTATTTTGATATATTATTTCTGTTTTGCACTAGTTTAATCTGTTTAATATACATATATATTTACTGTAATTCATTTATTTATTTTTTCTTTCAATATTACATTGCGATATTACATTTTGATATTATATTGTATTGTACTGATGCTGCTAAGTTAACAAATTTCACAACACAATGTAATAAGCCAGATTCTGATCCTGATTCATTTAAGCTGCCAGCATCTGAATAAATAAATGTATGCTGAAAGGTAAGCCCCCTAAACTATGCAAAGAATAAATGTAAAGATCTTGCTCTCTTGAGTATTTTCAGCACTATTTTAAATTTCCAGCATTTCTGTTTTAATTTTACTCGTTCTGTTCAATTTACTTATTTGACAACTTGTCTTTACAATTCTACCCCATCCCCATCCATTTACCTTTATTGGTGATCACTAACATACCATGGGTGATTTCCAACAATGAGCCTTTGGGAAATTATTATAAAAACTACCTAGTAGTGTTGCAGTAAGACTACCCCTACAGAAACAAGTCATGTAACAGGTTTATGGAATCCTACTAAGGTAAAACTCACATTCAGCAGAAGTCCCTTACAATGACTGATTAGTTTTATGAGTCAATAAAAGGCAATAAAATCACTACCCCACTGACTAATCAAGCTCAAAAAGGTTAGTTAAAATTAAATCTGAATTCTTTGAATTTTCTTTCTATATTTCTGTTAGGGAGCTTAGTATTTAAATAGTTTCCTAGCTTACATTCTTCAGAGCCCAGGTGTTTTTTTCATCTGGAAGAAAGGTAAACATTATTATTAGTGAAAATTACATAGTCGCTGAACTCCTTGTATATATCATTTAAATCGCTTCATTGTTTAACCGTGATTATACACTCAGTGGCCACTGTACCTAATAAAGTGACCACCGACTGTGTGCTCATGGTCTTCGACTGCTGTAGGCCATCCACTTCAAGGTTTGATATGTGTTCAGAGAGGTTCTTCTGCACACAACTGTTGTAATGTGTGGTTACTTAAACCAGACTGGCCAATCTCGTCTAACCTCTCTCATTAACAAGGCAGCTTTGCCCACAGAACTGCCCCTCTCTGTATGTCTTTTTTTTACATCATTCTCTGTAAACTGTAAATTGTGCATGAAAACCACAGGAAACCAGCAGTTTCTGAGATACTGAAAACACTCCATCTAGTACCAACAATTACTCCACAGTTACAGTCACTTAGATCACATTTCTTCCCCATTCTGATGTTTTGGTCTGAGCAACAGCTAAACGTCTTGATTATGTTTGCATGCTTTTCTGCCTTGAGTTGCTGCCATATGATTGGCTGATTAAATATTTGCACTAACAACCAGGTATACAGGTGTAACTAATAATGTGGCCACTGAGTGTATCTAACACTTATCTTTATAGAGACCAATAATTATGAGAAGACCTCTTTAATATCATAAATTTACTTACTCACAATTGTGGTGGGGTGGGGGAATGATATCCTTTTGTCGGTCAGGCTCATAAATGCACATTGCTTCCATGTAAAAATTATGGAGACAGAGAGGTTGATATTCACTATGAATTTGCAATGGTTTTACAGAGAATACAAAGACAAGCCCATTGCTAAGAATGGACATTGGATGCCTCATTTTAGATCACAGTGTTAAGTAATTGTCTACTTCACCGACCCTGATGTCAATGTTTACAGGAGCTTTTTTCCTTTACAGTGTTCTGCATTAAACATGACTTTCATCATTCTAATGGCTTTTGAAAATTCTCCAACACATCAAGATCAAAATGTTCTACTCAATATAACCAAACAGGTCCGTTAAATAATATTTAATCTAACCAATTAGTCTCTGTAACTGACATCCAACTGCTCAAAGAACCAGAAATAGTCCATTCAACACCAACTCTCACTGTAACCCAGCCCATAAGCATCAAAAGAGGGATGATGAAAATCAGACAAACTTCTAAACTTCCAGCATTCAATTTTTTTTTTCACCTTCCAAACTGTGAGGGGTTGGGATGATTATTAGCCACTGTAATTGAAGGGGTAGGGGTAGAATCTTGGGGCGGGGGGTATTGATATGAATGTAGGGAGACTAAGATGGGTTTGTATAGGATGAATGTAAGGTGGCTTGGTGTGACAGGCTCAGTGGCTTGTTCCCATGCTACAGTACATCTCTCTCTGATTCTGAAAACACCTTCCTCGTAGAGATTGTATTGTACATGAGGCCAGTATCTATTGGCATCAGGAAGAGAATGGGCCAGATCAGTGCATTATGTCAACTTGGCACCAGCTCAGCCATTTTGTGACCTCCACACTCACAAATACATCATCTCGTAACTACTTGCTGTTGAAGAGGATGTGAAATGGCATGAGCAATCCAAAACAGGGCAGACTGATTAGAAAGAACATTCACAAGGTATGTGGACTATCATGTACATCACTGTAAGACATAACCTCATAGCCTGGCATATCCCTCAGCCTAATCTATTATCACGCCAGATAGTCAAGCGAGGTCAAAAGGAATTGAATGACATGCTGGGAACTGAACCAGCCATACCCAAATGTGATGAAGTATCAGCTTAGTGTAAGTGTGAAACAGGACAAAATGCTTACTAAACACTAAATAAGCAATTTTATAAATAGTAAATCAGATCAGAGCTCTGCAGTCCTATCACATCTCGTCAGGAATGGTGGTGGACGATAAGACAAATAAGAGGAGGAGGAATCTCCAAAGTCATCCTCACACTAAGCAATGGCAGGACCCAGTATGAGAATGCTAAGGAAGACTGAAGCATTTCTAGCCATGTTTAGATGAAAGTGATGAATGAATGATCTCTCTGTTCTTCCTGTGATTTCTCTTCCCTGGCATTGAGATACACGAGTTTAAAAGAGAGGCAAGAGTGGATGTAGAACCACTGGAGAAGGATGCTTGAGAGGTAGTATTGGGGGATGAGGAAATTAATTGAGTATGTAGTTTCCTTCAGCCTTCACTGTGGAAGACACTATCAACTGTCAGCACACTGTGTTGCAACCGTGGTGGGAAAGTATGCTGGAAGTATGAGAGTGCCAGGGATCAGAAGTGTGTGAAGTTGCCACAACTAGAGAGAAGGATTTTGGGAAACTGAAAGGTCTGGAGGTAGGTAAGTCACCTGGACCAGATGGTGTACAGTTCAGGGTTCTGAAATTGTGGCTGAAGAGATTGTAGAGGCATTAATATTGATCTTTCAAGAATGGCTAGGTTCAGAATAGTTCCAGAAGACTGGAAAATTGCCAATGATACTTCACTCTTCAAGAAGGGAGAGGGGCAGAAGAAAGGAAATTATAGGCCAGTTAGTTTGTCATCAGTGGTTGGGAAGATATTGGAATCAATTGTTAAGGATGAGGGCTCCATTGAACCATAGAACCACAGAACATTACAGCACAGAAACAGGCCTTTTGGCCCTTCTTGGCTGTGCCAAACCATTTTTCTGCCTAGTCCCACTGACCTGCACCTGGCCCATATCCCTCCATACACCTCTCTTCCATGTACCTGTCCAAGTTTTTCTTAAATATTAAAAGTGAGCCCACATTTACCACTCCATCTGGCAGCTCATTCCACACGTCCACCACTCTCTGAGTGAAGAAGTTCCCTCTAATATGTCAATGTCAATGTGAGTGCTGCCGGGCGATAGTCATTAAGGCAGCCCACATTATTCTTCTTAGGCACTGATTTTTGAAGCAACTGGGAACTTCTGCCCGTAGCAGTGAGAGGTTGAAAATGTCCTTGAATTCTCCCGCTAGTTGGTTGGCACAGGTTTTCAGAGCCTTACCAGGTACTCCATCGGGATCTTGCGCCTTGCAAATCATTTTCTCTCTTGCAAATTTAAACTACACCAGCTTGTAATACATTGTTTATTATTTACCCCCCTTTAAAAATGTTTGTCACTGTTTGGCACCATTTCTACAGCCACGATAAATCAGAGCCTCAGCTAGTTTCTCCACTACTTCTTTTAACAACATGAGATAAACTTCTGCAGCGTTAGTCCCCACAGTATTCATTAAGAACATACTGACTAAAATGGACTCCAAAATATTATTCCCTCTAGAGCTGTGGTACTTAATTTTAAGTGAAATTGCCCATCGAGTACTAAGCTTTTCTTTATACCACCAGAAATCTGCTTTTTAAACATTGTTCTTCTATATCTTTTGAACTGATTTGAAGTCTGAAGTAGACTCCCGAAGGTGCGACAGCCCCATTGATCTTCAGGTCAACTCACATAACCTCCTTTAATGATCCTCTTATCATGTAAACCTTCCACACAGCTGTGATTGTTTCCTTCTAAAATACCACCACTCGTATCCCTGTTATACCCCTTACCTCATTTCCTAATGTACTGTATATTCAGGTACCAATCCTGCCACTGCTTAAGCCATGAATCAGTGACAGCTAAAGCACCAGACTACCAAGTGTCTCTCATTTCCATCAGCACTTCTGCTTTCTTCATTAAATTCCTTACATCTAGATGTATGTCATTAAGCACTACTTTATTAATTTTTTATTCCTTCCTTCAAATGTTTACATTCTATTTCCAGTTCTGCTGTTCTCCTTTTCTAATCTCTGCTCAGCTTCCGATATCCTGCTTGGAGTCTTCCCTAACACCACTACCATATCAGTTGATGAGGATATTGGTCCTGGAAATATAGGTTATAAAGTCATGGAGTCAAAGAGCTCCACAGCTTGGACGCATGCCTAATGCATCCTTTCTGATTGAGATACCCACATCTAAGCTAATCACATTTGTCTGCAATGGCCCAATCCCTCTAAACCTTTCCTTTCCATGTACCTATCCAAATATTTTAAAAATATTGTTGTTGCTTCCCCTGATAGCTCTTTCTATATATGCTCTACCCTCTGTGTGAAGGAGTTGTCCTCAGGTAACTTTTAATTCTTTTCCCTCTCAACCTGAAACTATGCCCTCTAAGTTTTTGATTCCCTATCCTTAGTAAAAGGACTGCACATTCACCCTGTCCGTGTCCCTCCTAATTTTATACATCTCTCTGAGGTCATCCCTCAGTCATATATGTTCCAAGTAATAAAGTCTAAGCCTGCCCAATCTCTCCCTATAATTCAGAGACTCAAGTCTTGACAGCATCTTCTTAAATCTTCTTTCAAGCTCAACAATGTCTTTCGTATAATTGGTTACATAACTGTGTGACTAAAACTGTATACAATACTCCAGGTTCAGTCTCAACAATGTCTTCCATAAGATCCACATTATGTTACAACTCCTATACTCAATGCCCTTACTGATTAAGGCCAGTGTTC
This sequence comes from Hemitrygon akajei, assembly GCF_048418815.1. Lineage (NCBI taxonomy): Eukaryota > Metazoa > Chordata > Chondrichthyes > Myliobatiformes > Dasyatidae > Hemitrygon > Hemitrygon akajei. Next base: position 53,823,184 of record NC_133129.1, read on the forward strand.
TAAATGCCTTCTTCATCACCCTGTCTACCTTTGACAGCACTTACAGGGGACTATGCACTTTTGCTCCTTGCCTGTATAGGTCCCACCTTCCCCAGAACTGATTCCTACAAACCTACAACCCTTCTCCTCATTATCTCTCCAGCCACATATTCATCTGTGCTGTTATCTTATTTCTATGTTTCTGGCCTCAGGTTAAATAGCTACTCTAGTCTACACCCTCAAATGAACAGCCATTTACTGGATAATACAGGATTCTGGTCCCACTACTTCAGTAGAAGGAAAGAGTATAGATTTCTCATTATGATGTGGCTGGGTGCCAGAACTGCAGTGCTCATATTGTGCTATGCCCCAAAGGAGGCATCAACCAGGGCATTATTCTCACTGCGGCATGGCAGTCAGTTTAGTCTAAGTGAACTCCAGGGTCATTTGTTTAATCAAACTGCATGATGTAACTTTTGACTACACATCCAGGGAGCACATAAGTTAAATTAATGCCAGAATTCTATAAGAGTAAAAGGCCCATTTTCACTGTTTTATTATTTACACAGATAATAAGATGCATACACGATACAAGTAAAAAAAATAAACAGTATATGCTACTGGCGTATCAGATGTGATGAGACCTTGGTGCTGGTCATGAGCTCAGTAGTCTCACAGCCTGGGGGCAGAAGCCATTTCCTATCCTAACAGCTCTTATCCTAATGCTATGGTACCTGCTGCCTGATGGTAGGGGGTCAAAGAGATTGCTGGACAGATGGAAATGATCATTGACAATGCTAAGGGCCCTACGTATGGAGCGCTCCTGATAAATATCCCTAATGGGTGGAAGATGATCCTCTCAGTAGTCCTCACAATCCGCTGTAGAGTCTTGCAGTCAGATGCTTCGAGATTCCCGTAATGGTGATGCAGTTGGTCAGGACACCCTTGAAGGTGCTACTGTAAAAATTGGTTAAAGTTGAGGAGGGGTCCTTGTTCACCTCAGTCTCCTCAGGAAGTAGAGATGCTGCCGTGCTTTCTTGACCAGAGACCTGGTGTTGAGAGACCAGGCGAGATTGTCCGTAATCTGCACTTCAAGAAACTTGGTGCCCCTAACTCTCTGTACAGAGGAGCTGTGTATGTACAGTGAGGAGTGATCAGCCTGAACCTTCCTAAAGGCCACAATCATTTGGTTGGTCTTGGCCAGGTTGAGACTCAACTTTGCACCATTCCACTAGACACTCTGTACACCATGTCGTCATCACTGACAATGAAGCCAGCCATTGTCGTATCATCAGCAAACTTGGTGTTTTGGTTTGATTCAGATCTGGCAGTGCAGCCACGTGTCAACAATGTAAATAGCACTGGGCTGATCACACAGCACTGGGGAGCCCTGGTGCTCAGTATTGTTGGATCTAACTGTTTAATTCCACTGGACAACAAAGTTTTTCCACAAGTGTTGCCTCCTCAGAATGTTTTTTTTATGATAGCCTGGTTGAAGCTAAACACAAATACAATTTTGGACCATTTATACCACGTAGTCATTCAGAGAAACAAGAAATCAACTTTTATTAAATATGAGTTTAATTGCACAATGGTGCTGATGCTTTGCAATAGTTCAACTAAGCTAAAATTGGTTTGTTGATGGTTTCATCACACACTCATCGATGTACGTCTGATGATCATAGGTAACCGTCTCCCTGAATATATTCCAGTCCGTGTTTTCAAATCAGTTGTGTAATGCTGATTATGTTCCTTATGGGCAGATGTCTATCTCCCTTTGGATCGTTTGGACCCATTTAATCAGTGGTCAGTATGCAGGAATTAATACAGTAGATATGTGGTCAGAAAACCAAACTGAGGATGGGAAGCTGCTTTGTATGCGCCAGGGATGTTGGTATAAACAAGGTTCTAATGTGTTCTGACCTATGGTAGCAAAGTCAGCATGCTGATAGAATTTAGGAAGGACTGTTTCTAAGTTAAAGAAACCATGATTGATGCCACCACAGAGCTCATGGAGCATAGGCACGGGGGAAGGGTGGGGGAGGGATGTACACAGCCACAATCACAATGGCAGTGAACGCCTTCGATATATAGAAGGGCCTGCACTTTACCATAGGCAAACAAATCATCATGACCAAAGCGTTCGCACCACCAGTTCTAATTATCACAGGCGCGCACACACCTCCAACGTAGGACTTGCCAGAGATGGCGAGAATTCAGTCGGCCCCAAAAGAAATGAAACCCTCTAGCTGGAAGGACGCTTCAGGGGTGGTATCCTTGAGCCATGTTTCCATTAGAATGAGCACGCAGATGTCCTCCACCCCACACTGATTCCGTCTCGGGTGCAGGTAACCTAATTTATTTTCGAACAATCGAATATTTGAAAGCAGGATTGGCGGTAGAGCTGGCCTGATGGATTTTCCCTCCAGTCTTGCACAAATACCAGTCCACATTCTGCAATTCTGCTTACGATGGTGTCTCCCTGGGTGGTGGTAGTAGGCGACAACATGGTGAGTAATAAGCCCATGCTGCAGAGCTCATCACTGTCCAACAACTCGCTAGTGAGGTAGACTTGTAGCACTTGGTGTTTGTAATACCCAGCAGAGTCTTGTGAACATAAGAAAGACTGAAAGGATGAACGATTACACTATTATTTGGAGCTGGAGTGACCACTGGGACTGAATGCACCACCATCTTGAAAGGGCTTATTGAGATTTTGTATTTAGATCTTGACACAACAGACAAACTTATGAAATTGGTCGAGAGCTTCAGTGAGAGACCAAGACCCAGAAACTCATTCTCTTTAAATGATCCAGGCCAAGGTTCTCATTATTTTCCATACCTCCACCAGGTCAACTCCTGGCCCCCTTTGGTCAAACTCTCCGCATAATACAATCCTTCCAATCTACCGAACATGCTTGTGCATTTTTTCTCTGCCTTACTCGGTGCTTCCTGTAGTGTGGTGGCCAGGACTACACACAGTGCTCCGTACAGTCTCACCAAGGCTTTGTATAACTGAACGTGAATCCCAGCTCTCACACTCAATGCCTCAACTGAAAGCAAGCTTGCCATGAAGGTCTGTTCCGCCCAGCACTGGATGCAAACTGCCTGGCCTGTAATTACTCCGTTTCTTCTTTTTGACACATCAGTGCAATGTAAGCTGTTCTCCATCATTTATTACCATCCTTAAGACTGAAAAATCCTCCGCTCCTCCACAACGCCGCTCCATCCGCCAAAGGCACAACTTCCCGGCAGCCAAACACTTTAATTCTGATTCCCAATCTTGCTCTAATATGTCAGTCAACAGCCTTCTCTTGTACCACAGTGAGGCCACCATCAGGATGGAGGAACAACACTTTATATTCCATCTGTGTAGCCTGCAACCTGATTACATGAATATCATTTTCACTTTCTGGTAAATGAATATCATTTTCTTTCTCACCTATCCTCATCCCCTCTTCTTCTATCCCCCACTCAGGCCTCTTACCTCTTCTCACCTGCCTAGCTCTTGCCCCTGTGTCCTCTCCTTCTTCCCTTTCTCCTATGTTCCACTCTCCTCTCCTATCAATTTCCTTTCTCTCCAGCCCTTTACTTTTCCTACCCACCTGGCTTCACCTATCACCAACCAGCTATCCTCCTTCCCCTCCCCGACATTTTTCGTTCTGGCATCTTCACCGTTTCCAGTCCTGAGGAAGAGCCTTGGGCCAAAATATCGGCTGCTTATTCATTTCCATAGATGCTGTCTGATCTGTTGTGTCCCTCCAGCACTTTTAGTGGGTTGTTTTGCATTTCCAGCATCTGCAGAATTTCTCATTTTTTGAAATATTATAGGCAAAGCCATTGATATATCCTCTTTTGCACTTTATTAATGACTCTGCTTTGTGGTACTGGGGATATACTGTATTTCATCAAGGCCTGGTGATTCATTGATTTCCAATTATGATTACTCCTATAATATTTCCCTCTTTACCCCAGACATAAAGAGATTTATACCATGGCTGAACATACTTCTGAAGAATTCATGTGGGCCTTGGCTGTATCAGGATGTAAAAATAGACCATAATTCCCTTGACATTTACTTCAGAGGCATCAAATAATTATTCACAGTTCTGCATCAACTTGCTTCAAAAGCAATGGCAGAAAGTCCTTTCTATCTGTCAAACGAAGCCTTCAACAGATGTTTCAGAGTCCATTAAGAATCTGCAGTTGGCTAGCCTTCTGTTTATACAGCAAACACCTCCACGCATAACTCTAACATATCTGCTTATGCATCATAGCTTTCATGCTTTTTAGTTTGAGGTTGCTTTTCATAGTGAGGAGACTGGAAATGAAAGACAAGAGATGCGGCAGATGAAGCCTCACATAGTGACTCGAGGAAAAGGATTTCATCGGAGTAAAAGGATCAACTCAGCAAATACATAAATCATAAATACATAAGAGCCTGTGAAGAAGTCCAAATACTTGTTATTTACTGGGAACTATCCAAACTATTGCTAAAAATATTCTAAACCAATTAAAAGGTCCTGATCCGCGAGGGTGACCGACCATAGCCCCACGTAGATACTGCCTTACCCGCTGAGTTCCTCCAGCATCTTGTTTGTTGCTCTATTTTCCAGCATCTGCAGGCTCTTGTGGCTCTGAAAATGTGTCTGTAATTAATGTATCACAGCAAGCAATAGCCCTAAGATATTGATGGCAAATGTACTCTGGATGTTGATATACCAAAGGGTCTGTTACTGAAGGTTCACAGACAGCAATCAGTTGAGTTAGTAAAAGTTCTTCACTTTAAAGCAATTATACAAAGTCAGAGGGAAACAGTCTCCCCACATTTCTATTACTAACCCCAGATTCTACCAATTACCTAGAAACCCAGGGACAATCGATTGCAGCCAATTACTTAACAACCTTGTAGATATTATTGACTTGCATATACTATTGTAAGTAAAGGTTACTGGCACACTAGCATAATTCCAGGGCTTTACCCATGTTATATTACAGGAATTACCATGATCTCAATCTTTTGTTACCTGTTCCAGCTATGATTTCCAGCATTACAGAAATAATATTATGGATTCTTTCCTTTCGGCTTTTGTTTTATTAGTCTTAGGTTCCTCATTCAGTCAGAGTTCATTCACTTTCCCTTTGAAAACTGCCGGCTGCCTTTAAGTGGGGTGAGAGGTGGACAGACTCCTACTACCACAACAGAGGCACAGCCAATGAGTAACACAGGTAAAGGTGGCCAGGTATCAGAATTATTAGCATAAATAAGATTCAACTCTCTGGATTCTCATTTGCGTGACTGTGACTTCCTGCTGCTGGGCCTATTCCTGAGATAAAACACAAAGCTTTAACATTATCCTGAAAGGTTAATTCTACTTCATACTCTACAGATGCCACCCAACTTATTGGGCATTTCCAGCCGTTTTGTTTTCATTTAGGAAATCTCAGCAATCATAATCTGGTTTCTGAATAACTCAAGAGTTAAGGGTATTTGTTAGTTCTGAGTTGGTTCTGACGTGGATTACAGTTGATGAATATGGCAATCTCAATTGCGCAATGACTTTAAAACAAGTAATGGAGGAGCATATAATCTGTGACAATGACACTTAGTGGCTCAGCACACTAAAAGATTCTCGATCTGATTGTACGCGCCATGTTCTTTTCTTGCACCAGGCACAGAAGACAGATCTGTGAATGCATTAGTACATGCTGCTACTTTATAAGTGGCTGTATAATGACTGAGAACACCAAGGATTATCACATTCAGACTGGAAAACAGGATATAGACAGAACAAGTGAGCAGATCTGTAGCTCCCAGCAATTCAGCAAGGGTGTCTCCAACTCTCCAATGACTTTCTGTTACTTGTCAAAGGTTTCACCACACTGCTGATGCCAGCAGTGCCACAGAAGGTCAGACTGTTACAGATCACTTTACAAAGTATACTGTTGGCTGTGGTCATTCTATAACCACCATGAAATGGCTGCAGCACACAAATGTTAGACTTGCTTTTCATTAGAGTCAGAGAGCAATACAACATGGAAATAAGACCCTTGGCCCCACATCCATGCCCACAAAGAACCCATCTAAACTGGTTCATTACCCAAAAATTGAGCCATATCCCTCTAAACCAGGGGTTCCCAACCCAGGGTCCATGGACCCCTCAGTTAACGGGAGAGCTTCATGGCATTAAAAAGGTTGGAAACCCCTGCTCTAAACCTTTCCCATCAATGTACCTTCCAACTTTCTTCGAAATGTTGTTATTGTACCCACCTCAACCACTTCCTTTGGCATTTCATAATTTGTAAAATTATGGGTACTAGCCTCAAGACATCTTCAAGGAGCAGTGCCTCAGAAAGGCGGCATCCATTCTTAAGGATCCTCACTGCCTAGGACATGCCCTCTTTTCATTGTTACCATCAGGAAGGAGGTACAGAAGCCTGAAGGCACACACTCAGCAATTCAGCAACATCTTCTTCCTCTCTGCCATCCGATTCCTAAATGGACACTGAACCCATGAACACTACCTCACTACTTTTAAAAAATTTATTTCTGTTTTTACACTACTTATTTTAACTTAACTACTTAATATACATATAGATACTTAATATAAATCAGTTTTTTCTATATTTATCATGTATTGCATGGTACTGCTCCTGCAAAGTTAACACATTTATTGACATGTGTCAGTGATATTAAATCTGATTCTGATTCTGATATGCACCTCTCTCTGCATGAGCATTTACCCCTTTAAAATCTTTCCTCTCTCACCTCAACCCTATGCGTCTAGTTTTTGATTCCCCTTAGCTGGGCAAATGACTGTGTGCATTCTCCTTATCAAAACTACTCATGATTTTAGACATGAATTGAAAATGACAAATGTCACTGAGAAATATTTCATTTGAAAAGGAGTAATAACGCATTGATTGGATAAATACTGTGTGCAGTTTTGGACTCCTTATTTAAGAAAGGATGTGGTGACATTGGAGAGGTTTCAGGGAATATTCACTAGAATGATTCTGGGAATGAGAGGGTTAACATATGAGGAGCATTTGACCGCTCTTGGACTGTACTCCTTGGATTTTAGAAGAATGAGGGGGGACCTCATAGAAACATTTCAGATGTTGAAAGGCACGGACAGAGTGGATGTGGCAAAGTTGTTTCCCATGGTGGGGGAGTCTAGTACGAGAGGACATGACTTGAGGATTGCAGGGCGCCCATTCAGAACAGAGATGCGAAAAATTTTTATTAGCCAGAGGGTGATGAATCTATGGAATTTGTTGCCACGGGCAGCAGTGGAGTTCAAGTCATTGGGTGTATTTAAGGCAGAGATTGATAGGTATCTGAGTAATCAGGGCATCAAAGGTTATGGTGAGAAGGCAGGGGAATGGGACTAAAGGGGAGATTGGATCAGCTCATGATGAAATGGCGGAGCAGACTCGATGGGCCGAATGGCCAACTTCAGCTCCTTTGTCTTATGGTCTTATGGTCTAAAGACAGTCCAGCAGGATGACACCGATGCTTCTGGGCAGATGATCCCAATGCTTCCTTTGCAATTCAACACACTATCCTCCTCTGATATGTCTATTCCCTTGCCCACAACTGTGGTGTTGCCTTAAATTGGCCGTACACTTCACTACACCATGTCCTCATTGCTTGTTAATCTTAGCAACAAACGTTCTCCCAAGTTCACACAATTACCCTGGGAGTTCTTCAGGGATCGGTCTATAAACTCAGTTGTACACCACCATCCTCAGAACACAGTGAATTCACATGCTGCTGATACACACCTATTCTGTTTCACCATCAGTCATCATTCCTTTACTGTCAATGAGGGAACAGCCTGTTGTCTAACATCAACTTTTGATTAAACTACAAATTCCTGATTCAAATATTATCTATTCTCTTCAATTCTGCCGTAGGGTCCCGACAGCATTTCCCCTTGCTAATCACATCACATTGGCAATATCCTTGCAGCTGCCTTGGTTCAAAGTTTTGGAATCCCTTCTCTAACCTCCATTTTCTCTAGTTCTCTCCACAACACTGTCTGCTTTTTGAAACCTTTATTATTGGCATATATTGGGTTAGATGTTGGTATTCAATGACATGGAAAATCTTCTCCGTGCATACGTAAGAGAAATTGTTTGCAACTAAAATTCCTTAGCTGAGTTGGAGGCAAATGCAGCAGAATTAGTGAAAAGAAATTCTCTGTGAGCTGACTGAACTTATTCATTATTATCAATGAGAAGAAGCACGGAATAGGCCTTTCCAGCCCTTCGAGCAATCCCCTGATTTAACTCTAGCCAAACAAATAATAATATTAAATTAATTATCATTAATTCATTCATTAATCCCGAATGGGAAATTCTTTCATTACAGCAGCAACATTTAAAAACACACCTAGCAGTGTGCAGACTTAATAATAAAGTACAGAATAATAATATACACATTTATAATTTACCAATGTGCAATAATTTGCCATAATGAACAAAATAATAAAACAGAGACTATTGTACTATGACGTGAGTTCTCCTGTCGCACAGAGATGAACTGTTGTATATGCTTATTGCATTTGGTAGGAAAGATCTTCTGGAACGATCCTTGTTACAGCGGAGCTGAATCTGTTCGAAAGGGTGCTCGGCTGCTTATTCCATAGGCCATAGAGAGGATGTGCTTGATTGTCCATAATTGTGGATAAGTTTGTTTAGTGACTTCCCCTCCACCACTAACTCAAATGAGTCCAGTTGTAGCCAAGGACGAATCCAGCCTTCATGATGAGCTTAGTTAGTCTCTTTGCTTCACCAGCACCGATGCTGCTCCCTCAATATAAAGTTGCAAAGAAGACAGCACTCGCTACAACAGACTGGCAAAAATCTCCAACATCCTGCTACACACACTGAAGGATCACATCTCCCTTACAAAATCAAGTTTGCTCATCCCCTTCTTGTAAATAGCCTTGGTGTTGGTTTTCCAGTCAAGCCTGTTGTCGAGGTGAACACCCAAGTATCTGTACTCACCATACAATTTACAACGACCCATAAACCTACCGACCTGTACGTCTTCGGACCATGGGAGAAAACCAGTGCACCCAGAGGAAACACACACAGTCACGAGAGAACATACAAGCTCCTGACAGGCAGTGGCAGGTATCTATGAGCTTCCTCAACCAACTAAAACCGCTCAGATATGGTCATTTCATATAGTGTACTGGAATGAAACATTATTAACTGAATCTTTTGGATAAACGTGTCAAAGCTAGATCTTTTCTGCTGTTTGAAGTGGAGGCTGTGCAGTACTGTTAAGTATCACTAGGTGATGATGTTGTAGCACTGTCACTTTGTGAGCAGAAAGCTGTTTTAGGGCTCTTCAATGAGTTGAGTTGCTTCTCAGCAGTTTATACCAATCTTGTTTTCCATTGTGGTTCAGTTAAAGAGAATCTTGGAAAAACCTTTGATAAAGTAAGAGATTACTTGAGTATTGGTGATGTGTAATTATAAGCCTAACAAGAAATGGATTAAGGACTGGTCAGGAAACCAGAGTTGAGGAATTTTTGTAGAAGTGTTTGGAAATTGATAGGGAGTTTATTTCTAACGTGATTTAATTGCCACAGTAATTGCAATACAAACCTCAGGGAGTGTTGTAATTTGGGAAAGATACCAGAGTAGGAAGTCTAATTAATTCTTTATTTAAAAAGAATAACGCAATACAATGCAATAGGAAGCTACAAAGAACATTGATTAGATGGAAGTTTGGGCTAAAGTCCGATGTTCAAAGTATATGTATTATCAAAGTGTGTATAACATATCCAGCCTTGAGAATTGTCTTGTTAAAGGCAGCCACAAAACAAAGAAACTCAATAAAACCCGTTAAAAACATCATCAATGTGCAGTGAAAAACAAATTATGCCAACAATAAAGCAAATAACATTCAAAGTATAAATAACAAAGTAAAAATTCACTATCGTTACATATGATGAAATAGACTTTCATATTGAAAAAACATATACTTATATTCTGAATGCAATTAGGGATCAGTGCAATGGAAGTACTGAGTAATTTTTCACATTGGTTCCCAGCATTTCAAAGGATATACATAGGTTCATAAACTGGGAGAAAATAAAATGATATTTCATTTCTTGGAAACACATGAGAATGGAAATGCTGGTATCTGGAGTAATAAAACAAAATACTGGAAGAAGTCAGCTGGTCAGGCAGCATCTCAAGATGGAAATGGGTAAATGACATTTCAGGCTGAATCTTTTCATTCGGACTGATACAGGGAAGTTAACTGGCTATCTCCCCTATTATCTTTCAATCCAGATTGAGTGTCTTCACCTGAACTGTCAACTGTTCATTCCATTTCATGATGTATTAAAGCAAGAAGACAAACAAGAATGATCTGAAATAGATAGAAGCTTCCAAAAACTGAAAGCATAAGCCAGCTGACTCATGTAAAATGCTGGAGGAGCTCAGCAGACCAGGCAGCATCTCCGGAAAAGAGTACAGTCAACATTTCAGGCCAAAACCCTCACCCCAAAAAGTCGGCTGCTGATTTCCTCCAGCATTTTGTGTGTGTTGCTTGGATTTCCAGAATCTGAAGATTTTCCCTTGTTTGAGCATAAACCAGCCACCTTGTTTAGAATATGTTAACTCATGTAACCATACAATGCTTAGTTCAAATGAAGCCTGTTGTCCACACTAAAACTCTTTACTCATTATTTTCAAATCTCTGAATCTTCAAGTAGTTATCACCTCACTTTTTAAAGATGCAATAGTCCCTGGATCAAGCCTTTATTTCACTCTGGAACAACTCTTGCTTTCAAGGAACCTTTCCCAATCTCTGTTCTCAGTATTGGAGGATTGGTCTTTTTGGAAGGGCAGGAGTCATTCTTTTTGCCTCAGATAGGGACTGGATACAAAAAGTGAAATAGAATAGAATGGATTTGTAACATGAATTTGCAGGTACTGGTGAGTTTGCCCATGAAGAAAAAAATCCTCACTGTAGTTTAGGAAGCAAAAGCAACAAAGCCCATGAGATACAAAGGACAGTGTGATTACATGTGTGAAAGCAGAGTGTTGAGGTCAAAGGTATTTCTTAAACCTGGAGGAGGAACATACGATGCCCATCGTACACCCACCCCTGTTCCCCCACCGCACCCCAGTCTCATCACAGAATGGTTGATGACTTTGGTAAACGGTAATCATCAGGATTGGGATAGGGAGCACTTTCTCAAAATTCACTGATGTCACTAATACTCGGACGTGTAGCTAACAATGAGAAAAAGGCAATAGATAGAAGGTGGGCAAATCATTAACACAAGAGATTCTGCAGATGCTGGGGAAAAAACAGAGTAACACATGCAAAATGCTAGAGGTACTCAGCCAGTCAGGTAGCATTTATGGAGAGGAATAAAGAGTCAACGTCATCCTGATAAAGGGTCTCAGCCCAAAACATCAACTCTGTTTTCCTCGCCATAGACGCTGCCTAACCTGCTGCATTCCTGCAGTATTTTGCATGTGTTACTCTAGATAGGAGGTGGACATGGAGATTCATAAACCAGCTTAGGTCTATTAGTAACCGTTTCAAGTCACCATTCATAACAACAGCTATTTATTCCAGATTTATTTGATATAATTAAACAAATGTAAAATCTTTTTGCTGCAGCAGTGAGATTTAAACTCAAAACCTCGAAGTCATTAGTTTAGCTGCTGGATTAACTGTCCAATATTAGAACCACTCTGTTCAGGCAAGTTCATGTCTATTTTGGGATGTCACTGAAAACGCTTTCAAATTCTGAGAGATGTACAATGGAGACCATTCTGAGTGGATGTATCACAGCCTGGTACAGGGGTGTCAGTGCACAGGATCACAAAAGGCTGCAGAGACCTGTAAACTCAACCAGCTCCATCATGGGCACACCACTTCCCACCGTCGAGGACACCTTCAAGAATTGGTACCTCTAGAAGGCAACGTCTATCATTAAGGCATCCAGCAGACACCCTCCAATTATTATTATCATCAGGGAGAAAGTGTAGGTGCCTGAAGGCCCACACTCAGTGATTCAGAAACAGCTGCTTCTCCTCTACCATCAAATTTCTGAATGACCCTTGTTATTTTTCTTTTGCAATAAATATTTACTTTTGTAATGTATAGTAATTTGATTTCTTTATGGTGCACTGCTTCTTTTTATAATCAAAATATCCTTTATTCAAAAATAAAATTAGGTACAATAAACCATTCCATGACTCTCAGTCCTTTACAAATGTTTCCATTGCAGTCTTTACATTCCCACACTTTTGCCACCCAGGTGGCCTGCTGCAGCAAGACAATAAATTTCATGTCATTTCTATCAGTGGTAATAAGTCTGATTTTGATTCTGTGCCCGGTTATATCCATCACACAGTACGATTAAGGGAACATTTCCTGCACTGTACATACTGAATTCAGTGGGAAGTAAATTGGGCTTAAACAATGACTAAATCTGGCCAGAATTGCTCCTTGAGGTTGTACCACCCAAGAGGTGAAAGTGAGCAATGTAGATGAGCAGCCAGCTCAATATATCAGAGGCAAGAACTGCCAGATTCACATTTCTTTTCATTTTATAATATTCCCTTACTAATCAAGCTTTGGTTCAAAGTATCTTTAAGTTGGACCTCTCTTTAAAATCCATTGGAAAGTTCAAGCATGACTTTTGCATTATTTGAAAGGATAATACAGACACGTGTGACGTGTTGCACTTTGGAAGGACAAACCAGGGAAAGACTTACACTGTGAATGTTAGGGCTCTGATGTATGTGGCAGGACAAAGGGACTTGGGAATTGTGGTGAACTACATATACCTGTCTGGACACGCCTCCTGCTGACTGCTCCTGTGGCTCCTCCCACAGACCCCGGTATAAAGGCGATTGAGGCCTGAGCCCGGCCCTCAGTCTCCAGGATGTAGTGTGGCGGTCAACTACTGCTTGTTCTTTCTTCCAGTCAATAAAAGCCAATATCTCGCCTCACGTCTCGGAGAGTTATTGATGGTGCATCAGGAATAGATTAATAATTTGTAAAGAGAACTTTTGTCAAATTGGCCTTCATAAATCAGGGTATTGAGTACAGCAATTGGAATGTTATATTTAAAATGTATGAGATATTATTGAGGCTGTATTTAGAGTTTTGTATGCAACTATGATCACTTCCTACAGGAAGGATATTAATAAGCTTGCAAGATTGCAGAAATCATTTACAAGGATGTTGCCAGGACCGAAGGACCTAAGCTATAGGGAAAGGTTGAATAAATTAGGACTTTATTCCCTGCAGTGCGGGAGAATGGGGGGAGATCTTATAGAGATATACAAAATTATGAAGAGTATATATAGTGTGGCTGCATGTAAGCTTTTTCTTCTCAGGTTGGTTGACACTAGAGCTAGAGGTCATAGGTATAGACTGAAAAATGAAATATTCTGGAGTATACTGAGGGAAAGCTTCACTCTGAGGGTAGAGTAAGTGTGGAACAAACTACTCGTAGGTGCGAAGGATGTGGGTTCAATTGTAACATTTAAGAGAAGCTTCGCTAGTGCATGAATGATAGGAGATTGGAGGGATATTGTGCATTGCAAGTAGCTGGGACTAGGCAGAGGATCAGATCAGCATGGACTAAATGGGCCAAAGGGCCCTTTTCTGTGTTGTGACTCTACAGCAGATTCCATCAATCTATTCGTTAAATTATGGGAAATGTTTGCAGAGAGTAGACCAGTATTCCAAGGATTTTGGAAGATTAAGGGTAATCTAATCAAAGAGTTTAAGATGATAAAATTATTAAGCACGATAGAGAATTACATGGTAGAGCTTAGAACAAGGAGACATTCAGAAGTGATGTTAAAAGATAGTCTATCACACAATGAGTACTGAGAATCTCAAACTACCTCTCTATCCAGGAACTCTTGAGTCTACATCTATTAAACATGTTAAAATTGTCACCGTGTTTCATTGATACATGCAGTACTTTTATGAGGAACCAGCATTACATAAAATTAAAATGCATTACTGACCATAATACTCCAATAGTGGTCTATAAAAATCTGGTTAGACCACACAGAGTATTATGTTCAGCTCTGGTTCCTTCATTATAGGAAAGATGTGGAAGCTTTAGAGAGGATGCAGAGAACATTTACCAGGATATTGCCTGGATTTGAGAACATGTCTTATGAGGAAAGGTTGAGCAAACTAGGGCTTTCCTCTCTGGAGCAAAGGAAATTTAGAGTTACCTTGTTTGAGGTACCCCCTTTCCCAGGGCAGAAATGGCTGCTATGAGAGGACATTATTTTAAGGTGACTGAAGTATAGAGGGGGGATGTCAGAGGTAGTTTTTTTTACACACAGAGCGGTGGCTGTGTGAAACACGCTGCCGGGGGTAGTGGTAGAGGCAGGTATATCAGAAATATTTAAGAGACTATTCGTTGGGTACACAGATGGCAGAAAAATGGAATACTATGCAGAAGGGAAACTTAAATTAGTCTTGAAGTCGGTTAAAATTTTAGCACAACACCGTGAGCTGAAGGGCCTGGACTGTTCTATGTTCTATAACTTCTAATACATACTTCCATAAAATAATAAAACAGGTTTAAATGATGTGTAGATTATTCCTGTTCCTTTATTCTTAAATTGTTCTAATGATCAAGCCTACAGTTTAATGGTAATACCTGGGAAATATACAGTAATTTAATATTAGTTTAAAGTTTTAATAAAATTGAGCAATTAAGAAGTACCTGGGGCAATACTGGAGCTATGAGTTGGAGAAAGAACAATACAATGATAAGCATGGGAATTCCAATGTCAGACCTTCTCGTTAGCTTGAGGTTTTAGTTCTGCACGTGATGACATCAGTTCCCATCATCACTTCAATTTCAACTGCTCAATATTTACCAGGTTCCCTTTTAGTGGAACTCTTCCATGATGCTACAGAAAAGGGTTTTATTCCGGTAGGCAAGCCACAGAATGAAATTTGTAAACGGATTTAAGGCTTATGTTTTTTTTTAACAGGTTTCTTTCTGAATTCATATTGCTGCCATTAGGAATTTAAGGAATTCCAAAGAGAGGTGCAAAATTTGCCATCTAAAAGGGACTGAGTGGAATTCCATTGTCCTATTACAGAGCTAAATATGATGTATTTACTTGTCACTGATAATAATTACAATCTTGGTCGTGGAAACATGAGCATTGAGCAGGGAGCAGCACATTACTCTCAGGAGGAGACTAAGTAACTACTTTGTGTTCTACTTTTGAGTTCTAGTTCTGGTTGCTCATTTGTGTTACTGGTTTCGGCTGACTTTTTTTTAAAATCGGGGTGGCCTGCAGGTAATGATCACTGAGCTGAACTGACTGAAATATGCCTTTTAATTTTGTGTTTTATATTCTGTGTTTTTCACTCTTTTCTTGTTGCCACTCACGCAATTTTTTGTGCACATTGGGGGGGATCTGATGTTTGATGGCTGTCTTTGAACGGGTTGATTCCATGGGTTCTTTTCTGTTTCGTGACTGTCTGTGGGGAAGACGAATTTCAGGGCGTATGATGCATACATACTTCGGTAATAAACAATGTTCTTTGATTACGTCATCATTAAATTGGGAAGCGTACACAAACACATTTACATCTGAAGCAGGAGTTCCAGCATGAGGACGTAAACAGAAAAAATGATTGATTCGTAATCTGCTACGGGAAGCAGTTCCACAAATCAGAAACTGATAATCAAATTAAACAGAACTAAATTATTGAACAAATATTAACCTCAGTTGCAGTAGGCAAATACAGCTGTTATGTTATAGATTGAAAGCCATGGAGTTGTACAGCACAGAAATCAGTCCTTCAGCCCATCATTTTCATGCCAGGCTTTTGCCCACCTACACTAACCAGTTGTACAGCAGCCCACACCACTTCTCTCCCTTCCCATTGACCTGCAGGCTATACTTTCCTCAAGTTCCAATCTACCTGCAATCTGAATTTTGCATTTATAATCTTTCCTTTCTCTATCCTCATCTATGCCCCCTCCAAGCTCATTGTGTCCCACCTCCTGATCCCTTGAAACCTATTCCCATTAAATTGCTCACCACTTGATTTCTCTTCCTGGCTCCCACGTTAGCAAACTTGATAAAGTGGGGCACCGTGGTAACATAGCGGTTAGTGCGACGCGATTACAGCTCAGGGTGTTCTGGAGTTCAGAGTTCAATTCCGGTGCCATTCTGTAAGCAGTTTTCGCCATGCCCTCACTGTCGAATGTATAGGTTTTCTCAGGGTTTTCGGGTTTCCTCCCACAGTCTGAAGATGTACCAGGTAGGTTAATTGGTCATTGTAAGTTGTCTCATGATTAGGTGAGGGCAAATCAGGTTTGTAAGGTATTGCTGGGCTGGCGTGGCTCGTAGAGCCAGGAGGGCCTGCACCACACTGTATCACTAAGTAAATAAATAAATCATTAAAGGCTCCATCTCTGTACTAACTGTTACCTTGCCTAAAAATTTACCATCAACACCCCACTGCTCAAAACTTCCTTTGACTCTAGCATCTTTACAGATCCTCTGCGAAAAGTGTCTCTCATACTCTTTTCCTTTCTGAACTCCTGGGAGTGCATATCTTGTACAACCTCTCATGGTCCCAGAGCACATTTTACATGATCAGGAAAGCTCACTAATGCCTTCCTGAGGAGGCTGAAGAGAGCTAGAGTATGCACTTCTCTACAAACTGCATCACTGCATGGTACGGAGACTGCACTGCTGCCCAACGCATCACCAGCACCCACCTACCGCCATCAAGGACATATATACATAAAAGCGCTGGGAAAAGGCCATAATTTCATGAAGGATCCCACCCACCCTGCTCATGGACTGTTCGTCCCACTCCCATCAGGGAAGATGATACATCGAATCCACACCAGGACCAGCAGACTGAAAAAAGAGTTACTTTCCCCAAGCAGTAAGGCTAATCAACACCTCCACCCACCTTACCTACACACATTCCTATGCCTAGTGTCACTTTATGGAGATACAATCAATCTATGTATATAAGCTCTCTTGTGTGTTTATATTTATTGTACTTTTTAATTATTATTGTGTTCTTTATCTTACTGTGTTTTTTGTGCTGCAACGGATCTGGAATAACGATTATTTTGTTCTCCTTTACACTTCTGTACTGGAAATGATACTGAACAATCTTGAATCTTAAATTTTGAGCATAATTATTGTGAGGAATCAATAGTTCACTTGTTTGTGTCAGAACTCCATGATTAGGTCTCTCCACACAGGTCACCTCTGCCTCTGCCCTGAGACAGCTCGATGATATTCTCAAATGATACCTGCAGTCAGTGTGCTGTTCCATATTGCAATTGTCTGCAGTCTCTTGTGTCTCCAAATATAAATTGTAATCAGATGATCCACAGTGCACATATGAGATGGTCGGGTGTGCAGGATGCAGGATGCAATTAAGGTGACACTGTAACAAAACCCTCCGCTCACTAAGGTAATAAATGACCACTAAAAAGTATATAGAACCTATTAGTCATTGTAACACTGGGCATGTGGAAGCAAGGACAGAGTCACCTACGGAACAATTACACTGAAGTACAGGAGTCCTTAAATCTTGAGACGCTAATTCCAATTTCCCACTGTCAACTAAGTCACCTACTCATGGAGTCACAAAATCAGAATCAGAATCAGGTTTAAGCATATGTTGTGAAATTTGTTAACTTTATGGCACAATGAAATAAATGGTAAATAAATATGCAGAGAAAGAAACTGAATTACAGTAAGTATATGCATCTATTAAATAGTTAAGTTAAAATAAATAGTTCAAAAACAAATTTTTAAAAATGTAATGAGGTAGTGTTCATAGGTTCAAAGGCCATTTAGAAATCAGATGGCAGTGGGAAGAAGCTGTTCCTAAATCAGTGAGTGTGTGCCTTTAGTTTTCTGTACCTCCTTCCAAACAGTAACAATGAGAAGAGGGCATGTCCTGGGTGGTGGGAGTCCTTAATTATGGACACTGCCTTCCTAAGGCACCACTCCTTGAAGCGGGAAGCTGGAACCCATGATGGACCCCACTAATCTTACAATTTTCTGCAACTTACTTCGATCTTGTGCAGTAATGCCCCCCTCCCCGAACCAAACGGTGATGGAGCCAATCAGAATGCTCTGAATGGTACAGTTGTCAACGTTTTTGAGTCTTTTAGTTGACAAACCAAATCTCCTCAAACTCCAAATGAAATATAGCCACTGTTTTGCCGTCTTTATAGATGCATCAATATGTTGCGTCCAGTCAAGAGATAATGCCACCCAGGAACTTGAAATTTCTCATACTCTCCACTTCTGATTCCTCTATGAGAATTAATTTGTGGACCCATAGGATCATACAGGTTAGAAATAGACCCTTCAGTCCTACTCATTCTAGCCGACCAAGCTGCCTTCCTGAGCTAGACCCTTATAACTGTGCCTCCCTTTCCTATCAACGACCCTGTCCAAATGTTTATTTTTAAACATTGTAATTGTACTCTCATCTACTACTTCCTCTGCAGCTCATTCCATATAACCAGCTCTATGGGCATGAAAACCTTGCCCCTCGGGTCCCCTTGGTGTCTTTCCGCACACACTTTAAACCTATGTCATAGAAACACAGAAACATAAAAACCCTACAGCACAATACAGGCCCTTCAGCCCACAAAGTTGTGCCAAACATGTCCCTACCTCAGAAATTACTAGGCTTACCTATAGCCCTCTATTTTACTAAGCTCCATGTACCTATCTAAAAGTCTCTTAAAAGACCCCATCGTATCCACCTCCACCACTGTTGCCGGCAGCCCATTTCATGCACTCACCATTCTCTGAGTAGAAAACTTACCCCTGACATTTCCTCTGTACCTACTCCCCAGCACCTTAAACCTGTGTCCTCTTGTGGCAACCACTTCAACTCTGGGAAAAAGCCTCTGATTATCCACAAAATCAATGTCTCTCATCATCTTGTACACCTCTTTCAGGTCACCTCCCATCCTCCTTCACTCCAAGGAGAAAAGGCCAGGTTCACTCAACATATTCTCATAAGGCATGCTCCCCAATCCAGGCAACATCCTTGTAAATCTCCTCTGCATCATTTCTGTGGCTTCCACATCCTTCCTGTAGTGAGGCAACCATAACTGAGCACAGTACTCCAAGTGGGGTCTGACCAGGGTCCTATAAAGCTGTAACATTACCTCTTGGTTCCTAAATTCAATTCCACGATTGATGAAGGCCAATACACCAAACGCCTTCTTAACCACAGAAGTCAACCTGTACAGCAGCTTTGAGTGTCCTATTGACTCGGACTCCAAGATCCCTCTGATCCTCCACACTGCCAGGAGTTTTACCATTAATACTATATTCTGTCATCATATTTGACCTACCTAAATGAACCACTTCACACTTATCTGGGTTGAACTCCGTCTGCCACTTCTCAGCCCAGTTTTGCATCCTATCAATGTCCCACTGTAACCTTTGACAGCCCTCCACACTATCCACAACACCTCCAACCTTTGTTTCAACAGCAAACTTCCTAACCCATCCCTCCACTTCCTCATCCAGGTCGTTTATAAAAACCACGAAGAATAGGGGTCCCAGAACAGATCCTTGAGGCCACTGGTAACCGACCTCCATGCAGAATATGGCCCGTCTACAACCACTCTTTGCCTTCTGTGGGCCAGCCAGTTCTGGACCCACAAAGCAATGTCCCCTTGGATCCCATGCCTCCTTACTTTCTCAATAAGCCTTGCATGTCCTCTCTCCTGGGAACATTCTGTGACTGATGAAGGGTCTCGGCCGGAAACATCGACTGTGAACTCTTTTCCATTGATGCTGCCTGCCCTGCTGAGTCCCTCCAGCATTTTGTGTGTATTGCTTTGAATTTCCGGCATCTGCAGATTTTCTCGTCTTTGTGCTACATTCTGTGACTATCGATTTACTCTGCTCGTGATCTTATAGGCCTCCAGAGGATGATGGTACAACTGCACCTAGAATATTCCGTACAGATCTGGCACTATATTATGGTCCTTTTGATTGTGAGTTTGAAATATTTTGCAAGGGCAAAGAAGGGCAGGGAGGGGGTGCGGGATCATCAGTGTCGCTGTTACAGTTAATGGATTAATGGCAATGCAATTGAATCTTGTTTATATAAAATCAAAGTTCAGAGTTCAAAGTACATTTATTATCAAAGTTTGTATACATTTGAAACGTGAAATTCTTCTCCTTTCAGGCAGCCATAAAACAAAAAACTCAGAAGAACCCTTAAAAAAAGAAAACTGATAAGCATGGAAAGAGAAAAAAGCCACATTTTCGTGCAAACAATAAAAGTAAGCAAATAGCATTTAGAACAAAAGTGAAATCACATGATGCAGCAAAATATAACAGATGATTTTGGAACTCCTTGGAGGGAGCTATCCTATAAGGTTTTCCTTGCAAAAACCTGAACCATTCCTTTTAAACAGTAGATAAATTGCAATGAAGACAAAAATTTACTTCGGATCTATTTCAGATTGATACGTCCGTTTATTTTTAAAAAATACTAACCTTACTTGGATTTTCCCTCTTTCTTATTCATATAGACTTAAATGACCCATCAGATTCCTCTCTGGTATTTTGCATTTGTGCCTCTGGTTTGACTGGAATTGAAAACATGAATTATGCATTACTGGAATTAACATATCTTATTGTTAAAGGAGTCATGAGAAACAAAAGAGAAAATAACAAGATAAATATTGCCAAGTATCATGTTTTCTTCAAGTTTCCTGCATTTGTGGCAGCTATCTTCATGTTCATGAACCATGCAAATGATAATAGCAACCCAAAGATAAGAGCAGTTGTATATATTTCCCTATCAATAAAGAGTTTTAAATAATCTGAGACTACATCTCAGCAGTATTGGGACTATAAATCATGAGTTCCAATCACACCAGAAAATGGTGTATACGTAAGTTTAATAGATGTTCTACCTTTCCCACGCCGTTCTAAATATAAACTTATTACAAATCATGCCATTAACCTTAATACTCTCACAATATACCTGGGAAACTAGGAACAGAAAATGAATAGAATCAAAACAGTTCAGGCAGTCATAGAAATAAATTGGGTAAATCTCTAGTTTCCATGATGTAACAATTTCTCTGAACAAAGAACTAAACACAATTCTTGTTTTTCTAATAATGCAGTATGAATATGAGAAGGGCAGTGTCTTTTTTGGTAACCAACTATATTCTGGTATATAAGTTACAAAAGCACAGTTACTTTCTTAATTTAAAAAAAAATCACATTCCACCATATGCATGTCAACCAACAAGACCGTAACTCTACTAATCCCAGTCTACAAACCCTACAGAGCCTTGCTGATACAGGTACTTGCCCAGATGGTGTGAGTACCTGCCTCCTCACCCCCAGATAGTTTATTCCAAATCCTGAACACAATTCTTCAACACAACTCTTAAACTTCTTACCCCTCAGCTTAAACTTACACCTTCTGTCTTAAACAATTCTACCATGAGGAGTTCATGATCATTTACGCGAAAAGTATGCCAGTTCATGTTCTATATGCCTCCGTCCAGTTCCCTCTCAGTCCCCTCTGCTCCAGGAATAACAAACTCAGCCTATCCAGTTTCTCCTTATAATTGAAAGATTCATGGGAAAAGTGATCCAGGAGAGGCACATTAGTATGTCATGACGCACAATATATAGAACATAGAACAATACAGCACAGTACAGGCCCTTCGGCCCACAATGTTGTGCCGACCCTTAAACCCTGCCTCCCATATAACCCCCCCCCACCCTAAATTCCTCCATATACCTGTCTAGTAGTCTCTTAAATTTCACTAGTGTGTCTACCTCCACCACTGAGTCAGGCAATGCATTGCACGCACCAACTACTCTCTGAGTAAAAAACCTTCATCTAATATCCCCCTTGAACTTCCCACCTCTTACCTTAAAGCCATGTCCTCTTGTATTGAGCAGTGGCGCCCTGGGGAAGAGGTGCTGTCTGTCCACTCTATCTATTCCTCTTAATATCTTGTATACCTCAATCATGTCTCCTCTCATTGTCTTTCTCTTCAGAAAGTAGATGCATCTCTGATCATAATGCATACTCTCTAAACCAGGCAACATCCTGGTAAATCTCCTCTGTACCCTTTCCAATGCTTCCACATCCTTCCTATAGTGAGGCGACCAGAAATGGACACAGTACTCCAAGTGTGGCCTAACCAGAGTTTTATAGAGCTGCATCATTACCCCGTGACTCTTAAACTCTATCCCTCGACTTATGAAAGCTAACACTCCATAAGCTTTTTTAACTACCCTATAGTTAAATAGGCCATAGTGGGGTGTGTCAGGAATGGACAGGAGGAGGAGTATAGGAAACTGATACAGGACTTTGTGATATGGTGCAACTCAAACTACCTGCGTCTCAATATCACCAAGACCAAGGAGATGGTGGTGGACTTTAGGAGATCTAGGCCTCATATGGAGCCAGTGATCATTAATGGAGAATGTGTGGAGCAGGTTAAGACCTACAAGTATCTGGGAGTACAGATAGACGAGAAGCTAGACTGGACTGCCAACACAGATGCCTTGTGCAGGAAGGCACAGAGTCGACTGTACTTCCTTAGAAGGTTGGCGTCATTCAATGTCTGTAGTGAGATGCTGAAGATGTTCTATAGGTCAGTTGTGGAGAGCGCCCTCTTCTTTGTGGTGGCGTGTTGGGGAGGAAGCATTAAGAAGAGGGACGCCTCACGTCTTAATAAGCTGGTGAGGAAGGCGGGCTCTGTCGTGGGCAAAGTACTGGAGAGTTTAACATCGGTAGCTGAGCGAAGGGCGCTGAGTAGGCTACGGTCAATTATGGAAAACTCTGAACATCCTCTACATAGCACCATCCAGAGACAGAGAAGCAGTTTCAGCAACAGGTTACTATCGATGCAATGCTCCTCAGACAGGATGAAGAGGTCAATACTCCCCAATGCCATTAGGCTTTACAATTCAACCGCCAGGACTTAAGAACTTTTTAAAAGCTATTATTAATGCTTTTTGAGATAGTGATTTAGATGCATATCATATTTTTTACTGAGTTAGATAGATAGATAGATAGATAGATACTTTATTCATCCCCATGGGGAAATTCAACTTTTTTTCCAATGTCCCATACACTTGTTGTATGGGATGTCCAGAACTCTACGCTTTTTCTTAATTCTGGTTCCTCCTATCCCATTTATTCAAATTAACTGGAATTAATTTCTCAATATACATATTTCTATGTCAATTGCAATTGAATGCACTGAATAACATTATCTCTTGGTGCTTACTTTCAAAAATATTTTGTTCCAAAACCTCAGCATTCAAGCCTCCTGCCACAGGATTGGGTTAAGGAATTCAATGGACCACTTTGATGAACACAGCACACAAGGTCTTCAAGAAACTAGTTACAGACAGACACATGGAACAAACCAATTCTGTTTTTACAAATGTCCTGAAATCGAATGTGTCCCTAGGTCAGAAAATACCCAAAAATCACTCCACGTAGTAATCACACCTGCACAGTATCGCATTGAGCGGCATTAAAAGTACACAAGATTGATATAAAAGGACAATTTACTTAAAGAGAGGGGAAACTAATTTTGCCATTCGTGGTTTCTGGTGTACTTTAAAAATTAATATTATGGGAGCTTTTTCGCATGTAGGGGTTTGGTAAGTCGGACGTTCATAAGCCAGGGCGATCTGTACTACGCAGTATTGGTTTCCCTTTGACAAAACTGGATAATGAAGTAAGGAAATGGATAACCTTATAATCTTTTCATGTTCGGGAGGGTGGCGGCGAGTGAAGAAATTCGCCAGCATATCGCTCTCAGAACTGTTCGTAATTGTACATGGTCCCCGTCATTAAATTCGCCCCGGAATTCATGCTTTGAAATTCTGACTAACCACAGTTATACAAAGTTCATGACCGAGGAAGAACGTGCATTCAAACAAACCAACATCATCAACAGGTGATGCTCCTTCCCAATAATGCAAATAAAAAAGGATTTCCCTGAAACTTTTGAAATGCCAACCAATCAAGAACGGGTGACGTAACGGAAGTAGCAAAGTATTTAATGGCAATAACTCTCCGACTGTTACATTGCAGTCTGCTGATTCAACAGTTCACTGACAAACGAGAGGACGGTAAGGCAAGCGGCTTACTATTAACATATTCCGATCTTTATTATTGATTTAAACAATTTTTACCCATACAATAATATGGAGGACATTATATAACAAAAACGGAAAGATATTTTAAAAAGTCAGGAATTAAGTAATGGTATTAGAGTAGTTAGTGAAAATATATTAGAACAATTCATTGCAATAAATAAAATTATCAGCTGATTTTAACATGAGTGAAACGTTATGATTTTTTTGAAAATACATTTAATTCTAGAGGCTTGTGTTGAGTCTGAAAGAATCATTTTGCTCATCGTTACATGTTATTTGTATCATTTTTGATCACAGTTGACTTGAGGTGAGGTGGGTCAGCTATTGGTGGATAGAGTAGCTTTTTCCAGCTGCTCTGAGCTGTTATGCTGAGAGCATAAGATAGTGTGTTTTTTCCACCATGACACTGTTGTCCTGTCCCTTCTTCCTGGGTCTTGGAGATATATTCTAGGCTGGGTACGCAGAAGGCTGCTGATGCTGGAAGCTGGAGCGTTAGGGAAGCCGGAGGAACAGAGCGGGTCCTCCAGCTTGTCTGTTCATCTGGTATTCTGGGTTGGTGGGCAGTGACTTTTCATTGAGGAGCACGCATGCTGCCACACTGCTGGTAGTGAACATAAAAACAGCTGAACTGAGCACCTGTGGATCAGTGTGTAGACCACATTCTCAGGTTTCAGCCGGAGGAAAATTAAGCGGGCTGACCCAGGCAGCAACCACTGGAGATAGGGGAAGCATCACTGTGGCTGTATGCTCAGGAAATTAAAGTTGCCAAGAAATGTGTTAATTGTTGTCATGAGCACAGCTCCTTGCACAGTGTCATTAAGACAGGAGCTTGTAACCGAAGGTGTATGCTGTAGCTGTATACTGACGATTGAATTAACTTGGTCATTGAAACTTCGAGCACTCCAGCACAGAGAGAGGACTTTTGGCTAATCTAGATAGCGTAGAACCATTGTTCTGCCTAGTCCCATCAATCCACATCTGGACCATATCCCTCCATACCCCTCCCATTGGTCTGTTGGTATAATTGGCACAGTCATGGGGCAATATAGTATGTGATGCTTTCTAAAATAGCAATGAAATTTCCATTTATCTGCAAGTTAATTACAGAATCAGCATGGATATTGATTTGATTTGTAAATGAGTCCCCAGGACAACTTGTCACTTCTAATAGTAGGGAGACCTCAACTGATTGTCATGTTGTATTTGTAATAATCTACTTTGTAATAGTTTAACTAAATAAGACATGATTTTTATTAGTTTAAATTTATCTATAGCTATTGTAAACCACAAATTTAATCCATTTTTGATTTGGTTTCAGAGGTTAGTTTAACTTGGTTTCAGAGGTTAGTTTAACTTGGTTTCAGAGGTTAGTTTAACTTGGTTTCAGAGGTTAGTTTAACTTGGTTTCAGGCTTACACCTAACTAACAGGAATAACCTGCTAATCACTTCCAACTCATCACCTGCAACCGAGATAAATCCGACTCTCATTCACAAAACTTGTTTGGTCACATAAACCAGCCAGCCTCAACCAGTTGCTCCGTCTCGATGCGTCAACCTCCTCCCTCTAAGTCCCGGTCTCAAGCGCCCGAGTGCGTCAATGGATCCCCAACTTGATGCTGCAACTTCCTGTCTTCAAGCTCTGGCCATCTCTGTATGCTGTGGACCGAGCCAAGGTTGCTTTTGTTGTCTCTCTCCTGGCTGGGTGAGCTCCGACCTGGGCTGCTGCCAACTGGGACAATAAAACACCCATTTATAATAAATACGAGGAATTCACCCGCTGAGATTCACTGGGTTTTCAATCATGCAGGAAGTAAAAGGGAGGCAGCAGAGCGATGCGATGCCTGTGTCAAATCTTGCACTTGGAGCTGGATTACAACATGGAATTCGGAACCCTCGCGGCGATGTGTGGCTGGAATGTTGTCCCATTGCCATCACAGCCTTTCAGAATGCTTGAAAGATGAGCGGTCTACCCATGAGATGCCCATGGACCTCAAAAGCTTTATCAGTCTGGCCCTCTGAACTGACAAGCATCTTATGGGATGACCCTCCAGATCCCTAGTTCCATTCCCAGAATAATTTCAGGCTGCAGCACCCTCATCAACAATGCGTCCAGAATCTATGAAGTTAGGAGGAGCTCCCCAATCCCTCAAGAGTGTGAACATAAGTGGAAAATGAACTTGTGCACCTACTGTGGAGCCTCCAATCACCCACGTATCAGATGCCCATTGCATCCTGGAAAACAGCACCAGCAGCTGAAGATGAGATGTGCTTGGACTCCCTTTTGAGCCTATCTCACCCCTTCTGTATCACAGCCATTGATGTGTGTCCTTTGGCACCTGGGATGGTTAGAGCAAGCACATGACCTATGGACGTAAGCATCGGAGGGAACCTTGAGTCCATCTGGCTCCTCCTTATTGACTCCTCTCATTGTGGGTTACTCCTGACTCTCCTCTCAAGACCCACGCTTCACCTGGCCATCCAGCTCTCTCATCCTGACAGGAAACGTGGAGGAGGTTTTACCCCAAAGCAGAACAGCAGAGATGATTTACCAGTGATAGATAACTTTAAAGAACAACTGCAAAAGAACAAGCCTGAAGGGGTCACAAAACAAGATACATAACAAGGCATCAAGGTTACTGAAGGCGAGGAGCAACTGGTTGAGGCTTCCTGGTTCTTGTGAGTGGACAAGGAACATGGACGCAAGCACAGTTCAAATAGGTTGCAGGTGATGAGTTGGAAATGACTGGCATGTGATTCTCATTTGGAGACTGGAGGGTGTCTGTCTGTGCAGGCCTGACACTCATTCAAAGAAAAAACAATGACTTATTTAACGATTCCTTTAATAAAATATAACTAATGGGTTGGAAATTGTGATTTTCTTCAGGTAGCTTCGGAAAGATGAAGATAATCTCATTACTGTTTATTCTGGGAGCTCACATTCCCTCAAATGCAGGTATGACATTAATCTTTGAATTTATAAAGTATTTCAGCAATAGACATGTACCTGAGCAAAACAATGTAGAATGAAAAACATATGATGGTGTTCCAGAGAGAACGGGTTTAAGAATTCATTAACATTCACTAAGGTGCTTTCTCTTTGGATCCCTAGTTGATGACTGATTCAAACAATGATGGGACTTGTAGCCAACAAAGACTAACCATATCAGTCATGAAAAGGCCCTTCAAGCAAAGCAGTGCTACAATGCATTCTCCTCTGCTGTCAGTGTACTTTTCTCCTGGTTTTCACTTACAATCAAGCAGACCAAAATGATTCTAGATTTGTTTACAGTGATTTTTTTAAAAATTGTTTGATTTTAAGCAGTGAGGGTTGGACAGAATTTTTGATGCATCAATTTGCGCATATGAGATCAGAATTGTGACTTCCTGGAACCATCCTGTAGAGGTGTGGGCTTCCAGCTCTCAATTGCCTGACCCTCCAGGGCAAAAGGCTTCAGGAGAAGATGAAAAGAATGGAAATATATAATCTGTTAATTACGCTTCCTCATAACAAACTGCTGTGTAGGTGGAAGTTCCCAGAGAGCAATTTCTCAGAATAGCTCACAGCCCACATACAGTGTATAGCATTGGTTTAGAGTAAAAAGAGAAACGAAGTAACTTCCAGTAATTTAGTCTAGTCATAAGTGCCAAATTACAAGCAAAATGAAATGTGGGGTCAGATGACATTGTCATTTACCAGAACTGAATCGCTGAATTAACTTGATCATTATAAACAATTGCATATTCTAACTATAATTCAACTTGGCTTTCTGGCTACCATTTCATCTGTCATTCAGATTTCAAACACAATCTTCTGGCCAATCCAAGTTGTTTGTTTCAGTTAACCACAGGGTGTATTTCCATGGGCTGTCTCCTGATGGCTCACCAGTAGTAAAGTGGTAGAAACCTTTGGGGGGGGGGGGGGGGGAGGAATGGTGTCATTGCCATTTCTCCAGGGCTGGTCTATCAACAGGATTGGGGGAAACTAGGAGCTGGGAGAATGACCAGAGAAATTCACTCCTTAACAGTTATGCAGAGATCGTTTCAGTAACACCAAGTTTTGATGTTTCAGCTCTTTTTATGGTCACTGCTCCAAGACTGTTCTATACTGCATCCTTTGGGAATAACATCACTATGGAGTGCATATTTCCAGTTGAATCCAATTTCCATGTGAATATGTTAAAAGTATTCTGGTATCACATCCTGGAAAATGGAACTTCTCAGCTGGTGTATAAACTGCACAATGGGAAAGTTGTTCTCGAGGACCAGGCGGTCGAATACAGAGAAAGAGTAGCCCTGTTACTGGATGAGCTTCGCAATGGGCGTGCTGTACTGGAGATCAACCAAGTGAGAGTGAGTGATGCAGGGACCTACCGCTGTGTTATTGCCCTCAATGGTGTGGATTACAAAGAATCTGCTCTGAGAGTCACAGGTAAACAAGACAACTCCTCATTTCTGGTCTAGTACCTGACTGATTCTGATTCTATTTATGTTCTTCTCACCACAACACATAAAGAGAATATGTTTGCTTCCTGTATAGTGAATTCTTGATCTCAGATATGCCGTCCCATTGATGCCCAGAAAGAAGAGTCAAAACTTGTGTAAAACAAGACATGAACATGCATCACTTGTCTCCACATTTGTGCCTTAATAGTTAACTTCACCTGGAGCAGATTTCCCATCTGATGACAATAAATAGGATGTTAACTAAAAGCTGTAAGCAGGAGCTTAAGCAAATATCAATAAGAGTTCTCTGCAGTGTTAAATAGGCTGTACATAACTACACTTCAAAAGATAGACTCCTGCTATAGGGCTTCTGGAACTTTAGATTTCCTCATAGCCTTGCCCTCGCTTTTCTGCAACCTTCTCCAATATGTCCATACTCCCTCAATTCGTGACCGCGTTCCATCGCAACATTCGTTGCTACGGATTCCCCTCCAATCACCTATCATCTTGACGTGAAAACATATTGTTGTTCCTTCACTATTCCTGAGTAATCCTAAAATGATCAACCTGCAGCAAGCAGATAGTTGAACACCATTTACATAATGAATGGTTATCAAAAATTATGGGCCTTGCCAAAAACTGTGGCATCCAGAAAAGCAAAGTAATTCACCAACGACAATACCTTCAGCTTCCAAGTCTTGAGCTCTGGGATCTCCTCCCTAAACTTTTATATCTTTCTGCCTATCTTTACTTATTTAAACATACTGTGTGTGAGCCAAAAATCTGGTCAACTACCAGACATCTCTTTAAATTTTGGGCTATTGAATAATGCTCTTCTGTAGAGTCTTGGGATACTTTACTATGCTAGAACTGTGACAAGTTGTTGTAGTATTGTCTCCAAATTAAATCAAATGTTGCAATTCTATTTTACAGCATCATATAAAGACATAGAGACCCTCAACACCAAGGGAAAAATGGAGACAGAATTTGTTTGCCAATCATCTGGGTACCCCTTAGCTGAAGTCGTGTGGTACAATACAAATGGCGCTGACCTTAATAAAACTGCCAATACCACCCACTTTACTGGCACCAATGGACTCTATAACATACGTAGTGTACTTAGAATACGGGCAGAGACTAATGAAACATACGTATGCATGTTTCGGATTAAAGACCTTAATATGTCTACTTCTGCGGTTTTACGAATTAAAGGTAGGTCGCTTCTCTTTGCTAAATACACTTAAAGCAATATTTACTGAATTTGTTACACTGGTACCTTCAATTTTGTGATTGGCATTTCCATGTCCTATAAACCTAGCTTTAAAAAAAAAAAAAAAATTTTCTTAGAATCTCATCTTTTCAAATATGTTATTTCTAGTTGTACAATATAGATAACACAAACAATATTAATATGGTGATGCAACTTGCAGTATATCAGTTCAGTTATTTGTCACATACCATACATATATCACATACCGTTTCTTTTTCAGAATCACCAACACAGTAATTGGAAAATAATGTTAACTTAAACACTACAACTATTTCTGTGCATTCCTATAAATATTATCCTCTGCACATCTATATTAAGATGCCAAATTTGCAGCAACAATGGAAGAAAAGCTCCCATGACAGAATACCTTTAAACACAGTACTAGCATAATTTTGTGGAGCAGTACTTCATTCATTCATTGTGTGCCATGTTGTATGGCATGGGCAATGGTGGTCTTGACCGTGGTTTTTGGTAAATTTTTCTACAGAAATGATTTGCCATTGCCTTCTTCTGAGCAGTGTCTTTTCAAGATGGCAGAGCACTGCCATTATCAATACTCATCATAAATTGCCTGCCTGGTATCAGTGGTTGTCTATTCATGCAGCAGCTGCTCATACGACCATCCACCACCTGCTCTAGTGGCTTCATCTGACCCTGACTGGGGGTCTAAGCAGGTGCCACTTCTGCTTAGACCTGCAGAATAGCGGAGGGATAAGTGCCTTGCATCTCTGTTGTAGAGACACATCTCTATCCTGCTACACAGTACTATGTATTCCAAATACAGTCAGCAAAAGGCTATCTTTTTGCTTTTTGAATTGCCTTCTATTCTCTAATTAATAATTAAGCTCTCAGAAGAACTCGAAAATAGATACTGAGTGGAAATTTAAAAATCTGTTAGGGTAGCATTAGGAATCTATCACAGGGATTTAGAGTCTGTTCCGTCACTATTTGCACTGAGTCAGACATTTTGAGATGATAACATCCAACTGTTAGCAACCATACTATTATCTTAACATATTATTTCTTAATTCTGAAAGTTTGACTTGAAGTACACAATGTTTAATTATCACTACCCTTTTTTTCCAGAAATAAAAAGCATTGATGACCTGCCAGTGAATACAATCACATTAATGAAAAGGAGTTACCTCATCGCTACAATCATTATTCCTTTGTCAGTTCTTCTTGGAGTCATTATTGTCCTGATAAAATTAAGAAGACATTGGCAAGGTAGGTAATTGTTGTGCATGAAGAAAATGTTTCTTTACGCCATATAGGATAATCATGAAAGAGTTCAGATGTTTCAGTTTATTGTGAGAAATGTAATTTTACACTAGGTAACTACCTTTGTTAGGTAATTAAATACCTGAGCATTGAAAGTCATAATACACTTAAATGAAGGAGGACCCCCTTTACCATAAAGCATTCTTAGCCCTAAACAAATCACTAAACCTTTGCAGTAGTTTTAAGTAATTATGGTTTAATTAGAGTGAAGCTTAACCTTTCCATCCAGTAAACTGAAATATCTCTCAGCCGAGGCAGATGTAAGGCTTTAATTTCTTTTTGTTCTAAAATAATTTTATTAAGACATCAACAAAGCTTAAATTAAAATGCTGTCCTTGTCCAGAATGCACTCCTGACTATGAAGTGCCCAACCCTCAGCTATAGCAGTCCTCAGAGCCTCTTACTACTGGAGAGGAGAAATCTTACAAGTTCCATCTCCTGATTGTTGTCCAGTGATCTTGCAGGCAAGTGGACTTTTATGGATATTGAGCAAGAACAGGGTTTTGCATTCAGGATTGCAATCAATGATTGGCCATAAGAAGTCAATATTATACTACTGATCATTCAGTGGATTCTAATCTCCCAACTCGTAACATAACAGAAGGATTGAGGTTAAAACTGAAGAAGCATCCTTAAAGCTCTTGCCATGTGATAATCCAGTGAAATGGACAATTTGATGGTGAAATTCAGGCTTGATGATGTAGCAGAGCAGCTACTTCTATTCAACAGAAAGTAAAATCATATATAGTATGGGAACAGGAATTAATTGATGTTACCATCCATCTTCCACTATGCTGCAAGTTGGACTTTCCCATCCCCCACCACACAACAGGCCATTATTCTAAGACCCCTATCACATCCAAAAG
This sequence comes from Hemitrygon akajei, assembly GCF_048418815.1. Taxonomy (NCBI): domain Eukaryota; kingdom Metazoa; phylum Chordata; class Chondrichthyes; order Myliobatiformes; family Dasyatidae; genus Hemitrygon; species Hemitrygon akajei. The sequence goes on from NC_133129.1 coordinate 53,855,240, forward strand.
GTTAACATATTTTAGAAATGACATTTTTCTTGTTTCTGCCTTTGCAATTATCATAAATCCTATGACTGCATTAGCAGAAAAGGAATCTGACCCCCCCCCCCCCCAATCACCACCCCTACACTTAATATTCAAAACTTCAGTCTGTAGAGATGCAGGTAAAGTTTTAGAATGACACATCATTATGGTCAAAAGTAGATGGAATGAGATTTACCCTGAAGATTGCATATGACTGATTTGTGGATAAAGATTACCTACCTTTCAACAGTATTTCCTGGTAGGACAACAAGTGAGCCACTTGGAAATAATTGTGTTTGATGTGCAATTTGTATTTCTGACTTTGAGAGTGTTTGGACTTATTAGTTAAAGGACAGGTGAAACTGAAGAAATAAAGTTGGCTGAGATAGCTTAAAGAATGCCTGTAATCGATTGGTGTTACCAGGATATGGAAACAAATTAGTGTTGTTTTAACACATTGAACTGAAATCTTCCACAGAGTCATAAATCTTTGTTAGGCTATATGAGTAAGTAATCTGCAGTAAATAGCTGTATGTACAGTTATGTATATCTTTTTCTTTGTATTTAGCCAAGAAAAAAATTGCCGAAACCAGATCGCTGATATGAACTCTGCTTGAAGTGGAAAGAATATTTTGAATGCAACACCTCAAGTTTTTCTTTTGGTAAATGAGAACTATGGACATTTCTACTACACTGAACTGGCACACAGTCGTGCCTTATTGTAGAAGTACAGTGAATGTGAAATTTTAAATAGAAGCAGACCCCTCACATTCAATTTCTTAAGCAGAGCATCCAGCTTGCTTCTCAGTCAAAGGTGTGTAGAAACGATCCTTCTTTGTGCAATGATACAGTATCAGTAATCATTGCACTTTCACTGCCTGAGAGTTGGCTCCATATTAACTAACTATTGTATTGGATTTACATAAATCCATTTGTTCAATGAGTAAACAAACAGCCAGACTGTATGGTTTGACTACTGTGTCTCCAAGGGCTGCCTGGTCTGTCCAGCAACAGAAAACAAGAAAATTATTTTTTTAAATCTAATGTGAAAATAGCCACAGAGGCCAGTTAACTGGGAAATTTTAAGGTTTTTGTGGAAGGGAAACTTCTTGAACTTGTAACTTCTGTAAGTGGAATTGTTTTATAACTCTGATTCAAACCAGAACAAGAGGGGAACCTTTGTATATGCTTGTGCTAATACTTGGGCACCACAGGCCCTTTTTGAAGAAAATTATAGAGAAAGAGAAGCAGAAGTAATATGACTCTGAAAGTTTAGATTGAAATCAATTTTTTTGAAATCATTTTCTATGTATTGTTCCCATCATTCATAAAATGCTCGGCAGCATTCCATTAAGCACAAGAGATTCTGCAGATGTTGGAAACCCAGAGTAACACATACAAAATGCTGGAGGAACTCAGCAGGTCAGGCAGCATCTATGGAGAGGAATAAAGAGCTGAGACACTTCTTCAGTATACTCAGTACCTTCAAATCCTTTTCTGAGAGACCTGTAGAATACAATTCAGCTCCAGAGTGAAACTCAGCAGCACTGTATTTTTTTGTGGTATCAACCTCTTTTGCAAAAAAATCAAAATTGTTGCTAACCTCCTTGTAGTTGGCTCATTTAATTTAGGGAAAGGAGTAAAAAGGATGCAAGCAAAGGGTTTTTTTTTTAAAGCAAAACTAATAAGAAGGGACCATTTAAGGCCTTAAGGATGTAACTTTGGCCAAGTAGCAAACCCAGTAGCACAAGTAAGTTGCAAGGTTTCATATGTCAATGCAGTTAGTATTTATGTGTGTTTTAATATTGACAAGTAAACAAATACAGATATGTAGAGGAATGATGTTAAAATCTCTGAATCCTCCTAGAATTCCTGTTAACTTTTATGATTAATGTTATACTTGAGCTTAAGTTTTCTTTATTGATGTCAGTTGTACATTTGCTTTCTCTCATTCGATATTTGTTTACTGTGAAACACTGAAGTTTGATTTTTGTATTCTAAGTTTATCAATTATTTTATTATTAAACAATGCCTGAATAGGGAATTTACTTTAAGAGGAATCCTTAAGGGTGATATTGCCAATGTGAAGCTGTGTGGTTAAGACACTGATTTAAGTAAATCAGTAGGACAATAATAAGTCTTAATACAACAGTCAAAGTAAAGTTATTATCAAAATACCTATACTGTATATCCTCAGTAAATACAAATGAACACAATAGAATTGATGTAAAACTGCACATAATAAGACAAACAAACAATGTGCATAAGATAACAAGCTGTGCCAATACAAAAAGAACTTAATAGTAGTAATAATAAATGAATAAGCAATAAGTATTAAGAACATGAGATAATGAGTCCTTGAAAGTGAATCCATAAGTTGTGGGAACCATTTAGTGTTCGGGTGAGTGAAGTTTCCCCTCTGGTTCAAGAGCCTGATGGGTGAGGGGTAATAACTGCTCCTAAACCTGTTGATGTGGGCCATTGTTCATTACAAAGGAATATTGCTATTTCCTGCTTAAATTACTCTCTACTCCTTTGTGATTACTGGCTTGTAATGGCTGAATTTTGTGGAAGATGCCTTTATTGCACAAAGATTATAAGAACTTCAAAATAGTGAATAACATTTTTAAAAACTCCATAAATAAGCTTAATTTTCATAAAGAAAGAAATGTTGCACTGTATGTATTGTAAATAAATCTATTTATATATATGGTTCAATTTGATGGTGTACATTTTATATGAAACTAAATGTATAATAAAAATTAAAAGTTTTGTATTTAAAAACCTACTTAGTGTGTGTATTTATGTAAGTTTGAAATCATTTAGACTGTTATGAAGAGCTTGGAAATTAAATTGGTTGGCTACAAAAACAGGGTTGAGAATCACAATGCATGCATGATGTCAAAGTACAATTGGCCACAGGCTTTCTGCCTGTTCACTATAACAATTGTTGCCTGTAGCCACTATTCCTCGACTAGATAGATCAATGCTTTATTGATCCCAAAGGAAATCAGTGTCACAGTAGCATTACAAGTGCACAGATAAAAATATTAGAAGAGAAGTAGAAGAATAAAAAATAAATTACCACAGTCAAACAGACTACATGAAATCTGACTGATTTCATCACTTCCTACCATTTAAAGCTAGCCTGCAACCGTCGAAGAGAATGTGTGTTACAGCTGGAACAAGTGCTGAGATTATTGGGAATAGTTTGCTCTCCAATATTCAGCAACATGTAATCATGGGAGAATATGCACGGGAATTTTTGACCCTGGAATCAAGGTCTTGCTGAATGATGCGCAAAGAAGGAGAAATAGCATCATTCTCAGTGTAGACTGGTGATCTATCATGTACACAGCTAGAAGGCAGTGAATAGAGGAAGTGAGAACTTGGGTCAATAGACGTGAATGTCTTCAGCTACTTCACTGAGTCAGAGAGTGGTGAGTCTTTTGGCACAATTTATCTATGCTGACCAAGTTAATCCAATTTGTCCTAAATCCCTCTAAATCAGTGATTCTCAATGCTTTTTTGGCCACGGCCCCCTTAGGAGCTCTTCTCAGGTTCCAGGGCCCCCTTTCGAACAGGGATACAACACGAACAGATAGACAGAAAATCATTTATTATTGAATCCCAAGAAAACTGGAACATTCTGACATACTGGACAAAACTTAAAAAAAGACTATGAAATTAAACATCTATCAGGCCTAATGCGATCCTTGAGCTTGGCGCTTTTCTGCAAGTTTCATGAGATCAGGCTCCAAATTAGACAATGACAGTCGGAGGTCACCTCTTGTTGCGATATCAATTCTGTTCCTGGATTTTGTCAAGGAAACTACTTTGCAGAATCCACTCTCAACCAAATATGTTGAGGGAAAGGCAATAAAAAATATTTGGGCTTTTTCCCACAGTGTTGTAAATTTATTTGGCAGATCACTCTTGATCCAAAAATCTTTTTGAAACTGACTGAACTGACAACGTGCAGTTATATCACTCTGAAGATCAATCAAACTCTCTTGAACTTCTGCCTCAACTTGGGTGGGTTGTACTTCAAATGGATTCAAAATCCAATCTGGGATACCGAGGTTTAACGGGTCATTAAATCCTTCTTGCATATCCTTGTGTATCTGCTTGAGACGTTTCACATAAACGGTAAGGTCATCGTCCTTCAGTGCCTCTGCGATCTTCAGGTTTGGAAATTGTATAAGTTCCTGATGTCCCAAACACATATACTTTAAAGTTACTAGGCTAAAAAAGGCCTAGCAAGCCATGCTGATCTTCGGAGAATGAAGTATGGCGATAATGGATGAGAGAACCCTTGATTGAATACGTTGACCTGGTGCAGTCTGATTCACGATTGACTCTGAAGTGAGGCTGTGTGGGAGGGGCTTAAGCAATGAATTTACCAGGTGTGCCGAATTCAAATGGTGTGTTGGAAAGATATTATAAATAGAAGGGAAACTATAGACTCCAATGAAGGTTGCTGCTTGGGTATTTCATTCGTTCAGTTACCAGGGCTCCCATAAACACCTGGGACTCCCCTTCCCACAGTTTTCAGTTGGTGGCCCCCTTCAAATGTGCCAGGGCCCCCAAGGGGACCATATAGCCCCTGTTGAGAATGGCTGCTCTAAACCATTCCTATCCGTATACTTTTCCAGATGCCTTTTAAATGTTGTTATTGTACCCACCTCAGCTATTCTCTCTAGCAGCTGGTTCCAATTACACAGCACCCTCTGCATGAAAAGGTCACCCTCTTAGGTCGTCTTAAACTAATCTGTCCTATCCACATTCTTGTACAGGTCAGAATACTGGCACATGAGGGAGAATGACCTTGCCAAACTGTCATCATTCCACACCATGAGCCTTTGGAAGATACTCTATTTTTTGGCCAAGAAAGATCTCTAACTACACCCTACTCCTTCAGTGTCATCAAGAGGGCATGGTCACAATCATCATGAGGAAATGTTGGAGATGAATTGGGCACATGATGAGAAGAGAGGTCAACTCCATCATCAAGGCTGCACTTCATTGAACCCCTGGAGGGCAGAGGAAATGCAGGAGACCAAAGACAACTTTGCACCTTGCTCTTAGAGGCAGAAATGAGGAACCCAAACCACACCTGAGGCACAATAGAGAAGATGACCAAGGACAGACAGAGATGGAGCTTCGTTACTGCCCTAAATGCCAGTGGCACAATGGATAGTAAAGAGACTTTAAACCCATGTTGTTTAGTTTTTGTTTTCCTCTCCCTGGGAAAAGTATTGTGTGCATCCACCCTATCCATGCCCCCCATGATTGTATACTCTTCTATAAGATCACCCCTCACCCCTCATTCTCCTACTGTACCTTCCCAGGAATAAAGTCATCAGAGATCCTACTTCTGACATGGGTCTATTAATGGGGTGACCGCATAATCTTCAATTCCATCAACCTCCTCAGCAAATGAACTTGTCCACAGCATGCAGCAAAATCGAGGTGACATTTATTCATGGATTGATAAGTGACAAGAAAGATTAGAGCCAAAAGTGTGTCAGACATTGACCATCTCCAACAAGAGGGAGTTTAATATCCTACCCCTGACATTCAATGGTGCTAACAATGGTCCCCTGTTACTATTGAATAGAAACTAAGAAAGGGTAAGACGAGGTAAGACACACCTCATAGAGCCCTCATAGAGGGGTCAGAAGTGGAGAGAGTGAGCAGTTTCAAGTCCCTGGGTGTCAATATCTCTGAGGACCTAAACTGGATGCAGTATATTGATGCAGCTATAAAGAAAGCATGACAGCGTCTATATTTCATTTGGAGTTTGAGAAGATTTGGTTTGTCACTCAAAAACACTCACAAATTTCTACAGATATATCAGAGAGAATTCTAATTGGCTGCAGTCACTGTCTGGTAGGGGGAGGGAGGGAGGCTTCTCAAGAGGATTGAAGTAAGTGAGTTGTAAACTTAGCTCCATCATGGGCACTAGCCTCCATAGTATTCATGACATCTTCAAGGAGCAATGCCTCAAAAAGGCACCGTCAATCAGTAAGGACCCCATCACTCAGGACATGTCCCCTGCCTGATGCTACCATCAGGAAGGAGGTACAGAAGCCTGAAGGCACACACTCAGTGATTCAGGAACAGCTTTTTCCCCTTAGCCATGGAACCATAGAACACTACAGCACAGAAACAGGCCATTCGGCCCTTCCAGTCTGTGCCGAAACTTTATTCCGCTAGTCCCATTGATCTGCACCCAGTCCGTAACCCTCCAAACCTCTCCCATCCATGTATCTATCCAATTTATTCTTAAAACTTAAGAGTGAGCCCGCATTTACCACATCAGATGGCAGCTCATTTCACACCCCCACCACTCTCTGAGTGAAGAAGTTCCCCCTAGTGTTCCCCCTAAACCTTTCCCCTTTCACCCTAAAGCCAAATCCTCTGGTAATTATCTCTCCTAATCTAAGTGGAAAGTGCCGACTCACATTTACTTTGTCTATACCCCTCATAATTTTGTAAACCTCTATTAAATCCCCCCCATTCTTCTACGCTCCAAGGAATAAAGTCCTAACCTGTTCAATCTTACCCTGTAACTCAACTCCTGAAGACCCAGCAACATCCTAGTAAATCTTCTTTGCACTCTTTCAATCTTACTGATATCCTTCCTATAGTTAGGTGACCAGAACTGCATACAATATTCCAAATTTGGCCTCACCAATGTCTTATACAACCTCACCTTATCATCCCAACTCATATACTCAATACTTTGACTTATGAATGCCAGGATGCCAAAAGCCTTCTTTACAACCCCGTCTACCTGTGACGCCACTTTCAGGGAATTATGTATCTGAACTCACAGATCCCTTTGTTCCTCCGCACTCCACAGTGCCCTACCATTTACTGTGTATGTCCTACCTTGATTTGTCCTTCCAAAATGCAACACCTCACACTTGTCTGCATTAAGTTCCATCTGCCATTTTCTGGCCCATTTTTCCAGTTGGTCCAGATCCCTCTGCAAACTTTGAAAGCCTTCCTTGATGTCCACAACGCCTCCAATCTTAGTGTCATCAGCTGATCCAATTTACCACATTATCATCGAGATCATTGATATAGACAACAAACAACAATGGTCCCAGCACAGATCCCTGAGGCACACCACTAGTCACAGGCCTCCAGTCTGAGAAGCAATCATCCACTACCACTCTCTGTCTTCTCCACACAGCCAATTTCGAATCCGGTTTACAACCTCTCCATGGATACCTAGTGTCTGAACTTTCTGAATTAACCTCCCATGTGGGACCTTGTCAAATGCCTTACTGAAGTCCATGTATACAACATCCACAACCTTTCCTTCATCTACTTTCTTGGTAACCTCCTCAAAAAACTCTACATCATTAAACACGATCTACCGTGCACAAAGCCATGCTAACTATCCTTAATCAGCCCTTGGCTGTCCAAGTACTTGTATATCCGATCTCTCTAAACACCTTCCAATAACTTACCTACTACTGATGTCAGGCTCACCAGCCTGTAATTACCTGGTTTACTTTTGGAGCCTTTTTTAAACAACGGAACAACATGAGCTATCTGATTTCTGAATAGAAATTGAAATTGTTGTGTCTGTGCAACTACATATCAAATAAATAAAGGCACGCATTCGGAGGTGAACTTAACTTGTAAATCCACTTTGCAGAGAGAGCAACAAATCAATGAACATGGGTAAGTTATCCGACACTGCGTTAAAAGAAGTAGATCTGTACACTACAGAACCCATGAACACTACCTCACTACTTGTTTATTTCTATTTTTGCACTACTTATTTAATTTAACCATTTAACATATATCTATACAGAATAACTGTAATTCACTGCTATTTCACTATTATTACGTATTGCATTGTACTGCTGTCACATAGTTAACAAATTTTACGACAAAATGCCAGTGATATTAAACCTGGTTCTAATGCTGATTCTGATGTAAACCAGCCACATGAATACCACGGAAAAAAAAATAAGTCAACGGCAAGACATCCTGCAATATTAAATGAATAAATACATGATTCACTTCCCACCACCCCTTAGCCTTTCCACTGCCTACAAAGTATAAGTCTGAAATGTGATAGAACACTCTCAATTTGCCTGGATTAAAGCAACTCTAAAATTTCTAACAAGTTCTGTTTCATCCAGGAAAAGCAGCCCACCTGACTGGTATCCATTTTCCCAAATATTCATTCTCTGCATCACGAATATAATGTGGTGTTAATATGTACTGTTCATAAAATGCCCTGCAGTTACTGTAGAACCCATTATACTCAATACCTTACAGGATACCATGCCATTCTTGCAATCTATTCTGAAACAACCCCATCTCTAAAGTCCTCAGCTACTTGATATCCTGTTTAGAGTTCTTTAAAGAACATCCACAGTATAAGTAGGCCATTTAGCACTTTAAGCCTAGATATCACGAATGGTCTCTATCGGTTCCATTTTCCTGCATTACCCCAATTGCCTTGGTTCTCTTGCCAATCAGCAATTCATCAACCACTGATTAAAAAGATTTCTTCTTATCCCAGTTTCAGCCAGTTTGCTCCTTATTCTGCGGCTCAGCTGTTGGCTCTAGTCTCCTCCATGTTGAACCTTGTAAGAATTTTGAATGCTTCGATGGGATCACTTCCCATTCTTCTGAACTCTAGAGATTTGTCCTCACACAGCAACCCCATCATCCCAGGAACCACTCTATTGAATATTCACAGCATTCCCTCTGTAGCAAATGTACCCTTTAATGAGATCAGGTGACCTAAACTGTACATAATACTCAATGTAATGTACATCAAAGCCTATATAATAGATCTCAGATCTCTATTTGTGTAATAAAAGACAATGTTCCATTTCTACTGTTGCTCCTGAATGTTAGATTGCACAACAATGGCCACATGTCTTCAGACATCAACGTTTCCCTACTTATCACCTTTTAAAAAAACCTCTGCATTTCTATTTTTGGGACTGAAGTAATGACCTCCTACTTTTCCTCATCATAGTCCATCTGCTATGCACCAGCCCATTTATTTAACTTGCTTATAGCTCCCATGAATCCTCTAGAGAGTTATGGGGTCATAGAGAGATATAACACAGAATCAGTCCTCCAAATCTGCACCAAACATCAACACATTTACACTAATTCTAATTGGCTCTATTTTGGCTTAATTCTCCCCAAATTCTCCTTGACACCCCTCCACCCATCCCCCAGATTCTACCACCTACCTACTCACTAGGGGAAATTCACAGCAGCCAATTGACCTACTGACACGGGCGTCTTTGGAACGTGGGCAGAAAGCAGAGCATCCAGATGAGGCCCACATGGCCCCAGAATGAATGTGCAAACTCTAAGCTGACAACACCCAAGGTCAGGGTTGAGCCCAGGTCTTTTAGCGCTATGAAACAACAGGCTCTTCTAACTGTGCCACTCCGCCTCCTCACAACTTTCAATCCCAATAAGTTTTTTGTTACATCCCCCTGTCCTTCAGAACAACCACAATTCACCGGTGAGATAGATGTGCTTGGTTGACCACTTCGGGTGGTCCTGAGCTGCGAGTTGAGGAGTTCGGAGGGGATCGAATGGTGGCCAGAAGACTTCAGTAATTGAGCTCCAACGGTTGCGCACGAAGTGGTTTGGACTTTGATAAGTTTGGCGCCTTTTCTTTATTTTTTTCCCTTTCATATATACTGTATCATTATTAATCACTTAGTTATAGTAACCTTTATAAATTGTACTCATTTAATCACATATGGTGTACTGTCTGTTTTTGGGTGAGGCGGGGACATCACACAGCATCCACACCAGCTGATTACCCAGTTTGGTGGGGCCGAAGGCTGCTCCCCCTAGACGAGAACGAGCTGATCGAGCCTGAGGCGACCCAGGGGGTTACATATACCTGTCTGGACACGCCCCCCCTGCTGACTGTTCCTGTGGCTCCTCCCACGGACCCCGGTATAAAGGCGATTGGAGACACCGCCCCAGCCTCAGTCTCCAGGATGTTGTGTGGTGGTCAATTGCTGCTTGTTCTTTCTTCTAGCCAATTAAAGCCTATATCTCGCCTCACGTCCCCGAGAGTTATTGATGGTGCATCACACCCATTGCGTCATTCTTGCAGTCAAGTTAAATATCAAGAGGAAAATTCATACATTTTCCAGCTTATTGTCTTGGTTTCTGTTATCAGGAAATCATGACCCATAAGACATCATGAAATAAATTGGCATTAAAATATAACTGCTGAGAAATAGGAGGAAGGCCAATATTTAAACGAAGGAGGTCCGTGGATGTGAGATCAATGGAGTACAGGAAGAAACTAAGGAAGAAGAATTCGAGAGGCAAGAGAGGACAGCCAAGAAGAGGTTGAAAATTCAACAGAGATCGGCAGAGATGTGGAGAGGCAGAACATAGAGATGAGGGAGTGGACTTCACATTTTGTAAAGCGTTACCTGAAGATAAGACAACAGGATGTGCTGGAGCTTTTGGAAAGCATCAAGTTGGATAAGTCACCGGGACCAGATGAGATATACCCTAGTCTACTGTGGGAGGTGAGGGAGGAGATTGCTGAGCCTGTGGCGATGATCTTTGCATCATCAATGGAGACGGGAGAGGTTCCGGTGGATTGTAGGGTTGCGGATGTTGTTCCTTTATTCAAGAAAGGGAGTAGAGATAGCCCAGGAAATTATAGACCAATGAGTCTTACCTCAGTGGCTGGTAAGTTGATGGAGAAGATCCTGAGAGGCAGGATTTACGAACATTTGGAGAGGTATAATATGATTAGGTATAGTCACAAACTAGTACTTAAATATAAACAATCCCTTAGGAGAACATTTTACTTGACTTAAGTGATCTGACTACTGCTACTACACTAGAGTGAAGAGTTTGGCCTAAGATATCGCTACAATTGCAATCTCTCATGTTTAGAACCATGTGTTAGAAGTTTCTAGTGATTGGTTGCAAATTATTAAACGTGGCACATCATCCTGAGCTCTGAGCAACTTTTCATTAATGTGGATGTCAGTTGTGTTTGAATAAAGTAAGTACCCTCTGCAATTCTACTACTTTAGGAAGGATTTCTCACACATTCTGTAGGCTTTCTAGAGAATCCTAAGAAAAATCATGGCTTGACACAGACTCTCAGACTGCAATGAGGTTAACTAACCCTACACTATCATTAAGTTCTTTTTCATCATTTATAATAGTAGCCTTCAGCCTTTACACATTATGTAAACAAGTTTATGTTGATTTAAAGAAGCAAGTCAGTGAACTATTGAAAGTTTTAGTCTTACGACAATGAACAGTTCTAAACAATGCAGTGGGGGACTTGTTAAATACATTCCTCTACAGATGAGTTCCAAAGTATTGATCTTCTATCATAACTGCTAACAGGTTCCAGGGAAAAGTTCTGATAAAGAGAAATGTCTGGGTATGTATCATACTGTCCAGTTCAATTTTCTGTGATATTAGAAGAATGACAACTTCCAGATGATGTACGATCAAAAGCAGAGAAAATTAAAGGTTTTACTGATAGTAATTAGGTGCAACCACTGATCTGATAGTGAAGGACAGAGAAAATCAATCTCATTGGCTCAATTCAGAAACAGTTTGTTTTGTAAGAGATCTAATTTATTAACTAAATGATTAATAATGAATCCAATTAGCTAAACTCTCCCAATGCAGAATATTCTAACTTTTATGTAATCGTGTAATACAGCTATGTGCACTTCAATTCATTGAGGGTTTGAGGGAAATGTAGAAATAGGACCGATTTGCGATGCTTATTGGAAATCTTGAAGTCCAAAAGCACCATTGTGAAAAAAACATGTTTGTGTTTTCATCAAAGTATCTGATAGAAGATGTTTCCATTAAAGGTCTTATTATAAGCAGAGTCTTTCTTTACACTACTGTACTTACGGTATGCTTAGTAAACCTCTGATAGTTCACCTCTATGTTCAGGAACATTATTGATTCCAATAGATAGAACTTATAATTAAAACAATCCTTTAACAGAAGTGCAATATGTGTGTTAAAGCCTTCAAAAGTACCCTGTAAGCACTACAGAGAAACTGCAGAATGCAAGTCGACCATGAACCTGTAAAAATTCAGTGGGTTGAACATCATTTGTGGGTGGAAAGTAATAGACAACATTTCAAGTCGAAACTCTGCTTCTGCCCTGATGTAGTTTCCACCTGAACCGTCAACATTTCTTTTCCACTAGCAGATGCTGTTTAACCTACTAAGTTACTCTAGTGGGTTGTTTGTTGTTTTTGAAGTACTAGTTTGTGTTGCTTTCAGTTTGGTCTTACTTTTACACCCACCATCCTCATCACATTCTACAGGGGTTGTATTGAGAGCATCCTGAGCAGCTGCATCACTGCCTGGTTCGGAAATTGCACCATCTCGGATCGCAAGACCCTGCAGTGGATAGTGAGGTCAGCTGAGAAGATCATCGGGGTCTCTCTTCCTGTCATCACGGACATTTACACTACACGCTGCATCCGCAAAGCAAACAGCATTATGAAGGACCCCATGCACCCCTCATACAATCTCTTCTCTCTCCTGCCGTCTGGGAAAAGGCTCCGAAGCATTCGGGCTCTCACGTCCAGACTATGTAACAGTTTCTTCCCCCAAGCTATCAGACTCCTCAATACCTGAAGCCTGGACTGACACCTTGCCCTATTGTCCTGTTTATTATTTATTGTAATGCCTGCACTGCTTTTGTGCACTTTATGCAGTCCTGTGTAGGTCTGTAGTCTAGTGTAGCTTTCTCTGTGTTGTTTTTTTTTACGTAGTTCAGTCTAGTTTTTGTACTGTGTCATGTAACACCATGGTCCTGAAAAACATTGTCTCATATTTACTATGTACTGTACCAGCAGTTATGGTCAAAATGACAATAAAAGTGACTTGACTTGACTTGACTTTTAAGAAGGGCAGGTATTTTAGCAGTTTGGTGCTGTTATGAAATGGTATATGTCCCTTTCTGCTCTATAACCAAGATTTGCTAGCAGAGTGACTGAAGAAATAAAGATTTTCTAGAACTGGAAGGGTTTGAGACCATTAAGCGTTCACTTCCCTGGGATGTGAAAGTGAGGATCAAGCAGTGGGTGGCGAAGAACAAGTGCAGAACGATGAAGAGAGCCCAGGTTGTGGGTCAGGTGATGCCCCGATGGTACTGATGGGAGAGGGGAGAGCGCTGCTGAGCAGAAGACTTGAATTTGTAGGAGGAAGGCCAATATTTAAACGAAGGAGGTCCGTGGATGTGAGATCAATGGAGTACAGGAAGAAACTAAGGAAGAAGAATTCGAGAGGCAAGAGAGGACAGCCAAGAAGAGGTTGAAAATTCAACAGAGATCGGCAGAGATGTGGAGAGGCAGAACATAGAGATGAGGGAGTGGACTTCACATTTTGTAAAGCGTTACCTGAAGATAAGACAACAGGATGTGCTGGAGCTTTTGGAAAGCATCAAGTTGGATAAGTCACCGGGACCAGATGAGATATACCCTAGTCTACTGTGGGAGGTGAGGGAGGAGATTGCTGAGCCTGTGGCGATGATCTTTGCATCATTAATGGAGATGGGAGAGGGTCCGGTGGATTGTAGGGTTGCGGATGTTGTTCCTTTATTCAAGAAAGGGAGTAGAGATAGCCCAGGAAATTATAGACCAATGAGTCTTACCTCAGTGGCTGGTAAGTTGATGGAGAAGATCCTGAGAGGCAGGATTTATGAACATTTGGAGAGGTATAATATGATTAGGAATAGTCCGTATGGCTTTGTCAAGGGCAGGTCATGCCTTACAAGCCTGATTGAATTTCTTGAGGATATGACTAAACACATTGATGAAGGTAGAGCAGTAGATGTAGTATATATGGATTTTAGCAAGGCATTTGATAAGATACCCCATGCAAGGCTTATTGAGAAAATAAGGAGGCATGGGATCCAAGGGGACATTACTTCGTGGATCCAGAACCAGCTTGCCCACAGAAGGCAAAGAGCGGTTGTAGAGGGGTCATATTCTACATGGAGGTCGGTCTCCAGTGGAGAGCCTCAGGGATCGGTTCTGGGACCCTTGCTTCATGATTTTTATAAATGACCTGGATGAGGAAGTGGAGCGATGGGTCAGTAAGTTTGTTGATGACACAAAGGTTGAAGGTGTTGTGGATAGTGTGGAGGGCTGTCAGAGGTTACAGCGGGACATTGATAGGATGCAAAACTGGGCGGAGAAGTGACAGATGGAGTTCAACTCAGATAAGTGTGAGGTAGTTCATTTTGGTAGGTCAAATATGATGGTAGACTATAGTATTAATGGTAAGACTCTTAGCAGTGTGGAGGATCAGAGGGATCTTGGGGTCCAAGTCCATAGGAGGCTCAAAGCAGCTGCGCAGGTCGACTCTTTGGTTAAGACGACATACGGTGTATTGGCCGTCATCAATTGTGCAATTGAATTTAGGAGCCAAGAGGTAATGTTGCAGCTGTATAGTACCTGGTCAGACCCCACTTGGAGTACTGTGCTCTGTTCTGGTCGCCTCACTACAGGAAGGATGTGGAAGCCATAGAAAGGGTGCAGAGGAGATTTACAAGGATGTTGCCTGGATTGGGGAGCACGCCTTATGAGTATAGGTTAAGTGAACTCAGCCTTCTCTCTTTGGAGCGATGGAGGTTGAGAGGTGACCTGATAGTGTCATAAAGGGGACGTTGGGAGTGGACCCAAAAGCAAGACACAGACACTGAACTATCTGGAACAGGACCAGGCATGAGAAGCAAGGAAAGTGGAGAGGAAAGGACACTGGGCATGTCACCTGCCCCGGATGAGACAAGGACTCCAGGCCTGGGCTAGGACCTGACTAGGATAGAGAACCAGGACATGGAACTGGGAACTAGAAGCCTGGGCTTGGATTCCAAGCCAGAGACTGGACAAGGACCCAGAACCTGGGTCTTGACTCGGGCTCGGACTCCAGAACCAGGCAAGGACAAGACGAGGCTACAGAACGAGGAGAGGCACAGGACGGGACAAGAGATTCCTGCACAGGACAAGGGAATCCCAGCACTGGGCTGGGCAAGGTACTCCTGTGCTGGGCAAGGCACATGGACATGACAAGAACGCAGAGCTTTGGTCAAGGGAGAGACAACAGGACTGGACATGAGACTCCTGGACAAGGGAACCCCAGCACAAGATGAGGGAATCCCAGCACCAGGCTGGGCAAGGTACTCCTGTGCTGGGCAAGGCACATGGACATGACAAGGACACAGAGCCTACAGAGAGACAGGGACGTGGAACACCAAAACACATGGAACACTGGGTACAGGACATAGGGCCCGGACTCATTACTCAGAACACAGAACATGACAAGACAGTTCCCAATGCTAGGTAGCAGCAGAACAGCCAGACCTTCCTAGCAAAGACATGGACACAGACAGACAATTCCAAACAGGGCAAAGCACAGCTCCAGGAGGAAGGGGAAGGGATACAGACAGGAACATCCAGCAGCCAGAGGCTGAATCCTGAAGCTATTTATGAGGCCAGCCCAAACCAGAATCAGCTGCCTCAACAGAAATTGGGGAAACCCAGAAAACCTGGAATAAGGAGCTGGACCGGACCCTAAACTGGAATGCGGATTTTGCGGACCGGACCATGACTGATAGAAGTGTATAAGATGATGAGAGTCATTGATCGTGTGGATAGTCAGAGGCTTTCTCCCAGGGCTGAAATGGTTGCCACAAGAGGACACAGGTTTTAAGGTGCTGGGGAGTAGGTACAGAAGAGATGTCAGGGGTAAGTTTTTTACGCAGAGAGTAGTGAGTGCGTCGAATGGGCTGCCGGCAATGGTGGTGGAGGTGGACACGATAGGGTCTTTTAAGAGACTCCTGGATAGGTACATGGAGCTTAGAAAAATAGAGGGCTATAGGTAAGCCTAGCAGTTTCTGAGGTGGGGACATGTTCAGCACAACTTTGTGGGCCGAAGGGCCTGTATTGTACTGTAGGTTCTCTATGTTTCTATGTTACTTATTGGGGACAAGTCTTTGCCTCCTGACTAGTCAACTTTATGTTGGTTCCACAAACTCTCAGCTTATCTGGGCTCTTCACAGGCAAGCAAAAATGCCTTGCTTGCTCTTCTTGACTTTTAGGAATTCCAGTGGGAGTTTGGCTACTGGAAAAATTGACTAACCCCAAGTTTCTAGTGTCACAGAAATTATTGTAACATTACCAATCAGAGAAGGAGGCATTAGGCAGTGATTATATCTAACAAAACCTAGCCTGAATATAATATCAACAACTGTCGCATGTCAAATAGGTCAATTATATTCCAGTTTTATTTAAATTCTAATTTAAAATATACAAAATTGTGTAAAGTAATTTTATGACCATTGGTCAATCTCTAGAAAACTGTATTCTATTTTTCCCCTTGACAAGATTTCACAAGAAAGGGAAACCAAAAGGCTTTGCTGGGACATTTTTATTCATTTCCCCTGTGTTGATTTATTATGCTGATTTCTCATCAACATTATAATTCCTGGTTTTTTGTACATTTTCCAGTCCTATGAGTTCCCATCAATAACCCTGCTCATGAATCCCAATTAGTTCCCGCTGCAGCCAAACGGGTTAATGATTCAAAAGGAATTCCTAAGAAAAAACATATTATTTCATTTACCAGTTACTCATGGAGTTAGAAGGAAAAGCGGAGAGGACCAAGAACCCCCTTGAATCTAAAATTCTCAATCAACAATGGGTATTTAAAAAGGATAAGATCAGTAATTGGGTTGAATTGTCCTCCGAATTTGGCAATCCCTTTGCAAGTGTTTCATCTCCATACAAGGAGATGTCATCAATGTGCTGTTCATTTGTGGTGTGTCCTCCGAATGCTTGGCCCTTATGTATCAGCTGATTGGTCACCTTTACGGAAACTCAGTTGTGATGTAGTTGCATCACAACTTCCACTGATAACCAGTCAAACCAGCTCCTCTTGACCTTCATGAGTAGAGACAAGGAAATTCCTAGAAGCATGATTTTTTAGTATAGCTAACCATGTTGGAATGCAAAACATTCCACATAACATTTAGATCCAGAATGATCAGTTGAAAACTCTATCAGGCACACATTTCAGGAATTGCAGGTTTAATCTCCCCTCTTAAAGAGATTATGGAAAAGGACAAATGAATTCATTGCAGAGTGTAAAAAGATGACTATGGCAGGATGAAATTAGGCCTGTTCAAGTGATTAAAATCATTAATGATTTGGGTAAAACTGATCCAAGTGAGCTTGTTTCTTCAGTGAAGAAAATATTGACAGAGGGCCATATTTAGATATTTAGAAAAATAAAAAAAAAACAAATGGGAAATGTGGGCCAATATTTTATTCAAAGGGCAATAGGCTTTTAGAACATATGTACATTATTCGTATAAGTGGTAAAATATGAAATTTTAATGGTAACAAAGATAAACTAGCTAAATGCATGTTAAAAACTAAGATTCAGGGTTATTGGAAATGATATTGAAGAGCTCAGTAGCTAGAAGGATGAACAGTTTTGTTTGAGAAGTCATTAACCTGAAATGTTAACTCTGTCTCCACAGATTATGCCTGATCTGCTTAGTAATTCCATTCTTTTATATATTATAGTTGTGAAGGAAGCAACACAATGACATTTTATAAATCATATGTCACTACTCCCTTTTTCATTATACTATTCCCATTCAACATTTGTCTTGACCAGTATGTGCAGTTTAAAAGCTTCCTTCACAAATAAATAGTAGTAGATAAGGGGCATTCACACAAAAAAAAACTTAAGCATAAAAACTAACAATTTTTACAAGAAAGATCACTATTAGGACAAAAAAAACCACAATTTTAGTGTGAAGTATTCAAAATGGTTATAGTATTGCTAAACTGTAATGATTTGGTTTGTGCTGGCTGGTTCAAGAATGAAATTCTCAGCAGGACAAAGCAGCACAGATGAAAAGAGAAACATATCAGGTTAGCAGACTTTCATCATTCTTGTTTGTTGAGTCCGATTCTCATCAGATTTGGCAGCACAAGGAATGTGTAGCATTTGCAATGATTTGGTTTTGCAATTGGAAACATATTTCATAGAATTTACTGTAGGTAGGCATCTTGGAATGAACTTTGTGAATCCCTCACCTCTCAGATCCGATAATTTCGAACCATCAATAGCAGAAGGTGTAGACTGACAGAGAACACGTCATGATCTCTGGGGATCTGGGATCTTTGTTACACGGAGTGACTGGGGGCGAACCCAAGTGCAGGCCACAGGCACAGAGACTTGACACGGAGACCAACTTGGACATGACTTGGACTCGGAGCCAGGATTTGGACTTGACTTGGACTGGGACTTGAATTGGATTCGGAGCCAGGACTTGGACTTGACTTGAATTGGATTCGGAGCCAGGACTTGGACTGACTTGGACTGGGACTTGAATTGGACTCGGAGCCAGGACTTGGACTTGACTTGAATTGGATTCGGAGCCAGGACTTGGACTGACTTGGACTGGGACTTGAATTGGACTCGGAGCCAGGACTTGACCTGGACACGAAGCCTCGGCTTGGACTTGACTGGAACATAGAGCTTTGCACTGGGACTCGGAGCCTTGGACTGGGACTCAGAGCCTACAAAATACAACAACGACAGACCACTCAAATCCCAGCTCGGAGCAGTGGCAAAAACGGCCGGACCCACTCAGCTGGAAACGAGGCAACAAAAACAAACAACAACAGACAAAATGTATTTTGACACAGAGAAGTTCCTGAAGACGGCCCTTTATTCTTGGTGGCTCGGAAGATGGTCCCTTAATCTCTTCGACTCGGAAGATTCATCACCGCCCTGGCTACGATGACTAACCAGCCTCTTGACTCAAAGCAGGAACAGCGGATGACAGGCTCTCGACTTGATTCATTCTCGGCAGCCCGGACGGAACAAGCATAGCCGCTCTGCTGAGGTGACGAACCAGCATGGTGTAGCTGTAAACCAGGGTTTTTATCCTGAAGCATTCAGATAAGGATCAGGTGCCCTAATCAAGGAGCCCAGTGGAACACGGGGTAAAGGAAATTAACTGAAACAAGGAGTCAACCGACCAGACCGTGACAATCTTGTTGAATAATAATTGGTTATCGTAATTAAACATTAAGATTTCAGTGGTTCTGAAGTTTTGATGCTTGATCATTTAAATGATTATTTAATAGAGATCAATAGTTTATTAAAGTATCACCAAGTTACATGTAGAATGATGGATTATTCTAATTTATGATTGTCTAAGGAACTTGACATATAAACATATAAAAACAACAATCTTCTGAGCAAAGTTCACGTTATTATTGTCCTATTAATTCCTGTAATTCAGGAGTCAAAGGAAATATCTGTCTGCATATGACATTTCAACAAAATAATGCTTCTTCCTGAACCAGCAGGCTGAATGTCAGTAATCAAAAATAAATGGAACTACATAATTTGAGAATAAGGGGCCATCAATTACCCTTAGTAAGCTGAAATAAATTTAGCATTGATTTAACTCACAGACAGAATCTACAAGTCAAAATTAAAATTACTTCAACCAGTTCAGAGAATCTGTTCAATTTGCATGTTTCATTAAGCTGCACATACAGACAAATATCATTTAATTGATAGTTGATTTTGGTGTGAAAGGATGTTCAAAACATCCATTGGCCCTTGACAGTAATTTGTTTCAACAGTGCAAAAGTCTGATTATTTATTCAAAATCACAAGGGAAATTCAGGACAAGCTCTATAATTTTACAAGCCAGTTTCACAATCCTGTATGACACAATAGGAGAGCATTCTGGCCCATTCAGTCTGTACTGCTTCTCAGAACAATCCCATCAAAGCCAGCCAACTTTGAGATGTGAAAGAAAAACTAGAATATCTGGGCAAAAACAGCCTGGTTGCAAAGGAACTTGCAAACTCAACATGACAGCACGGAGGTCAGAATTAAACTGGGCTCCTGGACATGTGAGGCAACTACACTAGATGTAGCAGCACCATGCTGACTAATGATGAAGACAAGTTATAACCATTCACAACTCATAGCATAACTCTTGCCAGAAATACCTGATTAACAATTCCATGCCTCATTAATTTACCAATATACTGTAAACATATAGTGACCACAAACATCCAACTGTGTTATTAAGTCGAGATCTCATGCTTGCTTTATCTTCAGGCAAATGTTTTTGAATACTCTATTTGCATAATATTTGCATACAGCATCAATGCATGCATAGTAGAATGTAGAAGAGTACAGCACAGGTACACCACATCCTCCACCTCCCATTGCAGCACATTCCAACACATAACCCATCCCTGTAAACTTTTAAATTCCACCCTCCACATACCTTAGATCTTTGCCCTCTAGTATTTGAGACCCCAGTTCCCACAGAAAGCTGACTATGCCTCTAATAATTTTATATACTTCTAACAGGTCAATCCCTCAGCCACTGAAACTCCAGAGAAAGCAATTCAACCTCGAATTCAGGTAACATCCTGGTGAACCTCTTCCGCAGTCTCTGCAAGGTCTACACGTCCTTCCTGTCAGATGGAAAATCACTGGTTACAGACATTCAGCCAAAATAACACTCCATCACCACTACCCTCTGTCATTTATTTCCAAACCAATGTTGAATCCAGTCTGCCAGATTTTTCAGTGGGTGAGCATCTGGGGGACAGTGGCCACCGCTCCCTGGCCTTTAGCATTATCATGGAAAAGGATAGAATCAGAGAGGACAGGAAAATTTTTAATTGGGGAAGGGCAAATTATGAGGCTAGAAGGCTAGAACTTGCGGGTGTGAATTGAGATGATGCTTTTGCAGGGAAATGTACTATGGACATGTGGTCAATCTTTAGGGATCTCTTGCAGGATGTTAGGGATAAATTTGTCCCGGTGAGAAAAATAAAGAATGGTAGGGTAAAGGAATCATGGGTGACAAGTGAGGTGGAAAATCTAGTCAGGTGGAAAAAGGCAAAATACATGAGGTTTAGGAAGCAAGAATCAGATGGGTCTATTGAGGAATATAGGGTAGCAAGAAAAGAGCTTAAGAAGGTGCTGAGGAGAGCAAAAAGGGGGCATGAGAAGGCCTTGGAAAGTAGGGTAAAGGAAAACCCCAAGGCATTCTTCAATAATGTGAAGAACAAACGGATGACAGGAGTGAAGGTAGGACCAATTAGAGATAAAGGTGGGAAGAAGTGCCTGGAGTCTGTGGAAGTGAGCGAGGTCCTCAATGAATTCTTCTCTTCAGTATTCACTAAAGAGAGGGAACTTGATGACGGTGAGGACAATATGAGTGAGATTGATGTTCTGGAGCATGTTGATATTAAGGGAGAGGGGTTGTTAAAATACACTAGGATAGCTAAGTCCCTGGGGCCTGACAGAATATTCCCCAGGCTGGTCCACAAGGCGAGGGAGAGATTGCTGAGCCTCTGGCTAGGATCTTTATGTCCTAGTTGTCCATGGGAATGGTACTGGAAGATTGGAGGGAAGCGAATCTTGTCCCTTTGTTCAAAAAAGATAGTAGGGATAGTCCAGGTATTTATAGACCAGTGAGCCTTACGTCTGTCTTGGGAAAGCTGTTGGAAAAGATCCTTAGAGATAGGATCTATGGGCATTTAGAGAATCATGGTCTGATCAGGGACAGTCAGCATGGCTTTGTGAAGGGCAGATTGTGTCTAACAAGCCTGATAGAGTTCTTTGAAGAGGTGACCAGGCATATAGATGAGGGTAGTGCAGTGGATGTGATCTACATGGATTTTAGTAAGGCATTTGACAAGGTTCCACACGGTAGGTTTATTCAGAAGGTCAGAAGGCATGGGATCCAGGGAAGTTTGGCCAGGTGGATTCAGAATTGGCTCGCCTGCAGAAAGCAGAGGGTCGTGGTGGAGGGAGTACATTTGGATTGGAGGGTTGTGACTAGTGGTGTCCCACAAGGATCGGTTCTGGGACCTCTACTTTTCATGATTTTTATTAACGACCTGGATATGGGAGTAGAAGGGTGGGTTGGCAAGTTTGCAGACAACACAAAGGTTGGTGGTGTTGTGGATAGTGTAGAGGATTGTCAAAGATTGCAGAGAGACAGTGATAGGATGCAGAATTGGGCTGAGAAGTAGCAGTTGGAGTTCAACCTGGAGAAGTGTGAGGTGGTACACTTTGGAAGGACAAACTCCAAGGAAGAGTACAAAGTAAATGGCAGTATACTTGGTAGTGTGGAGGAGCAGAGGGATCTGAGGGTATACGTCCACAGATCCCTGAAAGTTGCCTCACAGGTAGATAGGGTAGTTAAGAAAGCTTATGGGGTGTTAGCTTTCATAAGTCGAGGAATAGAGTTTAAGAGTCATGAGGTAATGATGCAGCTCTATAAAACTCTGGTTAGGCCACACTTGGAGTACTGAGTCCAGTTCTGGTCGCCTCACTATAGGAAGGATGTGGAAGCATTGGAAAGGTTACAGAGGAGATTTACCAGGATGCTGCCTAGTTTAGAGAGTATGCATTATGTTCAGAGATTAAGGGAGCTAGGGCTTTACTCTTTGGAGAGAAGGAGGATGAGAGGAGACATGATAGAGATTTACAAGGTATTAAGAGGAATAGATAGAGTGGACAGCCAGCGCCTCTTCCCCAGGGCACCACTGCTCAATTCAAGAGGACATGGCTTTAAGGTAAGGGGTGGGAAGTTAAGGGTCGGCACAACATTGTGGGCCGAAGGCCTATACAGTGCTGTACTATTCTATGTTCTATGTTCTGTGTTCTGACAAGTCCCCACAGATTCCATGTGCCTTAATCTACTGAATCCTGAGGGATCTCGTCTAATGCTTTAAAGTCCATTTATACAACAACTACTGCTTTACCCTCAATAATCATCTTCATTGCCTTCTCAAAAAAACCTGATCAAGGTTGTCAAGTTTCCTACACACACAGTCATGCTGACTCTCACTAGTAAGTCTACACTTTTCCGGATTGTAGATCTTATCTCTAAGATTAACCTCCATTAATTTCCCAACCACTGATCTATGGCTGACTGAACCATAATTTCCTGACCATAAATGACTTTACTGTCCCTCTTAAATGGAGGAACAATATGCTCTTATCAATGTAAAGTACGCATGTAGCGGCTCGCCTATTTCTTTTGACTGAAGGTATAAATTCTTTATCATAATTCTCTGTTACATCGCACAGTTCCTGGTACCTTGATTGACTTGCTTGGCCTGTCATGCTTGCTCAGTAATGTTTCATCTGATTGCCCTATTTATTCGGTGCATTTAATTATAAAATCTTTCTTCCTCTTTCATGAGGAGTATAGTCAGATGATGTTGTTAAGCTTCTGTTTGTTCTGAATTTGATCTTTGACATTTACTAACAGGATCAGCTCTAGAAACCACTGCAGAACTCTGTTGGTAGTGTTAATTTGTGTTACAGACACGTTAAATTTTTATACCATCTAGTCAGCTTTGAGTTGCATGCTGTATGATATGCCTGCAGAAAGCAAAGTTTTGGCTTCATCTGAAGAAAAAGTCGTCATGGAAACACAGCAGAGATTTGGCACAGAAACAAGCTCTTCAACTCACGTCTGCACCACCAAGTGTACAATTGTACCAACCTCACACTAAACCCATTTTATTCTCTCCTCATTCCCTCAACTCCTCTCAAATACTACCACACACACACACACACACACACACACACACACACACACACACACACACACACACACACACACACACACACACACACACACACACACACACACACACACACACACACACACGCCTGTAAACCGTCCGTGGGGTGTGGGAGTAAACCAGAACACGCAGGGGAAACCCATGCAGTCACAGGGAGAACATGCAAACTCCACGTAGACAGCACCAGAGGTCAGAATCAAATCCACGTCACAGAAGCTGTGTAACATTGCACCACCCAAAGCCTGTCTGTCCTGTGCCTTCTCTAGTGTTACGGAGAGGCCAAAAGCAGATTGAGGAGGCTTTTCATATTCTGCTCAAGCAGCTTAAAACCTGATGATATGAACATTGAATTTTCCAGTTTTAGATAAGCCACACCCCGTGTTTTTCCACACACGCTCATCTACCTACAGGTGTCCCCCCCTTTACAAAGGTAGAGCGTTCCTATGAAACCTTTCTTAAGCCAAAATGGCGTAAAGCGAGGAACCATTAATTTATTTGGGAAAAATTTTCATAAAAGCGAAAATCCTCTTTGTAATGTGAAAACAGGTTACTAATGTGGGTCTTTTGTAAAAGTGAAGCGGCATAAAGCGAACATTTGTAAAGCAGGGGACACCTGTACTTGTTTTCTTCTCCCTTTGTTCACTTTTCCATCCCCCTACCTTCCCCTAACTGGGTCCAACTGCCCATTATCCCATCTCTATCTGGTTCCAACTATCACTTAGCAACCTCTGACCCACCCCCTCCTTTGTACCGCTAAATAACAACAACCTCCCCTCCTCCTTCTCCGTCCTGATGTAGTGTCTCAATCTGAGAAGTTAACATACACATTTTATCTTCACAAATGCTGCTTGACCTACTGAGTTTTCCAGTTCTCTCTCTGTTTTGCTCCAGATGCCACCATTTGCCTTCTCTTTTGTGTTGAGATTGATTGGCATATTACAGGTTAAGTTGCTGAAAGGAGTTACCTGCCATAGAAAAAGCAACATCAGTGTTTCAGGAGTTCTAATATAGCTTTTGAAAGTTTGATTTTTTTTTCAGGATTCACAAAGGTAACTCAGTAGAATTACATACACAGTGGTCACTTTATTAGGTACCACCTGTATGAGTGTCGACGTTCTGCATAGGGATTTCAGGAAGGTGGTGCTAAGTTTGAGGACAGGACCTCCAGGGTTGTGATCTCAGGATTGCCACCCGTACCACTTGCTAGTGAGGCCAGAACTAGGAAGATTACAGAGTTTAGTACACGGCTAAGGAGTTGGTGTTGCAGGGAGGGCATAAGATTTGTCGATCATTGGGCTCTCTTCCAGGGAAGGTGAGGCCTGTACAGAAGAGACGGTTTGCACCTGAGCTGGAGGGGGACTCATATCCTAGTGGGAAGGTTTGTTAATGCTGCACAGTGGGGTTTAAACTAGAGCCGTAACAGGGATGGGAACCAGAGTGCCAGAACAGTTAGTGGACAGGTTGTGGAGCCAGATGTTGGTAAGACCTCAGCCAAAGTCAGGAATCAAAAGGTTGAACATGGTGCCGAGCATAATGTCCTGAACTGCATGTATTTCTATGCAAGAAATATACTCCTGAAGATGAGGTAGCTGGTTTACAGACAGGCGATGTGTAGTGAGGAGAGGCTGTTCATAGGGCAAAATTGCAGTCAACAGGATGAGTTGCAATGTATAAGGCAGACAAAATCGTAAAGGGTGAATACAGAACTGAAGCTGTTATATTTGAATGCAAACAGTATATGGAATAAGGTAGATGAACTTGTAGCACAGTTGCAGATGGACATGTACGATGCTGTAGGCATCATTGAATCATGGCTGAAAGAAGATTATAGCTGGGAGCTTAAGGTGTCACCGTCCCTTCCAGCAATCCCCCACCTGGCTATTTACCTCAGGAATTGGGCCTCAATCCCCTCGTTTAGTTCCCCATCATTCCCAGGTGCCACTAACTACACACACCTGCTTTCCATCAGCAAATGCAGTATAAAAACCCTGTGATCACAACAAGGAGCTGTCAGTTTGTTGGTTGACTCTGGTGTGGGTAACCTTGGTTCATGGTTCTTAAGACTGCCAGTTGTAAATCTAGCATTGCTCCTGGATACTGATTCCATGCTTGCTATGTCAATAACACCTCCTGACTCTGCCTCCATGCCTGTGTCCTGCACTTGGGTTCGTCCTCAGCCTTGTCCTTGCAACAGAATGAGCTGGCCATAATGAACCCTGTGGACATGGATCCTGTACAACAGGCCCTTGCCAGTCAGGGCTACCTACTGGGTGCTCATGACCAACTACTTAGGGAGGTCATGGAAAACCTTCGGACGCCGTCCATGAATGTACGGAAGGTCAGTGAGCAGGTGGATCGAGTTTCGGCTTCCCTTTCTCTGTCCCCTCCAAGAATCCCAACTACCCAAACCACACTGCTCGGATTGGTGTTGCCCCTGGGATCAGCAACACAGTCCCCTTGAGAGCCGTACTTCCCCGAGACCGAACCTGACACTGGGGACCAGGGAGGTGCCGGGCCTTCCCGTTACAACGCTCTCTGGTCTTTGAGCTACAGCCATGTACCTACACTTCAGATAAATCCAAGATTGTGTACATCATGGGGCTCTTATGAGGAGATGCCTGGGCATGGGCAGCCGCGGTATGGGATAACCAATCAGAGGATTGTTCCTCCTCTGTTGCTGAAATGAGGAAGGTCTTCGAACAACCCATTCGCGGTAAGGACGTCACCAAACACTTGCTGACTCTTTGTCAGGGTTCGCCAAGCGTAGCAAGGTATTCCATCGAGTTCTGAACCTTAGCTGCAGACTCAGGGTGGAATGATGAGGTGTTTCAACAAGATAAAGGCAGCAAGGGATGGCACGGACTGTCTGGACTCTCTGATCTTGCTAGCCACTAATCGACTTCAAGAGCAGCTGAGAGAAAGAACCAGTTGCCCCGTTCCTCAGGGAAGCCCACAGTCCACCCTATCAGTCCCAGCCAGCCTCCCTTCCCCAGCCGCTCCAAGTGTAGCTCCTGCTCCGATTGTCCCCACCACCCTGGGGGAGGAACCGATGCAGCTGGGATGGAACCAGCTCTCCCTGGCCAAATGACTTCGGAGGTGGAGAGCTGGGGATTGTTTCTATTGTGGCCAGCCAGGACATTTCTGGGATACCTGCCCTTGGAGGCCAAAAGGGAGGGCACCAATGAAAAAAGGAGGGTACCTGGTCACCCGGACGATACTCCCTTCAGCCCCCCAGACTCTGATGCAGATCCCGGCTACCATGAATTACCAACCACAGTCTCTGTCCTTATCCGCTCTGGTGGATTCCAGTGCCCAGGGCAACCTGCTGGACGAGGACATAGCCTCCCAGGCTGAAATACCGTGTAAGTGGCTAACTACCCCCCTGGAGGCCCAGGCCCTGGATGGAAAACTGCTGGCTCGGGTGACCCACTGTACGCCACCCCTGACCTTGATCCTATCCAGCAACCACTGGGAGGAAGTACGATACAGTCTCATTCGTTCACCTCAAGCCCCAGTAGCTCTAGGGTATCCATGGCTGACCCAACACAATCCCCACATCGACTGGTCTACTGGGAGGATAGTCAAATGGAGCTAGTCTTGCCATGCCAACTGTCTGCAGTGAGCTCTATCTCCCAGGGAAGCTACCACGAATCCACCTGTCCCAGAACACCTCGATTTGTCCCGAGTCCCCACAGAATACCATGACCGGGGACTAGTATTCAGTAAACAACGGACCCTTTCCCTGCCTCCACACTGCCCATATGATTGTGCCATTGACCTTCTCCCTGGGGCCTCGCTACCCACCGGTCACCTTTTTAACCTATCCTGACTAGAGAGAGAGGCCATGGAGAAGTACATCAGCGAGTCCCTTTCAGTGGGCATTATCAGACCTTCATCCTCCCCGGTAGGCACCGGTTTCTTCTTTGTAGAAAACCAGGATGGGTCACTTCAACCTTGTATTGACTACAGAGGTCTGAACAGTATAACAATAAGAATAAGTACCCTTTACCTCTCATTAGTTCGGCTTTTGAACCACTGCTCGGATCCACCATTTTCTCATAGCTGGACCTTCGGAACGCATACCATCTAGTCAGAGTGAGGGAGGGGGACGAGTGGAAGATGGCCTTTAATACACCTCCGGGCCACTTCGAATATGGAAGGTAGAGAACAGTGTTGGTAAGTGTATGACCATGCACTTTGGTAGAAGGAATAAGAGGAGTTGACTATTTTCTAAATGGGGAGAAAATACAAAAAAATGAAATGCAGAACGATTTGGGAGTAATTGTAGAGAATTTCCTAAAGGTTAATTTGCAGGATGAGTCTGTGGTAAGGCAGGCAAATGTAATGTTAGCATCATTTCAAAGGGGCTAGAATTTAAAAGCAAAGATGTAATGTATAAAGCACAGGTGAGGCCTCACTTGATATTGTAAGCAGTTTTGGGGCCCCTTTTCTTAAAAAGAATGTGCTGAAGCTGGTGAGGGCTCAAATGAGGTTCACAAAAAAGATTTCAGGATTGAATGACTCTTCATATGAAGAGCATTTGATGGCTCTGGGCCTGTATTCACTAGAATTCAGAAGAATGAGAGTGACCTCTGATGCACCATCAATAACTCTCCGAGACGTGAGACGAGATATCGGCTTTTATTGGCTGGAAGAAAGAACAAGCAGCAATTGACCACCATACTGCATCCTGGAGACTGAGGCCAGGGCTCAGGCTCCAATCGCCTTTATACCGGGGTCCGTGGGAGGAGCCACGGTCAGTGGGAGGAGACACAGGAGCAGTCAGCAGGGGGTCGTGTCCAGACAGGTATATGTAGTTCACCACAACCTCATTGAAACCTATCGAATGGTGAAAGGCCTAAATAGAGTAGATGTGGAGAGGATGTTTCCTATGGTGGGAGAATCTAAGACCAGAGGACACACCTTGGAATAGAGGGTTGTCCTTTTAGAATAGAGACAAGGATGAATTTCTTTAGCCAGAGTGTCAAGTCTGTGGAATTCATTGCCACAGGCAGTTATGGAGGCCAAATCTTTGTGTATTTAAGGCCGAGGTTGATAATTTCTTAATTGGTCAGGGGATGAAGGAATACAGGGGGAAGGCAGGAGATTGGGGCTGAGAGGAAAATTGGATCAGCATGATGAAATGGCAGAGCAGACTCGATGGGCAAAAAAGCCTAATTCTGCTACTATACCTTCAAGTTTTATGTGTTGTGTTCAGACACGTCTTTCTGCACACCACTATTGTTATGTGTGGTTATTTGAGTTACTGTCAGCTTGAACTAGTCTGGCCATTCCCCCTGACCTCTATCATTAACAAGGTGGTTTTCCCACAGAACTGCCGCTCACTACATGTTTTTTTTGCACCATTCTCTGGAAACTGTTGTGCATGAAAATCCCGGGAGATCAGCAGTTTCTGATATACTCAAACCACCCTGTTGTGCACCAGCAATCATTCTATGGTCAAAGTTACTTGGATCACATTATTTTCCCATTCTGATGTTTAGTCTGAACAACAACCTCTTAATTATGTCTGCATACTTTTATGCATTGTGTTGCTGCCACACGATTGGCTGATTAGATATTTGTATAAATAGATAGATAGATACTTTATTCATCCCCATCCAATAAAGTTGCCACTGGTGTATTTTGATTTCTCCAAAAACTTTCAAAAATTACTGTGCAGAAGTTTATTTAGGGAAGTATACCTTGTGGTATGTAAAACGGAATTACACAATAGTTGGGAAACTGCATTTTTATTCCACCTTAGCTTTGAACGTAAATCACAGATACTGTGTTGGGACCTTTGCTCTTTGCTTTACTTATCAACAATCTAGATAAATAAACTGAGTAGTTAGTCCTTGTTGATAATGACACTGCAACATGAGAGGGAAGTATGAGGAAACCATATATATTTTCCTGAAATACTTCTAGGAATTTTTTTTCTTGTGATTCTAATTTTTAATCTAATACAAAGCAAAGTCTGTGGTGATAAATCTTGTGAAATGCCTGAGTGTAAAAATTCAGAGTAGCTACTTGTTATAAATAAACAGGTAAGCAAATAAATCCATCAGAAGAGAAGTCTTTGTTGACATACACAGGTAGAAAAGGCAGGTTAATGCACTGAAGTCTTTAAGTAGTGATGGATGTCCATAAAGTAGGTAAGATTTCTGTGGTTCTGCAGGTATGTCCCTTCGTGATCCATATCCATATATTTCAGTAGGACGAAGCTTAAGAAGCCAGTCCTATCCTCCAACATTGCTGGGATCTGATTGGATTCTACACCTATTCATCACTGAGGACATCACAAGGAGGCAACAACAGGATAGCAGGAGATTGTTCACAAATTGTACCAATTATTGTTATGTCTACAGTCAGTCCAATTCCTAAATGTGCATTTAGGAGTAATACTGTCTATTGTATTATACTACCTGCGTCTCAATGTCACCAAGACCAAGGAGATGGTGGTGGACTTTAGGAGATCTAGGCCTCATATGGAGCCAGTGATCATTAATAGTTGAATTGTAAAGCCTAATGGCATTGGGGAGTATTGACCTCTTCATCCTGTCTGAGGAGCATTGCATCGACAGTAACCTGTCGCTGAAACTGCTTCTCTGTCTCTGGATGGTGCTATGTAGAGGATGTTCAGGGTTTTCCATAATTGACCGTAGCCTATTCAGCGCCCTTCGCTCAGCTACCGATGTTAAACTCTCCAGTACTTTGCCCACGACAGAGCCCGCCTTCCTTACCAGCTTATTAAGACGTGAGGCGTCCCTCTTCTTAATGCTTCCTCCCCAACACGCCACCACAAAGAAGAGGGCGCTCTCAACAACTGACCTATAGAACATCTTCAGCATCTCACTGCAGACATTGAATGACGCCAACCTTCTAAGGAAGTACAGTCGACTCTGTGCCTTCCTGCACAAGGCATCTGTGTTGGCAGTCCAGTCTAGCTTCTCGTCCAACTGTACTCCCAGATACTTGTAGGTCTATTATTAATGCTTTTTGAGTTAGTGATTTAGATGCATATCATATTATTACTGAGTTAAGTATTGTATGTAATGAGTTTTTGCTACAACAAGTGTATGGGACATTGGAAAAAATGTTGAATTTCCCCATGGGGATGAATAAAGTATCTATCTATCTATCTATCTATCTATCTATCTACTGAAATACTGTAAACTAACTGCCCCATTCTCAGCCCTATGATCGGAGTAATAGAGCTGAAGATGGGGCAGCTGGTATACTAACAGCTGCAGTAAGAATGTGAGGAAGTACGAGCAGATAGAGCAACATTTCAGTCAGTGAGATGAATTGAAGTGTAACATAGGGTCAAAGTGTAAAAGGGTAATGAAAAAATGGAAGGCGTTATATTTGAATGCACGTAGTATACGGAATAAGGTAGATGACTTTGTAGCGCAGTTAGAGATTGGCAGGTATGACATAGTGGGCATCACTGAGTCATAGCTGAAAGAAGATCATAGTTGGGAGCTTAACATCCAAGGATATATATTGCAACAAAAAGACAGGCAGGTAGGCAGAGGATGTGGGTGACTCTGTTGGTAGAAATATGAAATTAAGTCTTTAGAAAGAGGTGACATAGGACCAACAGATATAGAATCTTCGTGGGTGGAGTTAAGAAACTGCAAGGGTAAAAAGATCTGAGTTGTATACAGGTCTCTGATCAGTAGCCTGGATGTTGGGTACAATTTACAATGGGGGATTTTTTTAAAAAGGCAAGTAAAAAGGTCAATGGAGAATTTCAAAGTGCAGGTAGATTGGGAAAATCAGGTTGGTGCTGGATCTCAAGAGAAGGAATTTGTAGAATACCTAAAAAGAAAGCTCGTTTGGGCCAGCTTGTGATTGGGTGTTGTGTAATAAACCAGATTTCATTTGGAAGTTTAGGGTGAAGGAACCTCAGGAATCCTCATGCAGGATTCCCTAAAAGTTAACACACGGGTTGAGCCTGTGGTAAGGAAGGCAAATGCAACATGAGCATTCATTTCAAGAGGACTAGAATATAAAAGCAAGAATGCTTTATTGAGGCTTTGGAGGGCATTGGTCAGACTGCACTTGGAGTATTGTGTGCAGTTTTAGGCCCCTTATCTAAGTAACAATGTGTTGGCATTAGAGATGGTCCAGAGGAGGTTTTCAAGAATAAGTCCAGAAATGAAAGGGTCAGTCTATGAGAAGTGCTTGATGGCTCTAGGCCTGTATTCATTAGAGCTTAGAAAAATAAGGAAGGACCTTGAAACTTATTAATATTTAAAAGACTACCTAAAGTGGATGTGAAGAGGATGTTTCCCATAGTGAGGGAGTCTAGGACGAGAGAGTGCAGACTTAGAACAGAGGGATGTCCATTTAGAACAGATGAACAGAAATTTCTTTAGCCAGAGCATGGTGAGTCTATGGAATTCATTGCCACAGATGGCTGTGGAAGCTAAGACATTAGGCATATTTAAATCAGAGGTTGATTGGTTCTTAATTAGTCAGGGCACAGAAGTTTATGGAGCAAAGGCAGGAGAATGGAGTTAAGAGAGATGATAAATCAGCATGATGATACTGCGAAGCAGACTTGATGAGCCGACTGGCCAAATTCTGCGTCTATGTCTTATGGTCTAAATGCACTCAAGAAAGAGGGAGTGAAGCACATTCTTGAATAGCTGCAGCTCCTGCTTTGAAGATGCATCCTCAGAGCTGTTAAGTAGCAAGTTCCTTGATTTTGACCCAATGATGCTGTACAAAATGTTATGAATACTGCACACATTTCAATCAGTCTAAGGACATCCAGAAGCATCTTTCTTCCTCAAGTTATGTAGCTTTCTTTTTGAGCCACTGCAAAGTGTGTGAATGAATGTCTTGCTATTAATTTGGATGATATGACAGCCAAGGGTGAACAGTTGGTGATATATCAAGCACTGAAGTGTTTGTGCTTTTTCCAGCAATGTTAAAAGTGTAAGCTTGTGCTGGAGACTGTGTGTCTTGGTTATAATGAGCCCTGGTTAAAAGAGATTATTTGCTGGTTGGTACTGGTGAACTCTGGAGATGGATGTGAGAAGCACAATGGCATTTGTTGGTGGTAAACAGAACAATGCGTTCGGAAAGTTGCTGAAGGTGCCATCAATGACCTTGACAAGCTATGAGTTAATAAACTTCCCTGGCATTGCATACCAGTCCCTAGGGATTTATTCTATGCATTGAGATTCTCAGTTATCCCTTTCAGAAAACTTCTAAGCAATCATCTGAAGAGACTCCTTTGGTGAACTACATATACCTGTCTGGACACGCCCCTCTGCTGACTGCTCCTGTGGCTCCTCCCACAGACCCCTGGATAAAGGCGATTGGGGCACTGCTCCTCCCTCAGTCTCCTAGATGCCGTGCTCCCTTTTGCTGCTAATAAAATCCTATCGTTCACTTCCCGTCTCCGAGAGTTATTGATGGTGTATCAACTCCTGGCCCCCTACTCTACCAAGGTCAAAAAGGTAGCATCTGATAATTTTGGAGCCCTAATTTTCCATGATGAAAATGTACCTTATTTATAAAAAATAATCCACTCAAATACTGCAGGAAACACATTTGCAAATATTTGTATTTTACATTAGTTTACAAGATTGATACAAATGTAAATATGACATCAACATCCACTTTCCCTGAATAATGCTGTGTCATTCTTTGCTGTTTTCGAGAACACATTCATTTTCAGCAATGCTGCAGCACAATCTACTTCCCCTTTGTGCAATGGTTTCAGATGTTTGTCTCGCTAGCCAATTAACAATGCAGTCAGCATTAGTCCAATGTGAAATAATTTAATGCATAAACAGTGTGAAATAAACACATGTTCTTTGCTTGTAATACAATGCTATCTTGGAGGGAAATAAAGAATTGATGCATTCTCTGTGTTTCACAGAGACATGGCTCACTCTGGACATGACAGATACATCAGGAAGACCTGAGGGCTTCTCGATACACAAGATGGACTAGTCTGCTGATTCAGAGAAGGCAAAAAGTGGGGGTCTGTTTCATGGTAGACTTTTGGACGCAGTTGTCCTTGCCGCACTCTTGTTCCCCTGATCTGGAGCATCTAATGATTAAGTGCAAACTGTTCTACTGGACGAGAGGAGAGTTCTCCTCCATGATCCTGACCACAGTTTACATACTGCCAAAGGCCGATGTTAAGCTGGAACTCAATGTATTAAGTGCTGCCATCAACAAACAAGAAACTGCCTACCCCAACACCTTTCATATCATTGGCAGGGACAGCAATCAGGCTTGTTTTGAAGAAATCTCTACCTAATTATCATCAACATATCACCTGCAGCACCAGGCATTGCAATATACTTGACCATTGCTATACTACGATTAGAAACGCCTACCGTTCCATGCCTAGACCACATTTTGGGAAATGTGATCACTTGGTTACCCTCCTCCTCGCTGCCCACAAGCAGAATCTTAAGAGGCTCCAGAGATGATGACAACAAAGAGATGTCCACGGGAGGCAGAGAAGCAAACATGGCATTACTTTGTTTTGCTGCGTTGAGCCACATTCACGGACTCAGAGGATCTGAGCCAATGCACCACTGTTGTCACGGACATTATGAAAATAGCTGCAGATGAGTGTGTCCTCACAATATCATTCAGGCTTCTCCAACCTAAAGCCCTGGATGAACCATGACATCTGCAATCTGCTAAGGGGCAGATCAGTGGCATTCAGGTCTGGTGACCAAGTTAAATACAAGAGGTCCAGGTACAATCTCTGGAAAACCATCCCACATGCAAAGTAGCAATTCCAGACCAAACTTGAATCACTGAGGAAGCTCAACAGCTAAAGCAGTCCTTGAATGCTGTCACCTCCTACAAAATGAAACCAAGCAACAGAGGAGACAGCAAGGTTTCACTCCCAGATCACTCAATGTCTTTTGTGCTTGCTTTGACCACAAAACATGGAGGCACCTTCACTAACACCCACAGCCCAGATTATCCTGTGACTTAAGTCTCTGAAGCCGACATGAGAGCATCCTTCATGAGGGTGAACCTGGAGATAGTGTCTGGCCCAGACAGGATACCTGACTGAGTACTAAAGATCTGTTCTGATCAGTTGGATGGAGTGTTCACCAATATCTTTAACCCCTCTCTTCAGCAGATTTAGGTAACCACTTGCTTCAAGTAGGCTTCGATTTTACAGGTATCTAAGAAGAAATTGCTAACCTGCTTCAATGACTATCATCCTCAATTATACCCACTGTGATGAATTGCTTTGATGAATTATATCACCTCCTGCCTGAGAAGCAACTGGGATCTGCTCCAAATTACCTACTGTCACAACAGGTCAACAGCAGATGCCATTTCATTTGTTCTTCACCCAACTCTGGAACATCTGGGCAACAAAGATGTATACATCTGGATACTCTTCATTGACTATAGCTTGGCAGTCAATACTATCAGCTCCTCAAAATTAATCAATAAGCTTCAAAACCTTGACCTCAATACCTACTTATTCAACTGGATCCTCCGTTTCATCACTGGCAACTCCCAGTCAGATCGGGTTGACATCTCTTCCCCAATCTCCATCAGCACAGATGCACTACAAGGCCGGATGCTTTATACCCTGCTCTACTCACATTATTCTTAATACTGTTAAGCTAAGCACTCTAATGTCATATTTAATTTTGCTGTCAACACCACAGCTGTTGGACAAATCAAAGGTGGTGACGAATCAGTGTATAGGAGTGAGATTGAAAATCTGTCTGAGTGGTGCTACAACAACAACTTCTCACCCAATGTCAGCAAGGCCAAGGAGCTGATGATTGACTACAGGAGGAGGAAACCACTTCCTGGAATCCCTGAGCCAGATCTCATTGGGGGATCAGAGGTGGAGAGGGTCAGCAACTTCCTCGGTGTTACCACTTCAGAGGATCTGAATATAAATGCCATTATGAAGAAAGCATGGCAGTGCCTCAAATTTCTTAGCTTACAAAGATTCAACATCTATAGAACTTTGACAAACTCCTATAGATGTGTGGTGGAGAGTATATTGATTGGTTGCACTGTGGCCTGGTATGGAAAATCCAACACCCTTCAACAGAAAAGCCTGCAAATGGTAGTGGATATATCCCTGTCCATGTGTAAAGCCCTCCCCACCATTGAACACATCAACTTGAAGTGCTATGCTGACTGAGTGATGGCCATTATTACCCATCAACTATCAAACTCTTGAACCAGAGGGGATAATGACTCAACTTCATTCGCCCCATCACTGAACTGTTCTCAATATTTATTTATTTTTTTTCTCAGCTCTTGCTGCTAAAAACTGAGGCACAGGCAAGGCCAAGCACACTCACTTCAATTGATAGGAGCATTCAGGCTATTCTAGTGATATTTAGTATTGTGACTTTCTGGAGATTTACATAAATATTGCTTTGTAGGCCTAATTGTTTAATGCTTTTGTGCAGTGACTTTGGGATGATACCAGTTGCAGATATTACTATTGGGACAATGTATCCCCTGTCCACATTCCATAGTCTTTCAATTTCCTCTTTTAGTTCAGCATTTTTCTTCTGTTTTTTCGCTTACTGATTTCTGTATATTATGTGTTTGGAATAGCTATTAAGTAGGTTGTTCTTGCTGCTTTATCCTGTATTATTATACCTAGATAGTTAATTATTCTGAATTGCCCTACCTGTAATAATAGATCAGTTGTAATATAATTTGTTGGACTCTGACTCTAAAACTGGATCAGGCTTGCATTTACAGTAAGGTATGGTGTCTTTTATGTGTTTGTAATTTAAAGCAAGATTTTGTTGAATGATGTTTGACATTTGGTTCTGCCTGTGTAAGTAATCAAATTGAGTTAAACTGCTGTAGGATCCTGTAGTGTTTTGAATTGTTTCTGGTTTCTCTTGGCATTTTCAGCATTTATCATCTTGAATTTGTCGGCCTTTTATTATGAATTTTTGATCATTTTTGTGTTAACCACCTGGTCCCATATTACCACAAGGAACCCCTCTGTTTCTGGGAAAAGGACTCCAGCTCTGAGCCAGGTGCTCGACATCCTGTCAGCTCAGATCGTGCGGATGTCTTCCGTGGAGGGTCATGATCTTTTTCTTCTGTAGGGATAATTTCTTCATTTTAACTGGGTTGTGCTTTCACTTAAGTTCAGGGTATGTACATATCAGAATTGCATAAGCTCACAGAGTGCCGAACCCTGCTTTTGTTGTTGCAAGTACTTCCTTTTAAGTTTTATCTGACTGTCTTCATTTTTCATGTCTGTTATTCCTCTTCCTCCTGTCCTAGGAAGTGTTAAACTAATTGTGTCCAAGTGTACATAGTGTTTACAAAAATTTGTGGTATCAGTACAGCTGGCACACATTACGATTCACTAGTATATTTTCAGGGACTTACCAACCTAGCCTGTAATGAAACTGATGTCAGCTGAATCTCTGACTACTTGACTCACACCAAAACCAATTCAGATCAATTCTGAGTTCTGTTACACAAGGTGAATTACCACATTTGAGTGAAAACAAGTGAAAGTTAACATCACCTGACTTCACAAAGCTGATTTCCCTGGCATGAATCAGGCATATAATTAGAAAGCAGGGCTTAATCCTTTCCGCATGGTTAAAGATTTTACCACATGATTCACAGATCCGTGTGCTTTTCACAATCAAGTTTATTACTACAAGCATGTGCCATGAAATTTGTTAACTTAGCAACAGCAGCAGTTCAATGCAATACATGATAATATAGAAAGAAAAGTAAACCAATTACAGTAAGTGTATATATGTATATTAATAGATTAAAATAGTGCAAAAACAAAAGTAATATATTTAAAAAGTGATGTAGTGTTCATGTGTTCAAAGTCCATTTAGGAATGGGATGGCAGAGGGGAGAAAGCTGTTCCTGAATCGCTGAGTGTGTGCCTTTAGGCTTCTGTACCTCCTTCCTGATGATAGCAATGAGAAGAGAGCATGCCCTGGTGATGGGGATCCTTAATAATGGATGCCGCCTTTCTGAGACACCGCTCCTTGAAGATATCTTGGATAATACAGAGGCTAGTACCCAAGGTGGAGCTGACTAATTTTATAACTTTCTGTAGCTTCTTTTGATCCACCCCCACCCCCACCCATATCAGACAGTGATGCAGCCTGTCAGAATGTTCTCCACGGTACATCTATAGAAGTTTTAGTTCTCCACGGTACATCTATAGAAGGCTTAGTTGACAACCTAAATCTCTTCAAACTCCAATTGAAATATAGCCACTGTCTTGCCTTTATAAGAGTCTCTGGCTCAGAAGTGTAGGGAAAAGAAGAGGAAGGCAGTAGTGATAGGGGGTCAGACAGGCGATTCTGTGGATGCAGGAAAGAAACTCGGATGGTAGTTTGCCTCCCAGGTGCCAGGGTCCGGGATGTTTCTGATCGCGTCCAAGATATCCTGCGGTGGGAGGGAGAACAGCCAGAGGTCGTGGTACATATTGGTACCAATGACATAGGTAGGAAAAGGGAAGTGGTCCTGAAAGAAGACTACAGGGAGTTAGGAAGGAAGTTGAAAAGCAGGACCTCAAAGGTAGTAATCTCAGGATTACTGCCTGTGCCACGCGACAGTGAGAATATGAATAGAATGAGGTGGAGGATAAATGCGTGGCTGAAGAAATGGAGCAGGGGGCAGGGATTCAGATTTCTGGATCATTGGGACCTCTTTTGGGGCGGGTGTGACCTGTACAAAAAGGACAAGTTGCACTTGAATCCCAGGGTGACCAATATCCTGGTGGGCAGGTTTGATAGAGCTGTTGGGGAGGGTTTAGACTAGTTTGGCAGAGGGGTGGGAATCAGAATGAGTGCAGGGATTAAGATAGAAGGGCAAGGGCATGATGCTAAGAGTTCTGAGTTGATGAGGAAGGACAGGCAGGAGACGAAACATAATTGTAGCCAGTTAAAGGTGTTGAAATGTGTCTTTCAATGCTAGGAGTATTAGGAACAAGGAGGATGAACTTAGAGCATTGATTAGTATGTGGAACTATGATGTTGTGGTCGTTACTGAAACTTGGTTGGAAGAAGGGCAGAATTGGATGATGCAGGTCCTGGGGTTCAGGTGTTTTAAAAGGAATAGGATGGGAGGTAGAAAAGGGGGGGTGTGGCATTGCTGGTCAGGGATAGTATCATGGCTATAGAAAGGGAGGACGCTGCAGAGGGAGTGTCCACTGAGTCGGTCTGGGTGGAAGTCAGAAATAGGAAGGGATTCCCACTTTGCTGGGAGTAGTCTATAGGCCCCCAAATAGCCCTCAGGATACCGAGGAGCAGACAAGTAGGCAGATTTTAGAATGGTGCACAAAATACAGGGTAATAGTTGTGGGTGATTTCAACTTCCCTCATATTGACTGGCAACTCCTGAGTGCCAGAGGGATAGATGGGGCTGAATTTGTCAGGTGTGTTCAAGAAGGATTCCTGACACAGTATGTGGACCGGCCGACAACAGGAGAGGCTATACTGGATCTAGTTCTGGGTAATGAACCTGGTCAGGTGACAGACCTCTTGGTGGGGGAGCATTTTGGTGAGAGTGACCACAACTCCCTTAGCTTCAGCATACCTACCGAAACGGATAAAATCAGACGAAATGGTAAGGTGCCTAACTGGGGAAGGGCTAACTTTGAAGGGATGAGGCAGGAACTAGCGAGAGTAAATTAGAAACAGATGTTCAAAGGAGAAAGCACAGAAGTAATGTGGGAGAAGTTTAGGGACCACTTGAGCTGGGTTCAGGATAGGTTTGTCCCACGGGGGCACGGAAAAAATGATAGGAAAAGGGAACCGTGGCTGACGAAACATATGAGGCAACTCGTCAAGTGGAAAAAGAAAGCATATGTTAGATATAAGAAGCAGGAAGTAGGAGGGGCTCATGAGAAATATAGGGTAGCCAGGAAGGAGCTAAAGAAAGGACTTGGGAGAGCTCGAAGGGAGCATGAGAAGGCCTTGGCATGTAGGATTAAGAAGAACCCCAAGGCATTCTATGCATATGTTAAGAACAGGAGGATGATGAGAACGAAGGTGGGACCGCTAAAGGATAAAGAGGGCAACATGTGCCTGGAGGCGGAGAAGGCTGTGGAGGTCCTAAATGAATACTTTGCTTCGGTATTCACAAGTGAAAAGTTTCTTGATCAGGTTGAGGTTGAAATAGAGCAGGCCTGTGTGCTGGACAATGTGGAAATTATGGAAGAAATGCTGGATCTTCTTAAAAACATCAAGATTGATAAATCCCCAGGGCTGGATATGATACACCCCAGGTTGTTGTGGGAATTGAGAGAAGAGATCGCTGGAGCATTAGCTATGATCTTTGAATCCTCTTTGGCTACAGGGGAAGTACCGGAGGACTGGAGAATGGCAAATGTAGTTCCCTTATTTAAAAAAGTAATAGGGAGAAACCTGGGAACTATAGACCAGTGAATCTCACGTCGGTAGTCTGCAAACTACTGGAAAAGATTCTTAAGGATAGGATCTACGAACATTTGGAGAATTACAGTCTACTCATGGATAGTCAACATGGCTTTGTGAAGGGAAGATCGTGCCTCACGAGCCTGATTGAGGTTTTTTGAAGAGGTAACAAAAGAAATTGATGAGGGTAGGGCAGTGGATGTGGTCTACATAGACTTTAGCAAGGCATTTGACAAGGTCCCTCATGAGAGACTCATCCAGAAAGTCATGAGACATGGGATAAGTGGAACTTTGGCTGTTTGGATAAAAAATTGACTTAAAGGAAGAAAGCAGAGGGTAGTTGTGGAAGGAAAGTATTCTGCCTGGAGGTCAGTGACTAGTGAAGTGCCGCAAGGATCTGACCTGGGACCCCTGCTATTTGTGATTTTTATAAATGACCTGGATGTAGAGGTGGAAGGATGGGTGAGTAAGTTAGCAGATGGCATGAAGATTGGAGGAGTTGTGGATGGAGCTGTAGGTTGTTGAAGGTTACAAGAGGATATAGACAGGCTGCAGAGTTGGGCAGAAAAATGGCAGATGGAGTTCAATTCGGACAAATGTGAGGTGATGCATTTTGGAAGGACAAAC
Organism: Hemitrygon akajei; assembly: GCF_048418815.1. Classification (NCBI taxonomy): domain Eukaryota; kingdom Metazoa; phylum Chordata; class Chondrichthyes; order Myliobatiformes; family Dasyatidae; genus Hemitrygon; species Hemitrygon akajei. The sequence continues at coordinate 53,895,996 of NC_133129.1, forward strand.
CAGAAGACTGAGTAAAGGATTAATGGTCAGTTACTTAAGAGTGTGGATGAACAAAGGGACCTTGGGGTTCAAATCCATACATCCCTCAAGGTTGCTGCACAGGTTGATAGGGTAGTTAAGAAGGCCTATGGGATGCTAGGCTTCATTAACGGGGATTGAGTTCAAGAGTAGAGAGGTCATGTTGCAACTCTACAAATCTCTGGTGAGACTGCACTTAGAGTATTGTGTTCAATTCTGGTCACCTCATTATAGGAAGGATGTGGAAGCTATGGAGAGGGTGCAGAGAAGATTTACCAGGATGTTGCCTGGATTGGAGAACAAGTCATATGAAACAAGGTTAACAGAGCTGGGACTTTTCTCCTTGGAGCATAGAAGAATGAGAGGGGACTTGATAGAGATCTACAAGATTATGAGAGGCATAGATAGGGTGAATAGTCAGTACCTGTTTCCCAGAACACTAATAGCAAACACCAGAGGGCATATGTACAAAATTAAGGGAGGGAAGTTTAGGGGAGACATCAGGGGTAAGTTTTTTACTGAGGGTTGTGAGTGCCTGGAATGACTTGCCAGGGATGGTGGTGGAGGCTAAAACATTAGGGGTATTTAAGAGCCTCTTGGATAGGCACATGGATGAAAGAAAAATAGAGGGTTATGGGGTAGTGTGGGTACTTTTTTAAGGATTATATGGGTCAGCACAACATGGAGGGCTGAAGGCCCTGTACTGTGCTGTAATGTTCTATGGTTCTATAACTGCATCGATATGTTGGGACAAGGTTAGATCCTCAGAGATCCTGACACCCAGGAACTTGAAACTGCTCACTCTCTCCACTTCTGATCCCTCTATGAGGATTGGTATGTGTTTCTTTGTCTTACCCTTCCTGAAGTCCACAATCAGCTCTTTCATCTTACTGGCGTAGACTGCAAGGTTGTTGCTGTGACACTACTCCACTTATTGGCATATCTCACTCCTGTACGCCCTCTCATCTCTATCTGAGATTCTACCAACAATGGTTGTATCATCAGCAAATTTATAGATGGTATTTGAGCTATGCCTAGCCACACAGTCGTGGGAATAGAGAGTAGAACAGTGGGCTAAGCACACACCTCTGAGATGCACTAGTGTTGATCATCAGCGAGGAGGAGATATTATCACCAATCCACACTGATTGTGGTCTTCCGGTTAAGAAGTCGAGGATCCAATTGGAGAGGGAGGTACAGAGGCCCAGGTTCTGTAGTTTATCATTCAGGACTGTGGAAATGATGGTGTTAAATGCTTAACTATAGTCAACGAACAGCATTCTGACAATGGTGTTTGTATTGTCCAGATCATCTAAGGCCAAATTAGACCCACAAATTGCAGTGGGTCTAGGTCCTCACTGAGGCAGGCGTTCATTCTAGACATGACCAATCTTTCAGAGGAGATTGACTCACAGGGTCCAGGTGCAGGTGAGACTTATTTGATATGTGTAACTTTATGCACCACTTGTTATCCAGCCTCAGCATCCTTTCCCACCTGGTTCCATCTGCCCAACACCCAAATACTTATCCACCTGAGTTTCTTCTCCATTGGTTTCTCTTTTCTATTACTTCCCCTACCTGGTTCCACCTGCAGTCATGTCTGCCCCTGCCACCAACTGTTCCACCCATCACCTATCACCTAATGTCTTACACTGCACTCTCACTTCTAAATATTGGTTATCTTCCCTCAACACTCTTAATCCAATGCAGCATCTTGACCTAAAACAACAACCATCCTTTTGCTTCAGCAGATGCTGCTTGATCCACTAAGTTCTTTCAACAGTATGTTTTTTTTTGGTCCGGATTACAGCACATCCAGTCTGTAGTGTCTCCAGGTCCTCTTCTTCCTCACTTGGGTTATTTTTCCCAGATACTTCCTTTGACTTCTGAGTCACAGCTAGGATTCCCAAGCCAGAAAAATTGGGAGTTCCCCAGAAAGACTGGAATTAGTGATTTCTTCCCCAGCAGTGTTTTCAGTTACTCTAGATTGAGGTGGTCAGAAAATCACAAGGTTACTTCTAATTTTAACCACCATGATGTGTCTTGCTCCAGAAAAATCAGTCAATGAAGCAAAATAGCCCCATTTATTCCTGCAAGGTTATCAAATTACCCACATGGCAGGTTAATGTAATCATGATATTGTGCTTGGCCTAAAGTTTCATGATGATTTTATTTATTTATTCATGGGACATGTAGTTCCAATGCAATTATTTCCTCCCTGTAAGATATTGCCAAACAAGTTGGGCTTTCAGAACAATTCAGTCACTGCATGGTCGGCTTTAATGATAACAACTTAGAGTAATAGAGTTATAGACAACTACAGCATGGAAGCAGGCTCTTTGCCCAACTCATCCATGCCAACCAAGGGCCAATCTAAGCTAGTCCCATCGATTTGTGTTTTGCCTATATCCCTCTAAAGCTTTCTTAACTATGAATATTTAAAGGTCTAGATCAGGGGTTCCCAACTTTTTTATGCTATGCACCCCTATTATTAACCGAAGGGTCCATGGATGCCAGGTTGGGAACTACTGGTCTAGATAGAATGGACGTAGAGAAGATGCTTTCAATAGAGGGAAGGTCTAAGACCAGAGGGCACAGCCTCAGATTAGAGGGATCTCCTTCTATTTCATTAGAACAGAGATGAAGAGGAAATTCTTTACCAGAGGTGGTGGATCTATGGAATTCATTGTCACAAAGCACTGTGGAGGCCAAGTCATTGGGCATGCATAAAATAGACGTTGATCAATTCTTGATTAGTAAGGGCGTCAAAGGCACAAGAATGGAGTTGAAAAGGAAAATATATCAGCCATAATCAAATGGCAGAGCAGACTCAATTGGCTGAACGTCCTAATTCTGCCCCTATGTCTTATAGTCTTTGGATAAATGTCCAAGCATTATTGTACCTGCCTCAACCAGTTCCTCTGAAAGCTTATTCCATATACACCCCAGCCGCTGTGTAAAGAAGTTGCCTCTCAGTCACCTTTTAAAACCTTCTCCTCTCACATTAAACCTGGATCATCTAGTTTCTGGTTTCTTTGCCAGAAGAAAAGGCTTTGTGCATTGAGCTTATCTATGGACTTCATGATTTTATACAACTCTATGAGGTCCTATGTGCAGTCCAATGCTCCAGAGAATAAAGTCCTGGTCTGCCCAACCTCTCCCTATAACATGGATCCTTGAGTCCAAACAACATTCTCATGTAAGGAATGCTACCAGGACTTTAGGGCCCGGGTTATATTCTATTTTACACAATTTTTCTATTTTTTAAATTCCATAATTAAAAACTGAACATGCAGCTACAGTGAAGGATTTGAACTCACATTGTCAGATCAATAGCCCAGTTCTCAGGATCTAATCCAGTAACTTAAACACTATCTACTAAATAAGAACAACCAGTAATTAGCTCCTTGACTAGAATAATTAAATGAATAACAGAAATGATGTAATGGACTGACCTTTTTTTTAGAAACCCATGTGGTGGTATTATCTTTATGACAAATTGTATGCTGGTAAGTCACAGATGAAATGAAAGAATTCAGATTCTTGTATAAACTATCAAGACTAATCCTGGTAGTAAGGGTGATTTTACCACTTACTGGATTTCTTATGTAGTTGAGTAAATTATGAATGCCTTGATCAGATAAGTCCTCAAAGCAATCTCATGACTAATCATTTCATGCGAAAAGTTCATCATTAGGAGGTTGATACACAAATGTTTGTCAGTGGCTTTGAATCTCCCTTATTTTTCCTCAGACTCTACAGAATGACATAAGATTCTCTCGTGGAAGAAACAAGAAATGTGATGAGTGTATAACAAAATCCACCTTCTCACCAAATGCTTACGTACTTTCTTGTAATGTCATCAATGTTTGCATTTATCACTGATAAAGATTTGGGTTTCATTCAATTTAGAGTGAAGGTGAGGTATGACATAAAGTATTAAAATAGTTACTGGTAAATCTCAGTTTGAGTAATCTTAATCCCATAATTAATATTATAGAGTAATAGAATACTACAGCACAGAAACAGACCTGTGCCACATCTAGACCATGCTGACCAATCCTCAGCCTAGTTCCATCTACCTGCATCCCAGAATCAATGTCAGGTTTATTATCACCAGCATGTGTCATGAAATTTGATCACTTAGTAGCAGCAGTTCAATCCAACACATAATATAGAAGAAAGAATAAATAAATCAATTACAGTATATGTATATTCAATAGATTAAAAATTGTGCAAAAACAGAAATAATGCATATTTTTTTTAAAAAGTGAGGCAGTGTTCATGGGTTCAGATTCCATTTAAGAATCAGAGGACAGAGGGGAAGAAGCTGTTCCTGAATCGCTGAGTGTGTGCCTTCAGGCTTGATGGTAACAATGAGAAAAGGGCATGCACTGGGTGCTGGGGGTCCTTAATAATGGACACTGTTCCTTGTAGATGTCCTGGATACTTTGTAGGCTAGTACCCAAGATGGAGCTGACTGAATTTATGACTCTCTGCAGCTTCTTTTGGTCCTGTGCAGTAGCCGCACCCCCCCCCCCCCATACCAGACAGTGATGTAGGCAGTCAGAATGCTCTCTACTATACATCTATAGAAGTTTTCGAGTGCTTTTGTTGACATACCAATCTCCTCAAATTCCTAATGAAGTATGATTGCTGTTTTGCCTCCTTTACAGCTGCATCAATATGTTGGAACCCAGTTAGGTCCTCAGAGACCTTGACACCCAGGAACTTGAAACTGCTCACTCTCTCCACTTCAGATCCCTCTATGAGGATTGGTGTGTATTCCTTTGTCTTACCCTTCCTGAAGTCCACAATCAGCTCTTTCACCTTACTGACGTAGACTGCAAGGTTGTTGCTGTGGCACTACTCCACTAGTTGGCATATCTCACTCCTGTACGCCCTCTCATCTCCATCTGAGATTCTACCAACAATGGTTGTATCATCAACAAATTTGCAGATAGTACTTGAGCTATGCCTAGCCCAGTGGCGTATCTAAGGTATGGCAGGTATGGCACGTGCCCTGGGTGCCACTTGAAGTGGGGCACCACTGAGCAGTTTCTATTAAAGTCAGACAAGCCATCCTCGGATAGTGAAAAAAGAATTTTTTTCAGATGTATGATCTGTCTTTGATTATTGTGGGTGAGAAGCACTAGGATGGTCCTATTTCAGAGCATCGAGTAAGGAGACCATGAAACGTTTCTTCACAAAGAAGGAAAGTGGGGCTGACAAACGGAAGAGACGAAATTTGGAGGCAGAGGAAGCCAAGACGTCGAGCAAGTTCTTCATACCCTTCTTTGAAAAGCCCGGAACAAGTAGTTCGACATGTTCCACGGAGTCACCTGCACCTGCTACAAGTTTGTTAGAATCTGAAGGTGGATCAAGTACAAATGTGTCACAAGCCAAGGAGGAAGTCAAGTCAGATAAATCCGAGTATGATGAGATTAAGAGTGAGGCTGCCACAGAGACCGTGGACATGACAGGAGGGGAAGACAATGGTGACGAGATTTTACCTGACGAGATTGAACCTGACAACACTGAACCTAGTGAACTGGATGGTGTCAAAGAGCCTCAAACTGTCATACCAGAAGTGATTGAACAGCATAACATTGGACTTCTGAAGTTTGACAAGGATACTGGAAAAGCAATTCTGCCTGACGCATCGAGAACAGAAATAATAAAGCTGGGTCCGAAGTATTTCCAGAACAGTGAGGGGCCTTTCCTACCAACAAATAACCGCTCAATGAACAAAATTTGGTTCAAGACGAAATTGGGAAATGGTTATGGTGAGGAAGTGACTCGCTCACCACTGGTCTCTTCTGCCCTTCTAAGAAGTCTGCATTTTGTATCTGTTGTCTTCTCTAATCCATCAATCCTCATTGGAGCAAGAAAGTGGATTCAACCAGTGGAAAGCACCTGAAAGGATTAGTGTTCATGAAAATGCCAAGAATCATCGGGAATGCTTCACACAGTGGAAAGAAATGGAAAGAAATGGAAAGAAATTTAGATGGAAACAGGGGAGTTGACCGGTATTTCAGTCATAGATTGAGAAGGAAAAGCAGAGGTGGCGTGATATCTGGACGAGAATCCTTCGCTGCATAAAATTCCTTGTGACTCAGAACCTGGCTTTGTGAGGACACGGGGAGTCACTTCAGCTAGACGATGACTCCAATGTGGGAAATTTCCTTGGCTTACTGAAACTACTGGCCATCTTTGACCCTGTCATAAAAGAACACCTCACTCATTTGGAAAGTCATCCTGGATCCACGTCTTATCTTTCACCGGGTGTCCAGAATGAATTCATCCACATGATGGCATCCACTGTTTGCCAGAGTTTACTGAGAAGCATTCATAAAACCAAGTACTATGGTCTCATGTTCGACTTGACTCCTGATCAAGCACACCATGAGCAGATGTCAGAAGTCGTGAGGTATGTGGAAGTTGATTTTGAAAGAAAAACAGTCTGTTAGAGATTCTTTCCTTGGTTTTATCCAGATAAGCCAGAAGGTTGCTGAGAGCTTGGTTGAAGACATCTTGAAACAGCTAGAGAAGGATGAAATGGAGCTTCAAGATTGTCGGTCACAGTGCTATGACAATGTTGCTGTGATGGCTGGAATCAAAGAATAAGTGAGAAAAACAACCTGGCAGTGTCTGTGAATTGTGACAATCACTCACTCAACTTGGTGGGTGTACATGCAGCCAAGCAGGATACAATGGGTCACATTTTTTGGAACCATCAAAGCTCTCTACCTGTTTTTCTCTCATTCAACACAGCACTGGGGAAAAACTCAAAAACGCCATGCCTGTGGTTGTTAAGTCAGAGTCTGAAACCAGGTGAAGTGCAAGGACAGAAGCAGTGAAGCCCATCAACAAGTATTTTGGGGAGATACCTCAAGTTCTCCAGGACATGATAGACAATGAAAACAAGACCAGTGAAACAAGAAGTGATACAAGGCAGCTGTACAACTGCATGTTGAGTTACGATTTTCTGATTTTGCTAGGATTTTGGAACCAAGTACTCATTCGCATTGACCGGATGCAAAAGAGGCTGCAGGATCCTAGCATGAACTTTCACGATGCTGCCCTGGATTTGAAAGCCCTCTGAGATTATTTTTATGATGAAAGAGAACTGTTGGTTAGTGAGCCACTAGAAGGAGTTGGTCTCTGCCAAGAATGGAATATTGAAGTTGAAGGACGTCAGAGACGAAAGAACCAAATGGCTGATGAGAACTCGAGAGACGCTGGGTTAACAGCTACAGAGGAAATGGAAAGAGTCATGAAGGGAACACTTGACCATCTTCACAGAGAAATGGATGAAAGGTTTGCTCACTTGCACAACACTGATGCCAAGTTTGGGTTCCTTCTCGATGTCGAGGGACTGTGTTACGGCACTGACAGTAACGACCTAAAGAAGAAGTGCGAAAATTTGGGTAAATTATACAGCTCTGATGTTGATGGACAGCAGCTATATGAAGAAACTTTGGATTGCAGAATGTTGCTATCAAAGTGGGTCAACATGAAAATATCAAGAGCTTCTTGAATTTATTGTTCAGTATGGAGATGAGAGCATCTTACCCAATCTTCACATTTCTATTCAGATAATGCTCACCATTGCAGTTTCCATCGCCAGCTGTGAGAGATCACTCAGCAAGTTAAAACTAATACTTTCGTATTTGAGAGCCTCCATGGGTCAAGGCAGACTCTGTGATCTTGCTCTGCTGAGTGTAGGAAGAGAAGAAATTGAAAAACCTGACTTTGATCACATCATAGACCAATTTGCATCAGTGAAAGCAAGGAAGGTGCAGTTATAATTTTCATGTAATGCCATAATTTGTTAATTAAAAGATTAACGAGTTTGACTTGTATTTTTGAGCAGATAATATGGTAAAGTTATCTAAAAGATAGGTGTCAGATGTTTGGACAGGGGCGCAGTTTTGGTGCTTACCATGGGCGCTATTTTCCTTAGATAGGCCCCTAGCCAGGCCACACAGTAGTGGGTATAGACAGAGTGGGCTAAGCACACACCCCTGAGGTGCACTAGAGTTGATCGCCAGTAGGGAGGAGATCTTATCACCAATCAGCACAGATTGCAGTCTTCCAGTTAGGGAATGGAGGATCCAGTTGCAGAGGGAAGTACAGAGATCCAGGTTCTATAACTTCTCAATCAGGATTGTGGGAATGATGATGTTAAATGCTGAACTATAGTCAATGAACAGCATCCTGACATGGGTGTTTGTGTTGTCCAGGTGGTCTAAAGCTGTGTGGAGAGCCATTGAAATTGCATCTGCCATTGACTATTGTGGTGATAAGCAAATTGCAATGGGTCCAGGTCCTTGCTGAGGCAAGAGTTCAGTCATGACCAACCTCTCAAAGCATTTCATTCACTGTAGATGTGAATGCTACAGGGCGATAGTAATTAAGGCAGTTTGCATTATTCTTCTTAGACACTGGTATAATTGTTGCCTTTTTTGAAGCAAGTAGCAACTTCCACCCGTAGCAGTGAGAGATTGAAACTGTCCTTGAATAGTCCCACCAGTTGGTTGGCACGAATTTTCAAAGCCTTACCACGTACTCTGTCAGGACCTTCCGCCTTGCGAGGGTTCACTCTCCTTAAAGACAGCCTAACATTGGCCTCTGAAACAGAGATCACAGCATCACTGGGTGCAGCAGGGATCCTCACAGCTGCAGGTATATTCTCCCTTTCAAAGTGGACATAGAAGCCATTGAGTTCATCTGGTAGTGAAGCATAATTGCTTTGTAGGAAGTAATGTCTTGCAGATCCTGCCACAGTTGTTGTACATCCGATGTCGCCTCCAACCTCGTTCAAAATTGTCTCTTCACCCTTGGAATAGCCCTCTGTACGTCATAACTGGTTTTCTGGTACAGGCCTGGGTTGCCAGACTTGATTGCCACAGATCTAGTCTTCAGCAGATGACGTTCCTCCTGGTTCTGTCGTGGTTACTTGAAATGACCAGGAGACGCAGACAATTCTTCGAGAAGTTTAAACCTTTATTTACAAACAAAGGCTGAGGCAATCAATGAACTTGTCACCGAAAGCCCACCGAGCTCTGGTGTACAGCATTCTTTATAGTAATTTCTTATCTCAGTTTCATTTCGGTTTTATCAGCATACCCAATCAATTTTTAGTTGCATATCATCTATACATTAACTAATCAATCGCTCTTGCCTAGCTCTCGGTGCGCCACCAGTATTTCTTTCCAGTTCACATCTTGGGCCTCATTCCTGGCCACGGTTGTTTCTCAGTCAGCCTCCCTTAACCTCCCTCACATTACAGTTCCTGTTCATACCATCCTGTCTGCCACCGTTATCTCTTCATAAACTATTGTATATATTGTATAATATATTGGGTACATTTCAGCTAATTAGTGCTGCTAAGGATAAACAGATGTTCTTTAACTGCCATTGTATGTAGCTAAGAGAATACAAGGTATCTAGTAAAACAATACATAGTAAAATGTCTCTAGTAAAATAATACATAGTAATATTCTGTACATAGGAGTGATTACATAGTATAGTAAATAGCTAGTACATAGTGATTATATTTCAGGTATATATAGTGATTATGTCAGGTATATTTCTCAATAGTTCATCCACAGTTTTTGGTTTGGGAATGTACATCAAATCTTTGCAGGCACACACTCATCCACACAGTTTTTAATGAAGTCAGTAACAACTGCAGCATACTCATCCAGGTTTGAAGATGAATCCCTGAATACAGTCCAGTCCACCGATTCAAAGCAGTCCTGTAGGTGCTCTTGAGTTTCCCTTGTCCAAACCTTCTTGGTCCTCACTACTGGTGCTGCAGTCTTCAGTCTGCCTATAGAACCATAGAACATTACAGCACAGAAACAGGCCTTTTGGCCCTTCTTGGCTGTTCCGAACCATTTTTCTGCCTAGTCCCACTGACCTGCACCTGGACCATATCAGTCTATACATCTCTCATCCATGTACCTATCCAAGTTTTTCTTGGATGTTAAAAGTGAGCCAACATTTACCACTTCATCTGGCAGCTCATTCCACACTCCCACCACTCTCTGTGTAAAGAAGCCCCCTCGAATGTTCCCTTTAAACTTTTCCCCCTTCACCCTTAACCCATGTCCTCCGTTTTTTTTCTCCCCTAGCCTCAGTGGAAAAAGCCTGCTTGCATTCATTCTATCTATACCCATCATAATTTTATATACATCTATCAAATCTCCCCTCATTCTTCTATGCTCCAGGGAATAAAGTCCTAACCTATGCAACCTTTCTCAGTAACTCAGTTTCTCAAGTCCCAGCAACATCCTTGTAAACATTCTCTGCACTCTTTCAACCTTATTAATATCCTTCTTATAATTTGGTGACCAAAACTGCACACACTACTGCAAATGCAGCCTCACCAATGCCTTATACAACCTCACCATAACATTCCAACTCTTAATACTTTGATTTATAAAGGCCAAAGTACCAAAAGCTCTCTTTACAACCCTATCTACCTGTGACGCCACTTTTAGGGAATTTTGTATCTGTTTTCCCATATCCCTCTGTTCTACTGCACTCCTCAGTGCCCTACCATTTACCTTGTACATTCTACCTTGGTTTGTCCTTCCAAAGTGCAATACCTCACACTTGTCTGTATTAAACTCCATCTGCCATTTTTCAGCCCATTTTTCCAGCTGGTCCAAATCCCTCTGCAAGCTTTGAAAACATTCCTCACTGTCCACTATACCTCCAATCTTTGTATCATCAGCAAATTTGCTGATCCAATTTGCCACATTATCATCCAGATCATTGATATAGATGACAAAAAACAATGGACCCAGCACTGATCTCTATGGCACACCATTAGCCACAGACCTCCACTCAGAGTAGCAATCCTCCACTACCACTCTCTGGCTTCTTCCATTGAGCCAATAACTAATCCAATTTACTACCTCTCCATGTATACCTAGCGACTGAATCTTCCTAACTAACCTCCCATGTGGGGCCTTGTCAAAGGCCTTACTGAAGTCATCCACTGCCTTCCTTTCATCCACTTTCCTGGTAACCTCCTCAAAAAACTCTAATAGATTTGGTAAACATGACCTACCACACACAAAGCCATGTTGACTTTCCCTAATAAGTCCCTGTCTATCCAAATACTTGTAGATCCTATCTCTTAGTACTCCTTCCAATAATTTACCCACTACCGACGTCAAACTTATTGGCCTATAATTTCCCGGATTACCTTTAGAGCCTTTTTTAAACAACGGAACAACATGAGCTATCCACCAATCCTCCGGCACCTCACCTGTAGATACCAACATCTTAAATATATCTGCCAGGGCTCCTGCAATTTCAACACTAGTCTCCTTCAAGGTCCGAGGGAATACCCTGTCAGGTCCTGGGGATTTATCTATTTTGATTTGCCTCAAGATAGAAAACACCACTGGAAAAATTGACATGGAAATTTGACCTAGGAGGGTTACAATTACCAAATTTTAAGAATTATTACAAAGCAAATCAACTTAGATTTATTGCATCTTTTTTTGATGAAGATAAACCGGCATGGATTAGAATAGAACTAAATAAAATAGGAGAGAAAATATACCAGAAGATTTTATATATAAATGGGAATCTAAATGGATATGGGAAAAGAAAGAATCTCCTATGCTAAAACATTTGATTTGATGATGAGATAAAGAAATCTTTATTAGCAAAGAGACCTTTAATTCAAAATAAACATCCCTTTTACAATGGATAATCAACTTTTATATAATTGGTTTCACAAAGGGATTAGATATATAAGAGACTGTTTTGAAGGAGGTATATTAATGTCATTTAACCAATTAAAGAATAAATATAAAATATCAAATAACACTCTTTTCTGTTATTTCCAATTAAGGGCTTATTTAAGAGATAAACTGGGTCAAACAATGTTATTGCCGAAACCTAATGAAATAGAAACTTTAATTCATAAAGGAAAAATTTAAAAATTTAGTTCTGGTATGTATAATTTGATTCAAAACAGGCAATTAAACAAGGAATTCATAAGTCAAGACAAAAATGGGAAACTGATTTGAATATTAAAATTGATGAAACAAGTTGATCAAGATTATGTCTTGACAGTATGACCAATACAATAAATGTTCGACTAAGATTAGTACAATATAACTTTTTACATCAAATATATATTACACCACAAAAAATAAATAGATTAAACTCAAATTTATCTGATCAATGTTTTCGATGTAATCAAGAAATTGGTACTTTTTTACACTCTACTTGGTCTTGTTTTAAAATTCAACCTTTTTGGACAAATTTAAGAGTTTTACTGGAACAAATTATTGGAATACAACTTCCACATAATCCAACATTATTTTTACTAGGCAATATTGAAGGGATAAAATTGAAATCCAAATTGAATAAATATCAGAAAGAATTCATAAAAATTGCTTTGGCAGTAGCCAAAAAAGCTATTGCAGTTATTTGGAAATCGGATTCATACTTAAGTATAGATCATTGGAAGAATGAAATTTCTAGCTGTATTCCACTTGAAAAAATTACTTATAATTTAAGAGATAAATATGAAATATTTCTGAAAATTTGGCGCCCTTATTTACAAAAGATAGGATTAAATATATAGGTGCTTCGAAGATAAAATTATTGGTTATCTGGGGAAAGAAATAAATATACATATTAAAGCTATTATGAACTCCGTGGAGCATGTGGGGATCTTCCGATATCCAGGCATTCTTTCTTTCTTTCTTTTTTCTTCTCTCTTTTTTTTTCTATAGGGATATGTTAGGGGGGAGGGGTCAAGGGGAGGGGGGAAGGGTTGATATTTTTTTTCTTTCTGTAACCTATTTGAAAATTCAATTAAATTTTTTTTTTTAAAAGAAGATAGCAAGCACCTCCTCCCCTTCAATCTGTATAGGTTCCATGACATCACTACCTGTTTGTCTTACTTCCATTGACTCTATGCCAGTTTCCTTAGTAAATACAGATGCAAAAAAACATTTTAAGATCTGCCCCATTCCTTTTAGTTCCATACATAGCCGACAACTCTGATCTTCAAGAGGACCAATTTTATTCCTTACTATCTTAATATACCTGTAGAAGCTCTTTGGATTATCCTTCACCTTGACTGCCAAAGCAACCTCATGACGTCTTTTAGCCCTCCTGATTTCTTTCTTAAGTATTTTTTGCACTTTTTATACTCCTCAAGCACCTTATTTTCTCCCTGTTTCCTATACATGTCATACATCTCTCTCTTCTTCTTTATCAGAGTTCCAGTATCCCTTGAGAACCAAGGTTCCTTATTCTTATTCACTTTGCCTTTAATCCTGACCAGAACATATAAACTCTGCACTCTCAAAATTTCTCCTTTGAAGGCCTCCCACTTACCAATCACATCCTTGCCACAGAGCAACCTGTTCGAAACCACACTTTTTAGATCCTTCCTTATTTCTTCAAATTTGGCCTTTTTCCAGTTTAGAACCTCAACCCGAGGGCCAGCTCTATCTTTATCCATGATCAAGTCGAAACTAATGGTGTTATGATCACTGGAACCAAAGTGTTCCCCTACACACACTTCTGTCACCTGTCCCAACTCGTTTGCTAATAGGAGATCTAATATTGCATCCTCTCTAGTTGGTACCTCTATATATTGATTTAGAAAACTTTCCTGAACACATTTTACAAACTCCAATCTGTCTAGACCTTTAACAGTGTGGGAGTCCCAATCAATATGTGGAAAATTAAAATCCCCTACTATCACAACTTTGTTTCCTGCAGTTGTCTGCTCTCTCTGCAGATTTGCTCCTCCAATTCTTGCTGGCTTTTGGGTGCTCTATAATACAACCCCATTAATGTGGTCATACCTTTCCTGTTTCTCAGCTCCACCCATAAGGCCTCAGTAGACAAGCCCAACTTGTAGAACTTTTAACATTTATTTTCACCCCCGCTCCACTATCTGCTCTGGCACTGTGGTTCCCATCCCGCTCCAAATCTAGTTTAAACCCTCAGAGTAGAAGTACAGCCAGCTAATCAGACTTGCCGAAGTGAGGGCATGGAATAGCAGAGTAGACATTCTTGATGGTGCTGTAACAATGGTCCAGTGTGTTGTTTCCCCTGGAATTGCAAGTGATCTGTTGATGGTAAGTGTTTAGTGAGCTTTTTTTTCAGACTGGCCCAGTTAAAATCCCTCAAAACAATGGTGAAGGTGTTAGAATGCACTGCTTCATGCAGGTTGATCCCATTGCTCAGATCATCTAAAGCCTGATTAACATTGGCCTGAGGTGGAATGTATACCGCTACCAAACTGATCACGGAAATCTCCCATGATAGGTAAAATGGATGGCACTTAACTGCGAGATATTCCAGGTCTGGTGAGCAGAATTGGGACTGCACTAATATACTTGTGTACCAAGAAAAGTTGATTATGAGGCATACTCCTCCACCCCTCCTTTTAAGAGACTCTATAGATCTATCCTGATGGTATATAGTGAACCGGTCGATCTGAATCACTGCATCAGATATAGACAGGATGAATGCATGCTGACATTTTCCCCAGAGGTTGGGTGAATCTAGAACAAGAGGCCGTTGGTTGATGGTGAAAAGCAAAACATTCAGGGGAATCTGAGAGGAAACCTCCACTTAGAAAGTGGTACGACTGTGGATTGAGCTGCCAGCAGAAGCGGTAGATGTGGGTTCATTTGTAACCTTTAAGAGAAGTTTCTGTAGTTACGTGTATAAGGGGAGGAATGGAGGAATACCAGATCATATTCCTCCATCCCCCCCTTATACATGTAACTTTATAAATTTCTCTTAAATTTTACAAATGAACTGCACCACTTTCATAGAGGATGTTTCCCCTCAGATTTTCCCTGAACGTTTTGCCTTTCACCATTAACCAATGACCTCTTGTTCTAGATTCACCTAACCTGAGGAGAAAATTTCAGCATGCATACATCTATAAGATTTAAACCATAAGACATAGGAGCAGAATTAGGCCATCTGGCCCATCAAGTCTGCTCTGCCATTCAATCATGGCTGATCCTTTTTTTCTATCTCCTCAAACCCAGTTCCTGGCCTACTCCCCGTAACCTTTAATGCCATGTCCAATCAAGAACCTATCAATCTCTGCCTTAAGAACACCCAATGACCTGGCCTCCACAGCTGCATGTGGCAACAAATTCCACAATCTCACCACCCTTTGGCTAAAGAAATTTCTCCGCATCTCTGTATTGAAAGGGCGCCCCTATATCCCAAGGCTGTGTCCTCTTGTCCTAGACTCTCCTACCATGGGAAACATCCTTTCCACATCTACTCTGTCTAGGCCTTTCAACATTTGAAAGGTTTCAATGAGATCCCCCTCATCCTTCTGAATTCCAGTGAGTACAGACCCAGAGCCATCAAACGTTCCTCAAATGATAACCCTTTCATTCCTGGAATCATCCTTGTGAACCTCCTCTGGACCCTCTCCGATGCTAGCACATCTTTTCTAAGATGAGGGGCCCAAAACTGTTCACAAACTCAAGGTGAGGCCTCACCAGTGCCTTATAAAGCCTCAACATCACATCCTTGTTCTTGTATTCTAGACCTCTTGAAATGAATTATAACACGGCATTGGCCTTCCTCACCACCAACTCATTATGTAAGTTAGCTTTCAGGGTGTTCTGCACAAGGACTCCCAAGTCCCTCTGTATCTCAGATTCCTGGATTTTCTCCCCATTTAGAAAATAGTCCGCACATTTATTTCTACTATCAAAATGCATAACCATGCATTTTCCAATATGCATTTCTCCTCATTCTCCTATGCTCCAGGGAATAAAGTCCTAATCAATTCCACCTTTCCCTATAACTCAGATCCTTGAGTGTCTGAAAGATCCTTGTAAATATTATTTGCACTGTCAAGCTTATTGATGTCTTTACTATAGGAAGGTGACCAAAACTGCACACAATACTCTAAATTTGGCCTCATCAGTGTCTTGTACAATTTTAATTTCAATTTCACTGTGCAATACACCCCCCAGTTTTGGTGTTATCTAAAAACTTGCTGATCCAATTTACCACATATCATCCAAATAACAACTGCTACGGCACTAGTCCCTGCAGGACACATTAGTAGGAGGTGATGAATACAGGAAGGAAGATGATATGTTTGAATGCACGCAGTATACAGAATAAACTAAATGATTTGTAGCACATTTAGAAATTGGTGGACATGGCATTTCCAAATCATGGCTGAAAGAAGATCACAGTTGGGAGTTTAACATACAAGGATGCGCACTGTATCAGGAGTGGGCAGAGAGGGAGGGATGGCTGTATTGGTAAAAGTGAGATCAAATCCTGAGAAAGAGGGGACTAGGTTCAGGAGACATAGAATCCTTGTGTGTAGACTTACGATACTGTAAAGGCAAAAAAAAATCTCTGATGTTACTAATTTACAGGCCTACAATCAGTAGCCAGAATATGGGATACAAATTACAACAGAAGATAAGAAAAGGCATGTAAAAATAGCACTGCAACATTGGACATGAGGGATTTCAAAATGCAGCTAATTTTGGGAATATCAGGATGGTGCTGGGTCTCAAGAGAGGGAATTTGTAGAAAGCCTATGAGATGGCTTTTTAGAACAGCTTATGGTTGAGCTAACTGGTGAAAAGGCAATTTTGGATTCGGTGTAATGTAAAAAAAGATTTGATTAAGGAACTTAAGGTGAAGGAATCCTCAGAGACAGTGATCATACTATGATAAAATTCACCCTGCAGAAGGAAAAGCTAAAATCAGATGTATCAGTAATACAGTAGAGCAAAGGGAATTACAGAGGTATGTGAGAGGACCTGGCCAAAGGTGATTGGAAGGGGACACAAGCAGGGATGATGGCAGAGCAGCAATGGCTGCAGCTTCTGGCAACAGTTCGGAAGGTGCAAAATGGATTCATTCCAAAAAAGAAGTTCATTCTAAAAGGAGAATGAAGCAACCATGGCTGACAATGGGAATCAGAGACAACATCAAAAGAAACGATAGGGCATATAAAATTGCAAAATTTGACAGGAGGTTAGAAGATTGGGAAGCTTTTAAAAACCAACAAAAAGGCAATTTACAAAGCAATTAAGGAGAAATAAGGTGAAAAAGGAAGGT
The DNA here is from genome assembly GCF_048418815.1 of Hemitrygon akajei. NCBI lineage: Eukaryota > Metazoa > Chordata > Chondrichthyes > Myliobatiformes > Dasyatidae > Hemitrygon > Hemitrygon akajei. The sequence continues at coordinate 53,913,138 of NC_133129.1, forward strand.
AAGCAAGCCAATGATATAAAAGGGGATACTAAGAGTTTTTTTGGCTATATTAAGAGTAAAATAGAGGCGAGTGGATATTGGACTACTGGAAATGTTACTGGAGAGGTAGTAATGGAGAACAAAGAAATCATGGATGAACTTAATGGCTATTTTATATCAGTCTTCACTATGGAAGACACCATTAGTATGCCAGAAATTTGAGAATGTTAGGGGGGAAGAAATGAATTGATATTGACATATGCCTCAATTTTCTTTACAAGGGCTTCAGTATCCCTTGATAAGCAACTTTCACTAAACCTGTTAGCATTGCCTTTTATTCTGACAGGGATGTATAAATTATGTATTCTCAATATTTCACTTTTGAAAGCCTCCACTTACCAAATATCACTTTGCCAGTTAAAAGTCCATCCCAATCTATGCCTGCTTGTTCTCTTCTGAGGCCTTACTCCAATACAGAATTTCAACCTGAGGATCAGTCTGATCCTTCTCCATAACTACCTTGAAATTAATGGAACTATGATCACTAGATCTAAAGTTTTGTCCTACACAATCTTCTGTCACCTGCCCTCTCTTTCCCTAAGAGGAGAAACAGTATCGCATTCTCGCTAGTTGGGGCTTCTTTAAGGAAACTTTCCTGAACACGTCTAACAAACTTTATTCCATTCAGTCGCAATCAATATGTGCGAAGTTAAAATCACCTATTAACACAACCTTTTATTTCTTGCAACTGCCTGCTATCTCTCTACAGATTTATTCCTCTAAATCCTGACTAAATAGACTATTTGGATGTCTATAATATAGTCCCGTTAACGTGGTCTTCCCTTTTCATTCCTCATTTTCACCCATATTGTCTCAATAGATGAGCCCTGCAGTATGTCCTCTCTGAGCACTGCCTTGCCATTTTCCATGATGACTGATGCCACCCCTCTACCTTTAACAATTCACCTTCGATTGTGTCTAAAACAACTGAACCCAGGAACACTGAGCTTCTAATCTTGCCCATCCTACAACCATCTCACCATTGGCTCTCGTATTCAAAAAAATTACGTATCATGTAGAACATTTGTATGTCACTTTTTGTACAACGCATTCCATTTCATGTACTTTGCATCAGTGTGACATAAATTTTTATTTAAGTACCATACATTCCAAAAGGATTAAATGTGGGCTCCAAGCAAAGTAACTAAAGGAGAGCCTTAATCTGTGGCCTTTCCTTATGTTGCCTTTGTGGCAGCTGCTCTAAGCTTCAGCACATCCTTATAACTGGTCCTCAGTTTTCAGTTGTGGACAGCTCCTTGCATGGTAAAAACCTGAGTATCAGGCAGATGAGATTGTCTTTCACTAAGCTGATAATCTTCATGCTTGACCCAGTGTATACCCATACCCAGGCACAGTTGCTTGTGATGAATTTCAACATTCACCACTTTCTCCTATTCCAGACTCTCTTCACACACACACACACACACACACACACACACATATATATATATATATATATATGTATATATATATATATATATATATATATATATATTCTGGAACAACATGGACAATGGTCACATCCACAGTATAGCCAGCTCTAGAGCAGTTTACACTGCCAATGATATTCAGGCTGTACTTGAAAGACCTAACAGTAAATAGATTTGACAGCACTAGCCAAGCAAGGTCTCAGTGTTTGGAGATACAAGAGGATGAAGGTGCTGAAAGCTGGAGCAACAAACAAGATGCTGGAGAAACTCGGAGTGTCAGGCTGCACCTGTAGAGAAAAAATCATCAGTCAGCATTCTATTCTTGGGTGGAAAATCTTCATCTGGCCTGGTCCAGATGAAGATTAGACCCAGAAGAAGGGTTTCAACCCCAAACACCGACTGTCCATTTCCCTCCACGGTTACTGCCTGACATGATGAGTTCCTCCACCATCTTGTTTACTGCTCTCAGTATTTGTCTGACAGACCTGGTCAAATGGCTTCACAGTCTGCTTGAAGACTTTTCCTAGAAGATGCGCCATCTCGCCCAAAGGGCTTTAAAGGAATTCAGTGCATATTAATTTCTTGTTGTGAAAAGTATTCTGGGCAAATTTTCTTTGCGAAACAGGCATTGCATTGTAGTCTAGCTGAAAGGAGTGTTCCTCGAGAGCATGGTCATTCCCATCCTTTGCCATGCAAAGGACAGATAGAAACATACCATGCCGTGACACTTGGTGTTTGCTGACCCTAAATCCGTCAGCAGCTTGATGCAGCCATGCACAGAGCCAGCCAGTCATGATGAGAGCTTTGCTGGGTACAAACTTTTTGCTGCAGATTTGTATATCTGCAAGTCGCTGCAAACACAATCCATTTTTGATCTTCAGATAAATCACGGTTAGCGCGACACTATTACAGCTTAGGGCGTCAGAGTTTGGAGTTCAATCCCAGCACACTCTGTGAGAAGTTTGTATGTTCTCCCCATGGAATGTGTGGTTTACCCCAGGTGCTCTGGTTTCTTCCCACGTTCCCAAGAAGTACGGGTTAGTAGGTTAATTGGTCATTCTAAATCGTCCTGTGATAAGGTTCGGGTTAAGCCTAGCGTTCTGGGTGGTTGCTGGGCAGCACGAGTCAAAGAGCCGAAAGGGAATATTCCTCACTGTAACTCCAAATGAACTAAACTGGAAAAAGCTCGCATTGCAGCTGTAACACAGTTATGAGCCACACTTGTGCCATGTACACAGCAACACTTAGAACATCTTATACCTGCTAAATAGGTACCGCTTCCACATTCAAGAGGATTCCCAGCCGTTACTTCATCTTAATTCTATGCTGCATCCAGTATTTTTTGTGCATTTTGCCTACTCTGAGCCACATTCCCAACACTCTCAGAAAAGGGAACCTGTTTTGAAGGAAAAGAGGGTGAGTTAGACCAGCTGCCAAAGAATAAGGCTTCATTTTTGCTCCAATTAAATCAGACCCAAAAGAGCTTTTTGAACAGCTGGCAAATACTCATCAGTATGTGCACTGACAGTAAGCCCAAGCTGGAAGTGGTAAAGTCATTCTGTACAGGAAGACTTGGATGTAATAGAAACATAGAAAACCTACAGCACAATACAGGCCCTTCAGCCCACAAAGCTGTGCCGAACATATCCTTAACTTAGAAATTACCTAGGGTTACCCATAGCCCTCTATTTTCCTAAGCTCCCTGTACCAAGATGTAACCAAAATAGATGACACCAAGCACAGGAAGAGGATCATGTTATCCTTCTAATCTGAATCACTTCTATTTTGTCTGTATTTATGCTCTGATCACTAGCTGCAGCTTACAAGCTGCAAAACAGGAGCAGGTGCATAGAAACCCTACTTCCTGAAAATGTGGCCTCACTTCTTGTATAGAAGTTTCGCTGTGACTTCAGAATGTGCTGGTATCACTTAGAATTGTGCTGTATAATGTTCCCTCCAATTTGTAATGACAAGTGCGCTCAAAAATAGATAGATATATACTTTATTGATCCCAAAGGAAATTACAGTGGCACAGAAGCATTACCAGTGCACAGATATAAATATTAGAAGAGAAGCAGAAAGAATAAAAATAAGTTACCACAATCAGTTTAACAGGAGGGGGGGTCATCACTTCCCTGGCTATAAACATGACCTCATATAGCGCTCTTTGGAGCAGCACAGTTGTTTTAGTCTATTACTAAAAGTGGCATGCAGAGGGTAAGAAACATTGTGCAGAATTGCCAGGATATTCCATAAGTCCTCTGTTCTACCACAGCCTCCAGCATGTCCAGTTTGACTCCTTGTCAAATCTTGTGCTGTGCAATTTTTTTTACCCAGTACCCACAACATGTACACACTGAATTTTATATATAGAGGTATTCATTTTAACAGCTAGCAAAACATTGCCAAAAAGAACTTTGATCTCCTCAGTGTTTGACCGTTTTAGTTCTCATTCATCTGCACTCTCAGAAAACATATGCAACAGGTCTCTAGCAGGTAATGAAGGATTTTTTCACTGGAGTTTTTGTACGCTGCCCACATGTGATCTGCTTGCTAAATGAAACCTTAAAAGGTCAAGTTTACAAATATCACTCCCCTTCTTTCCACATGCAAATTCTCCAGCAACTTCTGTACAGCGACAATAAGTGCTGGTAACACCAGTTTCTGTATTACACATAAATATTTCTCCTCAACTTTCGGTGTAGAAGTTTCTACTGTCTCATTAAGCCATCCTGTTTTAAATGAACTAACAGATCTTTTGCTCTTCACACACTTTGTTTATTTGGAATTTGGCATAGCGAATCGCTAATTTCTTCAATAGAAACAATATAAATAAGCAAATTCTAAATATGCAGAGAAATCATCACAAGCTCCACGTTGTCAACATTGTCTGCACCAGAAACCAGAAAGGGATTGTTTACGAGCATCAAATATATTTAACATGTCAACGAGGTAGAGGTGACAACCTTTTGTGCACGGTTTACTTTCCAATATTTTTATTAGTTTCTACATAGAAGAATACAGAGTACAAGAAGGTATATATAAAAGGTCAAAAACGACAGAAAAAACTACCAATTATATTATATCTGTTCACAATAACAATCTCATTACCCTGTATTCATGTAAGTTAATCAATAGTTATATTGAAATATACTAATTTATTACAAAAAAAAGAATCTAACCCTTACCAAGACTGAAGCTGTTTATTAAGGAGAAAAGAAGGTAAAATGCCTTCTAATATAATAAAGGTTAATAACAGCCAACATTTGAATTTAAACAACCAGTTGGAGGTTTTGAAAATAATTCCGAAAAGGTTCGCACAGTGTTTGAAAGTCTTGAGGAGATTTAGAAATTGAACAACGAATCTTCTTTAAGTCTAAACATGACATAAGGTCGCATAACCATTGAGCATGAGTAGGGGGAAAAACATCTTTCCATTTAAACAAAAGCGTCCTCCTAGCTATAAGAGAGCTAAATGCTAAAATATGTAAATCAGATGCCTTCAGCTTAATATCTTGTCCTGCAACAATACCAAATAGGGCCATCAGAGGGTTAGGCATAAAATTGACTTTAACAAGTAAGGAAAAAGTTTGAAAAACTTCCTTCCAATATTTCTCAAGATACGGACAAGTCCAAAACATGAATTAATGAAGCTGCTCCATTATTATATCTGTCACAATAGGGAGATATATCCGCATAAAAACAAGATAGCTTATCCTTAGTCATATGAGCTCTATGTACCACCTTAAATTGTATGAGGAAATGACGAGCACATAGTGATGAAGTATTAACCAGTTTAAAAATTTCATTCCAAGTTTCCTCAAATATTGATGTCTGTAAATCTTATTCCCAGAGATTCTTAATTTTGCCTGAAGGAACATTCTTCGTCTCCAGTTACATACCATAAATTTTAGATATTGAACCATTATGAAAAGTTGTTAAACTAAAAATTATGTGTAGGAAGTTCTTATCTGAACTTATAGGAAATGTGCATTATTAAGATCTTAAAAAGACTTTGTTTTGTAAATATTTTAAAAAGTGAGTTTTGGGTAAGTTATATTTAGCTGGCAATTGCTCAAATGAAAAAAAGGTTTCCTCCAACAAACAGATCCCAAAAACATTTAATACCCAACCTGTCCTATTCCTTAAAAACTAAATCAGTCATGGAGGGTTTTAAAAAATTAGAATAAATGGAACTTGAAAGGGAAAATCTAAATAAACCAAAGTGTTTTCTAAATCGTATCCAGATCCTCAGAGTATGTTTAACTATTAAATTATCAGTTAGTTTACTTACAAATAAAAGAAGTAAGGATCCAAGAAGAGAAATAATAGAAAATATATTAACAGAGTTAGCTTCTATAGAGACCTATACTGGACAGTCTACACGATTAATATAAAATAGCCAAACTTAAGATATCATATCTTAACTGCCCAGTAATAAAACCTAAAATTAGGTAAGGCTAAACCTCCAGACATTTTAGATTTTTGAAGATGAACTTTATTTAAATGAGGACATTTATTTTTCCATATATAGGAAGATAAAGTAGAATCAAGAGAGTCAAAAAAGGATTTAGGAATGAAAATGGGTAAAGCCTGAAAAGATATATAAATTTAGGTAGAATATTCATTTTAGTAGAATTAATTCATCCAATCAACGACATTGAAAGAGGTGACCAATCTAATGATATCCTTTTTACATGATTCAATAAAGTAAGAAAGTTTTCTTTAAACAGGTGTTTGTAATTCTTAGTGACTGTTAACCCAAATAAGTAAATTGATTCCTTACAACTTTAAAAGGGAGATTAGTGTTAATTGATACCAAATTATTTAAAGGAAATAATTCGCTCTTATGTAGGTTCAATTTATATCCTGAAAACTGGCTAAAACTGGAGAGTAAAGAAAGTACGCAAGGTAACGAAGTCTCAACATTAGAGATAAACAGCAATATATCATCAGTGCAAAGCAAAATTTTGTGAGTAATACCTCTCCTTAAAATACCACAGATATCATTAGATTCTCGAAAAGCAATGGTAAGGGGTTCTAAATCTAGATCAAAGAGCAAAAGACTCAAAGGACAGCCTTGTCTAGTTTTGCAATGAAGTTTAAATAGTTTGCAATTTTGAAAATTAGTAAGAACCTGAGCAGAAGGAGATAGAGATGACAAAATTGTTTCATTATTTTTATACATTTATTGTGTTCATTAAGAGTTTGCTGAATAGAATCCATTTTACCATCTATTTGTTTAAATTCAGAGCTGAATTGTTGAAACTTCTCAGAGGCTTCTCGTGTATGACTTTGCAGCACATCCATAACAGAATCCAAAGAAGCAGGGGGATCATCCTTTTCAGTACCTCTGCCACCCCTTGTTGCCATAATGAAAAAATAGCACACTTTAAAAATAGGTTTCAAGATAGGTTGGAAATAGAATTGGTGTAATGGCAGATTGCTGTTACTCCATCGGCCACCACCAGGAAATCTGTGGGCGCAGTGTAAATTCCTTTGTGCGTGCACACACCTTAGAGGGATCATTAGTGCTGTGAGGCAAGTACAAAGGCTGAGTATGGGAGAAGGCTAGTTACAAGGCATTGCATTGAGATTTGGTGGAGAAGGTGGTGAAGAGATTCCCAAAGAACAAATATTCAAGGTATAAATTCCAGATGTAATCTTTAAAACCTAAACTTTCACAATTATCTTCCTCAAGAGGCCAAATTATTTTTATGAAATATTCAGCCAGTCTTGGCCACTGCCTAATTTATCATACCACAAACACTTCCACTTTTCAATCAATAATCAGTATACACAGCTATATCTAAATCTTAAATCTACTTTGCACATGTTTGCTGTTGTTGCAAACTTCACAGCTTGCATACACTTCCAGTTATTCACTAACACCACAACATGGAACAGCACATAGACATAATGCATTAAACTTCCTGTATGCTTCCACCCTTCACACAGGGGAAGTTAGTGCACAACTGGGAGCTACAGAGTGGGAGGCACCATGTAAATACAAGCTGTTATAGCTGAGTTCCTCCAGCATTTTGTGCATGTTGCTTTGGATTTCCAGGATCTGCAGACTTTCTTGTGTTTATGTTATAATTACTGTTGTGAATGTCAAGATGCTGTGCATTGACTTGTGTGGTCCTCTATGTTCAACCCACTCCAGGAGATTTTTCCTGAGTTGGATCTCATGGTATTATAAAATAATAAGAGAAATGGCCCTTCAGCCCACTACTACCATGCCTACCATCCACCAGCATATACACGAATTACATTTTTCCACTCATTAACTTATACCCCTTCTAATTCACCTGGCACCTACTAAGTGCATGATCTTGACAAAGGCTGGTTTGAATGGAAATATTCTATCATGGGCATGGTGACAGTGAGAACTGACAATCCCTAATTTATCTATCTATCTATATACTACTAAAACTCTCATTCTCTTTTTGTCTGTTTGTGACTTCCAATTAGTGCAAATGGTGCATTACAACGGCACTTTTTTGACTAAATTGACAAAATGAGCTAACTTACAGAATGCGTGCAAAGTTCAGGGTTATATATTCCTATAAAATTGCTCACTCATCAATCAACATGCTCCATTTTCCACACCGACCCGATTCCATCTTTCATGGAAACCGTGACATGACACCATGACGCATGCGGACGGCCAGCCTCAGCAGCGACTAACGATGCTCACAGCAGCAACACCAACCGGAGCAAAAGGGCAGGACAGCTCTATTTCGAGCGGTCACATTCTGCTAATCACCATAAGCATGTGCAGGATTGGGGCAGATCAAACTGCCACCCATCAATAGGATATAATTAAATCTTATTGTAATGACATACTTCGAAACACCCATCAAACCCTTTGCTGCAGTCAATTTATCACGTCCATTTAGGAGAGTGCCAACCACATCATCAAGAATAATCAGCATCCTGGGGGCTTTGGTGTTACTGGTTCGTATCTTCTATCCAGAATTAAGGTAAAAAAATATGGTCAGCCTAAATACGCCATGTGGAAAAAGAAGGGAGACATTATGGTCAAGAGACGACGCCAAATGTTGTCGGGAAGAGGCGAAGAGAGGGAGAGAACAAGAACTAGATGAGGCCAGGGTCGCACGACTCCAGGATCAAAGAGTCAGGACAAAAGAGATGAGAGAAGAAGAGACAGAGGAGGAGAGGCATGCACATCTCCAGAATGACAACAACAGGCACAGAAGGAGGAGAGAAAAAGAGACAAAGGATCAGAGAAATGCATGTCTACAGGATCAAAGACAACAAACAGCAAAAGAAATGAAGAGTCGGTGGATGAGAGGACTGCACGTCTCCAGAATGAGAAGAAAAGGCACAAGGGTGGCAGATCAACCAGAAATGTTGCCGTCAAAAGTGTCCTTCGTTAAATGAGGAGGAGCTATATTTCCCTTGCTACGCGTCTTTCTTCTTTAGTAAACTGAGTTATTCTTCTTCAATTTCCAAAGCAAAGTGATAGCAATAGCATTCAGGAAAATTTAATGTTTATTCTGGTCACATCAGACTGCACTACCTTTCTCTCAAAGGGTGCCCCAACGGGTCACCCGGTTGTCTAGTAAGTAATAAATCTAAAAATGTGCCATGTTAACACAGATAAAGACAGAGAATTCTGAAAATACTCAGCAGATCAGATAGCACTGGTGACTAGGGGATTTGAGAAATATATCAGGTCAATGACCTTTCATTAGAAATGAGAGAAGATTACAAGTTAAACATTCTAAATAAGAAATCTATTAATCCTGGATTCCTACAGATGCTGTCTGACCTCCTGAGGGTTTCTAGCATTTTCTGTGTTCTTCTTTCAAATTTTAGAAATTATACTTGATCAGAATCAGGTTTAATATCACTGGCGTATGTCATGAAATTTGCTAACTTTGCAGCAGCAGTACAATGCAATACACGATAGATTAAAAAAGCTGAATTACAGTAAGCAGATAAATGTATATTAAATAGTTAAATTAAGATAAGTAGAGCAAAAAACAGAAATTTTAAAGAAGTAATGAGGTAGTGTTCATAGGTTCAATGTCCATTTAGATAATCAGATGGCGGAGGGATTCTGCTGCCCCAAACAGGTTTGGAGTAGTAGAGAAAGGGGGAAGGTAGAGAGAACAAAGGGACACTCTCCCATTTAACAGAGATCGAGAGAGACGTCAGGACACAAGTGAGGGTAGTGCCAACTGGGTGAGGGCAGCACCAACCGTTAATTGCAATTGATCTGTCTGGAGGAGGCAGAAATGACAGTAAGAGGCAAAGGCAGAAGTCAGAGTAGTGGAAAGAGAGAGAGAGTTAAAATGTCAGTAAACTGGGACCACAGGGCCACATTTTGCAGACTCAAGAACGCTCTTCTACAAAACAGTCAACCAGCCTACTGTTGACTTCTCCAATGCATAAAAGGCCATATCATGAGCACCAGCTGCTGGGTACTGTACTGGAAGAAGAACAAGTGAATCAGTTCCGCCATCTGGAAGGGATGTCTGGAGTCCCTGAATGGTGGGAAAGGTAGAGTTAAAGGAGGCAGATGTTGCCTTCCATGGGATGATGTTCTGTAAAGCAGAGTGGGTGTGAAGGGAGTTTGAAGAGGGAGATGCTGAAGGAACAGTTTAGTTGAATTGCTGAAATGAGAGCAGAGGAGAAGATGACATCACATTGAGGGTGACATAAGTTGCTGAGGATGATCCATTGAATGTGGATGCCAGATCGCGGGTTGGGACAAGGAGAGCCTTATGATTGCTCCAGTTAGGATGAGAAGAATTGGGAGTAGGTTAAGTATTCTGTCATCTTTGTTGGAAGGAAATTCATGGTTAAGGAAAAAGAAATACATCTCAAAAATATTAGTGTGGAAGATATCACCATCAGAATGTACACATGATCAAACTGGAAAACACATTGACAATGTGATCAAAAGGGAACTTCAAATGTAATACTGCTCAGAGCAACCATACCTCTCAGGGTATGCTGTAAGAGGTAATGAAACAGATGAAAATGGGGAAATGGTAATAACAAAGAGGTTTCTGTGGTAATGTTGGAAATAAATGTTTTCTTGTATAAAAGTGAGATTTGCTTATCTGATTGTAAACAGTCCAGATGCCACCAGCTTTCACTTCGGTGAAGCTGGGGCAACAGTCTGTACTGACACCTGCCACTGAGTATTTGTCAAAACTATCAAGTTTTCCAGTTCAGAGCTATTTAATTTATGCTTTTGTAAGATGTGAGCATTGCTGGAAAAGCCATAATTTATTGCCCCTCCCTATTATTCGTGAAGCAAGTGATCTTGAGGATTACAGGGTGCAGTTTGGAGTCAGTAACATTGTTGTTGGTCTGGAGTCACATGTAGGCCAGATTAGACAAAAAAGGCATATTTAATTCACTGAAGGACGTTACTGAAACAGTTAGGACTTTTTTTTATTCTGTCAATTGAGCATAAGCTGTAAGAACAGCTTATGGGCCTTTTGGCCCATCGAGTCTGCTCCACCATCTGATCATGGCTGATTTTTTTCCCCCTCAATTCCATTCTCCTGCCTTCTCCACATAACTTCTGACACCCTTATTAATCAATAAACTATAGTATCAAACTCCATTTTAAATATACCCAATGACTTGGCTTCCACAGTCACCTGTGGCACTGAATTCCAAAAATTCACCACCATCTGGCTAAAATTCATCTGTTCTAAAGGGTTGTCTTTTGATTCAGAGGCAGTGCTCTCTGACCCTGGACTCTCCCACCTCCTCTCCAGGTCCACTCTATCTAGGCCTTTCATTATTTGTGGTTTTCAATGAGATACCCCCTTATTCTTTTAAACTCCAGTGAGTACAGGTCTGGAGCCATCAAATGCTACTCTTATATTGTTCCTTTCATTCCCAGGATTGTTCTCGTTATTGATAATAGTGGGTTTTTATTCCGCATGTATTAAACTGAGTGAATGTAAATTAGCTACCTGCTGTGGATTTAAATTCCTGTTTCTGGATCATCAGGTTGTTGGAATGATAATGTAACCATTATGCTGCTATTGTTCTAATCCAGCCAGCATACAGTATATTGTTCACTTCAAAATAGCCTTGAGACTCTGCTAGAGTCACCTTCTTGAACCTCTGAATTCAGCATTTAGAGTCAGTAATGAGGAAGGACTGGTGATTTATTTCCAAGTCAGTATATTGTGCACTCAGAGGTGAAGCATCAAGTGATGATTACCCCATGCTGTCTTGTCCTTCATGGTGACAGATGCCATGGTTCAGGAGATGGCAGGACACCTTAATACACCCCTGAGTCAAGTGTTGCCTGGACGTTATGTGTGGTCACTGCCACTCACATAAAATATAGAACTGTTCAGTGCATTACAGGCCCTTCAGTCCACAATGTTGTTCTGATCTTTTAACCTATTCCAGGATCAATCTATGCTTCCCTTTCACATAACCCTGCATGTTCTTTCATCCATGTGCTTATCAAAGAATCTCATAAACCTCCCTAATTTATCCACCTCTGCTACCACCCATGGCAGTGCGATCCATGAACTTACCCCACTCTGTGTAAAAAAACCTACTTCATCTTAAAAAAGAAAGTCTTTGGTGCATCACACACAAAATGCTGGTGGAATGCAGCAGGCCAGGTAGCATCTATAGGAAGAAGTACAGTCGACGATTCGGGCCGAGACCCTTCGTCAGAACTGTACTTCTTCCTATAGATGCGGCTTGGCCTGCTGCATTCCACCAGCACTTTGTTTGTGTTGTTTGAATTTCCAGCAACTGCAGATTTCGTCGTGTTTGAGTCTTTGGTGCATCTTTAGACTAATTAAGGCTGTGATGAGGTCAGGAGCAAAAAGAGCATGGTAAAACCCAAACTCGGCATCAGGGACTAGGATATTACTCAGCAGATGCTTCTTTAAAACACCTTTCATCATTTTGATGAAGATTGTGCACAGATCATACTGCAGCTTTTGGTGATGAAGGCAGAAATGGACAATTGCCTGCAAGGCTGGCTAGATGCCAGTTTCGTATTGGTAGTGGAACTACCATCTGTCATCCACAGATGATGCCACAATCCCTCAATGGTTGGACAGCAGTGCAGATTGAACTTTATTCCAAAAGAGTCATGCTTGCTTGAAGAATGATTACAGCAGATTGATAGAAAGATTCATATGTACTCTGTATTCCTACCCAGGCAAATCAATGGACACAAAATGCATCTGATGGAGTTCTAATTGATTTAGATAACTACAGAAATTAACAGAGTTGGTGCCATTGATTAAAGTTAAAGAGCTCCTGTTCCAATGTTAAAAATCTAGTCTGAGTTAGGGAAGGCATGAATTTGAATTTCCAGGTATTTCTTAAGGCAGCAACAGCTGTAATTCAAAACAAGGAAGCAACACACAAGATACTGGAGGAACTTAGTGGGTCAGACAGCATCTGTGGACATTCAATGTTTCTGGTCAAAACCCTTCATAGATTTATAGAGTCTAAGAGCAGAACAGCACAAAAATAGGCCATTCAGCCCATTTAGTCTCTACCAACCAGCTTTTTTGCCCAGCCCCATCCACCTGCACCCGGACCATAGCCCTGCATAATTCTCATCCATGTACCTATCTAAACTTCTCCTAAATGTTACTATCGAACCCATATCCACCACTTCCACTAACAGCTCATTCCACACTCACAACACCCTTTGAAGTAAGAAGCTCCCCCCCTCCAAATCTCCTTAAATATTTTGCTTTTCACCCTTAGCCAATGACCTCTAGTTCTAGTTTCACCCTGTCTACCTGTGGCACCACTTTCAAGGAATTATGGATCTGCATTCCCAGATCCCTCTGTCTGACTGCACACCTTCATGCTCTATCAGATGCTATAATCATTGCCTGCCATCTTCAGATTTCAAGTATAGTTGTCCTCGTCATATCCAATATATCATAATTAAATAATTAGTTCACCATACAAAATGTCTTTGAGAAAACAACTCTCTGATGAAGTTGGCCAAACTTTATATACATGATTGGCTAAGAAATGAGCTGCTGCTTAAACAGTATATTTAGTATTTTCCAGGACTTCTATGTGTATGAAGTTTTCTTCTCAGAGGATGTATAAGATGGATCTGAGACAGAGAAGATGTAAACTATTGAATCACTTTTCATGTTGTCTAAACCTCACTACTGATAGACTCACAGACTGCAATTCTCCATTAGGGATCCACATTCTCTTCCTCTGCTTGAACATAACAGTTAGAGCTTTTGCAATGTGTGTTTTGATTTCACCAACAAGTGACAAATGGCAAATCACTACAGAGGTCAGATACACTAGTGAGACACACTTTGAATATTGCGTATGGATCAGATCCCCACATTTCAGGATGGATATGAGTGTGCTGAAGAGAGTGCAGAGATGATATCTGAACTGGATGACTTTAGTCGGAACAGATTGAATAGGCTGGGCTTGCTTTCTCTGGAGTGAGAGGGTGCCATGAGGTATATAAGGTTATAAGCGGAGTAGAGAGGGTAAATAGTGAAAATCTTCCCATGATAGAAATATCATAGGATTAAGGCGAGAGGAGGGATTTTGGGGGTTAAGTATTCTATCTAAGGAATTGTGGATTGTGACGAAACGCCTAGCCAAGGATTGTAAGGACCCAAGTGCTGGAGTATCCAAGACTAGAATCAAAACACGATTTTGACACTGAAATGAGAACAGGTTTCTTCACTAGATGCTAGGTGAGAACCTGACAAGGCTAGATGAGAATCCAAATGAGACAGAAAGTCTAAACGCAACTGCAGACTGAACCAAAGCTCAGCTGAGCCCCAAACCTGATTTCAGTTGTTCTTTAAATACCCAAAACCTGGCACCAAGACATGACCGTCTATTAGCAGCACACGCGAGAACCTTTAAAGGGGACTGCACCAGCTACCCATACTCCGGAGTATTGGAGCATCTAAACCCCAGAGGCTGGCACCGTAACAGAGGATTACGGTGCGGATGGGTACTGTAACAGTGGATATCTGGAATGTGCTTTAGAAGGAGACAATAGAAGTAAACACATTTACTATGTTTAAGTGACAAGTAGTCAGACTCTTAAAGGCGCAGGACAGTAGTATCCTAATACAGGCAAATAAAGTTAGTGTACATGGACAAAACGGTTAGTAAGGATGTAATGAGTAGAAGGCTCATTTCTGTGCTGTTCAACTCCATGACAACAGGACTTTATACCTGAAACTGCCAATAACCTTTAGTAATATATTACAATATTAATTTATGGTATCACAGCAACATCTTGAGCCATGACATTGGTCTTCCTGAAACCAGACATTTTACATATGCTGATTTATAGATATTAAACATTATTCTTTATCAGAACATATCTGTATTATTTGGGGTAATCATGAATTCCATGTCCTGTTATCAGTGGGAGAATCCCATCCAAGTAACTCGGGTCATAAAGTTTAGGTCTGTAGTGATCACTGTTTCAGGGCCATAGAGTCCTGTATAACTCCACACTGCTCCACATACTGGTGGCAGCAGTCACATTGGGTAATGTCTCAGGAAGAGATTCATTCCTGTGTTACTAATACAATGAACAGGAAGCCTTGAGGTAAAGCAGCAGGAAAGAGATGTTAGAGCCTTTATTTTGTGGTTCAGCACCCCAGCTACCTTTCTTCCTTAACCTTAAACAACCAACAAACATTAACATCAGGAACGGTAACCTCACCCCATATCAGCAGTAATTACTGGTTTTCCATTTACAGGCAAGTTCATGATTGACTTACTGTATGTTAGTGATACCGATGCTGTACAAGTCCTTGGTGCTTTCCAGACTCCTTTAAAAACCCTGTTTACACAGAACTTTACCCTAAAATTTGACTTAATTTCAAGGCTTCCACACAAAACAGTTCCCCCAAAATGGGATCTATACTAATTATTCTCCTGGTAATGCAGTATGGGTGTCAGAATTTTTGGAGCAAGACAAGCTGCTAGAAGAGTTAAAAGAACGAGGAGGGCACTCAGCAGAGGGTCACATATATACTGGGGATACTGTGGGAGTAATCCACTCACCCAATCCAGCCAGAAGCAATATGTGATATGTTTTTCTTCAGAAGATATGTCTGCACTGTCATCCACTCTGGATAAAAGCCCAACCTGAGAGACCATCACTGAATCCTCTACTATCAACATCCTGGGGATAACCATTGACAGGAAACCGAACTGGTTTAGCCATATAAACATTGCAGCTACCAGAGCTAGGAATCCTGTGGTGTGTAAGTCACCTCCTGACTCCCCAAAGCCTGTCCACCATCTACAAGGCTCAGGTCAGGATTGTAATGGAACATTCACCACTCATCTGGATGAGTGTAGCTCCATCAACACTCAAGAAGCTTGACACCATCCAGTACAAGGCAGCCCACTTGATAGGTACCCCTTCCACAAGCATCCAATCCCTCCACCATCGATGAACCGTTGCAGCAGCGTGTGTCTACAAGATGCACTGCAGCAGCACAACAAAGTTCCTAAGTGACATGTACCCCGGGTTAAAGAACCAGCAGAAATGGAAAACACATTGGAGACTGGTATCGCTATTAACTAATAGTGCTTATTAGTAACTATGCAATACAGTAATATAAATGCAGATATATCAAACAGGTTAGCAATGATATATATATATATACACACATAAGTGTGGAAATAGGAACAAAACTAGGCTCTTTCAAACCCAGGGGTGAATGGATACAGTCTTACGATGATGAAGAGAGTTCAGTTCAGTTCGAGGTAGTTAGTTGAGTAATGTAGGAGAGAGAGAGAGAAGTAGAGGTGAGCTGATGCTGTCGATCTTCCCGTTGTCTTCCAAAATCCTATTGTAGTCACCGACTATGACCATAACACGTGCGACCGTTCTTCAGTGGTGGAATTATCACCCAGGCGAGGGTGGACACACAAATAATTCCCCACCGGTCACACCTTTTCGCACTGCTAGAGCCACTGATCAATTTCCTCGAATCGATCCTCCAAAACCCCACCTTCCTGTGGGTGCAACAAAGCTCGTTCAGTGTCCGAAACTGTGCGTCTGTCTGTGTAACAGCGGACCTGGTTTTTATTTCCACATGCTGGACACCAGCTGCCCATCAACCTGCTCTGCCGTCCTCTCTCTGCAAGAACTTTGCAAGCAGGCAAGTGTTCTTGGAAAGGTAAACAACTTGTAGAGAAACCATAACATCAATCTTTCGAGCAGTTTCTGTCTCTCTCTCTCTCTCTCCCACTGCATTGGACACCTCCCTCTCTCTCTTTGTAACAGCTCTAACAGTGTCCAAAAGCCAGTCTCATTCTCCCAACATTTTAAAGTGATTGCCCACAGAAAATATGAACCCTAGGGGTACATAACACTAAGGAAGCACCTTCCAGACTCACGACTACTACCATCTAGAAGGACGAGAACAGATACCTGGGAACATCACCACTTGGAAATCCCCCTCCAAGACACCCACCATCCTGACTTGGAAACATATCGTCACTCTTTCATTGTCGCTGAGTCAAAATCATGGAATTCCCTCCCTAACAGCACTGTGGGTTGACCTACACCTCAGGGAACTGCAGTGGTTCAAGAAGGCAACGCATCACCACCTTCTCAAGGGCAACTAGGGATGGGCAATAAATGCTGGCTTAGCAGACAACGACCACATCCCATAAATGAATAAATTACAAAAATCTCACTGACAGTTGGGTGGTCTATGATATAATCCCATTAACGTGGTCATCCCTTTCTTTTTCCTCAGTTCCACCCATATTGCCTCTGTAGATGAGCTCTCCAGTCTGTCCTGTCTGAGCACTGACGTGAAGTTTTGCATGGGAAATGTGGCTGCCATGACTGAGTGTTTTGGTATTGTGAAGTATGGTTGGGTGTCATGCAGCACTAGATACTACTGGAAGAAGAATCCTACTGGATGGACATTTCTAGTGGTTAAGTTTTGGGATATGGCGTTGTGCAGTGGCTGAGCCTAACAAAGTTATTGGTAGTATATGCCACTTAAAGATTCATTGACTAATGTTGGTCAACACACAGTCACTGAATGTACTATGGTACTAAAACTAGTGGATCAGACAGCACCCCTGTTGATGTGCTGAATACCTCTCTGCTCTAATTCCTCTGTACAGTTTCATATCGATTGTCTCTGAACCACTACAGATCATCCTCTTCCTACTCTGAATTTCATCATTAAACAGCTAACAGGCAATGGCAGTCAATGCTTGCACAAAGGGACTTGGCTTTTGAACACTATTTGTGTTTTAAAGTTTTCAAACCTTGCATTCTTCCTTCATTCAGATTCATTATATGTCATTTGACATGCTTCCTAATAACTTTAATACCATTAGATTATCAGCAGGAAGCAAATGATAATATGCTAAGTTACTGCAGGGCACAGAACATTTAGATCCATCTTCTTTGTTGGCTAATTAATGATTCTATTTATTCAAAAAACATTAATGAACAGCACATTCATACATTATTTTCATTGAATTAAGTGGGGATTAGTGCTTGTTTGGGATCAGTATCCTGAACAAAAATATTTGTAGTTGTTGGGGGTTGATTATTCCATCTTGAGCAGTGCAGTTTAAATAAATTGTTTCTAGGGGTCAGAGAGGTGTCCTACAATAAAGAGATTAAGACTGACCTATGCTCACTATAGTTTAGAGGAACACAAAGTGATTTCATTGAATCGAGACCAAGGAGCAAGTCCCAAGTTGAACTGTTAACCATTAAGGACTGAGTTGAGGTTGTAAGTCTTCAGAATTCTTAACCTCAGAAGGCAAAAGGTGCTGAGTGTACTCAAGGTTTAGGATGATAGATTTGGAATATACAGGGTGTCAGATATTACAGGGATCTGCCAAAAAAGCTGACCTGAGGCAAAGGTTTAAGTCATGATCATTACTAAATGTTTATTGTGCAGGAACTTTTCTTCTTCAGAACAAAAGTAAAAATAGAATGGCCTTTTTGATAAACAATAGTTTGTTTTAATTGAGCATTTTTTTTAGTATGGGAAGAAAGTGAAAAGTATTGATAGAAACTTGGATTTTCCCCTCTGAAGTACATTGTGACCAGGAGAATGTCCCCTTTACAGAGCCAAGAGTGCAGCAATATTGTGGCAGAGAAGTACGGTAGTCCCGTGACTGTGAAGTTCCTTACTGGTATAGAGAAATGCTATTGTACTGTGGGTAAATATTTCTGTGCTTTCCAAGTACACATATGACTTCCTATAAGTATGAAGCGGGTTTCTTTTCTTGTTTCTTCATCAGCTGATATCAACTATTGCACATTCCAAAAGCGAACGGTGTTCATTGTCTGTGGAGAGCCTTCAGCAGCAGAAAAAGGCATGAAAAAATGTTCTCCTGTTGTGTAGTGACCCCATTCACCCACCAAGCTTTGCATCCTCAGTCACGGCATTCTTCATTATGAGCAAAATCCTGCTCACTGTACAGAGAGCTGACTCATAGGAAAATAATGAAGAATGAAGAACCGATGCCAGTAATTTGAGATCCACCAATCACCTCAGCTCTGGGTCTGGAAACTGAAGCAAATTGTGCAATGTGCCAACAGATCATTGCACTGTTGTCTATCCAGTTGAGAGATGGCCTGGTTAGCAAGGTGAGCCCACTGATGTTCTCCCTCATGTGGGCGTCGTTACCCCCCACCATGGGTTCTCAAGCAGTGCATCAGAACCAGACATGCCAGACTGCTCCTTCAATTGACCATGGACTGAAGGTACGCCATCAAATCTGAGGCGTGAAGTGACCTGGGAGTCCTTGTGCAGGATTCTCTTAAGGGCTAAATTGCAGATTGAGTCTGTGGTGAGGAAGGCAATTATGATGTTAACATTCATTTCATGAAGACTAGAATATGAAAGCAATGTTGAGTCTTTATAAAGCACGGTGAGGCCTCACTTATGGAAAATGGATTCAACAGTGGCTAGATGGGAGATGCCAGAGAGTAGTGGTGGATAATTGTTTATCGGGATGGAGGCCAGTGACTAGCGGGGTGCCTCAGGGATCAGTTTTGGGCCCAATGTTGTTTGTAATATACATAAATGATCTGGATGATGGGGTGGTAAATTGGATTAGTAAGTATGCTGATGATACTAAGGTAGGAGGTGTTGTGGATAATGAGGTGGGTTTTCAAAGCTTGCAGGGAGATTTATGCCGGTTAGAAGAATGGGCTGAACGTTGGCAGATGGAGTTTAATGCTGAGAAGTGTGAGGTTCTACATTTTGGCAGGAATAATCCAAATAGAACATACAGGGTAAATGGTAGGGCATTGAGGAATGCAGTGGAACAGAGAGATCTAGGAATAACAGTGCATAGTTCCCTGAAGGTGGAGTCTCATGTAGATAGGGTGGTGAAGAAGGCTTTTGGAACGCTGGCCTTTATAAATCAGAGCATTGAGTACAGAAGTTGGGATGTAATGTTAAAATTGTACAAGGCATTGGTAAGGCCAAATTTGGAATATTGTGTACAGTTCTGGTCACCGAATTATAGGAAAGATATCAATAAATTAGAGAGAGTGCAGAGACGATTTACTAGGATGTTACCTGGGTTTCAGCACTTAAGTTACAGAGAAAGGTTGAACAAGTTAGGTCTCTATTCATTGGAGCGTAGAAGGTTGAGGGGGGATTTGATCGAGGTATTTAAAATGTTGAGAGGGATAGATAGAGTTGACGTGAATAGGCTGTTTCCATTGAGAGTAGGGGAGATTCAAACGAGAGGACATGATTTGAGAGTTAGGGGGCAAAAGTTTAAGGGAAACACGAGGGGGTATTTCTTTACTCAGAGAGTGATAGCTGTGTGGAATGAGCTTCCTGTAGAAGTAGTAGAGGCCAGTTCAGTTGTGTCATTTAAGGTAAAATTGGATAGGTATATGGATAGGAAAGGAGTGGAGGGTTATGGGCTGAGTGCGGGTAGGTGGGACTAGGTGAGATTAAGAGTTCGGCACGGACTAGGAGGGCCGGAATGGCCTGTTTCCGTGCTGTGATTGTTATATGGTTATATGGTTAGAGTATTGTGAGCAACTTTGGGCTCCTTATCTTAGAAAGAATGTGCTGACACTCAAGAGGCTTCAAAGGAGGTTCATAAAAATGATTCCAGGATTGAGCAGCTTGTCATATGAAGAGTATTTGATGATTCTGGATCTGTATTCATTGGAATATAGAAGAGTGAGGGGAGACCAGATAAAAAAACTATCAAATGGTGAAAGGCCTCAATACAGTGAAAGTGAAGAGGATGGTTCCTACGGTGGAAGAGAGCAGGGCACATATTCTCAGAACAGAGGGATGTCCTTTTAGAACTGAGATGAGGAGGAATTTCTTTAGCCAGAGAGTGGTGAATCTGTGGAATTCTTTGCCATAGGCAGTTGTGGAGGCCAAGTCTTTACGTATATTTAAGGCAGAGGTTGATAGATTCTTGATTGGTCAGGGATAAGGGTAAAAGAAGGAGATTGGGGCTGAGAGTTAAAATGGATCAGACAAGATGAAATGGTGGAGCAGACTCAATGGGCCAATTAGCCTAATTCTGCTCCTATATCTTATGTTCTTTTAAGGGCATCGATGTAGACTCCAAGAAAGCCAGACTTCAGTCACATCCACTGACACTACATAGCAGTGTTAGGATTTTGAAATCCTACAGAAAATACATCAATATAGGAAAAGCCATGGTGTGTGTATTTTAGCTTAAAAGAGGTAGGCTGCTAACTAACTTTCAGAAATCCCAAGTATTCAATCTCAAACGTGGCACCCATCAGGGATGCCCCTTAAGTCCCTTTCTCTTTGATTTGGCTATAGAACCTCTGGCGATAGCATTTCGAAAATGTCCTGAACTGACCGGGATTTGGAGAGGGGGTGTTGAGCATAAAGTCTCTCTCTATGCTGATGACTTACTACTCTTTCTCTCATATCCGTCTACATCCTTACCTCTAATGTTTTCACTTCTTGACCAGTTTAGCCAGATCTCTGGCTATAAACTCAACTTACATAAGAGTGAACTTTTCCCAATTAATAAAGAAGCACAAGAACTAATATTTCGTGATCTCCCTTTTAAAGTAGTCCATAATCAATTTACTTATCTTGGAATTACAGTCACAAGGAAGTTTAAAGATCTCTTTCGTGAAAACTTTGTCAATCTTTTATATGCTACAAAACAGAATCTGGTACAATGGTCACCTCTATCTATGTCCTTGGTAGGTCGTATCAATGTTGTCAAAATGTATGTTCTCCCCAAATTTTTATACTTATTTCAATCTATCCCAATTTTTATTCCTAAATCCTTTTTTGATTCCTTAGACTCTATTATTTTGTCATATCTGTGGCAGAATAAGCGCTCTAGAATTAATAAAATCCACCTCCAAAAATCTAAAAAAGAGGGTGGCATGGCTTTACCTAACTTTCGCTTATATTACTGGGCAGCTAATATATGTTGTGCTGCCTTCTGGTCTTTCTTCCACGGTCAACCTGAGTGCCCTAACTGGGTGGCAATGGAGTTGAGCTCCACTAAAGAATTATCTATATCTGCACTTCTTGGCTCTGCACTCCCTAGCAGTCTGCCCAGATCAATAGCTAATCCTCTGGTTAGACACACTTTGCGTATATGGGCTCAGTTCAGGAAATGCTATGGTTTCCAAGGGTTTTCCATTTCTAGCCCTGTCGCACACAATCACCTTTTTTTACCTACCACGTTCGATTCAGCATTCCATGTTTGGTACAGGAAGGGCATTAGACATTTTGAAGATCTCTTCATTGATAACCGCTTTGCTTCTTTTCAACAGCTCTCTGTTAAGTTCAACCTGCCTAATGCTCACTTTTTCAGATATCTTCAAATCCGACACTTCACTGCTCCTTTAATTCCTAACTTTCCTGAAATGCCTGCGAAAAATGCTATGGACCTATTTCTCTCCATTAATCCACTAGGTAAAGGTTTAATTTCAATTATCCAAGATAAACTAGCAGCCTTACGACGGGCCCCTGTGGATAAAATTAAAATGGCCTGGGAGCAGGATTTAAATATCACCTTATCCGAGGAGAGCTGGGACTCAGTTCTCAAGTCGGTTAACTCAACCTCTCTTTGTGCTCGCCATTGTCTCTTACAGTTTAAGATTGTTCATAGAGCCCATATGTCTAAATCTAAACTATCTCGATTCTACCCTGGCATTAGTCCGCTCTGTGATAAATGCAAGAGGGGCGTGGCCTCTCTCATCCATATGTACTGGCTCTGTCCTAGCTTGGAGAAATTCTGGAAAGATGTCTTCACTACACTATCGGGTATTCTGAATCAGCACCTAGAACCAAACCCCTTAATTGCTCTGTTCGGATTTTGGGGCGAGACAGATTTATGTCTGGGTCCGACCAAATACCGAATACTATCCTTTGCCTCTCTCCTGGCGAGACGCTTGATCCTCCTAAGATGGAGAGATGTTGCCCCGCCCACTCATGCGCAATGGCTTAACGACATTATGGCCTGCTTGGACCTCGAAAAAATTCATTATTCAGTTCTCAATTCGGATTTAAAGTTCCATAAGGTCTGGGGGCCTTTTATCAAGTACTTTCATAACCTTCCTCTTGACTAGGGTTTTTTTTCTTTTCGGTCCCTTGCTTTCAGCTCCCTTTTTTTTTCTGGTAGTAGGCATTATTATCCTCTGTTGCTAAGTGTATTCACAGTCTGGGAGTTTGACTGTCCTGACTTATACTCTCTATATTGTGTTGTGGTCGGTCTGGAGTTGTTGTTGTTTTTTTCTTGTGTTGTGGGGCTTGGGGAGGACACTAAGCTTACTTGTCTTTAATTTAGGTGCTTTTTTGTTAAATTCTCTTCCTCTGTAGCATATTGTTATTGTATGCTTAACCTTGCTCTGTATTAATGCTCCTCACTGGGATTTGGGGTTTTTAATTTTGTAAAATGTTTTGAAAAACTAATTTAAAAAATTTTTTTTAAAAAGAGGTAGGCTGGCACAGCTAACAGAGGTATTGTCATGTGGTACCACAGACCCTAGGTTGAATCCTGACCTCGGTTTCTATACGTACATAGTTTTGACATTCTCTCTGTGAAGATGCATTTCCTCTAGATTTGCCATTACCCTCCTACATCTCAAAAATGTTCGAGTGGGTAGGTAAATTTCCCCGAATGTGTAGTTAAGTGTTAAAAGCTGGGGGGAGGAGTGTTAATGGGAACACGCAGAATGTGCTCTATTACTCAAATTATGGTTTTTGATTGCCGTATTTTCTTCCATTCTAAGTGATGTGTTAAACACATTCAAACTGTTAACATGTCTCACACTTATTACGCGGTGAGACTGGTGTGGCAGCTGGCTGCTACTGCTGCACAGTGGCACCAATGGAATAAGCACCTCAGCAGCTTGCTGCTGAAAACAATCAAGTGATGGTTGGAACCAGATAGAGATGAGATAATGGGCAGTTGGACCCAGTTAGGGGAAGGTAGGGGGATGGAAAAGTGAACAAAGGGAGAAGAAAACAAGTACAGGTGTCCCCTGCTTTACAAATGTTCGCTTTATGCCGCTTCACTTTTACAAAAGACCCACATTAGTAACCTGTTTTCACATTACAAAGAGGATTTTTGCTTTTATGAAAATTTTTCCCATATAAATTAATGGTTCTTCGCTTTACGCCATTTTGGCTTAAGAAAGGTTTCATAGGAACGCTCTACCTTTGTAAAGGGGGGGACACCTGTAGGTAGATGAGCGTGTGTGGAAAAACATGGGGTGTGGCTTATCTAAAACTGGAAAATTCAATGTTCATACCATCAGGTTTTAAGCTGCTTGAGCAGAATATGAAAAGCCTCCTCAATCTGCTTTTGGCCTCTCCATAACACTAGAGAAGGCACAGGACAGACAGGCTTTGGGTGGTGCAATGTTACACAGCTTCTGTGACGTGGATTTGATTCTGACCTCTGGTGCTGTCTACGTGGAGTTTGCATGTTCTCCCTGTGACTGCATGGGTTTCCCCTGCGTGTTCTGGTTTACTCCCACACCCCACGGATGGTTTACAGGTGTGTGTGTGTGTGTGTGTGTGTGTGTGTGTGTGTGTGTGTGTGTGTGTGTGTGTGTGTGTGTGTGTGTGTGTGTGTGTGTGTGTGTGTGTGTGTGTGTGTGTGTGTGTGTGTGTGTGTGTGTGTGTGTGTGTGTGTGTGTAAAATAGTTAAATTAAATAAGTAGACCAAAATTAGAAATAAAAAAGTAGTGAGGTGGTATTCATGCGTTCAATGTCCATTCAGAAATCAGATGACTGAGGGGAAGAAGCTGTTCCTGAATCGCTGAGTGTGTGTCTTCAGGCTTCTGTACCTCCTTCCAGATGGTAGCAACGAGAACAAGGCATGATGAGGTGATGAGGGTCCTGAATGACGGATGCTGCCTTTCTGAGGCATCACTCTCTGAAGATGTCCTGGACACTGCAGAGGCTAGTGCACATGGTGGAGCTGACTGTGTTTACAACTCTCTGCAGCTTACTTCTACCCTGTGCTGTAGCTTTCCCACCACCCCCCACCCCCATACCAGACAGAATGCTCTCCTTATACATCTGGTAAAATTTGCAAATGTCTTTGGTGACATACCAAATCTCCTCAAACACCTAATGCAATATAGCCACCATCAATCCTTCTTTGTAGCTGCATCGATATGCTGGGACCAGGTTAGATCCTCAGAGATATTGACACCCAAGAACTTGAAATCGCTCACTCTTTCCATTTTTGATCCCTCTGTGAGGACTGTCGTGTGTTCCCTTATCTTACCCTTTCTGAAGTCCACAATCAGCTCTTTGGTCTTACTGACGATGAGTGCAAGGTTGTTGCTGTGACACCACTCAGCTAGCTGGTATATCTCGACCCTGTACACACTCTGGTCACCATCTGATATTCTGCCAACAATCGTTTATAGATAGCATTTGAGCTGTGCCTAGCCACACAGTCAGGGTGGGGTAATGGGTTAAACACACATCCCTGAGGTTCACCAGTGTTGATTGTTAGTGAGCTGGGGATGTTATTACTGATCTGCACAGATTGAGGTTTTTTGATTAGGAAGTCAGGGATCCAGTTGCAGAGGGAAGTACAGAGGCCCAGGTTTTGGAGCTTTTTGATGAGACTGTTAAACACTGAGCTGCAGTTGATAAACAGCATCCTGACATAGGTATTTCTATTGTCCAGCTGAGGAGCCAATGAGACTGCATCCGCCGAAGACCTATTGTAGCATTAGGCAAGTTGCAGTGGGTCCAGGTCCTTGCTGAGGCAGGTGTTAATTCCTGCCATAACCAATCACCCAAAACTCTTCATTACCATAATACAACGAAGTTGGGCAGTTAGCTCCAAGTCTATCTCTGTGAGCTTTAAGCAAAGCTTGTAATTTGCACTACAAAAAAAATGTTGTTATGCTGAAAATGGAGAACATATGTAGGACATGACTGAGGACCAGAAAAGGCCAGCTGTATATGGTGAATTATTTATGGAAGTGTCCTGGACCAGTTTCCTGATTAGTAGAATTTCACCTAAAATGATTGCTTACACATTCTACTTCTGATAAAATCATCCTTACACACCTTCTGTGCATGTACAATTTGGAGATGGATGCAAAATTTATCCTTCTGTTATCTCATTTTACTTACCAAGGGAAAGTTTGTATTCAATCCCCCAAATCACTATCCCACAATAATTTCTCTAAGGCAAGATCTCTAATGAGCCTGCTGAAAGCAAGGCTCTACAGGCATTGTATCTGGAAGAATTAAATTCTACTGTCCTTAGCATGTGTCCAAGCCACACACTGTGAGTAATCAAACAGACACTCGCAAAGCAGAGGAGGAAGATACAAAAACTGAAAACCTTTTTAACTGTGTTCGTGAGCCAAGCCCACTAGCCAAGAATGAACTTAGAATCGGTTGGAACACAGAAGCCAAAGAATACATTCACCTGAATGATTTCCCGTATAAAGCAATACTTTATTTCACAACCAACAAAAGTAAAACTGATAGAATTGACACTGCATTTGTAGAAGCTGAACCTCTAATGTCACAATTATGTCAACATTCCAAAGATAGATAGCTGATAGGAAATCAAACGCAAAAGCTGAATTCTGAGTATTTGTAAGTCATGGGAAAATGTGATACAGTAAGCAAGGTCTTATAGGAATTTTGAGGACGTGGTACATAAGTATTTCCGGTATTAGTCATGAGATAATTCAGATAACATACATGAATGCATGACCAGTAACTGAGATAATAACTAAATAAGTATATGGAAACAAAATCTACCCAATCATCTCCTTTTAAGATAGTTGGGCAAGTACATGAATAAGAAAAATTAAAAGTTTATGGGTCAAACTCTGGCAAATGGCACCAGGCTGGTTGGGGAATCTTGATCGGCATGGCCCCTTTGGGCTGAAGGCCTGTTTCCATGCTCTATAATACCATGACACTATAGATCCCATGATAATAAGGCTGTCATAAATATAATCAGCAGAGCCCACTCTGGACATAGATAACTCAAGGATAACTCAAACCTATTGAAATAAGTTAGCCATGAGAAATTTGTTCTCAATATACATTGATTCCCGTGCCCCTGTTCCAAAATATGCCCAAAGACATATCCAAGAATAGGCCAGTTGTGGTTTGAACTTGTCAATAGTGCAGGGGCTGTATGGATGCTCTTAATCTTACCATCATTAATTATGCTAATGCACAGGAAAGTGATGTCAGGAAGGATGGGGAGCCAGGCAGAGAACTAGATGGTTGCATAGAGCTAAGTATCTTGAATATGGACATGAGAAATAAGGGTCTTTGTATGTTCTTGCACAGCTTGACATTGCAAGGATTGTGGCCCCGACCTCAGTGACACCTTGACTGAACTTTTCTCACCAGTCTTTCCCTATTATCTCTTGATTCTCTTTCGCAACAAATATTCTGTCAATCTCAGCTTCAGATATTCTCTTCATCTCAGCAGCCACTCTCTTCTGGGCTTGAAATTTGCAAGATTTCTTCAGTCTGTAAACCTAGAAGACAAACCTTCCTGTGTCTGTCCTTTCATGAGGAACTGCCCAAGTTTTATCTACCCCATCATAACTGTTCAAATCTTACTTTGAAAAGATTTTCCTTGACATTCCTGTACATGTAAGCCTATTTAACTCACCTGATAAGAAAAATCACTCACCTCACCTATGGTATCAATCCAGTAGATATCTGCACCATGACAACCTTTTCCTTAGTTATGGGGTGTGCTCCTGTAATGTTTCCACAACAGAGAAGAAAAAGTCAATAATTGTATGTATTACACCACAATAAATAAATCAAATGCATTACTTTCACACAAACCCTAACTTACTTTACAAGTTTGCTTCATGAACTTTACTTGGGCTTCAATACAGTGATCCTATCCAGGTGATTAAATTGTCTGCTGCCCTCATCTGGAAAATGCATAAACACACAGAAATGCACAAACCTTGATTCTGGTGTTTTGCAAATAAATTCCTCTTCCAATGAAACAGATAAATTATACAAATCTCATTCCTTGCACAATCTGAACCCACGACACTAAGAACATGATGTAAATTGGTAAATTGGTTTATTATTGCCCCATGTACCGAAGTCTTATCTTACATCGTGTCCATACAGATCAGTTCATTACAATAGTGCATAAAAGTAGTGCAGACAATACAGAGTACAGAATAAAGTGATACAGTATGGAGAAAGAGTGGTATAGGTAGGCAGTAAGGTTCAAGGTTAAA
Source organism: Hemitrygon akajei (assembly GCF_048418815.1). Lineage (NCBI taxonomy): Eukaryota > Metazoa > Chordata > Chondrichthyes > Myliobatiformes > Dasyatidae > Hemitrygon > Hemitrygon akajei. The sequence goes on from NC_133129.1 coordinate 53,941,359, forward strand.
GTAAGGTAGATTGTAAGGGCAAGAGTCTTCACGTACTGTAGAAAAGGTGGATAGAATTTAAAGCAGGCCAGAAGTTGTCCTTGAACCTGGTGGCATGTGCTTTTAGACTTTTATGTCTTCTGCCCGATGAGAGAGGAGAAAAGGGAGAGTGTCTGGGATTGGTGGAACCTTTCGTTATGCTGGCTGCTTTACCAAGGCAGCAAGAAGTGTTGAAAGAGGAGGCCGATTTCCATGATGTGGTGAGCTGCATAAGTCTCTGCAGTTTCTTGTACTCAGTTGCCATAATATGCTATGATACACCCAGTTAGGATGCTTTCTACGGTGTACCAATAAAAATTGGTGAGGACCAAAGGGGACATGCCAAATTCCTTTAGCCTCCTGAGGAAGTAGAGACACTGGTGGGCTTTCTTGTCTATGTATCAATATGGTATTAGTTGGCCAGTGTTATCACATTCAGCAAGCCATGCTGTCTGCTGCTGGTATTGGAAGTGACACTCACAGATATTTGTCAAGCCATTCATTTAAAAATACAATTCTGAAGCTCACCTTGGAAAATTGGATCAAGAACCAAGGAAGTAACATGCCGTGAACTTCATCCTCGCTCTCTGATTGGGAGTGCATAATTGCAAAATCTCAGACGGAGGAATTTTAACACCCAGAAGTGGTTATGTCTGGGTTGAAAGAGAGGTGAAAATTTTAAAGAGTGTCCAACCTTCATTTGTAGTGGAATTAAGACTAGCTGGGCAACCAACACTCTCCCACAAGCAAAAACTATCATTTCAATATCTTAAAATTTCAGCATAGCTTCGTGCCTCGTATTTTACTCCCTTTCCAGGTCTGGCAAAAGCTGTCTCAGTTCACTAGGCCCAGAGGGGAATATGGGCATGAGAAAGATGAGAGTTTTAGCAACACATTTTGAGCACTGGAGGAACTGGAGCATCCCCTCCCAGCTCCACCCTAGTTGATCATATTGCCCCCACCTGAACAATCAGAGATGTCTTTTTAGGATCAGACATACCAGCACCAATGCTAGCACTACCCACAATCACCGAACTGCTCAACAAAATCAACAAAACCTTATGTCACCATTGGCAAACTACTGACATGCTCCATGATCTCTACTCCCTACTCCCCACTATGATGCCCTTCAGTCCTAATCCAGGGTTTCAACCCAAACCATTGACAATTTCTTTCCAATCCACTCTGTAACCACCCCCCCACCCCCCACCGAACAAATGCTGCTTGATCTGTGGCTTCCTTCAGCAGAATAGTTTTAGTTTATTTTGATACCATCTCTTCCACATCGTTTCCTGTTGGATAAGTGTCAAGACTGTCGCCAGTCTGCTAGCTTCACAGTTAGCTTCTAGCTTCACTGAAAAGAATACTGCAACCCCTTATTTTTAAACAGTTCTAGATTCACCTGAAAGAGTAAGTATTTGTCAAATTGAGAGTGGGTGTTAATTTTGCATTAATTCTCTTTACTGTGTTACGAATGTGAAGTATTAGGAGCTTCAAGTTATTCTGAAGTAATATTATAAAGATCAGTTTCTGTTTGTGCGATGACATGCATGCATGCTTCATGTTTATTATCTATATTTTAAAAATCCTCAAGCTTCCCAAGCTAAAGCCAAGCTCTCAAATTACTTTAACATTTTGATCCCTTTGAGTCCCAAATAATTTGTTTGTGAGGACATTGCCAGCTGTCCTTTTACCCTGGTAAATTTTCATTCTCATGTTACAGCTTTCATTGTAACATATTATGGTAGTTTTGTTGTGCATTAATTATTTAATTAATTGATCATTGATATACAGTGCAGAATAGGCCCTCTGAGCCGCATAACCGAGTGAGCCACAATTTAACCTTAGCCCAATCACAGGACAATTTAGAATGACCAATTAACCTATTAACTGTTGTGTCTTTGGACTGTGGGAGGAAGCCAGAGCATCATGCACCCTGTGGGAGGACATACAGACTCCTTACAGATGACAATGCGACTGATCTCCGAACTCTGACACCTCCAGCTGTAACAGGGTGACACTCAACTGCTGTGCTACTGTGGAACCATATTATGCATTCATTATGCAAATGTCACAATAAGACAGCCAGAACTCTCTGCATTTCAGACCTCTGCAGTCTTCCACCTACCCCAAGACAACCTCCAATGGAAGAACAGGAAATGTACATAATTTGCAATATATAATTGAATGTATATAATTGATTATTGTTCAGCTGCAGGTCAGCACAACTCAGCAAGTATCAGTCTTGATCTTTTGCAGACACCACTCCTCCCTCACTACTCCCCTCTGCACTCTCCTCCTCCCATGGTTTATCTTCCTTTCCTATCAGATGCCATCATCTTTGGCCATTTGACACCTGGTAGCATCCAATACTATTCTCTTCCTACTCTCTCCTCCCCATTTGCCTATCACCCTTCTCTCGTGGATCTACCTATTGCCTGCCAGCTTTTGCTCCATTCCTCCCTTTCACATTTTTATACCTAGTTTTCCACAAGTCCTGAAGAAAGGTCTCGACCCGAAATGTTGACTGTCTATTTTCCTCCCTAGATGATGCCTCACCCACTGAGTTCCTCGAGTGTTTTGTGCTTTGCACCATTTTGGTTTATCTCTCTGATGCACCATCAATAACTCACGCCGAGACTTAGGAAGTGAGATATCGGCTTTTATTGACTGAAGGACAACACTACATCCTGGGGAAAATGAGGGAGAGCAGCAGGCCACAGTCGCCTTTATACAGGGGTCTGTGGGAGGAGCCACAGGGGTAGTCAGCAGGGTCTTGGGAGGAGCCACAGGAGCAGTCAGACAGGTATATCTAGTTCACCACACTCTCCAGGGAATGTGTTTGCAGAAGTTCACTTAGATGCCTGGAAGAAAATAAATAAACTTGTTAAAGCCCAAAGCTGTTGTTAAAATACAACATACAGCCTAAGATGAAAATTTTTCCAAATCATGTACAACCAAAGCAAGAAAAAAAAGATGGAAAAAGGAAATAATGCTGTGATCAACAAGCTTGAGGAGGTATCCCAGAACATTTAATGGGAGACTTTAATAAGGATAGCTTGAAGGGATCTCTGTCTACTTTCTGCACTACCCTGGTCACTATGTCAGTAAAGCAACACTTTTACCATTTTGACCAAAGGATTTTGTTTTGTTCTAATCCTATTCATGTTCTCAATTTAGGATTTTCTTGTGAATGTTGTGCAACTGATGCTAAGTCCCAATGATACTGCTGCAGGTAATTTCATCATTGTACCTGTGCATACGTGCATTTGTGTATACGACAATAAGCCTGACTTCAACTTTGATTTTTCAGGTTTTAGACCAGAAAAGACGGTGGCTGAAAGAAAGTCTTTGGATTGAAGGAACAGGTTCAGAATCAGGTTTATTCACTGTCTTGAAATTTGTTGTTTTGCACCAGCACTACAGCCCAAAGATGTAAAATTACTATATATTGTAAAGTAATTAATAACAGAAACAAATAATGAGGAGGTGTTCACAGACCATTCAGAAATATGACAGTGGAGAGGAAGAAGTTGGTTCTGAAATTTGTTGAGTATGGGTCTTCAGGCCCCTGTACCTCTTCCCTAATGGTATTGATCCATCAATGTATTGGGCCCACGACAGATTCTCCAAGATGTTGACATCCAGGAACATATAGCTGTTCACCCTTTCCACTGGTCCATGAGGACTGATGCGTGCTCCCTCAATTTCCCCCTTTCTGAAGTCCACAATCAATTCCTTGGTCTTGTTGATGTTGAGGGTAAGGTTGTTGTTGCAACACCACTCAACCAGTCGACCTATCTCACTCCTGCTAACCTCCTCATCACCTTCTAAGAATTTATATTCATCACGATAGGATGGGCAAAGATGGAATGTCACAGGAGGTGCCGAGGAGCTGCAAAAGTGTTCATAAGGATAAGCAAGGTACATTGATAGTGCACAAAGGCCAAAACTCATGTTTGCCCTGAAGCTCCAAGCCCAATTCAGTTCCTTATTCACTGTAACCAAAACTGGCAGCAAAATCTGACAGATTTCTCAGGGAGCAAATGACTGAATGTGTTCATTTAGGATCTGAATCTAATCACAATCAGGTTTATTATCACGGAGGTATGTTGTAAAAACTAGTTATTTTGCTGCAACAGTACAATGTGATACTTTAAAAAATTCTATGTTGTAATGATAAATACATTGAAAATACCCTGAATGGTGCCAGTGTTAAAGTATGATGAATCTCTCCAGATTTGGAGGGAGTATAGCCTGATTATTAATCAAATATCATCCTTGGAACAGTATCATATTCAAGAAACAAAGAAACCATTTGCCGCTTTGTCTGGAGGAAGCAGTTCACTACATGAGCCATGAATGTCAACAGCTTGTGTTAGATGATCAGTCCAAGAGTGGTTGACTGTCAGCACACATAAGAGCTTGCTCACATATCATTAATTATGCTTCAGAATTTTGTCTGCAATGCTATATTTCTGAGAACACTGGACAGATTGCTGCAGGGAATTCCCAGCCCTGCTCAGTTCTTGGATTATATCAAGAAACTGCAGAATCTGTTAAGATACATTGAGCAGAATGGAAAAGACAGACAGACAGACATACTTTATTGATCCCGAGGGAAACTGGGTTTTGTTACAGTCGCACCAACCAATAATAGAGTAGAAATATAGCAAAATAAAACCAGAAATAATTAGATGATAATAAGTAAATAATGCCAAGTGGAAATTAGTCCAGGACCAGCCTATTGGCTCAGGGTGTCTGACACTTCGAGGGAGGAGTTGTAAAGTTTGATGGCCACAGGCAGGAATGACTTCCTATGACGCTCAGTGTTGCATCTCGGTGGGATGAGTCTCTGGCTGAATGTACTCCTGTGCCTAACCAGTACATTATGGAGTGGATGGGAGTCATTGTCCAAGATGGCATGCAACTTGGACAGCATCCTCTTTTCAGCCACCAGCATCAGAGAGTCCAGTTCCACCCCCACAACATCACTGGCCTTATGAATGAGTTTGTTGATTCTGTTGGTGTCTGCTACCCTCAGCCTGCTGCCCCAGCACACAACAGCAAACATGATAGCACTGGCCACCACAGACTCGTAGAATATCCTCAGCATCATCCGGCAGATGTTAAAGGACCTCAGTCTCCTCAAGAAATAGAGACGGCTCTGACCATTCTTGTAGACAGCCTCAGTGTTCTTTGACCAGTCCAGTTTATTGTCAATTCATATCCCCAGGTATTTGTAATCCTCCACCATGTCCACACTGACCTTTTGGATGGAAACAAGGATCACTGGTGCCTTGGCCCTCCTCAGGTCCACCACCAGCTCCTTAGTCTTTTTCACATTAAGCTGCAGATGATTCTGCTTGCACCATGTGACAAATGAAGCAAAGGCAGGTCTATGTTTAAAAAGAAAGAAGTACTTTTTTGGCAAATTAAGTATAGTGCTTGGCATAACACTAAACCTCACACTCAATATCAGAAAAAACTAAAGAGCTGATTGCTGACTTTGGGAAGGAGAGGGAAACACATGCTCGTCAATATTGAGTGAATCTGCGTTGGAAGGAGTCAGCAGCTTAAGTTCCAGGGCGTTAACATATCGGATGACCTGTCCTTGACCTGGCACATAGGTGCAATCATATGAAAAGCTGCTAGCATCTTCACTTACTTCAGAGGTTAAGGAGTTTCACCTTGTCATCAAGCATGCTAACAAGCTTCTAAATGTGTAAGTGTCCTGGCTGGTTGCATCGTGCTTTGTGCAGCAATTTGAATGCTCAGGAACATAAGAAGCTGCAGAGAGTAGTGGACTCAGCCCGGTGGACACCAGCACATCTCTCCCCACCATTGGTAGTGTAGACAGGAGGCACTGCATCAGGAAGGCAGCATCCGTCAATACAAATTCCCACCATTAAGGCTATCTTCTCATAACTACCATTAGGCAGGAGGTACAGAAGTCAAAAGTCCCATTACACCAGGTTCAGAAACAGTTACTTTCCTTCTGTTTTTCAGTTCTTGAACCAACTAGCAAACCCTAATTGCCACAGTTTAGAAACACTAAGACCACTTTGATCACTTTTAATTATTTGTTGTAAGAAACCTGTACAATTTATGTTTATGTTTTTCTCGTGAATGCTGCTGATATGCTGCTAAAGGCCTGTGATCCTACTGCATCTAAGCTTTTCATTAAACCTGTAACATACACGTGCTTGTGGATATGACACTAAACTCAACTTCGATACCATAGTCACAAGAGATTCTACAGACGCTGGAAATCCAGAGCAACACACACACAAAATGTTGGAAGATCTCAGCAAGTCAGACATTATCTATGGAAATGAATAAGCAGTCAATGTTTAAGGCCAAGACTCTTCATCAGAACTGGAAAGGAAGGGTAGAAGCCAGAATAAGAAGGTAGGGGGAGTGAAAGAGTACAAGATAGAAGGTGATAAGTGAAGACATGTGGGTGAAGGAGGGTGGATGAAATAAGGAACTGGGAAGTGATAGGTGGAAAAGGGAAAAGATTTGAAAAAGATTCTAATAGGAGAGGAGAGTGGACCATGGGAGAAAGGGAAGGAGGAAGGGCATCAGGACGAGGTGATAGGCAAGAGAAGAAGTAAGGGAGGGGCCAGAGTGGGGAACTGAAGAAGAGGAAAGGGGAAAGAGAAGGGGCTGAATTTGTTACCTGAAGTTGGAGAAATCAATGTTCACACCATCTGGTCAAAGCCTTCCCAGCTGGAATATGAGGTGTTGTTCCTCCAACCTGAGAGTCCCCTTATTCTTGGACCAATATGTTGGAATGGAAATGGGGATTGGAATTAAAATGATTGGCCACTGGGAGATATTGCTTTTTGTGGATGGAGTGTAGGTGCTCAATAAACTGGTCCCTCATGAAGTGTTGCCTCTCCTGGAAGGACTGTTTGGGGCCTTAAATGGAGGTGAGGGAGCAGGTGAATGGGGAAGTGTAGCACTTAGGCCATTTGCAGGGATAAGAGAATCACAAAAGGTGCAATTTCTGTGGAAAGCTGAGAGGGAGGTGGGGGATAAAGATGTGCTTGGTGGTAGGGTCCTGTTGAAGTTGGCGGAGGTTGTCAAGAATGATGTGCCGGATGAAGAGGCTCATGGGGTCGTAAGTGAGGAAAAGAGGAAGGGAAACCCAGTTCTTTGAAGAAGGAGGACATCTTTAATTTGTTCTCAGGATAAAGCAAGTCTCATCCTGGGAACTGATGTGGCAGAGATGAAGGAACTGAAAAAAGGAAATGGCATTTTTACAGGAGACAGGGTAGGAAGCGGTATAGTCAAGATAGCCGTAGGAGTCGGTAGGTTTATAAAAGATATCAGTTATCAGTTTGTCTCTAGAGATGGAGACAGACAGATCGATAAAGGGGAGAGAGGAGTCAGAAATGGATCAAGATTACTCCCGGTGCCACGGGTTAGTGCAGGTGGGAATGGGGTGATAGCATGGATGAATGAGTGGCTGAGGAGTTGGTGCATGGGGCAGGGTTTCAAGTTCTTGGATCACTGGAACCTTTTCTGGGAAAGGGGTGACCTGTATAAGAGGGACAGTTTGCACCTGAACTAGCAGGGAACAACTATCCTGGCTGGAAGGTTTGCTAATGCTACTTGGGAGGGTTTAATCTAGATTTGCAGAGGGCTGGAAACGGGAGCACTAGCTGAGTAAGTGAAGGATCAGATGGGAAGGTAATGTCAGGGAAAGTATTGATAGACAAAATCAAAATAGGGACCAATAATTTGAAGTGTGAGTATTTTAATGATAGGAGTATGGTGAGTAAAGGTGTTGAACTTAGAGCATGGATCAGTGCATAGAAATACAATGTTGTGGCCATTACAGAGACTTGGTTGAGAGAGGGGCAGGAGTGATTAATGTACCTGGTTTTCGAAGTTTTAGAAAAGATAGAGAAGGAGATAAAGGGTGGAGAGGGGGAGTTGCACTACTAATCAACGATAATATCATAGCTACACTCAGGGGAGACATAATGGAGGGGTCAGACACTGAGTCCATTTGTGCCAAACTCAGGAATAGGAAGAGTGCAATTACACCAAACAAGTTGTACTACAGATCCCCAATAGCAACCTGGACACTGAGAAACAGATATGCAAACAGATTAAGGAAGTGTGTAAAAATAATAATGTTGTTGTCATGGTGGATTTCAACTTCCCTAATATAAACTGGGACCTTCTTAGTGCAAGGGGTTTAGATGGGGCAGCATTTGTGAAGTGTATCCAGGAGAGTTTCTTAAACCAATATGTAGATAGTCCAATGGGAGGAAGGGCTGTACTGGACCTGGTGTTAGGTAATGAGCATGGCCAAGAGGTATGGTCCTTGTGGGAGAGTTTTAAATTGGAGTAGGGCACATTATGAGAGCATTAGGCAGGAACTCATATGCATTAATTGGGAAGACCTTTCCTATGGCAAGTCCACATCAGACATGTAGAGGGTGTTTAAAGATCAATTGCACAAAGTACAGGAAAGGTATGTTCCATTTAGAAAGGAAGGAACGACAGGGGTGGAAAGATAAGAAAACCTTGGATGTCCAGAGCTGATGAATTTAGTCAAGAAGAAGGAAACGTGTTTAGAGCTTCAGAATCAAATGGAGTACATAAGGAGTATAAAGAAGCCAGAAAAGAACTCAAGAATGTCCATGGCGAGTAGGATTAAAGCAAACCCCAAGGTGTTCTACTCATACTTCAAGAGCAAGAGGGTAACTAGAGGGTAGGACCATTCAAGGATAAAGGGGGAAACATTTGGTTGAGTGAGGTCCTTAATGAGTATTTTACATCAGTTTTTACCAAGAAAAAGGACATGGAGGACCAGGAGATCAGTGGTGAGTTCATAAATATGTTAGGGCATTTAGAGGTCAAGGAGGAAGAAGTGTTGGGTCTCCAACACTCCAATGAGTATTAAGCTGGATAAGACCCCAGCGCCTGATGGGATTTATCCCAGAGTATTGAGAGAAGCAAGAGCCAAGATTGCTGGGGGTTTAACCAGTATCTTCATGTCCTCTCTAGGCACGGGCAAGGTCCCAGAGGACTGACGAGTGTCTAATGTTGTACCTGTATTTAAGAAGAGAACAAGGAAAATCCTGGAAACTACAGACCAGTGAATCACACGTCAGTTATAAGGAAATAGTTGGAGAAAATTCTTAGGGATAGGATATATGAGTATTTGGAAACTATGGCCTGATTATGGAGAGCCAGTGTGGCTTTGTGCAGAGCAAGTCATGTCTCTCCAACTTGATAGAGTTTTAGACATGAAGCAGCACCAATGCTAATACCAGATCAATGCTAAAGCATTACACTAAGTGGAGCAGGAATGCTTGTAGTGTAACTGAATCTGGAGCAACATAGATGCTGGAGGAACTCCAGGGGTCAGGCAGCATCTGTGGAGGAATGTGGACACTCTTTTCAAATCAAGTCCCTTCCTCGGGATTGAAAGATAGTGGGAGTTAACCAGTGAGGGGAAGGGATGGAGCAAGACTTACCAAATGATGGGTGCATACAGTTGGAGAGAGAAGACTAGAAATTGCAACATAGGTGGGAGGCAATATGTGGAGGTGACAAAAGGTTACAGATGCTGGAATCACATAAGAAAGGAAGGTGGAGTGGTGAGGCATAGGGTTAAATAAAAGAGGTGTTGTGGGCAAATAGAAACACCACAGGGGGAGAGACTGAGTGGGAAGGCTATGTGTCAGATCACCTTTCGCAATTAGTTACCTTCTCAAAAATGTCTTCAGATTAGTGAAGAAAGACCCCCCCCCCCCCACCGCTTGCACAAAGCTATAAAGCTCTGTTATCTACCGTACTAAATGTGATCAACCCCACCTTTCCAAATGTATGTAAACCCTCTTAGAAATTTCCCCAATAATTTCCCTCCCTACCAGCCTACAGTTACCTGGCTTATCCCTTCTGCCATTTTTAAATAAAGGACTAGCAATAACTATTTTGCCAATAACTACTTCATTACTTGAACAGATAACAAACCTTTGATGTACCTGTTCCATGAAGAGAAGCCGGAGCCTCAGATGGTTTCCCCTTGAGTTAAAAGTTGCACCTTGGGTTTAAGAGCATGTGATTATATTATAGTTTTCAAAGCTGGGCAATAGCAGAGAAGTGCAGAAGTTCCAATTCACTTCCTGGTATCAGAGGTAACAGCTGATGAAGGACTATAGGATGGAGTACTAATGATGAATTAGCACTGTCTGATGTTCATGAGTACGTCATGACAGAGAGAGAACCACAATTAATCCCTACCATTCCCAAAAGTTAGAGCTGAGTGGAAAAGATCAATGAGTCATGAAGAGTTGGATCTGTTATTCTCCAAAGCACCAAGTATTGGCTTTGAAACAAAAGACACATCCAGAAATTACTGGAATGAAGGTATTAGCCAGATAATGTACATGACAGTCTAAAATGGACCCTGTCATTGAGTTCAAAGGGGCTCTTGCAGCAGGTGTCAATAAAATAAAAATGTGTGTGTCACTGCTCCTTCAAAGCAGTCTCCATGTTATAATTTTGGATCTTTCTTGAGAAAGGTGTTCCAGCCAGTAACAGATGTCCATCCAAAGTAAGTGGGCATATTTCCAATGAACACTTCTGCTTCAAGTGCCATAGTTGGCAAATTCAGACAAAGTTCATGGATTGCCTCACATGTTAGTATCAGGCAATGGAAATTGTTTTGTTATTGCAGATTTAAGGATTCCATGAAATAGTATACATCATAAAACATCTTCCTATTTCATCCTTGATTAGTAGAGGGAGCTATCCTGATTTTCAAAAAGGGATTAAGAAAATACAAGGAGGCAATGCTGAAAACAAAGTGTTTCAGCTCCTGTTTGGTTGTCCTAATATATTGCAGTATGGCCAGTCTCATGTCATGATAGTCAAAATAAGGAATCTGGGCTTAACGTTTGATCTCAACATTTCTAATGCGAAAACCAGAGCACAGAACAAACTATTAAATCATACAATGCCATGCCAAAATGCAAAACCAAGGGATTTGTTGTGTTTGCACATATGTGTACTTAGCAGACCTGAGGAAGGTAAATAAATCTCCTTAAAAACAGAACTTAGTATTCGCCTTTGCTTGCATCCAAAGTAGTTAATTCAAATAGAATAATATTCAATCGTCTGGAGAATGTGCCAGCCCAACTCTGCCAAAATCCTGAGCATGCTGTATTTTTGGAGTTTTGCTGCTTTTGGAACTCACATGATCCACATATACTAGTTCAAGATGTCTTCAAACCGTTTTCTTGCTGGATTACAGATGGAACAGAATCAAATATCCATCTTAAGCAGCAAAATGTTGTAACATCCAGACTTGCCAGCATCTGCAAAGAAAAACAAATGAGTAACCTAACCGTCTAAGTCTGGATCCTGGATTACAAATGATAGATTTTTGACTTTTGGAAAGGAACACTGTGAAGGTATTGGGTTTGCTGGCGACTAAGTCCCAAACTCAGATGCAGACGTCAAACCCTGTCAGAGATATTGTAAATAGCCAGGGATACCCTCACTAAGTGGAGGCAAATTACCCAGTCTTCAAATACTAGTACACTTCACTGTTTATTCTCCATGGTGTGTTCAACTGCTAATACCCACTATTTGAATTTTGGGTCCCCCCTCTAACCTAATCACGGGACAATTTGCAATGACCCCCAACAAGGAGGAGATACTTCCAGCTAACAAAGTAGATTAAACACAGTTCATTTATTTTCAATGATACATGTTTAAATTCAAATAATATTCTTAAAACACATTTAAAATGCACAGAGGATTTCCATCTTATAAAAGACTTCCTAATTACAAACCATTTCTAAAGCAGAAATGGTTTCCAAAACACAGGTACAATTCCTATAAGCTAAAACAAAATACCCCCAATCCGCAGATGAACCAGTCGTCTATCAAAGAAATCAAAGGCAGTGGTATGGATTCTAGTTTACTCCATGCTTCTGCCATTCTTCATGATGGACCATTCCTAAAAAGCCTGATTGTTCTTATAATTTAAGCTGTTTCTCTGCCATTTATGTGTCTTCACACAAGTGATTTATTTTTCAGATACCTTTTTGCACACATGGTCTAAACGCTTCTGGAGACAGAGATCCCAGGTACCCACAATTAATGCTGTATAGCTCTATCTTTGAGCACACAAATCTTCCAACTTAATAATACATCAGCTAAGTGATTGTCTCCATCTGGTCTGCAAACTTCCTTGAACTAAGCAACTTTGCCAGTGCTGTCTGTTTTGAAACAAGCCAAATAAAATAGCCCATTGGCATACACTGTACCTCTTTAGCAGTTAGACCAGGTGCCATGGGGCCAGTAAGGCTGTGGCTCTACAGACAGTTCTTGCTTGCAATGGTGCCTTTTTAACTTCAACTTGATTACTGCTTGCCATTTACATTTTAAGAACTGAAGACTGACTTCTATTTCCAACCAGAAGCTAAACAAAAATAAAAATTCAAAGTTTAACGTTTTCAGAACAACCCTTTGATTTCTATAAGCTCGCAACAGCTGTTTTTAGAAAGCTGTGCTTGGCAAAAATACAAGGCCCTTTGGTCCAGGGCAGTAAATATCCATCACAGCACACATCCATTTGCTAAATACCGAATGGAAAAAAGGCCAAACGTTGATTTATATTAGCAGAAAATAATGGGAAAACATTTGCAATGTATTATGTGTGAAGAAGCGTGTGGTCCAGATGAACCTTACCAAAAAAAACAGAAGTGGCTTTAAAGCAGAGAAGTTTACGTGTTTGGAAGATAGATTGCAAGGTGATACTTAGAATGAAAGCACCTAAGGTCTATCCTAAATTAGTCTTCCTCTCTTTTTTTTTAATATTTATGGAGATACAACATGGTATAGTCCCTTTTGACCCTTCATGTCACACACCCAGCAACCCCCGATTTAACCCCAACCATATAACAATTACAGCACGGAAACAGGCCATCTCGGCCCTTCTAGTCCATGCCGAATGCTTACTCTCACCTAGTCCCACTGACCCGCACTCAGCCCATAACCCTCCATTCCTTTCCTGTCCATATACCTATCCAATTTTCTTTTAAATGACAAAATCAAACCTGCTTCTACCACTTCTACTGGAAGCTCGTTCCACACAGCTACCACTCTCCGAGTAAAGAAGTTCCCCCTCGTGTTACCCCTAAACTTTTGCCCCTTAACTCTCAACTCAACTAACCTAATCACGGGACAATTTGCAATGACCGATTAACCTGCTAACCGATATGTCTTCGGAATGTGGGAGGAAACTGGAGCACCCGGAGAAAACCCCTGCAGCCACAGGTAGAATGTACAAACTCCTTACAGGCAGCGACGAGGATTGAACCCAGGTTGGTTGTACCGTAAAGGGTTGTGCTAACCACTACGCCACTGTTGGATAGCTGTTAATAAACTCATGTTCTATAACGTGCATTGAAATGGCCAGGAGTAAGAGTGGTAGGATGTTGAAAAGATGAGATGATCTAGAGTTTAGAAATATACACAATAAAGGATCAAAGACAGAAAGGACATTGTTGTGAACTTTGCTTTGTGTTGTGACTTAGCAGTTGACAAGTCTTGCTGAATTACACAGATATTGTGTAGATTCTATGTTTTTAATGCACAAAATACAGAAATGTTGCCAAGACATCAGGCGCAGTAAAATAAAGTAGAAAATAGTCAACATCAGTGGAGAAAAGCAGAAACCAGCACAAATGGCAGCCCCTTGTGCCTTAGCAGACAGTCCTTGTCTGTTCATTCTTTCAAAATGCTGGAGAAACTCAGCAGGTCAGACAGCATCTATTAGGAATTGATGATGGGTCTTGCCCTGGAATGTTGATTGTTATTTTCCTCCATAAATGCTGCCTGATCTGCTGAGTTACTCCAGCGTTTTGTGAACATTTTGCTCAAGATTTCCAGCATCTGCAATCTCTCTTGTACCTGTTCATTCCTTCTCCTGCTTATCACACAATCGGCAACAATGTTGGCCCTCATCACGAAACCACAGTTTGTCCTGCTCCAATTTCCACTCCTTTCAGCAAATTCCACTATTTTTATCTTGTAAAAACTCATCCATATTCACTGCAAATTGAGCTCATTCTCGTGCTCAAAGATTGTACAGTTATTTCATCTTCCACTTGAGGACAGTACACCTTCTGTTCCCTTGAAAGCTCCCAGAAATAATAGCTACTTACATTTATATAATTCTTCATTGATAAAACAAGTCAGTAGCTATCATTAAATTTACAATTATATGAAGAAAGGGAATGATGCAGTTCAAAGCTAATATTTATAGAAGCCATCAAGAATACGGTTATCTGATTTCAAGTCTGGCAACCCAGGTCTGTACAAGAAAATGAGATACGACTTGCAGAGGGCAATCTCCAAGAGCAAAGGAACAACTCCGAACGAAGGTGAAGGCAAAATCTGTCAGGGTTTGCAGGCCATTACTTCCTACAAAGCAAAACTTAGCATCATGAGTGGCAGTTATGCTTCACTCCCTGACGAGCTCAATGCCTTTTATGCTCACCTTGAAAGGGAGAATAAACTACAGCTATGAGGATCCCTGCAGCACCTGATGACCCTGCGATCTCTGTCTCGGAGGCTGTCGTCAGACTGTCTTTCGAGAAGGTAAACACATGCAAGGCAACAGACCTAAAGGAGTACCTGGATGGGCTCTGAAAACCTGTGCCAAACAACTGGAGGAGATGTTCAAAGACACTTCAATCTCTCATTGCCACAATCGGAAGTTTCCAACTGCTTCAAAAGGGCAACACTTATACCAGTGCCCAAGTAGTGCAGAGTGAGCTGCCTTAACAACTTTCATTCAGTAGCATTCACATTACTGTGATGAAGTGCTTTGAGAGGTTGGTCATGGCTAAAGTTAACTCCTGTCTCAGCAAGGACTTGTGCCCATTGAAATTTGCCTATCGCCACAATAGTTCTACAGCAGATGCAATCTCATTGGCTTCTCACGTGGCCTTAGATCACCTGGACAGTACAAATACCTATGTCAGGATTTGGTTTATTGACTACAGCTCAACATTTAACACAATCATTCCTGCAGTTCTGATTGAAAAGCACAAAAATCTGGGCCTCTGTACCTCCCTCTGCAACCAGATCCTTGATTTCCTAGCCAGCAGACGACAACTGTGTGGATCGGAATTAACATCTCCACCTCGCTGACAATCAACACTGGCGCACAACAGAGATGTGTATTTAGCCCACTACTCTACTCTCTATATAGCCTTGACTATGTGGCTAGGCACAGCTCAAGTGCCATCTATAAATTTGCTGACCAGGTAACTATAGTTGGCAGAATCTCAGATAGTGATGAGAGGATGTACAGAAGTGAGATATAGCAGCTAGTTGAGTGGTGTTGCAGCAACAACCATGCACTCAACATCAGTAAGACCAAAGAACTGATCGTGGACTTCAGAAAGTGTAATTCAAGAAAACGCACATCAGTCCTCATTGAAGGGTCAGAAGTGGGAAGAGTGAGCAATTTCAAGTTCCTGAGTGTCAATATCTCTGAGGATCAAATCTGAACCCAACATATCTATACAGCTACAAAGAAGACATGACAGCAGTTATATTTCATTAGGAGTTTGAGGAGATTTTGCATGTCACCAAAAAACAGTTGGAGAACATTCTGCCTGGCTGCATCACTGTCTGGTATGGGGTGGAGGGGGCCTACGGCACAGGATTGAAATAAGCTGCAGAGAGTTGTACTAGTCAGCTCCATCATGGCCTCTAGCCTCCATAGTATCCAGGACATCTTCAAGAAGCGATGCCTCAAAAAGGCGGCATCCATTATTAAATACCCCCATCACCCAGGTCATGCCTTGTTCCCATTGCTACCATCAGGAAGGAGGTACAGAAGCCTGAAGGCACACACTCAATGATTCAGGAACAGCTTCTTCCTCTCTGCCAATCTATTCCCCAATGGGCATTGAATCCATGAACACTACCTCACTACTTGTTTATTTCTACTTTGCGCTAGTTATTTAATTTAACTATTATATATATTGTATATACTTACTGAAATACATAGATTTTTCTATCATTATGTATTGCGTCATACTACAAAACACAAATTTCATGATATATGCCGGTGATATTAAACCTAATCCTGATTCTGATTCTGATAAAGTCGTGAGACTCAATAATTTGAATTAAACAGAGAAGAATGTATTTTCTGTCTGGTAGTTAAATCTTCAGTTTGGTGACTTGTTTTTTCATTTCTCCCTGGACTTCCTACATCAATAAAGAAAATAGAATTTCAGGCTGGCTTGGATTACTGTTGATGAGCCAAAAGCTGAACACATTTTTCCTGCCTACAATTTTTAATTTGTAAAATGTTTTGAAAAACTAATAAAAAATTAAAAAAATATATATTGGCTTAATTAACGTGCTCCAATATCGACAATGACTGGCTCTTTAAAATGCTGGCATCCACACTAGAAACAGAGACACCTGAGGACAACCATGTGAACAGACCACACAGCTCTACCACGATGCTGCCTGTATGAGAGGATATTAGCTATATAGGAGCCTCGTGAGGACGACAAACTTCTTGTAGGATTTAAAGGCTTGCGTGCCTCAATGACTTGGAGAGCTATGTTGGCTGGAGTCAGGTCCTTGTGCTTTGGCTCATGGTAGGATTACCCATGCCAAACATGTCAAAGGGTAGAGGGCGGACTAGGTGTGGTCCTCTGGTTCTCCAGGTTTGAGGGTTCAGCTCAGGGCTAACAACCCTGACTGATCAAAAAATAATTGCTACAGACACAACAATGAAGAATTCTTCTTTATCAGTCTGCAATGGCATTCCTGAGTCTCCACCCTCGGCTTGCATGGTTGACAGTAGTGAAAACTGAGGGGAAGCTACTGGCATGGTGAAGAAAGCTCTGAATACCAAGACCAAAATTGCTTTTAGGATGCATGAACCATGTACAAGACTGGCAAGCTAGCACAAGTAACTGCAGAAATGTGTTGATACAACCTACATATACAGGCGTCAGTGAAAGCAGATAAACAGATAAAGGCAGGAGCTGGTGAAACAGTTTTATACTCAGAAAGGGATGATGGACAGCATTGTCATGGTATAGATGCCATTTTGAAGGAGAGCATTAAGAAGTAGAAAGCAGTCAACAGTAGGCTGATGAGAGTCAGGCTGAAAGGGAAGAAAGTGAACATGACTGTGATCCAGTGCTGTGCCCCAACTAACAATTGTGACATTGAAGAAAAAGGTGCCTTCTATGAACAGCTGCGATTGGAGTTAGAGTTAACACCACACCATGACATAATCATCGTCATGGGAGATCTAAATGCTAAAGTGGGAAATAACAACTCATACATCACCAGGGCCATGTGATGAATAACAATGGTGAACGACTGGTGGAAATCTGTGCCTTCATAGGAGGGACACTCAATCCACTCCATGAAATCCATAAACTGGTATGGTGCTCACCCTACGGACATGACAAAAACCAGATCGGCCATTTGATAATCAATGGTACACAGAGATGATCCTTGCAGAATGTAAAGATAGGAGCAGATACAGGAAGTAAGGACCAGCTTGTTGTAGCAGTGATGAAACTCCAGCTGAGAAGCACTGGAACCAGAACACATGTACAAAGACATTCTGATCTTGAGAAGCTCAAGGATACCACTGTGAGATCTGCCTTCACCATTCAGCTAAAGAACAGATTTCAGGCCTTGCAAGACTTGACAAGGATATGTCACTAGACCCAATGTGAAAACGGTTAGCCTCAGTCTTCAAGGAGAGAAGCGAAGCTTATCTAGAAACAGTCTATGTTCCAAGCCTATATTGGTGTCACTCCCCAACTTTTCCTACAGTACATTGATGACTGCATTGGTGCTGCTTCCTGCACCCATGCAGAGCCCATCGATTTCATGCTGGACCGGATGGAGTTTCCCCACGATTACTGAGGGCCTGTGCGACTGAGCTGGGAGAACCACTACAGCGCATCTTCAACATGAGCCTGGAGCAGAGAAGAGTACCCAGACAGTGGAAAACATCCTGTATTGTCCCGGTACCGAAGAAACCACAACCAAAGGAGTTGAATGACTTCAGACCTGTTGCCTTGACGTCGCACGTGATGAAGACCATGGAGCGGCTGATAATACAGAATCTGAGGCCACAAACCAGGCACGCCCAGGATTCTCTTCAGTTTGCGTATAAGGAGAAGGTGGGAGTGGAGGATGCTATCACGTATTTGCTGCACAAATCACTCTCTCACCTAGATGGGGTCAGTTGTGCTGTGAGGATTACATTCCTTGACTTCTCTAGTGCCTTTAACATCATCCAGCCCAAGATCTTAAGCACAAACTAACGGAGATGGGAGTAGACTCTCACATGGTGGATTGACTAGTGGACTACTTGACAGATAGACCTCAATATGTGCGGTTGGGAGACTGTAGGTCTGACACGGTGGTCAGCAGCACAGGAGCGCTGCAGGGAACCGTACTCTCTCCGGTCCTGTTCACCCTGTACACATCAGACTTCCAATATAACTCGGAGTCCTGCCATGTGCAGAAGTTCGCTGATGACACGGCCATAGTGGGGTGTGTCAGGAATGGACAGGAGGAGGAGTATAGGAAACTGATACAGGACTTTGTGATATGGTGCAACTCAAACTACCTGCGTCTCAATATCACCAAGACCAAGGAGATAGTGGTGGACTTTAGGAGATCTAGGCCTCATATGGAGCCAGTGATCATTAATGGAGAATGTGTGGAGCAGGTTAAGACCTACAAGTATCTGGGAGTACAGTTAGACGAGAAGCTAGACTGGACTGCCAACACAGATGCCTTGTGCAGGAAGGCACAGAGACGACTGTACTTCCTTAGAAGGTTGGCGTCATTCAATGTCTGTAGTGAGATGCTGAAGATGTTCTATAGGTCAGTTGTGGAGAGCGCCCTCTTCTTTGTGGTGGCGTGTTGGGGAGGAAGCATTAAGAAGAGGGACGCCTCACGTCTTAATAAGCTGGTAAGGAAGGCGGGCTCTGTCGTGGGCAAAGTACTGGAGAGTTTAACATCGGTAGCTGAGCGAAGGGCGCTGAGTAGGCTACGGTCAATTATGGAAAACTCTGAACATCCTCTACATAGCACCACCCAGAGACAGAGAAGCAGTTTCAGCGACAGGTTACTATCGATGCAATGCTCCTCAGACAGGATGAAGAGGTCAATACTCCCCAATGCCATTAGGCTTTACAATTCAACCGCCAGGACTTAAGAACTTTTTAAAAGCTATTATTAATGCTTTTTGAGATAGTGATTTAGATGCATATCATATTTTTTACTGAGTTAAGTATTGTATGTAATTAGTTTTGCTACAACAAGTGTATGGGACATTGGAAAAAAGTTGAATTTCCCCATGGGGATGAATAAAGTATCTATCTATCTATCTATCTATCTATCTATCTATCTATCTATCTATCTATCTATCTCTCAACCTTGCCTTCTACTACTACCCTGCTCTCAAATCTACCTGGTCCATTTCCGACACCTCCCTCACATTTCTTGATTGCTCTGTCTCTATCTCTGGAGACAGTTTATCTACTGATCTCTTTTACAAACCCACTGATGCTCACAGCTACCTGGACTATATCTGTTCCCACCCTGTCAAATATCAAAATGCCATCCCCTTCTCTCAATGTCTCCGCCTCCACCACATCTGCTCTCAGAATGAGGTTTTTCATTCCAGAATGAGGGAGATGTCCTTCTTCTTCAAAGAAAGGGGCTTCCCTTCCTCTACCATCAATGCTGCCCTCAATCAGAACTCTTCCATTTTGCACACGCCTGCCCTCACCCCATCCTCCTGCCACCCTACCAGGGATAGGGTTGCTCTTTTTCTCACCTACTGCCCCACCACCCTCCATGTCTAGCGCATAATTCTCCATAACGTCCGCCACTTTCAACGGAATCCCACCACCCAGCACATTGTTCCCTCTTCCCCACTTTCTGCTTTCCACAGGGATCGCTCCCTACATAATTCCCTTGTCCATTCGTCTCTCCCCACTGATCTCCTTCCTGGCACTCATCCTTGCAAGCAGAACAACCTTCCCCTACACCTCCTCCCTCACTGCAATTCAGGGCCCCAAACAGTCCTTCCAGGTGAGGCAGCACTTCACCTGTGAATCTGTTGGAGTCATCGACTGTATCCGCGGAATGCTCCTGGTGTGGCCTCCTGAATAGCAGTGAGACCCGATGTAGATTGGGAGACTGCTTTGCCGAGAACCTATGCTCCATTCACCAGAAAAATCAGGATCTCCCAGTGACCACCCATTTTGATTCCACTTTGACATGTCAGTCCATGGCCTCCGCTACTGTCTTGATGAGGTCACACTTGGGTTGGAGGAGCAACACCTTATATTCCGTATGGGTGGCCTCCAACCTGATGACATAAACATCAATTTCTCAAACTTCCTTTAATGTCCCCATCTTCACCATTCCCCATTCTCTTTTCCCTCTCTCACCTTATCTCCTTGCCTGTCCTTCACCACCCTCTGGTGCTCCTCTACCCTTTTCTTTCTTCCATGGCCTTCTGTCCTCTCCTATTAGATTCCCCCTTCTCGAGCCCTGTATCTCTTTCACCAATCAACTTCCCAGCTCTTTACTTCACCCCTCTCCCTTCCCCCCCAGGTTTCACCTATCACCTCATGGTTCTTCCTCGCTTCCCCCGCCCACCTTCTAACCCTGACTCCTCACCCTCATCTTTTTTCTCCGGTCTTGATAAAGGGTCTCAGCCCAAAGCATCGACTATACTCTTTTGCATAGATGCAGCCTGAACTGCTGAGTTCCTCCAGCATTTTGTGTGTGTTGCTAGGACTCAGAGCTGGAGAGAAGAATGGATACAGCAGGAAACATGGATAGCCTTAGAAGAAAGAGTTCGATGCAAAGTCAACACAAATGGAAGTGAAACTTCAAGAAGCGTACACTGAAGCTAACAAGAAAGTGAAGAGACTTGTACGAAAGGATAAGGAGAGTCTACGTGGAAGTCTTTGCAGTAAAAGCCAAAGCAACAGGCAAGCAAAGTGATCAGGGAAATATATACAAGATTTCAAAATTGATATGCGGAAAGTTCCAGTCCAGGTCCCGTGAGAGATAAGAATGGACTGCTTTTGACAACTGAGAAAGAACAAGAAACACTGTGGGCAGAGTATTTCTGAAAATTACCAAATTAGCCACCACCAGAGGAAGAATCTAATGTACAAGAGGCAGCAGAGGACCTCAACATCAACACAGATCCACCTAAGGAGGAAGAGACTGATGCTGCAATTAAGTTATCAAAGCTCCAGGACATGGAGCTTGAACTGTTCAAGCTGAAGCAAAAGTTGCAGCCGCCATCCTGCAAGCACTGTTCACTATAATCTGGGAATGGGACAAGTACCCAAGGACTGGACAAAGGGGGTTATCATTAGGATCACCAAGAAAGGAACACCAGTTGATTGCAACATCTGGCATGGCATCCCCCCAGCAAGACTCTTGTCAAAGTCATTGTCCAATATATTACATATACTGTTGACGTGTGGTTGAGAAACAAGCAAGCTGGCTTCAGGAAGAGCAGAGACTGTGTCAACCAAAACTTTGCACTGTGTAACATCACAGAACAGTGCACAGAGAGGCAAGGACAACTGTATGTAAATTTCATAGACTTTGAAAAGGTATTTGATAGCATTCACAGGGAGAGCCTTTGGTGAATTAACAGATAATCTGTGATCCCTTCCAAAATTAGAAGCATAGAAACATAGAAAACCTACAGCACCAAACAGGCCCTTCGGCCCACAAAGCTGTGCCAAACATGTCCTTACCTTAGAACTCCCTAGGCTTTACCCATAGCCCTCTATTTTTCTAAGCTCCCTGTACCTATCCCGGAGTCTCTTAAAAGACCCTATCATTTTTGCCTCCACCACTGCCGCCGGCAGCTCATTCCACACATTCACCACTGTCTGCGTAAAAAACTTACCCCTGACATCTACTCTGTACCTACTGCCAAGCACCTTAAAACTATTCCCTCTCATGCTAGCCATTTCAGCCCTGGGAAAAAGCCTCTGACTATCCACACAATTAATGCCTCTCATTATCTTGTACACCTCTATCAGGTCACCTCCCATCCTTCGTCGCTCCAAGGAGTAAAGGCTGAGTTCACTATTCTCATAACGCATGTTCCCCCATCCAGCTAACATCCTTGTAAGTCTCCTCTGCACCCTTTCAATGATTTCCACGTCCTTCCTGTAGTGAGGCAACCAGAATTGAGCACAGTATTCCAAGTGGGGTCTGACCAGGGTCCTATATCGCTGCAACATTACCTCTCGGCTCCTAAATTCAATCCCACGATTGATGAAGGCCAATGTACCGTACGCCTTCTTAACCACAGAGTCAACCTGTGCAGCAGCTTTGAGCGTCCTATGGACTCAAACCCCAAGATCCCTCTGATTCTCCACACTGCCAAGAGTCTTGCCATTAATGCTATATTCTGCCATCATATTTGACCTACCAACATGAACCATTTCACACTTATCTGGGTGAACTCCATCGGCCACTTCTCAGCCCAGTTTTGCATCCTATCAATGTCCCGCTGTAACCTCTGACAGCCCTCCACACTATCCACAACACCCCCAAACTTTGTGTCATCAACAAATTTACTAACCCATCCCTCCACTTCCTCATTGAGATCATTTATAAAAATCACAGAGTACAGGTCCCAGAACATATCCCTGAGGCACACCACTGGTCACCGGCCTCCATGCAGAATATGACCCATCTACAACCACTGTGGACAAGCCAGTACTAGATCCACAAAGCAATGTCCCCTTGGATCTCATGCCTCCATACTTTCTCAATAAGCCTGGCATGGGGTACCATATCAAATGCCTTGCTGAAATCCATAAACACTACATCTACTGCTCTACCTTCATCAATGTGTTTAGTTACATCCTCAAAAAATACATTCGGGCTCGTTAGGCATGACCTGCCTTTGACAAATCCATGCTGACTATTCCTGATCATATTATCCCTCTCCAAATGTTCATAAATCCTGCCTCTCAGGATCTTCTCCATTAGCTTACCAACCACTGAAGTAAGACTCACTGGTCTATAATTTCCTGAGCTATCCCTACTCCCTTTCTTGAATAAGGGAACAACATCTGCAACCCTCCAATCCTCCAGAACCTCTCCCGTCCTCATTGATTATGCAAAGTTAATCGCCAAAGGCTCAGCAATCTCCTCCCTTGCTTCCCACAGTAGCCTGGGGTACATCCCATCCCATCCCAGTGACTTATCCAACTTGCTGCTTTCCAAAAGCTCCAGCACATCCTCTTCCTTCATACCTACATGCTCAAGCTTTTCAGTCTGCTGCAAGTCATCCCTACAATCACCAAGATCCTTTTCCATAGTGAATACTGAAGCAAAGTATTCACTGAGTACCTCTGCCATCTCCTCTGGTTCCTTACACACTTTTCACTGTCACACTTGATTGGTCCTATTCTCTCACATCTTATCCTCTTGCTCTTCACATATTTGTAGAATGCCTTGGGGTTTTCCTTAATCCTGTCTGCCAAGGACTTCTCATGGCCCCTTCTGGCTCTCCTAATTTTTATTCTTAAGCTCCTTCCTGCTAGCCTTATAATCTTCTAGATCTCTATTACTACCTAGTTTTTTGAACCTTTCGTAAGCTCTTCTTTTCTTCTTGTGTAGATTTACTACAGCCTTTGTACACCACGGTTCCTGTACCTTACCATCCTTTCCCTGTCTCATTGGAATGTACCTATGCAGAACTCCACGCGAATATCCCATGAACATTTGCCACATTTCTTCCGTACGTTTCCCTGAGAACATCTGTTTCCAATTTATACTTCCAAGTTCCTGCCTGATAGCCTCATATTTCCCCTTACACCAATTAAACGTTTCCCTAACTTGTCTGTTACTATCCCTCTCCAATGCTATGGTAAAGGAGATAGAATTGTGATCGCTATCTCCAAAATGCTTTCCCACTGAGAGACCTGACACCTGACCAGGTTCATTTCCCAATACCAGATCAAGTACAGCCTCTCTTCATGTAGGCTTACCTCCCTATTGTGTCAAGAAACCTTCCTGAACACACCTAACAAACTCCACCCCAACTAAACCCTCACTCCAGGGAGATGTCAATCAGTATGTTGGAAATTAAAATCCTCCACAACAACAAACCTGTTATTACTGAGTAGTTTATCTTGAGTTTCAATGCTAACTTCACCTGCATAGTTAGGGACGGCAATTTGAGCTTTGAAGTCAAGACAGGAATCAGGCAAGGTTGTGTGATGTTGGTGATATTGTTTAACCTGGTGATTGACTGGGTTATGAGTCGAGCAATGAAGGTGAGCAGAGAGGCAGCATCTGGGCTCTAATTCTCTACTTTAGAAGACATTGACTTTGGGAGTCACTTCGCATTATTATTACATACACAACGGAATGTGCAAGAGAAAACTCGACACCTGTCTACCTTTGGTGGACAGGTTGAACTTCAGGCCAGTCAGCGGAAGACTGAGACCATGACCCTCAATGTAGAGTCTCCTCCTCCCGGCAAGGCATATGGCGTTGTCTTACCCAGCACCAGCAGAGCCACCTACCAGGGCAGAATGGTGGGACCAAGGACAATATCCAATGCTGACCCAGCAAAGCTAGAAACATCTTCCGATCAATCAAGCACAGCGTCCACACCAAGGTGAAGCAGTACCAGAGCTGCATTCTGTCCACACACTAAGACAGGTTAGAACACTGACTCATGACAGAGAACGACCTTGGTAAGCTGTTGTCATTCCACGCTACGTGCTTCCAGAAGATCATCCGTATTTTCTGGCCAAGAAAGATCTCCAAACACACCCTACTCCTTCAGTGTCATTGAGAGGGCATGGCCACAATCATCATGAGGAAACACTGGAGATGGGTTGTACAGGTGATGAGAAGAGAGGCCAACTACATCATCAAGACAGCACACCTGAAGGACAGAGGAAACACGAGAGACCAAAGACAACTTGGCACCATACCACAGAGTCAGAGGACCTGAGCCACACTGGGACACAATAGAGAAGATGACCAAGGACAGGCAGAGATGGAGGACCTTCGTTGCTGCCCTAAGTACCAGCAGTGTAACAGGCAGTAGGTAAGTAAGTGAGAAATAAGGAGAGATTGGGCAAACATGGATTGTTTTCTCTAGAGCACCAGAGGCTGAGGAGACACCTGAAAGAAATCATGAGAGACATAGATAGGATAGATTCCTTATTAAACTACTTCAGATAGACAAAGAAACTCCTTTTCTCCCTCCAGAGTGGAAATGTAAAATGCAAGAGGGCATAGCTTTAAACGGAAAAGGGGCAAGATTAAAGGGGATGAGAGGGGCAAGTTTTTAATACAGAGAGTGGTAGGGGCTTGGTATATACTGCAGGGGTAGTAGTGAACGCAGGAATGATAGTAGCATTCAAGAGGCATTTAGACAAGCAGAGAATAGACAGACATAGATCATGTGCAGGCAGCAGAATTTATTTAATATGGCATTATGCTTGGTACAATGCTGAAGGGCCTTTTCCTGTGGTGTACTGTTCTATGTTCTATGTTCCATGTTCTAAACTAAATACATACATATATTTGAATAGTGTACCATGATACTGTAAGTTTCAGTTCAGTTTATTTGACGAATGATTTCATGAACAAAGTTGAACCATGTGCAAAAAAGGCCATATTTTTGTTAGTCGATTTGCTCAAACAGATATTGTTACCATCCACATGCTCCAGCCACCTAAAATACTTGGAATCTGTGCTCTCACTTTATAGCATCCAACATCAGCACATTTGCTACACAAACAGTGCCAAACATTAATTCAAATTTGCATTCCATTAGATTTTTGTCTGCATTTTATATGGAAAACAGAACTTTGTTATCAAGAAGCTTTCCGAGATTTCCACATTACATATTAAAATGTATCTGAAGGATTATCTAAAGACTTTTTTGTGACAACATGTTATTTTGTTCATTGACTGCAAGTCTGCGCCAAAGACTGTGGTCAATGCAAGAATAAAACTTACAGGAATTTCTCCTCTGCACCACTTCACTTTAAATGAAAAAATTATCTTCAAGAGTTCGAAGTCCGTTGAGATTGCACGCTACTCCTTTATTCTAAATAATAACTTGTTAGGGAAGAGTGAATGCAGAGTTTTGTAATGAGTTCTTCAGGCCTTTGTGGGGCACTGGAGAGCATTGGGCTCCGAGGTTTTAGAGCACCTCAATTGGTTAATTGTTGTTTAACAAAAACCATTACTTGCTTAGAGTTCCTCGCGATTTTCTCAAGTGACTTTCTCCTGGTGCTTTTTGTTTAAATTTGTTAAGTTTATTTTGATAAGTTCAGTGATTCCGTGTCACTTGTATTATTTAAGCAGATGCCCAATTAGCGCTGATCGCAGGGTCCCAGTTTGGAGAATGCTACTTCTGGTGGTGTTGCTTGGCTGAGCTACCAATGTCCTTTTGGAATATTTATCAATAAACTCTCATCGCCATCTCTACATCAGAGTCTGTCTTTCCTCTGCACTTGGGTGCAGATATTGCCAGCACACACCGTGACAGAAGGACTCTGCCGAGTAACAGAGGAGGTTGAACAGCAATGTTTTGACGTGATCGGTTTTAGGTGAGAATGCCATCTATTCTCAAGTACATGGTTCTGAACATTTCAAATTGTAAGTATATAATTCCAGTCTGTCTGCTCAGGCTAATGGCAGCAAACGTTCCAGTGTACAAGTGTCTCCTGAAACAGTCATTTGAGCTTGCTGCCATGAAGAAGAGCCTATCTATGCCAGCTCAATCTGTAAAATTGAGAGCATAGCCTTCTTTATCCTAATTGCCTCTGGAAAGATAGTGAAGAGTGAAACCCTGTGAGCAAAATCCTTCCA
Source organism: Hemitrygon akajei (assembly GCF_048418815.1). Lineage (NCBI taxonomy): Eukaryota > Metazoa > Chordata > Chondrichthyes > Myliobatiformes > Dasyatidae > Hemitrygon > Hemitrygon akajei. The sequence goes on from NC_133129.1 coordinate 53,968,329, forward strand.
GAATCCTTCCTTAGGTTTCAAATTTCATGTTTTCAAGGACTCAAGGTTTTTTTCCGTGTCTAAACGTCCCAGTCTAAGTGACCGACTTTGTCTAAGCATGCAAGGTTCTTAATGTTCCCAAGGTTTTTCATGGTCCTCCAGGTTTCCCAAGGACTTCAAGGTTTCCAAGTTTTTCTCGATGTTTCCAAGCTCTCCATCTTGTGGACTCAAAAGCCTCCTTCCCAGGGCTCTGTTGTGGTTGCCTGGACACTCTCTGCTTCTCACGGTTCCCTGGACACTCTCTGCATCTTGTGACACTCTCTGCCTCTTGAGGTCCCACTTATGTTCCCCATGCCTCCCTCGTGAGTTCCCTAGGTCTCCCCCTCAAGCTCCCCAGGTCTTTCGAGTTGTTCCTGTATCTTGAGTTTTCAGGTCTCTCTGGGCCACCAGCTGCCAGCCATTGGGAAAGGGGGTCCTGCGATGAATTTTTGAGTCCTCTGCAGGACCCAGAGGGCAGGGGTCCCAAGGTTTTTAGAGCACCTGTTCTGGTCAATTGTTGTTTAGCAGCAGTCGTTAAGTATTTAGTGTTCCTTGTGTTTCTCTCAAGCAACTTGGTCTTTGTAATGCAGTTTCCTGGTGCCTTCTGTTCAAGCTTTATAAATTTATTTGATAGGCTCAGGGATTCAGTGTTGCTTTTATTATTTAAGCAGCTTCCCAATTAGTGCAAATCGGTGGTGTTTGGCCAAGCCAGCGATGTTCTTTTGGAAATATTATGAATCAATCCTCGGCACTGTCTCTACATCAGAGTCTGTCTTCCCTTGGCATTTGAGTTCTGATATTGCCAGTGCACATCGTGTCAAGTTTAAAAGCAGCACAGATAAATTCCATGTTCCACATTAAGAATATAAGAAGAGATATCATAGAATCTGCAAAATCTATACCAGAAATGATGCTGCAAAAGATAACCACAGTCAACATGAATCACCTGTCAAAGGGATGGAATATCATCAGCATCAACAGAAGATATTGATGCACTTCATTATGACAGAAAATCAGAAAGAGAGAATTTATTAAACCATATATTGTATTCAAAGGTAATTCTACAAACCTCTGAGGTAAAGATAATTGAAGTTAGATGCAGAATGACATCTCATATTCTGTTTTGGTAATCTCCCACCTGATAACATCAGCATTGATTTTTTTAACTTGAACAGATTCGATGGGCCAAATGGCCTAACTCTGCTCCTGCACGTGATGCTCCTCTGGCAACCACTCCTCTCTGCCCCACACTCTTTGTTTATCCTCCAGCCCCATTAACCCATTTTCCTTCCCTTCCCATACCTTCTCCCTCTGGTTCCCCACCTCCTTCCCTTTGTTCCATTGCCCACTGTTTTCTCCGATCAGATTCCATTTGCCACTTCCACCAATCAGCTCCCAGCTTCTCACATCCACCTTTCTTCTCCTCCCCATCCTCACTTAACCTTCTTCCCCCTCTCACCTGGGTCTGTCTATCATCCATCAACTTGTGCTTCTTCCCCTCCTCCCACTCTTTTATCCCAGTTTCGTTCTACCCTCTCTTTTTCCAAAACTGATGAAAATATCAACTGTTCATTTCCCTCTATTGCTGCTGCCTGACCTGTAGCATCCCTCCTGCAGATTTTGTGCATTGGTATATGATTAAAGCCATTTATACTGGTATGTGAAAGGTCTGATTTTTCCTTGCATGTTCACTGTATAGATCTTGTGAATAGGTAATAATTCTGTTCAGTGTTGACAGCTTGGCTGAGTATTCATTGCATTTCCTGCACAGCCAGTTTCTGCTTTGAATACTGCAAAAAATTGCTGTATAATTTTGACCAGTGTACTGTGTTATTCAATTTGTTTTTTAGCTCTCGAGCTTTCAACACATAAGGTACCAGTCTAGGCTTGAAGTAAGTTAGCTTGGTTTTAGCATAGTTCGTGTTTTTATGCTCTTTCATATCAGTGTCTGCATCTTTGGACATACTTGCTTATCACTCTGGAAATTTAACTGCTTGTGGTTGCCCAGTGTTCGCATTAAATCTTCCTCTAATCTACTTCTAACTGCTTGATACTTTTCTGAATACAATTAGTCTGGTTGTGCAGTCAGCTGTTATGATTGGGAGTCTTACTCTTTAACTATTATTAAAAACTACACATCTCTTCTTCAGTCCAGATAAGGGGTCTGAACCCTAACATTGACCCCCTATTTCCTTTCACAGATGTTTCCTAAACCATTGGGCTCAGGATTCCAGAATCCGCATTCTCTTGTGTCTCCATCTCTCCTAATCTCAGGTTTTCAGTATTCATTCATAATGCGTCTTTAAATTAGGATGTATGTTGTATTTGACATTTTGTTGAACTTCCTGATATGCTTGGATATACTGTGCATCACATACAGCAGAGGTCCCAGAGCAGATCCCTGCGGAACACCACTAATTACAGACCTCCAGCTAAAATAAATCCCTACGACCAGTGTGATGACATTGGGTTTGCTGACCGCAAAGTTCTAAATTCAAACTAAGAACTTAAGCCCTATCGGATATAACTAACCACTAATATTCTCATTTAAAAGAGATTATAGTGTAACTACCCAATCTGCAAAGACTAGTTCACTTCCCTGTTCATACTCCACTCTGAACTTCGCTGCCAATACCCACTATTCTAATAGTGGGTCCTCTTTCTCTACCAAGGAGAAGTTATTTCCAACTAACTAAGTAGTTTCAAATACAGATCATTTATTTTCAGTGATACACATTTAAATCCAAAAAATATATTTTAAAACACATTTAAAACTCACAGAGGATTTCTATCTTAAACATTTCCAAATTACAAATCATTTCTAAGACACAAAGCATTTCCAAAACAGAGATACAAATCCTATAAACTAAAAAGACATACCAATGATGCAGGCAAGCGAATTGTCCATCACAGAAATCTAAGCCACAGGAATGGAATTCAGTTCACTCGATGTCTCTTACCCTATTCCTGATAAACCTGAACTGCTCTCTACATTTATACAGTTTCTCTGCCAATTGGGTAACTTTACATGCATGTGATACTTTCTCAAATACACTTTTTACACAAATGGTCTAAATGCTTTTTGGAAACACAGATCCCAGCTACACGCACTTAATGCTGTAAAGTTAACTTCCTTGAGCATGTACTATAAAATTTCCAATTTATTAATAGATCTGTTATTGATGAGCTAAGGGATTTGCTTCCGTCTGGTCTGTGAGCTTCCTTGAACAAAGCATATTAGGCAGCTTGTCTGTTTTGAAACAAGCCAAATTAAATAAACCACGGTCTTATAATGTGCCTCTCAAGCAGCAATAAACCCAGTGTTATGATCTAGCATTCTGCTTCATAGCCAGAGCTTGAGTGAAAAGCTATGTTTTTAACTATTGAGGGGGGGTCTATAATACAATTCCATCAAGGTGATTGCACCCTTCCTATTTTTGAGTTCTGCCCATTTAAACACAGTGGCCGAGCCCTCCATTATGTACCCTCAGAGTGTAGTTGTGATATTGTCTCTGATTAGTAGTGCATCTCCCCCACGCACCTCTGCCACCTTTTACATTCTTCTCCATCTTTTTGAAAACATCAAAACCCTGTGACATTAAGCACCCAATCCCGTCCCTCTCTCAACCAAGTCTCGATAATGGCACAATATTGTAGTTCCGTGTACAAACGTTTGTACTTATGCATGCTCTAAGTTCAACACCTTTATCCATAATACTCCAAGCCTTACAATATACACAATTCAAATGATCCTTTCCATCTTATCTATTACTTTGCTTCTGTCTATTTTTTTTCCTGACCCTGACATCTGCCATCCTCTCCATTGCTTCACTTTCTAACCTGGTGCTCTGGAAACCAAACCCTTGCCAAGCTAGTTTAAAGCCCCTCCCTCTCTGCCTCCCCCCCCCCCTCCCCCCTGTAGCACTAGTGAGCCTCCTGGTCAGAATATTGGTTCTCCTTCAGTTTTGGTGCCACTCGTCCCTCTTGTACAGTTCACCCTGCTCCACGAGAGGTTCCTGTGATACAATAACCTGAAACCCTGCCCCCTGCACCAGTTCCTCAGCTACTCATTCATCTGTACTATCATTCTATTCCTGCCCTGACTAGCACGAGTCACCGGGAATAATCCAGAGATTACTACCTTGGAGGTCCTTCTCTTCATCCTCTTTCCTAACTCCTAATACTTACTGCACAGGACCTTTCCCCCTTTTCTAGCGAAGTGATTGGTGCCAAAGTGCACATTGACCACTGGCTGCTCACTTTCCCCTTGAGAATATTCGGCAGACACTCTGAGATATTTGGGACCCCAGCAACTGGGAGGCAACACACCATCCTGGCGACTCCTATACAGCCACAGAATTCCCTGTCCATCCCCCTATCAAGTCACCTATCACTATTGATCTGCCATGCTTTACCCTTCCCTGCTGAGCCTCAGAGCCAGCCTTAGTGCCACTGGCCTGGCTGCTGCTGCTTATGCCCTGATAGGTCATCCCTTCCAACATTATCCAAAGGTGGTATACTTGTTGCTGAGGGGAATAACCACGGGGAAACCCTGCACTCCCTTAACTTCTCCTGGTGGTCACCCATCTACTATCTGAAGCCTGCTCTCTGGTTGTGACTAACTTGGTAGAAGTTTCATCTATGGGTCTTGCGGCCTCCCAGATTGTCCTGAGTACATCCAGAGCCAGTTCTTTGACCTGTAGTCAAGAGCTGAAGTTGGGTGAACTTCTCACAGATGTGGACATCAGAGAGGTGAACTGGTACCCTGAAATCCCTCATCTTAAAGGAGGAGCATTCCAACACCTTAGCTACCATCCTGCCTACACTGAATTAAGGACTAAGGACTTACAGATAACAAAAACTGCATACCTGTTCTTACCTGTGTCTTCTCTCTGAAACCTTTGAGTTTCGTACTCACCTAGTAGGTCACTTATTCAGTCTCTTCTCCTCAAGTTTGCTATAACTTTGGCTCTAACTTCTCAGCCCTAAGTTCCGCTGTCAAATAAATGATTCCAAATAACTCAACACCCTTAGCCTCCACCTGTGTCACCAAAACCCCCCACTCTAATCCTGGCCCAGTCCAACAATGGATGCTTCACTTAAACCTAACTTATTTTTTATTGGCCCTTGCTCAGCTACAAAGAACCCAAGCAATCTCCCACTCTGTGCAAAAGCGGCTTCACATGCTTTTTAAAACTAGTGTGTAAATCCACCAGAAAATGTCTTCAACTCTGCAGTCATACAGAAAGCTAGTCATGGCTTTCTGTACATCAGTGCTTCAGTGATTCTTTTAGGTGACGTACAAGTTCTGGTCATACATCTATCAAGCCGGTAGCCATTAACAACTTGCCAGCAGATTCATTCAACTATCAGTGAATTGTTTTATGACCTAAAGACTCCTGCAACAACACTGCTTGTCTGTAGTTAATTTGGGGTCTGTCCCCTAAGAAGCAGTTTCCCCAGAAGATATTCTGATATAATTAATATCTACATTCAGTCAAATGGAGGAAACGGGCAAAAAATGTATGGTTGTTGACATTACTGTAACAAGCATTTACTAAAAGGAAACAGAAATCATGTTTTAACCTAAGTTATGTATTCTCCAAGGTCATGTTAAAAAATAAATATCACCCACATCACTTTTGAAGGAATTTTAAAGAAAGCAGTCAACATTTCCAGTATTCTGCCGATAGCAACTTGGGCTCTTTAATACAAAAAATAGGGGTTCTCAGCAATTACAGTGAGGTACTTGGCTCTCAATATCGAAAATAAAGCCAAGCGAATAGAAGGCTGTTTTGTGCAGAAAATCAAAGTGCTAAGTTGGAAAGTGGAATACTGTTGCTACTGCATGAATGATCCCAATTTCTGTTTACATACGATTGGCCTCAGGAGAAGTAGTATTGCTGCTACTGATTATTTTGGCACTCTTATCACAGTATAGTTAATAAGCACATAAATAAAGTTTCAGTTTATATCAGTGTGTGTCCTGTCCAGAATCAATAGCTGAGTATATTTTTAGTGCATTGAGTGATATGTCCATTGAAAAATTCACTTTGCTTTATTTATACTTGGGATTACATCTTCAATTGAAATATTGCAATACTGTATATATATTTTTAATAATTTCATCCCAATTGGAACAGGAGATAGAATAGGCAAGATTGTAGTAAGTGGCAAGTGAAATGTCAATACAAAAGAAACTAGGATCTTTATTCTCTTGTACAGTTGTTAGATCCACAGGGATGTCCATTCTATTAATAAATGCCAGTATGTCAAATGAAGGAGTAGAAATTTGATCACGAGTCATTCCTATGCTCTGCCACATAAAAATGTATCATGTATCTCTGCTCCTTAAGTATCTGGTATTTCTAATTCTTGTTGTGGAAGGGATTTTGAACAGACAGGTCTGCAAGGTAAAGTTAATTTATTCCAGGTAACATCAAGGGGTAGGCACTCGTGTTGTGCATAAATAGAACTGCATCTTTAATAGAATGATGCAATATTGTTATTTGTTAGTTGTTATCCTACTGCACAAACTAAACATCTAAGACCAATTTTTCATGTTTCATGTAAGAGCTTTTACACACAAGGCTAAGGTATCCTGAACAATAGAACAGGCCTCCTATGTCCAGCAACCACAAAGGCTTAAGTGCCTTCCCTCTGCTTGTACCACCGTTGTAGATTCTTGGCACGGTGAGGGACATTGACAATCAGGTCACTGAATTGGGCAGATGACGCGTCAACATCGGCTCCTGATGGGAGTCAGACTGTGATGGGTGGAGCACATGGTGCTGAGAAACTGGGGAAGTCAGGGTCACTGTCACGCCATGATATGGTAGGTGAGGGTTCTGAAGAAGACACACAGCAAGGGATAAATTCTTAGCAAAAAGGATACCACATTCTGGGCTTTGCTCTTACAGTATCTCTTTGATTCACCAAAGCCTGTCCCACATCCACCGTAAAGGCAACCTTTTGCAAGAATAGTCCAAACCAGATATGCCCCCATTGAATTTTTCTGAAATCGGTGAAGGAATGTGCATTGCACCAATTTTCACTGCACATCCAGAGCCTCCATGCGTTTTACACCATATGGATGGGCACAAATATTCTTGTTAAAATGTCAATATCGATTACAATTGGTTTTCCAATCAATAAGATTCTATAAATGTTGCACTTTCTAATAGAAGATCTAGCAGATACGGTGTAAGAACTTCCAGAGACAGGAGGCAGTACCAGCAGCAAGGGAGGGGAAAATTCCAAAGGAAGTGAGAGGGATAAACAAAGGTGGGGTAGAGAAAAGTAGGTCCTGAGAGTGGGATAAAGTCTGAGGAAAGAGGGAAACCTGAGGGTGGGAAGATAAAGTCTGAAGACAGAGCAGAGAAGGACATCAAAGGATATGAAGGTATATGCAAAATCTGCAGTGAGGTAACGTGGATAGAATCTGAAGTGGGAATAAAATCCAAGCCTAGGGGTGACACAAAGTATGGAGGATGGAGGACTGGTTTATAAAAGACAGTCCAGAAGAGCATTACTTACTGTATATCACTAATAGTAATCAGACAGACAGACATACTTTATTGATCCCGAGGGAAATTGGGTTTCGTTACAGCCGCACCAACCAAGAATAGTGTAGAAATATAGCAATATAAAACCATAAATAATTAAATAATAATAAGTTAATCATGCCAAGTGGAAACAAGTCCAGGACCAGCCTATTGGCTCAGGGTGCCTGACACTCTGAGGGAGGAGTTGTAAAGTTTGATGGCCACAGGCAGGAATGACTTCCTATGACGCTCAGTGTTACATCTCAGTGGAATGAGTCTCTGGCTGAATGTACTCCTGTGCCTAACCAGTACATTATGGAGTGGATGGGAGTCATTGTCCAAGATGGCATGCAACTTGGACAGCATCCTCTTTTCAGACACCACCGTCAGAGAGTCCAGTTCCACCCCCACAACATCACTGGCCTTGCGAATGAGTTTGTTGATTCTGTTGGTGTCTGCTACCCTCAGCCTGCTGCCCCAGCACACAACAGCAAACATGATAGCACTGGCCACCACAGACTCGTAGAATATCCTCAGCATCGTCCGGCAGATGTTAAAGGACCTCAGTCTCCTCAGGAAATAGAGACTGCTCTGACCCATCTTGTAGACAGCCTCAGTGTTCTTTGACCAGTCCAGTTTATTGTCAATTCGTATCCCCAGGTATTTGTAATCCTCCACCATGTCCACACTGAACCCTTGGATGGAAATAGGAGTCACCTGTGCCTTAGCCCTCCTCAGGTCCACCACCAGCTCCTTAGTCTTTTTCACATTAAACTGCAGATGATTCTGCTCACACCATGTGACAAAGTTTCCCGCCGTAGCCCTGTACTCAGCCTCATCTCCCTTGCTGATGCATCCAACTATGGCAGAGTCACCAGAAAACTTCTGAAGATGGCAAGACTCTGTGCAGTAGTTGAAGTCCGAGGTGTAGATGGTGAAGATGAAGGGAGACAGGACAGTCCCCTGTGGAGCCCCAGTGCTGCTGACCACTCTGTCTGACACATGGTGTTGCAAGCGCACGTACTGTGGTCTGCCAGCCAGGTAATCAATAATCACAGAATTATAAAGCTAATAGCATTCAAGCACTGTCTCTTACCTAGCAGTAATTATTTAACTCACTAATATATATTAAGAAATATGTAAAATTCTCTCATTCTATAGAATGAAAGTTCCTGAGAGGCAGAAGATGGAAGCTTAAATAGGAAGCATTACTGTGCTCATTTTAAACACAGGAGCTTTAACAAATGCTGGAAATCCGGAACAGCACAAGCAAAAATGCAAATGCCATCTGAATGCTTGAAACTATAAAGCAAATTCAAGGAACCTTATACGTGCCTCTGCTCAGCAAAGCTCCAAGAGCAAAAGCCATTTAACTTACCACACAACAACTCTGGTCAGGTAGTGTCCATGGAGAGGAATAAAGAGCCACAGTATTTAATGCAGTGGCTCGATCTTCCCCAAGGATGTAGGAAATCTGGGAGACGGCCTATGTCCCTAAGGACTTCATCCGTGTTGAGCCTGTCCAGCTGCAGCTCCTGATTGACCACACAGAGCAGCTGGAGACGGAATTCAATGAACTCAGGAACATCTGAGATGCCGAGAGTTTCATAGTATGAGTTTTAACAAGTAGCCACAGCTAAATTACAGGAAGAAAGTAGTTAGTGACCACCAGGAAAGGGGAGTAGTCAAAAGGTGCAAAATTCCCCTGTGGCCGTTCCCCTAGGTAAAAAAAGTACACTGTTTTGGATACTGTTGGAGGGTGTGATGAGATCTGAAGGATTATTCCAAAGTGGACTGTTCCTTTAACAAGAGAGAGAGGGAGCAAACAGCTTCTGTGCTATTTCTGCAGGGAGAGAGGGAAAGTCTGTGAGTTGCCTTAGAAACTGGAAGGCAGAGCTATATGATGGACAGCTCGTGTTCCACACTGGTGATATATACAAGGTCAGTTGGCTTTTTAATCAGACACATGACATGCCAGAGGCAAGAAAGACACTGGTGAGCTTTGTGTGCCCACAACAAGGGTGGGGTTTTTGTTCACGGTGTGGATAAAGGAGTGACCGGTAGAACACTATCGGTGTGTTTAACTCTCACCTGGGTTGATAGCGTTACCGTGGAAAACGGTCCTCTTCTTGTGGTCACAAGTCGGTGACTGTAAGTTTCAGGAGCAGGAGGACGACGTGGAGAATCGGCATCAGCATCGGCACTGGGAAGACAAAACAACTCCCTCTCTCTCTCCAACTCTACTCAAATCAAATTCCAGAACTAAACTGACTACTTCCATACCACCTTAAGACCATTTCATCTAATCCCTCGAGCTGGGAATAAGGCTTGGGAACTTTATTTACTCACTTATATATGCATATACTCTGCTAACCTGTTTACCTTATCTTGTTTTTTTATCACTTTATCACGTAGTTACTAATAAATTAGAGTTTATAATGGAAGACTCAGACTCCAGGTGTGTCCATTTCTGCCGGTTCTTTTTAACCCATTACGGGGTACGTAACAGAGGGATTGGGGATATCTGCTCAGGAGAAGGCAGCAGTAGCCACACTTATGTTTCCAGGACTGTTCTGATGCTCAGTAGGGAAGAGTGAAGACAGAAAGGACGATAATAATAGGGGACACCATCTGTGGTTGGACAGGAGATTCTATGGCTACCAAAGGGACTCTGGAATGGTGTGGTGCCAGGGTGCAACATGTCACAGGACTGCTGCAAAACATGTTCAAGGAGAATGAGCGGCCAGCAGTCACCGGCACATGTCTAGTCACTGTTGGTGGGATGCCCTGACTTGAGCAGCCCCTTGTCTCGATGGCCAGGCTGTGAAATGTATGGAGTATTCAGTGACCACTGTTAGGCAGTTACCTAATGACGTAGGTAGAGAAAGGGATAAAGTCCTGGAGAGTAAATATAGGAAGCCAGGGAAGGATTTGAAAAGCAGGATCTCGAGGGCAGTAATCTCTGGATTATTTCTATTGCTATGTGCTGCTCAGGGCAAAAATAAGAGGATAAGGCCAGTCAATGTGTGGCTGAAAAATTGGTGTGGGGGACAAGGAATCTGATTTTTAGACCATTGGAATCTCTTCTGGAGCAGTGGTGACATGTACCAAAGGTTCAGGCAGATTTGCCACAGCTGCAAGGGTGGGTTCAAACTGGGTTAACAAAGGTGTGGCATCCTCGGGAGGCAAAGAGAAGATTGAAAAGTGATAACAAATTGAATAGTCACCACAGGCAGAGAGTGGTCCAGGAGTGGGGAAAACCTACTGGATTAAATTGTGTTTAAAAGGGGCCTTTTCAGGTTGGCTGCCTGTAACTAGTGTTGTTCCACAGCAATCAGTGCTGGGTCCACTTCTTTTCTCGTTCTATATCAATGATTTGGATGATGGAATTGATGAATTTGTGGCCAGGTTTACATATGATAGGTAGTGTTCAGGAAGCAGGGAGCCTGCAGAAGATTAAGAGAATGGTCAAAAAAGTGGCAGATACAAATAGCGTAGTGAATGGTTATGCTTTTTGATAGAAGGAATAAAGGTATAGACTATATTCTAAAAGGGATGCAAATTCCGAAATTAGAGGTGCAAAAGGAATTAAGAGTCCTTGTGCAGGATTCTTAAAAGGTTATCTTGCTGGTTGAGTAGTGGTAAGGAAGACAAATGATTGTTAACGTCTGTTTCGAGTGGACTAAAATATCAGAGCAAGGATGGAATGCTGAGGCTTTATAAAGGATTAGTCGGACCACATTTGGAGTATTGTGCGCAGTTTTGGGCCCCTTATCTAAGAAAGAATGTGCTGGCATTGGAGAGGGTTCAGAGGAGGTAAGCAAGAATGGAACGGTTAATATTTAAAGAGTGTTTGATGGCTCTGGACCTATATTCACTGTAGTTTAGAAGAATGAGGCAGGATCTCATTGAAACCTTGTTGAATATGGAAAGGCTAGATAAACTGGAAGTGGAGAGGATGTTTTCTATAGTGGGTGGGTCTAGGACCAGAGGGCACACCCTCAGAATACAAGGATGTCCTTTTAGAAAAGAGATAAGGCGGAATTTCTTTAACCAGAGGGTGGTGAATTTGTGGAATTCATTGCACAGGTCACTGGGCATGTTTAAAGCTGAAGTTGATAGGTTCTTGGCTAGTAAGCATGTTAAAGGACACAAGGAAAAGGCAGGAGAATGGGGTTGAGAGAGATAATTAATCAGCCATGCTGGAATAGTGGCAATAACTCGATGGGCTGAATAGCCTAAATCTGCTCTTATGTCTTAAGGTCTTATGATATTTATTTCAATATGGAAGGCCTGACAGGTAAGGCAGATGAACTTGGATAGCTATGTGGGACTGGGATATTATAGCTAGTACAGAAACATAGCTAAGGGAGGGACAGAACAGGCAGCTTGATGTTCCAAGGTACAGGTGCTTTAGGCAGGATAGAGGTGGAGGAAAGAGAGGGGGGGTGCAATTTTGACTAAGGGAAATGTCACAGTACTAGTCAGATGAATTTGCTGTAAGATCATCTCATGGTGCTTTATGCGTGGCACTGAGAAATGAGAAAAAGATGATTACATTGTTGGGAACACACACAAACTGCTGAGTTCCTCCAGAATTTTGTGTTTGGTGCCTGAATTTCCAGCATCTGTAGACTTTCTCTTGCTTGTGATTACATTGTTGGGAATACACTATAGGCCAAATAGTCAATGGGAATTCAGAGAACAAATATACAGGGAAATTTTGTAGAGTCATTAGAAGAATACAGTTTTCAAAAGGGGATTTTAACTTTCTTAACATAGACTGGGACTGCCATGTTGTTATGAACTTAAAAAGACTGCAACTTGTTAATTGTGTACCAGAAACTTTCCTTGAGCAATATATAGAGGGCAAAACTCGTTCTACTCTTGAGTAAAGATGTAGGTTAAGTGACTGATGTGACAGTGGGGGAGCACTTTGCAAACCAGAATGTTAGTTTTAAAATTATTATGGAAAGAGACAGAACTGATTCACAAGTGCAAATTCTAAATTGGGCAAGGTAAATTTTGAAGATGATATAGATAATAGGAACTTGAAAATGTTGCTTGGAGTAGTTTATTTGCAGGCAAAGAGACCACAAGCACGTGGCAGGCTTTAAAGGTGAGATAGTGAGAGCTCAAGGTCTGCATGTTCCTGTTAGAATGAGGAGCAAGGCTGGTAGGAGTTGCAAACCCTGAATAACAAGCGTATTCTATGTGTATATATATATATAGAAAAGACGGTTTCATTTGGTTTGATCAATAGGACTGGGTGTTACAATCCCTAAAGTTTCTGCACTGCACCTGACTTGAGTGGAAGTAGTTCTTAAAGATGACAACTAGATAATGTTACCCCCACTACGACACATCTTCAGTTGTGTACCTCGACATCACTGGGTGTTTCGGCTTTTTATCACAAGACGCCCTCAGCCGAGGCAGGCCCACCACAGGCTGATCAGACCTGGGTGTGTGTCACATGGTTAGTCTCTAGATGGTCACTTGGCAGCCCAGACACAGCTTCCCTTCTTTTCAGCCACAGCCAGTGACTGCTCATTTCGGTGGCATTAGCAAGTGCTTTGATTGCCTTCCTATGGGCCTGCTCTCTGACTCCTACTTCCCTCAGCAGCCTTACGGTGGAACTGGCTACAAAGCCCCTGCACCCCACCTTTTACGTTCCAGCCTCGCTCCTCTGCTTCAACCGCAAGGTTGGCATATCACAGCCTTTCCCAGGGGACCGTCAGCTCAGTGATAAAGACAGGAGTTGGACCAAAGGACCAGGTCAGGCCGCAGGTTGGTTGTTGCAATTTCAGATGGGAAGGTAAGTTTCTGGCCTAAATGGACACACATTTCCCAGTCCCTGGCTGCACTCAGTGGGCAAGCTCAGCTGCCAAACACCTCAGCACTTGGTTGTGTCACCAGGTGTATCTGCCTTGTATTAGGCTGGTCTTGCAACTAACCAAGATGTGCTTGAGGGATGCCGGAACTGCGCACAGAGGACAGGCTGGATCCTCTCCCAGACAAAGATTCAGGTTTGTAGAGGAGGGCAGGACATCATATGTTGCTCTGATGATGAAGCCCAATCCGTTTGACTCCATGCTCCACAGCTCACTCCATGTGATTTTCCTCCTCTCAACACCCTCCCACCTCATCCAGCAGCCTTGCTTGGCTTGGGATATTACTTTGGCTGCTGCTTCTTGGTGGCACACCTCTTCCACCACTAGGTTCTGGTGTTCAGTTGTAGTAGCCTTTTACCAGGTAGGTTTCATTACTCCAAGGCCAAAGCCTCCTCTACCCTGTTGGACATTGCCCACTATGTCCCGGTGTCAGAGGGCGGCTTCTGCGTCCAGTACTGCTGTGGCTGGGGTCCATTTCTTCCCCGTTGCTAGAGCAGGAACAATGCCTCTTACGATTGGGTCCTGAGATTTCTTGAATGTCATTTCCAGCCTTGCTCTGGCACATTTGTATTCCTCCACCAGGCTAGAAATTGGCAGAAAAAGGGCTCCGTTCCCGTAAAGTAGCCCAAGCCACTTCCTCACATGTGAGTTCACCAGCCTCTCCAGCCGATTTGCATGAGACATTAGTGACCTCATAGATGGTAATTGGCCACATAGGTCGGGCAGCAGTGCAAACTGAAAGCACCAAATCTTCAACCTCCCTGGGAGAGCCGTGTTGTTGATTAGATTGAGGCCACTGATTGTATCCTGCCTTAGTTGTTCTTTTGGTCAGCGCTTAATCATTAGATATTCCAGGTTGGGGAAAAAGAGTGCGACAAGACCTCTATGTCTGAGCACTAGTAAGAGTTTATTATGGAGCACAGGCCTGCACTGTTTGCACTCTTTTAATCAGCAGTCCAGTCCATCTAATGTATTGAGAAGCCCTTGGGTCTATCTGATGCATTTGGTGTGTCTTGAGTGAGACATGCCTTCGTGAAACACAAAACACAACAATCTCTTATTTCCCTCCAATAGAGCAATCCTGCCCTTGAGTCCCCAGCCTTGATTTCCAATGACTGTACATCTGCTAGCAAGATACTGAGTAGAGGAAGTTTTACATCCTGCTGTTTAAATCTGGCTCGGAGTCCTCCCCTCTTCCCTCTCTTCCAGCCATGGCAAAGTAGTAACCTTCGGACACTTAATGATGTCATAACTGCATTCCTGAGAGTTAAGTCCACCATAGCCTTCTGAAGATTGTGAAATTGCTAGTTCATTAAGACTGTTCAAAAGTACATTACTTTCAGGTAAATTACAGGCTACACATTGCAGTTACAACAGTTCAGAAGTAATGTATCTATATGTTTTGTAAGCTGCCTGCAAAACACCACCACATTTCACCAGCATTCAGTCTTTTTCCAAGAGTTGGGGAATCAAGAATTAAAAGACATAGGTTTAAAGTGAGAGGGAAAATATTTAAGAAAAATTTGAGGGACAACTTTTCTACACCAAAGCTGGTATTTATGTGCAATTAGATTCCAGCAGAAGTGGTTGAAGCAGGTGCAATAATAACTTTAAAAAATACAATTGGATTGGAAAGGTTTGGAAGGCTATGGGCCAAATGCTTGCAAATGAGATTCGCCTGGATTAAGCATCCTTACTGAGTGAACCTGTGGGGCTGTAGAACCTGCTTCCATGCTGCATGAAACTAAGACTCCATTAGCATGTTTATAGAAACTAAGTTGTACAAATATTGCAGATAAAGAGCATATTATTGACACAGACCATTCAGCATTAACTAAAATATAAAAACAAATTATTGTCAATACACTCGGCTTGAAGAACTGAAGTGAAAATGGTTGAAGGAGAACCAAAGCCGGCAGCCGTGCAATTTTTCTTCTTCTAATTATGCCATTCCTTGGGATTAAGTACGACTTACAGTCATTCTGGTTCTGTGGGTTCTAAGGCAACTGTGAAGACTATTGTATGTCTATTGCCGTATGTTCCATGGGGCTCTGACATAGCAGGAAGTATCTGGTGGGACAAATGGACAGAGCACTGGAACTTGATGTGCCTCTTCTGCTGTTCCTGCTGGGTTTCTGTTTTCCCAACACAGGATCTGAGGTTCTCAGTACTATCCCAAATGGTTCTTCTGATTCTAGGCCAGAGATTCCCAGGAACCAGTGGGGAAGTTCCATTCATTCAAAGATTATTTTGTGCATATCCTTGAATCTTCCCTCCACCTATGTGGTGTTCCCACAGAACTCTGAATAGTGTCTATTGTGGGGTACTGATGTTATACATATGAACAGTTTGTCTTTCCCTCAGAGTTGAATGAATGTAATACAGCCTTGGTACCAGGTAAGTTGGTTGAAAGAGGATCCCGACATTGCTTTCCTTATTCTTCAGTGGCTTTGGAATAGATTACAGAGATAGCATACGTGGTATCTTTTCAGAACGTGGAAGTGCTTAGTGTGGATAGTCTCAGAAGCATGTAGGAGTGCAGGAATTATGGCTTCCTATGAAGCCAGTTACTGTATCTTCTGCCAGGATCTTCAAAGTCCAGATCTCTTAAAAACATTTCTTCCTTATTTGATCAAAAGCTGTGCAGGTACACCGATTTTTATCATCAATGTCTCCTGACTATATTTTCCACTACCCTAATGGTAACTGAGATTCTCTGAGTTGTGAAGATAGGGAAGAATGGACATCAGTGACAGGGAGAAGAAAAACTTAAGACAGGAAGAGGAGAAACAAAGGATGGGAATATAAAAGTTGGGGAAGATTTCAGAGGGAAAACACAAGAAAAAAACACAAACGTCACTAGTATCTAGTGATAGCTCACCACTGAAATTCTGCTGATAAGAAAAGTAACTTCCAGATTCCCCTTCTGCGGACAGTCATCTCACAACTTACAGAATTTTGGAATAAAAATTCACAGTTCCTTAAAAATACATGTTGAAGTATCACAGCAAGAAGACCCAATGTGGTTTTTTCAGGTGCCTCTTGGAAAAGAGATTTGTCAGCACACACTGTGCAATAAATGTAGTTTGTAATATTTTCCCTAATTGTGCACAATTAATTTTGGAAGCCCACATGAACTGTAATCACACCAAAGGTTGTATCACAACCAGAAGTATTAAAATGACTTGGAATCAACTGGCAAGTAGAAGGTCAAGAGAGATGAGGAGTACCAGCCTGTTTTCCACCAGTGAGTTGGTGTCAGAGGTGACCACTGCTGAGAAAATTGGGCAGTGATGTTGTGTTTACAGCATCATGTGATTTAAAGTTTCAGCCTATGCTATGGATACCATCAAATATTAACCAGGTTTAACTAATAATTTTACAACACGAACCTTATGAGCTATAGAGTTAAATTTCAATATCTATGGTATATTTGGTAAGTATAATAAGCCAACTGTACTCAAATTCTGGCATTTTAGTTCAATTCATTAGTTGTGTTGCATTTTGCGATTTAGAAGAAATGAATTAAAATCTGTCACTTTTACTTTCTTGGTGACTGTGAAGCAGAGAGCAATTTATAATCAGTAATTGTAGTTATATTAACTTCTGCCAGTAGATGCCAGTACTGAGATAACAGAAACAACATTGAAAAGCCTCATCATTGTACTCTCAGGCAAAGTCATTACTCCGAATTTCAAAAGCTGCACTGTCTTCCCAAACAATAGTAGGCAGTGGAATCCCTGATCAGCACAAGGCATCAAAGACTTTCCTGCCAGGTACAGCATAGGTTTCGTCCAACAGAATCACCTGTCCCAGATCTGAGTTGACCTGGTTGTCTGTTTCAGATTTATTTCAGAAGTAGATTTATTTATCACGTATAGATCAAAGTATACAGAGAAATATGTTGTTTGTTTTAACAATCAACACACCCAAGAATGTGCTGGGAAAGCCAGCAAGTGTTGACACATAGTCAGGCACCAACATAGCATGCTGATAATGCTTGGCAGAACAACACAGAACACAACAAACAACCGAACAACAAGAAAAAGCCCCTTTCTTCCATCATTCCCACTCACTCACATAAACAGTCCTCCAACTTCAGAACAGGCCTCCAGGCATACTGCTGTCAGTCCCCAGGCCTCTGCCATCAGGTTTCAATGTTCACGCTTCCAATCGACCCTTGGGCTTTCATTTTTGATCCCTCGACTAACCAATGGCCGAACCCCAAACTCCACATGTGGCAACTAACTGGCCCTGGTGCCTCCTGCTTGCATTGGAACAGCCCAACATCAACATACACCCTTCATCATCAAATGGCCTTGGACAAGATTCTATAAAACACTTTCATGAAATGGGTCTCCAGTTCTCTTTCTGCTTGTTGATAATGATTGCACACTCTCTCATCTTGTTTGTGTGTTGCACAGAACTCTTTGCTGAATCCATCAGAACTCACCAACAAGCACCAAGACCTCACTTGGTTGACACTGAGAGAAGCCCTCACAGTCAGATCCTTCCTCAACAGAGAAAAATAGCATTCACAATATATGCTGCCCTCAGGACAGCTGCAACAGAGAAGAGACGGTCACCTATCTCTTTGCAGTTTGTGAATTTGCTACGAGGGTGTGGAGAAGGAGGCACGGGTCCTTGTCTCGGTTTATCACAAGCAGCTGCATAACGAGGGACATGCTGATCAACCGGCTGTTCCAAGGGGCATTCATCAAGACAGACTTCAAGTGATGCTGGAAGGTCATCACTTGGTGAAAGATACTGTCCAAAAACCTGCTGGTCTTCCAGTACAGTGAGATGTCTGTAAGAGAACGTTGCCAACTGGTGCATTCCAGGCAGTAGGGGTACTTGCTGAGGGATGCACTGAAGCCAATACAAAGGGTCTGTGAGGAGGACCATAGTCTGTTCCATTGCCACACATGGAGGGGTTAAGTCGTGTGGGGGATATATTCTATCACCACAGGGCAATATGAGTGCCTTTAAAAGCTTACATTAGTGAACATTTTAACAATGTATATAAAAAAGTTTTGCACTGATTATTCTTTTACATATATATTTGTATTATGAACAAAGTTTAATTAGAAAATTAAAATCTTTTTAGCAAGCAATGTATTTTATGATTGAATATTTTATTTTTAACTCAGAGTGTCATACTCATAAACGCAGGAGTGTCTTAGTTCATCTGAATTTAATCTATTGATAATTTTTTGGATGATATTTTGAAATGGTAGAATTGAAACTATTCTCAGGATATGAACCATTTTCAAAATCCATTGATTTCCACTGTATTCTTCAGGGATTAAGGTCCCTGAAGAGTCAAGGGTATTTTTTCAAGATCAAGGATTTGATACAATTAACTTTTATTCTTTGTGGAATATATGCTTTTGCAAATTAATGATATATTACAAGCAGCTATTCAAGGAATGTGGTTTGAAATGCAAATACTGATTTAATCTGATGCACTAGATGTTCTGATGCCACAGATTCATTTCTCACTTACATCGTGGAACAGGCTCATCATGTATTCTGAAGTAACAGTGAATAGGAGAGTTTGTAAGAAGTTATTTTTTAACTATGGATATTCTCATCAGCCAACCTTTCCAAACTAGTTGTCATCTATTTATTAGTTGATGACATGGAAGGAAAGTGAGTGATCTTTTGTCGAACAATAAAATGTGACAATTGCCAGTTTAGCTTTCTAGTCAGTGGCCTGTGCCAGCAAGCTGGCAATGTAAATATTGTATTGTTGGCATATTTACCCATTGTCGAAGGTAGAAAAGCAACAAGTGGAACCACCCATATTAGCCTTCTATATTCACACTTGTAGATCAAGTACCTTCAGGCTGATTTTTCACTCCCTTAGTAAATGTAACATTTTAAAAATAATGTTACAGAGTGGTAAGCTCGTACTGCTACTGCCATGTTAATCATCAACCACTAATTCAAAATGTTCCCAACTTTCTAATTAAAATCAAGTTTAACTTTTCACCTGACTTCTTTTCTCTGACAATTATTGCCTATTTCAGTCTATGGCAGAGAATGGTTTTCTTTGGACACTGTGAGAAATTTGCCCTCAGTCAAATCTCCCATCTACCGCAAAAACATACCCATCTCCCACCACACCGGCCCATGCTCCACCTGCTCACAAGCTACTGAATCGCTCTGTCTTGGCTCACCTTCATGGACTTAAAGATCAGCTTTTTTTTGTCACATGTACAGTGAAGTGCCATGTTTTTGCACCAACGACCAACACAGTCCAATGATTGTGTTGGGGGCAGCCTGCAAGTGCCGCCGTGCTTCCAGTGCTAACGTAAAATGCCCACAACTTACTAACCCCAGCGGCCGGCTGGTGGCACAATGGCATCAGCGCCAGACTCCGGAGCGAAGGCTCCCGGGTTCGAATGCTTTCCATCCGTGCCGGGTTGAGCGTGAACTAGCCACTCGGCCTCGTAAAAAATACAAGGGTCATGTCAGGAACATTCATATCGTGACCCGGTTAATCCGAAAGGAGACCAATCCTGACACCACGCGCCAGACAAGAATGACTAACTGTCTAGTGCGGCATGCTAAAAAAACAGCTAACCCCAGCCAGACATCTTTAGGGTGTGGAGGGAAACTGCAGCACTGAGATGTTGTGAAATTAATATTTCATTGATATTTTGAATATTTTGTTTGATTAAGCGTTCTTTATTGTTTACACACAATTCATTATGAGTTTTATGTACAAAGTACATGAATGTTGCATGTCATTACATCACAATGTCATAAGTGAGCGCCTCACTAAAGTAAAACTAAATGTAAACAAGTTATCCCCAGCTCCCGTGTTTTCCTTTCAATTGGTTTTATGTTTTGGAGTTACAAAACATAACATTGGAAGAAACCCATGTGGTCATGGGGAAAACAAGCAAACTCCTTCGTCTTAGATGCATAAAAATATTTCTTATGTCAATTTCTGGCATATAGGTTATCACAACTTTTATGTTTATTGCCAACATAAGGGGAGGGAAGTTCAAGGGGGATATTAGAGGAGGGTTTTTCACTCAGAGAGTGGTTGGTGCGTGGAATCCACTGCCTGAGTCAGTGGTGGAGGCAGACACACTAGTGAAGTTTAAGAGACTACTAGACAGGTATATGGAGGAATTTAAGGTGGGAGGGTTATATGTGAGGCAGGGTTTGAGGGTCAGCACAACATTGTGGGCCAAAGGGCCTGTAATGTGCTATGTTCCTATGTTTTTATAACTGCAAATGAAATGTTGCTCATAATTATAGTGTAATTCATCTACTAGCTTCAGACAGATTAGGCACATGCATAAATAGCAATCAATATAAATTGCAAATAGTTTGAGCCTCACTGCCACTTGGCAACTAACCTTTACTTCCCCATAGTTTCTTGACGTTGTTATGTTTGCAGACCGTTTTCTAATTGAACTCACTGCCCAAAGTTAGGGATGCATTCGGGTTAGGGGTTAGAATGTAAAATGTAAATATTCTTTTTTTGAATAGCTATTTTCCTGGAATGTTACAGAATCAGAATCAGGTTTATTATCATCGGCATGTGACGTGAAATTAATTAACTACACAGCAGCAGTTCAATGCAATACATAATATAGAAGGAAAAAAGCAAAATAAAAATTATAACAAATAAGTAAATCAATTACAGTATACATATATTGAATAGATTAAAAATCGTGCAAAATGAACCAGAAATACTATATATTAAAAAAGTGAGGAAGTGTCCAAGGGTTCAATGTCCATTTAGGAATTAGATGGCAGAGGGGAAGAAGCTGTTCCTGAATCACTGAGTGTGTGTCTTCAGGCTTCTGTATCTCCTACCTGATGGTAACAGTGAGAAAAGGGCATACCCTGGGTGTTGGAGGTCCTTAATGATGGATGCAACCTTTCTGAGACACCACTCCTTGAAGATGTCCTGGGTACTTTGTAGGCTAGTACCCAAGATGGAGCCGACTAGATTTACAATCCTCTGCAGCTTCTTTCGTTCTTTGGTTCAGAAGTGAACAAATTAAACTCTGGAATCTCATTCTCGTGCATTGTATACTGCCCTACAGATTTTTTAAATTTTATCTTTTAAGTTTTAAAAGTTGCCTTCAATCTTTTTCTCTACTTTTTTTCTAATTTTTATATATTTTTCTACATTTTTAAAAATCTCAGTCTATGTGATTTTGTTCATTTGTTATGTGCCACGTCATATGATGTGAGTGGTCCTGGTCTTTCCATGACCATGATTGCTCTTGGCAAATTTTTCTGCAGAAATGGTTTGCTATTGCTGTCTTCTGGGAGTGTTTTTACAAGATCGGTAACCCCAGCCATTATCAATACTCTTCACAGATTGTCTGCCTAGGATCAGTGATTGCATAACCAGGACCTGTTATATGCATCAGCTGCTCATACAACCATCCACCACCTTCTCCCATGGCTTTAAGTGACCCTGATTGGGGAGCTAAGAAGGTACTACACCTTGCCCTGCAGGCTAGTGGAGGGAAGGAGCTCCTTTGGTAGAGATGTATCTCCACCCTGCCACCCCATGTGATTTTGATGCCATTCATTACAATTCTGTGGAGGTATGGTTACCACACTGAGTGTTTTTTTTTTTTAAAAATTATTAGTTTTTCAAAACATTTTACAAATTAAAAACCCCAAATCCCAATGAGGAGCATTAATACAGTGCAAAATTAAGCATACAATAACAATATGCTACAAAGGAAGAGAATTTAACAAAAAAGCACCTAAATTAAAGACAAGTAAGCTTAGTGTCCTCCCCAAGCCCCACAACACAAGAAAAAAACAACAACAACTCCAGACCGACCACAACACAATATAGAGAGTATAAGTCAGGACAGTCAAACTCCCAGACTGTGAATACACTTAGCAACAGAGGATAATAATGCCTACTACCAGAAAAAAAAGGGAGCTGAAAGCAAGGGACCGAAAAGAAGAAAAAAAAACCCTAGTCAAGAGGAAGGTTATGAAAGTACTCGATAAAAGGTCTCCAGACCTTATGGAACTTTAGATCTGAATTAAGAACTGAATAATGAATTTTTTCGAGGTCCAAGCAGGCCATAATGTCGTTAAGCCATTGCGCATGAGTGGGCGGGGCAACATCTCTCCATCTTAGGAGGATCAAGCGTCTCGCCAGGAGAGAGGCAAAGGATAGTATTCGGCATTTGGTCGGACCCAGACATAAATCTGTCTCGCCCCAAAAACCGAACAGAGCAATTAAGGGGTTTGGTTCTAGGTGCTGATTCAGAATACCCGATAATGTAGTGAAGACATCTTTCCAGAATTTCTCCAAGCTAGGACAGAACCAGTACATATGGATGAGAGAGGCCACGCCCCTCTTGCATTTATCACAGAGCGGACTAATGCCAGGGTAGAATCGAGATAGTTTAGATTTAGACATATGGGCTCTATGAACAATCTTAAACTGTAAAAGGCAATGGCGAGCACAAAGAGAGGTTGAGTTAACCGATTTGAGAACTGAGTCCCAGCTCTCCTCGGATAAGGAGATATTTAAATCCTGCTCCCAGGCCATTTTAATTTTATTCACAGGGGCCCGTCGTAAGGCTGCTAGTTTATCTCAGATAATTGATATTAAACCTTTACCTAGTCGATTAATGGAAAGAAATAGGTCCATAGCATTTTTCGCAGGCATTTCAGGAAAGTTAGGAATTAAAGGAGCAATAAAGTGTCGGATTTGGAGATATCTGAAAAAATGAGTGTTAGGCAGGTTGAACTTAACAGAGAGCTGCTGAAAAGAAGCGAAGCGATTATCAATGAAGAGATCTTCAAAATGTCTAATGCCCTTCCTATACCAAACATGGAATGCTGAATCGTACGTAGTAGGTAAAAAAAGGTGATTATGTGCAACAGGGCTAGAAACGGAAAACCCCTGGAAACCATAGCATTTCTTGAACTGAGCCCATATACACAAAGTGTGTCTAACAAGAGGATTAGCTATTGATCTGGGCAGACTACTAGGGAGTGCACAGCTGCACAGATAGATAATTCTTTAGTGGAGCTCAACTCCATTGCCATCCAGTTAGGGCACTCGGGTTGGCCGTGGAAGAAAGACCAGAAGGTAGCACAACATATATTAGCTGCCCAATAATATAAGCGAAAGTTAGGTAAAGCCATGCCACCCTCTTTTTTAGATTTTTGAAGGTGGATTTTATTAATTCTAGAGCGCTTATTCTGCCACAGATATGACAAAATAATAGAGTCCAAGGAATCAAAAAAAGATTTAGGAATAAAAATTGGGATAGATTGAAATAAGTATAAAAATTTGGGGAGAACATACATTTTAACAACATTAATACGACCTACCAAAGACATAGATAGTGGTGACCATTGTACCAGACTCTGTTTTATAGCTTATGAAAGATTGACAAAGTTTTCACGAAAGAGATCTTTAAACTTCCTTGTGACTGTAATTCCAAGATAAGTAAATTGATTATGGACTACTTTAAAAGGGAGATCACGAAATATTAGTTCTTGTGCTTCTTTATTAATTGGGAAAAGTTCACTCTTATGTAAATTAAGTTTATAGCCAGAGATCTGGCTAAACTGGTCAAGAAGTGAAAACATTAGAGGTAAGGATGTAGATGGATTTGAGAGAAAGAATAATAAGTCATCAGCATAGAGAGAAACTTTATGCTCAACACCCCCTCTCCAAATCCCGGTCAATTCAGGGCAGTTTTGAAATGCTATCGCTAGAGGTTCTATAGCCAAATCAAAGAGGAAGGGACTTAAGGGGCATCCCTGACGGGTGCCACGTTTGAGATTAAATACTTGGGATTTCTGAAAATTAGTTAAAACAGAAGCAGTAGGACACAGGTACAGCAATTGGATCCAAGAGATGAAACTTTGGCCGAGGTCAAATTTTTCTAAGACTGCAAAAAGGTAGTTCCACTCTATACGATCAAATGCTTTCTCCGCATCGAGGGAAATAACACATTCAGGAGTCCCAGTTGGAGCTGAGTATAAGATATTAAATAGACACCGAATGTTAAAAAAAGGGAGACGGTTTTTAATAAAGCCTGTTTGGTCATCAGAGATAATGGAGGGAATAACGGTTTCTAATCTATGGGCCAACACTTTAGCTAAGATCTTTACATCAACATTGAGCAGAGAGATCGGCCTGTACGAGGAACACTCTGTTGGGTCTTTGCCCTTTTTTAAAAGAAGAATAATAGATGCCTCATTGAAAGAGGGTGGCAATTTGCCATAATTAAATGAGTCAGATAATACTGAAAGTAACTGAGGAGAAAGAAGTGGAGAGAATGATTTATAAAATTCTACAGGGAACCCATCAGGTCCAAGAGATTTCCCTGAGGACAGTGCAGAAATTGCAAAAGATATTTCTTCTGATGATATAGGTGCATTGAGTTTGTCTTTGAAATCAGATGAAAGTGAGGGGATATTCAGATTCTGTAAAAATTGATCAACAGAGATATTGTCATTCAGAGATTCAGAGGAATAAAGCCGAGAATAAAAAATTTTAAATGCGTCATTACTTTCTAAATGATTCGATGTAAAGTCTCCGTTCTCCTTCCGGATCTTTGTAATATGTTGTTTGGCTTTGGAAAATCTCAGCTGATTGGCTAGGAATTTACCAGACTTATCCCCATGAATGTAAAAGCGACTTTTGCTTTCGAGAAGTTGGCGTTCGACAGGTTGAGTGGACAGAAGGTTAAATTTAGTTTGGAGTTCAACGCGCTTCTTGTATAATTCAGGGTTCTTAGTTTGGGCATATATTTGATCCAAATCTTTAATCTGGTTAATGAGATCTGATCGATCTGCACGGGATCTTCTGTTGAGATTTGCTGTGTAAGAGATTATTTGACCCCTCAGATATGCTTTCATGGCATCCCAGACAATCTGGGATGGCACTTCAGGTGATGTATTAGTGTTAAATTAAAAGGTTATCTGATCCTTAATAAATTTTATAAAATCATCATCCGATAATAAAGTTGAATCAAACCACCAGTGTTTATTCCTCTGAGGGAGACCAGGAAAGTTCAGAGAGAGGGTAATTGAGGCATGGTCAGAAATCAGTATACTCTGATAGTCACAAGAGTGGGCAAATGGGATAAGTTGGTTATCGAGTAAGAAATAGTCAATTCTAGTGAAGGTATGGTGAACATGTGAGAAAAAAGAATAATCTCTCTCCGTAGGATGGAGGAAACACCATATATCAGAGATACCAAAATTAGAGAGAAACGATTGGATAGCTCAGGCAGATTTAGTAGGTGATCTGGTAACAGAGGACGATCGATCCATTTTAGGATCCAACCAACAGTTGAAGTCACCACCCAGTATAAGAGAGTATGAGTTTAAGTCTGGTAGTGAGTTCAAAAAAGTTAACATCATCAAAGTTGGGGGCATACAGGTTTGCTAGTGCAACTTTAGTGTTATATAGTTTACCAGAAACAATAATAAAACGGCCATTTGTATCAGATATTTTATTATGGAGTTCAAAAGGAATATTTGAGTTTATAAAATGGAGACTCCCCTAGCTTTAGCGGCAAAGGATGAATGAAAATGCTGACCCGCCCACTTTGACAGAAGCCGAGAGTTATCAAAACAACGAATATGAGTTTCTTGAAGGAAAGCAATGTCAGCTTTGAGTTGTTTGATATGTGAGAATACCTTCCTCCTTTTAACAGGGAGATTCAATCCCTTTACATTCCAGCTCACGAATTTAAGTGCACTAGCCATTATCAATTACTAATGCATAAAAGGCAGCAGGCATATAAAAAGTCAAGCAGTACAATAGCAGTCTGGGAGCAGAGATGTAAACATAGATTCGTAAAATCAAAACATATACATGTCCTGAGCAATAAAGAGAAACAATAAATACAGTGAGTGATGTTGGAGCTGGAAAACTCACCCCACCCACAAACCCAAAACTAGACGGCTACCAAAACAAGTAGCTAGCTCTACCAAAAAAATTAACCCAAATACAACTTCCAGATCTGTGTCATTAACAACAGTTCCGTATAAATACTATAGCAAATAGTAACTAGTTTATGCACTAGAAAACATAACTACAGATTAGAACACCTTCTGCAGAAATATAAAACTTAATACAGAGAAAATCGGAAGAAAACCAAAACTAACCTACCCGCGAAAAATTATAGAAGAATAAAGTAAGAGAAAGGGGAAAAAAAAGGTAAAAAAAAATAAAAGGAGAGGAAGGGGAAAATTATAAATTCAAGACGAGTATTTATCAACCATTTACAGAGAGGAGAGAAAAAAATTCAGAGATTAGAAAAAAGGGGGGAAGAAAAGAAAAAAAATAAAATAAACAAATATAGAAAAAAGGAAAAATAAATCAGCAATTAAACTGTGAACCAACAAACAGGGAGGCCTTCACTAAAGACTTCGAACCTCCAAAACAAGTTAGAGTCAGTTGTAGAACTCTGTAGATAAAGTTATACAAGAATAAAAATAGATTACACACACACCAAATCCCGGGAGAGATTGTCAACAGCCCTTAGAGTTTCAATGAATAATGTCTGAGTGATTCAAGTAAAGTCTGAGTCCAGAAAAAGTAATTTTACTACGAGGAGTACTTATCCACCATTTTAGGAGGTCCGATCAGATTCCAAAGATGACTGGATAGCCGGAAGACTTGCCACAAATGCTTCAGCTTCCTTCACTGATTTGAACCACTTGTATTTTCCAGTATTAAGCTTGATTCGTAGATCGGCAGGAGTGCGAAGAGAGAGTTTGAAACCACGTTCAAAAAGCACTTTCATTGCACCTTTAAACTCAGCGCGCATCTTTAAGGTCTGGGGTGAAAAATCTTCCACAAAGCGAATGGTTGTATCCTGGAAAGTAAAAGACCCCCTGCGATGTGCCTCTACAATCAGACTGTGTTTTACCTGGTATTGATGGAAGCACAAGATTACTGGTCGCGGACGGGAGCCCAGAATTCCGGGGGGAACGTAGACTCTGTGTGCCCGTTCGAGCTCAGACGGGTTTGGAAGCAAATCTTTCCCGAATATCTCACAAAGAAACTTGGCGAAAAACTTCACGGTTGGTCCATGTTCGGTCGCCTCTGGCAATCCAAGAATTCTAAGATTTCAGCGTCTGCTGCAATTTTCGAGATCCACCATTTTGGAAAGGAGTTTGTTACATTTTTCCTCTAAGCTGGAACAGAGAGTCTCCAAGTATCGAACACGACTTTCTAAATCTTCAGAAGTTGAATTGATGCGAGATAGGTGTTCGGCATGCTTGTCCACTTTATCGTTGATCCGATCCAGTTTGTCTTCCAACTGTTTGAAAGCAGTTTTAAATTCCTTTAAAATGTCATCTCGGAGCTTTCCGAGTGCAGCCAGGGTCTCGTCTGAAAGAGCCGGAACTTCCTTTCTCCCGGATTTAGAACTCTTGCTAGACATTGTAAGTTAGATATGTTCACAGGCAAGTAAGAGATACTGAAAAAATTCCTAACTAAGGTTTAAAAAATGGAGACATTTAGTGCAAAGATAGCGACAGTAACGGAACAAAAGTTCGGAGCAGCTAAACAATCGCCATCTTACCGGAAGTCCCCCACACTGAGTGTTCTTATGTGTATTTTCTGACCTATAGATAAAATAGATTTTTGCAAACTATAAAAACAGAATCTTTTGATTACCTGGGAGAGCCTGTACATGACATTCCACAGTATGTGGAAAAGAACCCAATTGACTACAATTGGTGTATGGGTATCTATGATGAGCATCTGTATTGTTCCAGTAAGATGGGTAAGAAAGCACATTAAAGGCAGATCCCCTATATCCTGTCTGATGATTAAAAAGAAATGCAAGAAGCATTAACATTTTCATGATTGTCCTTCAAACCCATTGGTATTGTAGAACCGGCAGGCAAAAATGCTAAAGAACAAAATGCAGTCATCCTTACATGTAAGAAAGTTGTACAATGAGACGGACACTTGCCTGGCATCAGCTAATTTACAGTGTAGTCAATGTCCCATCTGACTAGGTAATCAAAAAATTAAAAGCATGCTTCAATTTAATACTGTGTGGAAAAACTTCAATGCTGAGAGTTCTCTGGATAAACTAGATAACAAAGGTTTTGCTTCCTAAATACTTTTGGGTGTACCTTATGGACTTTGGGCTGCTAATCATGAAAATCACCATTAAATTTCCCTATCATGCACCATTACTTTGAAATTTCTGATATTTGTTATTTCAATTCATAATTCAAGTCAGAATAACTGGTGCCAAGGTTAAAAGGGCATTTTTGTTGTTCACAAATCAAACAAGTCATCAATGACGGGCAATTCAAAGAACTTCTAGTGGGACCGGAGAAAATCGCCTGGAAGGCATTCAAGAATGTTGTTGTAATTTTTCTTGGCAGCTTGGAGAAGTGCACAGATACGGTGGCTCATCAATGTGCAAAGCCACCGAGAAGACTTAAAGAGGAGTTTTTTCAGTGGGAGATTTGATTGGGAGAAGTGCACAGACGCAATAGCTCATTGTCGCGCAAGGCCACTGAGAAGGTTTTGGGATAAAAGGGAGACACTGCCTAGTGGAGCAGTTGTTGGAGTAGTATGAGTCAGAGTAGTAGGGCTTTGGTGAGGATGGGCCTAGGAGGGGCAAGGAAGTAAGTTACTTTCATATCTCTTTTTTTCCTCTAACTTAATAATAGTGGATATGACTGCAATGCCAGTTTTCTGCTCTAGCTGTCCAATGTGGGATATCTGGGGGGGGGTCTTCCAGCCTCCCTGATGGCCACATCTGCATTAGGTGCAATGAGCTGCAGATCCTTAGAGACCGAGATAGGGAACTGGAGCTGCAGCTCGATGGCCTTTGGCTTATTAGGGAAAGTGAGGAGAAAATTGACAGGAACTACAGGCAGGTAGTCACACTGGGGCCACAGGAGACAGATAAGTGGGTGACTGTCTGGAGAGGGATGGGAGAGCTTCAGAAAGTGGAGAGCACCCCTGTGGCCATCCCCCCTTAACAACAAGTACCGGTATTCCATTTTGACTTCTGTTGGCCGGGGGGGGGGAGGGGGGGAGGGGGGGAGCCCACCTGTGGGAAGCAAAAGCGACTGTTCCTCTGGCACTGAGTCCTGTGGCTCAGAACAGTAGGGAATGGAAGAGGATGGAAGCAGGAATAGGGGACTCTATGTTTAGGGGGACAGATAGGCAATTCTGTGGGCACAAAAAAAAACACAAGTGTTAGTTTGCACTCCCAGGTGCCAGGGTTCGTGATGTTTCTGAAAACATCCACAATATCCTGAGAAGGGAGAGTGAACAGCCAGAGGTAGTAGTACATATTGGTACCAATGGCATAGGTAGAAAAAGGGAGGAGGTCCTGAAAGCAGAATACAGGGAGTTAGGAAGGAAGCTGACTTGCAGGAACTCAAGAGTAATACTCTCAGGATAACTGCCTGTGCCATGCAATAGTGAGCATAGGAATAGAGTGAAGTGGCAGATAAATGTGTGGCTGAAGAATTGCAGCTGGTGGCAGGGATTCAGATTTCTGGATCACTGGGACCGCTTCTGGAGCAGGTGCGACCTGTACATAAAGGACGGGTTGCACTTGAATTCAAGGGGGACCAATATTCTGGGGGGGGGGGAGGTTTGCCAATATTACTGGGGAGGGTTTAAACTAGATTTGCAGGGAGTGGGAACCAAAGTGAAGAAGCAGAGGATGGGGCAGTTGGCGCACTGTAAGCCGCCTCCCTATAGAGACAGTTTATAGGGAGTCTGTGAGGAAGGACAGGCAGATGGTAGAACAAAGATGCACTCAGCCTGATGGTTTGAGATGTGTCTATTTTAATGCAAGGAGTATCATAGACAAGGCGGATGAAGTAAGAGCGTGGATCAAAATGTGGAACTATGACATTGTGGCCGTTACAGAGACTTGGATGTCTCAGGAGTAGGAGTGACTGCTGAGTGTGCCAGGCTTTAGATGTTTCAGAAAGGACAGGGAGGGAGGCAAAAGAAGTGGGACTGTGGCATTGTTAATCAGGGATAGTGTCACAGCTGCAGAAATTGCTGAACACTAAAGCCTCACACACTGAGTACAAATGAAAATCATCAACGAAACATTTTTAGCTTAGTTGAACTATTGCAAAGCGCCAATACTGTTATGCAATTAAGTGCATTAAATCCAATAAAAGTTAATTTTTTGTTTCTCCAAGTTCCTGTGTGATACAAGTAGTCTAAAATTATATTTGCGTTCAGCTTCAAGCAGTCTATCATAAGTGAAACAAAATTCTGAGGAAGCAACACTTCCGAAAAAATTTGTCATCCGGTGATATCATTCTGTTGTGTCTGTGCACAACTGCATATCGATTAAATAAAAGCACACACGCAGGAGATGCCTTTAACTGGTGTATCCATACTACAGTGAGAGAGAGAGAGAGAACAATGCGCATGTGCAGACAACAATGAACGTGCAGACAACAGATAAATACATAGTGCTAAGGGGCGGGGGCATTGCTCTACAAGAAATAGATCCATACATTATACTTTAGATCCCCCTTTAGATTCATGCAACATAAACTGTATATATACAAAACTTCCAATCTCCCTTTCATAAACCCATATTCCACATAAACATACTTTCACAATACCAGTCCATAACTAACTTCACAGTTCTAAGGATTCAGTCTTTTGGGTGGCGCTCTCTTTCAGGATAGAGCCTCTGGATCTGTGGAGTGGCATCAGGTTTGGCAGGTGTCTAAGGCAACACTTTCGATTTCTGGTGTCACGTTGCTGTCAGTAACATCATCACTGAGAGAGAAGTCCGCTGACAGTAATGTGTCCATCTTGTTGGATGCCGTCCACCCAGCTGTGTTCCTCGGTTGAGCATCCAGTATCTGGTCCACATAATGTCTCCATGTCTGATCTCCAACATCCACTGTATACCTCAGTGGTCCAGTTCTTGTAGCTATTCTACCGGGTGTCTACTTGTCTTTTCATTAATTACATGCTAGGAATTCCTGTCCAACCTCTAAATTCCTTACTGACTTGGGTCCCCAATGATCCTATGGCCCTTTTTACACACCTGTCTTTGTAAACATCCTGAATCATGGGAAGTTCACGAATATAGATGTGCTGGGCTGTCCGCGCCACTCTCTGCAGAATCCTACGATTAAGGGAAGTACAGTTCCCATTAGGATTTGGGGGACCATACCAAACTTCCTCAACCATCTGAGGTGAAAGAGGTCCTATTGTGCCTTTTCACCATACAGCTGGTGTGCACAGACCACGTGAGGTGATGTGGATGCCAAGGAACTTGAAGCTGTTTACCCTTTCAACACCAGATCCATTGATGTCAATAGGGGCTAGCCCATCTCCATTCCTGCTGTAATCCACAACTTCCTCCTTTGTTTTTACGATGCTGAGGAAGAGGTTGTCAGAGAGATGACTTCTTCCCTGTAGGCCAGCCCATTATTGTTTGAGATTAGGCCAATCAATGTAGTGTCATCAGCAGTAGTTTGTGATATTTTCTGACATTCGGGATCATACTCATCACCAATTTGCTGTGCCTGTGCACAACTATATATCAATGAAATAAAAGCATTCATGCGGGAGATGGCTTTAACTAGTGTATTCACATTGCAATGAGAGAGAGAACAATGTACATGTGCAGACAACAGTTCAATATGTAGTGCTCAGGGGTGAGGGATTATTGTTCTAAAAGAAATAGATCCATAGATTACACATTCGATGCCAGAGGAGACAACTGACAATTACATTGAGGATGTAAAAGATCTGGTGAGAAATTAAAATTCTGAAATATTGCTGGATTCAATGTTGAGGGAAAATGAATATGTGGTTTACCCAATGGGCATAGAAGAAGCAAAATCATCAATAGTCTATACCTTATTTTCAATAAAGTTTGCCGTTGAAATAGAAAGGATTACATTTAATCTGCTCAAGATGGAGGTAAGAAAACACTGTACAATGTGAAATAGCAACAGTAGATGTGTACTCTTGGTCCAAGGCAGTTTTGGCAAGCAATCATGTGGACCTATAAAGTGGAAAACTTGCATGATTGCAATAGGCAGAAGATACTGCTTGTGATACCAGGGAAGTCATGCAGTCCCAGTTTGTCCACTCCAATCGACCCATTGTTACAACAAAATAAAACATCCTGGAAATAGCAAACATTGAATCCAACAGGGAGACAAATGCTAAAGAGTGCCTCAACTACTTTGTAAGTAAATCAGGACAATGGTATTTTGCACAGATGAGTAGAAGTGAATTTAAATCAAACATTGAAATTAAACATTAGACTGCTGCAGTGTATTTTGCACAGTGATGGAGCAATATACTGAATTACCAGGCAGAACATTGGTCGATAAGTACTAACCAGAATCCATGCATTAGCATGTTCAAAATATAATGTGATAGTTGAGTCATGTTGTCAAGGCTAGATCCAGAATCTGGCTGCTTGGGATAAGGTTACATCAAAGTACTTGGGGCTGCATTCAAGTTTCACACCCAGGGTGGAAGAAGAGGTAGGGCAAAATATCGAATCTCTTTTCTTCCAAAATGATATGCTGTGACCCTGCCCTGGCACAATGAATTGCAGGTAAAAGGCAAGTTGTGCAGAGGATACAGAGAGTCTGCAGGGAGAGACAGATAGGTTAAGTGAGTGGGCAAGGGTCTGGCAGATGGAGTACAATGTTGGTAAATGCGAGGTCATCCACTTTGGAAGGAAAAATGGAAAAGCAGATTAGTATTGAAATGGTAAAAGATTGCAGCATGCTGCTGTGCAGAAGGACTTGGGAGTGCTTGTGCATGAATAGCAAAAGGTTGGTTTGCAAGTACAGCAGGCTATCAAGGCAAATGGAATGTTGGCCTTCATTACTAAAGGAATTAGATTTAAGAGAGGGAGGTTATGCTGCAACTGTATAGAGTTCTGGTCTCCTTACTCGAAGAAGGATATACTGGCTTTGTAGGTGGAGCTTCACTAGGATGAGTCCAGAGATGAAAGGGTTAGACTATGAGGAGAGATTGAGTCGCCTGGGACAGTACTCGCTGGAATTCAGAAGGATGAGAGGAGATCTTACAGAAACATATAAAATTATGAAAGGGGCATAATTATGAAATTAAGATAGAGGCAGGAAAGTTGTTTCCACTGGTAGATGAGACTAGAACTAAGGGACATAGCCTCAAGATTCAGGGGAGTAAATCTAGGATGGAGATGAGGAGGAACTGTTTTTCCTAAAGAGTGGTGAATCTGTGGAATTCTCTGCCCAATGAAGCAGTGGAGGCTACCTCAGTAAATATATTTAAGACAAGATTGGATAGATTTTTGCATAGTAGGGGAATTAAGGGTTATGAGGAAAAGGCAGGTAGGTGGAGATGAGTCCATAGTCAAATCAGCTACGATCTCATTGAATGGCGGAGCAGGCTCAATGGGCCAGATGGCCTTCTCCTGCTCCTATTTCTTATGTTCTTATGTTCAGAAACCAGTAAGATGTAAAATGCTTGAGAAGATCAGAAGTAAACTCATCCACCAACACCATGATGGAAACCCTGCATGGACCGGCAAGAGCAACACAATATGCAAACTAATGTAGATCTTGAAGAAAAGATACCCATTTTTCAAAATAAACTCTTACAAGGAAGTAGTCAATGTTGGTGCCTGAAGAGATCAGTTCCCAAAGAAAGATGGGAATTGAGGGCCATGGTTTCTCAATTCTCTTTAAGAATTTCAATAATGAACTTAAGATTCAAACACTCGAAGATGGCATTGAAACCCTTTTTCTGGAGCAAGACTGTCCATCAAACCTGTTAGAAAGTGTGGTGGGGTATAATTACAGACTGAAGAGCAATTGGACAGGGCACTCAAGTTTAGTCAACATGTACAAACAAGCTGGATGAACTCAGCAGGTCGGGTAGCATCTGGACAGGCGAAGGGTCTCGGCCCAAAATGTCGACTGCTCATTTCAACGGATGCTGCCCGACCTGCAGAGTTCATCCGGCTAGTTTGTACATGTTGATTTGACCACAGGATCTGCAGTGTACTTTGCGTTTACTCAAATTTAGTGATAGCAGAATACAGGAACATGGGGTCAACGTGACTAAAATGCACACTGAAGTGGACCAAGAGTTGGAAACTGAAACCATGAGTGAGAGCCTCAAACTAAATGACAATTTATTTTTAAAGGTTCAAAATGCACCTCATGCAGCAAGCAGTCATCTTCCTGGATTTGGTTGAAGTGCCTAGAATCGAAGGTCATAATTGCAGAATAAAAGGATAGCCATACAGTACAAAGTAGAAAAGAAATTTCTACATTAACAGGACAATCTTTGAAATTTTCCTCACAAGATAATTGTAGAGATTCAATTGCCAAATCGGTCAACTCCTACTTTTATTTCTTATGTTCCTATATCTGAAATTTTTTGCTGCTGTTTCTTGGAGAAATTGACATGGTATCATTTAGATAAGAGAGAAAGGACTAGGGGAAAAAATCCACATTGGGCTTGGATAGTCCAGCATGCTAGAACAAAGTCAACCTACATCAAAGCCACTGAACCAATGCTGAGAATTGGGAAAAAAATGCTTTGAGGGAAAATCCTACAAAAAATAGTGGATTCAGGGTAAAGTCCTCCCAGCTATTGAGCACCTCTACATGAAATGCTGTCGTAGGAAAAGTAGCATCCATCATCAAAGATTTTCACCACCCAGGCCATACCCTTTTCTCACTGCTGCCATCAGGTAGAAGGTACAACTGCCTCAGGACTCACATCACCAAGTTCAAGAACAGTTACTTCCCCTCAACCATCAGGCTCTTGAATAAAGGAGGATAACTACATTCATCCATTGAGATGTTCCTACAACCAATGATCTCACTTTAAGGGCTCTTTATCTTGTTATTTCATGCTCATTATTTATTGCTATTTATTAATATTTACATTTGCACTGTTTCTTGTCTTCTATGTTCTTGATTTTTCATTGACTATTGACCATTTACAGTTACTATTCTATAAATGTACTGCGTATACCACAACAAAAAGAATCTCAAAGTTGTACGTGGTGACGTGTATGTACTCTGATAATAAATTGTACTTTGAACTTTGAGTTACGAATTATCTGACTCAAAACTTGCATAGGTGCTAGTCAACTCGGAGTATATCTTCCACTAGGTTATTGATAATATTGAAACTCCTTAAAGGGTCCAAAAAGTTATAAATGAAATTAAACAAGTTGCAAGTTAGATTGCTCAGTGTTATTGCAGCAGCATAGATTCTGGGGTTATGAAATTATGGATAAAATAATTAAGGGTTAACCAAAATGAAAAACAGTCTTCGCTAAATAAATTCTATACACAGTTTAACATCCAACAGATATTTTGTGGCAAGTGAAACCAATAATGTGCGTGTGGAACATTCTTTTTCAGTCTCATTGAAACTACATAGGGATAAAACCACAGATGACTGTTCCTGCTATTAGCCCATTGTTTTTTTTTATTTGTTTTTTTATACATTTTCTACATAGCTACAGATAAAAAAAACCCCAGATCAAAATGAAGAACATTGATACAGTGCAAAAATAAACATACAATAATAATATGATACAAAGAAAGATAATTGAGAAAGCACCCAAATTGAGGACATGTAAAATTAGTATCTTCCCCAAGCCTCGCAACAAACAAAAAAAAACTCCAGACCAACCACAACACAATATAGAGAATATAAATCAGGACAATCAAACCCCCAAAACTGTAAATACACTTAGCAACAGAAGATATTAATGCCTACTACAAAAAAAAAGAAAAGAAAGAAAAGGAGCTGAAAGCAAGGGACCGAAAAAAAAACCTTAGTTAAGAGGAAGGTTATGAAAGTACTCAATAAAAGGTCCCCAGACATTATGGAACTTTAAATCCAAATTAAGAACTGAATAATGAAGTTTTTCAAGGTCTAAGCAGGCCATAATATCGTTAAGCCATTGAGCATGCGTGGGCGGGGCAACATCTCTCCATCTAAGGAGGATTAAACGTCTAGCCAGGAGAGAGGCAAAAGATAATATTTGACACTTAGTCGAACTCAGACGTAAATCTGTCTCACCCCAGAAACCGAACAAAGCAATTAAAGGGTTAGGTTCTAGGTGGTGATTCAGAATATACGATAACGTTATGAAGACATTATTAGCCCATTGTTAAAAGTGTATCCCTGCCACTTAGACACAGTTCAGGAAAGATCTGTGTTAAGATCATAAAACATGGGAGCAGAATTAGCTCATTTGGCCCATCAAGTCTGCCTCACGTCTCAACCCCACTCTCCAGCCTTCTGCCTGTAACCTTTGACATCTTTATTAATTAAGTACGTATCAACCTCTGCTTTAAATATACCCAAATTGGCCTCCATACCCATCTGTGGCAATGAATTCCACAGATTCATCACGCTCTGTCTAACCGATACCGGACTCCAGCACCTGAGTACCAACCGGGGCAGATAGTGTGGATTTCATCCAAGGACATCCTGCTGAAGAACGAGCATAGGAAACTCGCCCCTTGTTCATTATACAACAACTAATCCAGAATTGTCTTTTCCCTACTGGGCTCAATGGCAATCTCCTCTAAAAAGTTATCTCATAGGCATGCTACAAATGCCATCTCTTGGGATCCAGGACCAACCTGATTTTCCTAATCTACTTGCATATGGAAACCCCCAATGAGTTCAAATTGAAGTTCATGTCATCTGACTATACATATCTACAACCATATGAAACACCATTCGTCAGGACCATGGTTCACTCACAAAACATATACCATACACTGCACAACCAAAATACTTCCATTAATAAGTTAACAAAATAAGTTAACAAGAAAGGATATACTGACATTGGGGAGGGTTCAGAGAAGATTCACAAGAATGATTCCAGGAATTAAAGGGTTACCGTATGAGGAACATCTGGCAGCTCTTGGGCTGCATTCCCTGGAGTTCAGGAGAATGAGGTGAGATCTCATAGAAACATTCCAAACGTTAAAAGGCCTGAACAGATTAGATATGGCAAAGCTATTTCCCATGGTAGGGGATTCTAGGACAAGAGGGCAAGACTTCAGGATTGAAGGATGTGCTTTTAGAACTGAGATGCAGAGAAATTAATTTAGTCAGAGGGTTGTAAATCTGTGGAACTTTTTGCCACAAGTGGCTGTGGAGGCCAAGTCATTGGGTGTATTTAAGGCAGAGATAGAAAGGTTCTTGATTGGTCAGGGTATCAAAGGGTATGGGGTGAAAGTAGGGGAGTGGGGATGACTGGAAGAATCGGATCAGCCCATGATTGAATGGCGGAATAGATTCAATGGGCTGAATGGCCTACTTCTACTCTTATATCTTATGATCTTATGGTCTTAAAATATAATTCAAAATGCATATAGCACCACAGGTAAGCAGTAAACACTAAACAGTACAGTAAACAGCTCACTGTCCTAGTGACGAGACCTCAGTACTCTCATAGCTAGAGAGAACAGGCCGTTAACAAATCAGGTGGCTGGAGAGGCCAATCCACGCCTGAGAACCTTTTTAGCGGTCTAGACAAACGATGATTACCATGTTGCATTGGGGGTGCTGGCTCAAGGTTTCTTGGCCAGTCTACGTATCTCTGCTGCAGTTGTCCTTTCTGCCTCATGTGTCACTGCATGCTTATGCAAGGAGGTGCGCCACTCAGCTCAATACTGGGCAATAGGTTCCCATGTATCTGGGTTGATGCCAAAGGCTTTAGTGAAGTTTTCAGGGTGGATTTGTTGCATTTCCTTTGGCCTGTATGGAAACACTTCCCTTTCTGTAACTCACTGAAAGGCAATCTCTTAGGGAGCCAATGGTCAGCCATACAAGCTACATGGCTTGCCCAGCATCACTGGGACTACATCAGGATGGTATAGATACTGGGCAGACCTGCCTTGGTAAGTAGCTCACTGTCAGGGATTCTGTCATGCTCAGATGTCTCACCATTATCCTGAACTCTAGGTTGCATGCCATCAAGGAATTGCTGCACCAAGGTGATGAATTTCCCTAGGCAACCAGACTTCACCATGATCTTCTACAGATCCTTTCTGCTAACAGTGTCGAAGCCCTTAGTCAGATCAATGTAGCAGGAGAACAGGTAAGCATTTCTTTTGCAGTTGCCTTTTAGCAAACACCATGTTGATAATCCCATGCTCTTCCCATTTTCACACTGGCTCCCTGGTAGGAATCCCGGTCAAGGTGTGATGTATGACTGCTGAGAAGAAGCATGGCAAAGACCTTGCCTGAATTGACAGAAAGGATATTCCCCGATAGTTATCGCGGGACTGTTGGTTTCCCGTTTGCTTGTATATGTGGATAATGGATTCATCTTTAAATTCCTGTGGAATTGTCTCTTAGTGCCATGTGAGTTGGAAGAGCTGATGGAGCTTTTCTGTTTGCACTGCACCACCTTCCTTGTAGGCCTGGGCTGGTATTACGTCTGATCCAGGTGCTTTACCACTACAGATCTGATGTATCTCTTTCTGGGTCTCAACTAAGTTCAGTGGAACATCCAGTGCTTCATTGACAGGTACTTGGGGCAGGTGACTGATTAAAATTCAGAACACTGTTAAAGTGCTCAACCCACCTATGAAGAATTTTCTCTTTGTCCATGATCAGCATGTTCCTGTCAGGAAAGGGGATGATAGTGATGATGTGGGGCCATAGACTTCTTTTAGTGCAACATAGGAGTTCTTTAAATCATACCTACCTGTATGTGCATACACATGCTTTATTGTCCAGCCAAGAGTCCTGCATCTGGTGCAGTTTGTGTTGTAAAATTCATTATCAGAGTACATACATGTCACCACATACAACTCTGAGATTCTTTTTCTGCAGGCTTACCTAGCAAATCTATAGGCACAGTAACTGTAAACAGCATCTGGAAACTGTAAACATCAGGAACTGTAAACTGTAAACAAATTATGCAAATGCAGATATTAAAAAATTGAGTATGAAATAACGGTGTAACAGAGTCTTTAAATGAGTGTAGCTATCCTGTTTAGTTCAAGAGCCCGATGGTTGAGGGGTAGTAACTGTTCTTGAACCTGGTGGTGCTAGTCCTGAGGCACCTGTACCTTCTACCTGCTGGCAGCAACGAGAACAGAGCATGACCTGGGTGATGAGAATCTTTGAAGAGGAAGGGGAGTTAGGGTGGGGCTTTAGGGTCCTAATGTTTTAACTGTCACTCATTCTTTGGGGCACTCTGTTTTCATGGATGTCTGCGAAGAAAAAGAATTTCAGGATGTATATTGTATACATTTCTCTGACATTAAATTACCTGTTAAACGTTCCCAAGTTCCTGCCTAATAGCATCATATTTCCCTCTACCCCAATTAAATGTTTCCACAAATTGTCTGCTCCTATCCCTCTCCAGCGCTATGGTAAAGGAGATAGAGTCGTGATCACTACCTCCAAAATGCTCTCCCACCGAAAGATCTCACAGCTGACCAGGTTCATTTCCCAATACCAGATCAAATACAGCCTCTCCTCCAGTTGGCATATTTATATACCGTGTCAGTAAACCTTCCTGAACATACCTAACAAACTCCACCCCATCTAAACCCCTTGCACTAAGGAAATGCAAGTCAATATTAGGAATGTTAAAATTACCCATCATAACAACCCTATTATTATAGCACCGTTCCAGAATCTGCCTCCCTATCTGCTCCTTAATGTTTCTGTTACTGTTGGGGCAGGAACACCCAGTAGAGTTATTGTCCCTGTTCTGTTTCTGTCTTTCACCCCCAATGTCTCAGCAGACAATCCCTCCCTGACTTCTTCCTTTTCTGCAGCTGTGAAACTGTCCTTGATTAGCAATGCCACTCCCCCACCTTTTTTGCCTCCCTCCCTGTCCTTTTTGTAACATCTAAAGCCCAGCACACTCAGCAGCCATCCAAGTCTCTGTAATGGCCACAACATCATTGTTCCACGTATTGATCCACACTCTAAGTTCATCTG
Source organism: Hemitrygon akajei (assembly GCF_048418815.1). Taxonomy (NCBI): domain Eukaryota; kingdom Metazoa; phylum Chordata; class Chondrichthyes; order Myliobatiformes; family Dasyatidae; genus Hemitrygon; species Hemitrygon akajei. The sequence continues at coordinate 54,008,750 of NC_133129.1, forward strand.
CCTTATTTATGATACTCCTTGGACTAAAATAGACACATCTCAAACCACCTGGCTGAGTGCATCTTTGCTCTGTCCTGTTCTTTATCCTTCCTCACAAACTCTCTACAAGCTGTCTCTCCTTGTGCTTTAACTGCCCCATCCTCTGCCTCTTCACTTTGGTTCTCACTCCCCTGCAAACCTAGTTTAAACTGGTTTGTTTCAGGCCTTGGCTCAAGTGGGTTGGGCTCAAAGAGGCAAAGGCTCTAGGTATATTTCCAGTAAGTTTGTTCCTTTCTTTGTCTAATAGTACATAGCTTGTGCAGTGAGAATGGGTCCAGGATCAGTGGTGTGTTATTCGTGAGATGAGGGATCTCTGGGAGATCTCCTGTTGCTTTGATAACTGTGTCTGTATGAGGTGCATCCTTGCAAACCATATTAGGAAACAGCACAGAGTGCCCCTGTGGCCATCCCTCTCAATAATAACTGTACCACTTTGGATACTGTTGTGGGGAAAAGCTCGCAGGGGAAAGCCACAGTGACCAGCTCTCTAACAGTGAGTTTGACTCTGTGGCTCTGAAGGGAAGGATGAAGAAGAGGAATGCAGTAATGAGAGGGAATTCCATAGTCTGAGAAGCAGACAAGAGATTCTGTGGACATGAAAGAGACACCTAGATGGCACGTGGCCTTGCAGGTGCCAGGGTGCAGTCAAAGTACATCAGAGACTATTGAGGATTATTCCTCGCACCCTCAGTGCATGGAATGCGTGCACACTGTTGGACAGAGTCGATGCTGGCAACCCTCAGAGGAGAACTTCCCTTCCCACCTACAAACAACCCCACCCCACCCCCACCAGCAAGAAAGCATCAATACCCCAAAAACTACTCACTCACCCAATAATTGGACATACCACAGGCTCTCTCTCCCTAATAAGAGAAAAAGAGATGTCCCTGTTTCACAGCGAGAGGGGAGACATAACAAACGACTCACTGATTTACGATGTTAAAAGTTTGTTGCGTCACTTTTTCCGAGTTCTGCGCCCAGAGAGACGGCACCAGAAAGGCTCAGCTCTCCGGGCACACAACCCACGACAGCTAACCCGCTGCTCCTGGTGTTCCGTATTCTCCCGTGACACTTCAGTCAGGGGCACCGGCCTAGAATCAGCACATCTCCAGAGCCACGGACATCCAGAACCCTGAAGGCACACTCACCTTCCAGGCTGCGTCCTTGAGATGTCAAAAACCAGCTGGTCATGAGACCCTGAGAACAGGTCCCATTTCCACAAAGAACCAAAGTCAGAGTGTAACTCCAGGTCAAGGTCTTCAAAAGAACCTCAAAGTTAAAAAGAGAATCAAAGATAGAAATAGAGCTGTTTCCAAAGATGCAAGCAAAGGAGTCGCCGTTTAGTGCCATCTTGACTTTGTTCCGCCTCTAGAACATAAATTGGGTGTAGATGTTCTCAGGGAAATTAATGGCAGAAATATGGCAAATGTTCAGGGAACATTTGCATGGTGTTCTGCATAGGTATGTTCCATTAAGGCAGGGAAAGGATGGTAGGGTAAAAGAACCATGATGTACAAAGGATGTAGAAAATCTAGTTAGGAAAAAAAAAGCTTACAAAAGGTTCAAGAAGCTAGGTACTGTTAGAACTCTAGAAAATTACAAGGGTGCCAGGAAGGAGCTTAAAAATGAAATTAGGAGAGCTAGAAGGGGCCATGAGAAGGCTTGATGAGCAGGGTTTTAAAATAAAGTCCCAAGGCATTCTGTAAGTACGTGAAGAGCAAAGGATGAACTGTGTGAGAATAGGACCAATCAGGCGCAATAGTGGAAAAGCGCATAGAGCCGGAAGAGGTAGCAGGGGTACTTAGTGAGTACTTTGATTCAGTATTCACCAGTGAAAAGGACCTTTGGCAATCATGGGGATGACTTACAGCAGACTGAAATTCTTGAGTGTATAGACATTAAGAAAGAGGATATGCTGCAGCTTTTGAAAGATATTAAGTTAGATAAATCACCAGGACTGAACGAGATATACCCCAGGTTACTGGGGGAAGCGAGAGAGAAGATTTCTGAACCTGTCAATGATCTTTGCATCATCAGCAGGGATGGGATAAGTACCAGAGGATTGGAAGGTTGCAAACTTTGTTCCCTTGTTCAAGAAAGGGAGTAGAGATAGCGCAGGAAATTATAGACCACTGAGTCTTACTTCAGTGGTGATCAAGTTGTGGAGAAGTCACTGAGAGGCAGGATTTATGAGCATTTGGAAAGACATAATCTGATTAGGGATAATCAGCATGGCTTTATCAAGGGTAGGTTGTGCCTTACAAGCCTGATTGAATTCTTTGAGGATGTAACAAAACACATTGCTGAAGGCAGAGAAGTGAATGTAATACATATGGATTTCAGTAAGGCATATGATAAGGTTCCCCATATGAGGCTCATTCAGAAATTAATGAGGCATGGGATTCGAGGAGATCTTGCTTTGTGGTTCCAGAACTGGCTTGCCCACAGAAGGCAAAGAGTGGTTGTAGACAGATCATATTCTGCATGGAGGTCGGTGACCAGTGGTGTGCCTCAGAGATCTGTACTGAGACCCCTTCTCTTTGTGATTTTTTATAAATGACCTGGATGAGGAAGTGGAGGGATAGTTTAGTAAATTTGCCGATGACACAAAGATTGGGGGTGTTGTGGATAGTGTGGAGGGCTGTCAGAGGTTACATCGGGTCATTAATAGGATGCAGAACAGGGCTGAGAAGTGGCAATAAGTGTGAAGTGGTTCATTTTAGTAGGTCAAATTTGAAGACAGAATATAATATTAATGATAAGACTCTTGGCAGTGGGGAGGATCTATGAGATCTTGGAGTCCATGTCCATAGGACACTCAAAATGCTGCGCAGGTTAACAGTGTTGTTAAGAAGGTGTATGGTGTGTTGGCATTCATCAACCATGGGATTGAGTTCAAGAGCTGGGAGGTAATGTTACACCTATATAAGAACTTGGTGAGGCCCCACTCGGAGTACTCTGTTCAGTTCTTGTCACCTCACTACAAGAAGGATGTGGATAATATAGAGAGAGTGCAGAGGAGATTTACAAGGATGTTGCCTGGATTAGAGAACATTCCTTATGAGAATAGGTTGAGTGAATTTAGCCTTTTCTTCTTGGACGGAGGATGAGAGAGGACCTGATAGAGGTGTATAAGATGAAGGGGGGCATTGATCGTGTGGATAGCCACTGGCTTTTTCGCAGGACTGAATTGGCTAACACGAGGGGTCATAGTTTTACACTTGATCTTAGCCAAAAGGCCGAGAAGCGATTGGGGGGGGGGGGGGTCATAGTTTTAAGATACTTGTAAGTAGGTATAGAGGGGATGGAACTTAGAAAAACAGAGAGCTATGTGGTAGGGAAAGTCTCAGCAGTTGCTAGATTGGGTTACATGGTCAGCACAACATTGTGGGCCGAAGGGCCTGTAATGTGCTGAAGATTTCTATGCTCTATGTTCTTACTGCTCTAACAACAGCCCACTCACACCATTGGCGCTCCTACAATTGCCGCTCTGAAACCTCACTTTTTTTTTAATTAGCCTTTGCCAAGTGCCTAATAGATTGTTATGACTGAAGTTCCTCAAAAAGTCCTGAACAGCCCTGAGCTCTGTTTTAAATCTCACACTGCCTCAGCTGAAGAAGCGACTTCCTGCCAAGGTTGAAGCGGTTTCGCAATTTAAGCTTCCAGTTAGTTGTATATGTATGGAGCCATCCTTCAACACTGTTAGTAAAAATTATATTTTGGCTGTCTGGAGTTTATGCTCCAAGAGGCTTTCCGAACAGATACCAGCATTGAATATTCAAAGGCATTCTGCTAGTTGGGACGTGCTGTTACTGCAAATATGTGATTCTGTAAAGTTAACTGACTACAATCCAAATGTTAAAACTAAGTAGGTGATTATAACAATTGAAACTGCCGTTAATTGTCTTTTGTTATCTTCGTATTGAAGAATTATAAAATATCATGTCAGAAGAGTGGACTCTTTTCTCCTAGAGGTTTGCTGTGTAAACAAAAACTTTTATATTTCCCATTCACAGCTTCTGTGTATGTGGCTCAATTTTAGTTAGTCATAACATGTAGTCTGGGAGTCAGCCTAGTTCAAAGCTATTAAGTTTGGAATGTCATTGGTGGCATCTGCTGAGCTTGCAGTGGTTAAGTCAAAGCAGAAGTGGTTTCAGAGCATTCTGACAAAGACATAGAGGCACAGAAAATGTTTCCACAGGGCAAGAGGAGCAAGAATCCACTGGACAAAGCATCCAAGGAGAGCCAGTAGGCTACCTGAGGACAATAGAATCTAATGTTAAGACACAATCAGAAAAGAAGTAGTTTTGTTCAAAAACAAAGGGAAAATGTATTTGCAAAATATCAGTGAATATTAAAAAAGATGATGTTGAGAAATACAGAACACTAAAAAACCAGAACAATAATTAGTGGGCAAACTGGAACGAAGCTGAGAAATAGAAACAAAGAGAATTAAGAATGCTGCAAAATACCCACTATCAGGCAGAAACTAAAGAGCAGAATTTAAGAGATTAGGACAACAAAGAGGTGGTCGTGGGAAGCAGAGGAGTGGCTAGGGGATTGCTATGAGTCAGTGGGCTGGGCCATGTTCAAGGACTCATCTGTGGATCTGAATTAATATACACATCATGGTTGTCATGGACTTTATTAGAACAGTTGTAAACAATTGTGTCCCCAAAAAAGTAATTCAGAATCTTCCCCCAACCAGAAGCCCTGGATGAAGCATGAGATCTGCAACCTGCTGAGGGCCAGATTTCAGGCATTCAAGTCTGGTGGCCAAGAAAGATACAATAATTCCAGGTAAGACCTCCAGAAAGCCATCTCACAGGTGAAGTGGCAATTCTGGACTAAACTTGAATCGATGAAATAGGAGTAGGAGTAGGCCATCTGGCCTGTTGAACCTGCTCCACCATTCAATAAGATCATGGCTGATTTGGCCATGTACTCATCTCCACCTACCTGCCATTTTCCCATAACCCTTAATTCCCTTACTATGCAAAAATCTATCCAACCTTGTCTTAAATACACTTACTGAGGGAGCCTCCACTGCTTCATTGGGCAGAGATTTCCACAAATGCACCACTCTCTGGGAAAAGCAGTTGCTCCTCATCTTTGTCCTAAATCTATTCCCCCGAATCTTGAGGCTACGTCCCCTAGTTCTAGTCTCACCTACCAGTTGAAATAACTTTCCTGGTACCTGGCCAAGTACTAAAGACCTGTGCTGATTCACTGTCTGGAGTGTTCACTGAGATCTTTAACCTTTTGCTTCGGCAGTCTGAGATACCCGCCTGCTTCAATTATACAGCTACCTATGAAAAATGTGGTAACCTGTGTTAATGGCTATCTACTGTACATCACCAGTCATGAAATATTTTGAAATGTTGGTCAACTCCTGCCTGAGTATTGACTTGTATCTGCTGCAATATGCCTAACAGAGCAACAGATCCACAGCAGATGCCAGCTCATTGGCTCTTCTTTCAACCTTGGAACATCTGGACAGCAAAGATCACACCTCACAAAGCTTTTTGTCAACTACAGCTCAGCATTGAATAGCATTGACCCCTCAAAACTAATCAATAAGCTTCATGACCTTAGTCTCAATGCCTCCTTGTGTAATTGGAGCCTCGATTTCCTTACTTGCAACCCCCAGCCAGTGTGGATCGGCAACAGCATCTCCTCCACAATCTCCATCAGCACAGATGTACCACAAGCTGTGTGTTTAGCCCCCTGCTCCACCCGCTTTATATCAATGACTCTGTGGCTAAGCAGAGTTACACTGCCATATTCAAGTTTACTGATGACATCATTGTCATAGGCCGACTCAGCACACAGGAGGGAGATTGAAAACCTGGCTGAGTCGTGCTACAGCAATAACCTCTCACTCAACGTCAGCAAGACCAAGGAGCAGATTATCGACTTCACGAGGAGGAAACCAGAGGTCCATGAGCCAGTCCTCATCAGAGGATCAGAGGTGGAGAGGGTTAGCAACTTTAAATTCCTCAATGTTATCATTTTGGAGGGCCTGTCCATGCTCAGCATATAAGCCTATGTGCAGCATGTGAATGCAATTGCGAAGAAAGCATGGCAGTGCCTCTACTTCCTTAGGAGTTTGAAAAGACTCAGCATGACATCTGAAACTTTGACAAACTTTTATAGATGTGTGGTACAGAGTATATTGACTGGCTGCATCACAGCCTGGTATGGAAGCACCAATGCCCTTACATGGAAAATCCTACTAGTAGTAGTGAATACAGCCCAGTCCATCAGGGTTAAAGCTATCCCAACCATTAAGCACTTCTACATGGAATACTGTCACAGGAAAATAGCATTCATCATCAGGACCTCCACCACCCAGGCTATGACCTCTTCTCGTTTCTGTCATCAGGAAGAAGGTACTGGAGCCTCAGGACATACACCACTAGGTTCATGAACAGTTATTACCCCTTAACCACCAGGCTCTTGAACCAAAGTGGATTAACTTCACTCAACTTTACTTGCCCCATCTTTGAGATATTTCCACAACCTATGGACTCTCTTTCAAGGATTCTTCATCTCATGTTCTTGATGTCTGTTGCTTATTTATTTAATATTATTATTTCTTTCTTTTTGTATTTGCACAGTTTGTTGTCATTTGCACACTGGTTGAACATTCAAGTTGGTGCGGTCCTTCATTGATTCTTTTATAGCTACTATTCTATTATGGACTTATTGTGTATACACACTAGAAAATGAATCTCAGGGTTGAATATAGTGACATATATGTATTTTGATAATAAATTTACTTTGAACATTGATCCTCATAGTCATTCAGGTCAGATATACAGTATAGATAGTGCTGGAAACATTCAAGAAGAATTAAGAACTTGTGCTAGACTTAGATTTGTTGTCTACACGTGTTCTCAATTGCTACTTGGTATACACCATATATTCATTTATTAATGGTGTATAAGTATTTAAATAAATATAATCATCGATTTCTACAGTATTGTTTGTTTCTTTTAAAAGAATTAGTATGGTTCATGTTCATTGGCATATGGCTGATAAATTGCATTATCTGTTAAGTGTGCTTACTACTTTGAAGTTAGTGGGGATACTAAAAACCTTAAGAAACTCTGTCTTGTGGTTAACCATGCAACACTGTATGCACCATGACTGAGTTCAGTCGGACATGATCTTTACTTGTTTTTTCTAGTTTATATGGGTTATATAATATTTCACTGTTTTAATGCAAGAACCCAATATATCACAAGGATGAAAAGCCTAAAGCAAGAGGCATTCAAACCTGAAAAAGCACATTAAACAACACACATAAAACTCTGGAGGAACACAGCAGGTCAGGAATTCTATGGAATGAAATAAACAGTTGACATTTTAGACCAAAGTTTAAATAGGACTGGAAATTGTTAGATTTATCTATGAAGAATCGTTGACACAATAGGTAGACAGGCCGACCAGAAGAGAGCCCATACTGGATCTGGTACTGGGCAATGAACCTGATCAGGTGACAGAACTCATGGTGGGGAGCATTGTGAAGACAGTGACCACAACTCATTGACCATTACCTTAGCCTTGGATAGGGATAGGAGCAGACACACTGGGAAAGTATTTAACTGAGGAGGGCTGATTATGATATTCTAAGGCAGGAACTTGGGAATGTAAATTAGGATGTACTCAGGGAAATGCACAATGGAAGTGTGGAGGTTGTTTAGGGACCACTTGCTTGGGTTTCTGAATAGGTTTACCCTATTGTGGCAGGGAAAGGATGTTAGGGTGAAGGAACCATGGTTGACAAGAGCTGTGGAACATCTTGTCAAGATGAAGTAAGAAGCATATTTAAGGATTAGGAATCAAGGATCAGACAAGGCTCTGAAGAGTTACCAGGTAGCTAGGAAGGAGCTTAAGAATGGAGTTAGAAGAGCTAGAAGAGGACATGAGAAAGCCTTGGTGTGTACAGTTAAAGAAAACCCTGAAGTGTTTTACACATATGTGAAGAAAGAAAGGATGACTACAGCGAGGGTAGGACCACTCATGGATACAAGTGGAGATATGTGCCTGTACTGTTCTATGTTCCATGTTCTATCCACCCTCCAGAGTATGTTCAGCACTTTTTGGAGATGCTTTCTAAATCTCCTCTTTGAATTCTGTCTTTTTTCTTTGGCATGCTTTTTAGTTATCAGAGGCCAAATAGATCAACATGTAAATTATCTATCTCATCTAGATTAATGCAAAATGACTGAGGAGGAGGAATGCAGTAATTTACGTGCATGGTTTCAGCTTGTAAGAGAGCCTACAGAAAAATAGATAAACACAAATTAATTCTCGCAGAATTTTAGTTACATGCATTTTGTTTCAATTGTGCAGTACAGTGCAGAAGTCAATGCAATCAATTTTTTTCACAGAAGGGATTTCAAGATATTTCTATGTACAAAAGAAGTGTAGAGTGCAATGTTCTGAAGTTCTTGAAAAAATGGGTATCAAGCAGAAGGAAAATGGGGACATGTAATGGGGCTAGAGAGGGCTGGTAGCAAAACTATGTACAGAGGCTTTTAAAAGAAGGAAAGAGGTTTGATTTCATCCATTTTATTGGTAATGTGCCTTCGTTACACATCTATATCTGATTAGTTTCAACTTAAAAGGCATAAAAGATCGACAATTCACGAGTGAGCAAGCAGAGAATGTAACTGTCAAAAGAAGAAATTATAATTATATACTTCCCACAACAAAAATTAGAGACACTTGTGAAAAGCTTCAGAAAAACTGGCACAGCTTCAAGCTGAAAACCAATGGAACATAACAACTGAAAGTTAACTCTGTGTACAGTCCAGTCATGAAATCCCCATTTTAAAGAGTCTGAATAACTAACATCAATTCTTTACCACAATGTTTTTCAGTTTCTCATTACACGACAGTTTCAATTCCATTATCATATTTTTATCAGTATTAGTAGGCTTAATTTAAAATCATTTTCATAAATCTGGGTTTCTTTTTCTAGGATTACCAAAATTATGTGACTTAATCTAGGGTATACAATAAATAGTTTCAATGGGAAAGCAATGAGATACAAATGCTATGAACTGAGCTGCAGCTTTTCCCAATTTTCATAGTAAACAGCCGTATGATGGGGAAGGAGTGAAAAGGTTGGGAAATGGAATTAAAAGAATGTGAAATTTCTATTGTTGATGGCAGAAATTATTTAAGGGGGATTTGAGCTTTGATGATGCAGAATTTATTTCATGCAACAAGTCCAGAGGAGTACGCTTTTGAAAATATTTTTGACTCTTATTTATGCTAGTTTTGGAATTTTAGGATGTCATGTGGTTCAACTTTATTTACAGTTCTTGTTTAGTACTGGTCAAGGGAAAAACAGGAACAGAGTATTGAACATACGTGAGATTTTTTTAATGGGCCACATAACCTGAAATTCCCCAAACTGAGTGAAGGGGAAGGGAGAGTCTTAAAAACGTGATTGATGGTCACCATGGATTACGTGGGCCAAAAGGCCTGTTTCATGGCAGTATGTCTCTATGACTCCATAATTATGTAACTCCATGTGAAAACCAGAGGCTGAAACAATAATTCATCCCAAACTATTCCAGAAACAATATTCTATTGGCACTATCTTTCTTACTATTTGTATTTCTATGTTGATCTACTCAAATGTATACAACAAAATTACACAACATATAGAATTGAGTATTGTAATGCATTTAAGTCTCCCAACAAAAAATTCAAACTATCCACAACTTATTGTAAGCCCATTACACAGAACAAGAGAATTATCAGCCTTGAAATTCCAGCCATAGTGCACAGTGTAACTTTGGTATGGACCAAGTATTTTTATTCAATTTGAAAACCAATCATTTGTTTCTTGTCCATTTAACAATCTTACAAAAGTGCTCCTCTGTTCAGCCAAGGTGGCATGCAGAGGGTGAGAAACATTGTCCAGAATTGCCCCAGGATTTTCCAGAGGGTCCTTTGTTCTACCACAGTCTCCAGTGTGTCCAGTTTGACTCCTGTAAAAAAAAAACTGCCGAAACATCGACAGTGCTTCTTCCTATAGATGCTGCCTGACCTGCTGCGTTCCACCAGCATTTTGTGTGTGTTGTACAGTTTTCAGCATCTGCAGATTTCCTCGAGTTTTCCTTTTGTGAAATGTGGAAAGAACCACATTCTTTGCCTTGGAGTTCACATGAATTTGTTCTGTGGACCAGGATGTGAAGGATGATGAAAGGTAACTTGATAGAGGTGTACAAGATGATAAGAAACATAGATCAAATGGACAGCCAGAGACATTTTCCCAGGGCAGAAATGGTTAATATGAGGGGGCATAATTTTAACGTGATTGGAGAAAAGCTAAATATATATATATAGATATAGGAGGATGTCAGAGGTAAATTTTTTTACACAGAGTGCTGGGTGCATGGTAAGTAGTAGAGGCAGATACATTAGGAACTTTTAAGAAACTCTTAGATAGGCACATGGATGAAACCAAAATGAAGGGCTACATGAGCGGGGAGGATTAGATTGGTCTTGGAGTAGGTTTGAAGGTCGGCATAGCATTGTGGGCCAAATGGTCTATACTGTGTTATACTGTTCTATGTTTATACCAAGGGATACAATTTTCCATATTTAAGGTATATCTGGCTTGGGCAGATGGTTGCCCAGATATAATGTACCAAACTCTAGAAAGGGGTTTCAAATGACCATCACCCTGATGGCTACCTTTTTGTGTGGCTGTGTGAAAACCTTGAATATGGAAGCATTAATTGTCACCTCATACTGAGGTTCTATCTGTCCTTTGCTGCAAAGAAGAGTTATTACATGTAGCAGCACTGCAGTGTATCATTCCTCGCAGTTGGACCCTACCATATCCCCTCATGACAAGTAGTGGTACAGAACCCTTTATTACAAGTGAATTGAACAGTGGTATGCATGGAACACCTTTGAGTTTCTGTGGAAAAATAAACCAGTGGAACTAGTGGATGGTTCGCTAAGTATGCTGCATGAGTCACTTGGCAAACTGCGTGAACACCATAACTTTCAATCAAGCACTAAGATGTTTCCTGGTTGGTGATGTGATGAGTACACCCTATTTGATTCTTCATTTACGGCCTGAGCTCCAGTGTTGCTATGCAATATACTTTGGACTACTACAGTGGAGATCAGACTATCAGCCACTTTCTTCTGGACTGTGCTTTTGCTGAGAAGGTTTGGAAGGGATGCAGTGGTCTTTGTCAAAGTTTTTCCATCCACAGGCATACCACAGGACTCTGTGATCGAAGGGTTTTCCAAGGGACAGGCTGTAACAACTGTAGTAGACCATTAACTCTATGAAAAAGACACTTTGTTCTGGCCAAAATAGGCTGATCCACCAGTAAATGGAATAACAAGAGATTATGGGGATAACTGTTGAAAGCTATTCAGTCTTTTTAGAAGCATCATAAGTCATTTAATTCACCTGAGTAATCAGAACAGGAATTAATTGAATATTTGGGTACATAATTCAGTTCCTTCTAACCCTCTATTTTAGCGTTAAGAAAATCAAATTCACACTCACTAACATGTTGCTTTGATCTCAGCACAGTCACTCTGTAGCTCTAATCTTCACCTAACATTTTCTCATTTCTTTGGAGAACTGCTCACAGATTTAGCAACATAAAATCTCCCTCTAATTCAAGTTTTAAGTATCATTCAGTTATACCTTAGTTGCTAATTGATGTTTAATAAATGCTGTTATTCTATAGCATTGGTAGGAACCACTTCTATCATTGAATTAATATCCTGCTTTCCAAAGTCCAAATGGCAAAGCTAGGATCAGAGCATCACGTTTGTGGGTGTAGATTTGATTTTCATATTGTGTGATTTTTGGAGCTAAGAGGATGGGTAGAAACTCTTTCAATAGAAGGCCTCATCCACTCATGATGTCCAAGGACAAATTATTCTGCTTAAACTTCAGGGAAGAGTTGCTGTGCTTTAAAAAATTAAGTTCTTAAAACAGAAGAGAGCTGTCTTATCAAGATCACTCTGGAAATAAACATCTAGGTTTCTGGTCCCTTCTATGCTGAAGATAGATCTATTTGTAATGTCTGATGGATTACTATCCAGTTTTCTGCATTAGGGAGAGCATTGCTGTCCCCTGTTTCAAGTTTTCTGATTGTATTTCATTTGAATTTTCCAAACCACTGCAAGCAAAGCAAGCTCACAGCTTTACAAGAATTGTATACTTCTCCCTCGTGAAAGGAGCTACTGGTGGCATGTGACTTCCTTTAACTGTGTTGCATAACAGCTTCCTCTCTGCTGGAACTGAAATGGATTCATTCTGTTGACAGCAAGGTAATTTATGGCCAAAGGCAGCTTAAACCTGTATCCTAAATACATTCACAAAGTATTAATTCGGTGCCACTCCAGGCTGTCAAATGCAGTGCAAATCCCTTTGCATATTGGTTCCTGCAACTACAATATCTTCATGCCAAACCTGTACAATCTTAGCTTGAGCTTCCGCTTCTGCTTTGGTACTAAAATTGTACATGAATTAATAGAAGGACTAGTCAAGTCCATATACGCTAAGTAGAATCTCCAACCAACTCCAAGATGAGCTTCAAGTTCCACACAAAGCCCTGTGGAAAACAGCCTTTGGACTTATCCATGCTTTTAGACATTGCATGCAAATATTCCCTGGCAGGTCTGCCGATGTATGAAGCATTTTGTTCTGTAGCCTCCCCATTAAAGTACTCAACAGAGGCCTCTGCAGCAGAGCTCAGGTGTAATATGACCTCTAAGAAACACACGTGTATTAACTTCTCTCCCACATTTTTATTGTGGTGATCTTCCCCCTTCCTTTCCATTCCTGATGAAGGGTCTCAGCCCGAAACGTCGACTGTTTATTCATTTCCATCGATGCTGCCTGACTTGCTGAGTTCCTCCAGCACTTTGTGTGTGTTACTTTGGATTTCCAGTATCTGCAGATTTGCTCATGTTTTTCACGTCTGTTATGTTATTTTCTTCTTCCTGCCCTTCACTATAAACCAATAATGCCCTGTGGCTCTCTATGTCTGTATTCTGCCTGGAAAATCCCATGCTTATATGTGTCAGTACCTCCAGTTGAACTTTGTTTTTTGGTGTGTTTTCCCCCTGGCCGTCCGTCTGTGGTTTCGTATTGCCATGTGCTCTTGTTTGTTTTTCTGCCCATGTGCTCCTGTCTCCACTCCTGCTCTACTCCGGCCCCTGTATTACTGAGTACTCTGTCTCTCACCTGTTTCTCATTATTACCTGTTTTGCTGTCACTTCTGTCTCATTGTGCTCCACCTATCATCTGCATCTCTGTTTATTGCTCAGTGTATTTTAGTCCTGTGTTTTCAGCTGTTTGTTGACAGATCGTGCCAGTGAATTTTCCTGACCTTTTCCAGCATTTGTATCTGTACTCTGTCTGATTGAATATTGATTCTGCCTGTTTCCCAATTCTGTTTTTTGGATTTCTCTAGATATTTTGATCTCTGCCTGAACTTTGATGCTGACTTTGTTTGCAACTCGGGATTTGTTACTCAACTAATATCACTGTGTGCACAGTACTGGGTCTGCGATTGGATCCCTGCCCCAGCGTCCTGGCAATAAGTGAATAAAACTAATAGTGGAGTGTAGAGCTTTAGAATGTAATGAACTTTGCAAATTTTGGAAGTTCCATCACTGGGTTCCATGTGAGTGAGTGAGAACCACTGGGAACAGTGATTTTCTACATTGTACTCTGCATAATTTGCCAATTCTCCTGTCAAATAGGTTAGCATGCATCCAAGTAGAGATAGAATGAATAACATGCAAAAAAAAGATCTGATCTGACTCACAGACAGCTGCTCCTCGGCTATGCTTTTTAAACAGATCATTGAATATTTGGTGGTTTATTGAAAAAATTTGGAGAAATTCGCCAGCATCAATTGAGAAGATTTCATTTTTTGCTGAGTTGAAGTATTCCATCTTTATCCCCAAAACTGACTTACTCAGTAATGATCAGATAAGCACTCTCAAAAGTAGAGAAAGCAGTAAGAAGTGTATGTATAATATAAAAATACTGTACAGCAAACATTGGATACCTAAAATTAAAAAAAAGAAAATGCTGGAAAACTTAACAGGTCGGGCTGCAGAGAAGGCGGGGGCGAGCAAAAGGTGAAACAAAGGATATTTCTCTGATGGAATGAAACAGTCAAGCTCTTTTGTTATGCACTGTGTTGTAAAGCCTGTATTATGATGTGTAGCCTGACTATTTGGAACATTTCCAATAGGCCAGACTATGGAGGTGATGGAATGTATCTTTCACAGAAATGGGGAAGAATGATTCTGGCTAGGAAGCTCTTTATTTCTTTCCACTTGTCCAAAGGCCAATATGCAAGGAGTCCAGAATTTCCAAAGTCAATATTAAGAGAGATTTGTGCCTTCTGTGCACAGCTGCAACCATGCAGCCATATAAGGAGTGATCTCAAGATCACTATTAGTCTGAACCATTCAGCCTTGCTTCATTCCAGGAAGCGAATGCTGCCAAATATCAAGTTTGCGGCATACCATTGCATTTATGATGCGATGAAGGTTTATTACTGAGAAATAAAAGCAGTACGGCATTCAGCCCCTTGTTTCTATATTGCTCTTCAATAAGACCCAAGTGGATATTTTACCTTAGGACCATTGTCCTGCATAAACACCATATCCTTTGATTTCTTTAATATAGAGGAGTATATATTCCACACCTTCCTCAGAATGGTCTTCATGCACAAGGAAAGTGAGTCCATCATTCTCAAGTCATCTTTTGTTCCTACCATATTGCAGCAGACACTGTGCCAGATTGAGGAGGGAGGGGTTCAGTGCATCTTGGGAAACAAGGACCATCTCCTTTCACCATGACTTCTCATTCAATTGTGGGAGTTTGAGATGTTGGGGAACAGCCGTGGAGCTACGGCATCACAATGAGCGCAATGGGGAAAACTCTCATCGGAGTCAGTAAAATGAGAAGCTGCCAACTCTTCTGGCCGGGAATGTCATCTCCAAAGATATCTTTACAATGACTTTCACAGCCTAGCAGCAAGTGGGAAAGGAAGCAGAAAAGCAAAACAATTAAAACTCAAGCAGCAACATCTCTGCATGAGTTGTGAGGGTGTATCTAACTCTGGAAATTTAGATCATAAACCTCCTCCCCTAAATGACGGCTCAGTTAGAGACACAATTTGTGCTGTATGTAGCATGACATCCTCATCATCAGGGCCTGTATGATGTGACATTACCATTGTGCCACATGTGTACCTGAAAACTAAGCATGTCCCTCACCAGTTTAACTGAACATTGAATAAAAATGATCATTTCCCCTCTGCCATTGGATTTCTAAATGGACAATGAACAAACCCATGAACCCTACCTCATTATTTTTTGCTCTCTTTCTGCACTACATAATTAATAATTTTATATATTCATATACTTCTTACTGTAATTTATTGTTTTTAAAGCATTACACTGTACTGCTGCTGCAAAACAAAACAATTCACGACATATGCCAATGGTATTAAACCTGATTCTTACTCTGATTGTGAAGCCATTATTAAAGACTCTCACCATCCAGAACATGCCTTCTTTACTTTACTAAAATCAAGAAGGAGGTACAGGAGCCTGAAGACACACACTCAACATTTTAAGAACAGCTTCTTCCCCTCTGCCATCAGATTCCTGATTGGAGAATGAACCCATGAACACTATCACATTGTTTGTCTCTTGCACTATTATTATTTTGTAAATTATGGTGATTTTTATGTCTTGCATTGTACTGCTACTGCAAAGCAACACATTTCACAATATATGTCAGTGATAATAAACCTGATTGAGTCTTGTGAGAAAAGCTCTGTACTACCATGAAGAGTTTTAAGAATGCAATCAAATGATTGCAGTTCTAAAAGCTGAGAAGAATTTTCTCTGATTGCTTCTTGCAGTGAAGTTCCATCAGTACTTGGTAATTAATGCATGTTTTCATATCCCATCGAATATCAAGGCCAGTGGTATGTTGGAAAAATGTGGCCAGAATGTAATCCAACCTAAATAAGTAACAACGATGCATTTATAAAAGAGAATATTCATATAGTATAAATGAGCCTTTTAATGATATCTGCTGAAGGCCATTTATCAAAATTAACTTCTATTTATGTAACCTTTTAGACGCAGTGAAACATTACAAGTGTTTTATGGACAGATATTACCACCAAAGCCACAAAGGGCAGTTGGCCACTAGTTTGATCAAAGAAGTTATAAGGAGCCTTCTGAAGGAGCAAAGGGAGGTGAAAAGATTGAAAGAGAAGAAGCATGGTTTTCTTAGAGGATTGTATAGGTCAAAAAGATCACAATAGGCCAGAGATATCCAGGAATGGTTTTGAAAATAAATACAGTTCTTAACTAGAAGTCTAAGTTGGCCAGGTTGCACAGAAATAATGAATGAGCAAGTGATTTAAGAAAAAGGCAGCAAAAGGTTGGGTAAAAGTACAGTCAACATTTTAGACCAAGACCCTTCCGCGGGACTGGAAAAAAAAAGATGAATAGACTTAAAAGGTGGGGGAGGAGAGAAAAACACAAGGTGATAGGTGAAACCGGGAGGTGAGGGGAGGGATGAAGTAAAGAGCTGGGAAGTTGATTGGTGAAAGAGGTACAGGGTTGGTGAAAGGGGAGTCTGATAAGAAAGGATAGAAGGCCATGGAAGAAAGAAAAGGGGGGTGGAGCATCAGAGGGAGGCAAAGGGCAGGGAAGGAGATAAGATGAGAAAACGGTGAAGGGAGACATTACTGGAAAGTCGAGAAATCAATCTTCATGCCATCAGGTTGGAGGCGAACCAGACAAAACATAAGGTGTCGTTTTTCCTCATATTCCTTATATTGGGGGGAGGGAAAGATACGCTTGGTGGTGGGATCCTTTTGGAGATGGTGGAAATTCTGGAGAATTACATGCTGGACATGGAGGCTGGTGGGGTGGTAGGTGAGGACAAGAGGAACCCTATCCCTGGTAGGGTGATGGGAGGGTGGGGTAAGAGCAGACATGCATGAAATGGAAGAGAGGCAGTTAATGGCAGCATTGGTGGTGGAGGAAGGGAAGCCCCTTTCTTTGAAAGAGGAGGACACCTCCATTCTGGAATGAAAAACCTCATCCTCAGAGCAGGTACGGCAGAGACGGAGGAATTGAGAGAAGGGGATGGCACTTTTACAATTAACAGGGTGGGAAGAGGTACTTGTCCAGGTAGCTGTGAGAGTCCTAGCATTTATAATAGACTTCAGTTGTCTCCAGAGGTAGAGGCAGTGGGATTGAGAAAGGGGAGGGAGGTGTCAGAAATAGACCAGGTAAATTTGAGGGCAGGATGGAAGTTGAAGGTAAAGTTGATGAAGTTGAGGAGCTATCATGGGTGCAGGAAGCAGCGCCAATACAGCCATCGCTGTAGCATAGGAAAAGTAGGGGACAGACACCAGTGTAGTTATCTCTTCCCACTGATCTCCCTCCTAGAACTTATCCTTGCAATGGAACAAGTGCTACATCTGCCCCTACACCTCCTCTCTCACTACTATTCAGGGCCCCAACCAGTCTTTCCAGATAAGGCGACACTTCACCTGTGAGTCTGTTGGGGTCATATACTTTGTCCGGTGCTCCCGGTGTGGCCTCCTGTATATCGGTGAGACCCAATGTAAATTTGGAGACCGATTCACCAAGCACCTATGCTCCATCCACCAGAAGAAGCAGGATCTCCCAGTGGCCACTCAGTTTAATTCCACTTCCCATTCCCATTCCCATGGCCCCCTCCACTGTTGTGGTGAGGCCACACTCAGGTTGGAGGAACAATACCTTGCATTCCACCTGGGTAGCCTCCAACCTGATAGCGTGAACATCGATTTCTTGAACTTCTAGTACTGCTCCCCACTCGTCTCCTTCACCATTCTCTCACCTTATCTCCTTGCCTGCCCATTGCTGCCCTCTGGTGCTCCTCCCTCCTTTTCTTTCTTCCATGGCCTTTTGTCCTCTCCTATCAGATTCCCCTTTGTCCAGCCCTGTATCTCTTTTCACCAAACAACTTCCCAGCTCCTTACTTCATTCCTCCCCCTACCTCCCAGTTTCACCTATCACCTTCTGCTTCTCTCTCCCCACCCTCCACCTTTTAAACCTACTTATCTTTTTTAACCTGTCCTACCCAAGGGTCTTTGCCTGAAATGTCGACTGCACTTCTTTCCATAGATGCTACCTTGCTTGCTGAGTTCCTCCAACATCTTGTGTGTGTAGCTTGGATTTCCAGCATCTGCAGATTTTCTCATTTGCAAAATGTTGGATGACTGGAAGTTTACATCGAGTTGAATGAAGGAGAATTAATTCCTACACAGTCCCTTTCTTAAATGCACATTCATTTTGGATAGTCACAAGCCAGGCATTCCCATACAGTATATTAGGAAAGATCGGCTCTTTATAGTAGAAAAACATCCACTCATGAAAATCACTGGTTTGTGACTATTTCATTTTTTCAAAGGTTTGCAATCACCTTTGAAGTGTTTTCTCTTTCTTCAAAAAACAGAATAGAATGCCTGCCATTGATTTGGAGGATTTTGCCGAGAGCACACTGGAATTGCACTAGGCATTTGGCTATAGGTAGTCCACATCTCCAAAGCTTACAGGAGTTTAGAGAACTAACATGCAAATCGATGATACTTTTAAGTGGCAATGGAATATCATGAGCTTAGTGGTGAGTTTGTGGCTTTAACCTTTGAACAAACTTTCCCTCAGAAGTGTAATGAGTATGTTGCCATACTAGAAGCAGTGAAGAATTCCTCAGCCTTCATTGCAAATTAGCTTCAGAAATATGAAAAGAAGTTAATTCTTTCCAGCATTTTGCTGAGCAAATTTATCTCCCGAGGGTTGTAATATTCAACAAGGGCAGATTGGTAGACTTTTGTCTTAGAGATTTTAATGTAAGCCCCTCTCTCAACAAACTATAGTAATGAGAGAACAAAATTTGTTTCAGTTTGTACATTGCCTGCAACTAGATTGCTCCCAGTGTGACTAAAAATGCAATTGGCAAAGGAATTCCTTTCAATCACATTCAGTCTGATCAAGTCAAATTATATAAGGAACTATCAAAGTATAGGCACATTGGCACATGAAAATATAGAGGAGAAATTGCATTTTCCTGTGGAATTAAATAAGAGATTAAAGTTGGCTTCAGCTCCTCATCTGTCCTTTATATATTTTTTGTTTCAGGGTGACAGCATCAACAACGAGACCAGTACAGAATAAGAACAGAACCTAGTTCTAAATCCTCGTGAACTGAGTGACTTGGTGGACACCGCAGAGGACAGGAAGTAATCAATCACTTTGCTGTGATCTAGCATCAAAGATTACTCTCCCTGAAGAGCATTAGAATCTTCTAATATTAGTGTTCTTCAAAATTTTACAATGGGAACTATCTCTCCTATGGAGTTTCATTATATTTATAATCTGGCAATTAAACTTAAAGAATTGCATGCTATTAGAGTAGAACTGCATAATAATGGATACATATTCTAACTGTCCAGAAGTAAATATGTGTCATAATCTGCCATGTTTGTTTAATGACCGTAACCTGTACAGATGGTATAGATCACAGGGTTGGCTCAATGTTAACAAAAAGTAGATTAATACAGGTCGACCTTCACTAAACCGGCACCATTGGAATCTGAGGAGTGCCCAATTAGTGGAAATGCCGAATTACAGAAGGATCACATTAAGCAATAGCTAACCACCTCATTATACCTTTAAAATATCATGTATATCAGTACAAGTAAGATAATAATGAAACAGAACTATTAAAGGAGTAGGAAGTGAAATTTTAATAAAGTAATATACTGTACAGGCACAGATAAAATAAAGGGTACAGGTAAATGTACAAGAATTAACTTATACAGAAAAGTTGAGCACTTCCGCTTCTAAAGTGAGATGTTTAATAAACCTTCAGGCAAAGTTACATGTCTGCAAGTGTGGGGTTGTCAGGATCATCAACATCTTCATCTTGAAAAATGAGTGAAGCATCAGGAACTGGTGCTGAAACTGGCACAACATTGTACACCTGCACGGGGCTTAATTTTTCATCAGAGACGAACTTGGCGAACTCGTCAACAAACTCTGCTGCTGCTGAACGTTTTTCACCACACACTGCACAAAACTGTACCCATGATGCTGCTTGAACCGATGAAGCCAGCCTTCACTATAGTCACACTCATAATCTAGTCCTAGTTCTTCATGAAACACTTTTGCTTGTTCCTTCACCATATCTCCAGATAGTTCAACACCTCCACTTACACAAAGATTAAACCACGTTATCAGCACTTTATCTAGTTCTGAACTTCTTCCGTCTTGCATTGTTTTTCTTACACACATCTGTTTCTTTGTGCCACTATCAGCAAAAAAAGGTAGCAGTTTTTCTTTCTGTTTCTTTATATTCTACACTGTGGAACAGCCAATATTGTAACACTCGCACAAGCTTTTCACCGATAAACCACTGTCCAGTTCTTTTAAGAGTTCAACCTTATTGGATAATGTGTGGTGTTTTTGCTTCACAGCACAAGATGCATTTCCTTTACCCACTGGGGCCATAATTGTGGCTAAAAAAGAGCAAGTGATATTAATAAATGCAAGAAAACAAGCAGGAATCGCCTGTCTGTGCTTACAAGAGCGCGCCAACACGTGAACAGATCTAGCGCAACCAAAACAATGCGCCGCAGATTGGTATGGTGGCCCGGGGAATCTGAAATTACAGTTGCACGAAAAATTTGTAATCAGTGCCGGATTATCGAAGGAACTGAAGTACAGGTAGTCGGATTAGTGAAGGTTGACTGTAATTGAGTTATCTACATTGCGCTGTTGTTGCCAATGCTAAACAAACAAATTTGCCATATTTCAACAAATGCCATTCAAGTATTATGTCATCATTAGAATGTCTATAGAGAATACAGCATAAATGGTGAATTTTCCATACAATTGTAAATGATAAAGAGGAGGTTTACAGCTCATAACATTAAAAAGGAAGAACATTCTTAAAGTGCATAAAGGGCTTCACGTTATACTGATTACTTTTAATATTTGGATAAACATAATTGCTAATACAGCTTTATACGGTGTTCATTGAGGTGGAAGGTAAATCAGGTCACCAAAAGAGTCCTGTTGAAGGGTTTCATCCTGAAATCTCAACTGTTTACTCTTTTCCATAGATGCTACCTGACCTGCTGAGTTCCTTCAGTGTTTTATGTGTGTTGCTTTGGATTTCCAGCATCTGCAGGTTTTCTTGTGTTTGTGACTTTGAAGAAGGATTGATATTTTATATTCTGAACGTTGTACAGAATACACCATCCTTATAAAGAATTGTTGCCCTCCAGTAAATACAAATACAACTGGTTTGCATAAAAAGATAGCTGGAAGGCATCTTCTCTTCAAACACCTATGGTGGAATAACATATAGAATGGTTAAAGGATGCAAACAGGTACTTTTAAAAGGGTGGTAAACATCATGAGATAAAAACCAAACACCATGATGAAGATTTCAAAACTAATGACAAATAAACTGTATAGAATTATGGCAATGATTAAGATGATGGATCAGGGGAATTTTCTGCAGGATAAAATGTAGGTAAGGAAATTCTAACAGAGAGGATTTATGTTCACTGGAAAGGCTAGGGCTGATTAGGAAGAGTCAACATAGTTGTAAGCACATGAAATGCTATCTCACAAATCTGACTGAGATTTTTGAGGCAGTAACTAAGAAACTTGATTTTATTCAGTTTTATTGTCAACTCAAATATTTGCTGGCGAAAGGCAATTATAGATTCGTAGAGGATGGAAATAGGCCTGTTAGCCCACCAAGTTCATGCCAACATCAAACATCAGTTTTATTCTAATCCTTAGTTTATTCTCCCCACATTCCTCATAACTCCCCAGATACTACCATCCACTTAGCTTCATGTCTGAGGTGTGGGAGGAAAGTGGAGCACCCAAAAGGAGTCCATGTGGTCAGAGAGAGAACATGCTGACTCCACACAGACAGTGCCAGAAGTTAAGGTCAAACCCAAATCGCTAAAGCTATGAGACAGCAGCTCTATAGCCACGCCACTGCACTGACCCTAAAGAGTCCTTTAAACACCCAACTCTTTCACCCATTGAATTAAGTTTTATAAGCCCTAGTGACTAAATTCGGGTTTATGCTTTTCATTTATTAAAAAAAGGGCCCCTCTTCTTGTAGCAACCCTCCATTGGTGTTATATCTTACATTGTCTTTTTATTTTTCATATCTTGATTCGCATTACAAAATGTTGCTTTTGAAAACCATTGTAAAATTATTTTGGTGCTATTCTAAGGTTCTGCATTTGTAGTCTTTTTTCACTATGGTATAATTTTATGTGTAATCTATACATATGAATTATATTGTGTGCTGAGTCTACCTACATACCTATAACGCTCCTGCCAACAAGTTTTCATTGTACAGCACCTTCCTGTCTAGTGTACATGACAATAAACTCCACTTGACAATCAACTCATCTATTTTGAAGTAGCGATCATGGTAGATAGGTTTAAATCCGTTTAAACCCACAACTTGTCCTGCAGGCCCCACCCTGCATAAGCTAAACTGGCAATTTTGGGTGTGAGACCAGAGGTGAGATGACAGATAGTTAATTTTATTGGCTATTGCACACTCTGGATCAGGCCTCGAATTTTTCAGATCCAAGCAATGGAAAAAAAATGCAGCCCATGTTGATTCTGAACTTCAAAGAAGAAGCATTTTTTGTTCTTGTACAGCTGAGCTTCTCGCAATTGCAGATGTGTGCTGGCATTGCCATTATTTAAATGTACTTAATTTGTTATCTTTTTAAAAATTAACTTCAGTTTTCCCTGTTGTATTATTAGAGGAGCATCAAATGCAAAATTCTGGACTGCATCTCCAATGGAAAATTCTTTCGGCTTTACAAAAGACACATCTATTCCTGCACACCCGAGAAGGACGGACTTTTGGCACTTTTGAGAGGTGGGGGCTTTTGTTCCCACGCCAATCCACAAGGATTTAATGCCGGGTTTTGCAGCCTTCTGTCTCTCCCAGGTCCGCGCCACACACCGAACTCCTCGGTCAACTCGGTGACCGCGCCGGGTTTTGCGGTCGGCCGACATCCGGGTGCCGCCGGACGCCGGCCTCCCACCACTTCCCTCCCTCCCTCGCGTGTCGTGTCACCAGTCGGAGGTAAGATGGCGGGCGACAGGCTGCCGGAGCCAGCGGATGTGAATGGCGAGCGGCTGGGTGCCGACGCTATCGCAGCTGGCCGTGAGTGAGGCAGCCGTGTTCGCAGCTGGTCGCCTTGCTTGTCTGCTCGTGGTGCTGTCAACGAGCACTGGGCTCCCACCGCGCCAGGAGCCTGCGCCGAGTCTTTGTAGCGGCGGCCGGGCCGGAGGCTCCCCGTGGACATGTACTTCCTGAGCGGATGGCCCCGGAGGCTCCTGTGTCCGCTCAGGGGCTCAGAGAAGCCCTTTTACATCCAGCCCGACTCTCAGAGATTGCTGTTTGCTCTCTTATCGCAGAGCCAGATCAGCCTGTGGTACGGCAGGGTGAGTGAACGGTTCCGGGACTGGGGGTGGAGAGAGACGGGGTAGAGTTGGGGGTTAGGAGGGGGGTGAGCGAGAGAGAGGGACCGGGGTTCTGGAGATGGGAAAAGAGGGAGACCAGGAAGCCGGGATTTAGTGGGGTGTGAGAGAAAGTCCGGAGATCCGGTGTTGGGATAGAAATGAGAGAAAGGCCAAAAGACCGAGGCTGGAAGGAGTGAGTTGGCCGGGGTTCAGCGGCGACGGGGTGGCGGGTAGCCGAGAGGAGTGGCCAGGGTTCCGCGGCTGGATCTGGGAGTGAGTGAAAGTGGTCGGGGATCCAGGGTTGGATGGGGCAGGCGAGAGGATGGGTGGTGGTCTGGGGATGGAGTACGAGAGAGAGTGGGCGGGGGTCCAGTGTTTGTTGCGGGAAGAGAGAGTTGGGAGGCTGGGAGTGTGGGTGGAGGAGCCGGGAGAGATGAAACTATACTAGACTATGTGAGACAGCACAAGGCTACACTAGAGCACGTAAAACAACATAAAAACTGCACTAGACTACAGGACTACATACAAAACAGTGCAGGGCAGTACGATAATAAACGTCAATAGGCACAGTAGAGGATAAACTACAATATAACAATAAATGCTGTAGATGTCAGTCTAGACTCTGAGTATTGAGGAGTCTGATGGCTTGGGGGAAGAAACTGTTGCACAGTCTGGTTGTGAGAGCCCGAATGCTTCGGTACCTTTTGTGAGATGGCAGGAGGGAGAAGAGTGTGTGCATGTTGGCACTCTACATTGCAAACATGTTGGGAGTCACATTGTCTTGAATGCCTATGTTGACAATACCAAGCCATTTTGATTGTAAAGATAAGATTATAACCCTATATTGTGTACTTGTTCATAAATCTGTCACTGCTCCATGCCTATCTTTCATGATGAATTTACTGCATATCAAAAAAACACTTCTGCCTTGTGAGTTTTCACTGGCATCCACTTTTCGTATCTGGTACTGATGCCATTGTCTATTTAAAGCTTGTTTTAAGTGGCTCTGTATGGAAGCCCAGAATAGTTTTCAAGTTGAACATTGGCTTTTTATTTTGTTTTTGTGTCATTGCCATGCATTCACTCTTAAGCAATTTTGTAAGTAATCTGGATTCTTCTATGACGTGGCTTTCCATTCCAGAGCATCTGAGATGTCCTTCAAAGAATGGTGTTTGCCCTCTACTAACGTTGATGCTGCCCTGATCACATCTCTCATTTCCCAGACATCAGCCCTCATCCCATTTTCCTGCTGCAATAACAGGGATAGAGTTCCCCTTGTCTTTGCCTACCACTCCACAAGCCTCTGCATCCTGCACATCATTCTCTGCAACTTCCACCATCTTCAGCGTGATCCTACCATTAACTGATCTTTTCTCCTTCACCCCTCCCCCCCTTCTGTTTTCCACAGGGATCGCTCTACTGCCTTGTTCACTTGTCCCTCCTCCCCACTGGTTTCTCTCCTGATAAGTGGGACAAATACTATACCTGCCCCCCTCCACCTCCTCCCTTACCACTATTTAGGGCTCCAAACAGTCCTTTCAAGTGAGGCAACACTTCACCTGTGAATCTATCAGGATCATCTATTGCAACCGGTGCTATTTTCTCATGTGAGAGTGAGTTTTTAGTAGATTATTGCCAATTTGACACACACTCAAGAAGGTTTGTTACCTCTGTGCTACATTGTTTACAGCAGGTGCTGAGGAAGCCAATACATTAGTAAACCCTTTGTGTCCTTGACATACTCTATATGTTGCAAGTGGGGTGTTTTTTGCATATTTATATGGGTAATCCCCATGTGCATTCCTAGAAAATGAGATGTATCATGTTTTCCATAATCCAAAACAGCATTATTTTGCTGTGTCAGGAAACGAAAATTTGAAGAAATTTTAGGGTTGTATTACTTTGTTCCCCACAATTAATGACTGAATTTTATTTCATACCTTAAATTTTTGAATAATTATTTTGATATACTCTAAGAGTGAATTTCCACTATCCAAACTACCTTTAACGCAGGGTTGTCTGTATTGGTAAGAATGATCACTCTGTTCAGTAGCCCATTTTAGTAGATTAGGTGAGAAACAAATCAAGTGAATTCATTGCCCATGTGGTCTTAGAAAAAAGCAAGAACAATTCTTTTAAGTCATTTTGACTAGGCAGGGTCATATTGGCTCTTGCCTGTAGTTCTCTAGTAGCACACTTTGTGTCATTTATTTAAAAGATCAGGTCACATTCTAGAACCTTGAGTATATAACTTATGTTGGAATTAATATAGTTTAGGCAATGCTGTTTTTTATATGAAATGTTAAAATAAAGCCCTGTCTTCTCCCTTAGTCTGCTTGTGTGTATGAAACAAAATCCAGACAAGAAGGTTAATCCATGTCCTGGTCAATATTTGTGTATCAATTTACTGTTTTGTAATGTAGATCACAGGTCGCTATAACAATTTCCTTATGGCTGCTTGCAGAGTGGGAATTGATGACTGCATTTTGTTCATGGGTTATTTCTGTTAATGGTGGTTTATTACTGGCACGTACCAAGATACAGTGGAAAAAGAACTGCATGCCATCTGTACAGATTGTTTCAAAACATAAACACATGGAGATAGAACAAAGGGGAAACAAAAACAAAGCAGAATATAGTGTTACATTTAGAATGTGCAGTGCGGGTAGAAAAGGTGCAAGTGTCATGACAAGATGGAATGAGTGATTGAGTTCATCTTTATCATTCAAAAGTAGTATGACAGTGAGATAGAATCTGTTCCTGTGCCTGATGGTGTGTGTTTGCGAACTTTTGTATCTTATGCCCAATGGAAAGGGGGAGGGGGGGGGAAGAAAAGATATGACTGCAGTGGGAAGAGTCTTTAATTATGTTGGCTTCTTAACCAAGGTAGCAGGAGGTGTAGAGTGACTTAAAGGAGAGGGACTGATTGTTGTAAACTTGACTGTTTCCACATCTTTGCAATTTCTTGTTGTTTTGGGCAGAGCTTTAGCAATGCCCAACTGTACATCCGGATAAGATGCTTTCTGTAGTGCATCTATAAAGATTAGTAGGGTCACTCAAGAATAAGGGTAATGAACTTGCTCCTGGGTCAGTATGTGGAACTATGGTGTTGTGGCCATTACTAAAACTTGGCTGTTACAAGGGCTGTAAAGGCTGCTGGATGTTCCAAGGTGTAGATAGGGGAGGAGTTAAATGTGGGGGAATCATATTTCTCATCATGGATAGTATTGCAGTTATAGAAAGGGAAGGTGACATGGAGGGATCGTTTAATGTCACTAAGGGTGGATGTCAGAAACAGAAAGGGAACCATCACTCAGTAAAGGGAGATATTCTATAGAACTCCAATGGCAACAGATGCTGGGGAACAGATGGGCAGATTTTGGAAAGAGTGCAAAAATAATAGTTGTTGTCATTGGTGACTTCCCTAATATTACTTGGCAACTCCTTGGTGCAAAAGGTTTGGATGGTGGAGTTTGTTAGGTCTACCCAGGAAGGATTCCATACAATATGTAGACAGTCTGACTGGATGAGAGGCTGTACTTGATCTGGTATTAGGCAATGAATCTGGTCAAGTTAGCATTTTGGAGAGTGTCCAAATTCCTTGATCTTTACAATAGCCTTGGAGAAGGATGGGAACAAACTGTATGGGAAAGTATTTAATTTGAGGGGAAATTATGGTGCTATTAGGCAGGAATTTGGGAGCATAAATTGGGAATGGTTGTACTCATGGAAATGTACAACCACTGAAGAACCTCCTAATGTGGAGGTTGCATGGATTCTGGATATGTTTATTCCATTGAGGCAAGGATGTACAGTGAAGAAACCATGTACGAGAGAAGTGGAGCATTTTGTCAAAAGGAAGGTTTAGGAAGCAAAAACCACATAGAGTTGCAAGCTAGCCTGGAAGGAGCTTAAGAGTGGACTTGGGGCTAGAAGGGGGATCAAAAGGTCTTAATAAGTCGACGCTCTGCACATATGTACATAGCAGGAAGATGACTAGAATGAGGGTAGGGCTGATTGGAGATAGGGGAGATCTTTAATGAATGCTTCAGTATTCAGCAGTAAGTGGGACTTTGACATTTGTGGGACAGTGTTAAAAAAACTGATAAGTTAGAACATGTTGAGGTTAAGAAAGGGTGTTCTGGAACTTTTGAAAAATATTAGGATAGATAAATCCTCAGGGCCAGATTGGATGAATCCCAGCTTGCTACAGGAAGTGAGAGAAGAAATTGTGCCTTTGATCTTTGCATCTTCATTGGCCAAGGAGGAGTACCAAAAGATTGGAAGGTGGCAAATGTTATTTCTTTGTTCAAGAAAGGTAGTGGAGATAATTGTAGGAATTATAGACCAGTAAGTCTGTCTTCAGTGGTGGACAAATGATTAGAGAAAATTCTTAGAGGTAGGATATACGGGCATTTGGAGAAGCATAGTCTGATTGGGGATAGTCAGCATGGCTTTGAGAGGGGCAGGTCATACCTTGTGAACCTGATTTAATTCTTTGAAATGTGACATGAAATTTGTTAACTTAGCAGCAGCAGTTCAATATCATACATAATCAAGCAGAGAGAAAAAAATAATAAATAAACAAGTAAATCAATTACGTATATTGAATAGTTTTTTTAAAAAGTGCTAAAACAGAAATTTTTAAAAAAGGTGAGTTAGTGTCCAAAGATTCGATGTCCATTTAGGAATTGGATAGCAGAGGGAAAGAAGCTGTTTATGAATTGCTGAGTGTATGTCTTCAGGCTTCTGTACCTTTTAACTGATGATAACATTGAGAAAAGGGCATGCCCTGGGTGTTGGAGATCCTTAATAATGGACACTGCCTTTCTGAGTCACTGCTCCCTAAAGATGTCCTGGGTACTTTGTAGGCTTGTGCCCATGATGGAGCTGACTAGATTTACAACCTTCTGCAGCTTCTTATGTTCCTGTGCAGTAGCCCCTCCATACCAGACAGTGATGCAGCCTGTCAGAATACTCTCCACTGTACAGCTATAGAAGTTTTTGAGTGTATTTGTTGACATGTCAAATCTCTTCAAACTCCTAATAAAGTATAGCTGCTGTCTTGCCTTCTTTATAACTGCATCAATATGTTGGGACCAGGTTAGATGCTCAGAGATCTTGACACCCAGGAATTTGAAACTGCTCACTCTCTCCACTTCTGATCCCTCTGAGGATTGGTATGTGCTCCTTCGTCTTACCCTTCCTGAAGTCCACAATCAGTTCTTTCATCTTAACTGACATTGAGATCCAGGTTGTTGCTGTGGCACCACTCCACTAGTCGGCATATCTTACTCCTGTACACCCTCTCGTCATCACCTGAGGTTCTACCAACAATGGTTGTATTGTCAGCAAATTTATAGATGGGTGATGTATAGCAGTAGGTGTGGTGTATATGGATTTAGTAATTTGTTTGATAAGCTTTCCTATGGTAGGTTTATTCAGAAAGCCAGGAGGCATTGGATTCAGAATTAGCTTGCCCATAGAAATCAAATGGTGGTAGTAAAGGAAATGTATTCTTTGTGAAGGTTTGTCACTAGTCTTCTGCAGGGATCTGTTCTGGGCCAATATTTCTTTGTGAATTTTATAAGTGACTTGGATGAAGAAGTAGAAGAGTGAGTTAGTAAGCTTGTAGATGAGCAAAAGTTGTTGGAGTTGTGGATAGGGTGGAGGGTTTTTGTGGGTTGAAATAAGATGCAGAACTGGGCTGAGTAGTGGCAGATGGAGTTCAACCCAGAGAAGTATAGTGATTCACTTTGGAAGGTTGAATTTGAAGGCAGTAAAGGGTTAATAGCAGAGTTTTTAAGTGTGGAAGAAGAAAATGTTCTTGGGGTTCACATCTATAGATCCCTCAAAATTGCAATGCAATTTAATAGGGTCATTAAGAAAGCATCTGGTGTGTTGACCTTCACTAGTTTGAGGATTGAGTTCACGAGCAGTGAGGTAATATTGCAACGGAGTATTGTCTTCACTTCTGGTCACCTCGTTGTAGGAAGGATGTAGATGAGGGTGCAGAGGAAGTTTACCATGGTGCTACCTGGATTTGAGGGAATGTCTTGTGAAGATGGGTTGAATTAAAGCTTTTCTATTTGGATGAATGAGGATACAAAGTGACTTGATAGAGGTGTACATGAGTGGCAGAGATAGTGAACAGCCAGAGATTTTCACCCAGTGCAGACATGGCTTATGGGGAATAATTTTAAAGTTCTTAAAAGGTATAAATGTAGGGGATGTTAGAGCTGCTTATTATTTAACAGAATGGAGTCTGCTGCTGGTGGTGATGGTGGAGGCAGGTATATTAGAGACATTTAGGGGACTCTTAGATGGACATGTGGATAAAACAGAATGTTGGGCTATGTGGAAGGGAAGGGTGAGATTGATTTTAAGAATAAGTCAGAGTTGGCACATCACTTTCTGAAGGGCCTGACATCTGTGTCCTGACTGTTCACAGGATCAGAGGGTGGCAAATGTTCATTTGTAAGAGAAAGATGACAGGGATAACTCTGGGGAATTGCAGACCGGTGAGCCTTGCGTCAGTGGTGTGCAAACCATTAAGGAATTTAGAGACAGGGTGCATGAGTATTTAGAAAAGCATAGTCAACATGGCTTTGTGAGAGGCAGGTCATGCCTCATGAGCCTGATTGAATCTTTTGAGGAAGTGACAAAAATGAAGGTAGAGTAGTAGGTTGGTGAAAATTGATTTTAGTATTGTGTTTTATAAGGTTCCCATGTTGGCTCAGTCAGAAAGTCAGGAGGCATGGGATCCAGAGAGACTTGCTTGTGTGGTTTCAGAATTGGCTTCCCATGGAAGGCAGAGGGTGGTTATAAATGGAGTGCATTCTGCCTAGAGATTGGTGACCACTGCTCCACAAAGGTCTGTTCTGGGACCCCTTCTCTTCATGATTTTTATTAATGACTTGCTTGAGTAAATGGAAGGGTGGGTTAGTAAGTTTGAAGATGAGACAAAGGTGGGTGATGTTGTGGATAGAGTAGAAGGTTGTCACCTCTGATTCCTTTCTCCCCATTCCCTGACTCTATACTGGCTATTTAACCTCTCCACTCTGTCTTGATACAGGTTTTTGACCTAAAGTGCCAATAATTCCCCTCTTCCTAACTGTTGCTGCTTGACCTGCTGAGTACCTTAAGCAGATTGTTTGTTGCAAGTATGGACTCCAGACCTATTTGACTGCTAGATCTGTGTTTGTAAATTGCAAAAACCTAACACAAGAACTTGAGCCTCCAAAGGCACTGACAGGAAGAATAAGCTGTACTTTGAGAGAGCTCCAAAGATGTCCTTGCTTCTGTTATTTCATATTACTTGCTGTGTGAACAAAACCTTACACAGAAGCACTTAAGTAGTGAGATTAGATTTGTTCTTGCCCAGTTTTCCTTAAAATACTTCAGTCCCCTTCAAGATCTAGATTTCCAAGGTTCAAGAAATAACAGAAATCCATAGCTAAAAAATACAAGAAAACTCTTGTGTTCTATTAACTTTAATTGACCCACTAACGTACTGACATCGACAGCCTACCTCTCAGAGTATTCCCCAATTGCAGTCTAATACATGAGCTTGACGTGGAAAGCAGCAAAGTGGAGCCAGCTTTTTGACACCTCCAAGCCTTGTTCTGCAGCACTGCTCTTCAGACAAATTTATATTTTATGGTCCCACCATTGCAATTCCTCACTAATAATGTAATATTGGCTCTAATAACTTTCTATAAATGCAGTTTTTCCTCCAGCCTGGTTTTAGAAAACAGTCTTTAAACAATAGATTCTTTCTTTCTTTTTTAAAAAAAGTAGACAAACTAATTTGCCAGGAAGGACCCATGATCAACAAAATGTGATGTAGTAATATATATTTTTGTAAAGTGAGGGCGGAGAAGTCTAAAGCATTCAAGGAAACATAAAAGTTTGGTGCTTTGGGGCACACTAGATGTACTTGAACAGGCAAGATTGCACTAGTTGCAGCCATGATGTTCAAGTAAAGGACTTTGAACATTCTGACTCAGATAAGTGTGCTACTAATTAGATCAAGCCAGTATGTGACTAATTCTTACCAAAAAGGATGACTTTGTTGGCTGAGTCTGCTGAACCCAGTAGGTAAAGTCCTAAGTGGCATCAAGATCTGTTGTAGCATGATTTAGTCATATGAATGGACTCCACCAACTCTTGAGAGAAGCTGCTGGGGAAATGTTTAACAGATACAGCAAAATCATATCCTTGTTTTGCCATCTCTCAAAGCTATTTAGTTTAGGAATATCTCATGTTCAGAACCATTCAAAATATTGAAAATGAGAAAAATGAAAATGAAGTGGGTTCATTGGCAGAATCCAGTCAGCAAATTTGGGATTTGCTTGGATGTGGATGCTTTCAAGTACCAAATTTGCTGGCATTTGAGAGTAGATGCTGAGAGTTAGTTATGGAATTGTCTGCATTTGACCTCTTGTAATTAAATTTCTTTATCATGAATCGTTAAGATGGATATGCAAGTTTGTGGTATGTGAAAATTATTTTGGTGTTCGAAAAGCTTGAATGTCATCTGAATTTTAACCAGGTGCAAGAAAAAGTGAGGGGAAATATTTGGCTTGATTTACAAGTTAATTACAACTTTGATTCTGCTACAGTTGGTTTTGAATCTGAATAAATTTGATTGTCCCCGCTTTAAACATTGAGTCCATCTTTCCTGTTTGATACTTGCTCTTGTTCCTCTACCAAATGGCTACCCAATCAAAGTTTATAGCCAAGATCAGAGTTGGTGTCATCTTTTCATCCTTCACAACCTGCCTGTTTTCTAAACTGCTCCATTAGTATTTCTCCATTGTCATCTAACTGATGGGATGGGATCCAGAGTAAAGATAAATCTGCCCACATTAAGCATGGAAAGAGCACTGGGACCCAATAAATATTGGGAGTGTGCATATTACCAAAATTAGATAAACAATTGTAATTCTTCCAAAGCCTTTGGAGGAAATGGAAGAGAGATTTCATTCAGCCTCACAGATGTTGTTCAGACTGCATTGTGCATTCATCTGAAATCTTTCCTATAATTTGACCAATAACCCTTTTGAATTGTTTTTGTTCCAGTTGGTAGATTAAGGGACACAGGAAAAGGGGAAATAAGGGGAATGTGTCAAACAGCTGTGAAAAATGAATCAATAGATTGGACAATTCCCTGAGGTAGAAGGAATGAACTGGAATGGGAAAGAGCAAAGGTTAACATGCTCAAGTGAAAATCTGCAGATGCTGGAAATCCAAGCAACAGACATGGGTCCTGCTGAAGGGTCTCGGCCCAAACTGTTGACTGTACTCTTTTCCATAGATGCTGCCTAGCCTACTGAGTTCCTCCAGCATTTTGTGGGTTGCAAAGGTTACCACGCTGTAGATATGACTAAACATGATAGAATTCTTGACCAAATTGTAGCTCAGAGGACAGGTGTTCCATAGTTAGTATTAATAAATTGTTATAGAGTAGATAAGAGGCACTGAAGGCCAGGTAGGATGTTTGCAATATTATAGCAACTAACAGGCTCTAGACTGGATTAACAGGCGAATACTGTGGGCCTGCACAAAGTAATTAGTATTAGAGACTGCTGTAATGTATTGATGAAAAGAGAAAGAAGAGCATATATGTTAAAGTCTTGATAGGTTTCTGAGGGTGACTGAGATAATCTCATATAAAAGCTTTGCTGCTTTTAACTGCAGCTTATGAATAGCAATTATCCTACTAGATAAAGCTGAGACAGTAATGTACATTATGTGGTTAGCTTAACATTGAAAAAGAAAGCTGCATCAAGTATTGGGCTGAATTATACTGGATCTATTCTTCAGCCTGTGAAGTTTTCATCTGCATTAACTTGAACTGGATATGCAGGGTCTGCTGAACAGGCATTACCTGCTGGAGAATCCTCCCACAAAGTCAAGGGCTCAAGCAATAATTATTATGCCTTGGGCTGCATATTTTGAGTCCCAATACCTAGGATGCCCTGTTGTTCTTTTTTTTTAAACAGCTCAATTCTTCCAACGGACTTTAAACTGGAAGTTTTTCTGTTCATTCTGGGGGATCTGGGCCTAGCTGGCAAGACTAGAATTTATTTCTTAAGCTTTAATTGCTCATTGATAGTTGAGATCTAGTGTTGAAGGACTGGCAAAGTTTGCAAATCAGAAGGTTGTGCAATCTTTTGGATTTTAAGTGCTTCTGCCCAGTTGTGCACTTGGAAAAGAACAATTTCATGTGCTGCATCTTTTATATATTGGAATTGGTTTATCATTGTTACATACTGAGGTACAGTGAAGTGTTTTGCAGTACTGTTCATATGGATAAAAATTGGCCCATTGTGTTTGAACCATCTCTTTGAAAAAAGCTGTCTAATTTGTTTCACTTTTCTACTCGTGTTCAATGGCTCAGCAATTTTTTCCCTTTTTAAACTATATAACCAGTTCCATTTCTTAAGTTACTTTGGAGGGTGTTTCCACCCTCCTTTCAAGTGCATTCCAATCAAGGCAACTTGGTACATGAATACTTTTTCTTTTTCATTGTGCTTTTTTTTTGCCATTTTTCTGCATTTCTAGAGGAAATTTTCCTTTTATGTAACATTAAAACCTCTTGCCATTTGGTCACCTCTTTACCCTGCCCCCTATTTTGAGGACAATCTTAGCTTGTCTTTCCACATAACTTGAATGTGCACCAAAGTCGTGACATCCTTCCTGAAAACTGACCACCATATTCTAGCTGAAGCAAGCCAGTGTTTTATTCAATTTTATTATTTCTTGGCTGCTTTTACTGCATGTCTGAGTGAAATGAAGGTTTTCATGTGCAGTGAAGTCTTTTCAATTTTGCTGGATTTGAAGATTTATTTGAATGCCATGCCTCTTCCTATAACTTTTAAAATCATGCCATTTAAGTTACAAAGCCTTTCTCCATTTTTTTCCTCCAAAAATAGAACTATTAGGTTCAATAGTTATTTGGATAAGTAGGTAATAATTATTTGCATTTGCTAATGCTTCAATTTTTCTCTAATTACAATTAATAGCTAATTAAGTACTGGAAAGATTGATGGAGTGGTAGATGGGAATTGTGTTATATATCAGTTGCAGATCTGGGTGGAGAAATGGCAGATGGAGTTTAATCCAAGCAAGAGTAAGGTGTTGTGCTTGGGAAATCAAATGTAAGTGGGAAAGTATACAGTCATTTGCAGGATCCTTGGGAGCATTGATGTATAAAAGGGATCTTCGGGTAGAAGTCCATACCTCCCTGAAAGTGACAACTGGTGTAGTTGGGTGGTAAATTAAATGATACGCTTTCCTTCATCGATGGGGGCACTGAATATAAGACTGAGCCGGGAAGTTGTGTTGCAATTGCATAAACTTTGGTTCGGCTGCTTTTGTGTGCAGTTCTGATCACCCTATCTCAGGAAGGATTGGGAGGATTTGGAGACGGTGCAGAAAAGGTTCATTGGGGTACTGCCTGGATTAGAGTATTAGCTGTGTATAGAGGCTGTGCAAATATGGATTGTTTTCTCTGTTCTATTGGAACCTGAGACATGACCTTATTGAAATTCCTAAAATTATAGGAGGCATATGTAGGGCTGATGGCCTTTTCACTGGATAGGTATTTCAAATGCTAGAATACATGGCTTCAAGTTGAGGGGGGAAAGTTTAAAGATGTGCTAAGCCAGTTTTTCTTATAGTACATAGGTGCCTGCAATATGTTGAAGTTATGGTGATAGAAGCAAGAACAATAGTGTTTAATAAAAAGCATTTGGACAGGTACATGAACATCCAGTTAATGGAGTGATGCTTCTCATATCTCTGCATGAGATACAGAACTCCGCTCTCAATCAATTAATCCAGAATAGTGTTTCAGGCAATTCTTTACTTGTTTAGGTTTGTACATTACCATGCCTGAAACATTGGCAGCTGTTTCTAAATTAATAGTTATTGAAAGATTAAGAGTACTTGTCTTGTTTCCAACTAAATTTGAAAATTGATTGTTGGTAAATTGTCACATCTACTGAGAAACAGTGGGAAAACTTGTTGTATGATGACCATATAGATCATTTCATTATATCAGTACTTTGAAACAGTACAAGAGAAATCAATAGAATGCATTACAGTAAGAAGGAAAAGTCCAGAGCAGGCTGACAAAGCTGTGAAACCATAACAAGATTGTGAGATCAAGAGCCCATCTTATTGTAGTAGAGGACCATTCAATAGTCTTATAGCAGCAGGAAACTCCCCTTGAACCTGTTGGTATGTGCTTTCAGGCTTTTGTATCTTCTGCCTGATGGGATGATGGAAGAGAAGTAGTCTGGGGTGGTTGACGTTCTGATTATGTTTTCTGCTTGTGGTCCCAGACAGAACAGTTGTCATGCTAAGCTGTGATGTATCTGGACAAGATGCTTTCTGTAGTGCATTTATAATAATTGGTGTGGGTCAAAGTGGACATGCTAAATTTCTTTAGCCAAAAAAATCCATCAGTGCCTCTACTTCCTCAGAAGTCTATAGTGTCTACATGATTGGGCTGTGATAGGCTGTTGGTGATGTAAACAGGAGTGTGCACTGCTGCCCTTCCTGAAGTCAATACCAGCTCTTTGTTTTGGTATTGAGGAAAAGGTTGTCATGTCACCATCTCACTAAGTTGCCCTCGCCCTCCCCCCATTATATCACTGATTCAGAATTGGCTTGCCCACAGAAGGTGGTAGTAGATAGATAGATACTTTATTCATCCCCATGGGGAAATTCAACATTTTTTCCAATGTCCCATACACTTATTGTAGCAAAACTAATTACATACAATACTTAACTCAGTAAAAATATGATATGCATCTAAAATCACCCTCTCAAAAAGCATTAATAAATAGCTTCTAAAAAGTTCTTAAGTAGTTTACTTAAATACATTGAGTCCTAACCCTAGCACTTTAACATATCTTACTCCTGGCGGTTGAATTGTAAAGCCGAATGGCATTGGGGAGTATTGATCTCTTCATCCTGTCTGAGGAGCATTGCATCGATAGCAACCTGTCGCTGAAACTGCTTCTCTGTCTCTGGATGGTGCTATGTAGAGGATGTTCAGGGTTTTCCATGATTGATCGTAGCCTACTCAGCGCCCTTCGCTCTGCTACCGATGTTATACTCTCCAGTACTTTGCCCACGACAGTGCCCGCCTTCCTTACCAGCTTATTAAGACGTGAGGCGTCCCTCTTCTTAATGCTGCCTCCCCAACACGCCACCACAAAGAAGAGGGCGCTCTCCACAACTGACCTATAGAACATCTTCAGCATCTCACTACAAACATTGAATGACGCCAACCTTCTAAGGAAGTACAGTCGACTCTGTGCCTTCCTGCACAAGGCATCCGTGTTGGCAGTCCAGTCTAGCTTCTCGTCTAACTGCACTCCCAGATACTTGTAGGTCTTAACCTGCTCCACACATTCTCCATTAATGATCACTGGATCATTAATCCAGTAGATGAGGTGCATTCTGTCTCGAGCTCAGTAACTATTCATGTTCCACAAGGATCTGTTCTGGGACGTCTTCCTTTTGATCTTTATAAATTGGATGTGGAAGTGGAGGGCTGTGTTCGTAAGTTTGCAGATGACACCAAGTTTGGTGCTGTTGTGATTAGTGTAGGTTACAGCAGGACATTGATAGGATGCACAGCTGGGTTAAGAGGTGACAGATGGAGTTCAATAAGGAAAAGTGTGAAATAATACATATTGGAATGTCAAACCTGAAGGCAGAGTACAGGATTAATGGCAGCATTCTTAGCAATGTGGAGGAAAAGAGGGATCCAAATCCATAGATCCCTCAAAGTTGTTGTGCAAGACGATAGAGGGGTTAAGAAAACATGGTTGTTGGTCTTCATTTGTCAGATTAAGTTCAAGAGCTGCAGTAGTAATGTTGCAGCTCTATAAAACTGTAGACCATGCTTCATGTGTTGCATTCAATTCTGGTTGCCTTGTTATTGGAAAAATGTGGAAGTTATAGAGATTTGAAAGGAAATTTACCAGGATGCTGCCTGGATTAGAGAGTTTGTCTTATGGGGAAAGCTTGAACAATCTTGGGTTTTTCTCTGGAGTAAAGGATAATGAGAGGTAATGATAGAAGAGTAAGATGAGAAACATAGATCGAGTGAACAGCCAGAGACTTTTCCTAGCGTGGAATTGTCTTGTACGAATGTGCATAATTGTAAGCTAAATATAGGTAAGTATAGGAGGTGCCTTTTAGAGTGTGGTAAATGTATGGAATGCACTGCCAGTGGTGATGGTAGAGGTAAGGTACATTAGGGACATCTAAGACTCTTGGATAGGCATGTGAATGAAATAAAAATGGAGGGCTATATTGGAGAGAAGCATTCAAATTATCTTGGAATAGGTTAAAAGCTCAGAACAGCATCATAAGGTGAAGGGCCTGTTCTGTGCTGTTCTATGCTCTGTTGTTTGAGATTCAGCCCACTATGGTGGTGTCATCTGTAAAATGGAGTTAAAGCAAAATTTGGTCACTTAGTCATGTGTATATAGGGAGTAAAGAAGGATGCTGAGGGCAGAGCCTTTGGGGTACCATTGGTGAGTATAATCACGGTGGTGTTGCTGCCTATTGATTGCAGTCTGTTCATCAGAAGTCAAGAACACAATTGAAAAGGGAGGTGTTAATTTCCAAGTCCAGGATAACATTAAGCTTTTTACTTCAATTACAGGAGTTACATACTCTTATTGAATAATGCAAACATATACAGATCTTAAACTGATCTTTTTCTCCCCCTTATCCCTCAAAAATGCATTATTGCTGAGCAGAAAGGTGCAAACTACTATTTTATCAATTTGTCATCAGTATTTCCTTTTGAAAGAGAATCTTAAATGAAACAAATATCAAACTTTGATATCAGTGTGACATGATTTATTTCAACTTCAACTCTTGAGAGAATGACAAAGTTCTGATCTTTCCTATTTTCTGCAGTAAAGAAATGTAACTTATCAATGGTATAAAATGAGATACTTGTAGGGAAAGGATTGTAACTTCTGCTTTCATGATAGTTAAAATGGTGGTGAGAAGATGAGAGATAAAAAGAATCTGGACTACCATGCTTAGTTTCATATTCAAAACAGTGCACTGTAGATCACTTTTCCTTTAAGGAAGGTACTACTTGAGTATTAATTGCATGTTGCAAACTAGTTCAGGCAGGCTGGAACTTGAGCCACAGTGTGTCCTGAATTTGTATTGTTATAAAATCTAGGATATGGTTGTAAGAAGATTCAAAATTGATCATATTATATCATGGCAACAGTAGTGGTAGTAGCATCATGGACAAATGTAATTTCTATAAATTACAATAAGAAAAATACATCTTAAAATAGTTCAAAAAGAGCAAAATGGTGAGGTAGTATCCATGGTTTCATAGACCATTCAGCAATCAGGTGGAGGGGAAGAAACTGTTTTTAAAATGTGGAGTGGTTCTGTTTCCTGTACCTCATCCCTGATGGTAATGAGAAGACGGCATTTCCTAGATGGTGAGGGTCTGTAATTATGGATGCAGCTTTCTTGAGGCATCACCTTTTGAAGATGTCCTTGATGGTGGGGTGGCTAGTGCACATGGAGGAGCTGGCTGAGTTTATAAACCTCTGCAGCCTTTTCTGATTCTGTGCCTTGGAACCTCCACACCAAATGGTGATGCAACCAGTCAGAATGCTCTCCATGGTGCATCTGTAGAAACTTGTAAGCGTGTTTGGTTAGATACCAATTCTTCTCAAGCTGCTCATGAAATATAGCCACTGGTGTGGCTTCTTGTAATTACATTAATATGTTGGGCCCTGTTTAGATTTTCAGAGATTTTGACACCAAAGACGTTTAAGTAGTTCACCCTTTCCACTGCTGGCCACTCAATGAGAACTACTGTGTTCTACCAATTTTCCCCTTCCTGGAGTTCACAATCATTCTTTCATCTTGCGTTGAGTGCAAGGTTGTTGTGACGCCGCTCAACCTGTATGCCTCCTCATCACTATCTGAGATTCTATCAACAGCAGTTGTGTCATTGGCATATTTATGGATGGTGTTTTTATCTGTGTATAGCCAGATAATCATGAACTTAAAGAGTAGAGTAATGAGCTAAGCATACATCCTTGAAGTACGCTTGTGTTGATTGGCAGCAAGGGGATGTTATTTCCGATCCACACTGACTGGTTTCCTGATGAGTAGGTCAAGGATCCAGTTTTAGAGGGAGGTAGAGAGACCCAGATTTTGAAGCTTATTGATTAATATTGAGGGGATAATGTTGAACGCTGAGCAGTAATCAATAAACAGCAGCCTAATATAGGTATTGCTATTGTCGAGGTGGTCCAACACTGAGTGAAATGACATCCACTATAGACCTGTTGTGTTAGTAAATTTATTGCACTGGGTCCAGGTCCTTGCTTAGTAGCCAGTAGTTAATTGTAGACTGACTAATCTCTCAAGCATTTAATCACAGCTGATGTGAATGCTACTCAGCGATTGTCGTTAAGCCAGCTCACTCTGCTCTTGGGTGCTGGTATGATTGATGCCCTTCAAGTAAGTGAGAGGTTGAGATGTCCTTGAATACTCCAGATGGTTGGGGCAGGTTTTCCTTGCCCATCCAGGTACACAGTTGGGGCCTGACATCTTGCAAGGGTTCACTCGCTTGAAAGATTTCTGTCAGTCTCTGAGGACAAGTGAGGGTGGGGGAGATTATCAGTTGGAATCTTGAATCAGCATGCTTAAGGTATCAGGGTTTATTGCAATAAGCATATCATTAGTAACACAAACTTTTCTCTTTCAGCCCAGTGTTTTAATTGTAAGCTACAAGGAATCTGCAAAGGCAGCTTCACAGTTTGGATCATATGAAAAGACGGAATGGAAGTCCGATAGCAGCATGATTGCTGTTGCGGTAAGATATGAGATTCATACTGTTGTTTTCAGTGTTATTCACTGTGCATTGAATCTTAGTTAAGAGCTGTTAAAAGTTCTACCATTTGTGCTACTCGTATGATCGTAGTGTTGGTGTTACTGTTTAACTGTTTTAGCAATTACAGATATTCTGATTTTCTTTTCCATGGCTACAACCTTTTAAATACAATTTTTTATCAAATTTCTGTGAATGAAATAAAACAACAGGAACTTGTAATGTGGCCCACTTTCAAAGTAAAAAGTTAGAGAAAACCATAAACCTGAATTGTTTTGCTCCAATAGTTTGTGCAAAGCTACAGTGGTGCTAGAAAGTTTGTGAACACTAGAATTTTCTCTTTTTATACAGAAGTATGACCTAAAATATGATCAGATCTTCATGTAAGTCCTAAAACTAAATAGAGAGCCCAATTAAATAACACAAAAACATATTTGTTCATTTATTGAAAAAATGATTGAATATTACATGTTTGTTGGAAAAAGTATCAGAACCTTTATTTTCAGTAATTAGTGTGTCTCCTTCGTGCAGCAGTAACTTCAACCAAACATTTGTGGTAACTGTTGATCAGTCCTGCACATCGGCTTGGGGGAATTTTAGGCCATTTCTCCTTGCAAAACTGTTTCATCTCTGGGATGTTGGTGGGCTTCTTTGCATGAAGTACTTGCTTCAGGTCCTTCCACAACATTTCTACAGGATTAAGGTCAAGTCTTTGACTTGGCCATTCCAAAACACACATTTTCCTCTTTTTAACCATTCAGTTGTTGATTTACTGTTGTCTTTCGGAACATTGTCTTGTTGCATTGATCGACTTCTGTTAAGCTTCAGGTGACAGACTGCTACCCTGACAGTCTCCTATAAAATGTTGTGATACAATTTTGAATTCATTGTTCTCTCAACAATTGCAAGCTCTCAAAGTCCTGAAGCAGCAAAGCAACTCTAAAACATGATGCTCCTTCCATTGTGCTTCACAGTTATGGTGAGGTTTTGGTGTTACTGTGCAGTGCCCTTTTATGTCCACACATAACAATGTGCATTTCTGCCAAAATATTCACCTTCTGTCTCATCTGTCCACAGAACATTGTCCCAGAAGAGTTGTAGAACATCCAGGTGGTCTTTTGCAAACTTGAGGCATGCAGCAATTTTTTTTTTGGAGAGCAGTGGTTTCCTCCATGGTGTCTTTCCATGAACACCATTCTTGCTCAGTATTTTTATTATAGTGGACACATGAACAGACATTTCTAGACATTTCTGCAGGTCTTTTGCTGTTACCCTTGGGTTCTTTTTCACCTCCTTCAGCATTGCACATAGTGTTCTTGGTGTGATCTTGGCAGGAAGCCCATTCTTAGGGAGAGTAGCAATAGTACTGAGTATCCTCCATTTGTTGACAATTTCTCTTACTGTGGACTGATGAACACTCAGGTCCATAAAATGCTTTTGTAGCCTTTTCCAACTTCATCTCTACAATTCTTGTAAGGTCCTCTAAAAGTTGTTTTGATCAAGGCATAGTGCACATAGAGATCTTGCTTGAGAGGAGCAGGCTCTGTTAGTAACCTGACTTTGTTTAAATTTTTTATATGGCTGGGCACTTTTCCAAACCACACCTCCAATCTCATCTGACACCTGACTCCGATTAGCTTTTGTAGGAGGCATTACTCCAAGGTTCACATACTTTCCCTAACAAATACATGTAATATTGGATCATTTCTCTCAATAAATAAATGGGCAAGTGTAATGTTTTGTGTTATTTATTTAATTGGGTTCTCTTTATCTAGTTTTAGGCCTTTTATGAAGATCTGATCACATTTTAGGTCATATTTATGCAGAAATGGAGAAAATTCTACAAGGTTCATAAACTTCCTAGCACCACTAAGCAGAGACTTATCCAAAAATGCTATTGGCTGTAACAGCTACAGGAGGTGGTTCAACTAAGTACTGAGCAAATGGGGATGAATACTTCTGAATTGCTGACATTTCAGGTTTTTAAAAAATTATTAATGTTTTTCCATTTTACTTGTTTTTTGTACTCTACTGTGGGGAGGGGATGGAGCATGTGATTCACAAATAAAAATTCAGTTAAATTTATCAAAATTCCTAGTTGTAACATGCCTGAACGAAAGGGTTCAGGCTGAATACTTTTTACAAGGTACTGTAAGTGACTATAAAACTGGACAGAAAACCTCTGTTTTACCTGGTAGTGCCAAATCGTGTGGTTTTCTATTTCTTTACAATCAAGTTTTAAAAGATTTCCTTCAAAATAAAAGATTAAATGAGATGGGACCAGAGCTGATCACTAGGCTAGGTAATGTTACTAGCAATTCCGTGATAGCATTTTTCCTTGAGGAAAACTTCAGCTTCTTGTAGCTTAACTAAAATTGGAAGCTTGCCATTTTGTAAACAGAGTTCAAAAGTGTTAATTTGCCTCCTGAGCAGCATGATCACAAGATTATTTGTCCCTATTTTGTGTCCTCTACTCAAAATTTTAAGTTTAAGGGAGTGTTATGCTCTGCCATTTTAAGCAGGTTCTGTACACAAGGATCAGTTTATGTTCATGAAGTGGCCAACATTCTGTTAAGAGTATTGGTTGCATTTCCTTTTGAGAGTTGTCTTTTTGATGCTGTTCACTGTCAAGTATTCCCTAAGCATATTACCTGAACTTCAGACAGTTGACTATTTTAATGACTTCCTCTGCCTCCGTGGTCTCTTCAGTATAAAACGGAAGTTTACAGTTTGTTAGTTATCCCACCAAAGGCAATGAGTGCAATATTTAATGATTTTATTTTATTTGAAGTAAAACTTAAAACTTTGGGTTTTGAAAGTTATAAATGGAGCACTAAAATAAACACGTTCGGTCAACTGGAACATTCTGCACTTAATCAAGTTGCACATCCTGAGTTTTAAGATAACAGTAGTCCTCAGTATTGTTTCAAAATGTTCTTGTAGCTAAGCCATTATTCAGTGGTTTTAACCAGAGTAATGTATTTTTATTGTTTTCATTTCAGCTATTTTCAATAATGTAGACATGAAGAATTATGAATGTAGATTTGTATGTTGATTACAAGTTGGTTACAATACTTGCCTTTAATATTCAGTCAGTGCAATTCCATTTTTAGTCCAAAAATTTATTTTACAGTGAGTAAGCCACACTGAAGCCAGTAGATATAAAGTCTTTACTCTTCATGACAAGTTTGAAGGAATCGCTTCAAAATCAAGAGTACATCAAGTTCTTTATATTCTTAAGAACAAAGTTTACAGTGGGTAATTCAATACAATTTCAATGGCTGCTTCAATAATTCCAAGAAATGGTTTAAATGAATT
Organism: Hemitrygon akajei; assembly: GCF_048418815.1. Classification (NCBI taxonomy): domain Eukaryota; kingdom Metazoa; phylum Chordata; class Chondrichthyes; order Myliobatiformes; family Dasyatidae; genus Hemitrygon; species Hemitrygon akajei. Next base: position 54,052,644 of record NC_133129.1, read on the forward strand.
ACATACAGTTGGCATTTCTTATCCGCGGGTTCCACATGTGCGGATTCAACCAACCGTGGATCGGGAAAACCCGGAAGTTCTCTCTCAATCACTTGTTGTTTGAGCAAGTACAGACTTTTTTCTTGTCATTATTCCCTAAGCAATACAGTATAACAACTATTTATATAGAATTTACGTTGTATTAGGTATTATAAGTAAGCTAGAGATGATTTAAAGTATACTGGAGGATGTGTATAGGTTACCGCGGATCAAGAATCGAAAAAAAAACGGAAGTTTATATGGTTAAGTTCTCTAAGTTCGGAACAGGTACACCCAGTATTATTTAGTGTCAGTTAGTCAAACGTTTGTGTTAGTATATAGTATATATTTACCTTTCTATGTGTGGTGGCTCGCCAATGCGGCAAGTGAACAGGCTTCAGCAGTCATGGGCGAATCCGCAGCCAGCGGCAACCAAGAGGGCTCTGAGTGCAGGGCAGACCTTGGCCTGGAAGCTGACGTCACTTCCGCCCCACAAAGAGTGGGGGATGCTGGGAGCGGGCACTTAAGCGTGCGTGGATTTAAACAGGAAACAGTTCAACCAGACCCTGCTCAACTGAGTGTGTTGCTTTCACTCGTTGCGTATCAACGTGACCACATTGGTGACCCCGATGGTTCAACGGCATTTGGACCCAGCACAAACGATTTGGCTCTGCAGAATGCAGATTCCCTTGAACTGCCAACCTTCTGGACCACTCAACCCCTGGTCTGGTTCGAGCAAGCAGAGGCCCAGTTCCAGATCAGGCAAATTGTCTCAGACGCCGCCAGGTATTACTACGTGGTGGGCGCCCTTGACCAGGAGACAGCGGGCCGCGTTATTGACTTTCTGCATCAGCCCCCGGCAACATACAGGTACGAGGCACTCAAGACCCTGTTAATCCGCACATTTGGCCTGTCCCGCTGCAAACGGGCCGTGCGGTTACTGCATATGGATGGCCTGGGCAACCACACGCCATCAACCCTGATGAGCGACATGCTAGCACTGGCAGACAGCCATAAGCCTTGCCTCCTTTTTGAACAGATCTTGGAGCAAATGCCAGAAGACATCCGCCTCCTGCTGGCAGATGAAGACTTCAGAGACCCACGCAGGGTGGCTGCCCGCGCGGGTGTGCTTTGGTGTGCAAAACAAAATGGCAGAACCACCATCGAAATTAGTGCTGCGGCATGGCCGAAAGCCCAGCCCTCCCACACCCCAGCAGCGGAGCACGTAACACCCACACCAAGGGATGGCACCACTTCTGGGTCTTGGTGTTTTTATCATCAAAAGTGGGGTTCCGGGGCCTGCGGCTGCCGACTGCCATGCTCGTTCCAGGGAAATGCCAGGACCAGCTGTCGCTGATGGCTACAGCGGCTGGTCACCGTGATAGCCTCCCCTATGTTTGGGACAAGCACGCCGGTTGTAGATTCCTGGTGGACACGGGGGCGGAAATCAGTGTCTTACCCCCCTCGAGCCACGATACCCGAACTAGAAGAACAGGACCGGAACTTACAGCAGCCAACAGCAGCACCATCTGCACCTACAGCACAAGAACCATCCCCTTGCAATTCGGTTCCAGCCGCTTTACATGGACATTACGTTGGCCGCAGTATCACAGCCATTGCTGGGTGCGGACTTCATCTGTGTGCACTGCCTGCTCGTGGATTTGAAGGGGCGATGATTGGTCGATGCAAAAACATTCCAGACTTTCTCCCTCGGTGAGGCCAGGTTACAGGCCCAGCACCTGGACTCAGTCACGTATTCCGACAACGAGTTCGCCAGAGTGTTACTGGAGTTCCCATCTATCATCACGCCGTAGTTTTTCGCCAACAGCCCCCAAGCACGACATAATGTACCACATCCCCACGCGGGGACCTCCCCTTCATGCCCGGGCCCACAGGCTACCGCCCAACAAGCTCCGCCTCGCAAAAGAGGAATTCAAGAAAATGGAGAAGATGGAGATTGTGCAGTGTTCTGACAACCTGTGGGCCTCCCCACTCCATATGGTGCCCAAGTCCGCGGGAAGATGGAGACCGCCACCACATCCGATCGTTATCCGGTACCACACATCCAGGACTTTACGGCCAACCTGCACGGGGCGCGCATCTTTTCAAAGATTGACCTGGTCCAAGGGTATCATCAGATCCCAGTCCACCCGGATGATGTACCCAAGACGGCCCTCATTACCCCCTTTGGCCTGTTCGAGTTCCTTAGGATGCAGTTTGGGCTCAAAAACGCGGCGCAGACATTCCAGTGCCTGATGGACGCAGTAGGGCGAGATCTGGACTTTCTGTTCATCTACCTGGATGACATACTTATCGCCAGCCGCTCCTGCCAGGAACATCTAGCACATTTACACCTCTGCCACCACCTAAGTGATTACAGCCTGGCTATCAACCCCGCCAAATGCCAGTTCAGCCTACCCGCCATCAACTTCTTGGGACACCGGATTGACTGCCATGGAGCTGTGCCCCTGCCGGCAAAAGTTAAAGCCATCGGCCGATTTGCCAGACCCAGCACTGTTAAAGGCCTGCAGGAATTTGTTGGGATGGTTAACTTTTACCACCATTTCCTGCCCTCAGTGGCCCGGATCATGTGGCCCCTTTTTGGCTTGATGTCCGGCAAGGTCAAAGAGGTCACCTGGACAGAGGAGGCGACGGCAGCTTTCGAACAAGCCAAGAACATGCTAGCAAACGCCACGCTCCTGGTCCACCCCCAGGTCAAAGTCCCCACTGCCCTCACTGTGGATGCCTCCGACACGGCAGTTGGTGGCGAGCTCGAGCAGCTCATCGAAGGCCAGTGGAAGCCACTCGCTTTTTTCAGCCGGCACCTACGACTCCTGGAACTTAAGTACAGCGCCTTCGACAGGGAGCTGCTGGCCCTGTACCTTGCCATCCGGCACTTCAAGTATTTCCTAGAAGGGAGGGAGTTCACGGTCTTCACAGACCACAAGCCCCTCACCTTTGCGTTTGCCAGTGTCTGACCCATGGTCGGGCCGCCAACAACGCCACCTGTCGAACATCTTGGAGTTTACCACCACGATCAAGCACATCTCTGGGAAGAACAATGTGGTAGCCGACGAGCTGTCGCGCACCTCCGTCCAATCAGTGCACTCTCTGTCTCCGGGGGTGGATTATACAGCGTTAGCTAAGGCGCAACGACTGGACAGCGAGATGCCGGTGTACCGAACCGCAGTCTCAGGACTCTGCCTCGAAGACGTATCCATTGGGCCTGAAGGTAATGAGCTCCTTTGCGATGTGTCCACCTGGCAACCTTGGCCCATTGTCCCGACAGCTCGGAGGCACCGCGTTTTTGACGCTTTGCACTGTTTAGCCCACCCTTCCATCCGGGCGACCATCCAGCTGATTGCCGACAGGTTTGTGTGGCACGGCCTATGCAAGCAGGTCGGGAACTGGGCCAGGACATGCACACATTGTTAAACCTCCAAATTCCAGAGGCACGTGAGGGCCCCAGTGCAACCCTTCCAGCTGACACATAGAAGGTTTGAACATGTCCAGCGACCATACGAAGGACTCTACAAGGTAGTGTGCCGTAATGGGACGACCTGTGTTCTCGACATTGACAGCTGTGAAGAGACTTTTACCATTGACCGTCTCAAATGGGCGCATCTAGACCTTGAACGCCCGGTTGCGGTGGCACCCCCATGACGACGAGGCCGGCCACCTAAAAGAACTGACAGTGTGCAGGCTGTGGACTCTGCAGCACCTAGCGCCGGGGGTGGGGGGGGGGGTCATGTGGTGGCTCGTTTGTGTTAGTATATAGTATATATTTACCTTTCTATGTGTGGTGGCTCGCCAACACGGCAAGCGAACCGGCTCCAGCAGTCCAGCAGTCACGAGGGAGTCCGCAGCCAGCGGTAACCAAGAGGGCTCTGAGTGCGGGGCAGACCTCAGCCTGGAAGCCGACGTCACTTCCGCCCCGCAAAGAGCGGGGGATGCTGGGAGCAGGGACTTAAAGCGCGCGCGGATTTAAACAGTAAACAGTTCAACCAGATCCTGCTCGATTCAGTGTGTTGCTTTCACTCATTGCGTATCAGCGCGACCACATATGCATATAAAACACTTAAGAAACGTATGTATTTCAATAATTAAACAACTGTTGATTAGTAATAATTGTAATTTTCATCGGGGCAGGGCCTTCACATGCTCCATTATTCTCACCTTATCCTTTAAAATTGTCCCGATCATTGACCAACTGTAGCCTAACGCTTTTCCAATGACCGATGGCATTTCACCTCTTTCTGATCGCTTTATTATTTCCGCTTTATTTTCAATCATGATCGTTCTATACAGAACAGGAACACTGTGGGCGATGGGTCACGAGCTCCGCAGGGTCCTAAAGTCCCTGCACTGAGACAGGTTAAATAAGGGACTTGAGCATCCGCATTTTTTTTGGTATCCACGGGGGGTCTTGGAACCAATCTCCTGCAGATAAGGAAGGCCAACTGTATTTACAATGGGAGAGCACTGTGACTGACAAGATAACTGAATATTCAAATATCATTGGACAAGGAAATTCAGATGGATTGTCTAAAGCTGAGAATAGAAAACCCAGATGGCCAAATTTAATGTTGAAGTCTGACTCTAGATACACAAGTATCCCAATTAATGGTAGAGTAAATATGCATATGATCATGTTTGATGTGCTAAGTGGCAAAATTTAACTGTCTGGAACCGTAGGCCAAATAATATTATTCCATTGTTCTGCATTTAGCTGATACATAAGAGAATGTTTCAGGGTCAGACCATTGGCAAAACATATCTCGAGTTCAAATTAAATTTATTATCAAAGTACATATTTTTCTCCATATACTGCCCTGAGATTCATTTTCTTGCAGGCATTCACACTAGAATAAAGAAATACAATAGAATCAATGAGAAACCACAAAGACTGACAAACAACTAATGTGCAAAAGAAGGCAAACTGTACAAATACAAAGAAAAACAAAATAAAACTTAAGTAAATAAATAATACTAAGAACTAGAGGTGGAGAGTCCTTGAAAATGAGGCTATAGGCTGTGTCAATTCAGCATTAAGGTAAGTGAAGTTATCCACACTGGTTCAGGAACCTGATTGAATAGTAACAACTGTTCTCGAACCTGGTGGTGTGGGACCTACGGTTCCTGTGCCTCCTTTCTTATGGCAGAAGCAAGAAGAGAGCATGAACTGAATGGTGAGAGTCCTTGATGGATGCTACTTTCTTGTTGCAACAATCCTTGCAGATGTGCTCAATTGTGTGGAAGGCTTTTTCTGTGATGGACTGGACTGTATCAACCACTTTTAGGCTTTAACGTTTTTGGGCATTGGTATTTCCATACCAGCCTATAATGCAACCTGTCAAGATACTGTCTACTGTGCATCTATGAAACTTTTCAAACGTTTTACATGACATGCTGAATCTGCTTAATCTGCTAAGAAAATAAAGGCACTGCCATGCCTACTTTGAAATAACATTTACTCGGTAACCCCAGGACAGATCCCCTGATATGATGCCGCGGATCTGCAGAGAACTAGCCTACTGTGGATTCTGTACATAATTCTTTATAAATTTATCCAGTAACTTCCAAATTGATAACTCTTTGTAGTTTGCATTTGAATTTTAATAATTTTAATATAAAGGACTGCTCATTGTATTAATGCCTTTTACCTACATAATTTCTGAAGGATAACAATCTCTAACATTCATTCCCATCTCCTGAAGTTGTAGATTTCTTTCAGAGTGTGGTGGTAGCAGAATTCAGTATTTCTCTTAATGCTGTAGTTTGTGTTAGAGAAAGTATTCTGTTGCACCCACTTCTGACTTTATGCCATCTTAACATTGTGAGTAATCTCAACTTCAAAGTTCACGTGCTAACTTGCTCCCTGTGGGAGCTATCATTTACTGGTATGCCTGGTTGATGGTTCAGTAAATTCAATAACCATAGCCATTTCCATGCATCTCTATCAAAGTTCACAATTAGGAGCAATGTATATTCCTTGGTGAACTATTTAGCCACATTGCTAGATCATTTTATAGTTAGTGCCTGTAAGGTACACTATTGTATTAAATATTAAGGTTAGTTGGTTGTTAAAATATTTACACTATTGGAAGCTTAGTGTTTCGCAGTATTTTCCATGTCATGCATTGCTTACCTTGGTATTTTTCCAGCTATTTATCAAACATTTTTTGTACAAATATAGTTAGCAAAAATTAAACTAAGGTTTGTAAATGTGAGCCATTGTAATTTGGACTTTTTATTGGCACCACAGAAGAGATCATTAAGAAATCTACCAAAGCATGACATTAGTGATTGCAAGTGGGAGTGGGTAGGAAGAGATGGGGTGATGAAGGAGATTATAGGAATACTGGTAGTGCAAAGATCCTATCTGTTTAAATATTGTAATGATTTAAACTCTCACTATAAAGGCCATTTTATCAGATAACAGATATATATATAAAGAAAATTCCCTGGTTGTCAAAATTAAGCAACATGGATGTTTTTGTACTGTGTATTATAATATTTTTGTATAGGCTTATAAACCAGCTCTGCAGTGGAATATAATTGAACTATACAAATGACAGTCTCAGACTTCTCATTGTTAGCTGACCAAAACCAAACTACTGTATAATAAAAATCACAACGTGCCTTCCACCATCAACAGATGCTGAAGTTACTGATGTGAGCGACAATTAAGTTAAGATTTCAGCAGGCACTTTTTGTCAATATTTAAAACTTTACTGACATTTGAGTGTTTTCTGTCAGAATAATCTATTTTCTCAGCGATATAAGCATTTTCACCTCAATGGCTATTAAGTAGTCCTTGGTAGCTCCTCTGTAGAAAACACTAGGTAAAATTATTTTTAAAAAATACAAAAACCATCTGAGACATTATTATTCTGGAAGTATTTATTAATGTAGACAGAGCAAAAATTCCATTAATTGGGAGATTTAAATATACATAGTGTAAAGCTATAAATTTTAAGCTGTAGTTTTAAACTTCAGATGTTAGTAAATCCAGTAAGAATTTTTGAAGAACATTATATAGGTAATGGTTATACCATGGAACTCTTCAAAAGTAACATCTGATAGTGTGTGCAACAGAGCTCCAGGGAAAACTATAGTTAGTGGACACCAGAGAGATAACACATAGTTATCTCTCACCCCATCCTCACGCCACTCGGGATAGGGTTCCCCTTGTCCTCACCTACCACCCCACCAGCCTCTGGGTCCAGCATATAATTCTCTGTAACTTCCACCTCCTCCAACGGGATCCCACCACCAAGCACATCTTTCCCACCCCCCCTTCTGCTTTCCGCAGGGATCGCTCCCTACGCGACTCCCATGTCCATTCGTTCCCCCCCCATCCTTTCCCACCGATCTCTCTCCCGACACTTATCCTTGTAAGCAGAACAAGTGCTACACCTGCCCTTACACGTCCTCCCTCACCACTGTTCAGGGCCCCAGACAGTCCTTCCAGGTGAGGCGACACTTCACCTGTGAGTCGGCTGTGAGACGATATACTGCGTCTGGTGCTCCCGGTGTGGCCTTCTATATATTGGTGAGACCCAACGCAGACTGGAAGACCGTTTCGCTGAACACCTATGCTCTGTCCACCAGAGAAAGCAGGATCTCCCAGTGGCCACACATTTTAATTCCATGTCCCATTCCCATTCTGATATGTCTATCCATGGCCACCTCTACTGTCAAGATGAAGCCACACTCAGGTTGGAGGAAAACACCTTATAATTCGTCTGGGTAGCGTCCAACCTGATGGCACGAACATTGATTTCTCTAATTTCCATTAATGCCCCTCCTCCCCTTCTTACCCCATCCCTTATTTATTTATTATTCTCCCCCCCTTTCCCTCTTTTTCTCTCTGCCCCTCACAATCACTCCTTGCCTGCTCTCCGTCTCCCTCTGGTGCTCCCCTCCCCCTTTCTTTCTCCCTAGGCCTCCCGTCCCATGATCCTTCCCCTTCTCCAGCTGTGATTCCCTTTTGCCAATCAATGTTCAAGCTCTTGGCTTCATCCCTCCCCCTTCTGTCTTTTCCTATCATTTCGGATCAATCCCTCTCCCTCCCACTTTCAAATCTCTCACTATCTTTCAGTTAGTCCTGACAAAGGGTCTCAGCCCGAAACATCGACTGTGCTTCTTCCTATAGATGCTACCTGGCCTGCTGTGTTCCACCAGCATTTTGTGTGTGTTGCTGACACATGGTTGTTGCTGTTTGTGCAAGAAGGAAGATGTTATGGTTGTTGGAAGCTGTTCAGTGCAAGGACAGCTCTGCAAGACTTCCTCGCATTGTCTCCTTGACCCCAGCATCCACTGCTTCATCAGTGCAGATCTTTCCATATGGTTAGAAAGAGATTGTTGAATAATGATTGTCCAGTCATCAATTTCACATTTTGCAATCTCCATCAAAAAAAATTAAGCCACCAGCTAGTGGCATGTAATGGCATTGTCATCAGCCTAAACAAGAAGTTAGTCATGGTTTACCAGAAGCTAAAAAACTGTGGCTGTAGGAATAGTTCGGAGGATTACTTTGCATTAATGACTTTTTCAATAACACCAGTGAGCTTCCATTGTCTACAAGAAGCAAGTTCAGTGCACTGGAAAACTTTCCACTTGCCTTGAAGAGTGTTCCCAAAGTCAATTGAGCTTGATGGGCAGCTTACTTGATTAGCTCTCCATCCATCATTCTAAATATTCATTTGTTCCTTAGTTGCAATATACAAAGTCTATTAATAGCACCTCTCAAACCTGCGGTGTATTACTAACTGGGGCTCATCACCTTTTGCAAGACAATAGGAGATTGCTATTAAATGTTGACCTTTTCAGCAAGCTTGTTCTATATAAACAATTCTGTAAACTCAATTTTTCAAACTTCCCTGTGCACTACCCTTACTATGCCCTGCCAGACTGTGACAGCCTGCTGTTATACCTGCAGATTTTCTTCAAAGCCAATGCAGGGTATTTTTGATAATCTCTTTTTGGATCAGTATGATTACAGATTTAATATGAATGGGTTAGATATGTATGGAAGCTTGAGGCCAGCTATGCCACAGGCTGTCATTTTAGCTCAATTTGTCCAATATTTTTAGACCCTTTTTTTCCCCAAGGCTCCCATTTTCCTAAATTCTCATTGTGGAAACACTTGACTCATTTGAGGATGAATTTTGTTTGCTTTCAAACTATCCACCTAGATTTGGACCATAATTAAACAAGATTTAGTAACATGTCACCTTTGTTAGCTTTTGTTTGTATGCTGACTATAAAATCAATGTGGGTATTTTAGGGCAAGTACAATAACCATAACTTAAACTTGGGTGTTTTCTGAACCCAGTTTTAGACAGATATTTTTACATTGATGCACTGTTTAGTTGGAGTGCTTCAAGTATTTTAAGGATTTTAAGTATAACTAATGTAACTTTAAATCAAGTACTAATAGTACATTAGTGCAGAATAATTTTTGACTTGAGACAGGAGTTCCTTTTCTGCACCATTTGTTTCGTGTCAAACTGTTTTGATACTCTGATTTTCATGGTCTTTAATGCCCTTGGACATCACTGAAATTTTGCATCTTTGTTGTTTTACCATGTAAGAATTTTATAGAATTTTAAGTCTGAATAGCTCAGATGAAGACATGATAACTTAGCTTTGCTTTTGCTCAATACAAAAGAGGAAAAAAATGTAAGTTGACCCAAGTGGGAAAGTAATATATTCCTGTCAGTTACAATTTGATATGCTGCTTAGAAAAACCTGGATGAAATACGAATTGCGAGTTTTAAATTGCTGCAAACATTGATTTACGTTTTGTTAAATAAATGTTTACTTGGGCATCCCACAATTGTATTCTTCTGCCTTGGCTGATTTCAGACAAACTTGTGTGTTTGATTACCAGTGTTTATAATCTGTTGACTCGCTGTTCCGTATGATGGTCCTCAGCTGGTTCCTAGGGTGATAGGCTAGTACAAAACAAAAACAAGCCCTTTGGCCCACCATGTACAATTATCAGCTACTAATCAATACATAACCCATTTTCCAGCATGTGGCCCAGAACAATCGAAGAAGGAACTTCAACAAAAATACTGGAAATACTCAACAGATCAAATAGCACCATTGGGAAGAGCCATGGTCATTTTTTCTGGTAAAAAACCCTTTCAGAGTAATTCAAGTACATGTGTGATTACCTCAAATGTTGAGTCTCTGCTTGATCACCGCCATTGGGCAGTGCTTTCTAGTTTGCAGCCACAGGGCAAAAAAAATCCTCAACCTCAACACCCTACTCCTTACCTTAAATCTAAGCCTTCTGGTTTTAGACACTCCTTCTATTTAGAAACTTTTATTCCATCTACCCCATCTTAGCTACTGTACTACAATAATGCCTCCTTCAGGTTACCCAGTGTAGCTGAATCATTTTTTTTAATATAACGTACCAGAGCTTTAGTGCTCCAATGTTGAAAGCAAGTATTCTGTAAGCAGTCCTGCCCATTTTATTTACCTGTGTTGCTATATTGGGGGATACTTGGACATGTACACTAGGGTTCCTCTGATCCTCTCTACTCCTTAGGCACTGCCATTCACCGCGTATGCCCTGGCACTTTGTCCTGCTAGAGTGCATCACCTTCTGCTTGTTTAAATTACATCTGTAATTGCTTTAGTCCGTGAGCCAAGACACCAAATTTGGGCCACCAGTACCATCTGGAGGGAATAATTCTTATAGTGATTTTTGGCAAGGTATACACCCCTAGTGCTAGAAAATTTGTGATAGCATTGCAGCAGTGGTAGTTTTCTGTGTGTTGCACCTCCATGCTGTAAGAACCATGATCCCATGGTGCTTTGCCTATAATAAGATGAATTATGCCAGGTACCTGTCCCCTTACTTTGCTCAGGTGATGTACCTCCCAGAGAGGAATCCTTTCGTGTATGAGGCCTTCAAGACAGGCCAATTCTTAGTGCAGCTGTCAAGTAACAACCCCTTTGGGCAGATCCTTGTGGACCAGGCTGTTGAAGCTACAGTGAACAAAGACACACAGTCTCCTTGGAGGCACATCACGGTTCAGCCTGAATGCTGGAACTATCAAGCATTACTACATAACAGCTGAGCACCGCAGTGCATTCCTGGGACGGTTAAGGGAGATGGTGCAAGCCAGCAAATCAGAGCTTTGTCCTGTGGAGCTACAGCGACCAAGAATCCAGAAAGATGAGGAAGCAGTTCCAGCAGTGGTTAGCCTCCTACCTGAATGGATCAACCCATTTGCAGAGAAGCGGGACCTCACTAGCATCTCTACGGCAAAGGCAGCCCCCAAGGCCATTGCCTCCGACCTGATGAAGGCATATGAGATTGGTGAGCAATGCTATGCAACCTTCAAGGATGAGAGACTAGAGGAAGACCCGCCAGCAAAGAAATTCCATGACCCATTGAAAACCAACAAGCTGAAAACATTCAGTAATATGTGTAAGAAGAGAGAGGTGAAATCAAGTGGGAGGGCAATCATCTTGAAAGCAGACAGGTCTTTGAACGCATCATAGTGATGGCACAAGGGTGCAGTCTACGTGTAGAGGATATCCTTTCTCATCCCCTCGGACCATTGCCCTGGTCCCTGTCCACACCAGAAGGATTGCTGAGAAAGACAAATAAAGCTACTTTAGCCACAACTTTGCAGAAAAATGTAGCAGTAGAAGAGCAACTCCCAGGAAATTCTGCTACAATGGTTGATGGAATGAACTTGATCCAGAGAGTGAAAGGTAATCAAGTTACTTTCAGAGATGTTGCCACAACAATTCTGGGTATGGCTCTGAGGGAAGGTAGAGTAGCAGAATAGATGTTGTGTTCGACGCATACAAGGAGAACTCTATCAAGAATAGTGAAAGATCTCTACAGGGTGAAGAGACTGGTCATGAGTTGTAAGGTATAACAGGCACACAGGTGGTGAGGCAGTGGAGGAGCTTCCTGACCAAAGTCAGTAACAAAAATAGTCTCGTTAGCTTCATAGTCCATGAATGGAGGAAGGCAGAGTACAGAGCAAAGCCACAGGAGAAGATTCTGTATGCAACTGTGAATGACAAATGCTACAGAATCACATCTCAAGACAGTGAAGAGGTGTCAGCTAAACAGATGTCTTTATCATGTCTTTAGCATTTTGTGACAAGATTGAGGCCCCATTGTTCCAGAAGTATGGCACGAGAACCCGTACAAGCTTGTAGACATCAGGAAGGTTGCTGCCACTGTTGGCATAGAGGCTTGTAAGGCTCTCATCCGGTTACATGCATATACAGGATGTGAACCTGTAAGCGCTTTTGCAGGCAAAGGGAAGACAAGTGCCCTAAAACTTCTGACCAGCAACAGGGAAACTCAGGACACATTTTTAGAGTTGGATCAGGGATGGGACCTCTCCCCAGAACTGATAGACAAACTGGAGGCATTTACATGTCTCCTGTATGCCTCAAAAGCATCGACCACCAAGGTCAATGAGCTCAGGTATCACATTTCTGTGCCAAAAAAGGTGAAATCGAAAGTCATCAACTCCCACCATGCAAGGACTGCTTAACAAAATATGCACAGCAAGCCAACTACCAGGCTGGTATATAGAGAAGATGTTTAGAGAAGGACCCACAAGTGCCAAGCCCTGTTGGCAGAGGATGGAAGATGGAGAGAGAAGAGGAAGCTGAACAGTTGGTTGTGCACTGGATGGAAGGCCAGCCAGTACCTGATGCTGTCTTGGATCTACTGGCCCTGGCCTGTAACTGTCCAAAAAAGGTTCACTCCCAATATGTATGTGTGTTGCAAATGGCTGCAGGTGTACTGACATGAGTAGACTGGCAGACTGAGAACCAGGCATCCACCTCAGAGTGTGGAAAGGTTAGATGAAGATGTGGAAGAGTTGGAAAATTATTATGATGATTATTATTAGGTTATGGAAGTATGGAAAACAAAGTATGGAAAGCAGTCTTTGATTAAATATATTCATTTTACAACCAAATTACCTTAGGTTATGGAAGTGTGGAACCCCACATTTGAATTATTGTACTGTAATTCTGTATGCTATGACAAAAGCTTAAGATTGTTTTGATTTGATACAATATGGAAAATATCACATTGATAAAACTCCAGAAATCTCTTCAAATTAGGTTTTTTACCTTTGGGGGGTGTGGGGGTAATATTTTCTACTGTACTGATGTTAATATGGAACATATACAAAAAGTGATTACTTATTTGAATTCCTGAATAAATTCTCTACAAATCCTTGTGTTTATGTGTCCTTGTGTTTATGTATTTATTTTATTGACTTTTCTAAAATAAACAACAGACAAATATTTTTCTAAAGTGAAATGATTCACTCAACTGAAATTGGGCACCGTACTGCAGGTGCCACCAATGACATACCGTAGATTCCGGATTTTAAGCCGCTACTTTTTTCCCACATTTTGAACAGCTTTGAACTTTGCAGCCAATAATCCGAAGCGGCTAATGCATGATTTTTTTCATGCCGCCTCGTAAACATTTTGCCTCGTAACAGTAGACCAATAAAATTGATGAGTAGTTCACAGAGGTCCAATGAAATTGTACGATAAATCAAGCGCACTTTCACAATTAAATTATTGTAAATCAGTCATTTGTACTCACCCTCATCAACATGGAAAACACTCGAAGCATTGTGCTGCCTACTTAGTTTAAACTATATTTGTTTTCTGTACTACATCGCGGGATGCTATGACGTCACACCCGGTTTCGCGGTGTCTTGTGGGAAAATGCCGGTTTGCGATGAAACGGGACGGAGGGAGGGAGCGCATTACGCGAGTGGCTTTGGATCTGAGCGAACTCTGCTTTTAAGTTAAAGGTATCAATAACTTTTCCTGGTAGGCTGCAATATATATATTTTTTTTACCAGTCGTTAGGAGATATTGGAATGTTGTTCAGTAAAGAAGTATACGCAACGTATATTTAAAAGTAGCCGCGTACGGGCACGGTTCGAAAAAAAGCATTTGCAATATGTATTTGTTTTTGTTACCATATGGATTTAATTAAAAGTTAAAAAAATCCTCACGTGTAATATCTTTCTGTGTAAATATCTCATATTACAACGTGGGACACCTGCGGCCGAAAATCCGGTGCGGCCTAAAATCCGATGCGGCCTTTACAATTAAAAAAATGATTTTATTTCTAAAATTAGAGCCAGCGGCTTTTAATCAGGTGCGCTCTGTAGTCCGGAATCTACGGTAGTTCTCAATGTAGAATTTTATAACAATATTTGATGAAAAGTGCTTGAACTCAGCTGTCATTGTGACAAATTTCAATGTTGAGAGATCACTGATGACAAAATACCAGTAGGTTGAATATATATGTTGTACTTTATATTGGCCACTTTTCAGAAATGCTTATTTTAGGGTAGTGTTATAAAATTCATGAGAGCGCACACAAAGCTACCACTGGTACAATGCTATCACATAATTTCTAACTCTGGAGATGTATACCTTGCAAAAAAATCATAATGAGCATTATTCCCCTCAGTTAGTACAGACCAACCCTACGGGCTCACGGACTACTTGGTCTACCTTACCCACTATACCAACCCATCTCAGCCCGAAACATCAACAGTGCTTCTTCCTATTGATGCTGCCTGGCCTGCTGCATTCCACCAGCATTTTGTGTGTGTTGCTTGAATATCATCCTTTAGCCTGAGCACACCTGCTATCAAGAACATGAATGTGTTTCATCTGTGAACTTAACATTCATACCTCCTACTTTCATATCCAAATCATTAGTTTTTATAATGAGTATTAGGAGTTCCAGCAACGATCCTGTTCTTGCACCACTGGTCACTGATTTTTAATCACAAAAACAACCCTCCAACATCACCCCCTTTCTTTTGTGATACTACAGAAGGCTGTAATATTTACGGGGACTACATCAGCAGCATTATGCTATACCTCTTTTTTTTTAATTGACTTGGTGTTAGCAAAGTCATGCTCACATCTTTTAATCCCTAAGTTTTAAGTATAAATTAACCTTGTCAAACAGAATTTTCCCTGTAATATTCCTATTACTGAAGTTAGACTCGCTGGTCTGTAATTGCCTGGCTTACCCCTTGAATCCTCCTTGGACAAAGGTACTTATTTTTGGAGTACTGCAGTTTTTGAAGTAAGAATGGGAGTAGGCCATCGGGCTCTTTGAGCCTGCTTCACCATTCAGTAAGATCTTGGCTAGTCTGGATGTGGTTCAGCTTCCTTACCTGCCTTTTTCCCCTAACCCTTAATTCTTCCACTATGCAAAAGTTGCTCCCTATGCAACTCCCTTGTCCATTCGTCCCTCCCCACTAATCTCCCTCCTGGCACTTATCCTTGCAAGTAGAACAAGGGCTACATCTGCCCTTACACCTCCTCCCTCACTACCATTCAGGGCCCTAAGCAGTCCTTCCAGTCGAGGTGATAATCACCAGGACCAGAAGGACTACATCCCAGGGTTCTGAAGGAGGTAGGTGAAGAAATGTTAGAGGCATTGATAATGATCTTTCAAGAATCACTTGTTTCTGGAGGACTGGAAAATTGCAAATGTCATGAGGACGCGTGTGTGTGTCCGTCCGTCTGTGTTGTCTCCACTGACTATGATCAGATGTGAACATAGAACATAGAAATTTACAGCACATTACGGGCCCTTCAGCCCACAATGTTGTGCCGACCATGTAACCTACTCTAGATACTGCTTAGAATTCCCATAGTGCATAGCCCTCATTTTTCGAAGCTCCATGTACCTATCTAAGAGGCTCTTAAAAGATCTTATTGTATCCACTTCCACCACTGCTGCTGGCAGTGCATTTCACAAATCCACCACTCTCTGTGTGGAAAAACTTACCCCTGACATCCCTTCGGTACTTATTTCCAAGCACCTTAAAACTATGACCCCTCGTGTTAGTCATTTCAGCCCTGGGGAAAAGGCCTTTGGCTATCCACACGAAAAATGCGCCTCATCAACTTGTACACCTCTGTCAGGTCACCTCTCATCCTCTTTCTCTGAGGAGAAAAGGTCAAGTATACTCAGCCTATTCTCATATGGTATGCCCTCTAATCCAGGCCACATCCTTGTAAATCTCCTCTGCATTCTATAGTATTCACATCCTTCCTGTAGTGAAGTGAGCAGAACTGAACACAGTACTCCAAGAGGTATCTGACCAAGGTCTTGTATAGCTGTAACATTACCCCATGGCTCTTGATCTCAATCTCATGGTTGATGAATGCCAACACACCATAAGCTTTCTTAAGAAAATTGTCAACCTGCGCAACAGGTTTGAGTGTTCTATCGACACAAACACCAAGGTCTCTCAGATCCTCCACACTGTCAAGAGTCTTGCTATTTATATTATATTCTGTCTTCAAATTGGGCCTACCAAAATGGACCACTTCACATTTATCTGGGAGGAAGTCCATCTGCCATTTCTCAGCTTAGTTCTGCATCTTGTCAATGTAACCTCTGTCAACCCTCCAGACTATCCACAACACCTCCAACTTCTGTGTCATCAGCAAACTTACCAACCCACCCTTCTTCCTCTTCCAGATCATTTATAAAAATCACAAAGAGGAGGGGTCCCAGAACAGATCCCTGTGGAACACCATACAGAACACGGACCATCTACAACCACCCTCTGCCTTCTGTGGGCAAGCCAGTTCTGGATCCACAAAGCAAGGTCTCCTTGGATCCCATGCCTCTTATTTTCTAGGAGCCTTGTGTGGGAACCTTATCAAGTGCCTTACTGAAATCCACATGCACTACATCCACTGCTCTACCTTAATCAATGTATTCTGTTACATCCTCAAAGAATTCAATCAGGCTCGCAAGGCATGATCTGCCCTTGACAAAGCCAAGGGCTTGACTGTCCCTAATCAGATTATATCTCTCCAAATGCTCATAAATCCTGCGTCTCAGAATCTTCAACAACTTGCCCACCACTGAAGTCAGACTCACTAGTCTATAATTTCCTGGATCATCTCTACTCCCTTTCTTGAACAAGGGAACAACATTTGTAATCCTCTGGTACTTCTCCCATCTCTATTGATGACGCAAAGATCACCGCCAGAGGCTCAGCAATCTCCTCCCTCACTTCCCACAGTAGCCTGGGGTATATCTCATCTAGTCCTGGTGTCTTATCTAACTTAATGCTTTTCATAACCTCTAGCACATCCTCTTTCTTAATGTCTATATGCTCAAGTGTTTCAGTCTGCTGTAAGTCATCCCCACAATTGCCAAGGTCTGTTCCTCTGGTGAATACTAAAGCAAAGTATTCATTAAGTACCTCTGCTACCGCCACCGTCTCCATGCACACGTTTCCACTATCACACCTAATTAATTGGTCCTATTCTCAGATGGCTCATCCTCTTGCACTTCACATACTTGTAGAATGCCTTGGAGTTTTCCTTAATCCTGCTCACCAAGGCCTCCTCATGGCCCCTTCTGCCTCTAATTCCATTCTTACACTCCTTCCTAGCAACCTTGTAATTTTCTAGAGCTCTAACTACCAATTTCTTGAACCTTTCATAAGCTTTTCTTCTTAACTAGATTTTCCACATACTTTGTACACTATTGTTCTTTAACCCTACCATGCTTTCTCCACCTCACTGGAACATACCAATGCAAAACTCTATGCAAATGTTCCCTGAATATTTACCACATTTCTGCCATGCATTCCCCTGAGAATATCTGCTCCCAAGTTCCTGTCTGGTAGTATCATGTTTCCCCCATCCCAATTAAATGTTTTCCCAAATTGACTACTCCTATCCCTCTGCAGCACTATGGTGAAGGAAATAGAGTTATGGTCCCTAACTCCAAAATGCTCTCCCACTGAGAGACCTGACACCTGACCAGGTTCATTTCCCAATACCAGATCAAGTACGGCCACTCCTCTAGTTGGCTTATCTACATATTGTGTCAGGAAACCTTCCTGAACACACCTAACAAACTTCATTCCATCTAAACACCTTGCGCTAAGGAGATGCCAATCAGTATTTGGAAAGTTTAAAATCTCACATCACAGCAACCCTATTATTGCACTGTTCCAGAATCTGCCTCCCTATCTGCTCCTCAATATCCTTGTTACTATTGGGCAGCCTGTTGTGGGGGGAGGGGGAACACCCAGTAGAGTTATTGTCCCCTTTCCTGTTTCTGACTTCCACCCACACTGACACAGTAGACCATCCCTCAGTGAATTCCTCCTTTTCTGCAGCTGTGGCACTATCCCTAATTAGCAATGCCACGCCTCCACCTCTTTTGCCTCCTTCTGTTCTTTTTGAAACATCTAAAGCCTGGTACACTCAGCAGTCATTCCTGCCCTTGAGACATCCAAGTCTCTGTAATGGCCACCACGTTATATTTCTATGTTTTGATCCATGCTGCAAGTTCATCTGCCTTGTTTATGATACTCCTTGCATTAAAATAGACACATCTCAAACCATCAGTCTAAATGCATCTTTGCTCTAACATCTGCTTATCCTTCCTCGCAAACTCCCTACAAGCTGTCACTACTTGTGCTCCAACCTCCCCAACCTCTGTATCTTCACTTCGGTTCCCACCCCCTCTGCAAATCTAGTTTAAACCTCCCTGCCAGGATATTGTTACCCCTTGGATTCAAGTGCAATTCGTCCTTTTTGTACAGGTTACACTTACCGCAGAAGAGGTCCCAATGATCCAAAAATCTGAATCCCTGCGCCCTGCTCCAGTCCTTCAGCTATGTATTTATCCTCCACCACATTCTATTCCTATACTCCCTGTCACTTGGCCGAGGCAATAATCCTGAGATTACTACCTTTGAAGTCCTGCTTCTCAGCTTCCTTCCTAACTCCCTGTATTCTGCTTTCAGGATCTCCACCTTTTTTCTACCTACGTCATTGGTACCAATATGTACTACGACCTCTGGCTCCTCACCCTCCCATTTCAGGATATTGTGGATGTGCTCAGAAATATCTCGAACCCTACCATCCTTATTTCTTTTTCACGTCCACTGAATCGCCTATCTGTCCCCTAACTATAGAGTCCTTATTACTGCTGTACTTCTCTTCCGTTCCCTACCCTTCTGAGCCACAGGGCCAGACTCAGTGCCACCGTTGCTTCCCCCAGGTAGGTAATTTCTCCCCCCCCCCCCACCCCCGCCAACAGCACTCAAAATGAAGTTCTTATTGTTGAGGGGGACAGCTACAGTGGTACCCTCCACTACCTGGTGCCCTCCCTTCCCTCTCCTGAGTGTCACCCATTTATCTGTATCCTGTGGCCCCGGAGTTCTTACCTGTCTGTCACCTCCTCACTCTCCCTAACAAGCCGAAGGTCATCGAGCTGCAGCTTCAGTTCCCTAACTCGATCTCTAAGGAGCTGCAACTTGATGCACCTGGCATAGATGTGGCCGTCGAGAGGCTGGAAGTCTCTTAGACATCCCACATCTGACACCCAGTACAGGAAACTGGCCTCGCAGTCATACCAACTATTCTATTGCACCGAGCCCTGTGAAAAGCTCCTTTTTTTAAACTCTTCGCCCCGACCCATGCAAAGCGCCCTCTCTTTCTTCAAATCGATTGGTCCGCTGCTAATGCCACTCCATTCTGTAAGAAGATTAAAGATGGGGAAGCAGAAAAAGGGAATTGTAGGCTAGTTTCTCTGCTTCAGAGATTGGGAAGATGTTGGAGTCCATTCGTAAGGATGGGGTTTCAGAGTACCTGGAGATGCATAATAAATTGGGCCATAGTCAGCATGTTTCCTTGGGGGGAATCTTGCCTGACAAATCTGTTGGAATTCTTTGACAAAATAACAGGCAGGATAGATGGAGGAAAGTCAGTGGATGTTGTTTACTTTGATTTTCAGGAGGCCTTTGACAAAGTGCCACACATAAGGCTGCTTAACAAGATGAGAGCCCATGGTATTACAGGAAGGATTCTACTAGCATGAATAAAAGATTGGCTGACTGACAGGTGGTAAAGTTTGGGAATAAAGGTGGGGTGCGGGGGTTCTGGTTGGCTGCTGGTGACTAGTGGTGTTCTGTGGGGGTCAGTATTGTGACAGTTTTTTTTCACATTATATGTTAACGATTTGGATTATGGAATTGATGGCTTTGTGGCCAAGTTTGCAGAGGATACAAAGATAGGTGGAGGGGGAGGTAGTCTTGAGGAAGGAAGGAGTCTGCAGAAGGACTTGGACATATTAGGAGAATGGGCAAAGAAATGGCAGATTGAATACAGTGCCAGGAAGCGTATGGTCATGCACTTTGGTTGAAGAAATGAAAGTGACTGTTTTCTAAAAGGGGAGAAAATTTAAAAATCAGAGGTACAAAGGCACTTGGGAGTACTTATATAGGATTCCCTAAAGGTTAACTTGCAGATTGAGTTGGTAAGGAAATCAAATGTAATGTTGGCATTCAATTCAAGAGGACTAAAATATGAGAGCATGGATATGATGCTGAGGCTTTATAAGGCATTAGTAAGTCTGCACAGGGTATTGTGAGCAGTTTTGGTCTCATTATATATGAGAAGTTTGCTAACATTGGAGAGGGTCCAGAGAAACTTTACAAGAATGATTCTGGGATTGAAAGTGTTAATGTATGAGAAGCATTTGATGGCCTGTTCTCACTGGAGTTTAGAAAAATGAGGGTGGGGGGAGATCTTACTGAAATCTATAGAATATTGAAAGGCTGAGAGAGTGGATGTGAAGAGGATGTTTCCTATAGTGGGCAAGTCTAGAATCGGAGGGAACAGCCTCAATAGAGAAACTTCCATTCCGAGATGAAGAGCTTCTTTAGCTAGAGGGTGATGAATCTATGGAATTTATTGCCACAGATTGCTGTGGAGGCCAAGTCATTTGTGTATATTTAAAGAGAGAGCAGAGGTTCTTGATTAGTCAGGGCATTGTAAGTTACGGGGAGAAGGCAGGAGAATACGGTTGAGAGGGATAATAAATCAGCTATGATGGAATGGCAGAGCAGACTCTGTTTGTCTAATGGCCTAATTCTGCTCCTCTGTCTTGTGATCACGTATATCCTCAAAAAAACTCAAGTTTGTCAAACAGGACCTGCTCTTCATGAATCCATACAGTATCCGTTTGATTAAACCACTTCTACCCAGAAGTCTCATTACTTCTTTAATGATAGCATCAAGCATTTCCTCGATTACAGACCTTAAGCTAACTGGCCTATAGTTACTCCCTTTGTCCTATACAGTCGACGAGTACATTTTGGCCCAATTAAGCTGCCCCAGTTAGCCAAGGTTTTATGGAAGTAGTTAAAATGGTATAAAAAATGACAAACTACCACTTAACCAAGTAACTAGTTATGAATTTAAATGAAATACATAAATTAAATACTACCATACTACTACAGTACTATTGATGGAGGAATTAATCTGCCATGTTCCACTGTGTTCTTTGGATTGACTGTAATCAGCACAGACGTCTGAATGTACTGCTTTCATGCAATCCTTTTGATGATCGCATCTTCCAAATCTTCATTGTAACATTCAAAATGATTGTTGATGCCTTCAAATCCTTCATCGTTTCTAATATGAAGTAGTGAAATTATTTTTATTTTCTGACCTGGCCATTTCTGGCAGCAACAGTGAGAAAAACAATACTGAATTGTTTCTGCTTATTTCTTGCCAACTATCAATGACAAAAATTACCACTTTTTGAACACAAGCTGATGCAACTGACACTATTTAAAAATTGTTCACTCTAGGCATGGTGTAGTATCTAACAGTCATACAAGTGCACAATTTATGCTAGTTAGAAACTGTTCAGAGCAGTCTCCTGTCCCAATTAAGCGGCATGTTGTCCCTAATAAACTAAGGAATCCCAGCTATTTTCTCGATTAGTTTTTGTTCTTTTAAGACTTGTTCCAAATAAACGGTTGCCTCGAGTAACCAAGCCCATTTAACTGAAATCCACTATTTTTTTTAAAACGATGCTGGGATATTTGCTTTTTTCCAATCTGTTGAAAAATGCCCAGAAACAATCACAGACATGGGTACTATAACTTGCACCATTTCTTTTAGTATCCTGCAAGCATCCCATTGGACTTGGGGATTCATTTACCTTTAGGTCCATTAGTTTACTCATCACTGCCTCTTCAATAACAGTGGTTGTATAGAGGTTCTCACCTCCCATGGAATCCATAACATCTCTCTTTGGCATGTTAAGTGTGTCCCTCACCGTGAAGGTCCCATATATAAATTAAATAAGTAGTGCTAAAAGAAGGGGGGGAAACTGAGGTAGTATTCATGGGTTCATTGTCCATTTAGAAATTTGATGGCAGAGGGGAGGAAGCTGTTCCTGAAACATTGGGTGTCTTCAGGCTTCTGTACTTCCTCCTTTGATTATAGCAATGAAAAGGGGCATATCCTAGGTGGAAAGGGGTTGCCTTTTTGAGGCATCACCTTTTGAATGTGTCTTGGATGCTGGGGAGGCTAGAGCAGAACTTCCTGCAGTTTTTTTTCCCAATCTTGTACAATGACCATGACCAACCTCAAAGCACTTCCTCATGGTAGATGTGAGTGCCTCTAGATGATAGTTGTTGAGACAGCTCATCCTGCTCTTCCAAGGCACTAGTATGATTGTCCCCTTTTAAAGCACCTGGGAATCTCTGACTGCAGCATTAAGAGATTGAAGATGGCGTTGAACACTCCTGCCATTTGGGTGGCGCAGGATGTCAGAGACTTGCCAGGTACACCATCAGGGCCTTGCAAGGATTCACCCTGTTCTGGCATCAGCCTCCAAGACAGAGATCATAGGGTCACCGCATGCTCACAGGCATAGTTATTCTCCTTTACAAACAGCATAAAAGGCACTGAGCTCATCTGAGACGGAAGCATCACTTCCAATCATAATGTTGGGTTTTACTTTGTCGGAAGTAATGTCCTGCAAACCCTGCCAGAACTGAGGTGCATCTGATTCTGCCTGTAGCCTCAATCAGAATTGTATTGTCACCCTTAATAGCTTTCCATAGGTTGCACCAAGACTTATTGTATAGTTCTGAATCACTAGTCTTGAATGCCACAGATCTAGCCCTTAGCAGATCATGAATCTCCTGGATCATCCACAGCTTTTGATTTGCGTATGTCCATATGTTCTCAAAGGTGCACACTCATCTACGAGGTCTTGAATTCGTTTGAAATTTTGATGGAGACATTTTCATATCACCTATTATTAATTCCTCCTCCTCATTTTCCAAAGGTTCACTTTAGCCACCCTTTTCTGCTTTATGTAATTAATAAAAAAAAATTCTGCATAATCTTTTTTCCCTATTGCTTTCTAAGTGGTTCTTTGTTGCTTTTTAAGTTTTCCCTATCTTCCAGTTTCCCACTACACTTGGTGACTTTGTGTGCATGAGATTAAGTTTAATGTCTTCATATATTTATTTGATTGTCCAAGGCTCGTTCTCACCACCCTCACTGCCCTTGCTTTTAACTGGAATATATGAGCATCATGGAAAAAACTTTGAAAGTCTTCTATCATGCCTCAGTTATCACACCAAATAGCCTGTGTTCCCAGTCTATTCTAGCCAGGTCCTCCCTCATCCCATTGTAGTCTCCCTGATAAGGGCATAATACTCACTTATTTTAATAAGTGTAAGACACATTTGTGTAAGACATTCAATCATACTGTAGAAGATGTCTAACTAGTCTGTTAATTTTACCTATCTCATTGCACAGGACCAGATCTAAAGTAGCATTTTCCTCAGAACAGAGAGGGATGTCCCTTTAGAATAGAGATGATAAGGAAGTACTTTAGTTATAACATAGTGAATCTGTGGATTTCATTGCCACAGACAGATGTAGAGGCCAAATCATTGTATATAGTATTTAAAGCAGCGTTTGGTAGGTTCGTGATTGGTAAGGGCATCAAAGGTTACGGAGAGCAGGCAGGAAAATGAGATTCAGAAGGAAAATAAATCAGCCTTGATCAAATGTGCTGACTTAATGGGCCAAATGGCCTAACTCTGTTCCTATGTCTTAATGTCTTATGGAATTGTTGAATGCTGCGAAAACTTGGAAGTGGACTCTTAGGCTTAATCTGCAACTCGTGGAGATCGTTGAGTGGGAGAATGTGTGGAAATGATTGAATGGCGAGCCTGTGGATTCTGGTTAATTGCAACATCAGTTAATGGGGACAGCCACTTATTTGGAACAACTCTTGAAAAACAAAAACTAATTGAGAAAATAGCCAGGGTTACCTTTTTTTTATTTGGGGCACTGCCTCTTAATTGAGACAGATTGTTGCCTAAAAGTTTCTAGTTAGCGTCAGCCATGTGCTCTTGTGTGGCCATTAGAAACCCCATCATGCTTAAAGTAAACATATTTTAAATATCATCAGTTGTGTATGTTTGTGTTGAAAAAGCAGTGATTTGTGTCCCTGATAGTTGGTGTGAAATAAGCAGTAAGACAATTCAAAACTGGTTTGCTCACTGGTTTCAAGTATTCAACCTTGGAGATGCCAAAATGACCAGGAGTGAAAATGAAATTATTTCACTGCTTCAAGTTAAGAAGTATGAAGAATTTGAAGGTATTAACAATCAGCTTGAATGATTGTCAAAAGGATTGTATGAAAGCAGTCCATTATCTGCACTAGGTGTTTGTGCTGATCTTGCTCATTTGCAGTCAAAAGACATACGCTGAATTCCTCTATTGATAACTAATCCAGTTTAATAATACTGTAGTGTTCTAATTTGTTCTGCATTTCTTTCAAATACATAATTTGTTACTCAGTTAAAATTAGTTTGTACTTTTATACCTTTTCAATTCTTCATGAAAGTTCGGCTAATTGGGGCAACTGCTTAATTGGAACAAAATGTACTGGTCCCAATGTATCCCATTTAACTGGAATCCACTGCATGAAGTGCCCAGAGGATGATCCATCTCATCTTCCAGGAAGGCAGCTTGACAACACCTCAAGGAATTGAATTGAATTGAATTGACTTTATTACTTACACCCTTCACATACATGAGGAGTAAAAATCTTTACGTTACGTCTCTGTCTAAATGTGTAATGTGCAATTTATAGTAATTTATAATAAATAGTATGTACAACAGGATAGTCAATATAACATAGAAATACAGTTGTGTCAGCATGAATTAAACAGTCTGATGACCTGGTGGAAGAAGCTGTCCCGGAGCCTGTTGATCTTGGCTTTTATGCTTTGATACCGTTTCTCAGATGGTAGCAGCTGGAACAGTTTGTGGTCGGGGTGACTTGGGTCCCCAAAGATTCTTCAGGCCCTTTTTACACACCTGGCTTTGTAAATGTCCTGAATAGTAGAAAGTTCACATCTACAAATGCGCTGGGCTGTCTGCACCACTCTCTGCAGGGTCCTATGATTGAGCGAAGTACAGTTCCCATACCAAGCAGTGATGCAGACAGTCAGGATGCTCTCAGTTATGCCCTTATAGAAAGTTCTTAGAATTTGGGGGCCCTTATCAAACTTCTTCAACTGTAGTTAAGGGAGTTAAGTACTAGCCTTGTCAACATTTTGCAGAAATATGAAAATAATTTATTAAAGATTAGTATCTACAGTATAGTTGTAGGAAGATCTTGTGAGAGCATGATCAAGTTGGTTAGTAGCATTACAGATGAAGTATTTTACCCAACAGTTCATGTGCATCTTGCAGCATTAGTCATTGTGAATTTTACAAAATTGTCTAGCATAACTTTGTAATCAGTGAAGAGTCCTGTTTTGCTGCCTCATCAGATAATTGAGTTATTCCAGGTATTGTTGGAATTTATTGAATTGCATTTGTATGGTATAGGAACCAATTTCTGTTTACTAGCATATGGTCACTGAAGATGAGGAGTGAAATCACTTTTGCATTCTATTTGTATCTTCTTTCTCTGCACAAATTCCTTTTCTCCTAAGTCTCATAAAAGTGGTTATCAAATTTGCCAGAGAGTGTCACAATACAGCTTCTTGCTCTTAATAGCAGAAATGTTTTGGCCTGCCTGGAGGTTGCTGTTCACTGTGTGATCATTGACTGGCTCTTTGCTGGAGGTTTAGAAATATGTTTTGCTAAATGAATGCCAGTAAAAGTACTTATTTCTCAAACATTGATATTTTAAACAAAAGTTGATTTCTAAATAGCGTGTTAATCTTAAAATTTGTTGGGTATGACATGCGTTAATTTTTTTACACTTTGAGTTTCAAAATGTGTTTGTAATTATGAAGTTCAAATTTTTAAAATTTCACCATGTGTTTGACTCCCAATAGATTATTTTCAAAGTCGATACTGCATGTATCTTCAGGATGTAACATATGGCAAGTTAGCAGTTTATCTTGTGCATCAAGATTCAGCACTTTCCAAGTTACTACAAAATTTTGATCTTTATGCATGAAGATCAATGTTCACTTATCAGAAAAACTGCCTATTATATCACTTTAAATTTTAAATATTCCTTAGTAAATCAATTTTTTGTTTAAGATACAATGATTGCATACTCTGTATTTCCACAATCACTCAAGATACTTGGTTCATGAAGTCCCATTGCCATTGTTTAGGGAATTGGATATATCATAACAGTTCCATTAAATTGTCTGTTGTTATCCCTGTCTGGGAATACCTGCCTAGGAGGGGCAGGATTAGTAGCGGGCTGACTCGACAAAATGAGATACGGTAATTGAGATATTGCCTGTTCAACTTAAATTTGTTTGAATTTGCCCCTCAATGTCTTCAAGTGACAGAGCAAATTAATTAACCTTTGCAGATCAACAAGGAAGAGTCCAAGTGTTGAGTCCCAAAGAGGCATCGTCCATTCCATATGAATTTTAAATTACCATTGCAAATGGAAGTGAGAAAGAGAACAAGCTGTTAGTGAATGAGTTGCAGAGAGGAAGCTCGAACCAAAAATTGGATCAAGAGCTGATGGTCACACAATTTGCTTGACGTTAATATCATCTATTTTTGAATATAGGATGCATGTTTGTCTGTTTCCATGCGTGGAGTTTTGTTTTAAATAGTTTCATGGCCAGATGGCACAACATGGAACATTTAATCAGTCTTGTGAGAAAAGTATGTTTTACTTTGGAATTTCATGGTAACCTTCACTTTTGCCAGTCTTTTTTTCCAAGTAATTGTAATTGTTTATCTGCTAATGTGGCTGCTGCTCTCAACTTCAGCCTGTATCCTCTGGATTGTTTCTTTTCTTTTGTGTTTTTCTCAACCCATTCAATCATTATACTTCCTCTCATTTTCCTCCTAACTTCACAATTCCTCCCCGAAACTTTGGCACTTCTGGACACTGATCTGCTGTCCCAACCTTGGATTAGCCCATGGAGACTTGTATATTAAAACATTTTTTTTCTAAAACAGTACATTTTTTCATTATCATATTGGTATGCATGTATGCAAATTAGCTACTGTTGATGCTCCTACAGTACAATGAGTACACTTAAAATATTTGCTGTCAAGAACTATGGGGGTTATTGATTGGGCTGTATAGACATATTTTTAAAGACTGGATTGTAGTCCTGTTGTCATATTTGTCCCTGAGAATATCTTTTAGGCCACATCTGTCATCATTTATTTGTTCATTATAGAGTCAAAGAGAAGTACATGCCAAAACCATTTAAACTGCCTACTCCCATTGACTGCATCTGGACCATAGCCCTCCATACTCCTACTTTCCATGTATCTATCCAGTAGTCTCTCAAACGTTGAAATCAAGCTCGCATGCACCACTTATGCTGGCAGCTGATTCCACGCTCTCACGACCCTCTCAGTGAAGAAATTTCCCCTCGTGTTCCTCCTAAACTTATCACATTTCACCCTTAACCCATGACCTCTGGTTGTAGTCCCACCCAACCTCATTGGAAAAAGCCTGCTTGCATTTACCCTAGCTACACCCTTCATAGTTCTGTATGCCTCTATCAAATCTCCTCTCAATCTTCTACATTCCAAGGAATGCAGCCCTAACTATTCATTCTTTCCTTATGACTCTGGTCTTCCAGACCTGGCAACATCTTTGTAAATTTTCTCTGTACTCTTTCAACCTTGTTAACATCTATATACTACTAAAAGTCTCAATCTCTGTCTGTCTGTTTGTGACCTCCAATTAGCGTAAACGGTGCACTACAGCGGCACTTTTTTTGGCTAAATCGACTTAAAATGCGCTAACTTACAGAATGCAGGCAAAGTTCAGGATTATATATTCGTATAAAATTGCTCATTCGCCAAAATCAACAGCCCGCTTTCATCCAAGAGCCGATCCACCATCATGGAAATCGGGACGCAACACCACGACGCATGCGCACGGCCAGCCTTAGCAGCGACAACAAGCGGAGCAAAAGGGCAGGGCAGGGCAGCTCTATTTCAATTCTCTCAAAGGGTGCCCCAACAGGTCACCCCGTTGTCTTTTCTATAGGTAGTTGACCTAAACTGCACCCAATACACCCTATTAACCCTCGCCAATGTCTTATACACCTTCAACATAACATCCCTTCTCCTGTACTCATTACGTTGATTTATGAAGGCCAATGTGCCAAAAGCTTTCTTTGTAACCTTATCTACCTGTGACACTACTTTTGTTCTATCACACTCCTCAGTGCCCTACTGTTCACAGTGTAAGACTTACCCTGGTTGGTCCTGCGGAAGTACAAAACCTCACGTTTGTCTGCATTGAATTCCATTGCCATTTTCAGCCCTTTTTTCCAGCTAATGCAGATCCCTCTGCAAGCCATGTTGGCCTTCCTCACTGTCCACTAATTTTCTGATCCGGTTAACCACATTATCATTGATATAGATGACAAACAACAAAGGACCTGCACCGATCCCTGCGGCATACCACTAGTCACAGGACTCCATTCAGAGAGGTAACCCTCTACTACCACTCTCTGACTTCTCCCAGAAAGCCAATATCTAATGCAATTAACTACCTTATTCTGAATACCAAGCGACTGAACCTTCTTGACAAACCTCCTATGTGGGGGCTTGTTAAATGCCTTAAAATTCATGTTAACAACATCCACTGGCTTCCCTTCATCTACTTTCCTGGTAAAGTATTTTTCATCTACTTTTCTACTTCCTTGAAAAACTCTATAAGACTGGTTAGACATGACCTACCATGAGCCAAAGCCATGCTGACTATCCTTAATCAGCTCATGTCTATACAAATATTTGTATATCTGGTCCCTTATGTGCCATGTCGTATAATGTGGGCAGTCATGGTCTTTCCATGACCAAGATTGTTCTTGGCAAAATGTTTCCACAGAAGAAGTTTGCTATTGCCTTCTGGGCAGTGTCTTTACAAGACAGGTGACCCCAGCCATTATCAATACTATAATATTGACTGCCCCCCACGGGCCAGCCTTTGGAAAATAGTAGTTTTCCAAGCAGAGAATATTCCAGTGTACAAATCACCAGCCTTTTTCTACCCTCTGTTAGACTAAGATTTGATTGCCCATGTCCAAGTTTATATTAGGTCCTTTTCACCCATTTTCCCTCGTGCTGAGGACCTAGATTGGTTCCAACTTAAGTATTCTCTTAATATACAGGGATCAGCCTTGATTTCAAATCATTCATGGCTTTGATCTTCCCTCTGTCCATAATTTCTTCATCTTGTCACCATCTGGAATACTTTAATTTCTTACATTCTGGCTTCTTGATTATAATTAACCTGCCATTGGCAGCTTGTAGGCTCCAAGCTGTTCAATTTAATCCTTAAAACTCTTCACTGTTCTTTATTTAACACAGCCCTGACCCCATCAATGTTTAAGATTAACCTAGATTTTTTACAAAGCTTTTGTCATCTGTGGCTTGATATTAATAATCCATGGTAAAACTATTTGCTAAGTACTGTTTCAAAGTTCAAAGTACATTTGTTATCAAAGTGTTTTGTACCATATACAACCTTGAGATTCATCTTTTAGGTAGCCACAAAACAAAGAAACAACAGAATCCATGAAAAAAATCCCACACAACAAAGACCATCAAATATTCAATGTACATAAAAAGAAAAAATCGTACAAGCAAAAAAAAATTAAACAAATAACACACAGAACATGAACTGCAGAGTCCCCAAACCCCACAGAGCCAGTTCACTGCTGAGGTGAATGTTAGCTGTAGGCCACAGCTGTGAAATCAGTTCAGCGCTTATGCGAATAAAAACCTCGGAGTAGTAAACTGAACACTGGTTCATACTCTGCCCTGGGCCTTGACACCTTAATCTTTTAATCTGGCTCACACTTAAATCAGTTTTTTTTTTGCTCTTGGGCCAAGGCCCCACTGCTTCAATGCGACCTTGAGTCCACTCTAACAATGGTTGCCACAGCCAAGCCTGTGTTCACGAGAGTATTTGTACATTTTGAGTTTTTCACAAATTCTCCATAAAAATTACAAACATACCTTCTGTATAGATAATTTTCAAAATTAGTAATGTTTGAAAAAAAAATAAAAATTTGATTATAATCTAAACGTGTGTGGCGTGTTTCAGTCATAAGCTAGAAGCTTAACCAATAGAAGAATCAGCACTGTGAATAGGTGGCATGTACCATTATAAGCAGTTTTAAGAAAATTCAATTTGTCATCACCAATATTTGATATTTAGTATGTATATGTAAAAAATAAAACCAATAGTAATTAACGAATGTGTAAGAGGGCCTTAATTTATTGGACCTTTTTTCCTTGTTATTTCAGCATGTATGGCAAAAAATGCTTCTATTATTAAAAAAAAATGACAACCTTAATTCAGTAAATTTTTATTAATTCTGTATTAAATTTTGATTCTGTTTCTTTCAGACTAAAAATGGATACATCTTGCTCTTTGACATTGTATATTCAGGACAAGAGAAATACTTATATGAACCGGTGTATCCCAAGTGAGTTTTAACTTTTAATTTTGAAATAGCTTTGTTGTTCAGTTGTCGATTTGTCTTGACATTGATCACATGTGATCATCTATGATTACATGACTGGAGGTTTAGTTCGGTTTTGCATAAGCTCCATCCAGATTACTTTTCGATGAAGCTCAGGCTTGAAATCAAGTTCTCGATTTCTCCCCATGTATGAAATTATTAGTATGCCATCACACCCACCTTATTTTCCTTAATGTGACGGGCACATCACTCCTGTTCTCCCTGAGTTATGTCCACCGCCTCTATCATCTCTTTCCATTCAGAATTGGCTGTTCAGAACAGCATCATGTGTATGTGACTGGGAGAGAGGTGCACTTCACATTCAGGGCCCAAGCCCAATATTCTGATAAAGGTCAGATATGATAAAACCTTCATTTTCCACAACATTTATAAAGGCCTTCATCCTTAAAGCATTTGTTGAAGTAAACTGGGTAACTTCAGAGGAGCTGGGGCTAGTTAGATATAGGTTCAAAGTGAAACATCATTACTGAAAACTGAGATGTGACTGATAATCAAGTTGATTGGTTATGTTACACCAAGGTTTCAAGTATCCTACAGACAGAAAGGTGAAACAAAAATCAAAGAGGATTGTAGATAGTGTCAAGTATTAACATTATACTCTTCATTGCCTGTCTTTTATGCATACACTACCTGTACTGAGGACAGGCTTTGCAGACCCTGACAGTTCAGCCAATCATTTCACAGCACTGGAAAGTTTTTAAAATGCTTATGGTTTTGGTTTTAAGTCAGATGGCTGCTAAAATACAGGGAGAAGAGAAATAGAAACATAGAAAACCTACAGCACAGTACAGGCCCTTCGGCCCACAAAGTTGTGCCGAACATGTCCCTACCTTAGAAATTACTAGGCTTACCTATAGCCCTCTATTTTTCTAAGCTCTATGTACCTATCCAAAAGTCTTATAAAAGACCCTATCGTATCTGCCTCTACTATCATTGCCGGCAGCCCATTCCATGCACTCACCACTCTCTGAGTAAAAAAACTTACCCCTGACATCTCCTCTGTACCTACTCCCCAGCACCTTAAACCTGTGTCCTCTTGTGGCAACCATTTCAGCCCTGGGAAAAAGCCTCTGACTATCCACATGATCAATGCCTCTCATCATCTTATACACCTCTATCAGGTCACCTCTCATCCTCCGTCGATCCAAGGAGAAAAGGCCGAGTTCACTCAACCTATTCTCATAAGGCATGCTCCCCAATCCAGGCAACATCCTTGTAAACCTCCTCTGCACCCTTTCTATGGCTTCCACATCCTGCCTATAGTGAGGCGACCAGAACTGAGCCCAGTACTCCCAAGTGGGGTCTGACCAGGGTCCTAGATATCTGCAACATTACCTCTCGGCTCCTAAATTCAATTCCATGATTGATGAAGGCCAATACATTATACGCCGCCTTAACCACAGAGTCAACCTGCGCAGCTGCATTGAGCGTCCTATGGACTCGGACCCCAAGATCCCTCTGATCCTCCACACTGCCAAGAGTCTTACCATTAATACTATATTCTGCCATCAAATTTTACCTACCAAAATGAACCACTTCACACTTAAGGGCAACACGAGTGAATCTGCAGATGCTAGAAATAAATAAAAACACAAAATGCTGGCAGAACTCAGCAGGTCAGACGGCATCTATGGGAGGAGGTAGTGACGACATTTCGGGCCAAAACCCTTCATCAGGAGTGAAGTAACATGGGATGGTCGAGGGGGGATAAGAAGTGGGGGGAGGGATGAAGTAGAGAGCTGAGAAGTGATAGGCTGAAGGGAAATGGGCTAGGGGGAAGGTGGAGAATTATGGGAAATAAAAGAGAAAGAAAGGTAGGGCTGGGGGAGATTATAGTGAGGGGGGGGGGGGGGGGAAGAGAGAAAAAGAGAACCAGACTAAAATTATAGCTAGGGATGGGGTAAGGTGGGGGGGAGGGGGGGCAGGGGTATCAACGGAGGTCTGTGAGTTGAATGTTCATGCCAGCAGGTAGGAGGCTACCTAGGCAGGAGACACCGATGCTCAGTCCTCCAGCAGTGGCGGGATCTCCCTGTGGCCACACTCTTCAATTCCACAGACCACTCCCACTCTGATATGTCTGTCCATGTCCTCCTCTACTGTCAAGATGAGGCCACACGCAGGTCGATGGAGCAATACCTTATCTCCCGCCTAGGTAGCCCAGTAAAGTTATTGACCCCTTCCTGTTCCTAACCTCCACCCACAAAGACTCTGTAAACAAACCATCCATGGCATCCACCTTTCCTGCAGCTGTGACACTATCTCAGATCAACAGTACCACACCCCCACCTCTTTGCCTCCCTCCCTGTCCTTTCTGAAACATCTAAAACCCGGCACTTGAAGTAACCATTCCTGTCCCTGAGCCATCCAAGTCTCTGTAATGGCCACCACATCATAGCTCTAAGTACTGATCCACACTCTAAGCTCATCTGCGTTGTTCGCAATACTGCTTGCGTTAAAATAGATGCATCTCAAACCTTCGGTCTGATGACCCAACACTTTGGTACTTTTCACTAATAGGCTCAGTAAACTCAACCCTAGTATTTCAATTGTCTGTTCAAGTCATTTCAGCTTTTCTCTAAATTCCAGAGTACGTCAAAATGCTGCTGTGATAATGTGCCGTGTATTAAATCTGTCCCTAGCAGGGTAGTTGTACAGGTTAATATCAGTGTTAAAATCAATTAACAACTCCTACAGTAGTTTCATATAAATGCACGTTTTAGGCGATAAGTCTGTAAGACAAACATGAGTTTTTTTCTATTTCATACAATATTTTAAGTGTATCCATATTAAATTTAACTAGATATTTTATCAGCAAATTTTGAAACATGCAGCAAGCATAATACCAACATAAGGTACATGGACTATGCAATACCATCTTTGAAGATAAACTTTAGTGTCTTTTGTTTATTGCAAAACAAAAGTCATGACAAGGATAAATAAGGATTAAAAAATCTGAATCTGACTTCAGTATGGCTATTAATATAAGGTAACAAAAGTAACTGCCATAATGATCAGAATCATTACAAAGTCAAGAAATTGAAATTTGTATAAAAGATGGGCAAGTCTGACAAGCAAAATCAGAGGGAAAATGAAATAAGGCAATGTGTCTGAATGACTCTATCAACCAGCATGTCTTTCGGATGCTGGAAGAACCTGCAGGAAACCCATGTAATGGCAGGGAAAATGTACAAACTCCACACAGATAGCAACAGAGGTCATGATTAAACACTGGGCTCTTGCTGAATTACTATTTCATGTTTAATCAGCATTATTGAATATTTTAATGAGATCAAGGTAATGCAGTAAATATTCCCCACATGCATTTGCAGAAGGCATTTAATAAAGAAAAGAATGATTAGCAAACTTTACAGAATAAAACGGAGCTTTTTTTCCATTCATTTTCTTGCCACAGAATGGAGACTTAGTACAAGGGGGCTCAGGGCAGACTAATCACAGCTGTTCAGATTTAGGAATTTGCTGTGATGGTGCCCACTGCAAGCTCAGAACTCTCCATCAAGGTGCTGTGATATATCACCTTCAATTTCTCTGTAAAGGATTTATATTCTGCAGACTTTAGCATGCCAAGCTATATCTACTATTATACTGAATTATTTTTTTAAACTCACTTTAAAAGAACCACTTTAAAAGAACTGATCTGAAAATGGACTTTTGATACCAAAGCTGAAATTGTCCAATCCCATCAAGCTCAGTTCTAGATGGAAAATTCCAAATATTGACGAAAGAGCTAAATTCTAGAAGTGAGGTGAAAGTGACTGCTCTTGACATCTAGGCTGTATTTGACCAGCTAGCTTTTTAGAACCTGTAAAACTGAAAGCACTGAGCATCAAGAGCGAAGTACTCCTGTGGCTAGAGTTGTCCCTTGAAGAAAAGGTGATGTTCATGATTATGGAAGTCAGTCATCCCAATCGAGAATATTATTAGAGGTGTTGCTTCGGGCAGTGCCCTAAGTGCATGCACTTTCAGTTGATTCATCAGTGACTTTTCCTGTCAAATGGGATGTTTGATATGACGCAATGTTCACTTGTGGCTTCTCAGAGAAGTAAGCCACCCACATTTTCATGGAGCAAGATTCAGACAACATGTAATTGTGGATTGACAAGTAAGAAGAAATATTCACCTCAGTGAAAGTGTCAAAGATGATCTCCAACAAGGAAGCCTAATCCAGCATGGCCATGAAGTGACACCACCATCATGAGTTCCCCCACTATCAACAACTTGGTATTACTGTTTATCAGAGATTAGGCAGGAGCAGTTGCATAAGTTGCCTCCTAACACTCGAAAGACCTAATTCAGGTATTTTATGGAGTGTTCTCCACTTGCCTAAAAGATCACAGATCTAAGAACTACCTGACACAACCTTAAGCCCTGTGTTAATTCCCTTCATCTGAGGCACACTATGCTTGCAGTGCATACTATCTGCAAAATCCAACCAATCTACTCCTGGCAACTTACAAGCTCTAAGAGGGGCATAGGCAGTAGGTGCATAGAAACACCATCATCTGCATGTTTCTCCGTCACACACTGTCCTGATTTGAAAATGTCTGTGCAACATCAGTGTGAACAAAAGATTATATGTTTCAAGAAGGTGATTCAGTGCCCTCTTCACAAAGACGGTCAGCAGTAGCCTAATGTTTTGAGGGTGAAATGTATTTCAGATCTTCACATGATGACATCAAGTAATTGAATCTTGTGTGTTATCATTTTGCAAAAGTATTTAGAAGAATTTAAGTTGTTTTAAGGAGATAAGTGGAACAGCTTTGAATGCCAACTTGTGTTATGGGAGGTGAAGTACCGTATTGTTATTTTACTAGCAATTTTGTATACTGTATATAATCAGAAAGGTGATGAGATTGGAGAGTCAACAGAATGAAAGGGAACAAATACAAGATTGGCTATTGGTGTTACATCTGCCTGCTATATCTGAAAGTACAACTTTTGTATCAGTTTTAAGAAGATAAGCGTGGTGTTGCATGTGCCAGCTACAGTATGTAACAACGTGTTGATTTAATAAACATATAACCTGTTAAATAATCATTGAATTGTGAATTGTTTTGTTTTTGTTCAGCAACATACATTTTCTCAAGTTGAAATCAATTTCCAAACCTCATAACAATGAAAGGAAGTGAGGGGAGAATATGCAATTAACAATGATTTCATCCAGTAAAGGAGGCTTGTCCAGAATCACTTCCCCAACATAGTAATTTTTTTTCCAGAGTTCAAAGATAATTCAAGCAAATAGCTGTTACTTGAGCTGAGGAATATTTTTGATATTTGATACAACAAAAAAAATTGTAATTCTATTGCTTTTTGTCAATTGACCCATTTCTAATAGTTCTGCATATTTATAAATAATTTCAAATTTACAGTGAAAATGTTTCTAGATATTCAATAATTACAAGGTTTTACTGTAGCTAATGCGTGGAATCATGAAGTTCAATAGCATTCTTTATCAGGCTTTTTACTGTTTAATGCTATTTACTTGTTTGTCTAATTATGTTCTGTTTTTTTAAGTTAACAAAAATGGATTTTATGTTCATACAGCTACTTTAAGTTGTGTGGAGTTACTGCAGTGCAGATGCCCAACATGATGATAGCAAACTGTCAAAAATATAAAATCTGGCAAGTGAAAATCATTTATAAATTTAATAGCAATTTACAGTATACAGTTAATGAAGAGACAAAGTGTTCAAAGACACTAAGTGTTTTATTTGACTAAAACGATTTTGATTTGCCAGTTCACAATTTATTGTCTTTTCCATGGTCTATGCAAATAAGTTTTGTAATCCTACCAGATCTGCATGACTATGGTTGAATTCTTAATTTTTTAAAAACACTTAAGTATGTTCTGCACAGGAAAATAACCAGAATTAGGAAACACTATGCTAAGAATGCCTGCCTATTAATCAGATGGCTTGACTGTTATAGTGAGCCTGGGAAAATAGCATCTGCTGCAAATGAGCTAAAATTATTATGGCTGGTTATTTCATACAGACTTGAAATCTCCTGGCATGGTCATAGTATTGGAGATTTGTACTTTATTTTGAGATACCATATTTGGGATAGAGTTTTCCAAAGAATATGGAATACCTTTTCATTTTAATTGTCTAATGCTGTCACTAAGTTATAGTATATGATTTACTAACATAATAGGTGGACCAAGTCTTAAACAGTTGTAAAGTATGAGAAAAGTGTGTCAATTGGAGATTTTGCAAAAGAACAAAGACTAGATTTCATTTTCTTCAATTTGCTTCACTAGAGCACCTCATCAAACCTGATGCTGATGTGGCAACAAAGTTCAAACGTCTTTCACTTGCTGACTGTACTATGGACCTAGCTCCTTTTAATGCTGTTTAATAGTCATATCTTGCATGCCTATTTAATGACTTGTGAATGATATGACTTAAAGTTCAAAAGTTCATTAGTAAACTTTATTATCAGAATACGAAAAATGTCACCAAATACAATCCTGAGATTCTTTTTCCTATGGGTATATTCAGCAAATCTGTAGAATAGTAACTGTAACAAGATTAATGAAAGAGCAAGCGCATAGAAGACAACAAACTGCAAATGCGAATATAAGTAAATTGCAAAAAATAACGAGAGCATGGAATAACAAGGTAAAGTGAGTTCATTGGTTGTGGGAACATCTCAATAGATGGGAGTGCATTTACTAATTCACAGATATTATAATATACAAGATTACAACATAGTGTTGAGTTTCAGATACTTTTCTAATTTTTAAGAAAAGGATTGCAAATTATTTGTTGGTTATGGTTTTTATTACTATGAAGGATATAATTACTAGGGAGTAGAAAGATTTTTAAAATCTTATTTCTCTCCTTTCTGCCCACAACAAAACCCAGTTTACTCGTGTTGGGTATTATGGCCATTCTTAAGAAGTAAATTTCCTTACCATAACCCTATATTAGCTACTATTTCATAATTCTTTTAATAGCAGGCACAGCACAATGGGCCAAACAGTTTCCTTAGCTGCAACAATGTCAAATGATCAGGTAATGATTTCTGAATTGAGTATTAAGATCTAGGATGTGATATTGCAACTATACAAAACAGTTGTCATGCTGTGATTATGTAACGTTCTGGTCACCACACTGCAGGAAGGATGTGCGAGCATAAGAAATGGTGTAGAAGAAATTCACCAGGATGTTGCCAGTATTTGAAGGCTGCAGTAATGAGGAGAGATTGGATAGGCAGGGTTATTTCTCACTGGAACATAGGAGGTTGTGTTTATAAAACTGCGGAGCATAAATATGTGAGAATGATGTGGGCAGATGTATTAGTGTACATACTGTAGACATCAAGATTAGAATGGATGATTTGAGCCAAAAGGCCAATTTCTAAGCTGCACAACTCTGTCTCTATTAGTCTACCTGTTTTCTTGTCTTGACCATGCTCAGATATGTCATTAGTAACACTGAGAAAATACAAGGTCATCTCCTTTTGTAGACAAAGTTGAAATAGAATGTTTTAAGTGCTGAGGTGTAGAACAGAGGGGCCTGAATAATTTTGCACATGGATCACAAAGTTATTATGCAGCCGTGAGAAGAAATTGTGAAGATAGATGACATGCTTTTCAGCATCTGGGTAGATATCTGATACACTTCTTAGATTTCAAACTACAGGTTGGCTATTTAGGACTGAGTTTTGAAGAAGTCTCTTCGCTCAGAGTGAGTCTTTAGACCCTACCAAAAGGAATTATGAAAAGAGTGCCGTTACTAGTCAGGAAAAATGTCACACCAGTGCTCCATCAGGACAGACTGGAGAACTTGTCTAGTGAGGCGTTATGAGTGGAACTGAGAAATAAGAAATTTATGACCACATTTATAAGGCTATAATACAGACCACCCAACAGTCTGCAGGATTTAGAGGAACAAATTTGTAAAAAGTCTATTGCAAGAAACATAAGATAATTATATTTACATCATTTATTATTGTAATTTGCCCTTTACTGTGCCTGTTGTCTTGTTTATTAATTATTGTACTGTCTTGCATTGTTTTGTGCACTTTATGTAGTCCTGTGTAGGTCTGAAGTCTAATGTAGTTTTGTATTGTTTCATGTAGCACCATGGTCCTAGAGGAACGTTGTTTCATTTTTACTGTGTACTGTACCAGCAGTTAGGGTTGAAATGACAATAAAAGCAACTTGACTTGACTTATTATAGTAGGGGATTTAAACTTTCCACATATTGCCTAGGAATCCCATCCTGTAAAAGGACTAGATGGGATAGCGTTTGTCAGATGTGTTCAGGAAGATTTCCTTCATCAAAACGTAGAAGTCCAAGCGAGAGAGCATGCGATACTGGATCTGCTATTAAGGAATGAGACAGGACAGGCGACAAAAGTTTGCTTACTGGAATACTTTGCATCCAGTGACCACAATGCCATTAGTTTCAAAGTAAATACATTAAAAAGTTATGTAATCTTTTGTACCAGTTCTGGTTGCCTTTGCCAAAAAAATAAACTTAATTCAGATTTAAAGAACAATCAGAAAATCAAGTGTCTGATTGGTGATGAAAGTAGATTATATCAGTAGAGCATTTTGTTTGCAATCTGATGCCTCAGTTCCTTAGTCTGACCACTTAAATAATATTGTTTCATTCAATAATTGTATGACTCCTAGCTATGCAAATTGGAATCACGTCTGCCTTAACAAACTTTTTTCATTTGTTATAGAGGAAACCCAAGAGTTAAGGTAGCTACTGGGTACAAGGAGGAACAATGTGCTCCTTCCATAACTGTAGAGATGAAGAAGGTGCTAGATTTCCAAGCAAAAATCACAAGGTAATCTTTGAATATGATGCAAATCGCATTGTATATTTTTAAAATATGCATTGTTTGTGATGCATTGAGATTTTCACTTTGTAGCTAGCTCTGATGCAACTTCATGCAATTCACTAAACTGAGTTCATTTTAAATGATCACTGACTAGATGCTTCTATACTGTACTTTTCTATTCCATAAAATATCATGGGGTTACATTTTCTTTTCCTTTCTATACAAATGAGGAATTTCAATGTGTAGCTGTGATAACAGCCATTGAGCCACAAATGTATCTAGGTTTTATCTTGTGGTAAATATGACTTCTGATGGGGTCTTTAATATAACAATGTAATATTTGGTTAGTTAATTAATGGTTACGTTTTGGAGCTTCAAGAGATTTTTCAAGTAACTTCAGAGATACCAACATGCATACATGAACAAAATTACAAATTAATTTGCTGCCCATGAAACAAACATTGGGCTATCCTTTTGATGTAATTTATGCCTGAAATATTTTCCATATTTTCTTAAGGGAATAACACTTGATTCAGCTTCTTTAAAATTGTTATATCAATTTTTTTTACATGCTTAATTGGTCATCATAATATTGCCCCGTTACTGTCAAAAGCGAAGGCAATCTTAATTATCTTCCTCACAGGAGATTTTCTTAATGGCTTAATAGAAATTCATTAACATATTTGAGTTTTCAGACCAAAAGCAGAAAAAGCTAGAAGCACTCAGGAGGTCAGGGCAGTATTTGCAAATGGAGAAACAGGGTTTACTTTTCAGATTGACCTGAAATGTTAACTGTTTGTCTTTCCACATACTTTGCCTGAACTGCTGAGTGAGTCTGGCAGTATTTTTTTGTGTCCCATTGGCCTTCTTGATTAGATAGACTGTAAGTATCTGGCATCTGTTCTGGAGTACTGACACCTGTAACGTTCAACAGGAAGGATATCATTCGCATTGTTTCTAACAATTGTAAATAATGTCTGCAGACTGCAGTCAATTTCAAGGAATTTAATGTAGGATTTTTAATAAAAGTTGAGAATAGAATGTTTAGAATTGGATTTTCCTAGTTATAAACAATGTCTTTTTTTCTCTATTGCAGTGGATTAAAGTTTCAATTTAAAATATATTTTTCTTCTTCCTAGTCTGCAGTCAATGCAGGATGATTTAGTAATCGCTACGAGTGATGGGATACTACATCTTATTCACTGGGATGGTTTAACAAATGGAAGAAAAGCCATTAATCTTTGTTCTGTTCCATTTTCTGTGGACCTCCAGTCATCACGAGGTAAGATGTTCACATTTCATCATTCTGACCTGTGGTGATATTTGCCTAGCAAAGTTGCATTTTAAAATATCTATGCTTCCTGGATATAATAGACTATGGGAAGGGGAGGATCGTTATTTAATTCCAATTCACCCATCATGGCCCATGTAAATTCTATCACTCACAGAAGAATGATCATAGTAGAAGCAGCCTCTTTTAAAGAGTGTAATAGAAATGGGCAGTCAGCGTTTCAGGTCAGGATCCTTCATCATGACCAGTCCTACAGTCAAAATGAAGGATCTGATCCTTAAAACATTGACTGTCTACTTCCTTCCTTAGATGCTGCCTGACCCGTTGATTTCTTCCAGATCCTTGTAATTATCCACCATCCTCCTTTGAGTTGAGTTTGCATTGGGCACTTCGGGCTGCTCAACGATTAGTTGCTGGTTTGAATTGTTTGTTCAGCAAGGGTTGATGAGTATTTGGCAAACTGCACAGCACTCACCAATTATGGCCTATGGGAAGACCATGTGACCATGTTTTAAAGATGGCACCAGGAGCTGCAACTTTGCAGCTCCAAAGGGAATCATCAAATATTCTCATTTAGGCTCACTACAACTGAAATCTATAGTCACAGCCATAGATAGTTCAGTAAGAAATATTGTTTTAATTTTTTTTAAATCAATTGATCTTCAAAATCATCAATCTCTGGACTGCAGACCACTCAAGTAGCAAGTGCAGTTTCCCTTTAAGAAAATGCAGCTGTTGGACAAAATTGAAATACAGGGCCTCTACTCCCTACTAGTTACTACCATCATGCACAGTTTATGGAAAACAAAATTGAAGACCTCAGAGCAAGATTGCAGCACCAGAGGGCCATTACGGACTGCTGTGTACTTTGCTTCACAGAGATATGGCTCACCCTTAGCATTCTGGACACGGCACTTCAGCCCAAGGGGTTGACCTTCCATCACCTGGACCAGACCACAGCAACAGATAAAGGATCTGTTGGATAAAGGATGACAGATCAGCAGTCATGAGACAGTGCATCCTGATGCCTTCCTGATCATACAGGCAAACTGACAACCACAGTACCAGTGGTGATGACCATGAAGGTATAGTCAAGGGAGGCAGACGAGCGCTTATAGGACTGCTTTAAGTCGGTGGACTGGATCATATTCAGGGATTCATCTTTGGATTGGAATGAATATGACACAGTTATCACGAACTTTATCAAGACCCGTGTGGTTGAGTGTGTGCCTTTGAGAATATACTGAACGTGCCCAGACCAGAAGCTGTGGATGAACTAGGATATTCACACACTACTGAGGGCCCAATCAGTGGTGTTCAAGACCTGTGATCCAGATCTCTACAAGAACTCCAGGTACAACCTATGCAAGATTACCCTAAGAGTGAAAAAGCAATTCCCTGTGAAGTTAGAGACTGAATCCAATGCATTTCAGCTATGGCAGTGTTTGCAGGCCATTACTTACCACAAGCGAAACCTAACATCATAAATGCCTGTGCTGCTTCAGTCCCAGATGAGCTGAATGCCTTTTATGCACACTTTGAAAGGGAGAATAAAACAATACCTGTGAAAATCCCTGCAACATCTGGCAACACTGGTATCTTACAGCATGATACTTTTTTTCTTCTTGACAGGTCCTTCATTAGAGTTTGAGTTTGTATGTGTCCAGGATATGGAATACTGTGCAACCCTCGATGGTTTTGCTGTGGTTTTTGATGATGGTCGAATTGGGTTCATTACTCCTGTGTCCAGTAGACTTGCAGCTGAGGTAAAATAAGTTTTAGATTGTAATGATATACAAAATAATACAGCATATTTTCATTTTATTTCAGGTGTTTAATTAATACTTGATGTTCCTGGCATTTTTGGAAGCTAAATTTTTATCATTAAATGCAACAAATAGGATTTTTCACTATTATTGCATGCAGCCTTGTAGTATTAGAGTTTATAAGGTCTCTTCTCCCCATTTTCTCATGTATTTTCCATTGACTACACCTTCCTAGAATTCAAGTATGAGAGTAAAAGCATTCCTATAGGAATACAGTAGGCAAAAGGAAGTCAGCTTACCAAAAATCGCATATGGATGGTTTTCAAGGAGCACAACTCCTCTGTAATACAGATGTCAGCTGTAATCTGGATGAAATCTTGTTGTGTATGTGGGATTAACAAATTCTGATTTACTTTACTTATAAAGGCATCCTGATTGTGTTGATTTTCATAATCATCATTTA
Organism: Hemitrygon akajei; assembly: GCF_048418815.1. Classification (NCBI taxonomy): domain Eukaryota; kingdom Metazoa; phylum Chordata; class Chondrichthyes; order Myliobatiformes; family Dasyatidae; genus Hemitrygon; species Hemitrygon akajei. The sequence continues at coordinate 54,095,874 of NC_133129.1, forward strand.
GTAATGTTTCTAAGACATTTGTAACGTTTAAAGATCCCAAATGTAATATATTACTTTTTAAAATGTGCATTAAAACCCATATTTCATGCACTGCCTATAACCAACAGTGTGTGTTGTCCTGGATCAGCTGCTATAATGAGTATAACTTATTTTCATCTGGCTAATTATTTGTTTAGCCTGTTGTGACAACATTCATATATATGATAAATTGCATTTGTAAGTTTCTCTATTGCTGAAATATAGCTTTCAGTTGGATATAGAGCAAATCTAATGTCAAGGTATGAGAATAGTGGAATATGCCAAATGTATCCAACAAAAGTAGGGTTCTGAGATTCGTTTATTCAGCTTCTAGCTGAATGGCCATAATGTTGTCAGAATGCCAAAGACTGTTGCAGAGTGACAAGATTCTTGTTATGAACAAAGTCTGTTCAGTAAATTGTATGTATGACATTTATACAACAAAATTTTAATTTTCAGGATTTTCATGGTGTATGGGCACAAGAAGTTACTGATGGAACTTGTGTGGCTATTAACAACAAGTACAAATTGATGGCATTTGGCTGTGCAAAGTAAGTCAACTTGTTGACATTAAAGTGCAATCTGTGTATAAAAAATATTGCCACTGATGAATGGTGTACATATTAATTAGATTTTGGTATTTGGTGTGCCAGCCATCATTTTGTAGAATGGTACAAAATTGGGGACTTTTCACTAGCATAGAGAGGCAAATGCAAGAATTATGCAAGAAATTGAAAGAGAAATAGTGACAGTATTTTCACAATTTGGTAAATTGGTAACAAAGGAACAAATTTGGTATTATGAAGGAGAAATCAAGAATAATACAATTAACTAGAATGCTCTATTGAATTGGAAACTAATGAAAAATGAGTTTATAATTGAAGTTAACACTGACATAGCTAAATGTGGCAATTGGTACAAAAATTGATGTTCTTGTACTTTTAATTATTGATCTTTAATGAGCATGAGACCATGAGGTTGTGGTTATTGCCGTAGTTTTAAAAAAAACACAATAACGGGTTTCCCTTCAAATCAAGTGGACGTGATAGAGAATACAGAATATAATTTTGTAATTGACTTTATTTGTGAAATTTATTGTCATGAACAAGTAAGCATATTCTGTATCATAATAATAACCCTGTAGACAGTATTAAGCAGTGTTTCAAAAGGCCCAGTGATGAATGGAAAATTTACAGGAATGTATGAATATTTTCTGGCAACTGATTTTATTTTGCATTCCACTAGTGGTTCTGTTTTAGTTTACTCAATGGATACAACTACAGGAAGCATGCAACTATCCCACAAGTTCGAATTAACTCCAAAACATTATCCTGGTAGGTATGAGATGTTAAGGATTTTCTATGTAGAAATATAATCCTAGCATAAAGCTTTTTTTCCCTAACCTAACTAAAACACCATTGATATCAATGTTGAAACAATTAATCTCGGCTTCAAAGTTTATAATTAAAATTTATTTCAATCTAACTTGGTAAAACTGTTAAGTAATGAATATTCTTAAATAGATTAAAAGAACACGGGCAGTCTCACTGTATGTTTTTCCAAGATAAATAATGTAAGAAACATTTTTTTCATTAACTAATCTTTGCCCTTCTGCACAATCTTCACCTCACCAAACTCCACCGAAAAAATTGCTTAGTTTAATTACTGGTTGTATATTAACAGCACCTACTCCATCATGCTCAAATGAACTAGACCCCACTCAGAAATTATTAGAAACTACAGATGCTTGGCCAGAATTTTAATATCAAAATGTCATTGCAGCTAATGTTAACAATATTTATTGCAAATTTTAGTCAACAGAAAATTACAAGATTAAATATATGCTTCCTCAAGTTTCAAGATTGATTAATGTCGTTTCTAGTGCACGAGTGTAAAGGAGAATGAAAAGCTTTATTTCAGTGTAACTTTTTCCACTTTAGTTTTGTAGTAAGCTATACCGTTCCCCTGCCCTCTATTACATGTGCATTAAGATAAGTAAAATTGTGCTGTTTGCTGCAAAATTATAGATCTTGCAAATGTCCATATATATACTCTTAACAATTTGATGAGCTGATCATTGTAAAATAATCTATCACGGCCCTGAAAATTAATTGATATGTATGAAGTCTTTACAGGTTTTAACAGTCAGAGATTTAAAAATGTAAAACTTGGATTTTTTTTCTCTTTTTTCTACTAGTCTATTCTTATTTTCCAATTTGTTTCTTTTCTCCCTGATTTGACATTAAATAATGGTGGAGTGACTTTAACCTTTCTTCTCAGATGTTGAGCCATTTATTTTAGTGCTTTAATCTTACATGAGATGAGCAGTTGTTCGTTCCAATGACACAGACCCCTTGATCCCTTGTTTGCATCATTTGTTTGCACATACCATGAAATGAATTTTAAAAATAATAAATTGAAGCACATGTCAAATTGTAAGTAGATGGGATTTGCTGTAAGTTGTAGCACATTCTTGTTCTTCACACAAGAACCAAAAATTATCTAACTTAAGACTGTGTAAAGAACATCAAGCCTCCTGATCTTCAACTGACATGACACTTGAGAGCATGGTCATTATCTTAAATTAGTTTTTATTTGTCACATGTACATTGAAACATACAGTGAAATGTGTTGCTTGTGTCAATGACTAACATAGTCTGAGAATTGGCTGGGAGCAGCCTTCGAATGTCGCCATGCTTTCAGTGCCAACATAGCATGCCCACAACTTACTAACTTGTACATCTTTGGAATGTGGGAGAAAACCGGAGAACCCGGAGGAAGCCCACATGGTCATGTTGAGAGTGTACACTTACAGGCAGCAGCAGGAATTGAACCCGATTGCTGGTTCTGTAAATGTTCTGCTTGGTGCTGCACTAAATATCTTTAAGAGAAAGAAATATGATACTACTAATCATCTTAAATACTGTGTGATTGTATATTGAGAACTTCACTGCATGTACTGTATTTCAATATTCATTTCCGCCTTTCTGTTGAACAGATATTTGGAACAAAACGGGAGCTGTGAAATTGGTCAAATGGTCACCAGATTGGAGTGTTGCTATGGTTACGTGGGATTGTGGAGGCTTATCCTTGTGGAGTGTTTTTGGTGCTCATCTATTTTGCACATTAGGTGGAGATTTTGCGTAAGTATTTCCTTCAGTAATTAAAAGTTCTGCAATGTTGTTGTAGAGGACTAAATGCAATACAGAAATTGTATTCATAATTAGGTTTTCAGTACTGAGCAATTTAAATATGGCACAAGGTGACTTGAAAATTACTAAGAGTTAAAATTATTTGATAAGATACCGCATAATACTTTGCATTTTGATTTTAATTGAAGTCTCCAACATGGTTTCCAAAGCATTCCTTATGCCATATATATTTTTCTGCTGTGTGTTTCTGTCATATGTTAAACACAGTGGTGCCTACTGGCATGCAGTTAGAATACTCCTCAGCAAATTAGATCTTCAGGTTTTATTTTTCATAATTCAGTTATATTGTGTCTTTAATATTGCAAATACTTTACAATGTTACTTTAAGTCAGAGTGCCATACTCACAATGTGAGATACCATACCATACAAGATTCAGAAAGTAGGATCAAGGTTGGAATTGAAAGTTGTGAGAGAGCCTTGAGACTGAAAAAGTTGCAAACTTGATTTGATGCAATGACTGAGTTTGAATATGAGTATGTGGAATAATTTCACCGACAGTAGGAGTATGAAGGATGGAGACAGATGTTGCAAGTGTGATGGTGGTTAATTTGTTGGTCCTGCTGGCCAAGCTGGAAAAAGGACTGTCTACTATAGAATTGCAATATGTGATCAGTTTGAATCCTGCTTTCTGCTTGGTTAGCAGTTCCCAGTTAAGATGATAGCAAAGGCACTGTAATTGACTTCATCTTCCAGGTTAGGGATAGAAAATGCATTTGAAGTTCAGAATCTTGATTTACTGCAATGCATTTCCAATTTAAAGTTCCATTTGAGCACAGGAGATGTACCTAATGCAGGTTATCAACCTTCTGTCTTGGCTTGTGTGAAAAATATCTATGGAACTGGAATTGTACTCCAGAAGTACAGAAAAAAATTCAGAAATATCATTTTGAGATATTGTCCTTAAGGTGTAAAATTAAAAAAATCAGCATTTATTTGCTGAAATGTATTGATTAGCTTAAAGACTAGGAAATATGCATTAATGGTCAAGAATTACTAGAAGTTATTTTTGGAAGCTTGTACATTTATACAATTAATTATTTCTATAAATTACCTCTTTGAAGGCATTATTCTGATGGCACAAAAAAGGATCCCATTAAAATCAGCTCTATGGTGAGTAGAATTCAGAGGTAGTGAAAGTCTTGTTCACGGTGTTTGAAAGTTATACTGTCTTCTAATGCATTGTATATTAAGTAGAGACACATTTAAGAAAACTGTTCAGTGGGAAAAGATAGTGATCTTTTGAGAAAAAATTGTTTATAAACAAATTATTTGTGTTTGTTAAAATTGCAACATAAGTTTTATTCAACAATGACCTATCAGTAATGTATATACACTAGTGGCCACTTTGAAGTATCTCCTGAATCTAATGAAGTGGCCACTAAATATATTCTCATGGTCTTCTACTGCTGTTGCCCATCCGCTTCAATATTCAACGTATTGTGCATTCAGAGATGCTTTTCTGTATACCACTGTTAGTAACGGGCGGTTATTTGAGTTACTGTCACCTTCCTGTCAGCATGAGCAAGTCTGGCCATTCTCATATAACCTCTCTCATTAACAAGGTGTTTTTGCTGACAGAACTGCTGCTCACTGGCTGTTTTTTGCACTGTTCTCTATAAATCCTAGAGACTTTTGTATGTGAAAATTTCAGAGGACTAGCAGTTTCTGAGACCCCTGCAAACCACCCCATCTGGCACCAACAATCACTCCATTGTTAAAGTCACATGGATCTCATTTCTTACCAGTTTTGATGTTTGGTCTGAACAACAACTGAACCTCTAGACTAGTGGTCGCCAACCCATCGATCGCGATCGACTGGTCGATCTTTGAGACTTTCCCAGTAGATCCCGAAAAAAAAAGAAAAATAAATACACAAATACTGTTGAGAGATTGCTTCCGGGTTGCAAGGTTTTCGTTCCGTTCTTTCTGCCCAGTGCGCATGCGCATAGCTCCCCCGTACTACACTGTGTACTTCAGTGAACCCCAACCACCGGGCCGCGAGGAAACAATATGAGTCAGCTGCACCTTTCCTCATTCCCTGTCAGCCCACTGTTGAACTTGAACACACGCGAGGTAATCAGTCACCTAAATGCAGTGATACTCTCGCTCCAGTGTTCGCCTCGCACAGCCGGCGAGAACCGCCGATGCTACTGTCCCAGAGCGCGGCTAGTGAGAAGTGCTGATGCTACTGTCCCGGAGCGCGGCCGGCGGGAAGTGCCGATGCTACTGTCCCGGAGCATGGCCGGCGGGAAGTGCCGATGCTACTGTCCCGGAGCGCGGCCGGCGGGAAGTGCCGATGATACTGTCCCGGAGCGCGGCCAGCAGGAAGTGCCAATGCTTCTGGCCCAGAGCACAGTCAGTGGGAGGTGCCAATGCTACTGGCCCGGAGCGCGGACAGATGGGCGCCGGCTCTGAACCCGTTTAGCACACTGAATGTTTGTGGGGAACCCGGTGCTAAAATATTCGCAGGCGACCTAATTCGGGCTCAAGGTTTCGTAAGTATCAGAGCAGCTACCTCGATGCGATCTAATGAAACAAACTTTTCTCGGCTGATAGATCCTACAAGGGGGGTGGGCATGAGCCTGTTGCTCTCCTCACTCGCTCTCCGGACTGTGAACGCCGCGGCCCCGGTTCGGGGACCTCTGGCCCTGACCTTGTCCTCTCACCCCACCTACGACCAGCCGCATCTGGCGGCAGGCGGGCAGAGGCTGGAGTTCAGGCTGGGAGGCTGTCTAATGAGGCAATGAAGCCCTCAAAACTGCTTCGGTACCCTAAGTCCAAGCACCTCACACTTAAAGACAAACCTACTGAGTTTTTTCAGCGGAAAAAACATGAGCAGCGCGGGACAACAGCTAAGTGCCTAGAGCAGTAAAAACTAAATTGCTTCAAGTATCGCTATATTCCCGTCGTGTTTAACACCCCCCCTCGTCGGCTGGTCCGCAAGAATATTGTCAAATATTAAACCGGTCCACGGTGCAAAAAAAGGGTGGGTACCCCTGGTGTTTATACATTACTTCTACTTCTGGGTTCGGGGTTTTACTTCTGGTCTTTTTCCCCCCAGTGTGCATGCATGTAACTAACCAATCTGGAGTCGATCTCACCTTGCACTAAGGCCGAGGTAGGGGATCTTGGGCTTAAAAAGGTTGGTGACCACTACTCTAGACCATGACTCCATGCTTTTATGCAGTGAGCTGCTTCCACATGATTGGTTTGGATATTTGCATTAATGACAAGGTGTACCTAATAAAATGGTGACTGAGTGTATATGGGGAGTGATTCGTAGCTGTTTTTTTTTACATTGTATAATCTCATGCTTCTGAGATGAAGGGACATATTGTTCCCATTGATTGGAACAAAACTGAAAATTGTTGTTTTTGGAACATTTGGTGATTTCAAATTTGTTTTTCTTATTTCTTGTATTTTAAAGCTATTTTGTGTTCACAGAGCTGGGGTGCAGAAGGCTACCACCTTTGGGCAATTTCCAGTGATAACACTCAACAAATAAAAAGTGACCTGGAAAATAAAAGTGGGATACAACAAGCAGAAATTCTTCAATTTCAATTCATCAAAAGCGCTCTAACAGTTAATCCCTGCATGGTAGGTTACAAGCTAAATTTTTTTATTAATTACACACTAGAAAAATATCTTTGTTTTATCCATTATATTTCTACCTTCTGAGCAGTACATTTTGGTCACAAATATTTCTCATGAAATTTAAATGAAGTACAGGTTGAGTACCCCTTATCGGAAAATCTAAAATTTGAAAACCTCTGTAATCCAGAATTTTTCTGAGTGTTGACATGACATCACAAATGGAAAGTTCCACAAGGTGCTGAGAAAGTTCCCAGGCGATGCACACCACAGCCAATTCTGAGAAGTGACCTTACATGTCTAATGAACAAAAGTTAATGGAAAAATAGGGGAAAAACTGCACAAAACAAATAATGAATATCCTGAATCAAAAGAGTGGATTCATTAGTGTCGGAGTGAACATATGCTGCTTAGCTTTACCAGTATATTGATCATGAAACAAGCAAAGGTCTAGCCTGACAAACTAAAAATTAGAGGGAATTGTAAATATTTTGCAGGCTGGTTGGAGAAATTTAAGAGAAGGCACGGCATTAAATTTTTAAAGATTTGTGGTAATAAAGCATCTGCTGATCATCTGCAGCAGAGAATTTTGTTGGTGAATTTGCCAAGATCGTCACTGATGAAAATCTATCATCAGAACAAGTCTACAATGCTGATTGTTTTTTCATCTTGCATAAAATCTAAAAAAAAGTAAAATACAAATACAGTGTACTGTAACCTTTTTATCAAACCAGGACATCATAGGTGGAGATTAAAAGCTTGCTGTGCTGTTTTTGTTATCTTGCACACATTATATTTTCATTTTGTTAATGGTATATAATAATTTTTATTGTTAAGTATGTATGTGTGATGAACAAGTTTAAAACAAAGACTACTTACTGGTAGCACATAAATTCAGTTGAAGTGATGGCAATCCCAATCTATCCTCATTAAATATTCCAAAAGCCAAAACACTTACTGCCCCAAGCATTTCGAATAAGGGGTACTCAACCTGTATTCAATGTCATTTCTAAACTTTGAGTTACCATCTCCTTAACAAGTTACTGAAATATCTCTCAATTGTACATAATTAGTGACTAGCTCCAAAGTTCCCAGGACATCTCAGAAAGGCAGCATCCATTATCAAGTATCTCCAGTACTCAGGGTATGCCCTTTTCTCACTGTTACCATCAGGTCGGGGTACAGAAGCCTGAAGCACCTGTTCAGTGATTCAGGAACAGCTTCTTCCCCTTTGCCATCTGATTCCTAAATGGACATTGAATCTTTGGACACTGCCTCACATTTGAATATACAGTATTTCTGTTTTTGCACTTTTTTAATCTATTCAATGTACGTATACCGTAATTGATTTACTTATATTTTTACTTTATTATTTTATTTATTTTTTTCTCTCGTTCTGCTAGATCATGTATTGCATTGAACTGCTGCTGCTAAGTTAACAAATTTCACGTCACATGCCGGTAATAATAAACCTGATTCTGAAGTTTAAGGGAATGAAAAAAGAATGAAAAGGAAAATCTGTGATCATGTGAATTCCCGAAAAGATGAAATTCCCAAGGGGTTTTAAATGAGACAAGGTTTAAGTCACTGAACATTTGTGTCTATATTTTTTATATCTGTTTCTCAATTCTCAGGGAAGATTTGTTGTTTTGAGTGTTAAACTTCTGAATATGGTTAATTTTGCAAGCTGAAAGGAGATGTTAAAGTGCTCTTGGTTGAAGTCTGTGAACAGACCACATTGTACACAGCATAAAGCAATTAGGTAAATGGAAAAATATCAAATATAATCACTATAGCCCATAACTGATAGGTTCCAAGACTTTGAAACATCTACATGGAGAGGTGCTGTGCTGGTATCAATCAAAAATGGACCAGGCTGCAGTGGAAGAAGCAGTGTTTTTGGAATACTTAAAAAAGAGTGGAAGATATGTTTGATGGTCTCATTATGTGAGACAGTGTTTCCCAAACACTTTTTTAGCCCAATGCCCCACTAAAGTGCCTTCATACTTGCCAGCCACCCCTCTTGGGCACAGTATACTATCTGGCACCCCATAGTGTAAGAACGTGTCTACCATATGATAACATGAGAAAAATAATTTTGCTTCAAATTTTTTTGTCTTTAAACCTAGCTTACACAGTACCTGTGCTCTGACGAGGGCTTTCAATATCAATGTGATCCTTAAGCTTGATGGTTTTTAGCAAGAGTTGAAATATCTGGTTCAAGTGAGAGCAAAAGCCTTAAAGGCCAATTTATACGTCTGTGTCGAATCTACGCCGTAGGTACGGCATAGCTGCATGCTAGTGGTCACCAACCTTTTTAAGCCCAAGATCCACTACCTCGACCTTAGTGAAAGGCGAGATCGACTCCACATTGATTAGTCACACGCATGCGCACTGGGGCAGAAAAGACTGGAAGTAAAACCCCACAACCCGGAAGTAAAAATAATGCATAAGCACCAGGGGTACCCACCCTTTTTTGCACCATGGACCGGTTTAATATTGACAATATCATTGTGGACCGGCCAACGGGGGGGGGGGGGGGGGGGGGTGTTAAACACGACCTTCGCGGCTCTCTGCACTTAGCTGCTGTACCGCCCTACTCACGTTTTTTCCGCAGAAAAAACTCAATGTGTTCATCTTTACGTGCAGGGTGCTTGAACTCAAGGTACCAAAGCAGTTTTGAGGGCTTCATTGCCTCATTAGACAGCCTCCTGGCCCAAACTCCATCCTCTGCCCGCCTGCCGCCAGACGCCCTGGCCAGGTGTGGCTGGTCATGGGTGGGGTGAGAGGACAAGGTCAGGACCAGAGGTCCCCGTGCCAGGGCCACAGCGGTTGCAGTTCAGACAGAATGACCAGCCGAGCGAGGAGAGCGAGAGGCCCGCGTCCGCCCTCCTTGTAGGATCTATCGACTGACAAAAGTTTGTTTCATTAGATCGCAGCGAGGTAGCTGCTCTGATACTTACGAAACCTTGAGCCCAAATTAGGTCGTCTGCAAATATTTTAGCACTGGATTCCCCACGAACATTCGGTGTGCTAAACAGGTTCAGAGGCGGCGCCCATCTGTCCGCGCTCTGGCCCTATAGCATCGGGTCTTCCCACCGGCCGCGCTCCGGGCCTGTAGCATCGGCTCTTCCCGCAGCCGCGCGTTTAGGCGACTGATGACCTCGCATGGGTTCAAGTTCAACAGTGGGCGTGACAGGGAATGAGGAAAGGTGCAACTGACTCATATTGTTCCCTCGCGGCCCGGTGGTTGGGGACCACTGAAGTACACAGTGTAGTGCGGGGGACCTTTGCGCATGTGCACTGGGCAGAAAGAACAGAACGAAAACCCCACATCCCGAAAACAATCTCTCAACAGTATTTGTGTACTTATTTTTCATTTTTTTTCGGGATCTACTGGGAAAGTCTCAAAGATCGACCAGTCGATCGAGATCGACAGGTTGGTGACCACTACCCTACGCCATAGTCTGACGCGCACTTCCCCAAAAATGTAACTACACGTCGTGGCGACACAGACCGCAACAACTGTGATTGGTCCACTTGGTAGCGTCGCATTTCCTCGTATGCATTTCCGGTTGCAGCAGCTTCTCCGCCATTTTCAAATTGAGAGAGAAGAGGAAAATGATTTGAATGTCTTCTCTCTTTTCTGCGTTGCAGTAATTTCAATAAAAGTAACTCTCGTTCAACATTTATTAGCTCCAACTCTAACATGATGTGCTCAGTTTCAGCCGCCATTGTTTAAAGTACACGAAGAAACTCAACTCAGTGGCATAGAAACCCCACCACCAACTAGTGTTTTGGCAGTGAATTGCAGAGCAACACAGACACACCAGTGCACAAGTATAAATGCTCACAATGGCGTAGGCCACTTACATAGGCTACAGCGTAGAGCCTATGCAGAAGTATAAATCAGCCTTAAATCTCCACACAACAATGTCCAGGTGGCTTCTGTTTTTTTTGTGAGTACATGGTTCACTGCACTGAAGCCTTTTTCAACAAGGTAGGATGGAATTACAATGAAGAATAGCTTGGTTCTTCTCCATAGACCAGGAAACTTTGTATGACTGTGTAGCCACATACCACAAAGACTGACATTTTTTTGAAGAGTTTTTGCTTCTTTATTCTGAATTTCAATAATTTCTTCTTGGAAGCTCTCTTCCGGTACTTCCACTTGCAAAGAAATGGATTAATTACCCAGTATGGATTTCCAGATCATTCAAATCCTTAAATTGATTCTGAAAATCCTTCTTCAGTGACTGCAGGTGTAAGCAGTACTCTTGCAAATCACCATCTGTAAAAAGAGAGTGCCATACTTTCCATGCAGGGAAACTGAGAACATTCCCCTCCCATTGTTTTGCTTACATATTTCCAATTTTCCTATAAAAGTGGACACTGCACTTTTGCCTGGATTAAATTGAAATTCTCAGCCTGCAGTTTCATATTTAGAACATTCATTTTGTCTAGGTATGCCACATCTCCACGTAGAAGTTTAAGCTTGTTTCCCAAGTTCTTGTTGACTTTGAGTAAAAATTCAACAGTCGAAAAGATCAAAGAAACATTTTAAGCAGCAGCCTTTTGACAACCAACGCACTTCAGTGTGAAGCAAGTGTTCAGACTTTTTGTTATCTTGGCATAATTGGCAAAATTTTCTGCTATTTAATGGATGAGCTTTAATTTTGTTGATAGCAGATATTACAAGAGTCAGGCTTGAAAATCGCTGGCTGAGGTTTTTGGCTGTGAGATGTTGACGATAATTACACAATGGATTGCAAACAGACTTGGAATTTCTTTTTCCATAAATGCCACTAAACCATCATGGCAACCTGTCATATGGTGCTCCATCTGTTGCACAGGAAATCATTTTCATAATCAGAATACTTTTATCCTCAATACACATTTTGAGCTCGTAATAGACTGATTCTCCATTGATATTTGTTTTTAACTTTTTTACAATGGAGAATTTCTTCATAAACTTCTCCATTTTTGTTAAACCTTACATATGCTATTAGCAATACCTCGTTGTCTCACACTGTTGACTAATCCAGTTGTTCCCCATATTCTGTTTGTTGTAGCTCTGTGCGTAGTTGATACTCAGTGTCTTCACTCATTTCGTCAACACAATGAGCTGTAGAGTTATTACTCAGAGGAATTGATTTTAAAATACTGGTATCCAATTTGAGAACAATGGTGAGCACTTCTAATACAACAGGCATTATTAATCTTTCACCGTGTATGAGACCACTATCAAGGCCATTTTTAGCTTTCTTGGCAAATGACTGGAGCGTGCAAAGCTTTTCAAGTGCTTCTTTCATCTTCTGGAACTGGGTAATACCATAAGTAGCTTTTTCAGGGTGTCTTTTACGAAGTGTTCCTGCTATCTTGATGGTTTAATGGTTTCATTAGACAGTACAGTATTACAAATAGGACATGTGGGGCATCGTTGATCTGACAGGAATGGAATAAAACTATACTCCAGGTATGTAACATTGTATTGACGCACTCTCTGCAGTTTCTGTTTCTTAGCAGCATTAGAATTCAAGGTTTCAACACCTTCAGACTCAGAAATATTTATCCATCATTTATAGGGCTAAATTAAAATAAAGAATTAACACAAACTGGAAGTGCCTATCAGGTGTTGACGATGGCAGTGAGTTATAAGTGGAACGCTGGTAGTGGCACACAGAGGAAGATCAGGCAAAGATGAATTCCACACATATGAAGCCAAGGTTGCTTTGAACACTTCAAGAGGAATCCTTGGGTTTGGCAGGTTTACTGATTAGCTCTATTTCATTTTTTTTAAATGTCATTTTAAAAAAAATTGGATAGGTATATGGACTGGAAAGGAATGGAGGGTTATGGGATGAGTGCAGGTCAGTGGGACTAGGTGAGAGTAAGCATTCAGCATGGACTAGAAGGGCCAAGATGGCCTGTTTCTGTGCTGTAATGGTTATATGGTTATATTTCACCATTTGGTTCCAGCCACCGCTGTATCGTTATGCAACCTGTTTTCTGTAGATCTGTAGAGAAATTTGAGAGGTGTACTTAACTTACCAATTGTTAAATTGCATGAACTTGGTCAGTGCTGCAAGTTGAGGGGAACTGTTGGGCACCGTGGTTACTAATTTATGCATCCCCAGTTATGCCTGTTTGGTTGGTATGGTTGGATGAAATTGCTGAGTTTCAGGTGCATTGTGATGATGAGTGCTCACTGCCTGCAGAGCTGTGGTTGTTCCAGTGCCTCAGCCTTTTATTTACCTACTCTACTAATGGTCGGTCAGGTCTCATGCCTCAAGTTAGGGTGCCACTTAATGCACCCCCCCCCCCAACTACCCCCCTCCCAAACATCCCCTGGCAATTTCTGCTTCCTCTAATGCCCTCTTAGGACATGTAACCAGCCCCATTGAGAGTTACTAATGTAAGAGATGAAGAAGATGTTTTACTGAATTCAAAAAGATACAAGCAAGGATGTAATGTTGAGGTTTAGACCACACTTGGAGTATTGTGAGCAGTTCTTGTCCCATATCTAGGAAAGGATGCAGGTATTAGAGAGGTTCCTGAGAAAGATCCTGGGAATGAAAGGGTTAACATCTGAAGAGCATTTGAATGGTCTGGGCCTGTACTCGACTGGACTTCAGAAGAATGAGAGGGAGATTTCGTTGAAACCTGTGGAATATTGAAAGGTCTAGAGAGAGTGGATATGGAGAGGATGGATCCTATAGGGGGCAGTCTAGGACCAGAGGGCACAGCTTCAGAATAGGATGCCCATTTAGAGCAAAAGGAAAGGGAACTTCTTAAGTCAGAAGATGGTGAATCTGGAATTCATTGCCACAGACAGCTGTGGATGCCAAGTTATTGGGTATATTTAATGCAGAGTTTAATAGGTTATTGATTAGTAAGAGCATCAAAGGTTACAGGAAGAAGGCAGAAGAATAGGGTTGGGATGGACCAAATGGCCTATTTTCCTCGTGTCTTAATGTTCTTATCGTGTAATTTTCTAAACTGTTAATCAACATTTATTTGTAACAATGCGTGTTAATGCTGTGGGATGAATCCATCAGAAGGATAACTTATTGATACTTTAGTGGAAACAATTGGCAAGTCAGTTAATTTATTGACTTTTTCTATAATGTGTTTTTACAGTCCCTCCCACCTGACAAGAGAACTTTGATCATTGATCTGACGTGACAATGTCTCTTTAAAAATTGCTGTTTTCCACTGGTGTCTACTTTTATATTTAATTGCTGTAATTTGATGTTGGCTTGATTATTTTATAACACCAATGGCCTTTCAAGAATGTTACTGTTTTCAAAAACTGAATAATCAACTTTATAAAATGTTGGAACTGCCATGTAACTATTTAGAAAGATTTATTTCAGTCAAAAACAAATATTTTTGAACACACTTCTATACACAGGGAAATATAAGCAATCTTTCCCCTTTCTGTATCAGAATCAAGTTTAATATGGAGTCATAGAGAAGTACAGCTTTGAATCAGACCCTTTGGCCCACCTAGTCCATGCCAAAACCACTTAGACTGCCTACTCCCTACTTCCATCAGCCTGCACTGGGACCATTGCCCTCCATACCCCTACTATCCATGTACAGTTGCAAGAAAAACTTAGTGAACCCTTTGCAATTACCTGGTTTTCTGCATTAATTACCCATAACATCTGGTCTGATCTTCATCTAAGTCACAATAACAGACAGACACAATCTGCCTAAACTAATAACATGCAAACAATTGTATATTTCCTGTCTTTATTGAACACATTGTTTAATCATTCACAGTCCAGGCTGGTAAAGGTATTTGAGTCCTTGTATTTAATAACTGGTGGAACCTCCTTTAGCAGCAGTAACCTTCGCCAAACGTCTCCTGCAGCTGCACAATAGCGAGGAGGAATGTTAGATCATTCCTCCATACAAAAGTTTTTCAGTTCACCAATATTTCTGGGATACCTTGCATGAATAGCCCTGTTCAGATCATGCCACAGTATCTCAATTGGGTTAAGGTCTGGACTCTGACTTGGCCATTCCAAAACAAGGATTTTCTATTTCAACTATTCTGTTGCTGATTTACTCTTGTGTTTCAGATCATTGTCTTGTTGCTTCATCCAACTTCCAGGTGAATGTCCTGATACAATTTTGAATTCATTCTTCCCTTAATGATTACAAGCTGTCCAGGCCCTGAGGCAGTAAAGCAGCCCCAAACTATAATACACCTTCCAACATGCTTCACAGTTGGGATGAGGTTATGGTGTTGGTGTGCAGAGCCCTTTCCTCCAAATACAGTGGTATGCAATTCTGTCGAAAAGTTCAACTTTTCTCTCATCTGTGCAGAGCATTGTCCCAGAAGGAATGTGGAACATCTAGGTGGCCTTTTGCGAACTTGAGATGTGCAGCAATGCTTTTTTTTTGGAGAGCAATGATTTCCTCTGTGGTATCTTTCCATGAACACCATTCTTGTTCAGTGTTTTTCTTAAAGTGGACTAATGAACAGAGACTCATGGCCTTCTGTCCTCCTGTCAGATTCCCCCTTCTCCAGTCCTGTATCTCTTTCACTAATCAACTTTCCAGCTATTTACTTCACCCCCCCCCCCCCTCAGTTTCACCTACCTTGTTGGTCTTCTTCACCCCCCCCCCCCCCTCCCCCACTTTCTTACTGGGCTCCTCATCTTTTTATTTTCCAGTCCTGGTGAAGGTTTTCAGTCTGAAGCATCGACTGTACTCTTTTCTGTAGATGCTGCCTGGCCTGCTGAGTTCATAAAGCATTTTGTGTGTGCTGCATGAGCAGGTTCTAGAGCTTTCAGCTGGTCTTTTGCTGTTACCCTTGGATTCTTTTTCTCCTTCAGCATCACACATTGGTGTGATCTTCGCAGGATGTTCACTTCTAAGCAGAGTAGAAACAGTACTGAATTTCCTCCATTTGTAGACAGTTTCTCTTACTGTGGACTAATGAACACTCAGGTCTGTAGAAATGCTTTTGTAACCTTTTCCTGCTTCAACCATATCTACAGTTCTTCTAAGGCCCTCTGAAGGTTGCTTTGATCAAGGCATGGTGCACATAAACGGATCTTTCTTGAGAAGAGCAGTAACCTGACTTTGTGTGTCTGTTTTATGGGGCAAGGCACCTCTACAACCCACACCTCCAATCTCATCTCATTAATTGGAACACCTGACTCCAAATAGGTTTTGTAGGAGGCATTACTCCAGAGGTAATACTTTTTTTGAACCTAGACTGTGATAGTTTAAATGCTATACTCAGTATTGACAAGAAGTAGTACAATTGTGTGTTATTAGTTTAGGTAGATTGTATTTGTGTATTATTGTGACTTAGTTGAAGATCAGACCACATTTTATGAGTTAATTAATGCAGAAAACTAATGCATAATTGCAAAGGGTTCACAAACTTTCTTCCAACTGTACCTTTCCAAACTTATCTGAAACATTGAAATAGAGCTTGCATGCACCACTTGTGTTGGCAGCTCATTCCACATTCTCGTGACCCTTTGAGTGAAGAAGATTCCCCTCATGTTAACTTTGAACTCATCACCTTTCATCCTTAGCCCATTACCTGGTTGTAGTCCCACCCAAACTCATAGGAAAAAGCCTGCTTGCATTTGCCCTATCTATACCCCTCATAATTTTGTATAGCTCTATCAAATCTCACAGTCTCTAGGTTCTAAAGAATGCAGTCCTAGCCTATTCAATCTTTCCTTATAAATCAGGTCCTCCAGACCCAGCAACATCCTTAATAAATATTTTCTGTACTCTTTCAACCTTGTTTACATTTTTCCTGTAGATAGGTGACTAGAACTGCACACAATACTCCCAGTTAGGCCTCATCAACATCTTATACAATTTCAACATAACATCTCATCTCCTGTACTTGTTTATCAGTCCAGAGTAAGAGAGATTGTCTACAAATGGAGGAAACTCAGTACTGTTTCTATCCTCCCTAGGAGTGGGCATCCTATAAAGATCACACCAAGAGTACAATGTGCAATGTTGAAAGAGGTGAAAAAGAACCCAAGGATAATAGCAAAAGACCTGCATAAATCTCTAGAACTTGCTAAAGTCTCTGTTACATGTCCACTATAGGAAAAGTACTGAACACAAATGATGTTCATGGAAGGACACCACAGAGGAAAACACTGCTCTCCAAAAGAAACATTGCTGCATATCTCAAGTTTGCACCTTGTCTGCAAGAGCAACTTCATACCTTCTTTTAGCTTTCCTGATTTCTTTAAGTGTTCTCGTGCATTTCTTATACTCCATAAGCACCTCATTTGTTATTACCGTAGATTCCGGACTACAGAGCGCACCTGATTAAAAGCCGCTGGCTCTAATTTTAGAAATAAAATCAATTTTTTAATTGTAAAGGCCGCACCGGATTTTCGGCCGCAGGTGTCCCACGTTGTAATATGAGATATTTACACAGAAAGATATTACACGTGAGGATTTTTTAACTTTTAATTAAATCCATATGGTAACAAAAACAAATACATATTGCAAATGCTTTTTTTCGAACCGTGCCCGTAACGCGGCTACTTTTAAATATACGTTGCGTATACTCCTTTACTGAACAACATTCCAATATCTCCTAACGACTGGTAAAAAATATATATACTGCAGCCTACCAGGAAAAGTTATTGATCGCCTTTAACTTAAAAGCAGCGTTTCGCTCCGCCGCTCGACCCCCTCCTTTCCGTTTATCGCAAACGGCATTTTTCCCACAAGACACCGCGAAACCGGGTGTGACGTCATAGCATCCCGCGATGTAGTACAGAAAACAAATATAGTTAAAACTCTTCTAACTTTAACTAGAAAATGAATTACTAAGCGAAAATATTATAAACTAAATAACTGTCATAAGGCAGCACAATGCTTCGAGTGTTTTCCATGTTGATGAGGGTGAGTACAAATGACTGATTTACAATAATTTAATTGTGAAAGTGCGCTTGATTTATCGTACAATTTCATTGGACCTCTGTGAACTACTCATCAATTTTATTGGTCTACTGTTATGAGGCAAAATGTTTACGAGGCGGCATGAAAAAAATCATGTATTAGCCGCTCTGTATTAAAGGCCGCAAAGTTCAAAGCTGTTCAAAATGTGGGAAAAAAGTAGCGGCTTAAAATCCGGAATCTACGGTACTTGCCCATATCTGCCATGCATCTCCTTTTTTTTTATCTTAACCAGTGTATTAATATCTCTTCAAGCCAAAGGTTTCCTGCAGTTCAATACCTTTTTTTCCTGACAGGCACTTGCAAACTTTGTACTCTCAAAATTTCATTTTTGAAGGCCTCCCACTTACAAAGTTTATCTTTTCCAGAAAACAACCTGTTCTAGTCCACGCTTGCCAGATAATTTCTGATGCCATCAAAATTGGCCTTAATCCAATTTAGAATCTCAATCCACAGACCAAACCTAGCTTCTTGCATGTTTACTTTGAAACTAATCGCATTGTGGTCACTGGATGCAAAGTATTCCCTTATACAAACTTCTGTCACCTGCCCTGTCTCATTCCCTAATAGCAGGACCATTATCGCTTGCTCTCTCATTGGGACTGCTACGTATCAATGAAGGAAACTATTCTGAACCTACTTGCCAGACTTTATCCCATCTAGTCCTTTTATATCACAGGACTCCCAGTCAAATATCACTGGCGTATGTCGTGAAATTTGTTGTTATATGGCAGCAGTACGATGCAATACATAATTAAACTGTAACTGACAGTAAGAAGTGTATATAAATAATTAAAAGGTTAAATTAAATAAGTAGTGCAAAAAAAAAGTAGTTAGATAGTGTCCATCCAGAAATCTGATGGCAAAGCTGAAGCTAAATCACTGAGTGTGTACCTTCAGGCTCCTGTACCTCCTCCTTGGTGGTAGCAATGAGAAAGGAGAATGTCCTGGGTGATGGAGGCTCTTAATGACCTTCCCAGTTGATTGTACTATCTTCACATTGTTTTCCTGATTATTAGAACATGAGCTATATAGTGTAGGTATGTTTGATATCTGTATAGTTCATCTATATGTTTGATATCTGTATAGTTATAACCTAGAAGTTTTAGTGGACAAAACGTTTCAGCTTATTAGCATTTCAAAATGTGGTCTTGTGTTATTCACTATTTTCAAAAAGTTTTGAGGATGAAACCAGACTGACTAAACCCATCATGTTATTTCTGCAATCTAAATTTTGGTTCTATTACCACAAGGCATAGAATCCAGAAGAAAAACTTACGTTTGCATAATCAAATGCTTAAAGTTTCCTTTTTCAGCTTATGGTTCAATGCTGATGGTAAGTTCTACATACTAACTTAGAAACAAAATTTCTAACATTTTTGTTTCACCATGAGTTAAACATCCTTGCTAAAGGCACTTGAAATGTATGCAAGTTTGGCCTCTGTCAAAATATCTGTTCTTCCCTTGGATCAAGAATTTTCTGGATTTATTATTGATAGATAGATAGATAGATAGATACTTTATTCATCCCCATGGGGAAATTCAACTTTTTTTCCAATGTCCCATACACTTGTTGTAGCAAAACTAATTACATACAATACTTAGTAAAAAATATGATATGCATCTAAATCACTATCTCAAAAAGCATTAATAATAGCTTTTAAAAAGTTCTTAAGTCCTGGCGGTAGAATTGTAAAGCCTAATGGCATTGGGGAGTATTGACCTCTTCATCCTGTCTGAGGAGCATTGCATCGATAGTAACCTGTCGCTGAAACTGCTTCTCTGTCTCTGGATGGTGCTATGTAGAGGATGTTCAGAGTTATCCATAATTGACCGTAGTCTACTCAGCGCCCTTCGCTCAGCTACCGATGTTAAACTCTCCAGTACTTTGCCCACGACAGAGCCCGCCTTCCTTACCAGCTTATTAAGACGTGAGGCGTCCCACTTCTTAATGCTTCCTCCCCAACACGCCACCACAAAGAAGAGGGCGCTCTCCACAACTGACCTATAGAACATCTTCAGCATCTCACTACAGACATTGAATGACGCCAACCTTCTTAGGAAGTACTCTGGGAATATTATTTTAAGGAAGATATTAAAATTGGCCTGCTTCCAGAAAAAATTATGTAGAGTTCATTTGAAATGTATAGTGGGAAGCTTGCGTAAATGCTGCAATGTTGTTTCCACTAGCTAGAGAGCCCTAAATAAGATGAGAGTCTCAGGCTAAGATGTCAGCCATTTAGGATTGAATTGAGAATTTCTTAATACAGAGGGTTGTAAATTTCCTGCATATTTACCTTTGGGTTGGGCGTTCAGGGTAAAGTTGTATAGAACTTTGAACACTAACAGGATCTGACGATCAGATAGTAAATTTAGCGAGGATCTTAGATGGTATTGAATAGCAGAATAAGCTTGATCTTAAGTTTGGTTTACATTTCTTAATTCACATGATTAATAACAAATTTATCTTGAACTTTTATTTCGGCACCCCCTTATTTTGTCTGTCTTTGGGGGAGAAACTTTCTGAATAGGAAATTCAAATATTTAACAATTGGTATCTATTTTTCCCCCAGAATAACCAGGAACAAGTACTTCTGCAAGGGGAGGATCGTCTTTATTTGAATTGTGGTGATGCATTGCAGAATCAGAATTCAAGTACCGCATCAGCAAATTCAGGGCACCAGCCAGTCAGGGAAAAGAATCCTCTTTCAGATGACATTCTAATTCCTCAGGATTTAAGCACTTTATTAGGACACAGGCACTGGCATATTGTACAGGTGATGATTTCTGAATTCACATACCTTTGTTAAACTTGATAGTCATTGCAAGATCTGTTGTTCATGAGAAACATACTATAGTGTATTTCACAACATGGTACCATTTAATTTCAGTCCATACTTTGACAAAACAACAAGGAATTTTTCAGTGCCTGAAATTCAGCATTTTGGCTCCCTTGAATTGATAAGCATTTTTCAATTAATATGTAAGAGATAAACTTTTGATGTCCCAAACTACCTCGTCCCAATTTACTTTGTCTACCTGCATTGCACTGCCTCTGTAACACCATAATCTGCATTCTGTTTAACTTTGACTATCGTTGTGTACTTCTGTATGGAATATTCTGTCTGGATTGCAAGCAAAAGCTATTCACTGTTTCTTTACACGTGACTATTGTGGAAAATCAGGTCTGCAGGTTTGGTGAGTGGGTTCAGAAGACACTCATTGTGGATAAGTAAGTTAACAATTTATTTACAGTTCAAAACAGACACTAGACATACCACACAGTGGCAAATATTTACCTGAAGTGTGCATCTGACTCACTTTACTGTAGCACGCTCCCAATATCTACTCTTTCCACGGCATCCTCATCTATCTGGTGGTTATGTACTAGCAGCAATAGATCACAAATCGAGTCAGATTTTAATGTTAAACTATCTTTATTAGTATCTACTCAAAATATAGAAAATTAAATGAAATAAAGAGAAGTTAACAGTGTTATGCATGTGTGTGGCTCCCAAACTGTCAAGCTTAGGAACAGTTCTTAAAGTCTTAAGATGGCAAACTAGAAAGGTCCAGTAATCCACGGAGTAAATGAGGGGAGAGATTTGTAAATCCACATTAAAATGTAGCAAGGAGGCGATTACGAAAAACTCCACAGATTCCACTCTGGGAAATTGAAGTAATAGTTGCCGAAGATCCTATCCATCAAGTCATTCCAAAATCCCTGTAGAAATATCCCAAAGGTGACAGTCACAGAATATACCTTAGTACAGGTGGTCACCACATAACAGACCTGAAACCATGTAAGGGTTAACAAAAGTGGTCGGCACAGAATACTCCAACGAAATCCACATATGGATCATACGAAGTGACAGTCACACATCCAATGTGCACTGTGTGCCGTTGATCAGTCCATGGGAAAGTATCAGACTTCACCCATTGTCACAGCAAACTACTACCAGCAGCTTGCGGTCCAAAGCTTCCACTCTCTCTTTCTTTTTCTCCTTCTTTCTGAAAGTCCCAGTGATCTGTCGCAGCTTGTTATACTGATGTCATTGTCCCTCATCCAGGCGTTTTAAAGTGACACCCACAGTAAATGAAACTGTGGTCCCGTAACAATGGAAACATGATATTTAAAAGAGATTGCATGATTACTGTACGCTAGATTTAAGATACCAGTGCCGTGATATCATCAGTTAAATGGAAGCTAGTGGGAGGGGCTGCAATGCTCTTTACATGGGCCAATCCCTGCCTCCCATGGGGGAGTGGCATTCAATGAACAGGTAAGTTAAAACACTTCTTACTGAAACAGTGACAATAATAAACTAATTGCAATTACAGCACAAATTAAAAGTTACTCCATTGCAGTCCTGAATTAACCACCTGGGATATTACTTTCAGCCCAATAAATGACCTTGACATTTCACATTGACCTGAATCATGACGTCTTGTATACTATTCGGCTCAGTATGTTACAGAGGTTTTCACTTGTCTGAGGTATATGAGAGAAATTCATATCCTTTTAGTATCTTTAACAGGGAAATAACCTGTTGATTGCTGGAGGAACAATTCATTGGAACAGTACTAAATGCAGTTATTTCTATATAGGATTTTCAATATTTAGATTTGTGTAATTTTTTTTCTCTCTTTGTAGATCCACAGTACCTATCTAGAGAGTAATTGGCCAATAAAGGTGAGGATTTTTTTCCCGTTAACTGAATTATGAAATCAAGAAGCCTCGTT
Organism: Hemitrygon akajei; assembly: GCF_048418815.1. Classification (NCBI taxonomy): domain Eukaryota; kingdom Metazoa; phylum Chordata; class Chondrichthyes; order Myliobatiformes; family Dasyatidae; genus Hemitrygon; species Hemitrygon akajei. Next base: position 54,118,404 of record NC_133129.1, read on the forward strand.
AATTAGAATTTAATTTTAGTCTTCATTCCATTCGCTATTTCCTCAGTTCACAGCAATAGATCGTCTGGGTCAGTGTGTTGCTGTGGCAGGCAAATATGGAATTGCACACTACGCTTTATTTACAAGAAAATGGAAACTTTTTGGAAATATTACACAGGTAAGCTGTCATTAGAATTACTATTCTATCTTATTTTTGAGGGTTTTTTGTATTTTCCTGCTAATTATTCTACTGAGCCCATCTCAAAAACATTACGTTAAGATGTGCTTCCATGGATATCCTTGGGTGTTTCACTGAAGTACAATTCTTCACCAAGTAGGTCTTCACAGTGACTCTAGATTTAACTTATCCATGCTACTCCCGTCCATGCCATTTTCTTTATAACTTCCTATGTTAATTCAGTGATGCTTGGCTTAACATCATGGACTAGCCATTTGTCTTTCTTTCATGTAGATACATTTAACATCTTATGGCTTAATATCAATCTAACAATTTCTGGTAATCCCTACCTTCTCCACAATCTCACCCCCTCCTCTACCCACCATCCATAGATATGGCTGTACTTTTCAATTTTAGCTTGTTTCAGTTTACTGTCCCCATCTGCTGTTCTTTAAAGTAATTCTTACCATTAGCAAAACTAATCCTAACTATCTTGATCAGATAAATGTACGCAGATTCCGAGAAGACTAGGATCAAACCCACTTTATTTATGAGATATATCACGAAGAGTCCGCCTCACAATCAGGGCATCCTGGACTACAAATAAGCAGCGAATAGTTCCTTCTTTTATACAGTACAGAAATACAAGAGCAAATAATAGCACAAGGTATTTTTAATCACAGAACAGACAGTAACTAAGCCATATCAATGTATGTTCCTCTTTTCTGCACTCAGTGCTGCATCATGATTATGAAACACTATCAGCTGTAAGCCTAAGCTTAAGACATTAGGTAACAAAAGTTCATAAGGTTACAAAGTTCAAATAGAAAAATGCATTTTAGCTACTTAGTTCACCCTTTTGCTGACCCTTCAACCCGCTAGTCAGACTGATTTTATGGCTGACTGCAAAATTTTAGCAACACCAAAAGAATAGAAAAGTTTCATATTTTCATGCCTTTAATGGTCATAATGGAAAAATACTAACAACTCTGGTGCCATCAGACAAGTAATCCTTTATTCTGAGAATTACGACATTATAACAGGGAATAGATCATCAATAGATATGGGAGACTTGTGCTTGGGCAACTACTTAATCTTCAAATGGCAGTCCCTCAGTAAGGTCATCGAGGTCATGCCTTCTTTCTATTACTACTATTGGCGAAGAAGTAGACCCATACTCAATATTTTGGAAACAGCTACTTGCACTCTGCCATCAGACTTCTCAATGGTCCATGGTCACTCCATCACTATTCCTCTTGAGCATTATTTATTTATTTCAACTGAGTCTTTTTTATTTTTTGAACTCTATTGGTACTGCAAGAATAATAAATTTCATGACATCAGTGATAATAAATATGATTCTGATTACAGATTTTCAGTCTTTTCAGTTCTGATTTTCATGTCCAATGCTAATATGATCACGTGCCGTCAATTTAACACAACTTAAATGTACAGTGTGGTTTATTACATTTTATGAGTCATTGCATGCAATATGACAACCTTACACAGTCACTGCCTTTTCAGAACAAATCGGAAGCACATTTATTATCACTGATTTAAATATTATGAAACTTGTTTTGCGGCAGCAGGAGAGTGCAAAGATAAATATTTATTATAAATTACATAAATAGTGCCATAAAAAGGATTATATTTATGGATTTCATGTGTTACATCATTACACCTGTATTTTTAGTAGAGACACAATATTGAGACAATTGGTATTGGGCCAAGAACAAGAGCCCACCAAAGTATTCACAAGCTACCTAAGTAATGAAGAAAATAGTGGCACTAAAGACAGGAGATTTCCAGGAAAAACTGGTACCCATTTGGGAGTTTTAAAGGGTATTGATGCATTGCAATTGACGTAACTATAATTTTCCAAAATTGTCTTGATTTGTAAAGTGTTTGGTTAGATTGAAAAATGTGTGCATAATCTTTTTAAGAGGATAAGAAAAATCAGACAATTATATTCAGTTACAAGAAAAAGTTTATGAACCCTTTGCAATTACTTGGTTTTCTGCATTAATTAATCATAAAATGTGGTCTGATCTTCATCCAAGTCACAATAATAAACAAACACAATCTGCTAAGCTAATAACACAAAAACAATTGTACTTTTCATGTCATTATGGAGCACATTGCATAATCATTCACAGTCCAGACTGGAAAAAGTATGTGAACCTTTGTAGTTAATAACTGGTAGCGCTTCCTTTTGGCAGCAATAACCTCCACCAAGCACTTCCTGTAGCTGCTGATCATACTTGAACAACGATGAGGAAGAATTTTAGAGCATTCCTTCACACAAATCTGTTTTCAGTTCATCAATATTTCTTTGATACCTTGCATGAACAGCCCTCTTCAGGTCTGGACTCTGACTTGGCCTTTTCAAAGCACAAATTTTCTTTTTAAACCATCCTGTTGCTGATTTGTGTTTCAGATCATTGTCTTGTTGCATCATCCAATTTCTATTAAGCTTCAGGTGATGGACCACTACCCTGTCAATCTCCTATAAAATGTCTTGATACAATTCTGAATTCATTGTTCACTCAATGATTGCGATCTGTCCAGGCCCTGAGGCAGCAAAACAGTTCCAAACCATGATGCTCCTTCCACCATGCTTCACAGTTGGGATGATGTTTTGGTGTTGGTGTGCAGTGTCCTTTTTCCTTCAAACATAGCAGTGTGCATTTTTGCCAAAAAAAAATCAACTTTTATCACATCTGTCCACAGAACATTCTCCCAGAAGCATTGTGGAGCATCTAGGTGGTCTTTTGCCAACTTAAAATGTGCAGCAATGTTTTTTTTTGGAGAGTAGTGGTTTCCTCCGTGGTATACTTCCATTCTTGTTCAGTACTTTTCTTGTAGAGGACACATGAACGAAGACTTTAGCAAGTTCTAGAGCTTTCTGCAGGTGTTTTGCTGTTACCCTTGGGTTCTTTTTCACCTCCTTCAGCATTGCATGTTGTGCTCTTGGTGTGATCTTTGCAGGACACCCACTCCTGGGGAGAATATCAACAGTACTGAATTTCCTCCCATTTGTAGACAATTTTTCTTACTATGGACTGATGAGCACTCAGGTCTGTAAAAATGCTTTTATAGCCTTGTCTAGCTTCATGCATCTCTACAGATCTTCTAAGGTCCTCCGTAGGTTGTTTTGATCGAGGCATGGTGTACATAAACAGGTTGATCTTGAGAAGAGTGGGCTCTGTCAGTAACCTGACTTTAGAACCATAGAACACTACAGTACAGTACAGGCCCTTCAGCCCTCCATGTTGTGCCGACACATATAATCCTTATAAAAAAAGTACTAAACCCACACTACTCCATAACCCTCCATTTTTCTTTCATCCATGTGCCTGTCCAAGAGGCTCTTAAATACCCCTAATGTTTTAGCCTCCACCACCATCCCTGGCAAGTCATTCCAGGCACTCACAACCCTCAGTAAAAAACTTAACCCTGATGTCTCCCCTAAACTTCCCTCCCTTAATTTTGTACATATGCCCTCTGGTGTTTACTATTGGTGCCCTGGGAAACAGATACTGACTATCCACCCTATCTATGCCTCTCATAATCTTGTAGACCTCTATCAAGTCCCCTCTCATTCTTCTACGCTCCAAAGAAAGAAGTCCCAGCTCTGCTAACCTTGCTTCATATGACTTGTTCTCCAATCTAGGCAACAGCCTGGTAAATCTCCTCTGCACCTTCTCCATAGCTTCCACATCCTTCCTATAATGAGGTGACCAGAATTGAACACAATACTCTAAGTGCGGTCTCACCAGAGATTTGTAGAGTTGCAACATGACCTCTCTACTCTTGAACTCAATCCCCGTTAATGAAGCCTAGCATCCCATAGGCCTTCTTAACTACCCTATCAACCTGTGCAGCGACCTTGAGGGATGTATGGATTTGAACCCCAAGGTCCCTTTGTTCATCCACACTCTTGAGTAACTGACCATTAATCCTGTACTCAGTCTTCTCGTTTGTCCTTCCAAAATGCATCACCTCACACTTGTCCGGATTGAACTCCATCTGCCATTTTTCTGCCCAACTCTGCAGCCTGTCTATATCCTCTTGTAACCTTCAACCGCCTATAGCTCCAACCATAACTCCTCCAATCTTCGTGTCATCCGCAGACTTACTCACCCATCCTTCCACCTTTACATCCAGGTCATTTATAAAAATCACAAATAGCAGGGGTCCCAGGACAGATACCTCCAGGCAGAATACTTTCCTTCCATAACTACCCTCTGCTTTCTTCCTTTAAGCCAATTTTTTTATCCAAACAGCCAAGGTTCCACTTATCCCATGCCTCATGACTTTCTGGATGAGTCTCTCATGAGGGACCTTGTCAAATGCTTTGCTAAAGTCCATGTAGACCACATCCACTGCCCTACCCTCATCAATTTCTTTTGTTACCTCTTCAAAAAACTCAATCAGTCTCGTGAGGCACAATCTTCCCTTCACAAAGCCATGTTCACTATCCATGAGTAGACTGTACTTCTCCAAATGCTCATAGATCCTATCCTTAAGAATCCTTTCCAGTAGTTTGTATACCACTGACGTAAGACTCACCAGTCTATAGTTCCCAGGTTTCTCCCAATTACCTTTTTTAAACAAGGGAACTACATTTGCCATTCTCCAGTCTTCTGGCACTTCCCCTGCAGCCAAAGAGGATTCAAAGATCATGGCTAATGCTCCTGCACTCTCTTCTCTCAATTCCCACAACAACCTGGGGTGTATCATATCCAGCCCTGGGGATTTATCAATCTTGATGTTTTTAAGAAGATCCACCATTTCTTCCGTAATCTCCACATTGTCCAGCACACAGGCCTGCTCTATTTCGACCTCACCCTGATCAAGATCCTTTTCACTTGTGAATACCGAAGCAAAGTATTCATTTAGGACCTCCCCAACCTCCTCCGCCTCCAGGCACATTTTGCCCTCTTTAACCTTTAGCGGTCCCACTTTCGTCTTGTCATCCTCCTGTTCTTCACATATGCATAGAACGCCTTGGGGTTATCCTTAATCCTACATGCCAAGGCCTTCTCATGCTCCCTTCGAGCTCTCCTTAGTCCTTTCTTTAGCTCCTTCCTGGCTACCCTATATTTCTCATGAGCCCCTCCTACTTCCTGCTTTATATCTAACATATGCTTTCTTTTTCCACTTGACGAGTTGCCTCATATGTTTCGTCAGCCACGGTTCCCTTTTCCTATCATTTTTTCCGTGCCCCCGTGGGACAAACCTATCCTGAACCCAGCTCAAGTGGTCCCTAAACTTCTCCCACGATACTTCTGTGCTTTCCCCTTTGAACATCTGTTTCCAATTTACTCTCACTAGTTCCTACCTCATCCCTTCAAAGTTAGCCCTTCCCACTTTACCATTTTGTCTGATTTTATCCCTTTCCATAGTTATGCTGAAGCTAAGGGAGTTGTGGTCACTCTCATCAAAATGCTCCCCCACCAAGAGGTCTGTCACCTGACCAGGTTCATTACCCAGAACTAGATCCAGTATAGCCTCTCCTCTCGTCGGCCAGTCCACATACTGTGTCAGGAATCCTTCTTGAACACACCTGACAAATTCAGTACCATCAATCCCCCTTGCACTCAGGAGGTGCCAGTCAATATGAGGGAAGTTGAAATCACCCATAATTACTACCCTGTATTTTGTGCACCATTCTAAAATCTGTCTACTTGTTTGCTCCTCGGTATCCCGAGGACTATTTGAGGGCCTATAGACTACTCCCAGCACAGTGGGAATCCCATCCTATTTCTGACTTCCACCCAGACCGACTCAGTGGACACTCCCTCTGCAGCGTCCTCCCTTTCTATAGCCATGATACTATCCCTGACCAGCAATGCCACCCCCCCCCCTTTTCTACCTCCCATCCTATTCCTTTTAAAACACCTGAACCCCAGGACCTGCATCATCCAATTCTACCCTTCCTCCAACCAAGTTTCAGTAACGGCCATAACGTCGTAGTTCCACGCTCTAAGTTCATCCTCCTTGTTCCTAATACTCCTAGCATTGAAATAGATACATTTCAACCCCTTTAACTGACTACAATTATGTTCTGTCCCCTGTCTGTCCTTCCTCATCAACTCAGAACTCTTAGCATCATGCCCTTGTTCTTCTACCTTAATCCCTGCACTCACATTCTGATTCCCACCCCCCTGCCAAACTAGTTTAAACCCTCCCCAACAGCTCTGTTGGGGAGACTTTGTGTGTCATTTTTTTATAGGGCAGGCACCTCTGCAACCCACACCTCCAATCTCATCTCATTGATTGACTCCAAATAGCTTTTGCAGAAGGCATTATCCCAGAGGTTCACATCCTTTTTTGAACCTAGACTGTGATTATTTAAATAATGTACTCAGTATTGATGTGGTGTACAATTGTTTGTGTTATTAGTTTAGGCAGATTGTGTCTGTATTATTGTGACTTAGATGAAGATCAGACCACATTTTGTGAGTAATGCAGAAAACCAGATTTTCAAAGGGTTCACAATGTTTTTCTTGCAAACTGTACCTGATATCGAAATAAATGTTGGAATTTTATACTGATCTATTTAAGAATTATAAAACTGGAATTTTTCAATCTGTGAGAGAAATCCAACATAGATTTTTAAAGTTAGTTATTTAACATTTTTGAAGTCAATTATAATAGCAGATTGGGGAATATATTTGGATTTTATTTATATTGATTTGCCCAAAAAATTTAATAAAATCTCTCATGAAAGATTAAAGCTAAAGCTTGTGGACAGAAGGAAGATTATTGTCCTATCTGGGATACTGGTAGAGTGGCAGAGGACATAACTTTTGAAAATTTGGCAAGATCACAGGTTGGCACAATGTGATAGATTGTTTCCCATATAAGGATCTTTATCGAAACTTACAACTTCGCTGAAGGGTTTGAGATGGATGTTTGCAAATGGTGATATGCATAGTTTTATAAACAATGGAAGAAATATCTTTAAAACTTTAATAGCTATATTGTTTTGAATAAACTCAGTTTAGGCAAGATTCAGAGCAATCTGGTGATGCATATCTAAATATAGTATTTCTGGTATAAATGCTCACAGTAATGATCTAAAAGAATTTGACATCATTTATAAAATGAATTCTTCCAGAATCAGATGAAACATTTCAATCCTTATTTTTTCCCTCTAGGAACAAAATATGGCAGTGACTGGTGGTTTGGCATGGTGGAATGACTTCATTGTTTTAGCCTGTTATAATTTGATTGACCAACAAGAGGAGGTAAGTGAAGAACATATGACTTGTATGGCCAAGTTTAATTTACCAGTTGTGATAAAATCCTTGCAGGAGAATAAGCCCTAAGCCTAACTATGTTACTAATGCTCAAAAGTTCCTTTTAAAATATTGCCAAAACAGTGTGTGAAGCCTGAAACTATTTCAGTTATTAACGTCGTTAAATGGGGGTTCCGGTGACGTCATTGTCGAGAATGGCAGCTTAAGTCACTAGCTCCTCCTGAAAAATGCGTATTAAGCTCCATTATTCCATCAAATATAATACTTTTCAAAAAATATTTGAACTGAAAAGAGGGGCAAGAATGGGAAAAAGGAACGAAAATTAAAAAAAGCAACACTGCGGAGCCTGTGTCCGAGAAGAGTGCAGCGGGCGGCTCTCCTACCCGACCGCGTGCGAGTGAGGCGGCTACTGGGCCTCGCTCAGGCGAAGCGGCGAATATCTTCGAAATTCTGAAAGAAATAATGGAAATCCAGAAAGAAATAAAGCAGCAGCTCCGAGATATTAAGGCAGAGCTCGCCAGCGTTAATCAAAAAATAGCAGTGGCAGAGACTTGAATCGAGAAGGTGGAAGATCGCGTTCAAACGTGGAACGGATACTGAGTAAGACAATAAAAATATTACATCACTAAGAAGGTAAACTGCTTGACCTGGAGGGAAGATCACGGCGGAAAAATATCAGAATCTATAATGTTCCCGAAGGAGCGGAGGGCTCGACTATGACGGAGTTTGTCGAAAAGCTACTGCGGGACGCGCTGGATCTTCCCTCGGTTATGGAGCTGGAAATCGAGAGGGCGCACTATGTGCTGGTTCCGAAACCTACCCAGGACAGAAAGCCACGCTCTATAATAATCAAATTCCTTCGGTACAGCACCATGACGCAGATTCTACAAAGGGCCTGGGGTAAGAAGAGAGTGTTTTTCGACGATAAATTAATATATTTCGACCAAGATTACCCCCCACGGTCCTGCAGAAACGCAAAGAATACTCTGAAGTAAAGCGAGTACTAAAGCAAAATAAGATTAGATTTCAAACTCCGTACCCTGCTAAACTTCGAGTGTTTTATGACAACGGGACGCTGTTGTACCAGACAGTGGAAGAGGCAACTACAGACATGAAGGCCAGAGGTTTGCCTGTCAGTGTCACCAAAATGAGGGAAAGCCTGACTGAGGAACTGTCCCGTTCCGCTTGGGAAATAGTGCGAGAATCGAGAAGGCAGGAGACGGGAGGAGGCCGAGAGAAATATATCAGGAAGAGACTGGGAGTTTCCCAAAGGCAGTCCTCACCCCTTTCAGAAGAGCCATAAGGTTTAGCTAACTTTAACAATGTTGAGAAGCTAAATGCAAGCAAAAGTACATGGTGATATACCTATCTCGAGAAATACTTATTATAATGTGGATTTTATATTACTTAGTTGTTATTCTTTATTCGCTCACTTACTCCTTTTTTCCCCACCAAAATGAGAATATATATATACGTATGTAATGTGTGTTGTGTGTGTGTGTATATACATATATATATCTATATATATAGGAGGAGTACACGGGGAAATCTTTTGTGTAATGGATTTGTTCACTGACTTTTACGAACACTGCATTGGGGGCCCTCAACTCACAAGTAGGAAGGGGTTATCCCCCACAGCTAGACATTTCCTCTACCTCAACGCAGGGTCATCTACTAGAGACCTCAGCCTTGGAATCACACGTTCGTTGCCATTTTTGTTATTATCTGCGTTTCTTGGTTCGTATTTGTTCAGGGAGTAGATTAACTTTTATTCTAATTTCAATGATACATTGACAGATAAATACAGATGGCTAAGGACAAGGTAAAATTCATTTCTTTTAATGTCAATGGGCTGTTAAATCCAATCAAACGTAAGAGAATTTTATCCAATTTGGAACAATTTGATTCATACTGGGAAAAATGGTTTAACTAAATAATGCCTCATAGGCCTGACTTTATTCTCACAAATCAATGAATCTGTTGTAAAAACAAAAGATCACTCCCTACTTGTACATAGTTCTTCCCTTTTGCTTGTTTTTTTCTCTCCACTCTTTTCTATAAGTGTGTACCTCAGATAAATACTTTGTGGAGATTTGTGATATATATGATTATATGATATATAGGTACAATGTCTGAAACACATCTTATGGAAATGTTTGTTTGATGATGAACTTCAATAAAAAAATAAATTACAAAAAAAAATTGTAAAATAATATAAGAAGCAAAAGGACATGTACCAAAGCATTAAAACAACAATATCTGTTGACACTAGAATTAGAATCAATGTCCACAGATCTTCTGTTCTCCATAAGCCACATTGGGAACTCCCATCCTTTTTGCTCGTCATTTTTCTCATCCATAAATTTTCAGAAAGATAAATATGAGTTAGCAGTTTCCATTTTATGAGCAGACTCTTTAGTATTAATTCCAGAGATAAAGGTTTCAAGGAGAAACCCTGAAACTTCCAAGGTTGAAGGGTCTTTGAAGTTGGTACTGACAATCATACCCAGTCAGTATATAAAGTTGGATAGAGAGCAATGAATAATTATTAATTTCCGGTCAGGATTCTGAGTGTTTATCAAAATCCTGATAATAGACAAGCCAATCTTTAATTCAAACAGAACTTTTTTTAAATCCCATTTAATCTGATTGAACCTGCTTCCTGCCTTCCATTTTGAAATAGTGTCTCATTTTAATTTTCTTCAGTTTTCAGAAAAAAGGGATTTTAAGTTGCTACAAATTGCTTCTCATAAGAGAACAAGGATGAAATGAGGAATGTTAAAGAAACCACTCTTGAATATTTGGATTGTTGGTCATCAGAATTATAAATTATATTGCAAAATATTAATGATCTGATGAATAACTTTGCCACTTTGTGCAAAAAAAAAATGCACTTTAAATATTTTGCTTCCATGCAGGTTTTACAAAATGCAAATAACTCTTCATTTATTGATTTGGTTGTGGAGTATCAGAGTCAGCCGAAGCTTTTAAAGTTCACCGCTGACTATGTTCATACCTAATTGCCTTTGAGAAGATTGTGGTTAAACTGCTATAATTTTTAATGTTAGTACTCCCATAGGGTTGCTAAGTAGGGAGCTTTAATGATTAGGTCCAGTGGATATAAAACAGCAATGTATCGCCAAGTGAAGGTGCTACACAATTTAACTGAGAATGCGGTATTGGTGGTGTTCCCATAGGTCTATTACTTTCGTCCTAGATAGTAAAGATGTGGATTTAAAAGGAATTCTCAGAGATGCCTTGGTGAGTTGCTGCAGTGTATTTTCTGAAGGTAGAGGGTGGAAGGATTTTGGCAATTCAGTGAGTGAGTGCAGATTCCCAACATTATTTAATGTGGCTTTTTCAGTTAAATTTCTGGTTAATGATGGCCACTCATATTCCACAATGTTAATGGAGGGAGGTTATAATAATGCCATTGAATTTTAAGGATAGGTGGGGGTTAGAATCTTTGCGATCTGCAATCCATGTGAGGAATATAAGAGCATGGTGGGAAATTCTCAATACAGCTCCAAAATCATTCCAGAAGCACATCACCATGCAGGACAAACCATATTTTTCCAGCAGTTCATTTTACAGAAAACTTAATTGTTAACGTTTGCTGAATGTTCGATATTGAACTTGCATTGTCATTATTTTATTCACTCTATTCATCTTTCCAAAACAGCTAAGACTTTATCTCCGATCATCCAACTTGGACAATGTTTTTGCTCATATTACCAAAGTACAGGCAGAGACTTTATTGATAAATGTCTTCAGGGACATGGTGATATTGTTCAGGGCAGACTGCTCTATCTGCTTATACAGTATTGATCGGAATGATAATGGGTAAGTAGCCAAAATGGTCCTCCCATATTATAGTTTAATTTTCTGTTAAAGATAACACAGCTTTACGCAAAGCATGCTAACTTCAGACATATAGATTTGTAATTTAGACTTCCCACTCATAGAAGTGTTTACTCCGCAAGCTCGCCAGATTGTGCATCCACACACAGTAAAGTGGCGTTTTGCATGGTACTCTGGATGCATTGCCAGCAAAAACAACTCTGCTAAGGGATGCTAAGAATGTCTTTATAGCATTATGTATGTAGAGATGCATTACTTGCAGCAATGTTATGCTGGAAATCTGATGCAAACCCTATCTTCCCCAGCTGTGCCAAGACCTTGATTGAGGGCTCAATCTTCATGCTCCCACATCACTGAAATGTCAATATTCTCATTGTTGCATGGATCAGTGTGGCATGAGCCACTGAAGAACATGCAGGGGTTATTTATTGAGGGCTAAAGATAGATGTGCCCACTCAGCACTGAGATTTGGTGCTCAGGTCTGTATCATGGTGTCAGTGTAACTACAGGCCCTTGTTGGGTGCAATCATTGCTTGTTCTTGTTAATGTACAGAAATCTCCAGGCTGGGAACCACTGTGCAACCAAACCAAGTGAAGGGGAGACATCGTTCAGTCCAAAATGATGGAAGCGATGAGTGATGTGATCCAGGCAATCTGCCAAGACATCAATTTGCAGCTGCCAGTCCTGAGCAATGGCCCACTCTTGTGCTGGCCATGGTTCAAACTGAATCCTGTACCTCAGCCATGAGCTGTTGCACTAATTGCCCTAACTATTCAACACCAGTCCTCGCTAGCAGCCTCTGCACATTGCCTCAGTGCTTTATTCAACAACAAACCAAATGGGAATGAGATCACGGTTTCATTGCTGTGGGAATGCAGGCAAGGTTTTGCACTAAATTCTTGGCATAGCAGTACTTTCTTGTGAGTGTACGATCTCACAAACTGAGAGTGCTGTAACGATTCAGCGTTAAGTAAGATCCTAGTGTATGCAACCTATGACAGTGTTGAAAGGGGGCTTTAAAATTCCATTGTTTTTGGACCACACAGCCAGAACAAAAGCATTCTAGTTAAACTGTATTATCAACATTTTTATTTATCTTAGAAATTAAGCAATTTTAAGTTCATTTTAAAGAGTCTTAAAAGTTCAAATATTCATGAATTAAATCCTTTGTTAATGCAGCTGACTTCACATATGTGGGGCACAAATCAGCTGGAAGCTTCAGTGACTGTGCCTCAGCTTAATGATTAAGAATAATTCTTTCATGTTATTCTGAATAAGTAATTTGTAAATTACAGATAATCTGTTTACTATGTGTAGCCATTTACTGGTATGTTAGATCGTTATTAATGAATAATGAGCAGTTTTTTGAAATGAAATTATTACACTGGCTTTTGTCTACTTAATTTTTTTTTAATCCCTGATTTAATTTTTAAATTATTTTCCTTGGGTGGTCAACAAATCTTGCTGCACCAATTCTCTTGGAATTTAAAACTCTTGTAAGTAGATGAGCAGATCACTTATTGGGAGTTCATTTGAAAGCAGAACAAATACCTCAAAAATAGGTTTTCTTTGTATTTTTCTCTCTTTGTTTAGTCCTCAAATTTGTTCTCTTAAGAGGACTAGTAAGCCAACCATTGTCTGCATACTTAGATATGCTCTTTATGAATTATCAACAGTAATAAATTTCATTTTGTCTTTGTGAGGAACTTTGTTGTTTTCTGTCCAGTTATTGCATTTGAATTTGGATAGATGCTAATCCTCATCCAGTGACCAAGCAAGATACCTTTAAAGGCAGACTCCACCATTTAAATGGAGCAAAATGAATGAATATATTTTTACTTTTTTGGAAGAGAATATTTTACATAAGGACTAATATGAAAATATAAAACTATTAATAAGACTTTTAAAATATTTTAGATTTGCTATAGTTTTATTAAAAGTCTGGAACATACTTCCTAATGAGATTTCACAAGCCAGTTCCTTGCCAACTCACGACAGTAATGCTGGATTTGTTTCCTTAAACTGACCTGGTTTTGAATGTTATAGAACAGAGAACAGTAAATTATTTTGAAGGATACACTTGACCTGCCTTAGGCCTAAGCTGAAATGTGATTGGTTAGTTAACTTTTAATTCCTAGAACGTGGACTCTTTAATAAAACTTGGAAGCACATGGAAGACCCAGTTGCTCAGAAAAAATGACTTGCAATTGGCTATTAACTAAATATTGTTCATTGTAGTGAGTCCTCAGAAAATTATGTGTAATACCATTTCAGTGTGTATTTAGAGTACAAGTAGTCCCCGAGTTACAAACGTCCGACTTATGAACAACTCATACTTACGAACCGAGGAAGGAGAATGCCGTCTGCCATTTTAAGTCGGATTGCAACGCCGTCCGCAATTTTAAGTCGTTGCCGTTGACACTGTGTTGAGTGTGTAACTTTGTATTCGGCTTAAATTTTTCTTAGCAAGATTCAGCCTGACCCCACCCCCGCCTTTTCCGGTCGGCTGGTGGCGCAGTGAGATCAGCGCTGGGCTTGAGAACGGGGGTTCCTGAGTTTGATCCAGTGACAGACTGCTCCCGAGCGCACTCTCCCATCCGTGCCGAGTTGATGTCCAGCTCGCAACTCGACCTCGTATAAAAAACACTGCCACCTCCAGTTTAAATTCCCACGTGGAATATTGTGGAGGATCAAATACCCAAACCCAGCACAGCCCCCACTTGTCCCATTTAGCCTGGCTCAGTGCGGTGGACTTTAGGACCTGGGGAATTCAGTGCGGTGGTCCTTAGGACCCGGCAGAGCTCGGGACTTGCCATTCGCAGTGTTTCTGTTCCGTTGACGGGAAGCGATCACGATTGGAAAATAAAGTGCAAATAATAAAGCATTTGGAAAGAGGTGAAACATCATCGGTCATTGGAAAAGCAACAGGCTACAGTCAGTCAATGATCGGAACAATTTTAAAGGATAAAGTGAGAATAATGGAGCATGTGAAAAGCCCTGCCCCAATAAAAGCTACAATTATTACTAAGCAACGCAGTGGTTTAATTATTGGAATACATATGTTTCTTAAGTGTTATATGCATAGAAAGGTAAAATATATGCTATATACTAAGACAAATGTTTGACTGACGCTAAATAATACCGAATGTACTTGTTCCGACTTACGTACAAATCCGACTTAAAAGACGGACTCAGGAACGGAACTCGTTCATAACCCAGGGACTGCCTGTAGTTGATAGGTTTTGTATGCAAAAAATGTTTTTTTGAATGTGTTTGCTTCCTTAACCTTTGTGTGGGATCATTTTATGGGATCTGGATATTACTGGCAAGGCCACAATTTATTATCCCTCTCCTGGTGGGGGGCGGGGGGTAGAATAGCAGTGAGCTGCCTTAATTCCAGAGCTACATTTGAGACTAACTCCTGGCTATGGGATTAATCTCTCCCCTACAGCATGCAAGCTCCAGAGCAGTCCACTGGCAGCATGAAACAACCCCAATTCAACAAGATTTTTACTCTATGACCCAATATTAGTGTGAATTTTCTTTTCTAAGTTTTGAACTTAAAGTTGTTTTTGAATTTAAGCATAGGAAAACAAACTGTAATGTTTGAGAAAACACAAACTTATAACACTGATTTTAATCTGACTTTTATTGTTTTCTTAAAACTTTAGCCCTAATCCCACTGCCAGTGTCCAAATTCTGCAAGAAGTATCTATGTCACGTTACATCCCACACCCTTCACTTGTGGTATCAATAACTTTGAGTTCTGTGAGAACAGAGACCGGCATCACCTTGAAAATGCCACAGCAGGTATTGGTCACTATATATGTGATTCTTATGCTACTATTTTATATGGTAATTTGTTCAGGTTAATTTTGCATGCACTTTGATGAGTTGTCCTAGTGAAATTATTTGCTGCCCGTATCTTTCTCAAAGCACTTGCATGTCCCTCACCAGAAGAAAAATATATCATCCTGTATTTTTAATATTACCGGCAGCACTGAATAGCCAGTGGTTAGTACTGTTCAAAGAACTGAGTGAAAGTATATGGCTTTTCCCCTAATTTCTGTAGTATGTGCAGTGATAAAATTGCGGGTGGAAGCATTAAGGACTGCCAAGTTGGATGTCACAGTATCTATTATTGATAGGAGAACTATACTTTAGATTTGTTGATTTAATGAATTGCAAGTGCAAAAATTTGTGAAAATGGTGTTGCAGTGCAAGCTGTTTTTGTATCAGGCCAGCAAGAATTCCATTTTTTTTAAAATGCCTCTCCATAGTGAAATTAATCAGTAGTTTTAAAAAATACAATAGATTGATGAGGATCATCCAAAGCATTTCATTGTGTTAGGTTCTTTGGTTGTTAATTATGTACTTCAAATGGTGTCTGATTAATTTGAAATTCATAGAGAAAGGAAACGAAGTAATTAATTACACTAAATTTTATTTTTGATTATTTTTAAAGCTGAAGATATTCCTACTTTACTGAGTGCCTTTGCGTTAATACATTCTCTTTCAGGCCTCTGCTGCAGAAAGCATTATGCTTAATTTGGCAGGTCAGCTTATCATGCTACAGAGGGATCGATCTGGTCCTCAGGTACGAGAGAAGGATAGTATTTCTAAACATAGGAAGCTGGTAAGTAAATACTGTAGAAAAATCACCATACAGGCTATTAGATATGCTTTAAATATTTGAATACTTTGTTTCTTTATAAATTATACCCTAAAATGATACTGGAGTAGATATTTTGGATTAGTTCAGAACAGATATTACTACTAACTTCATGACCAGAATTTTGTTATATCTTTTAGCTCCCATTCTCTGCTCCCATTGTGCTTGCGCAATGTGTTGAAAACGTGTGGACAACCTGTCGATCTAACAAACACAAGCGTCATTTGCTTGAAGCTCTCTGGCTCAGTTGTGGAGAAGCAGGAATGAAAGTTTGGCTTCCTCTTTTTCCTCGAGACAATCGCAAACCACATTCCTTCTTATCCAGGCGGATTATGTTGCCATTCCAGATCAATATCTATCCTTTGGCTGTTTTATTTGAAGATGCCCTTGTCCTTGGTGCAGTGAATGAAACTGTGCTCTATGATAATTTATATGTATATAGTAGTGAAAAAGAACCTTTGGAAGTCCTATTCCCATTTTGTACTGTTGAGAGGACTTCTCAAATCTACCTCCATCATATTCTTCGCCAGCTTCTCGTAAGGAACCTTGGTGAACAGGCTCTGCTGTTAGCTCAGTCCTGTGTCACATTACCATATTTCCCTCATGTACTGGAACTGATGCTTCACGAAGTATTGGAAGAAGAAGCTACCTCTCGGGAACCTATTCCTGACCCACTGCTTCCAACTGTGGCGAAGTTCATTACTGAATTCCCTCTTTTTCTGCAGACAGTAGTTCATTGTGCTAGAAAGACTGAATATGCCTTGTGGAATTACCTATTTGCTGCTGTGGGTAATCCTAAAGATTTGTTTGAGGAATGTTTGCTGGCGCAGGATTTGGACACTGCTGCATCTTATCTCATCATCCTACAGGTAAGAAGTCAGTGTGTACTAATTCATAAAATTATCTTCAGGGGAAAAAAAACTTGCGATGTTGTTTTGAAATTTACTTTAAAGTGTGCCAGAGCTTAGGTTTTAGATATTTTCATGCCAGAATGTTGTCAGATCCCAGTATCTTTGATCCAAGTATCTTAACTACTTCCTGATGTTCCACAGAGTAAATTGAATTGGCTGATGACTTCTATGCAGGTGCGAACCTCAGAAGGACTAATATGAGTCATCCATTCAGCATTTCTGGCTGAAGACAATGCAAATACTTTTTTTGTCTGTCTTTCTGAGGATGGGAATGCTCAAACCATCTTCACAATAGAAGACACTAAATAGTGACGATAGGGAGGAATTTAAAACAACATCTTTCACGAAGGAAAAAAGTATGAGATAAATTAATGGGACTAATGACCAAAGTCTTTTGGGTTTTAGTTTTAATCTACTAAGATTCCCAGCATTTTGGAGAGGCTCCATAATTGGCGAGCCATAAAGGCAACATCTCTATTCAAGAAAAGAGGAAGGCAGAAAAGTACATGAAATATAAAATGTTAATGTTAAAATTGCCACAACAGATAATTAGGAAAACCCAATGGACTGTTAGCTTTTGTTGATATGAATATAGCATAGACAAGTAAAACAGTTGGATGTAACTTTAGAAGCAAGAATGCACCTCAAGTATAGTTTTGGTGCCGTTGTTGAAAGAATGATAATTGTTTTGGAGGCAATGCAGAGAAAATTAAGTAAGTTGCTTTGTGGAACAAAGATGCTGACATGAGGAAGGGTTCACCAATAGAGCGAGAATTGTTCTTGTTGAAATGTGTAAAATTTTGAAATGGATTAACAGGATAGTTGCTCAGAAGATCTTTCCTCTCATGGGTGTTCTAAATCTAGAGATTATCAGAACAAGTGGTAAACAAAGATGGGGGGGCGGGGTTCTTCTCTGAAGGTGGTGAAACTTGGAACTCTCTACCAAGAAAGATCCAAAAGGCAGACCCATTGAGTATGTTCAAGGCGCAGACTGGTAGATGTATGAAATACAGGGATGTTAAGTGGTATTAAGGGTCAAAGCAAACTTAAAGAGATGAATAACTTCTGTTCGTGTTTCTCAAGAGCTCGCTCTTAATGGTGATGCACCAAGCTGTCCTTGGGTTACTTCCAAATGGGTAATTTTCATTGAAATTTGCTTTCATGGGTAAGCATCATGATGTTAGTATAATATAGTGCCTTATAAAACCTTCACATTATATCCTTGTTTTTTATGTTGTAGTCCTCTCAAAATGAGTGTAACATTACATTTGCTTTATGGTAAAATTTGGTTGCTATGATGATTGTTGAAATTGAATGTTATATGAAAATCAGAACTATAAATGAAATGACATCTTACAGTACTTGGTGTTAGGGATATTTTACACAATAAATGACAATGGATAGGCAGTGAATATGACCATGTTTAGTGTGCTGACAACCAGATAACAGCGTGAGATGCTATATTTTTCCTCATATTTTTCTGATCATCGGAACACCTCCATTCTCATACACATTGTTTTAATGATACTATTAACCTGTGTTACGGATTCAGCAACAATAAATATATGAGTGAGGCAGGGGTTTTTATAACAAATAACACGTTTATTAAACACTGAAAAACAAACCCCCAAAAGTAAACAAACCACTCACGTAACCGGAAATCAGCTGCCGTGCGGCAGCTTAAACAGTTCTTAAAGCAATGAAGCTTAAACAGTTCTTAAAGCGATGTTGCAAAAACAGTTCTTCAAAGTAGTATTGCAAAAGTTCAAAATGCTTACAGTCCATTTAAGGGAGAGACTTTTTAAGACGATTTAAATTCTCTTTCACGTCGTCTTGCTTCGATTCCCAGTCGAACCACACTTTTCCCACGAAGAATTTACGAAGATGAAGAATGAAACGGCTTAAAGGCACTGACCTTTCCTTTACAAAACTGTACCCAATCCTTTCTGCTATTCACAAGGATTAACACGGGGACAGTCAACGAATTCCTTCCGAATGAGGATCAAACAAGGTCGAACCTGCTTCACCGTCGAAATCGACTGTCCTCGATCTCTTAACTCCCGAACTCCGATCGTCACTCTCCACTGGTTTTCAACTAGCAGTATTATAAAGAAACTGCTGGCAATGACCTTTTAAACTTTAGGCATTAAATAAAACTTCATCTTTCAACTAAACTGCGTCATAACATTAAATCACGCAGTGGCATGAAGTCAACATGGCAAATCCAGCCACAAACTGCCCCTCCTCACAGGGAGGGGGTCCTCCTTTTATACCCTGTAAAAAAAAAACTGTCACATGACCTCTACTGGCGGGGAAAATGACGTCACTCCACCATCACAAGACCATTACCTCAAGTCCAGTATAGCTTCAACACCTGTCAGCTTCCTATTGGCTGATTTTGGCTATCTTGTACATTCCACACCTGTTGTAGATTTTAACCTGAATTTTAGATATTCATTTCCATAAAAATTATATTGCCTAAAGACTCAATATAAAATTAAAGCGCATAGCAATAGAGTCCACAGAAATATTGTGTTGTTTGCATTATCTGACCACTGTTTCTTTCTCCTGGTAGAACATGGAAGTTCCTGCCGTTAGCAGACAGCATGCAACACTGCTATTCAACACAGCCCTAGAACAAGGAAAATGGGATCTTTGCCGTCACATGATCCGATTCTTGAAAGCCATTGGAGCAGGAGAATTAGAAACTCCTCCACCCACTCCTACCACTCAGGCATGTATGAAAATGGCTGGTTTTTGGGCATCAAAACATGTTGCTACAGTATGCAATGATTATCATCAGTGTTGTCAGCAAAACTGCCATGCACTGCACCACCTCCTCTTTCATTGTGCTCCAATGCCCGCTAATATGTTGAACTGATAAGCAAAGCTTTGGGTCTACACTGGGGATCTGAGGTCTCAAATTGATTTGAATGTTGTCGTTCACTTCAGTTGTTTGCATGCTTTGTTTTTTTTTCATCTTGTGCATCAGGTATTGGTCTTTTATTGGATTCTTTCGGGTTTCTTGCTTTGTGGCTATCTGTAAGCAAACAAATCTCAAGATTGTATAGTTTATACATTCTTTGATAATAAAAGTACTTTGAATCTTTGAATCATTATCATAGTCATTCCATGCTATTCTGTCAGCAAATTTTGTAACGGCTTTCAAATGCAGAGAAGGAAGATGTGAAATTGCATCTGGTATGTGAGAATTATTAACAGGTCCAGTGTTTATAACTGATAATGGTGAGTTGCCATTCTGAGCTGCTGCAGTCTTTGTGGTGTGGGTATTCTGTATAGAGCTTCAGGATCTAGGCCATAGAATATTAATGCATTTTTTTAAAACTGGAACTTGCAAATGGTGGCATTCCTAATACCCTTCTGCCCTTCCTCTTCCAGGATTTGGAAGGTGGTACTATGGAATGCCAGCAAGTTACTTAAAGACATTTTGTAAATAATATTCAGTATAACCAAGTTGTGATAGTGAATGTTCAGAATGCCAGATTGAGTGCCAGTAATGTGGACTGCTTTATTCAGAAAGCTTGCCAAGTGGTATTGGAGCTCCAGGCAACTGAGGGGTAAACTATCATGCTGCTGTCTTACGATGTGTGGAGAGTGGAAAGATGGCGGGAATGCAGGAGGGGAGCAAGGTTCCCTCTAAGATGTGAGCACACGCATCTTTTGCTACGAGCGCACAAAAGAATTTAAACTGCGCACAATCAAGAGAAAATCTGCAGATGCTGGAAATCCAAAGCAACACACACAAAATGCTGGAATAACTCAGCAGGCCAGGCAGCATCTATGGAAAAAAGTAAACAGTCGACAGTTTGGGTCAACATCCTTCATCAGGACTGGAGAAAGAAAGAAGAGGAGTAGGGTTAAAAGGTGGGCAGAGGGGAGCGAGAAACGCAAGTCATGATGGGTGAAACCGAGAGGGAGGGGGTGAACTAAAGAGCTGGGAAGTTGATTGGTGAAAGAGATACCGGGCTGGAGAATGGGGAATCTAATAGGGGAGGACAGAAAACAATGGAAGAAAGAAAAAGGGGGGTGAGGAGCACCAGAGGGAGGCAATGGGCAGGCAAGGAGATGAGGTAAGAGGAATGGGGAATGGTGGGAAGGGGGCATTACTGGAAGTTCGCAAAATCGATGTTCACATCATCAGGTTGGAGGCTACCCAGGCAGAATACAAGGTAGTGTTCCTACAACCTGAGTCTGGCGTTATCGCAACGGTGGAGGAGGCCATGGAGTGACATACTGGAATGAGAATGGGAAATGGAATTAAAATGAGTGGCTACTGGGAGATCCTGCTTTATCTGGCGGACGAAGTGCAGGTGCTCTGCGGAGCAGTCTTCCAAAGTACATTGGGTCTCACCAATATACAGGAGGCTACACTGGGAGTACAGGACACAGTATATGACCCCAACAGACTCACAGATGAAGTGTTATCTCACCTGGACGGACTGTTTGGGGTCCTGAATGGTAGTGAAGGAGAAGGTGTAGGGTCAGGCGTAGCACTTGCTCTGTTCGCAAGGATAAGTGCCAGGAGGGTGATAAGTGGGGAGGGACGAATGGTCAAGGGAGTTGCGTAGGAGGAATCCCTATGGAAAGCAGAAAGTGGGAGAGAGGGAAAGATGTGCTTGGTGGTGGGATCCTGTTGGAGATGGCAGAAATTGCAGAGACTGGTGGAGTGGTAGGTGAGGACAAAAGGAACCCTATCCCTGATAGGGTGGTGAGAGGATAGGATAGATGTGCGTGAAGTGGAAGAAATGCAGTTGAGGGCAGTTTTCTTTGAATGAGGAGGACATCGCCTTCGTTCTGGAATGAAAAGCCTCATCCTGAGAGCAGATGCTGTGGAAACCGGGTGGTATTTTTACAAGTAACAGTGTGGGACTATACCTTCCTCCCGCCCCCCCACCCCCCGTGTATAAACTGTACATAGAAGGTTGTCACCCTCTACCTCGTTAGCATGTTAAGTATATTTCATGATCCTACAGAATCACATTCCCTTCTTCCAGTTTCTGATGCAGACGGTATTGACAATGGAATTTGCAATGATTTTCTGCAGATTTTAGAACTGGGTTATTTATACTGTTTTTATTGAAGAAATTATTGATTCAGTATGTCAAATTCTAAAGAAGCAAAGGGTGTGAAGTGTAAAAGAGCTGCTAGTTCATTTAAAGCGGAATAGCTTCAGGTTTACTTCCACTTAAAAATTTGGTGTGCATATGTTTTCACTGGGCACAAAATTACAAAGCACGTGATTTTTGTACACACTAGTCATTACAAATTAAAGGGAACATTGGAGGGGAGTCACAGCAGTACTTCTCAATTCTACTGTACTTGTATGATTAATCCAACTAAATTTTCAAGCCATAGGTGATTCAGAATGTTTAATAGGGAATTTGGTTCTGATTATATTGAATATCATGAGATGGTTAGATATTTATTGAGATTCTCAGTGCTTGGCACATGTATGGCACAAATACTGTGTGTACTTAATAGTGCAATCCTGATTCTTGTCAGATCCTGTTGTATGCAGGCATAGACTGAATTATGAGGAAGTACAAATGAAACTGGACAATCATCAGCGAGCAACATCACTAATGAAGATGATTAGTTTTGGACAGTCCCTTGGGAACTCAAACAGTACTGTCCTTGAAATGAAATGATTGGCCTCCAACTGACAAAACAATCACTTCGTAGCTGGTGCAAATATAGGATATACACTCAATGGCCACTTTATTTGGCACCTGCTGTACCTAATAAAGTGGCCACTGAGTGTACATTCATGGTCTTCTGCTGTAGCCTATCAACTTCAAAGCTCGATGTGTGTTCAGAGGCCAGTGTTGTAACACATGGTTATTTGAAATACCATCAGCTTCCTGTCAGCTTGAACCAGTCTGAACATTCTCCTCTGACCTTTCTCATTGGCAAGCCATTTTCGCCCACGGAGCTGCCGCTAGCTGGATGTTTTTTTAGTTCTCGCATCATTCTCTGTAAACTCTAGAGACTGAAAATCCCAGGAAATTAGCAGTTTCTGACCAGACTATCAGGCATCAACAATCATTCCACAGTCAACATCACTTAGATCCCATTTCTTTCCCATTTTGATGTTAGATAGATAGAGATAGATAGATAGATAGATAGATACTTTATTCATCCCCATTGGGAAATTCAACTTTTTTTCCAATGTCCCATACACTTGTTGTAGCAAAACTAATTACATACAATACTTAACTCAGTAAAAAATATGATATGCATCTAAATCACTATCTCAAAAAGCATTAATAATAGCTTTTTAAAAAGTTCTTAAGTCCTGGCGGTAGAATTGTAAAGCCTAATGGCATTGGGGAGTATTGACCTCTTCATCCTGTCTGAGGAGCATTGCATCGATAGTAACCTGCCGCTGAAACTGCTTCTCTGTCTCTGGATGGTGCTATGTAGAGGATGTTCAGAGTTATCCATAATTGACCGTAGCCTACTCAGCGCCCTTCGCTCAGCTACCGATGTTAAACTCTCCAGTACTTTGCCCACGACAGAGCCCGCCTTCCTTACCAGCTTATTAAGACGTGAGGCGTCCCTCTTCTTAATGCTTCCTCCCCAACACGCCACCACAAAGAAGAGGGCGCTCGCCACAACTGACCTATAGAACATCTTCAGCATCTCACTACAGACATTGAATGACGCCAACCTTCTTAGGAAGTACAGTTGACTCTGTGCCTTCCTGCACAAGGCATCTGTGTTGGCAGTCCAGTCTAGCTTCTCGTCTAACTGTACTCCCAGATACTTGTAGGTCTTAACCTGCTCCACACATTCTCCATTAATGATCACTGGCTCCATATGAGGCCTAGATCTCCTAAAGTCCACCACCATCTCCTTGGTCTTGGTGATATTGAGACGCAGGTAGTTTGAGTTGCACCATATCACAAAGTCCTGTATCAGTTTCCTTATACTCCTCCTCCTGGTCTGAACAACAAACTCTTGACCATGTCTGCCACATAATTGGCTGATGAGATATTTCCATTAAAGAGTGAGTGTACCTAATAAAATGGCCACTGACTGTAGTTTTCCATAATTCAGTGTTGAGGCTCAGTTTATAGAAGTCCTCAAGCTTTATATTTGTACTTTACATTGTCAGTGGGGCATATGTTACTTGATTACTTTAACCTGATAAATTGCATGTCCTGATACCTGCATACAGAGTAAGACTCCAGAGATAAGGACATCAAAGAGGTGGTCGCAGCAGACAGAGAAACAGTTATGGTATTGCTTTGAGTTGGAGGGCAAGGCCATGTTCAAGGACTCATCAGAGGATCAAAACAAATACACCACAGCTGTCATGGACTCTATAAACAGTCATAGATGAGTGTGTCCCCAACCAGAAACGCTGGATGAACATTGAGATGCGCAATCTGTTAAGGGGCAGATCAATGCCATTCAGATCTGGTGACCAAGTAAAACACAAGCAGTCTGGTTACAATCTCCTCAGAGCTATCTCACATGCAAAGTGGCAATTCCGGACCAAACTAGTATCACTGAAGGATGCTTGACAGCTATAGCAGGGCTTGAATGCTTTTGCCTCCCACAAAGTGAAACCAAGCAACATGGGTGTCAACAAGGCTTCACTCCCAGATGAGCTTAATGCCTTTTCTGCACACTGACTGTCAAAACATGGAGGAACCTTTACAAAGAATCCCCCTATGACATTGTGATTTCGGACTTTGAGAGCATCCCTCAGGAGGGTGAGCTCACAGAAAGCACACAGACCAGGCAGGATACCTGGCCGAGTACTAAAGACCACAACGCTGTGCCAAACATGTACCTATACAGGAGTCTCTTAAAAGACCCTATCGTATCCATCACCAGCTGCCCATTCCACACACTTACCACTCTGGTAAAAAAAAACGTACCCCTGACATCTCCTCTGTACCTACTTCCAAGCACCTTAAAACTGTGCCCTCGTGTGTTAGCCATTTCAACCCTGGGAAAATGCCTCTGACTATCCATAAAGTCATAAGTTTATATCATAAGGTAACAGGATAAGGATGATAGATGATGCCTAATCTTCAGGCAACAATGTGGATATGATTATCACTGCAAAAGCAGTGAATTGGAAAAAAAGATCGAGAAGCTTAAACATTCTGCATTGTTTACAGTAGTTGCTGCAAGTAGTTGAGGATTTAAATGTTTGAGATAAGTTATTGAGTGCCAGAGTTGGCTGATCAAAGCTGATGAATGCCTAAAGAACATTAGCTGTTGTGACTGTTGCAACACGTTTCATGCTTTTCTATGATACTTTAATGAAAACTTCAGCAACAAACAATTTTCTGGAGGGGTTTGAACAGCATGTGTTTGGGAGAAGGATTTGGAAGGAGAGGAATTACCGATGTTTGGGTCAAAACCTTGCATCAGGACTCATCACAACAACTTCACTGTCACTCCCAAATTCCAGCAAATAATTTGGATTAAAAGAAATAGTTTCAGGATCCTTCCTAGTGCTGCATTAGATGTTTTTCTGTTTGTTCCTATGTGGTATAAGGGATGAGAATTTGAGGTTCATGTATTGCCTTTTGTTTTCTCACAGGAACCCAGCTCAGCTGGTGGTTTTGAGTTCTTCAAACATAGGAGTATTAGTTTTTCACAGTCAACAGAAGGGCTCAGTACTGGTAAATTTAACCTGCAGAAGACACTAAGCATGCCTACAGGGCCTTCCACCAAAAGGTACCATTCTATTTAATTTTCTAACTAGATTTGTGTTCAAATTACTTACATCCTAAATCATTCCTAGTTATTTTTGCCAGTGTTAAACTAGTGAATTAAATTGACATATAAAATATAAAGATAAATGAATAATTTGTTAACATTGGGTACATCAAAATGAAATGCAGATATTTATTGCAAATAATAACCTCCGCTCTGTCACAGTATTCAAAGTAAATCTATTAAAATATTAGGATAGGTATAATTGTGAGTCACATTAACTGAAGGGAATAGTCAATAAGTATTTGCAGTTAAAAGAACGGAGAAGTCAAAATTATTTACAAGTTCCTAATCTTTATTATGTAGTTTCCTAATATGAAACTATTTTGGCTCTTCAAAATTGTCATTTAATTGTCCAGGCTTGGTTTTACATTTTTCATTTTTCTATTGATGCATGAGCCTGTATTAGAGTACAATATTGTGTAATTTTCCAACTATTACTTTTATAAGATACATCCTGCCACTTGATGCACAATTCAGAACATGTCTGGTTTGTCATTTATATTCTGGTTAGTTGTATATTTTTGGAAATATCACAAAATACAATATAATAAATTAGTCATATTTTGGGTATCTGGAGTTTGTGTTTAGAAGTTCTTGGCTCAACTACCAGTATTTGAATATTCAAAGGGGTTCTACTAGTTGGGATATGCCGCCATTGTAAATACATATTTCTGCAAAGCTATCTGTCTGCGTTCAAGATGTTAAACTTAAGTCGGTGATTATAGCCATTGAAACAGTAGTTAATCATTTATTGCCATCTTTGTGTTCAAAAAGTAGAATTCATTGTGTTGGGAAAAGCAAACTAGATTCCTTCCAGAGGACCTACTGTGATGAATCTTTTGCATCTTCCAACTACAGCGTCCACATGACTCAGATCAGCCAGTCACAACAATCATGATGTCTACCTTGCCCTCAATCCCTGCAGTTCATGGCCTGGAGTGGGAACCTTCCCATTCAATGCTGTATCGACTTCCAGCTTCCCATCTGCCTCATTGCTGCTTTGGATCTTTCCCACTTCCCCACCACGATCCCCCAAATCAATCTATTTAAATCTACCCTAGTGGCACCTAATCTGCCCATAAGGATATTGTTCCTCCACCCCTCTCCAGTTCAGATGTTACCCACCCTCTTTTACAGGTCAGCTCTCCCAGAAGAAGTACTAATGATCCAAAATATGAATCCCTGTACCAACTCTTCTGCCACGCATTCATCTGCTACATCCTCCTATTCTTACCCTCACTAACTTGGGGCACCGAAAGTAATCCAGGGATTACTACTCTTGTGATACTGCTTTTTGATCTTTCCAAACTCACTGTATTTGCTGTGAAGGACCTCATTCCTTTTTCTACCTATCTCATTAGCAGCTATTTGGGGAAAAAGTGAAAAGTCAAGTCTGTACAGCAGCTTGGAAACACTGTATTCAGCATTAATTAGATGGACAAACAAATTTTCTGTGACCAGTGTCTGGGAATGCCAGTCATTGATGTAGTTACTCAAGTTCGCAGTTTGGGGTTCACCAATTTATTGGATAGATAATATATGTAATGTCCTTATGAATAGTGTGATTTAGTTCTTTTCTCCAAACCTGAGACAGCAACGTTACCTACTAGAACTTAACCCAAATGCACCCTTTCAATGTGAAATTATTTTTCACAGTAGGATACATGTAATAGATTGAATCTCATCTACACACAGACAACTGTACCCAAATCTGGCTACGGATTTTTGTTTATTTCATCTCAGAAAACTTTGGAAATTACTTGTAACATTTAACTCTGTAAGGAGCTCATATAACCATATTATTTGATTCAAACGATCTTTTTCCATCCCAGTTTATTTTGTTTCGAATATGTGTATCCAAGTGATTACCAACATATAATAAAGATCAAGTTTGAGAAACTACTGAGAAATATAATAGGAACTTGAGGACGACTTTTCATTCAGAGGATAGTCTACCAGAATGAGCTACCTGAGGTGGTAGTTGGGACAGTTACATTAACAACATTTAAAAGGCAGTTTGACAGATACATGGATAGGAAAGGTTTAGAATCAGAATCAAGTTTATTATCACCGGCATGTGTCGTTAAGTTTGTTAACTTAGCAGCAGCAGCAGTTCAATGCAATATATAATATAGAAAGAAAAAATATATTAATAATAAGTAAATCAATTACAGTATATGTATAGTGAATAGATTTTAAATTGTGCAAAAACAAAATAATATAGAAGGATAAGAGCCGAAGACAGGTAACTATGACTGGCTTAGATGGAATCTTGGTTGGCATGGACCACTGGAGTCAAAGGGCTTGTTTCTGTGCTGTATGATTCAGTAACTATTCTTAATGTATATGTTGATGTTTTCAAGAAAGTGCCATCTAAGCAATTAAAATTTGAACCAATGTCCTTCCATTTCATGCCAAAGTAATGGAAAAAAACAAGTATAGAAAATACTGAAAAGACTTAACTAGTTAAAAATAAACAAATGCTGCCTGGGCTGCTAAGTATTTCCAGCATTTTTTGTACTTCAGGCTTTCGGAATTTGCCATTTATATTGGCATTTGTTAATGGAGGTTGCAGGAACATGATTTAAAAATAAGTATAACAATTCTAATTAGCAAAAATTAGGGGAGAAATCACCCTTTGCATTTGTTCTTCAGGTGGAGCAAAGATGTTGATAGTGCTGAGAACATGTACATAGATGAGATGCTTTGGCGGCATGCACGAAGACTCTTGGAAGAAATGAGGTTGAAAGATCTCTGCAGTTTTGCTGCACAGCTGGGTTTTGAGCTCATTGGTTGGCTCTGCAAAGAAAGGACTCGAGCAGCACGAGTTGAGGACTTTGTAAAGGCTTTAAAAAGACTCCACAAGGACTTTGTTTGGCCATTTCCTGTTATTCCTTCCTGCTCATTCCTAAACTCACCATTCAAAAATGGGAAATACAAAACAGGTAATAGCATTATTATTTTGTTCTCTAAAACACAGTATTAAATTTAAAAGATACTTGTTGTTTCATGTGTGAATACTGTAAATCACAGAATTTTCAAAATTAACCATCAACTACTAACGAGTATTAACAACTTTTAAAGTGCCAAGAGAAAAGATTTAATGTCCAAACAATGTAACATTTTATACAGCAATCAACCAAATACAGCTATTTTCTTAGTAATTTCTCATGAACTTCACTGTATACTTTGTAGTTTAGTTTAGCTTCTAAAAACTTACTTTATCTATATTTGTACTGTGGTTTTGCTACTTGGCTTCCTGCCCTACCACCTATAGGAAATGGCTGTTGCTGGGATGAAGTGGCATGAGTACCTGTATCCAGGTAACTGGTAATTACCAGCAACCAGAAGTAAGCTGTTAAATAAGGAAAGGTTTGGACAGTGTTGTGATTTCCATACTCTGATTCCAATGATTCCCTCAATACAACAAAACAACAGCATTTTGCTGACATGTGAAAGGTTAACCTCAAGTTAGGACAAAACTGATGGTTTACTGGCAGCAATCACCCCTGCCTTCCTATGTACTTCTGAATGTTGGATGACTCAAAGCCCTGAAATGATACTGTAGCTTCTGCAAGATTCTTCAAATCCACTGGAAGAATAAACAATCAACAGCTCAGTATCTCCCAGCCATTATTTTAAGGCGCTAATCACACTCATCAAGCTGTGGGGCTGTGTTGACCCTTAACCTTGGTCAGCTATCTTAAGTAAACGACTATACTAATCCTAATATATTTAAGCTACTCACAACTATAGAATCAATGTGAATATTCACGTTATGTTGACCCCAGGTCAACACTTCTGAAATGCTATTAACACAAAATGCTGGAGGACTCCTAGTGAAGGGTCTCAGACCAATATGTCGACTGCTGATTTACTTCCATAGATGCTGCATGACCTGCTGAGTTCCTCCAGTATTTTGTGTGTGTTGCTCTGGATTTCCAGCATCTGCAGAATCTGTTGTGTTAGTGAAAGCTATTTATTCCTTTAGTACCAATATTCACCAAAACTACTTCTCCCACTTGCAACACTGAAATAGGAATCATCCATTGGCCTGACAATTGAACAATAGTCTCCTTGCCTTGGGCATGGGGGCCTTCCTCGCAGAAGTTAGTCCAGAGTTCTTGCTCTGCTACCTCAATCAGTTCTGCACTGTTATACTTCAATTCCGTCGCTTCTGATTATCAGGCTAGCCTGGGTCTACTTTTCTTTGTCTTTAGCCCAAGACCAAAAGTAGCATTTCCTCATTGCTCTTTTTCCAAATAAGGTATTGCCCCTGATGTTGCTCCTTTGTTATCTTTCCCCCCGAATCAGGCCATTTCAAACCAGTTACGTCAAGCTCGAATCAGACTAATCTGATAAATCTGCATTAATTCTGCTACCTTATCATACAGCATCTCACAAATAACTCTGTACTTTGAAATGATCTCTGATTTAGTAGAGCTTCTGTTACGTTCACTTTTGATACTTAAATCCAGCAAGAGTTAATTCCAGAAAATCATTTAATAAAATGAAGTCTCACAAAACAAGTCTCCACTTCTTTCATCATGTGACAAAAACACGTATTTGTTGTGTCTCCTCATCCACTGTCCTTGACTTGTTCCAACTAGCTGTTTTGCTGCTTTTTTAATATCTTCAGGCCAACAAAGATAACGCCATTCGTTTGCCATACTTTTGAGACAGATATTCTATTCTGAGCCTCGTCATAGGAAGATGTTACTACGTGATGAAAGATTGAAGGATATTTCCAAAACCACCCGGGAAAATGCAACATCCCCAGGGCTTCTTGGGAATCTCTGGCTCATGACTAGTAAAAGTGCAAAAAGAATATTCAGAAATATCTTTGAAATGTTCTGAAAGTGAAATTAAAATATTGGAATGGCACTATCTTGAGAAGCAAACTGGCTTCAATAAAATGCTATTTTGTTCAGAAAGGGTAGCTCACTTGAAAATAATGAATTTACAATATAGTATAATTTATAGGGATGGGCAAGTGCAGTATATTCTACCAAACTGTATAAACATTGACAGAAAAAATGGGCATAAAAGTCACCAAATTTCAATTATCATCCAAACATTCTCTACTAATGTCCCCACTAGCTTGAAATTAGTGTTATGTTCACCATATTGTAGACCTTAAATCCCAGTGACCATTGAGGGAAAGATTGGAGGATGGAACAACTGGCTTATTTTTTCCAAAGTGCTGGTACAAATACTTTCTAGTTCTAATGATTTACTGCCCGTTCTTGGTTCATCTGAATAAAAGTACGTACATATCACTTCCTTAAGCAGCAACCTATCATTGTGAAAAGACTACAGATGCTGGAAATTGAAGACAGAAACACAAAATGCTGGTATTGCAGTTCTGATGAAAAAGATAAAAATTTGCATTATTTGTTACATATACATTGAAACATACAGTGAAATGGATCATTTTCATCAAACCAAAATAGTGAGGATTGTGCTGGGCAGCCCACAAGTGATACTGGGGTCAGTTTACTGTGGTTAATTATTCTACCAATCTTAACATCATTGCGATCAGAGTACCCAAAGGAATCCCGTTTGGAGAATGTACAGATTCCGTAAAGACAACACTAGAGGTTGGGTTTGAACTTGAGCCAGTTGCACTTCCAGCTGCTCCAAGACGTTTAGTAGGAAGTTCCGAAGTATTTGCCCATTGAAAGGGAAAAGTGATATATATCCAAGTCATGATCACGTATTTCCTTGATGCTGATACAGTTATGGCTTTCTAGTGATAGATGTTGCAAGGGTGGTAAATATAAATACATGCATCAGGATCTATTCCTACAAGGAGCAGCATTGGGGCAGGTTGTTTAAAGGCACATAAACTTCTCTTTGTACAATTTATTTTTTATTTTCCATTCTCTGATCTCTGGAAAAAGGTCCAATGGAATAGCCCTACAAAAGTTATAGCTATCAGGGAACTGTGCTTTCACTTTAGATTCATCAGGGCAATACATTATAATACTTAGTAATTGTAAGACTGGACTTTACAATTCTGAAATGGTGGAAAAAAGGAACAGATATTAAATAACTTATTTAAAATGAAATGACCATGAGTAATGTTGGTTCTAATTTTTTGCAGTTGGAGATCAGTTTCTTAAGTCACAGTCAACTGAAGGATTTGCAAGCAGTGAGTTGGAGAGTGGAATCATAAACACCCGTGGCAGTCATATTTGCCTTGGTCTAAATACTGCAGACAGAGAGATGGATTCTGGCTCATTGCACGGACCGCAGACACAGGAAGCAGTTCTCTCACCAATGCTTTCTAAAGGTAACTATCTTGTTGCTGCTATAAAAATATTAATTAAGGTTATGTACAATACCTTGAAAGCATGAATTAAGCCCTAATACTGTCCCACTGCCACTTAATTATAAAAGCAATATGTGTGTGTGTGTGTGTGTGTGTAGGGGAACACTTTGGTTGCTGGGTTTAAATTCTAAATTGGAGAAAGGCCGATTTTTGTGGTATGAGAAAAGATCTGGCAAGTGTAGATTGGGACAGATTGTTTTCTGGCAAAGTGGGAGGCCTTTAAAAGTAAAATTTGGAAGTACAGAGTATGTATGCTCCCATCAGAATAAAAGGCAAAGCAAACAGTTTTAGGGAACCTTGGTTTTCAATGGATATTGAGACCCTGATTAAGAAGAAGGACATGCATAGCAGATATAAGCAGCAAGGAACAAAAGAGATACTAGAGAGGTATAAGAAATGCAAGAGAACACTTAAGAGGGAAATCTGAAGGGCTAAAAGAAGGCATGAGCTTGCTCCACCAGACAAGGTGAAGGAGGATCCCAAGGGCTTCTATTGATAGATTAAGAGCAAAAGGAAAGCAAGGGACAAAATTGAACCTCTTGAAGATCAGTGTAGTCATCTATGCATGGAGCCAGAAGAGATAGGGGTGATCTTAAATGAATCCTTTTTCTCATCTGTATTTACTCGGAAGTCAAACACAGTAACAGAACTGAGGAAAAACAGATGAGCTTGTGGACCATATGCAGATTACAGAGAAGATGCTTGAGGTAAATTAGGGTGGCCAAATCTCCAGGAATTTGTTGTCTCTTCATACTTTGTAGGAGGCTATTAAAGAAATTGCAGGAGCCTAGCGGAGGTATTTAAAACTTGTTTAGCTACAAATGAGGAGCCAGTACTAAAGACAAGCCAATGTTGTTCTACTATTAAGAAAAATTCTAAGAATAAAATGGGAAATTAAAGGCCAATACACCTGACATCAGTAGTGGATAGATTATTGCAGTGTATTCAAAGGGAACAAATATTTAAGTATTTAGTTAGACAGGGACCGATTAGGTATAGTGAATATGGCTTTGTGCATGGTAGGTTGTATCTAAAGAGTTTTTCGAGGAGGTTACCAGGAAAGATGACGTAGTAGATATTGTCTACATGGACTTTAGCAAGGTCTTGCATGGGACGTTGGTCAAGAAATTTCAGTCGCTTGGCATAAAGGATGGGGTAGTAAATTGACTTCACAGGAGAAGCCAGAGAGTGTTAATGGATGGTTGCCTCTCTGACTGGGTGACTGTAACTAGTGGTACACTGCAGGGTCTATTGTTGTTTATCCTCTATATTAATGATCTGGATGACAGTTTACTGGATCAGCAAATTTAATGGATGACATCAAGACTGGTGGTGGAGTAGACTGTAAGGAAGGTTATCGAAACTTGCAGTAGTTCTCTGACTCTATGGAAATAAAACTGTCAGTATCATAAAATATAATATGTAAATCAGCACAAAATAAATGCAGTTTGCACTCCTTTGATAATGTGGGAGAACTTCATAAATTTGCCCTCTGTGCAGTAAAATTTACAATGATAACTTTTCGGTTAAGATGGCTCTGATAAATGGTGATTCTTTGCGTGCAGCTCTGATGGGAATCATCAAATATTCCAGTTTAGGGACTACTACAGCTGAAATCCATGGTCATGGGTACTACAGTAAGCAGCATCATTTTAAGACATTTAAAAATTCTATCAATACTCAAAATCAACAGACTGAGGTTGTGAGTGTAGTTCCCCTTTAAGAAAACGGAAGTAGAGACTACAGGTACAGGTACAAGCCAGTATACAGGCACGATTGATGCACAGAGGCTTAGACCCCCACTCCCAACTATGTTGCTGGTGAATGTACAGTCACTGGAAAGTACAATTGAAGACTTCAGAGCAAGATAGTTGTACCAGAGGGGCATCAAGAACTGATGTGTTCTTTGCTTCATGGAAGCATGGCTATCATTAGCCATTTTGTATGTAACGCAGTACCCCAATGGCTTCACCATTCTCTTCAAAGACAGGACAGTCTTTTAGAGGTAGAGGAGATGGAGTATACTTTACAATTAACTCATCGGCGTGCACAGGTGGGGTGGTGGTTCCGTCTCAGTCATGCTGGTCCGACCTGGAACTTTTAGTGGTCAATTATCGCATTTTTTATCTGCCATGGGAGTTTTCTGCCATCAGACTGGTAGCGGTATACATTCTACTTCAGGCCAACATCACATAGGCACTAGAGGAGCTGAGCAGTGTAATCAGCAGGCCCAGAACAGTGCACCCTGATGTCTTCCTTATTACGGGAGATTTCACCAGGCCAGTTTGAAGTCTGAACAACTGCCATTAACCTGTGGAACTAGGGGAGCCAACATATATCATCATCAAGGACACTTATCGTGTCATCCCATGCCCACACTTTGGGAAGCTGTACTACCCCCGGTGTATAGGCATAGAGTAAATACTGTAGCACCAGTGGTGATGGCAAAGAAAATATGGTTAAGGGAGGCAAAGGAGCGCTTACAAGACTGCTTTGCGTCAGTGGACTGGACAGTGTTCAGGGACTCAGCTTTGAATCTGAAGATGCCACAGTTGTCACTGACATCATGAAGACCTGTGTGGATGAGTGTGCGTCCTTGAGAACATACAAGTCATACCCAAACGAAAACCTGTGGATTGAACCAGCAGATTCGTAGTCTGCTGAGGACTAGATCTGCAGCATTCAAGGCTGGCCATCCAAAACTATACAAGTCCAGTTACTGCCTACGAAGACTATTTTAAGAGCGAGAAAACAATTTCGATTCAGGTTAGAGGCAGAATCGGATGCATGGTTGCTTCAGTAGGGGTAACATGCTATTACTTCCTACAAAGTGAAATCTAATATAATGAATGTCTGTGATTCTTCACTCCAAGGTGAGCTCAGTGCATTTTATGCATGCTTTGAAAGGCAGAATAAAACTACATCAATGTGAATCCCTGCAGCATGTGGTGACCCTGTGATCTCTGTCTCAGAGGCCAATGTCAGAACATCTTTTAAGAGGGTGAACCCTCACAAGGTGTCAGGCACTGATGGTGTACCTGGTAAGGCTCTGCAAACCTGCACCAACCAACTGGCAGGAGTTCAAAGACATCTTCAATCTCTCACTGCTGCAGTTGGAAGCTCCCACCTGCTTCAAAAGGGCGACAATCATACCAGTGCCCAAAAAGGGCAGGGTGATCTGCCTCAACAACTATTGCACAGTGGCACTACATCTACTGTAATGAAAGCTTTGAGAGGTTGATCATAGCTGGAATCAACACCTGCCTCGCCAAGTACCTGGACCTGCTGCAATTTGTCCACAGCAGATGCAATCTCACTAGCTCGAACTCAGCCTTGCATCATCTGGACAAGAGTAATACATATGTCAGGCTGCTGTTTATTAATTACAGCTCAGCGTTCAACACAATCATACCCTCTGTTCTAATTAATAAGCTCCAAAATCCAGGCTTTAGTACTTCCCTCTGCAACTGGATTCTTGACTTCCTCACACAGTCTGAAGTAGTATCTCACCACTGACAGCCAACACTAGCGCACCTTAAGGTGTGCTTAGACCACTACTCTACTCTCTATTCCCACAACTACATGGCTAGGCACAGCTCAAATGACATCTATA
Source organism: Hemitrygon akajei (assembly GCF_048418815.1). Lineage (NCBI taxonomy): Eukaryota > Metazoa > Chordata > Chondrichthyes > Myliobatiformes > Dasyatidae > Hemitrygon > Hemitrygon akajei. The sequence continues at coordinate 54,153,984 of NC_133129.1, forward strand.
AATGTGCAACAACACTACTATTGTTGACAGAGTTTCAGATGGGTACAAGGAGGTATGCAGGAGTGAGTTAGATTGAGTGGTGTTGCAAACAAAACCTTGCACTCAACATCAGCAAGAACAAGGAACTGATTCTGGACTTCAGGAAGAGGAAGTCGACGGAACACACACCAGCCCTCATCGTGGGATCAGCAGCGGAAAGGGTGAACAGTTTCAATTCCTGGTTGTCAACATCTCTGAAGATCTATCCTAGGCCCAACATATTGATGCATTACAAAGAAGGTATGACATTGGCTATATTTCATTAGAAGTTTGAGGAGACTTGGCATATCACCAAAAACACTCGCAAATTTCTGCAGATGTACCATTGGAAGCATTCTAACTGGTTGTATCGCTGTGTGGTATGGAGGGACTATTGTACAGGATCAGGGAAAAAAAATTTCAAAAAGTTGTAAATTTGAGGTACAAGGTAGTAGTTGATAGGTGAAGTGTTGCTCCTCCAAATTGAGTGCGGCCTCGTTGCGGCAGTGGAGGAGGCCATGGACTGACATGTTGGAATGGGAAGTGAAATTGAAATGGGTGGCCGCCAGGAGATCCTACTATACTGATTACATTATCTATTGTACTGTTTGGTGTTGTCTGCAAGTTTTGGAATTCAGCCCCATATAAGAGGCTGATCCTATGTTCAATCCCAAGTCAAATTCTGTATTGTTTCTGCACCATTTATTCAGTGGTCAGAACATCATTTAATCAGCATTTGCACAATCACCATTGCCTTCATCAAATTCTACCCAGTTGATAAAATAAATTTTGCTTTTTGCAAGTCCATACTGATTTATTAATTAATTTATACTGTTAATCCAAGTAATCCAGATTGTGAAACTGACTGACTTAAATTACTGTTTTTATCCTTTTAAACAAGGAGGTCATACTTTCAGTCCTCCATTCTTTGGCACCATTCCATTATCACCATACATCTCTAGGAACTGTGTACCTATTATCTTACATGAACACTGAAAGCACTATAAAATGTGAAATTGAAAATTTCTGTTCCTTGATTTTTTTAAAATCGCTTAAGTATATTCAGCTATTTACTGCTTTTGTAATGTTCTTGACAAATACTGACTCATACTGCTGATAAAGACTCTGATTTTGGCAGTTGTCCTCCCTGCTGAATGCTGCCACATACTGTGCATTGGGAAATGAGAGATTAACATTGAGTGTTGTGCATGTTCTTTCCTCCCTGTGACTTAATCAGTTGGCTGACAGATTTTATAAAACAGAATAATACAGCATGGAAACTGGCCCCTTAGTTCAACTCATATGTACCAACTAAGTTGCCAACTGAATGGAAAATCTACAGATGCTGGAAATTCAAGCAACACACACAAAATGCTGGAGGAATTCAGCAGGCCAGGCAACATTCACGGAAAAGAGTATAGTCAACATTTCAGGTTGAGACCCTTTTTCAGTACTGGAAAAGAAGTTGAGAAGTTAGAGCAAGAAGTACAAGATTGTAGGTGATAGGTGAAACCGGGAGAGGGGGAGGGGTGAAGTAAAGGGCTGGGAAGCTGATAGATGAAAGAGGTAAAAGGCTGGAGAAGGGAAATCTAATAGCAGAGGGTAGAAGACTATGGAAGAAGGGGAAGGGGGAGGAGCACCAGAGGGAGGTGATGGGCAGGTAGGGAGATGAGGTGAGAGAGAGAAATGGGAATGGAAATAGTGAAGGGGGGGGGGGGGGCAATTACCAGAAGATCAAGAAATCGATGTTCATGCCATCAGGTTGGAGGCTATTCAGATTGAATATTAAGTGTTGTTACTCCAACCTGCGTGTGGCCTCATCACGAAAGTAGAGGAGGCCATGAACTGACATATGGGATTGGGAAGTAGATTTGAAGTAGGTGGCCACCGGGAGATCCCACTTTTTCTGGCATTGTTGTTCAGCGAAGCAGTCTCCCAATCTATGTTGCATCTCATCGATATACAGGAGGTCACACCGGGAGCATCAGATACAGTAGATGATCCCAACAGACTCACAGGTGAAGTGTCACCTCACCTGGTAGGACTCTTTGAGGAGGTGTATGGGCAGGTATGGTTCTTGTTCCACTTGCAGGGGTAAGTACCAGGATGGAGATCACTGGGGAGGGATGAATGGACAAAGGAGTCGGGTAGGGCGTTGATCCCCGGAGAGGGTGGGGAGGGGGGATGATGTGCTTAGTGGTGGGATCCCGTTGGAGATGGCAGAAGTTACGGAGAATTATGTGCTGGACACAGAGGCTACTGGTGTGGTGGGTGACGACAAAAGGAACCCTATCCCTTGTGGGGTGGTGAGAGGATGGAGTGAAGGCAGATGTTCACAAAATGGAAAAGATGTGGATGTGGACGGCATTGATTGTGGAGGAATAAAGCCCCTTGAAAAAAGGACATCTGAACAACTTCCAACTTCCCCGATGTAGTGCATATGCCTCTAAATTGTTCCTATCAATGTACCTTTCCAAATGTCTTTTGAATGTTATTGTATCTGTCCTAACTAAGTGTCTGGGGGCGTGTTCTATAGACACATCACCCTTGAAGTGCAAAAGGACAGACACTATTTTCTTGAAAATTGTCTTGTATCTTCCTAGTTCTTTAATAGTTTTGAGTATACCACTGCTCTTTCCTCCAGCTCAACCCCCACTCTCATCATAATCCTCTGACTCTGCCCTTTTTGATTTTTTCACAATCCATATATTTAGTCAGTAGATAAACTTTAAAATTTTCTACCTTAGAACCCACATAAGTGGTCAAGCTTTTAAAAATCTGTTCTCTGTGTTTGACACTTGTTTATTATACCTTTGGTGTGTTGGCATACATTTATGTATGAACAATATCACGCATGTGCAGGTTTCTGCTTAATTTTTTTTCCTTTTATTGCTAGTTGGCAAAAATTATTTTTACTCTGAGAATGGTATATTTTTAAATGACAGTTATGCAGTAGCTACATAATGCAAATCGTACATTTTAATTTTTAGTGTTAAATTATAATTCATTTTGATGCAGATTAAGCACTAAACTTCACATTCAGGACTGTTTATCAATAAATTTTTATTGGCATTTGTTTTTGGCGTAAAAAAGTAATTTGTGTTTCCTGGAAGTTGTAAAGTTTTCTTCATGCTGCATTATATTTTCACTATTATTGTAGGTGATGAATGCAGTATTGGGTCGGCTACTGATCTCACAGAAACCAGTTCAATGGTGGATGGCGACTGGACTATGGTAGATGAGCATTTTTCCACACTCAGCCTCACGCAGTCTGAGCTGGAGTATATATCAATGGAGTTGGCTAATAAAGGTCCTTGTAAGTCACAAGTTCAGTTAAGGTAAATAACCTGCTAACCTTGTTTTCTGTATCATTATGTCAACAGCATTTAAAACTAGTGTGTGAAAACATATCCCACATAATTTTTGCTCAGCATATTCTGCCATTCCAGCAGAATTGAAAATGAGATGGGCGAAGTCCCCCTTCTGTTTCCTCTGCATGGGGTAAGAGAGTGAGTGAAGTCAGAGATTCCACTGGTCATTTGTGAATGAAATCCAGAATAAGGTGGAAAAAGGTTGAGTAGGTCCCAGCTGCCCATTGGGCAGGATTGAGGTGAGCCTAAATGGCAAAGATAAAAGCTGGCACAGTGATGCAGCATTCATTATTGTCCTTTCACAGCTGCAGTGACCTGGGATTAATCCGGAACTGTCTGAGGAATTTGCACGTGATCATCTATGATCTTGAGGTGCCCACATCACAAGTGTCCTGGCAATTGGCTAATGTAGTTAATTGCAAATAGAATTGAGGTGGGATTGGTGGGTGGGTGTGAGGAAGATTGAGGTGACGTTGCATAGAAGCAGCAGCATGAACCTAGAGGGAGGTTTTATTTTTAAAATGGCCACATAATTTTGAAATGAAACATATTGTAATGGTGGAACTTTTGGTGACTTACTTCTGCAATCATTAATTTTGTCACCTGTTCTGATCCTTCAGGTATCTACTCCATATATTTTTGGAAGCTGGCTGTTTGGAGTGGTGCATAGTGACAGCACTCGTCCTCCGAGATTCTACAGCGATAGGTCAGATAATTAGTTCAATCCAACACTCCGAGATTTCCCAGGATGTTTTGCAGGGTATTAAAGATGGGATGCTTGCTGTGGATGGATGGGCTTCATCAGACTGGTAAGTGTTGCCCTGTACTGTCAGAGCATTTTGTTTTGCATTTTAAGATTATATAGTTTCAAGTGGCTATATGTTAAATTTTGGGATTAATTTTTAGTCATCTATATAGTAATGGACTCCCAAATTGCCAATATCTTTCCTTTGAAAGGCACAGTTTTTTTTAAACTATCACAGTTGCTTCATCGGAAATAATCAAGTCTACATCTTGATGAATAAGCTCTTCTGGGCTTCCAGCCAGGTAGAGGTATCAAGTTTAACTGACATTTCGATGACAAACTGCCATCTTCACCAGTGATGTTTAGGCACATCTGGTCAGGGAGTTTATATACACCCATTGTCAGTCCCTCCTGATTGGTTAGTCCTCAACCAGTCATGTTTACACTGTCCTGCCTTGTTCACGATCGAATTCCAGTTCTTTCTTACAGGAAGACCTTTGTCTTTGTCAGAATTCTTATTCTGTAGTCTTATTTCAATGGCTTCCTTTACCAGGTAGTTCCAAGAGCCATTGGCATGACACAACAGTTCTGTACTGTCAAAATCAATCCTATGACCATTGCGCATGCAATGTTCTGCTACTGCCGATTTCTCATATGCAATAGCCAGAGTATTGATTTTGACAGACTACAGTCCACACCAATGGCTTTTGAGACGATCTGGTGAAAGAAGCCATTGAAATAAGACTAGAGGATAAGTATTTGAACAAAGACAAAGGTCTTGCTCAAAGAAAGAACTGGAATTCAATTATAAACAAGTTGGGAGAGCAGAAACCTGTATATATACCCACAGACCAGACACGCCTAGGCATCATCCGATTCCTAAATGGACATTGAAACTGTGAACACTACCTTTTTTTAAATATATATTGTTTTACATGATTTTTAATCTATTTAAATATACATACACTGTAATTGATTTACATATTTATTTTTCTTTTATTATATATTGCATTGAACTGCTGCTAAGTTAACAAATTTCACAATACATGCCGCTGATAATAAATCTGATTCTGAAGATGGCATAGTTTGTCATCGATACTTATACCCGGCTGGAAGCCTGAGAAGAGTTTATTCATCATATACACCAGGAAAGCATAGATCCCTTTTCAGACCACATTTTTTATTGCCAGGTGTTATGGTCACTGGATAAGCTCAGGTGTGCTATCAAGGAACCTTCCATATCTGACTGAACAAAGTATTTCCTTTAAATTAACTCCATATGGAACACTCTCCTGTGTTTGTCTCCTCACTTCCCCCTGCTTTTTAATAAACTCCTGGTCTGGAGTATAGACGTTGATGCAGTCATATTTTCCCCTCAGATGGCAATCTTGGTATGCAAAGAAGTGCAGCTGCTGTTCTCATTCATTTAAAGCGTTTTTGCAAGGTAGTTTCATGGTCAGTGAGCAGCAGGATATTTGGGAGTGAAGCCAAAGCAAATGTGCATAAAGGAGGAGATTTGTACATTTGCTTAATGGAGAAATGGGTCAAGCAAGCCCTAGATGAAGACCCGATAAAGGAAAAAAATGTGCTTTTTATTCACAACTTGTAGCAACAGGAATAAAATTTATTTTGAAAGATCACATCTAAAATGACAAGTTAACCTCTGTCTTTACTTAAGGTCTTTGCAGATTGTTGGTAACCTCAGACCATTTTCACACCTGTGTGAAAGGTGATTACTTGAAATGTTTGTGTTTGGTATCATTTATTTACACATAGTGAACAGCTGAATAAATACTCAGTGAGAAGAATTTGTTAAGGAATAGCAGAATTCTGTTTCACACAGTAATCTTTTTTTCTTCCCCCTATGCTAATTGAATATGGTCAGCCCTGGATACAAGCCATTTCTAAATCGTATAAAGCCTCAGCTGCAAAAATTGAATGAGGTCACAGAGGAGCAAATTCAGCCCGAAGCTTTTCAGCCTTCAAGTCGTCTGAGCATATCAAAGGCAGTGGAGCCCCCCAACCCGTGGTCCGAAGACAGCAGAATCTCTGTGAGCCATGTTAACAATAGCCAGACTGATAGTGGTAGTGGTATCAGCGGGCAGGAAGATGATGACCAGGGAGAGGAGGAAGATGTACCACTCATGGATGAAGGGAGTTATGAGTGTACTCTGTCATGAATAGCTATTCTTTAGATGGTTGAATTCCAGACTTAGAGAATGCAAATGAATCAGTGGTGCCTTCCTCTGTTATGCACATGTCTTGTATATTGAAGGAGAATTCTCACACGCATGTCCAAACTGAATTTGGAACAAAATGTCTGCCTTCATTTCATAAAATCAAAAAAAATGACATCTTGTTATTGAAATAGATTGCTGATGTGGAACATCTCTGGCAAAGTAACCATTCTTTCCCTTCTGTGCTCCTGAGCATCATGTGACATACAGAGTGCCAGACAGTGTGGAAGAAATGCATGAATTCTAAATGCAATTTTATGAAAGTAACATCTTTATAAAGGCAACTATTTCTGGATTGGAACAGTGCCTGGTTTAATACTGCCTTATTTTGGTTAGGGTGGCGAGTCTTATAAAGGTGCTCTTAGTTCAGAAGTGTTTCAAATTCTGTTATTTTTGTTCTTCGTCAAGGGAGTATAATGAAATAGTGCTGTACAAACTGAACATTAGTTTGCGCTACATTGAGGTGTGAGTCCATACTTGTCCTAGAAATGTTCATTTATCACCATAAATTTAATATAAAAACTATATTCTGAAAAGGGATTTTTCCAAGTACATTTGAAAGGAGCACCAATTCTACAATGTATCTGTTTCTCTTCCAGGCACTTATGACTCAAAAGTGAGATGCTTGATATTTTTGAAGAGTATTATTGGCGTTGTATTTAATTTCCACTTTATTCAGGCAGGATACATTACCATGCCCTCTAGATACAAGTGTGCACTTTGCTCATTACTATACCTCTGCTGGAATAGAGAGATGGTCTCAGACTGGTAATTCTGACCATATTCTCCATAGGTTATTGCTTAGTTTAGCCCTAACTTTAATTATAGTGGTCGAATAACCAATTAGTGATGGGTGGAAGTGATCCACAATGTCTCTTTCATGCTTATAGCCTTGGTGTTATAAGCAGTTGTACTCTACTTGACCTACTGACCTATTACTTGAGCCAGGCATGATTCAGTACTCCATTGGAACATTGGAGATAACTAGGCATTGGAATTGGAAGGCTGAACTCTCTTTAGATTAATTATTCCTACCTAGAATATTGCAAAGTCTAAACTTTTATTGTACAAAATGTGGCAATTTAAAATTTCCCAGAGTTGCCTGCTAGGTGTTAAGATCTTATACAAATCATGCCATTTGGTTCCACAATGACTGGATATTTCAATGTCAGAAAACCCTGTCACAATTTTTGAAGCAAAAGACATGTGCATGACATGTGAATGAGGCTCCAAATTAAACTTTTAAACCCGTGTTGGTGCTTAAGGAATTGATCTTGGCCCTCAAGTATTTTATACAGAACTTTTTCTAAAATAAAGTGCATTTCAGATTTTGTTTAAGACACCATCGTTAACCCAACTGCTCATACAGCTATTTATATTGTACAGTGTTGGCGCATGTGTTGCATGAGCATTTGGTAGCTCAAACATTAAACTGTGATGCTTGAATTTGGTACCCTGTTGTAAGATCTGTGTGAGATTTGTGCTGTAAAATAAATACCATTACTTTGAGACAGGAGGAGCTGAAAAAGATCATTTATGAAAATTATCAGAAGACTGTTTTAACAGGTTTGTGTTTAGAAATGCCTTTATTTATTGCTTTCCCAAAAACTTAAGCTTTGTTCTAGATGCAAAAAGTATTTTTATGTAAATAAAATAAAGCTATGTAATCATGTTTTTTATACTTGGTTAGATTCTAGCAAGGTGTAAAATATGAACAGTAACAATAGCTTTTAATAAAGGCTGTCCTAATTAAAGCTTGATTATTATGTTAATCCACTTTCAAGGGAGTAAAGTCACCCATTAATTTCCTACTCCAAATAAGGTGCTGCCGTGTATAATCTTATACAGTGGTACTATCTACATACCCATTTCCTTGCATCTGAATGCAAAGGTAAATGTACCTGAAGCAGTATTAAGAGACTAAAATAGCATATTTGTTACTGTGCAATTTGAACAAAAGAAATGCAAATTGTTGCTTATTTTATACAATACGAGTAGTCTATTTTTTTAGCCAAACCGAATTGAATTTTGATGTGGACCAAATTGGTAATCTAGCCCTAAATAGTAATTAGTATATTAATTATCAATGTTTAAGCTCATAGGATAATAAAGGACAGAACAGAATTCATTAAATGCAATATATCCTTTAAAAGGGATTTTAACATTTTGTTGAATGTTCAGAGGAATGCAGAGGGAGTGAGTGAGTGAGTTGAGATTGGATTCATGTTGCACATGTACCATACAATCAGACTTAAGCTAATATAAAAATGTATTATTTGATTACTGGCCCCTGTACTTGGCTGGGCTAAATTGAGGTCAGTTTCTTAACTAAGTTTGAAGTGTGCTTGGCTGTACATCCACACATGGCAAAGTTAATTATATTTTAGACTGTTTTCCAAGCAGTTTTTTTTATGCAGTTAATATCTTTCTATTTAATATTTAAGTCTGCTTACTGTTAAAGATTCTCTTTTGTACTCTTCAGTTTGCTAACATGACCTTGTAAATAACTGACACATTAACCTGTTAAAACACCACACTATAAATCTACTTAAAACCTATCAAGAAGTGTTTCAAAACAAGCAGTATTTTCATCCAAAAATATTTTTTTAAAAATCCCAGTAAGACCCCTTCCTGTAACTTTTTGTTGACAGCTGTGAAATAGAGACAAGACTCTTAAGAAATATTGAGCATGGTCTGGTGGTGTTTAACATAACCTCAATAATGTAGCAACATGGGCATAAAGTTAGAATTCTCTTTGCAAGATTGATGGAATGGCAGTTTTTATCTGTTTTACTAACGAATTTATTTGTTTTTGTTTCCTGGCACATGTACGATTTTACAGCAATAAACACTTTTGATTACGCAAGTTTGTTTTTAGGCTGTTCCTGAAAAAAATGGCATTGTGCTCTAAATATTAATAGCAAAATTTTACTTCACAGGAATTGGTTCAATCTTAAATCAATGAAAGCTTCCACTGAACATTTTTCCCTCAACAATCACTGCCACATGAAATAATCAATGTACAGTACCCATCAGTATTATTAAACTATTTATTTTGTTATATACTGGATGTATTTCAACTATAAAAACTGAAGCATGTAAAACAACTTTGCAGGAGTTATACACACAAAGGGCACCATTTTCAAAGTGAAAGCTCAATGTGGTGCACATTCAGCAAGTGCCACCTAGTGGTTATGAGACATTATAGAAAAATAAGGGGAAGTTTCTTTCTAGGTACTGTACTTTCCCTGAGTTTAACAAGCTACTTTAACTAAATTCCTTACGCATTTTCTGGTAGCATCTTTCCTAGAAGTATTCTGGCCTGTTATTTGATAATTGTCCAATGCACTTTGGCCTTTAAGATTTTTTCCAAAACTCAATCTTAAGTAAAATATATTTACTTTAAAAAAATCAGCAATCCAATTAAGTAATCCAAGGATTTGATAAAATGCCTCAAATAGGTTTTGAGACAAATATCCAAGAGACCAACAAATGAAAAGCTGATATAATTTTGGTAAACGGAAGAATGCTGGATTAAACTAACAAATTAATCTGGCTCCAATACACATTTAAAACTAGTAGTTACACTATCTTCAGCAACAATCCCTTGATAGTTCAGGCAACCATGTGCGTATGATGGTCATCTCATCTTTATCAATAGTACTGTCTGCACCCTGATTTATTTCCACTCTCCCTACAAAACAAACCTGTGAAATTAATGGACATTGACATTGAGGTAATACTTGGTTATAAACAATGTCATCATTAAAACTAGCTTCCATTTCAAGAGTGTCAGACCCAAGCTAAAACTGTGTTTGGAGATAGCGGTTTGAAAATATCTTACTCACTCATCCTTAATCTACTAAATTATAAACAAAATAAATTTCATCACTAATCAGTCAGTAAAACAGATTGTAGTTCTCCATGTACTTCCAAACCCAACTTGAAACAACAGCAGGTAAGAAATCTGCATCTCATTGCAAACAGAGGCTTTTTTGACACCCATTCTAACAAGAATATTTTAAAATTTAACTACTACATTCATCACAGCAATATTTTTTTTTAAACTTATGATATACTTCAATGTCAGAAAAGCTTATGTGCAATTTACCATTGCTCCAGTGTTGGCATCTCAAAAGCTAGAACTATATACTCAGGTTCCAGTTTTTTCAATACCACAGTATGCAACACCATGGAAACTAAATAGTATTCTACAAAAATAGGTTCTCTATCAACTGTTTAATACTTTTTATTTTGCTTTAATATTCAATAATATAGTTACCAGTTAACATTGCTAGAATATTCAGTATTAAAGCAGTAATTAATTTCAATTTTTTTTAAAAGTCTGTTCAATTTTAACTTAATACAGATGCTTTAACAAAATCTTGGCATAAAAGAAACTGTCATTCATACTAAATCAAACCCCAAAAGTTTTTGTTCTTGTATCTGTCCAGTTTCATTTCAATCCAGATCCAAATGCCAGTGCAAAGTAATAAAAACTACAGTACCTCTAATGTAAACAATGCTCCGTATAATACTTTAAAAAGCATTCTGTGAAGGAACTCCACACAACAGTGTCAAGTAAAGCATGATTGAGAAACAGACTGGTGCGTCTACACATGGCTTAAAAAAAGGATCATTAAATTCTTAATAAAATGAATATGATTCCACACTATGGATCCAAGCATACTGGGTGTATGGTATTAAGAATCTCTTCTGGTGGAGCACTTGTTCAATTGCAGCTGGTGAACTTTCAGAAATACCATGAGTGTCAAAATTTTAAATGCCAGGAGTACCTAATACCATTTACAACAGTATTCCCTCTGTTGCCAGATTCACCAGACATCTGACAACAGAGTGAAAGATTAATACCCTGGGAACAACTTAAATACTCTGAGTGCATTATTTGATTCAAGAGCATCTTGCATAACAAATCCACTTCCCTTCTGAAATGCAATGGTTGAAATCTTAATTATATCACAGTAATATTGCTTCACCTCATCCATTAATCCTAGATTTTATTATAAAAGGTATTCATTTTCTAATATAAATCAGGGACAGGCAGTTAACAATACACTCAAGTCTCTGTACACTCATTAATGCATCTCAAGTCTTAGTTCAAGGTGACTTTCACAACTAATTCCTTGCAAATAATTAGAAATTTAAGAGGCCAAACTGTGGAGAAAGTATGCTGGTCTTCACTGAGGCGAAGCATTGCCAATGAACAAACACATGACAAAACACAGCAAAATGAGTCAAGAAGACCAGTGATATTTTTTAATCATCTTAGGGCCAAGAAGTTCCTGGCAATAACTTGAAGCTTCACTTGATCAGTCTTTCCTTCAATCCAAAATAGTCATCAAATTGAATTATTGACATATTATGGTCTCATATTCAAGATAGTTTGCTGCCTTTGCAGAGATGGTGTAGCAACATGGGGTATATTGTCTCCATTTCTTACCTAGTTTCAGAAGACAAACAAGTTGTACATACTGGTCCAGCTGGATATAAAACACCATTCTGGAAATCTCTCTTCAAGAGCAATAAGTTCTCTTGTCCTTTGTTCATCTCCAAATAAATAATGAGAAGCTACAGCAATAACCACCATCTCATCAGGAGTAGGGTCTAGAGTCTAAAAAAAGACATTTTGACAAAGATTATGAAATTTATTTTTTAACCAAAACAATGGAAATAAATCATTAAGAAACACCACAGGATCAGATTCAGAACTTGAGAGAAGCAACAACATCTAGTCTGTTCAGCCACTTGCCTTGCTCTGTACGGCTGCAAGTACCAGCCCAGTTTTATTCTTCACTCTCAGTCTGGACATTAGAATACAGCTTTGAAGTAAGCTGTTGTTGGAATTTCTCCAAGCCTATGTCCTTCATCAGGTATGATAACCAGAAGTCATATCGTTTTAGGTGTGATCTAATTCAACAGGAATAACTCAGACTACCCATATATTCCAGGATTTACAGTGCTGTGCAAAAGTATATACATCTAGGATGCTTAAGATCTTTGCCCAATACTGTATGTCAACGAGCAGCAGAGAGTGAGTTTGCAAATCTGGTGGAAACAAAGGATGTTAGAAATGGCAAGGGTGGAGCACTGTGGGAGGGGTGTGGGGCAAGTGACAGAGAAGGGATGGGGTGGCACAGGTGCAAACACACCAGGCAAGGTCATTTGATTTCAAACAATAGATTTGGTTTATAGATCATTACAAAATGTCTCTGGTGCTTCCCTCTCTGCTCCTGTCCCACTCTCAGTCCACATCAAAATCAGGTTTATTATCACTCACATGTGTCAATTTTGTTTTTGCAGCAGTAGTATAATGCAATACATAAAATTACTACAATACAACGCAAAAATCTCTGGCACCCTAGCTATATATATGTGCCTAAGTCTTTTGCACAGTACTGTAGTGTAACAAGCCTCCAAATTGTTCTCAATGCACATCATCCTTAAATTGGACAAGGAATGCCATACACAGAATTGCAAGTTCAGAGCCAGGACTGGGGAGAGAAATTCAGCCCAGAGAGCTATGAGATTAAGGGCAGAAGCACTAAAACAACTTGCATATCTCAATTTAATAATTTCTTGTGAAAATAATTCTGTTCCGTGGACATGCATCATGGCTCATCTCAATCAATGTAGCTGGATTCACATCATTGCCTGTAGTCAAGGGGGATTTGAATCTTGTTTTTACCATAGAATCACTGAGAACTTCTGCCCATCTAGTCCCTGCTGGAATATTTTCTTCCTAATCCTACTGACCTGCACCTGGACCACAGCCCTCCATACCCCTCCTATCAATGTACTTATCCAAACTTCTCAAATGTTGAAATCAAACCCACATCCACCACTTCTCCTGGCAACTCATTCCACACACTCACCATCTCTCCTGTTTTGCTTAAAGCATTTTACCTTTCACCCTTCACCCATGAACTCTAGTTCTATTCTCATCTAACATCAGTGAAAAAGCCTGTTTGCATTTACCCTATCTATACCCCTCATGATTTTGTACCGTACACCTCTATTGCTCTAGAGAATCAAGTCCTAACCTACTCAACCTTTCCCTATAACTCAGGTCCTCAAAACCTGGCAACGTTCTTTTAAGTTTTCTCTGTACTTTTTTGATCTCAGTGATACCTTATTGATCAAAACTGTACATGATACTCCAAATTAGGACTCAGCAATCTCTTATACAACACCCAAACTCCTGTACTCAGTACTTCGATTTATGAAGGCCAATGTATCAAAAGCTCTTTATATAACCTCTACCCGTCTACCCGTGACGCCACTTTTAAGGAATTATGGATCTGTATTCCCAGATCCCTCTGTTCTACCACGCTCCTAAGTGCCCTACCATTCACCGTGTAAGGCCTACCATAGTTTGTCCTCCCAAAGTGCAACACCTCAAACTTACCTGCACTAAATTCTATCTGGCATTTTCAGCCTATTTTTCCCCAGTTGGTCCAGAAACTACGGCAAGTTTTGATAATTTTCCTCACTGTCCACTATACCCCGAATCTTGATGTCATCTGCAAATTTGCTGATCCAGTTTACCGCATCATCCAGACAATTGCTAAAGATGACAACCAACAATGGATCCAACACCAGTCCCAGTGGCACATCAGTAGTAACAGGCCTCCAGTCAGAGAAGCAACATCTGCTACCACTCTCTGGCTTCTCTTGTGAAGTGAATGTCAAATCCAATTTACTACCTCATACTTAATGCCAAGTGACTAAACCTTCTTAACCAGCCTCCCACATGGGACCTTGCTAAAGTCCATATAGATGACATCCACTGCCATTCCCTCAACAACCTCCATGGCAACCCCCTTCAAAACAAAGTTAATAAGTTTGGTTAGACAGGATGTATTGCACAAAAAGCCACGTTGACTATCCAAATCAGTCCCTGTCTTTCCAAATACATATATATCCAGTCCCTTAGAATACTTTCCAATAACTTACCCACTACTGATGTCAGGCTCACCAGCCTATAACTCCCCAATTTATTCTTAGAGCTTTTCTTAAACAACAGAACATTAGCTGTCCTCCAATTCTTCAACACCTCACCCATGGCTAAGGGATGCTGCCATTTCTGCATGAGCCTCTGAGGGAACACCTTCTCAGGGCACAGGTATTCATCCACTCGAATTTGCTTCAAGACAGCAAGCACCTCCTCTTCTCTAATCCAAAAGCAGTCCATGGCCTCACTTGTTTTGCCTCAGTACCATAGACTCTGTTCCCATCTCCCAAGTAAATACAGATGCAAATAAAATCCATTTAAGATTTCCCCATCTCTTTTGGCTCCATGCATTGATGACCACACTGAACTTTAAGAGGACCAAATTTTTAACAAGCTATCGTTTTGCTCTTAATGTATCTGTGGAAGCTCTTGGGATTCTCCTTCACCAGAGCAACCTTATGTCTTCTTTTATTCCTCCTGATTTCCCTCTTAAATGTTCTCTTGCATTTCTTATATTCAAGTGCCTCATTTGTTCTTTGCTGCCTCTGTTTACAAGGCACCTCCTCCTTTTTTTCTGATGGAACACAAACTCTTGTCTTTGCAAAATTACCCTTTTGAAGCCCTCCCTTACCAAACATAGCTTCGCCAGAAGCTATCCCAATCCACACTAAACAGATATTTTCTGACATCATCAAAATTAGCCTTTATCCAATTCAGAATCTCAACCTGAGGACCAGGCCTATCCTTCTCCATAATTATCTTCAAACCAACAGAATTATGATTACTAGCACCAAAGTGTTCCCCCAACACACACTTCTGCCACTTCCCTATCTCATCCCCTAATAGGTAATACAAGTTTTGCTTTTAAATTAATACTACAAGATAAAGCATGTTTACCTGGATCTCCAACCAAAATTGCCATGGGGGAGCCTGTAGCCCATGGGAGTAGAAGAAAAAGTAATCCCCATCAGTGCTGTATAAAGAACTTGCATCCCCAACAGATGACCTGATTATGGAAGAACCTTCACGTGGCCGAATGTACAGTGTCATGTGACTGGGACCTATGCAAAGAGGAAAGGTGTAATAAGGCATGGAGAGAAATCACCTTTCATACCCAATTCTCTCTTAATAAAACTATAGAGTACAAAATCATCAGAGTTCATTTGCAACTTGTTTTTTTTTAAATGAGACAGATTTGCAGTTAAACAGGAACATCAGCCATTCAATACATCACGTACCATGCAACACACACAAAATGCTAGAGGAACTCAGCAGGCCAGGCAGCATCTATGGAAAAGAGTGAACAGTCAACGTTTTGGGCCAAGACCCTTCATGAGTCCTGACGAAGGGTCTTGGCCCAAAATGTCGACTGTTTACTCTTTTCCATAGATGCTGCCTGGCCTGCTGAGTTCCTCTAGCATTTTGTGTGTGTTGCTTAGATTTTCAGCATCTGCAAATCTTCTTGACTTCATGTACCATTTTGAGTGGAAAAGTAAATGTATGAGATACAACCTCATAAAAGTGCATACGTGATAAAAGGTGAACAGAATTAAAACAGATGTGACTAAGTTTTCACAAAAGTGGAATAATAGATGAGGCTTTTTATCAGCTTTTTCAGTTATCTTAAAATATTCTTATAACTAAAGTGCAAAATGCAGTATAGAAATTCGCCATCAGGTGGTGATGTAGAGCAAGCTAAAATTAAATCAAAGTTAACTTACTAACTCAAGTCGTCAACTTTTATTGTCATTTCGACCATAACTGCTGGTACAGTGCATAGTAAAAATGAGACAATGTTTTTCAGGACCATGGCTTACATGACACAGTACAAAAAACTAGATTGAACTACATAATGAAGAAAGCAGAGAAAGCTATACTAGACTACAGACCTACACTGGACTGCATAGAAGTGCACAAAAACAGTGCAAGCATTACAATAAATAATAAACAGGACAGTAGGGCAAGGTGTCAGTCCAGGCTTCGGGTATTAAGGAGTCTGATAGCTTGGGGGAAGAAACTGTTATATAGTCTGGTCGTGAGAGCCCGAATGCTTCGGAGCCTTTTCTCAGACGGCAGGAGGGAGAAGAGAAGAGATTGTATGAGGGGTGCATGAGGTCCTTCATAATGCTGTTTCCTTTACGGATGCAGCATGTAGTGTAAATGTCCGTGATGGCAGGAACAGAGAAACCGATGATCTTCTCAGCTGAGCTCACTATCCGCTGCAGGGTCTTGCGATCCGAGATGGTGCAATTTCTGAACCAGGTAGTGATGCAGCTGCTCAGGATGCTCTCAATACAACCCCTGTAGAATGTGATGAGGATGGGGGGTGGGAGATGGACTTTCCTCAGCCTTCGCAAAAAGTAGAGACTCATTCCCACAATTATGCAGATGTAAAAAATATAACAATTTACGTGATCCAATGGATTATTTCATGGAAAACACTGAGATCACACATTGTCTAACTAGTTCTTACGCTAATTATTAGAGCACACTAACAATGTTCTCAGCAGAACCACAGTGAAAGTGCAGGGATTACAGTAAATGGCAAATTTAAACATCATGCAAATTAGGCATCAGCTATTTTAAATCTAAAATAGAGGTTGTAAATCTAAAATACTGGGAATAGAGCACAGAACAGTACAGGACCTTTACCCTATGATGTTTTGTCAACCCTTTAACCTACTCCAAGATCAATCTAACCCTTCCCTCCTACGTAGCCCTTTATTTTTCTTTCATCCATATGCCTATCTCAGAGTCTCTAAAATGTCCCTAATGTATCTGCGTCTACCACCATCCCTGGCAGTGCATTTCATGCACCTACCACATTCTCTGTTTTAATAAAAACTACCTCCGATATCCCCCCTATACTTTCCTCCAAACACCCTAAAGTTATCCTCTCCCCCACCCCCACCCCCCATATTAGCCATTTCCACCGTGGGAAAAAGGTGCTAGTTGTTCACTATCTATTCCTCTTATTATCTTGAACACCTGTATGGTCACCTCTCATCCTCCTCCTCTCCAAAGAGAAAAGCTCTAGAACTCTCCTCTACACGCTCTCAATAGCTTCCATATCCTTTCTATAAGGAGCAGACCTCCTTATTTAAGACCCAGTATTCCAAGTATGGTCTAACTAGAATTTCATAAAGCTGCAACATCACCTCACAGCTCTTGAACTCAATTCATCCACCTAATGAAGACCAACACACCATACATCGTCTTAACCACCCTGCAACACTGAGGGATTTATGGATGTGAACCCCAAGATCCCTCCGCTCCTCCACACTGTTGCGCTGAGGGGCCTGTTCATCTGCCCTACTGTTCAGAATCCTGCCATTAACCCTGTACTTTGCCTTCACATTCAACCATTCAAAGTGAATCACTTCACACATCCCGGCTGAACTTAACCTGCCACTTCTCAGCCCAGCTCTGTACCCATCAATTCCCCACTGTCCACTATCTGCAACACCACAAATCTTCAGAATAACATAGAAGAAACCATTAACACTTCAAAAGAATGTTCCCAAATCATTCTCAGATTGTAAATGATAGTTCTTTTCTTTTGTTGATATTCTTTTTTAAAATCAGACCTGTAACCCATCAGAGAAAAGTTTTTATATTTAGATAATTAGAATGTATTTTATGGAAAAAATTAATATTTTAATCATCATACCATCCACCTCAAAGGTCATGTTTATACATTGTGAAGGCAGCTTGTATTTGGAAATAAGTCTGAAAGCAACAGGTTCCCTGATTGGAAGTTCTGAAGCTGGCAGATACCAGTTTTTCCTAGAAAACAGTAAAAATTAGTCAATAAGCTTAGAAACATTATTTTGAAATCTAAACAAAAAGAAGTAACATTAATTGGTGGATTTATCAGAAATAGTGTGTTACGAATGTGCCACAACTCTGAGGGGCCGAAGGGTACAAAGTCGCCCCCTCCTTTTTGAGAATCGCAAGATCGCTATTAATTCGGGTCTGGGACCCAGGAAATGAGAGAGAATCCACAAGGTTTGGAATGTGTCCTGGCCTCAGCGAAACAAAACCATTGATAACGGCTATTGTCTCTTGGAGACGGAATTGTGTATTGAGTACTGTACTATTCATTGAAGCCCCTCAGGGGACGACCAGAGTGGGCTGGTTGAGGGATTGCATCATCCCAACCTGATTGACATCTGAGACCCCGTGAGTAAGGATAAAAGAGGGTCTGGGGAACAACCCCTTTAGACGCACCAGGAGAAACGCTAGAAATCCCATGACAGCGTTTAATAGCGACAGCCGGTGGGGGGGGCTCGTATGCGTCCTTTCCTTGCCTGGGATTGGCGGGCTCGCCACGGAAGAACGGCTTAGCTAAAGGAGAGGCCACAAGTGAACGGCCACATCAACGAGACTCTGACGGATCGAAATCATAAAAGGAAAGCCGGCAAGTTTCTCAAAATCTCTCTCTCTCTCCAACCATTGCCACACAGCGGTCCCCAAAGGCTGCAGCCTGCATGAACTGAGTGACTTTTATATTTCCATTGGACAATACATTATCCCCTAGACAACGATAGAGCTTATTTCTTATTATTATTATACCCGCACTTTTAGATTTAGTATTGACGACGTATATTATCTGTATATTTGCATTGATATTATTTTTGTGTATTTTTACTAATAAATACTGTTAAACATAGTACCATCAGACTTCAACGGACCTCTCCATCTTTGCTGGTACGTGACCCAGTTACGGGGTTCATAACAAGTGCTACAATGGAATTGTTGTCTGTGAAGAACAGATGGGTCTCAGAGGTTAATAATGGTACTGGGGTATCTAATGGTATCTAAGATAATGATATTAGAGGAAGGTTTTTTTACTCAGAGAGTGGTTGGTGCATGGAATGCACTGCCTGAGTCAGTGGTGGAGGCAGATACACTAGTGAAATTTAAGGACTACTAGACAGGTATATGGAGGAATTTAAGGTGAAGGGGATATATGGGAGGCAGGGTTTAAGGATCGGCACAACATTGTGGGCCAAAGGGCCTGTACTGTGCTGTAATATTCTATGTTCTATGTTCAAATGCATGTTTGACCCCTGTACCATTATCAAGGACAAATATCAAGAGGAGGCTTTTCACCTCATTAAACAAGGGTTGTCTGATGTTCATCCACTCACCTTAATCCACTCCAACCCACAGTCAATTGCCTGTTAAATGTATAATTTTGGGCAAATAGTGGCACACAGAGCAGCCAGTCCTAATAAGATGCAAAGTTTTCAAGAAAGCAGAAGTGGAAACGAGGTGGGAGGAGAGCAAGTTTCTCACCTGATAAAACTATGAACAGGTAAATACCAAGGGAATCCACAAAAAGGTGCGTTCTCACAGGGGCTCCTCAATGTATCATTGATTTCAGGTATATATGGAGTAACATGGGACATGAGGGTGTAATCAAATCCATTAATCCAGATGCCAGAATCTTTCTTGACCATTTCTCCATTAACATTGTGAAAAGTCCGTGTTATATGCTGAAGAAGAAAGAAGAAGAGGAATTAGTATTTTCCCTCTATAATCAGCCTATGGATATGTCAAAATTCTCCAGTTTACACAGCAAGTGTCATGTTTTCTCACTTTTAACCTGGTTTCCCCATTTTAATTTGGGCAAGGTAAAATGGTGGGCTGATAATGCACATCATTACCTCAAATTTATGGTAGTAAGCAAGTTATATCTGCAGAATTTGCCGATCAATTTACACAATTGGCACCTTTTTTAGTATTCCATTTAAGAGCTTGACAGATTCGCAATTTAATTTTAAAAATAACCTACATTTTTATAGCACTTTTACCAATAGGAAACAGTCTGCCAGGGCAAGTAGTGGAGTGGTCATTTGGGAAAGTAGATCTTAAGCCTACATACAATTTTAGGAACCAAAACTTTGAGTATGGTGGGACTAATGTTCTGAGTTACATCTATTTCAATGCAGAGGAGCTTAAGAGCATGGATCAGCACATGGTATTGCTCCCATTAGTGAGACTTGGTTGCAGGAGGTGCAGTACTGGCAGCTCAGTGTTTCGGGGGCTCTGTGATTTAGGATGGAGGGGATGGCATAATTAGGGAAAATATCACACCAATCTCAGTCAGGACAGACCAGAGGGCTCTCCTACTGAGGCTTTATGAGTGGGACTGAAGAATAGGAATGACCATGTTCATGGGATGATATTATAGGCATCACAATATTCAGCAGGATTTAGAGGAACCAATTTGTAGAGATAGCAGGGAATTACCAGAAAAATAAGTGATTTTAACTTTCCACATATTGACTGAGACTCCCATTATTGTAACAGGACTGGATGGGATGGAGTTTGTCAAATGTGCTCAGGAAAGTTTCCTTCATCTATATATAGAGGTCCCAAGTACAGAGAGTGTGATACTGGATTGAGTGTGATAGGGAACCAGACAGGGCAGGTGACAGAAGTATGTGTGAGGGAACACTTTGGATCTGATGGCTGACTGGCAGGAGGCAAAGAATGGGAACAAAAAGGGGCCTCTTCTGATTGGCTGCCACTGACTAGTGGTGTTCCGCAGGGGTCTGTGTTGGGACTGATTCTTTTCACGTTATATGTCAATGATTTGAATGACAGAATTGATGGCTTTGTGGCGAAGTTGGCGGACAATACAAAGAAAGGTGGAGGAGCAGTATTGTTGGGGAAGCAGGAAGTCTACAGAAGGACTTATAGATTGGGAGAATGGGCACGGTGGAAGATGGAAGATAGTGTAGGGAAGTATATGCTCATGCACTTCAGTAGAAGAAATCAAAGTATAGATTATCTTCGAAACAGAGAGAAAATTCACAAATTGTAAGTGCAAAGGGACTTGGTTAGCAGTCCTTGTGCAAGATTCCCTAAAGGTTAACTTGCAGGTAGAGTCGGTGGTGAGGAAGACAAATGCAATGATAGCATTCATTTCAAGTGGATTAGAATACAAAAGCAAGGATGTAATGCTGAAGCTTTATAAGACCATAACACACAGGAACAGAATTAGGGCATTTGGCCCATCGAGTCTGCTCTGCTATCAATCATGGCCAATCCTTTTTTTTAACCCATCCTCAGCTCCACACCCTGGCCTTCTCCCTGTAACCTTTGATGCCATGTCTAATCAAGGACCTATCAAGCTCTGCCTTAAATACACCCAATGACCTGGCCTCCACAGCTATCTGTGGTAATAAATTCTACAAATTCACCCCCCTCTGGCTAAAGAAATTTCTCTGCATCCGTTCTGAATGGACACCCCCTATCCTAAAGTTGTCCCCCTCTTGTCCTAGACTCCCCCACTATGGCAAACATCCTTTCCACATCTACTCTGTCCAAGCCTTTCAACATTCGAAAGGTTTCAATGAGATCCACCCCCCCACCCCCACATTTCTTCTAAGTTCCAGCAAGTGCAGATCCAGAGCTATCAAACCCTTTCATTCTCAGAATCACCCTTGTGAACCTCTTCTGAACCTTCTCCAATGCTCTTCTTAGATCAGGAGCGCAAAACTGTTCACAATACTCAAGGAGGTTCATCACTGCCTTATAAAGCCTCAGCAAAAAAACCCCTGCTCTTGATTTCTAGACCTCTTGAAATGAATCCTAACATTGCATTTGCCTTCTTCACCACCAATTCTACCTGCAAGTTCTCCTCAAGGACTCCCAAGTCCCTTTGCATCTCAGATTTTTGTATTTTCTCTCCACTTAGAAAATAGTTTGCACATTCATTTTTACTACCAAAGTGCATGGCCAAGCATTTTCCAACATTGTATTTCATTTGCCGCTCTCTTGCCCATTCTCAGAATCTGTCTAAGTCTTTCTACAGACTGTTTCCTCAACACAACCCGCCTATCCACCAATCTTTTGTATCATCTGCAAGGCATTGGTCAGACCACACTTGGAATATTGTAAGCAGTTTTGGGCTCCTTATCTAAGAAAAGATGTACTGGCATTGGAGAGGGTCCAAAGGATATTCATGAGAATAATCTTGGGAACGATAGGATTAACATATGAGGAGCGTTTTATGGCTCATAGCCTATATTCACTGGAGTTTAGAAGAATGGGGTGGGGTCGAGAGTGATTTCAATGAAACCTACTGAAAGACCAAGATACAGTGGACATGGAGAGAATGTTTCCTACAGCGGGGGAGTCTAGGACTAGAGGACACACACTTGGAATAGAAGTGTGTCCCTTTAGAACAGAGACGACGAGGAATTTCTTTAGCCAGAGGGTGATAAATCTGTGGAATTCATTGCCACAGATGCTGTGGAGGCCAAGTTATTGGGCATATTTAAAGTGGAAGCTGATAGGTTTCTAATTATTAAGGGTGTCAAATATTACGAGGAGAATTTGGTTTGGGGGGGGGGGGGGCGCTAATAAATCAGCCATAGTGGAATGAAGGAGCAGACGTGATGGGCCAAAATGGCCTAACTCTGCTCCTATGTCAATACTCTAAATTGGAGAAAGGTCAATCTTGATGGCATCAGAAAGGATCTAGAAAGTGTGCACTTGGGTAGGTTGTTTTCTGGCAAAGAGATGCTTGCCAAGTGGGAGGCCTTCAAAACTGAAATTTTGAGTATACAGAGTCTGCATGTTCCTGCAAGGCTAACATTGGCTGGAGGGATATTGAGGCTTTGGTTAAGAAAAAGGTGCATAGCAGGAAAAGGCAGCAACGAGCAAATGAGGTGCTTGAGGAGTATAAGAATTGCAAGAGAACACTTGAGGAAAATTAAGAGGGAAATCAAGAGGGCTAAAAGACACGAGGTTGCTCTGATAGACTAGGTGAAGTAGAATCCCAAGAGCTTCTTACAGATACATTAAGAGCAAAAAGATGGCAAGGGACAAAGTTGGTCCTTTTGAAGATCTGCATGGTCATTTCTACATGAGACTGAATGAGATGGGGGAGATCTGAAATGGATCTTTTGTATCTGTACTTACTTGGGAGAGGACACAGGGTCTATAAAACTGAGGCAAAACAGTAGTAAGGTGGACCATATTGGATTAGAGACGAGGTGCTTGCTGTCTTGAGGCAAAATGGGGTAGATAAGTCCCCAGAACCTGACACAGTATTCTCTAGGACCTTGTGGAAAGCTGGTGCAGAAATTAAAGGGCAAATTGACCTGAAAGATGTATTTAAAACATCCATAGCCACACTTGATGTGCTGCAGTGCTGTAGGATAGCTAATGCTGTTCCGTTGTTCAAGAAGGCTTGAAGAATAAATGAAATTATAGGCCAGGGAACTGACATCAGTAGTGGGCAAGTTATAGGAAGGTATTCTAAAGCACAGGTTAAGTATTGGGATAGAAAGGGCATTATCAAGAAAATTCATGAAGGCAATGGAAATTGTCTACATGGACGTTAGCAAGGACTCTGTCACCTATATTAATGGTCTGGTCGATAATGTGAATACACTGGATCTGTAAATTTGCAGTTGACACCAAGTTTGGGGGGCAAAGCAGACAGTATGGAAGGCCATGAAAGCTGGACCAGCTGGAAACTGGCAGATTAATTTAATGCAGACAAGTGTGATGTTTTGCACTTTGGGAGGACAAACCAGCATAGGACATACACAGTGAATGGTAAGGCACCAGGGAGCACAGTCGAAGATGCAGATAATGACAAAGAAACAACTCTGATTATCAATCAGGTGATGAAGACAAAAAATTACCCAGTTGCATCTACCATCTACCGTAAAATCTACCATTTTACTCACGACTCATGAACTAAGGAAACACCAACAAATGTTCTCATCACATACCCAATTCTATCCACCCCCCCCCCCTTCAGCACATCCATACAAGCCATTCTGAGCTACTATTTTAAAGCACTATGGCTCAATGAAGTTCCAAGATCAAACTTCACTCTAGAGCTAACCACTAAAGAGGTTTAAAGTGGAAAAAGAAGTTAATCCAAATGTAAGAAGTCTATATGAGATACTAAAACAAGTAAATTTCCTAACTGAGACAAGCTACCACTTCTCAAATCACACTTGCCTGATCAAGCCTGCTGACCCCAACACCCTGGATACTAAACACAATTATCTTTCCAGATTCACTGCATGTTCAGGCAGCCTCCTGAACACAATTCAAAACCAGCGGTTTCAATCTGCTTAAAGGGTCATATTAACATTTCAGAACTGGGCATTTCCACTAGCTGTTTATGTCTTGAGTGCCAGCTCTGCATGCATCAGCACTTTCTGATCAGAGTCAGGAGGAACGAGACTTCAAATCCTAACCCCCCCCCCCCCCCCCCCCCCCACTTAAGCCCTAAATACAAGCCCACATTCTGGCACAGTGCTGAGGGAGTGCAACACTGTCAGAAATGCTATACCTTGAGTGAAACCATATCTGCCCTATCAGATGTGGTTAAAATTATCCCACATCTTTTTTCTTGAAGAACAATAGGAACAGTCTACCTACCTTATTTACATAACCAACAAATGCAGAGCATTAGTCCAATGCCATTTCTGACCCTGTTACAGTCAGCAATTTGGTTATTTTACAAGATTTTAAACTTCAAAAATACTTCTGACTGCAAATATTTGCAGTCTCCTGAGATTAAAAAAGACTATGTAAAAATATAAGTTGCCCTTCTTCTAGTAGAACCAGCAAGCTCTGTTGCAAGTAATCAAAGTACCTCTTACCTGCAGGAAGATTCGTTTGGGATGTGGACTAGTAGGTTCACCTGAATATGGAAAGAACACTCCACTACACACAAGGGAGGCAGAGCCCAGAAACACAATCGCCAAACTCAGCAGAGTCCACTTGGTACTGCGGCACAGGTAGATCAGGCTTACCTAGAGAAAATACCTTTAGAGTAAGTAACTGAAAGCAGAAGACACAACACCATTGCTAAGGAAGTGGGGACTATGAGGTTTATCAAAACAATGGGATTGCACCAGTTTTGTTGGGAAGCTGTCAGTAAGTATACTCTAACCACACACAAAGACTGAGGCATGGCAAGTCTGTGTTAAAGGATTTAATGGTTGGACGGAGGTGGGGGGCGCAGAGAGGTGGGGTTAGAGAAAAATAAAGGTTTTGGATGGGGGTTGAATTTGCTAGGTTTGGGGACACCATGGCTATTAACAGTAAACAGCTGTGGCTGGAGCAATTGCAAAAAATTACTTATATATTGAAACACGTTGGCATGTCACCCTCTCCATAATTTAAGACCCAGAACAAAAATCAAAGGCCACATTATGGACACACTAGATTTTTCATCGTTCCCATCAAAATGTACTTATAAACATGACGCTATCTGATAGAATTTAATGGCCTGGAGATCTGAATGAAAAATTAAAGAAATCTGTTAAAGAAAGAATTAGATGAGGATAACAGGAAATTTGAAGTTGATCTGGATAACTTGCCAGAGCAGTTATACTGAGCAAGTGCACAGCAGAGAAGATGTGCAATGCTTTAACCTAAAAATATTTTGCATGAATTCACTTTATAAATAGAAGAGGAATGCTTGGATATCAGGGAGTTCTCATCACAAATTCACCCAAATAAAGAAACTATTATTTAGGCATAAAATTGAAAGCAAAATAGACATTGATCATCCTTGTAATTTATAATTTTATTGACCAAAGTCAGAAGGCTGGAAAAGGTGTAGAGAAGGATGAGCAACAAATTATACAATGAAGCTCCCAATCAAATGAAAGAGAAAACATTTATTTAGAGAACACTGAATATCTCCGTTAACATATCGCCAATGCATTTGATAAGCTAAGTAAGAACTCAGGGTTGCATATAAATTTTCAATATTTCTCAGGCATTTAGACAGATATTTTGGTAGGAAAGGCACAAAAGGGATGGGGCACATTGTGGGTAAACAAGATCAATGTAGATAGGCAACATGATGAGCAGGGATGAGATACAAAAGGACCTACTTCTGTTGATTCTACTAATCAAATTAAGTTTTGGATGAGGAAAGTTAAATTGGGGTGAAAAAAATGACACAAACCTGTTAGGTGAAACGGCCTACTTGCAGCTACAAAAATTCAATATAATGCCATGTTAAGGTCAGTTTACTGACGTGCAGTACAGTCTGACCAGGACTTCAACAGCTATAAAGGGATGCAACTCAAAACTAAAAATTCACTGTGCCTTTAAGAAATGTTTATTAATAATTTTCCATTTCAGTACAGCAAAACATTAAATATCTTTGCTTTACCTTTTTAAAACTTCAAAGCTTAAAAATAATGTAATAGGATAACTTACAAAATAAGTTGTTAGAATGATTGTGCATACTACAATGATAGAAGCCAGTACAATATCCGGCGGTATCTCAGTCCCACTTCGACCGAGGATAGGTGTGAACATTTCAAATGCAGCCCAAAATAGATACATGGTCAAAAGATGAGGAACAGACAGGCCCAGAAAATAAATTGCCATCAGCTTCAATGTAGGACCTAGATCACAAAGAAATAATCAGAAAATCAATAAACAAATAAACTGATATTTCAAATATACCACAAATTAGCCACAGGAAAAATTAAGTTTTAAATAGAAATTTTTGCAACTTCTAAAAACTGTCACGAGACAGTTTCTTTCAGCATGATACACAGGAATTCCTTTCACTTTAAGAGGAAAATTTAGAAAACAAGACGACCCAGGAGAAAAAGACATTCTCAAAATTAAATAATCAACAAGGCAAAAATACACAATGATAAATAGTATGATTTCATTCGTGTCAATATGCAAACCTGACACAAATCTTCAAAGTACTTTGGGTGGGGAAGGGAAAAAAAAACTAAATAGAAAAGTGAATGGTATATAAGAAATGCTTAATTATAACACAATTTTGCTGAATGTTGTTATAATTCAAAAATATATCATGTATATCTTAACAGAAAAACTGCTATGATATTGTGCATCAGAAGTGGAACCCTAGAGCAACAATGAAGACAAATGCAGCTGTTAGAAAGACCTTCCAAAGGATTCAATCCATCTACCGAGTAATATATTCTGGACTCTCAATTTAACTAACTTTGCAAATTGCAGTTTGAGAGGAAGTGCCAAAAATCAGATGTATTGGTATTGCGGTTGAATAGAGGTAATTACAGAGGCATGAGAGAAGAGCTGGTCAAAGCTGATTGGTAACGGAACCCAGTACGAATGATTGTACAGCAACAATGCTGGAGTTTCTAGAAGTAATTCAGAAGATGGAGCATTAATTCATCATAAAGAAGCAGCAGCATTCTAAAGGGAGTATGAAGCAATTCTGGCTGATAAGGGAAGTCAAAGACAGCATAAAACCAAAAGGAAGGCATACAATATTGCAAAACTAACAGGAAGCTAGAGGAAGCTTTCAAAGACAAACAGAAGGCAACTAAAAAAAGAAATAAGGGAAGAATAGATGAAACATGAAGGTAATAATTAAAGGGGATACCAAAGTACTTCCAGATATAAAAGAGTAGAGGATACACAAGAGTGGACATCATTCAGCTAGCAAATGACACTGGAGAAGTAGTTTTAATGGGGGAGAAAGAGCAGATGAACTGACCATCTTCCATCGGTCTTCACTTTCAAAGACACCAGCAACATGGAGTGTAGTCATTATCACTATGGAGAAGGTACTTGGGAAGCTGAAAAGTCTGAATGTGGATAAGTTACCTGGACTGCATGGACTAGTCATCTGGAAGAGGTAGCTGAAGAGATTATGAAGGCATTAGCAGTGGTCTTTCAAGAATCACTAGATTCTGGAATTGTTTCAGAGGACTGGAAAATTGCTAACTCTAACAGAGAGGGGCAAAAGACAGGAAATTATAGGCAAAGTCTTGGGGGTGGGGGGTACTTGAAAGCACATAAAACAGGATTAAGTCAGCGTGGTTTCCCTAGGGGGCAATCCTGCCTGACAAATCTGTTGGAATCCTTTGAGGAAGTTAAAGCAGGACAGACAAAGTCAGTAGATATTGTTTACTTGGACTTTCACATGGTGTCTGACAAGGTAACACATGAAGATGCTAAACAAGAGCCCATGGAATTACAGGAAAGACACTAGCATACATAGAAAGTTAGCTAACTGGCAGAAGACAAAAGAGTGAGAATAAAGGAGGCCTTTTCTGGTTGGCTGCTGGTGACAATTGGTGTTCTGTAGCTAGGTCTGCTACTTTTCATGTTATATGTTAATAACCTAATATATGTTAATAACAAAGCAGGGTGTCTGGAGGAGGTCTTGGATAGCTTGGGAGAATGAGCAAAGAAGTAGCAGATGGAATACAGTGTTGGATTATGCACCTTGGTAGAAGGAATAAAGGAACAGACTACTTTTTTTTTTAAATGGGGAGAGAATTCAGAAATCGGAGATGCAAATTGACTTGGGATCCTAGTGCAGGATTCCCTAAATGTTAATTTGTAGGTTGAATTGGTACTAAGAAAGGCAAATGCAACATTAGCATTCATTTTATAAAAACTGGATTATAAAAGCAAGGATGTAATGCTGAGGCATTACAAGGTGCTGGTCAGACCACATTTGGAGTATTGTGAACAGTTCCAGGACCATATCTAAGGAAGGATGTGCTGACATTGGAGATCATCTAGAGGAGGTTTATGAAAATTATCCTGGGAATGAAAGGGTTAATGTATGAGAAACCTTTGATTGGTCTCAGCCTGTACTCATAGTTTAGAACAGGGGTGGGCAAACTTTTTGACTTGTGGGCCACAAAGGGTTCTAAAATTTGACAGGGGAGCCAGACCAGGAGCAGATGGACGGAGTGTTTTGGTAATACACCTCATAAGAGAAAATAAAATATCATGGGATATGTAGAAAACATGTGCTTTAATTTCAATTGAAAATGAACAAATGCATTACAACAAAATATCTGTCTTTGAAGTCCCATGGTATTTAGCTATTTATTGAAATGACTTTTAAAACACTGAAAATTAAATGAATAAAATACAGCTTTTTTTAATAGTAACAGTTATTATTTTAAAGCACTGAAAATTCTGTTATCCTTCAAGATATTATCATCATCACTCTCCTCCTGACTGTCTTTATTTCAAAAACGGTAGGAGATGCAGGTCTACTTGTCCTGCTCCTTCTTATTCAATTGTCCCCTGTGCCAAAACTCAACAACGACCAGCACAAGGACAGAACAGTGACAGCGCGCCAGTATGCGGAGCGCGTTATTTGATCTGGAGCGCATTTTTTATTTTGAGAACGTACGTGCACCTGCGCACTACTCGTGTCCATCACTTAACAGAAATGACATGTAACATGTAAGGCTTATTGAAAAAAATATTTTCAAATGCATTTTTTACATAACACAACGAAGAAACTTATTTTTGATTTCAGTGGGAACAGTGTTGTTGGTCTCCCTTTTTAGCCAGCGCATCAAAGTCTGGATTTAGTTTTGTTGTGGCAATTCTCAGGATGGATCTGAGGTGTTGGTCAGTTAACTTGGATCTGTGGCTGGCTTTGTTGATGTTCATGACGCTGAACGCCTGTTCACACAAATAGGTCGAGCCGAACAACGCCAGCATCTTCTGTGCCGTCCTCCGGAGGTTTGGAAACACCTCTTTACCAAGTGAAGCATAAAAGTCATTCAGTTTAAGAGAGTTGAACTTCTCTTTTAAGACGGGGTCAGACTGAAAGTCAATCAGTTCCAGCTGTAGCTCCTCTGGTGCTGTTTCAGGATCTTGTGACAGGGGACAGGCCACCAACTGAAGTGACTTGTCAATTTTTTCAAAATCAGAAAAGCGACGGCAGAATTCTCTGTGCAGCGCATCCAGTGACTCGCTGTATTTTTTCACATTTGCGCCGGCCTCTTCCAGCGTGGCTAGTGTGGGAAAATGAGTGAATAACTTATTCAAAATTTGCCTGGAGAAAAAAGCCAGCTTGGATTTAAAGGCTTTCACGTTTGTGTACATGTCATGCACAAACTGATCCTTCCCCTGTAGCTTCACGTTCAGTTCATTCATGTGTGAAAATATATCCACAGCAAACGCAAAGTCACAAAGCCAGCTCTTGTTGCTCAGCTCAGGAAATTCGCCGGCCTTCCTCAGTAACTCCAAAAATGCACCGATCTCCTCTTTGAGCTCCCATACTCGTTGAAACATTTTGCCCAAACTTAACCAGCGGACACGGGAGTGATAAAGTAGGTCCTGGTGATCCGCATCAGTTTCCTCCAGGAACGTGATGAACTGACGGTGCTGAAGTCCCCTTGCACATATAAAGTTGACAAGTTTTACGACAGGATTCACAACATGATTCAGCTGTAATACCGATTTACATAGAGATTCCTGGTGGATGATGCAGTGAAGGAAAATAACATCCTGGTCAAGATTTTCATCTTTCACTTTATTCTGTATTCTCCTCAGCAGGCCGACATTTTTCCCTGTCAAATTAGGAGATCCATCTGTGGTGACGTTGATAAGTTTACTCCAAGGGAGCTTCATATTTTCGATGACAGCAGACACCCGGTCATACAAGTCCTCTCCCCGTGTTTTTCCTTTCAGAGACTCCATTGTCAAAAACTCCTCCGTTATTTCAAAAGTATTGTTAATTCCTCGGATAAAAATGAGGAGCTGAGCAGTGTCTTTTACATCGTTGCTTTCATCCAGTGCTAATGAATATAACGTGAACGACTCTGCCTTTTTATTTAAGTCGCTGGTTATATCTTCATCTATCAGTTCCACACGGCGAGTCACTGTCCTGCGTGATAAACTGATTTTTTCAAATTTGTCTTTGCTCTCCGGACACAATACACCTGCTGTCTCCACCATACATTCTTTTAAAAACTCGCCTTCAGACAGAGGTTTGCTGGCCTTTGCTAATTTGAATGACAGCATAAAACTCGCCTTGGTACTTGACTCATGAATGGCAGTTTGACGGTGAAAAAAATTTTGTTGAACCTGTAAATTAGCTGCCAACCTCTGAGCATTAGCTTCCCGTTCTTTTGTTGACTGGTTGCTAGCATAGTTGGCATGTTTTGTGGCAAAGTGACGGCTGATATTATATTCTTTAAAAACCGCCACAGTCTCTTGGCATATCAGGCATACAGCAGTTGATCGGTGTTCGGTAAAAAGATATTTAGTTGTCCACTCCTTATTAAACACCCGACATTCTCTATCCACTTTTCTTTTCTTAGCTCCACTCATCTTTACAGAAGGGGTGAGAGGTCAAAGAATAAAGAGCAAATGTGGAATAATACGCTGCACCTCAACAAAGGTCAATGTATATAGAGTGCGTCATCTATTGGGAAAACGCCAGAATTGCGGGGAAAAAATGTTAGCAAGGTTTATTAATATAATTTCATCAAGTTCTGCGGGCCGGATTAAAAAGCTTAACGGGCCGCATATGGCCCCCGGGCCGTAGTTTGCCCATGCCTGGTTTAGAAGGATTGGGGGGGGTGGGGGAGAAGGTGATGAAATCTCATTGAAATCTACAGAATATTGAAAGGCCTGGATAGAGTAGACATGGACAAGGTATTTCCAGTAGGGGAAAGGAGTCTAGGACTAAGGGGCATAAGCCTCAGAATAAAACAATACCCTTTAGAACAGAGACCAGGAAGAATTTATTTTAGCCAGAACTGCTATGGAGGCCAAGTCACTGTGTACATTTAAAGCTGAGGTTAGTAGATTCTTGATTAGCCAAAAGTTACAAGGTTAACACGTCACATGCAGCCAACCAGTAAAGAGCAGATTCAATAGGCCAAACAGTCTAATTCTGCTCTTAGGTCTTAGGAGCATGCGCTTCATGTCATCATAATTATGCTTTTATCAAAATTATTCAAAGCCTGCTCACTCTATCAACTCATATGGTGTTGATTTGTCCACATCAGTCCATTACACAGCATAGAAAAAGGCCCTTTGGTCCAACTCCTCCTAAAGTATATTCTTGAGTTAGTCTAATTTACTTGCATTTGGCCTTTTTCCACATTCCCTACCCATATACCTGTATAAAGTCATCTAGTTTGTGCATTTTGATCTTGGGGAGGTGCACTTATTTCACTGATCTGATCTCTCCTCTTGGTTTCCTCATCCACATCATCATCTGACGAATCCTCCATTTTCATACTGCCACTGATTCCCTTCGTTTTGACCTTCCATTCATCCAGCTGGACTTTAGTCTTTGCATCTACTTTTACAAGCAGATTTTTGTCTCCCAATTGAATTTCATACAATTACCTTAATGGACGCAGAGTAGATTCTGGTTCATTTTATTCACAAAAACCGAATGCTTGCAACTTTCATAAAGCTCCTTAAACTCTATTTCAGCTTCAAACTAAGCCGCACTTTGCAAGTAGCTTCCTGATTAACATATCAGAAGCTTTCTCAGATAGGTTTCCAGGATGATCCTGGAAACTATAGAGTGATATATCTCACATCAGTAGCAGGGAAGTTTCTGGAGTCGATTCTTAGATATAGGATTTGTGAGCATATGGAAAACCATGGTCTAATTAAGGACAGTTTGTATGGGGCGAGTCATGTCTTACTAACTTCATTGAGTTTTTAAAGGAGATGACAAGTGTAATTGATGATGGCAGAGCTGTGGATGTTGTCTATATGGATTTTAGTAAGGCATTTGACAAGGTGCCTCATGGGAGGCTCATCCACAAGATTAAGATGCATGGGATCCACAGTGAAGTGACTGTTTGGATTCAGAATTGGTTTATTCTGGCTGAAGGTCTGTGGCTCCCTCCTGTACCTAATAAAGTGGTGACTGAGTATACGTTCATGGTCTTCTGCTGCTGTAGCCCATCCACTTGAAGGTTATACGTGCTCTTCTGCACACCACTGTTGAAGTTATTTGAATTACCATTGCCTTCCTGTCAACTTGAACCAGTCAGGTCATTCTCCTCTAACCTCTCTCATGAACAAAGCACTTATGCACACAGAGCTGCCGGTATCTGGATGTTTTTCATACCATTCTCCGTAAACTATAGAGATCATTGTGTGTGAAAACAGGCAATCAGTAGTTTCTGAGATACTCAAAACCACCTCATCTGGCACCGACAATCATTCCATGGTCAAAGTCACTTAGATTACATTGCTTCCCCTCTCGGATGTTTGGTCTGAACAACAACTGAATCTCTTGGCCATGTCTGCAAGCTTTTTATGCATTGAGTTGCTGCCACATGATTGGCTGATTAGATATTTGCATTAATGAACAAGTGTACAGGTATGCCTATTAAAGTAACCACTGAGTTTATATAAATGCTTAAATGACCTGGATGAAAACAAAGATGGGTGGGTTAGTAAATTTGCATATGATACAAATATTGGTAGTGTTGTGGATGGTATAGTAAACTGACAAAAGGATTCAGTGGGGTACAGATCAGTTGCAGATATGGGCAGAGAAATGAAAGATGGATTTAACCCCAGTCAATTGTGAAATGTTGTATTTTGGGATATCAAATGTAAAGACACAGTACACTGCTAATGTCTAGACACTTACAATGTTGATGAGTAGAGGGATCTTAGCATCCAAGTTCATAGCTCCCTTAAAGTGGGGAGCTTATAGGGTGATTAAAAAAAGGGCATATGGCATACTTGTTTTTATTAATCAAGAGACCAAGTTTAAGAGCTGGGAAGTTACTTCGAAACTTTGTAAAACTCTAGTAAGGCTGCATTGCTTACATTCAATTCTGGCTGTCCCATTTTAGGAGAGATGTCAAGGATTTGGAGAGGATACAGAAGAGAATTACCAAAATGCTGCCTGAATTAGAGAGCATGTGCTATAGGAGAGGTTGAACAAACTTGGGTTATTTTCTCTGGAGCAGGAGAGGCAAGGGAGATCTGATGGAGGTTTATAATATTATGAGATGCACAGATGGAGTCAAAAAACAGCATCTTCTACCCACCCACCCCCACCATGTTGAAATGTCTAACACCAAAATGCAGAATTTAAGGTGAGAAGGGGAAAGTTCAAAGAGCATGTACAAGCAGAATTAGGCTATTTGGCCCAATTGAGTCTGCTCCGCCATTCTGTCATGGCTAATCCTTCTTTCCCCTCCTCAGCCCCACTCCCCGGCATTCTCTCTGTAAGCTTTGATGCCATGTCCAATCAAGAACCTATCAAGCTCTGCCTTAAAA
Organism: Hemitrygon akajei; assembly: GCF_048418815.1. NCBI lineage: Eukaryota > Metazoa > Chordata > Chondrichthyes > Myliobatiformes > Dasyatidae > Hemitrygon > Hemitrygon akajei. Next base: position 54,188,367 of record NC_133129.1, read on the forward strand.
ACATCCAATGACCTTCGCCTCCATGCTGCCTCTGGTAATAAATTCCACAAATTCACCAGCCTCTGGCTAAAGAAATTTATCTGCATCTCTGTTATAAATAAATGCCCCTCTATCCTGAAGCTATGCCCTCTGGTCCTAGACTCTCCTACCATGGGAGGATCTCATCGAAACCTACTGAACCTTGAAAGGACTGGACAGGGTGGATGCGAAGAGGATGTTTCCTATGTTGGACCCTTTAGAACAGAGGTAAGGAGGAATTCTTTTAGCCAGAGTAGTAAATTTGTGGAATGCTCTGTCATAAATTGCAGTGGAGACCAAGTCCGTGCGTATATTTAAGGCGGAAGGCGGAAGTTGATTATTTCCTAATTGGTCAGGACATCAAAGGATATGGCAAGAAGGCAGGTGTATGAGGTTGAGTGCGATCCACAATGGAATGGCGGAGCAGACTTCATGGGCTGAATGGCCCAATTCTGCTTCCATGTCTTATGGACATGGGAAACATCCTTTCCACATCCACTCTCTCCAGGCCTATCAACATTCGAAAGGTTTCAATGGGATCCCCCCCCCCCCCGTCCTTCTGAATTCCAGCGAGTACAGACCCAGAGCTATCAAACATTCCTTCTATGACAACCCTTTCATTCCCTGAACCATCCTTGTGAACCTCCTCTGAATCCCCTCCAATGCCAGCACATCTTTTCTTAGATGAGGAGTCCAAAACTATTCACAATACCCAAGGTGAGGTGTCACCAGTGCCTTATAAAGCCTCAGCATCACATCCCTGCTCTTGTATTCTAGACCTCTTGAAATGAATGTTAACATGGCAAATGCCTTCCTCGCTACTGACTCTACCTGCAAGTTAACCTTTAGGGTGTTCTGCACAAGGACTCCCAAATCCCTTTGCATCTCAGATTTTTAGATTTGCTTTCCATTTAGAAAATAGTCTGCATATTTATTGCTCCTACCAAAATGCATGGCCATGCATTTTCCAACATTGTATTTCATTTGCCACTTTCTTGCCCATTCTCCTAATCCGTCTTAGTCCTCTGCAGCCTATCCATTTCCTCAACAGTACCTGCCCCTCCACCAATCTTCACATCATCAGCAACTTGGCAATAAAGCCATCTATTCCATCATCTAAATCATTGACATACAGCAGAAAAATAAGTGGTCCCAACACTGACCCCTACAGAACACCACTAGTCACTGGTAGCCAATCTGAAAAGAATCCCTTCATCACCCCTCGCTGCCTCCTACCAATCATCTAATGCCCTAACCATGCCAGTGACTTTCCTGTAATAATATGGGCTCTTAATTTGGTAAGCAGCCTCAAGTGTCACATTGCCAAAGGCCCTCTGAAAGTCCAAATATACAACATCCACTGCATCCCCTTTATCTATCCTATTTGTAATCCCCTCAAAGAATTCTACTAGGTTTGTCAGGCAAGGATTTCCCTTAAGGAAACCTTGCTGACTTTGTCCTATCTTGTCCCTTGACACCAAGTAGGTACTCCACAACCTCATCCTTAACAATTGACTCCAACATCTTCCCAACCACTAGTCTATAATTTCCTTTCTGCTGCCTTCCTCCTTTCTTGAAGAGTGGAGTGACATTTGCAATTTTCCAGTCCTCTGTCACCATGCCAGAGTCCAATGATTTTTGAAAGATCATTACTAATGCCGCCACAATTTCTAACGCTACCTCTTTCAAAACCTAAGGTGCAGTTCATCTGATCGAGGTGACTTATGTACCCTTAGGTCTTTCAGCTTTTTGAGCACTTTCTCCTTTGTAATTGTAACTGCATTCACTTCTCTTCCCTCACGCCCTTCAACATCTGGCACACTGTTGGTGTCTTCCACAGTGAAGACTGATGCAAAAACTCATTTAGTTCATCTACCATCTTTTTGAACCCCTGTTATTATTTCTCTAGCCTGATTTTCTAGCAGTCAACTCTCTTCTCTATTTCATTTTTTGCGTACTTGAAAAAGCTTTTACCAACCATTTTGATATTATTTGCTAGCTTGCTTTCATACTTCATCTTTTCCCTCCTAATGATACTTTTAGTTGCTCTCTGAAGGACTTTAAAAGCTTCCCAATCCTGTCTTCCCACTAATTTTTGCTTTGTTGTACGCCCTCTTTTGCTTTTACTTCCCTTTTCAACCACAATTGGACTATTTTTTTCATTTGAGTATATATTCATTTTTGGAATATATCTATCCTGTATCCCCCTCATTTTTCCCAGAAACTCATGCCATTGCTGTTCTGGTCTCATCCCTACCAACAGCTCCTTCCAATTTACTCTGACCAGCTCCCTTCTCGTACCACTGTAATTTCCTTTATTCCAGTGAAATATTGCTACATCAGACTTCACCTTCTCTCTATCAAGTTTCAAGTTGAACTCAGTCATATTGTGGTTGCTACCTCTTGTTTTTTTTTTAAAACCTTAAGCTCCCTAATCAAATGAGAGTTCATTACATAACACCCAGTCCAGTATGGCTGATCCCCTAGTAGGCTCAATGACTAATTGCTCTAAAAAGCCATCTCGTATGCATTCAACAAACGCACTCTCTTGAGATCCATTTCCAACCTGATTTTCCCAATCAACCTGCATGCTGAAATCTACATGACTATTATAACATTGCCCTTTTGGTCCACATTTCAGCCACTGTTGAGAGGCCTGTATATAACTGCCATCAGAGTAATTTTACCCTTGCAGTTTCTTAACTCAACCCACAAGGATTCAATATTTCCAATCCTATGTCCTATAGGGTTACCGTATGAGGAACATCTGGCAGCTCTTGGACTGTATTCCCTGGAGTTCAGGAGAATGAGGGGAGGATCTCATAGAAACATTCCAAATGTTAAAAGGCCTGAACAGATTAGATATGACAAAGTTATTTCCCATGGTAGGGGAGTTTAGAACAAGAGGGCACAACTCAGGATTGAAGGATGTCAATTTGGAATAGAGATGGGGAGAAATTACTTTAGTCAGAGGGTGGTAAATCTGTGGAATTTGTTGCCACGAGCAGCTGTGGAGGCCAAGTCATTGGGTGCATTTAAGGCACAGATAGATAGGTTCCTGATTAGCCAGAGCATCAAAGGGTATGGGAGAAGGCAGGGGAGTGGGGATGACTGGATGAATTGGATCAGTCCATGATTGAATGGCGGAGCAGACTCGATGGGCCTACTTCTACATCTTATGGTCTTATGGTCTATGTCACATCTTTCTACTGATTTGATGCCATTCTTTGCCAGTAGAGCCACACCACCCCCTCTGCCTACCCCCCTATCCCTCCAATCCATGTAACTTTGGACATTCAGCTCCAGACTACAACCATCCTTCAGCCACGATTCAGTGTTGGCCACAACCAGCATACCTAACGATCTGTAATAATGCAACAAGATCATCCACCTTATTTCTTATACTCCGTGCACTGAGATATAACACTGAGCACTGTATTTGCTACCCCTTTTGATTCTACATCCCGAATGCACTGATACTCATACTGATGGCTGCAATTTTGTCCTATCATCTGCCTACCCTTCCTGACAGTCTGACTGCACACCATGTTTGCTTTTATACCATCCATCCTATCCCGAGTCCCTTCATTCCAGTTCCCAACCCCCTGCCAAATGTTTAAACCCTTACCAACAGCTCTAACAAACCTGCTGGCGATGATATTGGTTCCCCTCGCATTCAGATGCAACCTGTCACTTTTGAACAGGTCATACCTCCCCCAGAAGAGATCTCAATGATACAAGATCCTGAAGCCTTGCCCCCTGCATCAGTTTTTCAGCCATGCATTAATTCTGGAGGTCCTGCTTCTCAGCTTTCTACCTAGCTCTCTAAATTCTCTTTTCAGGACCTCTTTGCTTTTCCTTTCCTAGACATTAGTATCAATATGTACCAAGACATCTGGCTGCTCTCTCTCCCTTTCCAAAATGCTTGTGTGATCCAAGACTACGAGGTTTATCAAAACAATGGGTTTGCACCAATTTTGTTGGGAAGCTGTCAGTAAGTATGCTCTAACCACACACAAAGGCTGAGGCACGGCAAGTCTGTGTTGAAGGCTTTAATGGGGGGGGGGGGATTTGAGAAAAATAAAGATATTGGATGGGGGTTGAATTTACTAGGCTTGGGGTCACTGTGGCTGTAAACAGTAAACAGCTGTGGCTGGAGCAATCGCAAACAAATGCTTATATATTAACCTCTCCACAGGTTAAGACCCAGAACAATAATGGAGCAAAGGACTTTGAAACAGGTGCACCATGACCAATTAGGTACCTGCAAAGATACCAAATATAGGCCAGTGAAACAAGATCAAGCCAAGCTTCATGCAAGTAGCTGTTATTCTGGAAGCTAGCTAGCTTGTCCTCATAAAATAAATGGGGAAAATGAAGGTATAAACGCATACAAGCTTTGAGAGGTATTTGGGAATCCTTGCATTACATTTTTGGAAAGCAGCTATCAACTCCCTTTCAACTCTATTATCCTGCCTTCTTCCATAATCTCCGACACCCTGACTAATCAAACTCCATCAACCTCCACTTTAAATATACTCAATGACTTGTCCTCCACAACCATTTGTGGCAATGATGCACCACCCTCTGGCTAAAGAAATAAAGTGCATGGCCATACATTTCCTCCATAATATTCCATCTGCCACTTATTTGCCTATTCTCCCAATCTGTAAGTCCTTCTGTAAACTCCCTGCTTTCTCAACAAAATCTGCTCCTCCACCTATCTTTGTACGGTCTGTCAACTTCGCCACAAAGCCATCAATTCCACCATCCAAATCACTGACAATATAACATGAAAAAGCTCAGTCCAAACACCAAATCATGCAGAACACCACTAGCCAGCAGCAGCCAACTAGAAAAGGCCCTTTTTATTTTCACTCTTTGTTTCCTGCCAGTCAGCCAATCTTCCTGTACAATCTACCTTTCCTGTATTACCATTGGGCTCATACTTTGTTTAAGCAACCTCTTGTGCGGCATCTTGTTAAAGGCCTTCTGAAAATCTAAATACACAACATCCACCTATTCTCCTACTTATTATTTCCTTAAAGAATTCCAAAAGATTTTTTAGGCAAGACTTCCCCTTGAGGAAATCATGCCGGCTTTAGCCTATTTTAACATATACCTCCAAGCACCCTGAAACTTCATCCTTAAAAATGGACTCAGACATCTTCCCAAACACTAAATCAGATTAACAGTCTATAATTAACAGAATTTATAGCAAGTCTTAGAATTTACTTATCATAAATTAAACACGTACCAACTTAAAACAGATATTTATATAGTGTTACCATTGTGGATTAACAGGAGGTTAACATTGGCCTCATCAGAAGATGGCGCCAGCGAACAACACTACCAAGGGTGACATCCTCAAGCTGGTCCTTACTTCTTATTTCAGATGTGATTCTGATACTGTTGGAGCCTGTCATCTATATTCTGGTGGTGTATTTTCGGGATGAAATGATGATCTGGTGCTTTGTTGTCTCCGAGAGGATTCTACAAGGCTGCAAACAAAGTGTGCGACATGGAGGCCAGGAAGCCTGGAGATGGGGCACGAGCCCATGATCAACTCCATCTCTCAGCGATCTCACCAATTCAAGCACCAAGGACAACTGAAATTATCGAGGTGGGTGCAGAGGGCAAGCAAGGGTTCAGCACTGTCTACAAGCCTCTCACTCTCTGCTGCCAGAGAAGGGTGTCTACAGGTGGGAGACTCTAACTTCCTCTCACTCGCTGCTCCTGAGGGAAGGTCCTTGTGTTCAAGTGATCTCTCTCTCTCTTTCTCAATGCTGTTGAAAGATGGTGCCAGAGCAAGGTTTAAACAACACGGTTTGTAGATTGGACACTAATTCACATATATGATGTGTTCTAGTTTATGGTCACTTTTTTTTTGCTATTTTTAGGAGGTTTTTTGAATCAGGGTGGCCTGCAGGTAACAAACACTAAGCTAAACTGAAATATATCTTTTGATTTTGTGTTTTATATTGTATTCTCGCTTATTTTTTGTTGCCATTTGCACAACTTCTGTTTTTTTTCATGCCTGTGGGGATGGAAGAAGGGGAGTTGATGTTTTTCTTTGAACAGGTTCCATTTTCTTTGTATCATGACTGTCTGTGGGGAGGACAAATTTCAAGATTGTATACTGCATACATACTTTGATTAAAAAAAGTACTTTGAATCTTTGCATCAGCTACCTACGGAGCCTCAAACAGAGTTGAAATCGCCCTCAATTAAGGATCTGACAAATCAGAATTAACCATACTAAAAAGGTACAAATATATTTACTTTCCAGAATTAGAATTATCATCACTGACTTGTACATCCTGAAATTTGATGTTTTGAGACAGTACAACATGAAAAGGTATAAAATTATTATAAATTACATAGTACAATAAAATAGTACATAGTACTATAAATTAAATAATACAATAAAAAGAAATAACGAGTAGAGTTCAAGGGTTTCGTGGACCTTTCAGAAATTGGGTGCCGGAAAGGAAGAAACTTACTTTAAATTTACTTATGTTAGTGAAAAGTGGTAATTTTACAGTGACATTTTATCGTAGTGCCCTCCACTCATGAAAACAAGATGAAGAGCATCACAACCTCACCGAGCTGTACCCAATTAAAACTTCTGGAAAAATTTACACTAACATCTCAAAAAACACTAGTTTTTCTGGCTCAGTGCTAGAAGCAGAAAAGCTTATACCAGCAAGAAGAAAAGATTGCAAATACAAAAGGTTCACAGACTGTGCCCAAATAAACGTTCAAGAACAAAAGGTGAAGTATGTAAACAATTTGAAGGCAGAAAAGAGGAAGAAACAACCATGAAAACACTGCAGAGCAAACCTAGCACAGAAAATCTGTGGGTAGTACAAATGGACATCGTTAGCCTCATTAAGTGAATGATGACATAACCAACAACTTGGTACTGGTGCTGATAACAAAATTGCAGGGTAGCAATCAAAGCTTAAAGCTCAAGTAAATGAAAAACAATCCTCTTCCTTTTCAAGGATTATACACAGGCAGCAAAACACAGAGGAAACCACATTGTTTCTGTTGAAAGTTATCTCATGTGCAGAATGCCCAAAATATTATGATGCACTGACCGTTCATTCATAACTGGAAAATAAAATTCCAGGAAGGAATATCAAAAAAATTGTTTTCCAGTGAGTTGAGGGCATGCTGTGTTGGCACTGGAAGCGAGGTGACGTTTGCAGGCTGTATCCAGCACTATCCTTGGACTACATTGGTTGATGACGCTAGTAACACATTGCACTGTATGCTTCAATGCACATGACAAATAAACCTAATCTTTAAAGAATCCAGAATCAGATTTGAAATCACTGGCATACGTTTTGCAGCAGCACTATGTTGTAATATGTAATAATGATTATTACAAGTTAAAATAAATATATATAAATTTTAAATTAAATTTGTACAAAAAGAGGAAAAATACTGAAGTAATGTTCGTGGATTCATTATCCATTCAGAAATGTGATGGCAGAGAAAAATCTGATCCTGAGAAGTGAGTGTGTGTCTTCATGTTCCTGTACCTCCTCTTTCTTGATGGAAACAATGAGAAGAAGGTGGGTGGGGGGGGGCCTTGATTGATGGATGCTGCTTTTTTGAGGCACCACCTTTTGCTGGGGAGGCTAGTGCCCAGGATGGAGCTGGCTGAATTTACACTTTCTGCAGCTTTTTCCAATCCTGTGCAGTGGCCCCTCCATACCAGATGGTGATGCAAACAGTTAGAATGCTGCCCACAGTAAATCTGCAGAAATTTATAGGTGTCTTTGGTGACATTCCAATTCTCCTCAAAATCTGTCGTGCCTTCTTTGAAAATGCATCAATATGGGAGTCCATATTTTTCTTTATACAAAGCATACACTGAATTTATCGACAATTCATTATTCATCAACTAATACTACTACCTTCAATTACTGTACAATATAGTATAACAAAAGTGGGAACAAAGATTTCATTCAAAGATTCTAGTCAATGTTTGACGCCGGATGATCAGTGCAGCTCATTTGTGCATGCCTTTTACCAAGAGTTCAAAGTACAATCAAGAAGAGAGCTGAGTTTTTGTAAGAAACCAAAAAAAATTAACTCGTAATATACACAAAGCGAAGGCACAATCAAATTATTTTCTGATTACTGCTGTGTATTCATTTATATGCACTAGAATATAAATGTGAAAGTTTACCTTTTTGTTTCAGTCGTCCGCCAATCAGTAACTTCACCAGTAAAGGAAAAGCTACCCACAGTCCCGGTACATAAGCAGAGCACAGATCTCGTTGAGTAAAGTAAATCAAAATGCAGCACCAGATTGTTAGTGAAACATCAAAATACAGTTCTGATAGGTAAACCTTGTTCACGCTCTTCTGTGCAGAAGCAAAAAAATATCAGTTAAGTACATCAGATAAGTAATAAACAAGACAGGTTCTGGTGAATTTTTTTGATCTATTCTTTATAAAAAAATTCAGGGAACTAACATCCATTATCTTTACGAGATAAAGCTGACAGAGAGACTGATCACCTTCCATTAAAGAGGGATTATTTCCTCATTACCTTCTCTCTTCCCATTAAAGGAGTATTACTTCACACAGTAGAAGTTTACTGCAGTACTGTAATACTGTGCCAAACAGGACAAATTAGTAAAACATTTATTTTAATTTATTCATTTTACAGCTGGCATGGCCTGCATTTATTGCACATCCTTAGGTGATCAAGAATCAACTACAATAGCAAGCCACAAGGGCAACACACTTCCTTACTAAGGAACATTAATGAAGCAGATGGGTTTTTACAATAATCTAAAAAGGGTTATGTGGCATTGTTCTTAAACAAATTGTTCTTGTTCCAAATTTTAATTCTAAGCAACCCTGATGGGATCTGAACTCAAGGATTGTTTGCCCAAGTTTCTACATTACTAATCCAGTAACTTTAATGCCATACCACCAGAGTTAATTCAAAAATGAAGCATAGTCCCAATGCAAACAAGTACAGCAAGGAATAAATGTAGCTTTGTTCAAAATAAATGCAAGCAAAGATGTATTTAAATAAACTTTAATGTATTTAAATAATGGTTCGGGAGGGAGGGTTTAAACTAATTTGCAAGGGGGATGGGACCCAGAGCGATAGAGCAGTGGAAAAAGTGCATGGAGTAAAGCCAGATCTAACATATAGAGAAGTTTTGAGGAAAGGGAAGAATAAAAGGTGTAAAGGTAGGCTAAAGTGTGTGTACTTCAATGCAAGAAGCATCAGGAACAAAGGTGATGAACTGAGAGCTTGGATACTTACACGGAATTATGATGTATTGGTCATTACAGAGACTTGGCTGGTACCAGGGCAGGAATGGATTATCAATATTCCTAGATTTCAGTGCTTTAAAAAGGATAGAGAAGGGGGAAAATGGGGAGGAGGGGTGGCATTACTGGTCAGGGATACTATTACAGCTGCAGAAAGGGTGGGTAATGTAGCAGGATCCTCTTTTCAGTCAGTATGGATGGAAGTCAGGAACAGGAAGGGAGCAGTTACTCTATTGAGAGTATTCTATAGGCCCCCTGGTAGCAGCAGAGATACCAAGGAGCAGACTGGGAGGCAGATTTAGGAAAGGTGCAAAAATAACAGGGTTGTTATCATAGGTGACTTTAACTTCTCTAATATTGATTGGCACCTGATTAGTTCCAATGGTTTAGATGGGACAGAGTTTGTTAAGTGTGTCCAGGAGGGATTCCTGTCACAGTATGTTGACAGGCAGACTAGGGGGAATGCCATACTAGATCTAGTATTAGGTAACGAACCGGGTCAGGTCACAGATCTCTCAGTGGGTGAGCATCTGGGGGACATTGACCACTCCCTGGCCTTTAGCAGTATCATGGAAAAGGATAGAATCAGAGAGGACAGGAAAATTTTTAATTGGGGAAGGGCAAATTATGAAGCTATAAGGCTAGACCTTGCGGGTGTGAATTGGGATAATGTTTTTGCAGGGAAATGTACTATAGACATGTGGTCGATGTTTAGGGATCTCTTGCAGGATGTTAGGGATAAGTTTGTCCCGGTGAGAATGGTAGGGTGAAGGAACCATAGGTGACAAGTAAGGTGGAAAATCTAGTCAGGTGGAAGAAGGCAGCATACATAAGGTTTAAGAAGCAAGGATCAGATGGGTCTATTGAGGAATACAGGGTAGCAAGAAAGGAGCTTAAGAAGGGGCTGAGAAGAGCAAGAAGGGGGCATGAGAAGGCCTTGGCGAGTAGGGTAAAGGAAAACCCTGAGGCATTCTTCAATAATGTGAAGAACAAAAGGTTGACAGGAGTGAAGGTAGGACTGATTAGAGATAAAAGTGGGAAGATGTGCCTGGAGGCTGTGGAAGTGAGTGAGGTCCTCAATGAATACTTCTCTTCAGTATTCACCAATGAGAGGGTGAGGACAGTATGAGTGAGGTTGATGTTCTGGAACATGTTGATATTAAGGGAGAGGAGTTGTTGGAGTTGTTAAAATACATTAGGACAGATAAGTCCCAGGGACCTGACAGAATATTCCCCAGGCTGCTCCACGAGGCGAGGAAAGAGATTGCTGAGCTTCTGGCTAGGATCTTTATGTCCTCATTATCCACGGGAATGGTACCGGAGGATTGGAGGGAGGCAAATGTTGTCCCCTTGTTGAAAAAAGGTAGTAGGGATAGTTCGGGTAATTATAGACCGATGAGCCTTACGTCTGTGGTGGGAAAGCTGCTGGAAAAGTTATTCTTAGAGATAGGATCTATGGGCATTTAGAGAATCATGATCTGATCAAGGACAGTCAGCATGGCTTTGTGAAGGGCAGATTGTGTCTAACAAGCCTAATAGAGTTCTTTGAGGAGGTGACCAGGCATATAGATGAGGGTAGTACAGTGGATGTGATCTACATGGATTTTAGTAAGGCATTTGACAAGGTTCCACATGGTAGGGTTATTCAGAAAGTCAGAAGGCATGGCATCCAGAGAAGGTTGGCCAGGTGGATTCAGAATTGGCTTGCCTGCAGAAAGCAGAGGGTCGTGGTGGAGGGAATACATTCAGATTGGAGGGTTGTGACTAGTGGAGTCCCACAAGGATCGGTTCTGGGACCTCTACTTTTTGTGATTTTTATTAATGAACTAGATGTGGGGGTAGAAGGGTGGGTTGGCAAGTTTGCAGACAACACAAAGGTTGGTGGTGTTGTGGATAGTGTAGACAATTGTCGAAGATTGCAGAGAGACATTGATAGGATGCAAAAGTGGGCTGAGAAGTGGCAGATGGAGTCCAACCCGGAGAAGTGTGAGGTGGTACACTTTGGAAGGACAAACTCCAAGGCAGAGTACAAAGTAAATGGCAAAAAAAAAGTAAATGGCAAGATACTTGGTAGTGTGGAGGAGCAGAGGGATCTGCGGGTACATGTCCATAGATCCCTGAAAGTTGCCTCACAGGTAGATAGGGTAGTTAAGAAACCTTATGGGGTGTTAGCTTTCATAAGTCGAGGGATAGAGTTTAAGAGTCGCTAGGTAACGATGCAGCTCTATAGAACTCTGGTTAGGCCACACTTGGAGTACTGTGTCCAGTTCTGGTCGCCTCACTATAGGAAGGATGTGGAAGCATTGGAAAGGGTACAGAGGAGATTTACCAGGATGCTGCCTGGTTTAGAGAGTATGCATTATGATCAGAGATTAAGGGAGGCTTTATTCTTTGGAGAGAAGGAGGATGAGAGGAGACATGATAGAGATATACAAAATATTAAGAGGAACAGATAGAGTGGACAGCCAGCACCTCTTCCCCAGGGCACCACTGCTCAGTACAAGAGGACCTGGCTTTAAGGTAAAGGGTGGGAAGTTCAAGGGGGATATTAGAGGAAGGTTTTTTACTCAGAGAGTGGTTGGTGCTTGGAATGCACTGCCTGAGTCAGTGGTGGAGGCAGATACACTAGTGAAATTTAAGAGACTACTAGACAAGTATATTGGGAATTTAAGGTGGGGGGTTATATGGGAGGCAGGGTTTAAGGGTCGGCACACTGTGGGCCGAAGGGCCTGTGCTGTGCTGTATTATTCTATGTTCTATGGTCTAAACAGAGGACAACATGGAAATACAGTGGATTCCAGTTAATTGGGCCACTGGTTAATCAGGGTAGCTGCTTATTTGGGACAACACTTAAAGAACAAAAACTAAATCGAGAAATTTGCCAGAACTCCCTTTGTTTATTTGGGACATTTAACCAGAACAGGAGACTGTTGCCAAACAGGTTCTAACTAGTGTCAGTCACTCACATTTGTGTGGCCATTCAACACCACATTGTGCTTAGAGTGAACAGTTTTTAAAATACTGTGTTTGTGTTCAAAAAGTGGTGATCTTGTCACCAATGATTGGTGAGAAATAAGCAATTCAGATCTGTTTTGCTTACTGCAGGTTCCAGTATTCAGACTTGGAGATGGAAGTATTCAGGCTGGGAGTGAAAATGAAACTATTTCACTACTTCAATAGGTAAGGAACTTCAAACAATTTGAAGGTATTGACAATCATTTTGAACCTTATAATGAAAATGAAGATTTGACAGATGCAAATCTTAATAGTGCTCTAATTTGTTCTGCACTTCATTTAAATACATAATTTGTCACTCAGCTTGTCTTTTTATGATAACTTTTTAACCATTCCATAAGCTTTAGCTAATTGGGGCAGCTACTTAATTGGGCCAAAATGTATTGGTCCGGATATGTCCCAATTAACCAGAATCCACTGTGCTAATAGATTAATTGGGCAAACCTAACTTACTGGACAGATCAAGAAAGTCAAAACTCAAACGTTTCAATGCAATCCAAGTACAACACATGATTCTAATAAACTACCATAGTATGGCCAATCCTTTACAAAAAGCCTGAAAAAGAGACTGCAACAAGTTGTGAATAGACCACACAGTACATAATCCACTTCATAGAGCCATGCTAAAAACCATCCGTCAGCCAACCACATATATGTTGATCCTTGTTTGCCCACATTAGGACCACCTCTTTCTACACCTTGCCTATTTAAGAGTCTGAATGCCTCTTAAACAAAATGAATGTATTTAACTCAAAAATCCCCTCTGGCAGGGAGTTCCAGATATCAACTGCTTTGTGTGAACAACACTCCTGGCAGATCTCCTTTAAAATTCTTTCCTCTCACTTTAAACCTCTGCCTTCTCTATCATGGGAGAAAAAAAAAGAGATATGGACCATCTGCCCTAAAAATGTCATGATATTTCTATGAGATCATCCTTTAGGTTTCTTCATTCTAGGGAAAACAAGACCAGCCTATCCAATCTCTCCCCAGGCTTTAAGTCCAACAATCCACGCAACATCTGGCTAAATGTCCTTTGCACTCTCCCCTAACCATGTGCATCCTTCAAAAAAAGAGCCAAGGCCTGGCTTCATAAAGAGATATATAAGGAGAAGCCCAACATTTATCTGAGTCACAAGTTAATTCATGGAAGAAATGGTACAAGCAAATTTAGCTTTGTTACCCAGAGACAAACATATTATTTACAAAAAGAAAAATGTTGGAGAAACTCAGCAAGTCAGTAGCATCAATGTAGGGAAATGAACAGTCATCATTTCAGTTAATGACTCATCTATACAGTTATTATTTATGTTGCAACAATATCTTTTGATATTGCCAAATGCAAAGAAATTAATTGGTATGATTGAATACCTTATGGTGCTGGAATACCTTAGACAAGTCATTAAGCATTGTAGGGCAGTAGCTGTAAGTCAGTGTACCTTACTCCCAAAGGAAAAGTAACTGGACTGAAAAGTACTGTCTTTCTCATAGCCTGGACCTCTAAGCGTAAGAATTATCTTCTTTGTTCTTTATGGTAGCTTTTGTTGCTCCCTTGTGTATTGACACCAGAAACAGCCCAGCCAAAAAGCATGCTTCATAAGTTACGAGCAACTTTTTGGAGAACAGTTCTAGTCCGCTTACATTAATTTACAGAGTCAGGAACCTATGTTTATTCCTCGGAAGCTCACTAACACCGAACTGAAAACTCAATGTTATAAAGCCAGATGATTTACAAAGGAAATTTCATCTTTTTATCTTCCTTTTCCCATGTCTATCCATTAAAACATCACAAAGCCATGAGAGACTTGAACAAGCAGTTCACCACACATAATCAATCTGCAAAATCTCTATTATTTTGTCAGCCAGAGGATTGAAGTGAGTGGGATTAAGAGGATATAGAAATTATTGGTCAGGCATTAGTTACAAGAGAGCTCTAAACCCACTCCTCCCCATCTCCATAGGCCCTTGTACACATCCCACTGTATTTCCATAATCTTCTACGTCTCTGTAATCCACAATAACACTCTGTCTCCATATATGACTAGAGTCCCTGTACCCATCCCTCGCCAATACAAACACCATAGAACATTACAGCACAGAAACAGGCCTTTTGGCCCTTCTTGGCTGTGCTGAACCATTTTTCTGCCTAGTCCCACTGACCTGCACCTGGCTCATATCCCTCCATGTACCTGTCCAAGTTTATCTTAAATGTTAAAAGTGCCACATTTACCACTTCATCTGGCAGCTTATTCTACACTCCCACCATGCTCTGTGTGAAGAAGCCTCCCCTAATGTTCCCTTTAAACTTCTCCCCCTTCACCCTTAACCCGTGTCCTCTGGGTTTTTTTCTTCCCTAGCCTCAGTGGAAAAAGCCTGCTTGCATTCACTCTATCTATACCCATCATAATTTTATACATCTCTATCAAATGTCCTCTCATTCTTCTACGCTCCAGGGAATAAAGTCCTAGCATTTAGCATACTAAATGTGTGACACAATACAATGTAAATAGAGAACAGATACATGGCTCCTACACCTAATTATACATAACTTATACAAGAAGGTGAACAGAACACTAATGTAAGTTGAGAAAAAATTAAATGCTATATTATTGAAATAAAAAAATAGAAATACTAAATTTGAGAACTTATTCCCCAATGAACTCTTTATATCAATTCTAAATAAATACATGAGTATACTTACTCCATAGAAAAGATTTTTGGCCAGTGTATGCATCAGCAGGAGCTTCATGAGGGCTATGGAGCCGTACAAGATGACAGAAACATAGAAGTGGGTGAACCAAAACATGGAGTGTCCAGTGAGAGATATAAATACAGCTACAATGAGGACGGTCACAATGATGATAAACCAGCATATTATTGTGATGCCAATTCCATAAAGTAGATCACTCCTATAGAGAGAACCTACAAATAATCACACCAGTTAACACTTGAGAATAAACAAAAAGATAATCAAAGATTCAATATCTTTAACAATGACTTGTGTTTATAAAGCATCTTTAATGTGGGAGAACCACTAAGTCAAGGTGAGATACAGCCCAAATTCAGCCCACCAAATCCACATTAATCCAATTCTATTCTCATGTTCTCATCAATTCCACCACCCCGACCTCCCAGATTTTACCACTCACCTACACACTGAGGGCAACTTACAATGAACTGCCAACTTCGCTATGAAACCACAGTTCTTTAGGATGTGAGAGAGAACCGCAGCACACAGAGGAAATCCACATGATCACAGGGAGAAGATGCAAACTTCACACAGACAGAATGCCGAAAATCACTGACGTGCAAGGCCAGAATTGGAGCTTCTCAAGAGGGTTGTTGGACACCAGGTTGTTGGCGGACTGTGTGTGTGTGTGTGTGTGTGTGTGTGTGTGTGTGTGTGTGTGTGTGTGTGTGTGTGTGTGTGTGTGTGTGTGTGTGTGTGTGTGTGTGTGTGTGTGTGTGTGTGTGTGTGTGTGTGTGTGTGTGTGTGTGTGTGTGTGTGTGTGTGTGTGTGTGTGTGTGTGTGTGTGTGTGTGTGTGTGTGTGTGTGTGTGTGTGTGTGTGTGTGTGTGTGTGTGTGTGTGTGTGTGTGTGTGTGCGCGCGCGCACGCGCGCGCGGAAGGGAGGAACAGGACTTGTTGTGCTCTGTGTTGCTCTGCTGAGCATGCTATGTTGGCACTGGAATGTATGGCAATGCTTGCGGGCTGCCCCAGTGCACCCTCAGGTATATTAGTTGTTAACGCAAACAACACATTTCACTGTACGCATGTTTTGAGGTACACATGATAAATAAATTTAAATATTTCCTCAAGTCACACACCATTCTAACTTGGAAACATCACCAGTCCTGCAAGGTTATTGAGTCGAAATTCTTCAACCCAACTGAACAGCATTTTCAGCAGAAAGAGCAGCAGTTCAAGAATGTGGCTCACCATTCCCAAAATTAATTAGAAACGGGCAGCAAATGCAGCCTACTCAAACATGCCTAGATACTATAGGTAGAAAAAAGACAATAAACGTTTATGATATATTGAACTTTGACTTACCAGAACTTTTTGATAGAGAGAACTTTCTTCCCAGGTAGAGGACAGTTGCCAAGGCTACCAGACAGTTTATTATGGTACCAATCCGTTTTGGATAAGCCACAACAAACATTCCAAGCACATCAAAAAACACCATGGAGCCATGACGATACTGCGTCGAGTCAGCCAATTCCTCGGACATTGCCAAGTACTGCAGTACAGCTAATATATTATCACCTAGAAATAATACAGGAAAGTTTTAGGAAAAAAGGCTTTAAGAATGTTTCCATCCACATTCTGATTCATTGTGGATGTTGAAAAATATAATCTACTTGTTTATCAAATATTTCACTGCAGAAAACCAGTGTGTGCAAACCAGGCTCAAGAAATCAGATGATTAATTCAGATGAAATCAGATGGCCTCAATTCACACCTACTAATGGGAAGGAAAAAAAAAGAAAGCTAAAGGTTAAAGACAAATATAATTTTATTTACTTTTTTAGAGATACAGTACAGAACAGGCCATCGAGCTGTACTACCCAGCAACCCACCTATTTAACCCTAGCCTAACCACAGGAGAATTCACAATGACTGATTAACCTACTAACTAGTACATCTTTGGACTGTAGAAGGAAACTCACATGCTCATTGGGAAAGACGTACAGACTTCTTACAGAGGACATAAACTCTTCCAGCCAAGCACAGGTATCGATTATAACTGACGTTTCAATGACAAACTGCCATCTTCTTCAGGGAAATATAGGGAAAACAGGTGGTAGCGATGGACTCCTCCTTGTTGTTAGGTTTCCTGGTTTTCCTGTTGGCCCATTTAAGGGCCCAATTGATTTCCTTCACCTGTAGCCATTCTGTAGGAACACCCTGTGCAATTGTCTCATTTCCTCGGGGACTCTAATGGCACTAAACTACTGAGCCACGCTATTGGCTTTTAAGACCAGCTGGTAAAGGAAACCATTGAAATAAAAATGGCAGAAAAGAATTTTAACAAAGCCGAAGGTCTCGCTCTAAATAAGAACTGGAATTCAATTGTCAACAAGGTGGGAGAGCAGAAATCTGATTGGATGAGGACTAACCAATCAGGAGGGACAGACTACGGAGGTACCCTGACATCAACCCTGAAGAAGATGGCAGAGTTTGTCATCGATACCTATACCCAGCTGGAAGCCCGAGAAGTGTTTATTCGGCATATACACCGGGAAAGCACAAGATCCTTTTTCTTACAGAGGACACCAGAATGGAACTTTGTACTCCATCATCCTGAGCTGTAGTAGCATTGCGCTAGCCAGTGGCACCCTATTAAATAGCAGTCTTCTGCAGACTGCTGTGAATGTACACACAATTTTTTTTAAAGTTTTATCGTTCAATGGTTTGGGCCAGGAGACACGTTTTTACCCCATGTTAATAGAAATAGAATGGACATGGGTGGTAATCCATTGCCGAGGATTAGAAGCTCTGGAATAAGATGCCAGGTAAACAGTGAATGGGAGATAGACTGGTTCCCTAATGAGGTGCTGAACCCAGGAAAAGGAGCATTAATCCAGCGACAAAGATACATGGGTGTGGCACTGAAGAAATTCTAATGTGTCCTGGGTTCTATAGAGTTGTACAGCACATAAGCAAACCTTTGCTTCATCGAATCTATGCCAACCATCCTGCCTATCTAAACTAATTCAACAACCCACGATACCTTGCTTTATCAAGTACCTTATATGTTGTTACTGTTCCTGCCTCCATCACCACCTCTGGCAGCTCATTCTACAAATGAACTACTCTTATTTGGGAGTCAGAGCCGTCTCTATTTCCTGAGGAGACTAAGGTCCTTTAACATCTGCTGGACGATGCTGAGGATGTTCTACGAGTCTGTGGTGGCCAGTGCTATCATGTTTGCTGTTGTGTGCTGGGGCAGCAGACACCAACAGAATCTATAAACTCATTCGTAAGGCCAGTGAAGTTGTGGGGGTGGAACTGGACTCTCTGATGGTGGTGTCTGAAAAGAGGATGCTGTCCAAGTTGCATGCCATCTTGGACAATGTCTCCTATCCACTCCATAATGTACTGGTTAGGCACAGGAGTACATTCAGCCAGAGACTTATTCCACCAAGATGCAACACTGAGTGTTGTAGGAAGTCATTCCTGCCTGTGGCCATCAAACTTTACAATTCCTCCCTCAGAGTGTCAGACACCCTGAGCCAATAGGCTGGTCCTGGACTAATTTCCACTTGGCATAATTTACTTATTATTATTTAATTATTTATGGTTTTATATTGCTATATTTCTACACTATTCTTGGTTGGTGCGACTGTAATGAAACCCAATTTCCCTCGGGATCAATAAAGTATGTCTGTCTGTCTATTTAAATTTTACCCCATAGATCCCCTTTGAAGCTCTTCCCTTTCATCTTATGCATTATCACTAGTCATAGACATCCCCATCGTGGGTAATACTATCTAATCCATTCATGCCTTTCATAATACTATACAGCTTTATACAGCAGGTCACCTAATAGCCTCCTTCGGTCCAGGTAAAACAGATCCAGCCTATCCAATCTCTTCTGACACCTCAAGCCCTCAAATCCAGACAACTTTCTCATGAATATCTTGTGCCTGCTTTCCAGTTTAAATCAATCCTTCCTCAAGCACTGGTGAACAGAACTGCACACAATTCTTCAAGTGCAGCCGAAACAAGGTGATGTGTAACTATAAATGGCATCCCAACTCCACGACACACTTGTCTTCATTGGTTGAGGACTACTTGTTTGTGATTCTTAGTAGTTTATTATCCTCGTCTCAGGTCATCAATGCAGTTCAAGCAGCACTATCTTCACCTGCTTTATTACATTCTGCCATTACAAGGTCAGGGCCAGGGATACTTGCTAATGACTGCATAATACTCAATTTCAGCCACCATTCCTCAGGAAATGAAACAGCCCGCATCTCCATGCGGCAAGATCTGAATCACATTCTGGGATGGGTTGTTTGCAGCAAGTAACATCAGCCGACACCAGTCATCTCCACAGTCTCAAATTTAATATCTTCCATATGTATCCAGTCAGGAACATGCTGGTCTTTGTTGAAGGAACGGTGTTCATCCCTGAGGATGAACTGATGGGGTGAGGAGAGGGATGGTCCTCAATATTCTGAATGGGAGTGCATCACTTGTCAAAAGCATTGAACTTGTGGGAAAGTCCAGTACTTGGTGGCAGAGCAGGAGACAACCAATAACTAGTTAGGTCAGAGAAGCCTTTTTTCTTCAGAGTGGGAAATATTAGTACACAATCAACAGCAGAAGGAGCGATTAAAGGGAAAATGAAGAAACATTCAAAGATGAGAAGAATAAAAGGAAGCAATACAGTGGGTCACCTTGTAGAGTCACTACCTCAGAACTCCAGTAACCTGGGATCAATTCCAGACCTGTGGTGCTGTTTGTGTGGAGTTTGCATGTTCTCCTGTGACAGTGTGTGTTTCCTATAGGTGCTCTGTTTTCCTTCTACATCCTGAAGATGTGTAGGCTGGCAGGTTAATTGGCCACTGTAAACTGTACAAGTGAATGGTAAAATCAGAGGGTTCGATGGGCACCATCACCATCTCTGGACCCATATCCTGGAGCTCCCTATCCACCAAACTGCACTGGAGGATCTGCAATCGTTCAAGACCTCCAAGGTAATTGGGGATGGTCAATAAATGCTGTCCTTGCAAAACCCACCCAAATCTCAAAAAAAAGTTTTTTTTACTAAAAGGGTCAGGGCAGTGGTTATATGTGGTGTTAAAATGAATATCATTGTTTGAAAATCCTCCTTAAGTGGTAGTTAAGGTTAAATGTTAGCAGCACACTTTAAAATAAGTTTACTAAATAAACTACAGGTATAATAGCTTTCAGTCATCTCGAACTGAAATTTGGTCTCTGAAGAAAGACTGGCCTTTCTCTAACAAGTGCATGGATCATCCTTTGAGCTCTGGTCAACGACTTTGATCCAAATATAACCCAACCAATGTTCAAAATCTATTGGCAGTAAAGTTCTTATATTAGGGAATGCATAAAACAAGGTCAAGTCACATTATCATTTTTTATGTTAGTACATCTGTGCCTCTGTGTTGGGTGCACTTAGGACAAAATGTGAACAAGATGTTCCTAACCTGCAGAAGAACCTGAGGCACCAAAATCATAGCAATGTAAACCTGCTAACTACAACACAAATGTTTGAAAGCAGTTGTTTTTTATATAAAAATTAGAATTTCTTTTGCAATTTGAAGAAATATTTCTTACGTAACAATGAATGCTATTCTCTCTAGCATGTGGTATCATAAGTGAAACATCAAAAGACTTGTGGAAAACATCACTACAATCAGTAGATTCATAGCGAGGTAGAGCATGAAAACAGCCCCTTCAGCTCACTGAGTTATGCTGGCTATTAATCACTCATTTATACTAATCCTACATTGACCCCATTTGTCCTACATTGTACCTCCTTCGCAGATTCTATCATTCACCTACACACATGGGGCAATTTGCAGAGCCATTGCAATAGTGGTGCAGTATTTCACAATTCTACTGGTATAAAAGAATTACATTACTTACAAAACCATTGCCTGAAGTCTATGACTCAGAAATAGCAATAGTGAGATCAGTTCGGAGGCAAGCTCCCATGAGAAATTTCACAATAATGGACACTGTTGGAATGTGCTAGAAAATAATGTTTCTTTAAAATGTTCTAAGCATAAGGCATTATGTCATGGAAAGCCTTGCAGGACAAAAACAAGTCATAGCAGTGGATAAATATTTAAAGTACAGAGGAATGCTATTGTTTTTCCAAACAGCCATTAGTGATACATTCAGCCATCTGCATTGTAAAACCTTACATTATCCCATGAGTACAGAGGAACCCCTCAACCCTCAAATTGATACATACAGGTGTTGACTTTTATAACTCAGAATGGAACCAAATGCAACCCTCTTCCAACAGATTAACTCGGCTAGGCTGGTCATGTTACACATGAACTCCAGCCTCCCAGACAACGTTGATCCACTGCAATGCACCTACCACAAAACAGGTCTATGGCAGACACAATCTCCCTGGCCCTACGTTCGTCGCTAGAACACCTGGACAGTAAGTCAGTCACCTATTGTTTGTTGACGACAGCTCTGCCTTCAAGACTAAGTCAAGCAAACTCAACTCTAAACTCTGGAACTCAACACTTCCTTTTAGAACTGGAAACTTGACTTCCAGCTGCAAATGGTAAGGATAAATGACAACATCTGCATCACAACTATCCTCAGCACTGGTGCCTCACAAGGCCTATCTCCTCATCCCTCTACTCTATTCACTGTACAATCATGACTGAGGCCAGACTCTACTCTAATTCCATCTACAAATTTGTATATGGCATTGTGACACATATAACGATGAGTCTGAGTACAGGACAGAGATAAAAACCCTAGTGACAAGGTGTCATGCCAACAATCTTTCAGTCAATGTCAGCAAAACAAAAGAACTGGTCTTGACTTCAGCAAGGGGATGATTTACATCACCTGTGCTGAAGTTGAAAGGGCTGAAAGCTTCAAGTTCCTAGGAGTGATCTCCAGCAATCCATCCAACCACTGCCAAGTTCACAAGCACTAGTCCCTCAGGAGGCTAAATAAATTTGGCATGTCCCCTATGACCCACACCAATTTTTAAATGATGCAACACAAAGGGTCCTATCCAGACACATCATGACTTGGTATGGCAACACTGTCCAAGACTACAAGAAACTACAGAGTTGTGCACACAGCTCTGCACATCACAGAATTGAGTCTTCCTACCATGAGCTCCATCTACATTTCTTGCTGCGTCAGTAAAGTAGCCAGTGTAATCAAAGATGCAACCGCCCTAGACATTCTCTTCTTCCTCATTTCCATTAGGCAAAAGCTGTCATACGACTACTGAATGGTTTCCTTATACAATAATATGGACTTCTAACCTTGAAATATTCTGTTATGAATTTATTGACTACCTGCACTGCACATTCTCTGTAACTAATAATTTCAGTATTGTTTTACTTTGTACTACCTCAATGCACAGTTATAATGAAATAATCCTCATGAACTATATTCAAGACGTTTTTCACTGTACATCTGACAATAACAAACCAATTTAAATAAGCAATTATCATTAGCTAGTTTTGAAAAGCTTAGTTAATAGAACAAATTAACCAAGTCCTTCTTGCTTGTAGAAGTCACATAATACTGACCAGCCCTCTGAATGGAGTCTAAATGGATACGATCTGCTGTATCATATTTTGTATGGTAGATGTAACCATTTTCAATGAAAGCCAAATCTATTCCTGAAAAAGAAAACAATTATTAGTCTCAAGTAAGTTAATGTTAATTTTGTTTTGTAACAGAATGAATATGTTAAATTAAGGGACGCACAAAAATAGGAAACCTCAAGTTTAATCTACCAAAGCATTGTTGGCCAGGTTTTGGCTCATGGTAGTCACACCTTTCACTATAACCACTATGCTTCTTGATAGGTGGATAATTTTTTTCTACATACAATGAACAGGAAAAGAAACTACATTACAGTGCTAAATAGTTGAAACCTTAACTTCTGTAAGAGTTCTGGAGGTACTGGTAGAATTTATAAACAGAATGAATTAAAGCAACAATGAGATTGGGGAAAGCAGAACCTCAACCATCTAATGATCGTAGGCATTCAGAATGGAGAATGCAGGGCTGCAAACCATGTGCAGGCAGATGCTCAGTTTAAATTGCCAGTATGGTTAACTCAGTTATTGTGAGCCAAAGAGCCTGTGCTGTCTCAGGGTTAAAAAGGTCCAAAATTTACATTAGTTATACATTATTAAATTCGTAAATCCGATATACGTACATAGGTTCATTCTAGGAATGACAGAACCAGTTCCTCTAACTTTCTACTTACAGTAACTGTTTCTTATTAATCTTATGTGCTTTTCATGCCATTCATTACAATAATTTAGTTACCGTATCAAGTGATTTTTGTTTATTTTCCAAATTATGGATAAAATCCACTTGTGGATGTACATTTAAAAAATGGAACCCATTTGTTACCCAGGACCATCTCTACTGTACCTTCAAAGCTTGGAAGCTGGACAGATTCCAATCCTTTTTATGAGCAACTATCAGATGTACAACTTCAATCCCAACTGTAAACATCTCCCTACAGAAGATTACCAAACTTACACTCACTGTGCCTCAAACCAGGAACCAAATGCAGATGGAAGCCAAAACCATTGGCTTCAATTTCCTTGCATTCAGTTTATCCCCTAGTTACAAAGCACAAGCTGATTTAACAATGTGCATTCAAAAGGTGCATTTGTGAAATTAGTTTGAAAGACTAAATGAAACTAAAGGTGTTTTACAAATTCAGCAATAACAGCTCAAACTGCAATTTCTTTAATGAGAAATCACCAAAGAAACACCATACCTGGAATATTGCCATAGTCCCGGTAGATTCGAAAATCTGTGTCAGATGGAATGACCCCACTTTGAAATACTTCCTGACCAACGACAGACGCAAAAGGATGTTTAGCTGCACGAGCATAAGCCTGAACTAACCATGGATTTTCCGGACCTTTAGGTGGTAAAATGCAGACAGCAGAATATCAATGAAAACAGGTCATTCCACCAAGCAAAAAGCAGTGAAATGTCCTACAGCCTGATTTGCAGATCCACAGAAAAAATGCCAAAGCCTATCTCTACCTGCTGTACTTGAATGACTCACTGTGTTTCATTAAGGAGATCTGAGTGACTCCGTTACTCTGTGATTTCATCCCTCCCCATTTCTAACCTATTCAAGTTCTTATATCTCTCTATAATCCTTCAGCCTGCCTCCTTGCTCAAAACACCAACATAATCACCAGCATTGATATCTGTAATTCCTGGAATAGTCTCTCTAATCATTTTTTCTAAACTTTCAAGCATCTGTTCTTCAGATTGTAGAACTCTCTCTCAACTTTCTCTCTTCTTATGATGCTATTTAACCTGCTGAACGTTTCCAGTATTTTCTGTTTTTTATTTCACATTTCCAGCATCCACTTTTTGCCCCAATTACTTTCTAGATTCAGATCCGTTCATTGTCATATACGCCAAGATGCAATGAAATATCTTGCTCACTTAAAATTTATAAACAACATACAATAAGTAGTGACCAGTGCACAAAATAACAAAATACTGCAAAGACTACAGTGCAATCTGAAGTATTGCAAAAATAAATACTAAAGTGACAATAAAGTGACAAGAGAGGTTGAGTTAAGAGTTGAAGAATGTGATAGCACCACAGGAAAGGGGATGTGAAGGAGGCAAATGATATAGAAGTCAGATAGCAGTGGGGAAGAAGACATCTTGAATCTGGTCACCCCCTTTTTCAAGCTCCTATATCTTCTTCCAAAAGGTACAGAGACACGCAAAGGAATCCTTGATGATACTATTAGCCTTCCTGAAGCAGTGCACGGTGAAGATTTCTTTCCTCCTGAAAACATTTGAAACACTTTCACAAAGTTCTCTGTTAGTGTTAAGATTTGCCAATTGTCCTTAGAGTCATAGAAAAGTACAGCACAGAAACAAGCCCTTCAGCCCATCTAGTCCATGCCAAAGCCATTTAACTGCCTACTCCCTTCAACCTGCACCACGACCACAGCCCTCCATACCCCTACCCATACAAACTTCTTTTAAATATTGAAATCTATCTTGCACTGGCAGCTCATTCCACACTCTCATGACCCTGAGTTCCCCTCATGTTCCCCTTAAACTTTTCACCTTTCACCCATGATCTCTGGTTTAATCCCGCCTTACCTCAGATGATAAAGCCTGTTTGCTTTTATTCTATTTATACCCCTCATAATTTTGTATACCTTTATCAAACATCCTCTTAATTGTCTATGTTCTAAGAAATACAGTCCTAACCTATTCAATCTTTAGGTTGAGATTATGCGGGCAGTGGGCGAATCAGCCCTCTTGTGCTTTTTGATCTCGTCACTTGAGATTCAGTTTCACGCGACCCTGCCACTTTGAACTGGCCCACACCTTCATTAACCAGGTCCAACACTTGCCTTTGTTGAATTTTGCCCCTCCTGACATAGGACATCAGGTTTGTGGGGGTTTAGCAAGAGTTAATCAGGGTGTGCTTTGGGTTTGTGGGGCTGAAGCCAGGGTTAATCGGGGAGTGCCTAGGGTCTGTGGGGGTGTGTACCCCTTCTGGACTTTAGGATTAGGTTTGAGTTTTGGGCTGGTGGATGTATATGTTTGGCTGGGAGATGTTAGGCTGCAGAGTTTTGAGTGGTGATGTCTGAGGTGCTATGGCGGATGGGCTAGTATGGTGAAGGCAGGTTAATCTGGCCCATGCCTTTCATTATCGTGGTCCGACACCACTTGGTTCAACGAACCGGGTGTGCACTGGGACACATCGTCAGTAATGCATCCTCGGATCGTTAGGTGTTTCGGGCCTTTAAACACTATTTACCCTCCCCGAGGTGGCCCAACAGTGTCCGGCTCAGACACTGCTTGTGTTTTTCCCAGGAATCAAGATAATGAGAGGCATGTAATTCTGAGGGTAATGATATTTTTAAACATCATTACCTGGCATCTGTATGCCTGGGATTGCATGGGTTAAATTGACAGTGTTTACTGGGCATTAGGGGTTAGGGTTAGGTTGAGATTATGCAGGCAGTAGGCGAATCAGCCCTCTTGTGCTTTTTGATCTCGTCACTTGAGATTCAGTTTCACGCGACCCTGCCACTTTGATCTGGCCCACGCCTTCATTAACCAGGTCCAACACTTGCCTTTGTTGAATCTTACCCCTCTTGACATAGGACATCGGGTTTGTGGGGGTTTAGCAAGGGTTAATCTGGGTGTGCTTAGGGTTTGTGGGGCTGAAGACAGGGTTAATCGGGACATGCCTAGGGTTTGTGGGGGTGTGTTCCTTTTTTGTACTTTAGGATTAGGTTTGTATTAGGGTTAGGTTTAGGGTTAGGTTTTCTTGCATTTCTTATATTCCATAAGCACCTCATTTGCACCTACCTGCCTATATCTGCAATGCACCTCCTTTTTCATTCTTAACCAGGGCTTCAACATCTCTTGAAAGCCCAAAGTTCCTTACACCTGTTATTTTTACCCTTTATTCTGACAGGCTCATTCAAGCTTGATACTTTCAAAATTTTACCTTTGAAGGATTCACACTTACCAAGTACACCTTTGCCAGAAAACAGCCTGTCCCAATCCAATCACAAACAAGAGTAAATCTGCAGATGCTGAAAATCCAAGCAACACACATAAAATACTGCAGGAACTCAGCAGGCCAGGCAGCATCTATGGAAAAAGTACAGTCGACGTATCGGGCCAAGACCCTTCGGTAATGCCCCCCCTCACTCACTATTCCCCATCTGCTTCCCCCCCCACCTTATCTTCTTGCCTGCCCATCACCTCCCTCTGGTGCTCCACCCACCTTTTCTTTCTTCCATGGTATTCCGCTCTCTCCTGTTGGACTCCCCCTTCTCCAGCCCTGTATTTCTTTCATCAATCAACCTCCCAGCTCTTTACTTCATCCCTCCCCTTCCCAGTTTCACCTGTCACCTTATGCTTTTCACTCTCCCCTCCCCCATGTTTTAAATCTACTCCTCAGCTATTTTCTCTAGTCCTGCCAAAGGATCTTGGCCCAAAATGTTGACTGTACTTTTTTCCGTAGATGCTGCCTGGCCTGCTGAGTTCCTCCAGCATTTTGTGTGTATTGCTACATACTTTCTGATACCATCAAAATTGGCTTTTCTCCAATTTAGAATGTCAACCCACAGAACAGACCTATCTTTTTGCGCATTAACTTTGTAACTAATGGCATAGTATACTGGCTGCCCTAAAACAGAGGTTCCCAACCCTAATGTATGGTAGGGGTCCACAGCATTTAAAAAAAAGGTTGGGAACCCCTGCTCTAAAAGGTACTACATCAAAGAAAGATTTTAGCACTACTACAAAAGCAGAAGGCAATTTAGTGAGTTTAAGAGCAGTTTTGAAACCTAATGATAATCAGATCAGATCGCTCAACTAAAGTTACAATCTTTCTTCTTTGTTTCCGACTCAAGTGCAATGCTCTGTAGGAGATCACACAACACGGAGTTACACAGGGAGGCTGCCAGCTTTCTAATGAGATCAAAGAATAAGATTTGATAAGAGTATTTGATGTCAATGCTCAAAATGCAAACTTTATAAAGTTATAGAGACAGAGAGAACCAACAATCTGCATTAATGACAATGAAAAAAGTAGCTACAAGTTTGGATATGTTCTTGTCTAAAAGATTCTTGCTTAACACTTTAAATAAATAAAATACGCAAGCACCGAACACTGGATAGTAATGAAAGTCAGAGGCTGGCCAGGGTATAAAATTGAAACCTGACCCAACTACAACCACTGAACACAATGTCCATTTATTATTCTTCCCCCAACAAATCCAACCATTAACTGTAAATATAACAATCATAAACGGCATCCAAGAGAGCAGGTGCTGAAATCTGTCGCAAAAAGGAACTCAGCAGATCAGGAAGCATTTGTGAAGATATAGAGATCGTCAACCTTCCAGATGAAGACCCTACATCAGTTCTGGATAGGACAGCAACAAAACCTTAGACATGCTATTGATATGCCAGTAAGATTGGTAAATTGGTCAAAGACCTGGATAACATTTAGAGTCAGTCAATGCAGCAGGATTCCAACAATTCAGAGCTTAGCCCCAACCTGACTAAGCACAGGTTTGGTAGCCAGGCTCTAATCCAACATCTGATCTGCGTAAAACTTTATCAAAGATAACATTATTAACCATAAACATATTAACAAATAATTACCTGTCTGAAAAACAATCTCCTTCCCTCCTACGCCAGCAGCTTCTAAATTAATAAATGCCCTTACTAGTTTAGCCCAAGAGTGCTGGGTAATAAACCCATGGCTTGCCTGCCAAGAAAAAGACAGAGACAGGTTGATACACTCAAAGCCAAGCAGTTTTAACACTCTTTAACTTCTGTGTTAATATTCAATGCAAGGGTTATTTTTTCATCCTACCTGTAAAATATTTTCTTCTGCTCCATTAAAAACAAATATAACTGCATGTTGCAGAGGTAATGAAGATTTAGACAAAACATTCAGAATTTCAAGCATAACTGCACAACTGACCGCATCATCACTGGCACCTGTACGAAATGAAACATCCAAGTGAATCTTCACAAATTATTTTAACATGTCACTATTTATACTGATAATCCAAAAGGGTAGTCAGTACAACCACAACAACAAGGTACCATTTGTACATTAAATAGTAGATAGAGCTAAGTGACCTCTCAACCAACGAGTCAGACAGAGCCGTCAATGCAATGTCCAGTGGCTACCTGAAAGGTTTGGACTTGGGTAAGCTGGACAAATGATAGCTTGAAGCCTGGTTTCAGCTTCTAACAATGGAGCCCCACCAGCATTAGCTTCCCCTGCCTCCTAGTTGCACGACTTATTTTTGTGACAGAAGACCTAAAATGTTCTCCACTACTGGCTACAGTTGAAGGAGAGATTATAGCCCCCTGAAGCTAAAGCTATCTTCAAGATAAGGAAACCATCTTAATAACATGGACATGGGTTCCTTGAAAAGTAAAGGCTTACAGAGAACTGTAAATAATTCTACCATGGAAGTCCAAATCGATAAAGTAACATGTGTGAGCAGAAAGTATCAAAAACACATTTTGTCCTTTGATAACCATTACAAGAACATGAGAACTCAGGTTCCTACAGTTCATGTCCACTTCATGCTAAAGGTTGTGTGAGAAAAATAACTTCACTAAAAGTGAACTTTAGTCATTTACCAACAACTGATTCCTAGAATGACAGACATAAACAGAGACACAAGGGACTCCATATGTTGGAATTTGGGCAATACACAAATGAACTTCGCAGGTCAGGCAGCATACAGTATACGGATGGAAATGACAATCAACATTTGGGGTTGTGACCCTTCATCTGGACTAAGGCACAAGAGTGGAGATAGACAGTATAAAGAAGTGGAAGGAAGCACAGATAAAAGGTTGGCCACCTCGTGTTTCATTGCTTCACATCACAGATCACCAAGTCATTAGAGAAATAGACAGAAAGAGTACAGAAATAATTTTACCTGGGCTATTGGCCACAGAATCAAAATGGCAGTTTGCAAGCACAGCATGCTTTGCTCCATTCTTTGGTTCCAACTTCACAACAACATTAGCAACATTAGCATAATAACTGGTGAAACCGCCAAGGAAATCAATACTGAAGAAGCCAGTTGGTCTCTGAACGTCCACTGCAATGGTATGCACTGCTGTACTTTCTGCTTTGATCTTCTGGACCTGGTCCAAGAGGTAGTTAACAGTCAGGATTTCATTGGTAGCACTTCCAGTTGGCCTGGGTCCAAAATCAGTAATGTCCTGGAGATACTTCCTAACAAAAGAAGATGGTTTTGCCATCTGATTACTCGCAACAACTTCACTGTTCATGTAGAAGAGGCAAAATTCCTTTAACATCCTACTCATACATATATCAACAGCCTGTTCAACATCTATTTGAACTTGCAATTTTGGTACCTTTGCAATTTAGCACTCTCGACACCCCCTCTCTCAATTGCCACTCAGTCTTGCAGCACCACGCAGAGGAGCAAGCTGGTACCACCTCGCCAAGGCAGGCAGCAGCTGGAAGCAATGAACTTAGAGCCCTCATAGTGGAGGGGCACAGCACCACCACAGTGACAGTCATGCATAGGAAAGCCTCTGCCACTGCACCTTGTTCATTAACGGACAAAGCGAGGCTCGGTGGGCATGGGTAAAGGGCCTCCGCGGTTGCTGCCCTACAACTGAAGTTTAATTCAGATAAGTGCAGGATGTTGCACTCTGGTAAACCTAATCAAAGTAGGGTTTTCACAATGAACAGGAGGACCCTGGGGAGCGTTGTGGAACAGACAGGCCTTGAATTTCACATACATGGTTTCATGAAAGTGCAGTCACAAGTAGACAAGGTGGTGAATGTGACTTTTGGCACAGTGGCCTTCATCAATCAGGGTACTGAGTACAGAAGCTGGGAGACCATGATGCAGTTGTACAAGTCACGGCTAGAATTGTGTTCAGTTTTAGTCACCCTGCTATAAAAAGTCTTTTTAACTGGAACAGATGCTGAAGATTTGCCAGGACTGAGTAGGACAAGCTAAGACTTTATTCCTTGGAACATAGGAGACTGACAGGTGACTTTATAGAGAAAATTAAATTTTGGGAGACATAATTAAGGTGAATGCACTGTGATTGTGTTTTTTTCCCCCAGTGTTGGGGAAATCAAGAACTACAGAACATAGGCTTAAGAGGAGAGGGGAAAGATTTAACAGGCACTTGAAGAGAAACTTTCAAAATCACAAAGGGTGATATACACACTCAGTGGCCACTTTATTTAGTACTTCCTGTACTTTATAACGCAGCCACTGAGTGTTTGTGTTCTGCTGCTGTAGGTTGGACATGTTGTGGATTCAAAGATGCTTTTCTGCACACCACTGTTATAACACATGATTACTTAATTTACTGTGACCTTCCTGTCAGTATGAACCAGTCTGGCCCTTCTCCTCTGGCCTCACTCATTATTAACAAGGCATTTTCATCCACAGAACTGCTGCTCACAGGATGTTATTTTGCATTTTTTGCACCATTCTCTGTAAACTCTGGAGACTGCTGTGTGTAAAAACCCCAGGAGATCAGCAGTTTCTAAGATACTCAAACCACCCCATCTGGCACCAGCAATCATTCCATAGTCAGAGTCACATAGGATCACATTTCTTCCCCATTCTAATGTTTGGTCTGAACACTGAATCTTTTCACCATGTCTGCATGCTTTTACATGTCAGAGTTACTGAACATGATCAGCCGAATAGAAATTTGCATTAATGACCAGGTGTATAGGTATACCTAATGAAGTGGTCACTGAAGTGTCTGTAGAATAAACTGCCAGAGCAGATTCAATAACAACTTTTATAAGACAGTTGGACAAGTCGATCGGAAAGGTTTAGAAGGTTCTGAGCCAAATGTGGGCCTATGGCCAAATCGGTTATCCTGGTCAGCATTGACCAGTTGAGCCGAAAGGACTGTTTCCACGCGGTGTGATTCTATGACACTGCTTAGCATTGCAGATGTGTCCTCAAATTTATTTCTCAAACAGCAAGCAGGGTACATCTTTCTAAATACAGTTACCCTTATCACCTAACCAAAATGGCCAGAATACAAAACTCTGCTATACTGTTGCTGACTTGATATCCCCCATTTTCAACGGTACGATTAAGCGATTCTTAATTATAAGCAAAAGAATGGAAGATCAATGTTCAGTATATCCATTCAGTTGCAGCTGAAGGGGTGTATAGGTGAAAAGAAAGCATTTCTGCAATGTTTTCCTGATCTTAAATGTCCCATCTTTGACTGCTCAAGATCACATACAATTTATCCACTCTATGCTAAAACAAATTCCAAAACAAGGAACTGGATTAAAAAGGGAATTAAAGATATTTCCCTTCATTAACAGTAATCAGACTATAGTTCTGAAGTACCTTACACAAAATACATTACACTCAAGTCTCAGTAAGCAATTGAATTAGTAAACCAGTCACTGATAGACACTGCTTCAGCTTTTGCTTGTGATCAATATGTTCAGAACAGAAACTCTCCTTTTACACAAATACAGGGACACCAGTCTTTAGGCCTCAGCTAGATGGCTACACTGCAAATATATTGTTAATATAGAGAATATTGAAGTGCCAACCAGTCCATTTCACTTTTGCAGATCTGGTGCTAATAGTCTAAAGCTGCAGAAGATCTGATAAGCAGAGTTACCTATCAGAAAGCAAACACGAGGAAATCTGCAGATGCTGGAAATTCAAACACACAAAATGCTGATGGAACACAGCAGGTCAGGCAGCATCTATAAGGAGAAGCACTGTCGACGTTTCGGGCCAAGACCCTTCGTCAGGACCAGCATTTTGTGTGTGTTGTTTACCCATCAGAAAGTTTAGTTACAGATGTCTTCTAAAGACATATCATATTATGTTCAACTGCAGACTGCTGCAACATTCATGGCCTCAGAGTCTTGGACTACATTTTCCTGTGTGACTATTTTACTGATATCTGAAATGTACCTTGCTATCTTATAACATATCAAGTTATGCTGTGTATAACTGCTAGTACTGTGTTTTGCACCTGGTCCCTGGAGCAATGATGTTTCATTTGGCTTCATTGGTGGGTATTCATGTAATGGTTGAATGACAATTAAACTTGAATTTCTAATAGACATTTCATCTGTTTCATCTCAGATCACAGATTCTGCACTTCAATGGCAAAATATTATACACCTCCTAAGAATATGTTTGAAAGACATTTCAATGACAAGGTTTTTTTCTGACAGGAAGCCACTAGCTCCTGGTGAGCATTTCATTGCATCAGTGCTAGTGGTTTAAGATTGTGTCCTTAAAACCTCAATATAGAACTTGAAAGAAGAACCTTTTAAAGCAAACAGCACAACAATTCCGGGTGGTTCCACTATGAACAGATGACCAACACTCTTACAAAACGGAATTATGTCCACTGAAACAACTATTTATTAATACCTCCAAGCGTAATTTAAAAGACATTTGAACAGGCAGGGGATGGTGGAATACGGGTCACTAACAGACAATTTAAACTGGCATCATGGTCAGCACTGATAGCTTGGGCTGACGGGCCTGCTTCTGTACCCTGTACTCTATGTAATTAACTTACAATCTGCTAAAATTAAAAGTGATTAATGTATTAAACATCTCATAGCCTGAAGATTTCCAAAAGCTGCTTCAATGTTGCTTACTAGTCAGGCCTGTCTTTTCAAGATATTTGCACGCGCCCAAACGTTAAAAAAAACAAGTCTCCATTAACAACCTAAGGACCAGGAATTGACCTGCACAGCAGGCAACTACAATGTAATTTCACAAAAAAAAAGGTATCTCTATTAACCCTCCTCTTAAAAGTGAAAACTTCATTTGGATGCCACTACAACAATCCAGCGTCACTTTGAACATCGGAAATGACAAACTAATGAGAAGGGAATAATCTCCATTCCAAAGCCAGAATTAGTATTAGACCACTGACCCAATGGGACAGGTGGTTCAATGTCTGACTGGAACTAGCAGCATAGTTGGGGGCCCACTCTGCACCACAACGGGTGCAAGAGGGCGTGTTGCAGATCTGACGCCATTTACCTTGCCCTGAGTGCATTAAACGCGTCCCCACCACCGCTGTTCGCTGGTCCGGTCAGCAGCTGCTGCAGCGATAGCTGAATGGCACCCCAGAGCAGCAGTATATAGGCGGCCACCACCAGCCACACGGCCGCCTCCGGCACCTGCGCCGGACCCGGCGGCAATACCGCCGCCACACCGTGCAGGCCTCTCCTCGACTGTTTCTTCGCTCCGCTCTCCCACTTGGCGGCGAGAGGCTCGGGCCCTCGACTGCGGGCCCCCCGGATCCGCACGTCGCGGCCTAAACCGGCGCCCGGTTCGAGCTCCGCGCCCTCCCTAACAACCGCCGCCATCGGAACGCGAGCCCTGGCGACGACTCACGCCAGGCAGCCGTCAACGACAAGGAAACCGGTAGCGAACGGCCCGATTCCTATCCGATTAAACGCCCGCCCACTACTACAGTATGTAAATAACAACCCGAGATCGATCTTTTAATGCACAAACACTGAAGCATTGCCTCATCAATTAAGCAATAGCCCGTTACTGATTACTTGTAATATCAAAATCACTTGCAAATAACAGTTGCAATTTCATTCGGTTCATGCCAAAATCTGCCTCTGCAATTATTTTGGAAAGGAGCTGTGTAGAATTAATGGAAAATAATGCTGCAACTAAAGACAATCCCTTCATTGCTAATATTTTAAGTAGGTTCTTCGCAATGAAGTGTACAATACGTAATTCAAGATCATGTACTTTGCTAAAAAAAAAAGTTTTGATAATGAAAAGTCAGTCATCAGGAAACTGAATTTCAAATGTAAATTGGAAAGCATGTTTAAACTACTTCCGGATTTGCGTGGGCAGATAGTTTCATTGCAGTAGGACTGACTGCTATTACATGAAAACAAACAGAAAACTGTTCTCTTAAGTATCTCTGGAACTGTGTGCTATCAAAGCACCCGCCACTAAATTACAGCCAGTGCGCAGGTTAAGATAGAGGACTATTCGTAAGAAATGAACCACAGGGTGGGGAAGAATTGCGAAAACAGCTGTGAAGCGGAAGCGAGAAGCGCGCTAAGAGCGGCCGCTAACCGGTCTAACTGCCCCAGTGAGTGAGCGAGTCTGCTCAAGCTTCCCTTATCTGCTCGGATCCATCCTGACCCTGAATGGTGGGGCGAGAAATGCCCCATTCCCACCCGACAGAAGATGCCACTCCGCAGCTGCCGAGAAATCAAATGCACAACAATATTACGGCCACAGGTTCCCGTTAACTGAGTTTCAAATAATCCAGAGCAAATGTAGTCAATGCCTTTAATAAAGTTGTTCTATGAGTGTTAAATTATGTGACATGCTAACACAGTGTACAGCAGTGAAGCTAATCAACATGCAATGCATGATTGATAACATACTGTACTGTAGCATGAATGCATGCTTGCAAAATAGCAAGGGACTTCAAATTCAGGAATACATTTCTAAACTGGAGGTGACTTTGTAGCCAATGCATGGTTGTTGAACCAGATCTTACAAGAAGTCTGGGATTCACAAATGATGAATTACATCATGCCAGAAGAAAGCCATGCCTTATTGCCTGAGTGAAGAAAGCACATGTACCCCCTTACCATTGTTTTGGCACTCAGCTAAGTCTGAAATATGTACAAGCCTGTATATAAGTATCTACAAACTGGAATTGATAATAAACACAAGAAAATCTGCAGATACTGGAAATCTAACGCAACACACACAAAATGCTGGAGAAACTCAACAGGTCAGGCAGCATCTAGGGAAATGAATAAACAGTTGATGCTTCAGGCTGAGACACTTCTTCAGGACTGAAAAGGAAATGGGGGGGGGGGATGCCTGAATTAAAAGCTGGGAGAGGGGAAGGAGGCTAGCTGGAAGGTGATAGGTGAAGCCAGGTGGGTGGGAAAGGTCAAGGGCTAGAGAAGAAAGAATCTTCTCCAAGAATAAAAGTCAAGTCACTTTTATTGTCATTTTGACCATAACTGCTGGTACAGTGCATAGTAAAAATGAGATGACGTTTTTCAGGACCATGGTGTTACATGACACAGTACAAAAAAAAAACGACTGAACTATGTTAAAAAAAACATGGAGAAAGCTACACTAGTCTACAGACCTACACAGGACTGCATAAAGTGCACAAAAACAGTGCAGGCATTACAATAAATAATAAACAGGACAGTAGGGCAATAAGGTGTCAGTCCAGGCTCTGGGTATTGAGGAGTCTGATAGCTTGGGGGAAGAAACTGTTACATAGTCTGGTCGTGAGAGCCCGAATGCTTCAGAGCCTTTTCCCAGACGGCAGGAGGGAGAAGAGATTGTATGAGAATCTGATGAGAGGAAGGTGGGAAGGAGGAGAGAACCCGAGGGAAGTAATAGGCAGGTGAGGAGAAGTAAAAGGTCAGAGTGGGGAATGGGGGGGGCAGTGAATTTTGTTCACTGGAAGGAGAAATTGATATTCATACCATCAGGTTGGAGGCTACACCAACAGACGATAGGTTGTTGCTCCTCCACCCTGAGGGTGGCCTCATCTTGACACAAGAGGAGGCCATGGACCAACATGTCGGAACGGGAATGGGAATCGGAATTGAAATGTTCAGTCCCGTTTGTGGCAGATGGTGCAGAAGTGCTCAACAAAGCCGTTCCCCCAATTTACAGTGGGTCTCACCAATGCAGAGAAGGCCGCATCTGGAGCACCGGACACAATAGACAACCCCAGCAGATTCACAGGTGAAGTGTTGCCTCACTTGGAAGGACTGCTTGGGCCCTGAATGGAGGTGAGGGAGGATGTGCGTGGGTAGGTGTAGCACTTTGGCCACTTGCAGGGATAAATGCCGGGCAGGAAATTAGTGGGGAGGGTCGAATGGACAAGGGAATCACAGAGGGAGAGATCCCTGCGGAGAGGGGGAGATAAAAATATGTTTAGTAGTAGGGTATCCTTGGAAATGATGGAAGTTGTGGAGAATAATGTGTTGGTTGTAGAGGCCAATGGGATGGTAGATAAGGACCAGAGGGACTCTATCACTGTTACAACACTGGGAAGATGGGGTTATGTAGTTGTACAGGAAATGGAGGAGATGCGGTTGAGGGCAGCTTCAATAGCAGAGGGAGAAAACCCCAGTACTTTAGAGGTGGAAGTCATCTCTGATGTCCTGGAATGGAAAGCCTCATCCTGAGAACAGATGCAGTGGAAGCAGAGAAGGGAGTAGCATTTTTACAAGAGATATGGTTGGAAGAGGTATAGTCAGGAAAACCAAGGCAATCAGTAGGTTTATAAAAAATGTCAATGGACATTTTGTTTCCAGAGATGGAGACAGAGAGAACAAGAAAGGGGAGAGAGGTGTCAGAGATAGCCCAAGTGAATTTAACGGCAGGGTGGAAGTTACAGACAAAATTGATGAGCTCAGCATGAGTGCATGAAGCAGCACCAATGCAGCCAGCTACCTTTACTTGGCTACATCATCCAGCTTCACTTTTCAAGTGTATGCTGATTAGAGCCAGTTCTTTCCCATCAAGACTCCTTTCACTGTCCACTGTCTCTAAACAGGCTGACTGTCCAACATCCAGTACCAATGGAGAACCTTCATTACCATAGGGAAAGCCAAAGCCATTTCTGCCACAAAGTCCATTCCTGAGCCCCAATATTACCTCTCCCCATTGTACTGCCTGCCTCTGAATCAGACTGTTCACAACTCTGGTGTGAGATTGGGACATTCTGTCATCATTAGGTCAACCATTTTCCACCTCAGTGTCACCCTGCTTCTGTTCATTTATTATTAAAACATTTTTGACATGGTCTCCTTCA
Source organism: Hemitrygon akajei (assembly GCF_048418815.1). NCBI lineage: Eukaryota > Metazoa > Chordata > Chondrichthyes > Myliobatiformes > Dasyatidae > Hemitrygon > Hemitrygon akajei. The sequence goes on from NC_133129.1 coordinate 54,225,808, forward strand.
GTCTTGAACATTTTTTAAATTGTGTAACTATATGATGTTGTAGATATTTTTCTGATTGAATTAATGAAAAACAGGAAAAATAAACCTTTGCACCATTTTCATGTTGAATTGCTTCTTTAATACATTGTCATTGTTGTCAAAGGCAAACTAATCTACATACAGCCATGTCCTACAAGTAGCAATGACTAGGCAATTTTAGTAATGCTGATGACACTTAGCCAATGGACAGCTACTGCCGGACTTTTCCATAAATCACTTCTCAGTTTAGTAATCAGGTAGCATAATGCAGGAAGATAACATAATAATTCTGGATACAGGAATTTACATTGCAGGATGTTTTGTGCATCGTATGCTTCAAATATACTGAAGCTGGGAAGTATGGTCACAAAATAGACACTCTGTATTCAATGAAGGATGGTGAAATTATAGATCTATACAACACAGAAACAGGCCCTTTGGCCCACTCATCTATTTGCCCGTATTTGGTAACAAAGTGTAATTTCCTTGAACCATACCAACATTTTCAATAAAGTAAAGATGTACAAATCCAGGCCATCTAAAATTAGGCTGTAACTTTCAAGCAATGCATCCCTTATCTCCCTATCCACACTCATTTGGCTCATAAATCTCCAAAGCTTTTATATCCATGTACCTATCATAAATATTTGTTACTATTCTGACAGACTCTAACGATCTGACTGTTTATAAAAAAACAAGTGATATATTACAGTAAGGAAAGAGTTAAATGTGATTCCTCCTTTGTATCTGCTAAAATAAATTGGAAGTCTGTAAGATAAAATGGTGTTAGTCTGGAGTGGGATCATTTTGAGAACAAGTCCACAGCAATGTTTTGAGAAAGTTAAGAGATTACAAGTCTACAGCCTTGACTCCAGATAATGATGAATAACATAAACAAGAGAAAATCTACAGTTGCTGAAAATCCAAGCAACAAACACAAAATGCTGGAGGAACTCAGCAGGCCAGGCAGCATCTATGGAAAAAAAGTACAGTCTGTGTTTCGGGCCAAGATGTCCTGCCGAAGGGGTTCGGCCAGAAACGCTGACTGTACTTTTTTCCTTAGATGCAGCCTGACCTGCTGAGTTCCTCCAACATTTTGTGTGTGTTGTTATGACGAAAAACATGTTTATCTGGGGAAGGTGAGATAATTGTGCAGGTACCAAATGAATGGGAGAGTACTAGTGCAAGTACTAATATACAAAGGATATAGAAGAGTAAACAAAGGGCCAATTCCTTTGTGCAAGGGGGAAAGAGGAAGGGGAGAGAGGAAGGGGGGAGAGAGAAAGGAAGGGGGAGGGGGAGGAGAGAGGAGAGAGAGAACCCTCTCATGGGACTAATGTTAACTGGAGAAGATAGGGACAAGAATATCAAGAGGGTGACAGAGCTGAAAGTTTGTCAGCACACTGCAGAGCAGCTTGTTTAGTGGATGATAAGTATTAGTTTGCTTTCTGTACTGCTATATTAATGCTACATTTGTTTTCCTTCCTGTATTGCATGTTTTATACAACTTTAATAAAGTGATTCCTTGCAGTTTAACACATGCAGTGCCTCACTTTGTTTGCAAATACATATGCAAATACTATTGCTGAACCTGAATAAATTTTAAAACAACTTTTGTTACAATAACAATTAGAACCATCTTGTTTGGCAGTCATTTGGAATCAAGGATGATATACTTTCATTCCTGTTTCATTTGTTCTGAAATGGCTGGTGAGGCTATTGAAAGAACTGCAGAATCTCACTCATATCCACATACAGTGCCAACTCTTGGCCAAGTACCATCAGCTTTGATATATTTTGCATCATTTCTCACTATGGAAGCCACCAGCAGTGTGCCAGATGTTGCAGGGTGTGAGGGAAGAGAAGTGAGTGCAGTTACTATTACAAGGAAGAAGGTGCTTAAAAGACAGAAAAACCCAAGAGTACATAAGTCATCCTGACCAGATGAACTGCACCCTATGCTTCTGAAAGAGGTAGCAGCAGAGATTGCAAAGGTATCTTACGAAAACCATTGTACTCTGGCATAGTGCTAGATTACTGGAAAATTGTAAATGTCACTCCACTCTTAAGAAAAGATGAAGACAGCTGAAAGGAAATTACAGGCCAATTAGCCTGACCCCAGTGGTTGGGAAGACGTTGGAGTCAATGGTTAAGGATGAGATTATGGAGGACCTGGTGACACTGGACAAGATGGTGCAAAGTCAGTATGGTTTCCTTAAGGAAAACTCTTGCCAGAGCCTGTTGGATTTTTTTGAGATTACAAGAAGGATAGATAAATGGGATGCAGCAGATGTTGTATATTTGGACTTTTAGAAGGCCATACATGAGGCTGCTTACCAAGTTAAGTACCCATGGTATTACAGGAAAATTACTAGCATGGTTAGAGCATTGATTGGTAAAGGGCAGTGAGTGGGAAAAAAAAGCCCCTTTTCTGGTTGGCTGCCAACTGGACTAGTGGTATTCCACAGGGGTTGGTGTTGGGAGCACTTCTTTTTATGCTGTATATAAATGATTTAGATGATGGAATAGATGGCTTTCTTGCCAAGTTTGCAGATGATACAAAGATTGTTGGAGGGGCAGGTAGTGTTGAGGAAATAGATAGGCTGCAGAAGAACTTAGACAGATTAGGAGAAGAATTGAAATATAATGTTGGAAAATGCGTGGCCATACACTTAGGTAGAAGAAAAGATGTACAGATTATTTTCTAAACGGGGAGAAAATACAAAAATCTGAGATGCAAAAGGACTTGGAAGTCCTTGTGCAGAACACCCTAAAGGTTAACTTGCAGGTAGAGTCAGTGGTGAGGAAGGAAAATGCCATGTTAACATTCATTTCAAGAGGTCTAGAATACAAGAGCAGGGATGTGATGCTGAGGCTTGATAAAGGCACTGGTGAGGGCCTCACTTTGTGAAGAGTTTTGAGCTCCTCATCCAAGAAAAGATGTGCTGGCATTGGAGAAGGTTCAGAGGAGGTTCACAAGGATGATTCCAGGAACTAAAGGGTTATCATACGAGGAACGTTTGATAGCTCTGGGTCTGTACTCGCTGGAATTTAGAAGGATGAGGGGGTATCTCATTGAAACCTTTCAGATGTTGAAAGGCCTGGACAGAGTGGATGTGGAAAGGATGTTTCCCATGGTGGGGGAGTCTTAGACAAGAGAGCACAGCCTCAGGATAGAGGGATGTCAATTTAAAACAGAGATGCAGAGAAATTTCTTTCACCAGATGGTGGTGAATTTGTTACCCCAGACAGCTGTGGAAGCTAGGTCACTGGGTGTATTTAAGGCACAGCTTGATAGCTTCTTGACTGGACACGGCATCAAAGGTTACGGGGAGAAGACTGGGAAGTGGGACTAAGGAGGGGAAAAAAAGGATCAGCCATGATTGAATGGTGGAGCAAACTCGATGGGCCAAATAGCCTAATTCTGCTGTGATGTCTTATGGTCTCTTTTCAAAAATTGTTCCTGAAACTTCAGTGCCATCACACTTCTAAATGAAATATGCAAGCTCCTCTTCAACATGGCACTGCAGAAAATCAAGAATTAAGTGATCAATACTTCTGAAATTGTTTTTAAAAATGTTGTCCTGAATATATTTTACTTCACCTTATGTTATTATTCAAAACAAACTAACCAAGTTTGAAAGTGTAATTCGCAAGAGAATATTTTGATATTGTCCACCTTGAAGTCATCTGACTAGATAGACTTATGACCTCAATGCTACAAGGTCTTCAAACTTTATTTTTATTTCTCTGCTTTGCAATAGAACCAATTTGTTCTTTGAATAACCAGGATAGATTTAATTATGGGGCAAATTGTCCATGATCTGTGACAGATGTCTTTTCTATATTCTTTACTCTTTTTCTTACAACTGTTGAATGTTATTACAAGGCTGTGTCAGATTTGGAAACTGAATCAAATGACATGATTTTACATAGTCATTTTTAAATAACAGAAGACTTTTTTAACATGTCTATTTTACACTGCTAATAGAATTGTAACCATAGCTCCCACACCACAAAAACCTTACAAGGATCAGCAGTTTAAAATGCAAAGAAATCAGTATGTGAACCTAGCAAATACTAATACATTCCATACTCTGACCCCTTAAAGCAAGAGTGAAAATGTACTGCATTATTTTGAATAAAGAATCATTTGTTACTGAAAAGTCAAAGAGGTGAGGATATTTGGACATACCTGTATTACTAGTGGTAGAAAAAAAAATGGAAACTGTGTAACAGTCTGCACTGCCATTTCATCATGGCGAATCCAATTTCCCTCTCAGCTCCAAATACCTGCCTTCTCCTCTACATGTACTGACCAATCAAGAATCTATCAACCTCCACTTTAAATACATAAAGACTTGGCTCCACAGCTGTCTGCAGCAAAGAATTCCACAGATTCACCACGCTCTGGCTAGAGAAATTCCTCCTCATCTCCTTTCCAAAAGGACGTCCCTCTATTCTGAGGCTGTGTCATCTGGTCTTAGATTCTTCCACCACAGCAAGCATCCTCTCCACATCCACTCTATTATGGGGCTTTTGTTATTCAATAGGTTTCAGTGAGGTCACCCCTCATTCTTCTGAATTCTGGTGAATACAGGCCCAGAGCCATTAAATGCCTTTCAGATGACAAGCCATTCAATCCTGAAATAATTTTCGTGAACCTCCTTTGAATCCGCTCCGGTTTCAGCGCATTCCAATACCATAAACCATAGAAAAGTATGCATTCAGCTGAATATTAGGGCTTGTCAGAATATTAGGTACAAGCAAAATATTGTAAATACTGGATGACATAACAGAATCGAAACGTGAATGAAAAGGATGAATCAATTCATCTTTGCAAATATTTGCTATTTGGTAATAGCACAGATATTTCCTTACAAGGTACCATGGAAATTTTTGTAAAGGTGCAGCACATTATAGGCTCTTCCAGCCCAATTAACTTACTAACCCATATGTCTTTGGAATGTGGGAGGAAACCAGAGCATCTGGAGGAAACCCATGCAGTCATGGTGAGAATTAAACTCGGGTCACTGGTCCTACAATATGCTAACCACTAGGCGACCCTGCTGCCTCTTGCTTCTTAAAACTTGCTGTAGACAATATACTTGATACACTACTTCATCAGTCAACCCTTACAAAGTTTTAGTTAATCTTTCCATGCTTGTATTTCAATCAGGATTTTTGCTTAACAAAGTTTTAATATTAAAGAATTATGTGATAGAATAAAAATTACGAGGCTAATTCTGGATCTAATTTGGCAGGAGAAAATTTTTCCAAGTCCAATGCTCACAACACCCCTGCACTCGACATTGCATGAATTATGGCTCTCATGCCAGGATGTGTTAAAGAGTCATTCTTATGTTTTTTGACTCCAAAACATAAAACTACTCAAAAGATTATGTATATAGCACTAGGGTGCTTAAGACTTTTACACAGTACTGTATTTGTTAACGTGGAGTACAGAGCAAGTTTGTAAAGCTAGTGGGAGCAAAAAAGTGTCAATGGCGAGGGTGGAGTGCCACAGGAGGGGTGTGGAATAGGTGGCAGAGGCGTGCTAGGGCAGTGGGGGGGTGGGGCAGCCGCAGGTGCAGACACACACAGCCCTGAGACACCGGGCAATGTCCTTTGATTCCAAACAATTGGTTTATTGATCATTACAGAACGTCTCTCTGATGTATTTCAGTTCCTCCCATCTCCCTTTCCCTTGTCCCAAACATGATTCCCTCTCCCTGCCCCTACGGGGTAATGTAAAGGGTGGAAACATTTGCCTAATTCACAACCACATATATTGAGTTGGGGTTCACTTCAAGAGGTTGGTCTGACAAGATGATGTAACGATGTGAAGTTTTTTTTAAACCATGCTTTATGTGCTGTATTTGGTTGACAATAAAGGAGCTGTTACGGTTTTCCTTAAACTTAAAAACACTCTGCTGTTTTATTTATGAAAACCTACACTGGTGTTCCTAATCCTCTAGGATGATTCCAGAATTATTGAACATGTTGGCCAAGGCAGTCAGTTTGAAACTGCTGGATTTTTGGGGGCTCAATACCATCTCTTGGTTTGTACAAGCAGAGGCGCAATTCATGCTACGAGAAATCTCCACAGATGATACCAGATATTACTTTGAAATAGCATTGCTCAGTCATCTCTTGGCAATGAGAGTGTCGAGTCTGCTTGAACCCCATCCGAGTGCAAAAAACAATCGCACGCTGAGAACTCAGCTATTGCAGACTTTTGGACTATTAGAGTCTGAACACACCAAACAGTTGCTCTCCTTGCCCAGCCTTCAGAGCTAATAGACCACATGCCGTCTCTCCTGGGAATCACCATCTGTGTTTTATTTTTAAAGAACTCATTATGCAGCAAATGCCTGAGCAAGTTCGCATAGTCCTCACCAATACACCCATGAATAACTTTAGGGAGCTTGCTAAAATGGCTGATAATCTACACTCAGCCAAGCAGAGATGCACAATTCCTCTTCCTTTTCCTGCTTCAGTAAACCCGGTCAGCAGAGCCTCCAACACACGCACGCCTACAGCTCCAAAAACAGACAGTGCTAGACCTGCGTTTTTACCACACTCACTTTGATATGAATACTACAAAGTGCCAACCATCGTGCAGCTTCGACAGTGCCACCACATTGGGACATCAGAGGTCTGTGATTTCCATTACTCCAGCTGCCAGGGTCGTCTACAGTTCATTACAGACACCCTTTCAGGGTGATGCTTCTTGTGTGACACGGGTGTTCAAGTGAATGTGATGCCAGTATCACCCATTGATCAGAAGGCAAAGAACAACAAAACCTCGCTGGAGGCCACCAATGGCAGCAAGATCCAGACTTATGGGACACGATGAGTGAAGCTCTGTTTCAGTGGGCGACATTACACATTGGACTTCATCCTGGATAAAATGGCCGGACCTTTGCTTGGTGCAGATTTCCTGTGTGCCCAAGGACTATTGGTTGATCTTAAGAACTGCCGGCTTGTGGATGTCAAGGACTTTGGGTCATTACCTGCTCCCCCAGTAAGATTCCTGCAATGACTCCGTCAAGCATGTGCACCACCGCATGTGAGTTTACTCGACTGCTGCCTCACCAAGATCACATTCTGAACCACAGTCACAAAACACGGGGTTGAGCACCGGGTTTCCACTACTGGCCTGCTGGTCCGTGCCAGTGAACGCAGAAAAGCCGGCCACCACGAAGGCTGAGTTTGACAACATTGTGATTGAATAGCCCCTGGGCTTCACCCCTCCACATGGTCCCCAAGTCTGATGGTGGTTGTTGCTCCTGTGGTGATTACCCATGCCTTAACAAGGTCCCCCCCCCCCCCCCCCCCATTATTACCAGGTCCCGCACATCCAAGTTTTTTTCCCGGTAAGTTTAGCCAGAATTTTAATTTTTTTCTGAAGCTGACTTAGTTAGGAGCTATCATCAGGTACTTGGAGGACATTCCCAAAATGGCTGTGATAACCCCATTTCGCTTGAGTTTCTACACATCATTTTGGCTGAAAAATGCAACATAGACTTCCGAACAGCTGATGGACTCTGAATTAAAAGACTTAGTTTTTCTTTTCGTTTACAGGTCTAACATACCTGTCGCCAGTGCATCCAAGTCCGAACACTTACCTCCACGCACTTTGAGCGCTAAGCCAACACGGGTTGATTATTAATTTTGCAAAATACCAGCCATTGACTTTCTCGGCTATCCCATATCCGCAGAAGGTGCAAAACCCCTCCCATCCAAAGCCACCGTATTATGAATTTCCCACCGCACCACACTACTAAAAAGCTACAAGAGTTTTTAGATATGGTGAATTTCTACCAGTGCTTCATTCCGCGAGCAGCTGAACTTGTGCTCCCTCCTGCAAAACCGCTAATCACGTAACTAAAGCAGTTGATGACACTAAATGTGCTCTTTCCAACGTGATCCTGCTAGCGCACCGGCTCCCCAATGCACCCACAACCATTACTACCGATGCTTCAGAGTATGCTGTGGGCGCTGTGCGCGAACAGTTTGTTGCAGGCTTGTGGTAGCTGCTTGCCTTCTTCAGACGATAGCTCCCCACCCCCCAAGCAAGTACAGCATGTTTAACCGCGAGCTTCTCCTTCCCTATCTCGCTGTCTGCCATTTTCGTATTCTACAGAGTACGTTGACCCACAATATCAGTCCGTTGGTCTACACGGCAGAAGTGCCACCTGACCTACATATCAAAGTTCACGACTGACAAACAACACATCGAGGGGAAAAATAACGCGGATTGCCTCTCACTGCCAGCCGTTTGAGACCATACACACAGGGGTTGCGCCCTTCCCTCACTCAGTCCGCAAAAGAGACCCAGATCAGAATCAGCTTTATCATCATTTGCACGTCATGAAACTTGTTTATTTTTGCAGCAGCTATACAGTAGTATACAAAATTACTACAGTACTGTGCAAAAGTCTTAGCACATGTATATTGCCAAGGTGCCTCACTATTTTTGCACAGGACTGTATGATGTGTGGTGTGATGATACATGTCATTCATGTACTTTTACATAGAATTCATAATGTATTATGTAGACAAAGGATGCTTAATCAAACACTATATATAATATTATTTAAACATTACTGATATATTAAATACACAACAGTCACGTATTCTTTTGATCTTCTAGACATTTAGTCCCATCAGAGATCAGGTAATAATATCATAGCCCAGTTTCTGAAAACAATTTTGAAGAACTGGCTTATAAGCCCATCTCTAGCCTACATTTGAGCAGGTTACACAAACTAGCCCTCTTTGCAAAAAGAATACCATATTCCTGGCTGCATAATACCTTTTATATATTTTCCCAATCAAGGTGATTTATACATCCCATGGATTCTACCTTTTTTTAAAAAAAAAGATGCAAAAATATACTTGGAATTAGTGTCACTAAACAGTCTGATTTGAGTGAGCCAATTTCTGTGTGAACTTTGGATTCTTACCATGATTCAAAATTAGAGTTGCAGCTAACGCAAGGGAGCTGGAATGGGGTAATGGTATTGGTGCAGGTGGAAGCAAGAGAAAGAAAAAAAAATACAATCTGAAACAGTGATTTCCTTTCACAAAGCTCTTAAACCAGAAGATATATGAGCAGAATTAGGCTATTTGGCCCATCTAGTCTGCTCCACCATGTCATCGTGGCTGATCCAATTTTCCTCTCAGCCCCAGTCTCCTGCCTTCTTCCCATATCTCCTTGCCATGATCAATGAGGAATCTATCAACCTCTGCCTTAAATATACATAAACTCTTGGCCTCCATAGCTGTCTGTGGCAAAGAATTCCACAGATTCATCGCCCTCTTGCTAAAGAAATTCCTCCTCATCTCTGTTCTAAAAGGATGACCCCCCCCCCTATTTTGAGGCTGACCCCCCTGGTCTTAGACTCTCCCACCATGGGAAACATCCTCTTCACATCCACTCTATCAAGGCCTTTCATGATTTGATAGATTCAAAAGCGGAGACCTCATTGAAACCTAGCTCAATTATTAAATGGAACTTGCGCCTCTTTCAAGTAGTTTAGGAGCACTGGGGTAAAATACATGCTAGGAAGCACCACAGGGAGATACTATTTGGATTCAGAACTGAATTGCAATCTTGTGCTCATAAAAGGCAGATCAAACTTGAAACATCTGACAATTTCCTTTTTTTGCCAATTTGCTGCTTATTCACACCAATTATACCTATAAAAAAATCCTACTGGTCAGGCCTTGATCTCATGATAGTCATGAGAACTCCAGGCAGGGGGTTTGGGGGGGTGGAATACAAAAGGCACTGCTAATACCATCACTACTCAGCCCTGGAATTAAGACCTTTTCATACATCACCAGCTGCTTCTAACACGGGTAAGTTACTAGTGCTAACTGAAGCAATCAAAATAATAGTTCAGTTTTAATTCGATACAATAATTCAAGTTATGTTCAGAGCATTTAATAATGTGTTTGCAGCTGTCCTCTCCATCTTTTACACTGAGTAATATTGAAGTTTATCTTGCTATTGCAGATGATGGTTCTGAACAGTCAAATTGTTTCAAGGTGAATACATTCTAGTAATATTTCATATTTATGCTTTTTTGCTTCTTAGACCAACGGACTCACCAGAAATGCCAAAGAATGACTATACTGTGCAAGGAGGTTTTCGTTCTAGGGGAGATGGACTTTACCTGAAATTAGAAGAGTAAGTTTGAATAACCTGTGAGAATGCAAGCATTCTGATCACTTTTTCCCCTTCACTACTTCCAAGCTAACTTAATGCACCAGTGGTATTAATTGCTTATAGTGTTTAAACATTTGCTGAACTGGTTCTGTAATTTCTACATCTGCTCTCATAACCCAAGTTCTGATTTTGACAATTGTATAAATTGCAATATGAACTCAATTTAAAAGTTCTCTGTAATTTGGTTTAAAACATTGATTATACATACATAAAGTTTCTCAAATCATTGAAGAGACTATAAATATCATTGTTGAATTTATGAAATAGAGACTGGAAGCAAAATGTCAAATTACTGGCAGACCATGCAAAATTAAAGAATGGGTATGTGTGTTATTTACATGTGTTTGTGGTTCAATACTTTGAGTAGATGAAGCATGAATTAACAGTGCCTTCCTTAACAAAAAGGTTATGTTTAAGGATAATTCAGTTAAATGTATAAGGAAGAATTAAATAGTAAGTGTTGATGGAGTGAGATTAAACATTGTGGGAGAACAATCCTACGAAGTACCAACATATACTTGTTAAGATGCATGACCCGGTTTTTTGCTATAAATGCTGCGGTCTGACACATTTTATATAAAGTCCAAAGTTGAAAGATTGGAACTTTACATATTGAGGCTGAAGAACAAATTAAGAACTATTCCCTATTGCTACCGTGGAATAAGTGCAACTTCGGCATCTAAAATCGCAATCACATTGCTTGTTGTGAGTTTAGAATTTCATTCCACTCAAACCTCACAAAAAAAAATCATATGTCAGGAAGACCCACAATTTCAGCATGTTTTTTGGGAGATCATTCTTGTTAAATGAGCAGCAAAAATAAACTTGTGTGCAATGTATAAACAGGACAGAATTATATGTTAAATGGGGTGAAAATACTGTTGTTCTGTTGATCAGATGCTCATTCAATAAGAGGGTTGAAAATTCAAGAGTCAGTGAAAACTTGAGTACAAATGCAAATTAATTGTTAAACAAAGATACAAATGAGATTTTTTTTTGTAAAAATTATTTTTTGTGCATTAAAAGTCTGTTAGTTTTTTTTCAGAATAATTGTCACAGTACATCTATTTATGTTGAATATACAGTAAAGCCGTGTTCTGTTCTGCTGCCTGTCAATACATCTTCTCTTTCTAAACAGAGTATTTTTCCCTGAAGACAATATCCCTTAATACTAGAACACATCCATCTTGATGTTCATGTTTTGCGCTTTCAGAATTAAATGACTAAATTCATTATGATATCCTAGAGGGTTTATTACATCATCTACCCAAAGAGATACCTTATGAACACAGACTTACTTCACAGAGGCAAATCTATAGTACAAAGTCACCACTGTTAGACAGGATTAAATATCACCATTGTGTTAAGACATCTGTAATCAATGTCCAAAACTATTAATTTTCAATATGTGATTCACATCTAAACATTTGTCAAAAAGGTATCCTATTTAACTTACCAGTTACACAATTAACACCCAAATGAATTAAGAACTATTCCCTATTGCTACTGTGGAATAAGTGCAACTTCGGCATCTAAAATCGCAATCACATTGCTTGTTGTGAGTTTAGAATTTCATTCCACTCAAACCTCACAAAAAAAAAATCATATGTCAGGAAGACCCACAATTTCAGCATGTTTCAGCGTATAAAATGCCTTTTTAAATAGGTTAATACCAATTTTGAATTTAAAAGGTGAACTTATCTGACATGATCAACGTAAGTTCAACTGTCCACATTTAAAAAGATTGTTTGAAGATTATGAAGCATAAATCCATATCATCTTGACATTTTTAACTTTGTTGTTCAATTTGTCGGTAGCTGTAAATGGCTGAATTATATAAATAACTGTAATAATGCCAAATAAACTCCTCTTGTGCTTCCAATTGAGTACAGGTATCGATTATAACCAATGTTTTGATGACAAACTCCGCAATCTTCATCAGGGATGAAGATGCATTTACTGTTGGGATTAATACAGCATGGAAACAAGCCCGTTGACCCAATGAGTTCTTGCCAACCATAGTGCCCACCAAGCACTCTTCACCTATCTTGGGCCTATATCCATCTGAACCCTTGCTAAGTACTTATGCAAATATATTTAAAATATCATTATTATACCTGCCTCAACTATTTTCTCCAGTAGTTTGATTCTTAGACTCACCACCAAAGATTTGCCCCTCCGATCCCTTTTAAATCTTTCCCTTCTCACATTTAAGCTATGCTGTTTGATTTTAGTTCCCCTTTCTGCAGAAAAAAAACTGTGTGTTCACTCTATCAATACCCTTTTTGTGATTTTTTAAAAATTTAGATATCGAGAACCAAAGATTATACCAAGTTCACTATTATCCTAATGAGATTGCTTTGTAATGCAAATATATAACTAGTAGAAATAATCTTCAGTCATTGAAATATTTTTGATATACAGTGGACTCCAGTTAATTGAGACACATTGGGACCAGTACATGTTGGCCCAATTAAGCAGCTACCCCAACTAACCAAAGGTTCATTGAAATAGTTTAAAAGTTATTTTTAAATAAAGTGAACTACCATTTAACTGAGTAACAAATAAAGAATTTAAATGAAATACAGAACAAATTAGAACACTATCAATACTACTACAGTACTATAAAATGGTGCATTAGTTCCTAATAGTTATGTATTAGTTCCCAAATCACCAAATTTGTGGATGACACCAAGATTAGAGGGGTGTAGTAGAGAGTGAAGAAGGCTATCTCAATTTGCAGTGGGACCTTGACCAGCTGAATAAATGGGCTGAAATATGGCAGGTGGAATTTAGTGCAGACAGACATGCGGTGCTACACTTTGGGAGGACTAACTAGGGTAGGTCTTACATGGTAAGTGATAGGGCACCACGGAGAATGGTAGAATCAGAAGATGTGGGAATACAGATTCATAATTCCGTGAAAGTGCTCTCAAAGGCAGATAGGGTCATAAAGAAAGCTGTTGGCACATTGGCCTTCAAAAATCAATGTATTGAGTAAAGGAGTTGGGATGTTATATTGAAATTGTATAAAATAGTAGCGAGGTCTAATGTGGAGTTGCATGTGCAGTTTTGGTCACCTACCTACAGGAAAAATGTAAACAAGTTTGAAAGAGCACAGAAAAAAATTACAAAGGTGTTACCAGGACTTGAGGACCCAAGTTCTTGGGAAGGTTGAATGTTAGGACTTTATTCCTTTGAACATAGAAGATTGAGGGGAGATTTGATGGTGGAGTACAAAATTATGAGGGGTATAGATAGGGTAAATAGAAGCAGGCTTTTTCCTTTGAGATTGGGTGAGACGAGAACTAGAGGTCATGGGTTAAGAATGAAAGGTGAAATATTTAACGGGAACATGAGGGGGAAATTTTTAACTTAGAAGGTTGTGAGAGTGCGGAATGAACTGCCAGTGCAAGTGGTGGATGTGGGTTCGATTTCAACATTTACAAGAAATTTGGATAGGTGCATGGTGGGAAGGGTATGGAGGGCTATGGTGCAGGTCAATATGCCTAGGCAGATTAATGGTTTGCCATGAACTAGATGGGCCAAAGGGATTATTTCTGTGCTGTAGTGTTGTTTGACCAACAGTTATCGAAGGAGAATTTCATTTGCAGCATTAACTGTAAATGTACAGAATCAGTGCAGACAACTAATGTCGATAATGGACTGTCTTCATACAGTACTATCAATGATTGCATCCTCTAAGTCTTCACTTTCACTGCAACATTGAAGATGATCATCAATACCTCAATTCTTTGTAATACCTAACTCGAAGTTTTGAAATTGTTTCGTTATCACTCCTGGCACCTTCAAACCTGAATGCTTGAAACCACAGTGAGCAAAACAGTTTTAAATTGTCTTGTTGCTAATTTCTCGGAAACTAACGGTGATAAAAATCGCAGCTTTTTATAATGCAAGCAAATGCAACTGATGCTATTTTTAAAATGTTCACTCAAAACATGGTGTAGTGTCTAACAGCCACACAAATGAACATGTCTGACTCTAGTTGGAAACTGTTTGGCAACAGTCTGCGGTCCCAATTAAGCGGCATAGTGTCCCAAGTAAACAAAAGGAATCCCAGCTATTTTCTCAATTAGTTCTTGTTCTTTAAGACTTGTCCCAAGTATGTGGCTGCCCTGATTAAACAATGGCCCAATTGGCCCACTGTATTGAACTTTGGTAGTATGCAATTTACATTTACTAAAACTTTAACTGAGCTATGCAGTATGCATAAACAATGCTCAGTTTTCCCAGCTTATCAAAAATCAAATGGCAATTTTGAAGAACTGTTTCAGATTAGTAAGTGATTATACGATATAAACCATTACTGGCTAAGTTACATCCTCTGCCAGAATAATTCAGAGCAAGGAGAAATAACCTTAAAATTAGACCCAGAGTGTTCAGAGATATTATGAAGTACTCCTTCACACAATAATTAATCAAAAATATCTAGAACACACTCACCCAAAAACTTGTAGGGTCAAAATAAGGAGAAACTGAAAATTTCTAAAATAAAATAGGTATTTAACAGAGAATGAAAATCAAAGATTACAAAACCAAAATAAATTAAATTAAGACAAAACAACTGAGATATATGTATATAGTGAAACAGTGGTTCTAGCTCAATTGACTAAATATCTTTTTCTTAAAAGTGTCAAGAAACCTGATTATAATCAGTGATAATCAAGATTTAGGTTCACTGACTTTCTAATGATTATTGAAATATATTTTAAAAATGTCTTTTCTGTCAGATGGAGAACAGAGGAAGTTTAAGTGGTACAAATTGACATTCCCATTTCTTTTCTTCCAGGGCCATTGGCATTGCTGTTCTGGTTATAATACTTCTAATACTACTGATAATTGGGTGCTGGTATTACAAAAAACGCAATGGATACTTAATACTCCAGGTATCTTTTTCATGTACCCGACTCTGCATTTTCAACATTCATGACTAGAAGGTAGTTTGATGAAAAACAGTCAAGCAATAATGTATTCTGTGAATCAAAAATGCAAAGGTACCAATCAAACTGGGGTTCCCAACCTTTTTTTATGCCATTGAGCCTTACCATTAACTGAGGGGTCCATAGACCCCAGTTTGGGAACCCTTGCATTAAAATATGAACACAGTGAACTGTAAAAACAGGGAATGTCTTAAATACTCAGGTCAGGTAGCATCTGTGGAGAAATAAATAGAGTAAATATTTCTAGGAAACGTTAGAACTCTTTAGTTAGTTAGGAAAATATGAATGGAGGAAAAGTCAAGGTGGTGCAGACACCAAGGGAATATCTGTGCAAAGGAAGAGACTGAGAGAATCTATTATACAAAGATATAGACAAAGACTATGGTGCAAAGACATAAGAAGCTATAAATTACTAAAATAAATAATGCAAAAGAAAGGAATAACAAGGTAGTGTTCATGCGTTCATAGACCATTCAGAGATCTGATGGCAGAGGGTAAGATACTGTTTCTGAATCATTGAGTGTGCGTCCTCAAGCTCTTGTACCTCGTCCTTGATGGCAGTAATGAGAAGGTGGCATGCCTCAGATGGCGAAGGTTCTTAATGCCAGATTCCATCTTCTTGAGGCACTGTCTCATGCAAACATTCACAAAGGGGGTGAGGGTTATGCCCACGATGGAGCTAGTTGAGTGTACAACCCTGTCAATTGTAGACTTCATATGAGGCTGTACATATGCTATCCATTGCACATATAAAAAATTGTAATAATCTTTGGTGAGATCCCAAATATCCTCAAACTCCTAACAAAGTAGAGCCACAGGAGTTCCTTCTTCATGATTGCATCAATGTGCTGGGCCCAGGACAGATTTTCCTTGATCTTGACACCCAAAAACTTGAAGCTGCTGACCTCTCAATGAGGATTGGTATGTGTTCTCCAGACTTCTTCCTGAAGTCCACAATCAGTTCTTTGTTTTTGAGTGCAAAGTTATTGTAGCAACCCAGATGATTTATCTTACTCTTTTTATTACAACTGGGAATAGAAGTTTCGGTAACATTTTAAGTTTATAAATTTAAACTGCATTTCACTTTCATACTTGGTATTAATCTTTGCATAATCCATTTGAAGGATTCGTGGTATGCCCCAACTGAATTTACTTACCCATTTTATTTCAGAATCAACGTGCGCCTGATAATGCAGTGAGTTCCTTTACACCAACCCTTCATCATAGCAAAGAAGAGATCTCTTCAGAGACAAAAATACCCATGAATGATTACACACATTCAAATATGGTACGAAGTTGCCTATTCCATAAATTTATCTAATTGGCACATTTAGATTTCCAGGATATAAAGGTATGAATAAGTGTTCTTGTTCAAGTTTTCTTGGCAAGTTGTATTGCGTTCAAACTTGAAGATAAAATTACATCCTTGATATCTAGGTAACATTTTCAACAATAAACATCAAAAGCAATGTTCACTATGAAGTGGACTTTGAGGTTTTAAAGAATTGTTTAAAAGAATTGAAGAAACCTGAGCGCATAGGTCAAGACTGATACCAGAGAACAAAGCATGGCTGGTGAGAACAGTTAGATGTGAGCTGCACCTCACAGTGACTCATGTCTACAACTATTTGTCAGGAAATAAATTTCTCCACAGAGACTAAGTAGTTAAAAAGCCCAAGAATATCTATGGCCCAGCAAGTTCACCATTAAAATCTGATATCTCACAGGACTTGACTGATGTGCTGTCCTCTCTTAACTGTCTCCATTAAAATCTGGATTTTTGTATTATGCCTCAAAATCACAACTCTATATATAATTCCTTTCATATTCTTGCCAAATTAAAAGTTTAAATAATATTGTAATCTAAAGCATTGTGCACCAGGTATTTCTTAAAATAACTGACAAGCTTTAATCGTTTCTTATTTCCCTCATTAAATAAATCTAATTTAAGCACTGTGAAACAAAACAATGATGCAGTAAACTATTAATGATATTAAACTGTGTTTTTGAGTTATCGTGTATATTAGCCTTAAAAACAATATTTGTTTTCCATTCAACAGATTCCCAATGCTCCACCTGCATATGAGAAAATTGCTTCAGACCAAGTGCCACCAGCCTATTTTCCTTGAATTGACAGTGCATATTAATTGAGCATCTCCAATAAATCTTCAATCATTTCTGGTTATATACAAATGTAATCTTTATATGCTGTACATTAGTAAATTGCATATTGATGCCATATTTGCATGTGTTTTAATAATCAAAGTTTAGTTTGTATGGAAAATCTCTTGCATAAAAAGCGGGTGCTGTTCAGAATAATAACTAACACTTTAGAGCTTGTTTGAATTTTAATAAATGAGTCAAACTGCACAAGACTGATGAAATAAATACTTGTCATGAAATATTATAACTAACTGATACACAAATTGCACCATAGAATTTCACCTGCTTGCAACTGCAAGTGCTAATCGAATCACGGGACCTACAACTTCCTGTTCCCAACATAAGGGCAGTGACTTAGGGATTCACTGGCTTTCGGGATATAACTTGATATTAAAACTCTGGCGATATTTTCTGCCTCTGAAGTTATCAGAAAACAATTGTAAGCAAATTGGCAGCAACTCGGAGGCAACATCATATTGTTCAACAAAGCAGAATGTATAGCTTTGCAAGTTTACAATCAAGAAATAAAATTGGCTTCATCCAATAAATCTGAGCAGATCAGTATTTAATATTCATATTTTGCCTTAAAGATACAAAAGGGTAAGGTTGTGGCACATATGTTGCTCATCTTTATTATTAACCCAGATTATTCAAGGAGGAGGAAAAAGAATCAAGGAAAATATAAAGATGTCAGTTATGGAACATTTTCAGAATAATTAATAGCAAGGAGCAGTGACTGAGTATTTTGATAACAATAATCAGAACCCGTCTGCATTTATGTAAGGCAAGCTATGTTTGAGCAACCAAAGCATTTTATAAGTATCTTGTTAACACATAGGGCAATTTTACAAATCTCTCTCTGTGGATTTTTAGATGACAAACTATAATTTATTGCATGAGAGATTAAAAAAAGAGAAAATGCATGAAATCAGAATCTACCTTGCTACAACCATTGTAAATTGGTTGGAAAAATGGAAAATAGTAAGGACAAAAGATACTTTCTCGGATGTTACAAATGCTGCACCTGAGAATCAGTATTTGTTCATTGGCCTTTACTATAATTATCAATTACTTTGATGATGGTAGTTATCACAAGTTAGAGTGAGGAGCAACATTAACTAGCGCTAACATTATTCCCTGGAGCGTAGAATGAGGGGTGATTTGATAGAGGTGTATATGATGGGTATAGATAGAGTAAATGCAAGCAGGCTTTTTCCACTGAGGCCAGGGATGAAAAAAAGAGGTCATGGGTTAAGGGTGAAGGGGGAAAGTTTAAAGGGAACATGGGGGGGGGGGGCTTCACGCAGAGAGTGTGGAATGAGCTTCCAGATGAAATGGTGAATGCAGGCTCACTTTTGACATTTAAGAAAAACTTGGACAGGCTTATGTATGAGAGGGGTTTGGAGGGATATGGGCCAGGTGCAGGTCAGTGGGACTAGGCAGAAAAATGGTTTGGCACAGTCAAGAAGGGCTGAAGGGCCTGTTTCTGTGCTGTAATGTTCTATGTTCTAGCACAAGTGAGAAAAACAATTTTTTTTGAAGATAATAAATGGTAATATATCACCTTTTCTTTACTTGTAAGATGTATGCAACTCTAGAAGGTAAACGTTTATTGCTCATCTATAAATGTCCATCAGAAGGCACCAGTGAGCTGCCTTCTTCAACATCTGAATGACTGTATGAAAGACATTCCTGCAGTATTTGACCCAGTGCAAATACATTTCTATATCAGGAAGGAAAGCAATTTGAAAGAGGGTAATTTTACTTTGCACCATTCTGGCCTTACCTTGTCGAGTGACCATGGGTGTGTGAGATGCTCTCAAAGACAACTTCGCCCTTCACAGCATGCACCTCCTAAAAAGTACATCAGGTAGACATGTTGCACGCCATCATGCAGATTGCACTGTCTCTGCCATTGAAATTGCTCACATCCTAGATAGTGTTCCTTTATACTCCTGTTTCATACCTTGCAGTTGGTGTAAAGGCTATGAAGTTTCAGGAGGCAAGTTACTCACTCAGCCCCAGAATATTCAGCCTTAGGTTTACACTCATGGCCACAGTATTAATACATCTGAATCAGTTTTAAGTTTCTCATCCCTGGTGCTCCTCAGGATATTGTTGCTTGGGTTTTGGCAATGGTAACTCTGTAAAATGTCTAGAGGTGATAGTAAGACAATTTCTTGCACGAGATCAAAGTTGACTGGCACTTGTGATACAAACAGTACCTGCCACCTATCAGATAGTGTGCCAATTTAGCAGCAGTGTAGTATTAAAATCAATGAAGCTGTTAAAGATGGTTCTATCAAGGAATATTGCAGCAATACCTGCAGGCAGCAGTGCTGGTAAAGAAGGAGTTGTTCGTGTGGGACATTTCACCTGAACTGGCTTCAACCAGTGTCCTCAGGAATCAAATAATTAGGGCTGCAGATACACACAAAATGCTGGAGAGGCGTTATTGGAAGTTTGAGAATCGATGTTCATGCCATCAGGTTGGAGGACCGCACATAGAAGCTTTGAACTACATAGTGAAGGTAATTTTACTAAGAGGAGATAATAGCAAGTTACAGAGAAGACAGAACGTCCATCCGATTAATTCCAGAGATGATAAGCTTGTTTTGCCAGATTAAGGAGACAGCTATACTGTATATCTCTGTTCAGTTGATTTCATTGATGTGTAGAAAATTATTAAGGAGTTCGCCAAGTAGATGCTGAAGGATGTTTGCTTCTGGCTAGTCTTGAAAACCAAGTTGAAGTTTCAGAACACAAACACGAGGAAATCTGCAGATGCTGTAAATTCAAGCAACACACACAAAATGCTGGTGGAACGCAGCAGGCCAGGCCGCATCTATAAGAAGAAGTACTGTCGATGTTTTGGGCCGAGACCCTTTGTCAGGACTAACTGAAAGAAGAGATAGTAAGAGATTTTAAAGTGGGGGTGGGAGGGGGAGATCTGAAATGATAGAAGACAAAAGGGGGAGGGATGAAGCTAAGAGCTGGGAAGTTGATTGACAAAAGGGATACACAGCTGGAGAAGGGAGAGGATCATGGGATGGGAGGCCTATGGAGAGATAAAAGGGGAGCACCAGAGGAAGATGGAGAACAGGCAAGGAGTGATTGTGAGAGGGACAGAGAGGAAAGTGAAAAGGAAAAAGTAATAAATAAGGGATGGGGTAAGAAGGGGAATTAATGGAGGTTAGAGAAATCAATGTTCATGCCATCAGGTTGGAGGCTACCCAGACGGAATATAAGGTGTTGTTTCTCCAACCTGAGTGTGGCTTCACCACGACAGTAGAGGCCATGGATAGACATTATGAGAATGGGAATAGGACGTGGAATTAAAATATGTGGCCACTGGGAGATCCTGCTTATCAGAATGGGAATGGGACGTGAAAATCAGAATGAGAACGGGGCAGAAGGATCTCCCAGTGGCCACACGTTAATTCCACGTCCCATTCCCATTCTGATATGTCTATCCATGGCCCCCTCTACTTTCAAGATGAAGCCACTCAGGTTGGAGGAACACCACCTTATATTCCGTCTGGGTAGCCTCCAACCTGATGGCATAAACATTGATTTCTCTAACTTCCATTAATGCCCCTCCTCCCCTTCTTACCCCATCCCGTATTTATTTCCCTTTTTTTCTTTTCTCTCCCTCTGTCCCTCTTACAATCACTCCTTGCCTGCTCTCCATCTCCCTCTAGTGCTCCTCTCCCCCTTTCTTTCTCCCTAGGCCTCCCATCCCATGATCCTCTCCTTTCTCCAGCTGTGTATCCTTTTTGCCAATCAACTTTCCAGCTCTTAGCTTCATCCCTCCCCCTCCTGTCTTCTCCAATTATTTTGGATCTCCCCCTCCCCTTTTCAAATCTCTTACTATCTCTTCTTTTAGTTAGTCCTGATGAAGGGTCTCAGCCCAAAACATCGACTATACTTCTTCCTATAGATGCTGCCTGGCCTGCTGTGCTCCACCAGCATTTTGTTGAAGTTTCAGAATTGGAGTTTAACCAGTCAGGGACAGATGAGAGAAAAAAATATTCACACAGAGAACAGTGAGTCTTTGGAAATTTCCACCCAACAAAGCCGAGAGTGGTCAAAAAATCGATGGACACAATAGTAGAAGAAATAACAGAAGTAAAAGATCAATAATGATCTTACTAAAAGGCATTACAGGGACACGTGACTGAATCCTACCTCAATTTTGTACAGTTCGAAGCTGTTCTACTCTCCAATGTGCTAAGGGTGATAGCAACCAGTGTAAAGTTTTAACATATATTACCTTCTTACTCCAGTTTTACTAGGGCTGTTTGATAAAATTTTCAGCCAAATGCCAAAGGCAGGTTATCCCAATTCATCTCAGCATTTAGCCCTGTGGCCATAACGAAACGTAGGGTCAAATGATGTCATTATATCAACAATGAGCATTGAACAGATTCATTTTATGAAAAGTAATGTCTGGTGGGAAAAGTGTAGTTAACCTTTAGAATTCTCTGTCCCTGGAAGTGGTGGAGGCTGTAAAATTGATATAGTTTAAAAGATAGAAAAATATTTAAAAGATTGAGTGCTGAGGGAACTGGTGCAGAAGAGACAAGACCAATGTAGAACAGCTGTAATCATACTGAATGATGCGGGAAGGTCAACGGGTCTGCTACTTACTTGTGATAGTACTTTATAGACATTTTCTGTTGAACCATTGGGTCAATAACAGGTTACAATCATTGGATTAGAATCAAAATACATCATGATGCTACGTGTACAGTGAAGACGGAGAGATACGAGGGAGAGGACAAGGAAAAATTGTGAATGCAGTTCAGGTGACTGTATGATTATAAGGTGCATGTGTTTAAGTACATGCACTAAGCCTGTCCAGATACTGGTCTCCAATTGTCTTGGATATCCTTCCCATTGGACAATAACCTCAGGCCATCAACACTGTATGACAACTGGTGTGCAACAGTCACCCCACATTCAAAAATTCGTGCAATGGCAGTTTTCATTCCTATGAAATGGAATGACAACAAATCATTGTCAATCCCAAGAGACTGCCTGAGAAAACCTATTCTGCTCATCTGTGGACAGAGGAAATCATGGTTAAGCAGCAGTTACATCTGCATTGGCTGGAGACACAGTTAATGCTGGGAGCAATGTATTCAGAATTATAAGCAGAGTGTAGGATTAACGGTGATGGGTGCTCAATGGTCAGCATGGACACAATGGGCTGTTGCAAAACTATACGTCTCTTCCAATGCACATTAAGAGATGAGGTGAACTGACTCCTTTGATAATGGGAATCTCTATTGACCTACATGACAGGACTACAAAACTTGAGTCCAATACTTGGCTGAGATGGCCTTGTTAGTAAACATTTACACTCGTGTTGCTCATTCATCAAGCTCACAGCTTGTTTAAAGCACGCCTAAAGCTACTTCAGTACTCATGGTTAGTTTCCTGAATTGAAAGGATATTGTGGAGAGATACTTAATGGGTCATGTGGTCACAATGTTGTGAAATACAATTCTGATAGCAAAAGCCATTCAGCACCTCAGGCACATTCAGTTTTGATGAGTTCTGAATCACTTACTTCTCCACAGATGTTACATCACACGATAGAAACTATGCTCCGCAGTTATAAAGGATTTCAATTGGGCCAAGACTATACAGTATAACTATGGACTATATGGTACAAAGACTATACAATCCAGTGTTGTTGTGCATCTGTGAAAGGATGTCAAGTGAGGCAGGAGATGGGTGAAGACAAAATAGTCATATTTCCCTCTACTGCTGGCTCAATAGAAGACAAGAAAGAGGAGTGGAAATAGGAAAATAGTTCCTGATGTCAGTTTAGCCAAAATGACTATGGTTGACCTAATCCTGGCCTCAGTAACTTGGCATTTTAAAGCCAAAAGCATCTTCAGTTTGACTAAATTTTATAAGCCGTACATCCACAGCTCTCACAGCAAATGCATGCAAACTTTAAATGGACACCTCTTTATTCTGAGGTTTCATTCTAATCCAGGCAAAACCACCAAGCCAGGGAAACATCCTCTATTATGTTTCACAGACAGCTTTATAAAACTATTCTGCAGAACCTTTTTGCACAGGTCAAAAGACCATCTTAGAAATCTATTTAAACTTTGCTTCACTATTTCATATGGACTTTTAAATAAGATTGTCTTAACACTCTGTACTCCAGCTGTGCTCCTGTCAAAGATCTGTAAGCAGGAGCAAAACCTCCTTAATCATATACTTCATTGCTCCAGGAACAACGACATTCCATTTTCCTAATTGCTGTATCCATGTGATCACGTGCACAGGGACACCTATATCTCACAGATTCAAAATCTCAAAATTTAAACTTTTCAAATTCTTTCTAACAAAACAAATAACTTTACATTTCCACTCATGCTACATCTGCTATTTTAGCCCACCCACTGAACAAGTCTATATTCCCTGATAAGATTGTGAATAGGACTGAATCAATTTCTCAACCTATAAAATAAGCAAATTTGGATGTATTACACTTTTTTAAAAATTTGAGTTATTAATACAGATTGTAAATGACTGAAGCCAAAATAGGATTCACCATAATGCTTTCCTTTATGCTACAGCTAATTGAATGCTTTTTTGGAAATCCAAATACACTACACCAAGTGTCTCCCATTAATTCCAACTGTTAGTTACCTGATCAAAGTACTTATATGCAGATTTCCACTTTCATAAAACTATGTTCACACTCTTGATCAGATTGTGCTTTTCTTTTCAGTGTTTTGTAGTGACAGATTAGTGTTTTCCCCACTATGGAGGCTAGGCCAACTTGTCTTTAATTACTGACTTTCTTGTTTTTCTTGAGTTAGTGCTACATTTGCTGCCTTCTAATTCGCAGGATCCCTTTTTATAATTCAGGAATATGACAACTGATGTCTCCACATCTTTCAGCAGTCCAGGATGCCCTTAGTCCAGTTTGTATTGTTTCTTTATGTTTAATGTCTCTTCCATTTCCTTATTCCCTGCAGCTCCCTCAGCTTTAGAAGGCCTAGTTTACTTCCAATAAAGGGCTGAAGTGCCAACTGCTGTTGCTACATAAAACTAAGTAGATTCTTGGCTCTCATTTTCTTTGTGAGAAGGTTAGTCAAGAAAAAAAGAGGATGACCTACATATTAAAAAAAAAATCAGGGTTAAATAGGTGAATTATACATTATTTCCTTACATACCAATAGAAATAATTTATGATTACTGAAGTCAAATTTAACACTAGTTTGTAAGCATAGGCACATATAAATTGCACATTTGTAACTTGGGGAGGACAAAGGCAAACTTTTAAATTTATAGAGCAAATTCAAATTTGCAGAGGTAGGGCACAGCTATGTGAGAGGTACAATCAGTGCTCAATTTTGTAGCAGCATGTAATGGCTCAACTACATGTAGTCATGAATGGTGGTACTCTATAAATAGAGAATGGGAGGAAGTTCCAATGGTATCCTCAATTTCAATGACAGAGGATCCAACATGCAAGTACAGAATTCATTGCTAAAGTGCTTACCACTGTGTTCAGCCAAAAACCATGTAGATGATCCAAACTGGTTTCCTTCTCACAAACGAAACATAGAAGACAGCCTTCAGTTAATTACTACACTGTACATATTATCAAAGTGGCTGAGAACTCTGGTAAAGGCCATTAAACCAGACATTATTACTATGGTACTGAAGACCAATGTCACAAATTACCTGTGCCTCCATCCAGGGTATAAATCAAGAGTATTTTTAAATGCTCTTCATGACCTCTGTGGTTAGAAAGGAAGGAAAAAGATAGGTGCAATTGGAAGAACAACTGCAGATTTCCTTTCAAACCACACACCAATCTGACTTGGAAATACATCATCATTCCTTTATCATTGCTAGGTCTAAATTTTTAGAGCTTCCAACAGAACCCTCACCAGAAGGATCACAGTGGTTCAAGAGTGTGCCATAGGACCATCATCTCATCTGCAATTAGGGATAAGCAATGATGGCTAACTTTGCAGCGACAACTGGATCCTTTTAACTCACAAATAAAACACCTTGCACTGAATTACCCATCTGCTAACAAATATCCCTAAAGTATTATTCGAAGAGAAACTGAACAGATTATTATTTATCATACAAGCCAATATCTTGTGTATTTTAAACAACAGATGTAATTATGAGTTGAAAGACCAAATACTAGAACCAGAATTTCCTGAGATACTGTATACAGGAAGAAATTTTGGACAAAATGGATACTATGGAAAACTTATTTTTGCCATGAGACAAGAAGGACATATCAGAAATGTAAACATGAGGAAATCTGCAGATGCTGGAAATTCAAGCAACACACACAAAATGCTGGTGGAACACAGCAGGCCAGCCAGCATAAGGAGAAGCACTGTCGACGTTTCGGGCCGAGACCCTTCATCCTGACATCGATAGTGCTTCTCCTTATAGATGCTGCCTGGCCTGCTGTGTTCTATCAGAAATGTAAACTCCATTTTGCTATTAGAACACACAAACTGCATTTGAGAGAAAGGTGAGTTGAGAAAAAGCTGAATCAATGTTACAAAGGAAAAATAGGTTAATTTTGAGTTGCTTTTGAAAAACTTTGGCATGGTCTTCAATTTTTAAGCACTGCCAAGAGAAGGGTGATTAGAAAATATATGGAGTATTTTCTCTACAGCTACATTTTCCAATCATATAATCACATACTCATAAGCCAAGCTACACAGTCAAATTTAAAGACTACTATAAGCTTGGAAGTGAATCAAAAACTAGAGTCTGGGAGGAAAGCTGCATTTAAATTTAAAAAAAAACTTTCAGCAAATAATGATTGCACACGTTTTTAATCATGCAGATTTGTCTGCATTTCTCTAAACACTGGTCCTTAAAAGCTACTAAACAGCTTAAAAACCTATACATTATATAAACAAACAAATAAATTAGCAAAATTCTTTTGTACATTCACTTTAGTACAACTTTGTGGATTCAAAAGTATTTACAACTGTACAATTGCAGAGGTTTTCTACGTTAAATATTTTAAAAAGGCAGCAACAGCATATAAACAAGTCTTATGCTTTGTTTTCGACTGCACATTTTCTAAAAAAAGGTCACACATTTAAAGTGAACATTGCAGCATACCAAAGATATAAACATCAATACAGGTCATACTGCAAGTGTGCAAGAAGCTTGAGTGCACAGTAAGCAATCAATAAAATTGCTGAGTTTTTTTAAAATTATAAACTGGGAAAATTTACAAGTACCTTCAAAATTTGCTGTCTTACACTTTTTAAACATTGTTTTGTACATTGAAATACACAAGTTTCACAGAGACAACACTAGGATAGCATCCTTGCAACAAGAATTTAGGAACTGCAGATTAATAAATATTGTGCCTCTTAGACATCTCAGTCACTGTTGTTTTACAGAACTCGGTTGTTGTATTAAATTGTGCCTTATCCCCAAGCCAAAAACATAATCTAAGAATAATTTCAGTCCTGTTCAAGGCTTGTGTGTTTCCCATGGTTTGGACTCATGGCAGTTACAATTCAAAGACTGGAAGATGCTGAAATAGTTCTGGTAGGGTCACGGACTTCCGATGTCTTTAATGCTGGGAAGACAACAGCAGCACTTGAATTTGCTGAAACACTAGTCAGAGATGATGGTGACACCACTTTTGCAATTGGATTACCAACAGTATTAATAGCATTTAAAACAGCTCCCTCTGGACTGACCAATAATTTACTGAAGGCTGTATCTACAGGAAGAACTGCAGCACTCTGGGTTGTAGGAGCTTGGAAGTTAGATACAATAGTTTGAGGCTGAGATCTTGCTGTAGAAACATTTATCAGCGTCGATCCTGTGGTAAACTGAGTGGATTTAGAAACAGCAGTTATAATTTGTGGAGCACTCTGAGGACACAGAGTTTGAAGTAACCTTTCAGAGGGAGGAACAGAAGGAGACACAGAGGACTGAGAACAGTGTGACACAGCAGGAACCATCATGCCCTTACGACAAGCAGTGGTAACATCAGTTCCTGCATGAAATCCTGGACTACTTTGCTTCAGTGTATTGGAAATTAGCAGGACATGGCTACCAGATCCAAGGCCTTGTG
Organism: Hemitrygon akajei; assembly: GCF_048418815.1. Classification (NCBI taxonomy): domain Eukaryota; kingdom Metazoa; phylum Chordata; class Chondrichthyes; order Myliobatiformes; family Dasyatidae; genus Hemitrygon; species Hemitrygon akajei. The sequence continues at coordinate 54,253,304 of NC_133129.1, forward strand.
GTGGTACAATAAACCGATGGTTGTTGATAACTATTTGAGTCCCTGGGGCCAGAGGAGTACTTGTGTTGATGACTATTTTCTGTCGGATACAAGACTCATCTAACGGTCCAGAAGCTCTGCTGATAGAAGATGGCACAGGTACCATAGGCTGCATTGGAGAAGCAGCTGCAGTAACTGCATTAGTACTTACAGAATGTTTTGTTAAACTGGGTATTGTTGTTTGATGGGCTGAACTATGACCCAAAGCAGCAGGAGACAACACATTGCCAATAGCTGGTGGACTTGGCCGAGCAGGTGCTGGCACGGATGCAAACCTGGAAGCAGTACTTGAATCAATTTGTGATGCTATTGCGTTTGGATTTTGGAATCGAATAACTGTTTGACAACTGTCCTTTGAAAAATGCGAGTTCTGTGGGGTAAAGGCTATATTCATTGGCTGAGGGCTTGCTGGTACTCTCTTTGAATTAACCGTGATTGGGTTTGGTAAAGCAGTAGAAATCGGCAAAGAGAAAGATGGAGTCAGGGACTGCTGTGACACTTTTGGCTGTACAGATGCAAGAAGCATTGATGACGCAAGGTGTTCTGCTTTCACTGTTGAAATAGCAACGGGATGCCTAGCTGACAGCATTGCTTGATTAGATCTAGATGGATTTTCATTTCTTTTAATTAATGTAGTGGGACGTGAACCAAAAGTTGTGAAAGTTGATGTTGGAAGAGATACACCTGCGGCTGTTGTTGCTAGTGTCTGCACATTTCTTACAGACGTCTTAATTCCTGTAGAGGTCTTAAAAGATGAAGAGCTTCGATTCCCAACGACAACAGAAGGAATTGCTGAAGTGGTAACACAAGTTGTTGGTAAGACTGCACGTGTGGTAGATAATCCATCTCCAACCTTTGCAGATATATTCGGCAAAACATTGATTCCTGGGATTTTTGGGACATTGTTCTGAACAAGATGAGCTGGATTTCCCTTACTTATATCTGTTACCTGAAAAGGGCCAGGCAATGGATTGGTCTTAATTGGTGTTTCACTGGTAAATGGTAACAGCACAACTTGACAAGGATCTGCATTCTTCACTGTCATCTGTGTTGCATTTATTAGTGGAGCATGCTGTGGGTGGGCTAGTTTTGTTAATATTAAGTTGGAGGATGAGGAGATTGGAGTCACAGGTGGACTCATAAAGATCAACTTTTGAGGTTGTGCATTAGCAGCCATGGTGACTTGATTTGTTCCACAAGGTGCAGCAGAGGGACTTGGAACCAATAGAAGTTTTGGCACTGTGGCTCCAGCCAAAAATGTACTCTCTCCTGCCTTATTGCTTTCTGGTGAGGTAAGAAATAATTGTTTGCAACTTGTGGCATCAAGAGAGAGTTGCAGTGATGGTGCTTGAGCTAACGTTACTTTATTTTGGACAGGACCTCCACTAGATAATCCACCCACGGGACCACTGACTATATTCATGGCATTTTGGGTGGTGCTGTTCACAGTTGGACTATCTGAAACTGATGACAATATTGTAGGCAGAGGTACACGAACAGGTACAACCCCTGAATTATTCACAGTTTTATTAGGCCCGAGTTTAACTTTGTCCCCAGCCAAATGGTTTAAGCCTAATGGAACTGATGAAGCAGAACTGGAAGTAGGGAGCTGACCAAGGTTTGAAATGGAAGTTTGTGTAGGAACTAGAGAGGTCAATGGTGATGATGGCTGTGTTTTTGATACTACAAAATTCTGAACTTCTGGTAAAAAAGTAAATATTGGCCGAGGAGTAATAGCATTAGGTGACTTTTGGTCTGAGTTGGTTTGCACCTTAACTACACCAGTGTTTCCTCCACGAGTCATGACTAAAATGGACTGAGAATCTCTTATGCACACAGTCTTAAGTTCCTGCTTTGCTTCAGTTGATTCTTTTGATTGTTGCAAGTTAAAATTTGGTGTTGTTCCAGTGTTACTAGTTGACTTGCTCTGTAGTTTTGTCGGTGTTGCTGGCTGAATAGATGCTGATTGTCTATGTCCAGTATTTGATGTTGTAACTGTAGTTGCCATGATTGATGGCATTTCTGGCCTTCCTTCTGTTTCAACCATAGTAGATGATGCCAAGAAATTATACGAAGATGATGTAACTTTCAATGATTGACTAGCAGAAACTGTTACTGTCGTTGTACCTGCTGTATTCCTATCTTTTGTTAAACTGGAAACCTGTGACTGAACTTTAACAGATGACAGAGATTGGTCATCAGCTGAAGGAGAGTGTCCCAAGTTAGTATTCTGAGACACAGCCAAGGGCTGTTTCTCCAGTTCCCTTGGTGTCTTGGGTGGACTTCCTTTTTCAACACATTTACCATCTTGTTGCTGAGACAAGAAGTTCTTAGGTAAAATAAGCACCTGCTGCATGATCTTTTCTCCAGATTTTGGGTCAATAACAGGTTGTACTGCAATCTTAATCTGGCTGTTACTTAAATCAATTGGCACACAAGATCCATCAGGCATTTTATACAACATTTGCAGAGGCCCTTTTGGAGACACATGAGGGGGCGAACAGAATTTTACTGGACTAGGATGCAATGTGGTTGGAGATGTTCTCTCTTCTGGGCTGTTAGTCTCTGTTACAGAGGAGGATATCTGACTGGTTAAGGTCACTTTGTTCCCATTGTGTTTTGCAAGTAAAGCTTGGATAGGTTTGGTCCCTTTCTGCATAACTGATCGTGATACATTGACTACGTCCCCTTTTGAATGATCTGATTTGACAAGCTGTTCATCCACTCCGCTTAAACTGGGTGATTCAGTCGAAAGCTGTAATGTTGCAGGTTTTGATTCAATCTTTTGCTTTCCCATATCAGAGTCAAATGTCACATCTAGTGTGTTTAGATTTGCAGCAGCTTCATTTGTGCTTATTTTGGTCTTTTTGCAAGGAGGAGATTCCTTTAAACATTCAAGATCATTACATTTAATTTGCCTTTTAGGATTCTTGGAAGCTTGTTTCTGTGTTTCTTTACTGGAACATTCTTTTCTGAGCGGCTTTACTCTGGCCGTTGGTACCTCAACGTCCGGTTGCAAAAAGTCATCTGAAAAACATTAAAATGATTAACATTAAACAATATATCGCAGACAAACCTGTAAAAAAGCAGCTGATGTACACACCACAACTCTACTGCTAAGTTAAACACTGAATTTTGCACATGTAGTTCATGATGAATATGATTAACATACAGTCGGCACTCCTCATCCGCGGGGGATTGGTTCCGAGACCCCCCACGGATACCGAAAAATGTGGACGCTCAAGTCCCTTATTTAACCCATCTCAGTGTGGTGGTCTTTAGCACCCAGCGGAATCCCGGACTTTATTTAACCTGTGGACATTAGGACCTGGCGGCGCAGCTCCGAATCCACAGTTTCTGTTCATGAAAATAATCACGATCACGATTGAAAATAAAGTGGAAGTAATAAAGCAATCGGAAAGAGGTGAAACGTCATTGGAAAAGCGTTAGGCTACAGTCGGTCAACGATCGAAACAATTTTAATGGAGCATGTGAAAGGCCTTACCCCGATGAAAGCTACAAGTATTACTAAGCAATACAGTGGTTAAATTATTAAAATACATATGTTTCCTAAGTGTTTGATATGCATAGAAAGGTAAAATATGTACTATATACTAAAGAAAAACGTTTGACTAACTTATGCTAAATAATACCGGATGTACCTGTTCCGACTTCAAATCCGACTTAAAAACCGACTCAGGAACGGAACTCATTCATAACCCGGGGACTGCCTGTACTTTTAAGTCATTTCTAGATTACTTATAATGCCTAATACAATGTAAATGCTATTAAATAATTGCTATACTGTATTGTTTAGGGAATAATGACAAGAAAAAATAGTCTGTACATGCTCAAACAACGAGTGCTGGAGAGAGAACTTCTGGATTTTCCTGATCCACGGTTGGTTGAATCCATGCATGCGGAACCTGCAGATAAGGAGGGCCAACTGTATGTCATATTTCCCAGGCTTTTGTTTTAAACTGCTTTAGCTGGTACTAAACAGTGGGGATAATGGCTTAAACTTTTATCAGGCCCAAAGGGAAATTTGAGCTTTGTGGGGAGCCTACTCCAGTTTTGAAAATGGCCACTTGGAATCAATAATCTATCCCACAAACATTCCATGTTCTTAGGATTGTCTGGAATGCTGGAACATCACAGACAAAAGTTTTAGTGAGTTGATTGCATCTAAGGTACAGAGAGTAAGTTAAGGAGGAAGAGATAGACAATACAGTAACACCCTGTGGCCATTTCCTCTCAGCAATAAGTATACCATTTAAGATACTGCTGGGGGGCGGTTGGGTGGGAGCAATGACTATCAAGGCGCAGCAGATCAGTGGCACAGTGGTTGACTCTGAGGCTAGGTAGGGAAGGATAAGGTCAGGTAGAGCAATATGATAGGCAACGCCAGGGTGATCTGCTGCCCACCAGAAGCCAGGGTGGAGTACGTCTCAGAATGGCTGCAGCACATTTTCAAGGGAGAGGTTGAGTAGCCAGAGGTAATGTTGCACATTGGCACAAGTGAAATAGGTAGAAGTTAGAGAGTTAGGAAAGAGCTCAAAAGCAGGACCTTGAAGGCAGTAATCTCTGGATTACTCAAATCTCTAAATTCAAAGTTCAAATTTATTATCAATGTACATATACCATATACAACCTTGAGATTCATCTTCTTACAGGCACCCACAAAGCAAAGAAACAATAGAATCTATGAAAAACCACATACAATTGACAAACATTCAATGTGCAAAAGAGGACAAACAGTGCAAATAATAAAAAATAAGTAAACAACTAATCCACAGAACATGAGCTGCAGTGCCCTGGAAGTGAGACCAGACCAGGAACCTGACGGCTGCAGGGCAGCAAATGCTCCTGAACCTGGCGGGATGGGTCCCAAGACTCCTGCACTTCCCGCCTGATGGTAGCAGTGAGGAGGAGATGGGTCAAATGCAGACAGATGGGACAGTGCCAAGACCTCTGCTGCCAATTGCTAGTCGGGGGAGGAATAAAAAGACAGTAAGATGAATCTGTGGGTGAGGAACTGGGCAAGGGGCAAGCATTCAGATTCCTGAATTATTGGAACCTCTGGAAAAAATAACTCCTGCAAAAGTAGTGTGATGATGAGGAGGAAAATCAGTTGCAAGAGACCAAGTATCAGTTAGGCCTGATCTTCAGAATGCTGCTAAAAGTACTTTTACCGGCACTCAAATGGGTAGGTAGGAAGATGTTTTGCATTGGTTAAACTGTCAACCTAGGCTTCAAGATCAAGCTTTTGAGATGGGAGGTGAATCTTTAAGCATACAACTTACTGACAAATTTGCTACAACTTAGCCAGCTCACCACTATGCTGAGTGTGACCCTGGTTCTATCTCTCCTATTCTTGCTGACCTGCAAGCTTATGATTAAGAAAAACCCTCATATTAAAATTCATGATCTCAATCCCAAATCCCAATCTCTTAACCTTCCTAAGCATCTGAACTCCATCAGTTCTATTCTGCCATTCATATCAGAGTTTACTCATTTGTTTGTTATGTGCTGTGTCATATGACACAGGCGATCATGGTCTTTCCATCACCATGTGGTCATCACGAGTGAATCTGCAGATGCTGGAAATAAATAAAAACACAAAATGCTGGCAGAACTCAGCAGGCCAGACAGCATCTATGGGAGGAGGTAGTGACGACGTTTTGGCCCGAAACGTCGTCACTACCTCCTCCCATAGATGCTGTCTGGCCTGCTGAGTTCTGCCAGCATTTTGTGTTTTTACCATGTGGTCATCAGTGGTTTGCTACTGCCACCTTCTGGGCAGTGTCTTTACAAGACGGGCAATCCCAACCATTATCAATACTCTTCAGAGATTGTCTGCCTGGTTTCAGTGGTCGCATAACCAGGAGTTGTGATGTGCACCAGCTGCTCATATAACCATATGGCCTGCTTCCTTGGCTTCATGTGACCCTGATCAGGGGGCTAAATAGGTGCTTAGGATAATCTGCAGCCTAGCAGAGGGAAGAAGTGCCATACACCTCCTTTGGTATCTCCACCCTGCCACCAAAAGAGTTAAATCACTCCTTCAGAATATTGTCTTTAGTTGCAAGGACCAGGGTTCTGAAAGTCCAGCAATAAAACTCTGCGTCTCTTTTATCTATTTCCTCCTCTAAGGAGCTCCTTAAATTTGGAGAGAGAAGAAACTGCAGATGCTGAAATCCGCAGGAGCAAAACATATGATGCTGGATGAACTCAGTGGATCCAGTAGGAGTTGTACAAAATGTTGGTTAGGCTGTACTAACTGAATATTGTATACAGTCGGCGCTCCTTATCCGTGGGGGATTGGTTCTGAGACTCCCCTGCGGATGCCAAAAATCGCAGATGCCCAAGTCCCTTATTTAACCTGTCACAGTGCGGTGGACATTAGGACCTGGTGGCGCAGCTCTGAATCCACAGTGTTTCTGTTCATGAAAATAATTACGATCACGATTGAAAATAAGGTGGAAGTAATAAAGCAATTGGAAAGAGGTGAAACGCCATCGGTCATTGGAAAAGCGTTAGGCTACAGTCAGCCAACGATCGGAACAATTTTAATGGAGCATGTGAAAGGCCCTGCCTCGATAAAAGCACCAATTATTACTAAGCAACGCTGTGGTTTAATTATTGAAATACGTATGTTTCTTAAGTGTTTTATATGCATAGAAAGGTAAAATATGTACTATATACTAAGAAAAACGTTTGACTAACTGACGCTAAATAATACCGGATGTACCTGTTCCAACTTCAAACCAGACTTAAAGACTGACTCAGGAACAGAACTCATTCATAACCAGGGGACTGCCTGTACTTTAAAGTCATTTCTAGATTACTTATAATACCTAATACAATGTAAATAGTTGTTATACTGCATTGTTTAGGGAATAATGACAAGAAAAAATAGTCTGTACATGCTCAAACAACAAGTACTGGAGAGAGAACTTCTGGGTTTTCCCGATCCGCGGTTGAATCTGTGCATACAGAACCCGTGGATAAGGAGGGCTGTATAGTTCTGGTCACCATACTACATGGTTAAGCTATAGAAGGTGCAGAGAGAAAAAAAAAAATGACAAGAATGTTACCAGTAATGGAGGACTTGAGTTATCAGACAGACTGGAAAGGTATACCCGTTTTTCCTGCAGTGCAGAAGGCCAAGAGGCCTTTTTCCCAGGGTAGGTGTGTCTAAAACTAATGGCCATATGTTTAAGTGAGAGGAAGGTAGCTTAATGGAGACCTGAGTGGGAAAATTTTCAAACGAGCAGTTGGAATCTGGAATGACCTGCCAGAGGAAGTGGCAGAGGCAGGAGCAATAACAACATTTAAGAGGAATCTTGAATGAACAGGGCATAGGGCTGAGCAATTAATGCAGGCAGGTGGTTGGCATAGACATGGTGGCCTACTTCTATGCTGTACTGCTCTACGACACTACAAAAGCAGAAGAAAATACTCTTGAAAATTAGTGATAACATCAGCTGTCAATAGGGGTGGTCAAAATCAACTGTAATTAAAATTATCCACGAGGAAATCTGCAGATGCTGGAAATTCAAGCAACACACACAAAATGCTGGTGGAACGCAGCAGGCCAGGCAGCATCTATAGGGAGAAGTACTGTCAACGTTTTGGGCCAAGACCCTTCATCAGTGCTTCTCCCTACAGATGCTGCCTGGCTTACTGCATTCCACCAGCATTTTGTGTCTGGTAATTAAAATTATGCAGAGTTTATTCCATGGTAGCTTTTTATTTGTCTTGCTGAGAGATATCCAAAATAAATGGAAAGCTGGAATCTCCTCTCAACCTTGCTCCCTGTATGACAGCATTGGTGTCGTTGGTTGCTTGCTGCTTAGTTACCAATTCTTGCACAATAAATGGAATTACCACCAAGATATCAAAACAGCCTGCAACATCATTTTCAGTTCATACAGTTTCTCAGGATCTATATCCTTAAGACAAAGTGGATCTAAGCAATATTCAAATCGATTTTATGGTAGCCATTAAAACAACTGAATGATCTTTTCACCTAAGTGAATAACTTCTAAAGATAAAGTATGATTGGTTCACAATAAAGATATGCAATTCATTAACACTGAACACTGAAAAAACCCATCAACAATGCATTTCTCCATGCATGAAATGAAGTGAGATGTTTGCACAGTGGGAGCATGAAAGACTCTGTCAGTTGTAAACCAATGAGGGCTTAATTCAGCATTCTCCAAATAGTTTGCTGAAAGCAGGACGCTAATGAGTCATTCCCTGATGTTCTAAATAGGCCAGGGAAGAAAAATAGTTACATTTAAACACACAAAATTAGATTATTTAATTTTTTATCCGAAACAAAGATCGCAACATGTGACTAATCAGCTTGGTGCAAGACTTTCTTATCAATCATAACATTGAGTGCTCAAGAACAATTAGCATAATCCCCAGAAATAAATGTGATTTACTAGATACAGTCTTCCAACAAGTTAACTAGTAATTAACTAGGATTAACTGGCTTCCGTCGCATCATACAAGCATTCTAAATTGCCAAGAATAGCTAAATTTGAAAGTTAATGGAGACTTAGTCAAACAACTGCCATGATTTCCTTGCAAATTTTCAATTATTCTGCAGAATAGATTTTTAGAGGAACAATACATTCTAAAAAAGGGGAGATAGACCACTCTCAAAACTGCCAATGTTACCAGACTTCCACCATTCAGCAGGAACACAGCATCTGGTAGCTATAGGATGAGGTAAATAGCCTTCTATCCCAGATACTCAAACTATTTCAAGCAATTGAGCTGTGCTTTGAACTGTAAAATAAAAGGGATTCCACAACAATTGCATACTCTGTCTGGATACTCATCCAAGAGAAGTAGTATCGTGACCCAAAATAATGAATCACAAAGATATAGCAGGCCACTGTACTGCAGCCAAACAATGTACATACCAGCTATAGTTGCAATGTAGTCTTGAGATGTGCTAGGCTATCCATAGTTTAATTCCATCTTAATTAATTAAAAAATATATTCCCTCCATCTTACACATAGGATGTGTGTGTTAGAAATACAAGTGTTCAAAAAGATAACAGCTATGTTTATGCCTTCTTCATTGAGGATTTGTCCTATGTAATAATCCTTCATGATATGTCCACCATGCTTTACTTTCTTATAAGAACAAAGAACAGTGCAGTCGGCCCTCCTTATCCGCGGGTTCTGCATGCGCGGATTCAACCAACCGCGGATCCGGAAAACCAGGAAGTTCTCTCTCCAGCACTCGTTGTTTGAGCATGTACAGACCATTTTTCTTGTCATTATTCCCTAAACAACACAGTATAACTACTACTTAAATAGCATTTACATCGTACTGGGTATTGTAAGTAATCTAGAGATGATTTTAAAGTACGAGCAATCCCCGGGTTATGAACAAGTACCGTTCCTGAGTCTGTCTTTAAGTTGGATTTGAAGTTGGAACAAGTACATCCGGTATTATTTAGCGTCAGTTAGTCAAACGTTTGTCTTAGTATATAGTATATACTTTACCTTTCTATGCATATAAAACACTTAAGAAACATACGTATTTCAATAATTAAACCACAGCGTTGCTTAGTAATAATTGGTGCTTTTATCGAGGCAGGGCCTTTCACATGCTCCATTAAAATTGTTCCGATCGTTGGCTGACTGTAGCCTAACGCTTTTCCAATGACCGATGGCGTTTCACCTCTTTCCAATCGCTTTATTACTTCCACTTTATTTTCAATTGTGATCATCGTAATTTTCATGAACATAAACACTGTAGATTCAGAGCTGCACTGCCCGGTCCTAATGTCCACCGCACTGAGATAGGTTAAATAAGAGACTTGCACATCTGCGGTGGGGGGGTCCCGTAACCAATCCCCAGCGGATAAGGAGGGCCGACTGTGAGGCACAAGAACTGGCCCACAATAGTGCAAACTAATTGTGCAGATGACAAAGATTCCAGGATCGCCCTTATCTGCATTCTCCTGAAATATTTCTCACACCAAAGAAAACCAGAATCTGCTAATTTTCAGACAATCTATTTCATCGCAAAAAGCAGACAGGCACATGGCTATTGCTTCTTGATGTAGTATAACAGTTGTCCAGCAACTAATTTCATAAAGTGGTTTGTTATATATTAATTGCTGGACATACAGCTGAGTAAAAAAAAATGGCCTGACCAAGTACACAAACAGAAATATCTACAGTTTCTGTTCTACTCTTACAGTATATAAAGACATTTCAGTGATAAATTAGTGCCTGGGGAGAGGGGGGAAAAAACAGGATAATGAACTGGGGCTTTTTATGTCAGTGTTTAACAGGAATATTAACATGCTACATACGCCAGATCTGCCTGAAATGCTGGCAGCATAACAGGCTTTGACGATGATGATATATACCAAAGGAGCAAAGCTTAACACTGTTCTTAAGGGATTTTCAAAGGCAGCACTGAACATGCATAAAATATAGAACTTTGCATAATTGGGACTAGTATATTTTGGCCCAACTGGCTGAAGCTTCATGAAAATAGTTAAAAAGGTACAAATAAGACAATTTGAATCACAAATAATGCATTTGAATGAAATAGAGAATAAATTAGAAAACTGCCAATAGTACTACAGTACTATAAACCAGGTATTAGCTTCTAATGGTTATCGATTGAAATATTCATCCAGTGTACCCAATGAACCAGTCAGTGCAAACACCAATTAAAACTTCACAAGAGCAGCCGCCATTACAGTAAACATTCAATCAGCCAATGAGAGCGCTTTATGTACGCTCTGAGTCACTCACAGCCAATTACGTTTTAGTTCATACTGTTTCCCCAGTGTACGTAAACATTCTTGTTCCCTCACCAATTATTCCATTTTCTCCCCCACACATAATGTCTGGAAAATGGCCTGCAACTTCCAGTGAGGGCAGTACATCTAAGGTGTCTCGGAAAAGCATTAGCATGGATGTGAAACTCCTAGGATTTCAGGTGGAACCAGTCATCCAAAACATCATTGAACTGGCCAATGAAACGGGATTAGAGGATGTTTATGACAACAATGTTGAAGAATTATTGCATTAATAACGAAGAGCTTCAAAAACTGGCAGAGCAATGCATCCTGGGTGAATCTGAGGTCACAGATGGAGAAGAAGAAACACCAGCAAGATACCTCACACAAATTATGGATCAGTTCATTGACAATGACCCTGACTGGAAATAAAGCAATAAGGCAAAAAGAGGTGTTCTCAACATGATTTCCTGCTACCAAGAACTGCTTCATGAGAGGAAACTTTAAAAAAAAGCCAAAGTTAGAGGAGGACCCACAGCCTGATCCCTCCTCTAAGACGTAATCACCACCCCAGCTTCCCTCCACTACTGCTGCGATGTGTTGCTGCTCCACTGATGTACAGGTTAGGCCTGATTGCGTTGTCACTGCATGAATTACTATGTATACATAAAATATATATCTGGGGTTTGATTTCTTTTAGAAAAAAAAATCAGACACATGTCAATTTAGGTAATGTTATAATGACCCTGCATAGCGCTCCACCTCTGAGGAACACATCCTCAGCGTTAAGCGGGGTCTCAGTGTAGATACCTTCAAATTCTTCGTAGTTCCTAACTTGAAGTTGTAAATAGTTTCATTTTCAATCTCAGCCGTTTCTGACATCACCAAACCTGAATACTTGAAACTGTGGTGAGCAAAACAACTTGGAATTGTCTTGCTGCTCATTTCTTGCTGCTCATTTCTTGCTGCTGATATCAGTGACAAAAATCACTTTTTAAACACGAACACGCACAGCTACATGTGAATGAAGCTAGTTAGAAACTGTTCAGCAATTCCCCTGTCCAAATTAAGTGGCATAGTGTCCAAATAAATGAAGGGAATCCCAGCAATTTTCTTGATTTGCTTTTGTTCTTTAAGAGTTGTCCCAAATAAGCAGCTGCCCCAATTAACTGGAATCTACTGCGTTACTAATTAATTGACAATTATCACCACATGAAGATACAGGAGAATGAGCATCATTTGAGGCAGCAACAAATGCTAGTGAAAATAAGAAAATGCTTTGGAACTCTCAATCATTAGTTGGCCACTATCCCTCAACCATCAGGCTCTTGGAACCAAAGGGTCTAACTTCACTTGCCCCACCACTGAAATGTTTCCACAACCAATGGACTCACTTTCAAGGACTCTTCATTTCATATTCTCGATATTTATTGCTTATTTATTTATCATTATTCCTTCTTATGTATTTGCAGTTTGTTGTCTTTTGCACTCTGGCTGAATGCCGTAGTTGGGCAGTCTTTCATTGATTATGTTATGGTTGTTATTCTATAGACTTATTGAGTGCTCACAAGAAAATGAATCTCAGGGTTTGTAAGTTGACATATATGTACTTTGATATTAATATTTACTTTGAACTTTGATAATGAACAGTTACCTAATCTGAATTTAATTCTTATATACAAGTTCAAAATGGTTCTAAATCCTTTAGCACAAAATAACAACTAAGCCATACTTGGCTACAAATCAGGTGAATGCTTCTGGTAGTGTTCCTTTTACATAACCGTAAAATACCACAAAAATTCATCATTATGCACAAACAAGTAAGTTACTGAAGCTAAGATTAACTATCCAAAATGGAATTATGACGATCTAATCTCAATTTCATTAAAAATGTGATGATACCTAGTTCGGAGCATTCCTTCTTAACTATTTCTTGATGATCAGAGTTTGAGGATCCTGCTTCATTTAGAGACATGTCTTTTATGAGCTCCCGATCCATTTCTTCATTTTGTGAAGCATCTCTAATGAATGCATCATCATCAGGCTGTTTTTTAAAGTCATCAAAATCTTTCTTCATTCGAGCTCTATATAAAAAAAAGTATTTTTATTTATTAGACTTCTAAAATAGCACTTTACATTTCTCCTTCATTTAAAATAAACAAAGAAAAATATATTCATACATGTCTTAATTTCAGACTGCATGGGAGTTATGTTACAGCAACAAAAAAAATCCACAATAAGAAACTATTTATTTGTTGTTACATAATGATGGTGAGAAACTCTAAAATGGAGAGAATTCAGTACTAGGGATCTTTAACATTCATCTGAACAGGCTGTTCAGAGTTAAAATCTCATGTAAATACTATAAAGGTTTCTGGAGGCCTATGTTTCAGGTAGACCTTCATACATTCAAGACACAAGACTGCTTAATGCTACTTCCTGTATTCAAGTGTAAAGGTGATCAAATAACTTATGTTGAAGCTAATGCAGTACAAAAAAAAACACAATAAATATAAATTTGCAAGATTCCTTAGATTAGTGGTCACCAACCTTTTTAAGCCCAAGATCCCCTACCTCGGCCTTAGTGAAAGGCAAGACCGACCTACTAAATCGGTTAGTCACACGCATGCGCTCTGGGCAGAAAAGACCGGAAGTAAAACCCCGCAACCCAGAAGGAGAAATAATGTATGTACACCAGGGGGTCACCACCCTTTTTTGCACTGCGGACCGGTTTAATATCGGCAATATTCTTGCAGACCGGCCGACCGGGGCGGGGGGGTTAAACACGAGCGGAATACAGCGATACTCGAAGCAGGTTCCTTATGTCCAGTCTATTCCTCAATTTAGTTTACGTGGCTCTTAGCATTTAGCTTCTGCCCCGCTTGCTCACGATTTTTCCACTGAAAAAACTCAGTGGGTTTGTCTTTAAGTGTGGGGTGCTTGGACTTAAGATACCGAAGCAGTTTTGAGTGCTTCATTGCCTCATTAGACAGCTTCCGGGCTCGAACTCCAGCTTCCCACCCGCCCGCCACTAGATGCCCTGGCCAGGTGCAGCTGGTCACAGGGTGGGGTGAGAGGACAAGGGCCAGAGGTCCCCGTGCTGGGGCCGCGGCAGTTGCAGTCCGGGGAGAGCGACCGACTAAGCGAGGAGCACAACAGGGCGTGCTCCCGCACCCTCCCCCCCCCCGTAGCATCTATCGGCCAACAAAAGTTTGGCTGGAGGGATGACTTTCAGTAGATCGCAGCAAGGTAGCTCCTCTGCTACTTATGAAAGCCTGAGCCCGAATTAGGTCATCTACAAATATTTTAGCACCGGCTTCCCCACAAACATTCAGTGCGGTAAACAGGTTTAGAGGTGGCACCCATCTGTCCGCACTCCAGGCCAGTAGCAACGGCACTTCCCGCTGGCCACACAAGGCGGCCAGTTACCCAAGGCCAACCAGTGATCCCTGGCGCGAGGGTATCACTGCGTTTAGGCAGCTGATGACCTCGCGTGCATTCAAGTTCCGACACTGGGCGTGACAGGGAATGAGGAAAGGTGCAGCTGACTCATATGGTTTCATATCGCCAAATCATATCATTTCCTCGCGGCCTGGTGGTTGGGGACCACTGAAGTACACTGTGTAGTGCGTGGCGGGGGAGCTACACACATGCGCACTGGGTAGAAAGAACGGAACTAAAACCCCGCAACCCGGAAACAATCTCTCAACAGTATTTGTGTATTTATTTTTCTTTTCTTTTTTAAAAATTGGGATCTACTGGGAAAGTCTCAAAGATCAACCAATCGACCACTACCTTAGATACATAGATTAATTGATTGATTGTATGTTCATAAAGTGATGCTAGGCACATAAGTGTCTGTACATAAAGTGACTGACAGGCAATTATAAAGTAGTGATGATTGAGGATGTGGAGGAGTGGCTTGGTGGGTGGAGGTGTAGATCAACCTTGCTGCTTAGGGAAAGTAACAGTTTTTGAGTCTGGTGGTCCTGGCCTGTATGCTAACCGTCCATGAGCTGGGTTGGCAGGATCCTTCATCACGTTACCGGTCCTTTCCAGCACCTTTCTGTACACATGCTCTTGTTGACAGGTAAGCAGGTGCTGATGATGCAATGGGCAGTTTTGACTACTCACTGTAGAGCCTTCCTGTCTGCTCCTGCATAGTTTTTGTGCCATACAATGATGTAGCTTGTTAGGATGCTCTCTACTGCACATTTGTAGAAATGACATGAGTATAGATTGAATTGACCTTGAATTGAATTGACTTTTATTACTTGCATCCTTCACATATATGAGGTATAAAAATCTTTGTTATGTCTCCATCTAAATGTATAATGTGTAATTTATAGTAATTTGCAATAAATAGTATGTACAACAGGACAGTCAATATAACCTAGAAATCAATGTATCAATGTGAATTAACCAGTCTGATGGGCAGGTGGAAGAAGCTGTCCTGGAGCCTGTTGGTCCTGGCTTTTATGCTACGGTACCATTTCCCAGATGGAAGCAGCTGGAACAGTTTGTGGTTGGGGTGACTCGGGTCCCCAATGATCCTTCGGACCCTTTTTACACACCTGTCTTTGTAAATGTCCTAAATAGTGGGAAGTTCACATCTACAGATGCACTGGGCTGTCCCCAGCACTCTCTGAAGAGTCCTGCAATTGAGGGAGGTACAGTTCCCATACCAGGCAGTGATACAGCTAGTCAGGATGCTCTCAATTATGCACTGTAGAAAGTTCTTAGGATTTGAGGGCCCTTATCAACATTCCTCAACCATCTGAGGTGAAAGAGGCGTTGTGCTTTTCTCACCACACAGCTGGTATGTACAGACCAAGCAAGATCCTCAATGATGTGTATGCTGAGGAGCTTAAAGCTGTTCACCCTCTCAACCCCAGACCCACTGATGTCAATAGGGGTTAGCTGGTCTTCATTACCCCTGTAGTCCACAACCAACTCCTTTGTTTTTGCAACATTGAAGGAGAGGTTGTTTTCTTGACAACTGTGTCAAGGTGATGACTTCTTCTCTGTAGGCTGCCTCATTATTATTTGAGATAAGGCCAATCAATGTAGTATCGTCAGCAAATTTAATTAGCAGATTGGAGCTGCAGGTGGCGACACAGTCATGGGTATTACACATATGGCGGAGGAGGAGCATGGATGTGCATAGCCCAGCTCTCTTCAGCCTCGTCAGAAAGCAGAGGCATTGATGAGCTTTCCCGATGGTGTATGATGTGCTCCGGAACCATGAGAGGTTGTGTGATGTGGATTCCTTGTAGTTTGAAACTGCTTGCAGCTTCCATTGCTGTGCTGTTAATGTAAAGAGCAGTGAGTGTGGGGGCTCTTAAGTCCATCCGCACCACTGAGCACATACTCATGGATTGCTGTCACAGGAAAGCAGCATTCGTCATCAAGGACACCCCCATCTAGTCATGCTCTCTTCTTGCTACTGCCAGGAAGTTGGTACAAGAGACTCATGGCCCACACCACCAGGCTCAATAACAGATATTATCCCTCAACCATTAGGATCTTGAACCAATGCGGATAATTTAGCTCAACTTCACTCACCCCATCACTAAAATGCTCCCACAGACTTTGGACTCATTTTCAAGGACTCTTCATCTCACATTCTTGGTATTTAGTGCATACTTTATTTTATTTTGTGTTGACATAGTTTGTTGTCTTTTGCACATTGATTATTCACCCATTCTGTTGGGCATGGATTTCATTGATTTTATTGTATTTCTTGGATTTTCTGTGTATGCCCACAAGAAAATGAATCTCAGGGTCATATGTAGTGACATATACAGGTGGCCCCCACTTTTCGAACATTCGCTTTACGACAACTCACTGTTACAAAAGACTTGCATTAGTACCTGTTTTCTCTAACCAGAGGATTTTCGCTTTTACGAATAAGACGCCCGCCTTATACGTGTGCTTACCCCGACAAAGACTACAATGATCGTGAAGCCTTGTGCGGGCAGTTGTTTGCGTATGCGTGTACGTGCAGATTTTTTTCCTCCAAATTGATTTTGGCTCGCTGTCTTCCCGAATTTGATAAGTGAAACTACACCGTACCTACAAGATTTCTACTTTATACAGGGTGTATATTTATCATGTCATTCCTGTTTTACTATATGTTAGTGTTACTTTAGGTTTTATGTGTCATTTGCTTTGATCTGCTAGGTTATTTTTTGGGTCTGGGAACGCTCAAAAATTTTTCCCATATAAATTAATGGTAACTGCTTCTTCGATTTACGACATTTCAGTTTACAAACGGTTTCATAGGAACGCTCTACCTTTGGATTGCGGGGGAAACCTGTATGTACTTTGATAATAAATCTACTTTGAACTTTGTCTTGTTGACATTATGAAAGGCCTTTAGCTCTTCTACCTCTTCTCTGTAGTCACCTCACCATTGTTGGTAATCAGCCATACCACTGTCGTGTCATCGGCAAACATGATAATGCAATTACTAAAGTGTTTGACCATGCAGTCATGTGTGAGAAAAGTGTACAGTACTGGGCTTAGCACACAACCCTGGGAGGGGTGGAGGCACTTGTATTGAGAATGATGGAGAGGGAGTAGCAGTTGTGCATCCTGACTAGGTCTATTGGCTAGGAAGTCCAACACCTTGAAGAACATGTTAGAGATCTGGAGCAGCAGCTAGATGACCTTCAGCTTGCACAGGACAGTGAGTAGATCATTGATCAGAGTTACAGGGAAGTAGTCACCCCGAAGTTGCAGGAGACGAGTAACTGGGTGACTGTCAGGAGGAATGGAAATGTAAATAGGCAGTTAGACACCTGTGGCCATTCCCCTCAAAAATAAGTATATCGCTTTGGATACTTTTGTGGGGGATGACCTCCCGGGAGAATGGCACAGCAACCGGGATACAGGCACTGAGCATGGGTCTATGGTGCAGAAGGGAAAGAGAGAAAAGAAGGGTGTGGGAGTGATAGGGGACTCAATAGTGAGGGGAACAGACAGGAGATTCTGTGGACATGAATGGGACACCCAGATGGTATGTTGTTAGCCAAGTGCCAGGGTCAGGGACGTCTCAGATTGCGTCTACAACATTTTGGAGAGAAAGGGAGAGCAGCCAGATGTCTTGGTACATATTAGTTCCAATGACACAGGAAGAAAAAACAAAGTAGTCCTAAAAAGAGATTTGAGAGAGCTAGGTAGAAAGCTGAGAAGCAGGATCTCCAGGGTAGTAATTTCTGGATTGCTGCCTGTGGCATGCGCAAGTGAGGGTAGAAACAGGATGATTTGGCAGATAAATCTGTGGCTGAGAAGCTGGTGCAGGGGGCAGGGCTTCAGAATCTTGGATCATTGGGATCTCTTCTGGGGGATAAATGACCCATTCAAAAGGCATGGGTTGCACCTGAACCGGGGGGGAGGGGGCGAATATTCTCACAGGGAGGTTTGTTAGAGCTTTTGGGGAGGATTTAAACTAATTTGGCAGGGGGGTGGGAACCAGAATGATGGGACTCAGGATAGGATGGATGGTAACAAAGTAAAGAAAGCATGCAGTCAGACTGTCAGGAAAGACAGGCAGGTGATGGGACACAGTCAGAACCAACGGGACGAGTATCAGTATATTTGGGATGTAAAATCAAAAAGGGTAGCAAATATGGTACTCAAGCTATTGTATCTCAATGCGCAGAGTATAAGAAATAAGGTGGATGATCTTGTTGTGCTATTACAGATTGCCAGGCATGATGTCGTGGCTGAAGGATGGTTGTAGTTGGGAGTTAAATGTCCAAGGTTACACATTGTATCAGAGGGATAGGAAGGTAGGCAGAGGGGGTGGTGTGGCTCTACTGGTAAAGAATGGCATCAAATCAGTAGAAAGATGTGACATAGGATCAGGAGATGTTGAATCCTTGTGGGTTGAGTTAAGAAACTGCAAGGGTAAAAGGACCCTGATGGCAGTTATATACAGGCCTCCCAACAGTGGCTGGAGGTGGACCACAGATTACCACAAGAAATAGAAAAGGGCAATGTTATGATAGTCATGGGAAATTTTAACATGCAGGTCAATTGGAAGAATCAGGCTGGTATTTGTTGAATGCCTAAGAGACGGCTTTTTAGAGCAGTTTGTCATTGAACCTGCTAGGGGATCAGCTCTGCTGGACTGGGTGTTAAGTAATGAACCAGAAGCGATTAGGGTGCTTAAGGTAAAAGAACCCTTAAGAACTAGTGATCATACTATGCTTGAGCTCAACTTGAAATGTGATAAGGAGAAAGTAAAGTCTGACATAGCAATATTTCAGTGGAGTAAGGGAAATTACAGTGTATGAGAGAGGAGTTAGCCAAAGTAAATTAGAAGGAGCTGCTGGCAGGGACATCAGCAGAGCAGCAATGGCGTATGTTTCTGGGGAAAATGAAGGTGGTGCAGGACATGTGTATTCCAAAAATGAAGAAATACTCAAATGGCAAAATAGTACAACTATGGCTGATAAGGGAAGTCAAAGCTAATGTGAAAACAAAAGAGAGGGCATACAACAAAGCAATAATTTGTGGGAAGATAGAGAATTGGGAAGTTTTTAAACTGTGGGTGCAGTTTCTATTACAAGGGAGAAGGTGCTCAAAAAGATGAAGGACCTAAAAGTACATAAGTCACCCGGACCAGATGAACTGCACCCTAGGGTTCTGAAAGAGGTAGCGTTAGAGATTCTGGTGGCATTAGAAAACAATCTTTCAAAAATCATTGGACTCTGGGAGAGGACTGGAAAACTGCAAATGTCACTCCACTTTTTAAGAAAGGAGGAAGGTAGCAGAAAGGAAATTATAGACCAGTTAGCCTGATCTCAGTGGTTGGTAAGATGTTAGAGTCAATTGTTAAGGATGAGGTGATGGAGCACTTGGTGACACAGGACAAGATAGGACAAAGTCAGCATGGTTTCCTTAAGGGAACATCCTGCCTGACGAACCTGTTGGAATTCTTTGAGGAGATTACAAGTAGGATAGATAAAGGGGATGCAGTAGATGTTGTATATTTGGATTTTCAGAAGGCCTTTGACTAGGTGCCACACATGAGGCTGCTTACCAAGGTAAGAGCCCATGGTATTATAGGACAGTTACTAAGATGGTTAGAGCACTGGCTGATTGGAAGACGGCAGCCAGTGGGAATAAAAGGATCCTTGTCTGGTTGGCTGCCAGTGACTAGTGGTGTTCTGCAGTGGCTGGTGTTCGGACCACTTCTTTTTATGTTATATGCAAATGACTTAGATGATGAAATAGATGGCTTTGTTGCCAAGTTTGCAGATGATAAAAAGATTGGTGGAGGGGCAGGTAGTGTTGAGGAAACAGGTAGGATGCAGAAGGACTTAGATAGATTAGGAGAATGGGCAAGAAAGTGGCAAATTAAATATAATGTTGGAAAATGCATGGTCATGCACTTTGGTAGTAGAAATAAACGGGGAGAAAATCCATAAATCTGAGATGCAAAGGGACTTGGGAGTCCTTGTGCAGATAGATACTCTAAAAGTTGGAGGTGGGGAAGGCAAATGCGATGTTAGCATTCATTTCAAGAGGTCTATAATACAAGAGCAGGGATGTGATGTTGAGGCTTTATAAGGCACTGGTGAGGCCTCACCTTGAGTATTATGTACAGTTTTGGGCTCCTCATCTTAGAAGTGATGTGCTGGCATTAGAGTGTGTCCAGAGGAGGTTCACAAGGATGGTTCCAGGAATGAAAGGGTTATCATATGAGGAACGTTTTATGTCTCTGGATCTGTACTCGCTGGAATTCAGAAGGATGGTTGGGGGGGGGGGGGGGAAGGATCTCATTGAAAACTTTTTAATGCTGAAAGGCCTAGACAAAGCAGATGTGGAAAGGATGGTTCCCATAGTAGGAGAGTCTAGGACAAGAGGGCACAGCCTCACAATAGAGGTGCGTCCAATCAAAACAGATGCAGAGAAATTTCTTTAGTCAGAGGGTGGTGAATTTGTGGATTTTGTTACCATGTGCAGCTGTGGAGGCCAAGTCACTGGGTGTATTTAAGGCAGAGATTGATAGATTCTTGATTGGACATGGCATCAAAGGTTATGGGGAGAAGGCCAGGAAATGAGGTTGAGAAGGAGAAAAAGGAGAAGGAGCCATGAATGAATGGTGGCGCAGACTCTATGGGCCAAATGGGGTAATTTTGCTCCCATGCCTTATGGTCTAGTTACGCGCGCACACACACACATACACAAACAAACATCAGTACTCATTCCATCATACAAAGACTATTTCAAATCTGGCTTAAAAAGAAAGAAATAATTCTAATGTGCCAATTATCATCTGGTGAGTAAACATGAAATGTATTCTTAGATGCCTTTTAATGACTAAATAAAAATAGCCAGGCTGCATAAAAATAAAATAATTTCATAAACTGTTTAGGTGAAAATAATGTTCCTGGAATTTGCAGCAAGACATCACAAAGCTGTTTCTGGTGCACTGACTGGCTCTATAATTTTCAGAAAGTCATTAACTAATTGAAAAGAACCTTAAACACAAGTGAGAAAGAAAACAAGCTTAGACCAAAGCATTTCATGGAGAAAAGTGCTCTGAGAGGAAATATGGACATTTTGATGTTGCTGCTTATTTGTTTCTAGAAAATCACTTGGACCCACTACCTCAGAGCACCAAAACCACTCCCCACCATGACTATTTTCTTTCAATGAAGTGAAGAAATTAGCAGACATAAGGAAAATGCACATAAAATGCAAAAATTACCGATTTCTCTGATAAGCCTTGATTAGCTTTGGTTCCCATGGTAACAGCTCATTCAACAGTCGTCCTAGGGTACTATGCAAATCTTTTAAAGCTTGTCGCCTGTAAAACCATTTTTCCTGTAAATAACAAAAGTTGTATATTTTAGCCGTAATGCAAGAATTATGTGATTTTATAAGCCCAATGCTTTAATTATCAAATTGTGACTGATTGGGTATAAACAGCACACGTTATCAATAAATATAGTTCCTCTGCGATTACTCTTTTGAGTTGCTGAATCAACTAATTTCTGGAGCACGATGATGGCCCCAATTGTTAATTATACAACCATCAATTTCACTCCTAGAAATCAGAAGAATGACTAGGGAAGCCTCTAGAAATCAGAAGTCTTGTCTAGGGAAGTATCAAAACAACAGCAACCTACTTAAAGACAAAGAGGAGTTAAAACGAAAAAAATCTTAAATGTGAGCTACTTTTACAACATTTTGACCATCCTAAAACATGCACATAACATGCATTTCAAATCCAAAATGCACAATACAATGTGCATCAACAGAAAGCACTGTTACAAAATTATACAGTCCTATTCTTTTACAGAAAATTTGTTTTTCATTAGTGACTTCTAAACTTAGCAAATACATGTATTTATGTCATGTGCAAAGCTGCTAAACAGCTTAAAAATTGATTCTGGAGGAATTCTTTAAAAATAAACCACACCATCCAGTCGAGACAACAAATCCAAAATAAATCATGAGCAGGGTCAATGACTTGTTAGAGAATTTTTGATTTTCATATCTGGAGTCACAGAATAACTAGTAACTTACCGATTTCTTCTTGTTATTTTCCAGTTCTTTGAGCTCTCCTTCTATTTTGGCAATAAGTTCCCTGAGTTCATCAAGACTAGTGCAAACAAGCTACAAAGAGAAATTTAAAAGAAAACTTAATAAAATCGTAACGTAATAAATGCATAAAAAACTTAAAAGATTTTGCTCTTAATAAAGTACAATTTACCTTCTAACCAATCAAACTAACAATATTTTAACATTTCTGTGAATGAAATAACCAATATAGAGTTCCCATTTGAACACAGTAAGATTAAAGGAAAACACATCAGAGTCAAACATTATGGAAACACAGGCTTATGCCATTCACCAAACATTTGCATACCATTTCTACTCCTTCGCCCCACTCTCCCATCATCTCTTCTAAGATTCTACAACTCACCTACACATTCAGGGCAATTTACCACAGCCACTCATATATGGGATGTGGGTGGAAATTGGAGCACTAAGGGAAACCTGTGCAGTCACAGGCAGAATGTACCAATTCCATGCAATCAGTATCAAAGATGAGGATTTAACATAGGCCACTAGAGCTGAAAGTAGATCCACTGGCTGGGCAATTTCTTAAGAGCAAATTGATAATTACTTTATTTTATACATTTTATTTTATGTATGAAAACATGTAGGGCATTAAATACATGCCAATATTGATTAATAAGAGAAAAATTAGTACTACTGCATAACAACGTATTGGGAAAAGTTTTTCTTTTAAAACAGAAATTAGTTTCTCGGTGAGATATGTCAATTACAACTTCACTGAAAATGCAAAGCCTCAAATTGATTTTTGAGTTTCTTTTCTGAGTTTGCTGTCATGTGAAAATGATCAAGTTGCATTGAAATAGTCCTCAGTGATGTTGGACTCCAACTTCTGACTCAGCTTGTAATAGATACATAATGAAGTTAGGATTAGGTTTATATACTCTACTGATGTATAACACTAAGGTTGGATGTGGATTTGAAAAGCACCCAGCTTCCTCTCACAAGGAACTGCACCTCAATAGAACAAAATTCTGAACAGATGACCAAAATGCCAGGAAAGAGAAAATTCAGTGCAAATCTGACACAGTTATACCTGAACCCAAATGGGGGTGAGGGGTGTAATATTCTTGTGGGCAGTTTTGCTAGACCAAAGTTATGTTGGCAGGGTTTACGGGAACTGGAGTGATAGGAGGATGGAGCGATTGATATACAAGTCCATGCATTGTATAATGAGACTGTGAGGATGGACAGGTAGATGATAGGGCAAAATTGCAGAAAATAGGAGAAGGTGAAGTGTAGAATCAGGGCAAAAATCGAAAATGGTGATGAATACAGGATTGAAGGTGTTATATTTGAATGCATGCAGTATACAGAATAAGCTAGATGGTCTTATAGCACAGGTAGAGATCAGCAGGTATGATATTGTGGGAATCACTGACAAGTGGTTGAAAGAAGATCAGAGTTGGAAGCATAACGTCCAAGGATACACCTTGTATCAAACAGACAGACAAGTAGGTGGATAGGTAGAGGGGGTGGGATGGCTCTGTCAGGAAAAAATGAAATGGGAGATTTCAATATGCAGATAGAATAGGTAAATAAGGTTGGTGCTGGATCCCAAGAGGGAATTTGTAGAATGGCAAAATCACTTTTTATAGCAGTTTGTAGTTGAGCCCACTGGGGAAAGGCAAATCTGGGTGGGGTGTTGTGCAATGAACCAGATTTGATTACAGAGCTTAAGGTAAAGGAACCATTAGGATGCAATGATCATAATATAATAGAATTCAGCCTGCAGTTTGAGAGAAGCGAGAGTCAGATGCATCAGTGGAGTAAAGGGAATTATATAAGCACGAGAGAGGAGATAAAGGCAGACAAGTCATCTGGACCAAATGGACTTCACCAGAGGGTTCTGAAAGAGGTAGCTTCAGAGATTGTGGAGGCATAAGCAACAAACTTCCAAAAATCACTAGATTCTGGAATGGTTCCAGAGAACTGGAAAATTGCAAAAGTCACTCCACTCTTTAAGAAGGGAGGGAGGCAGAAGAAAGGAAATTATAGGCCAGTTAGCCTGACTTCAGTAGTTAGCATTCATTACAAGAGGATGAGAATACAAGAACAAGGATGTGATGCTAACGCTTTGTATGTTATTAGTCAGATCACACTTGGAGTATTATGAGCAGTTCTGGGCCCCTTATCAAAGGAAACATGGCACTGGAGAGGGTCCAGAGGAAATTCAAGAGAATGATACTGAGTTAACATACAAGGGGCATTTGATGGTTCTGGTACTCGTTAGAGCTAGAAGAATGGGGGGTGGTGGGGGGGGGGGGGGAGAGAAGGGAAATCGCATTGAAACCTATCAAATATCAAAAAGCCTAGACAGAGTGGATATGGAGAGGATGAGGCTAGGACTAGAGCAGTGGTCCCGGGCTGCGGACCGATACCGTGCCATGAAGCATAGGGGTGCAGCGGTAGCCAGCGTGCTCCCAACACATCTTTAAGAAAAAAGCCGAAATAAACAAGCTAATTAATCAGGTGCCGCCTGGCACATAAATGTCGGCCCAGATCAGAGGCGATTGATCGACAATCGCCTCTGAACTGGGCCGGCATTTACGTGTTGGGCGGCACCTAATTAATTAGCTTGTTTATTTTGGCTTTTTTCTTAAAGATGTGCTGGGTGCGTTCCGCCGATCGCTGTACCCTGCATGCTTCGCAGCCCAGTATCGGCCCACGGCCCAGAGGTTGGGGACCACTGGACTACAGGGCACAGCCTCAGAAGACAGGCACCCATTTAGAACAGAGATGAGAAGGAATGTCTTTAGCCTAAGGGTGGTGAATCTGTGGAATTCATTACCATGGACAGCTGTACAGGCCAAGTCACTGAGTATAGTTAAAGCAGAGGTCGACAGGCTCTTGGTTAGTCAGGCTGTCAAAAGTTAAGGAGAGAAGGCAGGAGAATGAGGCTGAGGAGGATAATAAATCAACCATGATGGAATAGTAGAGCAGACTCAATGGGTGGATGGGCATAATTCTGTTCCTATATTTAATGGTCTTATGGTTTAATTGTGTTAAGAGAAGTTAAAACTGAAAATCTGGCCAAATCCAAGCAATCATTGTGTCCACAACAAATCTCACAATGACTCAATTTATTAAATATTTAGTCAAGCACATTCATGAACCAAATTTATCACACTGTACAATATCAACCTTCTGGGCCACCTACAATGCTTTCTTTCCTTTCTACTCCAAATAGGGGGACATAACAATTATGTTTAAACTATAACATATTCATTTGCAGGCAAGATAATTAAATATTTGGAGGAAAACGTTGCTCGATACTTATAACATAGATTAAATGCTTTGAAGTTCTCACGAAGAATTCATTGACACACATAAGCCCATCTGTCAAAATAACTGAAAATCATTTAGGATAACTTCACTCATGAACAAAATTGCTGCCTTGAAAATTCAGGGGAGTTTATGGAATTAATCTTACACAGTTTGCTTTAAATTTTTTTCTTGTACGCAAGCAGTGATACCTTAAAATAACCTATTTTTCCTCCAATTTCTCAATTTCGTTCCATCCCTCTTCCATTTAGCTAACTATTTAGTGCAACTCTCTCACTTGCATTTTTATCTACTGTATCCTGCTGCCTTCAAACATCTGCTACTTTCTTTGGTTTTATTTCTTTTCTCTTCTTATTGCCTGGGTTCTTACCCTTACTTCCACTTTTCTATTTTTTAATATAATTTTCAAGCTGTTAAACAAGGCAAAACAACACCAAAACCATGCTTTACACTAATATTATTCATTGGCATCAGTTCTCTCTCAAAATTCCCACAGTTCAAAGCAGTCACGCCTGCATTAATCACTTGTCACCCACACTTCTGGGTACCTTTTAAAGAGAAAAAAAAAACCCTTCAGCTCAATATTGTGGGCAATATTTTTATCTTGAAGTTGCCTCACCCGCACAACATCAAACCTGCCCAGTAGCTTCAGAAGTTTGCATTTCAGTGAGATCATGCCTACTTTTTCCTAAAGAACTGAACAAAGACTGCTTTTCCTCAAAAATTACCTCATCGTGCTAAGAGCCTGCACTGCAGGGAAGGATCCTCCCATGAGTTAACCAGAATTAAATGCAGTACTGTGGCGACCCACTTCCTAGCGCACTTGCACCAGCTCACAAAGTGGCGCGTGCCGGCATTGAGGCCGGTCCCGAAGAGGGCACCAAGCCTGCTTCACCAGCAAGGGGAAAAGCCCGCGCGCGGGACGGAACTGTGAATACACGCCTCCTACAGCATTCCCGCCCAGGGAGGGCAGGAACAGGAAGGCTTTAAAGCGAGGCCGCAAAGTTTGAATAAACCTCTTTTGCAACTGCAGCTCACCGACTACGTGTCGTTATTTCAGCGCTGCGTGTAGCACACCTCTACAATTGGTGACCCCGACGGCCCAAACGATATTTGGACCAGAGATGAACGACGCTGCATCTGTTCATGCAGTTTTGTTAAAACTGCCAACCTTCTGGATGCTGCGACCTCACCTATGGTTCCAGCAAGCAGAAACCCAATTCCACATTCGGCAGATAACCTCGGATGCCACACGTTACTACTATGTGGTGAGCTCCCTCAACCAGGAGACAGCCTCCCAGGTTGAGGAGTTCATACAGTCGCTCCCGGAGGATGGCAAATACACAGAATTCAAAGCCTTGTTCATAAGGACTTTCGGACTCTCACGGCGTGAGCGAGCTGCCCGCTTACTGTACCTGGATGGTTTGGGGGACAGGCCACCGTCGGCTTTGATGAATGAGATGCTGTCCCTGGCTGGAGGTCACAAGCCCTGCCTCATGTTCCTGGAGCAGCTGCCCGAGGACATAAGCCTACTGCTGTCCAACGCGGATTTCAGCGACCCCCGGAAGGTGGTGGCCCGGGCAGATGTGCTGTGGAAAGCCAAGGAGAGTGGGGCGTCCGTCGCACAGATCACCAGGCCACACTCCCAGCAGCAAACCAGACCAGACCCAGCCGCAGAGCCCGCTAACCCCAGAGGCAGGGGTGAGGAGACCAACAAACAGACAGAAGCCCGCCGCTGTAGCCCGCCTTACAAGTTCCCGGGAAACGCCAGGGCCAGCCACCGCTGATGGCTACGGCGGCTGGCCATCGGGATAGCCTCCTGTGTGTCTGGGACAAACAGTTGGGACGCTGCTCTTTGGTCGACACCGGAGCCGAGATCAGCGTCTTACCTCCGACGAGTTACGACACCCGCAACAGAGAACCAGGTCCCACCCTGAGGGCCGCAAACGGCAGCACGGTAAGGACCTACGGCACCCATACAGTGCAGCTACAGTTCGGCTCCAGCCGGTTCACATGGGACTTCACACTGGCCGCCGTAGCCCAACCGCTCCTGGGAGCGGAGTTTTTGCAAGCTCACAGCCTACTGGTCAACCTGCCAAGGAAGAGACTGGTCCACGCCGAGACCTTTCAAACGTTCTCCCTGGGTGAAGCCCAGTTGCCGGCCCCACACCTAGACTCCATCACACTGTCCGACAACACTTCACCAGAGTCCTGGCGGATTTCCCATCGGTTCTGGCGCCGCAGTTCATGGCAGCCATGCCCAGACACAGCGTACAGCACCACATCCCGACACAAGGGCCACCCCTCCACGCCCGTGCTTGAAGGCTTCCCCCGGACAATCTCCGACTGGTGAAGGAGTTCAGGAGGATGGAGGAATTGGGGATCATACAGCGGTCCAACAGCCCATGGGCCTCCCCCCTGCACATGGTGCCCAAAGCAACAGAGGGCTGGAGACCATGCGGCGACTACCACAGGCTGAACGAGGCTACAACACCAGACCGCTACCCTGTGCCACACATTCAGGACTTTGCAGCAAACCTGCACGGCGCACGGATCTTCTCCAAGGTAGACCTCGTCTGGGGCTACCATCAAATCCCGATGCATCTGGACGACGTCCCCAAAATGGCTCTCATCACCTCTTTTGGCCTTTTCGAGTTCCTCCGCATGCCGTTCAGCCTAAAGAATACCGCAGACGTTTCAGCGGTTAATGGACGTGGTGGGACGCGACCTGGACTTCGCTTTCATCTATTTGGACGACATCCTCATAGCAAGCAGCAGTCGTCAGGAGCATCTGTCCCCACCTCCGTCAACTCTACGCCCGACTGAGTGAATACGGCCTGACAATCAACCCGACCAAATGCCAGTTCGGGCTCAACACCATCGACTTCCTGGGCCACAGGATTATTAAAGATGGGGCAACCCCTCTGCCCGCCAAGGTAGACGCGGTCCGCCATTTCCCCCGACCCAACACAATCAAAGGCCTTCAGGAATTCATGGATATGGTGAATTTCTACCACCGCTTCCTCCCTTCAGCTGCCCGAATCATGCTGTTCGCCCTGATGTCGGGTAAGGGCAAGTACATTACCTGGGACGAGGAGTTTGCCGCCGCTTTCATTAAAACCAAAGAAGCCTTGGCAAATGCCGCAATGCTAGTACACCCCAGAACGGACGTCCCTACCGCCCTCACAGTGGATGCATTTAACACGGCAGTCAGTGGAGTGCTGGAACAACTCATCGAGGGTCGCTGGCAACCCCTGGCATTTTTCAGCAATCACCTACGACCACCCAAGCTCAAAAACAGTGCTTTCGACCGGGAACTGTTGGTGCTATACCTGGCAATCCGGCATTTCAAGTACTTCTTAGAAGGTAGGCCCTTCACCGCGTTCACGGACCACACCTCTTACCTTTGCGTTCATGAAAGCATCCGACCCCTGGTCATCCCGCCAGCAGCAACATCTGTCCTACATCTCCGAATACACGACGGATGTCCAGCATGTCTCAGGAAAGGACAATGTTGTGGCAGACGCCCTCTCCCGCCTTAACATCCAAGCCCTGTCCCAGGGGGTAGACTATGAAGCGCTGGCTGAAGCGCAGCAGACAGATGAGGAGATCCCGAGTTACAGGACTGCAGTCTCCAGTTTGCAGCTCCAGGACCTCCCCGTAGGCCCAAGTGAGAGGACCCTACTCTGTGATGTCACCACTGGCCAACCCCACCCCATTGTCCCGGCAGCCTGGCGGCGGCGCGTTTTCAACTCCATTCACAACTTAGAGCACCCCTCCATCAGGTCAACCGTCCAGATGGTAGCCAACAGGTTCGTTTGGCACGGACTCCACAAGCAGGTCAGTGAAGGGGCCAAAACTTGCATGCACTGCCAAACAGCCAAGGTGCAGCAGCACACCAAAGCTCTGCCACAGCAGTTCCACCCCACCCGCCAGCGTTTTGACCACATTCATGTGGATATCGTGGGCCCCCTGCCAGTGTTGCGAGGAGCGCGGCACCTCCTCACTATCGTGGACCGGTTCACAAGATGGCCAGAGGCGGTCCCGCTCACCGACACCACCTCCGAATCTTGCACCCGAGCACTGATTGCAACCTGGGTATCTCGCTTTGGTGTACCGGCCCACATTACCTCCGACAGAGGCGCCCAGTTCACCTCCAGCCTGTGGTCAGCTATGGCCAGCCTTTTGGGAACACAGCTGCACCACACAACTGCTTACCACCCACAGTCGAACGGGCTAGTGGAGCGTTTCCACCTTCACCTGAAGTCCGCTCTCATGGCCCACCTCAAAGGGCCTAACTGGGCAGACAAACTTCCCTGGGTCCTGCTCGGAATCCGCACGGCGCCCAAAGAGGATCTGCACGCCTCATCGGCTGAGTTGGAGTACGGCGCACCGCTGGTCGTCCCAGGGGAGTTCATACCAGCCCCAAAGGGGCAAGATGAAGAACCCACAGCAGTTCTGGGCAGGCTACACGAGAGGCTTGGTAACCTGGCCCCCATACCCACTTCACAGCATGGGCAGAACCTGACCTGCGTACCCAAAGACCTGCAAAACTGTAAGTTCATTTTTTTACGACAGGGCGGACATCGGGCACCGCTACAGCGGCCCTACGAGGGGCCGATTACGGTTATCAGAAACAACGGGTCCATATTCATGCTGGACATTGAGGGGAAAGAGGAGGTTTTCACGGTGGACCGACTCAAACCGGCCCATGTGGACGGCGCAGCCGGTCAAGATTCAGGCACTGCGGCACAGAGGCAGACCTCCCAAACAGAGTCCAACCTAGACTGAGGACATTGGGGGGTGTATCGCCGGTTCTGGGGGGGGTGGTTATGTGGCGACCCACTTCCCAGCGCACTCGAACCGGCTCACAAAGTGGCGCGCGCCAGCACTGAGGCTGGTTCCAAAGTGGGCGCCAAGCCTGCTTCACCAGCAAGGGGAAAAGCCCGCGCGCGGGACGGGACTATGAATACGCGTTCCCTACAGCATTCCCGCTCGGGGAGGGCGGGAACAGGAAGGCTTTAAAGCGAGGCCACGAAGTTTGAATAAACCTCTTTTGCAACTGCAGCTCACCGACTACGTGTCGTTATTTCAGCACTACAGTACTACAAGTGTGTATTCAAAGCTCTGTACAGCTGCAGCAATTTTTCCTTTACCTTGTAGCCTATTTCCCTTCACCAAAAAGGATACACATTCCACTCCCTAACACCTCAGTGTTTATATAATTCAGAATTTTTCTAC
This sequence comes from Hemitrygon akajei, assembly GCF_048418815.1. Taxonomy (NCBI): domain Eukaryota; kingdom Metazoa; phylum Chordata; class Chondrichthyes; order Myliobatiformes; family Dasyatidae; genus Hemitrygon; species Hemitrygon akajei. The sequence goes on from NC_133129.1 coordinate 54,284,260, forward strand.
TCTTATGGAAGTGGATAATTTCCTCAAAGAATACTCCATCAGACAACTCTTGCACATTTACTTAACCTGCTTATGTCCCTTTGCAGACTTAAGCCTCCTCACAACTTAATTTAACCATCTTTACATACCAATCAGCACCATTTTGCAGAACTGAAATATACACCAACATGATCCTCTAAACCTTGTCATTTTGAAATCTAAATAGATCTGTAGGTTTCACTTTATCCACAATAGGACTATACTATCAAAGAACTCTGATAAATTTGATGGTTACATATTCTGCTGTACACAGTCATAATGACTACCTAATCATGATGAACCCATTACTTTTCTTTTATCACCTTTCTTATGAAAATTTTCAGGAATTTCCCAGTGATCAATATCATGTCAATTCAAAAGCCTGTTGATTTCCTTCACCTTTGCTTGGGCTCTTGAGTATTGAGAATTCTGACTTTTGAACAATTATAAGCAATGCATCCACTATCACTTGTCATCTCTTTCTTACATTACTTTGATTAGATCCATTTTACCTGGAAATATTAGTTGTTTAAATACTTCTCGATTACATACTAACTGTGAAATGCATTTATTGTCTTGACTGCAGACAAACACAAAAGTGTTATTTAACATTTCTGTATTTCCTTTATCCCATTATTATTTTCCTAGTTTCTACCAAGGGATCAATGTTTACTTTGAAATAATATCCTTTGCTGAATTCAGAATCCTCATTTTTGCACCCATAGCAATAAACCGAGTGTGAACTGAGGTTTGAGACAGGCACCTCACTGAGAAGGATGGATTCATCATTGATCATTCAGAATTTTAAACATCTGAGCCAGCAGAGAAGCAATTTCAATAGGTCTTACAGGGAAATAACTACTGTAAATTGGAGAGACATGATACATACAGCACTGAACAAGTCCAGATTGGTTCTGCATCCACAAAAAAATCCCACATTTTAGTAAAGATCATAGAAACATTGGGTAAAGGGATGAAAAAGAAAAAGAAAAAAGGTCTGTACTGTGTTACAACTCAAAGCATATGATCTGATGTATAGTTAATCACTGAACATCTTCATTTATTTATGAAAATAGATTATTAGAGTGATTTTTGGGTTGAGGTTATTTACATTTAGCAAATGGCTTTGGCTATCAGTCTTCTGTTCCTTGACAATGTATTGTGGATTTAACTTGGAACAATGCATTCCTAGAAGCTATGACTCACAGTCCACAGACCATCTAGTGCCTGTGGGATGGAAGCGAATCAGAAGGTGTGAAGTTTGTATGTAGCTTCTAAAGAAAGCATTGTTCATACTTTGTAAATGTGGATTGTCCTTTGTGTTTAGCAAATAAATATCAAGCCCCACGTTGGGTCAGTAGACCTTTCCACCGAAAGCGTCTCAGTACATTGTATGCTGTACCTGGTTTAGTCAAATAAAGAAGCTGCTTTGTATCTACCAGTAACTCTCTCCGGTGATTTCATTCACGCAACATTTGGTGTAAGGAGTGGGATATCTTCATGACCGATCGTGTGGCTAGCGATCTTAGCAGTCTAAGTGGGTGAGTATTTTCTAATACAGCACTCACACTTGGATCTGTTCGGGTCAGTGGTACATGGGAACACGAGGTATCACGAACGCAGAGTTGAACTGGTAGATATAAAAGTACTGTGTGCGCGTGCATGTGTGTTTATGTAATGAGGGAACTTGGTGAGACGGAGCCACCAGTTGCGAAGGGTGGTTACCGACAGTTTGGGACGCTAGAGTGGGGACAAGTATACTCGTTCAGGGAGCTGCATTTTAGTGTACGTTTTGCAAGTGTGATACAAAGGAATACAGCAGGCATCATGAGTTCAGGTGCTCAAAAATGGCACTGTAGAGTAACACACACAAAATGCTGGTGGAACACAGCAGGCCAGGCAGCATCTATAAGGAGAAGCAATGTTGACGGTTTGTGCCGAGACCCTTCGTCAGGACTAACTGAAAGGAAAGATAGTAAGAGATTTGAAAGTAGGAGGGGGAGGGGAAAATGCGAAAAGATAGAAGACCAGAGGGGGTGGGGTGAAACTGAGAGCTGGAAAGGTGATTGGCAAAAGAGATACAGATCTAGAGAAGGAAAAGGATCATGGGACGGGAGGCCTAGGGAGAAGGAAAGGGGGAAGGGAGCACCAGAGGGAGATGGAGAACAGGCAGAGAGAGAAAGAAAAAAAGGGGAGGGGGGAAAAAATACAAAAATAAAACTAAATATATCAGGGATGGGGTAAGAAGGGCAGGAGGGGCATTAACGGAAGTTAGAGAAGTCAATGTTCATGCCATCAGGTTGGAGGCTACCCAGCCGGTATACAAGGTGTTGTTCCTCCAACCTGAGTGTGGCTTCATCTTGACAGTAGAGGAGGCCAAGGATAGACATATCAGACTGGGAATGGGACGTGGAATTAAAATGTGTGGCCACTGGGAGATTCTGCTTTCTCTGGCGGACCGAGCGTAGGTGTTCAGCGAAACGGTCTCTCGGTCTGTGTTGGGTCTCACCAATATATAAAAGGCCACACCGGGAGCACTGGACGCAGTATACCACACCAGCCGACTCACAGGTGAAATGTCACCTCACCTGGAAGTTCCCTGGCCCCCACCGCCTTATTTTCACCATGGATGTCCAGTCCCTATTTACCTCCATCCTCCACCAGGAAGGTCTCAAAGCTCTCCGCTTCTTTTTGGATTCCAGACCTAACCAATTCCCCTCTACCACCACTCTCCTCCGTCTAGCTGAATTAGTTCTTACTCTTAATAATTTTACCTTTGGCTCCTCCCACTTCCTCCAAACTAAAGGTGTAGCCATGGGCACCCACATGGATCCCAGTTATGCCTGCCTTTTCGTTGGCTTTGTGGAACAGTCCCTGCTCCAAGCCTATACGGGTATCCATCCCCCTCTTTTCCTTCGCTACATTGACGACTGCACTGGCGCTGTCTCTTGCACACATGCTGAGCTCGTTGACTTCATTAACTTTGCCTCCAACTTTCACCCTGCCCTCAAATTTACCTGGTCTATTTCTGACACCTTCTTCCCCTTTCTTATCTTTCTGTCTCCATCTCTGGAGACAGCCTATCCACTGATATCTACTATAAGCCTACAGACTCTCACAGCTACCTGGACTATTCCTCTTCCCACCCTGTCTCTTGCAAAAATGCTATCCCCTTCTCACAATTCCTCCATCTCCGCCACATCTGCTCTCAGGATAAGGCTTTTCATTCCAAGACGAAGGAGATGTCCTCCTTTTTTAAACAAAGGGGCTTCCCTTCTTCCACCATCAACTCTGCTCTCAAACACATCTCTCCCATTTCCCGCACATCTGCCCTCACCCCATCCGCCCACAACCCCACTCGGGATAGGGTCCCCACTTGTCCTCACCTACCACCACAACACTCTCCGGATCCAACGTATAATTCTCCGTAACTTCCGCCACCTCCAATGGGATCCCACTACCAAGCACATCTTTCCCTCCCCACCCTTTCTGCTTTCCGCAGGGATCGCTCCCTATATGACTCCCTTGTCCATTCATTACCCCCCCCCCCCCCACCATCCCTTCCCACCAATCTCCCTCCTGACACTTATCCTTGCAAGCGGAACAAGTGCTACACCTGCCCTTACACTTCCTCCCTCACCACCACTCAGGGCCCCAGACAGTCCTTCCAGGTGAGGAGACACTTCACCTGTGATTCGGCTGGTGTGGTATACTGAATCCGGTGCTCCTAGTGTGGCCTTTGATTGGTGAGACCCGACGCAGACTGGGAGATCGTTTCGCTGAACACCTACGCTCGGTCCGCCAGAGAAAGCAGGATCTCCCAGTGGCTGCACATTTTAATTCCATGTCCCATTCCCATTCTGATATGTCTATCCATGGCCTCCTCTACTGTCAAGATGAAGCCACACTCAGGTTGGAGGAACAACACCTTATATACCGGCTGGGTAGCCTCCATCCTGATGGCATGAACATTGACTTCTCTAACTTCCGTTAATGCCCCTCCTCCCCTTCTTACCCCATTTCTGATATATTTAGTTTTTTTTTTTGTTTTTCCCCCTCCTTTTTTTTTCTTTCTCTCTCTGCCCATCATGCTACCTGTTCTTCATCTCCCTCTGGTGCTCCCCTCCCCCTTTCTTTCTCCCTAGGCCTCCCGTCCCATGATCCTTTCCCTTCTCTAGCTCTGTATCCCTCTTGCCAATCACCTTTCTGGCTCTCAGCTTCACCCCACCCCCTCCGGTCTTCTCCTATCATTTCACATTTTCCCCTCCCCTCCTACTTTCAAATCTCTTACTATCTTTCCTTTCAGTTAGTCCTGACGAAGGGTCTCGGCCCAAAACGTTGACATTGCTTCTCCCTATAGATGCTGCCTGGCCTGCTGCATTCTACCAGCATTTTGTGTGTGTTGCTTGAATTACCAGTGTTACGCCTGTGGCCCCCTCCTTTTTGAGAATCGCAGGATCGCTATTGCTTCGAGTCAGGAGACCCAGGAAATGAGAGAGAGCCATGCAGATTCCTCAATGTTTGGAATGTGTCCTGGGCCTCCGAGATACAAAGCCACGGAACAGGTCATTGTCTTTTGGAGACGGAATTGTGTATTGAATACCATACGATTCATCGAAGCCCCCCAGGCAATGAACCGAGGGGGGTTGGTGGAGGGATTGCATCATCCCAACCTGATTGACATCTGAGACCCTGTGAGTCAGGATAAAAGAGGGTCTGGGGGGACAGCCCCTCAGACGCACCAGAAGAAATGCTAGAACTCCTGTAACAGCGTAATAGCGAGAGCCGGTAGAAAAGCCCACGTGCGTCCTTTTCCGTTTGCCTCGGAATTGGTGGGGCCTTTACCACGGAAGCCCGGCTTTAGCTAACCACAACGGGGAAATCAGCCCCCAACGACTCTCGAAGGATTGACATCATAAAAGGAATGGGCAAGTTAAACCTCCGTCTCTCTCTCCAACCAACAAGCTGCAGCTTGAATGAACTTGAGTGACTTTTATATTTCCATCAGACAATACATTATCCCCTAGACAACGATAGAGCTATTTCTTATTGATTATTATTATACCCGCGCTTTTAGATTTAGTATTGACGACGTATATTATATGTATGTTTGCATTGATATTATTTTTGTGTATTTTTATCAATAAATACCGTTAAAAATAGTACCATCAGACTTCAACGGACCTCTCTATCTTTGCTGGTAAGTGACCCAGTTACGGGGTACGTAACACCAGCATCTGCAGATTTCCTCGTGTTTGTACTGTAGAGTATATTTTTTGTAGTTTTAAGTATGTGCTGTTTAACTGGTCTTTTATATTTTGCGTAGTGTGGGAATTAGTGTGGAGGTATCTCAGGGAGAGGTTTTACCCAGATAGATCTACCAGAATGGCACCTATTGAGGTCAGGCAATGTCAGGTCGAGAACCCTGATGATCCAAGCCAGCCCTTGACCCTGATTACGACCATTCATAAGCCCTTCATATCTGGGGAGAAACAGTGCATTTTGTCTGAGCTGCCCTCACTTAAGAGTTGCATGTGGGAATTCAGAATTCTGGTGCAAACTTGAGAAAATGGCTGAAATTCACCTTCTGGAAATTGAAGACTACCTAACAGTATATACAAAAGTTATCAGGGAATTTCTTCCTTCCTCTAAAATGAAATACATAGAAATGTTTAAAATCTGTCTACAATATTAATTGCTTTCCTCTTCTCCTCCCCACATCCCCATCCACCTGTACCCAACCCTTCGAATAATACCTTGGATTTTCATGTCATGTAGTCACAAACAAAATACACTTGTATCATGACCTCACAATGAATTTCAAAAGGTTAAAATACAATGTTTTTCGTCATCCTAAGATTAAGGTCACGTTTATCAGGGACTTAATTCACGAACTTTACCATCTTAGCACAAAGTAATTTTCCTAGGAATATTTTTGCCAGTAATTAAGTCTGTTACTCTCTCCATGGGTGCTGTCTGACCTTGTTTCTTTCTAGCATGTTCTGTTATTTCAGGTTTGTAGTATTATAGTATTTTGCTCTCTCCAGCACACCATTTTAATTTTTCACTACACCCACCTGGAACTGTGGCGTTGTAGGCAATGGTGGTGATATCAATTTCTTCTTCTTCTCATCGGTCTTTTCTGAGTCTGGTTTCTTTCCTGCAAACATTTATGAAATATGTTCAAATAATTAAGAGTTCCTAGTAGTATTAAGCAGCTATATATAAAAATATATTTTTTGAAGTTAACATAATCCTTGCATTACTAATGTAGAGTTAAAACCTCCAAACCTAGATTATTAATTTGAAGAGGCAGGACCCATACTCAAAAAGAAATAAAGTTGGAAGAAAACAAAATTGTAGCCTTTACCTCACTGTACAATTATCCTTTCAGGTAATCTATTGCCAACAGAAGTGCAAATTAAAAATACAATGCTTTGAAAAGGCATTTGGCCCCCACAACTACTTTCTTTTTAGGCTAATCTACAAAACATGGTGCATCACGTCAAATCAAAAGGAAAAATCTAAAACTTGTCAATTTAAAATTGTGAGGTAGAAGTACTATTCATCCCCTTTGTAATTACAGGCAGTCCCCGGGTTACGAACATCCGACTTACAGACAACTCGTACTTATGAACAGACTGCCATAAAGCCTATTATATTAAAAATTTGAGTTAAATACAATGGTTCGTAATAACGAATGCACGCACTACTTTGTGATGCTCATGAAAACATTGTGCGACTTCAGCGGTTCACCAGCTCGTGGAAGGAGAATGCCATCCGCCATTTTAAGTCGGATCACGTTGCCGTTAACACTGTGTTGAGTGTGTAACTTTGTATTTGGCTTAAAATTTTCTCTTATTTACCCTTGTAACCTTGCCTCCAAAGCATAAATCCGATGCAAGTGCTGGTGATGCATCAAAGAAAAGGAAAACGATCACAATTGAAAATAAAGTGGAAACAATAAAGCAATCGGAAAGAGGTGAAATACCATCGGTCACTGGAAAAGCATTAGGCTACAGTCGGTCAACGATCAGAACAATTTTAAAGGATAAAGTGATGATAGCATTTGAAGAAGACTGGGACCTAACAACTCTAGAACCGATAAAGTTTTTGACGAAAGAGTTAGCTGAAGCCTTTCAACTCATTGAAGCAGGAATGGCAAAGTTAGAAGAGCACGATCCTAATACAGAGAAATTCACCAAAGTTTACCGTACAGTTACCGAGGGCCTCAGCTGCTACAAGGCCATTTATGACGAGAAGAAGAAAAGATCTGCATAGAAAGGTAAAATATATACTATATACTAAGACAAACATTTGACTAACTGACGCTAAATAAGAACTGTATGTACCTGTTCCGACTTACCTATAAGTTTGACTTAAAGACAGACTTAGTAACGGATCTTGTTCATAACCTGGGGACAGCCTGTCCCACGCTAACTTTCCTCAGGTGCAATATACTATTGCCTTACCAACTCAGCTAAGTTTTTTGATGTAGAAAATTGGAGGATCAACTGTTTTCAATTAATTCATAAGAATGAATACCCCTTCTCTCATTAACATCCAACAATGTTAAATTTCGAATAGACCAAACCAAAATGAAGATAAACGAGCATTCAAAACAAGCTGGAGAAATGATAATAGAAAAGCACAAATCTGGGAAAGGGTACAAGACCAACTCAAAGGCACTGAACATACCTCAGAAATCATCCTGAGAAAGTTGGAAAAACATGCAACCATGGCCACACTGCCTAGGTCAGTCCTCTAAACTTAGTCGTCAAAGAAGAACAGCACTTGTAAAAGAGGTTACAGGGACAACAAATCACTGAGTGAGCCACAGAAGTCAGTGCTGCAACTGGAGGTAATGTGCATGACTCCACAATCTCCAAAGCAGGGATTCCCAACCTTTTTTATGCCATGGACCAATACCATTTAGCAAGGGGTCTGCGCACCCCAGACTGGGAACTCCCGCTCTTCCATAAATACCCTTGCACAAAAAGGGTATTCATGGAAGAGTGGGAAGAGAGAAGACCTGGCTTAAAGAAAAAGAGCATATCCTTGCCCGTAAAGACTTTGCAAGAAGTCACTTAAAAGATACTGTAAAAATGTGGAAGATGAGACTGAAATGGAACTTTTTACACTAAGCAGTACATGTAGTACTGTAGTACAGCAGTACATGTAATGCTGTGCAGCAGCCAGGCAACACTATCCCTATTGCAAAGTGTGGTGGAGCTAGCATCATGCTAAGGGAATGTTTTTCAGCAGCAGGGACTGGAAATATGGACACGATTAATGGGAAGATGAATGTTGCTAAATATAGAGAAAACCTGCGAGCCTTCGCCAGAAACCTTAAACTGGGGAGGAAGTTAGTCTTCCAAGAGGACAACAACCCAAAGCACACTGCCACAGCTTGAACAATTTTGGAAGCAAAAATGGGCAAATCTTGCTCCATTATGTTGTACAAAGCTAATAGAACTATAATACTGATACTTCATTTTTTGGTTTTCATGCTTTACAATTTTCCCTAATTTTTGGGCTTAACTGTTGGGAACAAAGGGTCATGTGATTCACAATTAAAAATTCACAGTTAAATTGATCAAAATCCCTGGTTGTAATACGCATTTATGTGAATAAAGGGTTGGAGCCGAATACTTTTACAAGGCTGTTATGACCAGAATATTGCAATATACTGGGATTAGATTTGGTTTATAATTGTCGCATGTACCAAGATACAGTGAGAAGCTTGTCTTGCATACTGTTCGTACTGATCAAATAATTACACAGTGCATTGAGGAGAAACAAGGTAAAACAACAACACACATTAAAGCATAACAGCTATAGAGAAAGTGCAGTGCAGGTAAACAAAAGGAGCAAGATTGAGGTAGATTGTAAGGACAAAAGTTGATATTATCATACTAGGGTATTGTTTAATAGTTTAATACACTGGAATAGCAGTTCTCACTTGAATTCCCTTGTCCTTCAATCATTTCAAAGTACATTTATTATCAAATACTATATACAACCTTGAGATTCATCTCCATACAGACAGCCACAAAACAAAGAAGCGAAATAGAAAGACTGTCAAGCAACCACTGTGCAGGAAAAATAAAATCTCGTAAACAATAAAAGAAAGAAAATAATATTCAGAACTGAAGCTATGAAAGTGAATCCACAGCCACAAAGCCAGTCATCACTGCACCGGATCCAGGAGCCTGTTAGTTGTAAACCACAACCTCAGTTCAGCACAGAGACAGGTAAACCTCATGGAGCAGCAACCTGAACATGCCCACCTCTCTACTCCAGCACCAACACCATTGCCTTTTCCATCTGGCCAAGTGCTTATATTAGCCAAAACTACTTGTCCCTACTTTCAGAGCCCAGGCCTCACTGCTTTGCCTCAGTTCTGCTGCTTTGAATTGCCTCCAAGTCCACTCCAGCAATGGCCAAATATTGGCTTGTTGCTCAAGTTCACACTGCAAAAATGCCAGGTCATGCAGGTGGTTCAAAACCTCAGCTCCAAAAGGGAAGTTATGGGCTACTGATTGCAGTGATTGTTTCAGAGAAAAAGTGAGGTTCATAGTTTATAGTTTTGTTTGCGGTCAGCAAGTTGTCACTGTGCTTCAACACCACCTTCATTTATCCTGTGCCTTGCTTTCTCATATCCGAGCCCAAACGTTGAGAGAACAGCTGTTTTTATCTGCAGCAAACAAAACAGCAAGAGGTGTAGTTTTCAAAGTATTTATTCGCAAATTAATTTCATAATATTTGTGTTGCTGTCATGAAACCTGCAGAAGAATGACTAACATTTGACAGACAAAAAAACTGCTATAATCCAATGCCAAATAGGATCAACATTCTTACACCATCATAGCAATAACCTATCAGATCTTTTCTTATAATTTTAAAGCAGTAATATACAGCATTTTACTGTATTGGTAGCAGGAACAAATAATGGTGCAAAGGGTCAAAACTGGCCATTGATCTGTATCATGATCATACAGCATCATATACTTGCCTGTTACGGTAAACAAAATGAAACAGTATTAATCGTACGTAAAATGTGATAGATTGTGACAGTGTAAAGGTACTCGTCCCATGTTCAAAGTAAAATTTATTATGACAGTACATACATGTCACCAAATAAAACCCTGAGATTTTTCTGCAGGCATATTTAGCATAGCTATAGAATAGTAACTAAACATCAGGAACTGTAAACTGTAAGCAAACTGTGCAAAAGCAGATATAAATAAATAGCAATAAATAACAAGAGCATGATATAACAATATAGCAGTCCTTAAGTGAGGGTAGCTATCCACTTTTATTCAAGAGCCTGAAGGTTGAGGAGTTGTAACCGTTCTTGAACCTGGTGGTGCCAGCTCTGAGGCACCTGCACCTTCTACCAGCAAGAAAAGAGCATGACCTGGGTGGTGAGCATCTTTGTTGCTGTAGAAAAGCAGCATACATCAGCATTCCATGTAGATGTGCTCAATGGTTGGGAGTGCTTTACCCGTGATGTTCTGGGCTGAATTAACCACCTTATGTAGGCTTTTCCACTCAAAGGCATTTGTGTTCCCGTACCAGGCCATAATGCAGGTAGTCATCACACTTTCCACCATACATCCATAGAAGGTTGCCAAGGTTTTTGATGACATGCCAAACCTCCGCAGACTTTTGAGAAATCAGAGGATGCCATCATGCTTTCTTTGACAACTCACAATGGAAACACACAACAGATCTGGCAGAGCCAAGGGAAACTGATCATGATTCAGGACCAGGATCCCTCGACAGAATGGAATGAGTCTGAAACTCCGGACAGCAGGAAGGGCAGTCATTCGCATGGGAAGGTCTAGGTGGGTCTAGGACAGGTCCTTTGAGATAGTGACACCCAGGAACTTAAAGTTACTGACCCTCTCCAACTCTGATCTTCTTCTGATGATTACTGGCTCACGGGCCTCTGGTTTCCTTCTCCTGAAGTCTACAATCAGTTTCTTGGTCTTATTGACTTTGAATGACAGGTTGTTATTCCACCACTCAGCCAAGTTTTCAACCTCCCTCCTGTATGCTGATTTATCACCCCCTTTGATACAGCCACAGCAGTGGTGTCATTAGCAAACTGGTATATAGTGTTGGAGTTGTACTTGGCCACACAGTCATAGGTGTAAAGCAAGTAGAGCAGGAAGGCCAAGTACACATCCCTGTGGTGCTTCTGTGCTGATGGAGATTGTGGAGATGTTTTTGCCAATCTGAACTGACTAAGGTCTACAAAACTGGAAATCCAGGATCCAGTTTCACAAGGGGGTATTGAGGCCTGGGTCTTGGAGTTTACCGATTAGTTTTGAGGGGATGATGGTGTTAAATGTCGAGCTGTAATCAATAAAGAGCATCCTGATGTATGCACCTTTGCTGTCCAGATGTTCCAAGGTTGTATGAAGAGAACAAGATAGCATCTGTTATAGACCTGTTCCTTCAGTAGGTGAATTGGAGTGGATCCAAGTTGCCACTCAGACAGGAGCTGATACGTTTCAACACCAGCCTCTCATAACATTTCACCACTGGGGATGTAAGTGCCACTGGGCAATAGTCATTTAAAAAGGTTACCACGTTCTTCTTGAGCACTGTTGAGATTGAAGACTACTTGAAGCAAGTGGGTATCACACATGCTGCAGCAAGGGGTTGAAGATATCCGTAAATACACCAGTCACATCAATACTATGCAGCAACATTGATACAAATGCCACAGCTATGTAATATCCCTCCCATGTTGGTATAGGTTTTCTTTATCTATACTTAAACTCAAATTTTCATTGTATTGACATGAAGTATATTGGGAGGGCTGGAAATGGCAGGCTGTTAACAACACAAATGGCAAACACCAGTCATTAATACAAAGCATTATAAGTGAAAGGCAAATCAGACCAGTCTACAATTAAAAAGCAGATGCAATCAATGAATTGGCCAAAGGATGAAATACAGTATACCATACAAAGTGGTCATTGAATCTGTATTAATCTAGGTACTAAAGAGAAAATTAGAGAAGTACAAAGAAAAATCTTTATATTATAGAGAGAATAGAAATATTGTGAAGTTAATGTATTCAGTGCTCCCTAATAATACCTGCAAGCTCACACTACAAACCCGATAGTGAGAATAGCTACTGATACTAACTACCTTATCAGCAACATTTCTCCTCGAGCCAACCATTTACTGATGTTCCTTATTGAAAACTGCAGGTTGTACCACATTTAAGCCCAAGCAGTTCAGTTACTCATCTAGAAACTTCTTAAATGTGTTCAGTGACTCAACTTCAATCACGCTCACAGGCAGTGCATTCTCATTCGTAAGGCCAGTGATGTTGTTGGGGTGGAACTGGACTCTCTGACAGTGGTGTCTGAAAAGAGGATACTGTCCAAGTTGCATCTGGTTAGACACAGGAGTACATTCAGCCAGAATGTACTCAGTGGAATACACTCATTCCACTGAGATGTAACACTGAGCGTCATAGGAAGTCATTCCTGCCTGTGGCCATCAAACTTTACAACTCCTCCCTCGGAGTGTCAGACACCCTGAGCCAATAGGCTGTTCCTGGACTTATTTCCACTTGGCATGATTAACTTATTATTATTTAATTATTTATGGTTTTATATTGCTATATTTCTACACTACTCTTGGTTGGTACGGCTGTAATGAAACCCAATTTCCCTCGGGATCAATAAAGTATGTTTGTCTGTCTGTCATTCCAGGTACTTCCTACTCTGTGAATATACCTGGAATGCACTCCCCTCCCTTCTAATCTCTAGATCCCTCTCTCACTTACACTAAAGCTAGTTTTATTTACCTTTGACATCAGGAAATATTTCCCGCAGTCTACCCTATCGACAGGCTTCATAGAATTATATACTGCAATCATGTCCCCTCTTAATGCTGTCTGCTCCAGAGAACAGCAGACCCAGCTTCTCCAGCCTCTCCTCATAACTGAATCATCACATCCTTGGAACACCCTGGTGAGTCTCCATCTTCCAGCACTAACACTTATTTCCTATACCTTCCTAAACAGAATTGTATGGCGTACTCCAGCTAACCAAGGTTTCGTATTTAATACCGTTTAATAAACACTAGTATTCCATATGCCTTCCTAGCTACAACATCTTGTTTTGCCCCTTTCAGGAATCCATGGACATGTATTCTAAGCTTCCTCTGTACCTCAATACTCACTAAGACCTTACCATTTAAGGTGTATGTCTCAGCCTTATCTGTGCTCCCACATTTGTCTAGATAAAACTATCTCCCAGCAATCTATCTGGGATATCACAACTTACAGGCATCCAATCTCAAAAAACAAGCCTCTAGCCTCACACTCTGTCGCCAACTGTCAAACCAATTTTGGATTCAGTTTGCCAACTGAATACTATTCTTTTGAACCAGTCTCCCATGTGGCACCTTGTCAAGGTCCTTCAAAAATCAATGTAAATAACATCTACTACCCTGCCCTGATCTAAACAGTTCATTGCCATTTCAAGTCAAGTCAAGTCAAGTCAACTTTTATTGTCATTTCGACCATAATTGCTGGTACAGTGCATAGTAAAAATGAGACAATGTTTTTCAGGACCATGGTGTTACATGACACAGTACAAAAAACTAGACTGAACTACGTAATAAAAAAAACAGAGAAAGCTACACTAGACTACAGACCTACAATGGACTGCATAAAGTGCACAAAAACAGTGCAGGCATTACAATAAATAATAAACAGGACAGTAGGGCAAGGTGTCAGTCTAGGCTTCGGGTATTGAGGAGTCTGATGGCTTGGGGGAAGAAACTGTTACATAGTCTGGCCGTGAGAGCCCGAATGCTTCAGAGCCTTTCCCAGATGGCAGGAGGGAGAAGAGATTGTATGAGGGGTGCATGGGGTCCTTCATAATGCTGTTTCCTTTGTGGATGCAGCGTGTAGTGTAAATGTCCGTGATGGCAGGAAGAGAGACCCCGATGATCTTTTCAGCTAACCTCACTATCCGCTGCAGGGTCTTGCGATCCGAGATGGTGCAATTTCCAAACCAGGCAGTGATGCAGTTGCTCAGGATGCTCTCAATACAACCCCTGTAGAATGTGATGAGGATGGGGGGGGGGGGGGGGGGGGGGGGGGAATGGACTTTCCTCAGCCTATGTTAAAGGATTAGCTACAGTCTACTTGATTTAATTATGACGACATGGAAAAGGAACTCCATATACAACCATAAGATTGCAAATAACAGAAGAAAATTCCTGTCCTAAATTCAAACCATGTTTTTGTTTCTTACATTTTTGTAGTTTAAAAAATCTGGTTACTAACATTGGGTAAGGGATTTTCACATGTGGTTAAATCACAACCTAAGCATCAAGTTCAGCTGCAATCAGCAACATGCCATATTTACAGATTAATGCGAACTGACATTTATACACCATAAGTAACCCAAATATCTATAGTGCATATCTATATGGCTCATGAGCACCAAATATTAAAATGTAACAAGTAGTCTAGATTTATCCTCTTTCGCATACTGACTTTTGAAAATGGTTAAGGACAATAATTTCTGAAGGTTCACTGTGTTCTTGCAACATGGCCTTCAACAGTCATTAAAAATAAAACAAAACCAAGTAGGTTATATTAAATAAATCTGGATTAGACATTAATAAACATTTGATAATGGAAATATTAATGATCTGATTTTGTAATAAAACTGACATTTTGTTTGAACATGGGAGATCACTGATCTTCAGATAGAAACAAAAATCTGGAATGGGGAAAACTGATAGTCCTGGGGCTAATCAAAAATATAACATTATATAGTTTATTGATGTAGACTGAATGACCCTGATTAGTCTGCTAAAAATACCACAAATTTATTATCATTCAACCTTAATATATGTGTCTTAAGAAATTTGTGATGGAGCAGATATACCCCATGAAAAAGTAATCCCTATAAACTGTTAGATAATTTGCACAATGTCATTATTAGTCTTGGAAAGACAGCAGCCTTTGATTTTCTTGAGGCTGCTGTACTTACTTTTAATTGCCAATTAACTTCACTAGAGAAAGTTGGCACAGCTGCTGAGCAGCACAATAATTCATTTCATTGTGAGATTTATTAGCTTGAACTGTCAATCAACGTGTTGCAGACTTTCACTAAACTTTTTTTCTCCTCCACTTTTCCCCCCTCTGTCAATCAAATCTCTCTACAAATCTTTATGGCACCTGACTTTTTTTTCCCTTCAATACAGACCGTCTCAAGTGTTGTTCCTTTCTTAACCTTTCAAACTTTATCATTCACTGAAAGCACAGGTGCCCATCAAACTTGCTATTATGTTTTCTGTTTGTATCACTAACAATTTATACAGGGAAATCTTTTGCATTGAAATTATTCAGACACACCATATCATGCTTTGTTCCTACAAAGGCAATATATTCAACTCCCAAAGAATCCTTCAAAATTAGGCTATACTGCTATTATATATAGATAAGAAAGAGCCTACAGTTAAGCAGTCCAAGAGGAAAATGGCTGGAGGCAAGACTGACAGACCTGAAATACTAACTTTCTTCCCTTCCCTATAGATCCACTGAACATTTCCAGTACCTTGCTTTTCATTGTGAAAATGTATGAATTTTTGAACACGAACCTTGTGCAGTCTAAAGCTGAGAAACAAGCACCAGTCCAGAGAGAAAAAAATAACATCAATTCAAAATAATACAAAAGTATTGAGAGATCTAATTTACTAGACTTGGTCTTTGAGAAGACCACAAGTGGATGCACATTTGTAGAGTTCCACCAAGACCTGTATAATCAAACAAGTCACTTCCACGTGGGCATCATAATCCTCAATGAAGGTATACTTGTAGCTTCTTTCAGAATTGCACACACCTTGGTGAGTTACTCATCTCACCTCTCAAGAACCCCAAAGCCTACTTAGGAACTGTCAAACAAAAGCTACTTATTTTGCTTGCCTTCTTAAATCTTGACAATTCTATAATACATAAAGCACTGAAATCAAAGGCGGTGATGAATCAGCATATAGGAGAGAGATTGAAAATTTGGCAGAATGATGTCAGAACAACAACCTCAAGTAAAACCAAGGAATTGATTGTAGACTTTGGGAGAGGGAAACAGAGGTCCAGAGCTTTTTTTTAGCGAATTGAAGATGAAATAACTTGCAGATTTGGGATGCAGCCAGGTTTAGCTCGACAACAAACTGGCCAGTTTTACATTTTAAAAAATGCAATTCAATTCAATCCATTCAATCCAATTTTTAATCCATAAAGATTAAACAATGTTGTAATGAACTCAAGTGCCAATCTCAAAAATGTGCTTATGTAGCACTGTAACAGTAACAAGTCAAAAAATACTTGTCATGTTATTCTTCCAGATTTTAAAAAGAACAAATTACAAAATAAAGTGTAAAAATGATGCTAAACTGAGGAATTCAAATGACAGAGCACCAATAAGCAAAGGTGGTTCTACGTTCGAGTTCACAGGGATGCACTGGAAACACATTTATCATCACTTTCTTTAAATGAATGGGGAGAAAGGGTCACCCAAATTTCTAGCTATCCATTATTCAGTAGTCTTAAGAAGAGAAATATACTGGGAGAATTACATTCAGGGCAGGTATCCAACTCTCTCATGGTTTTTAAAAAAAGCCTGTGGATACTCAGCCGAAAGAATTAAAAGTGGCCACTTGAGTGAAGTAGCTGCTAGAATCTCCACAAGAACCCAATGTGAATATAGTGATCTTTATTCAGCACAACTTCTATCTAAAACTTAGACCTGACGATAATTTTCAAAATTGAATGAAAATTCCAGTTTGCTACATAGAAGCAATTGAAATTTTGACAAGAATTTCTTTCACATGTAATATTACCAAACTTGGGAAAAAAAGAAAATAGCACTCTTTTATAGCAGTCACGCACCATGTGCTACAGCAAAATGAGCAAGAGAAATTTCCCCACTCAACAACTAATATGTTAGTGCCAATTGTTAGATATTAAATTTCAGGTCTGTTGTGCAAATTCAAAGTATTCAACTGAAGCTTCATATTGATTTCTTGACTGTCAGTAGAAATGCTCAAGTATCAAAGTCCATGTGCATTAGAATGTTTTTTTTAATTTATTGACATAGAATGTGGAATAGGCCCTGCAAGACACACCACCCAGCAATCCCCCGGACAATTTACAACGACCAAATAATATTGGAGTATAAAAGTATAAACTTTAACTATGAAGTCAGTTATTTGCTATGCATGTACTCAATTTAGTAGAATGAAATCTTAGGAATGTAGAAGACAATGGTGTGTTAATGAGAGGTAGCTAAAGAACTAAAGAAATGTAGATTAGAACATTGCTCAGTTCTGAGTTTATTATTTTCTATGCATGTATCCAATTTGGTAGGAGACCGAAGTCTTAAAAATGTGGAAGACAATGGTGTGTTAATGAGAGGTAGCTAAGAGATGTAGATTAAAACATGATTAAGCCAATTGATAGGAACAAAAGGGACATGATGTACGTGCAGTATGCAACTAGAGATTGCTATAAAAGCTGCAGTGTCCGGGGATTGGGGCGGGGGGGGGGAATCAGCGACTAGCTCAATGACTGTCTCAGCTTTGATTTGCAAATTAAAGTTTAACCCTTCTTGAAGAATCTTCTGCGTCTCTTGGTCATTTGTAAGGCACGAAAAACCACGACATAATTGGCGACCGTGACAGGACCGGACAGAGACCCGCGGAAGGGAAACGGCAGATTGGGAACGCTTCCCGGTCCTCTAGGGACCCCCACAAGGCTAACAGAATTAAGGGTCCACCCAAACAAAAGGAAAGCGCTTTTTGCGACAATTTGGACTAAGAATTCTGTTGGCTTTGGGGAGGTCTTGGAGTCTCAGAAGTGTGGAACCACTGCCAAAGGGTCTCTCCGGTCCAAAGAATCTGGCAGAATTGGGGGTTAACAGAGGAGGCTCAGAGGATTGCTCAAGAACACTGCAGTGAGGGTAAGTACAAATAAGTTAATACGTTAAGAAAAAGTCCACGTGGTGTTGGTAAATCCCTGTGGGTACCGCTTCGTATGAAACGAAGGGCTGAACGGGCAGGGAAAGTAGAATAGAATTAGAGTAGAAAGTCCTCGTGGATACCGCCTTAAGAGATAAGGGTCTGAACGGGCGAGGTGTTAGAATAGAATTAGAGTAGAAAGTCCTCGTGGATACTGCCTTAAGAGATAAGGGTCTGAACGGGCGAGGTGTTAGAATAGAATTAGAGTAGAAAGTCCTCGTGGATACTGCCTTAAGAGATAAGGGTCTGAACGGGCGAGGTGTTAGACTAGGCGTAGAATTAGAGTAAGTTATAGGAAGAAAAAGTCCACGTGGTGTTATAGGAAGAAAAAGTCCACGTGGTGTTAGACTAGGACTAGGTGTAGAATTAGAGTAAATAATATTATCCAGTAAACAAACTGTGAATCTCTGAAATACCTTAACAAGAGAGAATAACATGACAGGTAAAGGAACAGCAGTAGAGATTCTGAGCAAAAATTTCCCATTAGTTCAAAATGAGATCACAAAAACTTCAGAAAAATGGGAAAAAAAGAACCAAAGACCTGGTCACAAAGTGGCCAAAAGAAGGAACATTTGATGTAAGTTTGTGCGAAGAAATGGAGGGACTAATTAAAAATTACAAATCAAAAGATAAATCTAAGAAAAGAGAGCAAAAAAGAGAACGAGAAATGGAAGTGCTAAAACTCTTCAGAACGGAGGGAGAAAGGCTGAGGAGGACAGGTAGAATATTGATTACAAGCGAGGAAGACACTAAGGTGCTAGAGAAACAGCCTGTTAAAGAGAGAGAAGGGTACTGTGAGAAGCTGGCTTCGGCTCCGTACCCGGATGTGAAAGAAACAGAAAAACCCCCTCCCTATAATGAGGAAGGAACCCCTAAGCAGTGCCCCCTGCTGATGGGAACAGTAAACATGCAGGGAGAAGTCCAAGTTTGGGATAATGAGGAGGAAAAAAAACAATACGAGAAGGAAAAAGCAGCGATATGGCAGGAGATACAGGCAGAAAGGATAAAGATAGAACAGGTACAGAGAGAAATGCAAGAACAGATTGAACGGATGAAATACTTGAGAGAGGAAAAGGAATATGAGGAGTATTGATTATACCATAGAAATAAACAGACTAGAAAAAGTGACTCATTGGAGGAGCAAAAGTTAAGTGGAGAGAGAGAGGATGTGAGAATTTGTGGGGAAGAGGTAGGAGGCAGAAGCCTAGAAGGAAAGGAGGAGGCAGTAGGGGAGCGACTTGCGGAAGTAGAGAGAGAGCCAGATAAGTTACTGAAAGGGGATTGCCAGGAGAGATGCGAAAAATATTCTAGGGGCCAACCAAGTATTGAATCAAGACAGAAAGGAAGGACTCCACAGGGAGACCGAGGGAAGAGCAGAACCCCGGAGACATTTGTGTGGGAGGCAGTAAAGACATACCCTGAGACAGATGGGGAGTCAGGTGAGGAGGAAAGCCAGGGCAGGTAGGAAGGAGGAGGAAGAATGATGCCGTTGTTAGTTAAAGGATCAGGACAAGTGCAGTATATTCCTTGGGGATCCCAGGACCTAGAAGGGCTGAAAAACACTCTGCCCAATTTACATGAAGGAGCAGGGAAATGGATTAGAGCCTTTGAAGAAGAAACAGCAGGACGATTATTGGCTATGGGAGATTTGAAGGCACTGTTGATAAGGTTGATGGGAACCTCCAAATTTAACGAACTAATGGAAATGGCTGGCATAGTAAACTCGAACGACCCAAGAACTGATGGAGATGGGTTTGACAGAGTGAGGCAGAGGGTATGGCAGGCCCTCAGAAAGCTTTATCCACCCAAAGTGGACCCCAAAGCCTTAAAAGAGGATCCACTGGGAGACACTGAAAACCCAGCAGCCTACATAGAAAACCAGTTGAAAAGGTGGAGACTGGAGACTGAGCAAGAGGTGCAGAATAGCTTATTTATGACCTCACTGTTCCGACATAGCATTTTGGATGCAATGCCACCACAAGTAAAATCCAAACTGGAGGAAGTGGTTGGGCTAACGTCAAAGACCCCACAAGAATTTAGAGACAACGTAGTCCATGCGGTTGAGAAATACCGGAAAGACAAACAAAGGTTGGCTGAGCAGCAGGAAGAGGTGTAAAGAAGGTTAATACAAATGCAGCTCGAAGAACTCAGAAAGAAGGAAAAAGAGAAAAACAAAAAGATGCTGCCAGCAGCCACCGGTTCGAGTACAGCCATCGAACTGAACAAAGCACTGCTATATGGAGGGACTGATCTTACTGTAAGACAAGGGCTGGAAAACCCCATGCCAATAATCGTCTATGGGGGAGCATTCCCACAAATGCCCTATCAGGAACAGACTAAATTCAAACAGCCCAGACAGGACTGGAAGTTCCAAGGAGGGGGACAGAGAAGCTATGGGCAAAGGGGAGGCAGATGAGGAACCCATTGTTCAGGTTATGTTAGAAGGGCAACTGACACCAATGATGATAGATACTGGAGCCACGTACACTTGCGTACAGCCACAGAATGCCCTTCACCTTCCCATGTCAGGAAAGTTTATTAAGACGGTAGGGTTCTCGGGGAAAACACAGTTGACACAGTGCACGGCTCCAGTGCGGTTGAGAATGGGAAATAAAGAAATTGTTTTGCCGGTGCTAGTATTTAAAGGAACTCCGATTAATTTGTTAGGCAGAGATGCCTTGTTGAAACTGGAATTAAAATTAGAATGCACCAAAAATGGGCTGAGTGTGAAAAGAGCAGGGGCTCAATTGATAGTGCGAGAAGACAAGAAGGCTAATGTCTTTTGGATAGGAGACATCGCAGACCAGATTCAGGAAACCTGGGAAAAATGGAAAAAGGGCGTGCAGGCTATATTACCCAGGGCTGTAATGCCCAAATCTGAGCTACATTGTACAGTGATTTTTGACGAGACTCAGAACAGGGAGTTAGAGGAGAGATGGCACCTGGAGGCATGTACCCAGCAGCACCTGGAAGGGGAGGCTGTGATAATTGGAAAGCAAGGGGCAGCTTTACAAGTTAAGTGGAACACCTTTTTAGAAAAATGGTACAGGATACCGGAGGCTGCGCCCCACGTAACGTTGTTGGTAAATAAGGGATATCAGCCTAAAGACTTAGGACCTTTAGTTAAGAGTGCTGAAACCGTAACAGCGTGGAGGAAAATCACGCCAGAGGTGTGGATATCAGAAGACAACAATTGTATTAAAATAATGGTAAGTGTAGATATGGTAGGGACAGTGAGAGAGGTCGAAATAACTCCCCAACCACACATGCCCGTGCTGGGAAAGGAAAGAGGCCAGCAGAAAGATAAAAGGTTAGATGAGTTGCCGTCTATTCTGTGGTCACAGCATGACACGGACGTAGGAAAAATAAAAACAGCTAGTCTGAGAAAAGGAGCAATTCCACCCAGGAGACCACAATACCCACTAAGACCAGATCAGATTGAGGCAATAGCTAAGGCCCCAAAACCCCAGACTGTAGGGCAGATGATGACATTTTTGGGAATGGCAGAGTACAGCTCAGATTGGATAGGAGAATATGCTGAGATTGTGGCACCTTTAAGAAAAATAATGAAAGAAGCAGGACATACAAATTTGAAGAACGGCTTACAGTGGAATGGAGAGGCGGAGATAGCTTTCAATACTATTAAGCAGGAATTGCAGTCAGCACCAGCATTAGCTTTGCCTGACTACGAGAAGGTTTTTTATTTGTATGTATCCAATCGACAGGAGGGTTATGTCACAGCGGTTCTAACACAAGAGACAGGCACAGGAAAAGCAAAGCAGCCGATAGCATACTACAGTACGAGACTAGATGAGGTGGCTCAGGGGTACCCACCCTGTTATCAGGGATTGGCGGCACTGTACTATGCATATGAAAAGGCATCATCGGTAACCCTGGGCTATCCTGTAACTCTGTACACACACCACAAAGTAGCAGAATTGCTGGAAAAAGGGAAATTTGTGCTGACGCCAGCCAGGATAGCAGCGTATCAGATGCTATTGACATTTCCTGACATAACTATACAGAGGTGCACTACCAGTAATATAGCCGATTTTGTCCCTTTAGACTATGAAGGAGAACCCCATGATTGTGTAGGGAAGACGATGGCATTTGCCAAATTGAGAGCAGATTTACGGTCAGAACCACTAGAGGATATAGATAAAAAGGTTCTGTTCGTAGATGGCTCTTGTTATAGGGGTTATGATGAAAATCACGCAGGATTCTCAGTGGTGCAGCAGGATCAGTCGAGCTATAAGATTATTAGGATGGAGTCCTGTCCCCAACCGTGTTCCGCCCAACTAGCAGAACTCAAAGCCCTGACAGCTGCGTGTGAAATGATGGAAGGTGAGAAAGTAGACAGGTTTTTAAAAAAGTAGCGGAGATCCCATACAACATTGTCAGCAAATTCTAGACTTAATAAAAGCCATAATGAAACCTAAAGCATTGGCTATAGTAAAATGCCAGGCACATAAAAAGGGAAACGATGTAATAACAAAGGGAAATCAAGCTGCAGACGAGGCAGCTAGAAAAGCGTCTGGATGTACGTCAGCCGTCATTGCCCCCCAGGTAAGCCTAACTCCAGAACCTGACGTAGAGGACCTAATTGAAATACAAGGTAAGGCAACTTTGGCAGAACAGACAATGTGGAGAAAAAGGGGGGCCAAGCAGAACCCGGAAGGCTTGTGGAGCACGGAAGACGGTTTGTTGGTAGCACCCACCCCTCTACTGACGATTCTGATTTCAGAAGCGCATGGGATGGACCATTGTGCAAGGGGGGAAGTGATAAGGAAAATAAAGGATGGTTTTTGGTCACCTTATTTACAGGCTTCAGTGGACTTTGTTTTGTCACAGTGCGAGGTATGCGCACAAAATAATGTTTGGAAGGGAATTACAACCCCAATAGGTCACATTCCTGTACCTGAAGGACCATTTAAACATTTAGTGATCGATTACGTAGACATGATAAAGACAGTGAGAGGGAAAAGATACATGCTGGTAGTAATTGATCGATTTAGCAGATGGGTGGAGGTGGTACCTTCAAGAGATCAAGGGACAAAGACAGTGGTAAAATTTCTGACAAATGAAGTGATCCCAAGGCTTGGAATACCTACAGAAGTTAGCTCAGACAATGGTTCAGCTTTTATCCAGAAAGTGGTCAAACTGGTACTACAGGCGCTGAGGATAAAGCAAAGATTTGGATGTGTATACCACCCTCAGTCGCAGGGCATGGTAGAGAGAATTAATGGAACCCTGAAAGCCAAACTAAACAAAATTTGTGCAGACACTAAACTTAATTGGGTCGATGCTTTACCGTTAGCATTGATGAGTTACCGCATGCAAACTAGTCGAATGACATGCCTGACACCGCATGAGATGCTCACTGGGAGGCCCATGCCAGTGCCCCAGTGGAGAGGGCCGTATAAGGGACCTAGCTTGGAACAATTGGAAATAGAATTGAAACAATACATGCAGCAGCTAACTATGATACATAGGTCTATTTATGCCCAGGAAAAACAGAAAGAGCCGGAGACCGTACAAGGGGAAGGATGGATTAAACCAGGAGACCAGGTTTACCTGCGAGTTTTTCGGAGAAAGTGGAACGAGCCAAGAAGGGAGGGACCCTTTACGGTGACTAAGGCATCACCCACCGCAGTTCAGGTAGAAGGACACTCCACCTGGTACCACCTGAACCATTGCACGAGGGCAGTCCTGCAAGGGCAATCAGGTGAAGTGTCCGATGTAAGTGATGCAGAAGAGCAACTAGCAGGAGACAGACAGGGGGAACAAGAAGCTGACACTGCACCGCAGGAGTTTGATCAATTAGTAAGGGAAATTTTTGATTCTGAGGACGGGCCTCAAGACCCTCAGGATGTGGTGGTGGATAATAGGGCTTCTTCAGATAATGGGGATGAGCTGGGAACGACCAGTTGTGCCCCCGGGGACAAATCACCCACATACTCTAGTGCAGACTTGGGTACCATTAGTGGGGCAGATATGGAATGGGACTGGTAACCTGCAGAAAAGAAGTAAGAGGAGCACAACACTTACCTCCTCGCCATGGTTAAAGACACATACTAATCAGTGGTATCAATGGGCAGCTTACACGGCAGGAATGATGAAGAGACAAAATTGTTATCTGTGCTCAAGGGAAAGCCCCACTCAGCATGTAGTTCCCATGCCTTATAACTCCTCCACTTGCACGCGGTGGCAAAGAGAGCACAGGGAACAATGCGAACGACAGTGTCCAGGTCCGGGTAGGGCTTGTTTCATGAGGATTTGCATTAAAGCAGATTCCTGCTATCAAAACTGTATGAACAATGCACCAATGTGCCCATATTGGTGTATGCTATATCAGGTGTCCTCGCAGTTTGACCAAGACAAGCTTGCCTATCACTGTAATTATAGCAGACCCTGGACTATAAACAAAAGAAGCCAGACACCTACACTGCAACAGCTTATAATGCAGGACCATCTGAATTATGAATGTTTCATGCAGGTGGGCACTCACCCGGTTGGCCATTTCCGAGGCAACTGCACTCAGACATGGGATGTAACCCCAGGTAAAAGACACTTGACGGGTTCCCCTCCTCCTGAGGGTGCAATGGAGTCTCAGACTACCCCATTAGCAGACACTTGGTGGCTGTGTGGACAGGAAGGAGGGCTGAGATCTACGCTCCCCCTCAGGTGGGAAGGAACATGTACGCGTGTCATGCTGCTTCAGGAAGTTATAATGTCCCCTGAAGTACAGTCCAATGCTGACTTCCCTGAGCAGTGGACTCTGCTACGGCAGAAGAGAAAATATGACCCGGATCCGACAATCCGGATTGACAGTATAGGGCAGCCAAGAGGTATACCTAATGAATTCAAGGCACGAAATGAGATTGCTGCAGGCTGGGAAGCCATCATACCTGTGATAGGGGTGAGCAAAAATGTTGAATGGATAAACTATATATACTATAATCAGCAGAGATTCATCAACTACACCGATGATGCACTGGAGGCCTTAGGGCAACAGCTAGATGCAACTAGCAGGGTGGCGTGGCAAAACAGACAGGTACTAGATTGGCTTTTGGCAGAGAAAGGGGGGGTGTGTGTAATGTTTGGAGAACAATGCTGCACTTTCATACCGAACAATACTAGCCCAGAAGGGTCTTTCACCAGAGCAATGAATAAGTTAAAGAATCTGTGGACGGAGGTCAAACAGAATGCAGGGTTCGGACATCAGTTCTTTGATTGGTTAGAAAGTAGACTCGGAGGATGGGGAGCATGGCTGACTAAAATAGCAATAACTGTCAGTATTATATTGTTGAGCTGTGCGTTTGTGCTGTGCTGTTTTCTTCCTTGTCTCAAATCTCTTATAGTGCGTGCTGCAACCAAACAATTTCCGATGCTCGTGGCAATTACTGAAGCAAGCTTAGTGGAGAAAGAAACACCGAAAATGTATTGTTACAGCCTACAACACCTGCAGGATGAACAGGAGCAAAACGACAGTGTGGGAGTAGATTGTAAGGGCTTCTGAGTCTTTTTCCCTGTCTCAGATACATAGGGACAGGTTTTTGGCTCAGCAGCCCAGGGTAACAGGGAGAGAATACTTTGAGGTCTTGGCGCAGAAAATTATAGTTTAACCCGAGATTTGGGAATAAGTGCTTGAGTTTATTGGCGCTTTTGTGCGCAGACTCTTCGTCTTCCTTCTCTGTGTGAGACCCTCTGGGTCTCAAAGGGGGGATATATTGGAGTATAAAAGTATAAACTTTAACTATGAAGTCAGTTATTTGCTATGCATGTACTCAATTTAGTAGAATGAAATCTTAGGAATGTAGAAGACAATGGTGTGTTAATGAGAGGTAGCTAAAGAACTAAAGAAATGTAGATTAGAACATTGCTCAGTTCTGAGTTTATTATTTTCTATGCATGTATCCAATTTGGTAGGAGACCGAAGTCTTAAAAATGTGGAAGACAATGGTGTGTTAATGAGAGGTAGCTAAGAGATGTAGATTAAAACATGATTAAGCCAATTGATAGGAACAAAAGGGACATGATGTACGTGCAGTATGCAACTAGAGATTGCTATAAAAGCTGCAGTGTCCGGGGATTGGGGGGGGGGGGGGGGGGAAATCAGCGACTAGCTCAATGACTGTCTCAGCTTTGATTTGCAAATTAAAGTTTAACCCTTCTTGAAGAATCTTCTGCGTCTCTTGGTCATTTGTAAGGCACGAAAAACCACGACAATAACCAGCTGACCAGCAAGTATTTGGTCTGAGGGAGGAAAGCAGAGCACCCGGAGGGAACCCATGAGGTCACGGGGAAAACATACAAACTTCTTACAGACAGCACGGGGAGCTGATGTGGGTCAGGAGTACTATAAAGCATGTGCTAACCACAATGCTATCATGCCACATTTTCCTGGACCCTAAATGTATTGCCCTCTTGCATTTTAGAAACCTTCATAAATGACAGGTCACTGATGAGTGTCGTGGAACAGAGGGATCTGGGAGTACAAGTGCACAGCTCACTGAAAGTGGCCGCTCAAGTAAATGGAACTGTTAAGGCGGCGTTTAGAATCCTGGCCTTCATCAATCAGGGCACCCAGTTTCGGAGTAGGGACATTATCTGGCAGTTATGCAAGTTGTTGTTAGGCTACGCTTGGGATACTGTGAACAGTTTTAGTCACCATGTTATAGAAGACATTTTCAAGCTGTAAATGGTGTAGAAGGGATTTACAAGGATGCTATCTGGATAGAAGCCCTGAATTTTTCGAAGTTGGCCATGGGACTTTTATTCCTTGGAAAGTAGGAGAATGAAGTGCAACCTCATAGATGTTTATAAAATCAGAGGGATATAGATAAGGTGGACAGTGATGGTCTTTTTCCAAGGGTTGGGGAGTCCAAAACTAAAGGACACAGATACAAGTGGGCAGAGGTTTAAGAGAACTTGGAGGTAATTTCTTTACACAGAGGGTAATGAGTACTTAGAATGAGCTACCAGAGGAAGTGGCCGAGGTGGATACAATTGCAATATTTTAAAAGCATTTGGACAGGTACATGGAACAGAGAAGCTAGGAGAGTTATGGGCTGAACACGAGCAACTTGGACTAGAAAGGAGGATGCTGTGATCAGCATGAACCAGTTGGACCAAAGGCCCTGGTTCCTTGTTGTATTACTCTATGACTAGTGCAAAAATTGGTTCACGATACCAACTTCAATTGCAGTGAAACCTGCACAAAATGTAACTCATAACAGAAAACTATTTACAAAGTGACCCACAAAAGCAAGGATACACACAAGTTGTAAACTATAAACAACCAGTGTACCAAGACTATATGCATTTTAAAACACTGGATATTGAATTAGAAGTTGGCATGTACAAATTTTACCCACTTTACCCTGTCCTCTCTGGAATTGATGGCCAACACAAAAGCATTCTAACTCTCAAAAGCATTGTGCTTTTAAGAGTTAGTACGCTTCAGGACCTGTGAATATGGTGGAGTGATTGAAATGACGTGGAAGGAGAGATGGGGATCAAGAACTATGTGCATATTCACATGCAGTGGACTGGGGTGGGGGGAGTGAAGTTGCTAGCAAATGAATAGAAATAATATTCATCATCTTCCAGCTGTGCTGGCCCTGATTCTTGGAACTTTCTTATCATACAGTATATCATGCTGGCATTAGTTCACAAATAATTCTCAACTACAGGGGACAAACTGTTGAAAGCCAAATACAGCATACCCAGATATTATCTTAACTCAACAAATCACCAAGATTCTTTCTTACAATAATGGGCTAATCTCTTCCACCAGACCAAATAACAATGAAATATCATGTTACCTATAACATATCAGCAACCCTCTTCACTTTAAAATATTAGCAATTGTGGTGCATGGAGAGACAGGAATCCAACAATGGATCATGATGGTAATAATGTTCCATATCCCATCAACATTGCTGTTGTAAAAAACTCTGCCTCCTTTGATTATAAAGCCTATTAACATTGCATATAAAAGAACTAGATTGACAATGAATCAGGAATTCAAAGGTCAGAAAATGAACCGAAATAATATTCTGCTGATTCCAGAGCAGGAAAGGAAAATATTGAGGAAAACATAACCAATTCCTTAATACTTGGTTCATCCAGTTTAATGCATGTAGAAGGGCCATTTTCAAACAAAGGGCACCTAATGTCCTGGATGTCCCCCATTCATACACTACCCTCTACTATGTTTGATTACTGCAAATTAATGCAGCTGATATCTTGTATCAATATCACTGCTTTCAATCATTGCTAACCTGTGCTTCACATCTTCTCACTAAAACAACAGCTACATTAATTGACAGCTTCTAATGTTTGACAATGCTTACATTCCAGTGTCCATCTCTTTGACCTTTCAATTTAAGTCTTCAAAAGTACTACCCAGTACAGAATTCAGCAACCGACAAACACTACTGGACAAATTCCACTACTCAAGCTCCGTTGTGACTAATTCTTCCTCCATGTATCTCAATCCTAAAAAGGATGCAGTTTCAAGATTCTGTTGATCACTTTCCAAACCTATTCCATCATATCTTAAATTACCACTGAAAACTACATGCCATTATCTATAGCATGCTTTGGTTTACCCAAACTTATTAACCAAATTTTTGAGTGTCATTCTATAACTCCAGATTAGCATGGGCTTCCTTTTATGTCCTAGTTCTTCTGTCCTTCTCTTGAAAATAGGGATTTTTCATCTTTCTATTCCTTTTATGTTTAGGAAGATTAAAAGCAAAGAAGCACAACCATCTAGTCACATGCCACCAACTTCTATTACTTTCGCTCCATACACAAGGGGTGCAATATATTGTAAATAAAAGTAGTTATGTTTTTGGCATTGAATTGGCACACACTAAAATGTAACTTTCAGTAGAAAGAAAACATTAATAGCAAATAGGTAGCTTAATGGTATAAAACATAATCAGAACAGAAGGCATCTTTGGAAAGTACTGGCTGATGCATTTCAGTATGATTTAAGATGACTGGACCATAAGATATAGGAGCAGATTTAGGCCATTTGGCCCATTACATCTGCTCCTCCATTTCATTATGGCAGATCCAATTTTCCACTCAGCCCCAAACTCCTGCCTTCTCCCTGGTATCCCTTCATGCCCTGACCAATCAAGAATCTATCAACTTAAATATACATAAAAACTTGGCCTCCACAGCTGCCTGTGGCAAAGTCCGCAGCTTCACCACTCTCTAGCTAAAGAAATTCCTCTTCATCTCCATTCTAAAAGGACACCCCTCTATTCTGAGACTGTGTTCTCTATTATTAGACTCTCCCACCATAGGAAACCTCTTCCCCACAACCACTCTATCAAGGCCTTTCATCATTCGATAGGTTTCAATGAAGTCACTCTTCATTCTTCTGAATTCTAGTGAATACAGTCCCAGAGCCATCAACTGCTCTTCATATGACAAGCCATTCAGTCCTGGAATTCCTGTAGTACCTTTAACTCGTAGCTTGTTAAGCAGCCTCATGCATGGCACCTTGTCAAAGGCCTTCTGAAAATTCAAGTACACAACACAACCCATTCTTCTTTGTCTATCCTGCTTGTTATTTCTTCAAAGAATTCCAACAGATGTGTCAGGTAAGATTTTTCCCTTGAGGAAATCATGCTGACAACGGCTTATTTTATCATGTGCCTTCAAGTACCCTGAGACCTCATCTTTAATAATCAACTTCAACATCTTCCCAACCACTGAAGTCCGACTAACTGGCCTATAGTTTCCTTTCTTCTGCTCCTCTTCCTACTTAAGGAGTGGAGTGACATTTGCAATTTTCCAGTCTTCATATAGCAAATGTCAAGCAATTTAGAGGGGTTTTCTTTGCATTCAGCTTCACAAGGATTACTGTAAGCAGTCCTGTTACTTTGTGCCATACTAAACTCACATTTCCACAGACAAAATGAAGCTGAAAACTTGCACAACCCAAGGATCATTGAACACCTGCTCAGGAAACTGACATGTCGCATTTGACATCGTGTTACTGTCAACTCTTATTGAAGTAGATTACATAAACATATTCAACAAACTTACATTTTACTTTGAACGACACATAAGTGTAACCTGCATTACTGAATAATGTTGTTCACAATGGTATTAAACAAATTTATTGTAGAAATTGCTGTACTCTAGCTTTAGTTTAAACTGTCTCCAGACTGATTTTGCATAAAACTTAAAAAAGGTTGCAAAACCCAACAAACTATTTCTTGTTTGAGCAGTGCTCAACATAATCAAGTGATAAGGGAACTCTTGCTTTCCTCTATCAGAAATCAACTGTCAGTCATTCAAAATGGAGATCAAAACCAACTATGTTTGTGATCATTTGCAATAGGCTTGTTCAATTAAATAACATTCATGCCAAAAGTTTAAGTATAATTCTAAATATTCCGTAACAAATGTTAATAGCCTTTCTGTCGAGCAATGACATTAGTTGTAGAATGGCTTCCTCGCCTAATAGTGAAATTAAATCAAAATTTTACTGCAGGTTGAAAATATTCTTTAAAATCATTAATTGTATCTACAATGAAGTCCTTAGAACCTCAAGCCTTGTCATATGGCTAATGTGTAATTGCACATTAAAAGACTACTAATATGGAAAAACAAGTTAAAAAGCAACTGCATAATGAAGATTTTAAATTACTTGATGGCTGGAAAACAAGTTGAAATAAAAATGAAAATATTCTTGTATTAGATGATGTTTCCCAAATGTTGCGTCTTAAATATTCACTCCATAGATAAAATGGCCCAAATTAAGCAACTTTATCATAAACTATTACCAAAAGGTAATGTTAACAACTCGGCCAGTAAAGATGGCCAAAGTCACAAGAAGCTGGGACTCTCCTGAAATCCAAAATATGGGGGGGGGGGGGGTAAATCGAGAACAAGAAAAGTGAGCAAACACATAAATAGCCTAAATTAAATTCACGGTTGGGATGAAAGCAGTTGGAATACTAGGATGTTGAAGTTTAGGTTAAAGTAATCATATTGTGATGAGGGTTCAAGGGATGATCTAACCAAGAAAATTAAAATAAATAGAGGAAACAGGAAGAGGCTTCTCCCCAACCAGGAAATAATATTATAACAATACATACAAGAAAAAGCATTGATTTAGTTACAGCTTTGAAGTCCTCAGGTAGTTCAGTTTTAGATAAAGGATCATATTTGAGCAGTCACTCAATGTAGGAAAAATATACCAGCCAATTTTCATGTAAAATAAATCATAAACATGAATGGGCAGATAACCTGATTTGTTTTGATAACAGTGGTTTTGAGGGGGAAATATGGTTTTGCTTATCTCTGCAGATTATTGATTTTAAACATTAAACTGATGTGATAACATCAAAACATCTACAAAAAGATAACTGTTTACATAGGAAGTGGAACATTCTACCACATAGCATTTGTTATCACTGCACTTAAAACTTCAATCCACAGCAACTCCTGAGACTATTATATGGCTTGAGCCTACAATTATGCATCTTAAGAATGTTGCCACATTGACAAGAAGTTAAAATCCAAAGGACTTAAGTATTGTTAAATGCCAAAATGTCAATGCAAAGTAAGTTGGAATCTAAGAAACCTATACATGAAGGGTAGACAAAACAAAGGAATTGAGGTTGAAAAGGTAGTTACAATAGAGAAAGTAATTTAGAGAAGTACATGTATAGGGAGAGGGGTTTAGAGGGACATGGGCCAAACTAAATAAACAGGAATAGTTTGGTACACACCATGGTTGGCATGGATGAGATTGGCCAAAGGCCTGTTCCACGCTTTATTACTCACTCAGAGCAACACTGAAAGCTTTCTCTGACCAAGTAACTTACTTTGTTAACACAGATATATTCAGGATTCCTAAAACTCTCAATGACTTTTGGTTAAACGTGTTACTTTTCTATTATAAGTCTCCTGAAGATGATGATTGGTATGGACCACAATTCTGCAAAGTAGTTAAGAAATTTCTGGCACTCAATTCGTTTAATAAACTATCTTGGTTTGTGATGTGTATTTCATATGGTGTTTAATATTATTTGCAAATTCTACCATTATTTTTCCTTGGCACACTATGCTATACAAATAAACTTTTACCTGAAATATACCCAAATTCATTCGTGCCAGGTAAACCTTGATTTGAGGAATGCATAATAGTTATCCCTCTCCAAAAACAAAAGCATCCTTCCAGCACAGAATTTAATAAAGAAAATGTCATGACCATTGCAGATATTTCATGTTTCAACCAATTCTGATGTTTTGAAAATGGTTTTCAAATTTTTAGAATTACAGTTCTGGTGGCTCAAATTTAATGTAGTAAGCTCTTTCAATAGTATATAGAACGAAGAACATAGAAGAATACAGCACAGGAACTTGACCTTTGGCCCACCATGTTTGTACCAACCATGACACTAATTTAAACTAATCCAATCTGTTTGGATGTGATCCATGTTCCTCCATATTCATGTGCCTGTCTAAATGCTTTTTAAATGTTGCTATCACATCTGCTTCCATCACCACCCCAAGTAGCACATTCCAGGCACCCACCATTTTGTGTGAAGAAATATTGCCGCACATCCGCTGTTAACTTTCTCTCTTCCCCCTTTCATCTTAAATAAGGGGTTACCAACTTTATTTTAATGCCATGGCTTCCTACCATTAAGCAAGGGGTCAGCAGATGCCAGGTGGGGAACTACAGCCTTAAATTCATGCTCTCTGGTATTAAGCATTTCAACCCTGTACAACAGGCTCTGGCTATCCCTATTCACAAACCAAAGAAAGCAAGTCTAAATTTGTTCAACCTCTTCTTTTACATAATATTCTCCAACCCAGACAGTATCCAGGTGAACTTCTCTCTGCTCTGCACTCTTTGCAAAGCTTCCACATCCCTTCTATAATAGGGAGACAAAAACTACACAATATTCCAAGTACAATCCAACCAAACTTTTATACAGCTGCAACATGACTTCCTGACTTTTATACATACTCAAGGTCCGAATCAATGAAGGCAAGTCTGTCGAATGCCTTATTTGTTACTATCTCCTTGCATTGCATCTCAAGATCCCTCTGACTTACGACACCTCACACTTGCTTGGATTAAGCTCCATCTGCCATTTGGAATTTTGACACAAGAGAACAGGAGGCAGAGTACCCTCTACCCCACCATTCAATATGATTGTGGCTTCTTCAGTGGCAGTTTCATGTAGACCTAAATTCTTTGATCAATCAGTATTTATCTATTTGAATTGTCAAGTTACAACAGAGACTCCAGTCCACGGTAGTTCAACAGCACTTTACAGATGAGAAGGGATGTATAAGAAAATACCAAGCATTGGCTGCATATATCAATGTACCAATATCAGCATTATAATGCATTTGCGTCTATGAATTCTGCCAGCTAACCAAACAAACTCAACTGAAGGGGTTCAATGCTATTATCTTCCAGTTTGTGACGTGTATGAAATAAACATAGTAATAAAAAATGGTACACTATCTTTAAAATATTAATATTTTAGGCAGAAGAAACAGACATCAACATATACACATAATAGCTTCACATGGAATATAAAATACAAGAGGCCACTAACCAGATTTGTGCTTTTTGTGTTTTGTTTTCTTCTTTATTAGTAGAGATTTTTTCTGGATTCCTGGCTTCCAAATCTTCAGTGGATTTGGACATACTATATCTGATCTTAACTGTGAGGTCTTATTCATTGCATCTTTCAATTTCTTTTTCTTCTTCTTCTTTTTCTTGACATGCAACTTAACCATCTCAAGTTCCTCAATTTTTTCAAGGTAATGTTTTGCAGAAATATTATTTAATTTACCAACCAGACAGCTAACATCCAAATTTTCAGAGTGACTTCCATTAATGAGCGTTTTGCAGCTTTTGATTGCTTTCTCTGTCAATGGCTTCACACCTTTCCTCAGTTCTGGGTCATCAGTACAAAACTCCCCATTTTCAGTTATCCGAATTTCTCCCGGGCTAAGGGGTTCCCCATACCCTACGACTTCTCCAGGGCTAGCAGGCTTCACCAAGTTTTCTTTACAGGAGCCAACATTTTCTTTTTTCACTGCTGAAATTCTATGATTTTTACATTCACAACTGATTTTCATTTCTTCTTCACTTTGAGAAAGAAACTGAGAACCTGATTCCACTTTAACATAAAAACCTTCCAAGTCACTAGAGTCAATTCCTTCAGTGGACATTTTGGAATTGTGAGTTATTTTGTTAGTGGTTTCTTTTTTATCACATTTTGTTTTTTCCGGGCTTTCCAATGATAGTCTGTTTCTTGCCTCCTCTGATCTCTGCTGTGACATTCTGAAGATCTTGATCGGTGGAATAGGAAATTCAGGAGGTGGAAGAGGGCATTGTTTATAAACCCGCAAGTCTGCACCACAGAACTGTGGAAAATGGACATAAGCATTCTCATGAGAGTCATATCCTAATACTACTTCCCTACATTCATGGATGGGCTGCCCCAAAACTGCATCTTGGACCTCTTTCTGTGTTTCATATACATGATCACTTAGACCCTTTAGCAACCAAACTCGCTTATAGAATGTTATCTGGTGGAAAGCCTTGGTCTCCAAAGGACTAGTTTCTCCTAGAACATGGAAAAACTGTGGACAAAGTCCAAGTTTTTCAGCCTGAAGATTGGGATTTTCAGCCTGTCCAACCACCACATACCAATGCTGCACTTTTCTTTTCAATGCAGCCTCCCACATTTTGTATGGCAAAGGTGGCTTACGGTGCAAAGTTGCACGGCGATGATGAGGGCTCAGTAAAGAAGTCATTATCTTAGCCAGAAAACTACTACACTTGGGCATTAGAAGGCAGCGTTCAAGGTCAAAATAGACAATTTCGGGCAAATTAAGAATCTGCTGAGCCAAACACAGAAAATGACCAATGGCAGGAATCTCCCAAAGTGTCTCCATGCGAGTAGGTTCAGCCAGGCCTCGTAGATTCTTCTCCCATTCTTCAATCTCTTTTTGGACAGCTTCCTCTGCCTCCTTCCTCTCCTGTTCACGTAATCTGGAGATGCAAAAACTCAACATCAGTCTAATAATAAAGATACCTAAAGTCATCTAACAAAAGCATGATTTTATATAAAATCCTGGAATTGTGCACACACTAGCACCTAAAACATTCTAACTTTGAACTTTCTTGTAGCTGTAAATAACGGCTTTTAAGAAAGGATATTACAGGGAGGATGTCATAGAGCTGAATCAAAGGATTCAGCTGTGGAAAAGGAGCAGTGACCATTGGTCAAAGATGTTTGATATCATGCATCTAGGCTGCTTCACCATTTTGTTTGTTGCCCTGGATTTCCAGCAACTGCAAAATCAATTATATTTATTAATGTTGTGTCCCTATTCAAAATATTTTATACAATATAATGCAGAAATAAACTAAAGTGTGGCGAGATAGTCAATGGATGTCTCATAATCCTAGAACCTGTTATGTGCATAAAAATATTATGTCAAGAATAAATCCCTGTTTGTCAGTGTAAAGGAAATCTATCAAATCTACATGAAAATTCATCAGGTCAAACTGCATGTCTGGGGAGAAGAAATGTTGATAGTTTTGTGTTAAGCCCTGCATCAGGTTTGAGAGTGAAGAGGGGAGATAGCCAATTTACAGGGGAGGAGTAGTAGAGGCAACAGCAGGGATGAGGTGGGTGATTGAACTATGACAGACATGTAGATCAAGCAGGTAGTGAAAGGGGAGGAATACTGAAAGAACATTACAGCTGCTATGTGCAGAAGTTAAATTTCTATAAAATAATTCAGATTTGGAAATATATCATGGCAATAGGTCCACTAAGTTAACATCATGATTACATAATCAATCTAAAATTACCGTAATTCTGTACTGTTAAATCAGTCATAAGTTGAGACTGAGTTGCTCAGATAGTAACACCCAATGATCAATGTTGTTAAATGTTACAAAATACTAGAAATGCTGGATATACAAAAAAAAACACTGGAAATACATGTAAAGGCAGCATCTACTCAGAGAAAAAGTTGATATTTCAGTCCAATAACACTGTCAGATCTGGAAAATGTCATAAAAACTGGTTGTGGTGAGTCAGAAGAGGAAGAGAAGGATGAAACTGTGATACGGTAAATAAGCATAAATAAATAAATACAAGGTTCATGATGACATGAGAGGCAAAAGAGAAACTAAGTATTGAAAAGTGATTAAAGTATTATCAACATTTGCTTCAGAGCTTGCTTTTATTTGTTCTGTTGCATTCACAGATTACT
The DNA here is from genome assembly GCF_048418815.1 of Hemitrygon akajei. NCBI lineage: Eukaryota > Metazoa > Chordata > Chondrichthyes > Myliobatiformes > Dasyatidae > Hemitrygon > Hemitrygon akajei. The sequence goes on from NC_133129.1 coordinate 54,320,641, forward strand.
GCTCCTTTTCCACAACTGAATCCTTTGATTCAGCTCTATGACATCCTCCCTGTAATATCCTTTCTTAAAAGCTGTTATTTACAGCTACAACAAAGTTCAAAGTAAAATTTATTATCAGTGTACATACAAACATGTCACTACATACCACCCTGAGATTCTTTTTCTGTGGGCATACTCAGCAAATCTATATATCTGTAAACAGGATCAATGAACACAAACTGTGCAAATTTAAATAAATAGCAATAAATAACAAGATAAAGATTCATTAAAGTGAGACCACCAGTTGCGGGAATACCAAAAGCAGATGAGTGTTTTGTTCAAGAGCCTGATGTTTGAGGGGTAGACACTATTCTTGAACCTACCAGTGAGAGTCCTGAGGCACTTGCACTTTCTACTTGATGGCAGCAGTGAGAAAAGAGCTTGGTGAGGATTTTTGATGATGGATACTGCTTTTCTATGGCAAGGTTTCAAGTAGATGTGCTTAACTGTTGGGAAGGTTTTACCTGTGATATACGTGATCCACTACTTTTTGTACGATTTTCCATTCAAAGGCATCAGTGTTCTGATACAAGCCGTCAATCAGCCAGACAGCATACTTTCCACTTCACATCCATATAAGTTTGCTAAGGTTTTTGATTGCATGCCAAACCTCCGCAGACTCCTGAGAAAGCAGAGGGAGCCATAGTGCTTTCTTTGCAATAATATTTATATGATAAGTTCTTCTCAGATAGTGACACCCAGGAATTTAAAGTTACTGACCCTCTCCACCTCTGATCCTCCAATGATTACTGGGTCATGGACCTCTGGTTTCCTTCTCCTGAAGTCTACAATCAGTTCCTTGGTCTTGTTGAAATTGAGTGAGAGGTTGTTGTTATTACACCACTCAGCCAATTTTTCAATCTCCCTCCTGTATACTGATTCATCACCACCTTTGATACAGCCCACAACCGTGGTGTCATCAGCAAACTTCCAGATGGTGTTGGAGCTGTACGTAGCCACATAGTCATAGGTGTAAAGCAAGTAGAACAGGGGCTAATCTCACATCCCTGCGGTGATAACCGAGTCACAGCAGGTCCTGATTCTTGGCTCTTGGCAGCTGTGTTCAGCTAAGGTAAACAAGTCAATTACAAGACATCCCCCTGGAAATGGGATAATACAGACCCAGTGGCAAGATCCAACATAATGGTAATCTATATATTAATACACAATGCTGCTCTTAGTTTGGCTGTTACTGATCCCTTTAGATAGATAGATAGATACTTTATTCATCCCCATGGGGAAATTCAACTTTTTTCCAATGTCCCATACACTTGTTGTAGCAAAACTAATTACATACAATACTTAACTCAGTAAGAAGAAGAGTAACATATCAGCAGCATTTGTATTGTTTGACAAATCAAGGAATGTTCATCTCCTTTAGTAGAGATAGATGCCCAATATTGCAGGCCTCCTGCACAATCTGGCATGGATGTGTAGGTTCTACTCTCCTTAAACTCAACAGCCAGGTAACACTAACTGAATACTCAGTGTGATCAATAGTGGATATAGGTTCTTACAAGATCTTAAGTACCAGTAGGAAGAAAGTCACGATGAATAACATTCACCTAACAGTGAGCACAGTTTCTTCCATGACTTCCAATTTACTATTCCATGAAGGAATCCTGAATGCTCAAAATCACAGATATTTGATTACTTTACACCAGAGCAGCAAAAAACTAGCAAGCACAACATAATGAAAGCTACTTAGCTCCAACTACATCACCTCACCTCAGGTACCCCTACTATCCAACCCATTAAATGAATAGATACAAAATACTTGCTTATTCGATAATGCACTGGAAAGTCTATTAGTGTGCAAAGTGTATTTTTAGTTTTCTTGGGTGCTTTATTCTCATCCAGTTTTTAGGCACATCTCCTCTCCAGCTGAGGTACCGGTGTACTGAGTATCATAAAATCACATCCCAGCTGAATTCACACCCTCAATACTTAGGGTGAATACTTCATTAGGAAATGTGTTTTAACCTGCACAATGATTTTTGAGATGAGTTGCACAGACTTCCTCACACCATAGCAAAAATCATCCCCATAAAGAAAATGGAGGAATGCTGAAATAGTTCATGTCCTCAAACCTGAAACTTAACAGCAGAAGCAATAAATTTAATTAACAAATATACAAAAACATAGAATGTTAGTACTTTGCTTGTTCCATATGTTCTAAACAGAATGCAAGTCACAATCCAATCATTGGTGGACAAATAAAATTTTGGAAAGGTTACTAAAGCAATTTACCTAAATGACTCTAGAGTGGTGGAAAAGCTGGAGCTGTTCTCCTTGGAAAAACTGATTGCAGGAAAATCCAATGGAAACATTTAAAATCAGGAAGAATATGGACAAAACAGAGAGGTAGAAAGAGTTTCCACTGACAAAGGGATAAAGAACTAGGATGTGGGATCTGAAAAACTTGCCAGGTAGTAGTAGAAGACTCAGTTTTAATGCTGGATTATCACTCAAAAGGAAGAATTTGAAGGGCTATGGGGAGTGGACTTAGACTGAATGAACTCACAGCCTATACAGACTTAACAGGTCAAACAGCCCCTTTTTCCTGAAATATGTTGTAAACATTTAATCTGTTGTATAACTTTTAATATATAAAAGCAATGATCAATTTGATGTACTTTTCTAATCAACAGTGAATGCCAAGTGGGAATCAAACAGATAATTAAAATTAAACACAGAGCACTCAGAAAACAGATAAGAGTACACGGACCAAATAGAAAAGAAACTCAATTATTGGAAAGATGACACTAGGATTTGCTGCGTGTTGCTGTTAAGGAAAAGAATTCTATATTACAAAAGTTAATGATAAGGATTTGAAAAGGAATATAAAAAGACTGAAAAAAGACTGAAATTCAAAGCACTGGTTATTTTGTTAGCACCAGCAGAGACACGATAAATTAAATAGCTTTCCTCTATATTGGAATTTCTAGGAATTATAAGAACCAAACACTTTACTTCTGTTCAAATAGAAATGCTAGTATAATCTTGAATAATACCTCACCTCTTTTCTTCCCTTGCTCGCTGCTGTTCCTCTTGTCTCAAAGCCTGAATCATTATGGACTCTGTGACACCTGTGGACATGCCGCCTAAGCTGCGTGGCGTGGAACGTCGACGAGTGGCCCCTCGCTCCTCTTCCAAACCATAACGGCCTTTTGACGTAACTGCGATGGTCGTCTTTTCTCTTAACGGTCTTGAATGTACAGAAGAAACAATAATCCATGACAAAAAAGTAGTAATGACCAAAGAAGCTGAATAATGAATCAAGTCATTCAACAAGCATGATTTAACGCATTGATACCAAAATGCATTAGGAGTGGAAGATACATTCCAAATCTTTATATAATGGTCATTAAATTGTCTTGAACTGCTCAGACATAACTGCCTACAATAAACATTCTGCAGCAACTAAAATGTTCACAAGCTTTAGAGCTGTACCATAAACACAAGTCTTATGTCAATACCCAACGAATGAAAGAATATTGAATTACATATCCAAATATGCAATGTAAACAGATGTCATATTTAGGTACCTCTATCTTTAGGCACATGTTATAGATATAGCATTTTTTTGGTTACAAGAGGCTGGAATATGTTTGTTAAAAAGAAAATTATATACTGTATAGTAATAGAGAAAACATTATATGACAGTAATATGCAGGCAGTCTGAAAAGGTATGTTTGTCAAATTAAGCAAAATGAATCATACAAAAATTAAAAACGTAGATTTTGCATGTGTACAGAAGATCTACCTGCAGTCCCCAGACTGGCCTGCACATAATTCTAAACCCAACAAGAAGTCTGCTCTGAAATATCAACAGCCCAAACCAGTGGCAAGAAATATTCATGGCACAGTATGAAGGAAAATGGCCACCTCAGAGACTCTAATCGCAGATCTTTGATCTTCCAAGGCACAATTACCAAGTCCCACATTATCAATCTCTCACAGAATTGAGAGAATTCTGGCACCATTAACCAGAATCTAAAACAAACCAATCACATAAATAATGTGATTGCAACAGCAGTTCAAAGTTGAGTATCCTGCAAGTAGCTGTCATATCAAACCCTTCCACAAACCAGAAAAATTAATATTTTTAATTTGCATCTCAGAGTTGGAATTTTAAAAGTGTACATTGAATCTTTTGAGTGTAACTCCATTATTTTCCAAACCAAAACACCAATGATTAAAAGCAGTCAATTTAATTGGCTTCAGGTCCTTCATCCATAACATTAATCCCTTCCAAAGTAGATCCTGCCTGTCATGTATATCATTTACAAAATTCACTACAGCAACTCCGTAAGATTCAAGATTTCAAGATTCGCTTTTAATACCACACAGAGAAAAACATTTCCACATAACATTACTTCATAAACAGCTAGAATGAACTGGAGTTTTGTACTAGTTGCAAATATTGCTAATCTTTACAGCAATGAACTAATTTGTCAGTTGTATAAAAATTTATGCCAGTCGTTACACTCAGACCCTGCTTAATGCTGAGGGTTCATTCTCTTAAGCTGTAGCTTTATGTAAATCAGTGCTATGTGGGGTCATTATAACATTACGTAAATCGATGTGTGTGATTTTAAAAAATAATCAAACCCAAGATATATTATTTTATGTATACACAGTAATTCATGCAGTAACAAACACACAAATAGGCCTAATCTGTACATCACTGGAGCACCAACACATCGCAACATCAGTGGAGGAAGAGAGTGGTGGTTACATCTTAAAAGGGCCCGACTGTGTGTTCCCCTCTAACTTTGGCTTCTTCTTCAGGTAGGCTTCAAGATTTGACTGCCTTTTCCTAAGTTTCCTCTCATGCAGCAGTTCTCAGAAGCAGAAAATCATGTCGAGAACACTTTCTTTGCATTATTCCTTCGCGCCCAGCCATGGTCATTATCAATGAACTGGTCCACGATCTGTATGATCATGGTGATGCTAGTGCAGAGGAATTTTGTGGTGAGGTTTCTTGCTGGTGCTTCCTCTTCTCCATCCGTGTCCTCAGATTCACCCAGGATGCGTTGCTCTGCCAATTTCCAAGTTCTTCATTATTAAGCCTATCACCACGAGAATGTAGTAACTCTTCAACATCATCATCATTAACCTCCTCTAATCCCACATTATCGGCCAGTTCAACGATGTTTTGGATGACTGGTTCTGCCTGAAATCCTAGGATGTTGTTGCATGCTTCTAGCCATAGCTTCTTCCACACTCCGTTCGTGCATTTTGAAGTTACTTCATACCAGGCTGCTCTGATATGGTCTACAGCTTTCATGACTGTAGATTTTCCAAAATTGCTTGATAGATTATTTGTCTTGACCTTCAGTTTCCTCTACAAGTTGCTTGAATGTGCAACAAAGGTAGTAGGCTTTAAAATTTGATATTACTCCATCCATTAGTTGGCGTAATGAAGTGATGTTGGGTGGAAGGTAAACCACTTCTACAGCAATGCAGGTCCGCAGCCTGTCAAAGTTCTTAGGGTGGCCTGGCGCATTATCAAGCATTAACAATGCTTTTGGTTCAAGGTCATGCTCATCACAATACTGGTTCAATGCTGGACAAAAATGAAACGAACCAATTTTGTTAAACATCAATCGTCACCCAGGCTTTCTTGTTTGATTTCCAAATCACTGATAGACTTGACTTCAAAATGCCTTTCACTGCTCATGATGTTTCAGAGTGATACACAATCATTGGCTTTAACTTAAAGACACCTTTAGCATTGCTTCCCAGCAAGAGAGTTAACTGTCCTTTGCAGCTTTGAACCCAGATGCATGTTTCTCTTCTCAGAAGATGAAAGCACTAGAAGGCATTCTTTTCCAAAATAGGCCCATTTCATCCACATTGAAGACAAGCTCAGGAGGATAACTGTCCTTCTCGATTATGGCCTTCAGAGTTTCAGGAAAATTCAGGATACCAGCTGCTTCATCAGAGATAAACAGCACTGTAACCTCCATAACATGTGTAAGTCTATCAAACCAACCTCTGCTGGCTGTGAATTTTACCAATGTATCTTCTTCTTGAATATATATGAAGATGCTTCTTGCTTTTTTTTATTAGTATCAGCTGGAATAGGGGCATGTTTTCTTGTGTTTAGTCATCCACCCATATACTTAGTCTATTTTCCATTTTTTCAAGCAAATGGCCCCTTGAATGATTCACCTTCGTTGATGATAATTTTGAGGTAACTGTTGCAGAAGCTTTTATCTTGTCTTTTTTTATATAATTGTTCGGATCTTCAATGTGGCCAATTTCAAAGAGGTGGCAACATCAACCTGACACCTACCAGTTTCCAATTGCAGTATCACTTGCAGTTTCACATCCGTGCTAATGCTTTTCCTAGACACCTTAGATGTACTATCCTCACTGGGATTTGTACGCTATTTTCCAGACATTATGGGTGAAAAAAACAGAATAACTTGGCGAGGGAGCAAGAATACTTACACACAATGGGGAGGCAGACAGTGAACTAATATATGATTGGCTGCAGGTGGCTCAGGGCATACGCAAGTCACTCTCATTTGCTTACTCAAATAGTGGCCACTCCTTAGAAGTTTTGAGTGTTGTTCAGAATGAATTATTGTCATTTTTAAAAATTTCTATAAGGAATTGAATAACTGTATTGTAACAAGTTTGCATATGCGGGGTCTGAGTGTTCAATCATCCTACTAGAATATATTGTAGAATCTACCTATAATGAAATACTGAAATTCTGCAGATTAGTGTAAAGATGCTTCCAAAACATTGTGAATGTGTTTTATTACATACGACTTAACACCCTCCAAGTACTAGACAATTGAAATATGTGGATGAAAAGTCAAAATATTTCCACATCTAATTAGTCTACATTTTTAAATTCAGTGTGCATGTTTTAATCCTTTTTCTGTAGACTGATCAGGATTACGGATGTCATTATGATGACAAAAGAATGGAATATATCAGGATTAAAAACAAAAAGAATTAACCTCCTTGGACAATGTAAGTGAATACTTTGCATTACATCTTCTTGGTGATTAAAATAATGCTGTGCAGTGCTTTCACAAAGCAGTAAATCAAAGTACCTGCAGTAGAAACCCAAAACTTTAGCACTAGGTAGAAAATCAGAAGCACTGAGTAAATATGTTGGAAATTAGGTCACGCAGCTCCACACAATTTAATTGCAATAAGCAACAAGCAATCAACTGCAGTGGAAAATTGTGAAATTTTCACAAAATATATGATTCTCCTCCAGAGGAGCCTAGACATGTTTCATGGCATTCAGTGGTGTGCAACCCGTCATAGTGTCACCCCGATAATGCATAGGCACTTACAGTAAGTGAGATATCTAATATAGCTCATTGAGTCATATAGCACAGAAACAAGTCCTTCGATCCGCCACATCCATGCCACTCATTGCACCAATCCAAATTAATCCCATTTCCCACTTCAGCTTCATAACCTTCTATGGGTTAGCAATTCAAGTACTTGTCTAAATGCTTCTTAAAAGTCATAAGAGTATCTGTCTCACCATCGGGAAAAGATTTATACTATCTACCCTCTCTATTCCCCTTACATTTTATATATTTCTAATCAGATCATCCCTCAGCTTTCACATTCTAGGGAGAATAAATCCATAAATGAATTATTCCAATCCTATTTCTGAGAAAACACATGTTTTATTTCCTGTATTTTTATATTCCAATGCTCATGAATGCTCACCCAGAAAATATCTAAACCAACCAAATTAGCTGGATTCTAGATATACTGTGGTTAATAAATTTATTTTTGCTTCAATTGGGACCTGATAAAATATTCACAGCACCATAGTGCTATGTACTTCCCCCTCCCCCCACCCCACTCAATTCATACTTATAATTGTGTGGTTAAGTACAGTTCCAATGCTGTATTTTAAGTTTGCTAAGACAGTACTGTTGTTGGCCAAATCAAACAAGGTGACAAACTGGCATATGGGAGGAAGATTAAAAATATGGTTGAGTAGTGCCACAATAACCTTTTACTCGAAAAACTCTAATAGATTGGTTAAACATGACTTTTTCTAATAAGTCCCTATCTATCCAAATACTTGTAGATCCTATCTCTTAGTATTCCTTCCAATAACTTACCTACTACCGATGTCAAACTTACTGGCCTATAATTTCCCAGCTTACTTTTTGAGCCTTTTTTAAATAACGGAACTACATGAGCTATCCTCCAATCCTCCGGCACCTGACCTGTGGATATCGACATTTTAAATATTTCTGCCAGGGCCCCTGCAATTTCAACACTAGTCTCCTTCAAGTCTGCAGAGAAGGCAGAAGAATGAGTTAGAGATGGAAAACAAGTCAACCATGATCGAATAGTAGAGCAAACTTGATGGGGTGAAGGCTTAATTATGCTATGTTTTATGATCTTATTGTCTTTTAGCACCAATGTAGAATTAGTTTATATTCATAACATATGTTTTATTTCTCATATTTTATTCCATCTAGACAATTAATCCAGCTGCTAACACATGCAGAAAATGTAAACAGTATATTTTATAGATCTGAAGTTATGAAGTCCCCTATTCTAAATCATATTGGTATTTGCATTCCAATCAATCAGATGCCGATTCCATTCCAAAGCAATTGCTCGACATGAAACTGTTTCGTGACCAATAAAGAACTAATAATAACTTAACAGGCCACTTACTATATAAATAGACTTGAAGAGAAAGTAATACATCATCATTTCCCTACTTAGAGGTTTTCTTTAATATAATAAATACTATGTTATCATAAAATTGAAATGTTTCATATTTTTTGCAATACTTTAACCTCTAGTTAAAAAATGAAGATGTTGTAAGTACCGTAGATTCCGGATTTTAAGCCGCTACTTTTTTCCCACATTTTGAACAGCTTTGAACTCTGCGGCCTTTAATACGGTGCGGCTAATGCATTATTTTTTTTCATGCCGCCAAAAACATTTTGCCTCGTAACAGTAGACCAATAAAATTGATGAGTAGTTCACAGAGGTCCAATGAAATTGTACGATAAACCAAGCGCACTTTCACAATTAAATTATTGTAAATCAGTCATTTGTACTCACCCTCATCAACATGGAAAACACTCGAAGAAAAGCATTGTGCTGCCTTTATGGCAGTTATTTAGTTTATAATATTTTCGCTTAGTAATTCATTTGTTAGTTAAAGTTAGAACTGTTTTAACTATATTTGTTTTCTGTACTACATCGCGGGATGCTATGACATCACACCCGGTTTCGCCGCGTCTTGTGGGATACCGGTTTGCGATAAACGGGAAGGAGGGGGGCGAGCGGCGGAGCGAAAACGCTGCTTTTAAGTTAAAGGCGATCAATAACTTTTCCTGGTAGGCTGCAGTATATATATTTTTTACCAGTCGTTAGGAGATATTGGAATGTTGTTCAGTAAAGAAGTATACGCAACGTATATTTAAAAGTAGCCGCGTTACAGGCACGGTTCGAAAAAAAGCATTTGCAATATGTATTTGTTTATGTTACCATATGGATTTAATTAAAAGTTAAAAAATCCTCACGTGTAATATCTTTCTGTGTAAATATCTCATATTACAACGTGGGACACCTGCGGCCGAAAATCCGGTGCGGCCTAAAATCCGGTGCGGCCTGTACAAGTAAAAAATTGATTTTATTTCTAAAATTAGAGCCAGCAGCTTTTAATCAGGTGCGCTCTGTAGTCCAGAATCTACGGTACTTCAGTCTCATCAAAAGCATCCTATAAATCAGAAACCAGGAACTTTGTTAAGGTAACATTTCCTTGTAATTGACCAACTACAATTCTACAAACAGCTAAGAAAAGTACATTATTTTGCTTTCTGTCTCAGATTACTCAAGACAGACCAACATTTTAATAATTTATTTTATCATGCATAGGACCGACAAGCTAAATACACTGACTAAGCAGACTGACAAAAGCTAACCATCTGTCACACAAAGAGATGAAAACTTGATGGCTGAAAACAGAACGTGGTTAAAAATTGAGGAAATAATGATTCATTTAACTTCAAACTGACTACAAAAGCCACTGCCGGGAATCATACTGTTGAACAACTTTATAAATCTGTGCTTGCGTGTTTTTGTTTCTTGTGTGTCCAAAAGGAAACTGTGCCCTATCTTTAAGGCATTTTTAAATGTTTCATTGATTCCCAAATGAAAGAATCAAAATAAGCAAAAAATTCTCAAGACAGCTGTGTTTGTTTACATTTGATGTCACTTGATAAGAATACTGCGAGAGAAGAAATTATTTGGCCCATCAAATCTATCAGCACTTTGACAGACAAGCTTTATATGCACACTTATTCAGTTTTCTTGAATGTCATCATTGAATTTATATCTACTACCCTCTGTTAGTGCAATCCAAACCACATCTCTTCTTTGCATGAAAACATACTAACCACCTCCATCCCCCAAAAATGAATGCATTTATCACTTGAAATGTAAATGACCTATCAGAGCATTAATCTAAGTTCTCATTAATTTAAATGCTTCATTCAAATCTTGCCTTTTGCCTTTTCTGCTCAAAGAAAAAAAATCTTCATTTCAAAATCAGAATTAGACCTAAGTCGTGAAATGTGTTGTTTTGTAGCAGAACAATGCAATTCATAAAACATTACTTAGGCTATAAGATATAGGAGCAGAATTAGGCCATTTGGCCCATTGAGTCTACTCTGCCATTTCATCATGGTGGATCCAATTTTCCTCTCAGCCTCAAATTTCCTGCCTTCTCCTCATATCCTTTCATGCCCTGACCAATCAACCCCTGCCTTAAGTATACATAAATACTTGGCCTCCAAAGCTATCTGTGGCAACAAATTCCACAGATTCACCACCCTCTGGCTAAAGAAATTCCTTTTTATCTCTGTTCTAAAAGAGTGCAGAGTTTTGTTCCTGTCAGGGTTAAAGGCAAAATGAATAAGAATAAGGAACCTTGGTTCTCGAGGGATACTGGAACTCTGATAAAGAAGAGAGAGATGCATAACATGTATAGGCAACAGGGAGGAAATAAGATGCTTGAGTATAAAAAAAAGTAAGAAAATACTTAAAAAAGAAATCAGGAGGGCTAAAAGAAGACATGAGGTTGCTTTGGCAGTAAGGGTGAAGGATAATCCTAAGAGCTTCTACAGGTATGTTAAGAGCAAAAGGATAGTAAGGGATAAGATTGGTCCTCTTGAAGATCAGAGTGGTTGGCTATATATGGAACCAAAAGAAATGGGAGAGATATTAAATGGGTTTTTTTGCAACTGTATTTACTAAGGAAACTGGAATGGAGTCTATGGAAACAAGACAAACAAGTAAGGAGGTCATGGAACTTATACAGATTAAAGAGGAGGAGGCGCTTGCTGTCTTGAGGCAAATCAGAGTAGATAAATCCCCAGGACCCGACAGGGTATTCCCTTGGACCTTGAAGGAGACTAGTGTTGAAATTGCAGGGGCCCTGGCAGAAATATTTAAAATGTCGATATCCACAGGTCAGGTGCCGGAGGATTGGAGGATAGCTCATGTAGTTCCATTATTTTAAAAAGGCTCAAAAAGTAAGCTGGGAAATTATAGGCCAGTAAGTTTGACATCGGTAGTAGGTAAGTTATTGGAAGGAATACTAAGAGATAGGATCTACAAGTATTTGGATAGATAGGGACTTATTAGAAAAAGTCATGTTTAACCAATCTATTAAAGTTTTTCGAGGAAGTTACCAGGAAAGTGGATGAAGGGAAGGCAGTGGATGTTGTATACATGGACTTCAGTAAGGCCTTTGATAAGGTCCCGCATGGGAGGTTAGTTAGAAAGATTCAGTCGCTAGGTATACATGGAGAAGTAGTAAATTGGACTAGACATTGGCTCAATGGAAGAAGCCAGAGAGTGGTAGTGGAGGATTGCTACTCTGATTGGAGGCCTGTGACTAGTGGTGTGCCATAGGGATCAGTGCTGGGTCCATTGTTATTTGTCATCTATATCAATGATCTGGATGATAATATGGCAAATTGGATCAGCAAATTTGCTGATGATACAAAGATTGGAGGTGTCATGGACAGTGAGGAAGGTTTTCAAAGCTTGCAGAGGGATTTGGACCAGCTGGAAAAATGGGCTGAAAAATGGCAAATGGAGATTAATGCAGACAAGTGTGAGGTATTGCACTTCGGAAGGTCAAACCAAGGTAGAACATACGAGGTAAATGGTAGGACACAGTAGTGCAGTAGAACAGAGGGATCTAGGAGAACAGATACATAATTCTCTAAAAGTGGCATCACAAGTAGAGCTTTTGGTACATTGGCCTTTATAAATCAAAGTACTGAGTATAAGAGTTGGAATGTAATGGTGAGGCTGTGTAAGACATTGGTGAGACCGAATTTGGAGTATTGTGTTCAAAGGCACACGAGTGAATCTGCAGATGCTGGAAATAAATAAAAACACAAAATGCTGGCAGAACTCAGCAGGCCAGACAGCACCTACGAGAGGAGGTAGTGACTACGCTTCGGACCGAAACCCTTCATCTGGAGTGAAGCAACATGGGATGGTGGAGAGGGGATAAGAAGTGGGGGGGGGGGGGGATGAAGTAGAGAGCTGGGAAGTGATAGGCTAGAGGGAAATGGGCTAGGGCATATATGTCAAACTCAAGGCCCGCGGGCCAAATCTGGCCCACGGTGGAATTATCTTTGGCCCGCGAGATAATATCTAATTACTATTAAAGCTGGCCCCAATAATCGAAGTGCCTATGGCGTATGATATGGCTAATGCTGAGTTTATTCAGGTACCAGGTTTTCAGGGTTTTTAGTGTTTATTCGGCAGTCCTCTTCATAAGAAACGGAATTTGTAAAGTGAAACACTTTGTAATTATAGCAGAGACTGAGACACATGAGAGCAGGCTGAAAAAACGGAGGCAACGAAAACTGTGTTCGCACGCGTCCGACTGATCCGGCCCGCATGAAGCTGCATTTTGCTCAATCCGGCCCGTGACCTAAAATGAGTTTGACACCCCTGGGCTAGGGGGAAGGTGGAGAATTATGGGAAATAAAAGAGAAAGAAAGGTAGGGCTGGGGGGAGATTATAGTGAGGGGGGAAAAAGAGAGAGAAAACCAGACTAAAATAATAGATAGGGATGGGGATAAGGGGGGAGCAGGGGTATCAACGGAGGTCTGTGAGTTGGATGTTCATGCCGGCAGGCAGGAGGCTACCTAGGCGGGAGATAAGGTATTGCTCCATCGACCTGCGTGTGGCCTCATCTTAACGGTAGAGGAGGCCATGGACAGACATGTCGGAGTGGGAGTGGTCTGTGGAATTGAAGTGTGTGGCCACAGGGAGATCCCACCACTGCTATAGGACTGAGCGCCGGTGTTCGGCGAAATGGTCTCCCAGTCTGTGGCGGGTCTCCCCAATGTATAAATGGCCACATCGGGAGCACCGGATACAGTATATCACCCCAGTTGACTCGCAGGTGAAGTGGTGCCTCACCTGAAAGGACTGGCTGGGGCCTGGGATGGTGGTGAGGGAAGAAGTGTGGGGGCAGATGTAGCACTTCTTCCGTTTGCAGGGATGAGTGCCTGGAGGGAGGTCGGTGGGGGGGGATGAATGGACAAGGGAGTCGCGTAGGGAGTGATCCCTGCGGAAAGCCGAGAGTGGGGGGGGGGAGGGGAAGATGTGGCTGGTGGTGGGATCACGTAGGAGCTGGCGGAAGTTACGGAGGATTATACGTTGGATCTGTAGGCTGGTAGGGTGATAGGTGAGGACCAGGGGGACTCTATCCCTGGTGGGCTGGCGGGGGGATGGGGTGAGGGCAGAGGTGTGTGAGATACAGGAGACGCGATGGAGGTCAGAATTGATAGTGGACGAGGGGAAGCCCCTTTCTTTAAAAAAGGAAGACATCTCCTTTGTCCTAGAATGAAAGGCCTCATCCTGAGAGCAAATGCGGCGGAGGAATTGAGAGAAAGGGATAGCATTTTTGCAGGAGACAGGGTGGGGTCTTTGGAGGGATATGGCCCAGGTGCAGGTCAGTGGGACTAGGCAGAAAAATGGTTCGGCACAGCCAAGAAGGGCCAAAAGGCCTGCTTCTGTGCTGTAATGTTCTATGGTTCTAAAAGGAGGCCCTTCTATAATGAGGCTGTATCCTCTGGTCTTAAGACCCTCTCATCATGAGAAACATCCTCTCCACATCCACTCATTCAAGGCTTTTCACCATTTGAAAGGTTTCAAGGATATCACTCTTCATTTTTCTGAGTTCTAGTGAATACAGGCCCAGAGCCATTAAATGCTCTTCATATGACGTCATTCAATACTGAAATCTTCTTTTGTGAACCTCCTTTGAACCTTCTCCAGTTTCAGTACATCCCTTCTAAGATATTGGGCCCAAAACTGCTCACAATACTTCAAGTGAGGCCTCACCTGTGCTTTATAAAGTCTCAACATTACATCTCTGCTTTTATATACCAGTTCTCTTGAAATGAATGCTAACACTACAATTGCCTTCCTCACCACAGACTCAAACTGCAAATTAACCTTTAGGGAATCTGCACAAGGACTCCCAATTCCTTTTACACCTCAGTTTTTTTGTATTTTCTCTCCATTTAGTAAATAGTCAACCCGTTCATTTCTTCTACCAAAGTGTATGACCATACACTTCCTAACACTGTAATCTGTTTAAATCCTTTTGTAGCCTCTCTACTTCCTCAAAACTACCTGCCCCTCCACTGATCTTCATATCGTCTGCAAACTTTGCCATCAATTCCACCATCCAAGTCATTGACATAAAACACAAGAAGAATTGGTCCCAATACAGACCCGTGGGGCACCACTCCTCTGAAAATACACGTATTCTCCTTCGCCCATCCTAATTATTATTTCTTCAAATAACTCCAATAGATTTGTCAAGCAAGATTTTCCCTTGAGGAAAACATACTGACTACGGCCTGTTTTATCATGTGCCTCAAGTAATCTGAGGCTTCATTCTTAATAATCAACTCCAACATTTTCCCAGTCACTGAGGTCAGAGTAACTGGCCTATAGTTTCTTTTCTTCTGCTCTCTCCCTTCTTGAACAGTGTAGTGATTTGCAATTTTCCATCTTCCGGAACTATTCCAGAATCTAGTGATTCTTAAAAGATCTTTACTAATGCCTCCATGATCTCTTCCGCCTCCTCTTTCAGAACTCTTGGGTATACTTACAGATTACAATCAGGAATATACAGTAAAATAAATACATAATTCAGAAAGAGAATAAAGTAGTGAGGTAGTGGTGAAGGATCCATGGACCGTTCAGAAATCTAATGTCAGAGAGGAAAGAAATTATTCGTAACACGTGTGTATCTTCATGTTCCTATACCACCTCCTTGATGGTACTAATAAGAAGGCATCTCCTGGATGTTGAGGGCCCTTGATAACAGATAGATAGATAGATACTTTATTGATTCCAAAGGAAATCACAGTGTCACAGTAGCATTACAAGTGCACAGATATACAAATATTAGAAGAGATTTACAATTCAAAGATTACAAGACTTCCACGCTGATAAGATGGTAGTGCAAGAATTACCACAATATTATACAGTAATGGGTGCACATTCACACCGTCCACATAAGTCATGATGGTATTATTGCACCGTATTGCGCAGGGTGTTCCTGATAGCACGATGTGGTAAAAAGAGCTAAACAGAGGTCTGGTAAAGTCTAAAAGGAGGGGGGTCATCACTTCCCCGGCTATAAGTTGTCTCATTATAAAGTCTAATGGCCAAGGATAGGAATGACCTTATATAACATTCTTTGCAGCAGCACAGCTGTCTTAATCTATTACTGAAAGTGCTCCTCTGTTCAGCCAAGGTAGCAAGCGGAGGGTGAGAAACATTGGTCTAGAATTGCCATGAGCTTCCATAGGGTCCTTTGTTCTACCACAGCCTCCAGTGTGTCCAGTTTGATTCCTATAACACAGCCCGTCAATCTAATCAGTTTAGTAAGCCTGTTGGCATCACCCGTGTTGATGCCATTGCCCCAGCACACCACTGCATAGAAGGTTGTACTGGTGACAACAGACTGGTAGAACATGTAAAGGAGAGTCCTGCATACTCCAGAAGGCCCTGTCTCCTGCCACCTTCTTCAGGCACCACCATTTGAAGATATCCTCAATAGTGGGAAAGCTAGTGCCCACAATGGAGCTAGCTGTGTCTGCAAGCCTCTGCAAATCTTGGAACGATCGTACAAGGCCGTGTTAGATCCTGATGCTTTTGTGATCCAAAGGTTCTTCAGAAGTCAAGAATGAGACATAAAACTTGTTACTTACAGTGGTTTTATTAAGTGTTACAAGAGCAAATAGAAGAGAAGACGAATAGCGAGAGACAGAGAAACGAGAGGCAGACAAAGGGAAGGGCAGGAATGAGGGAGCAGCGCAGGGGAAGAGAGAGAACAAAAAAGTGGATGAAGAAAGGGCAGAAAAGGAAGAGAAAAAGGAGCTTCAAGGAAAAGGGAGTAGTGTGGTCTTCATATTCAAAACTACTGATAACAGAAATTCCATTGATAACATTAATCAGATAGCCAAATTCAAGTAATATATCTACCAGTGAAACCAAGAAGTTTCCAGAAAAATACAGAGGCAATTGTAACCATTGAAAAACTCAGAACACAAATATAGGTGATACATAAAACACAAGCAAGCATAGAAATGTTAAACTACAATAAAAATAACAATTCTACAGCCCAATCCAACAGCAGTGTGCAACCAGTCAGAATGTTCTCCATATAGAAATTTGCTGGAGTCTGGTGACATACAAATTATCCAAATATCACTTGTTTTTAAAACTGAGAAACAACTATTAAAATTCATTATCACAATCTTTCCATTAGCAGGATTGTCAGAAATTTATTGCATTTTTTTTTTGTCTTTTGTGTGGAGTAAAGTTGTTCAAGGAACATAAGTACTATGGAGAAACTAGTTTAACTCCTGATGAGATGGCACAAGTTGTAAGAGTAGTTATGAAAAATGCAAGCCAGGTTTTCAAGTATAATATGAAGATAAAATATAATCAAAGTTCAAAGTACATTTATTATCAAAGTATGTATACTGTATACAACCTTGAGATTCGTCTCCTTCTTGGCAGCTACAAAACAAAGAAACCCAATAGAACTCATTGAAAAAGACCGAACACCCAATGTGCAGAAAAAAAACAAATTGTGCAAACAATAAAAGCAAGCAACATTTGGAACTGAAGTTCATGAAAGTGAGTTTACAGCCACGAAGCTATTCACAGCCAATCCAGGAGCCCATTAGTTGCAGGCCACAGCCTCACTTCAGCACAGAGACAAGTAAATCCTGCAAGCAGCAAAATGAACACTGACCAGTCCCTCACCTCACACCCAACAATCTGGCCCAGCACTTAAATTGACCAAACAGTGGGTCACTCCTTGCTCTCAGATCCAGAGACCGCCACTTTGATATATGCTCAGGCCCCACCACCTCAATTCCACCTGTATCTGACCTTTCCAATGTAACTCAACGCTTAAGTTGGTCAAACATCAGCTTGCTGTTGGGCCTGGCTGCCTCAACTTAGTACTTCCCTGGTTCTGCCACTTGGCTCCAAGTCCACTCCAGCAGCCAAACATTGTCTCATTCCCCTCTCTTGGGCCTTGGCCCTGCCATCTTCATTCAGTCCGTACACTCCACAACCGTCCTGCTCCTTTGAGACTTCAGTTCACACCACAAAAATGCCAGGCCACACAGGCAGTTTGAAAGCTCAACTTCGAAAGGGACGTTGCAGGCTATTAATAGCAGTGATGCACTTTTGAGAAAAAGTATGAGTAATAAAGCACTTAATAGTTGTGTTTTCTGCCAGCAAGTCATCACTGTTTCATCAGCACCATCTTTAACCAGATCAAATCATCAGCTTATCATCAAAAATTGACATAGCATGAGAAAGTCATGAGAAAGTATCCATGCCAAACACCAAAATCCAATCTCATTCCAAGTTTCAACATCCAGCCTTTATGCCATGTTACTTCATGTGCTCATACTGCATGTGCATTGAGAGCATACCTTCCCTCACCATCCCAACAGGTAGACTACACCAACCCACTAGGCATTCAGTTCCAGATTTCAAGGAAATGTTTTTCCAGCCTCTCCTCGTAACTGAATTGTCCCATCCAAGTACCGTAGATTCCGGATTTTAAGCCACTACTTTTTTCCCACATTTTGAACAGCTTTGAACTTTGCGGCCTATAATCCGGAGCGGCTAATGCATGATTTTTTTCATGCCGCCTCGTAAACATTTTGCCTCATAACAGTAGACCAATAAAATTGATGAGTAGTTCACAGAGGTCCAATGAAATTGTACGATAAATCAAGCGCACTTTCACAATTAAATTATTGTAAATCAGTCATTTGTACTCACCCTCATCAACATGGAAAACACTCGAAGAAAAGCATTGTGCTGCCTTTATGGCAGTTATTTAGTTTATAATATTTTCGCTTAGTAATTCATTTTCTAGTTAAAGTTAGAAGAGTTTTAACTATATTTGTTTTCTGTACTACATCGCGGGATGCTATGACGTCACACCCGGTTTCGCCGCGTCTTGTGGGAAAAATGCCGTTTGCGATAAACGGAAAGGAGGGGGGGAGCACATTACGCGAGCGGCTTTGGATCTGAGCGAACGCTGCTTTTAAGTTAAAGGCGATCAATAACTTTTCCTGGTAGGCTGCAGTATATATATTTTTTACCAGTCGTTAGGAGATATTGGAATGTTGTTCAGTAAAGAAGTATACGCAACATATATTTAAAAGTAGCCGCGTTACGGGCACGGTTCGAAAAAAAGCATTTGCAATATGTATTTGTTTTTGTTACCATATGGATTTAATTAAAAGTTAAAAGATCCTCACGTGTAATATCTTTCTGTGTAAATATCTCATATTACAATGTGGGACACCTGCGGCCGAAAATCCGGTGCGGCCTTTAGAAGTAAAAAATTGATTTTATTTCTAAAATTAGAGCCAGCGGCTTTTAATCAGGTGCGCTCTGTAGTCCGGAATCTACGGTAAATCTTTTCCATACCCTTTTCAGTGCAATCACATCCATCCTATGGTGTGGTGACCAGAACTACTCTAGATGTGGCCCAACTAATGTTTTATATAATTGAAATATAACCTCCCTGCAATAATATCCTATATCCTGATTAAGGCAGACAAATACACTATGTGACTGCTTCGCCAACCTATCTACCTGAACTGACGGCTTCCAGAGTCTTTATACATGCGTATTAGCATCAACCAATTCCTCAGCACCTCCAAGGGTTCCACCACATCATTTTCTTATGTATATCCTCAGGTGACAAGGCTTTTAAAATGGTAAATTAATATTTGAAATTAACATGCTAAATTATGGAAAGCCAATGAAGAGGGAGGTGATGTCGAAGCAAAATTTACAGTCAAAATATAATATAAATTGCAGTTTCTGAAATTTAATGAGAAACAGAAAAGCAGGACAGCTAAATTCCAATAAATGTAATTTTTTTTAAAAAGCCAAATGTGACCATTGTTGCAAAAATCATTCACAATCTTCTCCATCTCTTTCATGTTAGATGCACCTTAAAGCTAAAAACCTAACCTCCTTGCATGACTTAGCATCAATTTATTTTTGATAACTTGCACCTTGGGGTATTTTGTAAATGAAAATCTTAGACAGTACAAGGGAGAAACATAAGGTTTGTACATATTAAAATCAACTTGTAGATGGCACAAGTCTATATAGAGAATCTAAAGTTAAAGCTCAGAACAGAAATAGCAGTATTAGATTATGGCCCACCAAGCTCCAGCACAATTCAGTAAAACATAGTTGATTCTCTACCTTAAACATCATTTTCCTGCCCTAACTCTACATTTTCAATTCCTTCAATATCCAGAAATCTTGCACTTGTTTTCAACACAATGACTACTTGTCCATGGTCCTCTGCCTCAGAGTATTGCAAAGCTTCACCACGCAAATGGTTCACACCTTATTTTACAGGATGATGGAGAGAAAAAGATCCTGGTACATTAGTTAAGTTCAATCTGCATTTTCTTTTCTTTTAGATTTCCAGCAAATGCAGTACGTCACCTTTGGATAATATATTGGCTCGCCATGCCAGAAATTTAATATAAGTTACTATGATACTGAGGTGAGAGCTGATTTCACTCACTCTCTGCAATGGTCACTCCTCTCTCTATGATCTGAGGCAGTGAAGACTACCCCACCTGCAGTGCTCCGCACTCACTAAGATGATGAACTGATAAGCGAAGCTTTGGGCCTACTCTGGGGTCCAGATCTGAGGATGTCGTTTCGCACTTCAATTGTTGGCATGATTTGTTTCTCCCCTTTCTCTTGTGAATCAGGTGTTGGTCTTTTATTTTTATTAATTGGGTTCTTTTGGGTTTCTTGCTTTGTGGCTACCTGTAAGCAAACAAACCTCAAAGCAGTATAATTCTTTGATAATAAATGTACTTTGAATCTCTGAAGTCCACAGAGACTGGGTATACAAGAAAATATGATACCATTCACAAGAGCAAAATGGTTTTCCTAAACTAGCAATTCTCATGTGGTCATCATAGAACATGTCAAAACTGTAAGCACACTCAGCTGCACAACCTACAATGAATTGTAAACAATTAAAGCAGGACGTACAAAGCATTCTACATAAAAATTAACTGGTTGCAATTCCAGAAACAAAACTACAAACCACAGCCAAGATCCAATCAAGAAAATATGAGATCAAAACAAAACCCAGCTGTTACAGCTGACTAATTCTGAACAATCTGAAATTAATCTTTACCTAGTGTTTTGCAAATAGCATTAAATTTGGCCCTTGCATTAATAGCTGCTAATACACATTCTGGAATGACTTTCTCTACTCAATAGTTGAGTGAAAAATCAGTTTGCAATGAAATGTATTCAGATGTTAATAAGAGCAGAAACAAAAGTTGGATTCTTTACAGATGAGACTCTGAAGTGATTGACAATGCATCCAATTGCTTTTAAAACAATAAAACAAAACTATAGAGTCAGAGTCATACAGCAAAGAAAAAGGCCCTTCGGCCTAACTCATCCATGTAATTAGTTTTGCTACAACAAGTGTATGGGACATTGGAAAAAAAAGTTGAATTTCCCCATGGGGATGAATAAAGTATCTATCTATCTATCTATGCCGACAAGACATCAAATTACACTGATCCCAATTGCTGCATTTGCTCTATATCCCTCGATTCCAAGGGTTCAGCAAACCCCTTGCTTAATGGTTTTGGTCCATGGCATAATTAAGGTTGGGATTGCCCAGCTCTATTTGTTTCCTATCAATATACATGTCCAAAATTTCTTTAAACATTATGACTGCACCAGCCTCTACAACCTGTGTAATAAACATGCCCTTCAGATCTCCTTTAAGTCTTTCCCTCTCAACCTTAAGCCTATGCCCTCTAGTTTTAGCTTCACTGCTGTTGGATGAAGTCTGACTATTCAACCTATCAACGGCCTGTATAATTTTATAAACATCTACAAGGCTACTTCTCAGGCTCTTTTGCTCCACTGAGAATCTTCCCAGCTTATCCATCTCTCCTTATAACTAAAGTACGTGTACACACAAAGCCCTCCATTCCAGGCAACTTCTTTCAGAATCACTGATGCACTTTTTCTCATTCTACCACATCCTCTCCAATGGTATGCTGACCAGTCATATACAACATGTCCCAATTCTTATACTGAATACCCTGCCTATGAAGAGAGGCTAAATATCATATTCACTACATTATCCACCAGTATCACTATTTTCAGGGAGCTATGAATTGCACCTCAAGATCCTTCTGAACAACGCTTCTGAAGTGTCTGCCAATTACAGTGCATGTACAGCCAGTATTAGACAAACGAAAATGCATTACCTCACATTTCTCTGGTTAAACTCTGTCACTACTTTGCAGCTGATCTATGTCCCTCTACATTCTTACGAAACTGTCTAAATCTTCACCAACTTTGTTATTATAGGTGAACTTAATTATGAAACCATAGATATTCTATACATGACAACCAAAAGCTCACAGGGCTGTACTTTAATGGCTTATCACTATTACCCTATGCTCAGGGACCATCACTGTGACTGAGAAAGCACCTTCAGTATAGATAGATAGATAGATAGATACTTTATTCATCCCCATGGGGAAATTCAACTTTTTTTCCAATGTCCCATACACTTGTTGTAGCAAAACTAATTACATACAATACTTAACTCAGTAAAAAATATGATATGCATCTAAATCACTATCTCAAAAAGCATTAATAATAGCTTTTAAAAAGTTCTTAAGTCCTGGCGGTAGAATTGTAAAGCCTAATGGCATTGGGGAGTATTGACCTCTTCATCCTGTCTGAGGAGCATTGTATCGATAGTAACCTGTCGCTGAAACTGCTTCTCTGTCTCTGGATGGTGCTATGTAGAGGATGTTCAGAGTTATCCATAATTGACCGTAGCCTACTCAGCGCCCTTCGCTCAGCTACCAATGTTAAACTCTCCAGTACTTTGCCCACGACAGAGCCCGCCTTCCTTACCAGCTTATTAAGACGTGAGGCGTCCCTCTTCTTAATGCTTCCTCCCCAACACGCCACCACAAAGAAGAGGGCGCTCTCCACAACTGACCTATAGAACATCTTCAGCATCTCACTACAGACATTGAATGACGCCAACCTTCTAAGGAAGTATAGTCGACTCTGTGCCTTCCTGCACAAGGCATCTGTGTTGGCAGTCCAGTCTAGCTTCTCGTCTAACTGTACTCCCAGATACTTGTAGGTCTTAACCTGCTCCACACATTCTCCATTAATGATCACTGGCTCCATATGAGGCCTAGATCTCCTAAAGTCCACCACCATCTCCTTGGTCTTGGTGATATTGAGACGCAGGTAGTTTGAGTTGCACCATATCACAAAGTCCTGTATCAGTTTCCTATACTCCTCCTCCTGTCCATTCCTGACACACCCCACTATGGCCGTGTCATCAGCGAACTTCTGCACATGGCAGGACTCCGAGTTATATTGGAAGTCTGATGTGTACAGGGTGAACAGGACCGGAGAGAGTACGGTTCCCTGCGGCGCTCCTGTGCTGCTGACCACCGTGTCAGACCTACAGTCTCCCAACCGCACATACTGAGGTCTATCTGTCAAGTAGTCCACTATCCAATCCACCATGTGAGAGTCTACTCCCATCTCCGTTAGTTTGTGCCTTAAGATCTTGGGCTGGATGGTGTTAAAGGCACTAGAGAAGTCAAGGAATGTAATCCTCACAGCACAACTGACCCCCTCTAGGTGAGAGAGTGATTTGTGCAGCAAATACGTGATAGCATCCTCCACTCCCACCTTCTCCTTATACGCAAACTGACAAAGCATGGCTTTCAATATTTGTGCTAACTTTCTATTGACTCAAAATGTTAATGTTCATGCAGAAAGTATCATATCATTAAGGGCCCAAATTTGATACCTCCCTTATTCCATCTCTATGGATCATAGACAGTAAATAAAAACAGGGCCACAAGTAGGACCACATGTCTGTGGGGCATTTTTAAGTGGAGATAAGAACCATAAGCCTGCTCACTCTCAAGTCTCCAACCTTTCAATGAAGAGCAATGTGCACAAATTTCAGATTAAGACAGGAGTTAAAAATATGTTTCTTCTGCTTCTTATGCAACCTTCATTGGCTTTTGAAGTGTAAGCACAAAGTTGTGCCAAATGGATAGATGGACCCGAATATGTTGTTATGCTTATTATTCAATTTTAATGGCAGCAATACAGAATTAACCCAAGGGAATAAGTGGTAGAAATATTGCAGAACCATTTCTAAATGAACATTCGATGAATATTCTTGTTTCTTACACTGCGGACAATAATCTTGAGGTATAGTTTCATAGATGCTTCAGTAAAGCGGTGATTTGTTATTAGTAATCATAAATAGCAAGTTATTTGGCCATACAATGCATTCTATATATATCAAATGGAGACTTAATCTGCACAGAACTCTTTAATGGATGTCTTTAAATTTTTAAAAAAAGGCACAAGAAGCAATGTTGATATGTCTCCTCCTGTTCCAGATGACCAAAATCAAATCATATTCATTTAGAACATACAACAGTACAGCCAGAGGAATGGGCCCTTCAGCCCACAATGTTGTGCCAAACCAAATAAATCAGTAATCAAATGGCCAACTAAACTAATCCCTTATGTCTACACAATGTCCATGTCCCAAATACTCATGTAGCTATCTAAATTTCTCCTAAAAATCTCTAATGTGTCTGCCTCTGCCCCCACCCTGGCAGCACATTCCAGGCACCCACCACTCTCAATGTAGTAAAACTTGCCTCCCACATCTCCTTTAAAAATACCCCCTCATACTCAAATGCATACTCTGGCATTAGAAATTTCAACCATGGGAGAGAGGTACTGCCTGCCTACTCCATCTGTGCCTCTCATAATCTTATAAATCTCTATCTGTTCTCCCCTCAGCCTCTGCTGCTCCAGAGAAACATCCAAAGTTCGCACAACCTTTTGTTATAGCATATGCCCTCTAACCTGGTAAATCTCTTCTGCATCTTCTCCAAAGCCTCGAATTTGCCCACACTTTTTCCACAGTATAAACAAATTAATATTATGTGGAACAGAATTTCTCAATTCAGTACAGATTGAAACTACATTATATTTGATGAACTGAAGAAAATGAACACAAATAGATGAATGAATAGATGGACACAGAAACAAAACGCAAGATGACATTAAATTTGGGAGCAGGTTCAATCAATGGAGAATAGCAAATGGGGAATGAGAAGCATAGATGGACATGCATAATGGGAATATAAATGGTCAAAGAATAGGTAACTAGACCAGACAATGTCAAAATGTGAACAAAAAGACAGATCAGTCATTGAAACTTTTTGCAGAGTATGGCAGTTCAGAAAAGTTTAATGATACTCTCCAAACTCCCATTAACTAACACTGGATGATGTCTACATAATGTAAGGATATATCGCTAGAGAAGGAAGCAAAGAGAAAACACATTGAAATCTTGCTTCTACTCAGAAGAAATGTCGAGCTCATATTCAAGATTTTTTGAAACAAGCAGCTACTAATTTCAAATTAAGGGCCACAGTGTTCTGTTTAATCTTGGAAAACAGAAGTGCCCATAGGTTATATCAAAATACTGTACTTCAACACAGAGAACACTGAACGTGCAAAACAGTTTCTAATGGCAGGTGCAGTAAGAACACGATGAGAAATAAATTCACTATAGACTTTAACACCAATTTCTTTTTAACTTTTCTCCTACATCACAGCATTGGTTGCTTAGCCTATCTATTCTGGCTTGCTTTTTCAAGCAATCCACAAGTCCCACTATCTTCTCTTTACCCCACAAATGTCACTTTCAAATATTCATCCAAATTCTACTTAAAATTGAATCTGTACCCAGGCTGTGCATCCCGGACCATAACTGCTGCCGAAAAGAACTTTTCCTTACAACATTCCTGGATTTTATGCTCCTACAAGATACTGTATTAAATCAGAGCTTTTTCACATCTGCATATTTATAAAGGAATTTAACAAATTGCTCCTAAAAGTTCTGGTAGAGAACCATAAACAGATTTAGGTTAGGACTAACTGACCAATGAAGACAGAGAATTTGTATATGAAAAAACTGAATTGAATATGGAGAACTAAATTTGCTCATGAAAAATCCAGTGAAACAAAAATTACAAACTACCTGCATGCTGGCTAAAAGGAATAATCTAAGTTTAAAGAAGTTGCACTGAATGTGCAAAGGAAGGTTGAAGCAAAATTATTCATTTAGTTAGAATACAAGTTGAAAACAGCCAATGGATAAACATCCTCCTGTTAACTTTTTGGGGAATATCTTGGACGTTCTCTCGGAATGGAAAGCAATGACAAATGAAAAACATCCCAGAGGTTACTGAGTATATCACTAACGTGGGAGAAGGCTTTTAGAAAGAATAAACGTCTTTAAAAATATTTGCGAAAAACAACCTATTCTGTGCTAAAATAGCAGATTAACCATTTTATTTTTGAATATTACAAATTGAGTTTCTGCATGAGAAAATTCGGGGAAGGACAGAGAAGCAAAGGAAGATAAAACAGAAAATAGTAGTGGAAGAAGGGAAAGAAAGATGAACCAACGTACCAGTAAGAGTCGGCGACGCTGTTTGCGTCACCAATAATAAATCTGAATTATTTTCATCCCTGAGAGAATATAGCTTCAGACTGATTGAGATAAATGCCGCTGACATTTTAAACAAAAAAGAACCTTTGTAACCAAATTGTAGCTTCGATTGTCGTTTCATAATTGCCCGGGGTACAAATTCACGTGTTTCCCAGCAACGTTGTAAGAGCTCACCTTGACAACAACGTCAACTTCTGCTCCAGCATCATCTCCAACTTCTGAGCCTGTCTGGAGAGCCAGTGGTCCACGCCGTGGTAGCGGTAACAGTTCTCCAGCATCAGCCGAAAGTCGGCCACGAAGTCCGTGATGCCACCGTACTGGTTATTGTCGAATTTCTCTTCCATCTTGCGGAACCAAACGGGCTGCGACTGCGGCTGGCAGCCGCCTTCGGACTCGCCGGGCTGCACGAAGGGCGCCGTCAGGGTCTTGTGCTTATCGAGCAGAAACTCGCTGAGGATCCTGCGGCCCTGCTGCACCTCATAACTCGGGTCCTCGGTCTCCGCCTCACCGTCGCTCTCGCTATCGGCGTGCCCGGGAGACTCGGCCTCCTTGCACCTGCCGTCCGTGTCGGTCTCCGCTCGGGGCCGGCTACTGGGCGGAGTGGAGCGCCGCCCGCTGACGCCGTTGACTTTGCAGAGCCTGATGCTGGCTGAGCGAGTCCGGGGCCCGGTGGCCTCGGCCCTCTCCTGCGGCGACTCGCCGCCGCTGTGCGCTGCTCCGGGGACCTCTGGCTGATGCTGGTCTCCGCCGTCTGGGTCTCCCGCCTCATCACTGGGCGCGCACTCCGAGGCCGAGGGCGACTGCTCCACACTCGAGCCTGCTGCTACACCGGCGCCGCTCCGTTCATCGCTCGCAGGCCGCGGCCTCTTGCTTCTCCTCCGCGCCGTCGGGTTCGGTTTGTCCTCTTCGACCGAGCTGTCGTTTTTTCCGTCGCCGCGGCGCCGTAGATGCCACCTCTCCGCCGCCGCCTCCCTCACCAGCTCCTGCCGCGGCCACCGCCGCCTCTTCCATCCTGCGCCAGGCCGCAGGCACCACGGAGTCGCTCTGAAGCCGGGCCGGGGAGGAGGAAGGGGGGCGGAGGCTGGTAGTGGATGGAGACCCCGGGCTCGGGCCGGAGCCGGACCTCAACTCCCCTCTTGCCGCCGCCCTTGATGGAACGAGCCGGGAAGATGGTGGCGACACGGAGCCGCTACCACCGCCGGCTCGGCCTACAGCCCTCGGCTTCGCTATCGGGCACCCTCCAGCGCTGGCTTCGGCCTCGCTCTTTCCCTCCCATCCCTTCCCTGCCCCAATTGGATGGCGCCACCTGATTGACACCGGGCGGCGAGAGCCCCGCCGTGCGCTATTGGTCGGCCCGACCCTCGCGAGAGAAAATCCGGCGTCGCGCGGAGAGGAGCAGGGAGAGGATGCTCGGTCCAAGAATCGATCCTAGCGTTGCAAAATAAATAAACGTGTTCGGACTATTGAAATGTTTGGCCACAATGAACATCAAATATCAGTTGCATTCATTGGAGACTGGTTGCCATGTCCAAGAATTTTTTAAAGAAGCATCTTGTTGTAGTCTTAAGCTTAGTTGTAAGCTGTACCTGTCACCCCGACTGTCTGCCGAATAAATGCTTAATCGCTGCATCTAGAATTTACCCGAGTGTTCTGTATGCACATTATGCATTCGCCGCAGTTTCACATTTTTTTTATATCGCAAGAGTTTCATTTTAACATTATTGCGAAGAACCACACTGCAGTAATTGAACTGCTATATTGGCCGGGAAGTTGGTTGTTGGTTCAGGAACAACTTGTTATCCTGTAGCAATCAGGCTCCTGAACCAGCGTGGATAACTTAAATCACCACAACTCTGAACTGACTCTACATCTATGCGCTCACTTTAAGAACTTATTACAACTTGTCTTCTCAGTGTTATTTTTCTCGACGAAGGGGGTTTTGCCATTGGCGTTCGTCAGTCAATTTCAATATAGCTTTTCGTAAAATGCTATTGTTTCTTTATCGTGAATGCCTGCCAGAAAATGAATCTCGGGGTGGTAATAGTACGAAATTTGATAATAAGTTTACTTTTAATGACACGACGTAATCGAGGCTGATTTGAGTTCAGGAAGCTGGTTTATCCTGAAATGAAAAACAGAAACTATTGGAGGTACTCGTTGGCGCGGGCAGTATCTATACAGAGACAAAAATGTGTCGGTGCTGGAAGGTGCGACGACACACAGGGACACTAGAAGTCGGTGGGGCCACACCGCATCTGTGGAGGGAAATAAACAATTGACGTTTCGGGTCTAGACCTTTATCTGATCATTTCCCCCAGCATTTTTATGCTTTGCTCTAGCATCAATGCAGAAACGGCAAACGTTCCCGGTAAATTAATCGACCTGACGAGTATTGCAGCTGAACTTGTCTCATTGGAAGTTCTCGTTGATGTGCCAAATTTGCACTCACGGAGTGATGACTTAAATCTCGATTTGCTGAGATCGGGATTTATAGACAATCTAGTTTTAAGTCGACATTTATGTTTTGTTCTATTAATTAGTACTCCAGCCAAATGGTAGTCAGAGCCACTTGTATTGCGCAGTAATTGCACAATCTATTCAACTTGTAAGAAACTGGCTGGCTGTTATCGCACCTATACTATTATTAATTAATATCGCAATTAGTTATTATCATCATTCCTCTAATCAATACTTGAGACCATTCGGCCAATTCTGCCTTTCCCGGTGCTGTGAAAGAATCGTAGTTTGTTTACACTGGTAGCTCTACACTGTCTCTTTAAATTAAAACATCGCTTCCATGATTCATTTAAGTATTGTCATTTGGAAACAGATCCTCCTGCCACTTCAAATTGTTAAAAATTCTGAACGTTTTTCTGACTAAGGGATGTCAATTGATGTTCGCAACACAATTCTCAGCCTCGATTTGCACAGTGATTTTTTTTAATGTGAAAGGTGGGCTGGCAGGTTAAAGCTTGAGATATTTTAAATTCCATATCCCGTGTGCAGGCTGAGCAAGCATTAAAACAAAATATCAGTTTAAATCTGCAAGTCAGGTCTAAATATATTCTAATTTCCCATCAAATTTTTTTTTTAATGACAGTGCAGTACCACACCATCAAATTAAATGCGGTTTAATCAGATTTACGGGTTTCGCTCCCTTAGCCCTGGTCTGTCTCCTGGTGGAGGATCAGTGGCAGTGACCCCTCTATCCTTGCTCCTCAGCAGCAGCCAAAAGCTACCTCAACCATTAATTGTTTTATCTTCCATTAACATCTGGTTGCCCTTTTTAAATATCTTTTGACTTATCTAGTTAATCCTTTAGTTGGTGAGGAGAAGTTTTGTATAACAAGAAATAGGCATCAATAAAATGATCAAATTCTTCAGAGCTGATGTAATACCTTTTGAAGTGCACTTTTTTGTAATGTAAAGAGTAAGAACACAAAAGACCAATCAAGCAATATGTGTGCAGAGTCCTCTGCAGAGAATATTAGTTTAATCTTGGTGGCTGGGGAGCTGCTGACACTGATACAGAGAGTAAAACTGATAATTTTTTGAATAAGAATTAACTACTAAAGAGTTAGCAAGCACAAATGCATTGAAAATAACATTTACTTTGAACTTTGAATTTGTTTTTAAAGTACATGCATGTCACCATACACAACCCTGAGATTCATTTTCTTGTCGCTATACACAACAAATCTGTTGAACAGTAACTGTAACAGGATCAATGAAAGATTGATCAGAGTGCAGGAGACAACAAGCTGTACCAATGCAAATATATATAAATAAATAACATGACATGCATGCCATCTTGGACAATGTCTCCCATCCACTCCATAATGTACTGGTTAGGCACAGGAGTACATTCAGCCAGAGACTCATTCCACCGAGATGCAACACTGAGCGTCATAGGAAGTCATTCCTGCCTGTGGCCATCAAACTTTACAACTCCTCCCTCAGAGTGTCAGACACCCTGAGCCAATAGGCTGTTCCTGGACTTATTTCCACTTGGCATAATTTACTTATTATTATTTAATTATTTATGGCTTTATATTGCTACATTTCTACACTATTCTTGGTTGGTGTGACTGTAACGAAACCCAATTTCCCTCTGGATCAATAAAGTATGTCTGTCTGTCTATCTGTCTGAGATAAAGAATCATTGAAAGTCAGATCATTGGTTGCTGGAACATCTCAATGATGAGGCAAGTGAAGTTGAGTGTAGTTGTCCACTTTTGTTCAAGAGCCTGATGACTGAGGGGTAGTAACTGTTCTTAAGCCAGGTGGTGTGAGTCCTGAGGCTCTTGTACCTTCTGCCTGATGGCAGCAGTGAGAAGAGAGCATGTCCTGGGTGGAGAGGATCCTTGGTGATAGATGCTACTTTCCAATGACAGCTTTTCATGTAGATGTGCTCAATGATTTGGAGAGCTTTATCTGGGATGTGCTGTGTTGAATCCAGTACTTTTATGTGGAATTTTCTGTTTAAAGACATTGGTGTTTCTATACTACGCTGTGCTGAGAGGCAGCCAGTCAATATACTCTTACAGGGACTCCTTAATTTCCTTAGGCAGAGTTCACCCAGACTGCTAGGGTTAAGTTCGCCATATCTGTTACATGTCATGTTGCATGTTATTACATTTTGGGGGCCTGTTCTTTCAAGCAATTGACTGGAGGAATTCAGTAGATTGAGCAGCATCTGTGGGAAGACATAAGTTGTCAAAGTTTCAGGGTGAGGCCCTGCATCGGGACTGAGTTCTTGTTTCTCAGGCTGGATGGAGGTTTGCAGTGCTGCTCTCCAATGGCCACTATGGCACTCGGCCTGGAGAAGGTGAAGCTGGTGAACAGGCCAGTAGAGGTTCAGAGGAGCTGACCAGGGTGCAGACGGTGCTGCTGCCAGCTACTTGAAGACATGGGAGTTGGTGCATGAAAGCAGTGTGCAATGTAACTGTGAGTCACTGTCATGAACTTTTCTCTTCTGATTGTAAGAGCCTGTTGGACATTGATAACGTGAGATGCTGCAGGCCTGTTTCCCTTGTTTGGTGGTGAGACAGGTGATGAGGCAGCAGTGCAGTCTTGGTTGTAGTGAGGGCAAGGCCTGAAATGGGCTTGCCTGCTGCAGCAGTCCAGGTGAGACGATGCTGGAGGCAGTAGCGTGGAGTCTGTCCTCGGTTGGAAGCTGGCCTCTCCCATCAGTGCTGCCCTCCAGTGTTTGACTGTCAGAATGACAGGCTGATCACCGGGAGCGGTACCATCAATTTGCATGTCGCTCAGGGACTAGTTCTATACATGTGTTTTCTTGGCGTAACGATGCGTGCATCTGTGTGTTTCTATCTAGTTATTTTTAATGTATGTATGCATCTCGGCCCCAGAGGAACGCTGTCTTGTTTGACTGTATCCATGTATGGTCTGAATGATAATTAAACTTGATGTGATTTGATTGATTATACACCTATGGCCATCCTCCTCAGCACTGTTCTCTCTAAGCTGTGCAGGTGCATGGCCGCACAATAACTAAAATGCTCCTGCACACATAGCCTTTGTGGCTGCACAACTGCAATTTTCTTTTATATAATGTCAATACAATTTTTAAATTATGTTAATATAATGTTGAAATCTATATTAATATAATTGTGATACCCTGTAATTAATTATGTGATAATAAATATAATCCAGACATTTTCTAAATAATAAACATACCCCCACAAGCTTTACTTTGAAACATTTTAAGAGCTTCAACATGCTACATTGTCAGTGTTTCAAGCTACAACACTGTTACATTGTAGTGATAAACACAGAATGGAAGTCAATAGTTCATTGTTAATAAACTGCTGGCCTGCTGAGAAAGTTAAAACTGGTTCAATTAAGCCGCTCACTGATATGTTGAATTTTATGCTTAAGAACAAAGAATTTGAAGAACTGTCACTTTTTGTTTACATCACTGGAACAATTCAGGTTTCCAGTGCTGGCTGCGAAAGTGGATTTAGTCTTATGAAATCAATCAAGTGCAAATGCAGTGGAACATTTGGATGATCTAATGAGGATTAAGATGTATCTTTCATCTGGATGTGAAGTTAATCTGGACTGTGTTTATAGGCAATGGATTTGGAATAAAGACAAAGGAGAAAAAGTTTATGAAATGAGAAAGATTTACTTTGGTTTATTGTATTAATTTGTTCATTTATTTTGTGCCATGTTCTATGACATGGGCAATCATGATCTTTCCATGACCATGATTGTTTTTTGCAAAGTTTTCTACAGAAGTGGTTTGCCATTGTCGTCTTCTGGGCAGTGTATTTACAAGATGGGTGACCCCAGCCATTATCAATGCCCGTCAGAGATTGTCTACCTGGCGACAGTGTTTGCATAACCAGGACTTGTGAAATGCACCAGTTGCTCATACAACCGTCCACCAGCTGCTCCCATGGCTTCACCTGACTCTGATTGGAGAGCCAAACATGTGCTACACCTTACCCATGGGTGACCTGCAGGCTAGTGGAGGGAAGGAGCACCTTACACTTTCTCTGTAGAGATGTATCTCCATCAAACCCCCCTCCCCCACCCAATCTATTTCATTATACCCTTCAATTAATAAATAAAATCAAACACATGTGACTTTAAAATTTTCATTCTAAATATTCATAGTATTCATTTTGCAAATCAACACTTAAAGTGCCAGACAGTTTTCAGGCCATGCAAAAATTTCCTGCTCAGAGCTATGTTTGGTCCGTGCAGCTGTACTGTACAAAAAAAAAGGGGGAATGTTGCTCCTCAGCATCAACTACTCCAATTGTCTGTACTTCCAATAAGTTGAAACAGAGTCAACAGAAATTCTCTAAAGGGAATTGTATATGACAAGGAAAACTTTGCAGGTAAATGGGGTAAGAGCAAAGATGAATCTAAATATCCAGCCCTTTCAAAATGAATATTCTGCAGCCTTAGCAATGTTCTCATTACTGCTTTGGACTCTCTCTAGTGTAAGTGCAATTCTTCTGTGATGTAATTTGTAGAATTGTACACAATACTGTGGCTGTGGCCAAACTACTGTGGTTCAATAGTATGGGCATTATCTTCCATTCTATTCTAAGCATTGGCCACAAAACTCAATTGTTCTATATAGCTTGTTAATCCCAGTAAGGATATCTATTGTAACCCTGTACCTCAAACCTGGTCTTCCATTCTTGTAGTTCTATCCACTTGGCCTCCTGATCACCTTCTGATTCTCCCAGCATCCAAAATTCTATCAATCTCAATCACTAAGTGTGTTCAAGGCTAAGCATCAACAGTCTTTTGAGTAGAAAACACCAAAGACCTAAAGCTTATACGTATAGAAATAATTCATCAACCCAGTCATAAGTAGCTAAACCTTGGACCATAGCCTATTGTTCTGGACTCAATCATCTCAGCATATGCAAGCTTTTTAATCATGACTGCTATTTCTAAATCTAGGTCATTGACATATGTACCATAGAAAGCAAGGGACATTACACGATCCTTTCCGCCCCCACAACCGCATGCTAAATTCCACATATAGTGTATAATTCCAGCATTTACAGCTGGAATCTGCACTGCATACAGATCCCTCATGATCCTCACACTTCATCCTTTTCCATCCAATCTTATTTTAATGTGTTTATCTGGATTCCCTTAAATGCATCTAAGTTAATTAATCTCAGAGGTAGCAACTTCCAGATTCCAAAGATGCTCTTTGTGGTGAAGATATTTCCCTGCAGCCTATTTAATCATTGATTGACAATTCCACAATAGAAAATCTAGTTCCATTTCCTCTCCAAGTAGGAATGACTGAGGAGGTTAACTCCTATGAACAACTACAGAATAAGAGGCCAGCCACCTGGGATTGAGATGAGAAATTTCCTTGAGTCTTTAGAATTCTCTATTTCAGAAGGCTATGGAACCTCAATTATTCATTTCATTCAAAATAAGGATAGATTGTTTTCCGGATATTGAAACAGGAAATAGAAAATCAGCTTTATCCTGATGAATGGCAGAGCAGACTCAAGGGGTCAGGTGTCCCTATTCCTAATTTTTGCATTCTTAACCAGGCACTCTATTGGCATTTAGTTCCCTGAATTTTCAGAATCTAACTTCATTTTAAAATTTATTCAGAGATACAGCACAGAACAGGCCTTTCAGTCCAATGAGCTGCACCACCCAGCGTCCCATCTATTTAACCCTAGCCTAATTACAGGACAATTTACAATGACCAATTAACTTACTAACTGGTATGTCTTTGGAAACCAGAGAACCCGGAGGAAACTCATGTGCTTATGGTCAGAATGTACAAACTCCTTACAGACAGTGGTGGGAATTGAACCCGGGTCTCTGGCGTTGTAATAGTGTTATATTAACCACCACGCTACCACGTCCCCCCCATTTGCTCCATCGACCGTTTCAACTGTCTGACTCTGTATTGTTCAGTCTACGGGCAGTGAGCTTTCTTTTATTTATAACATGTACATCGAAACATACAGTGAAAAGCGTCGTTCATGTTAATTACCAACACAACGTGAGGAGGGTTATGGGCTGAGTGCAGGTTGGTGGGACTAGGTGAGAGTAAGCGTTCAGCATGGACTAGAAGGGCCGAGATTGCCTGTTTCCGTGCTGTAATTGTTATATGTGCTGGGACACCCGCAAGTGTCACTGCACATTCAGCTTCAGTAAACTAGAACCTGAAAATGGGGAGTGAAGAATATATTTTAAAAAAACATCTTTTAGGCCATTTATTAATTAATATTGTCATGATGTTTATGCAGCAAGCTCTGAATCAAGGCAACTTGCTTCCCATTGAAATAAGTGAAAGACATCATTTATCAATTAATATCTTTGATTTGTTTTGCTATGCCTGACTTTAAGAGCCAACCGGCTGAATGAACATTGTAAGTTTCTCCTCTCTCGCTATGTGGCAACCTCAGCTGTGTTGTCAAGAAGATTGATTTTTGCTTTCCATCTGTTTTTAAGTAGTCATGCATTCCAGTAAAGGTCTTCATGTTGAAAATAATTTGTAATACAAAGTATGTTGATTAAAATAATTAAGTCCAGCTCTGTCTTGCATTTTATCCACTAAAATTAACCAGAATTTGACTCATTATCTTTAGAAATAAGAATAAAGAGGAACTCTAAATAATTACCTTGACCAGATCATATGTAGATAGTATCTGTTCCTTTTTTTCACAAAGATTGGTAGTTTGTGGTTATTTGTCACTACCTGAACTAATTTCCAGCAGTTGTTTTCTTCATCAATGTGACCTCTAACAACAGGATCCAGCCTAGGAATAAATTGCAAATAATGCACTTGTTCTAACAAACAATTATCAGCATCTTTCTGATGAGCAAACCACAAGTATATTTACTTCAATCAAATGCACACCGTGATTTACCAAACAATCCTGTGAGGATGCAAAATATCAAGCAAGCCCATTTACCAGCTATTTTTGCTAACTTTCACAAATCCATCACCTCCACACTTAAAAGTTAAAAGTTTATTTATGTTTTAAGACACCAAATTTTGCAATAAGCTGTTTAGATTTTACACAGAATTCACTTTACTCACAATTGACATATCAGTTAACGACCTGTGGCTTGTGGCACAAGAAAAACAGGCCACAAATAAGGAACCACCCTGTTTGTGCGCCACAATGAATTAATTATAAAACATACTCCACCTCCTCTGCATTTAAATGACTCAGCTGTCCTGTCTTTGCGGAGAATGGAGAAGCCTTCGAGCTACATCGTGCGTCTGAAACAGCAGGGGATAGCCATGTTTCAGTGAAGCAGAGTACACAGCAGTCCCTCTGAGGCCTTCAGTTTTATTTGCCAGGTACTGTACCTTCACCAGCAGGAGAGCCAGGTGTGGAAATCTAAGGCCTCTGCATTTCAATTGTACTGTAGACCAAGCACGGCATCCTCGCTTCCAGCAAAGCTACTGACACTGGAATTCTGAAACAAAAGCTGAAAATACTAGAAATACTCCAACAGGTCAGAAAGCATCGGTGGAAAGAAAATCAGAATTAATGTTTCAGGGTTGTTAATGGGACAGTGACAGAGAGTGGTACTTTAAAATATTGAATGAGTGTGTGTTAATAGAGAAGAGAGAAACACCGAGCTAATATCACAGACTTAGAGCAAAAATAACTCTTTCTGATACAGACAGAGAAAGCAGGTTATCTGTCAGATTTCCACATACATATCCATGCCCTGAGCTCATCTGCTTTCATACAATACTCCTTGCATTGAAATATACACAATTCAGAACATTAGTCCCACATTGTTCAACCTTTCAATGCCTGACTTTGTATGTAGGCTCAACAACATCTTACTCCACAACCACTCAATTACCTGCTCTGGCGCCTGGATTCTCATAACCACACAACTCTATTTTAAACCTTCCTTCCACCATGCTGCACTCTCAAACCTTTTCATAAGGATATTAGTCACCCTCCAGTTCAGGTAGAAACCATCCCTTCTGCACAAGTCCGACTTCCCTGGAAGAGAGCGAGCGCAATGATCCAAACATCTGAAGACCTCCCTCCTGCACCATCTTCTTAGCCATGTGTTAAAATGTATGATCTTCCTGTTTTTGGCACATGGCACAGGTAGCAATCCTGAGATCACAACCACTGAGGTCCTGTCCTTTAACTTAGCACCTAAGTCCCAGAACTCATTGTTGTGTATTTAATATTTCAGTAATATTTGAGTAATATTTTAAATATAGTGTTTGATTAAGCATTCTTTGTTGTTTACATAATTTATTATGGTTTATATGTAAAACTACACGAATGGCATGCACCATTACA
Source organism: Hemitrygon akajei (assembly GCF_048418815.1). Lineage (NCBI taxonomy): Eukaryota > Metazoa > Chordata > Chondrichthyes > Myliobatiformes > Dasyatidae > Hemitrygon > Hemitrygon akajei. The sequence continues at coordinate 54,357,715 of NC_133129.1, forward strand.
TCACCATGTCATATGTGTATGCCTCACTGAAAGTAAAAAACAAGTTTACATGCAACTCTTGGGCTTCTTTGTTTTTCTTTTGATTAGTTTTATATTTTGAATTACAAAACATAACAGTGGTGACAATGAAGTTTTAAATTAACCCAAGCTGATTACCTACCTGTTGAAGTGCTGCAAGACACTTGAGTTTTTTTAAAAAAAAGCACAGCATGGCATTACAGTTTTTTTTAAAAGGCAGAATACAAGCAAATTGCATGGGTTGATAAACAATGAGTACAGTGATAATAAATGTAAATTAAAGAAAAGCAGAAATGCCTGACTACTTTGAAAAGATAGATGTGTTTGATTGTACAAGAGATAACTGGATATTGTATACTGAGCAAATTAAGCAGTATTTATAAGCAAATGAAGTGGCCAATGTTTTGGTCAAGTGCCAGTTTTGCTGAGTATATATGGTGGGAGAGCGTACAGTTTGCTTAGAAGTTTGATTGCTCTAACCAAATCCAATGAAATGAGCTTTGCTGATATTGTGAAAGTAATGCAGGAACATGTAGAACCAAAACCACTGTTGATTGCAGAACACTTTAGATTTCATAAGTGGATCAAAAGGAGTCCAGTTCAGCGAATTTGGCTGAATTGAAGAAATTGACTGAGCATTGTCAGTGATGGATCTAATGATGCACCGAGAGATCGCTCAGTTTCTGAAATTTTACAAGAAAGCATTTAAAAATGGCTCTCATCTGAAACACAACTTATATTTTAAAAAGCAATTGTAATCTCTGTATCAATGAAAACAGCAGACAGAGATGCAATTGAGTTGCAGTCAGGAACGAAAGTGAATGTGCATAAAATTGCAACATCTCAACAGAAAATGGCCTGACTGAACAAATTGTGTCACCATTTGCCAGGAGCTCAAAAAGACTAATGCATATTTAAAGGCAAAACTTGCAGAAAATGCAACAAAGTGAAACCCATTCAAATAGCATGTCAGGCAAACAAACATAAATAGACTACACAGGGAAGAGAAAAAGATAAAAAGTCAAGTTGCAGTTTCAAAAAGAATGCTAATCTGCAAACTGTTGATGAAAAATCTGATAATGATGTGAGTGGGTAGACTTGAGATTTACAATGTGAAAACTAACAATAGACAAGCCAGACTCACACCAGAAATGAGTGTCTATAAGCCGAGGTGAAATCCACAACAGGAGAAGAACGAATAAACAGATATCGTTGGTCTTCCGTCGTCGGACTCCGAATCCACTCTTGAGTTAACTAAACATAGCTTATCACAAAGGGTATGGTCTTTGAGGGAAACCTACAACCCAGGCAAGGGTAAACACACCGGTGGCCTCCATAGGGTCAGCCCTTCTACACATCGTGATAGCTACTGTTCGATTCTCCTGATCGATCCTCAACCCACCCTTGTGGGCACTCGAAAGTTCCATCCAGTGACTCTTCTGTCACCGGTCTCCTTCCCTGGTCGATTCCAGCTGTGTGTCTGTGTGAGAATCACCTGAACTTACTTAAATAAACACGCTGTGAAGCAACTGTAATCATCAACAGTCTATCACATAACTCCACCTCTCACTCACCATAGCAACCCAGAAGCAGGCAGCAGTACTGTAGTCAGTGTCTCCCTCTCTCTCTCTTTCTTTTAAAGGCTCAGTCCATGTCCATCACAAGCTGCCACTACAGTCTTGCACACTGCTGATGTGTTGAGAAGCCTTAGTCAGAACACTTAGTCAGTGACAGTGGACCATAGTTTCTTGCAGAACAATTTCAGTCATTCCTGAAAATGAATGGAAAAAAAAATTATTACATCTGCACTGTACCACCGAGCTACAAATGGGTTGGCAGAAAGATCGGTCCAGAGTTTAATGGAGGCACTGTAAGCAGTGTCAGCAGAACACACAACACTGACACTGAATCAGAAGCTTGCGATTTCCACCTTGCATACCGCAATGCAGCACAATCCACAAATAAATACTCTTCAGCTATGCTGTTCCTGGGTCATGCCTTGGGTTCATGTTTGGATCTCCTCAATATCAGGTGTATACAGGACAAACAGCTGAGTCAAACTGCGGACTTCTCAGATTAGGAAGTTGGATGTTTCATTCCTGGACAAGCAGTCCTACAGAAGTGTTCAAAAGCGAGTGCTTGGAAAGATTAAGGACAAAATAGGACCATTCTATGTAGTAGAGACTGTGTCTGCTATCATCTGGAGATGACTCATCGATCAGTTGAGAAGAACAGAGTCAATTGTTAGAGAAGAAGGGCATCCAGAGTTGTCAGAATCACTTCCTGCAGTCTTAGAATGAATTCCTACAACCACCATGGAGGAATCTCCAGGAATCTCCATCTCTGGACCTGAGATCGTTTCACAGCCACAAATCTCACCTACCAAGCAGAGTGATCTCCCTTGTCAGGAAAGATGTTAACCCGCAGGAGTAAGAAAGCCTTCACAGCAATTAAATCTGTAGACCTGAATGGGACAGCTTAAAATTTACTATGCTGTGGATGTCTATATAGTAGTTATATTATGAAGAAAACTGATATATATGTATATAAGTTGTGATGCTTTCTATATTGAGTTGAAATTTATAGCTAAACAGAAAGAGTGTAGTGTATTTAATATTTCAGCAATATTTGAGTAATATTGTAAATGTATTGTTTGACTAAGTATTCTTTGTTGTTACGTTATTCATTCCGGGTTATGTGTAAAATTATGTGAATGACATACGTCATTACACCACCACATCATATGCGTGCACCTTGTAAAAATTAAAAAGCAAGTTTAATTACATCTTGTGGGCTCCCTTGCTTTTCTTTCAATTAGTTTTATTGTTTGAAGTTACCTTCCTATCCACATCATTGGTACCAATATGGACCACAGCCTCCGGCTGCTCTTCCTCCCACTTAAGAATGCTGAGGATGTGATCCAAGATATCCCTGACTCTGGCACCCAGGAGGCAATATACCATCCAGGAATCTCATTCTTGTCCACAGAATCTATCGTCTGTTGTCCAAACCAGTGAATCCCTACTTTCTTCTCCCCTTCCTTTCTGAGCCACAGAACCAGACTAAGTGCCAGATAATTGACTGCTGTGGCTCTCCTCTACAAGGTCATCCTCCAGCAGTTTCCTGTTGTTGAGAGGAATGGCCACAGGTGTACTCTGCCTATCCTTTCCCCCCTCCTGATGGTCTTGCAGTTACCTGTGTCCTGCACCTTGGATGTAACTACCCCTCTGTATCACCTGTCAATCAACCCGTCAGCCTCCTGAATGATCTCGAGTTCATCCAGTTCCAGCTCCAATTCCTTAACACAGTCTGAAAGAAGCTGCAGCTGGATACACTTCTTGTTGGTGTAGTCATCAGTGACACTGGAGGTCTCCCAGCCTTCCCACATCCGCTATCCTGCCTGATATCCCCACTGCTTTAACTGTGTAGAAAGAAAGAAAGAAAGAAAGAAAGAAAGAAAGAAAGAAAGAAAGAAAGAAAGAAAGAAAGAAAGAAAGAAAAATTAAGCGAAAAAATACACCTACAGCCTTCGCCTCTCCTCGCCGAAGCTTCTGCGAGCCAAAGCCTGAACTCGCCACTCTACCACTGGCCCACTCACATGATGGCTGCTCCCGCTGTGGCTGCTCCACTTAATCCTAGCTTTTATTGGCCTTTGCCAAGTGCCTAAATATGCACAATCCAATAGCTCCAAAGGAGTTGTGGGATACAGAATATCCAGACTGCTCCTGCTCACTTCATTTGAAATCTCTCTCCTGCAACACACAATCCGACATCCCCACGGGAACTGTGGCACACAGAATTTACACATTCTGGATCACCGGGAAATAAATAAAACTGCAGATACTAGAATCTGAAACTAAAACAGAAATGCTGGAAGAGCACAGCTAGTCAAGCACAATCAATGGACAGAGAAACTAGTCAATAATTTTGGGTCAAAGATGCTTCATTATATCTGGTTTCTCTTGTCATAGATGTTCAGAATCAGAATCAAGTTTATTATCGCCGGCATGTGACGTGAAATTTGTTAACTTAGCAGCAGCAGTTCAATATAATACATAACCTAGCAGAGAAAAAAAATAATAAATAAACAAGTAAATCAATTACGTATATTGAATAGATTTTTAAAAACATGGAAAAACAGAAATACTGTATATTAAAAAAAAGAGGTAGTGTCCAAAGCTTCAATGTCCATTTAAGTATCGGATGGCAGAGGGGAAGAAGCTGTTCCTGAATCACTGAGTGTGTGCCTTCAGGCTTCTGTACCTCCTACCTTATGGTAACAATGAGAAAATGGCATGCCCTGGGTGCTGGAGGTCCTTAATAATGGACGTTGCTTTTCTGGGACACTGCTCCCTAAAGATGTCCTGGGTACTTAGTAGGCTAGTGCCCAAGATGGAGCCGACTAAATATACAACCTTCTGCAGCTTCTTTCGGTCCTGTGCAGTTGCCCCTCCATACCAGACAGTGATGCAGCCTGTCAGAATGCTCTCCACAGTACAACTGTAGACATTTTTGAGTGTAGTTGTTGACATGCCAAATCTCTTCAAACTCCTAATAAAGTATAGCTGCTGTCTTGCCTTCTTTATACCTACATCGATATGCTGGGACCGGGTTAGATCCTCAGAGATCTTGAAACACAGAAACTTGAAACTGCTCACTCTCTCCACTTCTGATCCCTCTATGAGGATTGGTATGTGTTCTTTCGTCTTACCCTTCCTGAAGTCCACAATCAGCTCTTTTGTCTTACTGGCGTTGAGTGCCAAGTTGTTGCTGTGGCACCATTCCACTAGTTGGCATATCTCACTCCTGTACACCCTCTTGTCACCATCTGAGATTCTATCAACAATGGTTGTATCATCAGCAAATTTATAGATCGTATTTGAGCTATGCCTAGCCACACAGTCATCATTGTTGATATGAGTGCTACCGGGTGATAATCATTAAGGCAGCCCACATAATAATTCTTAGGCACTGGTATAATTGTTGCCTTTTTGAAGCAAGTGGGAACTTTTGCCCATAGCAGTGAGAGGTTGAAAATGTCCTTGAATACTGCTGGTTGGTTGGCACCAGTTTTCAGAGTCTTGCCAGGTACTCCATTGGGACCTTCCACCATGTGAGGGTTCACTCTCTTTAAAGACAGTCTAACATCAGCCTCTGAGACAGAGATCACAGGGTCATCAGGTGCAGCTGTAGTTGTGTTCTCCCTTTCAAAGCATGCATGGGAGGGGTTGAGTTCATCTGGTAGTGAAGCATCGCTGCCATTCATTCTATTGGGTTTTGTTTTGTAGATGTTACTTGACTGGTTGAGTTTTTTCAACGTTGCTGTTTCTAGATTACTGGTTTGATGGTTTAACTTACATACCACAACTGTATACCATAAAAAAAAATTGCACAAAGCATTTAGAGTCTTCTTTCAGAAACATGATAAATGCATTTGGTAAGATTGAATGTATTAAGTTACTGGTAGCTTGACTTTTAATTTGACTCCCCCTAGTGAACGGTTGGAGTGATGCAACAATTTCACAGCATGACCTTCCTTTTATTTCCCACCCCACCAATCTTCTCCTGTCTCCATTCCTCCTTTCCTGCAGGTATGAAGTTCTTACTGGGATGCAAATCAGCTCCCCATGATTTGCCAAGTTAAATTGCAACAACAGTTTGTTTTCCAAATGAGATCTTCATGCTCAGGTATCCTGCAAGATAGCAGACAAAGACGTAGTATATAAGATGGAGAGTGCAATAAATGGGAGTCAAAGAAAAGGAAATGTACTATCATGGACAAAGTTTTAAAAAGACTTTTGAATGTGTAGAAAGCAATTACATAGATGGGGTACAGATTTCAGTAGGGAGTTGTAGATATCAATAGCTTTTTGCCATGTGGAGGGCTCACCAGTGGTGGCAGAGAGTGGTGGGAAATTAATATCTCCATGTCTGAGGAGAGGGGCTCCATCTAGATAATTCTGACTGAATTTGGTAGTGTGTGAGCATGTAGTTTTGGCAAAGTAATTACAAGTTCAACAAAAGGATTGAAAGTCAACTTGTTGGGCATGGGAATTCAATGGAAATTAGGAATGCTGAAGCTGTAAGATTTGGTGAAGAGATAGATAATGATTTTTCTCTTGTTTCTGGAGACTAGAACATGGGGTAGACAATGTGCTGCATAAGTTTAGCTGTTAGTGAACCAGCTTTGATGTCTTCTTTGCAGGGCACTGCTGCAATTTGCAAAATCTCCCTCATTTGTGTTTTTTAAAAATTAATTGTTGAAGGATCGCTAAACATGAAATGGAGTTGATTCATTGATACAGTACTAGAGAAGGTGCAGAGGTTAAGTTGCTGATTAGTCATTCAGTGATGAGTTCAGATCCCATGACAGTGGTGAAATTTATACTCACTTAATTTTATGGATTTATTTTGAAAAGCCATTGGCTATGATTAGTAGATATCAGTTATTAAAACTCCATTTGTTCACTAATGGATTTCAGTGTGGCTTCAATTTGACTCCAGATCCACAAATCTGAAATGACCAAGGAAGAAATTTAATTCATGGGAATTTAGAGATGGACAATAAAACATTTAAATTGGCAGCAATGTCCAGATGCTGAAATAAAACTTTTAAAAAGAGATAGGTAAGGCAACAGTAACTCCTGAGACATATCTTGGGTCAGGTGTGTAAAGCCTTAACCTCAGTGTCCTGATGGGATATGCTGCCTCAGAAGTGGCCCAGTTAATACTAGACAGGGAGGAAAGAAAGTAAAGAACTTTTATCCATTTACTGCATCTCTTTCTATGCTTTAAGGTAATCCTGCAGCCTCAAGTTCCTTTAACATGTAATGTAGGAGGTGTGGACAGAATTTATTTATCTATTTATTTAGAGATGCAGCACGGTAACAGGTCCTTCTGGCTCAGTGAATGTGTGCTGCCCTATTACACCCATGTGATTAATTAACCTATATAAACCTGTATGTTGTTGGAATGTGGGAGGAAACACACATGGTCATGGGGAAACCGTGTAGATTCCCTACAGGCAGCGGTGGAACTGAACCCGGGTCGTTGATGCTACACCAACTGCTATGCTAATGTGCCGCTCAATTGGATCCCATGTAGTACACCGAGGAAAGCTGAACAAGAAACATATTGGTTTCTGTTGTGAGTAAGGTAGTATAATTGCTACAGTATCTAATAGTGGACAAACTCAAAGGTTCAAGCAGCATCTGGGGAGGCTAAGGCTGTAAGACAATGCCTCAGCTGAAGACCCTGCATCAGGGCTGAGAGGGAAGACGAACAATTGGTGTTGTACAGCAGTATGATGGTGGAGTGGCTCAGTGGCTGATAAGTGAAATCAGGTGAGGGGATGGAGATGACGGGCAGGGCAACAGGAAGGGGAAGACGGTGGTTATGAGAAAGGTGGACAATGGGAGAAGAAACTGAGTGTGCATGGGAGTGGGTGTGTTGGTTTTAAGCTAAACAGAAAAAATTGTACATTCATCATCCACAAAAAACTGTTAACATATATTTAGATAGGACTGAACACAAAAATAAACAAGTCATGGAATAACTCAATGGGTCAAGCAGCTTTTCCAGAGCAAAAGCTGTAAGAGCATAAGACCATAACACAAAGGAGCAGAATTAGGCCATTTGGCCCATTGAGTCTGTTCTCCATTCCATTATGGCTGACTTATTATCCCTCCCAATACCATTCTCCCACCTTCTTCCCGTAACCTTTGATGCCCTGACTAATCAAGAACTGTCAACCTTCACTTTAAATACTCCACTTTAAACTCAACGGCTTGGCCTCCACAGCCACCTGTGGATATGAATTCCACAGATTTACTACTCTCTGGCTAAAGACATTTCTCCTAATTTCTGTTCTAAACAGGTGTCCCTCTATTCTGAGGCTCTGCCTTCTGGTCCTAGACTTACCCACTGGATGAAACATCCTCCCCACATCCATTCTATCCAAATCTTTCAATATTGAATAACTTAAAATAAAATTGCCCTCCCCATTCTTCTAACCTCCAGCGATTACAGGCACAGATCTATTATGCAGACCCTTTCTCTCATATTAACACTTTCATTCCCAGAACCATTCTTGTGAACCGCCTCTGGACCCTCTCCAATGCCCACACCTAGTTTCTTGGATAAGGGACCCAAAGCTGCTCACAACATTCCATGTGCGATCTGACCAATCCCTTATAAAGCCTCAGCATTAAATACTTGCACCTGTATTCTAGTTCTGTCAAAATAAATCATAACATTGCATTTGTCTTCCTTACCAAGGACTCAACCTGCAAATTAATCTTTAGGGAATCCTGCATGAGGACTCCCAAGTCCCTTTGCACCTCTGGTTTTTGAATTTTCTCCAGGTTTAGAAAATAGACTATGCCTTTATTCCTTCTACCGAAGTGTATAACCATACACTTACCTACAAACTTAGACAGATTGGGAGAATGAGCCTCTTTGCCTATTCTCCCAATCTGTCTAAGTTCCTCTGCAGATTTCCTGCTTCCTCAACACTAATGGCCCCTCCAACTATCTTTGTATTGGCTAAAAACTACAAAGCCATTAATTCCGTCATCCAAATTATCGACATAATGTGAAACGAACTGAACCCTGTAGAATTCCACTAGTCACCGGCAGTCAACCAGAAAAGGCCCCCTTTATTTTCACGCTTTGCCTCCTGCCAGTCAGCCAATCTTCAATCCATGCTGTAATACCAGGAGCTCTTATCCTGTTATGCAGCCTCAAGTGCACCACCTTGTCAAAGGTCTTCTGAAATCCAAGAACACAACATCCACTGATTCTCCTTTGTCTATCCTGTCCATTATTTCCTCAAAGCTGATTTGTCAGGCAACATTTCCCTTTAAGGAAACCATGCAGACTTTGGCCTAATTTATCATGTGCCTCCAAGTACCTCAAAACCTCATCATTAATAATGAATTCCAACATCTTCCCAATCACTGAGGTCAGGTTAACTGGTCTATAATTTCTTTTCTTCTGCTTCCCTCCTTTCTTAAAGAGTGGAGTGACATTTGTAATTTTCCATTCCTCCGGAACTATCCTGGAATCTAGTGATTCTTGGAAGTTCACTTCTAATGGCTCCACACTCTCTTTGGCTATCTCTTTCAAAACACTGGGGTGTGGTCCATCTAGACCAGGTGACTTATCTACCTTCAGACCTTTCAGATTCCCAAGCACCTTCTCCTTCATAATAGCAACAACACTCACTTCTGCCCAAGAATATCAAGAATGATATTTTTGAATTTCTGGCATATTGCTAGTGTCTTCCACAGCAAAGACTGACACAAGATACTTATTAAGTTCGTCCATCATTTTTTTATTCTCCCAATACTACCTCTCCATCATAATTTTCCAGCAATCCAATATCTGCTCCCACCTTGTTTTTCACTCTTTATATATTTGAAAAAGCTTTTGGTATCCCCTTTTATATTATTGGCTAGCTTACCTTCATATTTCATCTTTTCTCTTTTTATGGCTTTTTAAGGTGCCTTCTGTTGGGTTTTAAAAACTTCCCAATCCTCTAACATTCCACTAATTTTTGCTCTATTATAATGCCCTCTCCTTTCCTTTGACTTCCCTTGTCAGCCACATTTACCTCATCCTCCCTTTAGAATACTTCATCTTTGGGATGCATCTATTCTGTGCCTTCTGAATTGCCAAGAAACTCAGTCATCCCTGGTAGTGTTCCCTTCCAATCAACTTTGACCACCTCCTCTCTCATGCCTCTATAATTCTCTTTACTATACTGTAATACTGATGCATCTCACATTATCTTCTCCCTCTCAAACTCATCATCATGACCACCATGTGCCGTGTCATATGATGTAGGTGATCATGGCCTCATGACCATGATTGTTCTTTTCCTACAGAAGTGGTTTGGCATCGGCTTCTTCTGGGCAGTGTCTTTACAAGGCAAGTGACCCCAGCCACTATCAATACTCTTCAGAGATTGCCTGTCTAGCTTCAGTGGTCGTATAACCAGGTCTTGTGATATACACCAGCAACTCATATAACCATCCACCACCTGCTGCCATAGCAAATGTGACCCCTATTGGGTGACTAAGCAGGTGTTACACCTTACCCAAGGGTGTAGGCTCGCTGAGGGAAGGGGTGTCTTACACCTCCTTTGGTAGAGACCCATCTCCACCCTGCCACCCATCCTCTCAAACTGCAGGGTGAATTCTATCATATTATGCTCATTGCCTCCTAAAGCTTCCTGTACAGTAAACTCCCTATCAAATCTGTTTCACGACAGAACACCCAATCCAGTATTACCTTTCCCCTTGTGGGCTTAAGCTGCTCTAAAAAGAAAAGCAATCTTGTAGGTATTCTACAAATTTCCTCTCTTGGGATCCAGCACCAACCTGATTTCCCAATGTATCAAAACGCAAGTCGACATGCTGGGTCAACACCCTGCAACAGGCCTGAGAAGGAAGAAGAAGGATTGCCAGTGTACAGCAGTACTAGTTGGGGGGGAGGTGGTGAGTAAGAGAAGGACACCTTTAGGTGATATGTGGAAACAGTTGGGAAGGGGATGCCGGGCAGATGGAACGAGGGGATCGGAGGGACATTGGGTTAGTGCAGGAAAGTGGCACTGAGGATATGGTCTTACCAAATGCCGCAGCAAATTCAGAAGGCAATCTTTAATTTCTCTTTTATTTATTTTGCCGTTAGTTAAAGAAACAAAAAACACATTTCTTGAACATCTTTTTTTTTAAAAGAACACTGACATACAGAGAGTAAACCATAGTCATAATGAAGCTGTTGTGGAAATATTAGAGAGGGAAACAGAGAAATATCAGTACAAATTGAGTCAGAGATCAAGATGATACCGTATATACATATACAGACAGATCAATGAGACTTCAGGTACAAAACAAAACCATTCATAGACTTGGTCAAATAGAGACAATCACAGACTGTGGTTTCTAGTGAAACCACAAAAATGGAATCTCATGTTTGCAATAGGGCAGTGAATGAATCATACCCAACAACTGAGGAAAGATCATTGATACAAAAGGGCACAGATATATGGATTGCAAACAGACTGGGAGTAGAGAGAGCTATGGATGTCCACAGGACCATGAAGAATTATTGACATCTGAAGAAATAGAGAGAAAGATATTGGACCACAAATGTGTGGGTTTACAATGATAACAATATAATCTTACTTCAGTACATTAGTTTTTGACTTTGCAGGCTATAGCAAACTGACAGCATATGCCTATCCAAATGTCACTTGAAAGCCTCCAATGTACTTGCCTTTACCACCATACCAGGCAACACATTCCAGTCATCCACTACTCTCTGAGTAAAAAACTTACTTCTCACATCCCGCTTGAACCTACCCCTTCTCACCTTCAATACATGCCTCCTGGTATTAAACATTTCAACCCTGGGCAACAGATGCACTCTGTCCACTCTATCTATGCCTCTCATAATCTTGTAAATCTTCCCTTATCCTCTGGTTCTCCAGAGAAAACAACCCAAGTTTATCCAAAATCTCGTGATAGCACATGCCCTTTAAATCAGACAGTATCCTGATAAAACTCTTCTGCACCCTCTCCAAAGCCTTAACATCCTTTCTAGAGTGGGGCAACTAAACCTGTATGCAATACTCTAGATGTGGCCTAACTAGAGTTTTACAAAGTTGCATCAAAACCTCCTGACTTTTGAACTCAAAGCCTTGACCAATAGGAGTAAGCATTCTATAAGTCTTCTGAACCACTTTATCAAACTGTGTAGTCACTTTCAAGGAGCTATGAACTTGGATCCCATGATCTCTCTGCTCAGTAACACTGTTAAGGATCTTACCCTTAACAGTGGACTGTCACCTTGCATTTGCCCTACTGAGGTGCAACACCTCACATTTATCTGGGTTAAACTCCATCTGCCTTTTCTCAGTCCATATCTGCAAATGATCTATATTGTGCTTTATTATTTGTCAGTCTTCTACACTATCCCCAACTCCCCCAAAATTGGTATTATCAGCAAATTTACCAACCCACCCATCTACATTTTCATCCAGGTTATTTATATACATAACAAACAGCAGAGGTCCCAGCACAGATCCCTGTGGAACACCACAAATTACAGACCTCCAACTCAACTAAGCCCCTTCAACCACTACCCTCTGTCTTCTAGGTGCAAGGCAGTTCTGAATCCAAACAGCTAAGTCCCAGGGGACCCCATGCATCTTAATCTTCTGGACTAGCCTCCCATGAGGAACTTTGTCAAACACCTTAGTAAAATCCATGCAGACAACATCCACATCCCTACCCTCACTAATCTCTCTCGTCACCTTGTCAAAAAACTCAGTCAAGTTGGTAAGCACAACCTGCCGTGCACAAAGCTATGCTGGCTCCCCTCAATTAGGCCATGGGTTTCCAAATGCTCATATATCCTATCCCTAAGAATTTTCTCCAGCAATTTCCTTCCAACTGATGTGAGACTCACCGGTCTATAGTTCCCAGGATTTTCCTTTGTTCCCTTCTTACATACAGGTACAACCTTTGCACTCACCGGTCCTCCTGGACCTCGCCTGCGGCTAGAGAGGACATGGCCCCTCCAGGCCCTCCTAACTCCCTTCTTTAGTTCTTTTCTGGCTTTTTTATACTCCCCATGTACTTTGGTTGATCCTGACATCTGAAGCTTTACATACTTTTCCTTTTTCTTCTTGACCAAATTTATCACCTCTCTTGACATCCAAGGTTGCCTTACCTTTCCATCCCCATCCTTCCTTCTAATGGGAAAATACTTTTCCTTGACTCTGTGCAATTCATCTTTAAAAACCCTCCACATGTCTGATGTGGACTTGCTAGAGGAAAGGTGATCCTACTTAATGTTACTTAACTTCAGCCTAATGCCCTCATAATTTGCCCTACTCCAAGTAACATTCTCCCACAAGGACCATATCCTTATCTACAGCTATCCTGGAAGTTCAGGAGTTGTGGTCACTGTTCCCTAACTGTTCACCAACTGAAAGGTCAATCACCTGGCCAGGTTCATTACCCAACACCAGGTCCAATACAGTACCTCCTTTCTTTGGACCATCCACATATTAATCTAAGAAACCCTCCTGGATACACTTAACAAATTCAGCTCCATCTAAACCCCATACACTAAGGTGGTCCCAGTTTATATTAGGAAAGTTGAAGGGTGATGAGGTGGAAGGCGAGAACTAGGGAAACACTATTTTTACTCTGTCCAGGGCTGAGAGCAGAGGTGTGCTACTGTCCACTATAGTAGTGTGGAAGCCACAGTTTAAGAAGAGTGAATATATTTCAAAAAGGAAGCATTTGGCATAGACTTGGAAGTAAGATCCATTGGGTGACATAGCACAGAAACATGATTTTGACCCACTACGTCCATAATCATCAGATGGAAATATGACCTTGTTGCATCACAGAAACATGTTTGAGTGAAGGTAGAACTGACAGCTTAATGTGCTCAATGAGAAGTTTCAGTAGTGACAGATAGGGATGCAAAAGAAGAGGAGGGGTGGTACATCTGATTAGGGAGAGCATCATAGCAGTCGGTAGAGATGATATCTTGGAGGGATCATTTAACTGAGCCATACGTGAAGAACTTAGAAATAAGAGAGGGACAATTATTTTGCTGGAGTTATACAATAGGCTTCCCGATAGTCAGAGAGAACTGGAGCAACAGATATGCAAGCATATTGCAAGAAGGTGTAAAGACAAATCAGATTTTAGAGGGAATTTAACTGGGATTATCCGAGTCCAAATATCTTAGATGGGGTGGCAGTTATTAAGTGAATCTAAAATAATTCTTTTGATACAGTGTAAAGATAGCTTACCAAAGAAAGGGCAATAGTCAACCTTATTTTAAGAAAAGAAACCAGTCAGGAGGTGGAGGTGTGGATTGGGGGACAGTGACCATATTCTGTAGCTTTCAAAGTAATTAAACTTGAGCTTGAGATGTGTGTGTGTGCGTGTGTAAGAAATATATCTATCAGAAACAGGGTTATCATCACTCACATATGTCATGAAATTTGCTTTTTTTGTGCAGCAGTACAGAAAATTTATTAAATTACTTCATTTCTGTGTGAAAGTCTTAAGCCCCCAGCTATATATTTGTGCTTAAGACTCTTGCACAGTACTGTATATATAACTTATTTTGGAACTGAAATATCAAATAAACTTTTTCTGAAACAATTTAAAAATATTAACATCTATTACATTTGTATTTATTTATCTGTGTGAACTATAATCCCACACAAATAATTGTTTTGTAATTTTGGAAAGATTGCTTAATATTTCATTAGTATCCATTTTTACCTCATGAACTGTAGCAATCCAACAGGTAGATAGAACTGGGGTTCTATCCTGACCTCTGCTGGAGATCATGTGGATGTTTCCCCAGTGCTCCAGTTTCCACCCACAAGTCAAAACATATACTGTATTCATTATTTGTCTATTTTAAGCTATCCCTTGGGTGACTTTTAGAAACATCAGAGTCAGAATGAACATATGAAAAAGTAATTGTTTTATATTATCAGAATCAGAATGAGGTTTATTATCACCACAAGTGTCATGAAATTTAACTTAGCAGCAGCAGCAGTTCAATGCCATACATAACGCAGGAGAAAAAATAATAATAAATAAGTAAATCAATGACAGTATTCATATATTGAATAGGTTAAAAATAGTGCAAAAAACAGACATAATATATATTTAAAAAGTGAGCTAGTGTTCACGGGTTCAATGTCCATTTAGGAATCAGATGGCAGAGGGGAAGAAGCTGTTCCTGAATCACTGAGTGTGTGCCTTCAGGCTTCTGTAATAGTGAGAAAACAGCATGCCCTGGGTGCTGGAGGTCCTTAATAATGGACGCTGCCTTTCTGAGACACCGTTCCTTGAAGATGTCCTGGGTACTACGTAGGCTAGTGCCCAAGATGGAGCCGACTATATTTACAAACCTCTGCAGCTTCTTTTGGTCCTGTGCAGTAGCCCCTCCACCCCCCTCCCATATCAGACAGTGATGCAGCCTGTCAGAATGCTCTCTACAGTATATCTATGTAAGTTTTTGAGTGCTTGTTGATATACCGAATCTCTTCAAGCTCCTAATGAATTATAGTCGCTGCCTTGCCTTTTTTTTATAATTGCATTGCTATGTTGGGACCAGGTTAGGTCTTCAGAGATCTTGACACCCAGGAACTTGAAACTGCTCACTCTTTCCACTTCTGATCCCTCTATGAGGATTGGTATGTATTCCTATGTCTTATCCTTCCTGAAGTCCACAATCAGCTCTTTTGTCTTACTGATGTTGAGTGCCAGGTTGTTGCTGCGACACCACTTCACTAGTTGGCATATCTCACACCTGTACGCCCTCTCGTCTCCGTCTGAGATTCTACCAACAATGGTTGTATCATCAGCAAATATATAGATAATATTTGAGAATGGTATGCCTGGTCAGACAATCATGGGTATAGAGAGAGTAGAGCAGTGGGCTAAGCACACACCCCTGAAGTGCACCAGTGTCGATCGTCAGCGAGGAGGAGATGTTATCACCAATCCACACAGATTGTGGTCTTCCAATTAGGACGACCTATACTATTGATATATGTATTGAAATATAGTGGAAAATATGTCTCATATGCTATCCAAACAGGTCATTCCATACATAAGTACCTCAAGGTAGCACAAAAGGTAAAGCACTGACAGAATACAGTGTTATAGCTACAGAGAAAATACAGTACAGGTAGATAAATAAGCTGTAAGGCCCATGACCAACTAGATTGGAAGATCAAGTGTTCATCTTTATTGTTCAAGAGGTCTCTACAAGGGTTTTATAACATCAGGTTAGAAGCCTCCTTGAGGTTGGTGGTACGTGTTCTCAAGCTTCTTAATCTTCTGTCCAATGGAGGGGTGAAAAGAGGGAATGACTGGAATGGGAGGGACTTTTGATTTTGTTGACTGTTTTCCCAAGGTAGCAGGTAGTGCAGACAGAGTCAATGAAGACAAGGCTGGTTTTTGTGTCAGAGAATTAGTTACAGGAAAATAATTGTGGAATGAGATTGCTCTGAGGACCAGTATAAATCTTGATGGGCTGAATTACCCCTGTAATAAAACAAAGTAAGAATATTGATAAACAATTTAAAGACTTACTTGTAAGCACATTTTAAGTTGCAATAGTTCACTTGATTCCCATTATTTATAAAGGAAACTGTAAAAAAAAAAGGCCACTGAAGTGGGTTTGAATCACTGATTGCAGTTTAATCATTTCCATGTTAAAATATGCATGTTCAGATATTCCAAAAACGTTCACAGTGCAGGGTTAATAGATGTGGTAGTCTTGTGGTAATTCCATTCCTGAGGTCCATGATTGTTCACAGCAAGAAAGCACTGAAGTCTCAGGGGAATGTGCTAGATTTTCAGTTTTGTTATTGGACTATGACTTCAACATCACCCTTTCTGAAGTAATTTTCTGAAAAATAGTGTCACAAGAATTCAGCGTACTGAAGCAGCAGTTTTTCACTTGGTAATATAAACGTTAAAATCATACTACTTTTTCTTCCACCAACTTTCAAAACAGGCCCATCAAGTAGGGATCAGCAATCAAGCGCCCATTGACATCAACTCTTATTTCATTCTCTCCATCAACTCCTCCATTCACTCACTCACCTACATAGAGGTAATTTACATCACCCTGTAAACCTGCCAACTCATATCTTTGAGATGTAGGAGAAAGGCAGAGCTTATAGAGAAAACTCATGGCGAATGCTTACAGGAAACACCTGTGGCCAGGGTCCAAGAGAGGTATTTGGAGCTATGAGACATTTCTGCCAGCTGTACCACTGCATTGGTCCACATGGAACAGACTGGCCATATTCTTTTGGACAGAGAATAGAAAGAGTCAAACAGTTTGGGAGAGAATATCTCTGTCAGAATAACTTCACAGATTATTCTCAAATGAAAAGTTACTGTCATTTTTGCTTCATCATCATTGACACAATCTGCAAAAAGCAGCATCAGTCCACTAGATGGAGCATTTTACAGAAATGAACTGCTCTGCCAGGAAACACTTCAGAAATGCTGGGGTTGTGGGGTGATCGATAATGGATGGCAGCACAGTAGTAGGATATTGATGATGACAGAAGGACAGAGAGGAGATAGTTAGGGCAAGTGATGCTGAGGAAATTTAGGTTTGGGTCAATGCTTATTCCCCCTTCCTGTTGGTGCTGCCATGTTCCCAGTCTCTTGATTGTTCTGTCACTGTCTCTTAACTAATTCTTTTTGTACTACTTCAGGCTGCACAACTATTTTTGCACCATTCTGTTTTTGGCAGTTTTTGCAGTAATTGTTGTTATAATTATTTTATTTACACTGTGAGCTTCATACAAGCAAGGAATTTCTTTGCATCCTCACATATAATGACAATAAACCAATCTGATCTTTGACGAAAGTTGTTGGAGACTTAGCCTCCATCTTTCTCAAGACCTGTCACTCAGCTGTGTGCCTGATTTTCACTTCTTCATCCTCTGCATTACCCTACTTACCTCTAGAGATCTCCTCTGCTACATCGATACTCTTTAATCTTTGTGTCTTCCACTCAATTTACTTTAATATTTTCCCTTCATCTCCACGTTTTCTCCAATCTTTCATCTCATCATTCTTCCATTGCTACCCCTCTCCCACACCCTCACATCTCCCTTTGCCTCCACTTCCCTTCCTCAGTCAGGTATGTTTCCTCCAAGCTATATCTCACCTAAATCATCTCCCTTCAACTTCCTCTGACCAGGTTTTTTCCCCCAGTCTCACTTGTGGATAAAAAAATATATGGGTTATGACTAGTGCGTAGTGAGTTGTGAGTACGTTACGTTGGCTCTGGAAGCATGGCCCAGCACAATCCTCACTGATTAGATTTGACACAAGCAATGTATTGTACATTTCAGTGTTTCAATATACATGTAACAAATAAAGCTAACATTTAAATCTTCATCTTTTCTCATACCAAATGGCACACTTTGAAAATTTCATGCCTTGGCCTTCACAGCTCTAAAACCTAAGACCATTTCACTTACAGCCCAGCTTCAATACAATCCTCACATTTATGATCCTCTACATATTGCATCTGAACTGATACTGAGGGAGAATCTGCAAGGTGTCCATTGGCAGATGTGTTGAAAATCTGATGCAATAGCGTAATCTGCCTGAATACCCACCAGTTCTAGTTCTGTTGCATCTAATATTCTGTATTCCCCAGGAAGTAGTTTCACTCCTATTTAGGACCATACTCAGAGACAGTGTCATAGCCCAACTGATCCATACCAACCCAAATTCCCATCTAAACTAGTCCCATTTTCTCATGTTAGGCTCATCTCCCTCTAAATCATATATGTCAAACTTAAGGCCCGCGGGCCAAATCAGGCCCGCGGTGGAATTATCTTTGGCCCGCGAGATAATATCTAATTACTATTAAAGCTGGCCCCAGTAATCGAAGTGCCTATGGCGTATGATATGGCTAATGCTGAGTTTATTCAGGTACCAGGTTTTCAGCGTTTTTAGTGTTTATTCGGCAGTCTTGCTCGGCAGTCTTCTTCATAAGAAACGGAATTTGTAAAGTGAAACACTTTGTAGTTATAGCAGAGACTGAGACACATGAGAGCAGGCTGAAAAAACGGAGGCAACGAAAGCTGCATTCGCACGCGTCTGACTGATCCGGCCCGCATGAAGCTGCATTTTGCTCAATCCGGCCCGTGACCTAAAATGAGTTTGACACCCCTGCTCTAAATCATTCCTATCCATGCACAAGTACTTTTTAAATGTTGTTAATGGACTCTGGGGGCATTCTTTATAGAATCTGATTGTCCCTTGAGAGTCTGTCACCAGTTAAGTGCTTAAACCATTTTTCTAATATTGAGTTGACAAACTTGCCAACTTTCACATCCTCTTTTTGAGACTTTAGACCCAAGTACAAAACAAAAATGCAAAATCTCAATGTTCTGCTTTCCCCAAGTTGAACTTCAAATGCAAAATTCTCTCTGTCACCAACACCGGTTATGCATAAAAGTTTATTTATTCCTCGGTCATCTGTGAATTTGACTTGTCCAAAACTCCTCAAATTAATAGCTTCAATGAACTTAAATTCATCCAGAATTCTTATCATGTTATATCCCACCCTAAATCCTTACCATCTGTTAATCTTAACCCTTGTATTGGCTCTCTGTCACTCAGTACAATTATTTTGGAAACCATTTCTTGAAATCCTTCCCTAGGCCATTACCCCTGCATGGGTTCTCCACTTGGTGATACAGCTGTTCAGCTAATTTGTCTCAGATTCTGAAAACCTGCTTCCAAATTGTCGGTTTTTTGCATCCTCCCCGCCTGAAAGCCTCCTTAAACATATCTCTTCAATTGTGCATGAAGTTACTTCCCATACCTTTCCCTTAAACCATACATGTTCATCTGCTTTGAAGAGCAATGCATTGAAGGCCTATAACATATTATCTCAGGATTTATATAGAATATAAATTCAGATTGTCTGTCTATGTGGAATATGAATGTTCCCCGTGTGACTGCATTATTTCCTTTGGTGTTTCAATTTCTTTCCTCATCCCAAAGATGTGGGTTTGGTAGATTAAGTGGCTGCTTTAAATTGTCCCTAGTATGTGGGTGAGTTGGAGTTAATGTGACCAGAATAAAAAACGTAATTAATATAGAATTAGTGTTATTGAGTGATGGATGTTTGGTAGAGACTATAGACTAAAGGGCTTCATTTCATGCTGTATGTCACAATCAGTGAGATTGCACAGTTACATTCATCATTAGTTTCATCCCCTTACATTTCAAAGGGATCTTTAATCTCCAAAATGTTGAGTTTAGTTTAAGTGAGACATGAATAATAAAAAACCTTCAGAAACCTGAATCCAGCCACCCAATTTTTGTGGATGATAGAAAGAAAACCTCCTTTCTGGAGACAGGTACTTTAATTTAATGTGACTGAGTGCCTCCAATTTGACATCTTGAACAAGACAACTACGAGGTGAAATTTACAGCAAGAAGACGAGGGACTTCCAAGAACTGCCAATATGTCAGAAAGAACAAGAGCTCTTCTCCCTCAAACTCCAAAGGAAACCTGTTTCCTTGGCTTCTGGACTGTAACCCGTACAAGGAAAATATCCTTCCTGTGGAAATGAAAGAAAAACACAGTAAATGTGTAAATATAAAGTTCCAGGTTTCCTGAGCACAACTCCTTCTCCCACTGGGTTAAATTCTTCCACAATTGTAGTCAGAACAATAGACACCAGCTGACTTGAGCTCGAAATTCTTTATTACATTCGAGCATGCAAAATTAACTTCTTCAGAGTCAAAATTGGTACAAAAGTCACTTATGTACCGGTATTAAAAACACATAGAAATGATTTGCAGTTCATTAACACACCTGAAGTGATGACCAATTTCATTAATCAGTTCACTAGTGAAGTCTTGGAGCAAAATACTGACGTTGACCTGGCTGGCTCCTTTGTTATGTGAAATAATAAATGAACCAGAGAGGATCAGTAGCTGCAATAGAAACATTCACCATTCAAGAAAATCAATATCAATGTGGTGTGCAGAAGTGTAACCGATTACTTAGGGTGCAGTTATAGAACAGAAGTTAATGCCATTAAATAGATTACAAACATATTCTGTTATTAATTGCTTTAGAGACAAGTGCAGCTATCCATTCAGTTCAAGGAGAAACTCATAGGAAGAATTTTTTCTCTTATTTTTGCTACGTTACTCCCAGGGTGCCAAGGACAAGAGCAATTCAAAGCAGCAACTCTGATGGAAACAATCAAAAATTCCCATTTCAGCCTGCTACAGCTGAAAACCACAATTGCATCTAAGGCCTGTACAGTTAGTAATGACAGTTTAAACAATCTATTGTTGCTTAAAACCGACCAAAATAGATCGTACTGTGGCCGGTGCACTATCCCTTTAAGATGTTGGTGGAACCGAGGTTGCTACACTGGGCTATTGGTGAGTTTTTCAACACCCAATACCAACTTCTCGCCGGCAAATGTACAGCCTATGGTAAATAAAACTGAACACCTCAGAGCCTGAGTGCTGTATCAGGAGGACATTAGGACCGCTTGTGTTCTTCGTTCCACAGAATCTTGGTTACCCCTTCCATTCTGGACTCAGCAATTCGAACAGACTGCTGAGATAAGTCTGTCGAGTCTCTCTGTGGTGAACTACATATACCTGTCTGGACACACCCCCTGCTGACTGCTCCTGTGGTTCCTCCCACAAACCCCTGTATAAAGGTGATGGAGGTCTGAGCCCGGCCTCTCTGTCTCCAGGATGTAGTATAGTGGTCACTCACTGCTTGTTCCTTCTTCCAGTCAATAAAAGCCGATATCTCGCCTTTACGTCTCAGAGTGAGTTATTGATGGTGCATCACTCTCAAAAGCAGAAGTGGAGACGTATGCTTCGAGATCAATTCCTCGTGATGTACAAACGTGTGGTGCTGTCCTACTCCTGTTCACCAGACCTGGAGCAGTTCACAAACAAGTGCCGGCCATTTTTTTGCCACGGGAGGTTTCACTGGTCATTTTGGTAGCAGTGTACATTCCATCTCAGGACAATGACATACAGGCTCAAGGTGAAGTCACTGCAGTGTGAAGCAGCAGTTCTGTTCGTTGTGTCACACTGGGTGTCTGATTTTTTTTATCTTCTTGATCCTGCAGTCCAAGGAGCACAAAATCCAAGTCTGTTATTACAGAAGGGAAGGAAGCCTGTTGCAAACAAGAAGGAAATCATCCTGGAGGAGACAGGCTGACTGCTGATGGGATTCGGGGCAGATGAGTTGCAGCTTCAAGAAATCACGGAAGTGAATTGGAATTTCAAACAGAAGCAATTATTTTCTTCTTTTTCCCTTAACTAAATGCCTTCCTGTCTAAAATTTTGGCATATGTGTTTGTCACTTCTGACAAAGGGACCTCACACGTTTTCTGTCCCAATCACTGTAAGTGAATCAGAGAGAAACTTGCCATCACTCCCAGAGGTCAATGGACAGATCGAGAGGGGAGAGAAGGAAAAGATGACAAGCCTTCATTCCCTAAGTTTCAGCCTAGATGCTGACACTACAAGAGCACTACACAGGTTGAAGGATGACAATGCACAAGCAGATTAATGTGTTGCAGTCAAATAAGAAGATGAAGAAGTCTATTCAGCTGGCCTGCTGGAGGATAGTGAATATACAGTAAGAAACTGAACAACTGAATGCCTGGGATGATGAGGAGGTATCCAACTTGTACTTCCAGCGATAGGTTATGTTGAGCCACAGTATGTGGCACGTGTCTGGGAGAGATGTAATATAAGAGGATGTCTCATGGACCTAGAAGGAAAGTGCCTGGCATCTCTTATGTGGAATATAGGAGTCGCCATAGGGCTGGAAGGACATTCTGTAGCTATATTAGGGAAGAAGACCACAAAGGCAGATATTAAAGTTTGACGGTGACGCAGTCAAGTGCCCAAGCTTCAGAAAATCACTTCAGTGGCACAATTAACCAAATTAAGGAGCCAGCTTTCAAATATATTGTTCAATAACTGCAACCTATCATCTGCATTAGGTGCTTCTAATCAGATCTCTGGTATATATGAAGAGCCAACAATCTCAATAAGTAAACAAGCAAAAGTGGCCTGACTCTGCTCTACAGAAAGAAGATTACTGCCGTGAAGTAAAGGTTGTGAGCTTGTGAACTGTATAGCTCATGTTTCTTGAAGGTTTTTTTTTCCTGAGCAAAGGAGGTAATGTTGCAAGCAAGAGGAGTTTTCACTCCAATATAATACCAAACCTTACTTTTTTATACAAGCCCTGCCCTTGAGTGCACACTATGACCAATGTAAATGAGCAAGTAAACTCAAGCTTACTTGATGAACTTTAACCAATTTTTTCTTGCTTTGAGTTGGTTATAAACTGAAACTAAGCTGCTAACTTTGAACCCTTCCCCTTACTATCATCTAATCCAGTACTGTAACCCTAATGCTGATTTTTTAAAAAATATTATTTATGTAGTATATATTTATATAAACTGGTCTAAATCTTTCTTCTGTCCTCCCACTTGACAAGCCAATGATGGGTATGGGTCAGTTTCTGTCCCATGGCTTTCCTCCTGGCTTCTCCCATATTCTACTGCAACCTTGCTGAAATTCATAAGCAATCTGAATAAACAGGGAGCAATAGATGGGCCAAATTGTGATAGACTTTTCAGATTCTTTTCTATAAGACTGCATAAATATTGACTCTGGACTCTGTATTTCAAGAGTCTATAGAACTCTTGCATCAGATGATCTCATTGTAAATGAAGTCCTATGAAAGTTGGCTTTCAAAGTACATAAAAATTCTCCAAAAAATTGAGAATGGAGAGAGCTTTTCTGGATTAATCATAATCACAGATTCTGGTGGCACAAGACTGTTAACAATAAGAAAACTTTCTACGTAGCTCAGTGAATAAAATAAAACTGCTTGTCGTAGCACCATACCACTTGCACCACAATGTTTCAGATTCAGAACAATACTGGCTTCTCTTTGTAACCTCCTGGGTGAGTAATTGAAGGAAACCACAGACGGTAGCTTAGGACAATATGGCTTTTTATTCCTAACCCTAACCCTAACACTAATGGTTAGGATTATCTTGAGCCATGGAGAGTTTCACACAAAGGTAGAAGGAGAAGGATCTGCCTCAGATGCTTGTGAGCATTCTCTATGTAATTTCTTTGATAAGAATGGTAAAGAATGACCAGCTGCATAGAAGTGAGTCCCAAAAATAGTGTGAATCTTTAGGGGAGGGAGACAATTGGAGAAATAAAACAAACAAAAACAAAAGAAATAGGAGCAGGAACAGGCCATTCAAGCTTACCCTGCCATTCACCAGGACACTGGCTCATTTTCCACTTCAATACCATTTCCCTGCACTGTTTCCATATTGCCTTTCATACAGAAATCTACGAGTCACTGTTTTAACTGAAGTCAGTGACTGAACATCCACAGCCCCTGGAGTTGAGATTTACCACTGTCGAAGTCATGTTTATTGTCATGTGCACAAGTGGATGCCTGCAGAAGTGAGACGGAAAAACTTACTTGCGGCAGGATCACAGGCATAGAGAATCAGATAAGCACCATTCACAAGCAAAACAGATATTAAACATAAATTATGAAACATAATCTGAAGAGAGTTCTCCTCACACTTCAAGATTAAGCATCTAATTTGTCCTGAGACTGTGATCTGTGGTTCTAGACTCAGACAATGGAAATATTCTCCCTATATCCAACCTACCAAAAAAATATAAGTTTCAAAGAATTTTCCTCAATTTCTTCTAAACCCTAGTGAATGCAAACCTAATCTACTTGATCGGTTCTGAATCAGTAAATCTGTCATCCCTGCTATCTTTGATGCACTCCCCTCAAGGGCAAGTACATTCTTTAATGGGAGAGACCAAAACAGTACTCTCTACTCCAAGTGTAGTCTCACAAAGGTCCTGTAAGTTCTTCTGTATCCATTTCCTTTCAAAATAAGGGCTGAACATTGACTTCTCTAACTTCCATTAATGCCCCTCCTCCCCTTCTTACCCCATCCCTGATATATTTAGCTTTTGTCCCCCCTCCTTTTTTTTCCTCTCTCTCTGCCCATCACTCTACCTGTTCTCCATCTCCCTCTGGTGCTCCCCTCCCCCTTTCTTTCTCCCTAGGCCTCCCGTCCCATGATCCCTTCCCTTCTCTAGCTCTGTATTCCTTTTGCCAATCACCTTTCCGGCTCTCAGCTTCACCCCACCCCCTCCGGTCTTCTCCTATCATTTCACATTTTCCCCTCCCCCTCCTACTTTCAAATCTCTTACTATCTTACCTTTCAGTTAGTCCTGATGAAGGGTCTCGACCCGAAACGTCAACAGCGCTTCTCCCTATAGATGCTGCCTGGCCTGCGGCATTCCACCAGCATTTTGTGTGTACTGCTAACATACTATTTGCCTTTCCAGTCGCTTGTGGCACATGCATATTGGCCATCAGAATCAGGTTTATTGTCACTGATATAAGTCGTGAAATTTGTTGTTTTGTGACCTGTTGCAAGTGTACTTAGATCAATTTAGATAACAATAAAATCTAGCCTCTCACTACTTAAAGTAAAACTTTGTTTTTGTTGTGTGCCCCAGAATGGATGACCTCACATCTCCCACACTGCATTCTGTCTATCCGGTTCTTGCACACTCAATCTTGCCTATATCCTTCTGATATCTCTTTACACTCTCCTCCGCACTCTCGGCCCCACATGATGTAGTATTATCAGCAAACCTTGAATAATCACATTTGATACCCTCAGAAAATTGTTGACATAGTTTCTGTATAGCTGGGGATTATGCAGTGATCCCTGAGATAGCCCACATCTAACAGCCTGTCAATCTGAGAAAGAGCTAATACTTTTCTTTCTTTGCTTTCTGCACAATAAAGCGATTCTCATTTAACATCAGTAGATTACTTGCAGTTCCTTGTTGACCAGTCATTTATGTGAGACCTGGTCAAAAGCCATCCAAATCTCCAAATGCACCCACATCTACTGGTTCTCATTACCTAGCCTGCACCTCACATCCACAAGAACTCCAGTACATTAATCCTTTCAGAAATCCATGACAGCACTGTCCTATTCTTTTCAATGGACTCTGTTATTACATTATATATTCCAGCAGAGGGTGGTGGGGACTTGAAATGAACTGCCAGAGGAAGTGGTAGAGGTTGTTACACCATTATGATGTTTAAGAGGATAGGAAAGCTGCAGAGAGAGGGATATGGGCCAAATGCAGACACGTAAGACTAGCTGAGCAAGGCACTTTGGTCAGTATTAATAAGGTGGACTGAAGGTTCTGTTTCCATACTGTGTAGCTTTTATGATTTTATGAGAAAAGAATTAGAGAAATGAAGAGTTAAAATGCTTTGCAAGTTGTTAGAGCAAAATACTGAAATCAGCAATAAAATAAAATGCTGAACTCCTCAGCAGCGTCTGTTTTTGCAGAAGGTTATCCTTCTGAATCTGACCTCTCTCCATGAGGCTGTCTGACCTGCTGAGCATTCTAGCATCCTAGAAATAAAACTAAGATTGATTACACTAAGGTTGTGCTCAGTATGATAGAGAGAGGGGAAATGAGTGCAGACCTACAATTCTTTCCAGCAATACCATCAAAACACAGATATAACAGGATTAATTTTCTTTTCTATTAAATAAAGTTGCGCACTTAAACCAAAGCTGAAATTTCTAAGGTAAGAAAAATTCCTTGAATTAATCAACCTTAACTTTGAATTATTAGTTTAACAGTATTATTGGTAGAGAACAAAGGCGCCAAATAATTGTAATGACTTCAAATAAATTCAAAATAAAGAAGCAATTTCTACTTGATATCTTTGGACATGCTGTACAATTAACAACTTACTTTAGAAATCTTGTTCTTGTTGATATGTTGACAAAGTCAGCAGCCAATTTACCTACAGCATGATGGAACAAATTGGCCAGACTGGAAATTTATTGTGGTGAGAACGAATGTTTGCCAGGACTATGGGAGAATTCTAAAAGCAGGGTCTGTAAGTAAACATCCTAGCTTGCAAGGTCATGAACAAAAAGCCCATGAAAACCATAAAACGGATCTAATGAAGAACCTTTGTCATGAGACATTAATTCTGTTTTTTTTTTGCCACAGATGCTGTCTGATCTGTTGGACGTCTCTTGAATTTTCTGTTTATATAGCAGAGGATCTGATCTTTTCCGGTACCCGGAATCCCAATTGCAATTTTGGCCACAGATGTCATAAAAAATTAGTATTATTAAAGAAATTGTACATTAAGATGGAAAATATCTATCTCCACGGATTAACATACAGCTGGAGTGACTACTATCGATAAATTAATAAACTTAAATCAAAACTGACAGTTCTAATGAAAAGGAAATAATAACAATAGCTATTCCTTTGTTCATTTGCAAACTCAGGAGAATACACATAAGAATCTCTGAAGAATGACAAGTGTAAGTGCACAGAACTCCAGGATATCCTACGATTCTTCCCTTTGGCGGTGTTTGGTATTATGAAATTTGCTATGTAATCATTCAATGCTTTTAGTTACAAGACGATCTATCAAGTAAAGGGAGGAATGTGCACATTATTTTTCACATTTCATTTCCCCACAAGAAATGATATAGCCCCCATGCTGCATTATAGCATCAACATTTGCAGAACCTTATACCTAGCTTTCAATCCAAGCAGGGGAAACCTAAACTTATTCCTTATGAATCCCACAATCTCCAGAGACAACTGCACTCTTCAATAGTTCTTTGTTCCTTGCTGTCTACTATCCGAATCACCGTACACTGTTCTGTTGAGCCAGATTTTCCTATTAAATAGCAAGAACAATACGCCCACCATTCTTGCTGTACTGGCAACTGACTAATACAGTTGTTATAAAAAGAGATCACTATTATTCCCTTATTGGATATTTTGGATATCCCTGCTTTCTCCCCCTGCTTGCATGGAAATTTTCTTTCCTTATTACACGCAGCAACACCTCAAAATGATAGTGAAGTGGTTAGTGAAACACTATTATAGCTCAGCGCATCAAAGTTCGGAGTTCAATCCCAGCGTCCTCGGTCAAGAGTCCCTGTAGGTTCTCCCTGTGGAACGCATGGGTTTTCCCCAGGGTGCTCCAGTTTTGCTTCCACAGTCCGAAGATGTACCGGGTTGGTTAATTGGTCATTGTAAATTGTCTCATGATTAGATTAGGGTTAAAGTAGGGTGATCAGGGGTCGCTGGGGCGACACGGCTTGAAGAGCTGGAATACCTATTCCTCACTGTATCTAAATAAAATAAAATTAAATTTAAATTAAAACAACCACCGCCTTCAAGCATGCCCATTCTCTTGGACAGGGGAAATTTAGAGAGCTACAGGCTACAAATGCGAGCAGATGAGACTAGCTCATGGGGTAACACCGTCAGCGTGAATAAGTTGGGCTGACGGGCCTGTTTCTATGCTGTATGGCTATGACTTTGGAAATCCCCTGCTGATTTCAGCTAGGATGAATCTTTAACCATCTTTGTTTCATGAAAAACAAGTGAGTTTAATTTTGAAGATTTACTGAATTGAATTTTGTTATGACTTTCACATTTCATTGTGGTTTTCTCATTTCATCAGTGAATACTTTAGTTATAAGACATGAGAGAAAAAATCTTAAATAAGATTTTGCTGCACATTGCTTACTATCACCTGCTACTGAGACTGCTTTGCAATGTGTTCTCTCCCTCTTAGGAAGTTCAGACGTATAAACATTTGCTTTATAAAGACTGGTTTCTTTTCCTGAATTTTTATGTTTAAATATAACATGGTTTGTTTTTTCTTAAATCAAACTTTGTAATATTCCAGTTGCAAATCCATTTTAACATTCAGAACCATCTTTTCTGTGAATATGATTGATAAAGGGTGGGTTGGTGAAAAAGATCATATATGCACAGAGGACGGTGAATCTCTGGAAATCTTGACCCTAATGTCATATGGATGCTGGATCACTGTGGATAGTTAAAGAGGAAGTACTGTATATAATATTTTGAAAGGCATTCGAGGGTTATAGGGAGATAAGAAAACAGGCTTTGGGTACTGAAGAAAACAGGCTTCAGGCAGATCAGCCATGGTCATATTGGATGAAGGTCAGACTTGTGGGGCCAAATGGCCTACTTCTGTTCCTACTTTCTTGTGTTGATATATTTTAATGTACTTTAGTACTGTAACTGCTTAAGCTTCAGCAAAAGAACTTCAAAGTTGTCCAACAATGAGGCCAAATCATCACTGATCTCTATCCAATGGAAGATCTAGCAGTCATGCTCAGTATTTTGATTTAATCTTTTGTTCCCAACCAGTTTGTGACTGTTCTGAAATTTTGAGCATCTGAAGGGAAAGATCTGTAGGGAGTTTGATAGGTAGAGTGTGACCACTTCTGCCTTTTTGAATTCTAACTTCCAGTCCACAAATTTCAATTGGCACTCTCTGTTCTATCTGATGTGAAAGGAGACACTGAGATTGGCAAGTACTTGGTAAGTAGAGATGTTTCAATTAAAAAAACAATTTCAGTAAAGATTTAACTTATTGCATCAGTTCAGCGAATTGTCTTCATGGTTCCAATTCCAATGAATTCTCATTCTTTGATGAAGTCACATACGTGCCAAAGGTATCTTTGGCAGATTTCAATGACAGCATGACAGACTAGCTACTTCCTTTTGTAGTTTGTTTGTAATTATTCTGGATCAAAAATGTATGCACTTAAAATTCAGCAAGAAGTAATAAATAAAAGCAAAGTTTTATATTACAAGTGATGTTATTTATACATTAGAAATATGTGAACTGCTGTTAAATCATTGAAACCTACAAATTCAAGTATTATTAGCCAAGTATTTGTGCATTATTTTACGATTACATTTTGAACACTTTCACTACTCAAGAATCAAATGGATGTAGACATGTTCATTATGGTGCAGATATTTCAATGCTGTGTCACTCCTTGACCTGTCCAGAATTTACTCCATGTGGACAAGGAGCTGACACCACATTGCCGAGGTATAATAAACAATCCTTTTCAATTGTTACCACCTGCAGGACCCCATCAAACCCCGTAACATCCTGACTTGGAAATAATTCACTGTTCCTTCATTGCCACTGGGTCCAAATTCTGGAATTGTTATCCTGACAGCATTGTAGGAGCATAAGACTTTAACAGTTCCAGAAGGTTCTTCACTATGTTCTGGGGCAATTACAAATAATTCATGAATGCTGATCTTATTCATTCTCTCCTTATTGGACAAACCCTCATCTTTGAAATCCATTGAATGCAAACTGCACTGACTCCAAAGTAAGTTTATTCTTCCTTATGTCTATAAATCAAAACAGTGCATGGTAGTTCAGGCCACAAACAAGAGAAGATCTGCATGTACCATACTGGAAATCCAAGCAACTCTCACAGAAAGCTGGAGGAACTCAGCAGAGTTCCAACATTCTGTGTGTTTCATGGTAGTTCAGATGTTTGCTCACCAAAACCTTGTACAAATGAGACAACACTGTCTTACTAGTGTGCTCCGATCATTTTCAATAACAAAATATCCTTGTTAACACAAAATACACTGCAGATGCTGGGGTCAAAGCAACACGTACAACACGCTGGAAGAACTTAGCAGGTCGGGCAGCATCCATGGAAACGAACAGTCAACATTTCGGGCCGAGACCCTTTGTCAGGACTGAAGAGGGAGGGGGCAGGGGCCCTATAAAGAAGGGGGGGGGGGGCGAGGGTGAGAAGGAGTAGGCTGGTAGGTGCCAGGTGAAAAACCAGTAAGGGGAAAGATCAAGGGGTAGGGGAGGGGAAGCAGGGAGGGGATAGGCAGAAAGGTGAAGAAGGAAAGTAAGGGGAAAGCACTATGGGTAGTAGAAGAAGGTGGAATCATGAGAGAGGTGATAGGTAGCTGGAGGAGGAGGCTGAGTGAAACTGGGATGGGGGAAGGGAGAGGGAGGGAATTACCAGAAGTTGGAGAATTCAATGTTCATGCCAAGGGGCTGGAGACTACCCAGATGGTATATGAGGTGTTGCTTCTCCAACCTGAGTTTGGCCTCATCATGGCAGTAGAGGAGGCCATGTATGGACATATCCGAATGGGAATGTGAAGCAGAGTTGAAGTGGGTGGCAACTAGGAAATCCTTGCTGCTCTCTCTACCTGCATTTTTACTTTCTGCTTTTCATGAACCACCATTCCTGAATCCCATTATACATTAGTGTTTGCTCATGTTAAATATTAACACAATAAAAATGTTCTTTTTCTATTTTTTCAGATGAGGTGAAAAACACACATTCTTTCATGTTATATTCCATGGCAACTAACTTTTTCACTTACAGAGGCAATCCCCATCTCTTTCAAAGATGCCTCCTTCCTTTTCCTACTTGTATCTCACTTTCCCACGGTCACAGCAGGAAGGTATTTGTGAAAGCAAATGAATCTCTAAAGTGCTTCTTCAGGGAGGAGGTAGTGTCCTACTTATCACACCCTGAAATACATCACTGAAGCAGTTTCCTTTTGTGATAGTTTTTATGGTAATATCATCCATTACAACTTTCTTAAGTGATATTTTGCCACAAGATACACACATTGCACCGATCATTTATTTAACTTACCCTTTGTGACATCAGTGGCTGCAACTGGAGATGAAGTTCATTGCTCTACAATCTCTAAGGCCTTGCACAAAAAGGGTGTTTATGTAGGAGTGGCAAGGAAGATGCCCTGGTTTTAAAAAAAAGCATATCCTTGCCCTTAAAGACAATGAGAAGCATCACTTAAAAGGTACGGTAAAGATGTGGAAGTTCTTGTGGTCAGATGAAGTTAAAGAGGAAATTCTTGGCCTCAATATTAAGTGGTACATGTGCCGTAAATCTAATACTATGCATCAGCCAGGTAACACCATCCCTACTGTAAAATATGATTGAAATTAGCATCCTGCCATGAGGATGCTTTTCAGCAGCAGGGACTGGAAATCTGGTCAGGGTTAATTGGAAGATGAATGCTGCTGGATATAAAGAGATCCATCCTGGATAAAAACCTGCTAGACTCTATCAGAAAGCTTAAACTAGGGATGATGTTAGCTTTTCAGCAAGACAATGACCTAAAGCACACTGCCAGAACAACCATGGAGTGGCTTCAGATGAAGAAAATTGATGTCATTGAGTGGCTAAGTCAGAGTCCTGACCTTAATGTGTATGAACACCTCTGACAAGACCGCAAGGTCACTGTCCACTGCCATTCCCCAACTAAACTGGCACAGCTTGAGTAATCTTACAAGGAGGAATGGGCAAATCTCGCTCCATCATGTTGTGCAAAGCTAATAGAGACTTATCTAAAAGGACTATTGGCTGTAATAGCTGTGAGAAGTGGTTCAACTAAGTTCAGAGCAAATGGGGATGAATACGTTTGAACTGTTGGTATTTCAGTTTTTGAATTTTTAGCTTTTCATGCTTTACAATTTTTCCTAATTTTTAGGCTCTACTGTGGGAAAAGAAGCATATGATTCACGAATAAAAATTCTCAGTTAAATAGATCAAAATCACTGGTTGTAATACTCATTTACTGTATATAAACAAAGGATTGGGGACTGAATACTTCTAAGGTACTGTAAGCAGTTCAGTCAAGTCTCCTCTCCTCAATTCCAACAGACACAAGCCTAGTCTTTCCTTGTAAGATGATGTCTGCTATTCCAGATATTAGTCCAGTGAATTTTTCACTGTACAGTTGCAATCATCCCGTTTAAAAAAGGAGGCTGATTGTATACACAGTACTTCAGATATGGTCTCACCAATGTCCTATATAATTGAATCAAAACTTCCATAGTTTTGCATTCAATTCTCCCAGCAGTAAATAATAACATTAAAAGAACTTTCTGGATTATTTAGATAGATAGATAGATAGATAGATACTTTATTCATCCCCAAGGGGAAATTCAATGTTCCTCCAGTATGATATCACATAAGCACAAGACAGACCAAGACTAACTGACCAAAAAAACCACATAATTATAACATACAGTTACAACAGTGCAAAGCAATACCATAATTTGATAAGAGCAGACCATGGGCTTTGGCAAAGCATGCATTAGGACACACAGATATTTATGCGATCTCTTATCATTTAGATCACATACTCTTTCTTTGTTCCTACCAAAATATACAATTCTACATTTTCCCATATTGTCCTCCAGATTTTTCCCGCTAAACAAATTCTATCACTTTATAGTATTTCTTCCTTCTATTCTCCACTTGGTTTATCATCAATCACTATGTCATCAGCAACTTTTGTAACCATACTTCAGCAACTTCATCCAACTCACCTATGAAATAGGTAAAAAGCCAAAACCCCAGATGTGAAACCTGTGATACATCACCTATTACACCTGGCTAATCAGGCAAAAGGCCCACTTATGTTGTTTTTGCGAGGCCTGCACAAACAGACACCTCCCAGTCTCTACCCAGCTAACAGGAGTCACCTGTCACTCGTTTCCAACTCATCAACTGCAGCCTTCTTAAACCCAGCTATCACTCATACTTGTTCACCCATTCAAAATAGTCCATCTCAACCAGTATGCCTAGCCTTCAGCATGCACAAATGCTGGAGTAGCATCTATGGAAACGAGTACAGTTGATGTTGTGGGCTGAGACCTTTCATGGGGATTGGCCTTCAGTTACCTTGTTACCTGTTGTATTTAGAATCTGTTGTCTCTTGTTTTGTGATCTCATGTGGCTTCTTCTTCTTCTTCTTCTATTTCTGGCAGTTTAGACACATCTAGGCATATTACTGCTCTCCACAGGATGTACAATTAATTACAGAATTTCGAGAAACTCAAATCTAAACTAGTCGCACGTAGAAACAGAATAATAAACTTTTCAGTCAGATGGTGGTTCTCTTGGTGGCCAAACAAAGATTTAATAGAAAAACAAAATACATTTAAGTTAGACAGCCTCTTGAACAATATTTTTCTTTCAATTTTATATTGATTACAACTCAACAAAACATGCTGAACTGTCACTGGACTTCTACAGTCACATAATACAGTTGGATGTTTTCCTGTTATCTTTAAGTAATAGTTTAGCCCACAATGCCCCAACCTAAGTCTTGTTAATTTCACCATATCTCTATGATTTAAAGAGTAACAATCTGAGACTTTTTTAACTAGAGGGTGACTAGAAAAGAAATGCTTTCCCTTTAATTCACTTTTCCAATCCTCTTGCCATTTCTTCTCTACGCCTTTTTTTAATCCTACTTCTCAATTCTGCTCTGCCTAGGGGTATTCTAATTCCTACTTGTCTGCTCTGTAAGGAAGACTTTGCAATGCCATCCACAATTTCATTTCCCTCCACCCCAGCATGCCCAGGTATCCATGTAAATCTGACTTCACAACCCATCTTCCCTACTCTGAACAAAGCTAAGAGAATCTCAATAACTATGTCAGGATGAGCTTTTGATTTATTCCTTTCTATAGCCTCTAAGGCAACAGCAGAATCCAAACAGATGATAACCCTGATTGGTCGATAGTCTTCTATCCACCATAAGGCCCAGAGGATTGCTAATAACTCTGTTACAGAGACAGAAACACCATCTGAAACCCGGTGACTAATTTCAATTCCAAGTTGAGACACGGACATCCCAAATCCTGCCTTACTGTTCTCTGGGTCCACTGAGCCATCAGCAAAAATCTTCAGATAAGATCCCCATTTATTATTTAAATATTCATTTACGATCGGTGCTGTTGAAATTGCTCTGCTTCCTTGAAGCTGAAAAAGGAGGAATAAGTCTACTTCTGTTTCTGGCAAAAGCCAAAAAGGAATGGGTGGCAAGCAAATTTGGTCAGCTATGTCTTCCTCAATCAGTTTCAATTTTACAGCCCAGATATTAACCAAATCTAAAAATGGATATATTTTAATTTTACTTTGGCACTCCGATGTCTCCTGCAAAAGACATTTTGATGGACAGCTGTGATTGAAGCCATTTAGTTTTACCCAATACTGTAGGCCCAACTTAACTCGTCTTAAATGTAGCGGTGCTTCTCCCATCTCCACACATAATGCAGGGACACTCACATAGCTTGTTATTTTGCCATTTGTTAGTAAAGTATCATTTACTACTAAATTGCATCAGCTGCTCTGATTTTTGAGTCAAGCCTCCACTCCAGTTCCTTATTAATTAGTGAATCTTCTGTCTAGGTAACATGCCACCTCCTGCACCATGTGTTATTATTTTTGTGAATTGGTTTATCATTCCCATATGTATGGAGATACAGTGAAAACATTGTTTTACATTGCATCCATCCAGATAATTTCATTACAAAAGTGCATTGAAGTAATACAATAGAAAACAAGAGCAGAACTCAGAATAAAGCTTTACAGTTACAAAGGAAGTGCAGTGCAGATGGACAATTAGCTGCAAGGCTGTAATGAGGTACTCTATAAGGTCAAGAGTCTATTTATTGGACAATGACCTTTGCATTGGTATCTTTTAAAAAGCCTCTGGAAATCCACATACCATACAACAACTGACTTCACTTTAGCCACAGCTAGTCTTACTTCTTCAAAGATCTCCAATAAATTGGTCAAACATAATTTCTTTATCAGAAATCTATCTTGACTTTGCCTGACAATCCCAGCACAATCTCTCACTATGCTTGTTCTCAGTTTATATTACTTAGTTCCCATTCTTTGAATTAGATCAATATACATCTAATAATTACAATTGTGGAATGTGAGTTACCAGTCCAATTTAGTCCAAAATGACTGAATTATTGGTGGTGGACTGAATACAGATCAGTCTGGTAACATTTCCCTATGTAATATTTCCAAATGGTATTGAACTCTCTTTATACTGACAAAGGTAACAAAGTGAGGTATAAATTGTGTTATGAGAAGACATTGATTCAGGCATACTTTATAGGAAAAATTCATACTATATGAATTTAAAGAACACATAGTTGCTTTAAATGAGTTGCAAAGACAGAATTCTTGCTCGTGGTAATCAGTTAACGACTCAGTAACGTGCATTAATCAAATGTGAACTTTATTAAACCACTTGACTATGGAAATAGTCTTTAAGATGGTTGCTATGAAGAGGTTACACTGTAGTTGGGTGCATCTTGCTGTCATTTCCCTCATGCCGCTTTTCTCCTCATTGCCTCGCAGAGCTGGAGCCTCGTTCAGCATTGGAAACAGGACGTGGCTGAACAGTGTGAATTATTCATGATGTGGGTGATGCAGCACTGCACCTTGGATGTAGTTTAAATTCACCATGTTTAATAGATCACACGTAAGAACTGCTTTCCATTCTCTGATCCTACCTTGGGGTGGATTCTCAGCAGAGTAGCTGGAGCGTGAATAGAATACCTGAGTGCTAAAACTACTTCAAATCAAAACAGTGGCAGAATTTCTTTAGCATTTAAAAATCCATATAATGCAATGCTCTCAGATTGTATTCTGTAAGATGTAATCATGCCGTAGAGGGTGTATAGTTTTGCCCTAAAAATGATGTACTCCTTTGTATGATGCCACAAATGATGGTGTAATGCACTAAAGATAATGTAGTATGAAACGCCATGCTACTAAAACTAGTGTAATAGTAATGTATAAAGTGATAATGACTCTGTAATGGCAAATAAAATACCCAAAGATGGTGTACTGTGAATATATGAATTCACTTCCCTACAAAGTCTGTACTGACAGTGATCACACTGAAGCTGCTAAGAGCATCAAATAAGGGGACATGGTCATTCAGAATGACCCTGTGGTGAAGATGATGAGAATCAAGGTGACTTTCACCTCCTTTGGGAAACCAGTCAGGCACAAGAGCATGGTGAAGGGTTTTACATATCTCTGCTGTGACAGTGTTGGAGAAACCTATCCTCCAAATGCATGCCTCGGCAGAGATGAGTAGGCTGGCTGTGACTCTGTGGTATGGATGAAGGCTGTTCAGAGATGGACAAAAGCTGTCACTCTGCTCCGGGTCTTTGCCTTTCTGATACCAACAGTGACAGAGTGTTACCAGCTGTGTGACTACTGAAGCATGCATTGAATATCAATGCTGCAAAGGTACATTCCCTCTTAGCTTGTGTGCTCTATTGATGATGTGAGGTGTTTCAGCAGACAGACCAGAGTTCCAAAGTTTCTCAGTTCAGCCGCCAGATGTCAACGGAGCATCTCTTTCAGTAAATGTATACAGAACGCAGCAGCATCTTGTTGGCTTGTCGGTTGTACCAGTCAGGAAGAAAACATTAGACCTATGACTTGCCAGATAATGTCAGATGTAGTGAGCTAATTTGAGGACTACTTAACCCAGGGAAAATTACCTCTTTTTGTGATTTCTAGGAATCGATTTCTAATCTAATCAATTATGTTTCATTGTAATGCTAACAATGATAGAGTTGTTGTTATTGGAATAATAACACTGCATTCTGTACAGTAAATATAGCATTACTTATGAAGGGGAAGTCCTTCTAATCTCATGATCAATGTACAAAGTGGAGGTAGTGGTCCAGGTGTGGGGAAAAAAGCTTCAGTAAGAAAAGGTAGTGTGCTGTGGGAGAAGCGTCAAGGCTTTGGTTCAGGAGCCAATGGTAAGCGGACATTAAGGTAAGATTCAAATAAAGTCTCTTCCATTCTCATGGCGTAGCTAGAGCAGTGGGCGTGGCAATCAGGGCAGTGGTATGCTCCTGTTGTGGGATATCAGGATGGCCTCCAGTGTCCCTAATAATGACATCTGCAAAAAGTGTATCTGGCTGTAGCTCCTTCCAGATTGTGTTAGGGGACTGGAGCTGTATGGGCTATGGATCACTTAGGAGGCGGAGGGGATGATAGACGGGGGTTACAATGAGGCAGTCACACCTAGGCTGTATGATGCAGGTGGCTAGGTGACTGTCAGGAAAAGGAAAGGGAAGAGGCAGTCAGTGCAGGGAATCGCTCAATAACAAGTATACTACTTTGGATACTTTGGGGCGATGAGCTACCAGGGGAAAGACAAACCAGCCAATACTCTGGCACCGAGTCTGGCTCTCTGACTCAAATGTGAAGGGGGAAGAAAAGGGGAGCGATAGTGATAGCAGATTGATTGGGAAGGGGAACAGAGAGGAGTTTCTGTGGGTGATAATGATAGATAGATAGATACTTTATTCATCCCCATGGGGAAATTCAACTTTTTTCCAATGTCCCATACACTTGTTGTAGCAAAACTAATTACATACAATACTTAACTCAGTAAAAAATATGATATGCATCTAAATCACTATCTCAAAAAGCATTAATAATAGCTTTTAAAAAGTTCTTAAGTCCTGGCGGTTGAATTGTAAAGCCTAATGGCATTGGGGAGTATTGACCTCTTCATCCTGTCTGAGGAGCATTGCATCGATAGTAACCTGTCGCTGAAACTGCTTCTCTGTCGCTGGATGGTGCTATGTAGAGGATGTTCAGAGTTTTCCATAATTGACCGTAGCCTACTCAGCGCCCTTCGCTCAGCTACCGATGTTAAACTCTCCAGTACTTTGCCCACGACAGAGCCCGCCTTCCTTACCAGCTTATTAAGACGTGAGGCGTCCCTCTTCTTAATGCTTCCTCCCCAACACGCCACCACAAAGAAGAGGGCGCTCTCCACAACTGACCTATAGAACATCTTCAGCATCTCACTACAGACATTGAATGACGCAGACTCTCAGATGTAAGAGTCAGAGAAATCTGGATCAAATCCACAGTATGCAAAGGGGGGGGGGGGGGGTGAGCAGCCAGAAGTTGAGATACACATTGTTAACAATCACATACTGAATATAAGGAGTTAGGAAGGAAGTTAAACAGCAGGACCTCAAGAGCAATGATCTCTGACTTGCTGCCACACAAACTGATTGAGTGTTTAAGAAGGTGCATGGTGTGTTGGTCTTTATTACTCAGGGGACTGGGTTCAAGAGCTGCAAGGTAATGTTCCAGCTCCATACAACTTGTTAAACCACACTTAATGTGTGAGTTCAGGGTGCCTCATTATGGGAAGTGTAATGAGCTCTTCAGATCTGTGCGGGGTGCTGGAGAGCGATGGGCTCCAAGGTTTTTAAGAGCACCTGAATGGGTTAACTGTTGCTTAACAAGAGTCAATAATTGTTGTGTTTTTCTCGAGCAACTTGCTATTTATAAGCAACACACACAAATTACAGGAGGAATTCAGTAGGCCAGGCAGCATCTATGGAAAAGAAGTACAATTGATGTTTTGGGCTGAGACCCTTTGGCAGGAAGGGTCCGGCATCTGCAGATTTTCTCTTGTTCGCTCTTTATTATACAGTCTCCTAGTACTTCCTGTTTAAACTTGTTAAGTTTATTTTGATTGGCTTGGGGAATTCTGTATTACTTTAGAACTGGTCAGACAGTTTTAAAAGAGGCCTGAGGGTGCAATCTGTGCACTGCAGGACTGCTTTGATAGTTTGAACTGGAGAACATTCAGGGAGGCTGCTACCTGTGCAACCATGTTAATACTGAGGGACGTGTGGATTCTGTGACCAGCCACATAGAAAAGTGTCCCGAGGATGTTACCATCTGGGTGAGGGGAAATCAGAAGACATGGCTTACTGCAGAGGTTTGTGCCAGGCTGAGGGGTTGGGATGAGGCCTGTAGATCAGGGGATGCAACTGCTCTCAGGGAAGCAGGAAATGGACTTTCAGGAGGGAATGTGGAGAAGACAAAGGAAATCACTGTGGACTTCAGAAAAGTGCAGATGAACTATCTGCCTCTGCAAATACATGTCTACTCAGCAGAGAGAGATATGTGCAACAAGTTCCTTGGAGTTCACATCACAGATGGGTCCCTTTATCACCTCCCTGAACAAGAAGGCACAACAGAGCCTCCACTTCCTAAGAAGATTGAGGCAAGCAAGGCTCCCTCCCCCCATCTTAATTGTGTTTTACGGGAGGAATATTGACACCGTCCTGACAAGTTGCATCTCCATCTAGTATGGGAGCAGTCAAGCATCGGCTAGTGGCACAGAGAGATTAGTGCCGGGCTCAAGAACAGAGGTTCCCGAGTTCGATCCAGTGACAGACTGTTCCGAAGCACGCTCTCCATCTGTGCCGGGTTGATGTCAAGCTCACAACTTGACCTCGTAAAAAAAAAGCATTGCCACCTCCAGTTTAAATTCCCACGCGGAATATTGTGGAGGTTCAAATCCCCAAACCCAAGTCCCTACAAAGGACTGTGACAACAACTGAGAGGATCATAGCGGTCTGCCTACTGTAAATCAGGGACATTTATCAGGAGTGTTGTGCACACAGGGCCCTTAGTATTATTAAGGATCCCACCCATCCATCCAGCATCCTCTTTGACCCTCTACCATCAGGCAGGAGACTATGATCATAAAAACAAGAACAGTCAGGATGAGAAAAAGAGTTTCTTTCCCCTGGCCATTAGGCTTCTGAAATCCCGGCCACATCGTATGCACAGTGTCACTGGTTAATCCATTTTGTACCTTACAATATTTAATATTATGTAATATTAATGCACTTTAGTTTGTTATTTATGTGTGATTCATCTGTAGATCCATAAGTTATCGCGGTGAACACCGTCTACGCAAGACATCGCTTAGCTACGTGACGACAGCGGCCTGCGGAGTCGAGCGCCCAATTTCTTCGAGCCCTACAGACACTCGTCAGGACTTGTGACTGCAAAACGCTCATGGCGGAACAGCATGCGGAGCTGCTAGTACGAGACGCCTTTGTGACCGGAATTAGGTCAGTGTATGTGCGCCAGCGGCTGCTGGAAAATGCTGATCTTACCTTACGCTTGGCGATCGAGATAGTCGACATGCTGGAGGCTGCTCTGCACAACGCTGACGCAGTCCAGCTGCGCGATCCCCCGCCGGTTCTGTGGACACCTCAGACCCCGCCGCTGCCGGTTCCTGCGAGC
Source organism: Hemitrygon akajei (assembly GCF_048418815.1). Classification (NCBI taxonomy): domain Eukaryota; kingdom Metazoa; phylum Chordata; class Chondrichthyes; order Myliobatiformes; family Dasyatidae; genus Hemitrygon; species Hemitrygon akajei. The sequence continues at coordinate 54,398,225 of NC_133129.1, forward strand.
GAATTTGCCAACGCCACTGCCAGTCGCAATTCCACAAACTCCCTGAACCCGACCACGGCTGCGGCCAGGTGAAAGCCTGAGCTGTGTTACTTCTGCGGACTCAAAAAGCACCCCCGAAAACGCTGCCCGGCCCGAGAAGCGACCTGCTCCAGCTGTGGGAAGAAGGGCCATTTCGCCAAGGTCTGTAAGTCTAAACCACGAGCGGGGTCGGGCAGCGCTGCATGTGAGACATGGGGGCCGCCATCTTGCATGCCCGGATGTGGGCGGCCATCTTTGTCGGCGTCAACATGCCCCGCCCTGACCCACCGGTGTTTACCGGGCACCAAGACGGCTGTTCAACTCTGGCCACTGTAACCCTCGACCAAAGCGCCCCACACCAGCTTGCAAGGTCAATGATGGACATCCTGGTGGAGGGGCACAGGACTAGCTACCTGTTTGACACAGGCAGCACTGAGAGTTTTATTGACCCGGACACAGTGCAACGCTGTGGACTCGTGACACAGCCGGTAAGTCAGAGGGTCACCTTGGCTTCTGGGTCGTATTCCACAGACATCCAGGGGGGTTGTGTAGCGACATTGGTGGTGCAGGGCACAGAATATCGGAACTTTGCACTACTGGTCATGCCTCAACTGTGCACACCTGTGCTATTGGGGCTGGACTTCCAGAGCCATCTCGAAAGTGTGACTATGGCATATGACGGGCCCCTCCCACCACTCACTGTCAGAAATCCTCAGTTTGGTGGGACTTCGTCATATACCCCGCTACTGACCACACACACACACCGACACACACATCCCACCCTGCACCGTGCCGACAGCTGCGCTACTGACACCACTTGCAGCCTCTCCACCCTCAAGATCCCTCCCCCACCGCTGTTCGCCAACCTGACCCCCGACTGTAAACCTGTGGCAAATAAAAGCAGGAGGTACAGCGCGGGGGACAGGGCCTTCATTCAGTCAGAGGTGCAGCGGCTGCTCGGGGAGGGGATCATTGAGCCAAGCACAAGCCCTTGGCGGTCCCAGGTGGTTGTTGTTCGGACCGGGCAGAAAAATAGGATGGTTGTGGACTATAGTCAAACCATCAATAGGTTCACGCAGCTTGACGCATACCCCCTACCCCGCATCGCGGATATGGTCAACCAGATAGCTCAGTACAAGGTGTACTCGACAATAGATCTGAAATCCGCTTATCACCAGCTCCCCATCTGCCCAGAGGACCGCCCCTACACCGCCTTCGAGGCGGGCGGCAGGCTCTATCACTTCCTGCGCGTCCCATTTGGTGTCACAAATGGTGTCTCTGTCTTCCAGAGGGAAATGGACCGGATGGTGGACCAGTGCCAACTGAAGGCCACATTTCTCTATCTGGATAACATCACCATCTGTGGTCGCGACTGGCCGGATCACAACGCCAACCTCCAACAATTTTTCCAAGTGGCTGAAGCCCTGAACCTTACTTATAATAGGGACAAATGTGTGTTCGGAACCACCCGACATGCTATCCTTGGGTATGTCGTGGAAAACGGGGTCATTGGCCCTGATCCCGACCGTATGCGCCCCCTGTTAGAACTCCCTCTTCCCACCACTCTCAAAGCCCTCAGACGGTGCCTGGGCTTCTTTTCCTATTACGCCCAATGGGTACCCCATTACGCAGACAAGGCCCGCCCCCTGGTCAAGTCTACCACTTTTCCCCTCTCTGCTGAGGCCTGCGCGGCCTTCAGCCGCATTAAAGGGGACATTATCAAAGCAACAATGCATGCGGTGGACGAGACCATTCCCTTCCAAGTAGAGAGTGATGCCTCCGACTTCGCGCTGGCTGCTACCCTCAATCAGGCAGGCAGGCCAGTAGCATTCTTTTCTCATACCCTTCAAGGCTCTGAAATTCGGCACTCCGCGGTGGAGAAAGAAGCCCAGGCCATAGTGGAAGCTATTAGGCACTGGAGGCACTATCTCGCCGGCAAAAGGTTCACCTTGCTGACCGACCAGCGCTCGGTTGTGTTCATGTTCAGCAACCAACAGCGGGGCAAAATCAAAAATGATAAAATTTTGCGGTGGAGAATAGAACTCTCCACCTACAACTATGATATCCTGTACTGGCCTGACAGACTCAATGAGCCCCCTGATGCCCTATCCCGGGGAACGTGTGCCAGCGCACAGCTCGACCAGCTATACGCCCTTCATGCACATCTTTGCAATCCGGGGGTCACCCGATTTTACCATTTCGTGAAAGCCCGGAACCTGCCGTACTCCCTGGAGGACATCAGGACGATGACCAGGGACTGCCAAGTCTGCGCTGAGTGCAAACCACACTTCTACCGTCCTGAAACGGCGCAACTTGTCAAGGCCACCCGCCCCTTTGAGCGACTGAGTGTTGACTTTAAGGACCCCCTTCCCTCCACCGACCGCAATGTCTATTTTCTCAATATTATCGACGAGTACTCGCGGTTCCCCTTTGCCATTCCCTGCCCCGACACCACTGCCACGTCCGTCATAAAAGCCCTGCGCCAGCTCTTCACTCTGTTCGGATATCCCTGCTATATCCACAGTGATAGAGGGTCCTCCTTTATGAGTGACGAACTGCGCCGGTACCTGCTAGCTAGGGGCATTGCTACTAGTCGGACCACGAGTTATAATCCCCGGGGAAATGGACAGGTGGAGAGGGAGAATGCCACAGTGTGGAAGGCCACACTTTTAGCCCTTAAGTCAAAAGGGTTGCCGGTCTCTCGATGGCAGGAGGTCCTCCCTGAGGCACTCCACTCCATCCGCTCCCTGTTATGTACGTCCACCAATGCCACCCCTCACGAGCGCCTATTCTCTTTTCCCAGGAAGTCTGTCACTGAGACCACCCTACCAGTTTGGCTGACGTCCCCAGGGCCAGTGCTGCTCCAGAAACATGTGAGGAGTAATAAATACTCCCCGCTGGTCGAGAGGGTTCACCTTCTACATGCGAACCCCCAGTATGCCTACGTGGTCTTACCTGATGGGCGAGAGGACATGGTCTCCGTCCGCGACCTGGCGCCCGCAGGAGCAGCAGACCACTACCCCGAACACTCCACGGTAACTATGAACCCTGTACCCGAGGTGACACCGCGCACACCAAGCCCTACACAGACTCCTCACGACACTCATATACCGGGCGTCTCGTACGCGTATATACCAGGTGCCTCGCACACGCGTGAAGGATCACTGACGCCTAGTGGGCTGACACCTCCAGTTAGGCCGGAACCAGCACAACCACTGTCTCTGGTGCAATCACCACCGGCACCTGTGCAATCACAGCCGGTGCTACATAGATCGCAGCGACAGATTCGACCACCTGATAGACTTAACCTGTAAATATACTTGTAAGAAACTTCGCTACATGGGGACTCTTTTTAAAACAAAGGGGGGGTGAATGTGGTGAACTACATATACCTGTCTGGACATGCCCCCTGCTGACTACTCCTGTGGCTCCTCCCACAGACCCCTGTATAAAGGTGATTGAGGTCTGAACCCGGCCTCTCAGTCTCCAGGGTGTAGTATGGTGGTCAATCACTGCTTGTTCCTTCTTCCAGTCAATAAAAGCCGATACCTCGCCTTTACGTCTCAGAGTGAGTTACTGATGGTGCATCAGGCATAAAGTGTGATACTAATAAAGCTGGCATAAGAAAAGGCTGTTAAACACAGTGTCATGTAATATAATGGGATAGAAATGTAACAGATGAAACGGCACTACCACAATAACACTGGACTGTATATTTAAACAGATAAACAATAGGAGTAGATCTGTACAGTGCCCCCTCTGGGCATCAGCCTGTACAACACAAGTTTATTCCACCATGAAAACATATTCTTGGAAAGCCATCTTACTGCAAAGCTCTGTGGCTTCAATCTGAAGAGGCAGTGTTAAGTTCAAGATCAGCTGAAAATAATTCTTTTTTCAATAATAATTCATTTTCCCAAGGCAGCTAATATACATAATGCACTAGAAATGTGTAACTTAATTCACTGCAGAATGTAGAAGAACTCAGGCAAAAGCCTGTTTGTGCAATGAGCATTGCTAAGTGTCTAAAAGCCCAAATTACTTCAAGTTCAAGTTCAATTGTCATTCAACCATACACAAGTATAGAGCTACATAAAATAGCTTTCCTCCAGGGCCAACGTGCAAAACAAAGTACGTACAGCACAAACAAGAGAGAATCTGCAGATGCTGGAAACACGAGCAACACACACAAAATGCTGGAGGAACTCAGCAGGCCAGGCTACATTTAGGAAAAGAATACAGTCGAATTCTGCCTGTATTCCTGAAGGGTTTCGGCCTGAGACATTGACGGTACTCAGTACAGATTCCTGCATGCCGCCATACCTCTGTTGTCACCAGCACCGTTGCTGTAATAGGTGACACTGTGGCATGAGGGCCTGGGTCATGCAACAACCGAGACCGTGCAGCTTCCCTACTGTCAGCCTCACCAACCAACCAAGAAACCCGACTTGCAGAATTGTGTATTATCAGTGTCCAACAGGGTCTTGTGATTACAATAAAAAATACTTTTAAGACAAATACTTGCACCATTTGTTGAACCCAGAGAGGCTGCCGTGACCAAGCGCACTGCCATCTTACCCGAATCATAGTGCAGTCAATTCAGCCATCATAGTGCATTAACAAGCTGTTAGTCTTGAAGACAACCCAAGCAACATAGCCTGCCTAGTCCCCACTGATCTTTGGGGCAGCTTTCAAGAAAATGCAAACTAGGCTGAAATCCTCTGATACCTTTTAGCAATGTGTTTCATTGTAATACTGGATGCCAAAGATGCTTATTAGTGTCTGGCATCTGATGTTGCTATGGCAATGAGCGGAGCACTAGAAATTTTAATTGGAGAAAGAGCTTTTAGTAGTTCACAAAATGATGAATTGCACAAGTTGATTACAAAGACTTTATAAACACAAGAGATTATGCAGATGCTAGAAATCCAGAGCAACACATACAAAATGCCGGAGGAATGCAGCAGGTCAAGCAGCATCTATGGAAATGAAGAAATAGTCGATGTATTGGGCCAAGACCCTCAATCAGGACTTGGCTATACCTCTTCCCACCCTGTCTCCTGTAAAAATGCCATTCTATTTTCTTAGTTCTTTTGTCTCCACTGCTTCTGTTCCCAGGATGAGGCTTTCCTTTCCAGGATGTCAGAGATGTCCTCTGTCTTCAAAGAACAGTATTTCCCTTCCTCCGCCATTGATGCTGCCCTCAAATGCATCTCCTCCATTTCCTGGACATCGGTACTTCCCCATCTTTCCACCGCCTTAACAAAGATAGAGTTCCCCTTGTCCTCACCTACTACCCCATGAGGCACAGGAGCTAACCTCTCCCAGCAAGGGCCAGACAGGAAGACATACCCTTGTGTCTTCTTCTCATGCAAGTTCAATTCTATACAGCACCGTTATGGAGTAGGAGACAGGGAACTATTCACCAATAAATGGGCCTTGGAGGAATGGAGGCATTAGCTGAAGGGAAATACTGAGCACTTCCTGATCTGGACTGACCACCCGAACCTCATATCCATACAAAAGACCTGCCAACTCAACCCATGTCAGGCTTGTTAGGTCTTCTACTTCAAGCAATTCAATTTTACCATCTCCTACTGACCAGGCTCCAAGAACACTCAGGCAGAAACCCTATCACAACAGCTTGACCCAGCTGAAATGAAGATTGACACCAGCCTATCATTCCGTCTTCTCCGATCACTGCCCTAATCATCTGGGACCCCGAGAACCAGATCTGTCAGGCCCTACACAACAAATCTGTTATGGCCAACAAACCTGATAACCACATCTACGTGCTGGTGGCCCTGTGCTCGAAGGCACTCCAGTGGGCCCACTCCTCACCCCATTCTGACTATCCAGGTGCCCAACGGTCTCTGGATTTTCTGCAATGCCAGTTCTGGTGACCCACCCTGATCCCAGATATATATCAGTTTGTCGCTGCCTGCCCTCAATGTGCCCAGTTCAATTTCTCCAATGAGCAGCCCTCTGGGCTCCTACAGCCCCTTGACGCCTGAGGCCTCACATTGCCATGGACTCCATTATGGGTTTGCTACTTTCCAATGGCGCCAAGGTGATCATGACAGATGTGGACTGGTCTCCAAGGCAGTGTGTCAGACCAGAGTCCATAATTCATCTCCTGCTTCTGGTGAGCTTTCTGTTCCTTTCTCTGCATCCTTGTGAGTTTGTCCTCTGGCTATCATCTGCAGACCAACGGTCAGTCAGAGAGAGCCAATCAGCAAGTGGAGAAGTTTCTATGATGCTTTGCCACCCCTAACCTTTCCACATTATAGAAGTACCTGCTCACGGCAGCAGCCCCAAATCTACACACCTCCTCTTCCAAAGATGTGGCACCCTTTGAAGTGAGTCATGACAACCAACTGGGTTGTTCCCTGTGGAGGTATCAACAGTGGAGGTCCCTGGTTCACGACTGCCAACCACGCTTATTGCCACCAGGCTAACTGCCACTGGCACCCAGCCAGACTACTCTGGCCTAGGGACTCTGTCTGGATGTCCCTGCACCTGACTCACACAAGCTCTTGCCCGGGTTCATTTGTCCCTTTAAGATCACCAATCGTATATACCCAGTCACTTATCATCTCCAGCTGCCACCATCTCTCAGGATCACACCTACCTTCCATGTGTCCTGCCTCAAGCCCATTGTTCATCGATCACTCCACTGAGCTTGCACTTCCAAAGCAAAGAATAGTGGAAGGTGGTCAAATTTACACGGTTGGCTGGTTGATGGATTCACGTTGTCATGGACGTGGTGTACAGTACCTACATGACTGGGAAGGGTATGGTCCTGTGGAGAGATCTTGGGTGCCATCCAGTTACATCTTGGATCCATCACTCATCCACTAGATCCATCCAGAATGTCCTGGGTCACCAGGGGGAGGGGTGGTTGTGTGGGGAGTCCTGTCAGAATACATAAACACTCACTGGTATGTACTCTATTTTGTGTTAGCTGTTTTAAGCAATCGGATTCTCGAAACTCAGAAATTCACATTTACATTCCAAAGAGCAAACACAGACCAGGCACTCCATACAACAAACAACACACACAAAATGCTGGAGGAACGCAGCAAGCCAGGCAGCATCTATGGGAAAAAGTACAGTCAATGCTTTGGGCCGAGATCCTTCAGCAGGACTGGAGAAAAAAGGCTGAGGAGCAGATTTAAAAGGTGGGGGGGGGGGAGGAGAGAGAGAAACTCAAGATGATAGGTGATACCTGGAGGGGGAGGGGATGAAGTAAAGACCTGGGAAGTTGATTGGTGAAAGAGACAGAAGGTCATGGAAGAAAGAAAAGAGGGGAGGAGCACCAGAGGGAGGCTATGGGCAGGCAAGGAGAGAGAGACAAAAGGGGATGGGAAATGGTGAAGGAGGGGGTGGGGGGCATTACTGGAAGTTCAAGAAATTGAACTCTGACAATACAGTTACTGTTGGATATCATTTTCAGAGAGGCAAATTCTCCATGAGCCAGTCAACCTGTCAACAGCAAACTGAGAAACGATTCCTAAGATATACCGTAGATTTCGCACTACAGAGCGCACCTGATTAAAAGCCGCTGGCTCTAATTTTAGAAAGAAAATCAATTTTGTACTTGTACAAGCCGCACCGGATTTTAGGCCGCACCGGATTTTAGGCCGCAGGTGTCCCACGTTGTAATATGAGATATTTACACAGAAAGATATTACACGTGAGGATTTTTTAACTTTTAATTAAATCCATATGGTAACATAAACAAATACATATTGCAAATGCTTTTTTTCGAACCGTGCCTGTAACGCGGCTACTTTTAAATATACATACGTATCGGTAACACACAAATTACGTTGCGTATACTTTTTTACTGAACAGTGCACGAACAACATTCCAATATCTCCTAACGATTGGTAAAAAATATATATACTGCAGCCTACCAGGAAAAGTTATTGATCGCCTTTAACTTAAAAGCAGCGTTCTCGCTTGGCTAATGTGCTCCCCCCCACCTTCCCGTTTATCGCAAACTGGTATTTCCCACAAGACACGGCGAAATCGGATGTGACGTCATAGCATCTCGGGATGTAGTACAGAAAACAAATATAGTTAAAACACTTCTAACTTTAACTAGAAAATACTAACAAATGAATTACTAAGCGAAAATATTATAAACTAAATAACTGCCATAAAGGCAGCACAATGCTTTTCTTCGAGTGTTTTCCATGTTGATGAGGGTGAGTACAAATGACTGATTTACAATAATTTAATTCTGAAAGTGCGCTTGATTTATCGTACAATTTCATTGGACCTCTGTGAACTACTCATCAATTTTATTGGTCTACTGTTACGAGGCAAAATGTTTTTGGCGGCATGAAAAAAAATCATGCATTAGCCGCACCGTAGTAAAGGCCGCAGTGTTCAAAGCTGTTCAAAATGTGGGAAAAAAGTAGCGGCTTATAATCCGACATCTACGGTAATAATGTATGTTATGGCAAAAGTGAATCCAAATGCAATTATGGTTCAAGAATAGAGCTAACAATGATCATAGAGCTCAAACTTTACAATTATTAAGGAAGAATATATGGGAAAGCTTCCATTCTCCAGAAAGATGGAAGCTAAGGATTGGTCAAATTGAAATCTTCAAAGTCATTAAGAGTTTTTAAGGAAAACCCGTTGTGTCACAGATAGAGCATAGATAGAGATCCCTTCACTGACCATCAGTCATCCATTTTCACACAGATCATACCTAAACTCACTTTACTCTCCCCACATTTGCCTCAACCTCCCCCCACATTCTTCCACACGGATACACAGAGCTGCCAATTAATCTACCAACCCACATATTTTTGGGATGTTGGAGGACACCAGAGCATCTGGAGGAGACCCACTAGACAGCAGAGAAAATATGCAAACTCCACATAGCCAAGCAGTGAATTCCAAAATTTGCCAACCTTCTATAACTCCAATTGAAAAAGCAGGCAGAGACTTACTTATTACTTATTACAATTACTTATTCAAAGTACTGTCTCCTGGAATAATAAACACACACATTTGAGGGGAAGACAAAAGAAAGGAAGATTTGCTTGTTCTAGTTAGATGAAGTCAGGTACGAGGAGGTGATTATAACCACGGGTATAAAACACTTTATCCAGACAGCTGAAATTCTTTTTGCTGTAAGTACGGTGTAAAAATCAAAGCTCAGTTTGCCACTCAAACCATCAGTACAACACATGTATAGACCTGCATAGAATAATTTTTAAAAATTTAAACTATCCATTTTAATCAATAGGAAGGAATGAACTTAAGCAAAGAAAGCTATTGTGTGGAAAGTGAAACTGCAGCAAGGGGAATAAACACCTACGTAATTCTCTTTGATACTTGCTGTTTCATGAATCTGCTGCAGGGCTCAGCCATAAATGCACAAAGCAGTATTGTGTACGTGACAGTTCTGGAATGTAATCCTTCCATTGAACATCTTCAGGCACTCTGTGTCAATATATACTAAAGTATTAAGGAGGAATTACAGAAAAGGACAGGAGTGACTTGGGGGGGGGGCATCACCATATAACATATAACCATATAACAATCACAGCACGGAAACAGGCCATTCTGGCCCTCCTAGTCTGTGCCGAACTCTTAATCTCACCTAGTCCCACCTACCCGCACTCAGCCCATAACCCTCCACTCCTTTCCTGTCCATATACCTATCCAATTTTACCTTAAATGACACAACTGAACTGGCCTCTATTACTTCTACAGGAAGCTCATTCCACACAGCTATCACTCTCTGAGTAAAGAAATACCCCCTCGTGTTTCCCTTAAACTTTTGCCCCCTAACTCTCAAATCATGTCCTCTCGTTTGAATCTCCCGTACTCTCAATGGAAACAGCCTATTCACGTCAACTCTATCTATCCCTCTCAAAATTTTAAATACCTCGATCAAATCCCCCCTCAACCTTCTACGCCCCAATGAATAGAGACCTAACTTGTTCAACCTTTCTCTGTAACTTAAGTGCTGAAACCCAGGTAACATCCTAGTAAATCGTCTCTGCACTCTCTAATTTATTGATATCTTTCCTATAATTCATGATTTCCTATAATTCCTATATAATCATGATCAGCATGGATAAGCTGGCCCAAAGGGTTTGCTTCCATGGCTATTACTTTGTGACTCAAGAAAATAAAAAGTTGCATTTATAGCACAGTGATGTCTGGATAGCCCCATTTTTCTTTCTTTACTTACAATCTTATTTTTACTCCACAATCTTAATAAGAAGAAAATATTTTTGGCAATTTTTGTATATCCTACACTACAGCTCAATGCATAAAACCTTTCTCCTCTGGCCTTCACTCTACTCTTCCCCTTCAGTTTTATCCCATTTTCCATACACGATGCTCTTTGTGTAGAAAATTAACAGAAGAATGTTTCATTCCAAGAAATCCCTCACATTGGTCAAAGTACAGTAAGCCAGCAGGTAACTTTTTGCACTCATTGTCAGCAAGAACAGGGGATCGATTGTGGATTTTAGGAAGAGGAAGTCAGAAGAACACACACTAGTCCTCATCATACATCAGTCCTCACCATTCTGAAAGGTGGTATCACAGCCCGGTGTGGAGGCTCCAACGCACAGGATCACAAGAGGCTGCAGAGGGTTGCAGGCTCAGCCAGCTCCATCATGGACACAACCCTCCCCAGAATCAAGGACATCTTCAAGACGGTGGCACCTATCACTAAAGAACCTCACTATCTGGGAAATGCCCTCTTCTCATTGTTACCATCAGGGAGGAGGCACAAGGGCATGAAGATTGGTACTCAATGATACAGAAACAGCTTATGTAATGAGATTTCTCTACAGTCCCTAAACCTGTGAACACTATCGGGTTATTCCTTTCTTTTTAAACACTATTTATTTATTTTTTGTTATTTATTGTAATATACTGCTCTAGCAAAACAATAAACTTCACATCTTATAAGTCAATGACAGTACGCCTGGTTCTGATTCTTTCAGACTGTCAGATTGAAGCTTCATTGTAAATACTCAGCTGTTTTATACTCCGTGTATAATTAGACCATGGAAGCAGTCATTGTGGGTGTGGTAAACTATGTATACCTGTCTGGACATGCCCCTCTGCTGACTGCTCCTGTGGCTTCTCCCACAGACCCCTGTATAAAGGCGATTGGAGGCACTGCTCCTCCCTCATCTCCAGAATGTAGTGGTCTCGTTTGCTGCTAATAAAAGCCTATTGTTCACCTCCCGTTCCGAGAGTTATTGATGGTGCATCAATTTTATTAGCAACAATTTTAAAACATGGAGAGAATTTTATGACCCGACAGATTGGATATTAACCCTCAATCTCCGGAAGCCAGCATCGCTTTTGAACTCTGGCTTGCATGCTTCCAATCGTACCTGGAAGAGATTCGTGTGACCGAGCCTGCAACGATGCACAAAATTCTCCTCTCCAGGGTCAGTCCGCAGGTCTACTCCCTGATCAGGGACCTGCCGACCTACCAAGGGGCACTGGACGCCCTCAAAAGACAATACCTGCAGCCGGTGAACACCATCTATGCAAGACACCTTAGCAATATGGCGGCAGTGGGCCGGAGAGTCGAGTGCTGAGTTTGTCCAGGCCCTACAGACACTCGTGTGGGCCTGCGACTGCAGGGGACTGACGGCGGAGCAGCATGCGGAGCTGCTAGTAAGAGACGCCTTCGTTACGGGGATCAGATCAGTGTACATGCGCCAGCGGCTGCTGGAACATGCCGATCTTACCTTACATTCGGCGGTTGAGCTGGCCGACACGCTGGAGGCCACTCTGCATGACACTGACACGGTCCAGGCGTGCGATCTCCCACCAGCCCCGTGGACGCTGCAGACCCCGCAACCCGCCGGTGAATCGACCATGGCTGCTGCCAGTCGCGAGTCGGTGAAGTCCCCGCAACCCGCTGGCGAATCGACCACAGCTGCTGCCAGTCGCAAGTCCACGCAGTGTTACTTCTGTGGACTCGAAAAGCACCCCCGAAAACACTGCCCGGCCCGAGAAGCTATCTGCTCCAGCTGCGGGAAGAAGGGCCACTTCATCAAGGCCTGTAAGTCCAAACCACGAGCGGGGTCGAGCAGCGCCACGTGCGAGGCATGGGGGTCGCCATCTTGGTTGCCGCCATCTTGCCTGCCCACCTCGTGCGAGGCATGGGGGCAGCCATCTTTGTCGGCGCCACCTTGCCCCACCGCCGACCCACGGGTGCTTACCGGGCACCTAGACGGCGATGTAACTCTGGCCTTCGTGACCCTCAACCAAAGCACTCCACACCAGCTCGCCAGGTCAATGATGGACATCCTGGTGGAGGGGCACAGGACTAGCTGCCTGTTTGACACGGGCAGCACTGAAAGTTTTATTCACCCGGACACAGTGCAACGCTGCGGACTCATGACACAGCCGGTAAGCCAGAAGGTCACCATGGCTTCTGAATCGCATTCCACAGACATCTGGGGGGGTTGTGTAGTGACACTGGTGGTGCAGGGCACAGAATATTGGGACTTTGCGTTACTGGTCATGCCTCAACTGTGTGCCCCTGTGCTATTGGGGCTCGACTTCCAGAGCCACCTGAAAAGTGTGACAATGGAGTATGATGGGCCCCTCCCACCAATCACTGTCAGAAATCCTCAGTTTTGTGGGACTTCATCATATACCACGCTACTGACCACACACAGACACCGACCTGCACATCCCACCCAACACCATGCCAACGGCTGTGCTACTGACACCACTTGCAGCCTCTCCACCCTCAAGATCCCTACCCCACCGCTGTTCGCCAACCAGACCCCAGACTGTAAACCTGTGGCAACTAAAAGCAGGAGGTACAGCGTGGGGGACCGGGCCTTCATTAAGTCGGAGGTGCACCGGCTGCTCAGGGAGGGGATCATTGAGCCAAGCACAAGTCCTTGGAGGGCCCAGGTGGTCGTTGTTCAGACCGGGCAGAAAAATAGGATGGTCATGGACTATAGCCAGACCATCAATAGGTTCACGCAGCTTGACGCATACACCCTACCCCGCATCGTGGATAGGGTCAATCACATAGCTCAGTACAAGGTGTACTCGACCATAGACCTGAAATCCGCTTACCATCAGCTTCCCATCCGCCCGGAAGACCGCCCCTACACCGCCTTTGAGGCGGGCGGCAGACTCTATCACTTCCTGCGCGTCCCCTTCGGTGTCACGAATGGTGTCTCTGTCTTTCAGAGGGAAATGGACCGGATGGTGGACCAGTGCCAACTGAAGGCCACGTTCCCATATCTGGATAACATCACCATCTGCGGTCACGACTGGCAGGATCACGACACCAACCTCCAACGATTTTTCCAAGCAGCCAAAGCTCTTAACCTCACCTATAACAGGGACAAGTGTGTGTTCGGAACCACCCGACTTGCTATCCGTGGGTATGTCGTGGAGAACAGGGTCATTGGCCCTGACCCTGACCGTATGCGCCCCCTGTTGGAACTCCCTCTTCCCACCACCCTCAGAGCCCTCAAACGGTGCCTGGGTTTCTTTTCCTATTACACCCAATGGGTCCCCCATTACGCAGACAAGGCCCGCCCCCTGGTCAAGTCCACTGCATTTCCCCTCTCTGCCGAGGGCTGCGCAGCCTTCAGCCGCATTAAAGGGGACATTACCAAAGCAACGATGCATGCGGTGGATGAGACCATTCCCTTCCAAGTAGAGAGTGACGTCTCCGACTTCGTGCTGGCTGTTGCCCTCAATCAGGCAGGCAGGCCAGTAGCATTCTTCTCTCGTACCCTTCAGGGCCCTGAAATTCGGCACTCTGTGGTGGAGAAAGAAGCCCTGGCCATAATGGAAGCTATTAGGCACTGGAGGCATTATCTCGCCGGCAAAAGGTTCACCTTGCTGACCGACCAGCGCTCAGTTGCGTTCATGTTCAGCAACCAACAGCGGGGCAAAATCAAAAATGATAAAATTTTGAGGTGGAGAATAGAACTCTCCACCTACAACTATGACATCCTGTACCGGCCTGGAAGGCTCAATGAGCCCCCTGATGCCCTATCACAGGGAGCATGTGCCAGCGTGCAGCTCGACTGGCTATACGCCCTCCATGCAGATCTTTGCCACCCGGGGTCACCCGACTTTACCATTTCGTGAAAGCCCGGAACCTGCCTTACTCCCTTGAGGACATCAGGATGATGAACAGGACTGTCAAGTCTGTGCTGAGTGCAAACCGTACTTCTACCGTCCTGAAAAGGCACAATTTATCAAGGCCACCCGCCCCTTTGAGCAACTGAGTGTCGACTTTAAGGGCCCCCTTCCCTCCACCGACCACAATGTCTACTTTCTCAACATAATCGACGAGTACTCGCGGTTCCCCTTTGCCATCCCCTGCCCCGACACTACTGCCACGTCCGTCATAAAAGCCCTGTGCCAGTTCTTCACTCTGTTTGGATATCCCTGCTATATCCACAGTGCTAGAGGGTCCTCATTTATGAGTGCCGAGCTGCGCTAGTACCTGCTGGGTAGGGGTATTGCTACTAATCGGACCATGGACTATAATCCCTGGGGAAATGGACAGGTGGAGAGGGAGAATGCCACTGTGTGGAAGGCCACACTCTTAGCCCTTAGGTCAAAGGGATTGCCGGTCTCTCACTGGCAGGAGGTCCTCCCTGAGGTGCTCCACTCCATCCGCTCCCTGTTATGCACGTCCACCAATGTCACCCTTCATGAGTGACTCTTTTCTTTTCCCAGAAAGTCTGCCACTGGGACCACCCTACCGACTTGGCTGACGTCCCCAGGGCCAGTGCTGCTCCGGAAACATGCCAGGAGCAATAAATACTCCCCGATGGTCGAGAGAGTTCACCTACTTCATGCGAACCCCCAGTATGCCTACGTGGTCTTACCTGATGGGCGGGAGGACACGGTCTCCGTCCGTGACCTGGCGCCCACAGGAGCACCAGACCCCTACCCCGAACACTCCACGGTGACTATGAACCCCGTACCCACTGATGTATATACCCACGAGACACAGCGCACACCAAGCCCTACACAAACTCCTCATGACACTCCCATACCGGGCGCCAGGCACACGCATGAGGGATCACTGACGCCTAACGGGCTGGCACCTCAAGTCAGGCCGGAGCCAGCACAACCACCGTCACCGGTGCTACGTAGATTGCAGCGAGACTCGACTGCCTGATAGACTTAACCTGTAAACATACTTGTAAGAAACTTCGCCCCGTGGGGACTCTCTTTTAAAACAAAGGGGGGGGTGAATGTGGTAAACTATGTATACCTGTCTGGACACGCCCCTCTGCTGACTGCTCCTGTGGCTCCTCCCACAGACCCCTGTATAAAGGCGATTGGAGGCACTGCTCCTCCCTCAGTCTCCAGGATATAGTGGTCTTGTTTGCTGCTAATAAAAGCCTATCATTCACCTCCCGTCTCCGAGAGTTATTGATGGTGCATCAGTGGGAATAAAATATTAATTGGACCAGACCTTGTTCAGATGAGCAAGTTATGCAAGAGATTTGAGATGCATATCACATACGCATCTCTAGCAAGAGTTGAGCATTGAGCAATTCATTCAAATGTTAATTCAGAGCTTTGTCGACCCCCTCAGCGGAACATAAAATCCCTATGGTAGTATTTCAAAGGAGGATAAAACAGTTATCTCCAATATATATTCCTAAGCAATATTATTAAGAGAACAGATGATCTCTTCACTCCAGGGAAATAAAGCCCAACTAATCACACACCCTAACTAAAATCCTTCATTCCAGGCAACATCCTGGTGAATCTCCTCTGAACTCTCTCATTAACAAGGCTTTTTTTGCACACAGAAATGTCACTCACTGGAATTTTTTTTGTTTCTCACACCATTTTCTGTAAACTCTAAAGACTGTTGTACATGAAATCAGCAGTTTCTGAGAAACTCAAACCACCCCATTTGGCACCAACAAGCATTCCACAGTCAAAGTCTCTCAGATCACATTTCTTCCTCATTCTGATGTTTGGTCTAAACAACAATTGAATCTTCTGAATGTACATCTGCATGATTTTATGCATTGAGTTGCTGCCAAATGATTACTGATTAGATATTTGCAATAATGAACAGGTGTACAGGTGTAGCTATTAATGTGGCCACTGAGTGTGTGTTACCACTTTCAGGAAACTGCGTAATGAATCCCAAAATCTTTCCGTTCATCAATATTCCATTGTGCCCATCACTTATTATATTGATTTGTCCTTCCTCCATTTGACTTCCCAAAAATGATAACCTCATATTTGTCAGAATTAAATTGTCTGCTAATGCTCCATTCAACTTTCCATCCAATTTCATCCTGCTGTAGCCTTGGATATACCCTCACTATCCACATTGTCACCAATCTTCATGTGATCCACAGACCTATTAAACATATCACTTTCATTTGCATCCATATCAGTAACATATACAATGTATTGCAAACAGTATGGATCCCAGCACAGATCTCTGTGTTACACTTCTGACTTCCAATCGGAAAAACATCCTCCCACCATTACCAAGCCAATTCTGAATCCAATTAGCCAGTTTGGATATGATTCCCATTCTGGTTTATTTTTACCCTTGCAGTTTCTTACCACCTCCCACAAAGTTTCAACATTCTCTGACCCTATGTCACTTCTTTATAAAGATGTAATTCCATCTCTTACCAACAGAGCCACACCACCGCCTATGCCTTCCTGCCTGTCATTTCGATACAAAGTATATCCTTTGATATTACGCTCCCAACTACAAGCCTTCTTTCAGGCATGACTCAGTGACGCCCACAATGTCATACTGAACAATCTCTAATTGCGCCATGAGTTCATCCAACTTACTCCGAATGCTACGCGCATTTAAATACAGCACCTTCAGTCCTGCACTCATTCTCCTTTTGAATTTTGCCTCTGTGGTACAACTTAAATTTGCTCTGTCTGCAATTGTACCCAGTCATTGGTTTGTTCTTTCTTACATTCATGCTACACCCATTGTCTGCTTGTAAATCTGCTGGGTGATCCTCATACTGGTTCCCAATCTCCTGCCATATTAGTTTACCATGTTTGATGTGCTAAGTGAGAAAATAAGTCTGGTCTGGAACCTTCCTTGATCTCTGTCATAATGATGCAAATAACTTAGCTGTAGATGCCTGGTTTAAAGGTCTCATTGTCTTACATTTAGCTGATGCAGACCAGAACATCTCATGGTCACTTCACTTTGTAGTGTGTGTGTGGCAACTCTGACCCTTTGTTCACTTTGTAACCCATAACCAAAACTCTTGAGCAGCCGGTAACCTGCTGTGGGCCAGCAGCCTCTGCTCTCTAGGCAGTGCCACTTGTTTGCAAAGCTATACTTTTAACTTCAGACTAATTATTGCTTGTAATTTACATTAAGAACTGAAGAACCAGTTCTTGTTTACAACAAGAAACTGAGCAAGGAATATTGGCTGGAAGTTTAACTTTGTCACAAGCAACTCTGATCCTTTGTTAAGGTCATGGTGCTGTACTAGAAAGCGAGTTTAGCAATAGCCTCTGAGGCCAAGGAAAGAGAATATCAATCACAAAAGTTGCAGAGCAGGTGTGGAATAGAAAGCTCTTCAATAGGGTGAGATAAGTATTGCTACAGTGCTGCACTGTTTATGAAGCAGTCTTGTCTATGAATTAATGAGGTGAGAAAGAGAGAGACAACAAACAAAACAGTCATGTACTAGCTGAAATGTACTGCGGATCATAGGTGTTGAAGAGACTAGACCAAAAGGAGAATGCAGGAAGTGGTCTGCACACCACACAGCGGCTCTGATAAAAAGAAAAACTGGGTTAATACTAGAGATGGATAGCTACAGCAGAACTGCCCTGTTCTATTACAAACAAAGAAAGCAAGTTCTCTGAAATTCTGAACTTAATACTGAATTGTGAAGACCACAACATGCCCCGAATAAAGTTGAAATGTGTTGTCACAAGTTACACTGAGCTTTGTTGGAACAATGCAGGTGACCTTTGAAAGAAAGGTCAGCGCAGGGAATGGGATGGAAATTTAAAGTGATGGGAAGTTGGAAGAAACATGGACTTTCGTTTGTGCTAGGAATCCCTCCCCCACCCTTCCTGACACTAAAAATGAATGTGTTTTCACTCTTCCCAAGTTCAGGGCCATCACAAGAGACTGAGACTGAGATCTGGAGCAAATTACCAAGCTGCTAGAGGAACTCAGTAGATCAGGCAGCATCTGTGGAGGTAAAGGGATGGTCAAAATTTCTGGTCAAAACCCTGCACCAAATATGGAAACCGATGTCGTTGAGCCAAAACATCCACCATCTCTTCACCTCACCTCAGCAGCCTGACCTGCTGAGTTCCTTTAGCAGCTTGATTTTTTGACTAAACACAGATGTTCCATGAAGTAAGCTCCAAATCAGCATTCGGCTTCTACAGTACAGAGGAGACAACATCATGAGCAGTGAATGCAGTTTATAAGATAGGAAAAAGTGGAAGTGGAAATTGCGGCTTTGCCTAATAGAATTGTAAGGGTTCCTGGATGGTGGACAGGAAAGGGTAAAAGAGTAGGTTTTGTATCTCTTGCATTTGCAGCAGAAGTCAATTTTATTTCATATTGCACAACTACTGTGATGTACGGGTACAATGAAAACCTTGCTCACAGCAACATGACAAGCACATGGTACAGACAGCATACAGAATATAAACGGTACTTAAGTTATGCAAGACACTGAAGAGAAGGGAAAAAAAGACTGTGCTAAAAAATCATATTGACAAGTCCATGGGGGTGCAAGAAGACATCTATAGTCTTCCTTTGCTGAGGGAGGGTTAGGGTTATTCAAGAACCTGATGGTTGTAGAAAAATAGCTATTCTTGGACCTGTTGGTGTGGGACTTCAGGCCTCTGTTCCTCCTGTCTATAACAGTGGCAACAAGAAGAGATGGATGGTGGGGATTCCTGATGATGGATACTACCCTATTTACACAGCACCTTCTCTGGATGTTTTCATTGGTGGAAATATTGTTATTATTTTTGCAAGAATAATTATTATAAGAATGCCCTTCTATCAGAAAGGTGACCAAACCTGCATACAGTACTTTATACATGCTGGAAAATTGTAAATGCCATTCCAATCTTTAAGAAAGGAGGGAGGCAGAAAAAAGGAAATTACAGGCCACTCAGTTAGGTCCGCTCAGACGGGCCATGAGAGCCGACTTCAAGTGATGGTGGAAGCGTTCCACCAGTCCGTTCGACTGGGTGGTAGGCAGTTGTGTGGTGTAGCTGCGTCCCCAACAGGCTGGCCACAGCCGACCACAGGCTGGAGGTGAACTGGGCGCCTCTGTCGGAGGTAATGTGGGCCGGTACCCTGAAACGTGCTACCCAGGTTGCAATCACTGCTCGGGCACAGGAATCGGCAGATGTGTCGGTGAGCGGGACCGCCTCTGGCCACCTCGTGAACTGGTCTACCATAGTTAGGAGGTACCGCGCTCCTCGGGACACTGGTAGGGGACCCACGATATCCACATGAATGTGGTCGAACCTCCAGCGGGTGGGTTCGAACTGCTGCGGCGGGGCTTTAGTGTGCTGCTGCACCTTGGTTGTTTGGCACTGTGCGCACGTTCTGGCCCATTCACTGACCTGCTTGCAAAGGCTGTGCCACACGAACTTGCTGGAGACCAGCCGGACGGTTGTCCTGATAGATGGGTGCGCCAAACCGTGTATGGCGTTGAAAACTCGCCGCCTCCAGGCTGCCGGGACGATGGGGCAAGGTTGGCCGGTAGTCACGTCGCACAGGAGGATCCTGTCACCTGGGCCTACGAGAAAGTCCTGCAGCTGCAGACCCGAGAATGCGGTCCTGTAGCTGGGCATCTCGTCGTCTGCCTGCTGCGCCTCTGCCAGTGCTGCATAGTCCACCCCCAGGGACAGGGCCTGGAGAGCTGGTCTGGAGATTGCGTCCGCCACGACGTTGTCCTTTCCCGAGACATGCTGGATGTCCATCGTGTACTCGGAGACGTAGGACAGATGTCGCTGCTGGCGAGCCGACCAGGGATCGGACACCTTCGTGAACGCGAAGGTCAATGGTTTGTGGTCCGTGAATGCAGTGAAAGGCCTGCCTTCCAAGAAGTACCTGAAATGCCGGATTGCCAGATATAGTGCCAACAGCTCCTGGTTGAAAGCACTGTACTTGAGCTCGGGTGGTCGTAGGTGCTTGCTGAAGAACGCCAGGGGTTGCCAGCGCCCCTCGATGAGCTGCTCCAGCACCCCACCGACTGCTATGTCGGCTGCGTCCACCATGAGGGCGGTCGGAATGTCCATTCTGGGGTGCACCAGAATCGCGGCATCTGCCAAGGCTTCCTTGGCTTTAACGAAAGCGGCCGCTGCCTCCCCGTCCCAAGTAATGTCCTTGCCTTTACCCGACATCAGGGTGTACAAGGGGCGCATGATACGGGCTTCTGATGGGAGGAAACGGTGGTAGAAGTTCACCATACCAACGAACTTCTGCAGGCCTTTGACCGTGTTGGGCCGGGCAAAGTGGCAGATCGCGTCTACCTTGGCGGGCAGAGGTGTTGCCCCGTCTTTGGTAATCCTGTGGCCCAGGAAGTCGATGGTATCGAGACCGAACTGGCATTTGGCCGGGTTGATCGTGAGGCCGAAATCACTCAGGCGGGAGTAGAGCTGGCGGAGATGGGACACATGCTCCTGACGACAACTGCTGGCTATAAGGATGTCATCCAAATAGATGAACGCAAAGTCCAGGTCGCGTCCCACCATGTCCATTAGCCGCTGGAGCGTCTGTGCGGCATTCTTCAAGCCGAACGGCATCCGGAGGAACTCGAACAGGCCGAACGGGGTGATAAGTGCTGTTTTGGGGATGTCTTCAGGGTGCACCGGGATTTGATGGTATCCCTGGACGAGGTCTACTTTGGAAAAGATTCTTGCCCCGTGCAGGTTTGCTGCAAAGTCCTGTATGTGCGGCACGGGGTAGCGGTCTGGAGTGGTAGCCTCGTTCAGTCTGCGGTAGTCGCCGTATGGTCTCCAACCCCCGGCTGCTTTGGACACCATGTGCAGGGGTGAGGCCTATGGGCTGTCGGACCTCCATACGATCCCCAATTCCTCCATCCTCTTGAACTCCTCCTTCACCAGGCGGAGCTTTTCCGGGGGGAGCCTTAATGCGCAGGCGTGGAGGGGTGGTCCCTGGGTCAGAATGTGGTGCTGTACCCCGTGTCTGGGCATGGCTGCCATGAACTGCAGTGTCAGAATTGATGGAAATTCTGCCAGGATTCTGGTGAATTCGTTGTCCAACAGCGTGATGGGAGTCCAGGTGTGGGGCCGGCAACTTGGCTTCACCTAGGGAGAACGTCTGGAAAGTCTCGGCATGTACCAGTCTTTTCCCTTGCAAGTCGACCAGCAGGCTGTGAGCTCGCAAGGTCTGCCCCCAGGAGTGGTTGGGCCACGGCGGCCAGAGTGAAGTCCCATGTGAAACGGCTGGCGCCGAACTGCAGCTGCACTGTGTGGGTGCCGTAGGTCCATATCGTGCTGCCGTTTGCGGCCCTCAGGGTGTGTCCTGGCTTCTTGTTGTGGGTGTCATACCCCGTCGGGGGCAAGATGCTGATCTCTGCTCTGGTGTCGACCAAGAAGCGGCGTCCCAACTGTTTGTCCCAGACGTACAAGAGGCTGTCCTGGTGGCCAGCCGCCATAGTCATTAACGGCAGCTGGCCCTGGCCCTTGCAGGGCAGGCGACAACGGCGGGCTTCTGTGCCCCACTGCTGGTGGTAGAAACACCACTGTTCACTGGCCTCCTCACTCCTTCCTCTGTGTTGTGTGCGCTCCCCTGCTGGGCCTGGTCTGGTCCGCTGTTGGGCGCGTGGCCTGGTAATCTGACCGACGGACGCCACGCTCTCCCCCTTGGCTTTCCACAGCATGTCTGCCCAGGCCGCCACCTTCCGGGGGTCGCTGAAATCTGCATCGGCCAGCAGCAGATCTATGTCCTCGGGCAGTCGCTCTAGAAACGCTTGCTCGAACATGAGGCAGGGCTTGTGTCCGTCAGCCAGGGACAGCATCTTGTTCATCAATGCTGACGGCAGTCTGTCTCCCAAACCATCCAGGTGAAGCAGGCGGGCACCTCGCTCACGCCGTGAGAGGCCAAAGGTCTCAGTGAGCAGCACTTTGAATGCTTCATATTTGCCTTCTTCCGGGGGCGACTGTATGAAATCCGCAACCTGGGCGGCCATCTCCTGGTCAAGGGCGCTCACCACGTGGTACTAACGCATGGAATCAGAAGATATCTGCCGAATCTGGAACTGGGCTTCTGCTTGGCTAAACCACACGCGTGGTCGCAGCGTCCAGAAAGTCGGCAGTTTTAGCGAAACTGCGTGAACAGATGAAGAGTCGGTCATCTTTGGTCCAAATCCTGTTTGGACCGTCGGGGTCACCAATGTAGCGATGTGCTACACACAACGCTGAAATAACAACATGCAGTCGGTAAGCCGTTTCGAGACTAGTTTATTTAAACTTCGCGGCGCTGGCATTTAATCCCTAGCGCCTGCCCTCTCCGGGCGGAAATGACATCAGAGGTGCATTACCGAAGTCTCCCCCCGCGCGCTGGCTATTTGTGAGCTGGTTCGCCTGCGCAGAAAGTGGGTCGCCACAGGGATAAAATTTAAAACTTGTGAGTTCTCATGCAAAGGTCCCTAAAGGTTAACTTGCAGGTTCAGATGATGGTAAGGAAGGCAAGAGGACTACAATATAATAGCATGGTTGTAATGTTGATGCTTTATAAGGCATTGGTCAGACTGCACTTGGAGTACTGTGAGCAGTTTTGGGCCTCTTATCTGAGAAAAGAAGTGCTGGCATTGGAGAGGGTCCAGACAAGGTTCACAAAAATGATTCCAGAAATGGAAGGGTTAACCCATAAGAAGTGTTTGATTGTTCTGGGCCTGAGAGGAGGATCTCATTAAAACCTATCGAATATTGAAAGATCTGGACAGAGTGGATGTGGGCAGGATATGGGTGTGTCTAGGACCACAGGACACAACTTCAGAATAGGGGGACATCCATTCAGACAGAGGTGAGGAGGAATTTCTTTAGCCAGAGGGTAGTGAATCTGTAGAATTCATTGCCACAGATGACTGTGGAGTCCAAGTCATTGGGTATATTTAAAGCCTATTTGATAGGTTCTTGATTAGTCAGGGTATCAGAAGTTATGGGGAAAAGACAGTAGAATGGGGTGAGAGGGATAATAAATCAGCCATGATGAGGTGTAGGAAAAATGGGGTATGGACACCAGCGTAGGCTTGGAACATGGACTGTTTTACATAGCCGACAAAAAGGCAGGCACAGCTGGGACCCACGCAAGTACCCATGGCTACACCTTTTGTTTGAAGGAAGTGGGAGGAGCCAGAGGAGAAATTATTAAGAGTGAGGACAAGTTCCGGTAAACAGAGGAGAGTGGTGGTGAAGGGGAACTGGTTGGGTCTGGTGTCCAGAAAGAAATGGAGAGCCTTGATGCCTTCCTGGTGGAGAGTGGAGGTGTATAACCATGTATAATTGGACAACCATGGTGAAAATAAGATGATGGGAGCCAGGGAACTTGAAATCGTTGAAAAGATCCAGAGTGTGTGAATTTTCCCAGATATAGATAGTAAGGGACTGTGCTAGGGGATAGAGTCAAGGTATGCAGATATGAGTTCAGTGGGGCAGGAATAAGCTGAAGGAATGGGTCTTCCTGGACAAGCGAGTTTGTGGATCGTGGGTAGGAGGTAGAAATGGGAGGTGCAGGGTGTGGGAACTATGAGGTTGGTGGCAGTGGATGGGAGATCCCCAGAGTCAATAAAGTCAGTGATGGTGTGGGAGACAATGGCCTTGGTGGGATCCTGTTTGAGGGAGAAGTAAGTGGAGGTGTCTGAGAGTTGGCACTGGGCCTCGGTTAGGTAGAGGTCCATCTGCCAGACTACTTCAGCACCTCCTTTATCTGCCGGTTTGATGGTGAGGTTAGGATCAGTGCAGAGGGAGTGGAGTATTCAGAAAGAGTGAGGTTGGAATTGGAGAGAGGTGTGTTGAAGTCAGGACAGTTGATGTCCCATCAGCAGCTGGCAATGAAAAGTCCAGAGCAGGCAGAAGACCAGGGTGGTGTGTCCAGGAAAAGGAGGAGGGTTGAAGATGGGAGAAGGGGTCATTGGTGCAGGGTGGACAGTCCTTGTCAAAGAAGTAGGCTTGTAGTCATCTGCCACACATTTCCAACTCATCACTTGCAGTCTATTTAAACCCAGATTTCAAACACAATCCTTGTTCATTCACACAAGTCAGCAGCATCAACAAGTTGCTCCTAGCTTTCAGTTACCTTGCCGTCTTGCCTTGCTGGCCTATTATGATCATGGCCTCTCATAGTGCTTGAAAGATGAGCAGTCTACCCAGGAGAAGCCTCATCATTCTTACCCTTCGAACTGATAAGCTTCTAATGGAACGACACTGCAAGTCATCAGCCAGAACCCTAGTTCCATTCCCAGAACCATTTCATGCAGGGCCCTCATCAACAATGCCTCCAGAACCATACAGTTAGGGAGAGCTCCCTTAACCACCTCCCCCTCCCCAAGTGTATGAGTGTTGTTTGATGAACAACATGTACACTTACTGTGGAGTTGCCAATCACCAATGCATCCCATGCCCAGTGTGTTCTGGAAAATGACACCAACAAGTGGAGACAAGAGGCCTACTATCTGGTAAGCTCCCCCGGCCTATCATTCCACACCCCGATGGCTCTACACTTGCAGGAAGCTCTAAAGGATTCCACCGAGACTATCCACTGATCCATTTTCTCACCTCTTGTGCATCAGGACCATTGACAGATGTCCCTTGGGATCTGGGATGGTCAGAACTCACCCACAGCCTGTGCACATGAGCATTAGAGAGCACCTCGAATTCATCCAATTCCTCCTGATCGACTCACTCTACACTTCTCCTTATCCTGGGTTACCCATAGCTTTCCAATCATGACCCTCACCTCACCTGGTCATCCAGTTCACTGCTGAGTTAGGGACCCTGCAGAGTCAGCTGACTTCTCCCCATAAATCCATGGAGGCGGAGAAAACTCTAGACTTTCCCAAACTCTCACAAGAATACCATGACTTAGCCATCACCTTCAGTAGGGAATCCAGGGCATCCAGCACCCTACCACCTCACAGAGCACACAGCCGTGTGATCAACCTCCACCTGAGCACTTCCACTCTCCAAGGCTGTCTTCTCCCACCTATGACCCAAGTCACAAACGGCTTTATCACTTAAGTACTACAGCACAGCTTAATTTGCCCATCTCAGTCCTCAGTTAGTGCAGCCTTCTTTGAGGCCTTCGTCACTGCATTAATTATCATGGACTCAACAAAATCAGCATTAAGAATGGTTACCTTCTTCCCTTCATAAACAAGAGAAAATCTGCAGATGCTGGAAGTCCAAACAACAAACACAAAGGGAAGAGCAACACCCTCTCTCCTTGATGGAAAACACATACAAAGCACTCCGCAGAGCCCAGATCTTCATCAAACTGGACCTACAGAGTGCATACAATCTGATCTGTATCCTTCAGGGGGATGAGTGAAGAATGACATTCAAGTCAAGTCAAGTTAATTTTATTGTCATTTCGACCATAAACTGCTGGTACAGTACACAGTAAAAATGAAACAATGTTCCTCCAGGACCCTGGTGCTACATGAAACAATACAAATCTACATTAGACTATGTGAGACAGCACAAGGCTACACTAGACTACATAAAACAACATAAAAACTGCACGAGACTACAGAACTGCACAGGACTACATAAAGTGCACAAAACAGTGCAGGGCAGTACAATAATTAATAAACAAGACAATAGGCACAGAAGAGGACAAATTACAATATAACAATGAATGATGTAGATGTCAGTCTAGTCTCTGAGTACTGAGGAGTCTGATGTAAGAAACTGTTGCACAGTCTGGTCGTGAGAGCCTGAATGCTTTGGTACCTTTTGCCAGATGGCAGGAGGGAGAAGAGTTTGTGTGAGGGGTGCGTGGTGTCCTTCACAATGCTGTTAGCTTTGCGGGTGCAGTGTGTAGTGTAAATGTCCGTAATGGCGGGAAGAGAGACCCCGATGATCTTCTCAGCTGACCTCACTATCCGCTGCAGGGTCTTGCAATCAGGGACGGTGCAATTCCTGAACCAGGCAATGATGCAGCTGCTCAGGATGCTCTCAATACAACCCCTGTAGAATGTGATGAGGATGGGGGGTGGGAGATGGATTTTTCTCAGCCTTCGCAGAAAGCAGAGACGCTGCTGGGCTTTCTTGGCTATGGAGCTGGTGTTGAGGGACCAGGTGAGATTCTCCGCCAGGTGAACACCAAGAAATTTGGTGCTCCTAACAATCACAATGGAGGAGCTGTCAATGTTCATAACACCCACTGGCTACTACAAGTCCTTGGGAATACCTTTTGGACTTTAAAACAGTCCAGACATTTTCCAAGCCTTCATCAACAAGATCCTTGGAGACATGCTACACAGTATGTGTTTGTTCAGCGACATCCTCATCTTCTCCAAGGACCCACAAGACCACACCTGTCATGTCTATTCAGTTCTTCAGTGTCTCCTTGGAAAGCTTCCTGGTGTTGGAGGACTGTATGTGTGTATGCATGGGTGGATGGAAAGAAAGAATGGGGCTTGTTCCGCTGTTGTTGTTTTGTTGCTTATTGTGTTCTGTGTTGTTCCGCCGAGCATTGTGGGCATGCTATGTTGTTGCCAGAATGTGTGGCAGCACTTGCAGGCTGCCTCCGGCACCTCATTAGGGTTGTGTTGATTGTTAACGTAATTGACACATTTTACAGTATATTTCAATCTGCATGTGATAAATAAATGAATCTGAATCTGAACATTACTATGCTCCGTTATTGCAAGAATATCCTTCTATTAGCAGTGTGAATAGACTTGCACACAGGATATCAGATATGTTCTCACCGTAGGGGGCAGGGATTCCGATTTCTGGATGATTACGAACACTTCTAGGGCAGGTGGGACCTGTGCAGAAGGGATGGGTTGCACTTGAATCCAAGGAGGACCAATATTTTTGCGGGCAGGTTTACTAGAACTGTTGTGAGTGGATTAAACTAGGATGGCAGGGAGATGGAAACCAGGATGATGGAGCTGAGGCTGAGGCAGCAGGTTTGCAAGCAGATGATGGGTGTAACATGAATGTGAGGAAGGACAAGCCAATGATTGTGTACAAATGGAGACAGAGCAAAGAGGTAAATTGTACCACAGAGACAAAATTCAAAAGGGCAAAGAATGCAAGACTGAAAGTGCTGCATTTAAATTATAGATTGGTCCGTATGACATTGTGGGCATCACTAAATCGTGGCTGAAAGAAGGCCATAGTTGGGAGTTTAACATCAAAGGATATACTTTGTATCGAAAAAACAGGCAGGAAGACATAGGTGGTGGTGTGGATCTATTGGTAAGAGATGGAATTACATCTTTAGAAAGAGGTGACACAGGGTCAGAGAATATTGAATCTTTCTGGATGGAGTTAAGAAATTGCAAGCATAAAAAAACCATTATGGGAATCATATATAGGCCTCTAAATAGTAGCCAGGATGAGGAGTTGAGATTGAAAAGGGAGCTGGAAAAGACACATAATAAGGGTAATGACAAATTTGTAATGGGGGAATATGTAAAAAGTCAGGTTGGTGTTGGATCACAAGTGAGGGAATTTGTTGAATGCCTACGAGATGACTTTTTAGAGCAGCTTGTGCTTGAGTCTACTCAGGGAAAGACTATCTTAGATTGGGTGTTGTGTAATTACCCAGATCTTATTAGGGAGCTCAATGTAAAGGAACCCTTAAGGGGCAGTGATCATAATATGATTGAATTCATACTGCAATTTGAGAGAGAGAAGCATAACTCACATGTATCAGTATCACAATGGAATAAAGGGATTCACAGAGGCATGAGAGACGATCTTGCCCTTGTGGATTGGAGGAGGATACTGGCGAGGATGTCAACAGAGCAGAGATGCCTGAAGTTTCTAGAAATGGTTCACAAGGCACAGGATAGATATGTCCCACAGAGGAAGAAGTTCTCAAATGTCAGGGGGAGGCAATCGTGGCTAACAAAGGAGGTTAAGGACTGCAGAAAAGCCAGGGAAAGGGCATATAAGGTAGCAAAAGTGAGCGGGAAGTTGGATGATTGGGAAGCTTTTAAAATCCAACAAAATGCAACTAAAAAAGCTATAATACACACAAAATGTTGTAGGAACTCAGCACGTCAGGCAGCATCTATGGAAAAAAGCAGTCAATATTTTGGGTCAAAACCCTTCTGCAGGACTGGAGAAAAGTATCTGAAGGCAACACGAGTGAATCTGCAGATGCTGGAAATAAATAAAAACACAAAATGCTGGCAGAACTCAGCAGGCCAGACAACATCTATGGGAGGAGGTAGTGACGATGTTTCGGGCCGAAACCCTTCATCAGGAGTGAAGTAACATGGGATGGTCAAGTAGGGATAAGAAGTGGGGGGAGGGATAAAGCAGAGAGCTGGGAAGTGATAGGTTGGAGGGAAATGGGCTAGGTGGGAGGTGGAGAATTATGGGAAATAAAAGAGAAAGAAAGGTAGGGCTGGGGGGAGATTATAGTGAGGGAGGAAAAAAGAGAGAGAAAGAGAACCAGACTGAAATAATAGATAGGGATGGGGGTAACGGGGGTGGGGGGCAGGGGTATCAACAGGGGACCATTCCATGTTACTTCACTCCTGATGAAGGGTTTCAGCCCGAAACGTCGTCACTACCTCCTCCCATAGATGCTGTCTGGCCTGCTGAGTTCTGCCAGCATTTTGTGTTTTTAAAAATATCTGAAGAGTTGACTTAAAATGTAGGGAGAGGAAAGACAGAACCACCAAGTGATAGGTGAAACCTGGAGTGAGAGGGATGAAGTAAAGAGTTGGGAAGTCGATTGGTGAGATGAGGTGAGAGAGGGAAAAGGGGATGGGAAATGGAGTAGGAGAAGGAGGGGGTGTTGGGAGCTTCTAAAGAAAGGGGCTTCCCTTCCTCTACCATCAATGCTGCCTTCAACTGCACCCATTTCATGCACGTCTACTCTTACCCCATTCTAACAGGGATAGGGTTCATCTTATCCTCACTTACCACCCCACCAGCCCCCGCATCCAGCACATAATTCTTTGAAACTTACGCCATCTCCAACGGGATCCCACCACCAAGCACATCCCCCCCCCCCCCACCTTTCTGCTTTCCACAGGGATTGTTCCCTAAGCAACACCCTTGGCAATTCGTCCCTCCCCACCGACATCCCTCTTGGCGCTTATCCTTGCAAACAGAACAAGTGCTACACCTGTCCCTACACCTCCTCCCTCACTACCATTCAAGGGCCCCAAACAGTCCTTCCAAGTGAGGTGACACTTCACCTGTGTGTCTGTTATGGTCATTTATTATGTCTGGTGTTCCCGGTGTGGCCTCCTGTAAATCAGAAGACCCGAGATCTTTGCGATCTTCAGGCACAGAGCTCGTAAAAAGCGATGAAACAGACTTTTTAACATCGTAAACCAGCGGGTTGTTGTTATGTCTCCCGCTCGCTGTGAAAATGGGGGACACCTCCCTCTCCCTTATTAGGGAGAGAGAGAATCTGTGGTTTGTCAAAATCAGATGAAATATGATAGTCTTTGGGGGTAAATGCAAGGTCTGTGTCTTTGCTATCGCCTAGTTCTCGTTTGTGGTCGGTAGTGGGTGTGCTCTTTTTTTGCTGTGGGGGAGGTGGATAGTTGCTTGCTGCCACTTACGTGCAGGAGGGGGGAGCGGAGGAGGAACTTCAGGGTTCTCATGTTCAACTGTTGACATTCTTTGGGGCACTTCTCTGTTTTTGTGGATGTTTGCAAAAAAAAAGCATTTCAGGATGTAAATGGTATACATTTCTCTGACATTAAATTGGACCTTTGAGAGTAGTAAACCTGTGAAATGCTTTGCCACAGACTGCAGTGGAGGCCAACTCTGTTTGTGAATTTAAGGTGGAAGTTGATCGTTTCCTGATTGGTCAGGGCATCAAAGGGTAAGATGAGAAGGCAGGTGTCTAGGGTTGAGTGGGATCCAGGATCAGCCATGATAGAATGGCAGAGCAGACTTGATGGGCTGAATGGTCTAAATCTGCTCCTATGTCTTATGGACTTACAGTTCAATACAATTCTATTGAGACACCTTTTACTCTGTACTCAAATTCTCTTTAAATCTTTAGGATCTTGAAATCTTTAACAGCTACTAGGAAATAAATGAGCCTTTGACCTCCAAACTTTTTGAAGGCTTCTCTCACCATTGTTGCTGTTGTTAATGTGCTACATTCTTTCAAGGAGTACACAGAATATACATACAGTCAACTACAAAACAGAAGTGTAGTCTATTAAAACAGTCAGAATTGCTGACATCAATGCTAATAATGGACATAGTAAACAGATTCTAAATTATGCAATAAACTCCCAGAAACATCCCAGGGTGATTGACCCAATGATCTGATTGAGGAATTAATGTCACACAGAACAACCCAGGAAATTCTCCCTACCCTTTACAGAGGACTGCACAGTAGAACTCCAATATTCTACTGTCACACTATTCAGAAATCCTGATTGGTCAATATCTGGTTCATCACTTGATGATCTCCCTGCTCTCTTTAGTGCACTGGGACCCTGTGTTCTGCATTTCCTTTCGCACACCAGAACCCTGGATCCCACACACATGTGAAAATCAACCGGTTCTGTTTTATGTGTTTGCTTGAACTTGACAAGGGCCTCATTAGACCATAAGACATAGGAGCAGAATTAGGCCATCTGGCCCATTGAGTCTGCTCCACCATTCAATCATACCTGATCCTTTTCATCTATCTCCTCCTGAGCCCCAGTTCCTGGCCTTCTCTCCATAACCTTTGATGCCATGTTCAATCAAGAACCTATCAATGTCTCCCTTAAATACACCCAACGACCTGGCCTCCACAGCTGCATGTGGCAACACATTCCACAAATTCACCACCTTTTGGCAAAATAAATTTCTCCGCATCTCTGATTTGAAAGGGTGCACCTCTATGCTGAGGCTGTGTCCTCTTGTCCTAGACTCTTCCACCATGGAAAACATGCTTTCTACATCTACTCTGTCTAGGCCTCTAGGTCAAAAGGTTTCACTGAGATACCCCCTCATCCTTCTGAATTCCAGCGAGTACAGACCCAGAGCCATCAAACATTCCTCATATGATAACCCTTTCATTCCTGAAATCATCCTTGTGAACCTCCTCTGGACCCTCTCCAAAGTCAGCACATCACTTCTAAGATTAGGGGTCCTAAACTTTTCACAATACTCAAGGTGAGGCCTCACCAGTACCTTATAAAACCTCAGCATCACATCATTGCTTTTGTATTCTAGACCTCTTGAAATGTATGCTAACATGGCATTTGCCTTCCTCACCACTACTCAACCAGCAAGTTAACCTTCAGGGTGTTCTGCACAAGGACCCACAAGTCCCTCTGCATCTCAGATTCCTGGATTTTCTCCCCATTTAGAAAATAGTCCACACATTTTTTCTACTACCAAAGTGCATGACCCTTCATCTTCCAACATTGTATTTCACTTACACTTTCTTGCCCATTCTTCTAATCTAAGTCCTCTGCATCCTACCTGTTTTCTCAACACTACCTGCTGCTTCACCAATCTTTGTATCATCTGCAACTTGGTAACAAAGCCATCTATTCTGTCATCTAAACCATTTGTATACAGCTTAAAAGAAGTGATCCCAACACCAACCCCTGTGGAACACCACCAGTCACGGGCAGCCAACAAAAAAAGGATCCTTTTATTCCCACTCACTGCCTCCTACCAATCAGTCAATGCTCTAACCATGTTAGTAACTTCCTGTAATACGATGGGCTCGTAACTTGGTAGGCAGCCTCATGTGTGGCACCTTGTCAAAAGCCTTCAAAAAGTAGAAATATGCAACATCCACCGCATCCCATTTATCTATCCTACTTGGAACCTCCTCAACAAATTCCAACAGATTCATCAGGCAGGATTTTCCCTGAAGGAAACCATGCTGACTTTGTACTATCTTATTATCCATGTTCCTTTTAAACTTACCAAGCCCTCAGCAGAAAATTTATCCATCTATTGTGCAATATGTAAAGAAAAGAGAGAATGAAAAATGAAAACCCAATACTCTACAAAATCCACTCATCCAGTACACAAAAATCCTGAACATATCAGATTATTGGAGTCTTAATGTGTGATTTTTTTATGTCCATCTGAAAAGTTGAATGCCCTATCTAAAAATCACTCCCTTCACTACCTCTTACAGTTCTGCACTCTATGATCAGTGCAAGGAGTCAACGTAGAACATTTACCCCCTGACCTCAGGAGATGACCTTAATCAAGAAGTTTGGGACAAACCAAACTATGGCTGACATCGTCAGGACAAAAAACATAATGTGAGTCACAAAGTAGAATTGTGGTTATGTTACCTTAAGCCTATCACCCCTACTGGGGCATAGGCGCTGACAGCAGTTCACCAGGGTCCTCTGTCCTGGGCCAGTTTTTGAAGTTGTCCCCAGGTGTAGCCCATTTTCGAAGATGCTTCCTCTCTCAGGGATGAGGTCTTTGGAGCTCCCCCTGGCATTTCTGTAGCTCTGGGTTTTTACAGGATGGTGTTGCTAGCCCCATAAACAATCTCCCTCCTTCTGCATATGGGCTTGGGACCATCCATGGTGGAGTTAGAAGTCAGGGTTAAAGAAAAATACAAAAATGTTTGCAAATCACACATTAGCTCACTGTGAAGAAAAAGAAAGTTCTTCGGAATAAAAAACGTGTAAAACAAAAGTGCAATACTGCAGATGATGAAAAGCTAAAGTTAAAGTAGAAAACACTGGAAATCCTTATAAGGCCAGGCACATCACTGAAGAGGTTAACGTTCTATTAAAACATGTATTGTATTGCACTTAAGAGACACTTGAAACTGCAAAAAAAAATCTTTGAATTTGAACTGACTTTATTACTTACATCCTTCAAATACATGAGGAGTAAAAATCTTTGTTAGGTCTCCATTCAAATGTGCAATGTGCAATTACAGTAATTTATAATAAGTATTACGTAAAAACAGGATAGTCAATATAACATGGAAATACAGTAG
Organism: Hemitrygon akajei; assembly: GCF_048418815.1. NCBI lineage: Eukaryota > Metazoa > Chordata > Chondrichthyes > Myliobatiformes > Dasyatidae > Hemitrygon > Hemitrygon akajei. The sequence goes on from NC_133129.1 coordinate 54,431,409, forward strand.
TGCCAGCATGAATTAAGCAGTCTGATGGCCTGGTGGAAGAAGCTGTCCCGGAACCTGCTGGTCCTGACTTTAATGCTGCAGTACCATTTCTCAGATGGTAGCAGCTGGAACAGTTTGTGGTTGGGGTGACTCGGGTCCCCAAAGATTCTTCAGGCCCTTTTTACACACCTGGCTTTGTAAATGTCCTGAATAGTGGGAAGTTCACATCTACAGATGTGCTGGGCTGTCTGCACCACTCTCTGCAGAGTCCTGTGATTGAGGGAAGTACAGTTCCCATACCAGGCATTGACACAGTCAGTCGGAATGCTCTCAGTTGTGCCCCTATAGAAAGTTCTTAGAATTTGGGGTGCCATACCAAACTTCTTCAACCATCTGAGGTGAAAGAGGAGCTGTTGTGCCTTTTCACCACACAGCCAGTAAGTACAGACCATGTGAGATCCCAGGTGATGTTTATGCCGAGGAACTTAAAGCTGTTCACCCTCTCAGCCCCAGATCCATTGATGTCCATAGGGGTTAGCCTGTCTCCATTGCTCCTGTAGTCCACAACCAGCTCCTTTGTTTTTGCAACATTGAGGGAGAGATTGTTCTCTTGACATCACAAGAGTCAATGAATGTTATCTTCTGATCCATAACCCAATAAAATGCAACTTTATACCAGTTACGATAAAATTACTGTTACCTCTTCCAAAAACTCCTACCTCTCAATGTTAAAATTTTCAGAATTATACATGGAGCTGACTGCTATTTTCTTCCACTCTATAGCAAGGGCCTCTTTCAGCCCACATCCTGATTGAACTCACATCTGCCATCTGACCACATCAGAGTATATTTAATTTTCAACCCTCTTTACATTGCAAACAGCAGCATTACACTGTGGTAAGTTGTCATAACCCTGTATAAATAAGGTGTACCTAAGAACTTGAATGCTTACAGAAAAAAACCCACCAACTCAGACTCAACGAACTCCCTCAATGTTAAACCTTTTGATTTTGGTACATTTTATTTCTCCAAACTTCTTGAGTCTTTTAGCTTATTCCCACGTAGTGTCTAGTTGCATTGGATTAATATCTCTGTACTGTTTAACATCCCTGATTTAAAAAAATCACTGACTGTTATTTCCTCGTTTCTCCTGTGTTGTATGTACCAGTGACCATCATTGTGAGAATGGGGAGACCATCTAGGGGAGAGGAGACACATGTTCAACCAAATCCAATTCTGCTGTCACTCACAATTTTTTCACTTGAAAGCCGATGGAGTGAAAATGCAAAACACAGAGTGATACAGAATGACACAAGAGACTGCAGATGCTGGAATATGGAGTAAAAAAAAAGGCAAGCTACGTGAGGAATGTCAGTGTTTTAGATTAATACCCTGAACTGAGAGTGGCAGAGAGTATAGAATTAGGAGGCTCAGATAACAAAACTTGGGGGGTGGAGGGGGGGGGGAGATGGAGTCAGAGGAACACCCAGGTTTCTTTCAACAGCACCTTCTGCCCCCACATAACTTAGAAGGAAAGGTAATTCCAGTACAAGTCTCAAACTATGCTGACATTGAAATAAATTGTCATATCATTATCAATATATTGTCATTTGGTCTTGCTAATGGGATTCTTGGCCCAACAGCATTGTATGCGTTCTTTCAGAGCAAGGAGCACAGCACTTCAGGATGGCTGACTATTTCACCTTTACAAAGGGTAATTAAGGATGGGCAATAAATGCTGGTACTACTGGGTAAATTAGTAATTGTTTTATTATGTACCAAGATACAGTGAAAAACATTATTTTGCATGCCATTCATACAGATTATTCAGTCATGTCTAAGTTGAGGTACTGCAAGGGAGCTCTGACGGAGATCTTTCAGATGTCATTAGAAACGGGGATTGTGCCAGAGGATTGGCGTATTGCTCATGTGGTTCCATTGTTTAAAAAGGGTTCTAGAAGTAAGCCTGGCAATTATAGACCTGTCAGTTTGACATCAGTGGTGGGTAAATTAATGGAAAGTATTCTTAGAGATAGTATTTATAATTATCTGGATAGACAGGATCTGATTAGGAGTAGCCAGCATGGATTTGTGCGTGGAAGGTCATGTTTGACAAACCTTATTGAATTTTTTGAAGAAGTTACGAGGAATGTTGTCGAGGGTAAGGCAGTGGATGTAGTCTATATGGACTTCAGCAAGGCCTTTGACAAAGTTCCACATGGAAGGTTAGTTAAGAAGGTTCAGTCGTTAGGTATTAATGCTGGAGTAATAAAATGGATTCAACAGTGGCTAGATGGGAGATGCCAGAGAGTGGTGGTGGATAATTGTTTATCGGGATGGAGGCCGGTGACTAGCGGGGTGCCTCAGGGATCTGTTTTGGGCCCAATGTTGTTTGTAATATACATAAATGATCTGGATGATGGGGTGGTAAATTGGATTAGTAAGTATGCCGATGATACTAAGGTAGGAGGTGTTGTGGATAATGAGGTGGGTTTTCAAAGCTTGCAGGGAGATTTATGCCGGTTAGAAGAATGGGCTGAACGTTGGCAGATGGAGTTTAATGCTGAGAAGTGTGAGGTTCTACATTTTGGCAGGAATAATCCAAATAGAACATACAGGGTAAAGGGTAGGGCATTGAGGAATGCAGTGGAACAGAGAGATCTAGGAATAACAGTGCATAGTTCCCTGAAGGTGGAGTCTCATGTAGATAGGGTGGTGAAGAAGGCTTTTGGAACGCTGGCCTTTATAAATCAGAGCATTGAGTACAAAAGTTGGGAGGTAATGTTAAAATTGTACAAGGCATTGGTAAGGCCAAATTTGGAATATTGTGTACAGTTCTGGTCACCGAATTATAGGGAAGATGTCAACAAATTAGAGAGAGTGCAGAGACGATTTACTAGGATGTTACCTGGGTTTCAGCACTTAAGTTACAGAGAAAGGTTGAACAAGTTAGGTCTCTATTCATTGGAGCGTGGAAGGTTGAGGGGGGATTTGATCGAGGTATTTAAAATTTTGAGAGGGATAGATAGAGTTGACGTGAATAGGCTGTTTCCATTGAGAGTAGGGGAGATTCAAACAAGAGGACATGATTTGAGAGTTAGGGGGCAAAAGTTTAAGGGAAACACGAGGGGGTATTTCTTTACTCAGAGAGTGATAGCTGTGTGGAATGAGCTTCCTGTAGAAGTAGTAGAGGCCAGTTCAGTTGTGTCATTTAAGGTAAAATTGGATAGGTACATGGACAGAAAAGGAGTGGAGGGTTATGGGCTGAGTGCGGGTAGGTGGGACTAGGTGAGATTAAGAGTTCGGCACGGACTAGGAGGGCTGGAATGGCCTGTTTCCGTGCTGTGATTGTTATATGGTTATATATGGTTAATAAGCGAATGCAGAACATGAAAGTGAGGGAAATGGAAGGATATGGACTGTGTCGGCAGAGGGAATTTGCTTAGTTGGCCATCTAATTACTAATTTAATTGGTTTGGCACAACATCGTGGGCCGAAGGGCCTGTTCCTCTGCTGTCTGTGCTGTTCTATGTATTAATAAAGTGTTACAGTTACAGAGAAAGTGCAACGTAGGCAGACAATAGGGTGGAAGGTTAAAACGAGGCAGACTGTGAGGTTGAGGGTTCATCTTGTTGTACTAGGAGGCCATTCAGTCATCTTATAACAGCAGAATAGAAGCTGTCTTTGAGCCTGGTGGTACACGATTTGAAGTGCATGCATCATGTAATTAATTTTAAAAACTGAATAATAGAAAGCCAAATGTGTAAATATTCTCACACCAAAAAGGATTCCTTATCTCTTGGTTAAGTGTGGGGAAAATAAGTCACTTTGTTCATCTAACTCCATGCATCAATAAAAGCTATATCCCCCACCAATGCACTAATTGACCTTTCAATGGCTTTTGACTTCACTTCCTGAAAATCAAAAAAATCCCTTATTACGAAAGCTTTTCATAGGCTAATTTAAGGAAGATTATTTCTTCTGGTTGGGAAGGCAGTGACAGGAGGTTATTCACTTAAAATTACCCACGAAAGATATCAATAGTGGCAAAAGAAAGCACTTTATGGGGAGATATTTTAATGCAGTGCTGGGGGTAGAGTCTCCTGCCTCATTCACTGAAGTAATAAGGGAAACAATGGAAGATAATGCTTCATGGGAGTTGCAAAAAGTCGGCCAAATTCCTCCAGCAACTGTTCAGCACATCACGATGTAGTAAATAACCCCAACCTGTCAACACAAAGCTCCAAAAACCGAGGGGCATTCATCCAAACTAAGTTTTTAACTTTTTTTTAGCAGCATTGTGAATGGAATTCATCTTTTTCGGCTTCCCCTCCCCATCCTAATGTTAATGCTGGTTTCTGAGGTGGAGAATGGTTGCTGAACACTAACGTATGAGTGTGTACGATTGGTTCCAGACATACTGTATCTCGGGTATTTGAGGTCTGCTTGTACCACTAAGCATTGCTGCTGATTGGCTGGGAGTGACGTCAAGATCTGTAGATATCCATGCATAGCTTCAGAAGAAATAATTGATGCATCTGTGACTCAGAAGTGGAAAAGCGAAATGTAAAAAAAGACCTGTGTTGCTATGATACAACACAGAAGAAGCATAAACCCCAGAAGTGCACCTTATTGAAATTATTGAGATTGAAATTTATCATCCAAGGTACTGGAATGATAAAGCATTTATTTCACCCATCCAATCTAACCCTGACTGAATCTCACATTGAATAATAATCTGTTCAGTCACAACAGCTTAAAGCTTTGCTTTGAAGTGATCTCTTGCTGTATATTACGCTGAGTGAAGTGGGATTTGAGTACCTGGTAAATTAATAACTACCGGATTGCCATTGTGGCTGACAGGGTAGGAACAAAACTAATGCTGATTTAAATAGAAATGCTTGATATTGTAGCTACTAAATTTCAAAGTAAACATCTGAATGTACGATTAGAAACATACAACAGCCCTATCAGTCCCTGAAAGAGAAGGTTAGGCTAATTCACATGTGCAACCCTGACAAAGACTACCATTTGAAGTTGCTCCTGACAGCCACTCCTTTAACTAGCTTGCATAGGTTGTACCAACACATGACCCAGAACATCATAAAAAGCAATGCCGCAGCAAACTATTTCTGGTGTAACAGTGTAATACCACGCCTTTTAGAACAATTGATATCTTTCTGTCAATCTCTCTTTTGGTAATAATGCAATAATGTAGTAAATATTCATGTATGTTAATTTAGTTGATCAGGGCCTGCATTCTCAAACAATGACATTCTCACCTTTTTGTTATCAGTATTCTTCAATCTCTTAAACAAAGTAAGAACTATCAAGTTTTTAAAAATGCAAAATGTAACCATGCTGCTGTGTTGGCGCTTGGCCTAGTGGGCAAGGCATCAGACTAGTAACCTGAAGGTCACTGGTTCGAGCCTCAGCTGAGGCAGTGTGTTTGTGCAAGGCACTTAACAACACATTGCTTTGCGATGTCACTGGTGCCAAGCAAAGCAAAAGTGTAACATAAAGATCTTATTTAACAACTTATATCTAAGGTAGAAAACATAATAAAGTGCAATTTGACCTATAACTTGTTCAGTCTCTTCTGTTACAGACAACAAGTGTCTATCCCATTGATGCACCATCAATAACTCACGCTGAGACTTAGGAAGTGAGATATCGGCTTTTATTGACTGGAAGAATAAACAGCACTACATCCTGGGGAAAATGAGGGAGAGCAGCAGCCCACAGTCGCCTTTATACAGGGGTCTGTGGGAGGAGCCACAGGAGCAGTCAGACAGGTATATCTAGTTCACCACACCCATATCCTCTGTTACACCATCAATTGCATTGTACATCTGAACAGTTCGGATGTCTTCTTTATCTCTACCATTGCTCCCACTCCTTTTTCTGGGGTACATCAATAACCTTAAGCATCTTGTGCAAGGTTTCATTTGTCTGAACCCATACTGTGAGTCATCAGACAGGTCCATCATAACCTTGAGAGATCTGGTCTATGTCTCACTCTGCCCTTTCCAATCTGCCTCATTGGGTAAGGACTGAAAATGCAGGTGAATCTCCCATATTTGCTGTGGTTAACTGAAAAGCACTTCTCAGCAATCTGCTGAGGTCAGCTGAATAGGCAGAAACCAATGCTCGACAACACATTTAGGAGCCCACAGCCAGTGGGTTAAACACTCAACTTTCATATTTCTAATCAAATGGAAATGTTGCCTTGCAGCACTCTTACCCTACAGTGCACACTCTTCTGGATTCTTATCTTGTTATGCTGCAATTATCAGTGCAGACATTGATCCCTGCTTTGAGCCTGAAACAACAGGATATCCACCAGTATAATCTGAGCAGAATTTGTGTGCCAACGTGCAAAGCAGAAAATGAACCTAATGATCGCCAATGTCTATCTCTACGCCCATCTGCAACTCTGCTGTGAGGAATGAAACAAGGCATTCACCATTGTCAAATTTTCACATCATATATAATCTCCAAAGCAGATTATATATGATGAGACAGGCAAATAACCTCGTCCTCAATGTCAACAATTCAAAGGAGATCATTATTGACTTCAGGAGAACTCGTACCATTCACACTCCTCTTTACATCAGCAGCACAGTAATGGAAACTGGAAGCAGTTTCAAACTCCTGGGAATTCACATCTCGCACAACATCTCATGATCCCAGGACACATCCTACGCAATCAAGAAAGCTACATTATGAGGATGCTGAAGAGAGCTGGTCGATGCACATCGATACTCATGACCTTCTACAGATACACAGCATCCTAACGTGTCCCATCACCGCACTGTATGGAACATGCACTGCAGTGGACAGGAAGATTTTACAAAGAGTAGTCAAAACTGCCCAGTGCATCGTCGGCATCAGCCTATCCACTATTGAATATATATATACAGAAAAGTGCTGATAAAAGACCAGCAATATCATGAAGGATCCCACCTACTTTGCCTATGGAAATTTTGTCTCTCTCCCATCACGGAGGAGGCTATATAGCATACATGGCAGGACCATCAAACCTAAAACAATTACTTTCCCCAAGCAGTGAGGCTGATCAACACCTCCACCCACTAACCCACCCCCACCATTTCTTTGTCATTTCTTATCACAGTCACCTTATGTACCCTTTTTGTATGTACCGTCGCTTTATGTATATATAATCAATCTATGTAGATAAGCTAACTTATGCATTTATAATTATTGTGTTTTTTATAAATTGCATTCTTTATCTTAGTGCATTTTTATATGCTGCATCATATTCGGAGTAACAAATATTTCATCCTCCTTTATGCTTGTACACTGGAAATGACATTGAACAATCTTGAATCCTCAGTTGATTCATTGTGCTCAGACTATTCATGAAATTCAATTCTTTGCATTTTATCCAAACATTAGAAAATTATTTGGAAGGCTATCATTCCAGCCAAAACAAGTCTGAATTATGTATGACCCAGGTACATGGAACAAAGGGTCTAACGTGAATCTTCATTACACTTGGTATGGCGATGAACACATGACAAATGCACGTCTGATACTGCAGAACAAGGATCTGTGTTAACACACAAATAAATTGAATTTCATCCCAATCTAATATTAACACCAGGAAATCAGGTTCTCTCACATTCAAACTATCCTGCTTACATCACAATCAAGGTGTGCTGTTAGTTGAAATCATGTTTTTCAATCTCCCTAATGTTGCTCCATTTTTAGCTGCAGCGTACTGCTGATGTCATTATGCTTGCAGCACCAGAGATTTGTAAGGCTCTATTTCACATTGATTTCAGGAGGAGCATTGTGAAATACTGGCACGTCCTGATCTCCTCACAGAGATTCTCTCGAAATTACAGCGCTTGAAATCATAGACAAGCATGTTTAGGTTTTCGCCAATATTTTCCATTGGAATCAAAAGAGAGTGAAAATGGGTCAGCTCGAGCAAAAGAATGGCAAACTTCAAAGTTAAAACTGCCAGAAACACAAAAGACATGCAGACACGAAGAACCCTCCATCTTCCACCTCGGTCAATTGGTTTCTCAATGAAATTTACAGAGTGTGAAACCAGAGATGTTCTATTTTGTGTATGTAAATGCATCATCACATTTGATTCCATTTTGTTAGAATTGTGACACTGTTGTTATCCATCTTACAGTGGACTCTTCATGAACCATTCTGCAAATATACCTAACAACAACAAAACACATTTATGTCACAATATAAACTATGTTGATCGCATGACTTGAGAAAATAGTATCCCAAATGCTTCTACTTTGAATTTATCAACTTATTTCCAATGATGCTGTTTTTAGAAGATATACATTCACTTTGTTTTTAATCTGGTCTATTATACTGTGATTATATTGTTACTTCAAGTTGATAATTACAGCTTTATTGCAAGAAGACATAAGTAAGTGTCAGGGAACATTTTTGTTCACTAACAATATGGAATAGGAAGTTTAAGAGGCCCAGTTGACCAGACAAGAAACAAAACAGAAATCCAACATTGAGGCCTGTGAGAAGATATGTACTGCTGAAAACATGTTATAAGCTCAGGCAATGGAACTCCCATTCTTTATTTATTTATTGAGAGATACAGTGCGGAATAGGGAGGACCTCGCAGTTATACAAGCTGTGCTGCCCAACAGCCCACTGATTTTAACCCAAGCCAAATCGAGGAACACTTTACAATGCGCAATTAACCTAGTAGCCGTTACATCTTTGGACTCCGGGAGGAAACCCACCTGTTCATGGAAAAGACATGCAAACTTGTTTATAGAGGATGTCAGAACTGAACACCAAACTCTGACACCCCAAGCGTTGCATTAACCGCTATGCCACCGTGGCGATTTTCTGCCACCAACCAATGTCAAGTTGTAACTATCATACAGGTTGCCTCTCATGCTTGATACAAGAAATTGCAGACTTTGTAATCTGGAGCAAATAAAACCAAACTGTTGGGGAACTCGAAGTTCATAGATCAAAGTAAGTATATGCCACCATAAACTAACATGAGATTCATTTTATTGCAAGCGAATGCAGGGTAAAACTATACGTAAACAGATTTTAAAAAACTGACAAACAACCGGTGTTTAAAAGAAGACAAACTGTGAAAATCAAAATAAGGCTGTAAAGTTGAGCTGCAAAGTTCTAATAGTGAATCTGTAGGTCATAGACTCAGTAGTTGCTCGCTCCAGTTGAGGAGCCCGATGGTTGTATGATAATAACCGTTCCTGAATCTGGTAATGTGATACCTAAGACTTCTGTACCTCCTGCCCAATGGTAGTCACGAGAAGAGGGCTTGGGATGGTGGGATTCTCTGATGATGGATGCTGTGTTTGCGTTTGGTAACAATTCATGTAACTGGGGAGTACTTTGCCTGTGATGGACTGGGCAGTATCCACCATTTTCTGCAGCCTTTTCTGTTCCTGGGCATTGGTGTTTCCACACACAGAGGAGAAGGCTGAGCAGCATCTGTGGAAGCAAACATATGGTCAACGTTTGGGATCCAGACCCTGTAACAGGATTTACAACTGTAATGAAAGAAAGATTACATTAATATTTCAGGTTGATAGCCTTTCAAATACAGATGGGACGTATTGACCTGAATTAACCTTGGTTCTGTCTCTATAAAATTCACAAATAACAAAGATTGTTGTATCACAAGACACATTGGCACTTCAGACATTTTATAGTACTTTCTCATTTTAAACTACTGAAATAATATGATTTTAAGTACTCTGTCTGAATCAAAAGAAGGATTTGTTCTGACAATTGATCTGTTCTGCATCACTATTAGAATATTTTTGCTCATAGTCCTAATCCAGAGTGTTAAATCAAAATGCTGACATCCCTCATCTCCACAGATGCTGCTTGACCTACTGAGCTCCTCCAGCAATTTACTTTTTCCTCTAAACATGCTCTTGCTTTTGGATGTTACCCTTTAATATTAAAGGGGAAATAACGCCTGCCAGTAATAACAGAAATTTAGCGTCTGCCTAAATTTCTGTTCCAAATAAATCCACATGTGCTGAAGTAAACAAGTTTAAACTGGTACACATTGTTGATGCAGTTAACAATATTAGCAGATATTGACAGTATATAATCCAGATTTTTTCTTCTGTAACACTGTTAATGAATATTCTTTCTTTATTAGAATACTCAGAGACGTACAGATGTTTGCACCCTGTGCAGCCTAATGATTAAGTGGGACAATCTATTCTGAATTCCCAGAAACTCATTACTTGATCACTTGAGCTTGCTGTAGTGTGGGACCACTTCCTCCCCATTCAATGTGTGAAACCTGATACCATTCCCTTCCCTCCCTTCACCACCTCCCCCACACATCAACATCCTGCATGGTTTTGGAGGTTTTTTTCAGTTCCCTTACAATCAGCTTTTCTTTTTCTGATTCCACACAGTATTTTACTCCATGTTACAGATAACTGAAACAATAATTTTAGACATTGGGATAATTTTCAAATGAAGAGCAATGGACCTATTAAATCTCTAACTAATGGCGAAAACAATTGCTTCACTTAGTTCTGTACTTTTAAAATGCTCTAAACCAGCTAATTAACAAAATTTAGGCAACACACACAAAATGCTGGTGGAACACAGCCAGCCAGGCAGCATCTATAGGAAGAAGTACAGTCGACGTTTCAGGCCAAGACCTTTCGTCAGGACTAACTGAAAGAAGAGATAGTAAGAGATTTGAAAGTGGGAGGGGGAGATCCAAAATGATAGGAGAAGACAGGAGGGGGAGGGATGAAGCTAAAAGCTGGAAAGTTCATTAGCAAAAGGGATTGAAAACTAAGGCCTTTTAATTATATGCCATTTTACCTTATTTTCATGTTCCAATATTTTAATATATATTAAGCATCATGACCCAGAATAGTAGACGTTTCTCCCACACAAAAATAAACTTGTAAAGTTATTGTTTTCAGTTGCGTATTTTCATTCTGCGCTGGAGTAATTATGCAGCGGAGTATAAAATTAATACAAATCCTCGTCAAATTTAAATATTATGCCAACTATCAGTTTTGGCAATTAAGCTGAAATGGGAGAAAATAAATTCCTTCTTCTGCCCTTCACCCTTTCCACCTATCACCTCCCAGCTTCTTACTTCATCCCTCCTTCCCCACCCAACCACCTTTCCCCATCACCTGCCAGCTTGTCCTCCTTCCCCTCTCCCAACCTTCTCATTCTAGTTTATTCTCCCTTCCTTTCCAGTCTCGATGAATGATCTCAGCCTGAAATAACAACTGTTTACTCCTATCTTTAGATGCTGCTTGACCTGCTGAGTTCCTCCAGCATTTTGTGTGTGTTGCTCAAAATTTCCAGCATCTGCAGGAACTCCTGGACTTAAGATATACGTAGGTTTAATAATTACAGAGGTTGCATTAGTTTCTTCGAGAATAAGGCACCAATTTGTATGTGGGGACTAAGATCTAATGATAAAGATGCTAAGTGATTTCTAAAGGATTTGCAATGTCAGATTCATAGTGCATTTCTTATTATGCCAGTGAAGATGATCAATGCATCTATGTTCTATGTCATCAATAACTTACAGGCTAATGCTGAAACAGAATGAAGAAATATAAACACAACTGCCCAAATAATGATACAGAGCACTTGAGATATCAGAGCATACCCTTCCCCCGAGTTGTTCATAGCACTCAAAGTCAGCTTAACAATATTTCAACTATGTAAAATGACAAAGGAAAGTGAAATGTCTGAGGTGTCACCATCCTCTGCAACTTGACAGTCTTTTTTATTTTTGAGAATTACAAAGAAAAAGTGCTGGAGATACTCAACAGGTTAGCATCTGTGTGGTAGAATAAGATGGTTAATATTTCAGGTTAGTAACATTTTATCTGTGCTTGGAATCTTAATGCGACTTCTCTCGTTACAGGTGCTGTTTGACTGGTGAGCGTTTTCCACCTTTTCCATTTCTGCTTCAGAATTCTTGCATCTACAGTTTTTTTTTAACTTTTTACTTATTTTTGTATTTTATCTCACTGACTTCCTGTTCTAACTTGTGAATTGTCACTCATTTGCAACACTTTTTTAAAATAATTTAATTATGTTTCAGGTTTTCTACTGGTTAAGTAAACTACACTCAGTGGCCACTTTATTAGGTACCTCCTGTATTAATAAAGTGGCCTCTGAGTACATTCATGGTCTTCAGGGTTTGATGTGTTGTTCAGAGATGCAACACCACTATTGTAACACATGGTTATTTGAGTTACTGTTGCCTTCCTGTCAGTTTGTGAAGGTCTGGTCTCTCATCACTCTCATTAACAAGGGTTCTTACCCACAGAACTGCTATTCACTGGATGATTTTTGTTTTTCACACCATTCTCAGTAAATTCTAGAGACTACTATGCGTGAAAATCCCAGGAGATCAAGACTTTTTAAGATACTTAAACCACCCCATTTGGTACCAACAATAATTCCACGGTCAAAGTCTCTTAGATCACATTTCTTTCTCATTCTGATGTTTGGTCTGAACAACAGTTAAAGCTCCTGACCATGTCTGCATGCTTTTATGCACTGAATTGCTGCCACATGACTGGCTGATTAGATATTTGTATTAATGAGCAGGTATACAGGTGTATCTAATAAAGTGGCCATGGAGTGTATATAATGAATGGAAATATGATCACTAGCAAAATTTGTTTTCTTTTATGTACTTGATGTTATATTTTGAATTAAAATAAGATCCAGACCCTTAGTACTCTAGAACAATGGCCAACATTAAATCCGGGAGTCTAATTATAGGGGCAACCTGACAAAGCTAGGCAATATTATAATTTATAGTATTCAGGGAACCAAGCATTATTTGTTGAGTTCAATATTGTTACTGTAAATTCCATCTAACATTTAGTCTGAGAACGGAGCAATATAAAAATTGGCTGCGATTTGCCATAGCTGCAGAAAAGAACAATATAAAGACCATGGTGATGAAAACAGATTGCAAAAATTCTTGCGCATATCTTCGGTTCATATACCTATTCAGCAGGGTCAACTCATGATGCAGAATTCAAATCACCAGGAAAGCACATGAGGAATTGATTCCCACTCCAGGTTCCTAATATCGCCTGCAGACACATCATGGTGAGATAGGATACTCCATACAAAGGACCATTATTGGAGGCAAATGGATGGTGGAATGAACAGGTTGTCATATCATGGTTGGTCAAGAGCCACATGGATGTTCTCGAGTGGCTTACAGGTCTGTAAATGCAGAATAACATGTGGGATAGTCATGTTCAAAGGGACATGGAGCTATGCAAGGTAAGCTGAATGGAAAGATCCAAATAGTGTGTGCATGGTATTGAGGATGTACTAAGAGCAACAGACTCCTTAAACAGACACTCTTAAAGAGACAGGCAAGACACACAAAATGATGGGGAGGAACTCAGCAGGCCAGGCAGCATCTATGGAAAAGAGTACAGTCGACATTTCGGGCCGAGTCCCTTCATTAGGACTTATTTAAAGATCTTTGGTGTTACCAATGGACGGAGCAAAAAAAAAAATCAAAGTTTCCTTGAAGAAGTATGCTCCCACTGATACCTTGGAACCTCTGACTTATGACCACAGAACGTGTAGAGAGAGCATTCAAGATGGAATGGGGAGCCTTGAGTGCAAGCATTGGGAGCGCTCAGTAGCTCTGTGCAAGTGGCAGAATAAACCACCCACCCACTGACTCCTGCCCACTTTGGCCTCATCAAAACCCTCAAAACCAGAATGAAAGCAAATTATCCCAGACTCTCTGTGAAGAAGAAAAATAGGGTAGAGTAGCCTCTCATCAATTAGATCAAAGATTTTTTACTCATCCACTCGTGTTACCATTTAATATGGTTTGATTTGGAACTTCTCCTTTGGTGATGCATTAATTGGCATTCCTGCTCTAAGCTGGTGTTTTGTGACTCTAGATTTAAATAAAGAGATGGTCATCAATACTGCTGAATAAGAAGAGTGACCATTGCGGTTAAGGCAAAGGTGAGATTGGTCTTGGTCTGTGGTCTATGTCATTAATTATATCTATGATTCTATATCTGCTTGGCAGGAATAGGAGTTTAAATCACCAGACAATTTCTGAGGATAAAAGAGACTACAGATGTTGGAATCTAGAACAATCTAGGCCTGATGGGCGAAGCCCCAAGTCTGTGAATCTCTGCAGATCCACTGGAGAAGTTGGGACCCAGTATCTGAGAACGCTCAGGCTCATTGGAGGCTGGAGGCTGAAGATGGACTGTGTATGTGCAGGGTGGGTTAATGGGAGGAAGGAAGAGATAGGGCTTGTTTCGCTGTATTGCATTGTTGCTTGGCATGTTCTGTGTTGTTCTGCCGAGTATTATGGGAATGCTATGTGCCAGAATATCTAGCTACACTTACAAGCTGGCCCCAGAACATCCCTGGGTGGGTTAGTTGTTAACGCAAATGACACATTTCACTATATGTTTTGATGTACATATGATAAGTAAATCTGAATCCAAATCTAATATCGTGGCAGTTCCTTTTCCAGCCAGGATGGAGTATTTCAATATTCTTTCACTTTGGTTAGCAGGTTCTGTAGGAGGTTTAGCTGGCTCTTTCTTGTTCCCTTAATGAGCACCCAAATAAGCGTGCTGCACAGCTGCACTGATATTCTGGGAATTGCACAGAATTTGTACTTGCACTGGGACATCTGATGGGCAAGTCTGCAGAATTAGCATTGTTTTGATCTGACTGGTTGCCCAGTTGCATGTTAGCTGTAACTTACACAGGCTTCAAGGAAATGGGTTAAATTAACTAGTGCATTGCTGTGCATGAGAAAGGAAAGTGTGGGAAATTAATCAACCCACAACTGAAAAACATCATGAAAAATTAATTTGGAGCAAACCCAGTCCTTCAATGACCTAGTTAGCAAGAAAGCTTGGTCTTTTCTCTTCATGAACATTTTAGGGAAATCCAGCGCTGTTTTTATACCAGATGGTGTTGTTGTTATGGTTACCAAAAGCCAAGGTTAGTTGAAAAAATACTTCATTATAAGAATAAAATCACATTCAGCTAGGAATCCTCCCAGCCATCACAAATATTATGCTTTATGTCTTTAAAAATAATCTTTGCATTTTCTATATATGGCAGTCTTACATGTCTTGTTATTATGTTAACCAAAAACTTATTACAAAGAATAGCAAAGGAAAAGTGGTTGTTGGAGCAATGCATTCATTTTATTTTTTAAATTAATCTGATGGCAATATACATTACCACGTTTAGGAAGCAATCTAATATGGTAAATGTCCAAAGGGAAAGTCGTCAATGGACACTTTTGAACAGGCAGCACATTGGAAATCAGTTGGTGGAAAGCCGGTTGCTAATTCACTGTAACTCACACTGTTATCAACGCAAATTTTCACACTGCTACCAAGCTAAAATAGATGCAGCGACATTAGCATCTTGTGCCTCCCCTCTCTGGCAAGGTGAAATGTTTACCACAGCTGCAAGTTTTAAAATTCAAAGCTCTTGAACCTTAAATTGGCAAGTTTGAGTTCGGCATAATTACCAGAATCCTCTCACTTTCAGATAAGATTGAGCTTTGACTGGGATTTGTCAGTTCCAATGTAACTTGTTATTCATGCTCTTCATCTTCCAATTATTCTATTTTCACAGGGCTCCTCCCTGTTTCACAGCACAGAGAAAAGCCAATCAGTCTATTGCCTTTCAACTCGTATTTGAAAACAGTTATTATTTCATAAAACCCCATCCTTTCTTCATAGCTCTGTCTCAATTTCTCTTTCCCAAATTTCCATTTCCTTTTTGAAAGTTATAGTTGTTTCCAATGTCCTTTCAAGCAATGTTGTCCAAGTCAGAACTCAATGAGCACAAAGGCTATTCTTTAAAACAACATAGAACAGTGCAGCAAAGAAGCAGTTACAAAACATAACATCTATAACAGCACCTTGTCAAAGGCCTTCGGAAAATCCCGGTACACCACATCCATTGCATCTCCTTTGCCTACCCTGCTTGTAATTTCCTCAAAAATTGCAGTAGGTTAGTCAGGCAGGATTTTCCTTTCAGGAACCATGCTGGCTTTGGCCTATCTTGTCATGTGCTTCCAGGTATTCCATAATCTCATCCCTAACAATCGATTCCAACAACTTCCCAACCATTGATGTCAGGCTAACAGGTCTATAGTTTCTTTTCTGCTGCCTCCCACCCTTCTTAAATAGCGGAGTAACCTTTGCAATTTTCCAGTCATCCAGTACAATGCCAGAATCTATCGATTCTTGAAAGATCATTGTTAATGCCTCTGCAATCTCTCCAGTTACTTCCTTCAGAAGCCGAGGGTGCATTCCATCAGGTCCAGGAGATTTATCCACCCTCAGACTATTAAGCTTCCTGAGCACCTTTTCAGTCGTAATTTTCACTGCACATACTTCACTTCCCTGACATTCTCCAATGTCCGGTATACTGCAGATGTCTTCCACCGTGAAGACTGATGCAAAATACGCATTTGGTTCCTCTGCCATCTCTGCATCTTTCATTACAATATCTCCAACGCCATTTTCTATTGGTCCTATATCTACTCTCAACTCTATTATACCCTTTATATACTTAAAAAGGCTTTTAGTATCTTCTTTGATATTAGTTGCCAGCTTCCTTTCACGAGTCATCTTTTCCTTCCTAATGATATTCTTAGTCTCCTTCTGCAAGTTTTTAAAGTTTGTAAAAGTTTGTAAAGCGTAGAAGGTTGAGGAGGGATTTGATCGAGGTATTTAAAATTTTGAGAGGGATAGATAGAATTGACGTGAATAGGCTGTTTCCATTGAGAGTAGGGGAGATTCAAATGAGAGGACATGATTTGAGAGTTAGGGAGCAAAAGTTTAAGGGAAACATGAGGGGGTATTTCTTTACTCAGAGAGTGATAGCTGTGTGGAATGAGCTTCCTGTAGAAGTAGTAGAGGCCAGTTCAGTTGTGTCATCTAAGGTAAAATTGGATAGGTATATGGACAGGAAAGGAGTGGAGGGTTATGGGCTGAGTGCGGGTAGGTGGGACTAGGTGAGATTAAGAGTTCGGCACGGACTAGGAGGGCCGGAATGGCCTGTTTCCGTGCTGTGATTGTTACATGGTTATATGGTAAAAGCTTCCCAATCCTCTATCTTCCCACTAGCTTTGGCTTCCTTGTATGCCCTCTCTTTGGCTTTTACCTTGGCTCTGACTTCACTTGTCAGCCACGGTAGTGTCCTTCCATTCAAAAATTTCTTCTTATTTGGAATATATCTGTCTTGCACTTTCCTCATCTATCACAGAAACTCTAACCATTGCTACACTGCTGTCCTTCCTGCTAGTGTCCCTTTCCAGTCAACCTTGGCCAGTTCCCCTCTCAGGCCATTGTAATTTCCTTTATTCCACTGAAATACTGACACATTGGAATTTAGTTTCTTGTCAAATTTCAAAGTGAACTCGATTATATTGTGATCACTGTTCCCTAAGGCTTCCTTAACCTTAAGCTTTCTTATAACCATATAACAACTACAGCATGGAAACAGGCCATCTCGGCCCTTCTAGTCTGTGCCAAACGCTTACTCTCACCTAGTTCCACTGACCCGCACTCAGCCCATAACCCTCCATTCCTTTCCTGTCCATATACCTACCAAATTTTACTTTAAATGACAATACTGAACCTGCCTCTACCACTTCTACTGGAAGGTCGTTCCACATAGCTACCACTCTCTGAGTAAAGAAATTACCCCTCATGTTACCCTTAAACTTTTGCCCCTTAACTCTCAACTTATGTCCTCTTGTATGAATCTCCCCTACTCTCAATGGAAAAAACCTATCCACGTCAACTCTATCTATCCCCCTCATAATTTTAAATACCTCTATCAAGTCCTCCCTCAACCTTCTATGCTCCAAAGAATAAAGACCTAACTTGTTCAACCTTTCCCTATAACTTAGGTGCTGAAACCCAGGTAACATTCTAGTAAATCTTCTCTGTACTCTCTCTATTTTGTTGACATCTTTCCTATAATTCGGTGACCAGAACTCTACACAATACTCCAAATTTGGCCTTACCAATGGCTTGTATAATTTTAACATTACATCCCAACTCCTATACTCAATGCTCTGATTTATAAAGGCCAGCATACCAAAAGCTTTCTTCACCACCCTATCCACATGAGATTCCACCTTCAGGGAACTATGCACCATTATTCCTAGATCACTCTGTTCTACTGCTTTCTTCAATGCCCTACCATTTACCATGTATGTCCTATTTGGATTATTCCTACCAAAATGTAGCACCTCACACTTATCAGCATTAAACTACATCTACCATCGTTCAGCCCACTCTTCTAACTGGCCTAAATCTCTCTGCAAGCTTTGAAAACCTACTTCATTATCCACAACGCCACCTACCTTAGTATCATTTGCATACTTACTAATCCAATTTACCACCCCATCATCCAGATCATTAATGTATATGATAAACAACATTGGACCCAGTACAGATCCCTGAGGCACACCACTTGTCACCGGCCTCCAACCTGACCAACAGTTATCCACCACTACTCTCTGGCATCTCCCATCCAGCCACTGTTGAATCCATTTTACTACTTCAATATTAATACCCAACGATTGAACCTTCCTAACTAACCTTCCGTGTGGAACCTTGTCAAAGGCCTTACTCAAGTCCATATAGACAATGTCCACTGCTTTACCCTCATCAATTTTCCTCGTAACCTCTTCAAAAAATTCAATAAGATTTGTCAAACATGACCTTCCACACACATATCCATGTTGACTGTTCCTAATCAGACCCTGTCTATCCAGATAATTATATATACAATCTCTAAGAATACTCTCCATTAATTTACCCACCACTGACGTCAAACTGACAGGCCTATAATTACTAGGCTTACTCTTAGAACCCTTTTTAAACAATGGAACCACATGAGCAATACACCAATCCTCCGGCACCATCCCTGTTTCTAATGACATTTGAAATATTTCTGTCAGAGCCCCTGCTATTTCTGCACTAACTTCCCTCAAGGTCCTAGGGAACATCCTGTCAGGAACCGGAGATTTATCCACTTTTATGTTCCTTAAAAATGCCAGTACTTCCTCCTCTTTAATCGTCATTGTTTCCATAACTTCCCTACTTGTTTCCCGTACCTTACACAATTCAATATCCTTCTCCTTAGTGAATACCAAAGAAAAGAAATTGTTCAAAATCTCCCCCATCTCTTTCGGCTCCACACATAGCTGTCCACTCTGATTCTCTAAGGGACCAATTTTATCCCTCAGTATCCTTTTGCTATTCATATAACTGTAGAAACCCTTCGAATTTATTTTCACCTTACTTGCCGAAGCAACCTCGTATCTTCTTTTAGCTTTTCTAATTTCTTTCTAAGATTCTTCTTACATTCTTTATATTCCTCGAGCACCTCATTTACTCCATGCTGCCTATATTTATTGTAGATATCTCTCTTTTTCCTAACCAAGTTTCCAACATCCCTTGAAAACCATGGCTCTCTCAAACTTTTAACCTTTCCTTTCAACCTAACAGGAACATAAAGATTCTGTACCCTCAAAATTTCACCTTTAAATGACCTCCATTTCACTATT
This sequence comes from Hemitrygon akajei, assembly GCF_048418815.1. Classification (NCBI taxonomy): domain Eukaryota; kingdom Metazoa; phylum Chordata; class Chondrichthyes; order Myliobatiformes; family Dasyatidae; genus Hemitrygon; species Hemitrygon akajei. The sequence continues at coordinate 54,451,021 of NC_133129.1, forward strand.
ACATCCTTCCCATAAAACAAATTGTCCCAATCCACTCCTTCTAAATCCTTTCGCATCTCCTCAAAGTTAGCCTTTCTCATCACCTCTGGATCACTGCACAACACCCAATCCAGCACAGCCAATCCCCTAGTGGGCTGAACAGCAAGCTGTTCTAAAAAGCCATCCTTTAGACATTCTAGAAATTCTCTCTCGATGTCCAGTACTGGCCTGGTTTTCCCAATTCATTTTCATGTTAAAATCCCCAATGATTATCATGACATTGCCCTTCTGACGCACCTTTTCTTTCTCCTGCTGTAATTTGTAAACCACATCCCGGCTGCTGTTTCGAGACCTGTATACAACTGCCATTAGGATCCTTTTACCTTTGCCATTTCTTTACTCAACCCATAGAGACTCTACACCCTCCGATTCTATGTCATTCATTTCTAATGATTTAATATTACTTCTTATACACAGGGACACACCACCCCCTCTGCCTACTAACCTATTTTTCCGATACACTATATATCCTTGGACATTCAACTCCCAACGGCAGCCATCTCTTAGACAAATTTCAGAGATGGCCACAACATCATATTTGCCAATCTGTAGCTGAATTTCAAGATCATCCATTTTATTCCTTATGTTGCGTGCCTTCAAATACAACACTTTCAGTTCAGTATTTGTTGCTTTCTGTTTTAACTGCACCACGCCCCTATTGCCCTGTAACTCATCCCACTGGCTCTGATTATGCCTCATCTTCTGCCTGTCCTTTCAATCATCTCTGTTGCACTCTATCTTTGATTTATTTCTGATTTTCTTTTCCTCAGCCCTATCACTTGGGTTCCCATCCCCAAAGGAACAGCAAAAGGCTCCGGCACCCTGGAGAGACTGAACATCATGGAGAGTGAGTGAAATCAGCTTTCGCCTTGGATCTAGGTGGGCACTTAAACTACCTAAACAGCGAATAGGACTTGCACTAGGACCCAGCTGCAGTGAAAAGCTTTGGGCCTAGACCACGCTGCATAACAACCCGCTCTGGGCCCAGATTTCATTGACCAGCCTGAAACCACTCTGAAGCTCTTCAAATCAGCTTAGTGCCCAGAGCAATCCAACCTTGCTCCCGGCCCAGCTGTATGGGCATCAGAACTCCATCTGCAACAATTCTGCAACACAATAGCACTCTCTTAACCTGACTTGCATCATGTGCAAGCAGAAGAGATTTAGTTCAATTTGGTATCATGTTTGGCACAGACACTGTGAGCTGAAGGGCCTGTTCCTGTTCTATACTATTCTGTGTTCTATGTTCTACATGTATTGCCAATGATTCCATGTGCTACGTTAAATCAGATTCCACAGTCAAATATTTCTGGACGTAATTAACCTTACTTCTAAAAATTTACACATTCTTCCTCATTCACTTAATCCGTCACCATGAGCCAACATTCAAAAATAATGAAACAGAATGAGGAACTATCTGACTGTGTTTAACATCAAACATCCAAATCCATTTTCTTACAAGGAAACCCATTTTTACCATGACTTGGATAGTCAAGACCTGATCAGGAATAGTTGGTGTGGCTTTGTGCTTGGGAAGTCATGTCTGATGAAAATTTAGAGTTTTTCAAAGAGGTAACTAAGAAGGTAGATGAAGTTATGGCAGTGGATTTTTCTATATAGACATTAGTAAGGCCTTTGACAAGGTCTTGCATGGCAGGCTGACTTGGAAAGTTCAAAGTAAATTTATTATTAGTGTAGTCACCATACATTGAGATTAATTTTCTTGCATGCATTAATAGAAGAACAGTGACATACAATAGAATCAATTAAAAAAAACTGTACATAAAGACTGACAAGCAACCAATGAGCAAATACAATAAATAAATAAATAAATAAATTTTATTGAGGACATGAGTTGTAGAGTTCTTGAAAGTGAGTACATAGATTGTGCAAGCAGTTTATTGCTGAAGTGAGTGATGTTATCCATGCTGCTTGAGAAACCTGATGTTCCTGCAACTGGTGGTGTGGGACCTAAAGCTTCTGAACTTCCTTCCTGGTGGCAGAGTAAGAAGAGATCATGGTGTGAATGGTGGTGGTCCTTGATGATAGATGCTTTCTTCTGGTGGCAGCACTCCTTATAGATGTGGTCAAAGGTGGAAGCAGTTTTTCCTCTGAAGGACTGGGCTGTATCGATAATTTTTTATCGGCCTTTCCATTCTCGGGTATCAGGGCTTCCATACCAGGCCATGATTCAACCAGAATCAGAATTAGAATCAGGTTCAAAACGTCATGAAATTTGTCATTTGTGACAGTAGTATGCTGCAATACATAGAAATAAAAACTATAAATTATATTATCTAAAGAAATAAATTAGTGCAAAAAGAGAGGGAAAAATACCGAGGAAGTGTTGGTGGGTTCATTGTCTATTCTGAAATCTCATAGTGGAGATGAAAAAGCTGATCCTAAAACATTGACTGTGTGTCCTCAGGCTCCTGTACCTCCTCCCTGATGGTAGCATCAGAAAAGGTCATGTCCTTAATGATGGAAGTTGCCTTTTTGAGTCATCACTATTTGAAGGTTTCCTGGATGCTGGGGAGATTAATGTATACTATACCAAACAGTGATGCAGCCAGTTAGAATGCTCTCCATGGTACATCTGTGGAAATTTGTGAGTGTCTTTGGTGACATACCAATTCCCCTCAAACTCGTTACGAAATATAGCCACTGTCATGCCTTCTTTGCAATTCCATCAATATGTTGGGCCCAGGGTAGATCTTCAGCGATGTTAACACCCAGGAACTTAAAGCAGCTCAGTCTTTCCACTTTCTCAAGATGAGGGATGGTGTGTCTCCCCTTGACTTCCCCTTCTTGAAGTCCACAATCAATTCCTTTGTTTTACTAAGATTGAGTGCAAGGTTATTGCTGTGACACCACTCAACCAGCTGATCCATCTCACTCCTCTATGCCTTCTCATCACCATGGTGAGTGGGGAGAGAGTAAAGCAATGGGTTAGGCATGCATTCTTGAAGTGAGTCAGTGTTGACTGTTAGCAAGGAGGAAATGGTATTTCCCATCCGCACAGACAGTGGTCTCTTGGTGAGGAAGTCAAGGATCCAGCTGCAGAAGGAGGTACAGAGGCCCAGGTTTTGAAGCCTGTTGATTAGAACTGAGGGTATGATTATATTGAATGCTGAGCTTTAATCGGTAAACAGCAGCCTGACGCAGGTACCACTATTGTCCAGGTGATCCAAAGCCAGTGCGACTGCATCCACTGTGGACCTATTGTGGTGATGGGCAAATTGTAGTGGGTCCAAGTTCTTGCTTAGGCAGGAGATGATTCTAGCCATGAACAACCTCTCAAAGCACTTTGTTACAGTAGATGTAAATGGCACTGGGTGATAGTCGTTGAAGCAACACACCCTGCTCTTCTTGGGCACTCGTACGTTTGTCGCTTTTTGAATCAGATAGGAACCTCCAACTGCAGCAGTGAGATATTGAAGATGTCCTTGAACACTCCTGCCAGTTGGTGACACAGGTTTTCAGTGTCCTACCAGGTACACCATTAGGGTCTGATGCCTTGCAAAGATGTTCTGACATTGGCCTTTGAAACAGAGATCACAAGGTCACTATGCTGCAGGGATTTGCTAGACTTAGTTTTATTCCCCCTTTCAAAGTGTGCATAAAAATCTATTGATACACAAAATTCTGTAGGTGCACAGCAGAGAATATCCTGACTGGTGTTGCAAGATGGCGCCATTAAGTGACGACTACTTGCATGTAGCTCCAATGGGAATCATCAAATATTCCCGTTTTGGATGACTACAGCTACAAACCACAGTCACAGCCATGGGTACTTCAGTAAGCAGAATCATTAATGTTGAAGCAAGTTACAAAGTGATCTTGATCAGATAGAGAGATGGGCTGAGGAATGGCAAATGGATGTCAATTTAATTAAATGTGAGGTGAGAAATTTTTCAGAGTCAAACCAGGGTGTAACTTTTGTAGTGAATGTCAGGGCATTACCCTGTTGTGAAACAGAGGAAGCTGGGGGTACAAGTGCACAGGTTACTGAAAGTAAGTAAGTAGACAGGGTGGTGTCAAAGGTATTTGGCATGCTGGCCTTCATCAGTCAGGTCATCAAGTTTAGGAGTAGGGACATTACTGTGCAGGTTTATAAGTCACTGTTCAGGCTGCACCTGGAGTATTGTATACAGTTTAGGCCAGGCTGTTTTGGGAAAGACATTTTCAAGCTGGAGAGAGTATCGAAGGGTTTACGAGGATACTTTCTGGGCTAGAGGGCCAGAAGTATGGGGGAGGTTAGCTACCTAGATCTTCATTCCCTAAAGTGCAGGAGAATCAGGGATGACCTCAGAGAAGTTTTCTTTTTAATCACAAGGGTGATCACAGGGATAAGGTAGATGGTCATAGAGTTGGTGATTCCAGAACTAGAGGACTCAGTCAGAAGATAAGAGGGGATGGATTTAAGAGACCTGAGAGGTAACTTCTTTGCAAATAGGGTAGTGAGAACCCTGTAATGAGCTGTCAGGTGATGTGGATGACATGGGTACAATCAAATACAAATGCAACATTTAAGAGGCACTTGGATAGGTACCCAGAGGGTTATGGGCCGAATGGGGTCCAGCAGAGAGAATGCTGTTTTCAGCATTGAGACCCTTGCAGTGATGCGTTATTCTATGACTCTGTGATGCCAAGTGGGTTCAAACATGCATATATTATTTTTAAGGAGGTCCTCATATATTTTATCCGGTTCTTAGTTTTTTTTTCAATCAGCTTCTAAGGATGATGATCTCTTCAGTGTTTTGGTTTAAGTCTTTGGCAATATTTGAGCAATTCCTAATTTGTAAGTCAAGGTACTGAATATCAACAGACTGCTTGGTTGACAGAATGCTACTGTTAATTCTGATCTGGTTTCATTTAACATCCACATCTGAAATCCACATTCACATCCAGTATAAATGGACATTTGTTTCGCAGCACAGATGTAATAGGCTAATGGGCCTGTTCCTGCTCTGAGTGACCAGGATTCAGATGGTGAATAGATCCAAGTGCCCTGCGGTTGAATATCAATGATCCGGAAGTTATATTGTAGGCATTAAGGAGACCAGGATCCCCAGGTCAGATACTGGTTCTGGGTTGGAAGCCTGTACAGGTGGCAAGTCCTAGGTATGGGTGGGAGTCACAAAGGCTGGTGATCCCCCAGGTCACCGGGATTGGAGGTCCATGTGAGTCTGAAAGTAGAGGCCCGAAGGTCAAACCTGGCAAACTCCAGAGGACAAAGCCAAAAGTTGAAGCCCAGAACAAGGCGAGTCTGGAAGTAGAAGCCTGAAGGTCAAAGACTGAAGACAGAGGCCCAAAGGGGACATGAGGGTCAAAAGGATTCACAAGGGCCTGGGTCATCAGGGTCAGAGGCCCAGTGCAAATCCGTAATCGGTTCCTGGGGTGAAGTCCATAGTTGGAGGCCCGATATCTGTAAGTGAGAATCTGATGACAAGGGCAGGAAGTCTGGCATGGCCTGCCCTATGGTTGGAGGTGTGTGTGTGTGTGTGTGTGTGTGTGTGTGTGTGTGTGTGTGTGTGTGTGTGTGTGTGTGTGTGTGTGTGTGTGTGTGTGTGTGTGTGTGTGTGTGTGTGTGTGTGTGTGTGTGTGTGTGTGTGAGAGAGAGAGAGAGAGGCGTACTTTATTGTTGTTTTGTTTTGTTTTGTTATTGTTGGTGCTGCTGCTGCTTGTGTTGTTCTGTGGAACATTGTGGGCATCCTATGTTGGCACCAGAATGTGTGGTGACACTGGCAGACTGCCCCAATCACATCCTTGGGTGTGTTGGTTGTAACACAAATGATACATCATTGTACATTTCAATAAATCTGAATTAATCAGGTACAAAATTCTGACCACAGTTCTTTGTTTGGCTTGGGCATATAAAATCTCTGTCCCATATTCTGACAGCAGATGGTCATTATGATGGGTTACTGGAAATGAAGTTAATGGCCTTGGAACATATCTCCACAGGTTCTCTCCATTGAGTGTGCCCTGTACCCAATCAGCTATAACAGATAATGCAGAAATGCAACTAACTCTGAATCCCTTGTAGCAACAGACTTTTTGTCCAGTTGCATGACAGTTAAAATTGTAAGAAAGCAATTTAGTTCTTCAGATTATGCAAGTGAATATTCTGTCAACAAATACGTCTCTTTGTCAAAATTTAGTACCACATAATTTTGCAGCTTGAGAGCTGGGGTTCGCTGGCAGAATTTTTATTTTAAGCTCCAAATGAAATTGGAATAGGAACCATTTCGTCATTGTGTGATTTTGAATTTGCTGCATTTAATAAAGATCTTAATTTGTTAATTAATGCAACTTGTTGAAAAGATAGCATGTTGTTAAACAGGAACTTAGCTGCTACATTGCTATTGCCTGCAATATGGTAAAGCATAAATAACAGCTCCCTTTCAGGTACCAGACAAGCTGCTGATTACTTTGTAATATATGTGCTGTTTACTGGCTTTTACATTCATATATTAGACAATTTGCATTTGGATGAACATTCACTAACAAACAATGTTTATAGTTTACAATACCTACACCAATGATGCAGCTTTAAGTCATTACCCATTATATATGGTGTGGCTCTGCTTCCAACAAATACTTCATGTCAGAAGGTTCTATTTCTATAATGCTACAATATTTTCAGAGATATCACTGGACAGCAAATTTTTTTTCGAAAGTATTGTTTTCTCAGAATTTTTAGTGGTTATGATAGACTACTTGAAACTGAACACAAATATAATTTACTACTTGTATCATGTAGAAATCTGGAGAAACAAGTAACTAACTTTTATTTACGGTAATATAGTGCATTTAATTGCATTACGGTGCTGATGCTATGCAATAGTTTAACTAAGCTAAGCATGTTTTGTTGATGATTTCCATTTGAACTCAGTGTCTGAAGCTTCTCCTTTGAGTGTCCAACAATAACAGTCAGCATTGATGAATTCCAGTTGCCCCAATACTGTTTCTCCATGACTGCAAAATCTTGGCAAAACTTTTCATCATAATCTTCACTTACAGTGCCAAGATTTGCAGGGAAGTCTAAATGGGAATGCCGAAATGAATCTTTAGTGACATATCGCACTTCATGGTTTTTCATGCTTGAAACATGCTGTCAACCAGCTGCATATAGTCCGGTGCTCTGTAGTTGCCAAGAAAATTTTCAACAGCATCCTTGAGTGCCAGTTACAGAGAAGGCGAGTACGAATCTGCAGTCTGTTGCTCAACCAATCTGTGGAAAGGTTCTTCAATAGACATCAGTCATACAAGTGTTGACTGGACAGAGATTGAGTCAGTCATTCTATCCTTATAATAACATCTGGTCTTTGCCCATTGTGCTGACTTGCTTTTTCTTTCTCACATTTTTTCCAACTGGCTGCCATGTGAGGATATGGTAATTATACAAACAGAATCCAGGTATTATTAGAATAATACCTGGATCTGATTGGATCTGGATGTTTGTAACTCTTTTACACTAATTAAATTCTATGAAAATTTTCATGATGAAAAATGCTGTGATTGGCTTTGATTGAAACATTTTTACTGAATTTATTGTAATAACTTGCTTTAGAAATTCAAACTCATGATATCTGGGTCACTTCCATAATCACAGAACAATTAGAAAACTCCAGTGTAATTACAGAATCAGATTTATTAGCACTGACTCAAATGATGTGAAATTTATTGTTTTGTGGCAGCAGTAGAGTGGAAGGACATAAAATTACTATTAATTACAGAAATAAATATAGATTGCAAAAAGAAGGAACAATGAGGATTCTGATGGTGGAGGGGAAGAAGCGGTTTCTGAATCATTGAGTATGAATCTTCAGGCTACTATACCTCCTGACGAACCACAAAAATCTAGTTGAAAACTTGCCATACTATCAAAAGTAAATTTATAATTTCAAAGATAAATATATAATCAGAATGGTCCTTCCACCACATAATAAAGAAACTATTGTCAAATAATGAAACAATTGTTCAGATTATTAAGGGAACTATGGAGCTATGAGGGAGGAGCTGGCCAAAGTTCAATGGAACAATACCCTAGCAGGGAAGACAGTGGAACAAAAATGGCAGGTATTTCTGGGAATAATGCAGAAGGTGCAAGATCGGTTCATTCCAAAGAGGAAGAAAGATCCTAAGGGGAGTAAGGGGCGGCCATGGCTGACAAGGGAAGTAAAGGGCAGTATAAAAATAAAAGAGAAGAAGTATAACATAGCAAAGATGAGGGGGAAACCGGAGGACTGGGAAGCTTTTAAAGAGCAACAGAAGATAACAAAAAAGGCAATACGCCAAGAAAAACTGAGGTACGAAGGTAAACTAGCCAAGAATATAAAGGAGGATAGTAAAAGCTTCTTTAGGTATGTGAATAGCAAAAAAATAGTTAAGACCAAAATTAGGCCATTGAAGACAGAAATGGGTGAATTTATTATGGGGAACAAGGAAATGGCAGATGAGTTGAACAGGTACTTTGGATCTGTCTTCACTAGGGAAGAAACAAACAATCTCCCAGATGTAACAGTGGCCAAAGGAACTAGGGTAAAGGATGAACTGAAGGAAATTTATATTAGGCAAGAAACGGTGTTGGATAGACTGTTGAGTCTGAAGGCTGATAAGTCCCCGGGACCTGATGGTCTGCATCCCAGGGTACTTAAAGAGGTGGCTCTAGAAATAGTGGACGCATTGGTAATCATTTTCCAATGTTCTATAGATTCAGGAACAGTTCCTGCTGATTGGAGGGTGGCTAATGTTGTCCCACTTTTCAAGAAAGGAGGGAGAGAGAAAACAGGGAATTATAGACCGGTTAGCCTGATGTCAGTGGTGGGAAAGATGCTGGAGTCAATTATAAAAGAGGAAATTACAACACATTTGGATAGCAGTAGAAGGATCAGTCTGAGTCAGCACGGATTTATGAAGGGAACATCATGCTTGACTAATCTTCTGGAGTTTTTTGAGGATATAACTATGAAAATGGACAAGGGAGAGCCAGTGGATGTAGTGTACCTGGACTTCCAGAAAGCTTTTGATAAAGTTCCACATAGGAGATTAGTGGGCAAAATTAGGGCACATGGTATTGGGGGCAGAGTACTGACATGGATTGAAAATTGGCTGGCTGACCGGAAACAAAGAGTAGTGATTAACGGGTCCCTTTTGGAATGGCAGGCTGTGACCAGGGGGGTACCACAAGGTTCGGTGCTGGAACCGCAGCTGTTTACAATATACATTAATGATTTAGATGAAGGGATTAAAAGTAACATTAGCAAATTTGCTGATGACACAAAGCTGGGTGGCAGTGTGAAATGTCAGGAGGATGTTATGAGAATGCAGGGTGACTTGGACAGGTTGGGTGAGTGGGCAAATGTATGGCAGATACAGTTTAATGTGGATAAATGTGAGGTTATCCACTTTGGTGGCAAGAACAGGAAGGCAGATTACTATCTAAATAGAGTCAAGTTAGGAAAAGGGGAAGTACAATGAGATCTAGGTGTTCTTGTACATCAGTCAATGAAAGCAAGCATGCAGGTACAGCAGACAGTGAAGAAAGCTACTGGTATGCTGGCTATTATAACAAGAGGAATTGAGTATAGGAGTAAAGAGGTCCTTCTGCAGCTGTACAGGGCCCTGGTGAGACCCCACCTGGAGTATTGTGTGCAGTTTTGGTCTCCAAATTTGAGGAAGGGCATTCTTGCTATTGAGGGAGTGCAGCGTAGGTTCACAAGGTTAATTCCCGGAATGGCGGGACTGTCATATGTTGAAAGATTGGAGCGACTGGGCTTGTATACACTGAAATTTAGAAGGATGAGAGGGGATCTGATTGAAACATATAAGATTATTAAGGGATTGGACATACTGGAGGCAGGAAGCATGTTCCCGCTGATGGGTGAGTCCAGAACTAGAGGCCACAGTTTAAGAATAAGGGGTAGGCCATTTAGAACAGAGATGTGGAAAAACTTTTTCACCCAGAGAGTGGTGGATATGTGGAATGCTCTGCCCCAGAAGGCAGTGGAGGCCAAGTCTCTGGATGCATTCAAGAGAGAGTTAGATAGAGCTCTTATAGATAGCGAGGTCAAGGGATATGGGGAGAGGGCAGGAACAGGGTACTGATTGTGTATGATCAGCCATGATCACAGTGAATGGCGGTGCTGGCTAGAAGGGCCAAATGACCTACTCCTGCACCTACTGTCTATTGTCTATTGTCTATTATTTGCAGACAAGGTTTTTAAAACAGGCTCCCAGAGACATTCATACTGTTTATTCTTTAATTATGTTCACCTTTCAGGTATGTTACTAATCCTTCCATGGTGGATGCAAAAAATGCCACTGGTTTGAAAATGAGTATGAGAGTTGTTTTTAATCTTCTAAACTGATATGATCTGTGAAACAATATCATTTAAAACAGAGAATAATTGTCATTACCACATAGCAGCTTGTGGAGCTTGCCTCAATTAATCACCACAATTTTTCACTGTTGCCGTGGCTTTACTTGTGGGTGAATCTTGAATGAAGTTTCAAGGTAAGGAGGTGGTAAATTAAAACCAAGGTAGTTCTGCCATTGATTTAAGTACCAGAGAAGCAAAGGAGGCACAACAAAACAAACTATCTTTTTTTGTTGTGCCTCCTTTGCATCTTTGCAAAACACACCTTTGAAGACATCAGACCTTCCAGAGTAGTTTACAAATAATGACAGATATTGGAAGGAACACAAAACAAAAAAGGAACAGGAGTAGGAGGATAATGGTGGTGGCTCAAGAATGTGGCATCTGTCACTTCTGAATTAGAATTATTATCACTGATTTAGCTGACATGAAATCTGTTATTTTGTGGCAGCAGTACAGTGCAAAGACATAGATTTACTATAAATTACAAAATAAATAAATAGTACAAAAAGGTAGAATGACAAGGTCGTGCTCATGGATCCATGAAATGTTCAGAAATCTGATGGCAGAGGGGAAGAAGCTGTTTCTGAGTTGTTGAGTGTGGGTCTTTAGCTCCTGTACCTCCTCCCTGATGACAGTAGTGAAAAGAAATCATGTCCCACATAGTGAGGGTCTGAAGAGATGGGTGCCACATTCCTGAGGCACTGCCTCTTGAAGATGTCCGAAATGGTGATAAGGGTTAATCCTGGGATGGTAATGGTTGAGTGTACAACCCTCTGCAGCTTCTTGCGTTCCTGTGCATTGGAGCCTTCATACTAGGCTGAGATACAACCAGTCAGAAAGCTCTCCACCGTAGAAATTTGAAAGAGTTTTTGGTAACATACCAAATCCCCTTACCCTTCTAACGAAGTGGAGGTGTTAGCATGCCTTCTTCATGATTGCATCAAGGTGTTGGGCTTAAGATTGATCCTTTGAGATGTTGAGTCCAAGAACTTAAAGCTACTCATCTTTTCCATTGCTGGCTCCTCAATATGGACTGATATGCGTTCATCAACCTCCATTGTTACCTCCTCAAAAACTTTATTCAAATTAGTGAGACAAGACTTTTAATGCACCAAACTATGCTGACTCTACCTATTAGTCTATTCCAAATGTATGCAAGTCTCCCTTACTATTTGCTCAAATAATTTCCCTTCCATGGACATAAAGCTCACAGCACTGTCAATCCTAACATCCCTGCTGAATTTAACAAATGTTGAACATTCCTTATCCTCCAATAACATCACCTGGAACATCACCTGTGTCCAGCAAAGATGCAAAGATCCCCAACAGGACCCCAACAATTTTCTCCATTGTTTCTCATAAGAACATAAGAAAGAGGAGCAGGAGTAGGCCATCTGGCCCAGAGGGCCTGCTCTACCATTCAATAAGATCATGGCTGATCTAGCCATGCACTCATCTCCACCAACCTGCCTCTTCCCCATATCCCTTAATTCCCCTATTATGCAAAAATCTATTCAACCTTTTCTTAAATATATTTACTGAGGTAGTCATTGTTTCATTGGGCAGAGAATTCCACAGATTCACCACTCTCTGGGAAAAGCAGTTCCTCATCTTCTCTGTCCTAAATCTACTCCCCAGAATCTTGAGGCTATGACCCCTAGTTCTAGTCTCACCTACCTGTGAAAACCTGTGAGACAACTTTCCTGCCTCTATCTTATCTATCCCTTTCATAATTTTATATGTTTCTATAAGATCTCCTCTTGTTCTTCTGAATTCCAGCAAGTACAGTCCCAGATGACCCAGCTTCTCCTCACATTCTAAACCCCTCATCTCTGTGTCCAAAGCCAGTATATTCTTCCTCAATTAAGGAGACTAGAACTGCACACAGTACTCCAGGTGTGGCCTCACCAGTACCCTGTACAATTGCAGCATAACCTCCCTGCTCTTAAATACTAGCAATGAAGGCCAACATTCCATTTGCCTTCTTGATAGCCTGCTGCACCTGCAAACCAACTTTTTGTGATTCATGCATAAGCACTCCCAAGTCCCTCTGCACAACAGCATTCAGCAAGCTGTTACCATTTAAATAATAATCTGCTTTTTCATTTTTCCTTCCAAAGTGGATGACCTCACATTTACCAACATTGTACTCCATTTGCCAGACCCTTGCCCACTCTCTTAACTTATCCATATCTCTCTGCAGACTCTCCATATCTTCTGCACAATCTGCTTTTCCACTCATTGCATCTGACCCTTTATTCATTCTTATAGATTCCCAAATTACCTAACCCTTTGTTCTTTTCTTAATGCTGACTTGCTCCAGACAATTAACATATCACTCCCTGAGCTTACTATCCTCCAAGTTCTTCTCTTTGGTGAATACAGATGAAAATACCTTGCTAAAATCCCCTGGCTCCATACGTAGATTACCCCTTTGGTGCCTACTACTTCTTTGGCTAATTCTTGCTCCCAATATATTTGCAGAATGACTCAGGATTCTCTTTAATCTTACCTACCAAGCTTATTTCATGGCTTCTTTGTGCCCTCCCAATTTCTTTCTTATAAAACTGATTAAATAATTACATATTTAACAAACTACTAATGTGAGATTTCTGCATATGGTATTAATAATACAGAAGCAATCAGTTATTGTAACCAGTTCAATTTCTCCCTTCAAGTACCTATAAGGCTCCAAGATGCCAGTTATCATCAGGTTTTTCAAAGTGTGTGCAGGCTTGGACTCTTCTGTATTTTCCACCTTGGACAATAACATTTTCAAATGAATCTCCTACACTCTATACTTCTACAGTTGTTGGTGAAAACATCACAGCAGTTGCTGGTATGTGGAGAGGGTATTCTGGAGGAACCACCCAGTGAGGCCATATCGGTAGAGCTTAGGAACAAGAGAAAATCCATCACTTTGCTGGAGCTACTCCTATGGCTGGAGCCTCCCAATAGTCAACAGGAATTAGAGGAACAGAAACTTGAGGAAAGTGCAGAAAGTTGTAAAAGCAATAGAGTTACAGTAGTGTGTGAACTAGCCTGCTAAGCAGCTTCTCTTATAATTAATGTTCAGCTATGCTAATTTTCAGGTAGCATTAGTGTAAATGGGTCATTAATGGTTACTGTGGCCAATTTTCCATGCTGCATCTCACTGTGAGATTGATGATACAGATCCCCTCGCACTGTTTTAAACAAGAGTAGTGGACTTCTTCTATATGCACTGAGGAGAACATGGAGGGTAGTGAATTCAGAGAGGGATATCTGGAGCATGTCAGTATTAAGAAGGTGCAAAGAATTAAGTACCTTGAGAATATAAAAGAAAGAATAAATCCCCAGGGTCAGATGAGATCTATCTCAGAGTGCTATAAGAAACAATGGAGGAGCTTGTTGGGGTCCTGTACTCACCAATCCTCAAGCAACATCACAAAAAATAGATCGTCATTATCGCATTGCCTACTGCAATGTATAGTCATGAGAAAACTGACCATATTTCAGCAGTTTTTCTTTGCGAAGCAGTCTTGAAATAAAATTAAATTGTTCTTTGTTTCATGTTTGAGGAAGTTCAAGTTAAAAGTCATTTGCCTAGAAATTCACCCTCAGTAGTTGAAGTGCTATCAAGAACTATATAGTCTTCACATTGGATTCCTAGTCATGAGTACAGCACACACTACAAAGGTACAGACTAGTGTTACTGACTGGAATTAATTTCATGCATAACCATTGCATATTTCCTTATTTGTTCAACTACAAGATGTGGATATCATTGGCAATGATTTCTCCATTTTTACTTGCCTATCAATGAAGTATTTAAAATTCAACACCATTAAGTCTAGAGTCACTTCCCAACTAGAAAGACAAAGGATTTCCTTTCCAGAAAGGCATTCATTAACTAGAAGGGTATTTATAATAACCTGGTAGTTTTGTGGTACATTACTGAGACTAACTTTCTTTGAAATTACGATTCATTTGACGGCTTGAATTAAATTCCATGCTGGCATTAGAACTCATGTCTCTGGATCAATGGTCCAGAAAATTAAAAGTTTTGTTATGTACCCCTAACTTTGAACTGGAATCAATTTTAAGCATTGTTGCAAATGAAACAGTTTGTTATATAAATACTTTCTCAACACTTTTCAGTCTCTATTGTTAACATTCTCAGTCTAAACGGATGAGATATTGGGTCAAGTGCTGATTATTCTTTTGTATAGACTAATTTATGTAAACCTTTGTAGAGTGGAGGAGAGGAAAACTATTCCCAAAATTTCCATAAACCAATGAAGAAATAGTAAGTAGCTCCTTCATAAACACTATTCTGTACTTTCAGTGCAGAGATGCACTTCTCCATTAACCTATCACTTGCAACAGCCAATCCACTGACTCATCATATGTCAATCTAAAAGAGATCCGTGTATGCCCAGAATTGTTATTTATTTTTCTACTGACATGTGAGTAAATCAGTTGATAGTCTGAGTTTTTGCAATTTCTAATTGCAATCTGTTGATAAACAGCGCACCATGCCACAGAGATGTACAGCATAGATTAGGCCCTTTGGCTCATGCCAAAAGAATTTGAACTGTCTACTCCCATTGACCTGTATCTGGACAATAGCCCTCCATACCCCTACTATATGTACCTATCCAAACTTCGCTTAAGCGTTGGAATTGAGTTCATGTGCACCACATGTGCTGGCAGCTTGCTCCACACTCTCAGAACCTTCTGAGTGAAGAAGTTTCCCCTCATGTTCCCCTTCAACTTTTCATCTTTCGCTCTTAATCCATAACCTCTGGTTGTAGTCCCACCCAACCTCAGTGGAAAAAGCCTGCTTGCATTTACCCTATCTAAACCCCTCATAATTTTGTAGACCTCTATCAAATCTCCTCTCAAACTTTGTTCAATTCCTCTGGTTGCTTGAATCATCCCACCTGGAATCAATCAAAACTTATAAAAATTAAAGATATACCAATGTTAATTTTATTTCTCAACAGAAAAAAAGTCTTTTTTAAAATATAATATGACATGAACATGATACTGTGCAGTTCTAGAACGTTATCTAACTACAATAGGGATTCACACCCCAAAGCGAAATATATTTGTTGCTAACAGTCAGAAATGTTTATAGTCCTGGAAACTATGCCAACATATGACTTAAAATAAGTCAAGAGCACAGGACATGGAGATACCTTAGTTACTTATTGACAGAGTTATGAATTATTTGCTTTCTTCTGAAAGGGCAAAAATGAAAAATGTTAATCCTTAATTTTAAAAAGTGCCATTATCAGCAGCCACAATTATTCACAAACTAAATACTAGGAATTGATTTAGGCATAATAACAATCTGAACTCATTCAGCGGATTTTTACATTCCACGACAATGATGTTCTCTTAAAGTGGCAGGCACCCAAAAATACTTTTCTCATGGACTAAACTGTCTTTGGCCAATATTAATAAAATGTGGGAAAAATGAATGCTGTGTATTGTGGTTTTTTGCAGGAAAAATAGTGTCAGGTTGGAAATGTTTGTAATCCATTTCTCATTACAAATTATTCCATCACAATCTTCCTTTAACTTGGAAAGGGCAGCACATTGTCCCTGTCATGGTCAAAGAAAGACTGCAGATGGATTTCTCCAAAGGATAACTGTGCACAGCCTAGACTCCTAGCCTGTGCCTGCAAACCAATTATTTTGTCACATTATTAAGAAAAACACATGATCCCAAAAGCTTCCCTAACTACTTGGTTGACCTCTTAACAAAAGCATTTGTTATTTCTCAGAAATATAAATTATGGACACAAATTAGGAAAGTTGTTTGCAGATCTAGACTGGAAAATTCCGTTTGGGTGTGTAGATGTGGATGTGGGTGTTAAGAAGTGCGACAGTAAAGGATAAACAATGAGGCAAAAGAACATTAAATATTTGGTTTCACATTAGAATCTAATGTTTTAAAGTCCCATCCGACAATCTCAGATTCCACATTCAGCATCTTACTCCCATCTCCCTGATTCCCTGCACCTTTCTTGTCCACAGTACTGACCTGTACAGCCCCTGGATAAAACTGGCTCCAGCTCCTCATTTGTTTGACATTATCTCCCACCCCTCCTCAATAACCCCAGCTCTATTTCTGCCAATCACACTTGACACTGTCTCCCTGTTCATTGACCCCCTGAATCACACTCCCAGACCCCTCAACTCCATCTTCCATCTCACAATTCCATTTATCCCTGCACATGCTGTGACTGACATTTCCTACAGCATGGCCACAGTTGTTCAATGACCATGCATCCAATTAGCATTGCAGACTAATTGTCACTACAGTCCCTTTCTCTGCATACTGACAGCATGTGATTGTATCATTGGCACCTCCCCCTTCCCAATGTGACAGAGCAATTTGTATCACAGATCATGTATTGCAAAATAAAGACTAAGTAATTGACATCATAGAGATGAAACTACATTAGCTACGGAGCAGAACCATGCAGCCTCTGTCTACAACACATCTTCTCTACAAATGAGCTGTTTGTTTCCAGAACACTAAGCAATTACATTGTCCAGTTTAAAAAGGACACATCAATTACATGTTATAACATCTAGCACTTCTAACACAGCTCCTACTCAAGCTGATTGTGTTTGGCAATGGCTACATTTGCAACCTAAGTTGGCAGTCAGAATTCACTTACCAGCATCCCTCTTGACTCTGTGGAGAGTCTTTGACCTTACCTACTGTGGATCTCCTGACTAAAACCTCCATTAAGAATTCTGACTAGTCAGTAGTAGGATGACTTCCATATTGCTTTAGGTTCTTCTGCAATGCATGAGATGAATGTTGCTGGATCACAAGGGAGAGGTGGTGTCCAGAATAGGTCTAAACCATATCACAGCTGAGAAACCAAGCAGCTCAGCTGACCATTGAAGCTGTTGAAAATGTTTAAACTTTTAAATGCTTTTAATTGTATTCACAATCAATAAAGCATTGCTAAAAATAATTTAAAACTAAAATTAAAATTGTTAAAATTAATCAGAATTATAATATATAACATGTATCTTCAGCATTTATAGTACATGTATTCAGCAAGGGAATGAGTTTACATGCAATCAAAGTTAAAACATATATATATATTTTAAAACTTTCATTGCATGAAAACTCATTCCCATGCTGAATCAATGATGAGCTGAGAGAGGGTTGAAGAAACAGCAGTCAGCAAGTTTGGGACTTTAATCAGATCTTGAAAAATTCTTAGCATTTAGGTGGGAAATATCAGCAGATAAGCCAACATTTTCCCTCAACACCCAGCTATTATAAAGGTGCAGCATTAGCACAGACAATTCCATTAGACTTTCCCTCTCCTTTCCTGCAAAATGTCATAATCAGATTTCTGCATCACAGTTTAAACACTTTTATAAACAAACAGATGAACCGTTTGTCACATGAGCATAAATGTGTGTCAGCACCAAGCTTGCATTTTCTTAACAATTCTGTTGAAACAAACTAGAATGATAGATAGCCAGGATAATCTGTAATTGAGCTAAGGATTTATTTTGGGATTTCAGAGCAATTACATTGTGCAGCATTAAAAAGCTGTACATCCCTAATATCAGAAACTTAACTATGAATTATCTGTATGAAACATTTCCCTTTTCAAAAAGATCATTTCATTTATATTGAACAGAACCATATACAGTATATTATGAGTAATATATATTTTAAAAGTTACCTGGGTTTGTTCAGACAATGTTATATTGATGTTATTTTGAAGACAATCCCAAAATCCTAGTTAATTCTGATCCAGATGTGAACTTAACAAGGACATTGCAATTTCACAGTAAATAGTGGGCTATGGGAATTGTAAGGCATATGATTGCAAGATTCGGCAATGGATTGTGAGGGCTGCTGAGAGAATCATTGGAGTCTCTCCCCCACTTCCCATCCATCCAGGACATACACAAGAAGCGCTGCATTTGTAGAGCCCTCAGCATTAACAAGGACCACTCCCATTCGACCCACAATCTCTTTGACTTCCTACAAACAGGCAGAAGCTGCTGCAGTATGAGAACAAGGACTGTTAGGCTAGGTAATAACTTCTTCCCAGTCTGCGAGACTTTGGGACAGCCTGCTACAACCCAGTACACATTACTAATGACCGCACCAGTAACAGTAATACTGCTGTATATTTAACTTTATGTCAACTTGTACATCAACAGAATAGTTTTTTTAAATCTGTAATATTGTCTTATGTGCTGTAGGTGATACATGTACTGTGTTTTGCACCTTAGTCTCTGAGGAACATTGTCTTGCTCATCTGAATACATGTGTACAGTTGAATGACAATAAATTTGAACATGAACTTGAACTTAATTTGGTAAGTAACTCACCTCCTAACTCTCTAAAGTCTGCCCACCATTTACAAGGCTTAGGTCAGGAGGATATTCTCTACTTGCCTGGATGAGTGCAGCTTCAACAGCCCTATCCACACTATTCACTCACTCCACCACTGATGCACAGTAGTGGTCAGCAGTATGGACCAACTACAGGATTCACTGCAGAAACTCACCTAAACAGCATCTTCCAAGCCCATAACCTG
Source organism: Hemitrygon akajei (assembly GCF_048418815.1). NCBI lineage: Eukaryota > Metazoa > Chordata > Chondrichthyes > Myliobatiformes > Dasyatidae > Hemitrygon > Hemitrygon akajei. The sequence continues at coordinate 54,470,027 of NC_133129.1, forward strand.
AACAAGATAGAAGGACATCAGCAGCAAAATAAAGGAGACCACCACACATGGAAGCTGTTCTCCAAGCCACGCATAATTCTGACTTGGAAACATACTGCCATTTCTTCACAGTCACTGAGTCAAAATCCTGGAGCTCCCTCCCTCCCACACCAAGGACTGCAACAGTTCAAGAAGGCACCCACAACCACCATCTCAATGGGAATTAGGGATGGACAATAAACCACAAGCAAGAGAAAATCTGCAGTTGCTGGAAATCCAAGCAATACATACAAAATGCTGGAGGAACTCAGCAGGCCAGGCAGCATCTATGGAAAAGAGTAAACAGTCAACGTTTTGGACCAAAACACTTCAGCAGTACTAGTCCTTCCTGATGAAGGGTCTCGGCCCAAAACATTGACTGTACTCTTTTCTTTAGATGGACAATTAAATGCTTGCTCAGCTTGCAAATCTGTATCTCCACAATGAACAATAATAAAAAATAAATCCGTTATGACCCAGTTTTCTACCATCTGACAATAATGAGCTTATTGGCTGAACAATTAAACTCCAAATACTTGAGACCAAAAGAAATGACTCAGTTCTGCCTTACCAGACATTATGAGACATAATGAAACATTCTTGTTCTGATAATACAGTATTTATTCCAATTGTTATGTACAGTGCCTTTGGAAATCTGCTTTCAAAAATAACACAGACCATTTATGATTCAGTCCTAATTCAAAACAACCTCAAATGTTAAATGTGGTGAAACTACCAAACATAGGCGAAATTATGAAGACTGCAATCAAACAACTGTTAACTTTTCATGATTTCAGGCATTATGCATTTGTATTCTTTATGATTTCATTGTTAAATTAAACACACTTGCATCTTCCAACAGAGTCAATGACTTTAGGTGCCACATGTGTAACTTGCACGTGCCCCTGTCATTGCACAAGTTTCTCCCAGGATCTCCAGTTTCCTCCCACATGCCAGACATGGGTCAGACCACATTTTGAGTACTGTGAGTAGTTTCAGAGCACGTATCGAATGAGGGATGTGCAAATGCTGGAAAAGCTCCAGTGGATGTTTATGAAAATGATCCCAGGTATGAAAGGAGTGTGTGATGGCTCTGGACATCTAGTTTCTGGAGCTTAGAAGGATGAGGGGCGATCTCATTGACACCTTCTGAACATTGAAAGACCTAGAAAGAGTGGAGATGGAGAAAATGTATCCAGTAGTGGAAGAGTCTAGGGCCAAAGGGCTAGCCTCAGAATAGAAGGATGTGCCTCTGGAACAAAGATGAGGAGGAATTTCTTTAGCCAGAGAGTGGTGAAACTGTGGAATTCATTGCCACAGATGGCTGTGGAGACCAAGTCTTTGGATGAATTTAAAGCAGTGGTAGATAGGTTATTAATACAAATGTCAAAGGTTACAGGGAGAAAGCAGGAGAATGGGATTGAGTGGGAAAAATAACTCCACCATGGCCCTGTACTTTACTATCTGATAATACTGGTCTTACTGGCTGAACAATAATGGCACAGCAGACTCAATGGGCCAAATGGCCAAGTTCTTCTCTTACATCTTATGGTCTTTTATTGGGAATTTAATTCAAAAATGTCTTTGCTAATGCAAGGTAGAACGTCACTCTAAAATTCTCCATTAATCATATAAAAATCCAAAACATACCTGAAGAAACTAATATACCTGCGAATCTCTTGTGGTCATTTATTGTATTTGGTGCTCCCCATGTGGCTTCCCCTACATTGGTGATACCCAATGTAAATTGGGGGACTGCATTGTTGAGCACCTCCACCCCATCCACCAAAAGCATTATTTCCTGCTGACCAACCATTTTAATTCTTATCCCCATTCCTAGTTGAACATTCGGCCCATGACCTCCTCTTTTGCCATGATGAAGTCACCCTTGGGGTGCAGGAGCAATACTTTATATTTTGTCTAGGTAGCCTCTAACCTGATGGCATGTACATCGATTTCACCTTCTGGCAAATTTTCCCTCCCCCTTCCTTATTCTTCTATTCCCCACTTCGGCCTCATACCTCTTCTCTTCACCTGCCTATCACCTCTTCTCTTTCTCCTACGGTCCACTATCCTCTCCTATCTTTCCCACACACCTGGATTCACCTATCACCTTCTAGCTAGTCTGCCTGCTCTTCCCCCCACCTTTTTACTTAGGTATTTTCCCCCTTCCTTCCCAGTCCTGAAGAAGGGTCTTAGCCTTAAACATCGACTAAAAAAGTAAAATTCTTTTACAGTGTATATGTTCCTTTGGTATTTCAAAAGATGTTTGATCCATTTCTATACAGAAGTAATACAAAATTTGGGCATTCTGAAATTAATAAGAAATAGATGCATTGATGATAAATAGGCATAGTTATGCCAGGCAAGGGAAGTCATACTATTCCTTAAGGAGACTGCTTTAATATAGCACCTCCTTAAGAAAACTAGCTAGAAGATGATGGTGATATCATAAAGCAGTTGTGTGGTACTAACAGCATGTGATTAAGCACAGTGGCCATTTTGAATACAGAAAAGACAAAAAATCAACAAGTGGATGAATGATTAAGTGACTTCTTTTTTGTGGGGTGCCTAGGGGAGGAATATTTTTCTAAAGATCTCCCTTTGAGGTTTTAAACTTTACAACAATCTAAACCAGGGGTTCCCAACCTTTTTTATGCCATAGATCCCTACCATTACCCGAGGGGTCCATTGACCCTAGGTTGGGAACTCCTAATCTAAACTTTCATGGCAATTTAGCAATCCCACCACAGTGTATTGGAGCAATAATCCTGTTTGGGATCTGACCTAATTGTGCAATCTAAGCAATACTGGGATGGGAGAATTACCAGGGGACTCAAGTTATTGCATGATTACATAGATTGTGGAATGATAATATGTTTGGTCATTAGCAAAAAAATTGGTTGAATCTTTCATCTTGTAATCTCATGGTGCCTTCCAGACTGCTTGGGGTTACATTAGAGATGTTGGACTATACAGTATATTGGGTTGGAGCTTGTGCACCAAGGAAGCAGGCTAAAATGGTTGATCACTAAAACACTGTAGTTTATTAACTTCTTCGTTGAAGACCACAGGAAATAGGAGAGTTGCGAAGGCAGCCCAATTCATTATCTATATAGACCTGCCCTCTGTTCACTCTGTCAACACTTCTCGCTGACTCGGGAAAGCAGCCAACATGAAGAAGGACCACATCTACCTCAATCATTCTCTTTTCTCCTATCTTCAAGGGATAGGAGATACCAAAGCCTGAGAGCATGACTCAAGGACAATTTCTGTCCCATTGTTATCAGGCACTTGAAAAGATATTTCATATGCCAGAAGATGAACTCTTCATCTGCCAGTCTTCCTCGTCGTAGTCCTTGCTCTTTATTTATCTACCTGCAATGCACTTTCTCTTTAACTTTGACACTTTGTTTTGTGTTCTCTTTTTCTTTTCACTAGATAATTATTATATAGGATGATCTATTTGGAAGGCATGGAAGCTTATCTGTGCACACATGACCATAGCCAACCAATATCAATATAAAAATGTTAATCAATGTGGAATATCATCTTAAAACACAGAAAGATTCAAAATGACTTTAAAAAAGGATTTGACTTGTTCATTTTCAAGAGATATCGATGGAGTGCCGGTTGAAATATCCGTGACTATTCAGAATGGTTTTTGACCTCTCATCAGTAATGGCTGTTATCATTGATCCTCACTTTATCAAAGAATTGTTCTGGAAAGTTACTTACAGACTGGAAAGTTATTTTCACATGATGCAGTTCTCCTGACTATTTATTAACAGATAATAATCTACACAATAGGCTAATTACATTTCTTAATCCATAGATCTTTATTCTATTCAAACTGAATTATAAAGTTTTGGAAAAAGACACTGTCATGTCATAATTTGGCTATACTCATATAGATGATGAATTACACTGCTGGGAAGTTGACCCAACAAGGAAAGTGTTCCAGATGATTTTGATTTGAAATGGTAATTTCACCACAGCACTTTCCTCACACTTCTGCCGAAAGTCAGTCTTCCACACACCCTGTGAGAACTTACTGATTTTGTGCATGTGTGAGGAATTTTCTCCAGATTTGTAAAACTAAGAGTCTGAAAAGAAATGGCATAACTGCTTGATTAAGTGCCAGTGTTTGTGATACATTTCCAAAAGCTTCAGCTGCAGAAAGGATCTCTCTATACCAACTGTAAATGGTGCAGCCACACTATTCTTCATTCTAATTGCTTGTTTAATGTCACTTATTCAGCATAAATTGTCTTCAAACTGGCAAAAGCATAGATGATGAAACTGTGATATAGTAGGCTGTTCCAAGTCTATGAAAATTTGCAAGCAGCTTGCAGATTTTGAGCAGGATTTGCTTAATAGTGTGGGTATGATGACTAATGAAATCAGTATGTGACTTGTATTGTTAGTGAAAAGTAAACATGATTTCTGCGCCCCAACACGATACACAGCAAAAGAGGATTACACCCTACATTTATATTAATGGTAATTTAGTATTCTTCATTTTATAACTGTCAAAAAAACTACAAAGGAGGTTATTATTAAAAATTACAACAACAATATGGCAGATATCCAAACCAACAAAATTAATTTAAACCAGCAGCAAGGCAATTATGAAAAAGACCAAATGGAGTGAACTACACACTTTGTTCTCATGCCACCAGTCTGGGCTCATATTTGACTGCTAAGTGGGAAGAAATAAGGAACATGTGCTCTCACAATGGCCAGTGATTTTGAATCTTCACCATTTTTTGTTGAGTAGTCTTAGATTGATTCGAAATATTTAGCGGAGAGGGGAATATAGACTTCTGGTCTGTTTTCATAATAAAACAGTTCATTTACTTAGTTTCTTTAATATCATGCTGCAGATAAACCTCATGTTTTGTGTAATAATATTCACATTGTAGACATTATAATCCTCGCTCTCATGTAACAGGAAACATTTGTTTTCCCCATCCCCCATCTGTATTCATGTTATCCCCAAGGAAACAGTGGTGTAACTGCTTTGTGCTTCAGCTGTGGGTCAAATATTGCGTTTTTTTTTATTAGTTTATACTATAGAAGGAATTCTCCAGCATACAGCTGTGATCTTGCAAAATCACCATGTATTGATATAAAAATATGTTCACAACTAAAAAATTACTGAAATATTCATTTCTAACAGTTTAATATATGTGAGTTTACCTCCCTATTAAAGTACTCTCAAGCACCTCTGCTGCCACAGCAAAATGAACAGAACTGAAGAGAAGGGTTGCCCAAAAATACTGATGAAAAATCATGGAATTATGAAGAATGAAATTGTATATTCAGAAATTCACACTGAACAAAAGTGGGTCCTTTTGTCAAATCCATGCCAACCATCGAATACCCTTTCTGTAAATCCCATTTACCAGCACTTGGTCAATAGGCTTCCATGCTTTGACAATCCAAGTCCTAATCCAGATATGTATTAAGTGCTGTGAGATTACCTGCCTGCATCACCTTCTGCTGCAGTGTAACCCAGACTGCAACTATCCTCTGGGTGAAAAACATTTTCTTCATATCCAGTCAAACTTCATTCTCCTCACCTTAAATCTATTCCCTTCAGTTTTAAACTGCTAAGGAAAAACTTATGCACTATTTATCCTATCTTTGTCCCCCCCCCCATCTTTTTTTCTACCTCTATCAGGTCTTCCCTCAGCATTGTCCACTTCAAGGAAACTAATGTACCCTCATAAATGAAATATTAAATTTAGTAGTAATGTCTACTAGAATGCAATGCAAGCTTGATGTTACTATTTCAACATGTAGACATGATTGAGCAGAAAGGCATCAGAGCTGTGTGCTCTTCTACCTAATCTACTATAGGAGAATCTGTCACCAACGACAACTGTGAATTCTTCTCTAACTTACTGGACTGATTTATATTTTTAAGCTAAGACCTTCAGTTTTTTTGTGGTAGGTGGGGGTGATGATGGGAAAAGTCATGCTCCACCTCTGCTCACATAGTATCCTGTTGTCCATTGGGGGTATAGAGTGCCCACTCCTCTAGCCATTCTTATCACAAAGCCAGCTAATTGAGCCCTACCACATGTAACAGCATTTCCCATTGCAAACCACTTCTCTGAGAGATATTGTTATAAGATTTGCATTTTAAGTACATATGCCTCCCTTGTGCACTTCTTGAAGTTACTAAAATGCTGTGGAGTTTACATGTGCATCTTCTTGAAAATAGTGCTCAAATGGAAAAGAGTTCCCTGTGGTTCCAGAAGAAATTAGTGCTTTTACATCATGAGCTCTATCTATGGAAGTGATCCTATCGTCAAAACTACACATCGGTATCCAATATAAAAACAAGGCAGTTACTCCAGTGGTATATGAGAAAAAGTTTGCAGCAAGCTTGAGCAGCGAGGCATTGGAGATATGTCCAAAGATACATTCTAACCCCTTGCCCTTGTGTATTAGTAACCTTCCTTTTAAACTTAAATATGTAACAATTTAATGCAAATGTTACACTTTGCACTATCATGGGCTCTGTTCTAATTGTATTCTTTCTAGTAAAAGTTGTGCATAATTTATATTTTATGTTTTTCTTGTGAATGCATCTAATCTGAATCTATGTGCCTGTGATACTGCTATAATTTCATTGCAGCTGTACATGCACATACTTGTTCATATGACAATAAATTCAACTTTAAAACTTTCAACATCAGTTGAGTCAATGTTGGAAGACACTGAAGGCCTCTAAATCCACAACTCATGCTCGAATCAATATGTGGAACTATGATGTTGTAACTATTACAGAGACTTGGATGTTTCAGGGGCAGGAATGGCTACTGAGTGTGCCGAACTTTAGATGTTTCAAAAAGGACAGGGAGGGAGGCAAAAGGACAGAGGATGGCATTGCTGATCAGGGATAGCATCACGGCTGCAGAAAAGGAAGAAGTCATGAAGGGATTGTCTACAGAGTCATTGTGGTTGGAAGTCAGAAATAGGAAAGGGCAATAACTTTATTGGGTGCTTTTTATAGGACCCCCCCAATAGTAACAGAGACATCAAGGAGCAGATAGGGAGGCAGATTCTAGACTGTTGCAATAATAATAGAATTATTGTGATGGGTAATTTTAACTTTCCTAATATTGACTGGCAAGGGGTTTAGATGGGGTGGAGTTTGTTACGTGTGTTCAGGAATACAATATGTAGACAAGCCAACTAGAGGAGAGGCTGTATTGGGAAATGAACCTGGTCAGGTATCACATCTCTCAGTGGGAAAGCATTTTGGAGTTAGTGATCACAGCTCTAACTCCTTTACAATAGTGCTGGAGTGGGACAGGACCAGACAATTTAGGAAAACATTTAAGTGGGGTAGAGGGAAATATGATGCTATCAGGCAGGAACTTGGGCACATAAATTGGGAGCGGATGTTCTCAGGAAAATGCACAGCAGAAATGTGGCAAATACTCAGGGAACATTTGTATGGCATTCTGCATAGGTATGTTCCATTAAGGCAGGGAAAAGATGGTAGTGTAAAAGAACCATGGTGTACAAAGGATGTAGAAAATCTAGTTAAGAAGAGCTTACGAAAGGTTCAAGAAACTAAGTACCTTTAGAGCTCTAGAAAATTACAAGGGTGCCAGGAAAGAGCTCAAGAATGAATTTAAGAAAGCTAGAAGGAGCCATGAGAAGGACTTGGCGAGCAGGATTAAGGAAAACTCCAAGGCATTCTACAAGAATGTGAAGAGCATGAGGATGAGCTGTGTGAGAAAAGGACCAATCAGGAACGATAGTGAAAACATGTACATAGAACCGGAAGAGGTAGCAGGGGTACTAATGAGTACTTTGATTCAGCTTTCACCAGTGAAAAGGACCTTGGCAAACGTGGGGATGACTTACAGCAGACTGAAATGCTTGAGTGTATAGACATTAAGAAAGAGGATGTGCTGGAGCTCTTGAAAGGTATTAAGTTAGATAAGTCGCCAGGACCTGACGAGATATACCCCAGGCTGCTGTGGGAAGTGAAGGAGGAGATTGCTGAGCCTCTGGCGATGATCTTTGTATCATCAATAGAGATGGGAGAAGTACCAGAGGATTGGAAATGTTGTTCCCTTGTTCAAGAAGGAGAGTAGAGATAACCCAGGAAATTATAGACCAGTGAGTCTGACTTCAGTGGTGGGCAAGTTGTTGGAAAAGATCCTGAGAGGCAGGATCTATGAGCATTTGGAGAAACATAATCTGATTAGGGATAGTCAGCATGGTTTTGTCGAGGACAGGTCATGCCTTAGGAGCTTGATTGAATTCTTTGAGGATGTCACAAAACACGTCGATGAAGATAGAGTAGTAGATGTAGTGTATATGGATTACAGTAAGGCATTTGATTAGGTTCTCCATGCAAGGCTCATTCAAAAAGTAATGAGGCATGCGATCCAAGGAGGCCTTGCTTTGTGGATCCAGAATTGGCTAGCCACAGAACGCAAAGGGTGGTTGTAAATGTATTCTGCATGGAGGACAGTGACCAGTGGTGTTCCACAGGGATCTGTTCTGGGACCCCTTGTGATTTTTATAAATGACCTGGATGAGCAAGTAGAAAGGTGCGTTAGTAAGTTTGCTGATTACTCAAAATTTGTGGATAGTTTGCAGGGTTGCCAGAGGTTACAGCACCACATCAATAGGATGCAAAACTGGGTTGAGAAGTAGCAGATGGAGTTCAGCCCAAATAAGTGTGAAGTAGTTCATGTCAATAGGTCAAATTTGAATTCAGAATATAATCAGCAAGATCTTGGGGTCCGTAGCGCAGGTTTACAGTGTTATTAAGAAGGTGTATGTGTGTTGGCCTTCATCAACCATGGGATTGAGTTCAAAAGCTGTGAGGTAATGTTACAGCTATATAAGGCTTTAGTTAGGCCCCACTTGGAGTACTGTGTTCAGTTCTGCTCACCTCACTACAGGAAAAATGTGGATACTATAGAGAGAGTGCAGAGGAGATTTACAAGGATGTTGCCTGGATTGGAGAGCGTGCCTTAAGAGAATAGGAACTTGGCATTTTCTCCTTGGTGCAATGGAGAATGAGACGTGGCTTGATACAGGTGCATAAGATGATGAGAGCTATTGATACTGTAGATAGCCAGAGGCTTTTTCCCAGGGCTGAAATGGCTAACACAAGGGGGCATAGTTTTAAGCTGCTTGAAGGATGTCAAGGGGGGTGTCAGAGATAAGTTTTTCACACAGAGAGTGGTGGATGTGTGGAATGCACTGCCAGTAACGATGATAGAAGTGGATACAATACGGTCTTTTAAGAGACTCTTAGATTGGTACATGGAGCTCAGAAAAATGGAGTGCTATGTGGTAGGGAAATTCTAGGCAGCTTTTAGAGTAGGTTACATGGTCGGCACAGCATTATGGGCCGAATGGCCTCTAATGTGCTGTAGATTTCTATGTTCTATGACAAAACAGCTATTTGCCTATTGCCACAAAAGGTCTATGGAGACGCAATCTCAATGGCTCTTCACACAGCATTAGATCGCCTGCTCCCAACATATCCATGCAACTATAAAGAAGGCAAGACAGCGGCTATATTTCAATAAGAGTTGGAGGAGATTTGGTTAGGCATCTAAAACCCTCAAAAACTTCTACAGATGAACCGTGGAGAGCATTCTGACAGGCTGCATCACTGTCTGATATGGGGGGGGTTACTGCACAGGATTGAAATGAGCTACATAAAGTTGTATAATTAGTTAGTTCAAACATGAGGAAATCTGCAGATGCTGGAAATTCAAGCAACACACACAAAATGCTGGTGGAACATAGCAGGCCAGGCAGCATCTATAGGAAGAAGCACTGTCGATGTTTTGGGCCGAGACTCTTCGTCAGGACTAACTGAAAGGAAAGATAGTAAGAGATTTGAAAGTAGGAGGGGGAGGGGAAACTGCGAAATGATAGGAGAAGACCGGAGAGGGTGGGGTGAAGCTGAGAGCCAGAAAGGTGATTGGCAAAAGGGATACAGAGCTAGAGAAGGGAAAGGATCATGGGACGGGAGGCCTAGGGAGAAAGAAAAGGGGAGGGGAGCACCAGAGGGAGATGGAGAACAGGCAGAGTGATGGGCAGAGAGAGAAAGAAAAAAAGGGAGGGGAGAAAAAAACCCAAAAAAAACCCTAAATATATCAGGGATGGGGTAAAAAGGGGAAGAGGGGCATTAACGGAAGTTAGAGAAGTCAATGTTCATGCCATCAGGTTGGAGGTTACCCAGCCGGTATATAAGGTGTTGTTCCTCCAACCTGAGTGTGGCTTCATCTTGACAGTAGAGGAGGCCATGGATAGACATATCAGAATGGGAATGGGACGTGGAATTAAAATGTGTGGCCACTGGGAGATCCTGCTTTCTCTGGCGGTCAGAATGTAGGTGTTCAGCGAAACTGTCTCCCAGTCTGCATCGGGTCTCACCAACATATAAAAGGCCACACCGGGAGCACTGGATTCAGTATGCCACACCAGCCGAATCAGAGGTGAAGTGTTGCCTCACCTGGAAGGACTGTCTGGGGCCCTGAATGGTGGTGAGGGAGGAAGTGTAAGGGCAGGTGTAGCACTTGTTCCGCTTGCAAGGATAAGTGTCAGGAGGGAGATTGGTGGGAAGGGATGGGGGGGGGGGGGGGGGAATGAATGGACAAGGGAGTCATATAGGGAGCGATCCCTGCGGAAAGCAGAAAGGGTGGGGAGGGAAAGATGTGCTTGGTAGTGGGATCCTATTGGAGGTGGCGGAAGTTACGGCGAATTACACGTTGGGTCCGGAGGTTGGTGGGGTGGTCGGTGAGGACAAGGGGGACCCTATCCCAAGTGGGGAGGTGGGCGGATGGGGTGAGGGCAAATGTGCGGGAAATGGGAGAGATGCGTTTGAGAGCAGAGTTGATGGTGGAAGAAGGGAAGCCCCTTTGTTTAAAAAGGGAAGACATGTCCTGGAATGAAAAGCCTCATCCTGAGAACAAATGCGACGGAGACGGAGGAATTGTGAGAAGGGGATAGCATTTTTGCAGGAGACAGGGTGGTTAGAGGAATAGTCCAGGTAGCTGTGAGAGTCTGTAGGCTTATAGTAGATATCAGTAGATAGGCCATCTCCAGAGATGGAGACAGAAAGATCAAGAAAGGGGAGGGAGGTGTCAGAAATAGCCCAGATAAATTTGAGGGCAGGATGAAAGTTGGAGGCAAAATTAATGAAGTCAATGAGCTCAGCGTGCGTGCAGGAGGCAGCGCCAATTAAGCCGTCGATGTAGTGAAGGAAAAGAGGGGGATGGATACCCGTATAGGCTTGGAACATGGACTGTTCCACAAAGCCAATAAAAAGGCAGGCATAACTGGGACCCATGCGGGTGCCCATGGCTACACCTTTGGTTTGGAGGAAGTGGGAGGAGCCAAAGGAGAAATTATTGAGAATAAGAACTAATTCCGCTAGACGAAGGAGAGTGGTGGTAGAGGGGAATTGGTTAGGTCTGGAATCCAAAAATTGGTTAGTTCCATCTTGCGTACTAGCCTCTGTAACATCCATGACATCTTCAAGGAGCAATGCTTCAGTAAGGTGGTGTCCATTATTCAGGATCCCCATCACCCAGGACTTGCCCTCTTTTCATTGTTACCAGCAGGAAGGAGGTACAGAAGCATTAAGGCACACACTCAAAGATTCAGGAATAGCTTCTTCCCCTCTGAGATTCAACATCAACCAGAGAGAACATTTTATTGATATTCAAATACTGAGAACATTATTGGAAAGTTAAATTCAATGCCAATAAATATGGGGAGTAGGAGCTCCACAGCACAAATGGGAGAAGAATGAGGGCAGGAGGTCATAAATGGAATTAGTTTGTCTTGAAAATAAATGTTTTTTTTTACCAAAATTGAAGTAATTCACCTAAGATTTTATTTTTACTTTAAATACATTACACATTTTCCCTCTGAAATCCTTGACCCTGCACTGAAGTCTCAGAACTGGATGATGTGCTCTAGCCTAAGATGTATGGTTGGGGCCCAGGATTTAATAATGCGGGAGTGAACCTTAGGAAGTTGGCCAATTCCAGTGTGAACCATAGACTTGAACTTAAACCAAACTATTGACAGTTATATACAACCAAACAGAACATAAAACAGTGCAGCACAGGAAAAAGTCCTTTGGCCCATGACATCTATGGCAAACATGATGTAAATAAAACCAATTCTCTCAAATTCCATCAACAACACAGCCTCTACTATAGTTGTGCAAGTGAAATGTCTTAATATATTTTCATATTTTATCATTTACATTTTCATAAAACCAGCCAGTGCACCTGTGGGATGTGGGAGGAAACCAGAGAGTCCGAAGGAAATCCATGTATTCAGGGGCAATGTAGAAACTCCACACACCATCACCTAAGATCAGGACTGAACTAGTATTGCTCAAGCAATATGAACTGCTGTGCCATTGTGCTATACATAAATATATTGGTTTTCAAAGGCTTCTTGAAACTGAACAAAGCAAATTACTTTAGAGATTAAATATACAGTTCTCACATACAAGAGTAAATACAGATTATATTGTACACCATTCAAAAATATTAATAATTTTGTGCACTGATTATTGATGTTATGTGTTGAACTAAAATTGCTGAACGATTCAATCCTTCCAGCAGAAAGATCAAAGAGATTATTAACAATTATATAATTGTGGCCTCAATGACAAACCACTTCAAACAGAACATGTTCACTGCAATGTTTAATTGAAGCCTCTGTCATGCAATAGTCATAGATCTACAATCCATTTTGGACCTATTTTAACATTTTAGCCCAGAAGTATACAATACACATAAAGAATCCCACAAATGAAAGGGATTATTACAGTTTAGTTCCCTTAATTAGATACATTGGCATCAATCACTAAGCTATATCTTCCTAAGTTCAGAATCAGGGATACAGTAAGTGCCCACAGATGATGTTTGAGTCCCTCACCATTCTAGTCATTGTTATCACTGAGACACCACATAGTTTGATTGAATTTCTTACTCAATTTAAATGTTAATTATTAGAAGATATTTCACAAGGCAATAGAATAGTCATATCTCATTATAAAGCTTGGTGCTCCTTTAAACTGTAAGAAAAGCAACAAACTAGCATAATTTGCTTTTAGTTCCACTGAGACTATTCATCAATGGCTGTTGTTAGGAATTCTGAACTTCAGTGAATGTTGTTGTAACTGGAAGTGGATGATGTATTATATATTTTAGATAAAATTATTAAAGACCTCCAGCACCCAGGACATACCCTTTTGTCAATGTTACAATCAGGTAGGAGGTACAGAAGCCCGAAGGAACACACTCAGCAATTCAGGAGAAGCTTCTTCCGTCCAGTCATCTGATTCCTAAATGGACAATGAACCCTTGGACACTACCACACTTTTTGTTTTAATATATAGTATTCTATTTTTGCACATTATTCTGACTAGTAACTTCACTTAGTGTATTTAAAATCCATAAACATTATAACAGATTCTACATAATCAGGATATATGCCAAGTGTTTGTATCTTATGGAATAAAATGCCACTGAGGAGTTTAGCCTACTTGATTTCTGAGGCCAAAGGAGAGAAAGTGGGACAAAAACATGGAAATGACAATAAATAGTTTCTTATTTGGCTGTTTATGGAACAGAACTACACTTAATTTACCAGGGAGACAAAATAGATTGCAGCTGTGAAAATCTTGAGTAACACATAGAGGAGCAGGAGGAACTCAGAGGGTCAAGCAGCATCAATGGATGATCGACGATTCATCAGAAACAGTCCAGATGAAGGCTCTCAGCCCAAAGCGTTGACTACCTATTTCCCTCCACACATGCTGCCTGATCCACTGTTCCTCCAGCCTTTTGCCTGTTGCACTTAATTTACTACATCCAATTAGATAAAGTCGTGCAACTTATATATACAGTATAATCAATTATGCATGAGTCTATGTATCACATCATTAACACTTACATACAAAAATAAGTACTTTTTATTATAACTTTGAAACAACAGGCAGCTCATTGTTTGACTTCTTTATAATAAAGTTCAAGGACTATATATAGAAAATGTTGGAAACATTCAGCATCTGTAGAGAAAGATTTCAAGTTTCAGGTGGAGGACAGCACATAAAATCAATATAATTTTTACTAGCTAAGTACTATTACTGATCTCCCTAACTTGAGAATTCAATGACTGTGCCAGTCCTAGGTTTACATCCATTTGTACCATTTATTCATTTTTGTAACTAAGAGTAACTTTTATGTCTTGCACTGTACTACTGCCTGTCATTTTATGACAAAGGTCTGTGATAATAAACCCGAATATCATTCTGCTTTTGTGGTCATCTGTTCTTAACTGCACAGCTAATTGGTAATTGGTTTATTACTGCTGCATGTACTGAGATATAGTGTATAACTTTTGTTTGTATGCCACCCAGACAAATCATCGTATATCGAAGTTGTACAAAAAGAAAATAAAACATAATGCAGAATATAGTGTTACAGTTGAAGAGATAGTGCTGTGCAGATCAACAAATAAAGTGCAAGGGCCAGCTTGAGGTAGACTGGGAGATCAAGAATTCATTTTTAGTATACAAGAGATCAGTGCCAGAGTCTGTTCACAGTGAAGATAGAAGCCTGGCAGTACATATTCTGAAGCTTATGTTTCTTCTGCCTGATCAGAGTGGAGGAAGACAGAATGACCATGGAGGCAGGACTCCTTGATTATGAGGCAGCACAAGTGTAGACAGAGTCAATGGAGGAAAGCAAATAGACAAGCAAACATCTTACCTGCTACTTACAGGAAGAAGAGAAAAAAGGAGAAAGAAGAAGGAGACCCACAACATGCTGTATTGGGAGATTAGAGTGGCAGGTTGCGCTGAGGGAGGCCCTATCTTTATGTACAGTCAGGAACTGTCTAATTGAACACAGGTTCTTATTCTTGCAGATTCTTGGTGCACTGATTTCCTGTTCAGTCACAAGCATCTGGCCTAATTTCCCACAAGCATAGTAAAAATGCAAACAATTTGTCCATTGTATTACAGGGTGGCATTTATATAACCAGAGCATAAACAGGAAGGCTATCACTTTTCCTTTTGTTTACCACTTTATCGTTAAGGTTGCACCTGGCCACACATCCACTGAGCATACATTTTAAGTATACTTCAGTAGTATGTGCTCCTGTGGTTTCTTGGAGGGGTAAGAAAGCCTGGTGTGAATTGTTTGGGCTTTTCTTGGACATTAACAAATGGATGTTGCGCTGCTTGTGGGAATTTAGCTTGCTTCTGTGGTAATACCGGCTAAGGCTGCTTTAACATGATAACATTCAGCTGCCAATATACAACCAATGCATGGCCATTTGTGATGAACAACTCATTATTCACTGGAGACAGAAACCACAGATTACAATCAGTGCTTATAAAATTGTGTTTCTTGTGATTATAGTGAACATGGGAGAAGGCTGTAGATAGAAGTCACATAAGCTGCTAGTTAATCCGGCAATGGGAAACAATAGAACTTCATCCATCTATGTGGTGCAGTGGAAACATCTACCACAGAGTTAGTTTCAAATCTGAGAAACTGCTTTATCCTTTGTAATGATGTATGATGAAGCTTTAACACCTATGTTCAATAAATTCTGCTCTCCCTGCACAAGGCTGAACTGCTGCTTTGGATTGCATGGAGAAACTGTTGCACCATGCAGTAATGTTTTCAGCATGGCTTCTTTCCACTGCTGCTCTTTCCTCAAGGCCTTATACACAGATATTAGTCAGCTACTGAGGTGTCAGTGACAGTGGAGAAGCCACACGAGCAGACTAACGGATTGCCCTGAAACAAAACCTGAAGGAGCATGGGGTATTGCCTCATTTCCCTTGACATAATTAACTCTCCGGCATAAACGGACACATTCAAGTCTGGAGATAAAGTTAGTTCCTTAAGTGGCCACTTAGGATTTCAACCTTGCAAGTGTTTTATATAGCATGAAATAAAACTTCAGAAGTTTCAAACCAAATGCACTAGTCTATTGGAGCAAATTAACAAAGCTGACAATTTATTCTGCAAATCCCTCTTTCCTTGTTGTGTTTTAACGTAGTCTATCATGCCCTAATATGTCGCAGTTTGTCCTAAGGTTGTTACAAAATAATCTCCTCCTCTGCGGAGGGTGAAGCAGAAGTCAGGTTGAGCTCTTACCCTGGGAAGACCAGCTTCCGAGGGCTGCATTTTGCTTGTAGTGGCTGTAGTCTTAGAAAGCTGGCTGTGGGCTCATTCAAGGAAAATGCCTGAGAGCCTGTGGTGAGAAGAGACAGAATTTTCACATTCGTCCGAGTCGCTGGAGCTCTCGCAGAACCAGTTGAAAAATAATATGTCAAACTGCTGTGACTCATATTGCACTGATGTCTGACTCTGACAAGTTGATAATCAGCATATCAGTGGTCTGATTCAGGATGGATGTAGTATTGTCCAGTGGTGCAATTCTTTGATGCTGCAGTACAGCTCACACTAGAGATTATTCTGTCATTGGGTCAGATAGCAGAGTTGGGATGGGATCCACGTGATTTTTCCCCTAGCACAAAGACTTTGAGCAGTAATGGAAACAGAATGCTAACCTATCAGTCTTGTGTTGTCAGGCTGACAGTGTTGGTACAGGTTTGAATAAAAGTTCATATCAGCCGCACAGTGCAAGTGTTGCTATCCTGGCTCTACAAGACCTCCTGTAATTTCTCAGAAAAGGATCCTCCATGTCTCATGCATTCATATTAATGGGCTTAATAATGCACCAAGAATTTCACTACCTACCTCCTAAATGCTTCTTATTGCTTTCTTCATCTAATTTCTTACAGGGCAGTATTACCATGTGGAGTCTTTCTCTGTCATCAGCCTCCCTTGACAGTGTACCTTTCCACCTACGAGGTTCAATAAAGACCTAGTGAAATTTTAAGAAGCTCCTCTTGTACATAATATTTATTTTCTATATATTGTTATTTTGTTCCCATCATTCAGAACAAGAAAGGAAAACTAATTTCATGAAACAATTTTGATAGTGGAATAGACATATTTTAAATAGTTAAGAGTACAGCACTTTTACAAATGAAAACACAGCTCTTAAAAATGCTATCTCTAGAATTGGCAAAAGAAGAATCCCTCTCGCCATTACACTGATCTCCACTCACCTGCAGCACCAACACACGCTTTCTTTCAAGATCTCTTTTTACTCTACTTTTCTGGAATGCAACCAAACAAGCCACATCCATAAACCCAGCTCAGTGTTCACAGAAAACATTTTTCTTTATTTTGTGCAGAACATCACATGAAATATGTTCCTGGTGTAGTAAGTGGGAGTAACTCCTTCTGTTCTGCCACTGAGATCAGTATTTATTCATTTAAATTTGTACCCTTTCCACATGGATATTTGATGTCATGATTCAGTTTTCTTTGTCCAACGCCTGCAGGCATAAACACCAAGTGTGTTATTGGGCTTATATAGAAATTGTTATTTTATACTCTTATTTTACTTTGTAATGCTTCAACAGACCCTCTGCCAACCTGCCAGCTGCTTGCAGCATCATGTTCATGGTAATCTACACAAGGCGTGATCATTGTGCCTGTTCGCTTTCTGTTTTCATGTCACGTGCTGGCACGGTATACATAAGATTTTGCAAATGCCTGTTTATCTTTGTATTATTCTGTACTCTGCCACAGGAATTTCTAAATTCTATCCCCCCCCCCCCCCCACTCGCAAATGTCAACCCCGCCAGTATTCGCTTCCGCTGCTGTCCTGGCCATACCACTGCTTCCTATTTCTTCCTCAGCCAATGAATCCCCTCTAGGGAGATGGAGATGAAATGAGTCTTTGTGCAGAAGGTAAAAGGTGGGGGGATGGGGGAAGAGACAGAATGGAAGAGAAAAGGAAGAAAGCATTGCCCTTTTGGCCTTGTGTTTGCAGAACATGAAAGTAGTAACATAGCAAGGCAAAACTGTTCTCGTTAACAAAGGCAACATCATCTGATATGTTGAGGCAAGAAAATAAAAAGCAAAAACAAACTTTATTACATGAATTAAGACAAATAAAAAATATAAATTTGCATGCAAAAACTGTCAACATCAAACTACCGAATTTATTGATCCATAAAAAAATGTAAAATTACAGTAGTCACAGCCAAAGCTGTTTTAGAATCTAGGAGAAGCTTCTGAAAGCAGCTAACTAGAATGACTTAAATAAGATATGGGGCTCAGAATGTGTAGGTTACCAATGTACTTTGTCAAATGGCTCCTTGAAAAATAAAACTGACCTACTTGCTTTAAGCTGTACTCTTTTGACTTTTGGTAGAAATTCAAAATGATCTACAATTACCCTCTAATTAATAGGGGGAGGGTTTACAAGCAGCTGCAGTTAATCTAGTCAGTACACTTCGAAAGGTTCTCCACAGGAACTGGGCAGTACTATAGTAACTAGATGTAACTACGTTGCTTGCGCTATCCACAAACCATAGGAAAAAGGCATAAACACTCCAGATTCTGCTAATTCTGGAAGTCTTGAGAAGCACACACAAAATGCGGGAGGAACTCAACAAGACTGGCAGCATCTATGGAGAAGAATATGTCAAAACATCTGTTTTGCTTATCAAAACAAATACTTAATTATTGTCATGATGTACATAAGTACAAATTGCAGATAGGTTCTGCCCCAAATTTATGCTGGAGTGCCTTACAGCTTTTCCAGAAACAGACTTAATATCACTGGCATATATCATGAAATTTGTTAACTTTACAGCATCATTACAATGAAATACATGATAAATAAATATAGAGAGAAAAAACTGAGTTACATTAAATATATATATATGTTATTAAATAGTTAAGTTAAAATAAGTAGAGCAAAATAATAGAAATAAAAAAATTAATGAGGTAGTGTTCACGCGTTCAATGTCCATTTAGAAATCAGATGGCAGAGGGTAAGAAGCTGCTCCTGAATTGCTGAGTGTATACCTTCAGGCTTCTGTACCTCCTTCCTGATGGTAACAATGTGAAGAGGGCATGTCCTGGGTGGTGGGGATCCTTAATGATGGACATTGCCTTCCTTGAAAATGTCTTGGATACTAGAGGCTGGTACCCATAATAGAGCTGACTAATTTTATAAGTTTCTGCAACTTATTTTGATTTTGTGCATAGCCCCCCCCCCCCCCCCCCCATACCAGACGGTGATGTAGCCAGTCAGAATGCTCTCTACATTACATTTGTAGAAGTTTTTGAGTGTTTTAGTTGACAAGCCAAATCTTCTCAAACTCATAATGAAATGTTTCCTGATTGGGAAAGTTCTCCTCAACATACTTCAGAAATTCCTCTTGTCCTTTGCCTCTTTATGTTATTGCTACCCCAGCCCTTATCTGGAGAGCTTAAGTCCCTCTTTGGCTTTGACACATCTCTGCCATTTCCCTGAAAGTTAATTGCTTTTCCCCTTTCCATTAATTAGCAGTCTACGTAGTGTAATTGCATCTCTGTTTTTTGTTTGTTATTCTTTATTGATATTTCACTTTTTGTTGTATCATCCAGGTGAGTTTTAGACATGAAACTCATCTGGAATGACGACTGTGGGAAATTTGTCAAAGGCAGTATTAGTGAACGACAAGGAAAAGACATGAGCCCCTCTCTCCTGGAAGATGGTTCTTGTCCAGCACTTCAGTGATGGAATGATACTTGCCAACTATCAGCACATTGTTGTTCATGCCTTGTTGTAAGCCAAACTTCTTTACTATCTGTGAAATTCCAAATAGAACTATATATCATACAAATATCAGCTGAACTTACAGTATGATGGAATGAAGGCCATTGATGAAGTGAATGAAAATAGCTGGCCCTGGATGCTGCTGTAAACAATTCTCGAATTGGTGCTCATGTAATGAGATAGATGGTTGCTCTCCTCCAATCATAATCACAGTGTGACTTCAGCTTCTGCAGAGTTTTCCCTCCGGCTCCATCGACTCCAATTTGACTAAGGTTCCCTGATGCCACACTCACTTAAATTAAATCAGTCATTTTATTTCACAACTGAAATGAAACTTGTTCACTTGTTTAGACCAAGGCTATATTGAAGTTTGAAGATAAGTAGTCCTATAGGAGCCCATGCTGACTATCAATGAGCAGATTAATGGTACTATTGTGTCTCTTGATAGCATTGTTAACAATGCTCCCATGAGGCAGCATGGCACGGCAGCAGCGGCCTTTCAGACCTGTTGTTACTTTAATTTAATTTTCTATTTTAAGTTTGATACACAATTTTCGATTAGGGCACATGGATAACAGAACGGCTATCTACCATCGCCAGATACTACTACAATACAGAGATTGCCCAAAAACAATCCTCCACAAAGATCTGCTGGCTGAATTACGCAATGTCGGCTTGCTGAGGGGAACGGGCCTACAATCCTCGGACTTGCCTGATGCTGGTAGCCGGACATGGAGACGTCGAAAGCGATGTGCAAGGAAGCAGAAGCGAGGCAAACAGGCAGGAGTCCGTGCCAGGCTCAAAGCAAACCCTAGCCGGCTGGCTCTCCCGTCCATTCTGCTCTCCAATGTCTGCTCCCTGGACAATAAAATAGACTACATCCGACTCCAATGTAATACTTGGCGGGAGTACAGAGTTTGCTCCCCGTATGTCTTCACAGAGACATGGCTCACTGATGGGATTTCGGACGCTGCCGTCCAGCTAGACGGGCTAGCTTTGTTTCGTTCGGACAGAGATGCAGCTGTCTCCGGTAAGGTCTGCGGTGGCGGTGTCTGTGTTTATATCAACACGGAATGGTGTAAGAACTCTGTGCTGGTTTCCAGACACTGCTCATCGTTAGTGGAGTTTGTGGCAGTTTGATGCAGACCATTTTATTTGCCACGGGAATTCACCTCTGTCCTTATATTCGGTGTCTACATTCCCCCCAGCGTTAATGCTCAGGAGGCGCTCTGTGAACTGTACGGGGCTATTAGTGAACTGCAGAATGCACATCCTGATGGACTGTTTATTGTCGCCGGTGATTTTAATCACGCGAACCTTAAATCAGTGCTCCCCAAATTCCATCAGTATGTGGACTTTGCAACGAGGGGGGAGAATGCATTGGACCTGGTTTACACAAACATTCCCGACGCGTACCGGGCAGAGCCCCGCCCCACCTCGAATACTCAGACCACATCTCTGTTACGCTAATCCCAGCATACAGACCGCTCGTCAGGCACTCCAGACCAGTTCAGAAGCAGGTGAAAACCTGGCCAGCAGGAGCCATCTCTGCTCTTCAAGACTGCTTTGAGAACACTGACTGGCACATGTTCAGGGAGGCTGCAACCGTGGCGACTCTACCAACTTAGAGGAGTACACAGCATCAGTGACCAGCTACATCAGCAAGTGCATTGATGATGTTACTCTGTCCAAGACTATCACTATACGTGCCAACCAGAAACCATGGATGACCGCAGAGGTGCGTGTGCTGCTGAGGTCCCGCGACTCCACCTTCAGAGCAGGCGACAAGGCAGCCCTAACAACAGTGAGGGCCAAACTGTCCCGAGCCATCAGAGGGGCAAAGCATGCACATGCCCAGCTAATCCACAGTTATTGCCAGGACAGCAGTGACACGCGGTGACTGTGGAAGGGCATCCAGGACATCACCAATTACAAGACAACATCACCTGACTGTGCAGGTGATGCCTCCCTTCCAAATGCGCTGAATAACTTCTATGCCCAGTTTGAGGTGGAAAATGATGTGGCGGCGAGGAAGTCCACCCCCCCCCCCCCTACAAATGACCAGGTGCTGTGTCTCTCCGTGGCCAACGTGAGAAGAACCCTGTGCAGGGTCAACTCATGGAAGGCTGCTGGACCAGACAACATCCCTGGTAGAGTGCTCAGAGGATGTGCAGACCAGCTAGCAGATGTTCTCACTGACATCTTCAACATCTCCCTGAGCAGCGCCACCATTCCAACGTGCTTCAAGGCCACCACCATCGTCCCCGTGCTGAATAAGTCTTCAGTGTCCTGCTTAAATGACTACCATCCTGTTGCACTTACATCCATCATCATGAAGTGTTTCGAGAGGCTCGTCATGAGGCATATCAAGACCCTGCTGCCCCCCTCACTGGACCCCCTGCAGTTTGCATACCGTCCCAACCGCTCAACAGATGATGCCATTGCCACCACCCTCCACCTGGCCCTAACCCACCTAGACAAAAAAGACATATACGTTCGGATGCTGTTCATAGACTTTAGTTCAGCATTCAACACAATCATCCCTCAGAAACTGATTGGAAAGCTGAGCCTATTGGGCCTGAACACCTCCCTCTGCAACTGGATCCTAGACTTCCTGACTGGGATATCTCAGTCAGTCCGGATTGGGAGCAGCAACTCCAACACCATCACACTGAGTACGGGGGCTCCCTAGGGTTTTGTGCTCAGTCCACTGCTGTTCACTCTGCTGACCCACAACTGTGCTGCAACACACAGCTCGAACCATATCATCAAGTTCGCCGATGACACCACCATGGTGGGTCTCATCAGCAAGAACGACGAGTCAGCTTACAGAGAGGAGGTGCAGCGGCTAACGGATTAGTGCAGAGCCAACAACCTGTCTCTTAATGTGAACAAAACTAAAGAGATGGTTGTTGACTTCAGGAGGGCACGGAGCGACCACTCCCCGCTGAACATCGACGGCTCCTTGGTAGAGATTGTAAAGAGCACCAGATTTCTTGGTGTTCACCTGACAGAGAATCTCACCTGGTCTCTCAACACCATCTCCATAGCAAAGAAAGCCCAGCAGCGTCTCTACTTTTTGCGAAGGCTGAGGAAAGTCCATCTCCCACCCCCCATCCTCATCACATTCTACAGGGGTGGTATTGAGAGCATCCTGAGCAACTGCATCACTGCCTGGTTTGGAAATTGCACCATCTCGGGGTGCAAGAACCTGCAGCGGATAGTGAGGTCAGCTGAGAAGATCATCGGGTTCTCTGTTCCTGCCATCACGGACATTTACACTACACACTGCATCCACAAAGGGAACAGCATTATGAAGGACCCCATGCACCCCTCATACAATCTCTTCTCCTTCCTGCCATCTGGGAAAAGGCTCCGAAGCATTCGGGCTCTTACGACCAGACTATATAAGTTTCTTCCCCCAAGCTATCAGACTCCTCAATACCCGAAGCCTGGACTGACACCTTGCCCTACTGTCCTGTTTATTATTTATTGTAATGCTTGCACTGTTTTTGTGCACTTTACGCAGTCCAGTGTAGGTCTGTAGTCTAGTATAGCTTTCTCTGTTTTTTTTATTACGTAGTTCAATCTAGTTTTTTGTACTGTGTCATGTAAACCATGGTTCTGAAAAACGTTGTCTCATTTTTACTATGCACTGTACCAGCAATTATGGTCAAAATGACAATAAAAGTTGACTTGACTTGACTTGAACAAAGCTTTCCACCAGTGTGTTGATGCTTAAGAGCAAGGTGATACATTGGTAACTGGAGATTTGTACATATCTTGCCTTCTGTCCACAGGACTGAACATTTATCCACATTACCAGGTGTTTGGCAATATTATGACTGACTTGAAATTACTTTGTTAGAGACATGGCTGGTACTTAGATGCTGGAACCAAGGTCTCTAGCACCACGGCTGGGATGTTTTCAGGACCTTAGAGTGTCTGTATCCAATGTACTCTTGTACACTGTATGGAACACATTGCTTGCTGCAATGTGGAGTAAAATGAATTTGCTGACAACTGACTTTTGTAAGAAGAATGATTTGTTCAACAGTTCTGATTGAAGGAGGATGCATTTACTTTAGTCTTGGCTTTTACTGGACATTTAGGGTGGGGATTATTTTTCAAAGCACTTTAAAAAAGGATGGGAAGGGTGTTGCAGGGCATTTTTTTATTTATACAGATTGTGGTGGGTGTCTGGAATGTGCTGCCAGGGGTGATAATGAAGCAGGCACAAAAGTACTACACAAGAGACTTCTAGATGGGCACATAAAATTGCAGGGAATAGATCATGCATGGGGAAAAGGGATTAGTTTAGTTTGGCACCATGCTCAGCACAGGTTTCCTGGGCTGAATCTCTTCCTCCTACTGGTCCCACCAGCACTCATGTCTGAATAAGGCAGACCTTCAGAGGTTTGAATTGATTCATAGAGTTGAGATCACTTACTCTGTCCAAAGCCTTCTGTTTGCTTCTCTGCACAGAAGTTGTCACCTTAATGAGTCAGTACCTCCTTTTAGGGGTATCTGGAGTAGCATGTGCCTTTTTCATCTACAATCCTTACTGAACAAGGGTTAGCTTTCTAGCTGGAAGGTGACAGAGGAGATAGGAATGTACCAAACCACTTTGTCGCAGATAATGGGAGAGAGAGAGAGAGTGGTGGGAGTGTGGAATGAGCTGCCAAATGAAGTGGTAAATGCAGGCTCACTTTTAACATTTAAGAAAAACTTGGACAGGTACATGGATGAGAGGTGTATGGAGGGATATGGTCCAGGTGCAGGTCAGTGGGACGAGGCAGAAAAATGGTTTGGCACAGCCAAGAAGGGCCAAAAGGCCTGTTTCTGTGCTGTAATGTTCCATGGTTCTAATACAAAATGGCCGTTCTTGACGGTCCACAGTCGTCATGGATACCGTTCAGAGCTCTTTGGTATGTCTTGAATCCATTTCTATTAGCAATTCATATGGTAAGATGTGATAAAATACAGAACACTCAACAAATCAGGCAGCTTCTGTTGAAAGAGAAACAGTAAAGCAACTTTCTGGTCAAAATTCCTTTGTTGGAACAGAGGAAGAGAGAGAATACAGAAGATGGAGGGAGGATGGATTGGACAAAAGGAATATCTGTCTGTGATAGGCTGAGGCCAGGGTTGCCATGGTGACAAGCTGCTGACGAAGCCAGCTGGTTAATCATCTAAAATGTCAACTATTTCTCTTTCCATAGATACTATCTGACCTAGTGAGCCTTTGCAGCATTTTGGATTTCCAACAACTGCTTTTCTTTTATTATTAATGACAGGATGGGAGATGTCCTTGTTGAAAAGGGGACATGTTCACTGCAAATACTGTGAACAGGTCATTGCTGACTCTTCTTTTAATCATAGCTGAACCTGTAACAGATATATGTGTGAAGCCTAGATCAAGTAAGTTATTCTTTTGTTTTAATTCTCAAGCCTAGTGTGGCTGATATGTCCTTCAAAGCTTGGGAAATTTAGAATATGAGACACTACAGATGCTAGAATCTGGAGCACAATTTGCTGGAGGAACTCAGTGGGTTGAACAGCATCTGTGGAGGAAGGGAGAGTTGGAAGGAATTGTTGAAGCTTCAGAGTTGACCTCCCATCTCACCCAAATGCTGCTTGACCCACTGAGTTCCAGAGTTCCAGCAGACTCCTTGTTGCTTGACCAACTTAATAGTAATGTTACAGAAACACTCTTGATGAAGTACAAGCTGAAAAGTTCTCTACCTATAATTTATTCAGTAAATTTCCTATCTTCAGTATTTTTAAAAAACTGTAATTCAATATAGAGGCAAATTGGTTAATCAGCTCAGGGGAAATTGTGGCAAATTTATCAAACTACAGATAGGAAATAACTCCTTTTTGCAGACTCTGTTTTGACCCCCTTATATTAGCATGCGATACAAGTTGCCAAGTTTGCATTCGGTTGTCTAACAAAATTGAATTGCAGGTTAGAACAGTGGGGTTGAAAACACATAACCTTGCAGCAGGCAAAGAAGTTCTTTCGCTGTCCTGACTGCACTTCTCCAACAAATACTTAAGACCACTTTCTTCCGCACACACGTCTTTATTTGTATAATTTTCTGTTCCCAACTTCATCGCTGATGAAGAATTCTATCAAAAGCGATTTTTCATAAATTTAAGTTTGCAACCTCAAAGCTGGGCTGGTCTAATAATTTCACTTAAGGGTTTTGAAGGTAATTTATCCTCTTAAACATCCATCTATTTTTGTGTGGAATCCACAAAGCCTTATATCAGTACAAATATTTTTAAGTATATATTTTGTTAATTTATCCTTTACCTTTTGATTCAGTGCCATCTATCTGCTCTCTCCCAGTAGGTTATAAACATTCCCTTTGTATCAGTTTGCAGATGCATAGAGAAGTTTTCAACAGATCTGGCTGGTTACTATCACTCAATAACCTACTCCGAAAGTATATTATTTGGTTACTATTTCATTGTTGTTTGTGGGAGCTTGCTGTGCGCAAATTGGTTGCTGAAATTCCAAGAGATCCAACAGTGACCACAACTCAAAAATAGTTCACTAACCACAAAAGCCTCTGGGATGTCCGGAATAGTGCCACATAAATATTCATCCCTTTTAAAATTTTATGTCTAATTATTTTCTATTGTATATTTCACTGTGGTGCAATATTGGGGAGGGGGACAAAAACTTTTGCAAAGGTGTTTAGAAGGAAGAATAATCCCTTTAATACTGCATGAAAATGAAAGTTTGAGAGGAATGTTAGTTTCTCCACTTGTTCCTCACATTCCTACATATGAGTAAGGCTGCCCCAAGTACAGTATTTAAATTTCTCAAGCAGACTTCCCATATTGGATGTCTGCAGACAGGGGATTGAATGCATAAAACATACTTTATTCTCTTGGCCTATTCTCCATACACAGATATTGACAGTAGTGTTCAAAATTCATCTTGGCTGAATTCACCCACCAGTATAGATCAAGTGGGATAATGTTAACTTCCTTGACTAGTTTTATCGTGAAATATATCAAAGCTTTGATTTTAACTTTCCAATCCATTCAGTAGAGGAGGACTGAGGAGAAGCTGACAATAGGGAACTAACCAAATTATCCTGTAACACATATTTCAGCTACTGCACTTGGTCTGATTATTACCTAGTTTACTGGCCAACTCAATTATTAGTTCATGCAACCCATGGGCGACTTCATTATTTCTGGTGCACCCCAGCTACCTCGATGTAGCAATGAACCCCAGATAAAGAGGAAGCTTACTGGTTAACTCAGGTCCCTTTCACTCATAATTCAAACCTATAGCTCTCCATGCTAACTATTTAAAAGACAACCATTTGTTCAAGGAACTTGATAATATCATATATTAGGAGCATTACAAGGCTTTGAGCTTTGAATTTTTCTAAGATCACATAACGAGGTGCAACTTGTTGCTCAATTCCAAACTATCACCTGAGATCATCAAAAGATTAAAAAGATTAAGAGCAATAAGCCCTATATTTTTCAAGTACTTTCCAGCATATTATTCCAGCAAAGAACAAGTCATCAACAGAGCTAGTTATCACACACCCAGTCAGACCTGTTGCAAAACTGCATGCAATTGCCACTTTCCACAAGAAGAAGATTTCTAGCTCATTCATTGGATGGATATTATAGGAAAGCAGTTGCAATGATAGGAAAGCAATTCCTGAACCTGATAGAATGGGACTTCAGGCTTCTGCACCTCCTATCTGATGGTGGCAGTGAGAAGAGCTCATGATTTGGACATGATTATAAATACTGCCTTCTTAAGGCAGCATCTCCCGCAGATTCAAAACTTAAGTTTTTAAAATATCATTTCCTGTACACAAGTGTAAGGAGAATGAAATAATTGTTACACTGGATCCTATGCAACACAAAAACACCTACAAAAGATAAAGAAAACATAAATGATAATTTTAAAATCACAATAAATATAAATACATAAAATAGTTTCTATACATAAATTGATTGTATGTCCATAAAATGATGCTAGGCAGTACATAAGGTAACTGACAGGAAATAACAAAGTAGTGGTAGAGTTAGTGGGTAGACATGTTGATCAGCCTTACCGCTTGGGGAAAGTAACTGTGTTTAAGTCTGGTGGTTCCAGCATGGATGCAAAAGTACATAGCCTCCTCCCTGATGGGAGTGGGATAAACAGTCCATGAGCATGGTGTGTGGGATCCTTAGTAATGTTACTGGCCCTTTTCTGTCTCCTTTTTGTATATATGTTCCTGATGGCGGGTATTGTGTTGGGCAGTTCTGACTACCCATTGTAGAGTCTTCCTGTCTGCCGCAATGCAGTTTCCATACCAAGCAGTGATGCAGCTTGTGAGGATGCTCTCTACTCCACATCTGTAGAATGATATTGGTATGGATATGCAAGGTCTAGCTTTCTTCTGCCTCCTCAGAAAGTAGAGGCATTGGTGAGCTTTCTTGACAGTATAAGAGAGGTGTATGTGATGTGCACTCCCAGGAATTTGAAACTGCATATTGGTGACTGTCCACTTTGTCATGAATGGAATTTTTGATATGTGGAATTATCAATTGTTTAGAGTACTTCATGATGATTGGTGTCAGTCAGTGCCATTGGGTGGCAGTCGTCCAGTCTTTCCTGATATGCTGTTTCAGGCCACTATGATGGCAATGTCAATAACGTATGGAAGAAATATTATGACGTTTATTTCCAAGGATACATATTGTATTGAAAGGACAGGCAGGAAGGCAGAGGGGGCGGCGTTGCTCAGTTGGTAAAACACAAAATCAAATTTTAAACAGAGGTGACAGAGGGTCAGAAGGTGTTGAATCATTATGGATAGAGCTAAGGAACTGCAAGGGTAAAAAGACCCTAATGAGATTTATATACAGACCCTCCAACAATAGTAAGGATGTGGTCTACAAATTACAATGGGAGATAGAAAATGCATGCTGAAAGGGCAATGTTACAATAGTCATGAAGGATCCAATTTCCAGGTAGATTGGGAAAATCTGGTTGTTGCTGGATTACAGGAGGGCGAATTTCTAGTGCCTACGAGATGGCTTTTCAGAGCAACTCATGGTTGAGTTTACAAGAGGATCAGCTATTCTGGAATGAACCAGAATTGACTAGAGAATGTAAGGTAAAACAACCCTTAGGGGAGGTGATCATAATATGATCAAATTCACTCTGAAATTTGAGAAAGAGAAGCTAAAGTCAGATGTATCAGTATTACAGTAGAGTAAAGGGCCTGAGAGAGGAGGTGGGCCAGAATTGATTGCAAAATAACACTAGCAGGGTAGATGGCAGAGCAGCAATGGCTGGAACCTTTGGAAGCAATTTGGAAAGCACAGGACATATACATCCCAAAGAGCAGGATTATAAAGGTAAGTTGACACAACAGGGCTAACAGGAGAAGTCAAAGTCAACATAAAAGTCAAAAAGACAGCATATTAAAGAGCAAAACTAGTGGGATGTTAAAGGATTGGGAAGCTTCTAAAAACTAACAGAAGGCTACTAAAAAAGTAATTAAGAAGGTAAAGATGAAATACTAAGGTAAGCTAGCCAATAATATTAAAGAGGATACCACAAGTTTCTTCAGATACATAAAGTGTAAAAGGGAGGTGAGAGTGGATATTCGACTCCTGGAAAATGATGCCGAAGAGGTAGTACAAGGGGTAAAAGGAAATGGCCGATGAACTGAATAAATATTTTGCATCAGTCTTCCATGTTGAAGACATTAGAATTATGGTGTACATTCCAGGTGAGAGTGTGTGAAGTTACCATTACTAGGGATGAAGGCTCTTGGGAAACTGAAAGGTCTGAAGGTAGATAAGTCACCTGGACCAGATGGTTTACACCCCAGGGTCCTGAAAGAGGTGGCTGAAGAGATTGTGGAGGCAATAGTGATGATCTTCCAAGAATCACTACATACTGTAATAGTTCTGGAAGACGACAAAAATCACAAATGTCATTCCACTTTTCGAGAATGGAGAGAGGGAAAAGAAAGGAAACTATAGGCCAGTTAGTCTGACCTCAGAAGTTAGTAAGATATTGGAGTTGATTTTTACGGATGAGATCTCGGGGGGAAAGTGATAAAATAGGCCTTGGTCAGCATGGTTTCCTCAAGGGAAAATCTTGCCTGATAAATCAGTTGGAATTCTTTGAAGAAACAACAAGTAGGATACACAAAGGAGAATCTGTTGATGTTGTGTACTTGGATTTTCAGAAGGCCTTTGACAAGGTGCCATACATGAGGCTCTTAACAAGCTACAAGCCCATGGTATTACAGGAAAGATTTTAGCATGGATAAAGCAGTGGCTGATTGGTAGGAGGCAAAGAGTGTGAATAAAGGGACCCTTTTCTGTTTGGCTGCTGGTGACTAGTGGTGTTCCATAGGGGTCTGTGTTGGGACAATAATTTTTACTTTATATGTCAATGAGTCAGATCACAGAATTGATGGTTATGTTGCAAAGTTTGGAGACAATATGAAGATAGGTGGAGGGGCAGGTAGTTTTGAGAGAGAGGCTACAGAAGTATTTAACAGATTAAGAGAATGGACAAAGTAACAGCTGGAATACAATGTGGAGAAGTGCATGGTCATGCACATTGGTAGAAGTGAAAGGGCTGATTATTTTCTAAATGGAGAGAAAATACAAATACTGAGGTGCAAAGGGACCTGGGAGTCCATGTGCAGGATTCCCTAAAGGTTAATTAGCAGGTTGAGTCTATGGTGAGGAAGGCAAATGCAATGTTACCATTGATTTCAAGAGGACTAGAATATAAAAGCAAGGATGTAATGTTGAGACTTTTTAAAACACTGGTGAGGCCTCACTTGGAGTATTGTGAGCAGTTTTGGGTCCCTTATTCTAGAAAGGATGTGCTGAAGTGGGAGAGGGTTCAAAGGAGGCACACCAAAATGATTCCAGGATTGAATGCTTGTCAAATGAAGAGTGTTGATGACTCTGGGCCTGTATTCAGTAGAATTCAGAAGAATGAGGGGTGACCTCATTGAAAGCTATTGAATGGTGAAAGTCCTTGATAGAGTGGATGTGGAGAGGATGTTTCTTATGGTGAGAGAGTCTAAGACCAAAGGACACGGCCTCAGAATAGAGAGGGGTGTCCTTTCAGAACAGAGGAGAAATTTCTTTAGTCACAGAATGGTGAATCTGTGGAATTC
Source organism: Hemitrygon akajei (assembly GCF_048418815.1). NCBI lineage: Eukaryota > Metazoa > Chordata > Chondrichthyes > Myliobatiformes > Dasyatidae > Hemitrygon > Hemitrygon akajei. The sequence continues at coordinate 54,500,962 of NC_133129.1, forward strand.
TTTGCCACAGGCAGCTATGGAGGCCAAGCTTTTATGTATATTTAAGGCAGAGATTGATAGGTTCTTGATCAGTCAGGGTATGAGGGGATACAGGGAGAAGGCAGGAGATTGGGGCTGAGAGGAAAATTGGATCAGCCACAATGAAATGGTGGAGCAGACCTGATGGGCTAAATGGCCTAATTCTGCTCCTACATCTTATAAACTCATGGACATTTGGTACTGCAATGTACTGTATGCCTAACGGGTTTTTTATGTTCAGCACTGGAGACTATAGCCTACAAGATTTTGAGAGAAAAAGCAGTGATGGTATTAATTTTGCTAAATCTATGGAGAATTCTGCATATTTAAATTGTCCAACGGGGTTCCCAGTTCGTGAGCTGACCCATACGCGTTGTATATCTAAAGAGGCAGAATGGCATCACATTCTAGACATACAGTTAGATTTTGCAAACATGATATTCTAAAAAGCATCTCCTCAAGATTCAAGATTGTTTAATGTCATTTCCAGTTCACAGGTGTAAAAGATAAAGAACACGATAATAAAAAAAAATAAAGATAAATACATAAGATATCTGACATACAGTGAATGATTGTATAGTACAATACAATCACGCGGTAATATTGGCGCTGCATTTACTCACGAGGCCTTGGAACAAAACTATCAACTTAAAGTAAAAGAAATTGACATTTATTTATTATTTTTCACAATTTCAGGTCACACAACCATTTAACAAGCAAAATAGTGCAAGCTCCCACAAATAACAATGTGATAATAACCAATGTCTATTTCATTACACTAATGGAGACAGGTTTGTAAGGGCCAGGATGGGTAACGATGATATATTATCTGTGGGCATTTGTTTTTAATGATGGTTTAGTAATTCCTGATGAAAGGTTTCAGCCCAAGAAGTTGACTGGTTGCTCCCCTCAATAGATGGTGCTTGACTTGCTGAGTTCCTCCAGCATTTTGTGTGTGTTACTTAAGACAATAACTACCATTTAACCATGTAACGAATTGCATACAGAGCCTATTAAAAAGTATTCACCCTCCTTGGAAGTTTTCATGTTTTATTGTTCTACAACATTGAATCACAGTGGATTTAATTTGGCTTTTTTTGACACTGATCAACAGAAAAAGACCCTTTTGTGTCAAAGTGAAAAGAGATCTCTACAAAATGATTTAAATTAACTACAAATATAAAACACTAAATAATTGATTGTATTAGTATTCACTGCCTTCAAATCAATATTGAGTAGATGCACCTTTGGCAGCAATTACAGCCTTGAGTCTGTGTAGATAGGTCTCTACCAACTTTGCACATCTGGATACTGCAATTTTTCCCCATTCTTCTTTACAAAACTGCTCAAGCTCTGTCAGATTGTATGGGGATTGTGAGTGAACAGCCCTTTTGAAGTCCAGTCACAATTCTCAAAGGGATTGAGGTCTGGACTCTGACTTGGCCACTCCAGAACATCAACTTTGTTGTTTTTAAGCTATTCCTGTATAGCTTTGGCTTTATACAAAGTCATTGCCTTGCTGGAAAACAAATCTTCTCCCAAATCACAGTTCTCTTGCAGACTGCATCAGGTTTTCCTCCAGGATTCCCTGTATTTTGCTGAATTAATTTTACCCTCTACCTCTGCAGTGAAGCATCCCAACAGCATGATGCAGCCACCACCATGCTTCATGGTAGGGATGGTGTGCTTTTCATGATGTGCGGTGTTTGGCTTACACCAAACATAATATTTAGTCTGACGGCCAAAGAACTCAAGTTTGGTTTCATCAGACTTTAAAACCTTCTTCCATCTGACTGCAAAGTCTCTCACAATCCTTCTGGCAAACTCTAGCCAATATTTCATGTTAGGTTTTTTGAACCGTGGCTTTCTCTTTGCCACTCTCCCATAAAGCTAAAACTTGTGAAGCACCCGGGCAACAGTGTATGCGCAGTCTCTCCCATCTCAACCACTGAAGCTTGTAACTCCTCCAGAGGTGTCATAGTCTCTTGGTGGCCACCTTCACTAGATTCCTTCTTGTATGGTCACCCAGTTTTGGGGGACAGCCTGCTCTAGGGAGATTTACAACTGTGCCACATTCTTTCTATTTCTTGATGACTGACTTAATTGTATTCCAAGGGATATTCAGTGAGTTGGAAATTTTCATGTATCCATCTCCTGACTTGTGTTTTTTAATAACCTTTTTGCGGAATTGCTTGGAGAGCTCTTTTGTCATCACAGTGTAGTTTTTGCCAGGATAGTAACTCACCAGCAGTTGGACCTTCCAGCTACAGGTGTACTTTTACTACAATCAACTGAAACACATTGACTGCGCATGGTGATCTTGATTTAACAAGTTATGTGGTTTCTAAAAGCAATTAGCTGCTTGAGTGATGATTTGGTGTGTCATATGAAAGGGGGTGAATACTTGTGCAATTAATTATTTTGTGTTTTATATTTGTAACTAATTTAGATCACTTTGTAGAGATCTGTTTTCGCTTTGACATGAAAGAGTCTTTTTCTGTTGATCAGTGTCAAAAAAAGCCAAATCAAATCCACTGTGATTCAATGTTGTAAAACAATAAAACATGAAAATGTCCGGGGGCGGGGGGAAGAAATACCTTTTATAGGCACTGTGTTTAAATGAAACACAGAACAAATTAGAACATAATCAATAGCACCTCAGTATTATGAAACTGTGTACTGTATTAGTTCCTTATGTATGGTTATTGATGGAAGAATTTATCTACCATGTTCTTTTAATTGACCGAAAATGAACAAAATCAGCACAGACTTCCTTCGTATAATGTTAGTGTAGATAATGGACTTCATTCATATAATACTTTAGACAATTGCATCCTCCAAATTTTAATTTTCATTGTAACATTCAAGATGATTGTCGATACTTTCATAATTCATAACTTCTTGAAGTAGTGAAATCATTTCATTTTCACTTCTGGCCATTTCTGGCATCTCCAAGTCTGAATGCTTAAAACTACAGAGAATAAAAAAGTTCAGAATTGTCTTATTGTTTATTTCTCAGCAACTATTAGTGACAAAAATCAATGTTTTTTTAACACAATCACAAGAAACTGACACTATTTAAAAACTGTTCGCTCTAAGGATGCTGCAGTGTCTAATGGTAATGGAAGTGCATGCGACTGATGCTAGTTAGAAACTGTTTAGCAACACTCTCCTGCCCCAAATTAAGTGGCACACTGTCCTAAATAAATGAAGGGAATTCCACTATTTTCTCAATTTAGTTTTTGTTCCAAGAGTTGTCCCAAATAAATGGCTTCCTTGATTAACCAATGGCCCAATTAATTGGAAACCACTGTTCCTTATTTGCAATAATGTGGTCCGAACTTGTGTCTCTGGATTAATAGTACAGTCCTCTGCATTCAAGTAACACATTGACCAAAATACTGTATCACTTGAGAACACATAACAGTACTGTATATAAACAGGCTCTCTGGTCCACAAGGTGTCAAATGAAACTAAATCTCTTCTACCTGCACATGATGCATATTCCTCCATTCCAAGCACATTTCATGTGACAACCTAAGAGCCTTTTAAACATCACTATCATATCTGCTTCTACCACTTCCCTCATCAGCCCTTTCCTGGTACCTACCACTCTTGTATTAAAAAACCTGAACTGCAGATGTTCATTTAACTTTTCCCTTTTCACCCTATATCTGTCCTCTCATATTGACACTTCTACCCTGGGAAAAATGTAAGTGACAATTACATTTGAAACCAACAAGACCTGTTGCATTTGCTGTAAGACCTTCAGTCTGCTGACCATGCAGTGATAAAGATAGAAACTCTGCAGAGATGATCACTCCTATTAGCTTAATACGATAGGCAAAATATTTATGGTGTTACTAAATAACAAAGGAGAAAGTAATCTGACTAGAATAAATTTAGATTGGATAGGAAATAATCAGATTAATTTTTAGTGTATTGATAATGAATGTGTTAAGACAAAAACATGAATAAAGACTATTATTTATAGTCCTTAAAGTGAGATAATTTGTTGTGGGAACATCTCAGTAGAAGAGTGTAGTCATTCCCTTTTGTTCAAGGGTCTAATGTTGAGGGGTAGTAACTGTTCCAGAACCTGGTGGTGCGAGTCCTGAGGCACCTGTACCTTCTACCTGTTGGCAGCAGCAAGAAAAGAGCATGGCCTGGGTGGTGAGGATGGTTGGTGATGGATGCTGCTTTCCTATGACAGCATTTCATGTAGATGTGCTCAAAGTTTTGGATGGTTTTACCCATGCTGTACTGGGCAGAATTCACTATCTTATGTAGGATTTTCTTTTTAAAAGCATTGGTGTTCCCATACCAGGCCATAACATAGTCAGTCAATACAATTTCCACTATACATCTCTAGAATTTGTCAAAGTTTTTAAATTCATGCTGGATCTCCACAAACTTCTAAGGAAGTAGAGGCATTGTCTTGTTTTCTTTGCAATTACATTACAGAGGCCTAGAACAGGTCCTCTGAAATAGTAACATCCAGGAATTTAAAGTTACTGACCCTCTCCTCCTCTAATGAGGACTGGCTCATGGACCTCTTGTTTCCCTCTCCTGAAATTTACAATTTCTTTGGTCTTGCTGACACTGAGTAAGAGGTTGTTATTTTGACACCACTCAGCCGAATTTTTAATCTCCCTCCTGTATGCTGATTCATTACCACCTTTAATATGGTCCATAACAGTGGTGTCATCAGCAAACTCGAATATGGCGTTGGAGCTGTACTTAGCCACCTAGCCACACTTATGTGACCTCAAAGGCCATATCCGCCATTTTTGGTATCAATCAGGTGAGTTGTCATGGGACTCCCTATACTACAAGAACAGTGGATTCTGGTTAATTGGGACACATGGGACCAGTAGATTTTGGCTCAATTAAGTGGCTGCCCTAATTAGCTGGTAGTTTCATAGAAATAGTCAAAAAGGTATAAAAAAAGACAAACTGAGTAACAGATTATGTATTTAAATGAAATACAGAACAAATTAGAACGCTACCAATACTACTACTGTACTATAAAACTATGTATTAGTTCCTAATAGTTATCGACAGAGGAATTCATCCAGTATATGCTGCCAGGTTTTTTTTGATTGCCTGAATGAACAAAGTCAGCATAGACTCCTAATGCAGATAACAGACGGCTTTCATACAATGCAGTTTGACGACTGCATCCTCCAAATCTTCATTTTCATGTAACATTCAAGAAGATCGTTGACACCTTCAAACTCTTCGTAGTTCCCAACTTGTTGAAGTGGTGAAATTGTTTCCTGTCACTCCTGACCATTTTTGGCAACTCCAAGCCTGAAAGCTTGAAAACCGCAGAGAGAAAACAGTTCTGAATTGACTTACTGCTTATTTTTTTGCCAACTATCAGTAATAAAGCCACTGCTTTTTGAACACAAACACATGCAACTGAAGCTATTTAAAAACTGTTTGCTCGAAGCACGATGTAGTGTCTAATGACCACACAAATGCATGCAACTGATGCTAGTTAGATACTGTTCAGCAACAGTCTCCAGTCCCAATTAAGCGGTAAAGTGTGCCATATAAACAAAGGGAAGCCCAGCTATTTTCTTGATTTAATTTTTGGTCTTTGAGAGTTGTCCCAAGTAAGCGGCAGCCTGATAACTGATGGCCTAATTAATTGGAATCTACTGTATATCCTTTCTAGACCAGATCTGTACACAATTTACCACATGTAGACACATCATAGCTCTTCTCTGGAGTTTAGATATTTTTCCAACAAAGCACAATACACTGTTTGCTTTTCAACTGCAACACACACAAAAATGCAGAGGAACTTAGCAAGTCAGGCAGCATCTATGGAGGAAATTAAAAAAGATGACATATTCCCCTCTACAGATGTTGCCTGACTTGCTGAGTTCCTCTAGCATTTTGTTTGTGTTGCTGTAAATTTCCATCATCCACAGAATCTCTTGTGTTTGTCCTTCTAACTGTCTGCAGAGATGTTAGTGATTCTTGTATCAGGCCCCTCTGAGCAGTAATATTTTTTCTATCTTCCATCATTTAAAAGATCTTTCTGTTTCTTACCACCATAGTAAATGGCTTACAGGTGTCCCCCGCTTTACACAAGTTCGCTTTATGCCACTTCGCTTTTACAAAAGACCTACATTATTAACTGTTTTCACTAACTAAAAGAAATCTGAAGAGGATTTTCACTTTTATGAAAAAAGGCGCCTACTTTAAACTTGTGCTTATCCTGAGAAAGACCACCATGACCGGTACGTCTTATGCGGGCAGGTGTGTGCGCATGTGCGTAGGTGCTGATTTTTTTCTACAAATTGGTTTTGGCTATATCTTCCTGATTCTGGTAAATGAAACTACACTGTACATACATTATTTCTACTTTATATAGGCTGTGTATTTTTATATCATTCCTGCTTTTACTATATGTTAGTGTTATTTAGGTTTTATGTGCTATTTGGTATGATTCGATTGGTTATTTTTTGGGTCTGGGAACGCTCAAAAAATTTCCCCATATAAATTAATGGTAATTGCTTCTTCACTTTACACCATTTTGGCTTATAAAAGGTTTCATAGGAATGCTCGACTTTTGGATAGTGGGGGAAACCTGTATTTCTTCCACCTGCTGTTATTACACATACATTTAAATTGTCTATAACCCCCTTAAGGCTCTCTGTGTCCTCTGACAGTCTGGTCTGTGATATCAGCAAAGTTGGATATATTATACTTGGTCCTCTGATCATTGCTATAGATTTTGGAGTTAATAGCCACTAATTTATTAAATGCTGTTGATTGACAAATAACAGTTGGTCTATATAAAGTGCTCCTTCTCAATCTTTTATGTCTACTTTGAGCCTCAGCCAGCACATTTCTTTCGCATTGGAATATCAAATTGAGTTTCAGTTACGTCTGCCCAAGGGCTGTGACCTGCTTCAAACTATAGAAATTACCACCAGGAAGAGGATGCCATAGGTGCTGCACGATTTTAAGATATTAGAATATGGCTTTACATTCTAACTATAATTCTAACTGTAACCCAACCATGACCATAACTGAGCAAAGCATTTAAGCTTTGTTCAGTTGGGGGAATGGTAATAGCAGTCTGACAATATCGGTTTAAAAAGAATCACAAGTGACAGAGCCACTGAATCACATCTCAGATCTGAACATGAGGGCTGTCTGTGTGATGTTTGCATGTTCACTTGGATTTCCTCCAGGTACTCGAGGTTTTTTTTGTGTATTCCAAAGATGGGCAGTTTGCTTGATTAATTAATTACTGTAAATTGTCCCCGTTGTGTAGTTGAGTGGTAGTATGTAGGGAAATTGATGGGAATATGGGGTAAATAAAAAAAACAGGATCAATGAAGGATTTGTGCAAATATGTGTTTGATGATTGGTGCGGATTCGAGAAAATTGCTGGGATATCCTTCATTTGTTTGGAAAACTATGCCACTTCATTGAGGGCAGGAGACTTTGCCAAACAAGTTCTAACTGGTGTCAGTTGTGCACACGTGTGTGGGCGTTAGATGCTACACCATGTTTTGAGCTAACAGTTTTTAAATAGTGTCAGTTACAGTACATGTGTTTCTGTTCAAAAAGCAGTGCTTTTGTCACTAATAGTTGGCAAGATATAACCTGTAAGACAATTCTGAACTATTTTGCTGACAGTTACTTCAAGCTTGGCGATGCCTGAGATGGCTGGGAGTGAAAATGAAACAATTTCACTACTTCAACAAGTTAAGAACTACAAAGAATTTACAAAGAAACTACAAAAATTCATCTTGAATTTTATAATGGAAATGAAGATTTGGAGTGTGCAATATTTGATAGCATTGTATGAACAGTCCATTATCTGTACTAAGTCTCATCGCTGAATTTGTTCATTGTGTACACTGGATGAATTTCGCTATTGATAGCTATTAGGAACTAAGACAAAGTTTTATAGCACTGTAGTCTATTGATCATGTTCTAATTTGTTCAGTATTTCATTTAATTACATAATTTGTTGCTCAGTTAAATGGTAGTTTGTCTTTTTATGTATTTAACTATTGCCATGAAACTTTAGCTGATTGGGGCAGCTGTTTAATTGGCCCACAGATTCAACACCCTCTGGCTAAAGAAATTTCTCTTCACCTCTGCTTTAAATGGATGTCCCTCTATCCTGAGGCAGTTCCCCTGGTCCTAGAATCACCCACTACAGGAAACAGGTTCTCCACATACACTCTATCTAGATATTTCAATTTTTGATAGTTTTCAATGAGATCCCCCTTATTCCTCTAAAATCTAAACTCCAGTGAGTACAGGCCCAGAGCTATTAAATGCCTTCTATATGTTAACACTTACATTCCCGGAATCATTCTCATGAACTTCCCCAGGACCCTCTCCAATGCTACCACATCCTTTCTTAGATAATGGGTCCAACACACACACACACACACACACACACACACACACACACACACACACACACACACGTACAATGAAAAACCTACAGTGATACAGCATCAACTATGAGCATCCACAAGGATCAATCAAATACATATTATACAGCTTTTACAAGAAAGAATACAATTGGAACAACAAAATAAAGCCCATTGTAGTGAAAAATGGTCATGGTGCAGAGGTAGTGATTAGGGTTGTGCAGATTGGTTCAGGAACCAAAGGGTTGAAGGAATTAGCTATTCTTGAACTGGGTGGTGTGGTACTTCAGGCTACTGTCAATGAAGATGTAGGAAATGTTCATTCCCAATGAAAGGTCTCTGCCCGAAATGTTGACTGTCCACTTCCTTCCATATACACTGCCTGGCCTTCTGAGGTCCTCCAGCACTTTGTTGCTCCAGATTCCAGCATCTGCAGTATACTGCAGTCTTTATTGAAAATATTACGGTTGTTGAAAATGGGGAGATCCTCAAAACGTAAGTCAAACATTAAGCAGAAAATTTGAAATTAAGAGTATAATGCAGTTAAAATTTTCAACAATGAAATACACAAGAAAGAGTGTTGCTTAGAAACAAGATACATAGAACCCAAGCCTGCAGCTGCATCTTCTCAACTCGATAATGAGCTAGCGTGCATGTGGGGGATGATATTGACATACTGTACTAGGAGTGCCCTTGCATTCTGGAATATTCTACCCAAATTAAAAAAAAACCCTGCTTGTTTTTCCCCAGGCTCTCGTAAAGCACTTGGGGGGGGGGGGGGTTACAAACGATATCACACGTTTTTTAAAAGAATATTTCATTTCAATTCCATGTATTTTAGCATTCATTGGATGGGTTAGCAGAATTCACACTTTCCCTACCGGCTGATTGACCTGACACTGAATTCAGCAGGGCATATGAAAATGAAACCTCACGTTTAATCCCTTCTGCAACAGTACGTTTCAAACATTTCAGGGTGAACAATATCATCCAAAGTGTTGGGGAAGAGGAATAGACTCAAACAAGTCTGTTTTTCTTTGCAAGATTTATAGATAATCGGCTAAAACTTTAAAAAATAATAATGATTGGCAAGAATAAGCGAAATATTTTTGTTTTTTTTTCCCCACAGCCCGCCAAAAGCAAAAGCCCGGTAACCCGAAACGAGATCACAGCACAGAGCGAACTGGAGGGGCAAGAAATTTACCTCATGATCGAGGGAGTACCGTTGTCCCGCCCTCGGTGACAGGCACTATTTCATTCATTTGTTTTGAGGGGGAAAATACGTCTGAAAAAGTTGAAACGACCGAAAATGAATTCTTTATTTTTTTCTCTCTCGATTGCACCCCCCCCCATCTAGAATTAATTATCATATGTTCGCGAGATTTGCTTGGCGCGCCGTGAACCCATGTGTGTCTGCCTGTTCCTAGTTCAGTAAACAACACAGAGACTATTAGCCGCAGCAGGAAGAGGAGGAGATTTTTGTTTTTTTTAAAAAAAAATCTTATTCCCAGTTTAATTTTTCCCTCCCTTTTCGCCTGTAACCGGTTGTAGGGCTGATGGTATTCTTTCCATTTTATTGTTTTGCTTTGGGTTAAAAGAGGAAGAGCGGCGGAAAGATGTGGATTCAAGTGCGGACTATCGACGGCAAGCAAACCCGCTGCATAGACGATCTATCCAGATTGACCAAAATTGAGTCGCTGAGGTTAAAGATCCAAGAGAGCTTCAATGTGAACCCCGAGTGTCAGCGTCTGTTTTATAGAGGCAAGCAGGTAAATGCGAAATAAACCCCCTCCAAAGAACCAGCGAGATGCACCGAAAACGCATTTGCTTCCTGTTTAACTACAATGTAACCCCCAAAACAAGGATTTTTTTTACCCCCCCCCCCCATTGCAGCCGGACATGAATATGCGACTGGTTGTTACGACATTCCTCTCAGCAAGACAAGGATTGAGGAAGGGAAGCAATTCAGCGCAAAATGCAAATTGTTGTTTTTCGTCTTGTTATTTTTTTTTGTAATTTAGTCTGCATTCAGAACAGAGTAACTGGCTTGTGGGGCTTTATTTGCAGTGGAGGGTACAGGATGGTTCTCTCGGTGCTGGTGTTGTATAGGACGGCCCGAACCAGTTCCCCTGATCCTGCTCCAAAATCCCTCGGGCACTGCTCCAAGCATGGCGAGTCGATCCGAGCAGCGGAATTACTCGCTGCTCTGCCCGGGACCTGGCTCAACATGTTCAAGCACAGGCCCGGAGGAGGGCGTAGGGGGAGATGAGCGGCGGGAACTATTGGAAAATGGGGTGGGTGGGGGTGTGTGGTGGCTGGCCCATTTCCTGATGTTAGAATGAAACAGCAGTAGCCGCTCTATTGCGGGGCTGTTGAATCTCTCGGTTATTGATCTCTCCATCCGACGTTAATAAAACCAGTTTGGCGGATTACTTAAAAGGAAAACGGGAGCACTCGACATGTTCGGCGGGCTAAATCTGAAGGGCCTTGTAAATGTGCGGTACCCGAGTCATCGCACGGAATATGTACTGTACCCTGGGGCTCCTGTTGGGGAGATTACTGCTCACGTCGCCCTCTAGCAGGTCGTCTGCTGCGAAAGCCTTGTCCCCAACCCCCCACTTCCCCAGACTCGGAGCTCGCTTCTCCTTCCCCGGTCAGAGGGTGGGAGCGAGGCTAGACTGGAAACTCAATCCGTTCCAAAATGTAACCAACACATTAGTCTGGATTCCCTCATAGGACGAGAAACTTCTCGCTTGGTAGTTTCCCCCCCACTTTGTTTTGTGCAACAGTGAATTTCCAAACTGGGGAGTCGTAGAAAAAGTCTTTTCCCCCCAACACGTGATCATCTTGAGCATTCTGGGCAGATTACATCAGAAATTATCCGTGTGCATAGCTTGTATTTCTGCTCATTCATAAACATCACATTAGTAAAACAGAAAATGATGGAAAAACTGCAGTTGAGGCGGTATCCGTGGAGAATAAAACGATGTTAAAGCCTTGGGTCGAAATCTTCCTTCGGAACTGCCTGACCTGCTGAGTGTTTCCATCTATTTCTATTTAGATTTTTAGCATCTGCAGCTTTTGTGATTTTACATATGCAAGTTACGTTAGGTCTGATTTCCTCCAGTTCCAGTTAATAGTTGGATTAGGGTGAGTAAAAAAAAGCTGAATGTGTTAAGCAATGCACTGAATAAACACGAAAATAAAAACTGCAAATGTCAAAAATCTGAAATAATCTATCATGGAATGGTATAGCACAGGATTGCTTTGGCCTGCAATGTGGTGCTGAACCAATTAAATTAATAATCAAACAGCCAACTAAACTAATCTCTTCTGCCTGCACAGTGTCCATATCTTTCCATTTTCCTCACATTCATGTGCCTATCTAAATGTCTCTTAAAAGCCTCTGATGTCTTTGCCTTTACTATCACCCCAGGCAGCGCGTTCTAGGTACCCACCACTCTCTTTGTGTTTAAAGAAGGCACTTGCTCCTCATATCTCCTTTGAAGTTACACTCTCTGACCTTAAATGCATGTCCACCGGTATTAATCATTTCAACCCTTGGAAAAAGATATTGCCTGTCTACTCTACCTTATAAACCTCTATCAGATCTCTCTTCAGCCTCCGCCACTCCAGACAAGCAAACCAAGTTGTCCAACATCTCATGACAGCACACACCCTCAGGCAACATCCTGATAAACCTCTTCTGTACTCTCTCCAAAGCTTCAATATCCTTCCTATAATGGATTGACCAGGATTGTATGCAGTACTTCAGATATGTCCTAACTAGAGTTTTATAAAGCTACACCATAACTTTCTGACTTTTGAACCCAATGCCTGGTCTAATAAAGGCAAGTGGCCATATGCCGCCTTATCCTATCAACGTGCGTAGTCACTTTCAGGGAGCTTTGAACCTGGACCCCAAGATCTCTCTGCTCATCAACTCTTAAGGATCTTACCTTTAATAGTGTACTGTCTCTTTGCATTTGACATCCCCCCCCCCCCTGCCCAGGTACAGAGCTTCACATTTGGCCGGGATAAATTACACCTGCCATTTCTCTGCCTGTATCTCCAACTGATCTTAATCCCGTTGTATTCTTTGCCAATTTTTATGCTATCTGCAACACAACCAATTTTCGTATCATCCACAAACTCACTAGCTCACCCATTGACATTTTCATCCAGGTCATGTACATACATTACAAACAGCAGAGATCCAAAGTACAGATCACTGCAGAACACCACTAATGACAGACTTTCAGCTTCAAGACCCTTCAACCACTACCCTTTGTCTTCCAAGTGCAAGGCAGTTCTAAATCCAAATGGCCAGTTCACCATAGATCACGTGCAGCTTAATTTTATGGATGAGCCTCCCATGTGGGACTTCTCAAGCATCTTACTAAAATACATGTAGACAACATCCACAGCATTACCTTCAAAAATCACCCTCATCACCTCATCAAAATATTGAATCAAGTTAGTATGACAATCAGTGGAAAAAGAAATAGTGTTTCAAGTTAAAGTCTATAAAACTGAGAAAGAAGGAAACCTGAAACATTGTTCTCTTTCTATGGATGCTCCCAGACATGCTGAATGTTTTGTTTGTAAATACTGATAAATATCTCTTCATTCTGGGGTTGTTACTTTTAGCAATGTGTAATGTGGTTTAAATGAGTTGTGGGAGAGAGCACTGGTGAAAGATGTGTTTGATTATTTGCAAACCATGTTTTGTATTACTTTCTGCTCTGATTAAAAGCAATGCACCTGAGAACTTGGATGCAGAGTGGAAGATAGTTATTTAGTTATGTATGCACAACACTGAAGATGGTTATGTTGTTACAGGTACATAGAACTAGATTGTAGCATCAGTACTTTTACAAGAAAGCAAATGAGATTTTATGATGTGATATTCCTTTCGCTCTGTTCATTTGCTTCAACTATCTTTGGAATTATTTATTTTGTTGCTGGCGTTCTTAAAGGAGGCACTGTGGTGCTCACTTTAATCAAATTACTACATTTTTCATTACTGCTTGGGTTGCCAGAAGGGGGCCTTTTTCATGTATGTTCATGAATTCACCTATCCAACCAGCTTAAGTAACTGAAGTTTCCATTTTGTCGGTGTGCAGAGTTGTTCACCGTAGATTTTTATACAATGGAATTTTCCAAATTGGACTAGGTGCTGCAGATAAATGTATGATGTACCTGTACAGCTTTTGGAAACTGAATTATATGGTTATAATTATAAGGCAGTATGTTGGAAAAAATAAAAATGGAAATCTTGCAACATTTTTCTTTAATATGCAGAACAATTTGTATAATGTAAGATAATGAAGCATCGTAGAAGTTAGAGGTTAGAATCCATCCACACAGACCAGTGGTTCCCAGACCGTTTTGAGATACTGCCTCCCTTGGCTCCCCAGCCCCTCCTCTCCCTTTCCGGCCATTACATAAAAGCCATAAAGAAATTCGATTTACAATATTTAGTGAAAGAAAATAGGAACCGCAGATTCAAAGCAGTGACAAATAATTGCCAAAAAAATCTGTTTAAAGCTACAAATAAAATTATAGTATTTAATTACAGTGAACCTATTTTTAACAACAATTTTAGAGCATACATTAGTAGCCCAGTACTATTAATGGTTTTAATTATTATGTATTGTAATGTACTGCTACTGCAAAACAGCAAATTTCATGACATATGCCAGTTATATTAAACCAGATTCTGATTCAACTATTCACTACTTCTTGCTTTTTAACTTTTTAATGAGATGGATAGGCTTGGTGCAGTGGCGTCATCTTTTCAATATCGGGTTGAATGTCACTCAGAAGGTCTCTCAGATCTCCCATGTTCAGTACTTTGCAATGTGTTTTGTGGCTTTGACAGTAGTTGGGTGGGTGACTGTACTGAAACCACGCTCCACTAAGTATGATGTTGGAAAGGCAATAAAGAACATTTTGACCTTTTTTCTCAGTGCAGCATAGTGTTTAGAGAGTTTTTTCTGCAACCAAAGTCCTGATATGATTTTTTTTTGAACCTTCGCTTCAGCTCAAAGCCATTTTGTAATGAGATCAGTTTTTCCTCATCCTTCCTGTTAATTTCTACTTTTAAAGAGAAGTTCCAAGAAGTACTCGATAAAACTGTTAAAGTGCAAAGAGAGGATTGACCATCAACTGTAAGAAGACCGAATGTGTGGTTGTTACAAAGAAGAAAGAAATACAGAAAATACAGGAAATTATAGGCTGCTGAGCTTGACATCAGCAGTGGTAGAGTTATTGGAAGGTATTCTAAGGGACCAAATATATCCATATTTGGATAGACACAAACTGATTAAGGATAGTCAGCATATCTTTGTGTGTGGTAGGTCATGTCTAAAGAATCTTGTTGAGATTTTCGAGGAAGTTACTAAGAAAGTGTATGAAGGCAAGGCAATGGATGTTATCTGCATGGACTTTAGCAAGGCATATGACAGGTCCCGCATGAGAGTTTGGTCAAGAAGTTTCAGTCGCTCAGCATTCATGATGAGGTAGTGAATTGGATTAGACATTAGCTTTGTGGAAAAAGCCAGAGTGGTAGCAGATGGTTTCTTCTCTGGAGGCCTGTGCCTAGTGGAATGCTAGGTCCATTGTTGTTTGTCAGCTGGATGACAATGTGGTTAACTGGATTTAAGTGAATTTGCAGATGACACCAAGAATCGGGGTGTAGTCGTCAGTGAAGGAGCAGGTGGAATTTAGTGCAGATAAGTGCGAGGTGTTGCTCTTTGGTAGGACAAACCAGGGAATGGTAGGGCACTGAGAAGTGTGGTCGAACAAAAGGATCTGGGAATACGGGTCCATAATTCATTGAAAGTGGTGTCACAGGTAGATAGGGTCATAAAGAGAGTTTTTGGTACATTGGCCTTCATAAATCAAAGTATTGACTGCAGGAGATAGGATGTTATGTTGAAATTGTATAAGGTGTTGGTGAGGCCTTGTTTGTAGTGTTGTGTGCAGTTTTGGTCACCTACCTACAGGAAAGGTGTAAAAAAGGTTGAAAGAATACAGAGAAAATTTATGTTTCCAGGTCTGGAGAACTGGAGTTACAAGGAAAGACTGAATAGGTTAGGACAGTTTCCCTTTGAATATACAGTAGAACACTGAGGAGATTATACAGAGCTATACAAAATTATGAGGGGTACAGATAGGGTAAACACAAGAAGGCTTTTTCCACTGGGGTTGGGTGGGACTACAATTAGAGGCAATGGGTTAAGAGTGAAAGGTGAAAAGTTTAAGGAGAACTTGATGGGAAACTTCTTCACTTATATAGTGAGAGTGTGGAAGGAGCTGTCAGCAAACTTGATTTCAACATCTAAGAGAAGTTTGGATGGGTAAATGAATGGTAGGGGTATGGAAGACTATGGGCTCAGTGCAGGTCGATGGGAGTAAGCAGTTTATATGGTTTTGGCACAGACTAGATGGGCCAAAGGGCCTGTTTCAGTGCTGTACTTTTCTTTGACTCTATGACTAGAAATACGAACTGAAGGTGGACAATGAAACAATTGCTTAGGGAGCACGATAACATTTGATGGTAGGGCTGATGTTAAAATTAGGAGGATTGGGATTGCTAAATGCACCTTTGAACATTTGAGCAAGATAATAAAGAATTACATAATTTCTATGAGCACAGAACTCAGAGTGTAGTGGTGCTAGGTTCATTCCATACTAACATATGGAAGTGAATGTTGGACAATATCAAAGCAAAATGAAGGAAGACTTGAAGCTGCAGAAATAGAATTTTTGAGAAGAATGACAAAAATATTGTGGAGGGACAGTAACAAATGAGGAAGTGTTGCAAAAAGCTGGAATAAGAAGAGAGCTGATATCAATCAGGAAATGGCATCTGGGATTTCTGGGACATGCACTGAGGAAAGAAGCTCAAACATCTCGCAGTGACGGGAAAAAGATGGAAGAAAAAGTCGCAGTCAACAGCGCATGATGTTCATGAATTATATTAAGGGATGGACAGGCAAAAGTTTTGAAAAGCTTATTAGATCTTCTCAGATTGAAAAGACCATGATTGCCTACATCATACGACACGGCACATAATAAAGGTGATGATCCTGTTAATTCCTCTTTACAAGTGTTACGAACGGATTTATTACCCAATTTGGATCGAGAGAAGATCCTGAAATCTCTCTGGTGCGTCTTATGCATCTCACCCGAGTGGACACAGTATCTGTGAAGATCATTTGGGATTCTTTCTTTCTCTTCCAACTCAGAGAGGCTCGTAAATTTGAAAAGGTTGTGACGGCCAGTTTTGCACTTAAATAGAGTTAACTTGGACAGAAACGTGGCGAAGACTGATTTGACTTTGATAAGATTCACATTATTTCCCTGCAATTGAAGATTGACTTCATTAAACTTTGCAAATAATTCTGACAAATAAGCAATGTCAACCTTAAAACTCTTGAGTCAATTACTGAATGAAGCATTTGAGTTTTCAAAATTTTTTATCACAGTTTCAAAAAACACGTAGTGTCTCAGGAGTTTCCTTTTGAGAGCCATCTGACTTCTGCGTGCAACAGCAAGTGTTCAAACTGTTCATCATTCTCAGTATAATGCTCTCAAAACAGTTGAGAATTGAGAGCATGGAACTTGATTTTATTTACTGCTGTGATAAAAGTATTTAATGATTTGTGCATTTGATCTTTTTGTGGCAAGTTGGTAAATACATTAAATATGGCTTCTTTCACGAAAGTAATAACCCACGGTAGTGTCCTGTTATTGATGGTATCCCATCTACTGTACAAGCCAAGAAAGTTGGTGAGCAGACTGTCTTTCTCTTTTTAAACAAAATGCTCAACAACCAGAAATATTGACTCCCCCTTTGTATCTGTTTCTAGTCCCCTTGCAAATAACAACTTGATGCTGGTATAAATCCATATTTATACTGTCTGCACTTCTTATTTGTTTGGTCTGTTTCTGCCATTTTCATTATGGATTAATGACCACTGTCAATCACTATTGTTTAAGTCCAACCTCAAGCACTGCGATCAATAAATGGAAAGTTGTTATGTCATCATAGCTCAGGTAAAACCTGACTCTGCCTGACGATACATAAAGTGGGGCAGTGATAACTTGGTCGGGCAGTGGGCTAGAGAAATGTGATTAAGATCATTTGAAAGGGCAGATTCTTAACTTTACCCCATTGAATACCATACTCTAATTAACAGGAATCAAGTCACTGTGTGATTATTTATTACGCTCAGATTCTCATGGCAAATGTGGAAGTGTCACATTGTTTTTCAACAACTATAACGTGCTTTGAGCAGAGTCTCAGTGAACAGTGCTTTAGCGAAAAATGAGGCGATTACGTGATCATTGTAATCATTTATGAGGCACTGAAGGTCAAATGCTTATAATAAGTAATTCATTTCTTAAATGAAGCCTGTAATCCTTCAGCTGCACCCCCCCCCCCCTGCAACCAAGCATCCCCTCCCCCACCACCCTCTGAATCATCCACTGAAAAATTCCCTCCCACCCTGGGGGGGGAGGCAGGGGTGATATGGCCAGGACTTATGTTCAGGACTTTGAGACCTCCTGCACCAGCTGGTCAAAGCTGAGGTGACCATTAGTGAAGTACAACCAGTATTCAAGGTGGTTGGGTAGAGGAAGTAATATTTTGATCTTGTGATACAACACCATTCTGTTGGTTTGCAAGATATATAGACCTATAAAGAATTCATTTGAAGTGCAGAAATATATGCAGTTTTGTTCAGTACAACAATATAAGAAAGGGACCCAGATTAAGTGGCTTCATCAGGAAACCTCTTTGGGATGCCTTTTTGGCGTAGAATTGCGTGGATCTATTTTTCCAAGAGATCTGAATTTGAAAGCAGGGTTCCTGAGAATTTTATGGCCTTGTGCTGTTGAGTAATTGCTCCTGATCAAGGGGAAGTTGGGATTGCTTTGAGCACATTACCCACCAGGACTGCCTGTGATATGTTGAGCTGTGAATTTTATCTTGATCAAGATTTAATCCTTAACTATCAATAGAAACTATTCAATATTGACTCATTATGTCATCATTTAAAGCATTGTGAGTGCTGATTGTGGTGAGGCTTCAACACAATTGCTTATACCAAATCTTGAAACAAATGTAAACAAGCTTGGATGCTGTCAAGAAGAGAAATAGCAAGGTGCTGCCCTTTACTTGGTGTGTACTTTTAGGAAATTACTCCAACGAAGACAGGACAATAAAAGATTAAATTTTGGGTATACTGCAGTAGATAATACTTTAGCTAAGCATGCAGCAGTTTTGTGTTAGGTCATAAATTTACAAATGTCAGATGGGGCAGTGCTGTCTTTTGCTTTTGGTTGTATATATCTTTGCCAATATGTTCTGTAAATAAGGAATAACTTACCAGTTACATGCTGAGGGAAGTGTATGGGGATTGTTACAGTGGCTATAAAAAGTATTCACCCCCACCCCTGGAAGTTTTCATGTTTTATTGTTTTACAACATTGAATCACAGTGGATTTAATTTGGTTTATTTTGACACTCAACAGAAAAAGACTATATTGTGTCAAAGTGAAAACAGATCTCTACCAAGTGATCTAAATTAATTACAAATATAAAACACAAAATAATTGGTTGCATAAGTATTCAACCCCTTCAAGCCAGTTTTTAGCAGATACACCATTGGCAGCAATTATAGCCTTGAGTCTGTTTGGATAGATCTCTATATCAGCTTTGCACATATGGGCACTGCATTTTCCCCATTCTTTATAAAGCTGCTCAAGTTCTGTCAGATTGCATGGGGATCACGAGTGAACAGTCTATTTCAAGTCCAGCTACAAATTCTCAATTGGATTGAGGTCTGGACTCTGACTTGACCACTTCAGGACATTAACTTTGTTGTTTTTAAGCCATTCCTTTATATCTTTGTCTTTATGCTTGGGGTCATTGTCTTGCTGGAAAACAAATCTCCCAAGTTGCATTTCTCTTGCAGACTGCATCAGGTTTTCATCCAGGATTTCCCTATATTTTGCTACATTCATTTTACTCTCTACCTTCACAAGTCTTCCAGGGCCGGCTGCTGTGAAGCATCCCCATAGCATGATGTAGCCACCACCATGCTTCATGGTAGGGATGGTGTGTTTTTGATGATGGCTTATGACGACATGGTGTTTAGCCTGATGGCCAAAGAGCTCAATTTTGGTTTCATCAGACCATAGAACCTTATTCCAGCTGATTTCAGAGTTTCCCCACATGCCTTCTGGCAAACCCTAGCTGAAATTTCATGTGAGTGTTTTTTCAATAGTGGCTTTCTCTTAGCCACTCTCCCATAAAGCTGCGACTGGTGAAGCACCTGGCCAACAGTTGTTGCACGGTCACTCAGTTTTTGAGGATAGCCTGCTCTCGGCAGATTTACAGCTGTGCTGTATTTTTTCCATTTCTTGATGATTGACTTTACTCCAAGGGATTTTCAGTGACTTGGAAATATTCTTGCGTCCATCTCTGACTTGTGCTTTTCAGTAGCCTTTTCGTGGAGTTACTTGGAGTGTTCTTTTGTTTTCATGGTTTAGTTTTTGCCAGGATAGTGACTCACAAGCAGTTGGACCTTCCAGATACAGGGGCATTTTTACTGCAATCAATTGAAACACCGTGATTGTACACAGGTCTCCAAAAACAGATTTCAGTTTAACTAGTTATGTGATTTATAAAATCAATTGGCTGCATCAGTAATAATTTTTGTGTGTCATATTAAATGGGGGAGGTGAAAACTTAAGCAATCAATTGTTTTGTGTTTTATATTTGTAATTAATTTAGATCACTTGGTAGAGATCTTTTTTCACTTTGACATGAAAGAGTCTCTTTCTGTTGCTCAGCGATGGAAAAAGCCAATTTAAATTCACTGTGAGTGAATGTTGTAAAACAATAAAGCATGAAAACTTTCGGGGGGGGAGAGAATACTTTTTATAAGCACTGTATGTAAATGTGTAGTAGACTATTGTGATGGATATATTTCAAAGAGAAAAATCATTCAAGAAAATGTGGCTTTCCAGTTGTCTGAAATATTTTATTGGCAATGGATCAGTGTTGCATGACGACTTGAGAACGATTCTTTATTTGCATCTTTTACTTTTTAGTTTAAAACTAAATTTAATGATATAAGGACATTTAACTGATTCCTGTGCTTCTGTTAAGAAAAGCTGAGGGAGCCTGTGATATATCAGCTCCAATCAGAACATTTAACAGGGATGTGCCATCTTTTCACATTATTAAGGTGAAACATTAAAAAAAAGTCAAACATTGTTTTAGTGGTGTCAGCTTATTTATGTGGCTTGACATAATCATCTCACTCAAGTCAGAGGACCTGGGTCCAAGCCACATACTGCAGGAGTTGGGCACAGTCTAAGTAGGCACTTCAGGCATCTGGTGTGCCATTTTTCTGATAAAGATTAATTTGAGCTGTGTGATGGATGTGAAAGATTAGTGGCTAGCATTCACTCTCAACAAACAACATAAAAATGGATTTACTGGTCAACTAACTCGTATGGGATCTCACTTTACGTAGCTGTCGCCTTGGCCACAGAATGTGACTAAGCTTATAAAATACATCAATAACAGTATCATCCTCAGGCAAAAAAATAAACATTTTTCGTTTTTGTTAACCATTGGACAGTAATTTAAGGGTAACTTTCCATTATCCAATTGATCTTGTTAACTTTTAGCTACTAGTGTCACGACCCTAAAACAGCAATTCAAGATTATTCCTCAAAGTTCGATTTCATATTCATCTATTTCTCTGATTTGCTTCAACAAATCCTGCAGCAAGGCTTCAACCCTGAAATACTGGCAGTTTCTTTCCAATACTGATGATGCTTGACCAGATGAGTTCCTCTGGCAGATTGTTGTATGAAGGTAAGTTTTTTACGCAGGGAGTGGTGAGTGTGTGGAATGGGCTGCCGGCGACGGTGGTGGAGGCGGATACGATAGGGTCTTCTAATTAAGAGACTTCTGGACAGGTACATGGTGCTCAGAAAAATAGGGGGCCATGGGTAACCCTGGGTAATTTCTAAGGTAAGGACATGTTCAGCACAACTATTTGGGCCAAAGGGCTTGTATTGTGCCGTAGGTTTCTAGATGTAGGGTTGTCCGAAATTATATCAACAAAGAATAATGGTATGGATATTTGAAAATATGAGAGAATTTCAAACTTCAACATTTCAAAATTAATAGGAGTTTTTCAAGAAACATGGGGATATTAGATGGATAGAACAGTGCAAATCAGGAAGGTCTTGGAAAATTTTGTTTCAGTGCAACATTGGAGTGACAAGTTCAAGATTAACAGTGGATAATAAGATCAAAAGAAAAAGGAGCAAGAGCAGTTGCTTTGGCTTCTTATAACTTCCAATCTGTTTGTGCCTGCTCTTAATTCATTGTCACTTTGCTAATTCAATACTGTTTAATTTTCTTAATATTTAGTAATCTATTGATCTATTGTCTTGAATAGTTCCAAAGCTTCACTGATCAAGAAATTTGTTCTCACCTTGATCCTGAATAGTTACCCTTAATTTGAGACTGTGAATCCCGATTCTAAACACCAAGGAGAAACATTATTGTCTACCCCATGAAAATTTTGGGTGCTTTAATGACATCACCTTTGTTTTTCTGAACTTGACATTTAAAAAAATATATCCGTTATGAAAGACCCTCACCATTCAGGACATGCTCTCTCATTGGGGAGGAGATACAGGAGCCAAAGACCACACTGAACAATTCAGGAGTAGATTCTTCCTCTCCACCAGATTTCTGAATGGCTCGTGAACACTACCTTGTTAATCCTGTTAATGAGTCTGCTTCAGTTCTTTTAGGATTGCTCCATCACAGGAAGTAAATTGGTGTAGTCATCGTTGATGAGATGGACCTGGCCATAATATTCTATCTGTGCTTTAACCATGGCATTCTGAGCTGAAGCCAAAAGAGTTCAACAATGTTAAAGGTGGAAGTTGATGGTTTTCATGATGATGTGGGTATGGGGCATGTGGTTGGAAGATTGTCTCTAAATCGAGTTTGGTATCTAATGTTATTGTTATCTTGGAGAACTGCCAGGATGATGGATTGTGTCTCCTGCACAGCAATGTATTGAGAACATAGTGTTTATCATCCATGGTGTTGTTCTTGAATGCTGCCTGGATAAGAAGTTATGAGATAGAATGTGAGGTTGGGCAAGGTATTCACCAGATGAACCTCTAATGCACCTTCTCTAAATCCTCTATGTCTTCAAAGTTCAAACAACATTTATTATTGAAGTACGTATACCATATACAGCTTGAGACACATTGTGCAGGTACCACAGAACAAAAAAACACAATAGAAGCTACAAAAACTTCTCACAACAAAGACTAACAAACATTCAATGTGTGAAAAAAGAACAAATCCTGCAAACGATTAAAAAAAGTAAACAAATAATACACAGAACATGAATTGCAGTGGGTCCAGGAGTAGGCCAGATCGCCCTCCACCCTTGGCCTCAACACTTTAAACGGAGACAGATTAAATTGTTAAACATTGGTTTGTTTCTCTCTCTTGGGCCCAGGCCCGACACTTCAACCTGGCTCAAGTCAAACCCATCAATAGCATGTTGTGATCATACCTGTATTCTCAAGAATCCAGCTTACCAAATCCTTCAGGTGACCACAGAAATGCTAGATTGTTCAGATGGTTCAAAATCACACCACCCAAAGGAAAATTAGAGGCTATGGATTGCAGTGATCGTAGTCTAGAAGTATATTTAGTTGAATAGCTAGCAGTTTTGTGAATTGCCTGTAAAACGTTGCTGTGTCAACGCCATCTTGCATCCTTGTGATAGGATAACTAGAACTACACACAATACTCCAAATTTGGCCTGATCACAGATTTATATGGCTACAACATGAAATATGTTTTGCAGCAGCAATACAGTCCAAAGACAAAGAAGTATTATAAATTTCAAAAATAATAAATGGTGCAAATAAAAGGGATTAATGAGCCATTTTGAGGGGAAGAAGCTGTTCCTGAATTGTTGAGTGTGGGTCTTTGGCACCAGTATCTCCTCCCCAATAAAGGAGCATGTCTTGGATGGTGAGAGTCTTTCATGATGGATACCTTCTTCTTTGAAGATGAAGGGGTGGGTGGTGCCCGTGATTAAGCTGGTTGAGTCTTCAACCCTCTGCAGCCTCTTGCAATCCTGTGCATTAGAACCTCCATGCCAGGCTAGGAAGCAACCAGTCAGAATGCTTTCCACCACATACCTATAGAAATTTGCAAAAGCCTTTGATGATATACCAAACGACAATGTCCTATTGTTGTAGAGCTGCTGGCATACCTTCTTTGTGATTTTTGAATGTGTTGTTCCCGGGACAGATCCTCTGAGATGTTGACACCTAAAACTACTCACCCTTTCCACTACTGACCCCTCAATGAGGACTGTTGTAAGCTCCCTGAAGCCCAGGATCAATTCCTTGGTCTTGTTGGCATTGAATACGAGGCTGCTGTTGCAACACCACACAACCAGTCAGTATACAGGAATAGGCATTTCAGCCCACAGTGTTTGTGCTGAAAACAATGTCAAATTAAACTAATTAACTTCTGACATATAATCCATATTCTTCCTTTCCTGCAAATTCTTGTGACTAGCAGAGTCTTAAACATACTATTGTTCAGTGCTTCTGCTCCTACCACTTCCCCTGGGCAGCTTGCTCTAGGTACCTGTCACTCTCCGTGGGGGCATCAAAAGTTGCTCCACACATGTCCTTTAATTTTAACCCCCCCTCACTTTAAATGTGTATCCTCTAATATTTGACATTCCTACCCTGTGAAAAGGATCTTAACTGTCTACCACCTATACCTCTCATAACCTTATAAGCTTCTATCAGGTTTTTTCTTAGCCTCTGTCACTCCAGAGTAAAAACTCAGGCTTGTCCCATTTCTCCTTATAGTTAATACTGTGCAGTAGTGATTAGCATAATGCTATTACAGTGCAGTGCCACTGACCAGGGTTTGATTCCCATTGCTGTCTGCAAGGAGTCCGTACTGTACTTTGTAAAAGTCTTAGTCATGTGTAATGAAATTCTGTAAAACCAAGATGCTTTCAAAAACATTGAAATGAAAAGTTTTAAAATATAAAACAAAACACTATAAACTAAATCAAATCAATATTTGGTGTGACTACCATTTGTCATTAAAACTGCATCAATTCCCTTCGGTACACTATCGTGCAGTTTTATAAGAAAATTGGCTGGTAGGTTGTTCCAAGCATCTAGGAGAATTTGCCACAGTTCTTCTGCAGACATTGGCTGTCTCACTTGCTTCAGTCTCTCCAGGTGATCCCAGACAATCTCTGATGTTGAGATCAGGGCTCTGTGGAGGCCATATAATCTGTTGCAGAACTCCTTATTCTTTTTGCTGAAGATGGTTCTTTTTGACCATGGCCATGTGTTTGGGGTCATTGTCCTGCTGCATAATGAAGTTGAGACTGATCAGATGCCTCTCTGCTGGTTTTATGTGATGGATGACAATCTGCTTGTACTTCTCAGCATTGAGGATTCAATTAATTCTGACCAGATCACCAACTCCATTTGTAGAATTTGAAGCCCCAAACCTGCATGGAACCTCCACTGTGCTTCACTGTTGGCTGCAGACTCTCATCCATGTAGTGTTCTCCAGCTGTCCTATGGAAAAACTGCCCCCTGTTATGAGCCAGAAATTTCTAATTTTGACTCATTAGTCCAGACCACTTGCTACCATTGTTCACTACCCAGTCCTTGTGTTTTTCTGTGTAGGTGAGTCCCTTGGCTTTGTTTCCATTTCAGAGGAATGACTTTTTTGCAACAATTCTTCTATGAAGACCATTTCTGACAAGACTTCTCCAGACTGTAGAGGGATATATTTGGGTTCCAGTGAGTTCAGAGTTGATAGCAGTGCTAGACTTCCGATTTAGAAGGGATATCAGTTTGATATATATCTCTTCTGTTGTGTTTCTGGCCCTCAACCATGCCCTTTTATTTGGGCTTCTTCAGGAGATCTTGGACAGCAATTTTGAAACTGTTGCAAAATTTTTGCTTGGGAGAGACCTTGCTGAATCAGGATGACTACCTTTTGTCTAATTGCTATGCTCACTCTTGCCATGGTGTAAAAATTGATGATTTGAAGGTTAAATGGTCACATCTCCCACAACCTCACCTTTTAGTTTGGTTGCCCTTTACCCTGTTTGATTCCTTCTGCACCTGTTTCTGTTCCAGGTAATCATTTTTAGTTCATTCAACTCATTCTGCCATTGATCATTAGCATCCTGTTGTTATCTTTGTTTAATTGTGCACTGGGCTATATACCTACCAAGTAATCAAATTTTATTTGAAAAGTGGTTTATTACTTAATGTTACTTTTTTTTAAATAAAAGACAAAAAAATTCTCTAACATTTAGTTTTTGGAAGTCTAAAATTTGTTCTTTTCTACTGACACTAATGCAGAAGGCAAAAAATTAAACATTTAAAACAAAATTTATATAAAAAGCTAGGGTGCCTAAGACCTTTGCACAGTCGTGTTTGTTCTCCCTGTGATCTCATGGGTTTCCTCTGGGTATTCTGGTTTCCTCCCACATTCTAAAGATGTATATTTAGGGTTAGTGAGTTGTGGCCATGCTATGTTGGCACCGGAAGCGTGGTGACATTTTCGGGCTGCTCAGCACAATCCTCACTGATTTGATTTGACGCAGCAACACATTTCACTGTATGCTTTGATGTACATGTGACAAATAAAGATCTTTAATCTCTTCTGATCCAGGTAACATTCATGGCTGATAAATAGCTTTTCTTAATGTGTTTTCAGTGTCAAATGAGAGGATTCTGATGAGGTACCTGGGTGATTTTTGGAAAAGGGGAATAATTAACTGAGCATCTGTCAGAACACCTATAATTTATATATTTCACATACTGGATCTTCAGAGAACTTTATCCTGAAGTGCATGTTTAATATCTGCAAAAAAAAATTGTGCCAACATTTCAAGATCATGTGTCCATATTTATGTGGTTCATTTGCTCCCTAGTACTGATTCATTCATCCAACAGTTTATATTCTGTCAAACACGGATACATTAAAAATGATGGTCACCTGTAAATGAAAAGAATAATGATCCTGATAAATGTATTGTTTTTATATATACACTGCCTGTTGAATCTTTGGCGATCACTCTGTGGCAAAGATGCCTCCAGATTGTGATCACAGTAATAAAGTACAGTTAGGAAACATAAATTCAAGAATAGAGCGTGTTTTGTACTTCATTATGTTCTAAGAAAAAAATGTGAAATTTTTTTTGAAGTGAACGGAAGAGACAGGAAATAATGTAACTTGGGCTGTAATGCACTTTATACGTGATTACATTTTGGCAGAATAGGTTCAACGGACACATTTGGGACATGCTTTTAAATTGGTGCTGATGATGTAGCAATGATGGAACAGGATTTGCATGAATGAATATGCCTTGTCATTGGTAGTTAATTTTAATTTGAAGAGACATGATACAGATCTGTTTCAAGAAGTTTGTACAACACACAATTAGCCCATGCTTTGATTAAACCTGTTAATTTGTGCTTCAGTGAAAATGGAAAAAAACCTGCAGATTTTGGAAATCTGAAATAAAAATAAATTTTGAAAACACTCAGCAGGTCAGGCTGCACCTGTGGGAAGAGAAATGAGTAACATTTCAGTTCAAGGAACCTTCATCAGAATGAGGAAAGAGCAGTTTAGTTTTGCTGACTTTGAGCGAGATGTTGTGGCACTACCTAGCCAGCCAATTAATAATTTGCTGTATATAAATTGGCTTACGATTGTTTGGATAAATGCCTTTACTCTTTGAGTACTGACCACTCCACCACTGTAAATAGTTTCTGACTTATTCTTATCAAAACCTTTCAGGGGTTTGAACATCTTTGGTAGACTGCTCCTGAACTTTCTGTTTGAAGTTATCTTGTTCCAGTAGTTCCTAACCTTCAATTTGTCCAGCAAGGGTAGTGTTATTGGCAAAATTGAAAATGGCATTGGAGCTGTGCTTAGCCACACAGTTGTGTGGATGTAGAGAGCAGGGATCTAAACATGCAGCATTGTGGTGTACCTGTGTTCATGATCAGCAAGCAGGCGATGTTATCAATCTTTACTGATTGGTTTCTAACTCTCCCACCCTCTGCTTAACAGACTTGTTTTCCCGCCTTACCATTCCTGATGTAGGGGTTTCATTCTGAAAGTATTTATAGTGTTTTGTGATTTTATTTTAATTTGCTCTTTGTTGTCCAAATTAAAAATTGTGAAGTTTTTCTTTAAACTTTTTTCCAAGGGATATGGGCTTTGCAGGCTTGAGTCAGCATTTAGTTGCCCATCCCTGGTTGCCCTGGAGAAAGTAGTAGTGAACTGGTTTCTTGAAAGTCTACAACCCTTGGTGTGGGTAAACTACAAAACCGTTAGAGTAAATTCCAGGATGTTGCTCAGCATTGGGAAGATAAAGCAGTATATTTACAAGTCAGCACTGTTTCTGGCTTGTAGGGCAACCTCCAACTGGTAGTGGTTCCATACTTTTTCTGCTCTCGCCCCTCTAGCTGGTAGAAGTCTTGGGTTTAGAAACAAACCCATAATGAAAAGACGCAGAACCTTTGAAGTTTTGAGATTTCATCTTGTCAGTGGTATAAGTAGCATTTATTGAGCACTGACTCCTCAGATGGGGGGGAAGCTGTCCTCTGAGAGAAGATTGTGGGGGGAGCAAGTTCTTCATGTGGGAGTTAAGAATGTGAGATGGTTTCATTGAGACAAGGGGCTGAGAAGAATTGTTTGGATAGATCTTCTTACAGGCTTCAGAGTGGACACAGTGGATCAGATAAAGACAGTGCCCCAGAGCAAACAATTGAAAATAGATACATTAATTACCATCAGTTCTTGCCCCACCACTCCTCATCACCTTGATACAGGCCACCTTCTCTCTACTTTTCCAGATGCAGTCTTGACCCAAAACAGCCCTCTTACAGATGCTATCTGATCCATTGAGTTACTCCATCAGTTCATTGTTTTGCTGCAGATTCCAGAATCTGCAGTCTCTTGTGATTATTTTCAAGTCTACAGTTCATAGAATTGGGTGGGAATGTGAACTTAAGGTATAGAATAATAAAGGAGGCTTGAGGAATGTTTTATACATTGGTAGTAGGAGGTTCATGCATATTAGTGGTCGCCAACCCGTCGATCTTTGAGACCTTCCCAGTAGATCCCGGAAAAAAAAGAAGAAAAATAAATACACACGAATACTGTTGAGAGATTGTTTCCAGGTTGCGGGGTTTAGTTCCGTTGTCTCTGCCCAGCGTGCATGTGCATAGCTCCCCTGCACTACACAGTGTACTTCAGTGGTCCCCAACCACCGGGCCGTGAGGAAACAATATGAGTCAGTTGCACCTTTCCTCATTCTGTCAGCCCACTGTTGAACTTGAACCCACGTGAGGACATCAGTCACCTAAACACAGTGATACCCTCACGCCAGTGTTCGTGTGGTGAACTACATATACCTGTCTGGACACGCCCCCCCCTGCTGACTGCTCCTGTGGCTCCTCCCACAGACCCTGGTATAAAGGCGATTGGAGGCACTGCCCCTTCCTCAGTCTCCAGGATGTTGTGTGGTGGTCGCTTGCTGCTTGTGCTTTCTTCCAGCCAATAAAAGCCTACCTTAACTCATGTCTCCGAGAGTTATTGATGGTGCATCAGTTCACTTCACGCAGTGCGGAGTTTTTTTCAGCAGAAAAAACGAGAGCAGCGCGGGACAGAAGCTAAGTGCCGAGAGTCGTGAAAACTAAATTGTGGAATAGACTGGACATAAGGAACCTGCTTTGAGTATAGCTGTATTCCCTTCGTGTTTAACACCCCCCCCACCCCCCGGTTGGCCGGTCCGCAAGAATATTGTCAATATTGAACCGGTCCGTGGTGCAAAAAAAGAGTGGGTACCCCTGGATGCATTATTTCTACTTCTGGGTTGTGGGATTTTACTTCCAGTCTTTTCTGCCTGGTGCGCATGCGTGTAACTAATCGATCTGTGGTCGATCTCACCTTTTACTAAGGCTGAGGTAGGGGATCTTGGGCTAGAAAAGGTTGGTGACCACTAATGTATATCATGGGGTTCCAGTTTGCAAAGAATTAGGCTGCTGTTGGTAGGCAATGTGTCCTTCCCTAAAAGAGAACAACTTTGAAATCATCACAGGAGGTTTCCACCAGATGAGAATTAAAATTGGATACTTTTGTTTTTGTTGATTGGTTACAGTTTTTTCAGCTGAAGGGATAGGAGCAATATTCTCTTTTTAAAGTAGTATTCAGGAAAATAGTAATAAATGATTCTCCTACTAAGAATGGAAATAGAGGAGAGTATTATTGTATCAAGGTGATCCTTACTGAGTTACGTGTTAGGAATGGTAGGAGTTTAACAACTTGTTTATCACTGTGTTTGGAGAGGGTAAACCTGGCCATTGTATCCTCTCTGTTATGTAGTGACCATTGCTTGAAGTGTTTGTTAAAGTCGGGTATATTGTATGCATGTAGCATCAAATATGCAGCATTCACAAGAAAAACAAACATTAATTATACATAGTTTTTAAAAGAAAAATACAATTAGAAGAAAACAAACTTCATTAAGCAAGCTGGGATCTGTCCTGGCCGTGAAGTCTTTAATTCTGCCATATATAGATTGTCTGACAGAATAAAATGCTTCCAGAAGATGGCTGTGAGAAAATAAAGCAGGAAGTCCTTTGTGTCCATTTTTGTTGCCATGCGTGCTGTGAGTACGGTAATTGGAAAACCCTTGCTGGCTGGCTAAACGCCACCTAGTGGCTGAGAAGTGGTGAACTTCACAGCTTTTTATCCTTGTGTGTGCAATGTTAAGTTCAAGTGACAAGTCACCTACTCACAAAAAAAACTGGCACAACCTTTATTGTGGGACGAAGAATTCGTCGTGTGGTTAGGTGATAATGCTTATTAACTAAACCTCATATAGCTAACTTTACAGTGTTAAACATTTTAATTATATACCCTAAACCTGGTTTGGTCAAACTGAAATGGAAGACTTTGCATGGCAGTTGGTGGTAAATTCTGCACCTGTGGATTAGTAGGTAAATATAATGGAGATAATCGTATGTGAAACTACAGCAAATTGTTAAATAGTTTGAAAATGATCTTAGAAATAAGAACAGCTTGCATTTATGTTGAATCTTTGTTTTTGAAGTTATTTTGCATTCTTTGTTAGCAGATGAAAGTGCATCACTCTGAAAATGGTTGCTACATGTGGCATATTTGGAACGCAGTCTTACAGGAGTGAGGGTTGATGCAGTAGAGTGTGTTTAAACCCATTCCTTACATTATAAAAGTTCTCAGGAGGATAGAGTCTTTAGAGTGAAAGTTATTTTAATCTTTTGTCTTCCCTAATACTTTTTGCATTCATTTATGTGGCCCAGGAATCTAAATCTAAAATGTTGAATGCTGATTAAACAACAAAATAACCCCATTAGCAAATGTAGCATGCAGAACTAATGTATGTAGACGTGAAATGTAGGAATCAATTTTTCCAGTGGCTTTATTTCTACATGGTGGAGAATGATTGGGGCATCTTGCTTCACTCCAGCAAAGTGACTTTGAAAGGCATCAAGTAAGATTTTATTGCATCATATAATCAAATTAAAGGTTTCAGAATGTGTTCTTAATGCAGCAAAAAAGTTTTGATTGAATGTTTTGTTTTGAGGATAACTGCAAATTTGTACTTGTATCTTGAAGCAAATCAAGACAGTGGCTCAACTGTTTAGTAATTGTGGCTGTGTTGGTTAATGTTGAGCTGCTCTCCAGTCACACTGAATTAGTGAGTACAGTGACCCCTGCAAATTCACTTGGGAAGTATCTGGTACATCAAGGGTGGTTTTTCATTTTGTCCCTCCCAGTGCTTAAGTTAGGAGGTGAACATCAGCTTCATAAGAAGCTTGCACTGCTTCTCATATTGGCTGAGAATTGGTTTTGATATTTTACCAAGATAACTATACTGTTACTTGCTGTGGAGGTTTGGTGATCAGTTGGCATTTGAAATGAAAGGGAATAGTACTGAAACATTGAAAATTAGGGGCTTTTCTGAATAGTACTCACAGGAATGTATTGTGGGAAAGTCAACTCCTTGAGGAGAGGGAACATTTTTGACAAATGAAAGAACTTTGGGTATTTGTGGATTGTTTTGCTTGTGGGAATTCATCTCCTTTGCAGGAAGAAAACAATTATGCAAATACAAAACTTACAATATGTATTATCTCATTAAAGGTTATTTTTAATGTGAGTATAGCAAACAGCTGTATTTGTGTCTTTAAACTAATTTCACTAGAGCCTCTTGCATGTGTCAGCATATTAATTAAAAGACGTGTCTCCAATTTGTGGATGAATGTTAAATGCTTTGGTATAATAAGCTAAGGGTATAATGTGTCAGTTTAAAATCTTACTGCTGGACATGGTATAAGTTAGACCTTTGATTTTTTTTGTTTGAATCATTTAGATAACTATGCTTATTTTGGGTCAACGGACTTTTAGTATTATTACATGGGAAATTTTGGCTTTTAATAAGATACAGTGCTGCAGAATAACTTTTTGATTACAGCAGAGCATGGTTGATTCAATTCCATTTTGTTTTAGAAGGTACAAATGTTGGTTTGGCAGACTACGTTTCTTGCAGACTTCCCAAACACAGCTTCCAATGTTCTAAATTTACCTCAACTTCAGTAGCTTGATTTCCTAAAGCATTTACAAATGACTCCGTTCCACTTGTCCTGTCACTAATTTGAACAAGAGAGCTGAATTTTTTTTTATCAACAATATTTTTTATTTTTTTTAAATAATGAGAACATAGTGTAAAGGAGAATTGTGCAGTGCATAACAAATGTAACAAATGTACAATTCACATTCATGAAAGAGATGCACCCATAGTGCAAACATTATTACCCCACCCCTCCCAGTCCCCAACTCCAAGCCATCAATGCATTGGCAAAAAGGGTTAAACAGAACCTTTGTCCCCACAGAACTGCATTGGTATAGAGAAGGTATATTTTTCTAATACATAGGCTGTTGTATGATAACAAATCTGAGTCTGAAGAATATTTTGAGAATATTCAAGAAAGGGTCCCCACACCTTTTGGAACTTTATTTCTGAATTGAGGATTGAGTAGTGGATCTTCTCAAGGTGTAGACTGGACATGATGTCCCTGAGCCACTGAGCGTGGGTGGGCGGGCCACATCCCTCCACTTGAGCAAAACTGTGCGCCTCGCCAACAGAGAGGAAAAAGACAGTGTGCGACATTTGGTTGGACATAGGTGCATGTCCCCTTCTCCGGAGGTGCCAAAAAGGGCAACCAAAGGGGTTAGGTTCCAGATTGTAATTAAATATTTGGGATAGAGTTTGGAAGACATCTTTCCAGTATTTTTCCAAACTAAGGCATGTCCAGTACATATGGATAAGGGAAGCCTTGCCCCTTTTGCATTTATTGCGATGGATTAACATTCGGGTAAATGCGAGATAATTTAGTTTAGACATATGGGCCTTGTGTATGACCTTGAACTGTAACAGGCAGTGGCGGGCACATAAAGAGGTTGAGTTAACTAGTTTGACAACTTCATCCTGTACCTCCTCTGACATTGGAAAAATTTAAATCTTGCTCCCAGGCAGTTTTAGTTTTGTCAAGAGAGGGTCTCCTCAGAGCCGCCAGCTTGTCACAGATAAAAGATATAAGACTTTTACACAATGGATTCATACGGAGAAACAAATCAATGACGTTTGTGTAGGGTGTCTCAGGGAAGTTTGGTATCAGAGGGTGGATAAAATGTCTAATTTGCAAATACCTAAAGAAATGAGTGTTGGGTAGATTAAACTTCGCAGACAATTGTTCAAATGATGCAAAGCAGTTGGGAGAGCTGAATTTTGCATTGCATCCCTCCTTTTCAGAGGGAGCTGGAATGTTGGTAGGAACTAAAATGCTGGCATTTGCAAATAGGTTCAGATTTCAGCATTGTTCCAAATTTAGTTCTCTTAGCTCTCAACTCCAAAGGTTTGTAGGTTCAAGTCCCCTTGAGTTTCAAGCACAGATTAATCTCCTTATCTAATAGAAGAGCATCCTTTAGAATGTGTTATAATTGTTATCTATACTGTCAGATTGCCCTTGTGAAAGAAAGCATAATGCCTACAATACCTACATAACTATAATACCACATACCCACAAGAGACAAAATTTATGTTTGGAACTTCATCTGGAAATTATCCTACTGACAAAATAAAAGGAAAAAGAAGGAATGTGAAATCTTTGCATTTGGTATAAAACTATCTCCATCTGCCTGTCTGACAATACAAAAAATAGCCAAGAACATTGGAGTAATAAGTTTTGGTATGTGGTCAATATTTATCACTTATCCAATGTCACTAAATCAATTGAACTCTTCATTACGGAGACACAAGAGACTGTGGATGCTGGAATCTAGAACAACAAACAATCTTAGGAAGGTACTCAGTGGGTGGAGCAAAGTTCAAAGTACATATATGTCACCATTTGCAACCCTGAGATACATTTTCTTGTGGGCATATTTGACAAATCTATGGAATAATAACTATAACAGAAACACTGAAAAACCACCCAACTAGTGTATTCAACCAGACTGCAGAAGATACTCTGCAAATGCAAAAAGGAACAATAATATAAATAAATAAGTGATAAATATCAAGAACATGAGACAAAAAGTCTTTGAAAGCAAGTCCATTGTTTCTGAGAACATTTTAACGATGGGCAAGTGAAGAGCGTGACAGTTGAGGGGCAGCCCTGATGCAGGGTTTTGACTTGAAACGTCAATGATTCCTCCCTCCCCCTTTCCCCCCCCCCCAACAGATGCTGCACAATCTGCTAACACTTCATTATATCTTTGCCATTCACTGAGTGCAAATCTGCTGCTGTATTTCCCACATTAGAGCAGTGGTCATGTGGTATAAGTATTTAGTGGGATTTGCAGTGTTCCTTGTTTTATTAACATCAGAATCAGGTTTAATATCACTGGCAGATGTTGGGAAATCTGTTGTTTTGTGGCAGCAGTACATAATTTTTTTAAAAAATTATAAATTACAGTAAGAAATATATTTTGAAAGTATTGCGATCCAAAATTCCAAAATCCAAAAACCTATGAAATGCAAATTTTTTGAGCGCTGACACAACGTCACAAATGGAAAATTCCACACGGAAGGTTCCCAGGTGAAGCACAGGTGTCTGCACTCCAGACTCTTCTGAGAGGTGATCTCACATATGTGATGAACAGAAGTTAATGAAAAATAGAAAAAACACTACATAAAGTGAATAATGAAGATCTCATTCATGTATTGAAAGAATGCATTGGTCAGTGTGGGAGTGAGTATATGATGCTTAACAATATCATGAAACAAGCAAAGATCTATCCCGATGAACTGAAAATAGGTAATTGTGAATATTCACAAAATTTTAACAGTGTGTTGATAAAGCATCTGATGAAACAGAAGAGAAATTCATTGATGAGTTTGCCAAGATGATCACTGATGAAAATCTAACATGCTGAACGGCTGCTTCTGTACCACCTCCTTGATGGTAGGTTAGGATGAGAAGAGGGCATGGCCTGGGTGATGGGGTTCTTAATGATAGATGCTGCCTTTTTGAGGCATTGGCTTCTGAAGATGTTCTCGATGTTGGGGAAATGGTGCTTATGATGGAACTGGCTAGGTTTGCATCTTTCTGCAGCTTTTTCCGATCCTGTGCAGTCGCCCCTCCATATCAAGTGGTGATGCAACTAGTTAGAATGCTCTTCACGGTCCATCTGTAGTAATTTGCGAGAGCCTTTGGTGTCATACCAAGTCTCCTCAAACTCCAAATGAAATATAGCTGCTGTCATGCCTTCTTTGTAATTGTATCAATATGTCAGGCCCAGGATAGATCTTCAGAGTTGTTGACACCCAAGAACTTGAAATAGCTCACTCTTTTCACTGCTGATCCTTCGATGAGGACTGATGTATGTGTTGTTTTGTAACTTTGAAACATTAAATTAATTCAGTGGAAGTCACAGGAGTTTGACATGTGAGTCTAACTTTATGTTTACTTTATGCGAGGGACGCACATATTATGCGGTAGTGTGATGACATATGCAATTCACGTATTTATACAGATAACCCATAATGAATTATTTTTAAAAACAAGAATGATTTTTTATATATAATATAGTTTGATATTACTCAAGATTACTCAAATATTACTGAAATATTAAATACAAACATTTTTCCCTTCTTAGTTATTAAACTCCAACTCATAGAGAACTCATCTCAACTATATACACAGTATACTCTAATGCAATTACTATATAGACATCCACAGCAGAGTCAGTTTTTAGAACTGTCCCATTCAGGCCTAAAGATTTACCGGTAATCATTGTGGAGGCTTTCTTACTTGTGTGGGATAATGTCTTTCCTGACAAGGGTGACCACTGCTTGGCAGTTGAAACTTGTGGTTGTTAGACAATCTCAGGTTCTGGGGCCTCTTCTGAGGTGGCCTTAGGAGTTGACTCTGAATCTGCAGGAAGTGGTTTTGACAGTGATAGCCACCTTCCTTTTTCCTTTTTCTTCTAGTTTGTGCATCATGATCTTGGGTAGGTTCATTTATTTCACTGGCTTATTCTCTTATGAATCTCTCTATTGCTCTGATCTCCTTGGTTTCCACATCCACAACATTATCTGACAAATCCTCTGTTTTTGTATTTCCATTGACTCCTTTCTTCTTGGCCTTCCATTCATTCAGCTGAGCTTGGTCTTTGTGTCTACCTTTACAAGCATCATTTAGTCTTCCACTTGAAGTTCATGCCATAACCTTAATGCAAGCATAGTAGATTTTGGTTCTTCATACTCGCAAAAGCCGAATGCTTGCAGCTTTCCTGAAGTTCCTTCATCTCTCTTCCAGCTTAAAACTAAGCCACATTTTGCAAGTAACTGCTTGATTAACATATCAGAAGTTTTCTCAAGATATGTTGTATACAAAAACTGTTGTAGTTGGACTACTGCTTTTGTCACAATTCCTCTGAGCAGCATGGTCCTTGGTCCAATACACTTTCCAACCAGAGGCACAGAGGTTGGCAACAATGCCTGTTTTCCCTATTTTTGACAAAGGTTCATGGTGTACGGCATGGAGACAGTTGTGGCATCATCCAGTACCTTCCTTAATTCACTTTCAGTTGGCTTCATTACAGGGATTTGGCATGCAAATGGTGGATAGATCGCCAATCAAGTTGTAGTTGTCTCAGCCAATCATGCCTGCACAATGTTGGTCCTTCTGTTTTTACCAGATACAAGCTCAAAGTGGCTTGCTGGTTGTTGCATTTCACCGTCACAAATGTCATTCCAACAGGAGTTATCTTTTCTCCAGTATAAGTTGGCTGTAGTTTGGTATCTTTGAAACGCCGTTCAAACTCATTTTGTGGAATGATTAAAACAACCAAAATAGAGTCCAATTTCATTTCAATTAACTTATAGTTCACTTCTGGTGTAGCCCATATTGCTTGTCTATTTAAAATTTTTACTCTGTAAATCTCAAGGCTTCACAATCATGTATCACTTTCATTATTATCAGAATCAGAATCAGACTTTAATCGCTAAGTACCTATGCACATACAAGGAATTTACTTCCGGCAGATGTTGTCTCTCTGCTCATAACAATAATAATGATAAATATAAATGAAAATATAGATTATACATACAGGTAGTGCAATCCAAGTAATAGTTAGCCGACAGTTAACCGGCAGTTAACTGTTCAGCAAAGTGACCGCAGTAGGGAAAAAACTTCTCCAATGCCTATTAGTCTTAGTCTGGAGGGATCTGAAGCACCTACCAGACGGAAGCAGATCAAACAGTCCGTGCGCAGGATGGGAGGAGTCCTTTATGATGTTCCCCGCTCTCTTCTTCAACCTGGAAGAGTACAGGTCCACAATAGAGGGCAGGGAGGCTCCAATGATGCGCTCGGCAGTCCTCACTGTGTGCTGTAGTCTGGTTCTATCCTGCTTGGTGGCAGCTCCAAACTACACAATGATGGAGGTGCACAGGACAGACTCAATGACTGCAGTGTAGAACTGCAGCAGCAATTCCTGAGGCAGACCGTATTTCCTCAAGAGCCGCAGGAAATACATCCGCTGCTGGGCCTTCTTCAGGATGGAGCTGATGTTCTGCTCCCACTTCAGATCCTGAGAGATGGTGGTTCCCAGGAACCTGAAGTTCTCCACGGTGGACACAGGGCTGCATTGGTCTGATGTATGTGAGCCTCTGCCATGACAGTAATACAATTTGTTCGGCCAGTCTGGTTTCTGTTTAGACCTCGCAATTTTTTTCATGCTCGCTTTCATTCCTGGCTGCAACTCATTGATGTCTCTGCCTGCTGTTTCCATTGATACAACAATTTCAACTTCTCTTTTAAATGCAAGTTGTGCTTCCATTAGGAGCCATTTTGGAATGCTTTATTGTAAGATTCCACAAATGAAATGTTCTCTCCGTGTATAATTTAGCCCATTACCAAACTGAAAATGCTTAAGACAATCTCTTCAATTCAGCCATGTCTGTTGAAGTGGATGCTCCCTTTTGATTCCACTAATAGAACCTAAAGCATTCTGCAGTCAACAGTGGCTTTGGTTCTAAATGTTCCTGCATTACCTTGAAAGTATCACCAAAGCTCATTCCTGCTGGTTTGGTTGGAGCAGTCAAACTTTGAAGCAGACTGTATGCCTTTAAATCCAATACACTCAGCAAAATCGTTACATGTTTATCAGTGGCTGTTTCATTTGCTTCAAATAACTGTTCAATTAGCTTCGTATATAAAATCTACTTATCTGTTGTGTAATCAAAGGTGTCTATCTTCCCTAGCTGACCATTTTTGCTTTTTTTAAAAAGATAATTATCACCTGATACTCACTGTTTATGAACCTTCATTTCTTCCGTTTACTGCATTTAAAAAAAAACTCAACAGTCTCTGCACATATAGGGTTGTGTTTGTTACTCACAGTTCATCGTTGCTTTTCTTTAGTTTGAATGACTTGCTGCACTTCAACAGGTTGGCAGCTGTCTTGGGTTCATTTTTAAAACAGCACATTGTCACTCTCATGTTTTGTAACTTCAAAACATTAAACTAATTCAATGGAAGACATGGGAGTCTGAAATGAGAGTCTAACTTTGGTTTACTTTAAGCAAGGCGCACACGTATCATGTGGCAGTGTGATGACGTATGCAATTCATGTGTTTATGCATATAACCCATAGTTATTTAAAAGATCAAGAATGCTTAATCAGGCAATATATATACAGTGCCTATTAAAAGTATTCACACCTCCCACCCCTCCCCCCCTTTGGAAGTTTTCACATTTTATTGTTTTACAACATTGATTCACAGTGGACTTAATTTGGCTTTTTTGACAGTGATCAACAGAAAAGACTCTTTCATGTCCAAGTGAAAACAAATTTCTACAAATTGGTCTAAGTTTATTACAAATTATTAAACACAATACTTGATTGCGTAATTACTCACCCCCTTCAAGTCAGTATTTAATAGATGCACTTTTGGCAGCAATTATAGCCTTGAGTCTGTGTAGATAGGTCTCTATCGGCTTTGCACATCTGAACACTGCAATTTTTCCCCATTCTTCTATATAAAATTGATCAAGCTCTGTCAAGATTGCATGGAGATTGTGAGTTCAGCTACAAATTCTCAATTGGATTAAAGTCTGGACTCGGTCACTCTCTCACTTGTGCAGTCTCTCCCATCTTAGTCATTGAAGCCTCTAGAGTTGTCATGGGTCTCCTGATGTCCTCCTGCACTAGTCCCCTTCTTGCAGTCACTCAGTTTTTGAAAACGGCCTGCTCTAGGCAGATTTACAGCTGTGCCCTATTCTTTTCATTTCTTGATGATTGACATAACTGTCAAAATTCTCTTGTATCCATCTCCAGACTTTATTGCAGAGTTCTATGGTTCTAGTTGCTTGGAGTGTTCTTTTATTGTCACGATATAGTCTTTGTCAGGATACTGAGTAACCAGCAGTTAGACCTTCCAGATACTGGTGTATTTTTACCACTATCAATTGAAACATATTGACTGCACACAGGTGATCTCCATTTAACTTCTAAAACCACCTGGCTGCACAGATGATAATTTGGTGTATCATATTAAAATGGTGGTATGGTGAATACATGCAATCAATTATTTTGTGTTTTGTATTTGTAATTAGATTACTTTATATAGATCTGTTTTCTGTTGATCAGTGTCAAAAAAAGGTAAGTTAAATTCACTGTGATTCAATGTTGTAAAACAATACCACCTCCCCCCCCCCATGGTGGGGTGTGAATACTTTTTATAGGCACTGTATATACAAGATTACTTAAGTATTACTAAAGTATTAAATACGCAACAGTGTTCACTGGACTTCCCCTTCCTGAAGTGCACAATCTGTTCCTTGGTCTTACTGACATTGAGTGCAAGGTTGTTGCAACACCACTCAAACAACTGATCTGTCTCACTCCTGTATGCTTCCTTGTCACCATCTTAAATTGGTTGTATCATTGGAAAATTTATGGATTCCATTTGAGCTGTGCCTAGCCATGCAGTTGTGGGTGTAGAAGGAGTAGAGCAGTGGGCAAAGTGCACATTCTTGAGATACTAGTGCTAATTATCAGCAAGGAGTAGATGTTATGAATCCTCACTGATTGAATTCCACCTAGATGGTGATAGGTGAAGCTAGATGGGTGAGAAAGGTAAAGAGCTGGAGAAGAAGGAATCTGATAAAAGAAGAAAGTGGACCACGGGGGAAAGGGAAGAAAGAGGAGCACAAGGGAAGGTGGTAGGCAGGTGAAGAGAAGAGGTAAGAAGCTAGAATGAGGAATAGAAGAAGAGAAGGGGGGGATTTTTTTACTGGAAGGAGAAACCGATGCCCAGGTTGGAGGCTACCAAGACAGAATATGAGGTGTTATCCTTCCACTCTGACAGTGGCCTCATTGTGGCAAAAGAGGAGGTCATGGACCAACGTGCTGGAGTGGTAACGGTCTTAGGAATGAAAATGGTTGGCCACTGGGGAATATCTCACAATTTACATCAGGTCTCACATTGTAGAGGAGGCTGTTTCAGGATCGCTGGATACAATAGCCTGTGAAGTTGCCTCATTTGGAAGGATTGTTTGGGGCCCTGAATGGAGGTAAGGGAGGAGGTTAATGGGTAAGTGTAGCATATCTGTTGCTTGCAAGATGGCAAGATGTGCCAGATGGCAGATTATTGGGGAGGAACGAATGGACAAGGACTAATATTTCCTTATTTCTTCCTGGACTATTTTTTGATTAAGTTTTTTAATAAAAACTTTGCTTGTGTAATGCCGTTTAATGTTGTGAAAGTGGTTCTACAGTGTAATGTTCAGTGAAAGTGAACTGTTTTTGTACTGCTGATTTAAGCGACCTGCACACTTAATTGCTGTGGGTGTTCCCAGTTACTTGTTTCCAAGTCAATCTTCTTGGCTGCATTTGTGTTATAAACATTTTTTCTTGGCCAGCCCTATTTGTCAATCTAGTATACGTTCTGTGGACTCCTATGGTGAAAATTCAATGCTCCACAATGTTCGACTGAAATTACTTGAAGTTAATACCCAGCAGGAGCAAACCCAAGGGCCGTGTCCCAGCAACAGAAGGAGTAAGTTCATCCACACCAAGTTTATTGGTAATATAGGTCATAGAGTACAGTACAGGAACAGGCTGTGTGGAACACAGTGTCAAATTCAACTAAATCTCTTCTGCTTGTACATGATCCATATTCTTCTATTTCTTGCATATTCATGTGTCCATTTATGTTCTATATTGTGTTTGCTTCTGCCACCTCCTTAGTAGCACATTCCTGGCACCTCCCACTCTCTGTGTAAAACAAGCTATCCGCATCTCACCTTTTCAATTTCTCCCCCCTCACCTTAAATGTGTGTCCATTTGTATTTATCATTTCTGCCCTTGGGGCAGAAAGATTCTGTCTACCCTTTCTTTGCCTCTCATGATTTTATAAACCACTATCAGGGCATCCCTTATCCTCCAAAGAAAGCAACCCAAATTTGGCCAACTTCTTTATATCTAATGTGCTCTGATATTGCCCATATGTGACTGGAAGCCCAGACTGATAGAAGGGAAGTGACGCAGAAAAGGTCTGAATCAATTGTGGATATTTATTGAAACCAGGGGTAACAAATATATTTTTGGAATACCCCTTTAATGCTGCCAGCAGAGCCCTAGGCTGCTTAGGTTCCCTGGTTTTGCAATCCTTTTCTTTTAAAGATGTGCATCCATTGTTAAGTTGTAACCTAACAGACGATTGACTGTCCTTGTTCTGTGGATTTCTTGTCTGATAAAAGATGAGTCCTTGATCTATCAGATACTTGTCATGGCCCTTGTACTTTATTTGTCTACCTGAACTGCATTTTCGATGTAACAGTAGCACTGTATTCAGCATTGTGATTTTCTTTTGTCCTACCTTGGTGTACTTATTTCTGGAATAATCTGTTGGGATGGTACACTAAACATTTCTATTGTATCTTGGTATATGTGATGAGAATAAACCAATTGCCAAATCTCCAGATCTGTATATGAGCCAAGGACAATTGAATAATCTATACTGAGGGAATGGAGGGTCAGTTCCCATCTGCATGTACTGCGGATGGCAAAGAAAGTGTGGGTTTTCCCCAGTGGATGTGTGAGGAATATATTGAGTGGCTGTACGGAGAGAGTTTAATTTCCAGTTTATGCTGAATTAGTTAATGTCACTGCCTGCTGTTGGCGGTGGAATACAATTTGCATAGCTGCAGATAAGGACAGTTAACCTGGGTCTTCTGCTGCTGGCTGAACTGGAAAGGTTGGGTACAGGCCAAGTCGAGGCAATGAAGTCCAGGCCCCTGGGTGTATTGGAATGACAGAACCTGATGTTTGGATGACAATTTAAGCACTGGGCCAGGTTGAAAAGGTCAGACTGTCAGTCCTGGAGGCAATAGATGGGCTGGTTGAGCTCGCCAGCCCGTCATGTTTACTCAGCTCTGCACAAAACTGAGGCTGTGGCTTTGTGTCTGTGGACAGACTCTTGTGGTCTTCAGTTCTGAACACTATATGTTTGCTTGAATTGTTTTGTTCTCTTTCTGCACATTGGGTGTTTGATGGTCTTTTTTTGAATGGGTTCTTTTGGGTTTCTTTGATTTGTGGCTGCCTGTTAGGAGACAAATCTCAAGGTTGTATAATGTATACACACATTGATAATAAATGTACTTTAACCTGGTTTAAGATAGCGCTAGTGAAGCTCAGTGACTACTTGCTGGTGGCAAATAAAACAAAGCCACTAAATACTTTATTATTCACAATTATTCTGGAGGTGCACAACTCTTTGTGTTCTTATTTGTTCGTTCCTCATCTATTAGTGCATAGTATAGTGAGAATGGCTATGGGAACAGTATTTTGTACTGTGTGTAGGATGTGGGAAGACTGGGAGACCTCCAGTCTCCCAGATATGGACATCTGCACCAGACGTTCTGAGCTACAGGTCCTGAGAGAACATATTAAGGAACTGGAGCTGCAACTTGATGACCTTTAACTCATACGGGAGAATGAGGAGGTGATAGACAGGAGCTACAGGGAGGTAGTCACCCCTAGGTTGAAGGAGATAGGTAGCTAGGTGACTGTCAGGAGAAGGAGGGGATACGTACAGCTAGTGCAGAATACACCTGTGGCTGTTTCCCTCAATAATAAGTATATAACTTTAGATACTGTTGAGAGGGACGACCTACTGGGGGGAACCACAGTAACTGGGTCTCTGACACTGAGTCTGGTGCTGTGGCTCAGAAAGGCAGAGAGAGAACTACAATGTTAAAAGGAGATTCTTTAGTCAGAGGAACAAAGGTGAGGTTCTGTGGGCACAGTAGAGGCACCCAGATGGTACGTTGCCTCCTTGGTGCCAGGATTAGGGATGTATCGGATTTTGTCCATGGCATTCTTAAGGGTGAGGGTGAGCAGCCAAAAATCTTGGTACATGTTGGCACAAAT
The DNA here is from genome assembly GCF_048418815.1 of Hemitrygon akajei. Taxonomy (NCBI): domain Eukaryota; kingdom Metazoa; phylum Chordata; class Chondrichthyes; order Myliobatiformes; family Dasyatidae; genus Hemitrygon; species Hemitrygon akajei. The sequence goes on from NC_133129.1 coordinate 54,544,531, forward strand.
GACATAGATAGACAAGGTGAGGAGGTCCTGAAGAGAGATTTTAGGGAGCAAGGTAGAAAGCTGAGAAACAGGACCTTCAGGGTAGTAATCTCTGGATCGCTGCTGGTGCCACATGTCAGTGAAGGTAAGCATAGGATGATTTGGCAGGTGAATGCATGGCTGAGGAACTGGTGTAGGGAGGGGGCAGTGCTTCAGATTTATGGATCATTGGGATCTCTTCTGGGGAAGGTATGATCTGTACAAAAGGGATGGGTTACACCTGAACCCAAAGGAATCCAATATCCTTGTGGGCAGGTTGGCGTTTAAACTACTTTGGGAGGGAGATGGGAACCGGAGCAATAGATGAGGTAGCTAGCTTGCTTACAGAGGCGATGTGTCATGAGATTCCCAGCAAGTGGAGGTTGATGATGGGGCAAAATTGCAGTCAACAGAATGAGTTGCAATGTAAAAGGCAGAAAAAATCAAAGAGTGTGAATGAAGGACTGAAGGTGGTAGATTTGAATGCACGCAGTATACGGAATACGGTTAATGAACTCGTAGCACAGTTACAGATTGGCATATATGATGTAGACATCACTGAATCATGGCTGAAAGAAAATTATAGCTGGGTGCTTAATGCCCGGGGATAAACATTGTATAGGAAGCATAAGCTGGAAGGCAGAGGGGGTAGTGTGGCTCTGTTGGTAAAAAAAAAATTAAATTAAATTATTAGAAAGAAATAACAAAGGGTTGGAAGGTGTTGAATCATTGTCGAAAAGCTAAGGCACTGCAAGGGTAAAAAGGCCCTGATTGGAATTATATACAGACACCCAAACAGTAGTGAGGATGTGGTCTATATGTTACGATGGGAGATAGAAACTGCATGCCAAAAGGGCCATGTTGTAATAGTCATGGGGGATTTCAATATGTAGGTAGACTGGGAAAATCAGGTTAGTGGGGGATTCCAGGAGGGGGAGTTTCTAGAATGTATACGAGTTAGCTTGTTAGAGCTGGTTGTAGTTCAGCCCACTAGGGGGATCAGCTATTCTGGATTAGGTGTTGTGCAGTGAACCAGAATTGATGAGAGAGCTTAAGGTAAAAGAACCCTGAAGAGAAAATGGTCAAAATATGAACAAATTCACCCTGCAATTTGAGGAGGAGAAGCTAAAGTCAGATGTATCAGTATTACAGTGGAGTAAAGGGAATCACAGAAGCATGAGAGAGAAGGTAGACCAGAAGTGATTGGAAAAGAACACTGGCAGGGATGATGGCAGAGCAGCAATGGCTGGAATTTCTGGAAGCAATTCAGAAGGCACAGGATATATACATCCTAAAAAGGAAGAAGTACTCTTAAAGGTAAGATGACACAGTCAACACCAACATAAAAGCCAAAGAGAGGGCATACAATAGAGCTAAATTGAGTGGGAAGTTACAGGATTAGGATGCTTTTAAATACCAACAGAAGGTAACTAAAAAATCATTAAGAAGGTAAAGATAGAAAATGAAGTTTCTTCAGATATAATGCATATAAAGAGAGGCAAGAGCAGATATCGTACCATTGGAAAACAATGCTGGAGAGGTAGTAATGGGGGACAAGGAAATGGCAGATGAACTGAATACATTTTTTGCATCAGTCTTCACTGTGGAAGACACCAGCAAAATGGTGTAAGTTCCAGGCGTCAGGGGATATGAAATGTGTGAAATTGCTATAACTAGAGAGAAGGTTCTTGGGAAACTGAAAGGTCTGAAGGTAGATAAGCCACCTGGATCAGCTTGTTTACACCCCAGGGTTCTGAAAGGTGGCTGAAGAGATTGTCAAGGCATTAGATCTTTCAAGAATCACTAGATGCTGGAATGGTTCTGGAAGACTGGAAAATTGCAAAATTCATTCCACTCTTCAAGAAGGGAGAGAGGCAGAAGAAAGGAAATTATAGGCCAGTCTGGCCTTCGTGGTTGGAAAGACATTGGGGTTGATTGTTAAGGATGTGGTTTCAGGATACAGTTGGCCCTCCTTATCCGCGGGTTCTGCATGTGCAGATTCAACCAACTGCGGATCGGGAAAACCTGAAGTTCTCTCCAGCATTCGTTGTTTGAGCACGTACAGACTATTTTTTCTTGTAATTATTCCCTAAACAATACAGTATACCAACTATTTACATAGCATTTACATTGTATTAGGTATTATAAGTAATCTAGAGATGATTTAAAAGTACAGGCAGTCCTTGGGTTATGAAGGAGTTCTGTTCCTGAGTCCGTCTTTAAAATGGATTTGAAGTCGGAACAGGTACATCCGTTATTATTTAGCGTCAGTCAAACGTTTGTCTTGGTATATAGTATATATTTTACCTTTCCATGAATATAAAACACTTAAGAAACGTATGTATTTCAATAATCAAACCACTGCGTTGCTTAGTAATAATTGTAGCTTTCATCGGGGCAGGGCCTTTCACATTATCCGTTAAAATTGTTCCGATTGTTGACCAACTGTAGCCTAACACTTTTCCAATGACCGATGGCGTTTCACCTCTTTCTGATCGCTTTATTACTTCCACTTTATTTTCAATCATGATCGTGATTATTTTTGTGAATAGAAACACTGTGGATTCAGAGCTGTGCCGGGTCCTAAAGACAGGTTAAATAAGGTCTGGGGTTCCGCTGGGTACTAAGATCCACCGCATTGAGACAGGTTAAATAAGGGACTCAAGCATCCACGTTTTTTGGAATCCGCTGGGGGTCCCAGAACCAATCCCCTGGTGATAAGGAGGGCCGACTGTACTTTGAGGCACATGATAAAATAGGCTGCAGTCAGCATGGTTTTCTCAAGGGAAAATCTAGTCTTACAAATCTGCTGGAATTCTTTGAAGAAATAACAAGCAGGGTAGACAAAGGAGATTTGGTTGATGCTGTGCACTTGGATTTTCTGAAGGCCTTTGACAAGTTGCTACACATGAGGCTGTTTAACAAGCTATGAGCCCATGGTATTACAGGAGAGATTCAAGCATGGATAAAGCCGATTGGCGGGAGGCAAAGAGTGGGAATAAAAGGAGCCTTTTCTGCTTGGTTGCCGGTGACTACTGGTGTTCCACAGGGGTCTGTGTTGGGACCAGTTTTTTTTAACGTTACATGTCAATGATTTGGACGATGGAATTGATGGCTTTGAGGCAAAGTTTGCAGACGATATGAAGATAGGTGGAGGGGCAGATGAGGAATGGAGATGAGGAATTTCTTCAGCCAAAGTGTAATGAATCTGTGGAATTTGTTGCCACAGGCAGCTATGGAGGTGAAATCTTTAGGTACATTTAAGACGGAGATTGATAGATTTTTGATTTGTCAGGACATGGACACGGGTGGGTTGAGAGGAAAAATGGATCCGCCATGATGAAATGGTGGAGCAGACTTGATGGGCCCAGTTGTCTAATTCTGCTCCTATATCTCATGGAATTATCTTATATCAATGCTGCACGAGGCTTGCTTCTGCTCGGGGCAATTAGTCATTCCTTCCTTCAAATACAGCAAGTTTGGAAAATATTGGAGCCTCTCTACCAGTTGGGACCTTAGAAAGGGATCGATACCTTTTATGAAAGGCCTTTATTGGAAGGAACAAAGATTAAATAAACTTTATGGAGTCTGTTCACTGCAATGGCTATGTGAGAGTGAATTGAAAGAGTACAATTCTGCTAATCAACACTGATATCCAGCTATCCACCTTTAGTTTTTATTATTATGTATTGCAATGTACTTCTGCATAACAACAAATCTCATGGTGTATGCCAGTGACTTTAAACCTGATTCTGATTCTGAGACTAAACTTGTGGCAGACTGTTCTCTTTCTAAATTACTGCCCTAACAATTTTTATAATTATGATTATTTTTAGCTCTGACAAATACCTGTGCTTAATATTAAAATCAAAGGGAAATGTGGCAATACCATGGGTGTGTTCTTGTGTGGGTTTTGGACTTGTAGAATGGGGGAATGATTAATTATTAATCCCTCAAAGGGGTTAATTATTAATACATGACTTAGGTGCCTCATGGGTTTGCAGAACAAGGAATGTTCCAAGTGACTGCATGCCACAAAGAAAATGAATAGATGGAGCACATGAAAGTGTCCCAAATTTATGTGACAACAGTATACTTGTACATCAGCATTTACTCGAGTACATGAATTTCAGGAATCAGTGTGTGGTTTGTTCGTACCTGTTAGATACCATGTAACATCAATATGATTAGTTTAATATTTGATGATATTATGTAACAGCTTTCAGTTTCAACCCCTTTAGTTTAGATGGCTTGACAATTTGAAGCAAATGAAGTAAAATTGTGGAGAAGACGGTGTGTAAAGCATCCATTGGAAAGGAGTGAATCATAGAACTGGTTGCAATCTGGTGTATTGTCAAAGTTCAAAGTATATTTATTATCAAAGTATATATATGTCACCATATACCACCCTGAGATTTTTCTTGTGAGCATTGACAGTAAATGCAGAGAAACACAAAAGAATCAATGAAAAACAGCACACAAGATGGACGAACAATGCAAAAGACAAGTTGTGAAAATAGAAACAGAAAAAAAAAGAAATAATAATAAGTATTGAGAACTTGAGATGAAGAGTCCTTGAAAGTGAGTCTAAATTAAGTTTTTATTTTTTTTTGACTATGGAACTTTTACATTTGATATCACTCAGTTTTTTGTTGTTAACAACCTTGTATCTCACTCAAGCCATCCCTGATTGCCATTTGAAACCCTTAAAAAAATGGTGCGCTTGTATGGCTAGTGATGAAAATACAGTACTTGGGAGTGTGGAAAACGACAAGCTTGTAGTTGTGAAGAGAAAAGTACCTTCTGAGTTGTGAACTAGAATATAGGAAATCCATCTATTTTGACATTTACGCCTTTCTAAAACTGTTGGGTGTGGTCTTTCGTTGATACTGTTGTGTTTCTTGTATTTACTATGAATGCCCGCAAGAAAGTGAATCTCAGGGTAGTTTATGGTGACATGTATGTTCTTTGATAATAAATTTACTTTGAAGGCTGCTGCTTATAAACTTGAATTCAGCATTCAACACCATCAGACCCCAGAAACTGGTGGCGAAACTGTCTCTACACCTGCCTCTGCAATTGGATACTGGACTTAATAACATAAGGCCAAAGCCAGTCCATCTGGACATCAGCATCTCTCCTCCCGTTGCGCTGAGCACTGGTGCTCTCCAAGGCTGTGTGCTCACTCACTGCTGTTCGCACTGCTGTCTATGACTGTGTTGCAGGATCCAGCTCAAACAATGTCATCAAATTTGCAGATGATACAACAGTGGTTAGCCATATCAAGAATGATGACTGGATGGAATATAGCAAGGAAATGGAACAGCTGATGAATTGGTTTGAGAAGAACAGCCTAAGTCTGAGCGTGGATATGAACTCCCAGCAGTTAACATCACGGATGACCTCGCCTGATCCCTTAATATCACCTACCTGAACTAGGAGGCACAGCAGCACCTCCACTTCCTAAGAAGATTGAGGCAAGCAGTGCTCTCATCCCCTCATCTTAACTGCATTTTACAGGAGCAACATTGGGAACGTCCTTACAAGTTTCATCTCCATCTGGTATGGGAGCAATTGAGCATTGGACCAGAAGTCCCTACAAAGGACTGAGAACAGCTGAAAGGATCATACCATCCATCAAGGAAATTTATCAGGAGCGCTAATATTATTATTAGCCACCCATCCATCCAGCATCCTCTAGACTTTCTACCACCAGGCAGGAGACTGCGATACATAAAAATAAGAATGGTCAGGATGAGAAACAGTTTCTTCTTCCCCCAGGCCATTAGGTTTTGAACTCCCTGCTACATTGTGTTTGGAATGTCACTGGTTAATCTGTTCCATACCTTACAATATTTAATATTAATGCATTTTAGTTTGTTACTTACATGTGATTCATCTGTAGATTTTATCCTTCATAGGTTATTGTGTGTTGTGTATACTACTGTGCTTTACACCTTGGTTCAAAGAAATGTCTAATTTCTATATACATTATATGGTTATATATGTTAAACATGTCTATAGTTAAATGACAACAAACTTGACTTGAAGTTAAAAAACAAGTTGCAGTCATGTAAATTTTCTGAATGTCAGAATTACTGTCCTGATTTTTATGGTGTAATTGGAACAATGTTGATTCAAGCATTCTTGTTCATTTTTCAGTTAGAAGATGGCCATAGTCTCTTTGATTACAACGTGGGACTGAATGATATCATCCAACTTCTGATCCGTCAGCAAGCTTCCTCCACTGTGAAGAAAAAGGAAAATGAGATTGAGCTCTCAGATAGTGACTCTGGATGTAGCTCATCACAGAGTGAATGTGAAAAAACCTCTTCCGGTGCACAAAACAGCAAGAAAACTCGTCCTGGCACATCAACTCGATCATTTCTCATAGATCCGGGTTTTGGATTATATAAGGTAAATGTGTATCTGTGTTTTGCATTTATGTTCCCTGGAACGTATGGCAATGAGAAGTGACATAATAGAGGTATATAAAATCTTGAGGGCATAGACTGGGTTAAGCACCCAGTCTAGTCCTTTTGCTGTGGAAAGGGTGATTAAAGCAAAAAGACGCAGGTTGAAGATTAACGATGAGAAATCGTTAACGATGAGAAAATGAAAAGAAAAAGAAATTCAAAGACCATTCTTCATGTAAAAGGTGGTGGTGTTTGGAATGAGCTGACATAAATAGTGACTGAGGTGGGCACATTAACAACATTTAAAAGCCATCTGGATGAGAATTTAGGAGGGATTTGGAGGGCTGTTGGCCAAATATGGGCAGCTGGGACTTGCTTGCTTTGCAACACTTTTGGCATGGACATCTTGGCCCCAAGTGCCTGTATCCATGCTGTATGAGAGTCACTTTCATTGAAGGACAAAGCACTTTGTTGATGGTGGATTATTGTTGACCGCAGGGAATTTATCAGGGTCAGTGATTTAGTGTGGTGTGTCAAGGGCATGGGTCAGGGTCCCAGATCTGGGCCATCAGATACAGTGCAAGATTAGAATGTTGTTGATAAGAGGGTGTTGTTTTTATTTGTGGATTATGGAGTGTTTGCATATCATAGAAAATTAAATTGCCTCTTGTCTTGTGTATGTCCCAAATTACTGGTACTGACAGATCATGATGTTTTGACACTAATTAATCATTAAGTTGAATTTCCCCATGGGGATGAATAAAGTATCTATCTATCTATCTATCTATCTATTAACGAAGCAATAGAGCAGCCCTTCCTAAATTCCAGATCTCTTTTTTTCTTTACAAATCTTTTTAATATTATTATTCAAAAATAACACAGGTATATTGAAGTAACAACACTTACAATGCCTCAAAAAAAAAGAAATTATCTTAAAGATTGAAAATTTTTGTGAATTTAAAAAAAACCTTACTAAGCAAAAAAAGTGGGGGGGGGGGGAAGAAACCCATTGCGGGGGTACAACCCCGGAGCCATGCGTCATACAAAAAGCTTCTAAAAATAAACATTAAACTGCCAACAAGAAAGAAAAATATATCAAAAAAAAATTACAGTTAGATTGTGGAGAAAATCTATCAGTTAACTGAAATGATAATAACGAGCAAATGAGCCCCATCTCTTCTCAAAATCAAATAAAGGTTCAAAGGTTCGACTTCTAATTTTCTCCAAGCTAAGACAGCATCACTTGAGAGAACCATTGTGACAAAGTTGGAGCTTATATATCCTTCCATTTCAAAGAGATGGCCCTCCTAGCTATCAATGTAACAAACGCAATAACATGTTGGTCAGACACAGAAATACCATGGATATTTTGAGGAATTATTCCAAAAAGCACAGTCAATTTATTAGGTTGTAAGTTGATTCTGAGTGCTTTAGAAATTGGCGAAAAGACTTCCAAAACTGTTTTAATACAGAACATGACCAGAACATATGTGTCAGTGTAGCTATCTCAGTTTTACATCTATCACAATACTTGTCAACATTGGGAAATATTTTAGAAAGTCTCTCCTTCGTCAAATGGTAACGATGTACAATTTTAAATTGAATCAGTGAATGACTAGCCCAGATCAAAGAAGAGTTAACCAGCTTCAGAATCCGCGTCCAATCCTCCCATATAAAAGTCAAATTGAGTTCCTTCTCCCAATCCTGTTTAATCTTAAGTAAAGGATGCTTATCCCATTGCAATAATGAATTATTAATTCCTCCAATAGAACCTTTCATCAAAGGGTTCATATTCATAATAGTATCTAACAAGTCAGCCCCCAATATGTAAGGAAAATTATTTAAATATTTTTGTAAAAAGTGTCTAACTTGAAGATATTGTAAAAAATGTGAATATGAGAGAGAATGTTTATCGACTAATTGTTCAAAAGACATAAATCTGCCTTCTTTAAATAAATCCAAAAAAGAATTAATACCTTTATTTTTCCAAAGTAAAACAAATCGAGTCACTCAAGGAAGGTTTAAAAAAGTAATTACAATAAATTAAACTACAAAGTTTAAATTTTTTAAGATTAAAAAAATTGCGGAACTGGAGCCAAACTTGTAAAGAGTGCTTAACCACAGGATATAGGTTTAAATTAGCAACTTTAGCTAATTGTATAGGTAGAGCAACGAAGTTAAATAAAACTGTTTTGCAGCTCTCAGTTCCAGGTCTACCCAAATTGGCCGAACATTCCTATCAACCCAATATAACCAAAAGGACATATATCGCAAATTAACAGCCCAACAATACATTCTTAGATTAGGCAAAGCAAGACCTTCATCCTTTTCCAACTTTTGTAAATGACATTTACTAATTCTTGGTCTTTTATTATCCCAAATAAAAGATAGAATAATAGAATCAATCCGATCAAAAAACTTCTTTGTCAAAAAAAACAGGAATATTCTGAAATAAATATAAAAATTTTGGCAAAATCAACATTTTGACTACTTGAATATGGCCAACAAGAGAAAATATAAGTGGGCTCCGTCTACTAAATGAGTACTTCATAGAGTCCACTAAGGGAGGAAAATTGGCTTTATAAAGATCCTTATATTTTTTAGTAATTATGACACTTAAATGTCTAAAAGAATCTGTAACTTTAAAAGGAATATTATCATATATAGAGACATTCATTTAAAGACTAAAATTTATTTTATATCCTGAAAAATCTCCAAATTTGTCAAATAATTTCAGCAAAGCAGAAATAGATTCTTCAGGCTTAGATATATATACCAATAAATCATCAGCGTAAAGAGAGATCTTGTGCATGGTCTCATTCATAAAAATCCCATGAATATTTTTGGCTTCACGAAGAGCAATAGCAAGGGGTTCTAATATTAAATAACAAAGAACAATGGACAACCTTGTATTGTCCCTGGTGGTAGCTGGAAAAAGAGGAGACATACAGTTATAAGTGACAACAGTAGCAATAGGAGCTTTATATATCATTTTAATCCAATTATTAAAATTAATACCAAAACCAGATTTTTCTAAAACATTAAATAAATATTTCCATTCGACTCAATCGAATGCTTTTTCAGTATCCAAAGATACAACACATTGTGGAATTTTAGAAGAGGGCGAATATATAATGTTAAATACTATCTTTTTTTGTATTATATTATTATTGTATGTTTATTTTTGCACTGTATTAAGGTTCTTCATTTTGATTTGGGTTTTTTTTATCTGTAGCAATGTAGAAAATGTAGAAAAAAACTAATTTTAAAAAAATAGTCTCCGAACATTTGAAAAAGAGTAACGACCCTTTATAAAGCCTGTTTGATCTTTAAAAATAATTTTACCCAAAATACTCTTCAACCGATTGGCCATTATCTTTAACAGAATCTTAGCATCAACATTCAGTAATGAAATAGGTCTGTATGAGGTAAAATCAGTAGTATCTTTATCCTTTTTAAGAATTAAAGAAATAGAAGCCTCATAAAAAAAATCACTTTTCACAAAAGAATCTTTAAACATCTCTAACATGTATAGAGAAAGTAATTTTCCAAATTTTTTATAAAATTCTACAGGATAACCATCAAGTCCCGGGGCCTTACCAGATTGCATTGAAAAAATAGCTTTATGAATTTCGGATTCAGTAATTTGTGCATCAAGAGTTTTTTGATCCTCAGCAGAAATCTTAGGAAAAGCAATCTTTTATTAAAAAAAAAGCATTCATTTCAGAAGAATCTACTGGAGATTGAGATTTATAAAGTTCGGTATAAAAATCTTGAAAAATCTTATTAATTTCTTCATATTCCTGAGTACCATCCTTTCTGAGAATTTTCAAAATTTGCCTTTTGGCTCCAGCCGATTTTAATTGAGATGCAAGTAGTTTATTATTTTTATCTCCAAACATATAAAATTGGCTCTTTAACTTAAGCAGTTAACCTTCAATTGGATGAGTTAATAATATGTTATATTGTGATTGAAGTTCCACCCTTTTTTTAAATAAGTCAATATTAGGGGAAGTCGCATAGAAATTATCTAAATCTTTAATTTGTTTTGAAATTTTATCTAATTCTACTTTAGTCTGTTTTTTAAATTTAGCTGAATAAGAAATAATCTGACCATATGAAAATGCTTTAAATGTATGCCATATAATTAATTTGGACATACCTCCTACATCAGTAAAAAGAAAAAATTCTTTTATCTGGCTTTCAATAAAACTGATAAAGTCAGAGTTTTGCAATAAAGTCTGAGACATGTGCCATGGTGGACGGGCAAAAATGACATCATCAAATTCAAAGGACAAACTCAAAGGCGCATGATCAGATATAGCAATAGCGTCATATTCACAGTTTTTAACATTAGGCAAATGGTGTGGATCAATTATAATATAATCAATCCTCAAATTTTTTTTATAGACATGCTGAAAAAAAAAGAATATTCTCTGTTATCAGGGTGCAAATGCCTCCAAAATTTGATCAACCCAAAATCGATCAAAAAGGAGTTAATAACTGATACGGAACGATTTGGAAGTTGCTGATTAGTTGAGCTCTTGTCAATCATAGGATTTAAACAACAGTTAAAATCCCCACCCAATATCAACATATACTCATTTAAATCTGGCAATAAAGCAAATACTTTTTTAAAAAAAGGATCATTTAAATTAGTACCATACAAATTGACCAAAACAACTTTTCTATTACTCCTTTAACAATTAGAAATCTACCATTAGAATCTGATTCAATATCCTCTTGAGTAAGTATATTAGATTTAATAAAGATAGATATGCCTTTAGTTTTACTCTAAGAAGTAGCATGGAGCTGTAATCCATTCCACCATCCAAAATACCTATTTTGATCTCCTGCCCTGATATGCATTCCTGAGCAAAAATTATATCAGGTTGGAATCGATTAATAATTTTAAAAGTCTTTTTTCGTTTAATAGGATGATTCCAACCACGTACATTCCAACTTATTACATTACCATAGATTCCGTACTACAGAGCGCACCTGATTAAAAGCCGCAGGCTCTAATTTTAGAAAGAAAATCAATTTTGTACTTGTACAAGCCGCACCAGATTTTAAGCCGCAGGTGTCCCACGTTGTAATATGAGATATTTACACAGAAAGATATTACACGTGAGGATTTTTTAACTTTTAATTAAATCCGTATGGTAACATAAACAAATACATATTGCAAATGCTTTTTTTCGAACCGTGCCTGTAACACGGCTACTTTTAAATATACATACGTATCGGTAACACACAAATTACGTTGCGTATACTTTTTTACTGAACAGTGCACGAACAACATTCCAATATCTCCTAACGACTGGTAAAAAAATATATACTGCAGCCTACCAGGAAAAGTTATTGATCGCCTTTAACTTAAAAGCAGCGTTCTCGTGCGGGTCTAATGCGCTCGCCCCCACCTTTCCGTTTATCGCAAACTGGTATTTCCCACAAGACGCGGCGAAACCGGATGTGACGTCATAGCATCCCGGGATGTAGTACAGAAAACAAATATACTTAAAACACTTCTAACTTTAACTAGAAAATACTAACAAATGAATTACTAAGCGAAAATATTATAAACTAAATAACTGCCATAAAGGCAGCACAATGCTTTTCTTCGAGTGTTTTCCATGTTGATGAGGGTGAGTACAAATGACTGATTTACAATAATTTAATTGTGAAAGTGCGCTTGATTTATCGTACAATTTCATTGGACCTCTGTGAACTACTCATCAATTTTATTGGTCTACTGTTACGAGGCAAAATGTTTTTGGCGGCATGAAAAAAAACCATGCATTAGCCACACCGTAGTAAAAGCCGCAGTGTTCAAAGCTGTTCAAAGCGTGGGAAAGAAGTAGTGGCTTATAATCCGGCATCTACGGTAATCTGTTTAACTGCCATACTATAATTTTATTCTAATTTACTTTATACATGCGCAGAACATATACCAATTCGGGATGATCAAAAATGGTGGTAATGAAGAATACAACCATATAGAAAACACGCATGCTCCGGAACCACCCAATGGGAAAAACTCCTAACTCTAGGCCCACCCACCTTCCGAAAAGCCCGGAAAAAAGCCAATCGAAGTAAGATAGGATACAAAGCCATGGACTGTTCTGTCGGTCTCCTGTCTCCCTCCCCCCAGCCAGCACGCAAAAAAATAAAATAACCTTGCAAGAAAGACGATAACGTCTTGACAAAGGAGAGTGTTTGCATTCCATCATGTATTAAACAAAAAAGGAACCAAAATAATATAATCTCTTAGAGAAAAAAACAGCGCCATCTTAAGTTAGCTTTAAATCTCTAAGAAACTTTAAATTCAGTAATAGGACACTATAATAAAACAGATTTAAAAAAAGGTTAATAGTATATTTAACCAAACTAAATTTACAGAAATATTAATTAGTAATATCGTAAGTAACTAAACCCTCCCAAAAAAATATGTATATAAAGAAACATCAAACCAAATATTAGATGAAAGTAACAAATCCTTTTATCCTCTTCTCAGTCAATTATCTAATTAGCCATTTAAACAGTCAAACTTGAACCATAAATCTTCTTTCCAAGAGGTCCAATAAGATGCAATAATGAGCAGGTTTTCTTATCTTTTTTAAAATTAATCTCTCAATGAAATATCCAAATAATCATATATCTTCTTTTCGAAATGTGAATAATATACAGATAATCAAACAGCTTTCCAGATAGTTCATTCAGTAGTAGCGTCAGTGATGGTGACCGGTATAGCCTGAACAAAATCCAGTGTGGCTTTTGGATCAAAGAAAATGTGTGGAGAAGAATTAGGAGGAAAAACTTTCATTCTTGTCGGGTAACTCAGAGGGAAATAGTTTTTTATCATATGCTTGTTTCATTACCAAAGCAAATCTTGCTCTTTGTTCCATTACTTCTTTCGGATAATCTTCATAAAAATGGAGCTCAGACTCGTTGAATCTGAAAACTGTTTTCTTGCCTGTTGCATTATTTGATCTTTAATTTTAAAGTGATGAAAACAAACCAGAATAGATCTTGGTCTGCTTGAATCCTTACATTTTGAAGTAAACGCTCTGTGTGCTCTTTCAATAGCAGGCGGCTGTGATAAAATAGTCGGAAATAGAATATGAAAGAGCTTACCAAAGTAAACCGTTAAATCTCCATCTTCAGCTCCTTCTTGCAATCCAACAATTCGTATATTGTTTCGACGAGACCTAGTTTCTAGGTCTATAATCTTATTTTGATATTTTTCCAAACGGGTTGTAGTTTCAGACAATTTTTGCTTAGTTAACTTCAAGTCCTCTTCATGTTTAGTAACTTGAGTTTCCACATCTTTAAGTTTTCCCAGAAATAACTTCATTTCATTATTATTCTTTTCCAGTTGATCTTTAATTGCCCTATTCTGATCTTGAATTGAATTCAGCGTCCAAACGATACCTTCAGCCCATGATGGCATTTCATCAGATCTTTCCTTCGGCATCTTTCCTTTTCCATTACCTTTGTCAGTAGGTTCAGGCAGATTCTTCCCACTTCTCATAGACATAGACATATTACTCCCCTTGAAGAATCAGCAATTAAAAATTTTAAATTCAAAATTTAAACTGGGGGGAGAGAGAGAAGACTAAGAGCAGCACAAAATTACTGCTACTCCATCGACAGACAGAGGCGGTCTCCAACTCCAGATCTCTATAATTGAAATAGAACAATCAGGGAAATAAGGACATACAAGTGTAAACAGAAGTAAATAGTTGCACCCTGGTTGTTGCAGCTCCAGGGCCATGGTTTACAGTTTAGTTTTGTAGTAAGGAGTCTTCATTCCGGCTTGAGTATAAGTGGGCCAAGGAGCACTTGGTGCTCGCTCTCGATGTCACATGCTCCTGGAGTAGAATGAGAAACAAGCTCTCTATTGTAGGCATCAATAATAACTGCTACAATGTAATAATAATGCAGGTGTAATTGAAAAAAATGTGCTTGGTTTTAAGATTCTTTTTGGTGATGATCTGAACTGTGGATTTAAAAAACAGAAAATGCTCAAAATACTCAGTAGGTCAGAGTATTTGAAATACTCTGAAATACTTGAAATACTCAGTAGGTCAGATTGCGTCTGTGGGAAGAGAAATAGATTAATGTTTCAACCTGAAACATTAGCCTAGCTTCTCTTCCCACATACAGTATGCAGCCTGACCTCAGTATTAACTGCATTTTCTATTTTTATTTCAGGTTTTCATCATCTGCAGCTTTTTTGACATTCAGAAATATATAACTGATATCCGGTCCCCACCATTTTGTCCACACTGGAATTGTAACAAAAATGAAGGAGTAAAGAATGCTCTAATTAAAAGGCAAATTCATCCATGATCACATTGAATGAAGGGGTAGGCTTGAAGGGCTGAGTGGCCTAAACCTGCTCGTGTGTTCTTGTGTTGCTGTGTTAAGATTAAGTTGCGTAGTTTGTAGTTGAGGCAGGCCCACTGATATGTTATGGATGCTAGAAGGGAAGAGGGTAAGGAGAGGCTCCCCACTAAGAATTTAAATAATACAGTAGAATTTTAATAATTCAGTAAGGATATTTCAAGCATTAGTCCTTCAAATATTTTGCCATTTTGAGTGGTACTTAAAGGCTTGAAGTTTTCCAGTGTGTTTTATGTTATTTTTTGCTGGCAATTTTAATTTCAGATTTGCTGCCAAAAAGACAGCATAACAGTTCCCTTTCAAAAACATTGTATGAAAATATTAACTTTTGAGGATTTTTTTTTATGGTCATTATTTCACTTTTAAGTGGAAGGATGTGATCAGATGAAGTTTCATTTGGACCACTACATAGAAGAATGTTGAATAGAGCCTAGAACTTGATGATCTGACATGCTTTAAAAGAATACGTATTATGAACATTCAAACTTTTTTATGGTGTAGCTTCCGAATAATCTCAGGTCTTAGTGATGGTGTATGGTGATTAACTTCTCTTCTGCCCAATTAAAGTATTGCAGTGTATTTATAGCACAGTAACTGCCCATTTGGTCATATGCATTACTCTGTTTATACTCCAGATGAGCTGCCTCATTCAGCCTAATTAACCTAGCCTATGTACCTTTCCCACCCTGATACTTAAAGCTGAGGTACACTTGTGTTGTTACTTTGGCTCCCTTTGTTAGAGTTCCGCATTCTAGCCATTCTGTAAGGTTATTTCTTCTATGCTCCCAAACTGATGTATCATTGTCTTGATCTTATGGTTCCTTGTTCTGGTATCAGCCAATGGAAATAATGTGTCTACATTATATGTAAGTCTTTTTGATAACTCTTTAAGTCATCACTCAATTCCCAGTTTATTCAGTATTTCCTGAGAGGTTGAATATGTGTATTCTAGTACCATTGAAGTAAATCATCTTTTGGAGTTATGACATTTCCTTAATACTGAACTTTTGTGTGATGTAAACAGCACTCCTTTGAAAAAGTTAAAACAGTGCCTTGGCTTTTTTATTTCTGGAATGAACTCTAGTACATTGTTTGTAATAGAACATAGAATAGTACAGCACATTACAGGCCCTTCGGCCCACAATGTTGTGCTGACCCTCAAACCCTGCCTCCCATATAACCCCCTACCTTAAATTCCTCCATATACCTGTATAGTAGTCTCTTAAACTTCACTAGTGTATCTGCCTCCACCACTGACTCAGGCAGTGCATTCCATGCACCAACCACTCTCTGAGTGAAAAACCTTCCTCTAATATCCCTGTTGAACTTCCCTCCCCTTAGCATAAAGCCATGTCCTCTTGTTCTGGGCAGTGGTGCCCTGGGGAAGAGGCACTGGCTGTCCACTCTGTTGATTCCTCTTAATATCTTGTACACCTCTATCATGTCTCCTCTCATCCTCCTTCTCTCCAAAGAGTAAAGCCCTAGCTCCCTTAATCTCTGATCAAACTGCATACTCTCTAAACCAGGCAGCATCCTGGTAAATCTCCTCTGTACCCTTTCCAATGCTTCCACATCTTTCCTATAGTGAGGCAACCAGAACTGGACACAGTACTCCAAGTGTGGCCTAACTAGAGTTTTATAGAGCTGCATCATTACATCGCGTCTCTTAAACTCTATCCCTCGACTTTTGAAAGCTAACACCCCATAAGCTTTCTTAACTACCCTATCTACCTGTGAGGCAACCTTCAGGGATCTGTGGACATATGCCCCCAGATCCCTCTGCTCCTCCACACCACGAAGTATCCTGACATTTACTTTGTACTCTGCCTTGGAGTTTGTCCTTCCAAAGTGTACCACCTCACACTTCTCCAGGTTGAACTCCATCTGCCACTTCTCAGTCCATATATTACAGCTCTATGAATTTGTACCATTCATTTTAGAAAGTATTTTCTGTGTGGAGTTCCTTTGCTTTAATCAGCTCGGTGTGTGTTTTCCAAAGGGGACCAAAACGTACTCCAGCACACAGGTCAATAATGAATTTAATTTTACCATTTCAAGGTTGCCTAAAAACATTTCTAATCTACCCCATGTAGAATGGACGACTCAGATTAGTAAATTTCAGGTTACTTGTTTTGCTTTCAGAAAAGCATGGTTGTTAATTTTATATCTTCCAATAAAACTAAGTATTGCTGTTCAGAATTGATCATGTAAACCTTTGAGGAAAGGCTGAATGGGTAATTTAGCTAAAAAGTTCCGTAGCTGCCTTTCATGCTTTAGTCTATGAAGTATTTTAATAGAATTGCTAACTATGAGTTATTTTGAAAAAGGAACTGTGTGAAATAACCTTTGATATTTTTAATGCGCTTGCACCATATTTTCTTCAATAGCATTTGATTGAGGTTTGAATAGCAAGGAAAACCCTTAGTAGGTTGGAAGGGCTTGGAGCTAGGAAGGACTTCGAAGCCATTTTTCTCTACTACAGTTTTCACTGGGATGGCTATTAGACAAAAACAAGATGCTGGATCTGTTTGCTGAACTCAGCATCTGTGGAAGGAAATGGATAGTTGATGTTTTAGCCTTGACCATTTGTCTAGACTGAGACGTGTTTTCCACGTGAGCAGTATGAAAATAGTGATGGCTTGTAGAGGCATTTGGTGTGATTATTTCTCCCTATATACCCTTTCTCTTTAAGACTTCTGGTCAGGCCAAAATAAACTGCAATTCTATTCTCATTCTTCAGATCCTTTTTGTTCTTGATTTGTTCCTTCCTGGCTGTTCAAAAACTTGTCAGGAATGCATCTTCGACTTGTGGCAACACTTCTCACCCTGCTTGGCTTTAAGTAAGGCATGAATTTGGGTCATATCTATACTTGTTCGTGGTTACCACTTGAAGCTCCCATGCGTGGCACTTGTATTCCTATAGAAGAGCTTCCATACTAGTAATAAAGTTGCTGCTGTGCCATTTTTGCTTGTTGGATATCATCTTGTGGAGCACTGCCAGAAAGATCACTTAACTATTTTAAAATTCTGTTACATGTTATACCATAAGACATGGGAGCAGAAATAGGCCATCTGGCCCATCAAATCTGCTCTGCCATTCAGTCATGTCTGATCCTTTTTTAATCTCCTCCTTAACCCTGGTTCTGGCCTTCTCCCCGTAACCTTTGATGCCATGTCCAATCAAGAACCTATCAGTCTCTGCCTTAAATACACCCAACGACCTGGCCTCCACAGCTGCATGTGGCAACACATTCCACAAATACACCACCCTTTGGCTAAAGAAATTCCTCTGTATCTCTGTTTTGAAAGGGCGCCCCTCTATCCTGAGGCTGTGCCCTCTTGTCCTAGATTCTCCCACCGTGAGAAACATCCTTTCCACATCTACTTTGTCTAGACCTTTCAACATTCGGAGGGTTTCAATGAGATCCCCCCTCATCCTGAATTCCAGCAAGTACAGACCCAGAGCCATCAAATGTTAGAAACATAGAAAACATACAGCACAATACAGGCCCTTCTGCCCACAAAGCTGTGCCAAACATGTCCCTACCTTAGAGCTACCTAGGCTTTACCCATAGCCCTCTATTTTTCTAAGCTCCATGTAGCCATCCAGGAGTCTCTTAAAAGACCCTATTGTTTCCGCCTCTGCCACTGCTGCCAGCAGCCCATTCCACGTACTCACCACTCTCTGTGTAAAAAAAAAAACTTGCCCCTGACATCTCCTCTGTACCTCCTTTTAAGCACTTCCGTCTCGTGTTAGCCATTTCAGCCCTGGGGAAAAGCCTCTGACTATCCACACAATCAATAGAAACGTAGAAAACCTACATCACGATACAGGTCCTTCAGCCCACAAAGTTGGCCGATAATGCCTCTCATTATCTTGTACACCTCTATCAGGTTACCTCTCATCCTCCGTCGCTCCAAAGAGAAAAGGCCGAGTTCATTTAATCTAACATTTAAGGCATACTCCCCAATCCAGGCAACATCCTTGTAAATCTCCTCTGCACCCTCGTATGATAATACTTTCATTCCTGGAATCATCCTTGTGAACCTCCTCTGGACCGTCTCCAATGCCAGCACATCTTTTCTTAGATGAGGTGCCCAAAACTGTTCACAATACTCAAGGTGAGGCCTCACCAGTGCCTTATAAAGCCTCAGCATCACATCCCTGCTCTTATATTCTAGACTTCTTGAAATGAATGCTATACTGGCATTTGCCTTCCTCACGACTGACTCAACCTACAAGTTAACCTTCAGGGAGTTTGGCACAAGGACACCCAAATCCCTCTGAATCTCATATTCCTGGATTTAGAAAGAAGCCGGCACATTTATTTCTACTACCAAAGTGCATGACCATGCATTTTCCAACATTGCATTTCACTGCAACTGCTTGTATTGCAACTGCTTTGCACTTTTGAGTGCCATGTGGTTTGCTAGGGGAAAATTCTTGGTGTGTCTTGTTTTATACCAACCATTTGGAAATTATAGACCAGATGAGCCAATACTGGGTCCCAGTGGGATGTGAATTCAATTACTCAGCTGTAAATATATCTGTCATTCAAACCTTTGGGATTACTTGATCTCAATATTTAGACTTGGAAGAAACCACATTGTTAGTTTGGGTTTCGACTTGCAGATTAACTGAGTTAAAGATGCTATTATAAATCAAGTGATAGTTAATTTTATATTAATTCTAATTGGGTAGTCCTTTGAGGCTAACAGCCGTTCCATCAAAATCATTTCTCAGTTTTACATCTCATTAGCTATTACCCTTGTACCAGGTCAGCTGCGTATAGCAGTGTCAACTCATTAGAGTCTTCCTCTGAAATCTGTTGTACTAAAATCAATGGACATGAATTTTGGAAGAAGTTACTTGCTGCTGGGCAACAATAAATAGTATTTAGCACTGTTAACCTGGTGCAAATGATCTATTATCAAGTGTTTGCAAATTAATTATTAAACTTTACAAATAGAACCTGGCGTTTGATTTGGAGGTCGATTGGAAAGCTTTGTGCTCATTTTTCTTTGGGTTGAAGGTGATTTACTCACTTCGGTTTTGTGTGTTCTGAGGTGGCTGATGAAGCCCAATGTAGGGCTTGAATTCTTGTTCACAAGTGGGGTCTGTGGTTCTTAACAGGATTGGCTTGTAGGAGTCATCTATGTCAGTCTGTATTATATTTTGTGGTGCACGGTTTTTATGGGTTATGGTAATCTGTCACATCGGTTGAGGTGTGGTAGAAGCATATGGGTATAGTCACGTATTCACGCTCTGTCCTAGTTAGCTGGTTTAGTTTAGAAGCAGCCAGGGACAGGGATGATTTTTTTGGTTTGTTTGTTAATTTGAATTCTAATTACTCTTATTCCACTAGATTGCTGATTTAATTCCGTGAGTTTTTTTTAAACTCTGTATAAGATTGTTCATCTTTGCTTATTTCATAACGACAGATCAAACATACTTTTTCAACTTGGAACTCAATTACTTGGAAGTGCGTCATGCAGTGTCAATTCCCGTACTCAGTTTCTCAGCAATTTTGGGTTGTTTTCAAGTAACCTCTACAGGGCCTGTGATTAGTTTGAGAGAGAGTGTGTTTCTGTACTTATCCTGCTCTTCTGTGGTCTCCAGATTTATGGACTTAAAATTTCCAGTGTCATTCCAAATATTGTTTTTCCATTTTGAGCAGTTTTAGATCATAGGTTTTTCAAAAATAATGGGGTATTTCACTGTTTAACAGGGGGTTTTGCTAATTTTTTTTGTATATCTCTTATCTCTTCTGACAGCTTGGAATAGAGTGGAGTGACTTTTGACATTCTGGTCTCAGTTTACAAGTGATGGACATTTGCCAACTAAGTACGATTAGAGACTTATTGAAGGGAATCTTAATCTAGGAAAGGATGCCGATGTTACTTATCCTGCAAAAGGATGTGGAGGATTTTATGGAGACTCCATTGGTGACACCCTTTAGTGCTTTGAGATACCTTGTAGCTGGATCATTTTTGGAAGCATGCAGGATTAGGCCACAGTGATTTCCATCCCCTCCACCCCCACACAAGAGATTAGGGTACCCTTTTGGGAACTGACATGAGCCCAATTGGCCACATTTGTTGCAATAATATGGCAACAAATTTCTGAGGCAGGTAAACTTTAGAAGGAAGCTTCACAATCTTCTGATTGACTACGACTTGTAAAGACAGTGAGCGTAAAGGACCATGCGTGATGGTTGATGTTGCTCTCTGCATGCATTTCTCTTGGGTTGTGTGGGGAAGATGATGTTCATTGCATCTCCACCCTGCCACCCAATATATTATATATCCACAACAAAATAGGCAAAATAATTAACATAGTAGTATTAGTGCAAATTGAGGGAAATATAATCTGAGGTTGGATTAGGGGTTTTCAGATCGGTTCAAGAACCTGATGGTAGTGGAGAAAAGCATGTTATTGAATCTTGAGGTGTGGTCCTCCAGCCTCCTGTACCTCCTGCCTGAAGGCAGTAGTGAGAAGAGCGAAGGACCCAGTTGATAGCGGTCCTTAATGATGATGGTTGCTTTACTGAGACATTGCCTCTTGTCATTATTCTTGATGATGTAGAGCAGGGGTACCAAAACTTTCTTATGGCATGGACCCCCATCCTTGACCGAGGTGGTCCATGGACCCCAGGTTGGGAACACCTGATGCAGAAAGTTGCAAGGTGATGGAGGTTGAGCTGTGGAACTGCGTCTTTTCCCTTGAGCTGAGCTGGAGTTTCCAATTGAGGAACACCAATGTACAAAAAAGCCTCTGGCAACAATCACGAATCAAGTGGTTTAATGTGCTCTTGCAAGAGTCCTGGCGATTTATGGGCAGGATTCCTGGGTCTCGTGAGTAGCTCAGACCTTTTTCCTGTGGTGGTGTTCTCTGAAATGGGTATCTTGAAAAGTTCAAAGTAAATTTATTATCAAAGTACATCTGTGTCAGAATTGAATCAATGGAAGACTGCACCAACTTGGACGTTCAACCAGTGTGCAAAACACAACAAATTGTGCAAATACAAAGGGAAAGAAATAATAATAAGCAATTAGAAGGGAAAGGGAAGGTGGTGTGACATTGTTCTCCATGATGTGTTCATTTTAGATGAAGTACTTAGTAAATTATTCAGTGGAAAATATTTCTTTCTGGCAGACTTAAGTGGGTGAACTGCAAAGTCATGTAACATTTAGTTTCTTAAATGGAGATTTTCAGGCTGTATGCTTGCTGTGCTTTACAATCCTCTCTCCAGCCCCTCTGCAGAAAGTTCTTGAATAATTTCAATGTATATCTGTCGCAACATTAAGCCTTGTATATTACAAAGAAACCATTAAGAACAGATCTCATTCTCATCATTGTCCACTTTGTGCATGAAAACATCTTTACGTGGTATTGTAAATACAGAGGATTACAGTTCATCGGGATACATCGGGATCTTTACATTTTGGCCCAATTAAGGGGCTGCTCCAATTAGCTGATATTTTGGGGAAAATAGTTAAAAAGGTATAGAAAAACTACTGTTTAACTAACTATAATTGAGTCCTGATGAAGGGTCTCAGCCTGAAATGTTGATTACTTATTCTTTTCCATAGATGCTGCCTGACCTGCTGAGTTCCTCCAGCTTTTTGTGTGTGTGTTGTTTTGGATTTCCAGCATCTGCAGATTTTCTTGTGTTTGTGAAACTACTGTTTATCTGAGTAACAAATTATGTATTTAAATTAAGTGCAGAACAAAATAGAACACCACCAATACTACTACAGTACTATAAAACTGTGTATTAGTTCCTAATAGATATCGATGGGGAAATTCATCCACTGTATGCTGCTGTGTTCTTTTGATTGACTGTAAATGACCAAATCAGCACAGACACCAAGTGCAGATGATAGGCTGGCTTCGTACAATACATTTGATGATTAAATCCTCCAAATCTTCATTTTCATTGTAATATTCAAGATGATTGTTGACGTCTTCAAATTCTTTGCAGTTGATAAAACTTTATTTATCTTCAAAATTCCTTCCTCTCACCTTAAAACCAAAAGTTCTTGTTTCTTGACACCCCTATCATGGGGAAAAGTTATCTACCTTAAAATTTAGCACCTCTCGGCCTCATCCTTCCTCCAGTGCATGCATTACTGTGTGTGGTCTGACCAATGTTTCAATGAAAATTTATTATCAATATTTGTGTATATTACTATATACTACCTAGAGATTCATTTTCTTATTGGAATTTACAGATAAAATAAAGAAATACACTGTAAAAATTATACACAAAGACTGACAAACAACCAATATGAAACAAAGTAGAATTATACAAATAAAAAGTAATACTGAGGTCATGAGTCTTGAAAGTGAATTTGTTGGTCATAAGACCTTAAGATATAGGAACAAAATTTGGCATTCAGCCTATCAAGTCTGCCCCACCATTTGATCATGCTGATTTATTATCCGTCTCACTCTATTCTTCTGCCTTTTTCCTGTAACCTTTGATGTGCTTGCTGATCAAGAACTTATCTTCTGCCTCGACAGCCATCTGTGGCAATGGATTCCTTAGATTCACCACTCTGGCTACAGAAATTCCTCCTCATCTTTGTCCTAAAGGGACATCCTTGTATTCCGAACCTGCCCCTTTACACCTAAACTCTCCCACTATTGGAACTACCCTCTCAACGTCCACTCTGTCTTAGCTTTACAGTATTTGATAGGTTTCAAACAGATCCCCCCTCATTCTTCTAAACTCCAGTGAGTACAGGCTATCAAAAGCTCTTCAATTCATTCCAGCAATCATTCTTGAGAACTTCCTCTGGACCCTCTCCAATGCCAGCACATCCTTTCTTCGATGAGATAAGGAGCCCAAAACTGTTAACAATACTCCATCCAAATGTGATCACATCAATGCCTTATAAGCCTCAACATTCCATCTTTACTTTTATACTTTAGTTCTTAGAAATAAATGCTAATATTGCATTTACTTTCCTTACTACCAACTCAGCCTACGTTTTTGATCAGATCACAGAATCACTTCTATATGTCATTAATGACTCTATGAATGATTTATTAGA
Source organism: Hemitrygon akajei (assembly GCF_048418815.1). Lineage (NCBI taxonomy): Eukaryota > Metazoa > Chordata > Chondrichthyes > Myliobatiformes > Dasyatidae > Hemitrygon > Hemitrygon akajei. The sequence continues at coordinate 54,568,434 of NC_133129.1, forward strand.
ATTATATGACTCAATTTCAGAGTTGTGGTGAGTGAAGTTGTCCACACCGGTTCAAGAGCCTGATGAATGTAAGGTAATAAATATTCTTGAACCTTAGGCTTCTGTGCCTTCTGCCTGATGCTAGTGTTAGGGAGTATTGTGGAGTCATGTCAATATAGCAGATGTTAATTCATAAGCGAACCAGTCTTCAGTTCTTAATGTAAATTGCAAGTTGCAAGCAGTATATTGAGGTTAAAACCTTAATCTCGCTCACAGACTAAGAGATATGGTTTTCAACATGATGACCATGAGATGTTGCATATGCATCAGCTGAACATTAAGATGATGGGTCCTGACGAAGGGTCTCGGCCCAATATGTCGACAGTACTTCTCCCTAAAGACGCTGCCTGGCCTGCTGCGTTCCATCAGCATTTTGTGTGTGTTATTAAGATGATGGGGTTGTGTTAATTGGCCTGCAACAAACAAGGCCACAATGGCTAAGTTATTTGCGCTATTGTGACTTGAGTTCAAACTGGCAGACCAGGCTGATGTTGTCACTCAGCGTATCAAGCATGGCCACAGAGAAAGGCAGTCAATAGTATTTTACATACTCAGGATATTTGTGTACTCAGAGACAGCCCTGACAACATTAATTTTGGGTGAATGAAATATCTTTCTTTGAAAGTTTGTAGAATATCTGTGTCAATTAGTTTGTCTCAGCAGGGGTGTTTGAGATATTCAGAGGTAACTCCCACTGGAGGTACGTAATTCAAAGGAAGCATTGTCAATTTAAAATACTGAACCAAATGATGTCATTGTAACTATTGAAATTGTATTGAAGCACTTACTATTACCATTAATCTTAAAGATACAAGAATGTGATGTACTTTCGAGTTTGTGGGACTTTACCAAGAGCATCTCCAAAAGAATGTTGGTAGTTGCGAGAAGAAAGCTTGACCCAGATTGTTGGGGGAGGTTGGGTCTATGAATCTTTGATGGATACTGCTTTCTTGTTGGGACATTCCATGTAAATGTGCTCAGTGGTGGGGAGGACTTTGCCTGTGATGGACAGAGCTGCATCCACTACTTTCTGTAGTGTTTTCCATTCCCTGGTATTGGTGTTTCCCTAGTAGGCTATTATGCTACTAGTTAGGGTACTCTACACTGTGTATCTATAGAAGTTGTAAAAGGTTTTGGTGGCATGCTGAATTTATGCAAACTTCTAAGAAAGTTGATATACTGTTGTGTCTTTGTGATGGCATTCATGCGCTGATCCCAGGACAGATCCTCTGATATGATAACGCAAGGAATTTAAAGCTACTGATCCTTTCTACCTCTGATCACCTAATGAGGACGGGCTCGTGAAATGTTTGATAAAGTTGCAACTTAATGTTGCAGCTTTTATGTTCTATACCATGAACTGTGAAGGCAAGGGTGCCATATTCGTCTTCCACTATCGTATGTGTCTCTTTTTCTGTTCATCAACATTTCTTAGTGCTCTACCATTTACTGTATATATTGTACCCTTATTTCACTCTACAAAATGCATCACTGTGTGCATGTTGGGATTAAATTCTATCTGCAAATAATCTTTTCAATTTTCCACCTGATCTATATCCTGTTGTAGCTATAGCCGGCTAGCTTTACTATTTACAAACACCATCAATTTTCATGCCATCTGCAAAGTCTTTTTCCTCCTACGTTTATATCAATATTTGTATGACAAACAACAAAGGTACTGGTACTAATCCCTGTAGTGCACTTGTCATAGGCTGATACTGGAGCTGGTTGAGAGGCAGCAGTAAGGGCTTTGGTAATCAGCTGATCAATGTAAAGAAGATAACCTGAGAGCACAAGGAAGATTTCAAATTTCTCCATTTCATTTTCTATGTTGATATACAGACCTATTGAATGTTCTTTGGTTGTATTTTCTTACATTCCAGGCCCTTTGATATTTCATTATGAAGTATTTTAGCCCAGGATTACGGCTGCACAGGTGGAAGGTCAACTGAGGAAGATCTGTACCAGCAAGGCGGCTGGACCGGATGGAGTATCCCCACGATTACTGAGGGCCTGTGCGACTGAGCTGGGAGAACCACTACAGCGCATCTTCAACATGAGCCTGGAGCAGAGAAGAGTACCCAGACAGTGGAAAACATCCTGTATTGTCCCGGGTACCGAAGAAACCACAACCAAAGGAGTTGAATGACTTCAGACCTGTTGCCTTGACGTCGCACGTGATGAAGACCATGGAGCGGCTGATAATACAGAATCTGAGGCCACAAACCAGACACGCCCGGAATCCTCTTCAGTTTGCGTATAAGGAGAAGGTGGGAGTGGAGGATGCTATCACGTATTTGCTGCACAAATCCCTCTCTCACCTGGATGGGGTCAGTGGTTCTGTGAGGATTACATTCCTGGACTTCTCTAGTGCCTTTAACATCATCCAGCCCAAGATCTTAAGGCACAAACTAACGGAGATGGGAGTAGACTCTCACGTGGTGGATTGGATAGTGGACTACTTGACAGATAGACCTCAGTATGTGCGGTTGGGAGACTGTAGGTCTGACACGGTGGTCAGCAGCACAGGAGCGCCGCAGGGGACCGTGCTCTCTCCGGTCCTGTTCACCCTGTACACATCAGACTTCCAATATAACTCGGAGTCCTGCCATGTGCAGAAGTTCGCTGATGACACGGCCATAGTGGGGTGTGTCAGGAATGGACAGGAGGAAGAGTATAGGAAACTGATACAGGACTTTGTGATATGGTGCAACTCAAACTACCTGCGTCTCAATATCATCAAGACCGAGGAGATGGTGGTGGACTTTAGGAGATCTAGGCCTCATATGGAACCAGTGATCATTAATGGAGAATGTGTGGAGCAGGTTAAGACCTACAAGTATCTGGGAGTACAGTTAGACGAGAAGCTAGACTGGACTGCCAACACAGATGCCTTGTGCAGGAAGGCACAGAGTCGACTGTACTTCTTTAGAAGGTTGGCGTCATTCAATGTTTGTAGTGAGATGCTGAAGATGTTCTATAGGTCAGTTGTGGAGAGCGCCCTCTTCTTTGTGGTGGCGTGTTGGGGAGGCAGCATTAAGAAGAGGGACGCCTCACGTCTTAATAAGCTGGTAAGGAAGGCGGGCTCTGTCGTGGGCAAAGTACTGGAGAGTATAACATCAGTAGCAGAGCGAAGGACGCTGAGTAGGCTACGGTCAATTATGGAAAACCCTGAACATCCTCTACATAGCACCATCCAGAGACAGAGAAGCAGTTTCAGCGACAGGTTGCTATCGATGCAATGCTCCTCAGACAGGATGAAGAGATCAATACTCCCCAATGCCATTCGGCTTTACAATTCAATCGCCAGGAGTAAGATATGTTAAAGTGCCGGGGTTAGGACTCAATGTATTTAAGTAAACTACTTAAGAACTTTTTAAAAGCTATTATTAATGCTTTTTGAGAGGGTGATTTTAGATGCATATCATATTTTTACTGAGTTAAGTATTGTATGTAATTAGTTTTGCTACAATAAGTGTATGGGACATTGGAAAAAATGTTGAATTTCCCCATGGGGATGAATAAAGTATCTATCTATCTATCTAATGTTCAAATATGCCAGGAGGTTAGTTGCAATATTTATGAATATTTTAGACTTTAATTCAAACTTTTAATATATAATTCAAAGATCTGCTTTAGCATTTAAACATTATTAATATCTGTGCAGTTATGGTCAGCTGCATAACAAGGCAAAATTTTAATATTGTGAGTACATATTATGTACTCATTAATTCATTTGTGCTTCGATGTTTGAGAGGATCAGTATCTTCCCAAGAATTTTCATTTGTTTCAAAATATGCTAAGATTTACAGTTTATTTCTCTGTACTAATGGTCATACTTCTGAGCTATTTTTGTGAATGTCGCTGTATTCGAGGGACATGAAATATTTCTAACAAATCTCAAAATTTAAAATGGTTAAAATGGGAATTCTGTCCAGATTGGATAGCAAGGTTAATTACAATTTAAGTGGAATTTAGAACACCTGAATGCTTTATTTTACACTTTATGATAGTTAAGGTGAGTATCCTATAACTTATACATTTTGTGGCATCATTACAATCTATTAGTGATAAGAAGCTTCATTAGAATTGGAGTTAATGCTGACGGCTGAAAATGTAGTGGAACAGATGTAATTTTCTACCTAATATTGTGTTATCTGTTAGATTATACACACTTTACTTTTTTTGGTTTGAACTAGATAAAAGCTAATAGTTAATCTTGTGAGCGAACACGACAGGAAATCTGCAGATGCTGGAAATTCAAACAACAACACACACAAAACGCTGGTGGAACACAGCAGGCCAGGCAGCATCTATAGGAGAAGCACTGCCGACGTTTCGGGCCAAGACCCTTCGTCAGGACTAACCGAAAGGAAAGATAGCAAGAGATTTGAAAGTAGTGGGAGGAGGGGGAAATGTGAAATGATAGGAGAAGACCGGGGGGGGGGGGGGGGGGGGGGGGAGGAGGTGGGATGAAGCTAAGAGCTGGAAAGGTGATTGGCGAAAGTGATACAGAGCTGGAGAAGGGAAAGGATCATGGGATGGGAGGCCTCGGGAGAAAGAGGTGGGTGGGGGGAAGCACCAGAGGGAGATGGAGAACAGGCAAACAACTAAATATGTCAGGGATGGGGTAAGAAGGGGAGGAGGGGCATTAACGGAAATTAGAGTTGAACATCTGCTTAAAATCTTGCCATCCCTGCTTAACCTAATTTTTTATCTGTGTTGCAAATCTCTAGTGCTGGGTTTATTTTTACCTTTTCAGAGAATGGTGTAACGTTTTGCACCCACAAGTTTGGCAAACCATCCTGAACCAAAGAGGATTGCAAGATTGTGATCAGACCTTCTGTTGTTTCCACTTGTACTTACGGTTTTAATTCAAGGATCCGTCTTGTTTCATCTTAACCCTCCAGTCTTTTAAGTACCCTTTTCATCTTTTCATTTCTGTCCAGCCCACTGCAAACCCTCTGCTGCCTCTTGCGTTGTCAATTCTCAAGTGAAGGCTACTGAGTATTTTAGTATCTAAACTTTGTCATTTGCCTCTACTTTTTGTCTCATATTAGCTCATATTTCCTTTGATGGCCTTATCACAGCTTTATGGTTGTAAGTGGCTTTGGATTTGTACTCTTTACTCTTTTCGTTCAAGTGTCAACATTCAAATGCAGATGACACAACAGTGATCGGGTTGATCTCCAACAGTGACGACTCAGCGTACAGAGCGGAGATATAGAACTTAGTGAGCTGGTGCTCAGAGAACAGCCTGTCTCTTAATACAGCAAAGACTAAGGAGCTAATTATCAACTTTGGAAAGTCACGGGATGACGAGTACGCTCCAGTCTACATTAACAGAGACATAGTGGAGAGTGTCCACTTTCAGGTTTCTGGGAATACACATCTCGGAAGACCTTACATGGTCCACTAACACCACAACAATAGTTAAGAAAGCACAGCAATGCTTGTTTTTCCTCAGGATGCTGAAGAAAGCTGGTCTACCTGAACAGATGCTGGTGACCTTTTATCGCTGCACCGTAGAGAGCATCTTAACATACTGCATCTCAGTGTGGTATCTCAGTTGTACAGCAGCTGATAGGAAAGCACTTCAACGGGTCATCTGTAGTGCACAGAAGATCATCGGGACACAGCTCCCAGCCCTGGAGGACACCTACAGCTCAGGCTGCCTAAGGAAAGCTACAAGCATCTGTAAGGACAATACACACCCATGTAATCATCTATTTGAACTTCTTCCATCTGGCAGACGTTATAAGATTTTCTATGCCCACACTTCCAGACTGAAAAATAGCTTTTTCCCCAGAGCTATAATTGCTCTGAACCAATCGATCAAGCATCATCCATAAATTTGTTATATTGTTACTTTTAATACTGGTTTTATGGCTGTCATGCATCTGTGTTGTGCTTTTCTACTGCTGAACATTGCTTGTACTGGCTGGTTACTTGATTTTATTTATTGTTTATTTTATTTGTTGTTTTATAGCATCGAGTACGAGAGTTGCAAACTCATTTTTGCTGTATCGGTGCATGACAAATTGTACTATGCAATGACAATAAAGATATTTCTATTTCTAAGATTGTCAAAACCTCCTGTACCTGTCCCATTTTTACTTTTCTATCTTCACTATTTTGGGAAGCTCCTTAGAAGTGTTTCCTGAAGAAGACTGAGAGAACTTGTGTTTTGCCACTTTGCAAACCTTTCAGTACCTGTTTACTCTTTGCAGTCTGTAATTTCTAGGCCACCTGGGCAAGATCTCCTTCAATATTCTTCTTACTTTATTTTTGCTTCGACTGTATGTGTAACAAAACAGTATGCAAATTATCTCCAACAATGGAAAACCTACTTTGTGTTTTTTTTGGAGTAGTTTTCCCATGATCAGAATTAACTAGCAAATAAAATAAATAAAATGCAAAAGCTCTGTGAGTATAAACATGGATTGTGCCAAAGATTGGTGATGGTCCACTTGAACCATATGTAGTTAAGATAATTGGCCTTCTAGTTTGTTTACTAATGACTCTTTGTACTGAACTATTGACTGCTTCTTTAGCCAGGTTTAGTTTTATTATTTGGTCTTCCAAATTACTAGTGTACAGTTTCTTCTGATTTTTGCTGGAGTTGTGCCAGAAATCCTGAACACCACCATTTTGGAGATTGAGTGCAGGCATGTATATTAAGACAGCTTGCAGATTCATTGTCGCCAGAAAGTTCTGATTTTTAACTCAGAATGTTTAGAGCTTTTTAAAGCCGAGTTGTGATCTTCATGCACTTACTGGCTTTCATGAATGTAAAATAAATAAAATCTATGTGATCTATAAATGATGCCTGCTGCATTTTTGGTATGTTTGCTCTCTGTAGCTTAGTTTGTGGGAATTCTTTTGTGATGTTGTGGCTAATTGAGCATGAGTGAAAATCCGAAGTGATGAGACAGAAAAACAGTTCCAACTTCAATTGGCTTGATCATTTTGAAACCTTATAATTATGCATTGAGCTAATACATAATGCCTTCGAAGTTTCTTTGTGGCATGATACAGAGAATAGTACTGTACACATGATGAGGATGTCAATAATTTTATATCAACTGACAATGCAAAACACTGATTTACATCAACAAATGAAAGTTGTAAACAAAATAAATTCTGCAGTTGCTGGAAATCCAAAGCAAGACACAAAATGCTGGAGGAACTCAGCGGGTCAGGCAGCATCTATGGGAATGAACAAGTGGTTGACATTTCTGGCCAAGACCCATCTACAGGACAGGAAAGAAGGGGAAGATGCTAGAATAAAAAGGTGGGGTGGGGGGAGGAGGATAGCTAGAAGGAACAATACCTTATATTCCGTCTAGGTAGCCTCTAATCAATTTCACGAACTCCTTCCCCCCCCCCACCCCCCACCGGTCCCCATCCCCTTTTCCCTCCCGCACCTTATCTCTTTGCCTGCCCATTGCCTCCCTCTGGTGCTTCTCACCCCTTTTCTTTATTCCATGGCCTTCTACCCTATTAGATTCCCCCCTCTCCAGCCCTGTATCTCTTTCACTGATCAACTTCCCAGCGCATTACTTCAGCCCTCCCCCTCCCAGTTTCACCTATCACCTTGTGTTTCTCCCTCCCTCCCCCCACCTTTTAACTCTACTCCTCATCTTTTTTTCTTCAGTCCTTCTGAAGGGTGTTGGCCCAAAACGTCGACAGTGCTCTTTTCCATCGATGCTGCCTGGCCTGCTGAGTTCCTCCAGCATTTTGTGTGTGATAGCTCGAAGGTGATAGGTGAAGCCAGGTCAGTAGGAAAGGTAAACGGCTGGAGAGATAGGAATCCGATAGGAGAGGAGAGTGGACCATAGGCAAAATGGAAAGAGGGGGGCACCGGGAGAGGTAATTGGCAGGTGAGGAGCGATAAGAGGTCATTGCGGAGAAGGAACAGGGATTTTATTTTTAACTGGAGTCAGGTTGGAAGCTACCCCGACAGAATACATGGTGTTGCTTTTCCACCCTGAAGGTGGCTGCATCATGGCACAAGAGGAGGCCATCGGTCGTGACGTGAATGAAAGTTGTGACAGACCTTTGCCATAAGTTGTCCCTTGTTTCAATATCACACATGAAAAGTGACATTCTATCCAGTGGGGAGTGGCAGGGGAAAGGAGAAGGAAATGGGTTAGATGAAAGGATGTAATATGAGACTGGGATATAAACACTGTAAACATAGGAGAATGGGTATCTAATTAAAGATGCTGTCCTAATGAAATGTGCTTTCTGTGACTGATGATGTTTGCCTTTTTCCAGCAAATTTGGCAAAGAAACACTCGTTTAGATACAATTTCAAGAGCTGATACCAGATAACCACAAATCATGCTTGTGTGTGTCGATAATGATTCAGAAATTATTTGCAAAATGGGTGCTCCAAACAGCTTCAATATGTACAATTGGAAAGTGATACAGGTAAAAATGAGAAAAGTAGAAGCAGGAATAGGTCAGCAGGTCCTGCAACCCCTCCTGCCATTCAATATCATCATAGCTGAACTGCGTTGGCCTCAACTCGCCTTGTGTACCAGTTCCCCATAACTCTTACTTTGATCTTTCAAAAATATCCCCACTTCAAATATATCTAGTCATCTGGCCACCACCACCCTTGGGTGGGGGGGGGGGGGGGGGTTCACAAAGAATTTCAGAGAATTACTGCCTACTGATCGCTGTTGGCTATAACTGTTGGAGACTGAAAAATGTTGCACCATCAATACTGAAATGGAAGTGGCAAGAGCCTTATCGACTCAGAATTAGGCTGCAGTGATGAGTAAGATCAGAACTTTTATTTGTCTACAAAGCAGAAAGAATTGCTGAATGTAATTGTATGTTTTCCCATCTCTTCTCCCAGAGCACGCAACCATTCAGCTGTCCAGTTCCAAGATAGGACAGACATGATATTATGATACAGTCAAGGCTGCTAGAAAGTGGAAGTAATTGCTGTTCTATTTTCTGAGGGAAAGAACAATTTCATGTCATTGTTAAACCACAAATATAACTAATTTTTAATGTCACATTATCCCTTGTTTGCAGACACATCAGAAATGACTTGCAGAAGGCATCTTATCTTACTGCCTTGATTTTTCAGGGGCAAAACGTGTTGAGATCTTGTGAATCCTCTTGATATGTCCTCTTCAGACAACTTGTTTTTTTGCAGCAGAAAATGCCTTCATACATTTGAACAACATTTCTAATTAGTGCTTAAGTTTATATAATTATTTTAAAACATGGTTGACAATAAAAATTCTGAGAATTTGCTGTTGGCATTAGAATTTTTAAACAGTAGAAAATGTTGTAGTATGGCTTTTGAATGGAAGCCTGAAAATAGAAATTCTGAAACCTGACATATTGATTCAGTATCTGTAGCATGATCTTTAATGTTGTGGAAATCATAGTCTGAGTGTGCAGAAAATCATGAGTTAAATGTAACAAGTCATCTTATATACGTAGTTGACTGATTTTAGCACTTTGCCCCCAGGTTGTTAAAAACAGCAGTATATCAGATTCCTGTATAGTTTGCCTCTCCAAGTTAGGTTTTGATGTGTTGCCTCTGGACAGAAATTGAAAAGAATAAATATCAATCAAAATGTGAAGCTAAACTGAAAATAAAACTTGTAACAATTTAGGAATGTTGAAAAGTTTCTGTTTTCCAAGAGAAACAGCCAAGAAAATTGTCAGATTTTTCCTTTGGCATTAGGTTGGGACCTAGAATTTGGCAGGAGTTTAAAGCTGGCTGATGCCTATGACTCGCATCTGAATGTAAAATTTCATGCTTATTACTTATTGATATTTATTTCTATTTGCATTAGCACAGTTTGTTGTCCATTGATGCTGTTTACAGTTACATAAATTTGCTCAGTATGCCCGCAGAGAAAGAATCTCACGGTTATATACGGATGACATGTATGTACTCTGATAAATTTTACTTTGAACTTTAATGTTTGAGGGGTTTTAATATAACCAGAAATCAGAATCTCGGGTGTAAGATGCAAATCAGAGGAAACAAATGTGTAATTAAGTGTTCGTGGTTCATTAGGTAAATGAAGCATGAGCAGGCAGATGGAATTTTAGGAAGGGGTGACTGGAAAAGGGGTTGAGATTTGGGGAGCAGTTAGGACGAAGATAGGTATTACAGATGTAACAAATGGCAGCTGAGTTTGAGTAGCTGCAGTCGGGGAGTATGATGTTGAGATGGTGCTCTTGGGCCAAAGGAGCCTGTATGAACAAGAGGGAAAAGGCCATGAAGGATCTAATGAAGAAATACATCTGGTTTAGCAATTAAAAAAAAATTAACAAAAGAAAGCTTGCAAGAGGATCTAGTGCTTTCCTGGTGTATATGACAAATTAACTCTTCTTGGGCTTCCAGCTGGGTACAACTATCGATTTTAACCAACGTTTCAACGACAAACTCTTGCCACCTTCAGCAGGGGTGAGGCCTGGGCACAACTAGTCTGGTGGTATTTACACCCCCGTCACCTGATCCTCCTGACTGGCAAATCCTCATTCAATCATGTTTCTGCTGTCCCTCCTTGTTTACAATCAAATTCCAGTTCTTACCTAGAGCGAGACCTTCGCGTTTGTTAAAATTCTTTCCCTCTAGTTTTGTACCAATGGCTGCCTTCACCAGGCAGTCCAAAAGCAGCTGGTGCGGCACCGTAGTTTTGTGCTGTTAGAGTCAATCCTGTGGTCATTGCGAATTCAATTTTATGCTGCTGCTGATTTTTCAGGGTAACCCAAACAGGTACATCTCCTGTGCTCCTTGATCATGTAACTGCCAGCTGTCCTAAGTTCCAGGTATCTTTGATCCCCAAAAGCTGTGATCTGAGCTTCATTGTGGGTTTGTGAATGGTATTAATCCGGGAAAACCAGGAAACCCAACAATGAAGAACCTATTACAACTGCCTGTCTTACCTGTATTTCCATGGTTTCTAGAAGGATTGCCAGGATTCTGAAGAAATACCAGATTAATACCATCCACAAATCCGTATGGAAGCTCAGATCAAATCTTATGCAGGTCAAAGGTGATCTGGGACTCGGGACTGCGGGCTTTTCCTGGATTTCCTGTGAATGCAGGGCAGTGTATATTGGCCAGGAGCACAGAGGGTGTAGCTGTTTGGTAGTTTGCCTCCCAGGTGCCAGGGTCCGGGATGTTTCTGATCACATCCACGATATCCTGAAGTGGGAAGGAGAACAGCCAGATGTTGTGCTACATATTGGTATCAACGACATGGGTGGGAAAGGGAGGAGGTCCTGAAAACAGACTACTGGGAGTTAGGAAGTTGAGAAGCAGGACCTCAAAGGTAGTAATCTCGGGATTGCTGCCTGTACCATGTGACAGTGAGTATAGAAATAGAATGAGGTGGAGGATAAATGTGTGGCTGAGGGATTGGAGCAGAGGGTAGGGATTCAGATTTCTGGATCATTGGGACCTCTTGGGGCTATTGGGGAGAATTTAAACTAGAATTGCTGGGGGCTGGGAACCAAACTGAAGAGATGGAGGAAGAGGCAGTTGGCTCACAAATAGAGAAAGCTTGGAGACAGTGCGAGAGGGAGGATAGGCAGGTGATAGAGAAGGGATGTGCTCAGACTGATGGTTTGAGATGTGTCTATTTTAATGCAAGGAGTATTATGAGCAAAGCAGATGAGCTTAGAATGTGGATCAGTACTTGGAGCTGTGATGTTGTGGCCTTTACAAAGACTTGGATGGCTCAGGGGCAGGAATGGTTTCTTCAAGTGCCAGGCTTTAGATGTTTCAGAAGGGACAGGGAAGGAGGCAAGGGAGGTGGGGGTGTGGCACAGCTGATCAGAGATAGTGTCACGGCTGCAGAAAAGTAGGAAGTCATGGAGGAATTGTCTACTGAGTCTCTGTGGGTGGAAGTTAGGAAAAGGAAGGGGTCAATAACTCTACTGGGTGTTTTTATAGACCACCCAATAATAACAAGGTCATCAAGGAACAGATAGGGAGACAGATACTGGAAAGGTGTAATAATAACAAGGTTGTTGTGGTGGGAGATTTTAATTTCCCGAATATCGATTGGCATCTCCCTAGAGTGAGGGGTTAGATGGGGTGGAGTTTGTTAAGTGTATTCAGGAAGGTTTCTTGACACAATATCTAGATAAGCCTACAAGAGGAGAGGCTGTACTTGATCTGGTATTGGGAAATGAACCTGGTCAAGTGTCAGATTTCTCAGTGGGAGAGCATTTTGGAGATAGTGATCACAATTCGATCTCCTTTACCATAGCATTGGAGAGGGATAGGAACAGACAAGTTAGGAAAACGTTTAATTGGAGTCAGGGGAAACATGGAGGCTATCAGGCAGGAACTTGGAAGCATAAATTGGAAACAGATGTTCTCAGGGAAACGTATGGAAGAAATGTTCAGGGGATATTTGCGTGGAGTTCTGCATAGGTACGTTCCAATGAGACAGGGAAAAGATGGTAAGGTACAGGAACTGTGGTGTACAAAGGTTGTTGTAAATCTCAAAAAGAAAAGAAGAGTTTATGAAAGGTTCAAACAACTAGGTAGTAATAGAGATCTGGAAGATTATAAGGCTAGCAGGAAGGAGCTTAATGAAATTTGGAGAGCCAAAAGGGGCAATGAGAAGGCCTTGGACAGGATTAGGAAAACCCCAAGGCATTCTACAAGCATGAAGAGCAAGAGGATGAGATGTGAGAGAATAGGACCAATCATGTGACAGTGGAAAAGGGTGTATAGAGCCGGAGGAGATGGCAGAGGTACTTAAGGAATACTTTGGTTCAGTATTCACTACAGAAAAGGATCTTGGTGATTGTAGGGATGACTTGCAGAGGACTGAAAAGCTTGCATATGTAGATATTAAGAAAGAGGATGTGCTGGAGCTTTTGGAAAGCATCAAGTTGGATAAGTCCCCAGGACCGGATGGGATGTAACCCAGGCTACTGTGGGAAGCGAGGGAGGAGATTGCTGAGCCTCTGGCGATGATCTTTGCATCATCAATGTGGATGGGAGAGGTTCCGGACGATTGGAGGGTTGTGGATATTGTTCTCTTATTCAAGGTTCCTTTATATGTAGGTTTGACTCTGTGGTTAGGAAGGCATATGGTGCATTGGCCTTCATCAATTGTGGGATTGTGTTTAAGAGCCGAGAGGTAATGTTGAGAGGACATGTTCGGCACAGCTTTGTGGGCCGAAGGGCCTATATTGTGCTGTAGGCTTTCTATGTTTCTAGATCAAAACCCTCTGCTCAAGATAGAAGTTATCTTAGAAAACCTCTCTGGAGCGAATCACTTCAGCAAAGTGGACTTAGCTGAGGCCTACCTACAGATGGAGATGCAAGAAGAGTCCAAAGTGCTTATCACAATAAGCACTCACAAAGGGCTTTATCATTGCAATAGACTTATTTGTGGAACAGCACCTGCATGAGCACCAGCACTCTGGCAGAAAGCTATTGACCAACTGCTACAAGGCCGTCAGACTTGGTGGAGGTTAGCATAGGAGACCAGGATTTATATCATACCTTTGTACTTTCTCCAGATGTGCCTGTAAACTTATGTGGAAGCAACTTATTTTGTAAAATATGAGTTAATAATTCCTGCACTCCTGAGGGACAATGTGTATACCAGAAGAGTCACTAGGGGAAAACACTATTTCAGTAGTAGTCAGCCTGTTTTGTGTAAGTGGCAGTTACTCACCACCCACTTATCAAGGAGTTTGGAGCATTTTTCCGAGAGTACCTTGTAAGCCTTTGGAGATTTCTCTAGATTTTGTTCAGATCTACAACTCAGTAAGTGGCATTGTTATCTTCGCTGTACGGCTTATTTTGACTTCGCTGGAAATCTTTCCCCGGAGGCAGAAGAGGGGATTGCTAGATTGTATAAATCAAACTTGGTCTGCCCCTGGTTTATCACAAGCCGTAAATCAAGTTTGTGAACAGTGTATGGTATGGATTTTACAAAATCCAGGGAAACTAGGATTTCATACACCACACTCTGATAAAATGTTCATGCATTTACAAATGGATTTTTATAGTATTACCTTCGAGTGAAGGATATAGATATAAATTCGTTATTGATGTTTTTTCACAATGTAGAAAGAATGATGCGGTTACGGTAAGCGAATGTTTATTGAAGGAAATTATCCCGAGTTTCCCCTGGAAATTGTCTAGTGACAATGATACCCTCTTGACTGGGAAGGTAATGAAAGTATGTAAGGCCTTTCAGACTGACCAACATTTTCGTTGTAGTTACCATTCTCCGCAGAAAGGCTGAATGGAATGATTAAAAACAAGCACTTTAAAATGTGTGAGCAATTGAAAAGTTAATGAAGCGAGTCAGGTTTTTCTGCTAATCAAAAGAAACGGCATAGGTGATAAACTACAAAAACAGTCTGATAGAGACGGTGAGTGAAAGAGTGCTAGTTCAATCGATAGCCATTGTATGAAATTTCAAAGCGAACTAAAAGCAAACTGGAAAAGCGCAGTGAGTGGTCTTGCTCGTGATGAGACTGCTGCTAGTCTGCCCTGGGAAACACCTACTTCTGAAGCTCCGCTTAAGGAATTACAGTTCGTGTCAAACTGTCTCCTTGTATAGCACCACCATCCGAACAGAGGAGAATTGCACGACTTCGGGAACAGCCACACCATCTTGCTCCCAAGGAGTTATAGGGTGGACATGTGGACTCTACAGGGTCCCCTAGTGACTGATATGAGAATGACAGTAGTGTAACAAAAAGACTGACAACTATGCAGATGAAACTATTGCGAATGAATGTATTCACAAGCTGGTAGCGGATCAGTCGACCATTGCTCAACCACTCAACAATCTGCTGAAGGACAGGAAGTGCTCAGGCAGCCCTGTGACTCTTAATGAAGAACAACTGAAAGTTGTAAGTCGTAAAGGTGAACTTGTGTACTGCACCTGCATTAAGAATCCCTAATAGGACTATTCGCCCTGTATGTCAATGCAAAACGCATGATAACAGTCTTAATTCAAGAACATGGAGACCGACCGCATCCTGTTGGCGATTACTCTGCCAAAGATTTGATTCTTTTCACCGATGGCTCCTCAGTGATTGAGAGAGGGATTCTGATGCTTGCTTCTGGAATCAAAGAGCATTGATTGCAACTGGAAGGGTAAGGGCCCCTATCTGGGGAGCAAGTATAAAACTAACAAACCTCAGTCCTTCATTTCTGCTGAACACCATTTATTGAGTATGTGGTTACCAGGCCTACTCCTAGCTGCCGTGTATGTTCCCCAAGTATGATAAAAGGTGGGAGAGAGCCATGACCCTAGAAGGGCTTCTGTGATCTTGCCCATTGTAATGCTCCACAGCACCCTCTGATCCAGTGGCACCAAAGGTCCATAACAGAAACTGAGAGATTCTGGGTGATTGCCTTTCTGGGATATGGGACTGCGAGATTGTCCCAGGATCTGATAAATATGGTATCGGCTTTGGAGAACATAGTCAATGAAACTGCATTTGTCTTTGATCAAACCTGACAAGGATTAACCAAGTTGTCAGCAGAACTGGTGGCTGTTTGAGAATCATTGCAGAACTGAGTGGCTTTAGATTTTATTCTATCAGAAAAGGGGCACTATTGTTGCTAGACTTGCATACCTGATGAATCTGTAAATATATTAACTTGGCAAATTACATCCGAGAAGCTACCAAACAGATTAAGAAAGTGGGGGATAAATATCATAACTATTATGTTCCAGGAGGGTAGATAGTGGCCATTTGCGATGCTGGAGGAAAGGTGGGCAACCATTCTGTATTATGGTGTAACTATTGGTATTGTAATAATGGATGTTATTCTTTTACGATTTTTGTATGAGATAACAGGACAAAGGAGAGGGTATTAAGGAAAGGAATGGGTACTTGTTGAAATGAATGGTTGAAAAGGAAATTTTGGGTAGGACTTTGTAACAGCATCATTGCTTTATATAAATACATGGATATGCATATTTCAATTACTGTATTTAGTGAAACATAGAGTTGTCATGAAATGACAAAAAGGAAGGAATGTGGAAATGTACATGTAAAAAAAAATGGCATTTTAGTCTTTTTTTTAAAAATGGAGCCTGTATTGTACCAAAGTGCTTTGCTGATATTGTTTGTGCAACATTCTGCTGATTGGTCTTGGGTATATGACAAATTGCAGAAAGACAAGCAGATGTGTTACTGAAAGAATGCCAAGGACACTGATTAAGCAGACTTATAGAATGTCCTTAAAATGAAGTTAACACTTGGGTACAAAGGATTGACTATGCTGTCTGTTTTCTTTAAGCAATCACTGGCCCTTGTGTGGGGATGGTCTTCCCTTGTAAGTAAAATAAACATGCTTATGATTGATCCACTCTGAGTTAATTGTTGTTTGCTATAAAATGTAGCAAAAAGATGCACAACAGAGAGAATTTGCCATTAGATGGTTGCATACAAAAGATACTTACACTGGCAACATGGAAACTTCCTGGATGGCTGTGGACACCCTCAGCAGTAGTATACATAATGATAGGTGTTGAATATGTTTTGGGTGCATGTAGTTTCAAGAGGAATGCTGTAGAAGACTTGTATATATGTTAGGCTCTTACTGTTGGTTGATAATATAGTGTGGCTACATTGGAGCAAGTAGGAAAAATATCCATCAAAAGATCACAAAAGTGGAATGTGGATCAATGAATATTTATAGTTTACTCAAAACCTAAAATATCTTGTAATATTCCATTGTTATAATGTTCCTCGTAACAAAAATTGTAGCTGTAATGTTTTCCCCTGTCAATTAAAGGCATAGAATAGGCAAATTCATTGAAATGTTATTGAGGTGAAAAGTGTAATATTTACTAGGGTGCAAATACCTACAAATATCTATTGCAGTCCTTTATCAGGGCTCATTGTGCTTAAAAAAGCTCTTTTTTCCTCCATTTTAAATAGGTTCCACTTATGTAAGTACCTGAAGTACAAAAAAAATCAAAGCAAGGGCATGTCTGTTTAGAAACACTGCATGTGTATCGAATAATACCTATTCTTTAGTAGCACTGATTTATTTGTGGAACTGTCTGTTGTGAATATTTGAAATATCTGAACCAGAGGCAACATAGATGAAGGTTAAGAAGTAGAATGAGGGAATTTGGTGCAGCCTTGAGAAATATGTCATGTAATTCACTAAAAGGAAGAGCAAGTTTTTGAAGTAATGCAGACAGCAACACCTTTGTTGTCAATTTGCATTACATTTGGGTGTCATACTTGAATAAATGTAGAAATGCTTGGATCCAAAACAAAGTTCTGGGCTTGTTTTCAAGTTCAAATCTTTTTGAATGCTGGGAAAATACTGTTGTGTATATATAAGCTGTTCAAGTTGAACGCATTTCGAGTGAGAAACTGTGTTTTGCAAATGCAGCCTTTTAAGAAAATAAAAAAAAATCAGACGCTGTAAAGCTGAAATGATGGAAACACTCAGCAGGATACAGGTAGTGCCAGTGGAAAGAGAAACAGTTAATGTTTCAGCTCAAAGGACCTTTATAGGAACTATGATAAAGAGAAAGGAAGTTAGTTTCAGGCTGCTGTGAGTTTGTGGGACAAATAAATAGGATGAAGGCCCTGAGCTTCCAATTACTTGTCACTTTCACTCTCTAACCCATGCCCATCCTGACTTATCTGTTCAAAAGATGTTCAGTATGAACTTGGTGGGGACAGCACCTCACCTTCCCTCTAGACATTTGCTGCATTTGGGGGTCAATATCAATGAACTTGCTTTCTCTATTTGTGTCAGAGCTGGCCACTGCACCCATGTTATCCATTGGAAGTATTAACATTTCTTTCACCAGACACTGTCTGAGCAGCTGAGAATTTTTTCCTACTCTGATCTGTATTTTACAGCATTTGCCTGTCCTCCCACCTTCCCTCCCTCCCTCTTTGAACCCCTCTTGATAACTTCCACAAATCAAAAGTTTTATCTTTGGCCCTTGTCACCCCTGTCAGTGACTCAAGTGATTTAATAATCAAGGTAATTTGTTTCTTTCCTTCTTGTCAATATCTTGATCTAGCTCCATTTCTCATTACCTTTGTCATCACCTACAGACTTGCAGCTCTGCTTAATGTTGTCATGTCATTTGTACTCTTCACGCTTCATCTGTTTCCACTATTTCCATTCCTGTGTCCCTTGTTGAACTTCTTTTCACCATCTGTAGCATTTTGGCACTGAATGAATGAAAGACTAGTTATTTATTTCCAAATAAGGATGGTCCTTGATTTTCATATATTAAACTAAAGAGTATTTTTTTCCCCTCATGTTTTAAATTCTTGCATGACCTGAATATCCATGTCTCTGTCTCCTGTGGATCTGCATCACCTACTGCATATCTTGTTTTTATCACTGACTTTGTTTCATGCTTCCCCAAGTTGCCCTACAATTGGTCCTGAAACTTTAGCCATCTCAGCATAATCTAGAAACTCCCCATCAGTTATTTGAATAAGAAGATGCTTTTCCCCCGGATATTCTGGACAACATTCCTTTTTCTAATCATACGCTGGAATGAGAATATAACTGGCATGGCAAGCAGTTATTATTACCCATCTCTAATCTCTCTTGAGAAGTTGTGGCAAGTTGCCTTTTAGTATGGCTGCGTGGATGTTTTCTTGGAGACATAATAACATTTTGATCCAGATTAATCAAGGGAAAAGTTTTTTTCTGAAGGAAGCGTGGTTTGTGGCTGGAGAATACCACTTTTGTTGTTTTTGATGATCAAAGTCAAAGATTTATTGTCAGTGATTACCTTAATAATTGACTGCAGTACATTTTGTAAGTGGCGTGGACCAGTGAGAGAGTGAGTAAATGTGGAGTGACAATTGGAAAATTGTTTTTTTTACCCAATAATGTTGATGTTGGAGCAGGTGAAATGTAATCAATCATATTCTTGATCTGTATGTTCTGATACATAAAATCATAAATTCATGGAGTACTATAGCACAAAACAGCCCTTTGGCCCCTCTAGTACATGCCAAAATGTTATTCTGCCTAGTCCTTGGACCAAACTCCTCTATACCATTCTTATCTAAACATCAACCATCAAAAATGTTGCAATCAAGCCCACACCCACTTCTGCTGACAGATTTTTCTAGCATTCTCACCACCCCTGAATGAAGTTCCCCCTTATATTCACCGTAAACATTGACCTTTCACCCTTAGCTTATGAGCTTAGTTGTAGTCTCATCCAACCTCAATGGAAAAAGTCTGCTTGCATTTCATCTCATAATTTTGTATCCCTCTATCAAATCTTTCCTCATTTTCTTCTGCTTCAGGGAATGAAGTCCTTACTTACACAGTCTTTCCCTGTAACTGAGGTCCTCAACCCAGCACCATCCTTGTAAACATGAGGAAATCTGCAGATGCTGGAAATTCAAGCAACACACACAAAATGCTGGTGGAAAACAGCAGGCCAGGAAGCATCTATAGGAAGAAGCACTGTCGACATTTCGGGCTGAGACCCTTTGTCAGGACTTTTTAAAACTTGCATCATCTAAAGGGATCGGGGTATGGAGAGAAAGCAGGTACAGGGTTCTGAGTTGGATAATCAGCCATGATCATACTGAATGGCAGTGCAGGCTCGAAGGGCCAAATGGCCTACTCCTGCACCTATTTTCTATGTTTCTATCTCTTTTTGAATTTCAGTACAAGTTATGTAGTTATGTATGCTTTTGAAATGCTTGTGTTACATGAGGTTTTGTTTTTGGGAATGTAGATAGATAAATACTTTATTTATCCCCATGGGGAAATTCAACATTTTTTCCAATGTCCCATACACTTATTGTAGCAAAACTAATTACATACAATACTTAACTCAGTAAAAATATGATATGCATCTAAAATCACCCTCTCAAAAAGCATTAATAATAGCTTTTAAAAAGTTCTTAAGTAGTTTACTTAAATACATTGAGTCCTAACCCCGGCACTTTAACATATATTACTCCTGGCGGTTGAATTGTAAAGCCGAATGGCATTGGGGAATGTGACAAAGAGAAATGTTTATAACCATTTGAACTTGTCAATGGGTCATTGAAGAAAAGTCTTGATTTACATTATAATTTTATATTACAGATAAACGAATTGGTGGATGCTCGTGATGAGGTCATTGGAGCCTGGTTTGAAGCTCACATTGTAAATGTAACGAGGAAAACTAAGAGACAGGAAAATGACTCGGAAGGTGCCAATGGAAATGAAAGGACAGGAGCATGTGCTCAATTTGTTAAAGATCCCTTGGACCAAGATCAGTCACAGCACTGTAATGGGATCACTTCAAATAATTTGGACTGTACGCCATCTACGTCTAACGTGGATTCTGCAGACAGTGATATTATATATCATATCAAATATGATGAGTAAGTCTAGTCCTTACTGCTTGAAGTCAACTCATTTTTTAAAACAAATGATACTGAGTTCGGAAACATGTACTAATAAGTACAGAAATTTGGAAGTGTGTGTTTAAGGATTGCATAGACACAATTAACCTCCATTTTGCCACAACATGTTGCACTTAATTTAACAGTAAACATACCTCTATATAGTAAGCATATTTTTTGTTTACTAGTGATGCTACAGTACTCTTGTCGGTTTTACTTTGCTTGCATTGAAAGAAATTTTAGAGGTTGTATCTTTTTCTATTACTATTTTTTCAGGATCTAGGCATTGCTGATGGTGTCAACATTGTTTCTCGTATCTAATCGTCCCAGAAAGTGATAGTGAGATTCTTCTTTGAATTTCTGCTGAAAGTACTGCCATAGTTGCAGAAGGAGTTCCAAAATTTGGAGATGGTGATAATGAGGGAAAGGCCATATTTGCAAGTCAGGAACATGAGATTCTGCAGATGTTGGAAATCCAGAACAACGTGTACAAAACCCTTGAAGGTTTCAGCAGGTCAGGCGGCATCTATTGAAATGAATAACCAGATGACGTATCAGGCTGAGACCCTTCATCAGGACTGGACAGGAAGGGGGAAGATTCCAGAATAAGGAGGGGGAGGGGAAGGAGTACAAGCTAAAAGGTGATAGGTGAAGCCGGGTAGGTTGGGGAGGGGGATATTAAGTAAGAAGCTGGGAGGTGATAGATAGAAAAGTAAAGAACTGGAGAGGAAGGAATCTGACTGAAGAAGAGAGTGGACCTTGGGAGAAAGGAAAGGAGGAGGGGCAGGTAAGGTGAAGAGGTAGGCGGTGGGGGGGGAGGCAGAATGGGTAATTGAAGAAGAGGAAAGGGGGAGGGAGGAAAATTATTATTGGAATTTGGAGAAATTGATGTTCGTGCCATCAGATTGAAGGTTACCTAGAAGTGAGATGTTGCTGCTCCAACCTGAGAGTAGCAGCATTGTGGTGGAAGAGGAGGCCATGAACCAGCATGTCACAATGTGAATGGGGTTTGGAATTAAACTAGTTGGCCACAGGGAAATACTGTTTTTTGCTGATGGAGTGAAGATACTGGACAAAGTGGTCCCCCAATCTATGGTCGTGCTTACCAATGTCGAGGAGGCTGGATACGGTAGATGACCTCCAACAGATTCACAGGTGAAGTGTTACCTCACGTGAAAAGACTGGGGGCCTGAATGGAGGTGAGGTTGATGGGCAGGATTGTGTTCATCTTGGAGGGGAACAAGTAAGGGGTAGTGTTTCTGTGCATCTGAGTTGGAGTGTATTGAAATTGTACAGAAAATTGTCAAATGAAGCTGTTAGTCTTTACTCTTGTATGCTAGGCCCAGATCGGGGAAAAGAGCAAGGTTAGAAAAAAACTTCTAATTTAAAGGTAAAAGTTATAATTGTCATGAAAAAGGGAAGGAAGTGGAACTGGAATATGGACATTCTTGAAGTAGTAATGATGACTCAAATACAATGGATTCTGCTAATTGGGACAAATCAGGACAGCAACACACGCACAATGCTGGTGGAACACAGCAGGCCAGGCAGCATCTATAGGGAGAAGCACTGTCACGTTTCAGGCCGAGACCCTTCGTCAGGACTGACCTGACGAAGGGTCTCAGCTAGAAATGTCGACAGTGCTTCTCCCTATAGATGCTGCCTGGCCTGCTGTGTTCCACCAGCACTGTATGTGTGTTGCTTGAATTTCCAGCAGATTTCTTTGTGTTTGCAAATCAGGACAGTATATTTTGGCACAGTTAAATGGCTGCACCAATTAGCCAAAGGTTCACGGAAATACTTAAGGTATAAAAAAAAAGACAAACTTCCATATAACTAAGTAATAAATTATGTATTTAAGAGAAACACAGAACAAATTAGAACATTATCAATACTGCTACATAATTTGTTCCTAATAGTTAATGATAGAGGAATTCATTTAAGGTACGCTGCTGTGTTCTTTTGATTGACTATAAAGAACAAAATCAGCCCAAATAATAATCTGCTTTCATACAGTGTTTTTGACGATTGCATACTCAATCTTCGTTTTCATTGTAACATTCAAGGTGATTGTCAATACCTTCAAATTATCTGTAGTTCCTAACTTGTTGAAGTTGTGAAATCATCTCATTTTTATTTCTGGCATCTCCAAGCCTGAATGCTTGAAACCACAGTGAGCAAAGCAGTTCTGAATTGTCTTGCTGCTTATTTCTTGCCACCTATCAGTGTCAAAAATCACTGAAGTTTGAACACAAGCACAGGCAACTGATGCTCTTTAAAGTCTATTTGCTCTAAGTATGGTGAGTGTCTAATAGGCACACAGGCGCATGTGACTGACACCAGTTGGAATCTGGTTGGCAACAGTCTGCTGCCCCAATTAAGTGGCATAGTGTCCCAAGTAAACAAAGGGAATCCAAGTTATTTTCTCAATTAGTTTTTTGTTCTTTAAGAGTTGTCCCAAAAAAGTGGCTGCCCAATTAACCAGAATCCATTGTATTTACTTTTTGACACCATCTCTGTCTATTGTTTTGGAAAAAGTATTTCCACTAGTGAAGTAAGTTGAAACAATGCAGGATCTCCATTGGATTTATGCCTTTTGAAGGATCTACTTTGTTGGTATTAAGCTATGAATAAATTATGGAGGAGTTGGGAATCAGTAGTGCCGGTATGAAGGGGGAGAAACAGAGATATCCTAGTATTGAATAGATTACATATTTATTATTTAACTCAACTTTTTGAGATCTATACTGAAGTATTGAAAGTAAAGGCATAAACCTAATTCCTAGACCACTACATTCCTGTAAGTTGCCTACTTCTGTCAAGTGTGTGTGAAGCTCACCAAATCAGCAGCAGGTGAGTACATTATGAAATCATCATTGGAAGGAAGCACCCTTTCAGAAGTACTTGGAACAGATTCTGCAGCACTGTTCATTACAATGACTTCCACCATTTCATGGATAAGGGCAACACATCTATCTAAGCATCACCTCTCGCAAGGGGTAAAGGGAATTTCAATGACTCAAGTATATCTACTGTAGATTTGAATCTGAGCTGTATGTCCCTAATAAAAACTTCAACAATGTATTGACAAATTTAAAGTTTTTCGTTCATGTTACAGAGCTCCACAACATTTATAAAATATTTTAAATGAATTTCCTTTGAAAGTTACGACTTTGAACACCGTCATCTCAAATTTTTCATGTGATAAGTTGATATGTTGTTTCTGTTTGTCTAATCAGATTCAGATTTATTTATCACATGTACATCAAAACATGTAGTGAAGTGTGTCATTTGAGCTCACAACCAACAGAGGATGTGCTGGGGGCAGTCTGCAATTAGGCGTCAACATAGCATGCCCATAATGCTCGATAGAACAACACAGAATACAACAAAACAGGCCATAACAAGCAATAAAACGAAAGCAAAACAAGCCTTTTTCCTCCCTCCCACTCACCTATACACAAGGATTGCCTTCCAATCCCAGGACAGGCCTCAGAGCCTTCAGTCACCAGGCTACGGCCATTGTGCTTTGATTTCTGGACTTCTGATCAACCTCTAGACCAACTGATGACAGGACTCCAAACTCTTGTGCTCCTGTACCTCCTGCTCTCATGGGCAGCCAGTCCCAGAGCTCAGCAACCTGGGACAGCCTGACATCATTAATGTCTTTTGTCACCCGTACACATCACTTGTCGTCGAGCGTGGACTGGAATTCGAGACCCTCCGTGTCCTTTGTTCAAGCATGGAGCCGAGGCCTGGACTCCATGCTGAAGAAATCTAATATTATAAATGTCTCTGGTATCTGGTATCAGTGTATGGTATTTTGAAGCCCATTCATATCACCTGTCTCATTCAAAGTCAACAGAATCCTAACAATTTACCTCCAAGATATTGGTTTCTAGATGACTTTGCCTTAAGAATCTGTTGCCGTTTTCTACTTGTTGGATGGAATGGAAGTTAAGATGTAGGCAAAATTTTATTCTGCCATTGGCTGAACAGCTTTACATGGAAGAAATTTGCATGGCAAGACTTACTCTAACCTCTGTGTGATTATGTCTAGTGACTAGATACTGCTTAAAGCCAGAGCTGATCCTTGATTGCTGGACTTGTTAGTCATCACCACTTGTCCCAATAATTTCTGGACAGAGCTGACAGGTTTTCAATCAATGGAGAATTGACCTTGTATTTACTTGCTCTTGCCTGTGAGTCACTCCTGCAGATTCTGCTTCTTCATCTTTGTGGGTTGCTGCAAAGTAATCCAGCCATTCATCACTCTTGATTACCATTTGAAAGACTGTTTTTGCAGCTCCTTTAACTTGTTCAAAGATTCAAAGTACACTTATTATCAAAGTATATATGCAGTATACAACCCTGAGATTTGTCTTCCCACAGGTAGCTACGAAACAAAGAAAATCATGGAACCTGTTCAAAGAAAAATGTCAACCTCTCCCCCCACAGGCACAAAAAACCCCAAATTGCACAAATGGCAAAATAAAAGAGCTAAAACAGAGAATATAAAATACTAAACCCACAAAGTCATCTAAAGAGTCCAGGCATATTCAGTTCAGTTCAGCTAAATACAGCATTGTGTCTTTTGTTATCTGCAGGCCACCCTGATCGAAATCACACAGAATAGCAGCAAAAATAAAGGAGCGATTAAACACATCATAAAGTGAACTACAGACTCCAACCCACGCACCACATCGATTAAACCTTGCCCAAGACCCAGTACTCCAGCACCATCCCCTGGCAGCTTTGAGTGAGAAGGAGAAAGAGACCATTCAAACACAAGCACTTTTCTCCGGGAGCAGTGAGAGGGAGAGTGTGTCACATGTTGACATCTTCCTTTGGCAGCAGTGAGCAAGAGGTTGGTAGACGGCGCTAAGCGCCCGCTCGCCTTCCGCGTTCGCCTTGATGACTTCAATCTTCCTTTAATCAGTGAGGTCAGCGAGAAGTGTAGTTGATCATGGGCTTTCGCCCGTCTCTAGGCATCTTGGCCTCGAGTCTGCACGCTTCGCTGGAAGCATCATGGAACACCCTTGGAGATAGCAAAGCGCCAGATTGCTCAATCAGCCCGAAAACACACTACCAAAATGTAGATCGCCGGCTCCGACAGTAGCAGAACCACATTTGAAAGAAAAGGAAGATGTGAAAGAAATTAAAGAGATGGTAGAATGTGGGTATCTCAGTATGATTAACTTCAGTTGCAGAAGCAAGGATATTATCTGCCACTATCCACTTCAACAGTTTTAATCATTGCCAATATCATTTTTTTCTGCTTTTACAGCCTGGTATTATTGATTTTCTTTTTTCTTTTTTGTGGTGATTCTTTTTTAGAAGTCATAATTTCTGAAGACATTTCAGAGACAACACTTCGGCTAAGAGGGCCCGGTTGTTTCAAATATCTTTTGACCAAGGATCTGCCAAGCTTTTCTGGATCAATTTTTCCAATCATAGAACATAGAAAATCTACAGCACAATACAGGTCCTTCAGCCCGCAATGTTTTGCTGACCATATAACCTACTCTAGAAGCTGCCTAGAATTTCCCTAGTGCATAGCCCTCTATTTTTCTGTCCTTACTCTTTGGCAGTATAATGTAATTGTTTACCCGTGCAGTTGCATAGCTAAGCATTGTTGTCTTGACCTGAAAGTTTTTGCTCATTCTGACTGGTTGAATTTGTCTTCAGGACCAGTATACAATTCCTCAAAGTGACTTATAGCATTCACCAATATGTCTTGAATTCTGAAGGCATTCAGTGCCTTGCTTCCTGAATATAGACTGATCTGCCAAAATTAGCAGAACTCACTCACAAGCACCCTAATAGGAGGTGGAGTTATAGGGTTGGGTGCCTACATCATTTATCCTATCTGGAGATGTCACAGCTTGCCTGAGACCATAAGAAGTTGCCCATTCCATCTCAGAAATCAGCCCTCCCTGCATTCTATCAATCTACCATTAATGCTGCATGCAAGACACCCTCCCCCCCCAAAAAAAACAATCCTGGACATTCTCTCTTCTTTCCCTCCCCCATCAGGCAGAACACACGAAATCTGGGAATGTACCACCAGACTCAACAGCTTTCATTCTATTGTTATCAGACTCTTGAAAGGAACTTCTATACAATAAAGCTGAACTCCTGATTTCTCAATCGACCTCATCATGGCCTTTGCACTTCATTTGTCCACCTGCACTGCACTTTCACTGTAGCTGTGAAACTCTATTCTACATTCTGTTGTGATTTCTTTTTGTTCAACCTTAACGTACTTGTGCTTGGTCTAATTTGGATGGATGGCATGCAAACAGGCTTTTCACTGTATATCAGTACAAGTATTACCAGTAACCAAGCCCACAGGCAATCTCAGATATTCATTCTTGCCAACAAAATTTCACTTCCAGCTTCATCACAGTCAAAACCCTACGTAAAATGTTTGCAACTTACGAGGCCCATTTTTTTCCAGGCCGTTTATGCCACTCAACTGAAAATAGTTGTATCTTCTGCAAAGCTGTTAATGTTTTAAGATGTTGAGCTGAAGCTCCATCTCCTTGCATCAGTGGACGTAAAAGGTTTCAGATAATATGTAGTATTACAGCACTGCCTAACTTCAACCTGAACATTCATTTGCTTTATGGGACATTGCTTTATAATCTGCTGCGAGCAGCACTTTGGGGTGAAACTATAAAATCATTTAATGAAACAATAAAATCAGTGATTTGAATCTGTGATTTTCATTTTGCAGTAAGATATTCCTATAAAGGATCCAATTTAAATATTGGATCCTGAATGTTTTGCACAATGCCAGATCCATCAGCCAACACAGAGTTGTTGTGAATTTTCTGCAGTATGCACTCAGATATATTTTTTCATATTTCCTTACTGCGTAAGGAGGTACATTGAGTATATGCTGAATACCAGGCATCAGTCCTGTTTCATCACTCTTGCCCTTTAACCTACAGTATTTTCTCCCACATGCCAATTAACTCTCCTCTGGTTCTCCTGCTTTCAAGTTAGGACAAGGAATAACTTACAGTAGCAGATGACCTACCGATCAGCAGATATTTTCGATCTGGATGGAAACAGCAGCACACAGGGGATGTTCATGCTGTCACAGGTAGAATGTGCAAACATCCACATTGAACTCAGGTCACTATAATTTGGTGTACCACTGCAGTTTGAGAAATTGTAGGTTGTAAAATAAAATTGGAAATTTGTCCTCAGATCCTTTACACAGTGAATACATATCAAACCTAGGTACACATAAAAAATGTACAATAATGCTGTGTTCTGTTTGTAATTTTGTTTACATTGTGTTTGACTGATATATTAATTCTGTCTATATTTGTGTCCCTCTGTAAAATCTTTCCCTTTGCTGGATAGACAAGATGGGCTTAGCTGCTTTGCTGTTTATGAATTAACGTTGGAATAAGGAATGGAACAAATAGCCATTTCACTGACTGCTTATTTGTGCATGCAACTGATATTTGTGTATAAAATTTTACAAAAGCAAAGTACAGAGGGTGCTGGAGATCTAAATAAATATTGAAGATAATGGACAGTTGGTTGAATAAGCTGGAGTAATAATTCTGGTTTATCATCTCAATACGAAGTAAGGAATAAAAGAGTCAGTCCTAAATGACAGAAAGAAGGAAACTGGAGTCCTGTAAGGAATGCAGAAATTCATGACTAATATCCAATATGTGTACTGTATACTACCAGACTTCAAATATTCAACACTTGTTTAATGTTTTTATTCTGATCTGTTGTACAGAAGTGTCAACAACAATAAATTATAGAGCAATACACAAAAAATACTGGAGAATGCAGCAGGCCAGGCAGCATCTATGGAAAAGAAGATGGTTGACATTTCAGGCCGAGACCCTTCAGCAGAATGTTGCCTGACGTGCTGAGTTCCTCCAGCATTTTGTGTGCGTTGCTTGGATTTCCAGCATCTGCACATTTTTCTCTTGTTAATGAATTATAGAGGTTCCATCAGAATTAAATGATAATCCACAATATCCCTTCATATGAAACATTAACCTTCAGCCCACAATTTCTGGCCTTCAACAAATGAAACGAGATCAAGGCCTCTGGTTTACTTACTTCAGGGGCTTCTCTCATGCTGTCCCAGTTGGCTGAAATTCCTACAGTTCTCTGTACTTGTATGTTTCTCTCAGATCTCCCATCCTCTCATCAAATTCATTTTGTCCATTCTTGTTTCACCATGTGTTGTTCACTTGTCACTCTTACACCTCCACCTGTTGTATATCCTTGCTTCAAATCTACTTTTGTTGACCACCACCACAAAATACCCATCGTGTCTTTGTCCTTGTAAACCAGCATCCTATTTCTAACAACCTTGCCTTTCAGTTTTGAGTGGCCTCATAATATCCGAAGCATGCTGACACTTCCACAGTTCTCTTTAAATTGTTCCAGTTATGTTTGTCTACTGCATATGGGGAAACAACTTGTGCAAGTAATGCTAATTACATACCATGTTCCCAAATAGTCCTTTATCTTACTTGAGTTAACCTACCATCCCCTTTGTGGCTCTCCTCTGTCATTTGACTGTGGGCTGTTGCCCTCTTCTGGTTCGCACTTTTGTCTCTGTACTTGTATGTTTCTGTTGTTTCTGTTAGATCTCCCATCCTTCTCTCAGCAAGCATAATTATTCCACTCTTGTTTCACCGGTTCTCCTTAGTTGACCATTAACTTCATAATCCTTTCTGGCTTTTGTCTCCTTCCTTTTGAAGGGTCCTGGCCTGTAACATAGATTTTTTTCCCCCTCTTCATAGATGCTGCCTGACTTGCTGGGTTCTGGAAGTATTTCACACAAAATGCTGGTGTTTTATTCAAGATTTACAGCATCTGCAGAATCTCTAGGGTTTCTGGTTTGATTCTTTTTTGTTGAGTCAGAATCAACAGTTGACTGTAATTGTTTTTCTTCCTAAGGTTCACACTGGAGTCCAAGGATCTTTTTCAGCCTCTTCTTATTTTTGTTCATGTTCAACCCCGTCTTCTGAGAACAAGACAGGTTTCATCTGTTGACTACCTCTCAACTACCACCGTCTCTATTTCATTGGAGCAAGTTAATAAATTTCCTCCTATGAAATACAGGGAACACCATTGTCACTACCTACACATCTGTTGCAAATTTGAATCTCTAGCCACGAATTCAATCCTTTTTCTTGGCACCCATCTTGAAGACTGCCTGGGCAACCTTGGTGTTCAGTTTGATTTCAAGTGAATTTTAATCTCCGGCTTCCTCGTCAGAAAACCGCCGACATCAGATTCAAACCATAATCTCATTGGAAAGTTTCACATTTATTTTCAAATTCCTTTGGCAATTACATTTCCATTTATAATGTATTATTCTCTTTGTTGTCTTCCTTTGTATTGTTCTACATTGATTTATAAAGTTTTTTTATTTAATTCCTAAGTCTAAATCATAGATACTGATTGTGAATCTCAATGTTCCTGGTGGGATTCCAGTTTCCTTCTTTCTGTCACTTAGGATTGATGTTTATTCCTAATTTGTTATTCTGCCTGTTTCTCCCAAAGTCTGGGCATTATTTTATATTTGAATACATGCTCAGAGGGTGGCATTCTACTAGAAATGGGTGATGTGGCATCCAAACTGGTGGTGCACTATATTTTGTGGGTAATCATGCATAAACTGTGGTATTTTTAGTCATGATACAAATGTTTTACTATTCCACAATGCTGCCTCCTTGCTGATCGTAACTTATGCTTCTCCTCAACATGCCAGATCTGCGTCTGTCAGAAATCTGGTATTACATTATAACGTACCTGTTCACTTCAGAAGCACAAGTACATAATGAAAAAGATGTGCCCACCACTGAAGTACACCTGGATCTGGAGCAGGATGTGGTCTTGCACATGGGCACAGACTGTGCCTGATATGTTCCCTGCATATCCTGACCCTGGTCCAGGGCTCAGCAATGGCAGGAACGTGAAGCATGGCCTCGCATGAGCTGCAGTAATGGCAAATGGACCCATGCTGTGGGCTGTTTGTTGTGCACCATGTACCTAAATTTATATTGTCATTTCTAATTCCATTTGCTTTCAATTTTGTTTAAAAAAAACATATGCAATATCTTACTATGTTGATTCTAGAAATCTTTAGAGATTATATTCCTCCATTCACTTTTTTGCCATGTTTAAACCTTGAAGGAAAAAACCTAAGTTCTTAAGTCATGAGCTTACCACAATAATTCTTTGCTATTTTTCTGTCATTTGCATTTTGTTGTTCAAGTATTCATCTTGATAGCTTCCTCAGTTAATGTTAAATGAACTGGCCTGCTTCCTCCTCCACCCTTCTGAATTAAGAATTGCATCAGTCATTTTCAAATTCAAAAGTGCAATTCCTGAATCTGGGGAGCTTTGGAAAATTGTGATAAATATATTTGTTATTCGTTTCTCTATTTTAATATCTGTGTGTGCTAATCCCTGTAATGATAACTCATTTAGCAGTCGTTATGTTTCCTGAAAAGAGAGTGCTAATTGAGTCAGCTCTAAAAGGGTCATATAATGTATAAGGTCCTGCAATTAGCCTTGTCAATAATATAGTGTCTTCATTGGCTGAATGAATACAAACAAAGGTGTGTTCAGCAAGCCCTCCAGTTACATTTGATAACCTGATGGTTTTGCTAAAACTTTTGGATTTCTAGTATTTCATAATCAAAAATATTTTTTTCTCTAGGCCAAAAATACTCTTTATCTGATCTGTGTTCTTAAATCAGGCATCAGAGTACTTGTATCAATTGCAAGATCAGATGTTTAAGATTTGTTTAGAAAAGATATTTCTTAAGTTTGCAATACAATTCTTGTTAAATTTTACCAGACATCAGAATATGTGTGTGAGCCAATTTGGTGGAAGGATAGTTTTGTCCAGCGACATTTTTAAATGAATACAAAGGAAAACAAAGTTATTTTTGGATCGATAGCTGAGGAGCACTAGTATTCTAAGTTATGTCCTGGCCTCTAAGAATTTACCTTCAAATAATATTTGGAGAAAAGAGCTTGCACAAGACTAATATGTTTCAAGAAATGGTGTGTGCTTTGTTTCATGCCACCTGTTACTTGTTAGGTATCAAAAGTGCTGACAATTCATCATTTGATATCAGAACATCTCATATGAAAATAATGTTAAGTTTTTTGAATTACTTCCATAGCCCTAAAAAGTTGTTTAATTGAGATGAGAGCTGTTGACACAAAGACTAGTTCATTGGAATTGTGGTTGTCCATGTCATCATTTATAGTTAAATAATTTTGATCAGTGCCTTTGTTCCCTGTGACATTGAAATGACACAGTTAATAGAGATTGATGTAGTTTAAATTTATGTATAATACTGATATCTTTTGACTGCTAGCCTGAAAATATACTTCTGGATATGTGTTGATTTGTACAGATTGAAATTAACCAATCAACAAGTGCCTTTGCATAAGTTTCTGTTTTGGGTTGCATATTTTTGAAATGGTTCACTTTCAAGAGTGCAGATGACTGGTAAAGAAACTAATCCTCATTTGTTGATATGTTATTTCATGATCTTCCATCTTCTTATGTTTTGGTTAAACACATTCCAGCATTGAGATATAATACTGCATTGCTAATGTTTTCATAAACCATGGGTAACTTCAACTGAAGCACATATTTGGATTAGTTGGTTATTTATATTTTTGTTCTAAGAAATAAACTAATCTTTTTGTTTAATCATTTTATATTGCTGATTTGGTATTTTAGCTAATTTTTGTTTTTCTGTTTCCTGTCTCCAGTTATCCAGAAAATGGAATAGTGACAATGTGTGCAGAAAATGTTCGGCCAAGAGCAAGGACTATTTTGAAATGGAATGAGCTTCAAATAGGACAAGTTGTGATGGTGAATTACAATTTAGAATTACCAGAGGAACGTGGTTTCTGGTTTGACGCAGAAATTACCACTTTGAAGGAGACATCAAGGACAAATAAAGAAATCTTTGTTAAAATTCTTTTGGGGTAAGCATTCATTGGCATCCAATGCAGAATGTTTACATGTGCAGTGAATGTGGATTCAAAACGTTGGTGCTTTCATGAGTCTGCTAAGTTATATCAAGGATATCATGTATGTGAGTACAATAAAGCATTTTTATTAAGAGTATGACAATATAGTAAAAGGTTGCTTTTCTGCTTCAATTCTGGAGTAACCTGTTTAGTTTGAGAAAGAAAAATTGTGACCTGTTTTTAAAATTAAAGGTTATTCACCCTAATTTGGTGAGGTTATTACTGATCCAGCAGTAACAGGTATAACATGCCCAAGAGTAACGATTATTAGAAGATCTGTTCAATGTACAAGGTATTGTTTCAGTTTATACTTAACATTGTGATTGATGGTTCATTTGATTTCAGCAGCTATGGGCAATGAACCATTGTTTATTACAGATTCAACCAACTATCTGTTTGCAGATCTATGTACATAT
The DNA here is from genome assembly GCF_048418815.1 of Hemitrygon akajei. NCBI lineage: Eukaryota > Metazoa > Chordata > Chondrichthyes > Myliobatiformes > Dasyatidae > Hemitrygon > Hemitrygon akajei. The sequence continues at coordinate 54,601,337 of NC_133129.1, forward strand.
TTATTGAAGCTGGACAAAATAGGACTTAATTAGTTGATGAAGCACATTGAGATATTTGCTAAGAAGAATTTGAGGAAAGTGTGGTTAAAACTAAGAAAAATTACCTTCAACTCTTTTTTTTAATATGTCACTTTGAAGTTGAATTAAATTATCTGCATAATAAATGATCAACTCCATTTTCAGTTAACACTTGTTAAGCAACATCTGACTAGTTACAATGACTAGTTCAATTTTTAACCAATAACAGAAAGCAAAATTCTATGGGAGCTGGAAATTTGAAATTGCAACATAATCCAAAATACAGGTAGTCCCAGGTTACATAAGGGATCTGTTCCAGGAAACTGTAAACTGATTATAGTAGCCCATGTTATATTAGTTTACATACCTACTGCCTGTAACGCTGCTGGTGCGTAGAGCAGCATTGAAGGTCCTCCATCTCCGGTGGTGATCAGGACTTCCTTCCTCATGTCGGTAGCTTCCTCTCGATTTTCCACCACTGTTAGTCATGTAAGTCCTGGGTGGAGACTCAGGATTGCCATCGCACTCAGTTGTAGAAGGATTCTTCCTTACTGTTTCCATAACAATTTTGATTTGCCAGTCAGGGTTGTTAGCACTGAGTTGATCCCCTGAACCTGGAGGACTGCAGACCACTTTAAGTCTTGTCTCTACTTTTTGACCTGTTGGCATGGGTGACTCCACCAAAACCCAAAGCATAAAACTGTAGCGGTGTGCTACACGCAGCGCTGCAATAAACAACACGAAGTAGGTGAGCTGCAGTTTCAAAAAAGATTTATTCAAACTTCGCGGCCTCGCTTTAAAGTCTTCCTGATCCCGCCCTCTCCGGGCGGGAATACTGTAGGGGGCGCGTATTCACAGTCCCGTCCCGTGCGCGGGCTTTTCCCCTTGCTGGTGAAGCAGATTTGGCGCCCTTTTTGTGACCAGCCTCAATGCCGACGTGCGCCACTTTGTGAGCCGGTTCGAGTGCACTGGGAAGTGGGTCACCACAAAACCCTGATTTCAGCCAACATAGCTCTCCGGATCATTGAGGCACACAAACCTCCAAACCATGACTAGCTTGTGGTCCTCTTGGAGGATTGGTTTACATATACTTAGTTTAATTCCTTCATCCCCAGATTCAAAAGCAGGGAGCCATGTAGTTTTAGTTAATGTTGAGCCTGGAAATCTGTAAGAAATATATTTTAAATTTGATACCGTTTTCTGTTTACAAGGCACAGTGCAGGCGATTAAGGAAATTCAGTGACAGTGGAACAAAAAGTTCCAAGGATATTGTGTCAGTTTTATGGATTGTACAGAGATGCTTTGCGAAGAAGCTGCCCATTTTGGAGGTGGTTTCTGCAGTGTGGGTTAGACCTCACTAATTGAGATAGCAGAGGCAAGGGATATGGGGAGAAGGCGGGAACATGGTACTGATTGTGCATGATCAGGCATGATCACAGTGAGTGGCAGTGCTGGCTTGATGGGCTGAATGGCTTTCTCCTGCACCTATTGTCTAATTTTAATGAAAAGACAAGGAAATTTGCTGTTTCTCTTTAGGAAGTGAGCTTTGCACCATGAGCCATTAAGAAGGGAGGTGGTAAAAGAGCATTTGTTCTAACTCCTGTGGTTGCCAAAGATAACAAGAGGGCAGTGTGGCTGAGTGTCTCAACCTGTATGTTCGTTCATAATTTTAGGATACCAGGAAGGTGTGATAGAAGCACGTACGTGTGAGTTTAATCTTTGAACATGCAGACTGATGATGTCAAGATCATGACTAAGGAAGTCCTATTTGTGATGCTGGGAAGGAAATTTGCAATGTTCTGGAGTTTGTTAGCCTCAGTGGAGAATTCTGGGAAGCACTTGACGGCAAGTCGAAGGAACAAGTGGCCAATTGATGTATTATTTGGCACTTGTATTGGAATCCATGAATCATTAATAAGTTTTCTGCAAGTTCTTTTGTTGCCTGATTTTTGTTACAGTCTTCCTTGGGATTAACAAAGGTACTACCAATCTGATGTTTGGTTCTAAAATACATATCACTTGTATAAATAGTGACCATCATTCCATCAAATAACGTTTCTAATCTTACTCATCCCCAGTGATGTGAAGTTACGTTGTCAGTACTTCTGCAGGGGTATTAAGCAGTTCCACTTATAATCCTTTATTTGGAGTGCACACACAGTTGTAAAAGTGCAAACATTTCAACATGTAATGCATTAAAAATTATGGTAACCAATCCATTGAATCGTCTGGAAGAGATGTGTAAATCAGAAGTTACACCTGGTAATCGTGCAAAGCAATTTGTTTTAGACTAGTTTTGAGACAACCTCAATATGGGTAAATTCTAACAAAACACATAAAAGTACTCAGCAGGTCAGGTGGCATCTGTGGAAAGGGAAACATTTTTACCTTTTAAGGTTGAGGTCTGTGATTAAGTTTCCAGCGTTAGCTCTTTTTTATTTTAGATTTCTGTCAGCTGTGTTTTCAATTACAGGTAATCCCTCTATTTTTAGAAGCTGGGTTGTATCTGATGAACGTATGCAGCATGGTTTTAATTTTATATTCTGTGGCATAATGCAAATGAAAGTTTGATGCAAGACTGATGTGAATTCTTTCGCAGCTGGTTTTATCAGGTGTTAATGTGAATATTATTGCTGATGGGCACCATTTATAGCATACAAGCTTGATGATAGTTCTTCAAATCTAAAATTACATCTTCAGCTTAAAATGGGCTAGAGTCTTCATTTTTGGAACCAACTCATCTTTTTTAACTGCACCGCTAACTTAATCTTAACTTTATAAAACTTAAATATGATGTCTTTACTTGAAAAAAATTCACTTAAGGTAACCAAATTACATAGTTCTATTGAACTGAAAAATGCGTATTTTTCTCTGAAAGTAGAACAGTTTATGAATTTGGTACATTTTTCTGTGCTGAGCTTATTTTACCCCACAAAGGCAATGAGATACCGTTGTGCATAGTTTCCATTCTGTATAAATGTTCCACATTAGCAGAAGGTCAGTGGAAGAAATGTCAAAATTCAGTTTGATGCATACGTCAGCCATGTATGTTTAGGGAAAGTAGATCAACTGAATGAATCGTTAGTTAAACTATGCCAGTAAGTGTGGTGTAATTTAGATTTAGCCTGAAATGTAAATTTGATGCATAGACATTCTTTTGCTTTATTTTGACTTTAAGGCTAATTGGTGTTTATTTGTTTTGTAATCTGACAATTTGATGGTCAAGTAGAAAGATGGTGTTTTGTCCAGTGAATGAAAACTAGAAATAGTGTAAAGGAGGAAAGAAGGATTGGCCTTTCAACCCAAGCAATGTACGGTGGTGCATTCATGAGTAAATTCAAGTGGTTTTCAAATCTATCCAAATGGTGCGTATTTGGATTCCATGTCCTTGTTTCTTTTGCGTTCTTGTGCTGTCTTCCTGTGGAAGTTGAGGATGGCTTGAGGGAAGAAGATGGAGTAATCAAAGATCATTTAATTGACACATCCGTTTTAAATTATTACTGCCACACTTTGACATTTCATTTGTTGCCTTAAGGTGTGCACTTTCTTTTAAAGTAATTTTTGCAATGTAGTATTTCTGAACACTATTATTCATGCAGTTTATGTTTTTTCCCTTGTACCTGGATTGAAAGCCTACTAATAATGGTGTAAAACAATGACAACAGGTTTATCTTCCAATCCAAAAATAGTGCTGTAACTTTTCAACAGGCCCCTTCCCTGCACTGAGCTAAGTGTATTTGTTACAAGTGCCAGAGTGTCACATTCTTGATGTTTTGCCTGAATGTTTCATGGCGACATAGATCATTTTGAGAGATTTTGTTCTGTGTGGTTTGGTGGTCCCCTTTTAGTTGGAAAGGTAGCAAATGTCTGAATCTCTCTGGCTGTAGGAAATAAATATTTCTTTCTCAAGTATGTTTCACAATGGATGCTTTCTCTTCAGAAACAAAGTTTTTTTTTGATTAATTTGGAGAGGCTAGCTTGTCAATGATATTCTGATGAATACCTTGTATAGTCTGTTCATAATTGATGACTGTCAGAATAAGCATTTTTGCGTATTAAACCATTTGCAACTTAAAATGAGGGCAGTTTTATTTTAAAGAGATTTTATTTTTGTGAGGGAGCAGTTTGCTCATTTTTATCACAATCTGCCCTGCAAAAGGGAACCTATTTGTTAAAGTGGAAGGCCCCATTTTTATTTCCTAATTTCTCACGTGATTTGATTTTACAGCTGTGAAATACAAACCATTCTTCCCCTCTGCGATCCAATTCTTAAATGGACTTTGAAGCTTTGGACACTACCTCACTTTTTTAATATACAATATTTCTGTTTTTGCGCTTTTTAAAAATAATCTATTCAATCTACATAATTGATTTACTTGTTTATTTATTATGTTTTATTTTATTTATTAGTTTTTTTCTCTCTCTGCTAGATTATGTATTGCATTGAACTGCTGCTGCTAAGTTAACAAATTTCACGTTACATGCTTGTGATAATAAACCTGATTCTGATTTTAAATAAATTTAAGAGTGGAATATGGCGAAAGATTATCTTAAGAGAATAGAAGTAAATAAAAAATGCAACTGTTAGTAATATGAAATTTTAAAAAATTGTTAAAGGCTTAATGCCCTCAATTGGTGGAGCATACTCCGTGGAAAGAGAAACCATTCAGATCAGAACTCAAACATAGAGACGGCAAGTGCTGGAAATCTGGAGCAATACACAGAAATGCTGGAGGAGCTCAGCAGGTCAGGTAGCATCTATGAAGGAAATGGGCGTCAATGTTTCAGGTCGAAAATTCAGTAGGTCAGAATTGAAACGAATTAGGAGAACCCAGTGAGTGTGCACATGAACTACTCCGAGACAAGTTGCTTCTATTTTTATGTATGGTTATTTAGAATTCTGCTGTGCCTTCTATTGAATTAGATTTCAGATGGCCAATAAAGTTGGTTGTTTTTGGGTAGAAGAGTTTCTATCTGAAATTAAGATTCATGGCATTAAAAGACTGCAGCAGAAGCTGTATTCAACACAGTTATAGAGTCATAAGAGCTGTATATCATGGAAGCAGGCCTTCAGTCTAACTTAACCATACCACCCAAGTTGCCTACCTGAGAAAGTCTGGTTTCCCTACATTTGATTTCTAAACTTTTTCTATCCACGTACAATTCTAATAGTCCTTTAAACATAAATATACCTGCCTCTATCACTTGCTCTGGCAGTGCAGAGGTACATACACCCTCCACCCGCTACATAGAAAAGGTTACCTCTTGTTTGGTCCTCTTTGAATCTTTCTCCTCTCATCCTAAACCTAAATTCTGCATGAGCTGATGAAACTCGGTGCAGTTGGAAAATGGTGGAAATGTATTGTGAATCAGGCAGCATCTGTGGAGCAAGAAACTCAGATTATCTTTCAGTCTGAGGAGGGAACCAGAGGTAAATGGGTTTTGAGTTGCAGCAAAAGAGAGAGCTGCTAAGCAAAGGAAGCAAGGGCAGACCTGGGATGAGACGGAAGGTAGAAGCAATTGAATAATGCAAGGAGTGAGAATGGAGAAGGTGTAATCCAGAAAGGTTATCCAATGCCTGTTTCAAAAAGGCATGGATCTGTAAAGTAACTAGCAATGGAGTATGGATGTGTTGGTTGCCATGTTCTAGTTAGAATCTTAAGAGTAATTGATGGAAACAGACCCCTTGGCCCAACTTGTCCTTACTGACCATGATGCTCACCAAGCTACTCCCTCTTGCCCATATTCCTCTAAAACAGCCATTCTCAGCGGGGACCATATGGCCCCCTTGGGGGCCCTGGCACATTTGAAGGGGGCCACTGACTGAAAACTGTGAGAAGGGGAGTCCCAGGTGTTTATGGAGTCCCTGGTAACTGAACGAATGAAATACCCAAGCAGCAACCTTCATTGGAGTCAATAGTTTCCCTTCTATTTATAATATCTTTCCAACACACCATTTGAATTTGATATCGCAACAAGAGGTGACCTCCGACTGTCATTGTCTAATTTGGAGCCTGATCTCATGAAACTTGCAGAAAAGCGCCAAGCTCAAGGATCGCATTAGGCCTGATAGATATTTAATTTCATAGTCTTTTTTTAAAAGTTTTATCCATTATGTCAGAATGTTCCAGTTTTCTTGGTGTTCAATAATAAATGATTTTCTGTCTGTCTGTTCGTGTTGTATCCCTGTTTGGGGGGGCGGGGGGGGGAGTCCTGGAACCTGAGAAGAGCTCCAAAGGGGGCCATGGCCAAAAAACGGTTGAGAATCACTGCTCTAAACCGTTCCTATCCATTTACAATCCAAATGTCTCATGTATTGTACCTGCGTGCCTCAACCACTTCCTTTGTCACTTGTGGAACATTTATGTAATCTATGGAGAATGGAATGCCTATAAACAGGAATCAAGCATGATTTGCCATTGAATTGCACACTTTGAGCTAGTTGTGCTAGAGACTCTTCCTATTAGTAATTTTTCCAATATCATGGATGCATTTTAGGTGCTAAGAGAGTGGATTATTAGCCTAGCCACCTTTCCCACCAGCATGTTGAGTTTGTGGGTTTCGTTGTACTTGCAGTGAGTACTGTTTACAACTGACAGTGTGTGGTTGAGCTGAGATGCTGGAGCACTTCTGTTTCAGTCCGGTTTGTATAACTCCTCAGATACAGCTATCTAAGTTTGTGTTTTCATCATTATTTCTGAATTCTAGTTCATGAATGGCTTCATCTGTATAAGATGGAATGGAGAGTGAGTTTGTAGATCTGGCGGGAGCATGGGAAGTTGGGAATGGCGAGGGTGGTGTGCTGCGGAAGGAGTGTGAGCCGGGTGTCAGAGCAGTGCTGGGACGTGGAGTAGCGTGAGTGCAGACACACCAAGCCCTGGGACACCAGGCAAGGTCATTTGATACCAAACAATTAGTTTATTGATCATTACAGAATGTCTCTGGGTCTACCCGGCCCCTCTTCTGTCCGTTTCCCTTTTCCCAACCATGATTCCCCTCTCTCTGTCCCCTTCCTACTCTCCGTCCACAGTAGAGACCCATATGAGAATCAGGTTTATCATCACTCACACATCATGAAATTTGTTTTTTTTTGTGGCAGCTGTACAGTGCAATACATAAAATTGCTAAAGTCTTAAGCACCTCAGTTATATCTATGTGCCTAAGACTTTTGCACAGTACTGTACATTGGATTGGCATATTTGTCACAGATGACTAACCTAGCTTTGAACTTTAATTAGTGAACAAGTTACCTTGGAGCAGTGTCAAATTAAACAACCTCTCTATTATCCATGCATGTTTCTCCTGTTCTCAGGAAATTTATAACCAGTTGATAATTTTCAAATGTGGACTTCAAAGAAAAAATACTTGCTGGTTAAAAGGAATTCCAAGTTGGTGAAACTGTAAATCTTACAGCTTATGTAGATATTTCGTACTCAAGTCGCAATCATTGTCTGGCTGCACATTATGCCCCAGTAATTGGCAATTCTGCAACTTCAGTTGTGGAGTTCTGTTAGTGGTTTATTTCTGCGTAATTCAGTTCAGATGATTTAAAAAAAACTAATGTTTTGATGCATAGCTTTCAAGTAAAAATAATTTCTGACTTGAAGCCAATGTTCATTCAATTACCAAATAAAAGTTTGATTTCTTTGTAACGGTCGCCTTAATCTATTCAACCTGAATCATGTATCAGATTTATGAATACATAATCTGAGTTACAAGGGATTTGCTCATAGAGACTGTCATACTGTGAGGTTGACTCATCCTCCTGAGTATCAGTGACAGGCTAGAGACATCCGTTCATTTGTTGACACAGTTTTGTTTCACATCTATGTTTGAATTTAGTATAGGGGCCGAAGAAAATCCTTCTGGTACACATACAGAAGCTCTGAATTACCAGCAAAAATCATATGAAGAAACATAAATATTCCTTAAGGTCAGTATTTCTGAGATCACTAAGCGTGAACCTGCATAACCATTTACAATAGGGACAGATGGTTTTCCTTCCAAGACCATAATACTGCCGCTCCTCTCTTGCTAGGAATGTTTCTGTGATAAACACCCAGCAGTTACTTAAACTTTTTATAAAATCTGCCTTTCAAGTCCTTGACCTACAAGATTTTTCTTTTAAGTTAAGAGTGTGCATTGCCTTATTCCTTGGGGGTTCCAGCAACTTTGTTATACAGTAAAAACAGTTTTGTTTCATTTCCGCAGTGAAGATGAAAACAATGTGACTAATAACTTATCTCTAATTTTCCGCCATTTCGGAAATGTCATTACTTTCAAATGTTACAGATATGAACACATTTACTTTTCAAGCTGCTTTGGCTTCTTTAAGTATTCTAAATATTTCTCAAATGTCTGCTTGTTTTCCCATCTACTCGACCAGGGATCCCCAACCCTGGTGTAACATTATTCTTGTCTTGAATGCCTCCTTTTTTGGTGTTGACCTCTAAAACAATATTTATAGATGTAACGCAAGGTAAGGACCTCGACAAAGTTATCACTAAAGAGGAATTGAGGGGCAAACTCATGAGCCTAAAGGTAGACGTCCCCTGGTCCTGACAGGATGCAAGCCAGGGTACTGAAAGAAATGGCAGAAGTTATTGTTGACTCACTTGTAATCATTTACCAAAAATGCTTAAAGTTATTTTTAAAGAATTAATTTGGAGATGTTGGGATGGAAATGATTCCATTGGGCAGACACAATGTGGACTTGTGTAGGGCAGGTCCTGTTTGACAAACTTACTGGAGTTCTTTCAGGATATATGTAATGGTGGCAGTGGATAGAGCGAACAGGTGGATGTTGCATACTTGGTGATGCAGAAAAGACCAATCCATAACATATTGATGCATGGAGTTGGGGATAATGTATTAGTATGGATAGAGGATTGGTTAACCAATAGGAGTTAGAAAGCTGGGATAAGGGGGTGTTTCTCTGGTTGGCAGTCAGTGATGAAATGGAGTGTGGCAAGGTGTTGGTGAAATAACTGTTCACAATGTATATTAATGATTTTGAAGAAGGGCCTGTGTTTAGTTGTCTAGGCTTGCTGATGACACTAAGTGGAGTGGAGAAACAAATTACACAGAGGATGTGGAGAACCTGTAGAGAGATATATAGATAGGTTAAGTGAATGGGCAAGGTCTGGCAGCTGTAGTACAACGTTGGTAAATATGAGATTTGGAAGGACAAGTATAAGATCAGATTATTATTTAAATGGTGAAATATTGCAGCATGCTTTTGTGCAGAGGGACTTGGGAGTCTTGTGCCTGAATCACAAAAGTTGGTTTGCAGGTGCAACAGGTTATCAAGAAGGGAAGTGGAAGGCTGGCCGTCATTGCTAGAGGGAGGTTATGCTGCAACTGGTCATGCTGTTATCTGCTGTACTGCATGCAATTCTGCTCTCCTTACTTGAGGAGGTGGTGCAGAGGAGGTTCACCAAGTCGATTCTGGAGATGGAAGAGTTAACTAAGAGTTGTCTTGGGCAATGTTTGCTGGAATTCAGAAGAATGAGAGGGGAGCTTATAGGAACATATAAAATTTTGAAAGGGATAAATAAAGATAAAGGAGGAAAAGTTGCTTCCAGTAGTAAGCAAGACTAGAACTAGGGGGCATAGCCTCAAGATTTGGGGAATAAATTTTGGATGGAGATGACAGAAACTGATCTTCCTAGAGAGTAGCAAGTCTGTGGAATTCTAGGGAAGCAGCAGAGGCTACCTCATTAAATATATTTATAACAGATAGCATTTTGCATAGCAGAGCAATTAAGGATTATGGGGAAAAGACAGGCAGGTGGAGCTGAGTCTACGGCCATATCGGCCATGAACTTGCTGAATAGCAATGCCGACCTGACAGTCCAGATGATCTGCTCCTGCTCCTTTTTCTTATGTTCTTATATTTACTGCAGATTTTAAAACAGCACTATTTTTAAAAAGCACCCTTTTTACCTTAATGAATACTTATCTGTAAGATGCTTTCAGTTGAAGTAAATATAAGGATTCTATTAACAAAGTCATGATTACATTTTATCAATGTTGGTTCGTTTCCCTGAATGAAATTGGATGAAAGAAATAAATTGTGCCTTTTCAAAATGAAACAATTCTTGTTCCACATCTCGAATTCCATGGTTTAATTCATGGATGAAAAATTAGTGGCGGTCCGAATGAAAAGGGGGAAATGCATAACATGATCATCAATGTAAATTGCTCCTCACAGCCAGTAATGTTTCAGGAACTGTGTTAGAAATTGTGCTTGCCTTTTCTTCCTCCTCCAAATGGGAGCTGCAGCTCAATGACTAACAGGCATAAGGGTGAATTTTGATACTTTCAGGTTGTTTTATAAACATATGGCAAGCTAACAGGGTACTAGGGTTTCTTGGCACATTGTTCTTTTAGACTTGCTTTGAATGTACTTGATGGACTGAAAGCTAGTAAGGGTTTCAATGTGAAATAGATAGGTGTAAAGTGAAAATGTGTTTGTATAATGCCCAACACATCTAGTACTTAGCCAGAAATTTGGCTGATAGTGAATAGAAAAATATCATTGTGATTTGTTAGAGATGCTCTTTGCCAGGTTGTTGTAAAAAGGCACAGTAGAAAAGAATTTTCATTGTTTGCTATGAAGTTATTATTACTGGTCCTTCAAGATCAAAAGTAACCAGAAGAAAATGGCACCAGCGAACCACGCGATCAAGGGTGGTAATCTCCTGACGGTTCACAAAACAACTACTTTCACTTCTTCTACGTCTTTTTCTTTCACATGTGGTTCTGTTACTGTTGGAGCCTGTGATGCACATTTTGGTGGTACGTTTTCGGGCTGATTGAGCAATCTGGCGCTCTGCTGTCTCCAAGGGTGTTCCATGAGGCTTCAAGCGAAGCGTGCGGCCTCGAGGCCAAGAAGCCTGGAGATGGGGTGCGAGTCCATGATTGACTCCATTTCTTACAGTTTAAAGTGCCAAGGAAGGCTGAAATCGAGAGGAATGCGAAAGGCAAGCGGGTCTTCAGCGCTGTCTACCAGCCTCTCGCTCACTGCTGCCGAAGGAAGATGTCTGTATGTGGCGGTCTTTCTCTCCTCTCTTTCGCTGCTCCCTGTGTTTGAAATGTCTCCCCTCTCCCCTCCTTGCCTCTAGCCTAATCACAGAACAATTTACAATGACCAATTAAACTACTAATCAGTATGTCTTTGGACTTTGAGAAGAAGCTGGAGTACCCAGAAAGAACACACGTTCATAAGAAAGACATACAGAATTTCTTACAGAGCACACTGGAAATGAACACTGAACTCTGACACCCTGCGTTGTAATAGTGTCGTGCTAATCACCTCGCTTCCATGATCTGAAGCTTACCTATGGTCATTTGATAGAGAAAACATAAATATATAAAAAATAGTAAACTTGAAAGCGACTTAAGATAAGGCATAGCAAAAGACCTAGAATTCAGGTATAAATACATTTCCCAAAGCAGCTATCTTGTTGGAGAGAGTTCTAGCTAAGGTGCATGGACCTAGGCCTCAATTTTCACAGAGACTGCTCTGATTGATCAATTGTTGAAAGTACCTTGCAGGATGTATCTATTGAATGCTCTTGACATTTCCTGGACAGTACAATTTGGGGACAGTTTATAAAAGATCTACTTTGTAACGGGATGCTGTTTATTCATAATGTAGTAAAGGACTCACTGGAGAAAATGATCAAAATGTGAGAATTTTATATTTTAAAGGAATATTATTAAGTCATAGCATAGAATTTTAAAGTATATTATTCGGATATCAGAAACAAGCTGGTTAATGTAAGTTTGGAAATTTGAATGAACGATGGCAAACTTTAGAAATTGTCCATATTTCAATATGTTGGGCAAAACCCCATGGTGAAGTTGATCCACCTGTGGTTAGATAAAGCACTTGACGGGTATATTAGTCTAACAGAACAAGATTCAAGATGGCCACCATCGTGCCAGTGCCAAAGCATTCCACTGCCATGGGCCTGAATGACTTCCGCCCAGTTGCACTTACCCCCCCATCATTGCAAAGTGTTTTGAGAGACTGATTCTATCACATCTGAAATCTTGTCTGCCCACTACCCTGGACCCCCATCAATCTGCCTATCGCACCAACAGGTCAACAGAGGACGCCATCTCCACGGCATTTCATTCTGCCCTGACCCATCTGGACAGCCCCAACTCTTACGTCAGAATGCTGTTCATTGACTTTAGTTCGGCATTCAATACTGTGATCACGTCCAAGCCGATCACCAGACTTCGCCAGCTTGGTATCAGCTCATCCTTCTGCAATTGGACCTTGGACTTTCTGACTAACAGACCCCAATCTGTTAAGTTGGACAACCTCTCCTCCTCCACTCTCAACCTGAACAATGGCGTGCCTTAAGGCTGTGTGCTGAGCCCTCTTCTGTACTCCCTTTTCACCTATGACTGTGTTCCTGTACATGGTTCTAACTCCCTAATCAAGTTCACAGACAACACCATGGTGGTTGGCCCAATCAGAGGGGATGACGATGCGGCCTACAGGGACGAGATCCAGCACGTGGCCGCGTGGTGTGCCGACAACAGCCTGGCTCTAAACACCCGGAAGACCAAGGAGATTATTGTGGACTTCAGGCATGCTAGGAGCCACACTCACATCCCCCTCTACATCAGTGGAGCTGTAGTGGAGCGTGTATCAAGCTTCAAATTCCTTGGTGTCCACATTTCCGGGTATCTCACCTGGTCCCTGAACTCCTCCATTCTGATCAAAAAGGCGCAATAGCGCCTTTATTTCCTGAGGAGCAAGAAGAAAGCTCACCTCTGTCCCAGGATACTGACGGACTTTTACCGCTGTACTATTGAGAGCATACTCACCAACTGCATCTCAGTGTGGTATGGCAATTGTCCCGTATTGGACCCCAAAGCACTCCAGCGTGTGGTGAAAACTGCCCAGCGGATTATCGGCACCCAATTGCCCACCATTGAGAACATCTACCGTAAGCACTGCCTGGGCAGGGCAAAAAGCATTATTTATCATGGATGCATCTCACCCTGACCATGAACTTCTTACTCTCCTCTCATCCGGTAGGCGCTACAGGAGCCTCTGCTCCTGCACCAGCAGGCACAGGAAGAGCTTCTTCCCTGAGGCTGTGAGCCTGCTGAACCCCACATCACAGCACTAAGCAGTATTGCACCCATATTGCACAATGAAAATAATGTTGAATCTAATCTAAAGCATTACCGAGGAGTTAATGTTTTAAAACTGCAAAGGGTGACCAAAAATTGATGGAGGATGAAAAAAAAGACCAAATTCTGTCACAGATCAGTCAGTCCCTGAGAGCTCAAAGCTTGCAACATGCAGTTAACAAAATCAGTTCAGTCAAGCATGTGTGAATGATCTCCCCATTTTCCTGACATGCTCTGTATAACTAGAATCTGCCCATGAAATGTTTGTGAGGGTTGCAGTATTGATTTGTTGAAACTCCTCCACCATTACCATTGTATGCCTCATTGTTGAGCAGAGCTCTTTGTGTCATTGAACAATTTATTTATCACTTTTATGTTCTTCTGTTTATTAGCCATTGCCAGGTAAAATATAGAGAAATGTGCCCTCCCTCTCTTCTATTCATTTGGAAATTCGGCCTGCCTGAAAGTGCAGCTGCTGAGCTGACTCTATCTACCCCATTCTTTAATGTGCAGATCAGCAGTGTAGTGATCTAATGGAAGGAAAACTAGTTCTTGTGTTTCTGATCCCTTGGCTTAATGTCTGGTGTAAGTTGCTTCATTATTGTCACATGTACCGAGATACAGAGAAAGACTTTGCTTTGTATGCCATCATTTTATCACATCAGTGCATTGAGGTGGTACAAGGGAAGGCAATAACATAATGTAGAATGTAGTGTTACGGTTGCGGAGAAAGAGCAGTGCATGCAGTTATTAAGGTGCAAAACCCTGAGGTTGATTGTGATCTCAGAAGTCCATCTTATTGTACAAGGTAATTGTTCAGTCGTCTTATAACAGCAGGCCAGAGACTGTCCGTGAGGCTTGTGGTGCGTGCTTTCGGGCTTTTAGTGTCTCTTGTGTCTCGTGGGTTATGGGTTATATATTCACTTTTCTGGAGTCACCGGCACCCCATTCAAACAGATGAAATCAAATTCTATCCCGTTCATGCCTTTCTGTACACTCACTTTCTATGTAACATTTCTCAATAACAAGACAATGTTCCAAGCAAAGCCACCTTCAAATAGACATAACATGTCTAGACCTCTTTCTGAAGGCATATTGTGATGGAATTGGGTTTGTTAACCATGAAGTTCTAAACTCAGATGAAGACCTCAAGCCCTGTTAGATATAAATAGTCACAAGTTCTCTCACTAAAGGGAGATTATACTGTAACTACCCAATCTTCAAAGACTGTTTATTCCCTCTTTATTCTCTATGGTGTTTAGCTGCCAATATCTACTATTCAAGTGGTGGGTCCTCTCTCTACCAAGGAGAAGATACTTCCAGCTAACAAAGTAGTTCAAAACACATTTCATTTATTTTCAGTCATACACGTTTAAATCCAAACAACGCTCTTAATATGCATTTAAAACTCAGAGGACTTAAATCTTAATCTTTTATTTCCAAATCAAAAACCATTTTTAAAACACAAACCATTTCCTAAAACTTAAAACTTACAAAATTTTTCTAAATACAAAATACAAAGCATTTCTTAAATTCAAAGGATTTCCAAAACACAGGTACAATTCCTATAAACTAAAAAGACATAACACAATGCAGACAAACAAATTGTCGCAGAAACTCAAGGTGGAGGATTGGATTCTAGTTCACCCTGTGTTTCTTCCATACTTCTTGATATTCTTGACTCCATTCTTAATGAGCTTGAACTGTTCTATATATTTTACTCCTTTTCTCCCACTTGGATGACTTCATATATATGATACTTCTTCAGTTATTCTTTTAACACAGTCTAAAAGCATCTTGAAGACATTGATCCTATTTAGCTGCCATAAATGCTATGAAGCTAATTGCCTTGAGCACATAAAACCATCCAACTATCAACACATCAGTTATTGATATGTTAAATGATTTTACCCATCTGCAGTGCAAGCTTCCTTAAACTAAGCATCCTCGAGTCAGCTTGTGTGTTTGAAACAACCCTTTGTCTTATAGTGCACCTCAAGCAATCATAAAGCAGGTGTCTTTAAATTGTGTCTGCAAAGCTGTTCTATAGACAATACTTCGTTTTAACTTCAAGTTGATACTGCTTCCTATTTACATTTAAAGAGCTCAAGACTAACTCGTTTACGACCAGAAGTTAAACATGTTAGTTGGAAGTTTACTTACAGCTGTTTTTGATCTTTACAAGTGGCAGCTGCTGTGTGTTTAGAAAGCAAGGTGAGCAGACATGAGAAAGAAAGGGAATACCCATCACAATACTGTGTTAAATTGTCTTCAGTAGCTTGTTCTCTACCATGTCTTGCCACTTCTGTGGGCTCTTGATGAGTTTTAATATTAAATGTTCATGAGGTACTTAAAAACGGCAATGTGATTGCCCTCCATCTTGTCAAAATACTGTGACCTCAGTGCTTGCAGAAGTGCTACCATGGGATGGTGCTACATCACTAGCTTGTTAGCTTAACTACCGTTGTCAAGAAAATACTAGAGGCCATTACTAAAGATGTAGTAATACACATTTAGAAATTTCTAACAGGGTTGTATACAATTAATATAATTTAAAAATTGGGAAATAGTGCTTGACAAATTTAGTCTGGGTAACTGTATCTGGATTTTCAAATGTTTGATGAGGCAGCACATAGAAAGCTGTTGTGTAAAATAAAATCTCTTGGGATTGGCTGAACCAAGAATTCATTAAAGAACAAGACAGAGTACAAACATACAGTTATGTTCATATTAACAGTCTAATACTGGAGAGATTCCATAAATTGTGCTGGGATGTAGACTAGTTGCAATCTACATGAATGGCTGAGCTGAAATGGAATTCATTCATATCTGACATCTATGGAAATGTAGCAGTGAGAAGACATAATGAACATGCAAGAAGATATAGCAGGTTAAGTGAATAAAGTAGTAGAAGAGAAAAACATGAAAATATTAATTTGGAGTGGAGAAAAACTAAGCAAAATTTTAAATGGGTAGAAATTATTAAATTTATTTTATTTAGGGCTGTGTCGCACAGCAACCCACCGATTTAAACCTAGCCCAATGACGGGACAATTTACAATGACCAATTGACCTACTAACTGGTACGTCTTTGGACTGTGGAAGGAAGCCGGAGCACTTACACTCATGGAAAAGAATGTATGAACTTGCTTACAGAGGATGCTGGAACTGAAATCCGAGCTCTCACGTCCCAAGCTGTAATAGCATTGCTTTAACCACTACACTACCATGATGTGGTGGTTAGCACAACACTATTACATAAATGTTGATGCTGATCCTGAAATTAAAAAAAGGCAAATTAAGATTATCCTTTTATTTCAACGAAGATGAAGTTCAAGAAACAAGTTTACATTGCCACAGGGCTTTGCTGCGATCTCACCGTGCTATTGGTTTCTCTAATGTTTTAATAAAAATGATACACCTATCCTTGAAGCAGTGCAGGAAAGTGTTTAAAGATTTGAGTTCTCCCTCTTCACTGCACATGCTTTTCAGCCTTCTTATGTATACCTGTATAAACTTGTCCTTTTGTGCTACAGCAGTCAATCTTTTTTTCTGTGGTTCTTTTGGTGGCTGTCTACCAATGATTTTCTTGTGTATTAAAGGAAAGAAAAGTTTTAAAACATTTCCGGCACCCATTCAGAACTTTCATTGTTATTGCAGCAGCCAGGATTTGTCATTTTATATCCAAAAAGATATAAACATAAAATTTACAAAAACTACCGGTAATCAAGCAGAATACATAATAAAAAGCAGCGTAGAACTTTTTAAAGCTATCAAGCAAGTCTCAGAAGTTATAACAGTAGAGGCAGTGCCTGCCTTTTTACCTCTTCCCTTTGTACCATCCAAACCCTGAAGCAGTCCTTCCTTGTGCTGAGCAATTGACTTGCACGATTTCTACGTGAGTATATTGGATCTGATGGTCATGATTTGAACTCCTCTCTTCTATAGGCCAAATGCAGACTGGATGACCGCTCTGCAGAACATCTCTGTTAAGGCCACCCTGGCCGTCCAATTGCTCATATGGAGCCAGTGATCATTAATGGAGAATGTGTGGAGCAGGTTAAGACCTACAAGTATCTGGGAGTACAGTTAGACGTGAAGCTAGACTGGACTGCCAACACAGATGCCTTGTGCAGGAAGGCACAGAGTCGACTGTACTTCCTTAGAAGGTTGGCGTCATTCAATGTCTGTAGTGAGATGCTGAAGATGTTCTATAGGTCAGTTGTGGAGAGCGCCCTCTTCTTTGTGGTGGCGTGTTGGGGAGGCAGCATTAAGAAGAGGGACGCCTCACGTCTTAATAAGCTGGTAAGGAAGGCGGGCTCTGTCGTGGGCAAAGTACTGGAGAGTTTAACATCGGTAGCTGAGCGAAGGGCGCTGAGTAGGCTACGGTCAATTATGGAAAACTCTGAACATCCTCTACATAGCACCATCCAGAGACAGAGAAGCAGTTTCAGCGACAGGTTACTATCGATGCAATGCTCCTCAGACAGGATGAAGAGGTCAATACTCCCCAATGCCATTAGGCTTTACAATTCAACCGCCAGGACTTAAGAACTTTTTAAAAGCTATTATTAATGCTTTTTGAGATAGTGATTTAGATGCTTATCATATTTTTTACTGAGTTAAGTATTGTATGTAATTAGTTTTGCTACAACAAGTGTATGGGACATTGGAAAAAAAGTTGAATTTCCCCATGGGGATGAATAAAGTATCTATCTATCTATCTATCTATCTATCTATCAATTGCCTGTCACTTGAATTTTCTGTCCTACTTTCATTCTGTCTGCCTTGTCTTCAGTCTACAACGCCAAACACAAAACTGGATGAGTAGTACTTCATCTGATTTGTGCACATTACGACAGCAGTAGTTACAGTGACAATTTTTATCTGCACGATAATCTCTCTTCTCTGTACCTATCCCTCTCTGCAATTTATAACATAGTTTTCTGACTTCACTAGGTCTAACAAAGGAGCATGAGCCTGAAATGTTGGCTCTGTTTTTCTCACAGAAGTTTCTTGACTTCTTGACTGTTTCCAGCACGTTCTGATTTTTTCCAGAAAGCTATAGGCTGATTAGCTCAAAGTTGATGGCAGTAATGGTAATGGAATCTTTAGCAAAACAAATGGTCTGGAAACTGAAGGCATGAATTAATGGATGATCTTATTTGATAAATACCGGGATTTTTAAGAATCAGCAGAATGAAGTAGATGTAAGCAATTTTAGGACTAGGGAATTGGAATCAAATAATAAAATTTGTATCTGTTGCCAAGTTTCGATCAATTAATAGAGGATGTTTGCAACAAAATAAGGGAGACATCATTGAACTTACAAAATATGTGTAACAATTGGCAAATGAACATGAAAATCAAATATAGTAGGCATGAATCAGATTTTGGTAGAAAAATGAGATAGAGTTTTTGAAAAAAACGAGTGGTTCAGTAAGGTAGAAGGACTTAGGGTAGTTTGAGTGGGAGAAGATAGTCAGATATATCAATATTAAAGTGGAGTAAAGGGAATTACAGAGGCATGAGAAAGGAGCTGGCCAAAGTTGACTGGAAAGGGACACTATCAGGGCCTACAGCGGAATGGCATTGGCTGGAGTTTCTGGGGGCAATTCAGGAGGCACAGGATAGATACACCCCAAAGATGAAGTGGTATTCTAAAGGGAGGATGAGGCAACTATGGGTGACAAGGGATGTCAAAAAAGTTAAAAGTTACAGTCTGTCCCGAGCCTTATAGGCTGATCAGGCCGGTGCTTATGCCAGTTTCCATGCGTGAAGCAACTGAGAGCATGAGACTCCTCCCCCCGGATAGGACGCCAGTCTATCGCGAGGTAAGGGATGGCAAGGTTGGCATAAAATCAAAAGGAAGGGCATATAATATTGCAAAAATTAGTGGGAAGTTAGAGGATTGGGAAGCTCTTAAAAATCACCAGAAGGCAACTAAAAACACAGTAAGGAGAGAAAAGATGAAATATGAAGGTAAGCTAACCAATGCTATCAAAGAGGATACCAAAAGTTTTTTCAGATATGAAAAATAAAGAGAGGTGAGAGTGGATATTGGACCTCTGGAAAATGATGCTGGAAAGGTAGTAATGGCAGATGAACTTTAAGTATTTTGTCAGTCTTCACTGTAAAAGTCACTATCAGTATGCATAAATTCAAGAGTGTCAGATGGCAGAAGTGAGTGTAGATGCTATTACTAAAGTGAGGGTGCTTGGGATGCTGAAAGGTCTGAATGTTGATAAGTCACCTGGACCATATGGACTACATCCCAGGGTTTTGAAAGAGGTGGCTGTAGAGATTGTGGAGGCATTGGTAATGATCTTTCAAGAATCACTAGATTCTGGAATGGTTCCAGAGGGCTGGAAAATTCTTCGGGGGAGGGCAGAAAAAAGGGAAATTACAGGCCAGTTTGCCTGACATCAGTGGTTGGAAAGATGTTGGAGTCCATTATGAAGGATGAGGTTTTGGGATACTTAGAGATACATGATAAAGGAGGCCAAAGTCAGTGTGGTTTCCTTAAGAGGAGATCTGTTGGGGATGTGAGGAAATACCTCAGAAGGACCAGTGGATCCTGTTAACATAGAATTTCAGGAGGTCTTGGACAAGGTGCCGCACAGGAGGCTGCTTACCAAGATAAAAGCCTGTAGTATTACAGGAAAGATATTAACATGGATAATAGATTGGCTGACTGGCAGGAGGCAAATAATCGGAATAAAGAAGGCCCATTCTGGTTGGCTGCAGAGTGGTGTTCTGCAGAGGTCAGTACTAGACTGCTTCTTTTCATGTTATATGTCAACGATTTGGATGATGGAATTGCTGGCTTTATGGCTAAGTTTGCAGACGATGCAAAGATAGGTGGAGGGGCAAATAGAATTGAGGAAGCAGGAAGTCTGCAGAAGGACTTGGACAGATTGAGAGAATAGGCAAAGAAGTGGCAGATGGAATATAGTAAACATGAACAAAGCTGCAGATGCTGGAAATTCAAGCAACACACACAAAATGCTGGTGGAACACAGCAGGCCAGGCAGCATCTATAGGGAGAAGCTGCCTGGCCTGCTGTGTTCCACCAGCATCTTGTAGATGGAATTTAGTGTAGGGAAGTGTATGGTTATGCACATTGGTAGAAGGAATAAAGGCATAGATTACTTTCTAAACAGGGAATAAATTCAGAAATCAGAGGTGCAAAGGGACTTGGGAGTCCTTGTGCAGGATTCCCTAAAGATTAGCTTGCAGTTTGAGTCGGTGGTAAGGAAGGCAAAAGCAATGTTAGCACTTGCTTTGAGAGGACTAGAATATAGAGCAATGATGTAATGTTGAGTCAGACCACACTTGGAGTATTGTGAGCAGTTTTGGGCCCCTTAACTTAGAGAAGATGTGCTGGCTTTGGAGAGGGTCCACAGGAAGCTCATGAGAATGATTCCAGGAGTGAAACAGTTAATGTACGAGGAGCGTTTAATGGCTCTGAACTTGTATTCACTGGAGTTAGAAGAATTGGGGAGGGGTCTCATTGAAACCTAGCGAATACTGCAAAGCCTAGACAGAGTAGTTGTGGAAAGTTGTTTCCTAGGTGAGTCTAGGACCAGAGACCACAGCCTCAGAACAGAGGTAATTTAAAGCAGATGAGGAATATCTTTAGCCCGAGGGTGGTGAATCTGGAATTCATTTGCACAGATGGCTGTGGAGACCAAGTCATTTAGTATATTTAAAACAGAGGTTGATAGGTTCTTGGCTAGTCAGGCTATCAAAAGTTACGGAGAGAAGGCAGTAGATTGGATTTGAGAGGGATAATACCTCAGCCATGATGGAATGGCAGTGAGTTGATGGGCTGAGTGGCCTAATTCTACACTTATGTCTTATAGGTGCAGAAGCACAGATCATAAAAGGTAGCCAACATTCAGAAAACCTGTTTCAAAATAAAAGTAGCTCAAAGTATTAACTTAAAGAGACAGAAACTGGAAGTCTTTAAGCTGGATTTAACTAATATATAATTTTGGTTATACCCTATAAATTGTGACAAGATAAATTAACTGAATTAATAGGGTGGTCCTGAAGAAAGTGAACACTGGCATAGGGCTTTTGGACTGGATGGTTGCTTCTGCGGCATAAATATCCTTGTAACAGCTTTTTGTATTTCACCATCAACATTTTAAAGATGTCTCTGATTCATGTTTGACCACAGCCAACTTTAGATTAATAAATTCTTGGAAATTAATGTCTGTTTTTCTGGGAAGCAAAAATCTTAAATTTCCAGATGGTTTCATTGACAGCAGTTTCTCTGTGACTGAGGAAAGACATTCTCGCCATAGAGGGAGTACAGAGAAGGTTCACCAGATTGATTCCTGGGATGGCAGTACTTTCATATGAAGAAAGACTGGATCGACTAGGCTTATACTCACTGGAATTTAGAAGACTGAGGGGGGATCTTATTGAAACGTATAAAATTCTAAAGGGATTGGACAGGCTAGATGCAGGAAGATTGTTTCCGATGTTGGCGAAGTCCAGAACGAGGGGTCACAGTTTAAGGATAAAGGGGAAGCCTTTTAGGACCGAGATGAGGAAAAACTTCTTCACACAGAGAGTAGTGAATCTGTGGAATTCTCTGCCACAGGAAACAGTTGAGGCCGGTTCATTGGCTATATTTAAGAGGAAGTTAGATATGGCCCTTGTGGCTAAAGGGATCGGGGGTATGGAGAGAAAGCAGGTACAGGGTTCTGTGTTGGATGATCAGCCATGATCATACCGAATGGCAGTGCAGGCTCGAAGGGCCGAATGGCCTACTCCTGCACCTATTTTCTATGTTTCTCTGACTGTTGTGATGTGGCTTGTCTTGTGGCAGTTACTATAGCAAGCATAAATCTGTGGCATCCTATCAGGTTGATTTTGTGAGCTTGAAACATGTTACTTTGCTGTGTTAGCAGCATTCTCACACTCAGAAGAGTGAACTAATTTTCCAGTTATTAGTACAGGTAGTCCCCGAGTTACGAACGTCCAACTTACGGACAACTCATACTTATGAACCGAGGAAGGAGAACGCCGTCTGCCATTTTAAATTGGATCGCGACGCTGTCCGCCATTTTAAGTCATTGCCATTGACACTGTGTTGAGTGTTTAACTTTGTATTGGGCTTAAGTTTTTCTTGGTAAGATTCACCGTGCCCCCCCCCCCCCCGTTCCGGTAGTAAAAAATACACTGCCACCTCCAGTTTAAATTCCCACGTGGAATATTGTGGATGATCAAACACCCAAACCCAGCACAGCCCCCACTTGTCCCATTTAGCCTGTCTCAATGCGGCGGTCCTTAGGACCCAGCAGACCTCGGGAGCCGGCAAAGTTCGGGAGCTGCGACCCGCGGTGTTTCTGTTCTATTGACGGGAAGTGATTGCGATTGAAAATAAAGTGGAAATAATAAAGTGTTTGGAAAGAGGTGAAACGCCATCGGTCATTGGAAAAGTGTTAGGTTACAGTCAGTCAACGATCGGAACAATTTTAAAGGATAGCGGATAAAGTGAGAATAATGGAGCATTTGAAGGGCGCTGCCCCGATGAAAGCTACAATTATTATTAAGCAACGCAGTGGTTTAATTATTGGAATACATACGTTTCTTAAGTGTTTTATATGCATAGAAAGGTAAAATATATACTATATACTGACACAAACGTTTGACTAACTGACGCTAAATAATACCGGATGTACTTGTTCTGATTAACGTACAAATCCGACTTAAAGATGGACTCAGGAACGGAACTCGTACGTGACCTGGGGACTGCCTGTGCTAATTTGGTTTCTATATCAAGCAGATATTAGATTTGGGAGAGTTGAACGAAGAATTAGAGAAATTATTGAGCGCTCTTTTCCTTTGTTACTTTAGCAGTTCTTCTTGCATTATTATACTTGGCACCGGTTGGTTGTTCTGTGCTTGTCTCTTGTGTTTATTATTACCATGCATGCTGTTTGCTATTGTTCACACGAGCAGAGAATTTCATTGCACCTTGGTGTATATGACAGTAAACTTAGCTGAGCCTTCTGATACAAGGATTCCCTTGTTACAGGGTTCTCTTTCACAAAGTGAACATTCACTGGCAACCAACTTTTGAGATTGCAGTCAGTAAAGGCAGGCATCGCTGTGAAGCAGAAGTCAACTAGTTTAAATATTCAACTCTTTAGACCAATAAGTTGCACAGACTTTAATAGTTGTATTAATGTCTTTCTGGTTTTTGCACCCTTGCTTTCCATTGCCGAGGAATGTCTCTGCCAGAAATGCCAACTGCTTATTTCCCTCCATAGATGCTCCCTGACTGCTGAGCATTTTATGTGCGTTGCTCACAATTTTCAGCATCTGTAGAATCTCTTGAGCTAACGTTTTGGGATCTGAAACAATTGCTGTTTGTTTGTTTCCACAGATATTGCCTGGCCCATTGAATGTCTCTTGCATTTTGTCTTTTTATTTCAGATTTCCAGTATTTGCAGATATTTTCTGATTTTCATCTATGCTGGCTATCCTTCTAAAGTCTGTTAATATGGAACTGATTTGTGAGGAACATGGGGATTTATGTTTTATGTGACAACCTTTTCTGGTGATAACTCAGACATTAAGATGTTGTGGCTTGTTTGGGATGGAATTATTTAGAATAAGAATGCAAGCTATCTTTGGCTATGAGGGCTCTGGTTTAGATTAGTGGTCTGGATTGAGTTAGCTGACATTAACTGCTGCGGTACTCAAGAATGCTGGTCTTTGGTGGTTTGGTCTGGGGTGGGTGGGGGGGGGGGGAGGAGGAATAATCAGCTCAATTACACAATACCAAACACAATTAGGTGGGTTGATGTACTCTTAATTCAGTTGTGGCATTTGTTTATAACAAAAAATCCAGGGCATGAAGTTTAGGTGAGGTTTTGAGGAGCATCTGCAGAATTGTAACATAAAACAAGCCGCAGATGAAGGTGGAAAGTAATGAAGTGTTGCACTAAAGAAGAAGCATAGACAAATATTAAATAATAGTTTTGCTGATGTTTGCAAACCCACAGGATATCTGTTAGAATTCTGGCTTGCATTATAGTACATTGTAATCTTGTTCATTAAATATTTCAGGGATGAAGTGATTGTTCAGCTCTATCCAGGAGGCATAAAGGAAAATCCACATTAATTTAATTATTGAACAATATAATTGCTGGTGCAAAAAAAAAACCCAATACCGGTTTTTGTACAATTAATGCAGTTTGATAGATAGGTCACACAAGGGTTCTTTTGGCTCACTGCTTTTACACTGAACTTCCTAAGTGGTTTCATTGCTGGGACATGTGCTGTAGGCAGATGCTTCAAGAGGACAAGATAATAAAAGCAAGAAAGTAATGCTGAGGCTTTGTAAGGCATTGGTTTGACTACAATTGGAGCACTATGAACAATTAGATTATGGTTTATGACTACTTTTAAATAATTTTTGAGAGTATAATTCTGGCAGATGTAAATGTTGTTTGTACATTTTCTTTATTAACTGTTTGACCTTAAATCAGTCACCTTCATTATTGTGCATGATTCTGTTACAAGCTGCTAGAGCATTTCCACAATAAATACTGTTTTGTAACCTATCCAATTACAGTTACAGAATATATTAATTGCTCTGGAGAGAAGTACTATCCTCAAGAGTCTCATTCTAAAATCTTAGTACAAATATAATTTTAGTGCCCATGTAATCAAACCACCTTATCAAATAATAGGTGATATTTTAGTTAGTGGAGTTGCTTCCAGGGCTTACTAATCGACAGAGTGGAGAAGACTATTATGTTAAGTTTCTTATAACAGTGTTTGCTTGTAACAGGCTTCTGGATGGTACACTTTTCGTTACTAGCCTGATCAAATATAACTATATGTCATTGTCAATGTGCATTGATGCTCTTAAGCATATAAGCAGAATGCAATTCAGAATGCTGAGTTGGAATTACCGGTAGATAGCACCAGACTGCTGCCTTAAGGGTTCATTAGATCAATAGCACTCTGACATTGAGCTCCTCATGGAGTTCAGTGGCAGACATCAGCCTCTTGCAGATCCCATCAGTTTCTTGGGTACTCAGACCAGGTTAATCTTGGTACAGGAGCAGTAAACCCATCCCATCACTTAAGTTAGAGGGAAATGGTTGTACAGGCGATGCGTTATTTAAATTTAATTTCTTCAGTTCATTAAATTTCAAAACAGTTCTTTGATTTTTCAATTCAATTATCTCTGAATGTTAATACTCAGAGGCATTAAAGACTTCCACAGGCTGGACAGCAGTCGGGGTCTGCATCATTTTGGCTTCTGATCTTGTCATGTGTTAACAACCAATTGTGCAGAAGATTGGCACATCTGTTGCTATTTAGGGTCTCATTACTTAGGGCACCAACTCTTATTTGGGTCAGAAAAGCTTCTCCAGAACCTGATGATAACAGTTCGCAGAAATTTAATACCACCATAAACTTGGTTCACAAAAGCAATTCTTGAGAGGGAATTCCCTGGAAGTGGCACATTCTCATCACCCACCTAGTGCAGACTTGTATGAGTGTTTCAGCAGTAACTAGGTCCATTAGTCAGCTTTGACCAATTTGGGATGGCATTGCGCAGGGTTTCTGATATCATGTTGCAGAACTTAAGGAAGTCCCCCCTTCCCACCCCACCCCAAGAAATGCTTTGACAGCTGGGAAAAGTACACTCCTTAGGTGCACCAGCTCTTAGTTTAATCATTTTTCAGTGTCACTGATATTAATGAAAAATCAAATAAAGCTATTAAATTCAAATAAAAATTGCAAATTTTATGGAAAGTTCTCAATTTTCAGGGAAAATTTGGGCAATTTATCACCTGAATAATTTGCCTTTAAAGATGTTAAGGGTGAACATCTAATTATGAATTTTAATGTAAATATAACTTTCAATTACTATCATTTTCTTAAGGCAGAGTTAAAAGATTACAAATGTCATAAGTGTTACCCATGTATTAAACATAATTTCAGATTACCTTTCAAGTTTTTCACAGCACAAGATCTGTTTGTCATAACAAAAATTTCAAACTGGTTGGCCGTGCAAAAACAAAATATTTGTTTAAAAAGAAAGAACATTCGATTCTACTATATTTAAGTGTTAGGAGATTGAACTCACCATTTGTGCATTTGCATATCTACCACATAACCACCAAAACTATTAGCTGTATTTATCCTTAATATTACATTGAATAGAGGGTTCTGCTTCAAAGAATAACTTCGATTATGAATAATAATATTTTCCTGCGGTGAGCTTGTATTGCACGTGAATACCTATGGTATTGGTTACAGCAATTAGTAACAATGTCAGTTAGCTGTTAACCTTTGTTTGCATTAGGAAAGAATACTTAACAGATTTTTTTTACATGGAAGTGTTTACACTGTATTTGTATATATGATTTTTTTTTGAAAATGGATATTTATTCTTTAAACCATCTTTACTTTGTAACAGTGAAATTTGCACCAGAAGTTACATTTGTAAAAAAATGCTTCTATCTGATTTTGAAGGGTTTCTCTAGAAGATGTCTGTTTTAAATGTTGATAAAATTGCTTATTCGGCAATTCTGTAAACTTTTGCATTTCTTATCTTTTACAGAGGCCCATTAGATGTAATGGCTGATTGCAAGGTCGTGTTTTTCGATGAAATATACAAGATTGAAGAAACTGGAGCTGAGCCAATTACACACGCTGATGGCCAGTTTAAAAGTAGGATGCTGTTTATATGCAAGGACTGGTGTATACTGATAATTTAATCTGCAGACAGTACTTAATTCAAACAATTGTTTTGATTTTATTTTCCTTCACTACTTCTCCAGGGAAGAGTGGACCTGAATGTAAATACTGCAAGGCAGATCCTGATAGAGAATGCAGATTCTGTGCCTGTCGATTATGTGGTGGGAAGCAGGATCCAGATATGCAGCTGTTGTGTGACGAGTGTAACATGGCATATCACACATACTGCTTGAATCCACCCCTCAGCCACATACCAGAAGATGAAGACTGGTAAATTTTGTCTTGATGAATATCATTTTGGTTGGTTGGTGGGACAAGGGAAAGAACAGAAGATTCTTTATGCCTTTTCAGAGATGATTAATTTAAGTCTTGGGCTATGAATTTAATTTAAACCGCCCACTAGAAGTATGTATTAGGTTATAATTACAGATGATCCCCTGGTTACAAGTATCTGACTTACAGGGTAGATACAAACAATGTACCATATTGTTAAATGCCTGACATACATTATTCCTACAAACAGCAGAACAATGCTAATGTTGATTTCTTGCTTGTGGTTGCTGTTGAATTTGCTGCTGAACTTAATGCATCTACAGTTGTTTTTTCTCTAATCCCAGTTTTCTGACCACTGTGTGAGATATGCCTTGGATCATCAGTGTTGCCACTCTTTAGGTGCTGACTCATCCAGTGCACGTTTAATTTTTGTTTCTTAAAGCGGTGTGTAATAACACCTTTTATTTTGTATATTAAAAAAACACAAGAAACTGGTTGTTTGCAGTTGTGCTTGACTAACCTGGCTCCACTTACAAGTCTACAAATAGTTCTCGAAAGATGTGCCTTTACTTCATTGTGAAGGCACACAATAAAGGGAACAGATTAATAATTCAGAATTCTAAATCATTTATTGGCACTAGAATGAAAAATCAGTTTTGGAATAAAACTACAGCCAATTTAGTAACCTAAGACTACATGTAAAAAGAGCAATATCTGGTTTAGAGAGCTGATTCCAGCTTTCAGTTGCTTCCTGATATTAATGCTTGTTAGGATCATAGTACTGCCTGCAAAAGTTTATGTGTTTGTTAACAAATAGATTATCTTTGATTGTAGTAGCAACTTACTAAAGCAGCGGAAGTGACATTTGGCACCAGTGTTCTAACCTGCTGCTGTTTTTGTAGAAGTCAGTATTATTAAGCCCATCTGCCATGGGGCAAGTTCGTGCAAAGTCACATAGTGAACTACTCTCTCCAATTCTGAAACAGCAATTGGTAATAAGTTCCAAGTGTGGCATTAGCAAATAATCTACAAGAAACTGAAGAGAGTTGTGGACACAGCGCATCATGGCAACCAGCCTCCCTTCCATGAATTCTCTCTACACTTCTTGCTGCCTTGGTAAAGCAGCCAACATAATCAAGGACACCACCCACCCCAGACATTCTTTTTTCTCCCCTCTCCCATCAGGCAGAAGACAAAGAGCCTGAAAGCACATACCATCAGCCTCGAGGACAGTTTATATCCCACTGTTATAAGAATGTTTCATCAGTACATTAAGATGAGCTCCTGACCTCACCAACTACCTCATTGTGACGTTGTATGGAAGTTACATCAAAGAAAGGGTTAAAATGGTGTGCTAACAGACACTTCATACAGCCTTTTCTGAGTGTGGGAATTCAGTAAGAGCAAGAGTCAACTGAGACAGTGTGCAGACATAGTGCTGTCATCCAGACTGAACACAGCTCTTGAAAGCCTAACTCCCTTTTGTACAGCTTTTCTGTCCAAGTGTAACAAGACAATGCATATGAAGGATTCTGCTGCAACACCTATTGGACAGTTATTTTTGTAATTCTGAAGTATTTTTGGCCTTTAACACGTCATGTTGTTTTGTTATTAACACCTGAAATATGTATTACAAAAGTATGTAGTACTTGTACTTAAGTATGTAAATTATGGGATTTGGAAGTGAATAAAATTTGTATTGAGATGCTCGATATTGGTATCTAACTCATCAATTTCGGAATAAAAGTGGCATTTCTTTGTTCAAACTTTGGAACACTTCAGTTCAGAACAGGGCCGGCCCAGCTATTTTTGTGCACAAGTGTTACTGAGCAATGAATGCCAGTTTCCAGAGTCCCATTAATTGGCAATGGCACTTGCATTTTACTGTCTACCAAAACAGGCAGTCCCTGGGTTATGTACGAGTTCCGTTCTTGAGTCCATATTTAAGTCGGATTTGTAGGTAAATCGGAACAAGTACATCCGGTATTATTTAGCGTCAGTTAGTCAAACGTTTGTCTTAGTATATAGTATTTACTTTAGCTTTCTATGCATATAAAACACTGAAGAAACGTACATATTCCAATAATTAAACCACTGCGTTGCTTAGTAATAATTGTAGCTTTCATCGGGGCAGGGCTTTTCACATGCTCCATTATTCTCACTTTATCTGTTATCCTTTAAAATTGTTCAAATCGTTGACCGACTGTAGCCTAACGCTTTTTAATGACCGATGGCGTTCCACCTCTTTCCAAACGCTTTATTATTTCCACTTTATTTTCAATCGCGATCGCTTCCCGTCAATAGAACAGAAGCACTGCGGGCATCAGGTCCCGATCTCTGCCGGCTCCCGAGGTCCACTGGGTCCTAACGACCACCGCATTGAGACAGGCTGAATGGGACAAGTGGGGGCTGTGCTGGGTTTGAGTATTTGATCATCCACAATATTCCGCGTGGGAATTTAAACTGGAGGTGGCAGTGGTTTTTTTTACGAGGTCGAGTTGTGAGCTCGATATCAACCTGGCACGGATGGTAAGGGAGTCACTAGATCAACATCAACCCGGCACGGGAGTGGTCTGTCACTGGATCGACTCGAGAAACTCCGTTCTCCAGCCCTGCGCTGATCTCACTGCACTACCAGCCGACTGGGACCGGGGGGGGGGGGGGGGGGGCGGGGGCAGGAGGTCAGGGTGAATCTTACTTAGAAAATTTTAAGCCAAATACAAAGTTAAACACTCGACACTGTGACAACTGCAATGACTTAAAATGGCGGACCGCGACTGGATCCGACTTAAAATGGCGGACCGCGTTCTTCTTCCTCGGTTCTTAAGTACGAGTTGTCCATAAGTCAGACATTTGTAACTCGGGGACTACCTGTATTGCACTTCCTCAGTATTGTAAAACTTCATTCTGCACTCGGTTATGGTTTTACCTTGTACTATCACAGTGAACTGTTATAATAAATTAATCTGTGGATGGTATACAAGGCAGTTTTTTCACTACACCTTGGTACATGTGACAATAATAAACTATCATTCACTTGTGTGGGTTGACAAAACTTAATTGGATGAAACAATTTTAAATGGCTCAAAATCTGTTTAAATTGATGCACTATTGATTGTATTATATCTTGTGGACTATAAAGATTTTATGCTTATTAAATGTAATTGGTTTTGGGATTTGATGTCAGCCTTGTGCTGAGTTAACAAAATACCATGGATGACTCTTTGTTTTTCTGAACTGTTGTTATTTTATGTCATGCTTTGTGAGTGAAGTTTTGATTTGAATCCTTGGTCTTTCATTACGTTTGATATCAGTCATGTTATTCTCTGTTTAAACACTATGTATCTGCAGGTATTGCCCCTCCTGTAAAAATGATACAAGCGAAGTTGTCCGAGCAGGAGAAAAACTTAAAGAAAGTAAAAAGAAAGCCAAGATGCCCTCTGCCAGCACTGCAAGTCAGAGAGACTGGGGCAAGGTGGGTACAGCTGCTGGTCTATTACCATGTCATGCATGTACATTCATTTGAGTGCTTGTTTAAAGACACCAGTGGATTACCAACTTACTTCCTGTAATCTATCACATATCCTTAGGGTATGGCCTGTGTTGGTCGCACAAAGGAATGCACAATAGTTCCTTCTAACCATTATGGTCCCATACCTGGAACTCCTGTTGGTACGATGTGGAAGTTCAGAGTTCAGGTGTGTACCATTCTTTAATTTCTTCCATTTCTCAGCATTTGTTGGTGACTTATTTTATTTTGACAATAATACTCGATCTTGAGGAATCTTATTTTGAATAGTGTAACAGATCTGGAAGATCTCTGTTTCTTTTTATGATTTTGTTAATGATAGATGAAAACAATTGACATAATTGTTGATCTCCTGACAAGCAATTTGATCGCTACCTGTTTAAATTTGGATGCTTTGTTGCTGCAAGGTGAGTGAAGCAGGTGTTCACAGGCCACATGTCGGAGGGATTCATGGACGGAGCAATGATGGAGCCTACTCCCTGGTGCTCGCTGGAGGCTTTGAGGATGAAGTGGTATGTGATTTAAACTGGTAACCTCTACACAGTAATGTAAACAAAATGTTGGATATTCTCAGAAGGTCGGTCAGCATCTGTAGAATGTGAAACAGGGCTAATGTTTCCAGTTGATGAACTCTAAAGTTAGAGATTAAACAAGTTTGCACTGCAACAGGGAGGAGAACAGAACTGAAGGTTTGTAGTAAAACAAAAGTTTAAAGAAGTTATGAAAGGCAGATCCATAGGTGATGAAAATGGAAATGTAAGCTTAATTTTCTGAAGTTGTTGAACTTGTGTTGTGATACACTGACTGAAGGATAAGGTACAAGTTATCCAGCTTCATTGGAATATCGCAGAAACGGTGAGCAAGCATCTGGAAGCTTAGCCCCACCTTGCAGAGTGAATATGATGTTCTGCGCACCACTTAACTCATTTGTACCTGGTCTTCCCAGTGCTGAGGAAGGTTCAATTTTCTGATTCCATTACATTTGTTCTGTTGAGTTACTGTTCAAATCACTGCATCCAGTTGGGAATTTCCTTCCATCGTTATGGACTGATCCTGTTGCCGCCTTTCTCCTTCTTTCTCCTGCAAGTCTGGACTTGCCTTGTCGTTGCCTTTTACTTCACCAATCACTACATTCAATAGTAAATCTTGTAATTTCAGTGCCTCCGTTATGATGCCTCCCCCAAGTGTGTGTTACAGTTTCACCGTCCCAAAGGCACCATTCCTTTTGTGAAAATACGGTATATTTCTCACCATTACATCCTCACTTTCCATGATGAACCCAGCAAGTGTAATTTGATGTGCTGTTTTCTCATCATCAAGCACACATTACCTTTGAGGTAGTTTACTAGTACTAATTTGGGTTTGTCATAATACACATATTATTCAGAGTGGTATTTCTGCATAGGGGTGGGGGAACAAATGACGATTAGATGATGTTTATATAGAACATATCCACAAAAATTATCCCAAGCATTCATGCCCCAGCTATGTCAAGAGTCTACAATTCTGTCCTGCTCTGAAGTTTCTGAACTTGGCTCATGCATAATTCCTTTGAAGTTCAGCACAAACTAATCATCTTCACATTATAGATCAATGAATATTTAACTTTACAGACTTCCAGACTCTTAGCTGAGTTCAGAAATTTCATATGACGTTCCTGTTGTTCTGATTTATACGCTGGACATCACTTTCTTTACTTTTACTATTTCTACCTTACACCAATTATCCCCTTTGTTACTTAATCACTTGTATCATGTATCCGATCATTGTTTCCTCTTCTTGCCGATCTTGTTCATCCCTGTATATCTAATTTTCCAAACCTGGTGAGAGATTATCAACCTGAAAGATTAACTGTTTCTCACTCCGGATGCTACTGCATATTATCGGCATTTTCCAGCTGTTATATTTCAGATTGATAGCATGTGCTACATTTTAGGTTTTCTAAATTGTATTCTGTTTTCCTTTGTATTACTTTGATTTTTTTTTTGGAATGATATGCTTGGCTGACATGCAACCAGAAGTTTTTCCACTGTATCTTGGTGAACTTGACAATAATAAACCAACCATGCATGCTTGACTTCTTCCACTTACCGTTTATTTAATTTGAAATACTGAAGGGTAGCTGGTGTATCCTCAGTACAAGAGACACCGGTTCATTGTATAATCATTTCACCCTTTCATGGGACTTGGATGTTTCTGGCTATGCAGATATTTATAATCCATTCCTTATTGCCCTAGGACTGAGAAGCTTTTAAGAGTCAACCACATTAGCTGATCTGGAGTCACATATCACATCACTGATATAAACTTAACAGTTGAGTTTTCATGACAGTTAACTAGCTTTATGGTCACTCTTACTGAAGTATTAAATTTTGTCTGATTATTCAAATTTAAAATCTCTGCAACAGAAAATATTGGAAACAATCCTCAGGTCAGGCTGCACCTGTGGAAAGAGAGTTATGATTCAGGGCTGATGGAAGGTCTTTGACAGAATGTTTCCAGCATTTTCTGTTTCACCTTCAAATATCCATCATCTGCATTTTTGTTTGATTTGCATTTGCTCCCTGTAATCTGACATCTGGTCCACTAATTCAATGACGGCATTAAAATATTCTCTGGTTTTAAAAATGCACCTATACACAAATTGGCATGGTCATACATAAATTAGTACATAAGTACATGTAATCTTCTTTCAATTTAGTCCCTAGTACTGAAGATGCACTAGCTATCCTTTAGTATTTTTCAAGTATTCAGTTTCAGACTGTGAGAGAATGATCCGATTAGAACGGTGCTCACAAATGGATGTTAGCCTTTCATAAACAAAAACGGGAAGGCACTCGACAGGTCAGTCAGCAATTGCGATGAAGGGTCAATGATCCAGAAGGTTGATTGTTTCTCCCTCTATGGATGCAGTTTGACTTGCTGAGTTTTTCCAACATTATATGTTGTAGTTCTCAATATCCAACATTTTCATTCTTTGCTCCAAATAACGAACACTGCTTTTCCAGCTGCTAGAGATTACCGAGTAGTAATGAAGAGTTATTGTTAGCTGAACTTATTCTATCCTGCCCAACATTAGTTGGTAGTTCTAAGAAAATCATAATTTTTCGTTATCTGATCAAGTTTGCACAGGTCAGGAGTGAAAACAAGCACAGTCCTCATACTCCAAAGCAGGATTCTACCTCTCTAACTGTCAAATCGAAGAAGTTGTTTAATGTTGCTGCCTATTTGAATTTGTACTCTATATTCTTGGCAGTGATTCATCAAGCTCTGTAGCACAAGTGGGGATATAGTGTTTTAAAATGATACAGCGAGGAAATTATGTTAATGAACAGTGCACATTTGAAAATTGCAGCCCTTGATTAGTCATTGTATTAAAAAAAACAAAATGTGGAAACAAATATAAACATAATACGTTCTTAAAAATAAGTTCTATGATAAAATAGTCCTCACACAATTTTAGACTAAGAGATAGGTGGTCAAGGAAATCAGACAATTATGTTCATTGCAGTAAAGAATGGTTTGACATAATGGGGCCCATGTACTATTTATGATATTCTTTTTGCTTTTTCTTTTGTGTCTTTCTTGTTTTATGTAAAATAATTGATATTATTGAGACACAGCTTACAAAAACTTAAGATGTGTGGCCTTTTCCTTTATTTTTTATTTAGAGATATTGCATGATAACATGCCCTTCTGGCTCAGTGAGGCCAAGTACACCCATGTGACTAATTAACTTACTAACCTGTTTCTCTTTGGAAAGTGAGAGAAAACTTGAGCTTCTGGAGGGAAACCATGTGGTCATGGGAAGAACGTACAAACTACTTAAAGACAGCAATGGAATTGAAAGTGGGTGGCTGGCAGTGTAATAGTGTTTTGCTAACTGCTACACCACACTTCTGTCCACTATTATGGAACTAGATAGGGAAGATACTAGCAGTCATTTCTCCCTGTGGTGAGGTGTATAAGACAAGAGGGTGTAAGTGTATGGTGAGAGGATGAGAGTCTAGGAAAATGAGAGTGAAATTTTGTTCCACACAGAGGGTAAATGGATTCTGGAATGTACTGCCTGAAGCTGTGGTAAAATTTAAATCTCCCTGTTCATGGCCAGTCCAAATGTGGTTCCAACTTGAAGATTTGTCCTTTGGTTGCAAAACTGAACTGATCATCATTATGGATGATCAATCTTCAACACAGAAATATTAAGCATAGGTTACAGGGAAACTTGGCTGTGTGGATCCTGAATTGGCTTGCCCATAGAAGGCAGTAGGTGGTTGTAGATGGAGCTATTTTTGCTGGAGGGTGGTGATCAGTGGTGTTCCACAGGGATCGGTTCTGGGACCCCTGCTCTTTGTAAATTTTATAAATGACTTGGATGAGGAAGTAGAAGGGGTGATTTGTAATTTTGCAGATGACATGAAATTTCGTGATGGTGTGGATAGTGTAGAAGGCTGTCGTAGGTTACAGTGGGACACTTACAGGATGTAAATGTGGGCAGATGAAATTCAACCCAGAAGAGCGTGAGGTGATTCACTTTGGAAAGGTCAAACTTGAAGGCAGGGTACAGTGTTAAGGCAGGATTCTCAGCAGTGTTGAAGAACAGGGGGATCTTGGGGTCTACGTCCATAGTTCTCTCTAAGTTGCTGTGCAAGTTGATAGGGTTGTTAAGGTGTATGATATGTTGTCATTCATTTGTCAGGGATTGAGTTCAAGAGTTGTGAGGTAATGTTGCAGCTATGTAAAACCCTAGTTAGACCACACTTGGAATATTGTGTTCAGTTCTGGATGTCTCATTATAGGAAGGATGTGGAAGCTTTCGAGAGGGTGCAGAGGAGATTTACCAGGATGCTGCCTGGATTAGAGAGCAGGTATTATGAGGATAGATTGAGAGAGGTGACTTGATAAAGGTGTATAAGGTAAGAGGTTTAGATAGAATGGTTAGCCAGTTACTTTCTCCCAGAGCGGAAATGTCTAATATGAGGAGGCATAATTTTGAGATGCTTGGAGAGATGTCAGAGGTAAGTTCTTCACAGAGAATGGTGGGTACTTGGAATGTCCTGCCGGGGATGGGAGGGGGCTATGTGGGAGGGAAAAGTTGCGTTAACCTTAGAGTAGGTTAAAACGATGGCACAAATTTGTGGGCTGAAGGGCCTGTACAGTGCTATATTTCTATATTCTATGTTCAAGTTGACCTGATCTGGATAATTTGAACCATCTTTTAATTTGAAACATCTGATAATTTAGTTGACTGAGTTGTAATGAATTAACACAAATGCTTGCTTATTCAGAATGAATACCCAATTCAACCTGAAGGTGACACAAATAGTTAGGCTCTTTTGGACTCTGTCAGGTAGCTGAGCTGAGCTTCAGATCCTGATGTTATCATTATCAGTTCATAATATTACTAGATCATACCTTTCCCATGATGTGATTACTGCTAGATCAGAAATTCCATAATTCTGAGCACATTGACTTAAAATACAGCTGCCTGGGTCGTGCCTGTGATGCTTCTGCAAGCACCCGTAGCTCGCTGCACTGAGACACATTACAATAAACTTGACTTGAGAAGAGCTCTGTAGCTGATGTGTTTATTTTTAATAGGATCGAGGCAATGAATTTACATACACTGGAAGTGGTGGCCGAGACCTTTCTGGAAATAAGAGAATTGGGGAACAATCATATGATCAGACTCTCACCAACATGAACAGGTAAGGTTCTTTTATGGATTTTGTATAATACAACCAGGTATGCACAGCAGAGTTCAGTGTGACAATGAATTCTATTGCCAGGTTACACAGAAATACTGCAAAATATTCACAATTTATTTTGTTTGCAGAGAAATTTCAAAGACCTAATGATTTTGTACTTGGTCTCTCTACTTAAGAAAATGTTATAATTTGCTTCTGGTTGATGAGTTATTTGTCAACTTTTGATTTGCAGTTGTGTAGACAACTACAGCCTCCATCAAACTACACATTGCAAAGTTTCACAAACAGTATTTAGGTATATCATAATTAGTCTGTTATGTTTTACTGAAGGATAAATTCTCTCAATGAAATAAGCAAGTGGGGGAATCAGTTTCAAAAAAATGCTGGAAATAATCAACAGATAATTCGATCTTGATCATGTAACCTCCTGAGAGAAGAGTCCTGAGCAAAAAATAGCATTTCGGGTGTTAATGTGTTCTTTTCTTTTTAAATCTTTTTATTAATTTCCAAACAGAACATTGGAAAAAAATAAATACAGAGAGCTTGAGAGTACATAATTAATAAGGCGGGAATACAAATGCAAACAGTTGATAACACAGATATAATAACCTCCCAAATTCACTGTATTTACATTAAAAAAACAAAAAAAACTAACTAACAGCAACTAACCTAACCAACCTGGGGTATTGTATTATATCAGGTATACGCAGTAGTGTCAATAACTCCGCACCTCTATCCAAATAACTGAGGGTAATAAAAAAAGGATCGGGAAAGGTCAATTTAGCTCATATGAAAATGTTGAATAAATGGTCTCCAGGTTTCTTCAAATTTGACCGAAGGGTCAAAAATGACGCTTCTGAATTTTTCTAAACTCAGACAAGATCCAGTTTGGGAAAACAATTGAAATGTAGTTCGGGGTTTTATTTCTTTCCAGTTCAGTAGAATGGATCTTCTGGCCATTAATGTAACAAATGCAATCATCTGCTGAGCTGAAGGGGATAAATAATTATTATCCACCTTTGGTAAGCCAAAAATTGCAGTAATAGGATGAGGATGTAAATTAATACTCAAAACTGTTGAAATGCTACCAAAAATATCTTTCCAGTATTTCTGCAAGCAAGGGCAAGACCAGAACATGTGAGTCAAAGAGGCTACTTCAGAATGGCATCTATCACAGATTGGATTAACATGGGAATAAAAACAAGCAAGTTTGTCCTTAGACATATAGGCCCTATGCACCACCTTGAATTAATGGCTATTAAACCCTTCTGATAAGGGCTTAAACCTAAAATTTTCCCCGTAATATCAATTGGGCATGAATTCGGGAAAGACTAACATATTATTCAAAAAATTTCTAATTTGTAAATATCTAAAAAAAATGGGCTCTAGGCAAATTATATTTATTAGACAGCTGTTCAAAGGATATGAAACAGTTATCTAAAAATAAGTCACAAAAACATGTTATACCGCTCGTTTTCCATAACAAAAAGGCTTGGTTCATAACAGAGGGCTGAAAAAAGAAGTTAGATATAATAGGGCTTGATAAAATGAACTTATTCAAACCAAAAAATTTGTGGAATTGAAACCATATTTGTAATGTATATTTAATTATTGGGCTAATTATTTGCTTATTCCATTTAGAAAGAACAAAGGGAAGGGAAGACCCTAAGATAGAAACCAATGAAAAACCTTGTACAGATTTACACTCCAAGTTTACCCATTGTGGACTTTGTATTGCCACTGAGTCCTTTGTCCAAAATATTAAATATCGAATATTAATTGCCGAATATAAAATCTTAAGTTTAGCAAAGCCAAACCACCTTCCTTCCTTAGACTTCTGTAAATATTTTTTACTTAATCTAGGATTCTTATTCTGCTATACATACAAAGAAATTTTAAGAGTCAATAATGTCAAAGAAGGATTTAGAAATAAAAATTGGTAGTGCTTAAAATAAGTATAAAAGTTTAGTTAGAACCATCATCTTAATAGCATTGTCTCGACTGACCAATAACAAAGACAATGGGGACCATTTAGTAGAGAGTTGCTTAACCTGGTCAATTAAAGGTAAAAAATTAACTTTGAATAGGTCCTTATGTTTCTTAGTAATTTTAATACCAGAATAAGTAAAGTTATCTGTAACCTCTTTAAATGGTAAATGTTTATAAATCGGAACTTGCATATATAATGGGAATAATTCACTCTTATTAAGATTCAGTTTGTAGCCAGAAAAACTACTAAACTGAGCAAGCAGAGATGAAACAGCAGGAATAGATCTCTCAGGGTCAGAGATATATAACAAATCGTCAGCATATAATGATAGCTTATATGTCCCTTCCCCACGGGTAATACCAAAAAATGCTTGGTGAATCATGAATAGCAGTAGCGAAAGGTTCCAGAGCAATGTCAAATAGTAGAGGACTAAGAGGACAGCCTTGCCTCGTACCACGAAACAATTGAAAAAAGGGAGTTCTTTCATTATTGGTAAAAACCGAAGCCAAAGGCATATAATATATTAATTTAATCCACGATATAAATGTCGGACTAAAATTAAAATTCTGAAGCATACTAAATAAATATGGCCATTGACCTCTTATCAAACGCTTTCTCAGCGTCTACAAAGAGATAACACATTCTGGGGTTCTAAATGAAGGAGTATAAACTAAATTAATTTTCTAATGTTAAAAGATGAATAACGATTTTTAATAAATTCAGTCTGGTCCTCAGAGATAATTTGAGGTAGTATATTCTCCAGTCTGGTGGCCAAAATTTTGGGAAAAAGTCTTAGAATCCACATTCAGCAGAGATATAGGCAGATATGGTGTGCAGTCAATAGTGTCTTTGCCTTTTTTAAGAATTAGGGAAATGGAGGCTTCATAAAAAGATTGTGGTAATTTGCCTATAGTTAATGCATCCTTAAAAATTTTACATAACCAAGGCAAGAGTATAGAAGAAAAAGATTTTCTTTATTCGCAGAGTAACCATCCGGACCAGGGGCTTTACCTGAGTTCATTGAAAGAGTAGCCTCTTTTATTTCAACTTCCGTAATGTGTGCCTCTAATGATAAACAATCCTCGGCTGATCACTTCGGAATATTCAGTTTCCTTAAAAATTCATTCATTATGGAGGAATCGTCAGGAAATTCAGATTGATATAAAGAATTATAAAATTCTTGAAAAACTTTGTTTATCTCTTTATGATCAACCATCAGAGTACCATCTCGTTTACGGATCTTAATAATCTGGCGTTTAACCGAAGCAGTTTTCAATTGATTAGCCAATAATTTACCAGATTTATCCCCATATATATAAAACTGAGTCCGAGTTTTAATTAATTGATTTTCAATTGAAAAGGATAATAATAAACTGTGCTCCATTTGAAGTATAACTCTCTTTTTATAAAGCTCCTTACTAGGAGTCACAGAGTATATGCTATCAATTACTTTGATCTTATCAACCAACATAAGTATTTCAGTGTTAATTCATTTTCTGACTCCAGCAGAATATGAGATAATTTGTCCAGGGATAAATGCTTTAAAAGTGTCCCATAATATTCCACTAGAAATCTCTTCTGTAGAGTTTGTTAAAAGAACAAATCAATTTGTTGTCTAATAAAATTGAGGTCTGAATCCTGAAGTAGAGTAGAATTGAACTGCCATGGTTTAACACTTGAAGATGAATCCGTTGTCTTAATAGATAGTTTTAAAGGTGCATGGTCAGAGATAGTAATAGAGTCATAGTTACAGTCAATAACAGCTGTAAGTAAACGATGATCAATAAAGAAATAGTCAGTTCTAGAGTAATTATGATATACATGTGAGAAGTACGAAAATTCTTTATCCTTAGGATGTAAAAATTGCCAAATTTCAGAAATTCCAGAATCAACCATAAAGGAATTAATGAGAGAGGCCAATTTATTCGGAAGAACCTGGTTAGACTTAGATCTATTCATCAAGGGATTTAAACAACAATTAAAATCCCCATCCATTATCAACATATACTCATTTAAATTAGGAGGAGATGTGAATAAATGCTTAAAATATTCAGGACAATCGATATTCGGGGCATAAACATTAACCAAAACAACTTTTTGGCTAAAAAGTAAGCCTGTAAGATGCAAAAATCTACGTTGTGGGTCTGAAATTGTTTCATAATGAGTGAAAAAGGTTGAAGAATCTATGAAAATAGAAACACCTCTCACTTTAGCTTGGGAATTTGAATGGTACTGTCGGTCCTACCAAAACCTAAAAAAAACGTTGATTATCCTCTTTCCTCACATGTCTCTTGTGCAAAAATAATATTAGGATTCATTCTATGGAATACTTTTTTTCCATTTAATTGGATGGTTTAAACCATTTGTATTCCAAGAAACAAAGTTAATAGTCTTATGTCTTATCCATATTGCTAATATTTGTTGTAATAGATGCAAAAGTTTAAACAGTAAGTAAACTGGAGTTCGGAAGAGGAAAACAGGTTCAAAGAGGAACCGGAAGTTACGACACTTCAGACATTTTGGTAGTTTCAAGTCAGCCCATGAAGGAAAAAGAAAAAGGAACCCCCCCCCCCCCCCCCGCGCGGAAACCCAAGAAAAAGCCAGAGAAGGGCCAGCAAGCAGATTAATACTAAATTTACCCCCATCTCTCAAGATGGCAGCTCAGAAAAAATATGAAAAATAAACACAAACCACCCATATTCGAAAACAAAGGGTTACTGTAATGACAAGAAAACTGTAATAATTAATATAAAAAAGAAGGCAAGTTTTAGGAAAAAGAACTAAACCATTAGAGCATGAAACAGGGTAGCATTGTACTAATATTTCAATAAAACACCAGCACTATTGTACAAACACACCCAAACAGATGTGACGTGTCCAAGAAATTAAGGTCTTATGGGAAGAAGAAGCAATATCTTGAAAAAAAAGTTTTAAAAAAAGACTGAATGCTCTAGCATAAGAGATATAAGACAAAAATAAATTCAAACTTAAAACATTTAGTTAGTAACTTTCAAAATCAAAAGAATAATAATAAAAAAAGTCCCAAAAATTAACCAAAAACGAATGTTTATTTGGACGTATAAGAAGTAGTTGCACTATCAATCGATGCACATGGATCGTCAGATTATGAAGGTCCGAGTATATAAGCTAACAGTTAACTTAAAAAAAAGAGCAAAAACAAAAAACTGTTAAAAACATAATAAAAATACAATACGTTAATCAGCTCATAACAGAAGGATGATGTTCCTCGAGAAACCTTTGGGTGTCAGCTGGCGAGAATTATCGGGAAGGACGACTCTCAGTTGCGCTGGGAATAACAGCGCTTGTTTGAGACCTTTTTGAAAAAATTCTGACATCACCGGTTTAAAAGCCATTCTTTCCCTCAAGACATCAGCACTGAAATCTTCCACAATACGAAATTTGAACTCTTGAAAGTTGATCATGCCCTTCTGTCGGGCAACTCGAATCAGATGATCTTTAATATGAGCATAGTGAAGACGGAGAACAATTGGCCGTGGTCTTTCGCCTGGAGCTGGCTTCGAACGAGAGATGCGATGTGCGCGGTCGATCACAGGAGGGGTATCC
This sequence comes from Hemitrygon akajei, assembly GCF_048418815.1. Classification (NCBI taxonomy): domain Eukaryota; kingdom Metazoa; phylum Chordata; class Chondrichthyes; order Myliobatiformes; family Dasyatidae; genus Hemitrygon; species Hemitrygon akajei. The sequence goes on from NC_133129.1 coordinate 54,643,344, forward strand.
AGAACCTTTGGGCCAAACACCTCCATTAAGAATTTAGAGAAGAATTCAGCAGGATCACCCTTCTCGACATCTTCAGGGAGCCCGATTATCTGCAGGTTCTGTCTTTGAGATCGATTTTCGAGATCAATAATTTTGGATTTGTAAAGTTCCAACACTTGAGAAGTCGAAGACAACTTTTGTTCCAAAGTTTCAATTCTATGAATCCCTCTGGTGAACGGCTTCGTTGAGATCTGAAATTCTTGCTTCTTGTTGTTCCATTTCATGTCTAAGTGATTTGAGACTTTCATTGACCGTCTTTAAAATTTCCTCAAGCGGGGAGAATTTTTAGGTAAGTTTTTCCTCCAGTTTACCATCCAGAAGTTTCGAGATTGCTTCCAAAGTTAACGGGTCTTTAGTTGCTTTGGCTTCTTTAGCTTCTCGTGCTCTCCCAGCCATTTTAACAAATTGAAAGTGAAACTCAAAAAGTGTACCTTAAATATCAACCCCTTTAGTGTAGGTATAAATAAGTGAGTTAGGGGGTGATTGCAGGTAAAAGAATTGGAGCGAAGCCTAATTCATCCTCACACCATGAGCGCCATCTTGAGAGTTGGGTGTTAATGTGAACCTCTGTGTTAGAAAAAAAAGAATGGATGGCATTTATAAAAGAAGAAGTGAAGCATGTCCAAGAAAAATAAATTATTTTTGAATTAGAATATACTCGTGAAGAATTATGCTCACGGAACCAGTGTGATATTTGAAAATGTAATTTGATCTTTGTACATAATATATTCAATTCTACTGTATATTGTGTTTCCTCATTTGAAGGAGAATTTTAATATTTTTGTTTCGTGAAAATCAAATCCAAACAACTACACCCTATCCTTGTTATATACAGGGGGATAGGTTCCTCGCAGTCGATGCATGATGTGAGAATGCATAATGTGAATAATTACTTAAATGGAGAAAATAGGAATGCGTTCCAGAGGGCTTCCTAAATATGTTTTATTTGTAATTTATTCACATTTTCATACCAATACAACACAAAAGCAGTACCACAAGGCATCATTCGTATTATGTTTCATCAATTTAAGGTAATATTCAACGTAATAAATCATAGAGAGTTAACATATTAGGGTGTACAGTACTCACCAACAGTGGCAGGTGTGTTCGCTCTGGGGGATGAGTGGATGTTGTGGTGTCGGGATCATATCAAGCACAGCAAGGGGTGAAGGAAGACTCACAGAACTCTTAGAACTCCCGGCAGCAGGAGATGACACCGGTTTGAATAAAGTGGTGAGGGTTGTTTGCTTGGCAGCATTTCGTTTTTCAGCATAATTTGCTTGTAGGGAAGAAGGGTTGGCGGCAGGGAACGGCTGAAATGCTGACTCCAGGTCCATGTCTATTGCCATTTGTACCAAGTGTTCCGACTTCCACCATTCCCTCACCATTGGTAAACTCCGGGGATTTTCAAAATTGTCTGTTGCTTGCAGCATCTGAGAGATAGTTTGCCGTTTAAAAAAAAACGCCTTGAATGTGGATCACACCTTGGTTGAGTGGCTGAATCAGCAATGTTGTGTTAGGCGGCAGGAAACACACTGTTATGTTAGAATGAATGCTGTCCAATTGTTTAGGATGGGCTGGCGCATTGTCAAGCAACAAAAGAACTTTAAAGGCAAGATTATGTTCCCAGCAGTAGTGTCCCAGAGCTGTGTTACCTTCAGCTGATGCCGCGTTGTTTATAAGTTCCAACTTTTTTTCAAGTGTTAAAGCGGTTCTCTGCCGCTCGGCTGATGGCCCAGGAAATGACATCGGATGCTTAGGAGGCACAGTTAAATATTTCAAGCACAAACTCACTGTACCACAGGTAAAACCAACAAAAGTTTAAGAGCACGAGATTGCACATCCACACCTTGCCAAAATCAATACGAGACTGGCGGGAGTGAGACTGTGAGGCACGCGCACGTGACCTGCAAGGCTCCTCACATAACTGAGCTTTGGATGCATATGAGGAGACGTTGGTAAAAATAGGTTCCTCGCATAACTGTGAATCTGCACAGTCTGAAGACGCATATAATGAGGATAGGGGTATCTACTTTTGATTTCTTATTTGTGCCAGTAGTAAGTGAGGCAGTATCACTGTTCTTGCTTTCCCAGGTTAGCAGTGTAATGGAAGGAAGGCATTTGGCCCATTAAACTGATACAGGTTCTTGGAATCACATTGCATTGTACAGGTCTTTTTGTTAAGAACTCCCAATTTATGGACAGTCTATGCACATGATGGACACAGAAGATTCTGCAGATGCTGGAAATCATGAATAACATACACAAAATATTTATGGAGGGGAGTAAACAATCAATGTTTCTGACTGAGGCTCTTCATCAGTCCCAATGAAGGGTCTAAGTTCTGTGTCGTTGGTGCGATCTGCTGCACCAGAGTGGAGCCCCTTCATAAGGACTTAAGGCTCATAAAACCTGCTATTCTCAGCAAAATTGTGCTTATGGTCTGATTCAATGTATTTCTCTTCACTGTCAAAAAAAATATCAATCTCAGTAAGGGTTGTTTTTCTCCTTATAAGAAACTGTTCTTGTCCTAGAAGTTAAATTGGTTCCTGGATCATCAAACGTTTGCCCTTAAATACACACTGTATTGAATAACTTTCCTTAGATTTTATGCCATTGTGAAATATTGTATATTTCTTCTTCTGGTTCTTAGCAGATTGAATTCAATTTCACATTTGACTTGCTGAAATTAGAATGTCACATCTGGGTTACTGTTACATTAGTTTGAGGGAAGTTGGGGTGTGCGCAGAGAAATTAAAGGGCAAATTTTTAATAATTATAGGCTGTATTTCAGTTGCATTACAAGAAATAGGAATACGGCAGCTGTATGCTTCTGTTGAGCTACCATCACTGCACATCTTAGTACATCTGCTATCTTTTAGTAGATTTTGAATGTTGGAATATAAACTTTGTATAGCCTCTTTCACTAGTACTGCATGCACTAGAATATTTATAACACACGTTATTCTAAGATGTGCATTTTCTTATGAGTGTTCCTTAATCATGTAATCGCAAATATTATAAAATTAGACCAAGAAATTCTTTCATGTGACAATAGACCAGAACCTAATGAAGTCAGTCAGACCTCATGAGGGATCTCAACCTAAAAGGTCAATTGTCCTTTCCCTCCATTGATGACCCACTGCATTCCTTTAGCATTTTGTATGTTGTTCCTAACTGCAGCATCTGCAGATTCTCTTGCACCTTTTAATGAGTAACACCAACATTTGTGCTTCATTAAAATTCTTTTAATTACAGTGTGAAGAATTGATAGATAGATAGATACTTTATTCATCCCCATGGGGAAATTCAACTTTTTTTCCAATGTCCCATACACTTGTTGTAGCAAAACTAATTACATACAATACTTAACTCAGTAAAAAATATGATATGCATCTAAATCACTATCTCAAAAAGCATTAATAATAGCTTTTAAAAAGTTCTTAAGTCCTGGTGGTTGAATTGTAAAGCCTAATGGCATTGGGGAGTATTGACCTCTTCATCCTGTCTGAGGAGCATTGCATCGATAGTAACCTGTCGCTGAAACTGCTTCTCTGTCTCTGGATGGTGCTATGTAGAGGATGTTCAGAGTTTTCCATAATTGACCGTAGCCTACTCAGCGCCCTTCGCTCAGCTACCGATGTTAAACTCTCCAGTACTTTGCCCACGACAGAGCCCGCCTTCCTTACCAGCTTATTAAGACGTGAGGCGTCCCTCTTCTTAATGCTTCCTAATTTGCATTTGTAGAATGGTTTTCATGTATTTTGTTCTGCTTATAAATCCTAAATTTTAACTAGTCGACACTGTGTCCTCGGGAGAAGTTCAATGTTAAATGCTACTTATTTTCAAGCATCACTTTCCTGTGTTTTATTTCAGGGCACTGGCTCTTAATTGCGATGCTGTGCTGAACGATGAGATTGGAGCAGAAGCCAAAGACTGGAAGGCTGGGAAATCGGTTCGGGTAGTCCGGAGTTCAAAAGGACGGAAAGTCAGCAAATATGCACCTGAAGAAGGCAACAGATATGATGGGATTTACAAGGTTCTCATTTGTTGAAAGTCAAAACTTGCATGGCTCAGTTTCATGTCAGACAGAGGGCCCTGTAGTTACAATTTGTTGCCTGTCTGTTCAGTTGAAGTGTCAGTGAATTGTCATTGCTGATGCAGCTGATTTTGCTTTGGAAACATCCTGCTTTAATTTAAATACAAGTTATTTCTTTCTAGCTATAAAAACACAAATATTTTAAACAAAAACAACGCCACTGTTAAATGCTAGGTAGTTTTCAAAATTAAAATGAGAACATTTACTTAAGCATATTGTAAACCAAGTTAATATCTAATATGGTTAGTTACAGTAGTTCCAGTTTAAGGTCCCAGGCCCTGCAATATTTAGGTCCTTTATCTATTGTCCTCCCTTCATTCTAAATTAGGATGGTGTTTGGTTCACAGCCCTTAAGATGTGGAGGAGTCTACACGGAGGAGACTTGATTGGGCCAGCCACATACATGGTTGTTGCGTGTTCAGCTTAACTGAATATACTGTAACACGACACACCTGCTATGAATCCCTAAAATTATTCCTTCATTTCCAAGGCGAATGGAGAATGATGGAATTCTATACAGTTTAATAACAAGTAACAACTTCCAGGACAAAGCTGCCTGTTTGGCATCCTGTCCACAGTTCATTCCTTCAACCATCTGAATTCTGCGGTTGCAATGTACAGCACTTCTCTAACACCACCCTTCAGACTCTCAGCCGCTGCTACCTAGTTATCAAAAGAACATGAGGAATATAAGCAGGAGTTCGGACTACAATCAAAATAGAGGATGCTAATTTCAACTTTTCCAATAATTAGGTGGTAAAATACTGGCCTGAAATCGGGAAGTCTGGTTTCCTGGTCTGGCGTTATCTCCTACGACGTGATGACGTAGAACCTGCTCCGTGGACCCCAGAAGGAAAGGATAGAACCAAGAAACTGGGCTTGAAAATACAGGTCAGAGCTTATTATTTTATTACCATAACAATCGACTGTTCATGAAAAGATATAAACACTATTTTTAATTCTGTATTGTATTTGATGATAGTATCCTGAAGGATACCTGGAAGCTATGGCAAATAAGGCAAAAAAGGGCAAAAAACAGGAAGCCAGTTCGATGGTGAACAATTGTGGTAGAACATCTCAGAAGAGGCAGCGAAAATCTGGTATGTCTTGAAATGCTTTTATGTTAGTGTATCTGTAGAAAATTCATTATAGTGACCATAAAAAAAACAATGTTGTTGCGTCAAGAGCCAAAAACAAACTGCTGGAGGAACTCAACAGGTCAAGTAGCATCAGTGAGACAAAGGGAAGGTTGATGTTTGAGGGTGAGACTCTGCATCATCAAGGCCATAAGATATAGGAGCAGAATTAGATCATTTGGCCCATCAAGTTGCTCTACCATTCAACCATGGCAGATTTTTTTTTGCCAATTCTGTTGTCTTGCCTTCTTCCTGTAACCCTTAACCACTTTGCCAGTATCAGTTTTGGACTTAAATACATGCAATGACATGGCTTCCAAGGCCCTCTGTGGCAACGAATTCCACAGATTCATTACCTATCAAGAGCTAGTTTTAGTAAATGCAGTATGACTGAAATTCTTGTTGGGACATGAACTGGTTGGATCCTTTGTTTCCTCAGGTATTAAGCCTCCTCTGCTAGGTATTCCCTCATTTAAATAAGACTTATACAGTGAATGTTAAGGCCCTGGTGGAGTGTTATGGAACAGAGGAATCTAGGAGTGCAAGTGCATAGTTTGCTGAAGCGATGTCTGAGGTAGAGTGGAGAAGATGACCATTGGCTGGGGCATCAAGAATAAGAGTTGGGAACTTGTGTTGCATTTATATAAGATGTTGCTGAGACTTTACTTGGAGTATTCTCTACAATTTTCATCACCCTGTTATCAGAAAAGATGCTATGAAACTAGTAAGACTTACCAGGATGTTGCCTGGACTTGGGGGCCTGAGTTGCAAGGAAAGATTGTGTAGACCAGGACTTTATTCACTAGAACATTGGAGATTGAGGGGCTGACATGATAGAAGCGTATAAGGTCATGAGGAGCACAGACAGGGTGAAAACCCATAGCATTTTCCCAGGGCAGAGGCGTCAGAAACAAGAGGGCATTGATTTAAGATCAGAGGTGAGAGATTTAAAAAGGATATCAAGGTGGCAGCTTCATACAATGGGTGGTGCACATCTGCCATGAGCTGCCAGAAATAGTGGTTGAGGCAGGCCTGTTAGCAATGGTTAAACATCATCAAGATAAATACATGGATAGGAAAGGTGTACAGGGCTATGGGTCCTCTAAAAGTTCTCACAAAGGTTACAATGGGACATAGGATGCAGATCTGGACTGAGAAGTGGTAGATGGAGTTCAGTCTGAAAAAGTGTAAAGTGATGCGCTTAGAACTTGAAGGCAGAGTAGGTGGTTAAAGGCAGGATTGTTAACAATGTGGAGGAATGGTGGGATCGTGGGGTCCATATCCAAAAATCCCTTTAAGCTGCTGTGCAAATTGATAGGGTAGCTAAGATGGCACACGGAGTGTTGACCTTTGTTTGTTGGGGGTTTGAGCCACATGGTAATTTTGCAGCTGTATAAAACTTGGAGTATTGTGTCCAGTTCTAGTTGCCTCATTATAGGAAGGATGTGGAAACTTTAGGGAGGGTGGAGAGGAAATTCGCCAGGATGCTTCCTGGATTAGAGAATATCTATCAAGAAGATTGGAGGGTTGCGAATGTTGTTTCTTTATTCAAGAAAGGGAGTAGAAATATTATAGAAATTATAGACCAGTGTGTCTTTCCTCAGTGGGTGGTAAGTTGATGGAGAAGATCTTGAGAGACAGGATTTATGAACATTTGGAGAGGTATGATATGATTAGGAGTAGTCAGCATGGCTTTGTAAAGGGCAGGTCGTGCCTTATGAGCCTGATTGAATTTTTTGAGGATGTGATGAAGGAATAGCAGTAGATGTGTGTATGGATTTCAGCAAGGCATTTGATAAGGTACCCCATGCAAGACTTATGAGAAAGTAAGGAGGCATGGGATCCAAGGGGACCTTGCTTTGTGGATCCAGAACTGGCTTGCCCACAGAAGGCAAAGTGTGGTTGTAGACGGGTCATATTCTGCATGGAGGTCGGTCACCAGTGGAGTCCCTCAGGGATCAGTTCTGGGACCCTTACTCTTCGTGATTTTTATAAATGACCTGAATGAGGAAGTGGAGGGATGGGTTAGTAAGTTTGCTGATGGCACAAAAGTTGGAGATGTTGTGGATAGTGTGGAGGGCTGTCAGAGGTTACAGTGGGACATTGATAGGATGCAAAACTGAGCTGAGAAGTGGCAGATGGAGTTCAACCCAGATAAGTGTGAGGTGGTTCATTTTGGTAGGTCAAATATGATGGCAGTGTGGAGGATCAGAGGGATCTTGGGGTCCGAGTCCATAGGACGCTCAAAGCAGCTGCGCAAGTTGACTCTGTGGTTAAGAAGGCTTATGGTGTACTGGCCTTCATCAATTGTGGAATTCATTTTAGGAGCTGAGACGTAATGTTGCAGCTATATAGGACCCTAGTCAGACCCCACTTGGAGTACTGTGCTCTGTTCTGGTCACCTCACTACAGGAAGGATGTAGAAGCCATAGAAAGGGTGCAGAGGAGATTTACAAGGATGTTACCTGGATTGGGGAGCATGCCTTATGAGAATAGGTTGAGTGAACTCGGCCTTTTCTCTTTGGAGTGACGGAGGATGAGAGGTGATCTGATAGAGATGTATAAGATGATGAGAGGCATTGATCGTGTGGATAGTCAGAGGCTTTTTCCCAGGGCTGAAATGGTTGCCACAAGAGGGCACAGGTTTAAGGTGCTGGGGAGTAGATACAGAAGCGATGTCAGGGTTAAGTTTTTTTACTCAGAGAGAGGTGAGTGTGTGGAATGGGCTGCCGGGAACGGTGGTGGAGGCAGATACGATAGGGTCTTTTAAGAGGCTTTTAGATAGGTACATGGAGCTTAGTAAAATAGAGGGCTATAGGTAAGCCTAGTAATTTCTGAGATAGGGACATGTTCGGCACAACTTTGAGGCCCGAAGGTCCTGTATTGTGCTGTAGGTTTTCTGTGTTTCTGAAAGAGATTGAGCAAGTTAGGGCTTCTCATTTTGGAGTAAAGGAGGATGAGAAATCACTTGATAGAGTTTTATAAGGTGGAAAGAAGCTTAGATTAAATGAACAGCCAACATTTTTTTCCCAGGGTAGAAATGGCTAATATGAGAGGGCTGATAATTTTAAGATGACTGGAGGAAAGTGGAGGTTGTCAGAGATTTTATTTTACACAGAGTGTGGTGTGTGTGAAACTCACTTCCGGGGTGATGGTAGAGGTAGATACATTAGGGAGATTTAAGTGACAATGAAAGAAAAATGGAGTGCTTTGTGAGAAGGAAGAGTAGGTTTGATCTTGGAGTAGTTTAAGAGGTCGGCACAACATCATGCGCCTAAGGGACTGTACAGTATTTCAAGAAAAAGTGCAGGCATATGGCACTAACTTGCAGGGTAACAGCATGGGTGAAATGGATCGAATGGCCTTTTTCCATACTGGATGGCTGTAACTAAGTATAAACCAGGCCCAAGTATACTCTACTCTTTAAAGAGTGTGAAGTACAGGTTGTCTTGTGATAATGCATGGGTTCCATTTTTACAGGCACCCTTAAGTTGAATTTGTCCATATGTTGGGGGAAAAAGCCAGGATCACTCTATGATATTACAATGAATGACATCAAACCCACAGAAGACTCATAAGAAAGAACAATTTCTAGCAGTGGAGAGAGTGGAAACTAGTTCCACTATTCATGGGAATGAATGGATGTATGTCAGATGTAATATGGGAGCTCATTTGTATGGGTGGTGACCATAAGTTGGGTGTTCATAACGCAGGGACATCCTAGAGCATGGGACAGTACAGCACAGTAACAAGCCCTTCGACCATTGAGGTTTGTGCCAAATTAAACAATATCTCTTTTGCCTGTAAATGATCCATATCCTTCCATATTCCTGTTCAAAGTAAATTTATTATCTAGGTACTTATGTCACCATGTACAACCCTGAGATTCGTTTTCCTGTGGGCATACTCAACAAATCTATAGAATAATAACAAAACAGGATCAATGAAAGATCAACCAGAGTGCAGAAGACAACAAACTATGCACATGAAAATAAAAATAAATAGCAATAAATAATAAGAACATGAAATAGAGTCCTTAAAGTGAGATCAGTGGTTGTTGGAACATCTCAATGATGTGCAACTGAGTGTTGTTGTCCCCTTTTATCAAGTGCTTGATGGTTGAGGGGTAACAACTGCTCTTGAACCTGGTGGTGCGAGTCCTGAATCATGCATCCATCTAATGGCCTCTTGTACACCATCGTTGTATGTGGATCCACCACCACCATCAGCCCATTCCAGGCAAATTCACTCTGTGTAAAATAAAACTTCCCCAGCATATCTCCTTTAAATGTTCCCATTCACATCTTAAATGTACTTGACGTTTCTATCCTGGGGAAAAGATTTTAAATGTCTGCTCTTATCAGTGCCTCTCATAATTTTATCATTTTTGTAATGACAATCCATTAATCCCCGCCTCAGAAATAATTTTGTCAGAGGTTATTGGAAGCCTGACTAGGAGAACAGCAACATGGATATTGTGTAATATTTTTAACATGATTCATCAGTAAATTGAGATGTTAAAGTATGTTGCTGATGGCAAGTTATGAACACAGTATAGCTGAGGGAGTAGGATACCATTTACATTGTAGTTCAAAAAGATGTACTTATTTTGAATCCTCCTTTGTTATAGCTGCTTCTGCTACTATGACTGCACCACCACCAAAGACTGTAAAGGTTGCCCAGGATGACGCTGAAGGTGAAGCCTACCAGCTGACTCCACACCAACAGTGGCTGATCAGGGAGGACTACTTAAACAAGAAACTTTGGGATGAGGCACTTGCTTCTATTATGGAAGGACCGGTATGTTTGCGGATGTGTTTCTGCCACCCACCCCCAGCAAAGTCTGTGTTGAAGATGTTTCCATTAATGCACAATTTCTTTTATTTTTATAGAAATTCTTAAGAAAAACGGAACAGATCTTCATGTGTATTTGCTGCCAGGAATTGGTCTTCCAGCCAATCACAACAGAATGCCAGCACAATGTCTGCAAGGTGAGTGTTCAGCATTCAGTCACATATCCTTATATGCTGATCAGAATGAACAGAAGAACTGAGAATAGTTTATGCAGTGTTTTTTAAAATATTTATAATGTCACATTATGGATATTTTTCATTTGTTTTGAGCACCACAAGAAGTCAAAATAAATTTATCTAGAAATGCTGCAAAAGTAATTGGCACGATTAAATAAAAAAGTGCCCTCAGACCATGGTGTTTTCATTAATGTATGGAATGCATTGATTCTAGCCCATTGAAGAGAGAGAGAGTTGGCTGCCTGGTTATCTATTCCCCAGCAGTTTGAAGACAAATATTTATGGTACCCGCTGATGAGTTAATGTGTTTATTCAGTGAATAATTGATCCAAATCCAGAAGTCCGGAGTTCTGTTGATAACCCGTAAAAATAGCTCGGCTTCAGAATTCAGAATCCTGCTTTCCCTGTGGGGTTCTCGTGTGGTTAGATAGGCCTCGCTCTAACGTTGTATCATTGAAAGCCTCGATATTATTTATGGTATAAGTCATCAAAAATACCTTCAGTGAATTACACTTCAATAAATGGCATTGGATCATGTAATTCTTCCCTGATAGGAAGATTTCACTAGATAGGAAGTCTGTTGTGATTCTTTATAAGAATGCATGTAGTAGCCAAGCTGCATTTTAAAATTTTGTAGGATCTAGGTTGCTAGTTTGGTGGAAATGTACTAGAAATAAAATCTTTAGCTGCGATTTTTCTTTTAAACCAGACAACTCTTACATAATGCATTTTCTCTGAATGAAGTAACATACTAGACTGATACAGCACATATATACTTTTCAGTAGTGCTGGGCAATTTATATTGTCATTGTTACTGTTTCTTTGGTACTCTTTTTTTTAAGCTGTGGTGAATTTAGCTGAATGCTTTTCACAAATGGTCGCATACCCAGTTAGAATTCAGTTAGGGCTTGAAGAACCAAGTCAATGTTGTTAAAAATCTGATTCACTTGAGTGATATTGGTCCTGTACAAATGCATCATTAAACTCTGATCATCCAGAGAAATGCAATTTTTTTTGTTTCTGTTCCAATTTCAGGCTTCCTCCTTGTTGACCTTTAGTTAGTTGGTAGCCTTGACCCATTCAAGCTCAACCCGTAGGCTACAGTGGATGTGCTGCAGGAAAGCAGAGATAGGCTGGGGAGAAGGAAGAAGAATTGGGAAGAGAATGGCAGAAGGAGTATTGCACCACCATATCCAACTGCCTGCATCTCAATCTGAAGCACAAGATACTGAAACTGCTGGGATCTGGAATAACACACCAAAAGCTGGATGAAGTCAGTGTCAGCCAGCATCTATGGAGGGAAATGAACAGTGGGTATTCCAGGTCAAACCCTTTCATCTGGCCTGAACTATAAAAGGGGAAATAGCCTGATTGGGAGCAATTTACTAGCAGCTGGAGAATCTAGTGTTCATGTCACCATGTTGTAGACTACCTGGGTGGAAATATAAGGAGCTGGAGATGCCCACAAACTAGAGAAATAGCACCTCATATTCCATCTGAGTAGTCTACAGACCATTGGCATGAATATTGAGTTCTCCATCTTCCAATAAACTGCACTCATCAATCCTATTTCTCTCTCCTTCTGATCCACCTGACCCACCACTGTCTCTTTCCCTGCTCCTATCTGCTCTATCTGCCCATCACGACGTACTCCTCTCACTGGTTCCCGTTCCCTCCCCACCTTGCTCCCTTTATTCCATGCTCCACCGTCAGCCCATTGTCACTTCTGCCTTTCACCTCCCAGCCTCTGTGACCATTTACTCTTCACTCCCCTATGTGCCTATCACCACTCTTCATGTGGATCCACTTATTGCTTGCCAGCTTTTTCCTCACCGCATCCCTCCAACACTTTATACTTGCTATCTCCTCTCTGTTGTTCAGTCCAGATGAAGGGTTTTGACCTGAAACACTGACGGTCCATTTCCCTCCATAGATGTGGGTTGCCTAGGAGGATGTGGAGATGGAGAAGATATTTCCATCAATAGGAGAGTTAGAGATCCGAGGGCACAGCCTCGGAATAAAGAGGATATCTACCTTTCTTTTAGCTTTCGTGTGGTGAATCAGTAGAATTCACTGAGTCACAGCTTTGGGAATATTTATGGCAGTAATTGATGGGTCTTGTTTGTTATGGGAGCTAAGGATTCTAGGGAGAAGGTGGGAAATGGGGTTAGAAAAAATAATCAGCTGTGATTGAAAGACAGAGCAGGCTCAATGGGTTGAATGGTCTAATTCTGCTCCTATATGTTATGGTCTTAAGCACAATTTTTTGTAGTTTATTTCCTTCAAGACTTGCTTCTCTAAGTCTCCATGGGTAAATGTTGGACCATGAGGACTATCTTTGGGTATTGGCTTAAAGCACTGAGGTAATTCACATCTTTTTGAATCTTGTTAAGCCCCTGAATGCATTTATAAGTTCCTTTCCTTCCCACAGAGTTGTCTGCAGCGATCATTCCGTGCCCAAGTCTACACTTGTCCTGCTTGTCGCCATGAGCTTGGAAAGGATTACAACATGGTTCCCAATAAGATTCTTCAATCCATCCTGGACCAGTTCTTCCCAGGATATAGCAAAGGACGATGACATTTGTTTGTGTAATCTGACTCCCATCTGCATACAATTTTACAGGAGGAGGAATTTAAAAATAAAACAAGGAAGGACCAACAGGCCTGGACATTAAATAACCTGAGACCATCATTCCAGAACCACTAATGTTATCCCCCGGAATACTGCTCTTTCCCATTGGCTGTCTGGTAACATCTAAGGTAGTTTTCTCTGTAATGTAAACAAATACTCGGCATCAAAATCTAAAATGGTCTGAAGCTAGAATTACATTTTCTTTAAACTACCTCAAGACAGTGGAAGTAAGATCATGGGGAGCTTTCAGTCAAAAAGTCCAGCTACACACTGCCTCTTCAGATCAATGTTACCTGTGCCTGGTCCATATTGCTTTGTTTTTGAATTGTAATAGCACTGAAAATTATATCTAATTTTGAAGTAATTCTGTGGTGAGTATATCTCTCTTTACCTTGATTTTATAATGTTGCTATTTTGAAAAAAAAATGAAAATTAGAAAAACAGCAAGTTAATGGGCTTTTGTGAAGTTAAGTGTGCATTCTTATATTTGAATGGTTTGACTACTAATGGCTTTCAAGGATAATTATGTACTATTGTACCTACATTAGTGTTCAGTGATACCTGTATTACTGCATTTCAACATGCAGAGAAAACAAGCACTTCTAGCCAAACAGATGACATAATGTAAAGAATATACGTTTGTTATTATTGAACATGCCACTTTTGGTATTTTAGTCACACATTATATATTATAACTAGATTATTTGTATGTGGCAATAATGTCTGTATCAGTGTTCAAAACAATTCTAGCTGGGAGTGGGGTAGAAAAAAACACTTCATATTGTGATTTTGAGATTTGATATATATTCCTTGACCAGTACTTAACAATAAACATGTTAACATTTGAAATGTCTTGAAACGTTTTGGCTCAAGTTATTTAGCACACACCATCTGTAATAAATAGTTGAAAGGAATTCAGACCTTTGAAAATAGAAATAAATGCAAATCATGGGCTTTGGAAATGATGGTGAAAGGTAGCAATTATGTAACAGATAAATCGCAACTACTGGGCTAGAAGCGGTTAATATTTTGTGTGCATGGCGAGTGTCTTTTAACAAGCAAGGAAACGGTTTACTGCTCAACCGGCTTGGGATCGGAGCTGGGTTCGTTGTTGGATCAGCACGTTTGCAGATGCCAAGATTGGGGGTGTAGTGGACAGTGAGGAAGACTATCGAAGCTTGCAGTGAGATGTGAACCAGCTGGAAAAATGGGCTGAAAGTTAGCAGGTGAAATATAAAGTTAGCAAATGGGAGGTGTTGGGCCAACCAGGTTCGGTCTTGCATGGTGAACAGTAGAGCAGTAAGGAGTGCAGTAGAACAAAGGGATCTGGGAGCACAGATCCATAATTCATTCAAAGCAGTGTCGCAGGTTGATAGAATCATAAAGAAAGCTTTTGGCACATTGGCTTTCATAGATCAAATATTGATTATAGGGGGAAAAAACACAAAATGCTGGCAGAACTCAGCAGGCCAGACAGCATCTATGGGAGGAGGTAGTGCCGACGTTTCGGCCCAAAACCCTTCATCAGGAGTCACACACATTATGCCGAAATGTTGTCACTACCTCCTCCCATAGATGCTGTCTGGCCTGCTGAGTTCTGCCAGCATTTTGTGTTTTTTTAAAAATTTATTTCCAGCATCTGCAGATCCACTCATGTTGCCATTGAATATAGGAGTTGGGATGTTATGTCAAGGTTGTATAATTTGGAGTATTGTGTGCAGTTTTGGCCACCTACCTGCAGGAAAGGTGTAAGAAAGATTGAAACAGTACAGAGAAAATGTTACAAAAATGTCCTCGGGACTTGGAGGTCCTGAGATACAAGGAAAGATTGAATAGGTTATAACTTTATTCCTTGAACGTAGAAGATTGAGGTGAGATTTGATAGTGGTATACACGATTATGAGGAGTATAGCTAGGATAAATGCAGGTAGGCTTTTGCCACTGAGGTTGGGTGAGACTACAACTAGAAGTCATAGGTTAAAGGTAAAAGGTGAAATGTTTAATGGGAACATGAGTGAAAACTTCTTTCCTTAGAGGGTAGTGAGAGTGTGGAACAAGCTGCCAGTGCCAGTGGTGGATGTGACTTTGATTTCAATATTTAAGAGATGTTTGGATAGGAAGGATATAGGGGGGCTATGGTAGATAGATAGATAGATACTTTATTCATCCCCATGGGGAAATTCAACTTTTTTTCCAATGTCCCATACACTTGTTGTAGCAAAACTAATTACATACAATACTTAACTCAGTAAAAAATATGATATGCATCTAAATCACCGTCTCAAAAAGCATTAATAATAGCTTTTAAAAAGTTCTTAAGTCCTGGCGGTAGAATTGTAAAGCCTAATGGCATTGGGGAGTATTGACCTCTTCATCCTGTCTGAGGAGCATTGCATCGATAGTAACCTGTCGCTGAAACTGCTTCTCTGTCTCTGGATGGTGCTATGTAGAGGATGTTCAGAGTTATCCATAATTGACCGTAGCCTACTCAGCGCCCTTCGCTCAGCTACCGATGTTAAACTCTCCAGTACTTTGCCCACGACAGAGCCCGCCTTCCTTACCAGCTTATTAAGACGTGAGGCGTCCCTCTTCTTAATGCTTCCTCCCCAACACGCCACCACAAAGAAGAGGACGCTCTCCACAACTGACCTATAGAACATCTTCAGCATCTCACTACAGACATTGAATGACGCCAACCTTCTTAGGAAGGTTCTTGGTATGGGTGCAGTTTGATGGAACTAGGCAGTTTAGAAGATGTTGCATGGACTAGATGGGCCAAAGGGCCTGTTTCTGTGGTGTAGTTATCTTTGATTCTATGCTGAGTACTTTCAGCAGTCTTTGATTCAGATTTTCAGCTATTATTTGCTACAATGGCATTACAATAATGTGGCTATGGATAAAAAGCAGATTGTGAATTATGTAGAAACTCTATTCTGCTTTCCATTGCCAGTCTTTCTCCTGTACAAAGCTGAGATCAGTCTGTTAGATTTTCATTTTTGTTGTCAGCACCATGATGCACAGATGGCAGAAGGAACCAGAATACAAAGCTGCCAAGGACATTAAATGCACTGCAGGCAGTGGAGAACAAAAAAACATCAAATCAATTTGAAGCAGTGGTTTGTTTCACTAAAATCTTTCCCAACCAAAGCAATGTGCATACACAATAGATGCCAGAAGCTTGTAACCGCGATGGGTATCCATTCAACCACAGATTTGGTTGGTCAAAGAACCATGCAGTAGTTTCATGTCCATCCTCAGCCACAGCGTAGCTTGTTAATTACAGCAAGTGTCTTGTGTATCAAGTGACCAGAGTTGAGGAATTTTCCAGAGCTGGATAGAATTCTTTGAGGCGAAGTAAGCAGGAACTTCAGGGAGTGTGAAGTGCAGAATCAAATATCACTGTGATGATTGTACGCTCTAGTATCAATTGTTTGGTGACAATAAAGTAACTAACCATATGATATAAATATAATTCACAATGGTATGAACAATCTCATTTTCCAAATTCACCTCCAGTCTGTTCAACCACTCCCCCCTCCCACTTTCATCTCAACCCATTTTTGTCCCATTTCCCATGCATCCCCTCCCCTTCCTAATTCCATCCACCCACAGCCCATTCATTTTACCTGCAGGCTGGCACAGTCTCCCTTACCAGAATCCTGTACGGGAAACCTTTGTGTTCTGTTTGTGTTCCCTCATCTGATTCCATCTCTCTTTTTTTTGCCCGCCTTCATCATTATCCACCTTCCTGTGTTCCTTCTTCACCCCCACCCTGGCTCCATTATCCATCACCCCCCACCTTAATACCTGTGGCTTCTGTCTTGCCACTCTTCTCTCTTGCCATCTCCCATCTCTACCCTGCCCTAATAGTGTTTTGATCTGAAACGGCGGCAATTTATTCCGACAGATGCTGCTCAACCCACTGCAAATCATTGGCTGCTTCAGATTCCAGATTCTGACTCTGGAAACTAATGACTCCAGGAAACGTGCTGTACCTGTTCATTTACAATCAAATCCTGAAATGAACCCAGTGCCAAACGTCAAACTGGAAAAACAGGAGTTAAAGAATGGCTTCAGTTGATGTCCTCGGTCCTCAAAGTAAGGTGAGCTCCTTTCAAAAAGAAAGCAACGTATGACTACTAACTTGTGCTTTTCCATTCACTTTATTTGCTCTCTGTATAGTATAATTCATTTCTTTTCAAATTTAAGGAGGTCACCATGGGGACAAGACAGAAAGGCTAGAGACTTCATATACATTCCTAGATGATCCCAGCAATTTGTTAAAGGAAATAGCTCTTGTATTTAAAGTTACCTGCAAACTGCTGTCAATGACAATTGTCAGTAGTACATCATATCTACAGTGCGTGATTGGATGTTGCAGGCCCTGGAGTATGAAAAAAGACTATAAAATTACTTAAAACTGGCTGCAAAACTGCAGGTCAGAAGTACTTTTGTTGCTAGTACATTTGCTTGAATCCATATTATCACGATTTTGGGAAGTGAGTATTTAAATCTTTTAATTTAAAATGAAAATACCTCCCTATACCAACCGCGTTCAGATTTTAAAAATCCAAAATTCGTTTCCTCAGTTAGGCCACCACCTTTCATTGAGGATAGCTGCTCTTTCTTGTTCTTTGTAAAAGGTGACAAAAACGAGCAGGGGCTATTGTGGATTTCCTTCCATGGGTTTTATCTCTTCAGTACTGAACGTAATAATGAATTACAATGAATTGATTACATTATCTTTTAATGTCCATGATGAGCTTAAGTGACACAGACCTCCTGCAGGATCCAGATACGAAATGTTGACCATCCCACCCCAAGCCCCCAGATTCTGCTCAACCCACTAAATTCCTCCAACAGTTTCAGGATTGAGTGATTTGTCCAATTTCTACTTCCTACAGCCATAGCATCTGCAACATCAGCTCAAGAAATAAATGAACGTGTGTATTTCAATGCTTGTAATATAGAATTTGAATGAACAGAACATTTAAAATAATGGGAAAAAGTGAGATCAATTCAAGAATTTTTATTGGAATGATAACAGTTAAAATTTACATATTTTAAAAATCTCAATTAACCAGAAGATGCTGGTTACATCTACAAAGGGATTGACAATTACACACAAGACCATCAAAAGGAAACACTGCCCAGAACCACTTTCTCACCAGATTGCAGATTGCTGTACTTTGACAATTTGTTACAAGTCCAACAGTCCTATAAATGAACTTGGTACGTTCAATCACAGCTGCAATTGCAGCCATTCACAACTCAGAGGAAAAAGTGCACAGGATCAAGGCCACTTGTGTAATTCAATGCTGCTTAAATCTGAGGCACTGATTATCATCAACTGAAGTGTGGCTTAGACATCGTCTATTCTTTCAAAAACTGTTAGCAGCTGCTTCATTACAAAATGAGATATCCAACTCATCAGATATTGATTTTTAAAACCAAAAAAAAACATGGATGGGTTTGTTCACAGTAATTACTGACTGTAAAAATAAATTCACGATTAAATCTTAGGATGACGCTCTTTTCTCTTCAATGAACGGTGACTCGTAAGCTTCCATGGGTGGGCAAGAGCAGACTAAATGCTGATCTCCATAAAGGTCGTCAATGCGAGCGATTGTAGGCCAAAATTTGGTTTCGGGTTTTACAAATTGCTGAAAAACATTCAAACATATATTTGAATTTAGTCATTCAAATAAACATCCTCAATAGTCTCAGAACTAGAAATTAATTAACATCACTATTTGATAAAACATTTTCTAATTGCTTGTAAATCCTGGTGGCTTGGCATCTGACTTACTAAGACTGTTTACCTTGCTCCCTTTAGCTTAACTAGGGCCCCGTTTTGCTAACTCCCTTTATAGACTGCAGTAGGTTTGCAATGTTCCTCTTAAATTAATTTGGTTCACATAAAAATTTATAATAATCTGCAAGATGTTTTAAAAAACTGAATTAAAAGTGGGTTGGGCTAGTAATAGGTGGCATTCAGAAGTCAGAAAAAGCACAAACATCCTGAGAGGTGCCAGGATCACGTTTTACTGTACTCTTGGTTGAATAGGAATCTGTTTACAATTTTTCAAATGCACAAAGCCTACATCTTTTATATGAACCTTATAACAATATTTTACTAAATACCTACTTAAAATTGACAAACAATTGGGTGGAAAATTCAGCAATCTCACTCATTTTAAATCTTATCCCCATTCCTGTTCTGACATGTTGGTCCATAGCCTCTTTTGCCACAATGACACAACTCTCAGGGTGGAGGAACAATACCCCATGAGCATCAATTTCTCCTTGTAATTATTTTTTTCTTTTTATTCCCCTTTTCCCATTTCCATTCCACTCCCTCTTAGCTTCACCTTTCTATCACTCCCCTGGTGCCCCTTCTCTTTCTCTCCTGGTCAACTCTCCTACGACATTCTTTCTTTAACTTTCCACCCACCTGGCTTCATCTATCACCTTGTCCTCTTTCTCCTCCCCCAGCTTTTTATTCTACTGTCTTCCCCCTTCCTTTCCATCCTTGATTAAGGGTCTCCGTCTGAAACGTGGACTGTTTATTTCCATAGATGATGGCTGACCTGCTGAGTTCTTCCAGAACTTTGTGCGTGTTGCTCTGGATTTCCAGCATCTGCAAAATCTCTGTCATATAGCAAACTATCACTAGTATCTTTCACCGCAGTTCACTGCTCAGTTCGTCGCAATAGAGTCGGGATTTGAGAAAGACACTCCAAATAGTAAGGAAGAGTGAAGCACTGTCCTTATGTGCTGCTGTGTTACTGATGAAATAGTGTAGAAACAGAAGGTGTAGAGGACACTCAATGCAGAAAGGTAATTTTGTGAAAATACACCAATACTGCCCTGAAATAATCTCACTACCACACCCAGGTTGAGCCCAGCACAAATGATCTTCACCTTTTATTTAGATTTAGAGCTGGACTTACCAATGGGAACGCAGCCTGCTCTCGAGAGTATGGTCGGTCCCAGTTTGAAGCAGCAATACAAGCCAGAGTGTGAGGCGACATCTTTAATGACAATAAACAAACTGTCAAGGAAGATTGAACCTCATCAATGAAGAAAAATAAAGTAAATAATAGAAATTCTAATACATGCCACATCCGTTTTGAACAGTAATAATACTATATAAATTTGAAGTGGGAACCACCAAGGAATAAAAATTAAAACAATCTACTGGAAGTGCTCTGTGGGGAGAAGAGGAGTGCTTCCGACCTGCTGAGTTCCTCCAGCAAATTGTTTGTTGCTCCAGATTCCAGCAACTGCGGTCTCTTGTGTGAAGATTAAATCTGCAGCTGACAAAAACATGCTAAGTGACGGACTGTAGTGATGAACTTCCAGGCCCAGGAAGTTTAAAGAGCTGTGAAGTTGAAACATTTGTGTGTGTTTGTGTATCTAATGGCCAATGGGATACGTGCTGGGACCACACTGCATGTGATAAAGTAATAATACCCACAGATGTAAATGATGGCATAGTGGTTATTCTGGTAATGCAGAGACCAGGATTAGTGCTTAAGAGACAAGTTCAACTTCCAATACTGCAGCCAAGGAACTTTAAACATTAGTTGTTAAATAAATCATAGTTTCTTGCTACAGAAGTCTGTGTAGTTCTCCAATTTAACTCCACTGAAGGAACAAACTGCTTCTGCATTCACTGCAGCAGAACATGTACAACATGTATTTCATCTGCACTGGTGTGAAAAGTGCACAGAAATACAAGTCATGCAGGAAATTATCTGCCAGCCTCATTCGATCTGCCTGTTTATGAGTGAAGAGCTGCAACAATATGGTTAACTTCCCACTGAAATGGCTAAGCTGGCCATTTCTTTCTTCTTCTTTCTTTCTTCTATTAGCATTGCCTATTGGATGTATCCCACAGCCCTACTACTGACAGCATAGACAAAGCAGCAAAATCTGTCACATTTGGTATCACCCTATCAAGATATTTCTTCATTTTCTCTAACTCTGCCCACCTAACTCTTAAATAAAAACTGTATCTTTCTCTTTCCCTCTTCTGATAAAGGGTCACCAAATTGAAAAGTTAGAAGTTCATTTTCCATAGATGCTGCCAGACCTACTGAGTGTTTCCAGTATTATCTGTTTTAAGGTCATAAACATGTGACACTCAAACCTGTGAATTAACAGTTTTTTTAAAAATCAAGTAAACGGAACAACAAACTACTCTTAGATGTAATTGCATTAGAACCTCTCCATGTAGGCCCCATATCGGTTCATGCCTTGGTGATCACAGGGCCTATAGCTGTGAAAATACAATGAGCAGTAGTAATCTTGTCACAAAGGAAGCAGAAAACATAAATTAGAGAGACAAAATTAACCATTTTGTTGACCTTTGGTCAAATCAGTGTTTGCCTATCAGGAATGAACTGGATCGGAATTGGACACAATGCCATTGAAGGGGTGGGTGTACAATTTACCACATAAACAAGTACCCATCTGGATGAAGTATTGCAAACACTTGGTGTCTACCAACTGAACCTATCATGTTCACAGAAGGAACGAATTACGATATAACTATTTCAGCTGGTGGTGTCCTAGGATTACCAGTGTAATTAATGACCTGATGTCTTTGCTGACAAAGTACAAAATATTTAAATCTGAGAATTATCTGTAGAACTCCACAGGCCTGTTCTGTCACAGGGAAATTTGCAAGTACTTGTGCTAATGCAGTAATTAGAAACCACCCTTAACTCTACTGGACATCCTGAATGTTTTCTGAATGCAGAAGGTACTATCAGCTAATTACACCATGGACACAAGTGCACAGTATATGGATTTATTTTTCAGTATTCCTAGTTTTCTATCCAACAGAGCATTGACACAAGTTGCTTTAGCTTGCACATTTTAGTGCCAATTACACGTAACTTAAACAAAGCCTGAAGTTTCATCATCAGGTCCTGAGGTCAGGAAAATACTTCCACTAAATACATGGTGCAGCTATGGGCCAAAATGATGCCAGCTAGCACTGAAATCAGGCAGCTTTTGGTGTGCTATCACTGTTTGCACTTATACCCAAGTTCAATTTCACAGCCAAATCCAATTTCAATTTAGTTGCCAATGAACTAAACTGCAAGCCAACTTACAGTTCTGCATCACCTGCAAACACTATGAACTCTAATTAAACTATGGTCAGGGCTTCTCTCAAATGGTGTAAGTATTTGATTGATGGGAAATACTCAGGAGGTCAGCTAGAATTTGTAGAGAAAGAAACAGAGGTATCAGACTGCATTTTAGTGAGAAAATAGAACAGTTTTTAAAAAGCCAATATGGAATGGCAGAGCAGACTTTTATTGATAAAATATTAACTATTTATATACATGTATAAATAAATATTTTATGCCCTGCTAGTGTCAGCTGCAGGACGTATCTCCAACACTGTGTGTGCTTACTGCTGTAGCCCTGGCTAGCACTGAATGGGTGACACAGACTTCCCACAGGCTTCCCAGCCTTTACATTGAACTGCTTTCACAGTAGATATAGCAATCTCTCCAAGTGGCTAACAGTCTGTTTTTTTCCCCAGGAGAACAGTAGGTAAGGCAACTAAGTTAGCTTAAATGCGCATCTGTGTCAAGTGAAAAACATATTATCTCTGATTCTTACACCAGATGTATTCAAACATTTGTGAATGCCAACGACATTCAAACATTCAATGATACGACAGCTTTGACAGTTGGCACAGCAAGCAGCAGGTGCGCCCCGGTTGTCAAGCCACCCTATGAGTGCAGCAGGCTGCCTGGAATCCTTGTACTGCAAGGTACTTGGAGTACATTGCCAACATGTGACTTAGAAAGAGTTTGCATTCATACAAATGCATAATGACTCTTGAGATCCATTACATTGGAGATGGTGTGAACCACAGGTCAATCAAGAGGAAACATCCAGCTACCATCAAGCTTAGAACAAGAAATTACTGCTTTCACCGCAAGCTGACAGTACTAATTGGCACGATTGAAAGCTGACGTCTTGAGATATAAATAAAGCACAAAGCTCTTTATACCAATTAAAATGTTAGATGTCTGTAAATAGAGCAAGGTTCCCCTTTCTGCTAAAAAAAAGGTGAATGTGCATTATACTTATACAGTGGATTCCAGTTAATCGCTTATTTGGGACACTATGCCGCTTAATTTGGACAGGAGACTGTTGTCAAATGCTTTCTAGGCTTCATCAGTTGCTTTTACTTGTGTGACCATTAGATACTACACTGTGCTTGGAGCAAACAACTTTTTAAGTAGTTTCAGTGTGTGTTTCTATTCAAAAAAAGCAGTGATTTTTTCCCCCTGATGTGCTGTAAGACAATTCAGTTCTGTTTTGTGCCACTGCTGTTTCAAGCATTGAGGCTTAACAGATGACAGAAACAGCTGGGGGTGAAAATGAAACAATTTCACTACTTCGACAAATTAGTAACTATGGAACAATTTGAAGGTAAAGGCAATCACCTTAAATGTTACAATGAGAATGACGATTTGGAGGATTTAGTCATCAAAAGCATTGTATGAAGGCAGTCCATTATCTGCAGGAGGTGACTACACTGAATTTTTCATTTACAGTCATTCAGAACACAGCAACATACATTGATTGAATTCATCCAGTGATAACTATTAGGAACTAATACAGTTTTATAGTACTATAGTAGTATTGGTAGTGTTCTAATTTATATTGTATTTCATTTAAATACATAATTTATTACTCAGTAAAACAGCAGCTTCTCTTTTTTATACCTTTTTAATGATTTCCATAAAACTTCAGCTAATTGGGCTAAAATGTACTCGCCCACTGTGTCCCAATTAAGCACATTCAGTGTGTTCATATTTAAAATAATATAATTACTGTGCTCAGTCTGAAGCTGTAGTTGGGTTTGGTTAATTATATTTAGAACCTCAGCTTAACCCATCACTGTTCAGTCACTTTCATAAATAAAGTAAAAATGAAGCCCATTTGTATATAGTAAGCTCCAGGAAACAGCAATGTGGCAAATCTCGGATTATCCAGTAAATTCCTGCTTTAAAATTCTAAAATTGTTTCTATTTGAACTCATTAAACCTGACAGCAGCCTTTCTGATTCCCTTGTTACTGTCTCCCTGCTATGGTCTGAAGATCAAAACACAACTCTGATACTAGTTTTGCCAAGATTGTTTGCGGATTCAACCTGAAACATCAACTGTGAATTTCCCTTCCATAGATGATGCCTGACCTGCTAAATTCCCCCTGGATTATGTATGTGTTGCACTGGATTTCCAGCATTGGCAGAATCTCGTGTGTGTATTTTCCATAGAACTTCCTGAAATCAGTGAATTTAAATAGCCTGATTAAATACAACTGTGCCTTACAAACTGTTGTAACTGCTGAATACTTTCCATCAGCACTTTGCCTGGTGACTGGGCTATTTCTGTACTCTTGAATGAATCATGTTGCTTTTCACTAGTGTCAGATTTGATCATTTCATCATTATATTAACATCTGCTTGCAAATTTCACAGGCTTTCAGACTTATTCTCCAAGTTCCTATTTTATTATTTTTCCCCTAATGTTGAATTGTTACAAGCAGTAAATTAAAAGAATAAAGGAATAAAAATGATAATGATGAATTACTCTAAAGTTAATCTAGAACAGTGGTTCCCAACGTGGGGCATACGCCCCACAGGGGGGTAATTTGATTTTTAAGGGGGGCAATTCGAGAATGAGTTATTAACAGTGAATTTTTTCTAGTAAGTCTGTGTGAGTATGAGTGTGTGTGCGAGTTAATACATATGTGTATATACAGTATGCATACATAAAAATACTTGTGTGTATGTACATGTGTAATTGTGTATGTACTGTATATATAGTGTATCACCATCATTACAACCATCAAATGGCTTTCATAATTAAATTAATGAATTGACTGATGTAGGAAGGAACGAATGAACAAGTCCAAATGCGTAAGAAACTCGTACGAGGTCACGCCAATGCTGCTTTTTGCAGTAGCTTTCGGTTCTTGGTGGTGTGAAGGTGTGTACATTGTGTCATCTCTTTTAAACAGTGTATCTGTCTTTGTATGCTGTAGAAACGAATCAGCATTGTTTTATTTATTATTATTATTATTATTTTAATATCACTTAATGTTCTTTTTTTTACAATTTCTTAGTAATTTCTTCCTCAGAACTTTAACAGTCCTTTGGTTCTTTTATTTTTCTCTTTCATGAATGCCATGTTCTTTGGAAGCTTGTTTAAACCAAGTTAATGGTCTTTTAGGCTTCCTCCAGGTGAATAGGAGTTCACTTTTTGAATAATAAGAATTATATATCACCACAGGGGGCATCAGGATTTTAGAGGTGATTAGGTGGGGCATGGCCAAAAAAGGTTGGTAACCACTGATCTAGAACATCACTCCATCAAATAATTCCAGAATAACACTTATTCCAAATGGCCCAAAAAGAAGTAATTTTGCCTTTAATTTGTGATTCAATGAAAAATCTTTTGCCTTAGTAGCCTTTAATTTAAAAATTCCCTTGGCATTCAAATCTCGCTACATTTGCCTCCATTTCCCTATTCTCTACCAGTCTTATCTCTCTGAATGTAGAAACTTACAATCTTTAAATTTCTCTAATACTCTTTGCTTGACCCCATTTCCTTCACCCAGTCACAGACCATGTGATGAATGGGCCATTATTAAACAGCTTGGTGCTAAAATTACACAGTAAGGAAATTACTTGCTCGCTCTTGCTCCACCACTTCACGTCACCTTTTTTACAATGGCTATCTCTTCTCTCAGTCAAAATGAAGCATCACAACCAAAAGTGTTGACTGTCCACTTCCTTCTGGAGATGCCTCCTGAGCCACTGAGTTCTTCCAGTGCTTGCTTGTTGCTTCATACTCCTGCATATGCAATCTCTTGCATCTACAGTAAAAAGACACTGTGGCCACTTTATTAGGTACCTCCTACAACTAAGAAAGTAGCCACTGAGTGTATCCTTGGTGGTTGTCTGCTGCTATGGCACTTCAAGGTTTGATGTGTTATGCATTCAGAGATACTCTTTTTGCACATCTCTGTTAGAACACGTGGTTATTTTAGTTAATGCTGCCTTCCTTGTCAGCTTGAACCAGTCTGCTGACCTTCTCCTCTGATCTCTCTCATTAACAAAGCGTTTTCACCCCCTTAACTGCTGCTCACTGGATGCTTTTTTTTTTGTACCATTCTCTGTAAACTCAAGAGACTGTTGGATGTGAAAATCCTAGGAGATCATCAGTTTCTGAGCTACTCAAACCATCCAATGTGGTGCCAACAATCATACCACAGTCAAAGTCACTTCTTCCCCATTCTGATGTTTGGTCTGAACATATCGGCAAGCTTTTATGCATGGAGTTGCTGCCAGATACTTGGCTAATTAGATATTTGCATTAATGGGCAGGTGCACAGGTGTGCCTAATAAAGTGGCCACAGAGCGCATTTTCTTTCCTTTTTGCAACTGGATGTTACAGAGAGGAGTGAGTCCTAAGTGAGTCCTAAGTGAGTCCTAAGTGAGTCCTGACTCTGTTTTAGAAAGCAAAAGGGTGAAGAGCCTGGTGAGGTGGAAAAAGAAGTGGTTGATGAGAGAAAGAGACATAAATGTATAAAGCCCCTACTTGGCTCATCATTGATGTGCTGCATATGAGGCACCTTAGAATATTACCAACTAACAAGGCTTCAACTCAAGTTTTTAAATCATCTTTAAAATTCCTTACAGGGTTTAACTTCACGAATGGTTGAAATATGTTGAGCCATTCCTTTCAGTAGTAACAAAGATGATTTAGAGTGATTCTGATTGGTGCAGACTTACCTATTGGTTGAGTGGAGCTTCAATAATTCATCAGAATAATTCTAATTCAGAATTATTCTGAGGCTTTTTGTGTTTGAAACTCTAAAAGGCTAAATGATGAAAATCAGAAGCAAAAGCAAAATGCTTTTAAAAGTAATCAGCAAATCATTCCATCTAAGGAGAACAGAACATTTAAAACTTATGTACACATCTGCTCTTTCTACAGAGACTGTTTTCAGCACATCTGTGGCAGTTGAGTCTTCTAGCTGATCATTGTGATTACATTTTAAGGACTTCAAATTGAAAGCTACATAAAATTCATAGTTTAGGCACAGCAGCACCACCTGCTGGATATTCTCAGTACTGCTACTTAATATATTTTTTGATAAAACCAAGATCCAAGTGCTCTGCTATGTCATCAATGGACACTTCTGTGGGAATGCAACAGTATTCAAAGCCAGTCTTTCTGGAAAGCTCAGTGAAGAAGCAGAAATAGTTGGTAATAGACTCCATTTATCATATAAATCATCATTTTCTTATAATTAGACTAATAATATTATACACCGTGTGGATCAACTACTGGTTCCACAGATACACTTGTTTCACATTCGGTGAAATTGCCTACAAGACTGATATTGAATTACCCCGCTCACAGTACGTACAATGGCTTAACTAACCACTGATGTTAAAACTGGATCATGGCAGAGTCTGAGGGCAATTGATGGAAAGTGAGGAGAATAAGATGAGATTAGTGTAGTGGGCTGAAAGATGTTTTTGTGTCCTTGCCAATATTTTATTAATTAAAAAATATTAAAGTTAGAGGTCAGTCTCCAAAAACCATACTTGTTTAACTTCATTCAATTATTTCCTATTTATATCCACACAGTAATCTTTCAGTCTTAACATTCCTCATCATAATATCAAAATCCAAGTAAATAAATGTTTGGTGCAGCCTATCCAAAATTAGAGGCCTCAGCTGCCCGTTGCCTGGGCCCGTGAGGAGCAAACTGACCAGGAGATCCCCCAAGCGGCCCTCTCTCCTCCACACTGTCTGACGCATTGCTGTATGTGCAGGCCTCGGGCATGAGGCCAAAGCAACAGCTGGCGCGATTCACAGCAAATAATTAATGAGCATCTGCAGCAACCAATGAGCTTCTGGGCTCAAACATTCTATTCAATGGAGTCCTTGGGCAAAATCAATGCTTTTCTTTGATTGATCTACCTTGAGCGGGTTTACTCGCACATCCATTCTTCCCTCCTCGATGTCTGCTATTTCGTGTCGGATATTGATCATTGCGTCACAGAATCTGTCCAGTTCAGCTTTATCTTCGGACTCCGTTGGCTCAATCATGAGTGTGCCAGAAACCGGCCAGGACATAGTCGGAGCGTGGAACCCTGCAGGACAGAACAGTTGGGTGACTTCACTGGGGAGAGCATCAGTTGCAGCCAGATATATAATTTGCACCAATTAATCCTGCGCAATTCTAAAATCTGAAGATACTTCCACATTCCAAATTCACCTTATAAATATCAGTTACAGTCAGTCAGGAGAACGGTGGGAGAACCCGTGCAGATCATCAAGTCTGCCAACTTTATTCTCTTTCAACCACATTCAGATCTTTGCCACTTTCTTCCCATCACTAAAGCCATATAATTTCCTTTTTACAAGACTACATCAATAATAAAAAAAATCCACAATGTATCCATGACTTACTTAGAACTATTTTAACACTTACTCAGACCCCCATTTAATTCTCTGTGACCTTTTTAATAATATCGTATCAAAGAGTACAACCAAACTTTCCTCTTGCTCTACAATTGAAGGATACTGTAGTACGAGATTGAAACAAATTTAGCCAAATACGTTGACGTTCAGTCCTGGGAGAAGCAGACTGCATAATAATTAGCTTAAAATTCAATGAATTGGAAATAGAAAGTAAATGATCTCACCATAATCTTGCAACCTCTTGGCAATATCCACAGCCTCAATGTTTGCTGTTTTTTTGAACGGTCGCACATCCAAGATGAATTCATGAGCTACATAACCTGTAAAAATATATTCAGAAGTCTGGTATAACCTGCAGGATACTGAAACACGATACTTTTCTAACATTGCACTCAAATAGCACAATATTGTAGAAGAAAATCTTTACGACCAACCAACAAGATTGTTGAATACTGTCTATTAGGGGAACTTGCGCATTGGTACGCTAAAAACCATCCATCCTTGCAAAAGGTACCAGGATTACAAAGCTCAAAATTAGGTTGTTAAACACTCATTCGAACTGGTTGCTATCAGAAAAATTGCGTATGTTGGAAATCTGAAACAAAAACAGAAAATGCTGGAAATACTCAGCAAAAGAGACAGCATCTGTGGTGAAAGAAACAAGTCAATGTTTTGGATCTGTGACCCTTTGTCATTGTTTATGTCGTAACCAGAGAATGATTCCATTGCAATAAAGGGAACATTGCTGTCAGAAGAATTCCATGGACATCTTCATTGCTTACCTGCAAGGCACGAGAGTCAAATTCTTCCTTAATTCATGTGAGTAGCTCAACAACTATAATCAAGACTTATAAATGTGAACACATTCACAAAAGGTTCGCAAGTTTCTACTTTGTTCAGTTACTCTTCACATACAATGGTAACGGAAACAAAGAGTATAAGATATGCACTAAACCTAAAAGTTAGATCATCAAAGCACTGAGGATTGCATGTCACACAGAAGCTGGGAAGACAGTGAGTGCGAGTGGAGGTGGGGGGGGGGGGGGGTCCAGGCCCAGAGAACACAGCCTCAGAACAGAAGGATGCTCCTTTAGAACAGAGGTGAAGAGCAATTCCTTACGATTAAGGGTGGTGAATCTGTGGAATTAATTGCCACAGGTGGCTGTGGAGGCCAAGTCATTGTGTATATTTGAAACAGAGGTTGACAGGTTCTTGATTAATAAGGGTGTCAATGGTTAAAGGGTAAAGGCAGGAGAATGGGGTTGAGAGAGATAATAAATCAACCATAAAGGAATGGTAGAGCAGACACGATGGGCCGAATGGCTTAATTCTACTCCTATGTCTTGTGGTCTTATAGTCACATGTGATGGACTTAGAAGCTGATGCAATATTACTGATGATTTCTCTTGTGTCATAAGATTCTGGGTTTGTGCCTACTCCAGAGATTTGAGCATAAAGTGAGTCGTGTGCAATGTAGGCAAGGATAGAAGGCACAGGCCAATACCCATATTAAGGATGTATGTGAACATATATGTACGTATTTAATCTGCCTTTCTGAAGGGTTAGATTTAAATTAATTGTCCATGTCCTGATGCTGTACTGCCAAAGATACACCTTTTTGATGGGATACCAAGCTGAGAAGTGTCTCTGTTAACACTGGTGACACAACAGCTCATGAAAGACAGATTATTGGTCAGCACTGCCCTGCTGCTTGTAGGGTCCTGTTGTGTTTAATTTGATTTCCTTGCTTCCTGTTTTATGACAGTGACTCAGATTCAAAAATAGTTCATAGAATCCTCTGCAATGCCCTAATGGGCATTAAATGATGACAGTTTAAGGCTTTTCCTCAATCTCTCCGTGATCTTTTACAAGGCTAATTCATGGGATATTAAAAAGAACCATTCGGCTGAATGCAGAGAAGTGATTCCTGCAGGTAAGGCAATCTGGAACAAATGAACAAATGCAATGGGAAAAGCAAGGCTTTGCTGGAGTTTTAGAGAACACTTCATCAGCAGAGAGTGGTAAAATTTTGGAATTTTCACTAACACCAAAGAATGCAAGATCTATTGTTAACCTCAAGCCTTTTTGTTGGCAAAAAATCCGTGACAGATATGGGAAAATAATGGGTGATAGGCATTCACAGATCAACCACGATTATATTCGGTGACTGAAAAGGCTCAAAAGGATAATGCTGTCACAGACAACTGGCACAAAACTCAGAATGCAATGGTCCAAGTATGATGCTCTTCCTGAAAGATATCAATGCCAATAGAAATGAACAAATATCATGACAATATATAAAAATACACATGCCCTAATTAAAATCCTCTTTATCACGTCAATTAATGAAAATAAACTAAAAACTGTTTATAAAATGGGCAAACATGCAGAAGTTTCCAACTCTTTTATGACATTTCAAGAAACAATGAAAACTCAAGACTTCCTTAAAAATAACCAACTGCATATTTGACACAGGATGTAAAAGTGCTCGCAAGAGAACGGTGTCAGCTCACATCAGTGTTTCATTTCACAGCCAAATGTAACACATGGAAGTTAAAAATCTATTTGTCCTGCATATGTGCAAAAATCACTGCACTCCAAGTGTATGAAGTGAGCCTTCTGTTGAAAGACAAAACCCTGTTGGCCTAAACATTATTGATGACTACATGCAATTTTTCGTTAACCTGTAGTGACCAGTTCCATCTGGGAGAGATGCAGGAAGAAGGGAAGCCAGAGGCTGGCGACAGCTCTTGGATTTGGAAGGACTCCACCCTCTTAAAAAACCACTCATGCTTTGCTGCCTCTCTCAATGGGAAAAAAAGCTTAATTAAGGAAGCCGAGCAATTGTTTCCAAATGAGAATGTCATTCTCACGTCAACTATAGAGCGGAAGAACAAAACAAACACAGAAATAGGACCTTCAGCCGAATTCATCAATGGCAACCAAGATTGTCATCTAACCTGGTCCCCATCTGTCTTATTTTTAACTCACATCTCTCAAAACCTTCCCTATTTTCTCTTTGTCCAAATATCTCTTAAATGTTGTAATCTGACCAGCTTCAAACATGTAAAAAGGTAATTGCCATAAGACCTGTACAAAGAAGCTGGATGAACTCAGGAGGTTGGGCAGGCATGCTGCCTGACCTGCTGAGTTCCTCCAGCTTGTTTGTACGTGTTGATTTGACCACAGCATCTGCAACGTACTTTGTGTTTACCTTTTTACCTGCCTTGCTCTTTACATAAAAGGATGTAGTTTCAAAATGATTGCCTACAATTTAAGGTGATTCAGGAATTTGTACAGTATGCTCCACTATGCTCCTGCAACCAAAACAGAAATAGAGAGAGAAAGCAGAAAACAGGTCCTTCAGCCCATCAAGTATACGCTGACCATCAAGCACTTCCCTTTACCCCACAGTCTCATTCACTCTCCCTGGATTTCAGTCTAGTCTCTGGGCGAAGCACATCTTTCATCAGCTTCCTCCATTTATCTTCAACCAATCATGTTTAATTTATATCCCAAATTATTGATACTTCTGCTTAGAGAGACGTACGTAGATCTCTCATAATTTTATACACCTCAATTAAATTTCCACTTCCTTGTATAAAAAGAACAAACTAAACCCAGACAGTTCTCCTTATTAGCTGAATCTAAATCCTTATAAATGTCCTCTTCATTCTCTCTCGTGGTATCACATCCCTTTCTGTTGTGTCAAAAACAAGTACAGTACTCCAGCTTTCACGTAGAGGTTTCCAACAGCTTTAAGACTACCATCATCATCCCGGTGCCAAAACAAAGGTAACGTATCACCACATCAAGTGCTTCAAGAGGCTGGCTGTGGTTTGCATAAGCTCCACCCTCCAGCCAACCCTGATCCACTGCAATTTGCCTACTGCTGAAACAAGTTGATGGCAGATACCATCTTCCTGGCCCTACAATGATCTCTGGAACTTTTAAATAACAAAGACACCTTCGTTAGATTTCAATTTATTCAGTATAGTCAGAATCAGAATCAGGATCAGGTTTATTATCACTGCATGTGACATGAAATTTGTTAACTTAGCAGCAGTACATAATCCAGCAGAGAAAAAATAAATAATAAAATAAAAAATAATAAACAAGTAAATCAATTACATATATTGAATAGATTAAAAAAGCGTGCAAAAACAGAAATACTGTATATTTAAAAGTGAGTTAGTGTTCAAAGATTCAATGTCCAATAGTTCTGCCTTCAATACTATAGTTCCAAACAAACTCATCTCCTAACTTCCAGAATTATGACCAGCACCTTCCTCTGCAATTAATTCCTGATGTGCTCCCCAACAGATCACAATGAGAATGGGAAGGCAGCAACACCTCTTGGGGATCTGTGGATGCTGTACAGTAAGATTCCCTATTCCTCTTCATTGTTCAATTCTGCATTGTTCACCAAGTATGCTCTTGCCTTACTTTCCCTGCCAAGTGTGTAACTCTTTTGGACTGAACTCCATTTGACTATTCATACTGCAATGTTAAGTGTTTACATAAAAGAGAAGTAAAACAGGAATTTGCCATCTAAGATAAATAAAATGACACCCAAAACTTCCATCAACTTACCCTTTGCCCCGCGAAAAACTATTTTGTAGAAATTTTCCAGCCTCTTGGCCATGTAATTTGCATTTAGAATGGCAACCTCAGTAGCATGGCGAAGTCCCTTTGATCCCATCAACTACGTGAGAAACATAAAAATATAAGCAGCATTGCTAAAGTCGCAGGAGAAGGACATTAGATAGAATCAGAGCAAAGTACAGTGCAGAAACAGGCCCTTTGGCCCATTTAGTCTGTGGTGAACCATTTAAACTTCTTACACCCATCAACTTGCCTTCCTTGCCCCTACTATCTTTATCATATCAATTTAGATTCTTCTAACTCCCCAAGTAACCTCTTTCCTAAACGCAAATACACATGAGGACATTTCATGTAATTGCAAGCACTTAGATATAACTGTAGAAGTGTGCTGTACCTTAATGTATGCCAGGGAAATGGGCAGAATAGCACTGGAGCCCCAAGGAGCTGCACTGATTGTACCCAGAGGACGAGCATCTCTGTCTGACACTGGCGGGATCACGGGATGACTGGGCAAGTAGGGAGCAAGATGTTTCTTTCTGAAAAGAAAGCCGTTAAGAAAACAAAAGATCACACACAATAGACATGGTTGACGTTAGATCCTTTGATAACGCAGTTGCTTAAGGCAAGAACAGCTGCCCATCATCCACACATACTCCTCCCACCGGTCCTCTCTCTCCATCACTCCCTCCCTCTTCCCTTGGATTCTATACTCCACCTTCCTTTCCATCATCCTTAACCCTTTGTTGCCCCCAAATAGCACCATTGCCCGCCAACACGTGCTCCACCCCTTCCCTCCACCTTTCTCTACTGGCTATCTCCCGTTTATCTTACAGTCCAGAATCAGAATCAGGTTTATTATCACCGGTATGTGATGTGAAATTTGTTAACTTAGCAGCAGCAGTACAATGCAATACATGATAATATAGAAAGAAAAAAATAAGTAAGAAACTATATACATGTATATTAAATAGGTTGAAATTTAGTGCAAAAATAAATATATATATTTTTTTAAAGTGAGGTAGTGTTCATGGTTTCACTGTCCATTTAGAAATTGTACGGTAAGGGGGAAGAAGCTGTTCCTGAATTGCTGAGTGTGTGCCTTCAGGCTTCTGTACCTCCTTCCTGATGGTAACAATGAGAAGAGGGCATGTCCTGGGTGATGGTGGTGCTTAGTAATGTACATCGTCTTTCTGAGGCACCGCTCCTTGAAGATGTCTTACCCAAGATGGAGCTAACTAACTTTACAACTTTCTGCAGCTTCTTTCGATCCTGTGCAGTAGCCCCTCCATACCAGACAGTGATGCAGCCTGTCAGAATGCTCTCCATGGTACATCTATAGAAGTTTTTCAGTGTTTTTGTTGACAAACCAAATCTCTTCAAACTCCTAATGAAATATAGCTGCTGTCTTGCCTTCTCCATAGCAGCATTGATATGTTGGGACCAGGTTAGATCGTCAGAGATACTGACACCCAGGAACTTGAAACTGCTCACTCTCTCCACTTCTGATCCCTCTGTGAGGATTGGTTGGTGTTCCCTCATCTTACCCTTTCACAATCAGCTCTTTAATCTTACTGACAATCAGATGAAGGGTCTTGATCAAAAACTTTGACTGTCATTTCTCTTCACTGATGCTTCCTGACACACTGATTTTTATTTGCAGCTGCAATCTTTCGTGTCACCAAGAGCTCCTAATTGTTCATTTCACCTTTTTCCACTGCAGATACCATTTCCCCTCTTTCCATCTCTCTAAAGATTCACACACTAAGAAAATCAACAGCAAAGGATGGCAATTGTCAGAGGTTTTTGATAGCTAAATCCAATATTTGCATTTGCTCTGTTCTAGGAAAATTATCAAGACCAATTTAATACTTCTTAAACCCTGGACCCTGTGGCCACATTTCCTGGTCAATGAACTCAGTGAACAATCCCAAACCCTCCCAAGTTTACCATGGTGCAAAACAATGTCAAAACTATCCAGCCATAACATGCACAAATGTGGAAAACGTGCCTGGCACTGCTCCTTGCCTGAAGGGCTAATAAGGAAATCAGACACCAGCAGCACCAGAGCAGGCGGTTGCTGTTCCCAGCAAAGAGCTATTTTAGTGCAAGTGATTTTCCAGGCCCGAATATCTTTGAGATTGGCTCAGTGGCAGCCGCAACAATTGGAAGTTCCAAATATCAGCAAAAGAGGTAGTGGATTTGAAAACATAAACAACTCAAAACAGCCCTTCTACACAGGAAGGAACAGTATGAAAGTGAGAAAGAAAAAAACGTCAAGAGAGCAAAAGGGTTGCGAATTAATGGTCACAGCCCTTGTATAAAACAGGAGAGTGAACAGCAAGTAGCTGGCATTACATTACAAGCAATTTTCCTCTTGAAAGCAACATTATCCCTGAAAACAGTCTCCTTCCTCAACATGTGTTTATCTTGTTATGTAATGTTTAAAAAAGCATTCTCTAACAATGAAACCAGGACAGTAAGCCATAAACATTACTAAACAACACAAAGATGCTTAACACTGCTGCTCTATAAGCTTATAAAAGAATTAAAATGTCCATCACCATCTTTTTGTTATTCATAAAACTATTCATTGGATCAGCAAAGTTCTTAGTTTCTCAAAAACGTCCTCCATTAATAAGCTCAATCATGCAACCGGCAGCTGAAAAGTTACCCATCCAGATGGAACGTATCCAGGGTTACTGAAGGACTAGAGACAGAAACAATGGAGCACCTGGCCAGAATCTCCCAGTGTTTTGTGGCAAGAGTTTTGCAAACATCACACCTTATTAAGGTGAAAGGGTTTAAATGGGAAAACCACGCACCAGTCAACCAAATATCCGGGAGACAACAGGTTGGTGAAGCATTAGTTAATAGGTGAAATTTGGGGCACATTTGTTAAAAGAAAATTATTTTGCTGGGTCAATGAATCCTGTAAAGGAATGTCAGAAAGGATTCATGATAGCACTGCTGTCTTCCAAAAGGTATACCATAAATATACCTTGGTAGAATTATAATCTGTCAGATAAGAGGCATGGTGGGTAACTGGGTGTCACATTGGCTAAAGCAGTGGTCCCCAACCACCGGGTCGCAAGGCATGTGCTACCGGGCCGCGAGGAAACAATATGATTTGGCAGTATGAAGTGATATGAGTCCATGGTTGGGGACAACTGGGCTAAGAGATGGAAAGCAGAGAATGGATATGAAGGATTACTTTTGCAGACTGCAGGAAGGTAACAGGTTTTGCTGCAAGTTTATGATATATGTATATTAACATGGTCAATTAGAGTAGTAAGATTCAATTTCAGAGAGTGTTGATAAAATTCTCCCAGTAAGTAATGGAAAGGATAATGCCCAATGGTCATACAAAGGAGCAAAAAAACATAATGCAGCCAGATTGAAAAGATCAGATGGAAAAAAATCGAGAGGAGTAGCATGAACTAAAGTCAAAGGGGATGCAGGAACAGAAAGGGCAGCCTGTGTCTACTAGGACTGCCAACTCGGCTTGGCTCTGTTCCTTTAAGTTTAATTACATCATAGATTGTGCCAGACAGAGTAACACCTCACGTAACACACTTAGCTGCATAAATGACTATACGCCCAACCAGCAGCTGACCGGATCAGACCACGCTGTGAGGAACTGTCAACTTGTTTTTCTATTTGAATTAAGCACGGTCTTCACATCAGAATCTCAGACTTTGCTGCGAGTTACACGTCCCCTGCAGTGTGAATGTTTCGACCCAGCTCCAATTCATACCCAGTCTGAAGGTGGGGACTGGTGAAAAGTGGGAGAAAGATGATCCACCATTGGCATACTGTTCAGTCAAAGGTTTGATACTCTTAAATTGATCAATTGCGCCATCTGAGGCCTCATACACATGTCCTGTGGGGTGATATAAACCTCAACCATCTTCCCCATAACTAAAAGGTACATTTGTCTCTCACATTGCTCTCGGTTACATCTTGGAGATCTTACAGAACTCCAGGAGACTCTTAAACAATCCAGGACTATCCCAAAATCAACCATACTTACAAATTTTTAAGCAGCTGGACAAATTCAGAAACTGAGAAAAGCAACTGATTTCAAGTCACAGGAAGATGCATCACAGAAACAGGCTGTTCAGCCCACTGAATCCATGTTGACCGTCAAAAGTCCGGTTACATTCTCATCAACTCATCAACCATTCACCCACCACAAGGGGCAATTTACAATGACCAACTTGCACATCCTTGCTGGCTGGTGGTGCAGTGACATCAGCGCCAGACTCCAGAGCGAAGGTACCCGAGTTCGAATCCGGTCGGGCCGCTCCTGAACACACTTTCCATCCGCGCTGGGTTTGAGTGTCGAGCTCACAACTCAGCCTCATAAAAAAAGAACAACTGCACTGTGAGAAGGGCGTGGGGGACCACTCACAGAATCTTTCCTCCAAGACAACCACTTTGAAAAAAGAAGTGGTTGCTGAGGCTCTGGCAGAGTACGGCACACACAAAAAATAAACCCTTGGAACGTGGGAGGAAACCCAAATGGTAACAGGGAGAAAGTGCAAACTCCACAGAGACAGCACCAGCAGTCAGGATCGAATCCGGGTCTCTGGCACCAGGAAACAATGGTTCCAGTGCACAGGAAATATGTGCCACTGCATTAAAGGAGGGACACAAAAGGGGAGACTGAAGCACTTACTCTAAAAGCAATTATAAAATATCCGTTTAAAGTCAGCTGGAGTTCAAGGATTTGAAGAGACAGAACAGATCCACCGAGCCTGAGTGACTTCAATGATGTGGAGACGTGGTAAAAGGAGCAAAGAAAGATAAAAGGAGATGTGTGCTTGGTAATGTTTGACAGTAAAATCTCAGAGGAGAAAATTTGGCAAGAACACTAGAGGTGGTGTGAGGAAACAAAGCCAGATAGCTACTGCAACCCAGAATGCCTGCCTGAAAGGGTGATGGAAGCCTTAAGTGAGAATGCTCCGATAGGGTATCTCCGTTTTCTGACTCGATAGTACTTCAGACATTCATTCATTAACATATTACTCTGCAGCACATCATCCAAAAACATGCAATGCCAAATATCACCTTAACATAGGTTGGAGTTCCCGGGTCTCTTTAAACTCAGGGTATAGCATGAATGGAAGGTCAACGTATAGGCATCAGGTTACTTACTATACAGGCTAAATAAACAACAAGTACCATTTGGCCATCCCACTTGAGCGCTGTACTTCAGACCTCTTCAAAACCTAATTCCTTACAAATGTTTTAGTATTCACCACCAACACATCTGACACTTCTGTACTTACTGACCACTACAAGGTTTCTTCTCAACTAGATTAAAGCATAGGCTCCAGTGACAAAGTCCCTGGTGGGCATTCGCCAATGAAGCGCACCATAGTTCGTCAGCTTGTGACCCAAACGTGATGAGGAAACTCCCAATCAAAGAACTAACTTGGGCAAAAACACCCAGGGCAGGAGTCAATAAGGAGCAATTGCATGGAACTAATTCTTCCCTCTCCAGTTCAAATGAAATGGAAGCTAATTGTCATTTTTCAAGTGTGACTGATCAACACGGCCTGTGAATGGGACCTTCTTATCCTTGTGGCTCACTATTAAACAATTAGGATTCTTTTCCCCCCAACATGATTTAAGTTTCGGTTTGACATAGAAGTCATTACAAAGCTACTGAAATAATAAAAAACATTTTTAACGATGCATACTCTTTGGATTGCTCTCGCTTCAATTTTATCCCATCCTCATTTTCAAAACAATCACTGAACAAATTGTCTGGGTTCTGACCCTGAAACATAGAAAATAGGTGCAGGAGTAGGCCATTCAGTAGACATAGCCAATTGTTCCAAAACAATATCGTTTGTCTTAAATCAAGACCAGAATTATAATCCACAATACAAATCTTCTGACCAAATTCTAAAACTTTATCAAGAACCAGTTTGCCTGCTGTTAACAGTGTTCAGCATGAGATCATCTGAGATGTCTTGTACTGAACATTGTTATAAATGGAATCAGGACGAAATCAAAAGTAATAGTTACCAGGTGAGTTATGATAGGTAGGGACAATATAGTAAACTTAAAATATTAAGAGATGTACTAAGAGCTTACTCATTATTTTTATGGTCTTCAATTTAAATTTCCATAAAGTTGTTAAAAAAAATGTCAGCACTATGATTGAAAATTGTACCTACACTCCAATTGGTCCCATGCCAGGTCCACCGCCTCCATGAGGAATACAGAAAGTTTTATGCAGGTTTAAGTGAGACACGTCAGATCCATAGTCACCAGGACGACAGAGGCCCACCTGAAAGATTGCACCATTAGGGGAGAGAGTACCATCAGAGCTCTTAAAAACAATTTCCTTTCTGAAAGCAGCAAGAAAGAAACATGGTTTAAAAAAAAACACACTAATAGGTAACCACTTCATATTTCATTTGGGGTTACAATTAGTTTTCAATTATTGTGGATAAATTCAGGCTTGGCGCATATCAACCACCTACACCAAGCACCTCAAGAGTGATATAGGATGAAAAAGGTCCCTCAAAACCCATATACATTAACATATATATGAATAATTTTAATTCTAATCTCCATTCCCATTCCAACATGTCAGTCCATGGCCTCCTCTCGTGCTATGATAAGGCCACTCTCAGGTTGGAGAAGCAGCTCCTCATATTCCATCTGGGTAGCTTCCAACCTGATGGCATCAACATTGATTTCTCCAACTTCCAATAGTTTTTCCCCCTCCCCCCCCCACCCTGGCCCCCTTCTTACCCCTTCTCTTCTCCTCACTTGTCTATTTTATTCTCCCCACATTCCTATCAGACCATAAGGCTTTTTCTCAGGGACACTATCAAACAAGACTTCACACTTACTCCACTTTTTTTACATTACAGCATTCAGAATTCAAGATATTGCTCCATTGACCTGTGATCGGGCATCTGTTCAGGTTACAAAGGTACACTAAAGGACCGAGAGGTAAATCATGGATCAAAAGGTTACCTCCCACCATGGGCTCCGAATTAAGCATTCCCAGAGATGCAAGCGACATTCAAGTGAAACGTTAGCAGAGAACCACCTGAACAACACACTTGTTATCACCACACCGAGTTCTTATATTCTTCTAACATGAGGTGCCACTGGGGCTCTGAGACATGACGGTATGATTGGGAACTGCACTGTTACTTGTAAGCACACTGTGGTCTGGTCCTTCATCTTGTTCAGTCATTCAGGGTCAGGTCAGCAAACTGGCTGACAGAGCACAGCAGAGTTATACATCAATGGGCACTCCAACAGAATGGTAAATACAGAACTTTGTGTTTCATGGTGTAAGCTGCTTCTGAATGCTGCGTGAAATATTCGTGACAGAAACAATATGGCCAGCCTCCATGAGAACATTTTCAATTTAAAAAGGGGATCAGTGGCCAGCCCAAGATTAAGTTAACACGTGTAAAGCGGTTACCGTTCTGCAAGTATACCACTCCTCCAAAGAGTCTCCTTGAAGATACCAAACTGACACGGAGCACAGTAAGCAATGCAAATAAATGTGTGTAGTGCAACATTTCAATCCCATATATACCAATTTATTTTAAATCCCATGATCTCATGCATAACCTCACATTTACTAAAACATGCACTATTTATAATCCCTGTCCAAGGGTAGTAAGGAACAACAGTCTCCTAAATTCATCGGAAGGGAGTTGCCCATGGTGGAGACCTGAATTTAAATGCACAATCTATAAGGGAAACGTGACTATGGAGTCCTTTCCGGCTAAGACCCTAGTCTAGCAGAATCCGCAAGGAGAGGGAAAAAATATAGAGTCCTTTTTCACTGTGCTTCCATTGTTGTAAATCTTAAATCCTTAAAACCATATATCCATAAGCATTCAAATAAGAAAAGTACAGTTTCTCCTGATATGTAATCAGGAGCACCAGGGCGGAAAATAATAAGCCTTCCAACTTAGCAGCTTCCTATTGCTTCTATGCACCAAAGCAGATGCACTACTGAACACCCAACTCTAGTCCCTACGACCTGCTGTTTTGTACAAATGCTCACAGCAAATGAGAATCTGCACCTGATTCAGTGACATTGAAAATAAGCATAAATTACAGCACTCACCTGCGCATTCATGTTCGCCCCATCTAGGTAAACCTGTCCCCCATGATCATGGATCAGGCCACACACATCACTGATGTTCTCCTCAAATACTCCATATGTGGATGGGTAGGTGATCATTATGGCAGCCAGATTATCTTTGTACTTGTCAACCTTCAGTAGAAAAGACAAACAGAGCTCTTCAACACATTCCAAACAAATATTTGCATAGATTCAAACCCTGATGAGATTTATCTTCTCACCTACTTAAAGGACTTTACCTAAATGTTACTTCTTGAGTAAGTGAGGTCCTAAACCTAATGTGAGTTATATCACGTGTTGAATAACTACCGTTCTGAGGCAGAACTAAGTTTTGTGCAAAAAGGTAGGAGGTACAGGAGCCTTAGGTCCCATACCACCAGGATCAGTGCTATCCTGTGTCAACTGTATTGGAGGGAACCCCACATTGAATTCTTTATCACGAAAGCAGCCAGCTGATGCTTAGGGTCAATACTGTGATCAGGCAGCTAAGTTCCAGTTTAAGGGAACTGCCAGCCAAAGTGCCATATGTGGAGGGCCCAAAGGTAGAAGAACTTGATCGACTATGGAGAGCAGATCTCCTACAGCCAGCTTTCCAGTAACAAATTCACAGCAAGAGGCCATGAAACAAAAATACATTACGCACACCAGGCCATGAATGTTTGACACTAGATACAAAAGTCTACACACACATCTCGCAGGAAGAAAACTGCTACCAGCTGTCATCTGGAATTGTCACGGTCAAGTACAGAACTTTAGTCGACAGATGAACGATTGTAGGGTGACATTTTGACCGTACGATCCAGCAAACTTATGGAGGACCGTGGTGAATCGTTGGGGCTTCCTATGTGTGGAAGGCACTCTCTTTTGGGCACAGGCTTTCAAGTGCACATGCCTTTTAATCTCAGGGGCCTAATTCATCACTTCCACGCTCTGTGTGTACTGTTACTAACACGACTCAGTAAATCACAGAGTAATTACAATCCAGTTTGTCAGCACAGGTGCTTCATTAGCACAATTTTCATCAGACAAGTTACAAACATGCACAAATGTCAGAAAGGAAAGTAGGTGAGAGTTAATTAAGACAACACTGCAATTTTC
Organism: Hemitrygon akajei; assembly: GCF_048418815.1. Classification (NCBI taxonomy): domain Eukaryota; kingdom Metazoa; phylum Chordata; class Chondrichthyes; order Myliobatiformes; family Dasyatidae; genus Hemitrygon; species Hemitrygon akajei. Next base: position 54,685,659 of record NC_133129.1, read on the forward strand.
TTGCAGTACCAGTCATGATAATATTGGAGATTTTGGTTGAGGTAAACCGACACCCAAACTTGCTTTTCATGCATGCAAAAGGGGCAACTAGTGTGAAACCAAAATAAAGCATCAGTGGATACAACATGCTTCTGTGGTTGAAATTTATACTGTTTCATTTAAATGAAACCCACTTTGTTCCTCGAGCTGCTCAGTGAGATCAAATGTTGAAGTACATTATCGAAGTATGCATACATTGAGATTAGGCAGCCACAAAACAAGAAAACCCAAAAAGAACACACAGAGAGAATAACAGACACCCAATGTGCAGATAGAGAGAGGAAAACACACATCATGCACACAAAAACAAGCAGACAGCACTCAGAACAAAAGCAAGTCATCTGACATGCAGCCAGAGCAGCCCCACAGTTCAACACATGGCAGAGCAAACAGCACAGAGCCCAGAACCCCAAGCAGAACTGGCCGATTCTCACCGCTGGTCCCAACACCCTGCCCCCTCAAGCATCCACGTAACTTTGGGGATTGTGTGTGTAACCGTAAGCTTGACAGCAGCAGAACAAAACCTCTGTTGCAATCTTCTGCTGTGGAAATGTCAGTGGACTGTACTTTGTCACCAAGTTCTCAGCCATCCAAAACTTTTATCAATGGCAGACAATAATTTCATACCAATGGACTGCTGCGTTGCAGCTCGATAATACATTACCAAGTTTATTCCACCAGTTAAGATACCATCAATGGCTTTAATTCTAGTCAGCCCTATATTATTTTCTGACGTCATATTTCTTTTCCTTTTCACAATGCAGAGGTTGGTAACACAGTGCCACCATGCATATTGAATAGAAAATTAAAGGACAGCTTTAGAAATCAGTTTTCCATGACTGGGCATCACTTCTCTTACATTTCCATTAAAAGCAATTTGTACAAACCCCATTTCCAGAAAAGTTGGGATATTTTCCAAAATGCAATTTTAAAAAATCTGTGATGTTAATTCACATGAACCTTTATTTAACTGACAAAAGTACAAAGAAAAGATTTTCAATAGTTTTACTGACCAACTTAATTGTATTTTGTAAATATACACAAAGTTAGAATTTGATGGCTGCAATACAGTCAACAGAAGTTGGGACAGAGTCAAAATAAGATTGAGAAGTGCACAGAATATTCAAGTAACACCGGTTTGGAAGACTCCACACTAAGCAGGCTAATTGGTAGCAGGTGAGGTATCATGACTGGGTATAAAAGTAGTGTCCATCAAAGGCTCAGTCTTTGCAAGCAAGGATGGGTCGTGGCTCACCCCTTTGTGCCAAAATTCATGAGAGAATTGTTAGTCAGTTCAAAAGGGACATTTCCCAATGCAAGATTGCAGAGAATTTAGGTCTTTCAACATCTACAGTACATAATATTGTGAAAAGATTCAGAGAATTCAGAGACATCTCAGTGCGTAAAGGGCAAGGTCGGAAACCACTGTTGAATGCGCGTGATCTTCGAGCCCTGAGGCGGCACTGCCTAAGAAACCGTCATGCTACTGTGACAATTATAGCCACCTGGGCACGGGAGTACTTTGGAAAACCATTGTCACTTAACACAGTCCGTCGCTGCATCCAGAAATGCAATTTGAAACTGTATTACGCAAGGAGGAAGCCATACATCAACTCTATGCAGAAACGCCGGCGAGTTCTCTGGGCCCGAGTTCATCTCAGATGGACCGAAAGACTGTGGAACCGTGTGCTGTGGTCAGATGAGTCCACATTTCAGCTAGTTTTTGGAAAAAACAGGCGTTGAGTTCTCCGTGCCAAAGATGAAAACGACCATGCTGATTGTTATCAGCGAAAGGTGCAAAAGCCAGCATCTGTGATGGTATGGGGATGCATCAGTGCCCACGGCATGGGTGAGTTGCATGTATGTGAAGGTACCATCAACTCTGAAGCGTATATTAGGATTTTAGAGAGACATATGTTGCCATCAAGGTGACGTCTCTTCCCGGAACATCCATGCTTATTTCAGCAGGACAATGCCAGACCACATTCTGCACGGGCTGCAACAGCGTGGCTTTGTAGACACAGAGTGCGTGTGCTTGACTGGCCTGCTGCCAGTCCAGATCTATCTCCTATCGAAAATGTATGGCGCATCATGAAGAGGAGAATCAGACAACGGAGACCATGAACTGTTGAGCAGCTGAAGTCTTATATCAAGCAAGAATGGACAAAATTACCAATTGCAAATCTACTACAATTAGTATCCTCAGTTCCAAGACGATTAAAAGTGTTATTAAAAAGAAAGGTGATGTAACACAATGGTAATCATGCCTCTGTCCCAACTTTTGTTGAGTGTGTTGCAGTCATCAAATTCTAAATTTGTGTATATTTACAAAATACAATTAAGTTGGTCAGTAAAACTATTGAAAATCTTTTCTTTGTACTTTTGTCAGTTAAATAAAGGTTCACGTGAATTAACATATCACAGATTTTTGTTTTTATTGCATTTTAGAAAATATCCCAACTTTTCTGGAAATGGGGTTTGTATATTAAACACTGCATTCAATCTGTTCATTGGGTTCTTTGCCTGCCTGGGAGATTTAACTTGATAGCAGACACTTAATTTGGCTCTGCTTGCCTCTGAGACATTTATGCTTACTCCAGAGAGGTGGTGTATTTCATTTACAAGAGGTGGCTACTTTTGGAAAGAAAACACGCTTGTGACTGGCTGCTATGTGGTAAGAGATGATAGGAGACATAATAATAAATAAGTTGATAAATGAGAAATTATCAATTAATGCAAATAATTTTGGATTAACAGTAATAATTAATCAATACCACCTTTTGTAAAAATGCCAGCACAAATCTAAGTGAGTCTATCTGCACATTTTGATGGAGCCAGTAACCTACTCTTTACCGATGGAATAAATCTGATTATTGTATTGTGTAATGAACTGTAACACAGTATTTATTTTCTTTATAGTTGTTAAAGTTTTCGATGCCCTAGATCAAGTACAGTCCACTGATGTTTCCAACAGCAGACTGCAATCAGTTACCAGCTATCCAGCAGAAATCCACCCCAGTTCAACATTCATGGTATAAAGCTCCTTGCAAGGTCTGCACTTCAGAAATCTTAGTTGAGCGATTTTTTTAATATGGCAATGGCTGAGAAAGGTGGTGGTGAGGTGGACCTCAGAAGGTCCCAAATGTAGAACAAAATAACAAACACAGACACTGGGCATATCAAGCATGAAAAACATTAAGAATGGTGTTTTAAAAGTCTGAATGTCATTCAGTCAGTTCTAATGAAAGCTCATTAACCTGAAACATTCACTGTTTCCCTCTTCATAGCAATTTTCAGTTATTATTTTAGATTCTCAGCATCGGCAATATTTTTTGCTTTTCATTGAAAGGTAGTACTAATTGTTTATGCAAAGTCTGATAGAGATCCCACAGCCCAGATGGACTGTTTCTATGATGTAATTGTTATATGTTTATATGGAGCAGCATTATTGACATACCAGAGCCTTTAAATGTGCAACATCGATGTTTCCATTCTTGTCCACCTCGACTGGCTGGATTTTCATCCCTGCCATCTGTGCACTGGCAGGATTGGTGCCATGTGCTGATTTGGGGATAAGGCAGACCTGGATAGAAAAGGAAAGAGTTAAATGGTCAATGTCCAAAGGTAATTATCTACTCAAAACTCTGAGTATCGAATTTGGTAAAAATGGTGAAATGCCAGTGGCTGTGTGCTGACAACTGGATCTTGTGGGTGCAGGCTAAGCAGGAATCTATAACGATTGTGCAAACACTCCAGAAATCAGAAGCTCTTTTAAGTACATGAGCCTATATTATTCTGTGATATTTTAGGATCTCACCAAACTTACTCAGTAACTTAACAACAGACAAAGAGAAAATTCTCAACCTCTTTAATCCAACATCAGAGTAAATAAAACTGAGCAACGTGTGAATAAAAAAAATTACAATCTCAAACCTTGCTCCACAAAGCCTTTAAACATTAACCTTGCTTTAGAAATACTTCTCAGTTACTGATTCAATCTGGAACTAGCGTAACAGTGTACATATGGCCAAGGGTGGATGGGACGGAGGAATGGTGCTTGTTTAGTTATTTTTCTGCGTGTTCTGCCAAGCCTTGTGTGCATGCTGTGTTAGCACCGGAATGTGTAACGACACTCATGGACCGTGAGCACGTCCTTAGGTTGTGTTGGTTGTTAACGCAAACGATGCATTTCACTGTATATTTCGATGTAGACTCCATAAATAAAATTAATCTGAATCTTAAGTACCGAAGATTAATAAGTCTGTTGGCAACAAAGAATATTAACAGAAGTTCGACAGATTAATTTCGATGAATGATCATCTAGTGTGGCAACTGAAAAGTAGTAACCAACAATATCACCAACAACAGTTGCCAAGTTACACAAACTGACCTCTGAGCCATCATTACTTGGGTAATACAGTCCATTTGTAAGAGATTTGCTGTAATCACTCGTTAAGACATCATGCAGTACTTAGAGAATAAAATGCTAAAGGGCACGTTTTGAGTATTTACACATCAAAAATCAAATGTAGGCGAGCACTTTGCGAAACAACCACGTTCAGTCTACAATTGCCATCTTGAGATCCTGGTTGCCAGCCATTTTAATTCACTAGCCCACTGTAACCTCTTCCTCTGTGGCCAGCTGCACTATTACAAGGAGACACAACATAAGCACCACATCGCACTTATGGGCAAACTGCAACCTTGAAGACTCATTCTGAATTCTCCAAATATAGACAGCTCCCTCTTTTTTCTTGTTTGTCTGAAAGCAGGCCTTATTTGCCAGCCAATCCATTTTCTATATATAATCACACCATACAATACAAAATGAGCAAAATGAGCAAATGTCACACAGGCAAAACAACTCAAGTCTTATCTTCACAGCACCCAATCAGACATTCCTTTGTCACACCCTTCTCTGTCATGTAAAACATCTTCTTTCCCTCTTCCTCAGTTCTGTTGAAAGTTCAGTGCCAGGTACAGTAACTCTCCCTCTTTTCACTGATGATATCTGACTTGCTGAGTTCTCTAACACTTCCTATTTTTGTGTAAGAAAATGATCCAAGTTCTTGATATAAGAGGTGAGGAAACTGTTTTATAATGGGACTGCTTCCCAACAATTCTGTTCTACAAAAATCACTGCTTGGTTTTAACAAGCCCAGATAAGGCTTAATAATATTCTATTTGCCAAATGATGTACTGCACACTTCTTCCAAACTACCTTCAAAACAACATCAAAGAGCATACTTTGGTTGTAGTTTCAATCGTTCACTAAGCCTAAAGGGGTCATTTTGTAATCTGGGTTACATTTAGGGTTCATAAACCACCCACTGTTGTAAGGCTATAATTTATTACTTGGTGAACAGACTAAAGGTGTGTTTGACAAAGTTACATAATGATTCCTGAATTTAGTTCTGCATATGGGGTGTATGGCAGTGATAGAGGCCAGGGGAAAATGGCAAAATGAAAAGTAGAAGTTGCAGACCTGGACTTGGAAAAATTAAGTGGCTATTCGGGGAATGAAAGTTCTTGGAACAGTTAAAAAGGCTCATATTCCAATTCTCTGACCTGCATTAGTGAAGTCACAAGGTTGAGAAGAACCTGCAACACCAAAACCAAAAATGTTAGGAAACCCCAACATGGAGAAAGCTGACAATTATGATAGTACTTAGGTGCACCTGTGTAATACCCACACTAGTGAAAGAATTTCAACAGTGTTTAATTTAGAAAAGGCCACATCTTGTAGTTTCACGAAGAAAGGTCTGTTTCATGGCAAGACATAACCACAATTTTGGTCCCTTTATTGAAAGAAAAACAGATACAGTTGCATTGAATCAGTCCAAAGAAGATTCATCAGGGTGATTCTGAGATAAGAGAGTTGTCCTATCAAGAGCTGATAAGATTGAGGGGTGTTCTTGTAAAAAAAAATATAAGATGCCAAGGTGGCTTAACTAGGCAGATTCAAGATTCAAAGCTTCAAAGCATAGAAAATGAATAAGTTATGCACCTTGAAATTTATCTGCTAACAGGCAGCCACAAAGCAAGAAACCCAACTATCACAATTCAAAAAAAGCCACTGTGCAGAGAGAGAAAAAACACTCACACATCACACAAACAACAGAAGCAAGTCAACAACATTCCAAACCAGACGGAGTCCCCAGATCTGCTCCCAGAGGGAGCAGCCGGAGTGTAGGCCCATTTTATATGTTATGTTGTTTCCATTGATGGGAGAGTCTCATACAAGGGAACGTAGCTACAAGGGACTGATTACTTAAAACAGAGGTGTGTGGAAATTTCTTCCCTCAGAGGAATGTGAATCTCTGAAATTCAGTGCCTCCAAGGTTGGTGGTGGCCAGGTCATTAGGTATATTTAAGGTGGGGATAGAATAATATGTGAAAGACTGAGGATTTGAGGGTTATAAGGAACTGGCACAGAAAAGGAATTGAGGTCAGCATAGATCAGCCGTGGTCACATTGAACGGTGGGGCAGGCATGAGGCAGTGAGCGGGCCTACTCCACTCTGGTCCTCTGACAGGCTTGGCATATGTTAGGCAGTTGCAGGTACAGATGCATCCACAGTCCTGTCATACTCCAACTATTTATAGACCACAATCTATTCCCATTCTCTCACTGAATCTCTTGTGATTTATCCGCTCTCACTTGCCTAATATCACCTCCCACTCTGATATTCTAATTATCCACCCACACACACAGCAATTTGCAGGAATCACTGAACCTGCCCACCTGCATGTCTTTGGGATGTGGGAGGAAACCGAAGAAAATGGAGAAACCCACACGGTCGAAGAAAGAATGTGCAAATTCCACACAGGGCTGGAGGTCAGGATCGAAACTCTGCCTACTCAACAAATTCCTGCTTTTAAAAAAAACCTTATTTGCTGCAACGTTACACGGTGTTATTAAAAAAAATGTTGCAGAAAATTCCGGTAAAGGAAGACCACATTGGCTTACTTGGCTCATTTATGGTTTGGTGTTGCTAGTTCTCCTCAACCTGCGGTTTTACCACACAGTATGGTAGTGGCTTAGCACAACACTTCACAGTACCAGCGACCAGGGTATAATTTCCGCTATTGTCTGTAAGGAGTTTGTATGTTCTCTCAGTGACCGTGTGGGTTCTCTCCAGGTGCTCTGGTTTCCTCCCACAGTCCAAAGATGTAACAGTTGGTAGGTTAACTGGTCATTGTAAACTGTCCTGTCATTAAGATAGGCTTAAATTGGGGGAGTTCTGGGTGTCCGACTCGAATGGCCAGAAGGGCCTATTCTGTGCTGTAAGTTGATAAATAAATAAATATTCAGGTCAGAGTACTGAAGTTTGAAATGTTTTACGTTCCAAAATAAATGAATGAATCTTTATAATAACATTGTTTCAAATGCCAGAATTAGATTTAAATCACAGAAACTTAAATAGTAGTTAGAAAAATCATCGGTAAAATTCAAAAAATTTATTCAGAGGCTCAAAATGGAAGAAATAAACTCTTATTTTGAAGGTAGTAATTGTATGCTTTGATCAATGTTAAATTAAATGAACAAACCTATGATCTGGAAAATCAGGTCAAAAGTTGTCAGCTGGTGTAAACCATCTCCGCCGGGTCACAAATTCAGATTGACCATGGAAAACAAGTTGTCCCAAAGTAAAGGTTCCACGTTTATTCCAGGGAGTGTCTATAACTTTGATCACTTGCCAATATCTCCCATCTATTCATAGACACACAAATGCTTCCACAGTTCCAGTACCATTTTGTTTACCCATTCACTCTAGATCAGTACACAATCAATACTCCAGTCAACCACCAGAGGGAAGCGGTTCTTTAACAAGAGCTGATGTATTATTCTGAGAACAACTTTGCATACTGTAATTTAACTTTATAGATAAAAGTATGTAGCTGGAGAATTGGCACTCTTAACCTTTGCTGAATTCTGCTAGATCTCGTTACCTTAATGCAGCTTCCTCTTGGAAAGAGAGGGAAATAATTTCTGTGGGCTTGTCCTGTTCTTCTGTAGAAAACATTACCCAAAAATACTCATGAAAATAGCAGCATTAGGCCAATGCGCCCCTCAAACTTGCCCTGCGATTCAATATCATAATGGCTGATCTGCCCCAGTTTTCAACTCCTCTTCTGTGCCTTAGCACTGAATTCCTAAACCTTTCAAAAATGTATCTACCCCGATGAGGTAGTCTCCACAAACGTCTGGCGTAAAGAATCCCAGAGATTCACCGCGCTCTGCAAAGAGAAATTCCTTCATAGATCAGGTTTCACTAACTGCCCCCGTCTTGTAAATATATACCCTCATTTGAGGCTCCCCCACAAGTTAAACATCTCAATCTTTGCCCTGTTTTGCCCCAATGGATCTAATATTTTTCAATAAACTCGCCTACATTCTGCTAAGCTCATAAGAATACGTGTATGATGTTCTTAGCCACATGAAAAATGACAACCCACACATCCCAGGAATCAGCCTGGTGACTGGGAAGTAACTATGGTAACCATAGAATATGGAACAGGGGCCATGGTTCTTCCAAAGTTAGAGCAGAGAGAGGACATCCACCATGAAGATAGTAATCTGCCTTCCTGTTCTTGCCACCAAAGTGGATAACCTCACATTTATCCACATTAAACTGCATCTGCCATACATTTGCCTACTCACCCAACCTGTCCAAGTCACCCTGCATTTTCATAACATCCTCCTGACATTTCACGCTGCCACCCAGCTTTGTGTCATCAGCAAATTTGCTAATGTTACTTTTAATCCCTTCATCTAAATCATTAATGTATATTGTAAACAGCTGCGGTCCCAGCACCAAACCTTGCGTACCCCACTGGTCACAGCCTGCCATTCCGAAACGGACCCGTTAATCACTAGTCTAGCGGGACTGGCATATGTTGAAAGATTGGAGCGAATGGGCTTGTATACACTGGAATTTAGAAGGATGAGAGGGGATCTGATTGAAACATAAGGTTATTAAGGGATTGGACACACTGGAGGCAGGAAGCATGTTCCCGCTGATGGGTGAGTCCAGAACTAGAGGCCACAGTTTAAGAATAAGGGGTAGGCCATTTAGAACAGAGATGCGGAAAAACTTTTTCACCCAGAGAGTGGTGGATCTGTAGAATGCTCTGCCCCAGAAGGCAGTGGAGGCCAAGTCTCTGGATGCATTCAAGAGAGAGTTAGATAGAGCTCTTATAGATAGCGGTGTCAAGGGATATGGGGAGAGGGCAGGAACGGGGTACTGATTGTGTATGATCAGCCATGATCACAGTGAATGGCGGTGCTGGCTAGAAGGGCCGAAGGGCCTACTCCTGCACCTATTGTCTATTGAAGCCTTGGTTGGTAGGAAGGTCATGGAGTATTTGAAGTTTGGGGTATGGATGGGGAAGGCAAAAAATCCAGAGAGAGAGTTAACAGCAGACATATGATAATGCTTTAGACAGGGATAAAAAATAAAACGGGGCAAAATGTGCCACTTCATTGGATGGAAACTCAGCATACATCAAGCCTGGCTTTGTTGTAATTATTCAGACCCTGATAATGACAAGAAGAAATAAAACCAGGAATAAAGCAAATAAACCAGTGGTGACTCGACCCGATGAAACTGACACATGCAGCTTGAAGATTATTGAGGAACTTTCTAACGATTCAGCTGCTGAGTATTTCCAACATTCACTTTTGTTTTTTATTTATTTATCTGTTGCCCAAAATCAGATGTCAGTGTGGCTGGTGGATGAGAAGCTGTGTCAAAGTTAGACATATCAGAGCAAACCCAGGGGAGGTTCTGACGGTCAGGTTTCAGAGGTGCACTGAAATGAGCTGTGAGCAGAAGATGGTAGAGTTTGGTTTGGTTTGGGGGTGGATCAGTGGTTTTCAAGACTCAAATGTGGTATAGAAACATAGCTCAGACCAAACCAGGAGAGTGAAACTCCAGCTGGAAAGCTGAGCATAGCAGGAATTGTGATTCCAGTAGAACCAGCTTAATGAGTTGAATTGACTTTATTACAGTCCTCCCTTCTTATCCGCGAGGGATCAGTTCTGGGGCCCCTCGCAGATACCAAAAAACGTGGATGCACAAGTCTCTTATTCAACCTGTCTTAATGCGGTGGACATTAGGACCCAGCGGTGCAACTCTGAGTCCGCAGTGTTTCTGTTCAGGAAAATAATCACGATCACGATTGAAAATAAAGTGGAAATAATAAAGCAATTGGAAAAAGGTGAAACACCATCGGTCACTGGAAAAGTGTTAGGCTACAGTCGGTCAACGATCGGACCAATTTAAAAGGATAAAGTGAGAAAGGTTCTGCCCTGATGAAAACTACAATTATTACTAAGCAACGCAGTGGTTCAATTATTGGGCTTTGGGTTTTTGATCCTCCACATCGACCCGGCACGGATGAACAGCATGCTCGGGAGCGATCTGTCACTGGATCGCCCGGTGCTGAAACATGCATAGAAAGGTAAAATATATACTATATACTAAGACAAACGTTTGACTAACTGACGCTAAATAATACCGGATGTACCTGTTCCGACTTACTGAGTAAGAGAACTTCCAGTATTTTTTTGATCCCCATCCACGATAACCCACACACATCCTCCCCTAAACTTTAAATCATCTCTAGATTACTTGTAATACCTAATACAATGTAAATGCTATGTAAATAGTTGTTATACTGTATTATTTAGGTAATAATGACAAGAAAAAATAGTCTGTACATGCTCGAACAAGAAGTGCTGGAAGAGCCCTTCCGGGTTTCTTCGATTCGCGGCTGGTTGAATTCACACATGCGGAACTCGCGGATGAGGAGGGCTGACTGTACTTACATCCTTCATATACATGAGGAGTAAAAACCTTTACGTCTCCGTCTGAATGTGCAATTTCTAATAAATAGTAGGTACAACAGGATGGTCAATATAACATAGAAACACAGTTGTGTCAGCATGAATTAAGCAGACTGATGGCCTGACTTTATGGTGCAGTAAAATTTCCTGGATGGTAGCAGTTGGAATATATTGTGGTAGGGGTGACTTGGGTCTCCAATGATCCTTTGGGTCCTTTTCACACACCCGTCTTTGTAAATGTCCTGAATAGTGGGAAGTTCACATCTACAGATGTGCTGGGCTGTCCGCACCACTCTCTGCAGGGTCCTGCGATTGAGCGAAGTACAGTTCCCATACCAGGCAGTGATGCAGCCAGTCATGATGCTGTTAATTTTGCCCCTATAGAAAGTTCTTCGGATTTGAGGGCCCATACCAAACTTCTTCAACCATCTGAGGTGAAAGAGATGCTTTTATGCCTTTTTCACCACATAGCTGGTGTGTACAGACCACGTGAGATTCTCGGTGATGTGTATGCTGAGGAATTTAAAGCTGTTCACCCTCTCAACCCCAGGTCCATTGATGTCAATAGGGGCTAGCTTGTCTCCATTCCTCCTGTAGTCCACAACCAGCTCTTTTGTTTTGTGACATTGAGGGACAGATTGTTTTCTTGACACCACTGTATCAGGGTGATGACTTCTTCTCTGTCATCTGCCTCATTTTTTTTTGAGATTAGGCCAATCAGTGTAGTGTCATCAGCAGATTGGAGCTGTGGATGGCAACGGAGTCATGGGTATGCAGAGAGTAAAGAAAGGGGCTTAGGACACAGCCCTGAGGGACATCTGTGTTGAGGGTCAGAGGGGCAGAGGTGAGAGAGCCCACTCTTACCACCTGCCAGCAATCTGACAGGAAGTCTAGAATCCAGCTGCATAAGGCAGGGTGAAGGCTGAGGTCTCTGAGCTTCCTGTCGAGCCTGGATGGAACTATGGTGTTGAATGCTGAACTGTAGTCCACGAACAGCATTCTCACATAAGCATCCCTCTTCTCCAGATGTATAAGAACGGTGTGTAGAGCTGTGGCTATTGCATCATCTGTCAATCGGTTGTGTTGGTAGGCGAAAGTAGGGGGTCCAGTGTGGGTGGTAGCATGCTGCAGATGTAGTCCTTGACCAGCCTCTTAAAGCATTTGCTTATTATTGAGGTGAGTGCGACAGGACGTCAGTCGTTTAGACAGGTTACCTTGGTCTTTTTAAGGTACAGGGACAATGGTGGATGTTCTGAAGCAGGAGGACACTCTACACTGGGAGAGGGAGAGATTACAAATGTCTGTAAACACACCTGCCAGTAGTGCCATGCGCATCCTAAGTACCTGCCCTGGGATGCCGTCCGGTCCCGCAGCCCTGCGACTCTCCACTCATTGGAAACACCAGCGTACTTCAGCTTCAGAGATGACCATGGTGCAGGTCACATCAGCCATAGGCCTTCTCAGGGGCTCAGCATTGGCAACATCAAACCAAGTGTAGTAAAGACTTAGCTCGTCTGGGAGAAAGGCAGCAATGTTGGAAACTCCACTGCATTTAGCTTTTAAGTCTGCGATGGTGTGTAGATCTTGCCAAAAGCTGTGTGTGTTTTTGGTGGAAAGTTGTGTCTAGATCTTGTCCCTGTATTGTTGTTTCACTGCCTTGATGACTTTGCACGGGTCCTAGCTGCCGCTCCCGCTGATTACCGGCAACACAAGTTCTGTGTCACGTGGGAAGTGCTGCTCGCATGTTACTGTTGATCCAGGGTTTCTGGTTTGGAGAAACCCTGACCAATTTCTGGGGGACAACATCCTTGATGCACTTCCGGATGAAACTCGTGACTCCATCCGTGAAAGCAGAGACATCCTCATTGTAGAAGACATTCCAGTCAACATCATCAAAGCAGTCCTGTGGCATGAAGGCATGGAGACCAACAGTTGATGGTTTTAACTATGGCCGCCTCTTGTTTGAGCTTCTGCCAGTACATTGGTAGCAGCAAGGTGAAGGAGTGACCCGATTTTCCAAACTGGGGGCAAAGGAGCTCTTTGTAAGCATTGCAGAAGGAAGAGTTGCAGTGGTTGAATATGCTATCTCCCCCTGTCCTCACCTGGACCTGTTGACAAAACTTCGGAGAGAATTTAGACAGCGACGCTTGATTAAAGTCTCCAGTGATGATGCAGGCAGCCTCTGCGTGTGCAGTCTCCAGGTCTTCTACAGTTCCTTGACAGTCAGGTCAGTATCAGCCTGGGGTGGAATGTACACCACAGTGATGATAACAGATGTGAATTTCCTAGGCAGCCAGTAGGGTCTGCACAGCAGCACAAGGTACTCCAGATCCGGGGAACAAAATTATTTGAGAGCATGCACATTCCGGGGGGTCACACCAAGCATTATTGACCAGGAAGCATACCCCACCTCCTTTACTCTTCCCAGAGAGGTTTTTCCAACCTGTCCGCCAGGAACAGAGAGAACCCCGAGGGCTTGATGGTGTGATCTGGTATCTCCTCCATCACCCAGGTCTCCACGAAGCACAAAACGTTACATTCCTTTGTTTCCCGCGGTAGGAAATTCTGGCTCTCAGTTCGCACAGCTTGTTGTCCAGGGACAGAACGTCAGCCAGGTGTATGCTAGGGAGCAGCGGCCAATTAGCACCAGTCACATTCAAAGCATTAGGTAAGAATTAAATTATTAACTTAAAATCTAACCAAATGAACAGCAGATCAGAAACAGCTGCTGAGTCTTCACTGGTATCAAAATTAACAACGTAATGTTAATTTGTAAGTTACATATGAGAAAAGATCTAGCAGCAATAGCAGAAAAGAGCAAACAGGTTAGGCAACGAGTAGGCATCAGCAAAAATCAAAAAACACATCCAGTACTGGTGTCTGAAGACATAGTGTAGCACATGCAATTTCAACATGGGATTACTGAGATAACACTGGTGTTCGCTGCAAATCAAAGGTTAGGATGTTTTATTTTAACTTACACCAGTGACTACTCCACGCAAAATGCTGGAGATACTCGGCAGATATGGCAGCGTCTATGAAGGGAAGTGGACAGTGAATTCTTGATAAGGGATCTCAATCAAAACTATGATTGTCCTTTTCTCTTCATTAATGCTGCCTGAATCACTGGGTTCCTCCAACACTTTGTGTGTTACTCCAGAGTCCAACATCTGCAGCCTCTTGTGTCCCTAACCTGTGAGACCGATGACCCTTCTGCAGAATAACTGAATCTGTAGCCTTGGATCAAGGAGGAATAAAAGCATTTTACTGGTTCTTACCCCAATCTTGTTTGCAGTATGGTTACAACACCTCATCACTGTTGACCTGACGGTAAGGAGGAAGAGGTTTAAAGGGAATCTGAGGAAGGATTTTTAACCTAGTTAGTGGAAGGAATCTGGATACACTGCCTACTGGGTCGTGCAGTTGGGCACTCTCAAACCCCTCAAGATGTATCCAGGTGAGGAGATGAATTGAAAAGGTGTGGAGTAATTATTGGTGAATGGATTAGTGTAGATAGGTCATTGATGGATGTGGTGTGCTGAAGAACTGGTTTCTGAGCCGTGTACCTCCGTCTCTCTAAGATACAGAGGATTGGAAAATAGACAAAGAGTGCAAACAGCAGTTCCGATTTATTCACAGTTAGAACCGAACATCGGACAGAACAGCACAAGAACAGGCCTTCGACTATCGGACAGAACAGAACAGGAACAGGCCTTTGACCATCGGACAGAACAGGAACCAGGCCTTTGACCATCGGACAGGACAGAACAGGAACAGGCCTTTGACGATCGGACAGAACAGGAACAGACCTTTGACCATCGGACAGGACAGAACAGGAACAGGCCTTTGACCATCAGACAGAACAGAACAGGAACCAGGCCTCTGACCATCGGACAGAACAGGAACAGGCCTTTGACCATCGGACAGGACAGAACAGGAACCAGGCCTTTGACCATCGGACAGGACAGAACAGGAACAGGTCTTTGACTATCAGACAGAACAGAACAGGAACCAGGCCTTTGACCATCGGACAGGACAAAACAGGAACCAGGTATACAATGTCTGTGCTTGTGCATGATGTCAAATTAAACTGATCCCTGGTGTATACACATGACCTTATAACTCTCCTATCCTGAATATTCATGTACCTAACTAAAAATCTCTTAAATATCACCACTAGAAAAGGAGATCAGGACTAACTAAACCACATCTGCTTGGGGTTAGGTGCTGATGCCTAAAGAATAGTGGCCTTCGTGTTAGCTCTGCAATGGCATGCGATCAGTTCATATCTCTGAATGATGCACATAAAATCAGTTGTCTGGGAAGACAGTCTAGAATGGTCCTAGTTATGGATAATAAATTTTGATCCTTTAATCCTGATTAGTAATTTACCCAATTTGGCCATGTAGTGCAACAACCAGGAAAGGACTGTGCTGACTTGACTGCAGCAATACTTCCAGTGTCTGTGCAGGATTTGAGTAGGATTTTGGTTTTCCTTTAAAAGACGTGTGTTCCTTCACCTGTAGGATAGAACAGGTGTAAGAAGGCTCTGGGGCGAGCTTGGTAGCATGATAGCTAGCATGGCCTAGCTGGGCTGAAGGCCCTGTTTCCTTGCGGCATCTCACCTTTGTGCCTCATGACCTTTAATTTCTCCACGTGAACAAGGCACCCACGTTGTACTTCTTAAATTACTTCATGACAGTCTCACTCCCATAATCTAAAAGCTCCCGTGACCTACAGAATTTCGCAGATATCTGCCATCCTTGATTTTTGGTTCAACTTTAATTGTTCTGCCACTGACAGCCTGGCCTTTGGCTACTCTCCCTCCCTATACCATCCATCCTGTCTCGAGTTGCTTCTAAAACCTGTGTCACTGGCTAAGCTTTTTTTAAATCTGCCCTAATATAAGACTAAGACATTGGAGCAGAATTAGGCCATTTTGACCCATCGAGTCTGCTCCACCATTCAATCATGGCTGATCCTTTTATTCCCCTCAGCCCCATTCCCCAGCCTTCTCCCCTTTGATGCCATGTCCAATCCAGAACCTATCAATTTCTGCCTAAGCACACGTAACAACCTGGCCTCCACAGCTGAATGTGGCAACAAATTCCACAAATTCACTGCCCTCTGGCTAAAGAAATTTTTCCACATCTCTGTTTTAAGTGGGTGCCCCTCTATCCTGAGGCTGTGCCCTCTTGTCCTAGATTCCTCCACCATGGGAAACATCCTTTCCACCTCAACTCTGTCTAGGTCTTTCAACAATCGAAAGGTTTCAATGAGATCCCCCCCCCCCCCCAAATCCTTCTGAATTCCAGTGAGTACAGACCCAGAGCCATCAAACGTTCCTTGTATGATAACCCTTTCATTCCTGGAATCATCCTTGTGAACCTCCTCTGGACGGCCTCCAATGCCAGCACATCTTTTCTAAGATGAGGGGCCCAAAACTGTTCACAATACTCAAGGTGAGGCCTCGCCAGTGCCTTATAAAGCCTCAGCATCACATCCTTGCTCTTGTATTCTAGACCTCTTGAAATGAATGCTAACATACTCACCACTGACTCTACCTGCAAGTTAACCCTTAGGGTGTTCAGCACAAGGACTCCCAAGTCCCTTTACATCTCAGATTTTGGGATTTTCTCCCCATTTAGAAAATAGTCTGCAGATTTTTTTTCTACTACCAAAGTGCATGACCATGCATTTTCCAAGATTGTATTTCATCTGCCACTTTCTTGCCCATTCTCCTCATCTGTCTAACCATCATAGTATTATCACATTAAAAAAGAGCAAGTCCTCAGCTCTCTGCCCATTCTCAAATTGCTCTGAATACCTTGTGGCCTACTAGGATGAGGAAGCCCCAATACCAAGTGCAGCATCAACTGAGGGCAAGGGAGAATCCACATATGAAGAAATCCCGGGATTCAGCTTCTGGCTGCTAGTGAGTGCACACTCCATGCATTCAATGCACAGTTATTCACTTTGCTACTTACAGTTCTCTGATGCTCTCCCTTTGAGTTTAGATAAGCCTTGATTGCTGCCAGACCTGCGTATTCACCCTGGGCACCACTGTACAACATAAAACAAAGTCGAAGCGTATAAGAAAGATGCAAGGACAAAGTATTGGGGCTTTCTTATAAACAATAAAAATATCATCCACACCCAGTAATTCTGTATATAAAATTCTATATGAGACAAGTACAAAACAATAATGCAACTGAGTCACACCACAAGTGATTGAATTACTGCAAGCCTTTAACTATACACATGTATCAGCAGCGTGACTCTGAAATACAAACAATAGTTTTGTTTTGTGCTGTGTCAACATCTTAATTGTCATACCATCACTACGTTCAACAAGTTATGAACACAATCTCTGTCACAGCAGTTTAATGCCAATGGAGTAAGATCTTGACAAAACCCAAAAATTAAATTCAAGCCACACACATTAAACATATGTTCATTGTACATCATGTTACCCAAAATATCTATCATAGCTCAGATAAGGCATACAAATATGTATTCAGCGCACATTAGAAATGCTACTTTGCAAAGGCGGTCTCTATTTATCTACATGTGGACGTAGATAATCAAAGAGTTCAATACTCTACGTTCAGAGGATTTCAGCAATAACAGTGAGCTCCTGCTGCCTGTGGCCACCTCGCATGCGTAGATGGTCATTATCAAAAACGCTGAGTAGCTGTTTTACCTAAGGGCAGGATAATGGAGAGGGTGTGAGTGTGCTGATATACCACTGCAAAGGGATAAGCATTTGCAACAGGCAATCTCATTGAAAGGAGGTTCCCATAGTGGGGTGTGTCAGAAATGGACAGGGGGAGGAGTATAGGAAACTGATACAGGACTTTGTGATATGGTGCAACTCAAACTACCTGCGTCTCAATATCACCAAGACCAAGGAGATGGTGGTGGACTTTAGGAGATCTAGGCCTCATATGGAGCCAGTGATCATTAATGGAGAATGTGTGGAGCAGGTTAAGACCTACAAGTATCTGGGAGTACAGTTAGACGAGAAGCTAGACTGGACTGCCAACACAGATGCCTTGTGCAGGAAGGCAGAGTCGACTGTACTCCCTTAGAAGGTTGGCGTCATTCAATGTCTGTAGCGAGATGCTGAAGATGTTCTATAGGTCAGTTGTGGAGAGCGCCCTCTTCTTTGTGGTGGCGTGTTGGGGAGGAAGCATTAAGAAGAGGGACGCCTCACGTCTTAATAAGCTGGTGAGGAAGGCGGGCTCTGTCGTGGGCAAAGTACTGGAGAGTTTAACATCGGTAGCTGAGCGAAGGGCGCTGAGTAGGCTACGGTCAATTATGGATAACTCTGAACATCCTCTACATAGCACCATCCAGAGACAGAGAAGCAGTTTCAGCAACAGGTTACTATCGATGCAATGCTCCTCAGACAGGATGAAGAGGTCAATACTCCCCAATGCCATTAGGCTTTACAACTCAACCGCCAGGACTTAAGAACTTTTTAAAAGCTATTATTACTGCTTTTGAGATAGTGATTTAGATGCATATCATATTTTTTACTGAGTTAAGTATTGTATGTAATTAGTTTTGCTCAACAAGTGTATGGGACATTGGAAAAAAGTTGAATTTCCCCATGGGGATGAATAAAGTATCTATCTATCTATCTATTTTACAGTGACTATACTGCAAAATGCGAGCTTTTCTTCCACCCCTCTCCTGCATTTGTTTCATCCACCCTGACTGTTGTTTGGCAAGGTACAATGAGCCCAAACTGCAAATGTTGACATGGCATTCATCTGCGTGGGATGAATATTCCAGTCACCAACCTATGGCTCCAGCAGTTTGCTGGACTGTGACCAAGGGAAGAAGTTGACTCCAATTTCCGAGAACAGAGTAATGACCTGGAAGACTCTTATGCTGAATGCAAAGGTGTGGTTGGCATTACTACAGCATGTGGAGCTCTGTAGTGCATCTTTACACACACACTCGTTATCGCTTCAACTTGATTACTGTACAGAGTGTCTCTCACAGTACGGTAAAAATGAGATGCCATTATCAACTCATAATCCAATAACCTTGGCATTACACCAAAATTACTGGTTTAGATTCTTTTTTATAATAAAATTATTACAATTCAAATTACAATTTAATTAACATATGTGTTTGATTATGAATATAGGGTACTGCAATTGCAAGTGTGATTTAAATATAATGTATTCAGTACTATTCTATCTTTTTTGATTCATAATATATATCCTTATGTACAATGTATTCTTCTATGTGAAAATTAATAAAAAATTGAGAAAGTAAAATTATATTTCACTAAATTTTTAAATATAGTTCAAATAACTGTTGAAACCATATTCAGAAAAACAGACTTGATGTTAGCTAAAATGGCAGCAACTGAAACTTTTCTTTCTGAGTTGCTAGTCAGAAGGATCATCACTAAGAGTTCACACTGTCTGGCACCTATCCATAAGAAAATGTCCTTATCAAGTTCACGTTATCTTAGTAAACTACACTGTGCTGGCATTGTGCTAAATCAGCATGTTCTATTTCTAATTAAACAAAGTCAATCAGCTCCGCAGAGAACCAGTCCTTTGTAAATAACAGTCCAAAGTGTGGTTAAATATAGAGATCAGTATCACTTGATTACATACTCAATCAGGTCATAAGAGAATATTTCCTCCACAAAGTAACCTGCTGAAGACAACTGCCTACAATTACATTCAGGCATGACTGCCAAGGTACAGCAATACTGGGGCAAGTTTGCATGGAGAGTAGTATTGAAGCAAACACAAAACTCGTTGCAACCTATCAGTACAACTATCTGTTTCTCCTGCAGCCTGATTAAAACTGAAATTTTGCACAAAAAGCCAATCTACAAGTCCTATACTACAATTGGGCCTGGAGACTCGATGAACCGTTTCTAACTAGCGCCAGTTGCATGCACTTGTGTGGCCTTTATGCACCACATTGTGCTTTGAGTGAACAGATTTTAAATAGCGTTAGATGTGTGTGTTTGTGTTATGTTATTCATTTGGCTCAATAGGCACCAAATTAAAAAGCAGTAAAGGCAGTCTATTTATCTGCACCAGGTGTCTGCACTGATATTGTCTTTTCTACAGTCAAAAGAACGTGGCAGTGTATACTGGATGAATAATAATAATAAATACTTTATTGATCCCAAATGGGAAATTCTTTTATTACAGCAGCAACATTTAAAAACACACTTAGCAGTGTGCAGACTTAACTAGTAATAAAGTACAGAATAGTAACATACACAATAATAATTTACCAATGTGCAATAATTTGCAAAATAATAACACAGAGACTATTGTACTATGACTTGAATTCTCCTGTCGCACAGAGATGAACTGTTGTACGCGCTTATTGCATTCGGTAGGAAAGATTTTCTGTAACAATCCTTGTGACAGTGGAACTGAATGAGCCTGTTTGAAAGGGTGCTCGGCTGCTTATTCAGTAGGTCATTGTCCGTTATGGATAACAGTTTGTTTAGTGTCCTCCTCTCCACCACCAACTCAAAAGTGTCCGGGTTGTAGCCAAGGATGGATCCAGTCTTTTTGGTGAGTTTAGTCTTTTTGCACCACCAGCACGATGCTGCTCCCCCAACATAAAGCCACAAAGAATTCTGCACTCAGTACAACATCCTGCTACACACATTGAAGGATCATAGCTTCCTTAGAAAATAGAATTCCTCCGTTGATAACTATTAGGAACTAATACGTTGTCTTACAGTACTGTAGTACTACTGATTATCTTCTAATTTGTCTGTATTTCTTTTGAATACACAGGTTATTGCTCAGTTAAATGGTAGCTTGTCTTTTTTTATAAATTTTTAACTATTTTCATGAAACTCTGGCCAACTGGGACAGCCACTTAATTGGGCCAAAATGTACTGATCCCAATGTGACCCATTTAACTGAAATCCTCTGTATTTGGCTAGGCTGGAAAGCCTTGTGCTACCCTTTCTGCTTCCACACACATTAACATTATCTGTCTCTCAGATGCACACAGGTTACATGTACATACACTCACTCACAGAGCTTTTCAGGTGCCTGGATGATAAAGGTGAAGGAGAGAGAGGGGTAGGGGAGGGGGGGATAGAGGTTGGGTGGGGTGCAGTGGGGTGATGTAGAGGGGGGAGTGACAAAGGATGCTGCCTTCTTGAGGCAATGCTCCTTGTAGTACTCAGTGGTGAGGAGGGCTTTTCCCCAAGATGCACTGGGTTGTATTTGTAGGCTTTTTCCATTCATGGACATTGGTGTCCCCATATAGTAGTGCCTATAGTAGTATGTCAAAGTTTTAGATGACATGCCAAATCTACACAAACATCTAAGAAAGTAGATGTGCCTTCTTTCTAATGACTCTTGAGGACTCTTGTGCTGTGAGGATTACATTCCTTGACTTCTCTAGTGCCTTTAACACCATCCAGCCCAAGATCTTAAGGCACAAACTAACGGAGATGGGAGTAGACTCTCACATGGTGGATTGGATAGTGGACTACTTGACAGATAGACCTCAGTATGTGCGGTTGGGAGACTGTAGGTCTGACACGGTGGTCAGCAGCACAGGGGCGCTGCAGGGAACCGTACTCTCTCCGGTCCTGTTCACCCTGTACACATCAGACTTCCAATATAACTCGGAGTCCTGCCATGTGCAGAAGTTCGCTGATGACACGGCCATAGTGGGGTGTGTCAGGAATGGACAGGAGGAGGAGTATAGGAAACTGATACAGGACTTTGTGATATGGTGCAACTCAAACTACCTGCGTCTCAATATCACCAAGACCAAGGAGATGGTGGTGGACTTTAGGAGATCTAGGCCTCATATGGAGCCAGTGATCATTAATGGAGAATGTGTGGAGCAGGTTAAGACCTACAAGTATCTGGGAGTACAGTTAGACGAGAAGCTAGACTGGACTGCCAACACAGATGCCTTGTGCAGGAAGGCACAGAGGCGACTGTACTTCCTAAGAAGGTTGGCGTCATTCAATGTCTGTGGTGAGATGCTGAAGATGTTCTATAGGTCAGTTGTGGAGAGCGCCCTCTTCTTTGTGGTGGCGTGTTGGGGAGGAAGCATTAAGAAGAGGGACGCCTCACGTCTTAATAAGCTGGTGAGGAAGGCGGGCTCTGTCGTGGGCAAAGTACTGGAGAGTTTAACATCGGTAGCTGAGCGAAGGGCGCTGAGTAGGCTACGGTCAATTATGGATAACTCTGAACATCCTCTACATAGCACCATCCAGAGACAGAGAAGCAGTTTCAGTGACAGGTTACTATCGATGCAATGCTCCTCAGACAGGATGAAGAGGTCAATACTCCCCAATGCCATTAGGCTTTACAATTCTACCGCCAGGACTTAAGAACTTTTTAAAAGCTATTATTAATGCTTTTGAGATAGTGATTTAGATGCATATCATATTTTTTTTACTGAGCTAAGTATTGTATGTAATTAGTTTTTGCTACAACAAGTGTATGGGACATTGGAAAAAAGTTGGAATTTCCCCATGGGGATGAATAAAGTATCTATCTTATCTATCTATCTATCTTATCTGGTCCCAAAACAGATCCTTTGAAATGATAATGCCAAGGCATTTAATATTACTGACTCTGTCCACCTCCAATCTCTGATGAGGCCTGGCGCAAGAATCTCTCACTCCCTCCTCCTTTCAGCTCTTTGGTTTTGCTGATGTTGAGTGAGAGGATGTTGTTTTGGCACCATCCAGCCATGTTTTCAATCTTGCTCCTATATGCCAATTCATCACCATCTTTGATTCAGCCAACGAAAGTGGTGTCATCCACAAACTTGAATGTGGTACTGGAGCTGTACTTAGCTTCAGAGTCTAAAGTATACAGCCAGTAGAGAGAAGTTTACACCAGCCATACGCTAACCTATTTTATTTTCTACACATCCCCACCAACCTCACCCTCACTCCCACCGGACTCGACCATCACCTGTACACTGTGCCCTAATAACCAAGCCACCTGCACAGTTTTGGGATGCGGGAGGAAACTGGAGCACACAGATCAAGCCACCACAGGGAGCAACAGTGCTCAGGACTGGACATGGCTCAGTGCCACTTTGTGACTCTGCCAGGCGCACCACTGCGTTCATTTCCAATCAAGGATCAATTAATAGAACATGACTGGTTGAGCACGGAAATTTGAATGCACAGAACCTAAGAAGCTGTAGATGGTAGGGGATTCAGACCAATACATCATTGACCCATCCCTCTCTACCATCACAAGGAAGTATCTCCATGAGGTACTAGCTCACAAAGACAAAATCTACCATCAAAGTTTCCATCCTCCTGCATTGTCCTCAGGCAGGAGGCACAGAAGCGTCAAGTTCCACACCACCAGTTCCAAAACAGCTACTGCCCTTCAACCCTCTGGTTCTCGAACCAACCTTAATCACTAGCTCCGGACAGCAATACTGTGACTAATTTGGACCGCAGTGGAATTTGGTTTTATTGCTCTAATTGAGTTCTTTCTTGCAATGTTTATCTGATGACTAACTTCTGGTTTTCTTGTGAATGTTGTGCCTCTGATGCTATCTGCCTGTGATGCTGCTACAGGTTAAGTTTTTCACTGTCTCTGCATACAGGTACTTGTGCATATTGACAGTAAACTCAACTTTGACCTTGTGTACAAACTGACCACACTGCCTGGTAAGATAATCGGCCAGGATCCAGTGCATTCTTTCTACAACGTGGCCCAGCAGAGTAACTCCTATTTAGCACGGTACCAGGATTCAAAAGGAAGAAGTTGAAAGGGAATAAGCACAAGAGGTTCTGCAGATGCTAGAAATCTAGAACAACACACACAAAATACTGGAGGAACTCTACAGGTCAGGCAGCATCAATGGAGAAGAATACTTAGTCGGCGTTTCGGGATGAGACCCCTCGTCAGGATTGATTAAAGAAATAATTGTATTAATTATGTGACTATTTTAGTGGGTGTAAAAACAACATTGATAAACATTCAAGAACAAAAAGATAAGTTATAGAGCTAAAGGCCTACCTATTTGGTTGGAAAGATATTTTGTCGTATCCTGTTATTTCACACAGGTCCCGTTCCAGTTCATGGAATAACTGCTGGTAGCCTTGAGCTTGATCCAGAGGGACAAAAGGATGGATATTTCCAAATTCCGGCCACGTGATAGGCTGTAGAATATTGAGACGAAGAAAAGGAACAAGCAAACATCCACTATGAAAATTCACATTCACTGACTTCACACTGCAACCTACTGATTGACACACAGGATACATGGCAGCTTTAGCCAATTAATTTTACAGCTGCATCAACTAACATCCTTGGTTCAGTATGAACTTCTATACATGCATATTAGCTAAAACTACAAGGGAGTTCGTGGCACGTTTGAATCATTGGATTCAGTTGTTTGAAATTAGGGGACCTGGTCATGGTATGGTGAAATCACACCTCCAACTGATCAATGGTGAATTTCACTCGAGACTGAGGAGACAACTCAATGTAAAATCAAACTGGCAGTTATTCATGTGCTGTTATCTTTATCTATTGGTTTAGGTGAAGCAAACAATTTAGTGTTCACTCAACATTTTATATATCATCTCAGAGCCTCTAAAAACTGGGAGGATTTCATTGGATGAGGAGACGCGTTCAGATATGCCTCAAAACAGAGCAGATTGCTGCTGAAAATATTAGCAAAGTACTCCTCCCTTTTAAAGCAAAACATAGATGTGGCCACCTACTTCAATCTCAAACTTAAAATCTAAAAAGCTCAAGGTCATTTATTTGCAAAATTCCAATAATTGTTCCAGGAGAAGTCAATGCGTACTGTGTTGATGTCCTTTCTCAGCTCTTCATGTAAGTTTTACTGGTCATTAAGCATCTGGGCATCCAAGTACAAGGTAGAAGGTCTCAATTTGTAAGTGTAACATGAATGTGAAACAGGAGTTGAATTGGGTGGCTACCACTACTTTGACCTGAACAGCAGTTAAGACCATAAGACATAGGAGCACAACTGGGCCATCTGGCCCATTGAGTCTGCTCTGCCATTCAATCATGGCTGATCCTTTTTTTTTATCATCAACTCTAGCTCCCAGCCTTTTCCCCGTAACCTTTGATGCCAGGTCCAGTCAAAAACCCATCAATCTCTACCTTAAATACACTCAACAAAGTTAAGATTGTATTCCACTTCAGGCAATACATAAAATACTGGTGTTGAAGTGAAGTATAAGCAAACTTACAGTAAGCTCTGAGGAACTGTTCAGCTTCATAGTGCAAGACCCCTAGTTCAGAGAGATCAAACATGAATGATTACAAAATATAAAATCTGGTTAAAACATATAGAAATGTGAAAAAATATAAAACTATCACCCACCAGAGGAATCATGCTGTGAACTAGTGAAATATCTTTATTTTCCAACTTTTTCATGTAGCGGACAATGTTTGTTTCTGAGTGGTAACTGAAATACACAGGCCAACAAATTAATCACCTGAAAGAGCCAATTACATACAGATAATAAAACTGACTGAACAGACTTAGGAACATATGTTTAAGATTGGATAATAAATTCAGTTTCAGTAGAACATAGCACCAAAAGCAAGCATAAAGGGACATGGGTGTATTTATCTTAAAGCCAGATCCTCAAGATAGCTTGTGGATAAATTTCCAGAATGGTGAGAGTAAATGTAGTCAAACAAATTAATTGTTTAATTAGCAGAACCACATAATGATTCTTTATTTCAAAGCCATGATGGCATTATTCAAACAAACTTTATAAATTCAATGGGATCTCATATATACATTTGAAACTCAATTTTATGATTTGGGAGGTAAAAATCAAGGAATAAAGAAAAAGGAGTTAAATGATTAACTTTTTCTCTATTCATCAGGTTTACTCAGGCTTTTAAAATATTTATATTTCCCACTTAGTATAAATAGTGGTGCAGTTTAAATATTTTGTTTTAATATCAATTGATTATTAGTGTGAATTCCAAATTGGTGTACATAAAGCACTTCAGATAGGAGGTGCAAACCCTGTTTCAACAGAGTGGTGTCTGCAAGTGGCGCAGGAACACCAGAACAATAACAAAGACTTTCTACTAAGTGCTGGTAAATGGGATTAGTGCAGACAGGCATTTCATGGTCAGTATCAATAGTGAGCTGAAGGGCCTGTTTCAGTGCTGTACGACTCTAACAAGTGTTTCATTAGCAATTCAACCCAATCCATCCAGGTGAAGCTTACGGACCAAATGGAAAAGGATTTCCATGGAGGCAGACGTTTTAATCTCCACAGACTGATGTGAAGGTCAGTCCGATGAGTGAGTGAGATGTTATCACACCCTGCTGACCACCTCTCCCGTGTGTTACCACGTCACACCGTACATCCAGGGTGAAGACTTGGCAAGCACGAACTTTAGAAAAGATGTGGGACTTCGCCACATCAATGATATACTAAGGGGCAATGAAGTATGTGAAGGAAGAATTTAAAAGAAAAACTGAAATCATTCTTTTTCTAATCTATGCTCTACGGCACTTTCAACTGAACACATGCACAGTAGCTTTACATCAATGCCTTCATTTGAACACATACAGAGTAATTATACTTCAATACCTTCAACTGATTACATACAGAAGGGCTTAGGGTACGATCTCATCTTCTTACTGACCTGTTGAAGACTGGATGCATAAGGAACTTGCTCGTTCTTTTAAACTGTGTGGCTGAGATACCTTTTGTCTCATCGCCCATTGACTCTGCGATCAACTCCTTTAAAATGAATAAGTTTATACATTAAACGCTTGAAAAATGCACTGAACCATTCAATCAAAAACACAACAGACTGCAGTCAATACACTCTGACTCCAGTTCACAGTTTGATCGGAAGCAGAGTCCATGACAAATAATGAACATTCCACACTATGAATCAAATAATCCATCTCATTCTACAAGCCACCCTACTCAGAGCCACAAAGTTACTACCACAGCAGAAACATATTAATAGCAATCCCTTTTAACACTTTCCCTTATGAGTCATGTCACACAGGCAGACAATAATTAAATGTTTAATCTGAACACTGGTATTCCAGTATCATATGATTCATGTGTAAACCAAATCTATCTGTCCAGATGTCAGGGAAAAGGATTTAAGCCAGTTTTAAAACCTTAAGTACTGACTCTAAAGAGCTGCAGTACCTGCTTTTCAGAAAGTCATGGGCTCGAACCCCTCTATGGAAACAGAAAACAGAATACACGGTGCTGTGTGGTGAATGTTGTAATGACAATGGTATCATCCTTTGAATGGGACCCCATCTCAGTAGTTAAGGCCAACTTAAAATATTCCACGCTTCCAATGAATGTTAGTAACCTTGCCAACAGCACCAAATCTGATTAATTGGTCATTTACCAGTTGCAGTGAGCTTGGGATTCCTAAAGGAATGACCACATTTCAAAAAAAGCAGTGCAGCGCCCACAAACCATTTTGAAAGGATACATGAAAATTCACATAAAATACAAGTTCTTTTTCTCACCATGTAATTAAAATTCTCCTCTTACCTCCTACACCATGAAAAGGGATTAACAAGTTGAAACTTGCATTGTTATGTCTCTGAAGAAAACACGATCAAGTGCTGCAAATACAATTCGCAATACAATTATAACTGAAGCATCCTAAATAGTGTATCAAGGAGTACTTACAGCTGAAGATTCACACCCAAAGACCCAAAGAAGATCATCCAAGTCTCTCTCAGTCACTGTTTCATCCAGGGATACTCCCAACTGTCAAGTCAAATTAAAAGTTTCATTTTTATCATTTAAACTGCACCTCGTGTGATTCACTGGAGTATTCCAAACCTAGGAAGGAATAAACCACTTACTCCTGTCCCACTATCTAATAAGGTGATGGCCGATTTGATTCGAACACCAACTTCAATTAAAATCTAGCATTTCAATTCAAGTCAAGTCACTTTTTATTGTCATTTCGACCATAAATGCTGGTACAGTACACAGTAAAAACAAGACAACGTTTTTCAGGACCATGGTGTTACATGAGACAGTACATAACTACACTGAACTATGTAAAAACAACACAGAAAAAACTACACTAGACTACAGACCTACCCAGGACAGCATAAAGTGCACAAAACAGTGCAGGCATTATAATAAATAATAAACAAGACAATAGGCACAGTAGAGGGCAGTAAATTGGTGTCAGTCCAGGCTCTGGGTATTGAAGAGTCTGATGGCTTGGGGGAAGAAACTCTTACTTAGTCTGGTCGTGAGAGCCCGAATGCTTCAGTGCCTTTTCCCAAATGGCAGAAGGGAGAAGAGATTGTATGAGGGGTGCGTGGGGTCCTTCAAAATACTGTTTGCTTTGTGGATGCAGCGTGTAGTGTAAATGTCCGTGATGGCGGGAAGAGAGACCCCGATGATCTTCTCAGCTGAGCTCACTATCCTCTGCAGGGTCTTGCGATCCAAGATGGTGCAATTTCCGAACCAGGCAGTGATGCAGTTGCTCAGGATGCTCTCAATACAACCCCTGTAGAATGTGATGAGGATGGGGGGTGGGAGATGGACTTTCCTCAGCCTTCGCAGAAAGTAGAGACGCTGCTGGGCTTTCTTTGCTATGGAGCTGGTGTTGAGGGACCAGGTGAGATTCTCCACCAGGTGAACCCCAAGAAATTTGGTGCTCTTCACCATCTCTACCGAGGAGCTGTTGATGTTCAGCGGAAGTCAACAACCACCTCTTTTGTTCACATTCAGAGACAGGTTGTTGGCTCTGCACCAGTCCGTTAGCCGCTGCACCTCCTCTCTGTATGCTGACTCGTCGTTCTTGCTGATGAGACCCACCACAGTCATGTCATAGGTGAACTTAATGATGTGGCTCGAACTGTGTGTTGCTGCAGAGTTGTGGGTCAGCAGAGTGAACAGCAGTGGACTGAGCACACAGCCCTGGGGGGCCCCCGTACTCAGTATGATGGTGTTGGAGATGCTGCCTCTGATCCAGACTGACTGAGGTCTCCTGTCAGGAAGTCTAGGATCCAGTTGCAGAGGAAGGTGTTCAGGCCCAGTAGGCTCAGCTTTCCAATCAGTTTCTGAGGGATGATTGTATGTGTCTTTTTTGTCCAAGTGGGTTACGGACAGGTGGAGGGTGATGGCAATGGCGTTGTCTGTTGAACGGCTGGGACAGTACACGAACTGCAGGGGGTCCAGTGAGGGGGACAGTAGGGTCTTGATGTGTCTCTTGATGAGCCTCTCGAAACACTTCATGATGATGTATGTGAGTGCAACGGGACAGTAGTCATTTAGGCAGGAGACTGAAGAATTCTTCAGCACGGGGACAATGGTGGCGGCCTTGAAGCACGTTGGAACGGTGGCGCTGCTCAGGGAGATGTTGAAGATGTCAGTGAGAACATCTGCTAGCTGGTCTGCACATCCTCTAAGCCAGGCATGGGCAAACTACGGCCCGGGGGCCATATGCGGCCCGTTAAGCTTTTTAATCCGGCCCGCAGAACTTGATGAAATTATATTAATAAACCTTGTTAACATTTTTTCCCCACAATTCTGGCGTTTTCCCAATAGATGACCCACTCTATATACATTGACCTTTGTTGAGGTGCAGCGTATTATTCCACATTTGCGCTTTACTCTTTGACCTCTCACCCCTTCTGTAAAGATGAGTGGAGCTAAGAAAAGAAAAGTGGATAGAGAATGTCGGGTGTTTAATAAGGAGTGGACAACTAAATATCTTTTTACCGAACACCGATCAACTGCTGTATGCCTGATATGCCAAGAGACTGTGGCGGTTTTTAAAGAATATAATATCAGCCGTCACTTTGCCACAAAACATGCCAACTATGCTAGCAACCAGTCAACGAAAGAACGGGAAGCTAATGCTCAGAGGTTGGCAGCTAATTTACAGGCTCAACCAAATTTTTTTCACCATCAAACTGCCATTCATGAGTCAAGTACCAAGGCGAGTTTTATGCTGTCATTCAAATTAGCAAAGGCCAGCAAGCCTCTGTCTGAAGGCGAGTTTTTAAAAGAATGTATGGTGGAGACAGCAGGTGTATTGTGTCCGGACAGCAAAGACAAATTTGAAAAAATCAGTTTATCACGCAGGACAGTGACTCGCTGTGTGGAACTGATAGATGAAGATATAACCAGCGACTTAAATAAAAAGGCAGAGTCGTTCACATTATATTCATTAGCACTGGATGAAAGCAACGATGTAGAAGACACTGCTCAGCTCCTCATTTTTATCCGAGGAATTAACAATACTTTTGAAATAACGGAGGAGTTTTTGACAATGGAGTCTCTGAAAGGAAAAACACGGGGAGAGGACTTGTATGACCGGGTGTCTGCTGTCATCGAAAATATGAAGCTCCCTTGGAGTAAACTTATCAACGTCATCACAGATGGATCTCCTAATTTGACAGGGAAAAATGTCGGCCTGCTGAGGAGAATACAGAATAAAGTGAAAGATGAAAATCCTGACCAGGATGTTATTTTCCTTCACTGCATCATCCACCAGGAATCTCTATGTAAATCGGTATTACAGCTGAATCATGTTGTGAATCCTGTCGTAAAACTTGTCAACTTTATACGTGCAAGGGGACTTCAGCACCGTCAGTTCATCACGTTCCTGGAGGAAACTGATGCGGATCACCAGGACCTACTTTATCACTCCCGTGTCCGCTGGTTAAGTTTGGGCAAAGTGTTTCAACCAGTATGGGAGCTCAAAGAGGAGATCGGTGCATTTTTGGAGTTACTGAGGAAGGCCGGCGAATTTCCTGAGCTGAGCAACAAGAGCTGGCTTTGCGTTTGCTGTGGATATATTTTCACACATGAATGAACTGAACGTGAAGCTACAGGGGAAGGATCAGTTTGTGCATGACATGTACACAAACGTGAAAGCCTTTAAATCCAAGCTGGCTTTTTTCTCCAGGCAAATTTTGAATAAGTTATTCACTCATTTTCCCACACTAGCCACGCTGGAAGAGGCCGGCACAAATGTGAAAAAATACAGCGAGTCACTGGATGCGCTGCACAGAGAATTCTGCCGTCGCTTTTCTGATTTTGAAAAAATTGACAAGTCACTTCAGTTGGTGGCCTGTCCCGTCACAAGATCCTGAAACAGCACCAGAGGAGCTACAGCTGGAACTGATCGACCTTCAGTCTGACCCCGTCTTAAAAGAGAAGTTCAACTCTCTTAAACTGAATGACTTTTATGCTTCACTTGGTAAAGAAGTGTTTCCAAACCTCCGGAGGACGGCACAGAAGATGCTGGCGTTGTTCGGCTCGACCTATTTGTGTGAACAGGCGTTCAGCGTCATGAACATCAACAAAGCCAGCCACAGATCCAAGTTAACTGACCAACACCTCAGATCCATCCTGAGAATCGCCACAACAAAACTAAATCCAGACTTTGATGCGCTGGCTAAAAAGGGAGACCAACAACACTGTTCCCACTGAAATCAAAAATAAGTTTCTTCGTTGTGTTATGTAAAAAATGCATTTGAAAATATTTTTTTCAATAAGCCTTACATGTTACATGTCATTTCTGTTAAGTGATGGACACGAGTAGTGCGCAGGTGCACGTACGTTCTCAAAATAAAAAATGCGCTCCAGATCAAATAACGCGCTCCGTATACTGGCGCGCTGTCACTGTTCTGTCCTTGTGCTGGTCGTTGTTGAGTTTTGGCACAGGGGACAATTGAATAAGAAGGAGCAGGACAAGTAGACCTGCATCTCCTACCGTTTTTGAAATAAAGACAGTCAGGAGGAGAGTGATGATGATAATATCTTGAAGGATAACAGAATTTTCAGTGCTTTAAAATAATAACTGTTACTATTAAAAAAAGCTGTATTTTATTCATTTAATTTTCAGTGTTTTAAAAGTCATTTCAATAAATAGCTAAATACCATGGGACTTCAAAGACAGATATTTTGTTGTAATGCATTTGTTCATTTTCAATTGAAATTAAAGCACATGTTTTCTACATATCCCATGATATTTTATTTTCTCTTATGAGGTGTATTACCAAAACACTCCGTCCATCTGCTCCTGGTCCGGCCCCCCTGTCAAATTTTAGAACCCTTTGTGGCCCACAAGTCAAAAAGTTTGTCCACCCCTGCTCTAAGCACTCTACCAGGGATATTGTCTGGTCCAGCAACCTTCCGTGAGTTGACCCCGCACAGGGTTCT
Organism: Hemitrygon akajei; assembly: GCF_048418815.1. Taxonomy (NCBI): domain Eukaryota; kingdom Metazoa; phylum Chordata; class Chondrichthyes; order Myliobatiformes; family Dasyatidae; genus Hemitrygon; species Hemitrygon akajei. The sequence goes on from NC_133129.1 coordinate 54,717,742, forward strand.
TCTCACTTCGGCCATGGTGAGACACAGCACCTGGTCATTTGGAGGAGGGGAGGACTTCCTTGCCGCCACGTCGTTTTCCACCTCAGAACGAGTGTAGAAGTTGTTCATCGCATCTGGGAGGGAGGCATCACCCGCACAGTCAGGTGATGTTGTCCTGTAGTTGGAGATGTCCTGAATGCCCTTCCACATGCACTGCGTGTCGCCACTGTCCTGGAAGTGGCTGTGGATTCGCTGGGTGTGTGCACATTGCCCGGGACAGTTTAGCCCTTGCTGTTGTTAAGGCTGCCTTGTCACCTGGTCTGAAGGCAGAGTCACGGGTCCTCATCTGAGTCCCTACTTACTCTTTGCTTATCAAGAATCTATCTACCGTACATTTACCTTAAGAATATTCCAATACTCTGCTTCCACAAGACTGAAGAAAAACTTTCTGGCATTAACATGAAACTCCATCATTTTAGCTAGCTCTAGACTCTCCCACAAGAGGAAACATCTTACTTGTTAAAACAGATTATTACAGAATTCAGTCAATTCCTTCTCACTGTTCCAAACTTCAGCCAATTGAAATTGGAATGGGTCACATGTACTGAGGTACAATGAAAAGGTCATCTTGTATACTGTTCATAAAGATTACTTCATTAAGCAGTGCATTGAGGGAAAACAGTAACAGAATGTAGAATGAAGTGCAACTGACATAGAATGTGCAGTGCAAGACCATAACGAGGTAGATTGTGAGGTCAGGAGAACACCTTATACTAGGGATCTATTCAACATCTGTACCAGCAGGGTGGAAGCTGTCCTTGAGAACGTTGGGCTACCTGCTTTCAGGCTTTTGTATCTTCTACTCACTGGAAGAGGGGAGAGAGAGAACATCCAGGATGGGTAACAGCACTGATTCTGCTGGCTGCTTTACTGAGACAGCTAGAAGTGTGAAAGAGTCCATGATGTACTACCTGTGTTCACAACTCAGCAGCTGCATGATGCACCGAGATAGGATGCGCTCTATAAACTCAAGAGATTCTGCAGTTACTGGAAATACAGAGTAACACACACAAAATACTGGAGGAATTCACCAAGTTAGGAAGCATCTATGGAAAGGAATAAAAAGTCGATGTTTTGGGCCAAGACGCTTCATCAGAACTGGAAAGGAAGGGGGAAGAAGCCAGAATGAGAAGGTGGGGGAGGGGTGGGATAAGAGTACAAGCTAGAAGGTGATAGATGAAGCTATGTGAAGGGCAGGTAGGCGGGTAGGGGAGGGGTTGAAGTGAGAAGCTAGGAGGTGATGCGTTAAGAAAATGGTAAAGGACTGAAGAAGAAGAAGGAATCTGATAGGAGAGGAGAGTAGACCATGGGAGAAAGGGAAGGAAGGGAGACGCCAGAAGGAGGTGGTAGGCAGGTAAGAAGAGAAGTGAGTGGGAAGCCAGACGGGTAATGGAAAGGGGAGAGGGGAAAGATTACCCAAAGTTAGAGAAATCAAACCTCATGCCATCAGGTTGCTGAATACAAGTTACTGCTCCTCCAATACTGGAGAAGGCCATGATGGACTGACATGTCAGAACTGGGATTGGACTTAAAATGGTTGGCACTGCGAGATCCTGCTTATTATGAACGGAGCAAGCGTGCTTGACAATTCAGTCTCCCTATTTAAATTGGGTCTCACTGACGTAGAGGTGGCTGCACTAGAGCACTGGATACAGTAAATGACCCCAACAGACTCACAGGTGAATCACTGCCTTGCCTGGAAGGACATTTTGGGGACGTGAATGATGGTGAGGGAAGAGGTAAATGGGCAGGTATAGTGTTTCTTCCGTTTGCAGGGTAAGAGCCAGGAGGGAGATCAGTGGAGAGGAACGAGTGGACAAGAGAATCTTAGAGGGAGTGAACCCTGCGATAAGTGGAAATGCTTTCTATGATGCACGAATAGGATTTGGTAAGGGTTTAGAAGGACATGCCAAGTTTTTCAGCCTGAAGAAACCATCAGGAGGACGATACAGAAGCCTCAGGACCCACACCACCAGGTTCAGGAATAGTTATTACCCCTCAACCATCAGGTTCTGAAACCAAAGGGGATAACTTCATTCAACTTCACTCACCCCATCACTGAAATGCTCCACAATCTATGGACCCACTTTCAAGTACTCTTCATCTCATGTTCTCCATACTTATTGCTTATTTATTATTATTATTATTTCTTTCTTTTTGTACTTGCGTAGATTGTTGTCTTTGGACATTGATTGTTTGCCCATCCTGTTGGGGGTGGTCTTTCCTTGATTCTATTGTGGTTCTTGTATTTACTGCGAATGAACCTCAGGGTTGCATATGGTGCCATATATGTACTTTGATAATAAACTTACTTTAAACTTTGACGTAGAGGTGAGGGTTAGTTTTTTGGTCGTGGCGTCTACATGCGTGGACCACAATAGGCTACTGGTGAATATTAACTTCGAGAGACTTGGAGCTCTCAAGCTCAGCGTTACAACCTCAGTAATGTGCATTACCCAACCCCCACACCTGTTTGCAAACATTGAGGGATACTGTTGACTAAACTCTCAATATCTCCTCCCTGTTCTCTGGCTGATCATACCGCTATGGTGGTATGATCAGCAAACACTGGATGGAGTTCCAGCAGACTTTGACCACGCAGTGATGAGAGTATAGAAAATAAAGTGGGGGCTGATGATGCAACCCTGTGGGCCCCAGTGTTGAGAATAATTGCTGCCGATCTTTACTGATTGTGGTTTGGTGGTCAGAGAGTCAAGGATCCAGCTACAGAGGGAGGTGTTGACCTCTACGTCTTGGAATTTGATGATGAGTTTGCTTGGAATTAATAAACAATAGCTAACATAGGTTTTTTTCTGCCCAGACACTCCAGAGATGAATGTAGGACCAGAGAGATGGTGTTCTCTGTAGATCAGTCTTGGCAGTGCATTGAGATTCTCTGGGTGTCTGGAGTTAATACAGTGGCATGCAAAAGTTTGGGCACCCCTGGTCAAAATTTCTGTTACTGTAAATAGTTAAGTGAGTAGAAGACGAACTGATCTCCAAAAGGCATAAAGTTAAAGATGAAACATTCTTTTCAACATTTTAAGCAAGATTAATGTATTATTTTTGTTTTGTACAATTTTAGAGTGAAAAAAAGGAGCACCATGCAAAAGGTTGGGCACCCCAAGAGATTTGAGCTCTCAGATAACTTTTACCAAGGTCTCAGACCTTAATTAGCTTGTTAGGGCTATGGCTTGTTCACAGTCATCGTTAGGAAAGGCCAGGTGATGCAAATTTCAAAGCTTTATAAATACCCTGACTCCTCAAACCTTGTCCCAACAATCAGCAGCCATTGGCTCCTCTAAGCAGCTGCCTAGCACTCTGAAAATTAAAATAAATGATGCCCACAAGGCAGCAGAAGGCTATAAGAAGATAGCAAAGCGTTTTCAGGTAATCGTTTCCTCAGTTCATAAAGTAATTAAGAAATGGCAGTTAATAGGAACGGTGTAGGTCAAGTTGAAGTCTGGATGACCAAGAAAACTTTCCAAGAGAACTGCTCGTAGGATTGCTAGAAAGACAAATCGAAACCCCTGTTTGACTGCAAAAGACCTTCGGGAAGATTTAGCAGACTCTGGAGTGGTGGTGCACTGTTCTACTGTGCAGCAACACCTGCACAGATACGACCTTCACGGAAGAGTCATCAGAAGAAAACCTTTCCTCTGTCCTCACCACAAAATTCAGTCTCAGAAGTTTGCAAAGGAACATTTAAACATGCCTGATGCATTTTGGAAACAAGTTCTGTGAACTGATGAAGTTAAAATAGAACTTTTTGGCCGCAATGAGCAAAGGTATGTTTGGAGAAAAAAGGGTCCTGAATTTCATGAAAAGAACACCTCTCCAAATGTTAAGCACAGGGGTGGATCGATCATGCTTTGGGCTTGTGTTGCAGCCAGTGGCACAGGGAACATTTCACTGGTAGAGGGAAGAATGAATTCAATTAAATACCAGCAGGCTCAAAGGGCCGAATGGTCTACTTCTGCACCTATTGTCTATTGTCAAATTCTGGAAGCAAACATCACACCATCTGTAAAAAAGCTGAAGATGAAAACAGGATGGCTTCTACAACAGGATAATGATCCTAAACACACCTCAAAATCCACAATGGACTACCTCAAAAGGTGTAAGCCGAAGGTTTTGCCATGGCCCTCACAGTTGCCCAACCTAAACATCATTGAAAATCTGTGGATAGACCTCAAAAGAGCAGTGTGTGCAAGACACCCCAAGAATCTCACAGAACTAGAATCCTTTTGCAAGGAAGAATGGGTGAAAATCCCTCAAACAAGAATTGGAGGTCTCTTAGCTGGCTACAGAAAGTGTTTACAAGCTGTGATACTTGCCAAAGGGGGTGTTAGTAAGTACTGACCATGCAGGGTGCCCAAACTTTTAGCTCAGGCCCTTTTCCTTTTTTGTTATTTTGAAACTGTAGAAGATGGAAATAAAAAAAGTAATCTTGCTTAAAATATTAAGGAAACGTGTCATCTTTAACTTTATGCCTTTTGGAAATCAGGTCATCCTTTACTCGCTTAGCTATTCACAGTAACAGAAATTTTGACCAGGGGTGGGGGGGGGGGGGGGGGGGGTGTGTGTGTGTGTGTGTGTGTGTGTGTGTAAAACTGAAGAGCAATTCATTACATACTTGAGCGCTAAGCAGGAAGGTATGCAGTGTTTTTAATATTTCAGTAATATTTGAAACGGGTCATCTTTAACTTTATGCCTTTTGGAAATCAGGTCATCTTTTACTCACTTAGCTATTCACAGTAACAGAAATTCTGACCGAGGTGACCAAACTTTTGCATGTATGTTCCATGACCAGCAATTCCAAAGCATTTAACGATGGTCGATATCAGACCCACTGAGCATTAAGGAACATTAACTGTTTTACTTAGGTACTGGTTTGATAGTGGTCTTCCACCATTCTATCAGCCTGATAGTAGAAGACCACCATTATACCAGTACCAGTAGGTGCACAAATGATAACAGGCATAGACTGAGTAGACAGCCAATAACTTTTTCCCAGGGCAGAATGGCTATTACAAGTGGGCCTAATTTTAGAGTGACTGGTGGAAACTATGGAGGAAATGACAGACGTAAGCATTTTTCGATACAGCCAGGAGTGGTGGTAGGGGCAAATACATTAAGAGCGTTTAAGAAACACTGATAGACAAATGTATGATAGAAAGATGTTGGACAATGTCGGGGGATAATGACTGGAACTGAAGGGTCTTGCCCCTAAATGTCAACTGTCCGTTTTCTTCCAGGCTGAGACAATGTAAAACAAAATGTGCAATTGTTTGGAAAGAACACGGTAACGTGTTCAGATGGAGACACAAGAGACTGTGGGTGCTGAAATATGAAGCAAAACACAAACTGCTGTGGAAATTCAGCAGGTCAGGCAGCGTCCGTGGATGGAAATGCAGAGTCACGTTTTTGGTTGAGACCTTTCATCTGGATGAAAGATGAGAGGGTAGATAGTCAGTATAAAATGGGGAGGAGGAGTGGGGCAAGACCTACCAAGTGATAGGTAGACACACAAAATGCTGGAGGAACTCAGCAGGCCAGGCAGCAATTATGGAAAAGAGTATACTTGCTGTTTCAGGCCAAGACCCTTCAATCAGGACTGGAGAAAAAAAGATGAGGAGTAGATTTAATAGATTGGGGGGGGGGGGGGGAGGGAGGGGCAAACACAAGGTGACAGCTGAAACCGGGAGGGGGAGGGGTGAAGCATATGTAGCTATGGTGAGGGTTTGGGTAAGCACGAGGTCAAAGTCGGAGGACCACAGGGATCACAAAGGGGGAGCAGTGAGAGAGGGTTTCACTGAACTCCTGAAGGGAAGACTGAAATCTACTCATCATTTTTTCTCCAGTCCTGATGAATGGTCTTGGCCCGAAATATCTTTTCCACAGATGCTGCCTGGCTTGCTGAGTTCCTCCAGCATTTTGTGTGTGTTGCTTTGATTTCCAGCATCTGCAGATTTTCTCTTGTAAGTGATAGGCAGGTACAGGTGACTGGCAGATGGAGGAGACGAGCAGCAATGGTGATAGAGGCTTGGAATGATAGGTGAAGGCAAAGACAGGATACAGAGGTGGAATGTGATTGAAAGGGACAGTGGAGCAGGAGACCAATCAAGGGAGGTGGAGAGGACAGATGGGAACAGTGGGACGAGCATGTGGGTGATGGGCTGATGGGGTGGGTGGAGGAGGTAAAAGAAGTAGTGTGATTCTGCGCTGGGTTAGATGTGTGCAGAAGAAACTGGGTACAACTTGACAAGGAAAAAAAAAGGACAGAGAGGAAGTAGGTCATTTGAATTTTGAGAAGTCATCACTGGTTGAAATGTTAACATGTCAAGCATTCCAGGAAGAATGGTTTTATGATTCTTCACCAGAATGTAGTATCACGGCTGAAAGTTACTCACCACACTGTCACCGTATCCTCGGAAATTTATCTGTCGTTGGGTGGCCCTGCTAAGTATCTCCTGAGCAGCCACTCCACAGTGGACCTTCAGTGTGTCAAAAAACACCTCGTGCTGTATTTTGTGCCCAGCACGTTTCAAACCTAAATACAAAGGGATTAGATCAGAAATGAATTTATCAACAGGTTTTAAACCAAATTTTACTTTCATTAATAAATCTTACCTTCAGCTAAAATTAAGGTAGCATTATGTACTCTTTTTGCGATGTGTTTCAGTCCATTAGGGCCATGATAAACGGCAAACATTGCTGCCATGTTCGCCAAAAGTGCCTAGAATTAGATGTTAACAACAACAAAAAAAGCAATAGATGTCAAAATTTCAACAAAGTATACCAATTACGGAAACATAAATTTACATTCCATAAGATCATGCACAAAACCTTTGGATCTAGAGCACTTTATTTCACAGATGTTACATCTCATTCACGCTCATGAATTTTCGGGCTTGTATGGATATGCCACAAATTCACATAGATAAAATTGGAATAGTCCTTTGCAAAGATATTTGAATACAGTAACATGTTACTGAAGACCAGTGAATATAAAATGCAAAAAATTCCCAAGTATACCAAAATAGATAGGAACGGATTAAGTAATATTTAAAAATCAATCTAGTTATCTATATTCTCTTTTGCATGCCTTTATATGAAAACCAAAGTTCGATAATTAAACAGGGTCAAAAACAAATGCCTACAGTATGTAATTACTCTAATTAAAGGGTTGCCAAAGGAAGCACCATTGTTTTTTTTGAGAAAGATAAAGATGCCAGCATAAGCTACAGGCCCACAGGCTTTCCATGTTTGTAATTCGGTCTACTCCTCCATTTCTGTGTGTCAAAAGAAAATCTGCTGGCAGCAGAAAGAATATCACAAGAATAAAAAAAACCTTTCAATTATACAAAGTGCAAATTAAGGGAAAAACAAGCTCACCACCCTATTACATGTACTAGGAGAAGGAAGGAAGCAATGTTCACAGGAATTGCTTGTTTTTGCCAGTCTCCAAGGCAAGCTTATCGTCAGATCCCTTCACTGGAGACATTCATCTTTATTCCCACTACCACAATCCTCTTTGCAAAAATATAATCAGACTCAAACTAAGAAAAGCTTTGTACTGATGATTCACTGTGCCTACTTGTCTATTTTGGAAGTGGAAGGGGAAAAATTACTGATTCTGATTGTATCAGTTTGTATTAGCTCATGATAAAGCCTTTGTCTGTTTCTGTTCCTCCTCCCACCCTCACCTGCCAGTTTCCATTCTTCTTCTGATGACAGTGATTTTGGATTGTAATTTGCAATGTTGCAATTAATTGTTCATTAGCACCACTCTCAGTCTAGTCAATGTACAGAAAATGGCTACATCACCAGATCCAAGACAAACCTTTTAATGTCAACTCGTTCACTGTAATATCCGTTTGGCTTTAAAATAACTCTTTTGACAGAACAATGCTTATACTGAATCACAGATTGGACAGTTGCAACGAGCATTGTGAATGCAGCGAGGAGGATCAATATCTGTGAAAGAACCTGAAATACCAACACTACTGGTGTTGCCTTTAAGCACCCACCTCAATTTTACCAACTTTGCCTCCTACTTCCACCCGTTCCAAAACATCAGAGGTACGTTCCTCCTTCAAAGAACAGTGTTTCCCTTTCAATGCCATCAATGTTGCCCTCACTCACATCTCCTCCACTTCCCACACATCTGACGTCATCCCACCTTCCCACCACTGTAACAATGATAGGGTTCCCCTTGTACTTAACTACCACCCCATGAGCCTCTTCATTCCAGCACATCATTCTCCATAACCTTCGCCATCTGCAAAGGGATCCTACCAAGCCCATCTTTCCCTCCCTGTAGATCGAGGGACCATTTTGAACACTTCCATCTGCTATAAAGGGCAAGATTTTCCAGAGGCTGCCAATTTGACTTCCCATTCCCAAATGTTGGTCCACGGCCTCCTCTACAGCTACAATGAGGTCATATTTAAGATGGAGGAACAACACCTCATATTCCATCTGGGTGGACTCCAACCCGATTACATAAACATTAATTTCTCTAACTTCCTGTAACTTCTACCCCCATCTCTTTCTTTTTATATTCCCCTTTCTGATTCCCCTCTTCTCCTCACATACTCATCACTTCCCTCTGGTTCTCTTCCTTCTCTCCTCCATGGTCCAACCTGTTCTCTGATCAGATTCCTTCTTCTTCAGCCTTTAACCACTTTCACTTATCACATTGCAGCGTCTTTCTTCATCCCCTCTCCCCCAGCAACCCGCCCGCCCTTATCTTCTTTTTTTGGCTACTACCTCCTTCCTTTGGAGTCCTGTTGAAGGATCTCAGCCCAAAATATTGATAGTTTAATCCTCTCCATGGATTCTGCTTAGCTGAGTGAGTTCCTCCAGCATTGTGTGCGTCACTCTGGATTTTCAGCATTTGAAGAACCTTTTGTGTTTATGAAAATATGTTTGGAACTGTTTACTTTGAAGACAAGCATATGCAGACTGTTCCAGTGAATAGTGTTTTCCTCTCAACCCAGGGGCACAATTCTACTGAATGTCAACTTCATTGCAACAAATCGACTTAATTAATTTACAAGCTACATAAAGATAGCTACAACTCTGCACTACAAATATGGCCAAACATCATGGGACTAATGACACCAGACAGACTTCAATAACTGAATGCAAGATGGAATGCAAAGATTGATAAACAAAATGATTTCTTTAACAATGCAACCAATGTTACTTCCTTTTAATTCAATTATAACAACCTCATAAAATACTTAGAAAAAAAAAGGCTTGCATTGTACCTGTACATTTGAACACAAGCCTTTGCAAATCTTATTTGAATGCCGTCAGTCAGTTTTACCTGAGCTGTGCAAATGTTGCTAGTGGCTTTATCTCTCCTGATGTGCTGCTCCCTTGTCTGCAGTGCCAGCCGGTATACCTCCTTTCCTGCAGCATCCCTGTACAATAAAAACAGTTAAATACAACAATTGCAAAAATACTTTATTGATATTGAAATCAACATTGTTCCTTTCAAACTCCAAAGGGATAAAAGAAAATGTTTTAACCCCGAAAAATCCTATAAGATGATGAGACGAGAGGCACTGATTATGTGGATGGCTGGAGGGTTGGTTCCCAGGGCTGAAATGGCTAACATGAGGTGCTTGGAAGTAGGAACAGAGGGGACATCAGGAGCAAGTTTCACACAGAGTGGTGGGTGCATGGAATGCACTGAGGCGGATACAATAGGGTCTTTTAAGAGACGCTTAGATAGGTACATGAAGCTTAGAAAAATAGAGAGCTATGCAGTAGGGAAATTCTAGCCTGTCTCTAGAGAAGGTTACATGGTCGGCACAACATTGTGGGCCAAAGGGCCTGTAATATATTGTAGATTTTCTTTGTTCTATGTTCAATCATGTAGAAGATACAAGACCATCAGGACTCGCACCACCAGGTTCAAGAACAGTTACTACACCTCAATCATCATGTTCTTGAACACTCAACTTCATTTGCCTATCATTGAAATGTGCCTACAGCCAATGGTCTCATTTTCAAGGACTGTTCATCTCATGTTCTTGTTATTTATTTATATTTGCATTTGCACTGTTGTCTTCTGCAATATGGTTGATCTTTCACTGATCCTGTTATTGCTATTCTTCTATAGATCTGTTGAGTATGCCCACGAGAAAATACATTTCAGGATTGTATATGGTGACCTATATGTAATTTGATAATAAAAATTTACTTTGGCTCTGAAGAGTGAAGATAGGGAGTTCGGAAGGAAGCAGGACCTCAAGAGCAGTAATCTCTGGACAGTGCAGGCAAGTATGGGAAGATACAGCAGACAAATGTGTGGATGAAGAGTTGGTGTAGAAACAGGATTTAAAATTTGTGGATCACTGGGATCTCTTCTAGGGAAGGTATGACTTGACCACAAGGAAGCCCAATGTCCTTGCAACTAGAGCTTTTGGGGTGGGTATAAACTAGTTTGGTGATGAATAGTTCCAGAGTGACAGGTCAATGGCTGGGGCAGTTGATATAAAGCTAGATGCAGTATGTAGACACTGAGAAAAAATAGGTAGTAGACAGGACATAACTGCAATCAGTTGGTTGAACTGCTTGAAATATGTCTACTTTAAGGAATAAGGGTGATGAACTTAAAGCACGTGTCAGTCCTTGGAACTATGACATTGTGACAAGTACAGAGACCTGGCTATCATAAAGGCAGGAATGGTTGTTGGATATTCCAGGGTTGAGATATTTCAAAAGGGACAGGGAGGAAGGCAAAAGAGGTGGGGGAGTGACATTGCTGAACAGTGATAGTATCGTAGCTGCAGAAAAAAATGATGTTGTGAAAGAATTGTTCACTGAGTCTGTGTGGGTGGAAGTCAGAATCGGAAAGAAACAATCATTCCATAGGCCTCTTCATAGCCACTGGGACACCAAGGAGCAGGTTAGTAAGCAGATTTAGGAAAGGTCCAAATCGTTGACATACATCGTAAAAAGCAGCGGTCCCAACACCAACCCCTGTGGAATTCCACTGGTAACCGGCAGCCAGCCAGAATTGGATCCCTTTATTCCCACTCTCTAGTTTCTGCCAACCAGCTAATGCTCGACCCACGCTAGTAACTTCCCTGTAATTCCATGGGCTCTTATCTTGCTAAGCAGCCTCATGTGCGGCACCTTGTCAAAGGCCTTCTGAAAATCCAAGTATACCACGTCTGCTGCATCTCCTTTGTCTACCCTGCTTGTAATTTCCTCAAAGAATTGCAGCAGGTTTGTCAGGCAGGATCTTCCTTTCAGGAAACTATGTTGGCTTTGGCCTATCTTGTCATGCACCTCCAGGTACTCCATAATCTCATCCCTAACAATCAATTCCAACAACTTCCCAACCACTGATGTCAGGCTAACAGGTCTATAGTTTCCTTTCTGCTGTCTCCCAACCTTCTTAAATAGCAGAGTAACATAAACAGTTTTCCAGTCATCCGGTACTATGCCAGAATCTATCGATTCTTGAAAGATCATCAGTAACACCTCCGCAACCTCTCCAGCTACTTCCTTCAGAACCCGATGGTGCATTCCATCAGATAAGTCCAACCTCAGGAGATTTATCCAACCTCAGGCCATTAAGCTTTCTGAGCAGCTTCTCAGTCGTAATTTTCACTGCACAAACCTCACTTCCCTGACACTCTTGAATGTCCAGTATACTGCAGACGTCTTCCACTGTGAAGACTGATGCAAAATAAGCATTCAGTTCCTCTGTCATCTCTGCATCTTTCATTACAATATCTAATTGCATTTAATTGTGGGAGAGCTAATTACAAAGCTATTAGGCAGGAGCTTTGGAAAGTAAACTGGGAACAGATGTTCTCAGAGAAACGTGTGACAGAAATAATGGAATTTTGTTAGGGAGCACTTGCATGGGGCTCTGGATAGGTTTGTCCCACTGAGACAGGGAAAGGAAACCAAGAGAGGCAGACAGTATTTAATTAAGAGGAAAAAGGAAGCGATGTAAAATTTAGGAAGCAGATCTCAGGCCAGGCTCTTGACAATTATAAAGTAACCAGGAAGGAGCTAAAGGTGAGACAGAAGTGAACATGAGAAGATCTTGTTAGGTAGGGTTAATGAAAACCCCAAGGTATTCTCCACATACTGTGAAGAACAGGATGACTAGAGTGAGGGTAAGACCACTCAGTGGTAAAGAGGAAAAGGTGCCTAGAGGTGGAAAAGGTTATGGGAGGTCCTTAATGGACACTTTGCCTCAGTGTTTATCAAGGAGAGAGACTTGGCAAATGTGAGGTCTGTGTAGAACAGACTAATATGCCAAAGTATGTTCAGGTTAAGAAAGGGAGAGTTTTGGAGCTTCTGAAAAACATTAGAATAGACAAGTCACCAGGGCCAGACTGGATATATCCCAGGTTACTACAGGAACTGAGGGAAGAGACTGAAGGTGTGTTGATGATGATCTTTGTGCCCGCACCCCCCCCCCCCCCCATTGCCGCAGAAGTTACCTGAGGAGGAGGATGGCAAATGTTGTTCAAGAGAGGTGGCAGGGACAATCCTGGGAATTATAGACCCTTGAGTCTTACGTCAGCATGAGCAAACTATTGGAGTGGATTCCTAGGGATAGGGTACATGAGCATACCCTAGAGAAGGGGCAGTCTTATCAGAAATAGTCAGCATAGCTTTGTGAGGGGCAGGTCCTGATTTACAAGCCTAAATTAATTCTTTGAGAAGTGACAGATTTATGAAGGGGCTCAGCCTGAAATGTCAATTGTTTATTCATTTCCACGGATACTGCCTGACCTGCTGAGTTTCTCCAGTATTTTGTCTGTGTTACTCTGGATTTCCAGCATCTGCAGAATCTCTTGTATTTATGAAGATAAAAGAAGTGGATGTGGTGTATATGGATTTTGGTAAGGTGTTTGACAAGTAGGCTCATTCAGTAAGTCAGGAGACATGGGATCCAGGGACACTTGGCTGTGTGGACTCAGAACTGGCTTGCTCACAGAAGGCAAAGGATGCTATTCGTGTATTTTGCCTGGAGGTTAGTGACCTGTGGTACTCTACAGATATCTATTCTGGAAACACTGCTCCATGTAACCTTTATAAATGACTTGGGTGAGGAAGTGCAAGAATGGACTAGTAAGTTTGCAGATATCACAAAGGATTAAAGTGTCATGAATAGTGCAAAAAGTTGGTGAAGGATACAGATGGGATCCAGAGTTGGGCGGAGAAGTGGCAGATGAAGTTCAATCTGGAAAAGCATAAAAGTGATACACACTGGAAAGTCAAACTTGAAGGCAGCGTACAGGGTTAACGGCAGCGTTCTGAGCAACGAGGAGGAATTTTATGGTCACCATCCATAGATCCCTTAAAGTTATCCCACAGGTAGATTGGGTGGTTAAGAAGACATGTGGTGTACTGGCCTTTATCAGAAAGGGTACTGAGTTCAAGAAGCATGAGGTAAGGTTGCAGCTCTATACAACTCTGGTTAGACCACACTTGTGTATTGTGTTCAGTTCTGATCACCTCATTATAGTAAGGATGTGGACACTTCAGAGAGGGTGCAGAGGAGATTTACCAGAATGCTAAACAGGATTAGAGAACAATGCTTATGAGGAAAGGTTGAGTAAGCTAGGGCTTTGTTCTCTGGTGTGACAGAGGATGAGAGGTGTCTTGATAGATGCGTATAAGACTATGAGAGGCCTTGATAGAGTGGACAGCCAGCATCTTTTCTCCCCAGGGTGACAGTGGCCAGTGCCAGAGGACATCCATTTAAGGTGAATGACAGAAAGTTTAGATAGCAGAGATACATTTTTTTCCACAGAGAGTAGTTGATGCCTGGAACGCACTGGCCAGGGTGGCAGTACAGGCTTATACAATAGGGGCATTTAAAGACTCTTAGGTCAGAGCATGGTTGTAAGGAAAGTGGAAGGTTATGGGCAGTGTAGGAGGGAAGGGTTAGGTTGATCGTGGACTAGGTTATCTAGGCTGCCACAACACTTGGGCTGAAGAATCTGTAGGTCCTCCACTGTTCCATGCTCGAAAACTTTTTAAGCCACGCAAGGTAGAAAAAAAATTCTTTAACACTTATAGTGTTATAAATTTAATGCAATGTTTACTGTTTTCATACAGTGAGAATTTTTAAACTGATATATTAGCTACATTACCACTTTTAAAATGTTATTTACTTGTTTGTTGGGATAAAGCGCGGAGTAGGCCCTTCTGGCCCTTCGAGTCGTCCTCCCTAGGAAACTCCCAAATGAACCCTAGCCTAATCACAGGACAAGTTACAATGACCAATTAACCTGCCAACTGGCACATTTTTGGACTGTGGAGGGAAACTGGAGCACCCAGAAGAAAGCCAGCGGTCACGTGGAGAACATACAGGCAGCGGTGGGGATTGAACCTGGGTCTCTGGCACTGTAAACCGTCATGCTAACCACTCGGCTACCATACCATGCCACCCCATTATTAATTCTATTTAGTCCTGTTTTAATCCATGCCATTTAGCCCAAACACGTTATGCATCTCCAACTGTGGGATAAAGCGAAAAGGACTGTACTGAATGCTGCCTTCAGCAATTTTACCTTCTTAATCATTGAGATTTTACGGACTCAGGTGGGTCAAGAAAGAGGATGAGTTTTCAAAATTAAGAGGGTACTAAACCACTCAAATGTCATTTGGGTGGGGGGAGGGGTGGAGGGTAGTGTGTAGTGGGGGTAGAGAGTGGGAAGGATGTAGCAGATGGAAATAAAGGGAGATTGGAGAAGAGCTGAGACAGGAAACAAAGAGATGACAGGGGAAAACAAGAAGTCAAACAATGTGTTAACAAATCTTCATTATCGTACAACAGACCTGCTGTACCAATAATGCTTGATGCATCTCTCATATTCTCTCTGCTCCTTCCAACCCCCACCAGCCAATCCCAGTTTTTCTGAAACCAATGATTCACCCCTTTTTAATGCCTGCCACCTCTAGTTCTTCTTTTTTCATAACCTCAAATAGTTGCAAGCATCCCTACTCATTTAAATTTCCTCCAAAATCACACGTTCCAAAAGGGATCCCTTGATAATTTTGTTTTTTTTCTAAGTTTCCTGTGAAAATTAAAGAGGGTTTGAAAATACTGACAAGTACTTGTCACATGCCCGATATCGTGTATCACTGACAAGCGTATTCGTACCTGGTAACACCAACCATTCTCCCGGGCATCAGCCTCACAAGGTTTTCTTTCACAGCGAAGAAAGCTGCGTGAGGGCCACCGTAGGAAAGCGGCACGCCAAATCTCTGGGAGCTGCCGAGGACAATGTCTACCGCAAATTCTCCAGGTGGTCTCAGTACACACAGTGCCAAGAGATCAGTAGCACAACACGCCAAGGCCTAAAAAATATTTATTTGATATAAATATCTAATTTTTTTAAACAGCCATACATTAATGAAAAAGAAAGTGGGGAGGAAAATCAACCTGATTCAGTTTCAAACTCCAAATATATCCATTCTCTGAGAGTTTCAAATGTTACCAGACCAAGTGCAGACTGATAGCTTAGTGACAACATTTTTGAATGTGTGGCTAGGCTCTGAGCACTTTTTCTGCTGCTTCCAAACAAATTACATCTCCATGTGAAAAATCACTTGCATACCACTTTGCCCAAGAAATGGCTGACATCAGCTGGCTGTTGAGAGGCGACCCTGCCTTGCTATGCATTGCAAACTCTTAGCAAACCAAAAACTAGCCAGTGATGGTACCGATGCCAAAGTATGAAACTTGTGACTTCTATTAGAATTTCAGAAAGGGCAGATAGATTGTGATCATTTTATTTTGTATATTAGCAGGCCACAATATTCAACTGATGCTCTAAATGCACATTTCCCAGTCTCAAATTATGGAAATACACATAACCCTGGTGATGGATAACCACCAGCTGTGGGTATCATTCAGCCTTTGAATAGTTGTAGGTGACCAGCTTTATCTGTAGCATTTGCGATGGGTCTGCTTTAATTTCAAGTTTACAGTGTTTGCTTAATACTTCTGGTGAAAATGCTCTAATTATCATGGCTCTAATGGACTGAAACACATTGCAGAAAGAAGAACCATTTTTGGTGAATGTAAGATTTATTAATGAAGGTAAAATATGTTGGTAAATCTTTTTCTGATTTGATCTCCTTGCATTTAGGTTTGAAATATGCTGGCCCCAGGGACTTCTCCAATTTAATGGTTCTCAAAAGTTCCAGCATATCCTCTTTCTTAACATCAACATGTTCCAGCATATCAGCCTATTTTACACTGTAATCACAAACATCAAGGTCCCTCTCACTGGTGAATACTGAAGCATAATATTCATTAAGGACCTCCCCCATCTCCTCCAACTCCAGGCAAATGTTTTCTCCACATTCCCCATCCCTACTGTTCCTGTCTCTAAAAATCTTCTCCAATAATCTGTCCACCACTGACGTAAGCTTCACTGGTCTATAAAATGCTGGGGTATCTCTACACCCTTTCTTGAACATTTGCCACACTCCAGTCATATGGTACAACTCTTGCGGCCAGTTGGGATGTAAAGGTGATCACTAAAGGCACAGCAACCTCTTCCTTTGCTTCCTGCAATAACCTGGGTGTCTGGTCTGGGGGGTGGGGTGGGGGGCTCACTGGGGAATACTGAAGCAAAGTATTCATTGAGGACCTCCCGTTTTCTCTGACACCAAGCACGTTTCACCCACCATCTCTCATCACTCGGGCCAGCCTCCTATTCTTCACACGTGTAGAAATGCCTTGGGGGTTTTCCCTAATTCTACTCACCAAGGCTTTCTTATGCCCCTTCTTGCTCTCCTAAGTCCATTCTTCAACTTCTTCCTGGCAAACTTGCAACTCTTCAGAGCCCAGTCTTATCCCCATATCCTAAACCTTGAGTAAGCTCCTTTCTTCCGAACAAGATCTTCCACCTCCCTGTCACCCTACTATCCTTTCCCTGCCTCAGTGGGACAAACCTATCCAGAGTGTTCCCTAACCAACCTCCACATTTCTGTCATGCATTTCCCGAGTACATCTGTCCCAACTTGTGCTCTGAAGTTCCTGCCGAAAAGTATCATGTACCCCCCTCCCACAGTTACTAACTTTCTCATTATGCCTGCTCTTCTCCTTCTCCAAGGGAGTTTTGGCTTTGTCTCCAAAACGCTCTCCCACTGAGATCTGACACCTGTCCTGGTTCACTGCCTAGTACCAAATCCAGAATGGCCTCTCCTCCAGTCAGCCTGTCTACATACTAAATCAGGAATCCATCCTGGACTCACCTAACAAATCCCACCCCATTTAACCCTTTTGCACTAGGAAGTGCCAATCAATATTAGGGAAGTTGAACTGTAGCAGCTGCAGCAAAAGAAGAAGTAGGAAAAGTGAGACGACGGGTGAGAGTGAGAGGCGCACACACACAGGAGAGAGATACACTGATAGAGATGACAGAGAAAGACAGACTGACAAGACAGTCAGAAGATATTTACTTTCCTCACTTGAGTCCCAGTTCTCACACACCCAGCCCATTTCATAAAATGAAATGTTGAAATATTGTTTCTAGGTGGCACATGAATGCTCTAATTACAGGTACAAGTATTAGTAGTAAACAAACCATTAAACTATCACAAGTTAGTCAGTGAGCCAGTAGGGTTGGTCTGCACCATCTGAGGGGAATAATGCTCACAATGATTTTTGGCAAGGTATACATCTCCAGAGTTCGAAAATGTGTGATAGCATTGTACCAGTGGTAGCTTTGTGTGCGCTCTCATGAATTTTATAACACTACCCTAAAATAAGCATTTCTGAAAAGTGGCCAATATAAAGTACAACATATATATTCAACCTACTGGTATTTTGTCATCAGTGATCTCTCAAAATTGAAACTTGTCACAATGACAGCTGAGTTCAAGCACTTTTCATCAAATGTTGCTATAAAATTCTACATTGAGAACTATGTCACTGGTGGCATTCGCAGTTCGGTGCCCAATTTCAGTAGAGTGAATCATTTCATTTTTAGAAAAATATTTGTCTGTTGTTTATTTTGGAAAAGTCAATAAAATAACCCTAGGACACATAATCACATGGATTTGTAGAGAATTTATTTAGGAATTCAAATAAGTAATCATTTTTTGTATATATTCCATATTAACATCAATACAGCAGAAAATGTTACCTACCCCCCAAAAAACCACATTTGGAGAGATTTCTGGAGTTTTATCAATGCCATGATGTTTTCCATATTGTTGTATCAAATCAAAACAATCTTAAGCTTTTGTCATAGCACATAGAATTACAGTACAATAATTTAAGTGTGGGGTTCCACACAGCCATAACCTAGGCCTCATTTGGTTGTAAAATGAATATTTAATCAAAGACTGCTTTCCATACTTTCATAACCTAATAATAATCATCATAATAATTTTCCAACTCTCCCACATCTTCATCTAACCTTTCCACACTCTGAGGTGGATGCCTGGTTCTCAGTCTGCCAGTCTACTCATGTCAGTACACCTGCAGCCATTTGCAACACACATACATATTGGGAGTGAACCTTTTTTGGACAGTTACAGGCCAGGGCCAGTAGATCCAAGACGGCATCAGGTACTGGCTGGCCTTCCATCCAGTGCACAACCAACTGTTCAGCTTCCTCTTCTCTCTCCATCTTCCATCCTCTGCCACCAGGGCTTGGCACTTGTGGGTCCTTCTCTAAACATCTTGTCTATATACCAGCCTGGTAGTTGGCTTGCTGTGCATATTTTGTTAAGCAGTCCTTGCATGGCGGGAGTTGATGACTTTCAATTTCACCTTTTTTGGCACAGAAAAGGCGATACCTGAGCTCATTGACCTTGGTGGTCGATGCTTTTGGGGCATACAGGAGACATGTAAATGCCTCCAGATTGTCTATCAGTTCTGGGGAGAGGTCCCATTCCTGACCCAACTCTAAGAATGTGTCCTGAGTTTCCCTGTTGCTGGTCATAAGTTATAGGACACTTGTCTTCCCTTTGCCTGCAAAAGCGCTTACAGGTTCACATCCTGTATATGCATGTAACCGGATAAGAGCCTTACAAGCCTCTATGCCAACAGTGGCAGCAACCTTCCTGATGTCTACAAGCTTGTACAGGTTCTCGTGCCATACTTCTGGAACAATGGGGCCTCAATCTTGTCACAAAATGCTAAAGACATGATAAAGACATCTGTTTCTTCTGAGCAGATCACTACAGATTGGTATCCCTCTCGTGTGGCATGGGCAGCATGGAGAAATAGGCGGTCATCTGCATCTTGTTGACACTGAAGAGCTGACACCTCTTCACTGTCTTGAGATGTGATTCTGTAGCATTTGTCATTCACAGTTGCATACAGAATCTTCTCCTGTGGCTTTGCTCTGTACTCTGCCTTCCTCCATTCATGGACTATGAAGCTAACGAGACTATTTTTGTTACTGACTTTGGTCAGGAAGCTCGTCCACTGCCTCACCACCTGTGTGCCTGTGATACCTTGCAACTCATGACCAGTCTCCTCACCCCGTAGAGATCTTTCACTATTCTTGATAGAGTTCTCCTTGTATGCGTCGAACACAACATCTATTCTGCCACTCTGCCTTCCCTCAGAGCCATACCCAGAAATGTTGTGGCAACATCTCTGAAAGTAACTTGATCACCTTTCACTCTCTGGATCAAGTTCATTCCATCAACCATTGTAACAGAATTTCTTGGGAGTTGCTCTTCTACTGCTACATTTTTCTGCAAGGTTGTGGCTAAAGTAGCTTTATTTGTCTTTCTCAGCAATCCTTCTGGTGTGGACAGGGCCCAGGGCAATGGTCCAAGGGGATGAGAAAGGATATCCTCTACACGTAGACTGCACCCTTGTGCCATCACTATGATGCGTTCAAACAAAGACCTGTCTGCTTTCAAGATGATCACCCTCCCACTTGATTTCACCTCTCTCTTCTTACACATATCACTGAATGTTTTCAGCTTGTTGGTTTTCAATGGGTCATGGAATTTCTTTGCTGGCGGGTCTTCCTCGAGTCTCTCATCCTTGAAGGTTGCATAGCATTGCTCACCGATCTCATATGCCTTCATCAGGTCGGAGGCAATGGCCTTTGGGGCTGCCTTTGCCGTAGAGATGCTATTGAGGTCCAGCTTCTCTGCAAATGGGTTGATCCATTCAGGTAGGAGGCTAACCACTGCTGAAACTGCTTCCTCATCTTTCTGGATTCTTGGTCGCTGTAGCTCCTCTTGACAAAGCTCTGATTTGTTGGCTTGCACCATCTCCCTTAACCGTCCCAGCAATGCACTGTGGTGCTCAGCTGTTATGTAGTAATGCTTGATAGTTCCAGCATTCAGGCTGAACCATGATGTGCCTCCAGGAGTCTATGTGTCTTTGTTCACTGTGGCTTCAATAGACTGGTCCACAGGGATCTGCCCAAAGGGGTTGTTACTTGACAGATGCACTGAGAATTGGCCTGTCTTGAAGGCCTCATACACGAAAGGATTCCTCTCTGGGAGGTTCATCACCTGAGCAAAGTAAGGGGACAGGTACCTGGCATAATTCATCTTATCATAGGCAAAGCACCATGGGATCATGGTTCTTATAGCATGGAGGCGCAACTCCCAGTCCCCCTCATGAGAGGCGCGCAGAAGCCTAAATACTACGTTCTCTACCATGTCAATGTATGATATCCAGAATGCGGACAGCACTCCATTGTTGTGATGGAGGTGTTCCAGAAAGTCTGTCCACAGGGTTATCAGCTCAGCTAAGAGTGGACTTTGCAGCAGATTGTTCAACTTCTGTTGGTTCAAGTCACTGGCCATGTCGTTCACATGGTCTAAGAATGATTTGATCATCCCACTCCTCTCTGGAATACTGTCCTCAACCCACAGTGTGAACTCTGCCCATGTGAGTCTCATCAGTGCTTCATAAATGTACTTGTGAGCCCTGACAACACGATTGTAGTGTTTACCATCAAGGACTCCATTGATGGACCCCTCTGCGACAATTCCAGCCTCTATGCATATGTTCTTTAGACCAGCATCCCGAAATCGCTTTCCTAAGATGGCTGAGGCATTACATATGGTATGGAATATCCCCATCCTGAGAAGAATGTTGGAGAAGTGCTCTTCGTGCTTCCAGGCAATTTCAGTGGCTTTTGCACACAGTGCTTGATCCTTGACTACCACAGTTGTTTCTAGATGAAGTTCCTTCCTGATTGGTTCAGGATTTCAAATACTGTGGTCAACTCTGTGACTGGTGAATTGATGGTTGGCAGATACCCAACAATATCTTGTGAGATTGGTTCCTGGTGCTGATATTAAAACCAGTCCAGCTTGGGATTGTCTGATTCTCTGGATCTGTTTGCCTTGCAAATGTCCACACCAGGTTCTTCTTGCAGGCAAGAAAAGCAGCTTCCTTGGTTTCCTGGACACAGTGTTCCCTGGTTAGGAGAGGCTGTGGGCCTAAATGTGCACCTGCTACATATACTTCCAGTTCTTGGTCCTCAATGGTGACTCATCTCTGGTTCAGCACAGAAAGCTACCACTGCTGCAATGTTATCACATATTTTCTAGCACTAGGGGTATATACCTTGCTAAAAATCATTATAAGAATTATTCCCCCCCCCCCCCCCCGATGGTACCAGTGGCCCAAATTTGGGGTCCTGGCTCATGGACTAAGTCTGAAATAGAAACAGAAGGGGTTCTGAACACTCAGTGGGCCAGGCAGAAACTGAAGACAGAAAAACAGTTAATACTTCAGAGTATAGATCTTTTTCATCAGAGTTGGCCTGCTCTAATCATGAATAATTGCTTATCTCAGACTAACCCCATATCCCTTAACATATGAACACTTAGTGACCTTGGGAGATCGCCTCAGATTCTCCAGCATGTAAAATTGTCAATTTAAGCCAAATAAATGTGGCTAGCATTCCAACAGGTAGACCTTCTAAACCCAGCACTTACCAGGTACTTGCAGTCACCAATCCCCAACACAATTCAAGCATCTACTACTCACCCCATTTTGGTGTGCAAGGTCAACAAGTTCAGAGAAGTCTTCTACTCCTCCCTCCGTGTCTGGGTACTGAAACAGTACTCCACTGATATCCTTCCTGCTGAAGTCCATTTCACGGGGCAATTTCAATTCCGTCATTACTCCTATGTAACTGGAAACAGATTCCTTGTCAAGAAGCACATCAAAACACAATATACACAGCATAAGGCCTTGCTACCCTCAGATTTTACTTCCAGCTTCATTTATAAAGCAACTGCTAAACCTAAGCACTGCTACAACTTGCAAAATCCTGTAGAGCATGTGATAGGTACTTAACACACAACTGTTACACCATGGTAGCATAGTGGTTAGTGTGGCCCTATTACAGCTCAGGGTGTCAGAGTTCAATTCCAGCGTCCTCTGGAAGGAGTTTGTGCATCCCCCCCATGGGCTGTGTGGGTTTCCTCCCATTGTACAAAGGCATACAAATTAGTAGGTTACTAACGTGCAATGTTAGGCTAGGGAGAAGCTGGGGGTTGCTGGGCAACGTGGCTCAGACGGCTGAAAGGGCCAATTCTGTACCGCATCTTTGCCAACCACTTTACACACTAATCCTACATTGTTTATTCCCCCTAAAATTCCATCAAACCCCCCCTTCCCCAGATTCTACCACACATTTGCAGGGGCAATTTGGAGTGGTTAATTAACCAAATGACTTACATATCTTTGGCACGTGGAAGGAAACCACAGCACCCACCCAGAGGAAACTCACATGGTGACAGGGAGAACATGCAAACTCTGCACAGACAGCACCTGAGGTGAGGAATTAACTTGGCTCTTTGGTGCTGAAGGTAGCTCTGTTAGATACTCTGCCACCCAAGAATTATTCAAGGGTTAAGATCCTGGGGGGGGGACTCTTAAAGGCAGAGTAGAACAGAGTAAGTTACGGTGGGTTCCAGGAGGCGGGACAGAAGACGTGAATCGGCAGTTTCCGATTGCGGAATAAAGGAACTGAGCAGCAAGAGGTGAAGATGAGCAGGGGAAATGGATGGAGACATACAGAAAGAGATGGTAACGTGCAGTCACAGAGAGTTTAACCAGTTTGGCAATAATGCAGCTTGAAAAGATGTGGGGAATTAATGTGGAGGAAAAAATAAACAGTAGAGTCTGGATTACAGGAATGAAAGGGTGGAAAAGAACAAGATTCAACTTGAAAGGTGGGAAGTCTCCAGCAATTATGAGTGAAAGGTATGAGATGACAGAGTTGCAAAGAGCAGGGGACAGACACATGACTGAAGTACAGAATTTATTGCAACAGGACGGTGAGGGAACCTGATGGAGTCACAACTTCGATACTAAAGTTGGAAGTCTCCAAATTACTAAATATTAACCTAAAGGTTAATTTTGCCTCATTCCAATGTTTTAAAGAAGCATCTCAGACCTGACCTGACCTGCTTTACCAATGAAATGCTAGAGGACATTATTTGCTGATGATGGTATGGCAATCAATTCCGGTTGAGTTCTCTCCAACACTGAAACAATCTACTGCTTCATTCAGCAAAATGTGGACAATACTCAGGAATGAATGACATATAAAGGGGGTGGCAAGGTAGAGTAGTGGTTAGAGTAGCACTATTACAACACCAATGACCCAGGTTCAATTCTGCTGCTGTCTGTAAGGAGCTTCGACATACTCCCCATGACCACGTGGGTTTCATCCAGGTGCTCCAATGTCCTCCCACATTCCCAAGACACACAGCATCGTAGGATACTTGGTCACATGGGTGTAACTGGGCGATACAGGCTTATTGTCCCAGAAAGGCCTGCTACTATGCTGTAATCTAAATAAAAACAAAAATAAACCTTAAAATAATATTCCTGTCATACGAAGTGCTAGGCAATAATCATTTCTGAAGTCTTATCACTTCCTCGTAACAATCAATTGTGTTACAACTGAATTATCCGCCATCACCTTCTTGGGATGAAGGTATGAAGAACAGTGAATGCTGATTGTAACAGTAGATGCGGAAGATACGGAAGTGATGAAATGATGTGTATGGATGCCATCCAAAACAAACCTTTTCATTGCACTTCAGTACATCTGACAATAATAAACAAATTGACCAATTTATACATTGCCCCTCACACTATCAATAGGATATCCAGCTGCATTGAGCCCATCTACAAAGGGCATTCCAGCAACTCAGTATGGCTTCTTCAACAACTCCATATGTACCCTTGTGCTTGATCTCAAAGGATCACAAGCTTGATAAACAAGTTAATTTGTTTATTATTGTCACATATACCAAGATATCGTAAAAACTTTTGTTTGCATGCCATCCAGATTATTCTAAGAGTATACACCCTCAAGGTCAGCAGAGGTGCGGCAAGTGAAATGAATTAGTCAAATTATCAGCCAATATAAACAAGGTTTGCTCTAGGCGAGCAGCCTCGTCAAGGGAAGTGCCTTGAGAAAATTGCGAGTCCTTGGCTCGAGAGTCTTCGGCGAGGAGGCTGAGGGAGGAGACTACGCCACAGTTGGAGAGGGTGAGAGGTGGTGAAGAGATGACAGGTAGACTGATTCAGTATGATGCTTGCCTGATGTGGGAGGTCAGGGACACTGATGGTGCCTCCGGCTGCTACAACTGTGGAAAGTGTGTCCAGGTTTCAGCTCCTGAAGGACCGTGTTGGTGCACTGGAGAAGCAACTGGATGACCTCAGGTTCATCCGGAAAAATGAGAGTTTTCTGGACAGGACCTACAGCGAGATCATTACACCGAAGATACCGGAAGGGAGAAGGGGGTTGATGATGAGGAAGGGATGATGCTTGGAGTACAGGAGACCCCGGGGAATGTACCTCTTGAAAACAGGTTCACCCTCTTGGAAGCTGTCAGGACAGAAGATACTGCCAGTCTGAGAGGCGGACAGGTCTGCGAGTCAAAAATTGGTGCTGAAGCAAAGCTGAGGAGACAGACGTCAGGCAGAGCCGTGGTAGTAGGGACTCCATAGTGAGAGGTACAGAAAGGGGTTTCTGCGGCAACAGGCGGGATTTAAGGATGGTGTGTTGCCTCCCTGGTGCCAGGATCCAGGACGTCACGGACCAATTGCAGGGCATCCTCAAGGATGAAGGTGAACAGCCGGAAGTGGTAGTGCATGTCGGCACAAATGACGTTGGGAAGAAGAGGAAAGACATTCTGCAGTGCGACTTCAGAGAACTCGGAAGAAGGCTGAAAAGCAGAACGTCCAGGGTGGTTATCTCTGGTTTGCTTCCAGTTCCTCGTGCTGTTGAGGGCAGGGACAGGGAGATAGGGGATCTGAATGTGTGGCTGAGGAGCTGGTGCGGCAAGCGGGTTTTAGATTCTTAGACCACTGGGATTTGTTTTGGGGTAAGGATGAATTGTACAAAAGGGACGGGTTGCACCTTAACAGGTGGGGGACCAGCATTCTGGCAGGCAGGTTTGCCACTGCTACACGGATGTGTTTAAACTAATAAGTGGGGGAAGGAGACGAACTGGAAATATAAGGATGGAGTTAAAGGGAAAGAGAGAATAAGAAAAGTTAAGAAAAACAACAGAATTTATGGGGCAGAAAGCTCAGGAAGGGATCAGAGAGTATGGCCAAGTGCAATAGGGATCGGTGTGAGAGGTGAGGAGAGTAATGGATTAAAAGTATTATATATGAATGCACGAAGTACAAGAAATAATGTGGATGAGCTTAGTTGGAAATTAGCAAGTATGATGTTGTAGGAATAACAAAGATATGGCTGCAAGACAACCAGGGCTGGGAAATGAATATTCAAAGGTATACGTCCTATCGAAAGAACAGACAGGTGGGCAGAGGGGGTGGGGTGGCTCTGTTGGTGAGGAATGAAATTCAGTCCCTTGCGAGGGGTGACACAGAATCAGGAGATGTGGAGTCAGTATGGATACAACTGGGAAACTGTAAGGGCAAAAAGACCCTAATGGGAGTTATTGACAGTCCCCCCCCCCCCCCTCCCAAACAGTAGCCTGGATATAGCGTGCAGTTGAGACAAGAGTTAAAATTGGCATGTCGCAAAGGTAATGCTATGGTTGTTATGGGGGATTTCAACATGCAGGTAGACTGAGAAAATCAGGTTGGTACTGGACCCCGAGAAAGGGAGTTTGTGGAGTGCCTCTGAGATGGATTCTTAGCGCAGCTTGTACTGGAGCCTACCAGGGAGAAGGCAATTCTGGATTTAGTGTTGTGTAATGAACCGGATTTGATAAGGGAACTCAAGGTAAAGGAACCATTAGGAGGTAGAGACCATAGTATGTTAAGTTTTAATCTACAATTTGAGAGGTAGAAGTGAAAATCGGAAGTGTCAGTATTACGGTTGAAGAAAGGGGACTATGGAGCCATGAGGGAGGAGCTAGCCAAAGTTGACTGGAAAGATATCCTAGCAGGGATGACAGTGGAACAACAATGACAGTTATTTCTGGGAATAATACAGAAGGTGCAGGATCATTTCATTCCAAAGAGGAAGAAAGATTCTAAGGGGAGTAAGGGGTGACCATGACTGACAAGGGAAGTCAAGGACAGTATAGAAATAAAAGAGATGTATAACATAGCAAGTATGAGCGGGAAGC
Source organism: Hemitrygon akajei (assembly GCF_048418815.1). NCBI lineage: Eukaryota > Metazoa > Chordata > Chondrichthyes > Myliobatiformes > Dasyatidae > Hemitrygon > Hemitrygon akajei. The sequence continues at coordinate 54,744,358 of NC_133129.1, forward strand.
CAGAAGATTGAGCAACAGAAGATAACTAAAAAGGCAATACGGGCAGAAAAGAGGAGGTACAAAGGTAAGCTAGCCAAAAATATTAAGGAGGATAGTAGAAGCTTCTTTAGGTATGTGAAGAGGAAAGAAATTAGTTAAGACCAAAGTTGGGCCCTTGAAGACAGAAACGGGTGAATTTATTATGGGGAACAAGGAAATGGCAGACAAGTTGAACGGGTACTTTGGATCTGTCTTCACTAGGGAAGACACAAACAATCTCCCAGATGTAATAGTGGCTAGAGGACCTCAGGTAATGGAGGAACTAAAGGAAATTCACATTAAGCAGAAAATGGTGTTGGGTAGACTGATGGGACTGAAGGCTGATAAATCCCCAGGGCCTGATGGTCTGCATCCCAGGGTACTTAAGGAGGTGGCTCTAGAAATCATGAACACATTGGTAATCATTTTCCAATGTTCTATAGATTCAGGATCAGTTCCTGTGGATTGGAGGGTATCTAATGTTATCCCACTTTTTAAGAAAGGAAGGAGAGAGAAAACAGGGAATTATAGGCCAGTTAGCCTGACATCAGTGGTGGGTAAGATGCTGGAGTCAATTATAAAAGATGAAATAGTGGCACATTTGGATAGCAGTAACAGGATCGGTCCAAGTCAGCATGGATTTATGAAGGGGAAGTCATGCTTGACTAATCTTCTGGAATTTTTTGAGGATATAACTATGAAAATGGACAAGGGAGAGCCAGTGGTTGTTGTGTACCTGGACTTTCAGAAAGCCTTTGATAAGGTCCCACATCGAAGATTAGTGGGCAAAATTAGAGCACATTGTATTGGGGGGGGGTAGGGTACTGACATGGAAAGAAAACTGGTTGGCAGACAGGAAACAAAAAGTAGGGATTAACGGGTCCCTTTCAGAATGGCAGGCAGTGACCAGTGGGGTACCGCAAGGCTCCGGGCAGGGAACGCAGTTATTTACAATATACATTAATGATTTAGATGAAGGGATTAAAAGTAACATTAGCAAATTTGCTGATGACACAAAGCTGGGTGGCAGTGGGAAATGTAAGGAGGGTGGTATGAGAATGCAGGGTGACTTGGACAGGTTGGGAGAGTGGGCAGATGCAGTTTAATGTGGATAAATGTGAGGTTATCCACTTTGGTGGCAAGAACAGGAGGGAAGATTATCTGAATGGTGTCAAGTTAGGAAAAGGGGAAGTACAATGAGATCTAAGTGTCCTTGTTCATCAGTCACTGAAAGTAAGCATGCAGGTACAGCAGGCAGTGAAGAAAGCTAATGGCATGTTGGCCTTCATAACAAGGGGAGTTAAGTATAGGAGCAAAGAGGTCCTTCTGCAGCTGTACAGGGCCCTGGTGAGACCACACCTGGAGTATTGTGTACAGTTTTGGTCTCCAAATTTGTGGAAGGATATTCTTGCTATTGAGGGAGTGCAGCGTAGGTTCACGAGGTTAATTCCCGCGACGGCGGGACTGTCATATGTTGAAAGATTGGAGTGTCTGGGCTTGTATACACTGGAATTTAGAAGGATGAGAGGGGATCTGATTGAAACATATAAGATTATTAAGGGATTGGCCAAGCTATAGGCAAGAAACATGTTTCCGATGTTGGGAGAGTCCAGAACCAGAGGTCACAGTTTAAGAATAAGGGGCAGGTCACTTAGAACAGAGTTGAGGAAAAACTTTTTCACCCAGAGAGTTGTGGATCTATGGAATGCTCTGCCTCAGAAGGCAGTGGAGGCCTATTCTCTGGATGCTTTCAAGAAAGAGTTAGATAGAGCTCTTAATGATAGTGGAGTCAAGGGATATGGGGAGAAGGCAGGAATGGGGTACTGATTGTGGATGATCAGCCATGATCACAGTGAATGGCGGTGCTGGCTCAAAGGTCCAAATGGCCTACTCCTGCACCTACTGTCTATATATCAAGGTAATGCAAAAGAAAACAAACAAAATAGTGTAGTGCACATGGACAAATTAAAGTGCAAGAACTGTAATGAGGTAGGTTGAGAGATCATAAAAAAGCCTTAAAATAATATTGTTGAGGAGATCTTTTCAAGTGTGGATAGAAGCTGCCCTTAATCCTAGTCGTAGGTGTTCTCAAGCATTTGTATATTTTGCCTGCTGGGGAGCGTGGGGGTAAGAATAGAAAATGACGGAGCAGCAGAGGCCAAGGAATGTTAACAATCTCTCTCTGCATCACAATGTATTCCAACAGCAGAGGCATTTGTGTAGTGCCTATACAATGTAGACACGTGGAATAATAAATTTGAAAACAAAAGTTATCTTCAATTAACAACTTTAATTAGCCTCTGGAACTCAATTAAGTAGTAAGAACATTCATTTTGAGAGAAGTAGAATACAAAAGCAAGGATGTAATGCTGAGGCTTTATAAGGTATTAATTAGATCGCACATGAAGCATTACTAGTACAGTGCCTATAAAAAGTATTCAAACCATCCCCCCCCCCCCCACCCCCGGAAATGTTCATGTTTTACAACATTGAATCACAGTGGATTTAATTTGGCTCTTTTGATAGTGATCAAGAGAAAAAGACTCTTGCTTGTCAAAGTCAAAACAGATCTCTACAAAATGATCTAATTACAAACATAAAACACAAGATAATTGATGGCAAAAGTATTCACTCCTCCTCCCCCCCCCACTTCTTAATGTGATATACCAAATCATCACTGGTGCAGCCAAATGGTTTCAGAAGTCACATAATTAGTTAAACAGAGATCTGTTTTGGGAGACCTGTGCAGTCAAGGTGTTTCAATTGACCGTAGTAAAAATATACCTGTATCTGGAAGGTCCAACTGCTGGTGAGTCCATATCCTGGCAAAAACTAAACCACGAAGACAAAAGAACACTCCAAGCAACTTCATGAAAAGGTTATTGAAAAGGACAAGTCAGTAGATGGATACAAGAAAATTTCCAAGTCACTGAATATTTATTGGAGTAGAGTTAATTCAATCATTAAGAAGTACAAAGAATACAGCACAGTTGTAAATCTGTCTAGAGCAGGCGGCCCTCATAAACTGAGTGACCATGCAAGAAGGGAATAGTGAGGGAGATCATCAACAGAACTATAACAACTCTGGAGAAGTTGCAAGCTTCAGTGGCTGAGATGGGAGACTGCACATACAACCACTTGCCTGGGTGCTTCACCAGTTGCAGGTTTATGGGAGAGCGGCAAAGAGAAAGCCACTGTTGGAAAAAAAACTCGCATCAAATCTCGGCTACAGTTTGCCAGAAGGCATGTGGAAGGTTCTGAAGTCAGCTGGAAGAAGGTTCTATAATCTGATTAAACCAAAATTGAGCTCTTAGGCCACCAGACTAAATGCTATGTTTGGCGTAACCATACATCATCAAAAACACACCGTGAAGCATGGTGGTGGCTGCATCATGCTATGGGGATGCTTCACTGCAGCAGACCCTGGAAAGCTTGTGAAGGTAGAGAGTAAAATGAATGCAGCAAAACACAGGGAAACACAGGGAACACAGGGAAAACCTGATGCTGTCTTCAAGAGAATTGTGACTTCGGAGACGATTTGTTTTCCAGCAAGATAATGACCCCCAAGCATAAAGACAAAGCTACAGTGGAATGGTTTAAAAGCAACATAGTTAATGCCCTGGAGTGGCTAAGTCAGAGTCCAGACCGCAATCCAACTGAGAAACTGTGGGTGGACTTGAAAAGTGCTGTTCACTCATGATCCCCATACAATCTGACAGAGCCTGAGCAGTTTTATAAAGAAGAATGGGGAAGAATTGCAGAGTCCAGATGTGCAAAGCTGACAGAGGCCTATCCACACAGACCCCAAGCTGTAATTGCTGCCAAAGGTGGATCTACTCAATACCGATTTGAAGGAGATGAATACTTAAACAATCAATTATGATGTGTTTTATATTTGTACTTAATTTAGATCACTTTGTAAATATCTGTTTTCACTTTGACACAAAGTCTTTTTCTGTTGATCAGTGTCAAAAAAGGCAAATTAATTCACTGATTCAATGTTGTAAAACAATAAATCATGAGAACTTCCAAGCGGGGGTGAATGCTCTTTATAAGCACTGTAGCTCTGGGCCCCTTATCTAAGAAGAGATATGCTGGCACTGGAGAGATTCCAGAGGAGGTTCACAAGAATGATGCCAGGAATGAAAGGGTTAACATATGATAAGCATTTGACGGCTCAATGCCTCTTTTTACTGGAGTTAGAAGAATGAATCTTTGAATCCTGTCAAATATTAAAGACAGAGTGGATGTGGGGAGAATGTTTACTATAGTGGGGGAGTCTAGGACCAGTGGGCACAAACTCAGAATAGAGGGACATCCATTTCAGAGATGGAGGAAAATTTCTTCAGCCAGAGAGTGGTGAATCTGTGAAATTCACTGCCACAGATGGCTGTGCAGGCCAAGTCACGGGCATATTTAAGGTGGAGGTTGATAGATTCTTGATTAATCAGGGCATCAAAGGTTATGGGGAGAAGGTAGGAGAATGGGGTTGAGAGGGATAATAAATCAGCCATGATGGAATGGCAGAGCAGCCTCGATGGGCTGAATGGCCTAATTCTGCTGACCAGGTTTTGCATTACCATTTGAAGTTGATGCAGACAGAAACTTACAGAGAGTGGGACCAAGAGAGCTGTGGAAAGTTTAATTACTGGGGGTTTAGGAAAGTCAGAGCAAGGAACAGACAGGAGCTGGAGAGTTTAAAATTTCCAGGGAATATAATTTTAGGTGGCAAGTCAAGTGGTTACTCAAAATGGACCCAAGACAAATAATTCAGCTTTAAGAACTTTCAACAATTTTTTTTAAATCAGTAGGAATCCAGGATCATTGTTGGCAGTGAGAGCAAGTGTTTCCATTAATATAAACAGGCATCTTAGAAATTCAAATACGCTTGACTCTGGGGTGAGCTTAAACCCTGATGAGCACCTGGCCTCCATCTTCAGCTTCAAGAAAGGGTTTGCCTGCAAGCAAGCCCTAGAGTACAGCTCATTGAAGCCTGGTCTTTGAGAATGGTCAGAACTCATCTCCAAGAGGGTCACCATATCATTCTCCGCAAGTTCCTGTGAAGCAAAATAACGCACTACCTAGATTCTGTTGAACTGTTAAATTGTGGTCATAATTTCTCTCCCTCTATTGCATATACTGATGTACTGGAACACACAATTTAATTTATAGGATCTTTACATACTTTGCTCTTGTTTGCACAACAGCTATTGTTTGAGGGTGACAACGAGCATCCACGTAGAATTTTCTTCGCTTGTTGTGCCTAAGTAAAAAGTAAAAAAAAGAATTCAAAAAGCATTTCTTAAACTCTGTAACATTTGATTTGTTAGCCAATGAAATGGAGAATAATGTTGGAAACACAGAAAACAGAAATGTACTGTTTTGTCTTTAAAAATTATTTTACCTCAGAACTGTTAATTTCTTTGTTTTAATCATGTTCTTTCTTGTTAGAAATGTGTAGAATTTATATTGGATATACATTTCTCTTATGGATGACATCTATATAATGGTATTTGTCTGTAATATCACTGTATGTTAATTATTGCATCTGTACATGCATGTACTTGTGTGTACAACAATACACTCAACTTCATCTGACAAAAACTGGGAGGAAAATGCAGAGCTGGACAAAAACTGGGAGGAAACCGCAGAGCTGAACAAAAACAATGACACGCAATTTCCACATTTCCACCCACTGGAATGGCAAATGTTGATCCCTATATATATATATATATATATATATATATATATATATATATACACACACACACACACACACACACACACACACACACATATATATATACACACACACACATCTAGAGTTATATTTTATACCTAAATATATACATATATAGTTAAATTAAGTAATGCAAAAAGGGAAAAAAAATTTAGTGAGGTGGTGTTCATGGGTTCAATGTCCATTCAGAAATCAGATGGTGGAGGGGAAGAAGCTGTTCCTGAATCACTGAGCATGTGACTTCAGGCTCCTGTACCTCTTCCTTGATGGTGGCAATGAGAAGAGGGCACGTCCTGGGTGATGGGAGTCCTTAATGATGGATGCAGTCTTTTTGAGGCATCGTTCACTAAAGATGTCCTGGATGATGGGCAGGCCAGCACCCATGATCGAGCTGACCGAGTTTACACATTCTGCAGCTTATTTCAATCCTGTGCAATGACTTCCCCCCCACCATTCCACAGAGTGATGCAACCAGTTAGAATGCTCTCCACAGTACATCTGTAGAAATTTGCGAGTCTTTGATGACATACCAGATCCCCTCAAACGCCGAATGATGTGTCTCCTTTGTAACTGCATTGATATGGTGGGCCCAGGATAGATCCTCAGAGATGCTGACACCTAGTAACTTGAAATTGCTCACCATTTCTACTTCACTGAGGACTGGTGCATGTTCTGTCATCTTACCTGCTGTGACACCACTCAACCAGCTGATCTCTCTCTCTCCTGTATGCCTTCTTGTTACCATATTGTGAAACAGATAGCACCAGGCAAAATTAAAGTACAAGATCACCTATGTCAGTCCCAACAACTGCTAGATGATGCATCTTCAGAAGTCAAATGGGATAGGAAATCCACATCAAATGGCAGAGTACTAAGGAATGAGGAAGAGAGGGAGCTTGAGATCAAAGTCCATTTGTCTCCGAGAGTGACAACACAGCCGGAGAGGAAGTGAAGAAGACATATGACATACTTATCTTCACAGGTCAGGGAATAGAAAATTAATCATTATGTGCAAATTCAAATACTGTTACCATTTGCCATGACAGCGAGGACTCTGACAAAACTCCACCGATGTACATTCTGACTGGTCACGTCAGGGTCAGGTATGGAAACTCTAGTGACAAGAAACAAAATCAGCTACAAAGAGTGGTGGACTCCGACGTGCACAGCTCTTTCCACCTTTGAGCACCTCACTGTCAGAGGCCATGTCTCAGGAAGGTAGCATCCATCAGATGAGATCTCCAACATCTGAGCTGTGCTACTTCTCGATGTTCCCATCAGGGAAGAGCTACAAGAGTCCAAAGTCAGATACCTCAAAGATCAGCAATAGCTTCTTTCCACCTGAACTGCTCTCAAAAACCTGAACACTACCTTGGGCAATACACTCAGTGGCCACTTTATTAGATACACCTCTGCACCTGCTCGTTAATGCAAATATCTAGTAAGATATATACTGGCAGCAATTCAACGCATAAAAACATGCAGACATGGTCAAGAGGTTCAGTTGTTGTTCGAACCAAACTTTAGAATTGGGAAGAATTATGATCTAAGTGACCTTTACTGTGGAATGATTATTGGTGCCAGTCAGGACGCTTTTGAGCATCTCAAAGTATCTCCCGGGATTTTCACACTCAACGGTCCCTAGAGATTACAGTGAATGGTACCAGAAACAAAAAAAAACATCCAGTTCTATATGCAAAATCACCTGGTTATTGAGAGGGGTCAGAGACTGGTTCAAGCTGACATCAAAACAATGCTTTGCAACAGTACCGTGCAGAAGAGCATCCCGGAGTGCACAACACGTTGAACCTTGAGGTGTAGGGGCTACGGCAGCAGAAAGCCACAAAAATACACTCCGTGGCCACTTTATTAGGTACAAGAGGTCCCTAATAGCCACTGAGTGTGTATATTTTTTTCTTAATCTTGCTGTCATGTTTATTTTGCACACATCAAAGTTCTGTATAATTTAAAAGTGCATCACCAATACTTAGTGTTTCGGCCCAAAACGCCGACTGTACTTCCTGCTGAGTTCCTCCAGCATTTTGTGTGTGCTGCTTTAACTTAAGCGTATGTTAACTTGTGTTTGTCTTTGCTTTGCAATGTACAGTGTTGCTGTTGTGCAGTGCTAATTTTCAAGGCATTTACATCCTGTGTATGTACACATGCCAATGACAACAATAAACTTAAGCTATCATCCATCCTGTAATGTCACAGCATCAGTCAAGAGAAATCAATGAGCCACTCATCTATAGCAAATGGATTAAGAGTTTTCAAACCCTAACTTACTGCTTCAGGAAATCAACTATTTGAAAATGAATTACCAAGTCACACCGAGGTAACAGCTATTGTAATACTCCTTTAATATAACACCATGGGATTAGATAGGTGGTGTCAGGTGAGCAGAATTTATTCAATTTATAGCCCAACACACATTTCATTAACTTTTTTAAAAAATAGTACACAGTGCAATAATAACTCTTCCTGTGCATCAGGTGAGTTTCAAGGGAGCACAGGAAAACCCAGGTGAGTTTCCGGGGAATACAGTCACCAGGATCCTGGTGAAGGGAAGGGAAGCGCAGGAAATCACTATCTTGCAAGCTAGATATTGTACCGGTGGGATTTCTGAATAACTGGATGAGCAATGACCAGAATTTTATTGTTGAAGACACATTAAAACGATAGTACCTGTGGCATAACTGCATCGCCTCAGCAGCAGCAGTTCCTTCATCCAACAAGGAGGCATTGGCCACATCCATGCAAGTGAGATCGCACACCATAGTCTGATAATTGAGCAGGCTTTCCAATCTGCCTTGGGAAACTTCTGGTTGATAGGGTGTGTACTGGGTTACCCTGTAATGAAAATGGAAAAAAAAAACACCAATGTTGGTTCTGAGATTTGAATCACATCTCTTCATTGTTTTTAATGTAAAGAGAATTCTTAAGTTCTGAGTTGTCAGATCACAGGGTAGAATGATACATCGACACCCTTTGAATACTTGGTATCAAGTTGAGTATCTTGCTCCCAGTTGTTGATCCTGCTTGGAGGTGGAGTTGCTGTGGAGCCAAGTGGCAAGACTGGTTCGGTAGAATATTTCTTGGGTTCTACTTGCAACACAAGAACATGTAATGTAGGTGCAGGAGTTGACCAATTGGCCTTTCAATGCCCCACCCAACTGAATTTGGAACTGTACAGCACAGGAACAGGTCCTTCGGCCATGATGTTGTCAGTGCCGAGCTAATTAAATGTCTTACAAATTAATCTCTTCAACCCATATAACGTCTGCACTCTGCACGAAACAGAGCTGACATTTCAGATCCAGTCATTTCATCAGAAATGGAAGCTTCGTCTGCCACATCAGGCTTCAGAATGGGTTGGACAGGAAAAAGTGAAATGTGAAAGATGAGACCAGAGCTCTCACGGCAATATGCTGTCTACAAAATATCAAAAAATAGTGTATTATCTGCGTGATCACTAGAGACTGCTGCTATTAAAAGTTTGAAAGGTTGCATTTTAGAACATCAAAAGGTGAATAAAAACACCCAAACTTTAGAACCTATGGACTCAACTTCAAGCACTCTTCATTTCATGTTCTTGATATTTATTATTAATTTATTTTTATTATTTATATTTGCATTTCAACAGTCTTTGGCATACTGGTTGAATGCCCATGTTGGTGCAGTTTTTCATTGATGCTATTATGCTTATTAACCAATTTACTTTGAAACTTGACCATTCGTCTCATACAAAAGGCATCAGAAGGGCTCGAATGTACAACCTTCTGGTTCGGAAGCAGTAATGCAACAACTCGCTATTCATTATCGTCATATCGGGCTTACCGTACAAGAGTTGCGCTTCCATTTTTTCATACTAACAGTTCCACACATTCAGACGGTAGGTGCAGGAGTAGGCCATTCGGCACTTCAAGCCAGCACCGCCATTCACTCTGATCATCCACAATCAGTACCCTGTTCCTGCCCTCTCCCCATATCCCTTGACTCCACTATCTTTAAGAGCTCTACCTAACTCTTTCTTGAAAGCATCCAAAGAACTGCCCTCCACTGCCTTCTGAGACAGAGCAGTCCATAGATCCACAACTCTCTTGGTGAAAAAGCTTTACCTCAACTCCATTCTAAATGGCCTACCGTTTATTCCCTTATACCCCTTATTCATGGAGCAATGCTACCCAAAGCACTGATGGTATTATATACAGTACCCTCACAACCATACACAAACCTAAGAATTTTATTTGTTTAATTAGATTCAAATATTATTCTGGCTGTAGTTCTGATTATTCCCATTTCTTCCTTGGCAGCAGCTACAATCGAATCCAGAACCAATTTCATTTTTTTCTTACAACATCCACCCCACTGAATTGATGCATGTTCTCAGAACAACCTCTACCCTCTACTTTCTTTCCTATGTTCTCACACGTCCAATAACAATCCCTCATCTCCCATCTGACCTCATCATAAGGGGCAATATGAACCCAGCGGCCTGCACCTTTGGGATGCAAGAGGAAGCTGGAGCACTCAGACAAAGCGTACAAACTCCATGCAGCCAGTAGTGGAAGTCAGGACTGAACCTAGGGCACCAGAGCTTTGAGACAGTTGTCCAAGTTATTGGCCCCAATACCTCCCTGTGCAATTGGATCCCAGATTCCCTCACTTACAAACCCCGGTCATTTCAAAGTGAGAACATCTCCTCCACAATCACCATCAGCACGGGTACACCTCAAGGCTGTGTGCTTAGCCCCCCACTTTCCTTGGTTTGCACCTATAACTGTGTGGCTAAACAAAGCTCCAATGCTATCTTCAAGCTTGCTGATGAAACCACTGTCGTAGGCCAAATCAAAGGTGGTGATGAATCAGCACATAGGAGGGAGACTGAAAACTTGGCTGAGTGGCGTCACAAAAACAACCTCTTATTCAATGTCAGCAAGACCAAGGGGCTCATTTATTGACTTCAAGAGGAGGAAACCAGGGGTTCATGAACCAGTCCTCATCCGAGGATCAGAAGTGAAGAGAGTCAGCAACTTTGAATTCCCCAGTGTTATCACGTCAGAGGACCAGTCCTGGGCCCAGCACATAAATGTAATTACAAAGCAAGCATGACAGAGACTCTAATTCCTTGGGAGTTTGCAAAGATTCAGTATGATATCTAAAACTTTCACAAACTTCAATAGATGCGTGGTGTAAAGTATATTGACTGATTGCATCACAGCCTGATATGGAAATACTAATCAAGAAAGTGGCAATACTCTTGAGAAACCAGCAGCTGGACACGTTCTTCAGACCTGTAGGTGTGGCTGGACTAAAGTAACATCAATTCGTGGTCTTAAAATTCATCAAGGACGGAAGAAATGCTTGAAAATCTCCAACCTACGACCCCGCATTGACCAGATTCTGTTAAGAGGAAGGTCAAATCAGGTGGATGAAACACCGCGGCAGGAAGAAACCCACAGTCCGCAGAGTATCAGCACCCCACGGGATGTGGAAGAAGTTTCAGGCACAAGCAGCAGTCCAACACACAGCCAGGCACATCGTAAAGTGGAGAACATGCAAGGACGTAAGCCGTTGGTGAAATGGCCAAAGTCTAACAGCAAGGAGCGGGGAACCATCAATGCAGATGTAAACGTGATCTTAAGTGGCATCAAGGGATCAGCAGAAAAGAAGTTGGAGAAGATGGGCGACCTGATCTACAGCTACAGAAAGGAGAAATTTGGAGTGAAGGAACAGGTCACCAGGAAAGATACGCCTCCTCCCCCCAGGAAATCCAACGACTTATTAAAGAAAGAAGAGCCCTCAGGAAGTTGTGGAAAAAAGCAACAGCAGAAGAAAGGGTGGGCATCAACCTCCTTCAAGAGGACCTTAAACAGAGGCTCTCGAAGTTGCGCAGAGCAGAGAATTTAAGGAAACAATGCAAAAAGGGAAAAGCTAGAACAGACTTCTACAAAGACCCCTTTAAATATGTGGAAGGCATTTTCACAAAAGAGAAAAGCGGATCCCTGAAAGCATCAAAAGAGCAGGTTGAAAGATATCTCAGAACCACCCACACTGATGAGCTAAAAGATGAACCGATACTTGTCCCAGCTGGCATCCCACCAATCTCACCCCCACAACATCTATTCAACATCAGCCCTCCCAAGCTGAGTGAGGTAAGAAAGGCAGTGAAGAAGGCAAGATCAGCATCAGCGCCAGGCCCTAACGGTGTTCCGTGTTGTGTTTACAAGAACACCCCGGATGTTCTGAGATTCCTCTGGAGAAACATGACGGTTGCGTGGGAAAAGCAAGTTATTCCCAAAGCCTGGAGAAGAGCAGGGGGAGTTCTGATCCCAAAAGTAAAGAATTCGTCCACCATCGAACAGTTTCGCCAAATAAAACTTCTGAACATAGAAGGCAAGATCTTTTTCAGCGTGTTGGTGCAAAGGCTTACTAAATATCTGAAACAAAACCATTTCATCGACACACCAATCCAAAAGGCTGGCGTAGCAGGCTTCTCGGGATGCCTTGAACATACCAGTGTCACATGACATCAAATCCAGACAGCTAAGAAAGAAGGAAAGGATCTGCATGTCTTGTTCCTCGACCTGGCCAACACCTATGGATCAGTTCCTCATTCCCTGCTGTGGACTGCTTTTGAATTCTTTCAGGTACCTGCAACAATAACAAATCCGATAAAACAGTACTTCCAGGATCTGCAAGTTTGTCTCACAACATCAGACTTCACCACAGCTTGGCAACCACTGGAAGCAGGCATCATGGCGGGGTGCACCATCTCCCCATTGGCCTTCACTATGGCAATGGAGCTCATTGTCAGAGCCTCAAAATGGGTTGCGGGAGGAAAACGGCAACAGTTTGGTCAAAGGTTACCACCGATACGAGCCTCTATGGATGATATAACAATACTGACGACAACTGTTCCTTGCACCAAGAGACTGCTGGAAAAGCTTCATCAAAACATCACATGGGCGAGGATGAAGATCAAGCCCAGCAAGTGCAGAAGCATCTCCATTGTCAAAGGTCAACTCACGGATCAAAGATTTCATATTGATGGAACACCTGTCCCAACTGTTTCAGAAATGCCAGTGAAGAGCTTGGGTCGATGGTATGATGCTAAGCTCAAGAACACCGAGCAGTTTAAACAACTCAAAAAGGATACCATCACGTACATAGCTCGCATCAACAAGACCTTGCTGCCAGGAAAACTCAAGCTGTGGTTGTTTCCAGTTCGATATACTCCCAAGACCCATGTGGCCTTTAACAATGTATGAAATCCCCATCAACAAGGTGGAAAAGCTCGAAAGATTGATCAGCACACACGTGAAACAGTGGCTTGGACTTCCACGATGCTTAAGTCCTGTTGGACTGTACGGGAACGGCAAATTAGAATTACCAATTACAAGTCTTGTGGAAGAATACAAGTGTACCAAAGTAAGGTTGGTCATTACCCTCACTGAATCTGAAGATACTGTTATTCGAACAGCGGCCCCCCGTGTGGCAACGGGGAGGAAGTGGACCCCATCTGAAGCCGTTCAGAGTGCTAGGTCTGCTCTTCACTTCAAGGATGTGGTTGGCCAAGCCCAACATGGGAGAGCCGGTCTCGGGCTCGTCCCAAAGGCTCCTCAATGGCACAAGGCAACATCAGTGCAGAAGAGGCAGCTTGTGATGGAGGAGGTGAGGAGACAGGAGGAGGCAAAGCGACATGCCAGAGCTGTTTCAATGGCCAAGCAGGGCCAATGGACTAAGTGGGAGAGCCTGGAAAAGAGGAAACTCAGTTGGCGTGACATCTGGGAGATGGAGGGATCTCGGCTAAGTTTTGTCATCAGAGCCACCTATGACCTCCTACCCACACCCTAGAACCTGAACCAGTGGTGGGGAGAAGACCCCACTTGCTCTCTTTGTCAAGCACCTCGATCACTAAGGCACATTTTAACAGAATGCACCATAAGCCTCAGCCAGGGGCGGTATACTTGGTGGCATAATCAAGTTCTCAGACAGCTGGCATCAATCTTGGAACAGAGGCAAACCACCGTAAACGCTCTCCCACAAACATTGGCAGGAAATATCCACATTACACGATATGTACCAGCAGGCCAACCTCCAGAGCACCAAGTAACATCAAAGGATATAAGCATTCTGCAGGTTGTTCAGGATTGGAAAATGGATGTGGGCTTGGAGAAAAAGCTTGAGTTTCCCCCAGACATTGCGGCTACAACACTCCGGCCAGACATAGTCCCGTGGTCCACAACAGCCAAGCTGGCATATGTTGTGGAATTGACAGTACCATGGGAAGATGGTGTTGAAGAAGCTGATGAGAGGAAAAAGACCAAGTACTCTGAACTGGCAACTGAAGCTGCTCAGAACAGCTGGAAGACCAAGATTTTCCCTGTAGAAGTGGGATGCAGGGGATTCGTTGCTACATCTACGACCAGTCTATTGAAGGTGGGGGTGAGGGGTGTCTCCCTCCAACAAGCAATCAAGTCCTTGTCAAAAGCAGCAGAGGAAAGCAGCAACTGGATTTGGATTAAAAGGAAAGACAACAACCGGACTGCAAGATGAAGACAGGAGGGTATGGAACTGAGAGGGGTGTATCTGGGACGCAAGGTAGCACCGTTGAGCCCTCTGGAGACGTTGTGGGCTTATCAACGAAACATCAAAGGAGGGTGCCCACCTGATGACCCTGATGAAGTAGCTACCCTCCTCATCACCACTCCAAGCCTACCGCCAACACCAAGAGTGCCAACTTTATCATTAGGATTGAAACATCAAGTCCTAGTAGCTCTACTCTACCCTTGACAGAAAATCCTACAAAAAGTAATGGATACGGCCCAGTCCATCACGGGTAAAACACTCTCCACTACTGAGTGCCTCTATACAGAGCGCGGCTGCAGGAAAGCAGCATTCATCATCAGTGGCCCCATCACTCAGGCTTTTCTCACTGCTGCCATCAGGAAGAAGGTACAGGAGCATCAGGACTCACATCACCACGTTTCGGAACAGTTATTATCTCTCAATCATTAGGCTCTTGAACCAAATGGAATAACTTCACTCAGCTTCATTTGCTGAACTACTGAAATGTTCCCTCAACCGATGGACTCACTTTCAATGACTTTTCATCTCATCTTCTTGATATTTATTACGTATTTATTATTCTTTATTTGCACCTTTTGTTGCCTTTTGCACATGATTGCTTTGTGGTGAGAGGGAGAAGTACTAAAGGTGTTTTGAAGGTTAGTTTTTGTTTTTGCACAGTGGTTAATATCTGGAATTCGTTGCCAGAGGAAGTCGTTAAGACATAGGAGCAGAATTAGGCCATCTGGCCCATGGAGTCTGCCCTACCATTCAATAATGGTTGATCCTTTTTTTAAAATCTCCTCCTCAACCCCAGTTCCTCGCCAGTAACCTTTGATGCCATGTCCATTCAAGAACCTATCAATCTCTGCCTTAAATACACCCAACGACCTGGCCTCCACAGCTGCGATGTACAATTCAATGACCACTTGAACCACCACTGTGCTAGTCATATCAATTATCAAATATATTTTCCTTATACAAAACCTGAATGCCGCCACTCCTCACTCCCTAGCCTAATTACTGCCAAAAACAGCAGAAGTACTGCTTTAACTATTCAATACAAGCACATTAACCCTCTCAGGGCAAGACCTGATATAATTAAGCGGATAATTAAACTCCAGAGTTGAGCTGAGGTAGTCAAGTTTATCATGTGCTTCATGACCAACTTCCCAACTCCTGCCTGAGCAGTGACTTGGATCCACTTCAATTTGCCTACCATCACAACAGGTCAACAGCAGCTACCATTTTTTTTTCTTTTTATTGAAGGAACGACACAGTATAGAATACATAATGGATTACATTTTCCTCCATTTTGCTTTTATATTTTACCCCTAAACAAACCTCCCCTCACCCACCCTCCCTGGGTAACAGCTACTATTTCATTGACTCTTCACTCAGTCCTGGAACATCGGAGGGTAAAGAAATATCTATCAGAATACTCGTGACTATAGCTCAGCATTCAACACTATCACCCCTCGAAACTAAGCTACAATACCTCAATGAATCCTCAATTTCCTCACTTGCAGTCTCAACATCAGCAAAACCAAAGAGCTGATTACTGACTACAGCAGGAGGAAACCAGAGGTCCATGAGAGGATTGGAGGGTCCTCATCAGAGGATTGGAGGTGGGGAGAGTCAGTAACCTTAAATTCCTTGGTGCTATCATTTAAGAGTGTCTGTCGGGGGACCAGCACGTAAGTGAATTACAAAAAGACACAGCAGCACCTCTACTTTCTGAGAAGTTTGTGTGGATTCAGCATGTTATCTAAAAGCCTGACAACCTTCTATTGATGCACAGTGGCAATTATCCTGACTGACTGCATCATGGCCTTGTTTGGAAACATTAGTGCTCAAAAATGGAGAAGCCTACAAAAAGCAGTGGATATAGCCCAGTCCATCACTGGAAAAAGCCATCTGCACCATTGAGCACATCTTCAAGAAAATGGCGTTCATTATCAAGGGCCCCCACCGTCCAGACTACGCTCTCTTCTTGCTGCTGTCATCGGGAAGGAGGTACACGAGCCTTGGGTCCCACACTGGGGTTCAAGAACAATTATTACCCCTCAACTATCAGGCTCCTGAGTCAGCGCAGATAACTTCACTTACCTCAATAATGAACTGATTCCACAACCTACGAACACTCCAACTCATGTTCCCAGTAACATTTAGTTTGCAGTGTTTGTTGTCAGTCTTTTTGTGTAGTTTTCCCTTTGCACTGAGAAATGCCCAAAATCAGTCTCAGAGTAGTATATGGTCACATACATGTACTTTGATAATAAATTTACTTTGAACTTTGAAGTTGATTTTCATTCTGTGCCTCTGATCTCAGTTTCTGAAAATCTCCCGGAAGGAAAACTAAATGACCAAATATATTGAGGGGAGTCAGGAGTTGAATAAGAGGGAGCTGAATCCATTTATGAAGTCCAATTTTGTCATCTCATTGAATAACTCCAAGTGGGCTTGGTTTTTGTCTGATTTAATTCCCCCACTTAGCATGTATCAATTAAATGCGAAAATTGCAGTCCCAATGATTGAAGTTTATTTTCAAAAGTTATTTTCATACACACAGTTATTCTTTTTACTTTCTAGCATCTTAAGTATTTCTAAATTATGGCAAAAGTGTGAACCATTTAACCATCAATCTTTCTGACATTTTTACTTTAAATATTCCTCAGCCCAGTCTTGGTAACTGACCCAGATAAGGGGATTCCTGCTGACCAGTTGTCACTGCAACACATTTGGTAGTGTACGCAGCTCAGAGACAAAATCTTGTGGATTACAGTTTAATACAAGGAATTAATCACATAATCTTGGCAGACATTGCCACATCCTAGGTGCCATTCTTCCAGCTGACACGTTCAGTGGGTTACATATAGGTTCCATCTTTACAATGTCCACAAATCAATTATTCCCCTATATCGGAAGGGTGATGAAGGTAGCATTCGGCATGCTGGCCTTTATCACTCGGTGCTGAGTAAAAGAACTGTGAGGTGATGTTGGTTACACAAGATGTTGGCAAGGCTCCATTTAGAATACTGGAGTTTTGTTTGCCCCTTTATAGGAAGAATGTTAGTAAACTGGAAAGAGTGCAGGTAAGATTATCAGTTGGTGCCTGGACTTGAGGGCCTGAGGTGTTAGGAGAGGCTACATAGACTCAAGACTTTATTCCCTGGAATGTAGGAGATGCAAGACAGGGTTGAGTTCTTTAGAGTGAGAAGATTGTAGGAGAAATCAGCAGTATTCCAGACATGATAATTGGTGGATACAATTTGAACAACTTCCAATAAACAGACAAAACAGTGCTGATTGCGACTTCTAAAGAGATGCTCGATAAAGTGTCACAGGAAGTGCAAAGAGAGGACTCACCATCAACTGCAAGAAGAGCAAAGTGTGGTTATCACAAAGCAGAAAGAAATGCAGAAATCAAACTAAAAGTAGCCAACAAAGCAATTAAACAAACATGGAAGTTCAATTACTTAGGAATCATGATAGCATCTGACAGTAAGGCTGATGTTGAAATTAGGAGGATTGGGATTGCTAAATCCACATTTGAGTGTTTGAGCAAGATACTAAAGAATAACAATTTCCATGGTATGAACCGCAGTGTTGTGGAACTCAACACATGGAAAAGAATGCTGGACAATATCAAAGCTAATTAAAGGCTCAAAGCTGCAGAGATGCAGTTTTTGAGAAGAATGATGAAAACATCGTAGAAAGACAGAGTAACAAATGAGGAAGTGTTGCGAAAAGCCAGAGTAAGAAGAGAGCTGATATCATCAATCAGGAAAAGGCACCTGTAATTTCTGCCACACATGATAAGGAAAGAGAAGCTCAAACATTTTGCAGTGATGGGAAAAATTGATGGAAGAAAAAAGTGCGCATAACATTCGTGAGTTACATCAAGGGATTGGCAGGCAAAAGTTTTGAAGAGCTATTAGAACTTCTCAGATTAAAGACAGTTTGAAGACCATAATCACCCATGTCATATGACACAGCACATACTGAATGAATGAATACAGGAGATTGAGAGGTGATCTGATGGAGATAGATGAAATCATGAAGGGCATAGACAGGGTTAAAGCATTTAGGGCTTGTTCCCTGGGAGAGGTTGCAAAAAAAAACAAGAAGGCATAGGTTTAAAATCAGAGGAGAGAGATTTAAAAGGGACATCAAGCACAGCTATTTCACACAAAGAGTGTTGTGCATTTAGAATGAGCTGCCAGAAGTAGTGGTTGTGGCTGGCAAAACAGCAAAATTTAAAAGCCATCTAGACACGGATCAGAGAGGTTCAGAGGGCATGCAGGTGGGATCAGTTTGCAATGGTGTCCGACTGTAATACACAGAATCACCCATACCTCCACAGTATTGCGGTGATGAGGGCCAATTAACGTGGATATTTATTTATTGTCTTCCATTGCCCTGTTACAATGGTACAAAATCAGAGTGCTCTGTGTCTGGTTTCAATAGGTTGGTGTAGGAGCAGTGGATATTATATTGTTTAACAGAGTATCGTAATAGAAGTATCAATAAAAGGGACTGTCAAATTCCAAAGCAATTTTCTCACGTGGCCTCCTCCAGTGGAAGTGGATGCCTCCATCCTTCAGAAACAGCTGTAATGAATTACTGCACAGGGAGCCTTTTATTGAAGGCTGGCTCTTCTTTGAATTTAAAAGTTATGGCGTTAATGGGTTGTCCATAAGTGAAATGTTCGTGCTCTGGGGAAGGGCCTGTAAGTCTATAGATGGTGAAATGTTAAAATCTACTGGTACTACTATTATAGAGAGCCGCTCTGACGTTGCTTCAGTAATCCATCTTACTTCTACAGATGAGAGGGTTCAAATGTTCATTTTATTATCAAAGTATGTATGCAGAATACAATTTGGCTTCTCCAGCTCAGCATGAAATACAGAAAAACCATGGCATGCATCAGCAATCTCCCCACACATGACAAAGAGACAAAAACTCACAAACCACCCCCTCACCACCCAAAAAACTTATCACCCACAAGGTAAAAAACAGCAACAGTAACGTCAAACCCCAAGCCCCAAATGACAAACTGGGGTATTTATATACAATATTTATTAGTTCAGCATGACATCATGGGCCAATTCCTGTTCCTATGCTGTATTTTTCTATGTCTGTTAATGCCTTTCACACAAGAATATGCACCCATGCCAAATGTTTAATTCATAAATGATCCAAATCATCATCTTACTATCGTCATTTTTTGTAAAACTACTACTTCAGTATTGATAAATTCTTGTTTATTACAGGAAGAAAATCAAACACCAACTTCAGTGCTGATAATAATTTGAATTCTGATGAAGAATCATTGACTTGGAATATTAATTTTGTTTTCCTCCATCTCCACTTCTCTCTCTACAGAAAGCTGCCAGACCTGCTGAGTCTTTCTATCTTCTGATTTCTAAAATTTGCTATCCTTTTGATTTCTAAACTGTTTAACCTCCAGCCAAATTTGTACAGTAAAGCAGGATCATAAAACTGCAAAATCTAAAAAATTATGAGTGGTATTTTTGGGCACCACCCATAAGCAACATTGTGCCTATTTCACATCACTTTTCAAATGGCATTATCTGGAGAAGACCAACAAGTGCTAATTAGCTATTTTAAAACCAACAGGACAGTATAAATAAAGTACACACTAGCAAGAACAGACTGATTTAATAGCCAGATTTGTTTTCAGAAAGGCCTAGTTCCATCTTAACTCGATACACAATGAAGAAAAGAGATTGATAATGCAATGAACCTTTTTTTGCTGATACCAAAGGATTGTGTATGATGACCTCTGTACTATAGGGTAGGATTTAGCTGATTTTGTGTTATATTAGAATGAAAGCAATAAACTAGGTAGAGATAATGTAGTGGAAAATACACCTCCAAGTTCAACTTCCTATCTATATTTGTTCTAAAAGGTAAATTTTGATCATTTATTTTCGAAAGCTTTCCGTCTCACCAGAAAGGCAGTTACCAAATAATCTTACATAACATTGCACTGTCTTGTCTTCCAGCTTTATTCTGCACTATTTTATGAACTCAACAGCCTGCTTTAAAAAAACTGATTACAAAGATATACACTTTAAAAAGGCAACAAAAACCTGAATCTGATCGCGTGTGCAATGATCCATAACTCCGTGCATTTTTGTTGCCACATATTACATGATTTTATTTTAACCTTAAAGTCCTTAGTGGACTAATAATGCAATACAATAAAACTAGATCTCAGCGGGTAGTACTGACAATGTTTAAAATGAAAACATCAGCACTGAACGTGAATTACTTAACAGCCAATTACGCAAAAGCTAAAATGTGCTGATAGAACAAGGACCCGTTCCAAAACCATGATATTGAGGAAATAACTTTGTTCCAAGGTGATGACTAAATGAAAGCTAATTATTAACTCAACAGCAATTCAGATGTTGGCAAGAGTGCCAAAACAAAGTGATCTCTTAACTAACAGATCAGAACGAAACTCTGCAGCTCTACCACTGTCACAGATAATGATGGACCACTTTGGATTTTGGAGAGGAAAGACACAGCGGTCTCTGGCATTGAATCTGGCTCCGTGGATTAGAAGGGAATGGGAAAGAAGCAGCAATCTGCAGTGATGGGGACTCGTTAGTTAGGGGAATGGGAAGGAGGCTCTGTGGGCGAGAACGAGATTCCCGAATGGTTTGTTGCCTCCTAGGTGCCAGGGTCAGGGTCATCTCGGACTGAGTCCACAGCACTCTGAAGTGGGAGGGTGAGTAGCCAGGTCAAGGTCTACATCAGTACCAATAACATGGGTAGTAGGGGTGACGAGGTCCTGCAGCGTGAATTCCGTGTTAGCTGCTAAGGTAAAGGACAGGCCCGCCAGGGTGGTGATCTCAGGATTGCTACCCGAGCCACAGGCTAGAGAGGCCAGAGACAGGAAGATCATACAGGCTAAGGATTTATTGTAGGAGGGAAGGCTTCAGGATTTTGGATCATTGGGCTCTCTTTCAAGAAAGGTGGGCCATGTACAGATAGGATGGTTTGAACCTGACCTGGAGGAGGAGTATGGTAATATCCCAGAGGGATGTTTGCTAATGCGGCACCTACAGGTGGGAGGGGATTAAACTAGAGTTACAGGGGGATAGGAACCAGAGCACCAAAACGGATAGTGGCGTGCCTATGGAGAGATCACCCAACAATCCCGGAGATTTAGAGAAGCAAGTTTGTAGCGAGATCGCAGACTGTTACAAGAAACTTAAGGTTGTGATCATAGGTCATTTAATTTTTCATAAACTGATTGGGACTCACATACTGTATGTCAAATGCATTCAGGAAAGTTTCCTTGTCAGTTCACAGGATGCCCAACTAGAGAGACGACGGTACCAGATCTATCAGGGAATGAGACAGGGCAGGTGACAGAAGTTTGTGTATGGGATCACTTTGCATCTAGTGATCACAAGCCATTAGTTTCAAGGTAATTATGGAAGACAACAGATCTGGTTTTCAGGTTGGGATTCCAAATTGGAGGAAGGCCAATTTTGATGGTATCAGAAAGGATCTGGCAAGTGTGGATTGGGACAGTTTGTTTTCTGGTAAAGGTGTACTTGGTAAGTTAGAGGCCTTCAAAAGTGAAAATTTGAGAATACTGAGTTTGTATGTTCCTATCAGAGTAAAAGACAAGGATAAGAGGTTTAGGGATCCTTGGTTTTTGAGAGCTACTGAGGCCTTGGTTAGGAAAAAGGAGATGTGAGCAGGCATAGGCAGACAGGAACAACTGAAATACTTGAGGATGTAAGAAACACAAGAGAACACTTAAGAATCAAACCAGCAGGGCTAAAAGACATGAGGTTGCTCTAACAGACAAGGCAAAGAAGAATCCACAGCTACATTAAGAGCGAAAGAATAGCAAGGGACAAAACTAGTCCTCTGGAGGTTCAGAGTGGCAATCATGCATAGAGCTGAAAGAGATGGAGGAGATCTTGAATGGATTTTTTGCACCTGTATTAACTTGGGAGAATGGCACAGTGTCTATCGAAGTGAGGCAAAGCAGCAGCCAGGTGATGGACCCTATACAGATTTCAGAGGAGGAGGTGTTTGATGTCTTGAGGCAAATTAGGGTGGATAAATCCTCAAGGCCTGACAACATGCTCCCTCAGACCTTGTAGGAGGCTGGTGCAGAAATTGCAGGGGCCCTAGCAGAGATATTTAAAACATTCTTAGCCACAAAGATTGGAGAATACTACCATTGTTCCGTTGTTTAAGAAAGGATCTAAGAATAAACCAGGGAATTATAGGCCAGTGAGCCTGACATCTGTAGTGAGGAAGTTACTGGAGGGTATTAAGGAACCAGATATACACTCGTTGGGTAGACAGGGAATGATGAGAGATAGTCAGCATGGCTTTGTGTGTGGACTTAGCTAAGGCCACCTACAGATGGAGATGGAAGAAGAGTCCCCACTGTTTTTCACCATAAACTCACAAAGAGCTTTTTTGCTATAATAGGCTTATTTTTTGAGTAGCATCTACACCTGCTCTTAGGCAGAAAACAATGGACCAGGTACTGCCCAGGCAATCAGTGTTCCCTAGAATGCATTATTTTTTACTAGTAAGGGCGACATGGAACATCTCCAAAATCTCAAGATGGTGTTAAAAAGATTCGATTACCGGATCAGAGCACGCCACAAGCATCACTACTGTGGTCACACTATTCAAGCACTGGTGGATGTCCCAATGGCAAAGGATATGTCACAGTTGTCGCCCTTTAAAGGATTTGTCAATTATTATAATAGGTTCCTGGGAAACCTGGCTACTGTGCGCTACCCTTTGAACTACAGATCGGGAAGAAATAGCAATGGATAAACAGTGTGAGAGGACTTTCCAAAAGGTAAAGGAAATGGTGACATCAGACACTGTACTCACACATTATGATCCACATTATCCAGTGAAGCTTGTCTGTGATGCCTTGCCTTATGGTGTAGGTGTAGTCATGCCACATGTTATGAGTGATGAAAGTGAATGCCCCACAGCCTTTGATCATGTTCCCTTACCGCTGCAGAGATAAATTATGGTTTGCAGTGTAAAATGCTTCAACCAGTACCTCACCTGTCACAAAGAATAATTAAAATATCTTAGCTAGGGCCTCTGCAATTTCTACAGTTGCCTCCCCCAGGGTCTGAAGGAACAACTTGTCAGGCCCTGGGGATATGTCCACCCAAATTTGCCTCAAGACAGCAAACATCTCCTCCTCTGTAATCTGTATAGGGTACACCCACCTTGCTGCTGTTTTACCTCTGTGCCCGTCTCCCAAATACAGAAGTAAAAATTCCATTTAAGATCTCCCAAGTCTCTTTTGGCTCCATGCATAGGTTATCATTCTGATCTTCCAGAGAACCAATTTTGTCCCTTGCAATCCTTTTGCTCTTGATGTATCTTTAGAAGACCTTAGGATTCTCCTTCAACCTCATGCCTTCTTTTAGTCTTCCTGATTTCTTTCTTAAGCGTTGTCTTGCATTTCTTGTAGTCCTCACGTAACTCATTTGTTCCTACCTGCCAATACCTGCTATGCAACTCCTTCTTTAAACTTAACTAGGGTCTGAATATCTCTCTAAAACCAAAGTTCCCTACACTCGTTATCTTTAGCTTTTACTCTGACAGGCACATACAAGCTTTGTACTCTGAAAATTTCACTTTTCAAGGCTTCCCACTCACCAATACACCAGAAAACAACCTGCCCCAATCCGTACTAGCCAGATCCTTCCCAATACCATCAAAATTGGCCTAACTCCAATTTAGAATCTCAACCCATGACCAGCCTAACATTTTTGCATATTTACTTTGAAATTAATGGCACTGTGACCACTAGGCGGAAAGTGTTCCCCCACACAAACTTCTGTCACCTGCCCTGTCTCATTCCCTAATAGGAGATCAAGTATCGCACACTCTCCTGTGTGCATATTTCTACCTACTGAGTGAGGAAACTTTCTGAACACATTTGTCAAACTCTATCCCATCTAGCCCTTTTATAGCATGGGAGTCCTAGTCAATATGTGGGAAGTTAAAATCACCTATATCATAACCTTATGTTTCTTGCAACACTCTGTGATCTCTGTACAAATTTGTTCCTCAAAATCCCATCGACTGTGTTGAGTGGTCTGTAATATAGCACCATTAATATGGTCATATCTTTCTTATTCCTCAGTTCCACCAATAAAGCCTCACTAGATGAGTTCTCCGATCTGTCCTGACTGAGCACTGCCGTGACATTTTCCCTGAATAGTAATGCTACCCCTGCCCCTTTAATCCCCCCCCCCACTCTATTATGTCTGGGCATTCTGGCTAGATGACTTCCAAGCAAAATAAACAGCTGCACGTTTATTCCTCACATCTCTGTCTCTCATGTGTGTTATTCATGGCCACCTGGCTTCCCAGTTCCACAAATATAACACAAAGACTCTACTATTCCTCCCTCAGGCTCCAGTGCAACACTTTCTCCAGTGTCCACGTCCCTGTCTCTCCTCCACCGTGGCCACTCTTTCAACATCCATCCTTGAGCTTTCCCCACTTTCATCAGAACTCCACTCAGCCAGGAAAGTTTACTCAAATAACATTGCCCCTATACTTCTGTCCTCCCCCTTACTAACCTTACATTCCCAGGCATTGAACCTCAGCCTATGACACCAGTCCTATCCCCTGCCAAACTTCAATGGGCCCAGTACCAAGGTAATGTCACAGTCCCAACCTACACCATTAATTTTCATACACTATAATTTCCAAACATAACAGGAATTTTAAAAAGAACAGCAAATACACCACCACACATACGTAAGAAAGAAAAATGTCAGAACCAGTAAAACCAGATGATCTTGGTCACCTGTTGAATAACAAATGTAATAGTGAAGATCAACATACTCTAATTTAGACACAATTTTGTTATTATTCTGGTAATTTGTTGGAGTCACAATTATGGCAATGCCACATTAAGATGAGCGTGAAGAACTAACAGTTAATTCAAGAATCTGAAAGATGATGCTGGCCAAACACAACACACACACACATTTTCGTCCTCTTAGCAACCATCAACTGGAAAACTTTGGCCCGCAATCATGTATCAGAGAATGGGAGTGGGTTTGATACAGAATAGCCTAAAACTGGAACTATTAAGGCATTTATGAGGCATTGCAACCATAATTATAAATAATAAGCCTTGGCAGTCTAAGTAGTATCTCCAGCAAACTGATGTATCTTTGTTGTTGGGCCAGAAATGGAGCAAATACTCCCCTCCAGTGCACTAAAATGACCTTGCTGTGAATGGAGGATGCTATCACGTATTTGCTGCACAAATCACTCTCTCACCTAGAGGGGGTCAGTTGTGCTGTGAGGATTACATTCCTTGACTTCTCTAGTGCCTTTAACGCCATCCAGCCCAAGATCTTAAGGCACAAACTAATGGAGATGGGAGTAGACTCTCACATGGTGGATTGGATAGTGGACTACTTGACAGATAAACCTCAGTCTGTGCGGTTGGGAGACTGTAGGTCTGACACGGTGGTCAGCAGCACAGGGGCGCCGCAGGGAACCGTACTCTCTCCGGTCCTGTTCACCCTGTACACATCAGACTTCCAATATAACTCGGAGTCCTGCCATGTGCAGAAGTTCGCTGATGACACGGCCATAGTGGGGTGTGTCAGGAATGGACAGGAGGAGGAGTATAGGAAACTGATACAGGACTTTGTGATATGGTGCAACTCAAACTACCTGCGTCTCAATATCACCAAGACCAAGGAGATGGTGGTGGACTTTAGGAGATCTAGGCCTCATATGGAGCCAGTGATCATTAATGGAGAATGTGTGGAGCAGGTTAAGACCTACAAGTATCTGGGAGTACAGTTAGACGAGAAGCTAGACTGGACTGCCAACACAGATGCCTTGTGCAGGAAGGCACAGAGTCGACTGTACTTCCTAAGAAGGTTGGCGTCATTCAATGTCTGTAGTGAGATGCTGAAGATGTCCTATAGGTCAGTTGTGGAGAGCGCCCTCTTCTTTGTGGTGGCGTGTTGGGGAGGAAGCATTAAGAAGAGGGACGCCTCACGTCTTAATAAGCTGGTAAGGAAGGCGGGCTCTGTCGTGGGCAAAGTACTGGAGAGTTTAACATCGGTAGCTGAGCGAAGGGCGCTGAGTAGACTACGGTCAATTATGGATAACTCTGAACATCCTCTACATAGCACCATCCAGAGACAGAGAAGCAGTTTCAGCGACAGGTTACTATCGATGCAATGCTCCTCAGACAGGATGAAGAGGTCAATACTCCCCAATGCCATTAGGCTTTACAATTCTACCGCCAGGACTTAAGAACTTTTTAAAAGCTATTATTAATGCTTTTTGAGATAGTGATTTAGATGCATATCATATTTTTTTTTACTGAGTTAAGTATTGTATGTAATTAGTTTTGCTACAACAAGTGTATGGGACATTGGAAAAAAAGTTGAATTTCCCCATGGGGATGAATAAAGTATCTATCTATCTATCATTTGCCTTTGCTTAGGACAACACATTTGAAGAACCTGAATGAAAATTGACAATCTAAATAGCCCCTGCCATTAAATATCAGCTTAAGGTAAACATTCTGCTTCGATTCAGTATTGCTTCTTTAGAGAAAACATGGTATCAGATGGATTTGAAAATGTTTTAAAATGAAAATGATTTCTATGGATGTACTGTGGAGAGCTTTCCGACAGGCTGTATCACTGTCTGGTGGGGGGGGCCTACTGCACAGGACCAAAGGAAGCTGCAGAGGGTAACAAATTTAGTCGGCTCCATCTTGAGTACCAGCCTATAAAGTATCCAGGTCATCTTCAGGGGCCAGTGTCTCAGAAAGTCAATGTCCATTATTAAGGACCTCCAGCACCCAGGGCATGCCCTTTTCTCACTGTTACCATCAGGTAGGAGGTACAGAAACCTGAAGGCACACACTCAGCAATTCAGGAACAGCATCTTCCCCTCTGCCATCCGATTCCTAAATGGACATTGAACCTGTGAACACTACCTCACTCTTTCAATATATATTATTTCTGTTTTTGCTCAATTTTAAATCTCCAATATACATATACTGTAATTGATTTGTTTATTTTTCTTCCATATTATGTACTGCATTGAACTGCTGCTGCTAAGTTAACAAATTTCACAACACATGCCGGTGATAATAAACCTGATTCTGATCTATGGTTAAACAGGACATTTCTCAGGAATGTTGAAACAACAACTAGCTTCTCCTCTTCCAGGGCTGCTTGCCTGGTTGAGCAACTTTTGCCTTGGCCCTGACCCAAAGCCCATCTCTGGAGTACATATTTGCTCTCCATATGTATGTCAGCTCGGAGCCACAAGGGACTGCAGATGCTGGAACCTGGAACAACACAAACAATGCTGGACATTTTAGGTCACGTCTTCATTTTGAGATGGACAGAACAGCAGACGTGGCAACAGCCAGGATCTCCTGGTAGCGGACCGTTGTAATTCCACTTCCCATTCCCATACAGACATGTCTGTCTATGGCCTTCTCCATTGCCATGTTGAAGCCAGATGCAGACTGGAGAAACAACAACTCTTATTCTCTCTTGGTGGTCCCCAACAATTTCTCTAACCTCCAGCAGTCACTC
This sequence comes from Hemitrygon akajei, assembly GCF_048418815.1. Taxonomy (NCBI): domain Eukaryota; kingdom Metazoa; phylum Chordata; class Chondrichthyes; order Myliobatiformes; family Dasyatidae; genus Hemitrygon; species Hemitrygon akajei. Next base: position 54,772,333 of record NC_133129.1, read on the forward strand.
CCCTTATTTAGCACCAACCTCCACCCCCCACATTTTCCCATATCCTTGTTACCTGTGGAACACATGGGTTTTCTCCAGGTATTCTGGTTTCCTCCCACAGTCCAAAGATACACTGGTTAGTAGGTTAAATTATCCCAGGATTCGGCCATGGTTAAATGTGGGGGGTTGCTGCGCAGTGGATCTCAATAAATAAGTATCTCCTCTTTCCCCTTCCTTGCCCTCAAATCTTCCCATCACCATTACCTTCCTCTCTCTGGCTCCCTGCCTCCCTCACTTCAGTTCATTGTCTACTGGCCTCTCCTATCAGATTCATTGTTCTTCAGCCCTTTGTCTATCTACCAATCACCTCACAGCTTTTCATGATTCCCTTTACCCCTTCTCTCTTACCTGCTCCATCATTCCTCTGTCACCTGCAGCTCCTGCTCCCCCCCCCCCTTTCCAGTCCTGATGAAGCGTTTCAGCATGATATGTTAACTGTTCATTCCTTCCCCCCCCCCCCCCATAGATGCTGCTTGACCCACTGAAATTCTCCGGCATTTTGTGTGCATTGATCACTAACGAAAGCGTTAAACATATGACACAGTAGTATATGCACACTGAACTCGTCTTCCAAATTTACATCGAGGTCAACGGAATCAATTTCAGTAAAACTGAACATCTAGCTTATGTAACGCAAGGATAAATTGGCTTATTATTGTCATGTGTACCACGCAGTGAAGAACTTTTGTTCTGCACACGATCCATACAGATCACTCCATCACATCAATACAACAGTGAATTTCCTGTTCAACCACCTATTTTGACAAACTGGTTAGATGTGTGTCCAATGAGTCAATGTCCTCTCCAAGGATGTCACTGTAGATGTCTTTAAAAAAAGACCACCGAGATAGTTGATGCAAAATATATCATTTAGTGCTGGACAGTCAAAAAAGCCATGGAAAATCTTCTACCTCAGCATCAGTTTCATGGACTAATCTTGTCAAAGCTCTACTCTGCTCTCCAACAGGATTTGTATCCATCTGTCTTGCCTTGGTCACCTTCAGTGCTCTTTTCTTTTTCATCTTTGATCAAGTGTTGTTGAAAACTCACTTCCATAGTCTTAACCTTTTGTTTGCAAGGTGAGGTGTTGCACTTTGGGAGATCAAATTTACAGGAAAAATGCACGGTTAATGGCAGGATACTGAACTGTGCTGATGTACACAAGGACCTTGGGTCAAAGGCACTACCTCACTGAAAGGTGCCACACAGTCATACAGGTAGTAAGGACATATAGCAAGCTTGCATTTATTAGTTGGGGCAATGAGTTGAAGAGTCAAGAAGTTATGTTGTAGTTGGCTAAAGCTCTCATTTGGTCACATCTGGAGTACTATCATTTGATTCTGGATGTCCCATTACAAGAAGAATGTGGAGGCCAAGGGAAGGGTGCATAAGAGTATTACCAAGATAACTCTACAGGATATTGAAATGCCTGGATAGAGTGGATGTGGGGAGGATGTTTCCTACAGTGGGGGAGTCTAGGACCAGAGGGCACAGTCTGAGAATAGAAGGACATCACTTTTAATCAGATATGAAGAGGAATTTCTTTAGTCAGGGGGTGGAGAATCTATGGAATCTATTGCCACAGGCAGCTGTGGAGACCAAGACATTTAAAGCAGAGGTTAATAGGCTCTTGATTAGTAAGGGCATTAAAGGTTATGGGGAAAAGGCAGGAGAATAGGGTTGGGGGGGATATTAAATCAGCCATGATGGTCTGGTGGATCAGACTCAATGGACTGAACAGCCTAATTTTGTGTAATGACCTTAAGGATGCCACCTGGATTCGAGGGGGTGTGTGAAAAGGAGAGGTTGGAGAAACACCGGCTGTTTTCTCTGGAGCAGAGAAGGCTGAGAGGAGAGATGATAAGAGATTTATAAGATCCTGTTAGGCATAGAGTAGACAACCAGTAATCCTAATCCCCAGGGTCATAATATCTAATACAGTTAAGGTGAGAGAGGAAAAGCTCAAAGTAAGGTGAAGAGCATGTTATTTTACAGAGAGTGGTTGGTGTCTGGAATACGCTGCCAAGGGTGGTGGTGGTGGTGGTGGCAGTAGATACAACACAGAGGCTCTTATGCAGGGAATGGAACACCACGTACAGGCAGAAAGGAAAGGGTTAATTAGGTGCAATTAAGTTAATTAGTTGAGCATAGCATCATGGACCTGTTCCTATGCTGTACTGTTCTTTGTTCCATGGCAAACGCCTCTGGCTCCAATCGATCCCACACGGATTCCAACTCAGCCTCCCTGCAACATAACATGCTTCTTTCGTCTCCCTCCAAGTAGTGAGGAAGGGTCTTGAACTGAAATATTAACTTCATTTCGCCCACAGATCCACCTGACTTGCTGAGTATTTCTAAGATTTCCTGTTTTTCTTTAGATTTTCCACACCTGTAACTTCCTTAATTCCCTCGACTCCCTTAATATTTAAAATAAGCAATCAATTTCCCTCTCGAGCAAACTGAACAAGTCTGTCATCGTCCATGTCATCAGGCAAACTATTCACAGGAGTCTCACTCACCTACTGCAACCTAGCATTATCAGAGGTGCACATTTTCCACAATACCATCAATCTGACACTGAATTATAGCTATTGCTACACAGAGGGACCAAGCTTTAAAATTAAATTAGTGGTTAAATCTGAGACTTTCCCCCCAATTAAAGCATTAAAATTAATTTGAAATTAGAAGCATAGATCCTTGGAGTCATGCGTAATTGACTTAGAACACAGAACAGTAAAGCACAGGAACAGGCCCTTCGACCCACAATGTTGTACTGAACCTAATAAATCAGTAATCAAATGGCAACTAAACTAATCCCTCAGGCCTGCACAATCTCCATATCCCTCCACTTTCTCACACTAATTTAAAAATAGGAAAATGGTGGGATTGGGGAGAGCAAGAAAGAACTGAATACTGTACTTTCAAATGAACATACCAAGTACTGAGGCCCAAATTATTATTGTCCTCCAGGTTATTATTTAGTATGACATGAGATAGGGAGTTGTGACTGGAAGCATATGGTTAAATGGAAGAAGCTTAACTGAGGAATGAGAAGCTCTAGCTTTCTTGAATATCTTTTAAAAGTTCCTTATTTCTAATTGCATCATTTTTACCTTTAAGATTTACAAATTACACAACCAGTCATAACAATAATTTTCCTCCTGATGCTCAATTGCTCACAGTAAAGCAAGAGACAAGGCTTCACCTATCACCTTCCAGCTTGCCTCTTTCCTCTCCAATTATTCTGGCACCTTCCACCCCACCTTCTCAATCCTGAAGAAGGGCCTCAGCCTGAAAGGTCGACTGCTTACACTCTTTTTCCATAGATGCTGCCTGACTTGCAGAGTTCCTTCAGTGTTACGCCTTGCTTTGGATTTCCAGCACCTGCAAACTTCTTTGTTTGTGATATCATGATTTGTGCAGTATCAAACTCTGTCTGACAGAACAGTGAAGATAATAATGTGCACATTAAGTAGGTCAACTGGCCACTCCCAAACGCACATTCAGCTTTCCGCAGGCTACTGGTTACATAAAGACCATTTTAATATACCAAAGACGTCTAGATTTGCAGGTTATGTAATGCTCAGGTTATGATTTACTGCTATGCTGCAGGTATCAGCAGGTCTGTAACAACAGTCTGTTCTGCTTTCAGCCTCTTCGGCTGATACAAAGGCTTTGTTGCTCAATTTAAGAATGTGGTGTCAGCCAGTCAGGATGGTTTTGTGATGCACACTGTTGTGGGTCGAGGTCTATTTGGCAGGAGCTGGGAGAAGACAGGAGGGAACTTGGCTGAGGATGATGTCCCTCTTGCACAAGGTGCTTTGTGCAGCTCAATGGCTTCAAGGAGGAAGGACCAATACTCCTGTGGGGGAGTCCGTTTGTTCAAGATGGATTCGAGCGATGTTCAGAAGGTGGTGTGTACTATAACGCAGACCACGGATCCAGCTCACCAATTAAAGACAATTTCAAGATGAGCTCCAACTTATCTGCACATTTGACTGTTTGATTACAATGGGCACCTTCTGTTGTTTCTTTTTAATAACTCTTCGGTTAGCATTCATAAATATACTTTCTTTATAATTGCATGCAGTATACAATCTGTTATTTCTTGCAATGGGGGGTGGGGGAGGAGCAGCATTCACACAGTCTGGGGTTTGGGTGGCTGAGATATCCCAATCTCATGGGTCTGGCGGGACCGAAGTCGTTTACACCCTAGACGTACAGAGCCTGAGGAAGCTGGCATCCGCCACAGAGTCCAGTGGCTGTTAGCAAGAGGATATCCAACCTCATTTCCAGAGACGGCCAGTAAAAAGGGGTTTCATTGTGGGGCTATCATCCTGCATTGAATTCGCTGAATGCTATGTGATTGCCCTAAGATTTGATTAAGTGGTTTTGTGCTTCAGTCTGTGTTAAGCTATTGTTTGGGAAAACGATTATGATACGTGGTTATGGACGCCGCAGGGGTTAAGCACTGGTGCGGTTCAAAGAGAGTTCCTGTAATTAATGCTGGTGTTCTGAGCAGGGTGGATATCTGCAGCCCAGATGAACTGCTGATTTGGGTTTTAGGTAACGTTAAAGCACAAGGGGAAGTTATAATCGTGGGGCGACAGCTTGACTGAATGGCGGGCACAGATGTCATTTTAGTTCAGACCAGCAATGAAGTCACAGGAGTGGATCTGCCTGTTGCTACTGGGGTCCCGGGAGAGGCGGGGCCAAGGGCTGTCCATACTTTCAGAGAAGAGGGGAGTGTAGGTGAGGGTACCAAATTGGAAGTCGAGCTACCCATTGCTGAGGGCAGAGACTTCAAAGACAAGTTGCTCTCGTTTCTGCGGAGCGAGGGGAAGGAGTTGTCTGACGTGAAACGTCTAATGGGTGATTGATTTAAATTTCGAACTCGTTTTGGCTATTATATCACTGGTTGATAAATGCAGAAGTTCATCTGCGGAGAGCCAAAGTTATTGTAGGCTGGGAGTGTTCTCTGGGCTGAGCAGACATCTCAGTTACTGGATGAAAGGCAGTGCTCAGATAATATGGAAAAACTGAAACCGGTAGTGAGATTAAAAGGGTCAGCGGCTGATATAGTCAGGTTCCTCAAGGCAGAAAATCCATTAGCCACATCAGCTAATTACCTGCAAGCTCTGGAAGATGCTTTTGGCACTGTTGGAAGTGCAGCGATCTTAGGATGAAGTTGAGGGGCACATTTCAAGAGGAACCTACGTTTTCAGGTTCGAGAAACCGCTGCACTTTGTGCCACAAAGCGAGCATTCAACTGTCCGAGAGAAATTGCTTGAGGATGGAACACGTTGTGAAGGGCGCGCTGTCAGGTGATGTGATTGCTCTACATATTCGAGTGACCTGCTAGATGTGCCCTCCTCTATCTCTTACCGAGTTACGCAGAGCAGTTAGAGGGGAGGAAAACGCAACAGAGGAGCGGGAGGCCTCCGTCAGGAGGGCACAGAACTCGGTAGTAGCCTCTGTCGCTGAAGCAACCCGATGCCACACAGGCAAGAGTTTTGCACGATTTTGTGAAAGAATTGAGAGCTGAGGTATCCTGGTGGATATCGGCAAGTGCTGTCATCAAGCACGACAAAGCCGATAGGAAGCTGGACCCACTAGTGGGACGTACTAAGGCGAGGGCTCCTACTGAGTGACCTGGGAAGTTACCGGTATTTTCTGTTACAAATGTGAAGATGGACATTTCAAGTGGGTGTGTGAGGGACAGGAAATCTTTGGAAAGTAAATCAGCAGTTAATCAAATAGAGAAGAGGAAAAAAAAAAGGCAGAACTACAGGGGTGTGTGGGCCAGTAAAGGAACAGCAGACAAGAGTCCAGCAGCTGTTAGCGAGGGGCTAACACGATGCATTTCCAGAGGCGCCCAGTAAAAAATGGGGTTTTAGTTCATTGGTCACTGTAAATTACACTTAGTGTGTAGGTGACCTGTGGAATCTGGGGCAGTTGATAAAAGTGTGGGGAAAAATAAGGAGGAGCAACGTAGGATTAGTGTAAATGACCGATGGTCAGCATGCACTCAGTGGGCTGAAGGGCCTATTTCTATGCTAAAATAACTTTCCATGAACCCACTACCTCCTATACTTTCTATTTTCACTCTTGCATTTTTGTTTTAAAAATGCCTTCTGATGCACTGAGCCCTTACCATCTGCAGCAAACTACTTTTCTTTATATAAACCTTCTACCCTGCACACCTCTCAACATACAGCCTAGTAAACACAGCTTTAATTTAAATACTTTGTTCAGAGTGCACTTTTGCCCTTTTCCAGATCATGTAACCAAATTATTATAATTGCTTCCAAACTGCTCTCCCACTGCCATCCTTTCCACATGCCCAGTGTGATTTCCACATCATCCCCACTTTTCACAGCCCTTAACTTGTTACCATTGGGAGGAGGCAGAGAAACCTGAAGACCCACACAATGGGCTTCTTCCCCCACCACCATCAGACTTCTGAATGGTCCATGAACACTACCTTGTTAATTACGCATTTTGTTACTTATAGTAATTTTTATGGCTTACACTATACTGGTGCGCTGGTGCTGCAAAAAAAGTACATACATATATAGTACATACATATACACACATATTATAGACACATACATACACATATACACTGTAATATAATTATAGCGATCATTACAGAATCAATATTATTATCAGTGATTCTTCATTTCAGGGTAGATGAAATCCATGTCATTGTACACCATCTCTGGGTTACGAAAACACAACTTATGTACATTCCGAACTCCCACAATATTAAATTCAAAAGTCTGACGTATGTACATGCACTCAATCATACCTACTGACAGCAGAACTAGATTCCTCTCTCCCCTTGAGTATTTGTTCTTTCAGTCTGATATACTTAAAATGCCATCCATTAGAATAATGTGACTACAACTGAGTGACTTTTGTGTATTATCTGACTTATCGACTTCTGTAAAAGCAAAGCTCATTCATTACCTGAAGGCAGATTATAGTCCTTCATTTTCCCTTCTATCTCCTCAGAAAGCTGAGCTGCTACTCATGAAAAATGTGTGGGGATCTCATTGAAACCTACCGATTGTTGAAAGGACTGGATAAGGTGGATATGGAGAGGATGTTTCCTCTGGTGGGGCTATCCAGAACTAAAGGGAACATCCTCAAAATTGAGGGCAACCTTTTAAGACCATAAGATATAGGAGCAAAAGTAGGCCATTTGGCCCATCGAGTCTGCTCCACCATTCAATCATGGGCTGATCCAATTCTTCCAGTCATCCCCACTCCCCTGCCTTCTCCCCATACTCTTTGATGCCCTGGCTAATCAAGAATCTATCCACCTCTCCCTTAAAAACACCCAGTGACTTGGCCTCCATGGCCGCTCAAGGCAACAAATTCCACAGATTTACCACCGTCTGACTAAAGTAATTTCTCCGCATCCCTGTTCTAAATGAACGTCCTTCAATCCTAGACTCCCCTACCATGGGAAATAACTTTGCCATATCTAATCTGTACAGGACTTTAACACTTGGGATGTTTCTATGAGATTCCCTCCCCCCCCCCCCCCCCCCATTCTCCTGAACTCCTTGGAACAAAGTTAAGGAGGATTTTTTTTTTTAGCCAGAGAGTAGTGAATCTGTGGAATGCTCTGCCACAGACTGCAGTGGAGGCCAAGTCCGTAAATATAGTTAAGGTGGAAGTTGATCATTTAATCAAATAACTGAGCCCAGGTTACTCTGAGAGCACCTTTCAAAGCCACAGTGTCTGATATCAAATGGGGGGGTTTTTAGCATTGGTGCACAGGAACACTCCCCCCCCCCCCCCCACAGATTCTGCTCTGAAATGTTCACCATTCTCACTGGGAAATACCTTGTCATTCCTTCACTCTGGCTAGATCGAAATCTTGGAACTCCCAGCAGCACTCTGAATACCTTCAGCTAGGGCCCACCACCTCAAGGGTAACCTGGGAAGAACGATAAATGACTGCCTGCCCACTAATGTCCACATCTTGAAATGTGACGGATTGAAATTATCAAGAAGGACATCACAGCCTTGAAGAAAAGTAAAACTGGGTGCAATCTGGCAACTTGCCATTTTATTGTCATTCCTCCTTTGCCTCCAAACTGACATGACATTTACAAGTCAGCCATGCTGATGGGTCTGGGTAAAACCGACCTGACCAACAAGGATGGCAGATTCCTTTCACAGTACTGACGTATTTTTTTAAATTTGATTTTAAATTCCTCAGCTGTCATGGTGGAAAGCAACCGCTAAGTCCAGAGAGAGAATGGATCTCTATGTGTTTATCCAGTATTCTTAACCACCAAGTTATTCAATTCTTTTAAATACTAATTCAAGGCATTTTTGAACTACATTTTCTACATAAACAGCAAAGCCTTTGATATCTGAGGGCTAGGGAAACAGAATTCTCACACATGATAAAAATTGTTGATTTTTAATACCAAGGCCCTCTTCAATTCACCCAAATCTCCACCTAAATAAATCATAAATGTTCTGTAATGGTGTTGTAGCTTTTTACACACATTAATAAATACATCAAATTATTTGAATACCTAACAGAAAGTGACATTACTTCACAAAAAAATCAATTCAACATACAGATGCTGGAAGAAGTGATGAATATTTAAATAACAAGGTGCAGCAGCATAAACAACAACTGCTCTCTCAGAAGTGGTTTGGAAGCTGACCACTATATTTGGAAAGACAATGACTGGTTCCTGAATCAATGCACAAATACAGATACATTTGATCAAAAAAATCTCAAGATGGGGCCTGAGCCCAATTTCATAAATACAGTGCCTATAAAATGTATTCAGCAGCCCGCTCCTTGGAAGTTTTCATGTTTTATTGTTTTACAACACCAAATCACAGTGGATTTAATTTGGCTTTTTTGGCACTGATCAACAGAAAAAGACCCTTTTGTGTCAAAGTGAAAACAAATTTCTGCAAATTGTTCTAAATTTATTACAATTATTAAACACAAAATAAATGATTGCATAATTACTCACCCCCTTCAAGTCAGTATTCAGTAGAGTCTGTGTGGATAGGTCTCTATTTTGCACATCTGGACATTGCAATTTTTCCCCATTCTTTCTTACAAAACTGTTCAGGCTCTGTCAGACAGCATGGGGATCATGCGTGAACAGCACTTTTCCAGTCCAGCCATAAATTCTAAATTGAATTGAGGTCTGGACTCTGACATGGCCACTGAAGGACATTAACTTTGTTGTTTTTAAGCCATCCCTGTGTGGCTTTGGCTTCATGCTTGAGGTCATTATCTTGCTGGAAAAGAAATCTTCTCACAAGTCGCAGTTCTCTTACAGACTGCAACAGGTTTTCCTGTATTTTTCTGATTTTATTTTACCCTCTACCTTCACTAGCCTCCCACGGCCTTCAGCAGTGATGTATCCACACAGCGTGATACAGCCACCACCATGCTTCACAGTAGCAATGCTGTGCTTTTGATGATGTGCAGTGTTTGACTTATGCCAAACAGAGCGTTTAGTCTGATGGCCAAAAAGCTCAATTTTGGTTTCATCAGACCATAAGAACCTTCTTCCAGCTGTCTTCAGTCTCCCACATACCTTCTGACAAACTCTAATCAAGATTTCATGTGAATAGATTTCAACAGTGGCTTTCTCTTTGCCACTCTCCCATAAAGCTGTGACTGGTGAAGTGCCCGGGCAACACTCGTTGTACGTGCCAGGACACTGACTCACCAACAGGTGGACATTCCAGATACAGGTGTATTTTTACCACTATCAATTGAAACACCTTGACTGCACACAGGTGATCTCCATTTAACTAATTATGTGACTTCCAAAACCACGTGGCTGCACCAGTGATGATTTGGTGCATCACATTAAAGGGCGCAAATACAAATGCAATCAATTATTTTGTGTTTTATATTTGTAATTAATTTTGATCACTTTATAGAGATCTGTTTTCACTTTGACACGAAAGGGTCTTCTTCTGTTGATCAGTGTCCAAAAAAACCAAATTAAGTCCACTGTGATTGGATGTTGTAAAACAATAAAACATGAAAATTTCTGGGGAGGGGTGCTGAATACTTTTCATAGGCACTGTATGCAGACCTGTGGATAGTGTATCAGAGGATAATAAGGACCAAGTGAACAGGGATTGTAGTGGCAGAAGCACTTTTTTAAAAAGTTTGGAAATGAGCACAGACAACAACTGTATAAAGCGACACAGACGAAGGCAAATCTGGTAATGCTGTAGGCATAGCAGAGTTGTGGCATTGATGAACAAAATGTAATATTTGACAACTCTTTAATGATGCAGGAGATGGTCACTAGCCTGTCATGTCTGCCCTGTCATAAAGCACCTAACCAGCCAAATTCCACCAGACAGCATTTTAAAAGCATTTGGAATGGACTAATATATCAACAAGCCAATCTACTTCCTAAATTTCATTGATACAAAAATCACATTACACCTAAAATAGCAAGTTTTTCTATCCACACACATTAATATAATTTGAAATAATTCTGAAGATAATTTTGAAGTAAGATGAATAGGGTTGCTGCATCAAAAGGTTATAGAGTAATACAAGACGACAAATCCAGAATGATTGGGACCTGTGCAGTGCTGGATTAGTGATCTTGCTGAATCACAGGTGGTTAGGTGAAGATTAAGTAAATAAACGCCTCTAATCTACTTGATGATCACTTCACCCTACCATTAAAGTACCCTGTAAATGACACAAGTTGGATAATATACAGTAAAAAGGAATGACAAATGAAAAGCAAGTGAAATTTATTTAAGTACAGTACAGGCAAAATAACCATATAACCATATAACAATTACAGCACGGAAACAGGCCATCTCGGCCCTTCTAGTCCGTGCCGAACGCTTACTCTCATCTAGTCCCACTGACCTGCACTCAACCCATAACCCTCCATTCCTTTCCTGTCCATATACCTATCCAATTTTACTTTAAATGACAATACCGAACCTGCCTCAACCACTTCTACTGGAAGCTCGTTCCATACAGCTACCACTCTCTGAGTAAAGAAATTCCCCCTCGTGTTACCCTTAAACTTTTGCCCCTTAACTCTCAAATCACATCCTCTTGTTTGAATCTCCCCTACTCTCAATGGAAAAAGCCTATCCACGTCAACTCGATCTATCCCCCTCATTATTTTAAATACCTCTATCAAGTCCCCCCCTCAACCTTCTAAGCTCCAAAGAATAAAGACCTAACTTGTTCAACCTTTCCCTGTAACTTAGGTGCTGAAACCCAGGTAACATTCTAGAAAATCTCCTCTGTACTCTCTCTATTTTATTGACATCTTTCCTATAATCCAGTGACCAAAACTGTACACAATACTCCAAATTCAGCCTTACCAATGCCTTGTACAATTTTAACATTACATCCCAACTCCTATACTCAATGCTCTGGTTGGACGAGAAGCTAGACTGGACTGCCAACACAGATGCCTTGTGCAGGAAGGCACAGAGTCGACTGTACTTCCTTAGAAGGTTGGCGTCATTCAATGTCTGCAGTGAGATGCTGAAGATGTTCTATAGGTCAGTTGTTGAGAGCGCCCGCTTCTTTGTGGTGGCGTGCTGGGGAGGAAGCATTAAGAAGAAGGACGCCTCACGTCTTAATAAGCTGATAAGGAAGGCGGGCTCTGTCGTGGGCAAAGTACTGGAGAGTTTAACATCGGTAGCTGAGCGAAGGGCGCTGAGTAGGCTACGGTCAATTATGGAAAACCCTGAACATCCTCTACATAGCACCATCCAGAGACAGAGAAGTAGTTTCAGCTACAGGTTACTGTCGATGCAATGCTCCTCAGACAGGATGAAGAGGTCAATACTCCCCAATGCCATTAGGCTTTACAATTCAACTGCCAGGACTTAAGAACTTTTTTTTTTAAAAGCTATTATTAATGCTTTTTGAGTTAGTGATTTAGATGCATATCATATTATTACTGAGTTAAGTATTGTATGTAATGAGTTTTTGCTACAACAAGTGTATGGGACATTGGAAAAAATGTTGAATTTCCCCATGGGGATGAATAAAGTATCTATCTATCTATCTATCTATCTGATTTATAAAGGTCAGCATACCAAAAGCTTTCTTCACCACCCTATCCATGTCAGATTCCACCTTCAGGGAACTATGCAACATTATTCCTTGATCACGCTGTTCTGCTGCATTCTCCAATGCCCTACCATTTACCATATATGTCCTATTTGGATTATTCCTACCAAAATGTAGCACCTCACACTTATCAGCATTAAACTCCATCTGCCATCGTTCAGCCCACTCTTCTAAATGGCCTAAATCTCTCTGCAAGCTTTGAAAACCTACTTCATTATCCACAACGCCACCTACCTTAGTATCATCTGCATACTTACTAATACAATTTACCACCCCATCATCCAGATCATTAATGTATATGATAAACAACACTGGACCCAATACAGATCCCTGAGGCACACCACTAGTCACCAGCCTCCAACCTGACAAACAGTTATCCACCACTACTCTCTGGCATCTCCCATCCAGCCACTGTTGAATCCATTTTACTATTTCAATATTAATACCTAATGTTTGAACCTTCCTAACTAACCTTCCATGCGGATCCTTGTCAAAGTCCTTACTGCAGTCCATATAGACAACATCCACTGTTTTACCCTTGTCAACTTTCCTAGTAACCTCTTCAAAAAATTCAGTACGTTTTGTCAAACATGACCTTCCACACACAAATCCATGCTGACCCTAATCAGACCCTATCTATCCAGATAATTATATATACCATCTCTAAGAATACTTTCCATTAATTTACCCACCACTGACGTCAAACTGACAGGCCTATTATTGCTGGATTTACTCTTAGAACCCTTTTTGAACAATGGAACCACATGAGCAATACGCCAATCCTCCGGCACTATCCCCGTTTCTAATGACATTTGAAATATTTCTATCAGAGCCCCTGCTATTTCCACACTAACTTCCCTCAAGGTCCTAGGGAATATCCTGTCAGGACCCAGAGATTTATCCACTTTTATATTCCTTTAAAGCACCAGTACTTGCTCCTCTTTAATCGTCATAGCTTCCATAACTTCCCTATTTGTTTCCCTTACCTTACATAATTCTATATACTTCTCCTTAGTGAATACCGAAGAAAAGAAATTGTTCAAAATCTCCCCCATCTCTTTCGGCTCCACACATAGCTGTCCACTCTGATTCTCTAAGGGACCAATTTTATCCCTCACTATCCTTTTGCTAATACAATCCCCATTTCCAGAAAAGTTGGGATATTTTCCAAAATGCAATGAAAACAAAAATCTGTGATATGTTAATTCAAGTGAACCTTTATTTAACTGACAAAAGTACAAAGAAAAGATTTTCAATAGTTTTACTGACCAACTTAATTGTATTTTGAAAATATACACAAATTTAGAATTTGATGGCTGCAACACACTCAACAAAAGTTGGGACAGAGGCATGTTTACCATTGTGTTACATCACCTTTCCTTTTAATAACACTTTTTAATCGTTTTGGAACCAAGGATACTAATTGTAGTAGATTTGCAATTGGAAATTTTGTCCATTCTTGCTTGATACAAGACCTCAGCTGCACAACAGTCTGTGGTCTCCGTTGTCTGATTCTCCTCTTCATGATGCGCCATACATTTTCAATAGGAGATAGATCTGGACTGGTAGCAGGCCAGTCAAGCACACACACTCTGTGTCTACTAAGCCATGCTGTTGTAGCCCGTGCAGAATGTGGTCTGGCATTGTCCTGCTGAAATAAGCATGGACGTCCCGGGAAGAGACGTCGTCTTGATGGCAACATATGTCTCTCTAAAATCCTAATATACGCCTCAGAGTCAATGGTACCTTCACATACATGCAACTCACCCATGCCGTGGGCACTGATGCATCCCCATACCATCACAGATGCTGGCTTTTGCATCTTTCGCTGATAACAATCAGGATAGTAGTTTTCATCTTTGGCACGGAGAACTCGACGCCCGTTTTTTCCAAAAACTAGCTGAAATGTGGACTCATCTGACCACAGCACATGGTTCCACAGTCTTTCGGTCCATCTGAGATGAACTCAGGCCCAGAGAACTCGCCGGCGTTTCTGCATAGAGTTGATGTATGGCTTCCTCCTTGCGTAATACAGTTTCAAGTTGTATTTCTGGATGCAGTAACGGACTGTGTTAAGTGACAATGGTTTTCCGAAGTACTCCCGAGCCCAGGTGGCTATAATTGTCACAGTAGCATGACGGTTTCTTAGCCAGTTCCACCTGAGGGCTTCAAGATCACGCGCATTCAACAGTGGTTTCCGCCCTTGCCCTTTACGCACTGAGATGTCTCTGAATCTTTTCACAATATTATGTATTGTAGATGTTGAAAGACCCAAATTCTCTGCAATCTTGCATTGGGAAATGTTCTTTTTGAACTGACTAACAATTCTCTCACGAATTTTGGCACAAAGGGGTGAGCCACGACCCGTCCTTGCTTGCAAAGACTTAGCCTTTGGAGTCTTCTAAACCGGTGTTACTTGAATATTCTGTGCACTTTTCAATCTTATTTTAACTCTGTCCCAACTTTTGTTGAGTGTGTTGCAGCCATCAAATTCTATATTTGTGTATATTTACAAAATACAATTAAGTTGGTCAGTAAAACTACTGAAAATCTTTTCTTTGTACTTTTGTCAGTTAAATAAGGGTTCACATGAATTAACATACCACAGATTTTTGTTTTTATTGCATTTTGGAAAATATCCCAACTTTGCTGGAAATGGGGTTTGTAATATAAATGTAGAAACCCTTCTGATTTATTTTTACCTTACTTGCCAAACCTCGTATCTTCTTTTAGCTTTTCTCATTTCTTTCTTAAGATTCTTCTTGCATTCTTTATATTCCTCGAGCACCTCATTTACTCCATGCTGCCTATATTTATTGTAGATATCTCTCTTTTTTCTAACCAAGTTTCCAATATCCCTTGAAAACCATGGCTCTCTCAAACTTTTTAACCTTCCCTTTTAACCTAACAGGAACATAAAGATTCTGTACCCTCAAAATTTCACATTTAAATAACCTCCATTTCTCTATTACATCCTTCCCATAAAACAAATTCTCCCAATCCACTCCTTCTAAATCCTTTCACATCTCCTCAAAGTTAGCCTTTCTCCAATCAAAAATCTCAACGCTGGGTCCAGTCCTACCCTTCTCCATAATTATATTGAAACTAATGGCATTGTGATCACTGGACACAAAGTGCTCCCCAACACATACCTCCGTCACCTGACCTATTTCATTCCATAACAGAAGATCCAACACTGCCCCATCTCTAGTCGGCACCTCTATGTATTGCTGCAAAAAAAAACTATCCTGCGCACATTTTACAAACTCCAAACCATCCATCCCTGTTACAGTAAGGGCTTCCCAGTCTATGTGTGGAAAATTAAAATCTCCCATAATCACCACACTGTGCTTACTACAAATATCTGTTATCTCCTTACAAATTTGCTCCTCCAATTCTTGCTCCCCAATTGGTGGTCTATAATACACCCTTATAAGTGTTACTACACCTTTCCCATTCATCAATTCCACCCAAATAGCCTCCCTAGACAAGCCCTCTAATCTATCTTGCCAGAGCAACTCTGTAATATTTTCTCTGACAAGCCACCCAACACCTCCCCCTCTTGTCCCTCCGATTCTATCACACCTGAAGCAACGAAATCCAGGAAAATTTAGTTGCCAATCACACCCCTCCTGCAACCATGTTTCACTAATAGCTACAACATCATATTTCCAGGTATCAATCCATGCTCTAAGCTCATCCACCTTTCTTACAATGCTCCTTGCATTAAAATAAATGCATTTAAGAAATTCTCCACTCTTCCTCTCTGTTTACCTCTAACAGTACAAAGAACTTTACTGTCTTCTTTTTCTTCCTTCTCCCATACATCTGTTCCTACACTCTGGTTCCCCTCCCCCCCTCGTATCTAGTTTATATCCACTGAAGCCTCTCTAGCAAACCTACCTGCAAGAATATTTGTCCCCCTCCAGTTCAGATGTAAACCGTCCCGCCGGAACAGGTCCCACCTTCCCTGGAAAACTGCCCAATTATCTATAAATCTGAAGCCCTCCCTCCTGCACCATGTCTTCAGCCACATGTTGAGCTGCACTATCTTACTATTTCTAAACCCACCAGCACGTGGCACTGGTTGCAATCCTGAGATTGCTATCCTGGAGGTCCTGTCCTTTAACTTGGCACCTAGCTCCCTAAACTCACCTTTCAGGACCTCCTCACTCTTCCTATCCACATCATTGGTCCCTACATGGACCACGACATCTGGCTGCTCACCCTCCCTCTTGAGAATACTGAGAACTCCATCCGAGATATCGCGGACCCTGGCACCAGGGAGGCAACAGACCATCCGGGATTCTCGATCTCTTCCACAGAACCTCCTATCTGTCCCCCTAACTATCGAATCCCCTATCACTACTGCTCTCCTCTTTTCCCTCCTTCCCTTCTGAGCTGAGGGTCCAGTCTCGGTGCCAGAGGTGCAACCACTGCAACTTGTCGCTGGTAGGTCGTCCCCACCAACAGTATCCAAAACGGTATACTTACTATTGATGGGAACTGCCACAGGGGTGCTCTGCTCTTCCTGTCTATTTTCCTTCCCTCACCTGACAGTCACCCATCTACCTGTCTCCTGACTCCTAGGGATGACCATCTCCCTGAAACTCCTGTCTATTTCTGCCTCTGCCTCTTTTACCTTTTCCCTCTCCACCTCTTGTTTCAATTTAAATGACCATTGAAAACTTCCTCTCCTTTTTAAACCTTTGGCACGCTACGTCACGCGCCAGCGCAGTCTAGCCTCTGCCCCGATCAGTTAAAAAAAAACTGCTTCAGTTAAAAAATACCTAACAAAGTATCTGAATTTACTTACATCATAAGGTTGGTTATTGCCATCTCCAAAGTAAAGAGTTGGATTGTACAACGAAGCCGAGTCACACGTCTGAAAGCGGATGTTATCAGGATTGTCCTGTTTCATCTTGAAAAACGATCGAATCCTCATGACCTGCTGGTGGTGGTGGAGTTGGCACAGCATCTTCAAGAACTGGTCTTGGTGGTGGCAGCACATCTGGGTGAGCCGAAGTTGACGGCGCTGAATTTTCAAGTGTTGACTCCTGTCTTGCACTTTTTGTAGCTTTTTTTTCCTGAAAACATCCTGCAAACTAACCTGTTTCATGTATTTTGGTCTTTCTTTGATTAGTTTATTTTGCAACATGCACACATTCATCACTCCTTGTTCAGTAATAAAACTGTGTTGCCTGAGACCTTTTTTATCAGTTCACCTGTCAGACAAATTAACCTATCACTGGACATTCCTTCACCTATCTCGTTCTCATTGTCCTCACTACCTTCTCCCCAACTGTCTTTTGTCCCTGGATTTACAGCCATCTGCACAATTTCAGCGTCAGTATAATGATGAACAGGTTCATTGAAGAGGTTCATTATCATCAATACCTATCCACTCGTTAACGTTATCTGCATCCATCCTTGATGCAGTATCCTTTGCAGCAGGATTACTTTGATCTTTAGCATAAGAAAGCAGGTCAGGTACAATCTGTTTTTGCTTTGAAACCTTAAATCCTATAAAGTCATTTCCAATTTCCTCACCAGGTGCAGACTGGAACACTGAACCTGTCCACAATTTATGCCGTTCATTCTTCAGTGTTGATGCTTCTCCTGACTTCTAAGCATTAGCAACTCCATGAATCATATCACTCACATTAAATTCTTTCACAATTCCTGCACTGGTCTGCCAGAGCCAACTGCACTCAGTAACCACTTCATGAACAGGGAGCGATATTTAGCCTTCAAAGAGCATAATATTCCATTGTCCAAGGGTTCAATTTAATGATATACAGTTTGGTTGCAGGTAGATACTGTAAACATTGTTCTTTACCAAGAATTCTGCTTTTGGATGCAGAGAGCAGTTACCTAAAATCAGCATTATCAGATAATTTTTGTCTGGACCAACAGAGCCACAGTGAGCTCTTGCTTCTGGAACAATGATCATTCCAATGAAATGTCAGCTGTTGTCCATCTTTTGTTGACGACACGACAAATTGCTGGAAACTGCATCATACCTTTGAAAGCTCTGGGATGTAAACTTTTGCCGATGACTAGCAACGTCCACCTGTGGGCTCCTGCAGCGTTAGAGCAGCCCAACATCAGAGACTACCTCCTCCCATAGATGCTGTCTGGCCTGCTGAGTTCTGCCAGCATTTTGTGTTTTTATTTATTTCCAGCATCTGCAGATTCACGCGTGTTGACATCATCTTTTGACGCTTTATAACCGATTGGTGATTCTGCATCCTTTGTAGTCAGTGATCATCCCAGAGTACAACGCCAAAATAAGGTGGTTTCGTCCGCATTGTAGGACAGTACTCGGTACTCAGATTTTCATCAGAAATTAACAGCTACCTCATCAACAAACTCAGCAGCTGCCTCCTTGTCTGCTGACTGTTCATGCCACACCCTGCATGAAATTTTATGCCACGTTGCTGCTTGAAATGCCGAAGCCACCCCTCACTCTGAACACACTCATAATCCAGTCCTAATTCTTCATGAAATGATTTCGCTTGTTCCTTCACCATCTCTCCTGACAACTTTGCTGATGTGGAGCTTAAACCAATTTATGAGATCTCATTGTGAACATCTTCCATCGTTTTCTTCATGCACATCTGTTTTTCTGATTCGCTGTCAGCAAAGAACCGCATCAACTTTTTGTTTTGTTTCTTTATATCATAAACTGTGGAAGAACCAATGTGATACAGGTCGCCTATGCTTTTCACAGATACACTACTGTCGAGTTGTTTTTCAGAACTTCGACCTTATATAGATAACGTATGGTGTTTGTACTTTACACCATGAGAAGCACTTCCTTCATTCAGTGAAGACATGACTGGTGCGAGATAAGCACAGGTTATAAATATAAAGGCAGGATTACATAGAAGAACGACTTGCTTCGTTTAAAGACCATGCCAACAGCTGACTGGGCTAATGGCATCACCAAAATAGTGGCAACGCAGGAAATTTGAAACTAGGCTGGTGAATATCATTTCTGAACCAGTAGTGGAACCGGATTACCGACTGCCAGACTCCAGGTGGTCGACTGGTACAATATGGAAACTGACCCTTCAGTCCAACTGGTCCGTTTGCCCATGTTTGACCCACATCCTCCTATCCTGCAGGAGGAGGACCACTAGAATTTTAAAAGGAAATCAGAATCCTTCTCAAATCCCTCAAAAATGCTGGAACAATTGCTGCAGCAAAGTTAGCAACCATCATTTCTTATTCCACTACAGGACCATGTTAGGGAAATTAGAGATAAGAATTTAAGGATCAAAATTTATTATCCATAACTAGGACCATTCTAGACTGTCTTCCCAGACAACTGATTTTATGTGCATCATTCAGAGATGTGAATTGATCGCATGCCATTGCAGAGCTAACACACAAAGGCCACTATCCTTTAGGCATCAGCACCTAACCCCAAGCAGATGTGGTTTAGTTAGTCCTGATCTCCTTTTCTAGTGGTGATGTTTAAGAGGTTTTTAGATAGGTACATGAGTATTCAGGATAGGAGAGTTATAAGATCATGTGTATGCACCAGGGATCAGTTTAATTTGACATCATTCACAGCAAAGATATTGTAGACCTGGTTCCCGTGCTGTCCTGTCCAATGATCGAAAGCCTGTTCTTGTACTGTCCTGTCTGATGGTCGAAAGCCTGTTTCTATGCTGTCCTGTCTGACGGTTGAAGGCCTGTTCCTGTGCTGTTCTGCCCGATGGTCAAAGGCCTGTTCTTGTACTGTTCTATCCAATGGTCAAAGGCCTGTTCCTGTGCTGTTCTGCCTGATGGTCGAAGGCCTGTTTTTGTACTGTTCTGTCCGATGGTCGAAGGCCTGTTCCTGTGCTGTCCTGTTCGATGGTTGAAGACCTGTTCCTGTGCTGTCCTGCCCGATGGTTGAAGGCCTGTTCTTGTGCTATTCTGTCCGACGGCTGAAGGCCTGTTCTTGTGCTGTTCTGTCCGATGGTCGGAAGGCCTGTTCCTGTGCTGTCCTGTCCGATGGTCGAAGGCCTGTTCCTGTGCTGTCCTGTCCGATGGTTGAAGGCCTGTTCTTGTGCTATTCTGTCCGATGGTTGAAGGCCTGTTCCTGTGCTGTTCTGTCCGATGGTTGAAGGCCTGTTCCTGTGCTCTCCTGCCCGATGGTTGAAGGCCTGTTCTTGTGCTGTCCTGTTTGATGGTTGAAGGCCTGTTCCTGTGCTGTACTGCCCGATGGTCAAAGGCCTGTTCCTGTTCTGTTCTGTCCAATAGTCGAAGGCCTGTTCCTGTGCTGTTCTGACCGATGGTCAAAGGCCTGTTCCTGTTCTGTTCTGTCCAATAGTCGAAGGCCTGTTCCTGTGCTGTTCTGACCGATGGTCAAAGGCCTGTTTCCTGTTCTGTTCTGTCCAATAGTCGAAGGCCTGTTCCTGTGCTGTTCTGACCGATGTTCTGTTCTAACAGTGAATAAATCGGAACTGCTGTTTGCACTCTTTGTCTATTTTCCAATCCTCTGTATCTTAGAGCAGCGTTTTTCAACCAAGTTTCCACAAGAGATCGTGATTTTAAAAAAAACATTGATTTTTGAACTTGGCACAAGGAGCGATGTTAATGCTTACAGTGGTGGGCAGTGACCGAGCAGCCCAGTTCGCAATCTTGTTAGATGTCTTTCAGCCCAGTATGACAGTGCGGAGTACGACCGGGTTTATTCTCATTTTTGGGGGCAAGGTAGGGTGGGCTGTTGATAATTGGTGAGTTCTGTAGTGCACTGTGGGGAGGACAACAGGCTGATAATTGGTGATTGCTGTATTGCACAGAGGGAAGGACGGGAGGCTGATAATTGGTGAGTGCTGTATTGCACAGAGGGGAGGACAGGAGGTTGATAATTGGTGATTGCTGTATTGCACAGGGGGAGGACGGGAGGCTGATAATTGGTGAGTGCTGTATTGCACTAAGGGAAGGACGGGAGGCTGATAATTGGTGAGCACTGTTTTATACTGAGGGAAGGACGGGAGGCTGATAATTGGTGATCACTGTATTGCACGGAGCGGAGGATAGCAGGCTGATGAGTGTGAAGTGCATTTTCCGAGCATTGAATGGACTCGTCCTCCTTGGCCTGTGACGTCAACCTCTCCCTCCGGAGTTAACTCCCTCAACTTCTCCTTATGTGCCACCAACTGACTTATAGAAATGAACATTTTTTTATTAAACAAAATAGACTTTATTCAAAAATAAAATTATATACAATAAACTCTCCGTCCTTTACAAATGTTTCCATTGCGGTCTTTACATTTCCACACTGTTTGCCACCCATGTGGCTCTCTGTTATTCCATATTTACATACCCTTGTTGAGGGGTGTACACCCCAGCCCTCTACCCCTCATCTCCTGCGGGAGAAGAAACCTAAACTGTGGTCCTTCCCCACCGGGCCCTTTGCGGTGGCTGCACCGAGTTCGAGTGTGTCCCTCAGCACGTACTCCTGCAGCCGAGAATGTGCCAGTCGGCACATTATAGGAATGAACATATTATAGAAAATTGGAGGGAAATTTTCATTCTAAAGAAGGAATTTTTTACTCACCTTAACTCCGCGGCCAGCCTGCCACTTTGCTGTCGTTGTAAATGTCACAAAAGGTGGTTGTGTAGGCAAGATGTGAATTTTATTGTGAATTTGTCATTTTTGTTTTGCGGCTTTCTCGTTTAGTTATTTCTTAAGCCATTTTGAAAAATATTTTATTAACCCCTATTTCATTGAGCCTAGACTGTAGCAAACAACTTACTAATGCAGCAATGGCTCCAGCAAAACCGAAAAGACACTTAACTACAAATCACAGCCATATGACATGTAAAAGTGCTGATTATTTTAAACAACTATTGGAATCTCAAATCAAATAGTAAAGCTTTTAATTAAAATCAATTAGCAGCCTTTATTCAAATTAAATCTACCATGCTTACCTTTAGAAAAATTAAATCCCATTTTGACTTAAGCCAGTAATGTAACAAAATTTAATTATGTTTGCCTTATGATTTTTAAAAATATATGAAAGGGAAAGAAAGATTAATTTGAAGAAAGATAAGCTAAATTTAACTACCTGTTTTTTTTCCCCCCAGAAAGGTCGGCTAAAAATTCATTCTCTACTCAAAAGAACATTGGCAATTATTTTTAGATTATTATATCTACAACTCAGTGATCACACTAATGTACTGTGAACTGTAGATATAATTTTTACGCAGGGGTTCCTCGAGACCTGAAAATTACTCAAATGGTTTCTTCAGGGCATAAAGGTTAAGAAAGACCGTCTTAGAGTGATGGAGGTACACGGCTCAGAAACCGGTTCCTCAGCACACCACATCCATCAATGACCTATCTACACTAATCCCATTCACCAATAATTACTCCACACCTTTTCAATTCATCTCCTCACCTGGATACATCTTGAGGGGTTTGAGAGTACCCAATTGCACGACCCAATAGGCAGTGCATTCAGATTCCTATCACTAACTAGGTTAAAAATCCTTCCTCAGATTCCCTTTAAACTTCTTCCTCCTTACCGTCAGGTGAGCAATGATGGAGTGTTGCAACTATACTGCAAACAAAATGGAGATAGGAAGCACTAAAAACATTTTTACCCCTCTCTGACTCAAGGCTACAGACTCCAATTATTCTGCAGAGAGAGTTGTCTATCTATCTTGCAAGGAAAGAGACGCAAGAGGTTACAGATGTTGGAATCTAGAGTGACACACAATGTGTTGGGGGCACTCTGTGACTCGGGCAGTATCCACGAAAGGAATAATCAGTGTTTCAGTTCAGACACTTCATCCAGAATCCACTGCCCACTTCCCTACATAGATGCTACTTTACCTGCTGAGCTCCTCCAGCACTTTGTGTGCGTCTTGCAAGGTCTCGAGGGTTCATAGCCAGGGATTTCTATGAATTATAGAACATACACCAAGCATTTCTGTTATGCACTCTACTACATGGGGGGTAACCACTCCTGAATTTAACCACCTGAGGTGTTGTACATATAAAAAGAGAAAGCTTTTGCATTACCATCCTGCATTTTCTAGCAAGTTGCGGAGAATTGCTTGTGGTACTGAGCAGTTGTAATAGCCCATTCCAATGTAAGATCTCCAGATTTTATTCTTGCTTGCAATCTTGTGCAGACTGGTAAGGATTTCATTTTCACCTACGGGGGAAAAGAAAACAAAATCGAATCCACTGATCTCACTTACACATTAAAAACAAATTACTAAAATACCACAAAGTGGTAATGAGGTAAATCTAAAAAGATTTAGATCTTTCTTTAGGAGAACTTAGTACGTACTAAGAGAACTGGCTGAGTGTGCACTCAATGTTTCACTCTTTGCAGTTAATAGATGCCAATTCCAGAATATATTTTGGTAAAATAAAAACAGTAATTTCAAGTCAAGCTACATTTATCACAGAAGCAGCTCTGAATATTGATTTGATTATTTGAACTCAGTTTTAAAGTACTAAAATTCAAAGAATGAACAGATTATTATTTTAAGTGGAAGGTCCAAATATGCAGTAGCACTGAGGCAGTTGAAATTTTGCTTTCAAGGATACTATTATTCTTGGTTTTACATTCCCAACGTAGTTAAGTAATGTAGTAATCATCAGGTTGTGGCCAAAATTATATCTTTCTCTCCCAAATTTCACAGAAAGTAGAAAGTTAGTGCCATGTGTTTCACAGCTACTTGTCTTATCACAGCAACAAACTTTCAGAACTTTCAGTTCTGCATACCACCTGTACTTTGAGCTGTACTTGTACTTTTTTTTTTAAAAAAATAACTTTTTTCCACCACACACACACACACAAGAAATACAATCAGTGGACATCTTTCTTATATTTGTCAATTCACTATGCATTTGTTGACAAAACAATCCCAATATACGACTGGAATGTATTGAATAACCTGTGCAATGTATCTTTGGCAAGTTGAATCATGTAGGTACCTGACACTGGACATACATAGCCAATAAATGTTATTTCTCTAGTGCCGACCGAGGTGACCTGCACTGTACTTACCTTAGATTTCAGGCTCTCCTCCTGCACTACCCCTGTTCCTGAGGCGGCAGTCCCAATAAACCCCGCAGGACTGGACTCACTGCTGCCCTGAACATCAAAACACCAGTGCTTTCCCCACAATCGCATCCTGGCTTCACTCTCCCCATGCTCCGACCCACTTCACTCTCCCCATGCTCCGACCCACTTCACTCTCCCCATGCTCCGACCCACTTCACTCTCCCCATGCTCCGACCCACTTCACTCTCACCAAGCCCAAATGCCAGCCTCAAGGAAATACTCAGCATCCATGAACCCAGATGGAACATTCATGATGCCATGTCTTGCCATTCCAAGAATGGGAGAGCCCTTAGAAACCACTACTCCAGCCAGCTGCTCAGTCTCCCCCCACTATTCCCAGATGGGAAATCAGTAGATTAGATCCAGACCTCACAGGATCATTGATCCTGAACAATGTCTCTCCCCATTACCAATGGCCTTCTGCAACTTTGCTTGTGAGTGTTTTCTCCATACTCGTCTCCTGAGCAAGGATAAAACTAAGATTTAGTGGAGTTGGCATGGGAGCAACATAGAATGGCAGTAGGGAAGTAAGACATACAGAAAAAAGAAAAACAAAACATTGGAAAAAGTAAAACACAAAATTTCAATATGGATGAATAATGTATAGACTGATACTAGAATGTCTATTATAGAAGCCTGTTCCTATGTCGTATCTATAATCACCAACTCAGGGGAGCAGTAAAGTTGCATCAGAAACTATTAGTGAGTGGAGAGCAGATTTGAGGGGCCACATTGCTGTATTCCTGCTCCTAATTTGTAAGATACAATGCTGATAAAAGATTCAAGATTCAAGTTCATTTATCAGGTGTACATCAAAACACAGTGAAATACTTTGTTAGCATTAACATCTAACACACCCAACGCTGTGCTGTAGGCAGAGGATGAATGTTGCCACGTATTCTGGTGCCAACACAGCATGTCCACAATGCTCAGCAGAACCACACAGAACACAAGTCACAAAAGCAACAGTGAAATAAGCCCCTTCCCCCCCACCCACGAACGCATGTACACAGTCCACTAACCCTAAGGCTGTCTGTATTCTTCAGTCTCCAGCAAGACACAGATGAGTACTTGGACATGTAGACAGTAAGCCTTTGACTCCCCCAGCAGACTCTGAGATTCACAGACTTATCATTCATCCTCAAATACTTGTTCTCACCAATACACAACACCATGGGGTCAGCATTCCTCTTGCCTGCTCTAGAACCCACCAACAACACGTGGGTCTTCCCAACGATGCCCATGCCTGCATCACTGGCCTTCGAATGTGGAGCAGAGACTTAAGATTCTGGGCTGTCCTCTAATTCCCCCACATCACTGTCTCTAAAGACCTGACGCCTAACACCCCTCTCTGTCCCCAAAACCATCTCCACGAACCCCCCAAAAACCTTGACAGAATACAGTTACAAACACCTACTTAAGGACACCTAACACATACAACGTTTGGGAGACCGGCTGGAGATGAATTTGCTTTCTTCTGCGGGGCAACTGGCATCTTCTGCTGGGTGGGAACAGGGCAATTCCTTGTTATAGTTTCTAACTTCAGAACATTAAACTAATTTAGACACTGGAGCCCAAAATGCACGTCTACCCTAGACTTTACTTTCAGCGAGGTGCACGCGTATCACATGGTAGCGAGATGAAGAATGCAATTCATGTATACATACAACCCATAATTATTTGTTTAAATGAACAATAATACTTTATCAAACATATATATACATATACACGTTGCAAGAAAAAGCTTGTGAACCTTTTGCAATTAACTGGTTTTCTGCAGTAATTACTCATAAAATGTGGTCTGATCTTCATCTAAGTTGCAATAATAGACAAACACAATCTGCCTAATCTAATAGCACACAAACAATTGCACATTTCATGTCTTTATTGAACACATTGTTTAATCATTCAGTCAAGCTGGAAAAAAACGTGAACCCTTGTATTTAATAACTGGTGGAACCTCCTTCAGCACCAGTAACATTTCACCAAACGTTTCCTGTAGCTGCTGATCAGACTCAAACAACTGCAAGGGGAACTTTATACCATTCCTTCATACAAAACTGTTGCAGTTCATCAATACTTCTGGGATACCTTGCATGAACAGCCCTCTTCAGGTCATGCCACAGCATCTCAATTGGGTTAAGATCTGGACTCTGACATTGCAAATAAAATTTTTCTTCTTTTTAAACCATTCTGTTGTTGATTTACTCTTGGGTTCGGATCATTGTCTTGTTGCATCATCCAACTTCTATCAAGCTTCAGGTGATGAACCACTACCTTGACATTCTCCTGTAAAATACCTTGATACAATTTTGAATTCATTGTTCCCTCAATAAGTGCAAGCTGTCCAGGCCCTGAAATAGCAAAGCAGCCCCAAACCACGATGCTCCTTCCACCGTGCTTCACAGTTGGGATGAGGTTTTGGTGTTGGTTTGCAGTGGCCCTTTTTCCTCCAAACATAGTGGAGCACACTTCTGCCAAAAAGTTTGAATTTTTTCCTCATCTGTCTGGGGCCTGAATGGTAGCAAGGGAGGAGATGTAGGGGCAGGTGTAGCACTTGTTGCACTTACAAGGCTAAGTGCCAGAAGGAAGATCAGTGGGGAGGGATGAATGGACAAAGGAGCTGCGTAGGGAACGATATGTGTGGAAAGCAAAAAGTGTGTGCGGGGGGGTGGGGGGGGGGGGAGGGAAAGATGTGCTTGGTGGTGGGATCCCATTAGAGATGGCAGAAGTTTTGGAGAATAATGTGCTGGACGCAGAGTCTGGTGGGGTGGTAGTTGAGGACAAGAGGAACCCTATCCCTGGTGGGGTGTACAAGGATGGGGTAAGGGCAGACCAGCGCAAAATACAAGCAATGCAGTCGAAGGCAGCATTGACGGTGGAGGAACTGAAGCCCCTTCTATTGATGAAGGAGGACATCTCCTTTGTTCTGGAATGAAACCATTCTTGTTCAATGTTTTTCTTACAGTGGACACTTGAACAGAGACTAGCAAGTTCTAGAGATTTCTGCAGATCTTTTGCTGTTACCCTTGGGTTCTTTTTCACCTCCTTCAGCATTGAACATTGTGCTCTTCGCATGATCTTTGCAGGACGCCCACTCCTAAGGACAGCAGCAACGGTACTGAATTTTCTCCATTTGTAGACAATTTCCCTTACTGTGGACTGATGAACACTCAGATCTTGCAAAATATTTTTGTGGCCTTTTACAGCTTCACACATCTCTACAATTCTTCCTCTTCTAAGGTCCTCTGAAAGTTGTTTTGAGTCATGGTGCTCATAAGCAGATCTTTCTTGAGAAGAGCAGGATTTGTGTATCTTATATTTATAGGGCAGGGCACCTCTACAACCCACACCTCCAAACTCATCTCATTGACAGCATTATCCCAGAAGCTCACGTACTTTTTTTGAACCCAGACTGTGATTGTTTAAATGGTGTACTCAGTATCATTGAGAAGTTCAAATTCTTTGTGTGCCATTAGATTGTGTTTGTCTATGATTGTAACTTCGATGAAAATCAGACCACATTTTATAAGTAATTAATGCAGATAATTGTAAAGGGTTCACAAACTTATACAAGGGTTCACACGTACAGAAGACCACTCAAATATTATTGAAATATCAAGAACACAACACTCCTCCCTGCTTGAAGAACTCCAGCTCAATACAGAATGAATCTCAACTACAGGTATATACACAGTATATTATATAACACAATTACTACATACAGGCAGTCCCCGAGTTACAAACAGCTGACTTACGGACAACTCGTACTTACAAACAGAGGGAGGAGAATGCTGTCTGCCATTTTAAGTTGGATCATGATGCCGTCCGCCATTTTAAGTCATTGCCATTAACACTGTGTTGAGTGTGTAACTTTGTATTTGGCTTAAATATTTCTTAGCAAGATTCACCCCGATTCCCTTTTTCCAGTCAGCACCGCCCCCACTTGTCCCATTTAACCTGTCTCAGTGCGGGTGGACTTCAGGACCCGGAGCGACCCGCTGCCCGCGGCTGCTGCTGTATTTTTTTTTTATTAAGTGCGATCGTGAACAATAGCCAGATCAGAAATGCTGACCAAGTCAACTAGTTCCCAGAAAGAACTTTGATAGGTCAATCAGACGGTTCACTGCTGCACAGCAATAGAACATAAAATCCACAGTTTTCTGCTCCACTGACGGAAAACAATCGCAATTGAAAATAAAGTGGAAATAATAAAGCTACTGGAAAGAGGTGAAATGCCATCAGTCATTGGAAATACTTCAGGCTACGGTCGGTCAACGATTGGAACAACTTTAAAGGATACAGGTAAAGGATAAAGTGAGAATAATGGAGCATGTGAAAGGCCTTGTCTGCCTTGATTAAAGCAACAATAATTACTAAGCATCGCAGTGGTTTAATTATTGAAATACATAGGTAAGTGTTTTATATGCATAGAAAGGTAAAATATATACTATATACTAAGACAAACGTTTGTCTAACTAACGCTAAATAATACCAAATGTACCTGTTCCGATTTACGTACAAATACAACTTAAAGACGGACTCAGGAACAGAACTCGTTCGTAACCCAGGGACAGCCTGTACAGATATCCACAGCATAGTAAATTTTAAGTTGTTCCATTCAGGTCTAAATATTTAATCACTGTGGAGGATTTCTTACTCTTGTGGGATAACATCTTTCCTGACAAGGGCGTCCACTGCTTGGCAGGTGAGACTTGTGGCTGTGAAGCAATCTCAGGTTCTGGGGCCTCCCTGGTGGTGGTTGTAGGAGCTGACTCAAACTTCTGGAACGGTTCTGATAGTTGATAGGTAGCCAACTTTCTATCATTTGACTCTGTTTTCCTTAACTGATTGATGTCTCTTTGGGGGCTTTTGTTATTGCTTGCATGATGGGGGGGGGTGAGGGTGGGGGGATTTGGGGTTCTGATGTTACTGTTATTCATCCTCTGTGCTTCTTGTTTCATGGATATCTCTTTGTAGAGTAAGAATTTCAGTACTGTATACATTCTCTGATATTAAATTGAAACATTTGTAATGAGTTCAGGGAGTGGAATACAGTAGATGGGTTTGGCAGGAACCTGTTACAGTAGCTGATAAATCTTAAAAAGGATGACAACTGTGACACATCCTTCAACCTTGGGGCATCCACAACTACTTGGATTTTCTCAGTACACTTATATAATCCTCACGTGTCAATTGTTTGTTTGATTCTTGCTTTAAAAGTTTCCTGTCACATCACGCTCTGAGCCCACAACTGTCTGTTTTTAACACTATCTTGAGGTTTTGGAGGTGTTCCTTGTCATCCTCACCAATGACAATGACATCATCCAGGTAACACAATGTACCTGGGCAGCCTTGCAGCACCTGATCCATAGCTTTCTGCCAGAGTACAAGTGAAATGCCACTCCAAAAATAATCTTACTTTAGCAATAATGCCCTTTGTGAGAAGCACTTTGCACTCTTCTTCCATCTCCATCTTCAAGTAGGCATTAGCTATGTCCATTTTGCTGAAATGTTTTCCTCCAGAAAAGTTTGTTAAGATATCCTCTATCCTGGGCTATCTACTTTCAGTACTGTGCTGATGGCAACCCTGAAGTCACCACAGATCCTAAAGACCCATTCTTCCCGCCAACTAGGACCACTGGTGTTGCCAATGGGCTCCACTCAACCTTGGAAACAATTCCTTCAGCCTCCACATGATCTACTTGTAGCCTCACTGGCTACTTTATCACAGATGGTATATGGAACCAGACAGGCTTTGTAAAACTCATGTGCAGCATTTTCATTTAAGACCATCTTACTCTTGATAGGTTTGTAGCGGTGTGCTACACGCAGTGCTAAAATAACGACACGGAGTCGGTAAACTGCAATTAAAGAAGATTAGACCGTATTCACTCAGTCGGGCATAGAGTTGACGGAGGTGGGATAGATGCTCCTGACGACTGCTGTTGGCTATGAGGATGTCGTCCAAATAGATGAATGCCAAGTCCAGGTCGCGTCCCACCGCGTCCATTACCGCTGGAACGTCTGTGAGGCATTCTTCAGGCCGAACGGCATGCGGAGGAACTCGAAAAGGCTGAATGGGGTGATGAGAGCCGTTTTGGGGACGTCGTCCGGATGCATCGGGATTTGATGGTATCCTCGGACGAGGTCTACCTTGGAGAAGATCCGTGCGCCGTGCAGGTTTGCTGCAAAGTCCTGAATGTGCGGCACAGGGTAGTGGTCCGGTGTGGTAGCCTCGTTCAGCCTGCAGTAGTCGCCGCACGGTCTCCAGCCCCCTGTCGCTTTGGGCACCATGTGCAGGGGGGAGGCCCATGGGCTGTCAGACCGCCTGATGATCCCCAATTCCTCCATCCTCTTGAACTCCTCCTTCGCCAGTCGGAGCTTGTCCGGGGGAAGCCGCCAAGCACGGGCATGGAGGGGTGGTCCCTGGGTCGGGATGTGGTGCTGTATGCCGTGTCGGGGCATGGCTGCCGTGAACTGCGGTGCCAGAACCGATGGGAAATCCGCCAGGACTCTGGTGAAGTCGTTGTCGGGACAGCGTGATGGAGTCGAGGTGTGGGGCTGGCAACTGGGCTTCTCCCAGGGAGAACATCTGAAAGGTCTCGGCGTGGACCGGCCTCTGCCTCAGCAGGTCGACCAGCAGGCTGTGAGCCCGCAAAAAATCCGCACCCAGAAGCGGTTGGGCTATGGTGGCCAGTGTGAAGTCCCACGTGAACCGGCTGGAGCCGAACTGTAGACGCACCGTACGGGTGCCGTAGGTCCTTACCGTGCTGCCGTTCACGGCCCTCGGGGGGGACCCAGTGCCCTGTTGCAGGTGTCGTAACTCGGAGGTAAGATGCTGATCTCGGCACCGGTGTCGACCAAAAACTGGCGTCCCGACCTCTTGTCCCACACATACAGGAGGCTATCCCGACGGCCAGCCGCCATAGCCATCAGCGGCAGCTGGCCCTGGCGTTTCCCGAGAACTGGCAGGGCGGGCGACAATGGCGGGCTTCTGCGCCCCACTGCTGGTGGTAGAAACACCATTGTTCGTTGGGCTCCCCACCCCTGCCTCTGGGGTTAGCGGGCTCTGCGGCCGAGCCTGGACTGGTTTGCTGCTGGGAGCATGGCCTGGTGATCTGTGCGATGGACGCCCCACTCACCTTCTTGGTGTTCCACAGCAAGTCCGCCCGGGCTGCCACCTTCCGGGGGTCGCTGAAATCCGCGTCGGACAGCAGCAGGCGTATATCCTCGGGCAGCTGCTCCAGGAATGCCTGCTCAAACATGAGGCAGGGTGTGTGTCCGCCGGCCAGAGACAACATCTCATTCATTAAAGCCGATGGAGGTCTGTCTCCCAAGCCATCCAGGTGCAGTAAACGGGCAGCCCACTCGCGCCGTGAGAGTCCGAAAGTCCTTAGGAGCAGGGCTTTGAATTCCGTGTACCTGCCGTCCGCTGGGGGAGACTGTACGAACTCCGCAACCTGGGCCACTGTGTCCTGGTCGAGGGAGCTCACCACGTAGTAGTAACACGTGCCCTCTGAGGTTATCTGCCGAACGTGGAATTGGGCTTCTGCTTGCTGGAACCAGAGGTGAGGTGGCAGCGTCCAGAAGCTTGGCAGTTTCAATGAAACCGCATGAACAGATGCGGCGTCGGTCATCTCCAGTCCAAAAATCGTTTGGACCGTCGGGGTCACCAATTGTAGCGGTGTGCTTCACGCAGCGCTAAAATAACGACACGGAGTCGGTAAACTGCAATTAAAGAAGAACTTCACAGCCTTGCTTTAAAGCCTCCCTCATCCTGCCCTCCCCGGGCGCGGATGCTGTAAGGGGCACGTACTCACAAACCCCCGCAGGCTTTTCCCTTTGTTGGTGAAGCAGACCTGGCCTTTGTGCCGGCGCACTGGCTATTTGTGAGCCGGTTCGAGTGCGCTAGGAAGTGGGTCGCCACAGGTTTGAGTTTTCCAATGCCATCCTTGAACACAGATATCGCATCATCCCATATCTTTCTTAATTTGGTTTCATATGGCTTCATTACAGGGGTGTGGCATGCAAATTGGAGTTGCGATTTCCCATCAAGTTGTAGTTGCCTCAGCCAATCACATCCCCACAACACTGGTCCTTCTATTTTTATTACATACTAGCTCAACGTGGCTTATTGGTTGCTGTGTTTGACTGTCATGAAAGGCAGATGAGCTCAGGGCATGAATAAACACCTGGAGTTATCATTTTGTAGCTATTAGTGAGACTTGGTTACAGGAGGGGCAGTACTGGCAGCTTAACATTCTGGGATTCCGCCATTCTTAGATGCGACAGAGCGGGAGGGATTACAGGAGGACGGGTTGTATTACTTGGAAGGGAAAATGTCATGGCAGTGCTCAGTCAGTGCAGACTGGAGAACTCAATCTAGTGAGGCATTGTGGGTGGAACTGAGAAATTAGAAAGGTTTGACCACATTAGTGGGGCTATATTACAGACCATCCAACAATCCAAGGGATTGAAAGGAACAAATTTGAAGAGAGATTGTAGACTGTTGCAAGAAACAGTTGTTATAGAAGGTGATTTTAACTTACCACATATTGACTGGGACTCCCATACAGTAAAAGTACTAGATGGGATAGAGCTTGCCAATTGTGTTCAGAAAAATTTCCTTCATCAATACAGAGAAGTCCCAGAGAAAGTGTGCGTGATAATTGATCTGCTATTAGGGAATGAGACAGGACAGGTGACGGAAGTTTGTGTGGGGGAACACTCTGCATCTAGTGACCCCAATGCCATTAGTTTCAAAGTAAATATGTAACAAGACAGATCTGGTCTGTGGATTGAGATTCTAATTGGAGAAAGGCCAATTTTGATGGTATCAGAAATGATTGGGCAAGTGTGGACTGGGGCAGGCTGTTTTCTGGCAAAGGTGTGCTTGGTGAATGGGAGGCCTTCAAAAGTGAAATTTTGAGAGTACAAAGCTTGTAAATGCCTGTAAGAATAAAAAGGTAAAAAAGTTAACAAGTGTAGGGAAACTTGGTTTTCAAGAGATAGAGGCCCTGGTTAAGGGAAAAATGAGTTGCATAGCTGGTATAGGCAGGTAGGAACAAATGAGGTGCTTATGGAGTACAAGAAATGCAAGAGTACACTTAAGAAAGAAATCATGAGGGCTAAAAGACAGCTTGAGCTTGCCCTAGGAGACAAGGTGGAGGAGAATCCCAAGGGATTCTACAGGTATGTTAACAGCAAAAGGATTGAAAGGGACAAAATTGGTCCTCTGGAAGATCCATGTGCAGTGCTAAAAAAGTTGCGGGAGAACTTAAAATTTTTTTTTCCTTCTGTAATAACTCAGGAGACAGACACAGAGTCTATAGAAATGAGCAAAGCAGCATCAACTTTAAGATTGGGGGTGTAGTGAGATAAGCCAACTAGTGGAATGGTGCCACAGCTACAATCTGGCACTCAACATCAGTAAGACGAAAGAGCTGATTGTGGACTTCAGGAAGGGTAAGACGAAGGAACACATACCAATCCTCATTGAGGAATCAGAAGTGGAGAGAATGAGCAGTTTCAAGTTCCTCAATGTCAAGATCTCTGAGGATCTAACCTGGTCCCAACATATCAATGTAGTCATAAAGAAGGCAAGACAGCAGCTATACTTTATTAGGAGTTTCAAGAGATTTGGCAAGTCAACAAATACATGCAAAAATGTCTATAGATGTACCATGGAGAGCATTCTGACAGGCTGCGTCACTGTTTGGTATGGGGGGAGGGGCTACTGCACAGGACTGAAAGAAGCTGCAGAAGGTTGTAAATCTAAGTCTGCTCCATCTTGGGTACTAGCCTACAAACTACAAGGGCATCTTTAGGGAGCGGTGGCTCAGAAAGGCAGTATCCATTAATAAAGACCTCCTGCACCCAGGGCATACCCTTTTCTTACTGTTATCATCAGGTAGGAGGTACAGAAGCCTGAAGGCACACACTCAGTGATTCAGGAACAGCTTCTTCCCCTCTACCATCCGATTCCTAAATGGACATTGAATCTTTGGACACTATTTCACTTTTAAAAAAAATATATACAGTTTTTCTGGTTTTGCACATTTTAAAAAATCAATATATGTAATTGTTTTACCTGTTTACTTATTATTATGTTTTATTTTATTATTATTATGTTTTTTTCTTTCTCTGCTAGATTATATATTGCATTGAACTGCTGCTGCTAAGTTAACAAATTTCACGTCATATGTCGGTGATAATAAACCCGATTCTGATTCGTGGCTTGCAGAAGGATCTGCATACGCTGGAAATGGGCTGAGAAACGGCAGATGGAATTCAATGCTGACAAGCGTGAGGTGCTACACTTTGGTAGGACCAACCATGGTAGGTCTTATACAGTGAACGGAAGGGCATTGAGGAGAGTGGTAGAACATATGGATCTGGGAATACAGGGCCATAATCCGTTGCATGTGGCATCACAGGTAGATTGGGTTGTAAAGCAAGCTTTTGGTACATTGGCTTTCATAAATCAAGTTCGAGTACAGGAGATGGGATGTTATGTTGAAGTTGTACAAGATACTGGTAAGATCAAATCTGGAGTACTTTGTGCAACTTTGGTCATCAACTTATGGGAAAGAAATAAGGTTGAAAGGGTAAAGAGAAAATTTACAAAGATATTGCCAGGTCTGGAGGACCTGAGTTACACGAAAAGATTGAATAGGTTAGGACTTTATTCCTTGGAATGTAGAAGATTGAGGGGAGATTTGACAGATGTATACAAAATTATGAGGGGTATCGATAGGGTAAATGCCAGTAGACTTTTCCCACTGAGGGTGGGGGTGGGGCAACGACGAGAGGTCATGGGTTAAGGATGAATGGTGAAAATTTAAGGGAAACATGAGGGGAAACTTCTTCACTCAGAGGGTCATGAAAGCATGATAGGAGTATCAGCACAAGTGGTGCATGTGAGCTCAGTTTCAAATTATAAGCAAAATCTGGATAGCTACATGGATGGTAGGGGTATGGTGGGTTATGGCCCCTGTACAGATCAATCAGGGTAGGCAGCTTAAATAGTTTCTGCATGGACTAGATGAGCATATTACTATTTGTGTACTTTTCTATTACCCTACAACACAAATGTCATTCCCCAAAGGAGTTACCTTTTCTCTGGTGTAAGTTCTTAATTGGATATATACAAGTTTCCAATTTGGACACCTGAAATGCCACTGGTTTGGTATCTTTGAAATGACATTCAAACTTAATTTGTGCAATGACTGAAACAGCTGAGCCAGTGTCCAATTCCATTTTAATTAATTTGCCGTTCACTTCTGGTGCAAGCCATATTGCTTGTCTATTGTTAATTTTCACACAGTTAATCTCAATGCTACACAGTCCTGCATCACATTCATCGTGAACAGACTTTTCATTACAAGCATGCTGATTAGTGCTCTTTTTGAAACTGCAACTTAACTTTTTAGCTTTTTCTTCTTCTCTGTGCAGACCATTTATTTTTGTCTGCCAAACCAATTCTTTGTATATGACCTACCTTGTTGCATTTTCTACAAGTTTTGCCTTTAAATCTGCATTTGTTTGGTGTATGTCAGTCATTGCCACCAATGATAACACAATTTATTCGGCCATGCCAGTTTCTGTTGATGGAAAACGACACTGACACTGATACAGATTTTGAGCCTTTTATGTCGAGTGAGCCTCACCTGATTACTCAATCTGAGTCAAATGTCTCGGTCAGAGACTTGGGTTTGTTAAAGACAAAAGCAGAATTACTGGGTTCAAGACTACAAGGATGGAATCTGCAGTCACCAGGCAAAAAAAATTCTGTGAAAGATTTCGATATTTGAGACAAGTGTTTCCCAGAATAATGGATGCTAAGATTAAGGAAGATATTTTTGTTGGTCCACAAATCAAACAAAATGCCATCAATTACAGGCAATTCAAAGAACTTCTAGTGGCACCGGAGAAAATCATATGGAAAGCATTCAAGGATATTTGATGTTGTTGAAAATGTTCTTGTCAACTATACAGCCCCAAATTGCGTGCAGCAAGTTGACAACATGCTGGTCTCAAGATGGCGCTCATGGAGTTAACTGCTTCTAGGCTTTGCTCCAAACCTTTTACGTCTTTTTAACCTACAAACACCCCTTAAAGGATCTTTTTATACTTATTCTAAAGGGGTCTAAACATACAGAATTTTTCTTTTTAACTATTTGAATTACTCTCAACTTGCTGAAATGTCTAGAGCAAAAGAATCAAAACAGACAAAGAACCGATAACTTTAGAATCAATTGTGAAGCTTATAGAAGACAAATTTGAACAACTGGAGAGAAAAATAACCGTAAAGTTTTCTCAGTTTGATGAGCGTTTGAAACTAGTTGAAGAAAAGCTCCAGACACTTTCACTGGAATCACAAAAACAACAAGCAAGTATTTTGGCTCTTGAGGAAACCGCTCGTAAGAAGGATCGTATAATTGAAAAAATACAAGAAGAACAAACTTCGACTTTTCAACAGATGGATCATTATAAAGTTAAAATTACTGATTTGGAAAATCGCTCTCGAAGACAAAATCTTCGATTAATTGGGATTCCGGAAAAATTTGAGAGAGGTGATCTTACCGGTTTTTTCTCTAAATTTCTAATGGATGTCTTGGGTCCAGAGGTACTGGACTCTCCCCCGGTAATCGATCGGGCACACCGTGTCTCCCGTTTTCGGTCGGATTCAAGTTTGAAACCACGACATGTAATTCTTCGGATCCATTACCCTCATACCAAAGAAAGTTTGATTCGAATGGCTCGAAAAAAAGGGATGATCAGCTATCAAGAGTTTAAATTTCGCATTCTGGAAGACTATAGCCCTGAGGTCTTAAGGGCGAGAATGGCTTTTAGATTGGTTATGTCGAAATTTCACCAGAAAGGCTGCAAGCAAGCGCTGTTATTTCCAGCACACTTGAGAGTTACTCTTGATGACGGAACTTTTCGGCTGTTTAAATCTCCAACGGATGCTCAAAATTTCCTGGAACAATGACATTCTATCAGGCTGACTAATGTAATTTAGCCTATAGATTTGGATCTGTTACAGAATGATGTTTGGGTTTTTTTTTGGGTAAGGCTTACATGTATTTCTTATATACGGTTAAAGCTCTTTTTGCTCGGTTCATTTTGACTTTATTATTTTTCCATATTATTAATCTATTAGCGCTGAAAATAACTTAATAGGGTTTTTTTTCTCCTTTTTGTTTTTCTTTTTAAGCTGATATACGCTTTTTTGTATTCTTAACATTTAAATGTTAAGATTTAAAAAAAACAAAATGTCGTTTCTTCTTCCCGGCAGACTTCAGTGCTTGGAATGTCATATCTGTTTAGATGTGTTTGAAAGTTTTAAACTTTCATTTAAAATACCAATCCAGTATTAGTCATCTATGGGTTTTATCGTTTTAATTCTTTTTTAACCCTTTTGTTTATATACATTTATAATACTAATTTTATACTTTAACTTTTGTTATACCAACCCTCTCTTATAATGTGGGTTGTTTGTTTTTTTTTAAACTTTGTTGCGTCTGAGTTGCCGTCTTGAGACACTGGGGTAATTTTAGTATTAGACTGCTTGCTTGCCTCTTTTCGGCTTTTTTCCTGGGGTTTTGAGGGTGGAGGGAGGGGGATTTTCCTTTTTTCTTTTTTTTTTGCTTGCTTTCTGCTTAGTTTTATTTCATGGGCTTATATGAAACTACAAAAATGGTCGCAGTGCCGTGACTTCCGGTTTCTCCTTGAACCTACTTCCTTCTTCCGGGTTCATGAGTTCACTTTTCTTTCAAACTTATGTGTTAATTGTAATAAATATTGTCAATATGGATAGGACTATTAACTTTGTTTCTTGGAATACTAATGGTTTAAATCATCCGATCAAACGGAAAAAAATATTCAAAGTATTCCATAGAATGAATGCTAATGTTATTTTTGTACAAGAGACTCATGTAAGGAAGGTGGATAGTCAATGGTTGTTTAGGTTTTGTAAGGGCCAACAGTATCACTCAAATTCGCAAGCCAAAGTGAGAGGTGTTTCTATTTTTATAGATTCATCAACTTCTTTTATACATCATGAAACAATTTCAGATCCGCAAGGTAGATTTTTGCTTATTACTGGTCTACTTTTTAATCAAAAAGTTGTTTTAGTTAATGTTTATGCTCCAAATACTGATTGTCCTGAATTTTTTAAATGTTTATTTACATCCTTTCCTAATTTGAATCAATATAGATTGATAATGGGTGGGGATTTTAACTGTTGTTTAAACCCTTTGATGGATAGATCCAAGCCCACCCAAACTCTTCCGAATAAATCGGCTTCTCTTATTAACTCTTTTATGATTGATTCAGCTATTTGTGAAATTTGGCGCTTTTTACACCCTAACGACAAAGAGTTTTCATACTTTTCCCATGTGTACCATAATTACTCAAGAATTGGTTACTTTTTCATTGATCACCATTTACTTACAGATGTTATGGATTGTAAATATGATTCTATTACCATATCTGATCATGCACCTTTGAAGTTATCTATTAAGATGACGGATTCATCTATTAATAATAAAGGTTGGAGGTTCAATCCTGTTTTATTGCAGGATCCTGAATTTGTCAACTTTATTAAACAGCAAATTGAATTGTTTTTCTCAACAAATTTTACAGCAGAGATCTCTAGTGGAACTTTGTGGGATACTTTTAAGGCATATATTCGTGGACAGATTATTTCATATTCTGCTGGAGTTAGGAAATGAACTAATTCTAAAATATTAATACTAGTTGATAAAATTAAAGCAATTGACAAGATTTATTCAATGACCCCTAGCAAAGAACTTTATAAAGAAAGAGTGGAACTTCAAATGGAGCATAGCTTACTATTATCCTCTTCGATTGAAAGTCAGTTAATTAAATCAAAAGCCCAATTCTATATATATGGAGATAAGTCTGGTAAATTACTAGCTAATCAATTGAAAATTGTTTCAGATAAACGACAGATTACTAGGATTCATAAACAAGATGGTACTTTGACGATCGATCACAAAGAGATAAATAAAGCCTTTCAAGATTTTTATAATTCCTTATATCAATCAGAATGTACTAAGGACACTTCTATAATAAATGAATTTTTAAGGAAATTGAATATTCCAAAAGTAACTGTTGAGGATAGTGTATTTTTGGATACACCTATTACGGAGTCTGAAATAGAAAAGGCTATTCTTTCAATGAATTCGGGTAAAGCTTCTGGTCCAGATGATTTTTCTACAGAATTTTTAAAATCTTTTTCTTCCATACTTTCTCCTTGGCTTTGTAAAATTTTTAAAGATGCATTAAGTATAGGTAAACTACCACAATCTTTTTATGAAGCTTCTATTTCTTTAATTCTTAAAAAAGATAAAGACCCTACTGAATGCGCATCCTATTGGCCTATATCCTTGTTGAATATGGATTTTAAGATTTTTAGTAAAATTTTGGCTATTAGATTAGAAAATATATTACCTCGAATTATTTCTGAAGATCAGACTGGATTTATTAAAAATTGCTATTCATCTTTTAACATTAGAAAATTAATTAATATTATTTATACCTCTTCATCTAAAATACCAGAATGTGTTATTTCTTTAGATGCCAAAAAAGCATTTGATAGACGAATGGCCATATTTATTTAATACAATGCAACATTTTAATTTTAGTTCAAAATTTATATCCTGGATTAAATTAATATACCATAAACCCCTAGCTTCGGTTTTTACCAATAATCAAAGATCACCTTTTTTTCAGTTATTTCGTGGTACAAGGCAAGGTTGTCCTTTAAGTCCTTTATTATTTGACATTGCTTTAGAACCCTTGGCTATAGCTATTCGTGAATCACCCAATATTTTCGGTATTACCTGTGGGGAGACGACGTATAAGGTATCATTATATGCGGATGACTTGTTATTATATATATCTGACCCTGAAAGATCTATTCCTGCTATTTCTTCTTTGCTCGCTCAATTTAGTAACTTTTCTGGTTATAAATTGAATTTTAATAAGAGTGAACTATTTCCATTAAATATGCAAGTTCCAATTTATAATCATGTACCATATAGAATTGTTACAGATTATTTTATTTATTTAGGTATTAAAATTACTAAAAAACATAAAGATTTATTTAAAATTAATTTTCTACCTTTAATCGATCAAATAAAGCAACTTGCTAATAGGTGGTCTCCATTATCTTTGTCTTTGGTAGGCAGAGTTAATGCCATTAAGATGATGATACTACCTAAATTTTTATATTTATTTCAAGCATTACCAATTTTTATTCCTAAATCTTTTTTTGATATGGTTGACTCTAAAATATCTTATTTGTGGCAGAACAAAAATCCTAGACTAGGCAAAAAAATATTTACAGAAGCCTAAGAAGGAGGGCGGCTTGGCTCTACCAAACTTAAGATTTTACTATTGGGCAGTTAACATACGGTACTTAATATTCTGGACACAAGAATCGACTACTGCTGCTTGCCCACAATGGGTAAATTTGGAATGTAAATCTGTGCAAGATTTTTCATTGATCTCAATCTTAGGATCTTCACTTCCTTTTTCGTTCTTTAAAATGAATAAACAGATAACTAATCCCATAGTCAAGTATACATTACGAATTTGGTTTCAATTTCGTAAATTTTTTGGCTTGAGTAAGTTTATGCTGTCATGTCCTATAGTATCTAACTACTTCTTTCGGCCTT
Source organism: Hemitrygon akajei (assembly GCF_048418815.1). Classification (NCBI taxonomy): domain Eukaryota; kingdom Metazoa; phylum Chordata; class Chondrichthyes; order Myliobatiformes; family Dasyatidae; genus Hemitrygon; species Hemitrygon akajei. Next base: position 54,813,306 of record NC_133129.1, read on the forward strand.
CATCTATAGATCAAGCTTTTCTATTATGGAAAACAAAAGGTATAACATGTTTTCGTGATCTGTTTTTGGATGATAACATTATGTCCTTTGAACAGCTATCTAATAAATATAATTTACCTAAAACCCATTTTTTTAGATATTTGCAAGTTAGAAATTTTCTGTATAATGAATTAAAGTCTTTTTCGAAAGTATGTCCATTGGACATTACAGAAAGAATTTTAGCCCTCAATCCTTGTCAAAAGGGTTTAGTAGCTATCATTTATAATATGATTATGAGTGTACAGTCAGATGTATCAGAAAAAATTAAGAAGGAATGGCAAGAAGAATTGCATTGTCTTATATCTACTGAGCAATGGGAAAAAATTTTGTCATTGGTAAATTCGTCCTCTATTTGTGCTAAACATGCCCTAAAACAATTTAAGGTTGTACATAGAGCTCACATGTCTAAAGATAAACTTGCTCGATTTTATTCTTATGTTAATTCAACTTGTGACAGATGTCATTCTGATGTTGCTTCATTGACTCATATGTTTTGGTCTTGTCCTTGTTTACAAAATTATTGGAAAGATATTTTTAATATTATTTCAAAAGTTTTAAATATCAATTTCCAACCGCATCCTTTTACTGCAATTTTTGGTTTACCAATGATAGATAATAATCGTCTATCCGCTTCATCTCAACGACTGATTGCATTCGTTACATTAATGGCTAGAAGATCTATTTTATTGAATTGGAAAGAAATTAACCCTCCAACTGTATTTCAGTGGTTTTCTCAAACTATTTCTTGTTTAGAAAAAATTAGAAGTGTGGTTTTTGATTCTTCAGTTAAATTTGAGGAAACTTGGAGACCATTTATTCAACATTTTCATATGAGTTAAATGGTCTGATCCTAAACCTTACTGTTATTATCCTTAAGTATTTGGATGGAGGTTCGGAGTTATCGGCACTACTGTATGTATTTAACATTATGCAATTGCCCATGTTGGTTAGTTTTTTTTAAAGTTTTCTTTTAGTTTTCTTTTTGGGTTTTTTTTTCTCTTTTTCGATTCTTTTACATTAATACTATGAGTTTGGGAGGCTTTATATATTGATTATTACATATCTGATTGTCTATTTAAACTATTAATTATGTACTCTCAAATGTTTTGTACTCATATTTCACTTATGTTTTTCTTAAAATTAATAAAAAGATTTAAAAAGACAACATGCTTCAGGCATACAAAATCATGAAGTGCAACATGTCACTAAAGATTCATTTTTTCTGCATTCCTATTTAGACTTCTTCCCTGCGAATCTTCGCACTGTCAGTGACAAGCATGGTGAAGGGTTTAACCAGGATATCGTGGTCATGGAGAAACGGTATCATGGCAACGGGAATCCGTCAATCCTGGCTGACTGTTGTGGGATACTTAAGCAAGAAGTCTCAGATACTGAGTACAAACCATTACAGACATTTACTCTACACGCTGCATCCACAAAGCAAACAGCATTATGAAGGACCCCACGCACCCATATAACCATATAACAATTACAGCATGGAAACAGGCCATCTCAGCCCTTCTAGTCCGTGCCGACGCTTACACTCACCTAGTCCCACTGGCCCGCACTCAGCCCATAACCCTCCATTCCTTTCCTGTCCATATACCTATCCAATTTTACTTTAAATGACAATACTGAACCTGCCTCTACTACTTCTACTGGAAGCTCATTCCACACAGCTACCACTCTCTGAGTAAAGAAATTCCCCCTTGTGTTACCCTTAAACTTTTGCCCCCTAACTCTCAAATCATGTCCTCTTGTTTGAATCTCCCCTACTCTCAATGGAAAAAGCCTATCCACGTCAACTCGATCTATCCCCCTCATTATTTTAAATACCTCTATCAAGTCCCCCCTCAACCTTCTACGCTCCAAAGAATAAAGACCTAACTTGTTCAACCTTTCCCTGTAACATAGGTGCTGAAACCCAGGTAACATTCTAGAAAATCTTCTCTGTACTCTCTCTATTTTATTGACATCTTTCCTATAATCCAGTGACCAGAACTGTACACAATACTCCAAATTCAGCCTTACCAATGCCTTGTACAATTTTAACATTACATCCCAACTCCTATACTCAATGCTCTGATTTATAAAGGTCAGCATACCAAAAGCTTTCTTCACCACCCTATCCATGTGAGATTCCACCTTCAGGGAACTATGCAACATTATTCCTTGATCACGCTGTTCTGCTGCATTCTCCAATGCCCTACCATTTACCATATATGTCCTATTTGGATTATTCCTACCAAAATGTAGCACCTCACACTTATCAGCATTAAACTCCATCTGCCATCGTTCAGCCCACTCTTCTAAATGGCCTAAATCTCTCTGCAAGCTTTGAAAACCTACTTCATTATCCACAACACCACCTACCTTAGTATCATCTGCATACTTTCTAATCCAATTTACCACCCCATCATCCAGATCATTAATGTATATGATAAACAACACTGGACCCAGTACAGATCCCTGAGGCACACCACTCGTCACCGGCCTCCAACCTGACAAATAGTTATCCACCACTACTCTCTGGCATCTCCCATCCAGCCACTGTTGAATCCATTTTACTTCAATATTAAAACCTAACAATTCAACCTTCCTAACTAACCTTCCATGCGGATCCTTGTCAAAGGCCATACTGCAGTCCATATAGACAACATCCACTGCTTTACCCTCGTCAACTTTCCTCGTAACCTCTTCAAAAAATTCAATAAGATTTGCTAAACATGACCTTCCACGCACAAATCCATGCTGACTATTCCTAATCAGACCCTGTCTATCCGGATAATTACACATACCATCTCTAAGAATACTTTCCATTAATTTACCCACCACTGACGTCAAACTGACAGGTCTATAATTGCTAGGTTTACTCTTAGAACCCTTTTTTAAACAATGGAACCACATGACCAATGCGCCAATCCTCTGGCATCATCCCCGTTTCTAATGACATTTGAAATATTTCTGTCAGAGCCCCTGCTATTTCCACACTAACTTCCCTCAAGGTCCTAGGGAATATCCTGTCAGGACCCGGAGATTTATCCACTTTTATATTCCTTAAAAACGCCAGTACTTCCTCCTCTTTAATCGTCATAGTTTCCATAACTTCCCTACTTGTTTCCCTTAACTTACACAATTCAATATCCTTCTCCTTAGTGAATACCAAAGAAAAGAAATTGTTCAAAATCTCCCCCATCTCTTTCGGCTCCACACATAGCTGTCCACTCTGATTCTCTAAGGGACCAATTTTATCCCTCACTATCCTTTTGCTATTAATATAACTGTAGAAACCCTTCAGATTTATTTTCACCTTACTTGCCAAAGCAACCTTGTATCTTCTTTTAGCTTTTCTAATTTCTTAAGATTCTTCTTACATTCTTTATATTCCTCGAGCACCTCATTTACTCCATGCTGCCTATATTTATTGTATAGATCTCCCTCTATTTCCGAACCAAGTTTCCAATATCCCTTGAAAACCATGGCGCTCTCAAACTTTTAACTTTTCCTTTTAACCAACGGGAACATAAAGATTCTGTACCCTCAAAATTTCACATTTAAGTAACCTCCATTTCTCTGTTACATCCTTCCCATAAAACAAATTGTCCCAATCCACTCCTTCTAAATCCTTTCACATCTCCTCAAAGTTAGCCTTTCTCCAATCAAAAATCTCAACCCTGGGTCCAGTCCTACCCTTCTCCATAATTATATTGAAACTAATGGCATTGTGATCACTGGACCCAAAGTGCTCCCCAACACATACCTCCGTCACCTGACCTATTTCATTCCCTAACACAAGATCCAACACTGCCCCTTCTTTAGTCGGTACCTCTATGTATTGCTGCAAAAAACTATCCTGCACTCATTTTACAAACTCCAAACCATCCATCCCTTTTACAGTATGGGCTTTCCCAGTCTATGTGTGGAAAATTAACATCTCCCACAATCACCACCCTGTGCTTACTACAAATATCTGTTGTCTCCTTGCAAATTTGCTCCTCCAATTCTTGCTCCTCCAATTCTCGCTCCCCATTAGGTGGTCTATAATACACCCCTACACCTTTCCCATTCCTCAATTCCACCCAAATAGTCTCCCTAGATGAGCCCTCTAATCTATCCTGCCAAAACACCGCTGTTAATATTTTCTGGGACAAGCAATGCAACATCTCCTCCTCTTGCCCCTCCGATTCTATCACACCTGAAACAACGAAATCCAGGAATATTTAGTTGCCAATCACACCCCTCCTGCAAGCAGGTTTCACTAATAGCTACAATATCATATTTCCAGGTATCAATCCATGCTCTAAGCTCATCCACCTTTCTTACAATGCTCCTAGCATTAAAATAAATGCATTTAAGAAACTCTCCACCTCTTCCTCTGTTTATCCCTAATGATGCGATCAACTTTATTATCTTTTTCTTCCTTCTCCCCTACATCTTCGGTCTGAGCGCTCCCCTTCTCTATCACCTGCCTATCCTCCCTCACACATGGTCTACTAGCTTTCTCTATTTGTGAACAACACTCCTCTCCCCTAGTCTCTTCAAATTTATTCCCACCCCCCAACCATTCTAGTTTAAAGTCTCTGCAGTAGCATTAGCAAATCTGCACGCCAGGATATTGGTCCCCCTAGGATTCAAGTGTAACCCATCCTTTTTGTACAGGTCACACCTGCCACAAAAGAGGTCCCAATGATCCAGAAATTTGAATCCCTGCCCCCTGCTCCAATCCCTCAGCCACGCATTTATCCTCCACCTCATTCCATTCCTACTGTCACTGTCGCGTGGCACAAGCAGTAACCCTGAGATTACTACCTTTGTGGTCCTTCTTCTCAACTGCCTTCCTAACTCCCTATCTTGTCCTTTCAGGACCTCTTCCCTTTTCCTACCTATGTCATTGGTACCGATATGCACCACGACCTCTGGCTCCTCACCCTCCCACTTCAGGATATCTTGGACGCAATCAGAAACATCCTGGACCCTGGCACCAGGGAGGCAAGCTACCATCCAGGTCTCCTGATCGCGTCCACAGAATCGCCTATCTGACCCCCTAACTATCGAGTCCCCTATTACTACTGCCTTCCTCTTCCTTTCCTTACCCTTCTGAGCTACAGGGCCAGACTCTCATACAAATACCCATACATACACCCCTCATACAAACTCTTCTCCCTCCCGCCATCTGGGAAAAGACACCAAAGCATTCGGGCTCTCACGGCCAGACTATGTAACAGTTTCTTCCCCCAAGCCATCAGAGTCCTCAATACCCAGAGCCTGGACTGACACCAACTTACTGCCCTCTACTGTGCCTATTGCCTTGTTTATTATTTATTGTAATGCTTGCACTGTTTTGTGTACTTTATACTGTCCTGGGTAGGTCTGTAGTCTAGTGTAGTTTTTTTCTGTGTTGTTTTTACATAGTTCAGTGTAGTTGCTGTACTGTTTCATGTAGCACCATGGTCCTGAAAAACGTTGTCTCGTTTTTACTGTGTACTGTACAAGCAGTTATGGTTGAAATGGCAATAAAAAGTGACTTGACTTGACAAACAAAAATGATCAACAGTTGCAAAGCATCAGCACCATTATATAATTAAAATTAATTTCTTGCTTCTCCAAGTACAAGTAGTGTGAAATAATATTTGTGTTCAGCTTCAAGCAATCTATCATAACCAAACAAAAATTTCTGAGGAATCAGCATTTTTAGAAAAATTTGCTGTCCAGTATTAACAGCCAACACAAAGCTATGTAGCCAATCCCACTTTTCAGTCCTTGGATAATAGCTACACCAACTGTGGGATGCAAAATGCTTATCCAAATACTTTAAATAGAATGACAGCTTTACGACTATCCTTTCAGGCACCAAGTTCTGGTTGACATCCCACTCGTAACACTCTTAATGCAATGGAAAGCTATCTACACTCAAGTTTTGGGTGCAGTGAGAGTCGTACAGCGTAGAAACAGGCCCTTTGACCCATCTGGTCTATGTGACCAGGATTCCCGTTTAAGCCAAATCTGTTTGCCTGCAACTAGCCCATTTAAATACCTTTCATGTGTTGTTAATACACTTGCCTCAACCACTTCCACAGGCAGCTCATTCTATTAAATCTCCACTCTCTATATAAAATGTTACCCCTCATTTTCCAGATTTCTTTAAATTTCAGCTCTCTCCCAAAGCCCTCTCCATCTCTGTGCATGTGACTATAATAAACAAATACAAAAAAATCTGGAAGAGCACAGGAAAAAAATGCTTTTAATAAGATAAAGTCTCATCTGAGACAACTAAGCGTTTAACAGTTGACTGATAACCCAGTTCTCAAGCAGGACAGAAAAAGGGTAAGAAAATAAATCCCCCTTTCTTCTTCTTAGGCAGTTTCTTGGAATTGAGGATGACTATACGCCACTGACAACTGGAAAATGCTAGGGCGTGACTTCCTTTAACAAGGGATAACCTTTGTACAACAACTGCCATACAGAAGTTTCTCTAAATCTTTTTATGTTGGTTGGGATCTTAGAGTAAGATTCACTTATGTTTCTTTTAAATATAACAAATTAATGATTAAGTGTGATGGTTAAGACAATAGTTAGAATACTTCAGCTCTTGTGGTGGTGTAACCACAATTAATCCAAGGTGGTGCTGGGTTGTGACCTCTGAGTTGCAACTCAGATTTAGTTGTTTATAACATGTTTTCTTTTAAATGTTTATAAAGCTGTTTTGGGGGATTAGAGGGGAGTTAGTAACATGATCTGACCTGCACCTCAGCAACAGAATACAATGGATCATTCTTGCACTATTATAGACAATAGATGCAGGAGTAGGCCATTCAGCCCTTCTAGCCAGCACTGCCATTCACTGTGATCATGGCTGATCATACACAATCAGTACCCCGTTCCTGCCCTCTCTATTGTGGACGTGTCTCTGATTGCTTCTTCCCCCCCCCCCCCCCCCCCCCCGTGTGAATGTCCTGTTTTCCACAGTCTTTTTCTCCCCTCTTCACAGCATAGTACATTTGATGTTTGTGTGTTGTCTGTACTTACATGCTTGTGATGTTGCTGCAAGTTTTACCATCGTAGCTGTACCCCACTGTACTTGGCACACGTCAATAAACAAACTTTGCTTGAAATGTTGTTCACAGATGGTGGTAGGGATTCACTGAGTAAGTGCAGGGCAGTTAGTCTAACTTGAGTCATGGGAAAACTATTAAAATCAATTCCAAGGAACAGTATGAGTCTTTTAGGTTAATCTAAGACAGACCGGCATTGGTCTGTTAAGGAAAGATTATGTCTTGACTGAATTTTTTAAAGGAAATAACAAAGAGAATGCTAATGAACATTCCAAAGACTTCAATCATATTTAAACTGTGCCAGTTTATATTCGAGTGCTCCGAGTAGTTGTATCTATTGTCGTCTTCAGCAGCTTTCATGCAGTGACAAAGCCCAACAGAAATTTTGATTTAATCCTTCCAAATTATGGATAAGTGTGGGAAGATATGAGAGAGGGAGAGAGAGAGAGAAACAACTTAAATGTTTTCATGGCCTTGTTGAAGACGGAAGAGGAGGAATCTGCTCCATCTGCAGGAGACCAGATGGCTTCCCCATTCAATAACCTTAGTCATCTCGCCAGGAAAATTTGGAAGCAGCAGCACAAGTTCAATAAATCCACAAGAGTTGTCAAAGTCAGTGAATGCTAATTCAAATGACATGTCCCACTGACTAAGCTCAGATACACCTCAGAAACTTGGATCACATCCACATCACCACTCATCAATAATCCCTCTCTAACATGGTGGTTGCATTCATGCTGCATACTTTGCAAGTCCCAAACCCAGATTTCGCAGTTATATACCATAGATTCCGGACTACAGAGCGCACCTGATTAAAAGCCGCTGGCTCTAATTTTAGAAATAAAATCAATTTTTTAATTGTAAAGGCCGCACCGGATTTTAGGCCGCACCGCTACTTTTAAATATACATACGTATCGGTAACACAAATTACGTTGCATATACTTTTTTACTGAACAGCACGAACAACATTCCAATATCTCCTAGCGACTGGTAAAAATATATATACTGCAGCCTACCAGGAAAAGTTATTGATCGCCTTTAACTTAAAAGCAGCGTTTTCGCTCGGGTCTGACGCGCTTGCGTAACGCGATCGGGTCTAATCGGGTCTGACGCGCTTGCGTAACGCGATCGGGTCTAATCGGGTCTGACGCGCTTGCGTAACGCGATCGGGTCTAATCGGGTCTGATGCGCTCGGGTCTGACGCGCTTGCGTAACGCGATCGGGTCTAATCGGGTCTGACGCGCTTGCGTAACGCGATCGGGTCTAATCGGGTCTGATGCGCTCGGGTCTTGCTTTTCTTCGAGTATTTTCCATGTTGATGAGGGTGAGTACAAATGACTGATTTACAATAATTTAATTGTGAAAGTGCGCTTGATTTATCGTACAATTTCATTGGACCTCTGTGAACTACTCATCAATTTTATTGGTCTACTGTTACGAGGCAAAATGTTTACGAGGCGGCATGAAAAAAAACCATGTATTAGCCGCTCTGGATTAAAGGCCGCAGAGTTCAAAGCTGTTCAAAATGTGGGAAAAAAGTAGCGGCTTATAATCCGGAATCTACGGTACTATGTTAGTATACCCATTGAAGCTGATAAACACATCCTGTTGTAGTTCAAGGTGTAACAGAACCAGATGCAGCCTCTGCCAGAGTTTAAGCATGACATCAACTACCAATAAGGACAGTCATCATTGGAGCCTTGCCCAGCAACAAATCCAAAATAACTCATGATCCTATTTTCACATTTAACTATCCTTCGCGTGTCACACAATCATTTCTAGAGTTGCAAGCTGCCCTGATCACACCACCACCCTTAGACCTTTCCTCTCTCAGATAAGTAACATTTACAAACTAGTTAGACAGTGGTGAACAGAGGGAGTATGAAGATGAGGGATTTAAAAAAATTAAAAAATAAATCACAGACCCCAGATACTGTCACTGGTTGTAAATTTAGAGGACAGCTTAGGAGGTGGAATTTGCATGTGACAGGACACTGAGATATATTAGCTTGGAATAAGGCAAAGGTTAGAGGGACACAACTTCAGCCACAGAGACTTAAATAGGGACACTGCTGGAGCAATCAAGAGCTATGTGCACACAATAAAAATATCTGGCCCACTGGCAAAAACCCAAATTGCAATCTCCCACGATTTGGGGGAAGTCCAATACCAATCATCCACAGGGCACAACATCCATCCTTTCTGATGTGAAAATGGGAGTCAATTCCAAGAAAACACTTGGAAGTGATCCATGATGTAGCACCTGAGTCGACCAGAGATTTGGGTGCTTCAGGGAAGCTTCAGCTTGATGCCCTCAAGGTTGTCAGCACAATGTTCAGAAGCGATGGAGGTTGCCCTGCTCACTATCTGGCAATTGAATGAAATGCTGAAAGCAGCAGTAATGCATCGATGGTTAGCAGGTGGAGATGCTGCAGAAACATTCTGGAAGCCGGGCAGAGGTCCAGCCAGACCTAACTTGACTGTGAAAAGCAATGTTCAGAATTCCCAGTCATGGTTGGAGCAGACAGCAGAATACATCAAGGGTATCCTACATGAACTCTTGTTTTAATAAACAATCTCAAGACCAGATATACTGATTGTCCTGGAGATTTTTTAAAAAATTTTAGGCATGAGGGCATCTGGTTAGAATTAAAACAGCTTGGATGCGAGAAACCTGAAGAAGCTACCTCTGGGTACGGATTGGGTTTAGTTACTGATCAGAAGCAGGATCAGGTTTATTATCACTGGCACACGTCATGAAATTCGTTAACTTAGCTGCAGCAGTTCAATGCAATACATAATATAGAAGAGAATAATAATAAGTAAATCAGTTACAGTATATGTATATCGAATAGATTAAAAATATTGCAAAAAGCAGAAATAATATGCATTTAAAAAAAGGGAGGTTATAAAAGAGGGGAAGAGGCTGTTCCTGAATTGCTGAGTGCATGGAATTGGATCACAATGCTAATCATGTCCAGGCTAATGCTATTTCACAGCAGTGATTCAGCAAATGGCCAAGGAATTTGCAATAATTTTCAGGAACATGGAGGAAGGCAAACAATATGTACTGATCCAACATGTGGAATCTACAGGTAAGAAAGGACACCAATCCCTTCATTTCCTCAGAGGACTACAGAAATCTGGCATGCCCCTGATGACTCCTATCATTTTTTAAATTGATGCACCATAGATGACATACCACCTGGATGCATCACACTGCCATGCCAACTACTCTTCCCATGCTGGCCAGGAAACAGCCTAGTCCATCACCAACCAGCCTCCCCTCTAGTGACTTTGTCTAAGCTTTTGGCTGCCCTAGGAAAGCAGTCAATGTAATCAAAGTTCAAAACGTTTAAAGTACATTTATTATCAATGTACATGCACATCATCATATAATGCAGTGAAATTCATTTTCTTGTGGGCATTCAGAGTAAATACAAAGAAACACAATCAATGAAAATCTGCACATGATGGGGGGGGGGGGGGGGAAGCAAACACCCAATGTGTAAAAGACACGGATCCCTCCCCCACCCTAGTCATCCTCTCTTTCCATTTCCATTGGGCAATAGATACAAAATCTTGAGTACATACCACTAGACACAAGTTCAGTTTCTATCCCACTTATCAACTGCTTTTTTCTCCAGTACTAAAGATAAACTTTTGAACTCTGATCTCCCAATATAGCCCTTGCATTTTAATCGGCACTGCACTTTCTCTGTGTATATCTTGCTTTCTGTTTTCCATTTGATTACTAACAGATTTCTGTATGGCATGATCTGTCTGGATGGCATGCCAACAAAAGCTTTTCTCTACACAGCTTAACACAATAATAATAAACCAATACAGTGGATTCTGGTTAACTGGGTCACATTCAGACCAGTACATTTTGGTCCAATTAAGCAGTTCAGCCAATTAGCCAACATTTCATGGAAATAGTTTAGATATATAAAAAAGACAAACTACTGTTTAACTGAGTAAAAATGTATTTAAATGAAATACAGAATCAATTAGATCACTATCAATGTAACTACAGTACTATAAAACTATATAAGTTCCTAATAGCTATCAGAGGAATTCATTCAGCGTACACTGTCTAGTTTGTTTGATTGACTCTAAATAAACAAAATCAGCACAACCACCTAGCATAGGTAATTCAATGCCTTCATACAATTCTCAACAATTGCATTCTCCAAATCTTCATTCTCATTGCAACATTCAAGGTGACTGTCGATACCTTCAAACTCCTCATAGTTCCTAACTTGAAGAAGTGAAATAATTCTGTTTTCTCAAGCTGTTTCTTGCATCTCCAAGCTTGAAAGCTAAAAAACCGCACTGAGCAAAAGAGTTCTAAATTGTCTTATTGTGGCGACCCACTTCCCAGCGCACTCGAACCGGCTCACAAAGTGGCGCGCACCGGCACTGAGGCCGGTCCCAAAGAGGGCGCCAAGCCTGCTTCACCAGCAAGGGGAAAAGACAGCGCGCGGGACGGGACTGTGAATACGCGCCCCCTACAGCATTCCCGCCCAGGGAGGGCGGGAACAGGAAGGCTTTAAAGTGAGGCCGCTAAGTTTGAATAAACCCCTTTTGCAACTGCAGCTCACTGACTACGTGTCGTTATTTCAGCGCTGCGTGTAGCACACCGCTACATTATTGCTTATTTCTCACCAACTGTCAGTGACAAAAATCACTGCTTTTTGAACACAATCAGAATGAGGTTTATTATCACTGGCACCTGTAATGAAATTTGTTAACTTAGCAGCAGCTGCACAATGCAATATGTGATAATATAGTAAGGAAAGAAAAGTAAATAACTTATAGCAAATATATATATTGAATAGATTAAAAATAATGCAAAATAATTTTTTAAATATATATAAATATATAAAAAGGTGAGGTGGTGTTCATGGGTTCAACGTTCATTTAAGAATCATATGGAAAAGGCGAAAAAGCTGTTCCTGAATCACTGAGTGGGTACCTTCAGGCTTCTATAGCTTCTTCCTGGTGGTAACAATGAGAAGAGAGCATGTCCTGGGTGATGGGGGTCCTTAATAATGGGCATCACCTTTCTGAGGCACCACTCCTTGAAGATGTCTTGAATACTATGGAGGCTAGAACCCTAGATGGAGCTGACTAATTTGACAACCTTCTGTAGCTTCTTTTGATCCTGTGCAGTACCCTGCCCCCCATACCAGACAGTGATGCATTCTCCACAGTACAGCTATAGAAGTTTGAGTGGTTTAGGTGACAAACCAAATCTCTTCGAACTCCTAATGAAATACAGCCGCTGTCTTGCCTTCTTTCTAGTCTAGTGTCCAGTGAACCCATCAATCTGAATTACTGTGTCTGGTACGGAAGGGGTTAACCACGATTCTGTGAAACAACGGACGCATGCGGTCCTAACATCCCTCTGTGGCAGCACCTTGGTTTTGAGATCTTCGATCTTATTTCTAGACTGTACATTTGCCAGCAAGATAGTGGGTATTACGAGTCAATGACACAGCTGTACCAGACTGGCAACCACTTTTCCTATAAGGATTCCAGCAAGAACTATGGCCACAATCCACAAGCTGTTGTGATTCTCAGCTGTACCAGGCTGAAATGGGAATATTTCATCACATCCATTAAGCTGTGCTGCACGAGATCGCCAATGCCCCAGGTGGCCCGCGAGCACATGCATCTGAGGCTATTTAAAAACTGTTTGTTCTAAGCACGGCGCACGCATCTGATGCTAGTTAGAAACTGTTCAGCAACAGCCTCCTGCCTCAATTAAGCGGCACAGTGTCCCAAATAAACAGAAATCCTGGCTTGATTAGTTTTTGTTCTTTAAAAATTGTCCAAAATAAGCAACTGCCCAATTGACTGGTGACCCAATTAACCAGAACCAACTGTACTAATTCTGATCCCAATACTGCTATTGAATTTTCTAGTCAGTGGAAACTACAACAACATAGTCAGAGGGTGCACCGACCATGAAGACGCATGAATCCTGAGTGTTTACAGAAACTCCAAGCAAGTCAAAGTCAATGTTTTTTGATAAATGCACAAGTGTATGTATGCACAGGTACAATGAAAAATTTACAGCAGCATCAGACACATAACATCAGATACACGACATTCACAAGAAAAACAAATTATATACAATTTCTACAATAACTGACACAATTACAACAAAATAAAAGAGCAAGGTCCAATTTAGTGAAAAGTGAACAAAGTGATTCTAAATTTTGCTAAACTGTAGGAATTAACGTTTTGCCAGCTGGCTTGAGAACTGAATGGTTGAAGCAAAGTCATTGTTCTTGAACCAGGTGGTGTGGGACTTCAGACTTTAGCTCCTGCCTAACAGTAGCTGCGAGCAGATAGCACGGCCTGCATGGTGGGGAAATTCTGATGATATACGTTGCCTTCTTTAGGCAGTGCCTCATGTAGATATTACCAGTGGAGGAGGAGGGATGTGCCCATGATGCATGAGCAGGGTTCATATTTCTCTGGAGCTTCTTGGATTCCTGCATCTTCAAATTGTTACACCAGACCAGGATGCAACCAGTCGGGTGGGGAGGGGAGGGAAATCCCTCCCCTCCCTGCTTATCCCTCCCCACTGCCCACTCCCAGCACTATTCCATTTCAGCTTCTCCAGTACTGAGGGCCCTAAAGAGTCCTTCCAGGTGAGGCAGGACTTCAAACATGAATTCACCAGTGTCAATTATTACATCTGATGAGACTAGATGCATATTAATATTAATCCAGCACCTTCACCAATAGCCAGAATCTTCCAGTAACCAACTACATGAATTCCACTTCCCATTCCCACACTATCATTTCCGCTCACAGTCACCCCTATTGCCAAGCTGAAGAACAGCACCTTATAACCATATAACGATTACAGCACAGAAACAGAGCATCTCAGCCCTTCTAGTCCATGCTGGATGCTTACTCTCACCTAGTCCCATCGATCTGCACTCAGCTCATAACCCTCCATTCCTTTCCTGTCCATATACCTATTCAATTTTACTTTAAATGACAATACCGAACCTGCCTCTACCACTTCTACTGGAAGCTCGTTCCACACAGCTACCACTCTCTGAGTAAAGAAATTCCCCCTTGTGTTACCCTTAAACTTTTGCCCCTTAACTCTCAACTCATGTCCTCTTCTTTGAATCTCCTCTACTCTCAATGGTAAAAGCCCATCCCCCTCATAATTTTAAATACCTCTATCAAGTCCCCCTCCCCCCCCAACCTTCTACGCTCCGAAGAATAAAGACCTAACTTGTTTAACCTTTCCCTGTAACTTAGGTGCTGAAACCCTGGTAACATTCTAGTCAATCTTCTCTGTACTTTCTCTATTTTGTTGATATCTTTCCTACAATTTGGTGACCAGAACTGTACACAATACTCCAAATTCGGCCTTACCAATGCCTTGAACAATTTTAACATTACATTCCAACTCCTATACTCAATGCTCTGATTTATAAAGGCCAACACACCAAAAGCTTTCTTCACTGCCCTACCATTTACCATGTATGTCCTATTTGGATTATTCCTCCCAAAATGTAGCATCTCACTTATCAGCATTAAACTCAATCTGCCATCGTCCAAGCCCACTCTCCTAAATGGCCCAAATCTCTCTGCAAGCTTTGAAAACCTACTTCATTATCCACAACGCCACCTACCTTATTATCATCTGCATACTTACTAATCCGATTTACCACCCCATCATCCAGATCATTAATGTATATGACAAACAACACTGGACCCAGTACAGATCCCTGAGGCACACCACTAGTCACCAGCCTCCAACCTGACAAACAGTTATCCACCACTACTCTTTGGCATCTCCCATCCAGCCACTGTTGAATCCATTTTACTATTTCAATATTAATACCTAATGATTGAACCTTCCTAAATAACCTTCCGTGCGGAACCTTGTCAAAGGCCTTACTGCAGTCCATATAGACAACATCCACTGCTTTACCCTCGTCAACTTTCCTAGTAACCTCTTCAAAAAATTCAGTAAGATTTGTCAAACAAGACCTTCCACGCACAAATCCATGTTGACGGTTCCTAATCAGACCTTGTCTATCCAGATAATTATATATACTATCTCTAAGAATACTTTCCATTAACATTAACCACTGACGTCAAACTGACAGGCCTATAATTGCTAGGTTTACTCTTAGAACCCTTTTTAAACAAAGGAACCACATGAGCAATACGCCAATCCTCTGGCACCATCCCCGTTTCTAATGACATTTGAAATATTTCTGTCAGAGCCCCTGCTATTTCCACACTAACTTCCCTCAAGGTCCTAGGGAATATCCTGTCAGGACCCAGAGATTTATCCACTTTTATATTCCTTAAAAGCACCAGTACTTCCTCCTCTTTAATCGCCATAACTTCCATAACTTCCCTACTTGTTTCCCTTACTTTACACAATTCAATATCCTTCTCCTTAGTGAATACCGAAGAAAAGAAATTGTTCAAAATCTCCCCCATCTCTTTCGGCTCCACACATAGCTGTCCACTCTGATTCTCTAAGGGACCAATTTTATCCCTCACTATCCTTTTGCTATTAATATAATTGTAGAAACCCTTCAGATTTATTTTCACCTTACTTGCCAAAGCAACCTTGTATCTTCTTTTAGCTTTTCTAATTTCTTAAGATTCTTCTTACATTCTTTATATTCCTCAAGCACCTCATTTACTCCATGCTGCCTATTTTCATTGCAGATATCTCTCTTTTTCCTAACCAAGTTTCCAATATCCCTTGAAAACCATAGCTCTCTCAAACTTTTAACCTTTCCTTTTAACCTAACAGGAACATAAAGATTCTGTACCCTCAAAATTTCACATTTAAGTAACCTCCATTTCTCTGTTACATCCTTCCCATAAAACAAATTCTCCCAATCCACTCCTTCTAAATCCTTTCACATCTCCTCAAAGTTAGCTTTTCTCCAATCAAAAATCTCAACCCTGGGTCCAGTCCTACCCTTCTCCATAATTATATTGAAACTAATGGCATTGTGATCACTGGACCCAAAGTGCTCCCCAACACATACCTCCGTCACCTGACCTATTTCATTCCCTAATAGAAGATCCAACACTGCCCGTTCTCTAGTCGGTACCTCTATGGATTGCTGTAAAAAATTATCCTGCAGTTTACAAACTCCAAACCATCCATCCCTTTTACAGTATGGGCTTCCCAGTCTATGTGTGGAAAATTAAAATCTCCCACAATCACCACCCTGTGCTTACTACAAATATCTGCTATCTCCTTGCAAATTTGCTCCTCCAATTCTCGCTCCCCATTAGGTGGTCTATAATATACACCTATAAGTGTTATTACACCTTTCCCATTCCTCAATTCCACCAAATTAGCCTCTCTAGATGACCCCTCTAATCTATCCTGCCAGAGCACCGCTGTAATATTTTCTCTGACAAGCAGCGCAACTCTTGTCCCTCCGATTCTATCACACCTGAAGCAACGAAATCCAGGAATATTTAGTTGCCAATCACACCCCTCCTGCAACCATGTTTCACTAATAGCTACAACATCATATTTCCAGGTATCAATCCATGCTCTAAGCTCATCCACCTTTCTTACAATGCTCCTTGCATTAAAATAAATGCATTTAAGAAATTCTCCACCTCTTCCTCTGTTTATCTCTAACAGTACAAAGAACTTTACTGTCTTCTTTTTCTTCCTTCTCCCATACATCTGTTCCTACAGATGGTTCCCCTCCCCCCTTGTATCTAGTTTAAATCCACTGGAGCCTCTCTAGCAAACCTACCTGCAAGAATATTTGTCCCCCTCCAGTTCAGATGTAAGCCATCCCGCCGGAACAGGTCCCACCTTCCCTGGAAAACTGCCCAATTATCTATAAATCTGAAGCCCTCCCTCCTGCACCATGTCTTCAGCCACGTGTTGATCTGCACTATCTTACTATTTCTAAACCCACCTGCACGTGGCACTGGTAGCAATCCTGAGATTGCTATCCTGGAGGTTCTGCCCTTTAACTTGGCACCTAGCTCCCTAAACTCACCTTTCAGGACCTCCTCACTCTTCCTACTCACGTCATTGGTCCCTACATGGACCACGACATCTGGCTGCTGACCCTCCCTCTTGAGAATACTGAGAACTCGATCTGAGATATCGCGGACCCTGGCACCAGGGAGGCAACAGACCATCTGGGATTCTCGATCTCTTCCACAGAACCTCCTATCTGTCCCCCTAACTATCGAATCCCCTATCACTACTGCTCTCCTCTTTTCCCTCCTTCCCTTCTGAGCTGAGGGTCCAGTCTCGGTGCCAGAGGCGCAACCACTGCAACTTGACCCTGGTAGGTCGTCCCCACCAACAGTATCCAAAACGGTTTACTTATTGTTGATGGGAACTGCCACAGGGGTGCTCTGCTCTTCCTGTCTATTCCCCTTCCCTCTCTTGACAGTCACCCATCTACCTGTCTCCTGACTCCTAGGGGTGACTATCTCCCTGAAACTCCTGTCTATTTCTGCCTCTGTCTCCCGAATGATCTGAAGTTCATCCAGCTCCAGCTCCAGTTCCCTAACATGGTTTGTCAGGAGCTGCAGCTGGATGCACCTTTTGCAGGTGTAGTCATCAGGGACAGCTGTGCTCGCCCTGACTTCCCACATACTGCAGACAGAGCACTCAACTGCCCTAACTGCTGCCTCCATTACCTACTCCTAAGCTAATTAGATTAATCTAATTGCACTGGTGGCCAGTGCTATCATGTTTGCTGTTGTGTGCTGGGGCAGCAGGCTGAGGGTAGCAGACACCAACAGAATCAACAAACTCATTCGTAAGGCCAGTGATGTTGTGGGGGTGGAACTGGACTCTCTGACGGTGGTGTCTGAAAAGAGGATGCTGTCCAAGTTGCATGCCATCTTGGACAATGTCTCCCATCCACTTCATAATATACTGGTTAGGCACAGGAGTACATTCAGCCAGAGACTCATTCCACCGAGATGCAACACTGAGCGCCATAGGAAGTCATTCTTGCTTGTGGCCATCAAACTTTACAACTCCTCCCTCGGAGTGTCAGACACTCTGAGCCAATAAGCTGGTCCTAGACTAATTTCCACTTGGCATTATTTACTTATTATTTAATTATTTATGGTTCTATATTGCTATATTTCTACACTATTCTTGGTTGGTGCGACTGTAACGAAACCCAATTTCCCTCGGGATCAATAAAGTATGTCCGCCTGTCTGTCTGTCTGTAATCCATGGCAGTCTCCAAAGTGATGAACATCAATTTCTCTAACTTCTGGTAACCACTCCCCACTTTTCTTTCCCATTATCCCACCAGTCCCATCACCCTCTGTCTTTCACCTCGCCCCCCTTCTCACTCTGCCCATCACCCACATATTCGTCTCTGGTATCCCTCCCCATTTACAACCCTTTATTCCACGGCCCACTGCCCTCTTCTATCAGATTCCATCTTCTTCAGCCCTTTGTTAGTTCTACCTATCATCTTGCAGCTTCTCACATCATTCTCACTTTTCTTCCCCTCCCTTACCTGCCCTATCATCTCCTCCTAACTTGCAACTTCCTATCACTCACCAGCTCTTGCATTATCCTTCCCCCTCTAACTGTTTTACCCTAACTATCTACCCCCTTTCTTGCCAGCCATTAAGGGTCTCAATCTGAAACAGCAACTGTCCACTTACTTGCATAGATCATGCCTGACCCGCTGAGTTCCTCCAGCACTTCACCCTGTAATGGCCTTGCACCTCATTACCTGCCTGCCTGCACTTTCTCTGTAACACTTTATTCTGCATTCCAGTATTGTTTTGCCTTGTACTAACTCAATGCACTATTGTAAAAAAAAATTTGTATGGATGGTAGGCAAAAGAAAGGTTTTTCACTGTACCTCCGTACAAGTGACAATAATACAACATTTTATTAACTCCAATGTTAGAAAATCATTAATTCAGTGAAAAATGCATTTTGGTCCGCCTGGAACCTGTCAGCCATAAAGTTGTAAAGCACAGGGAAAGCTCTTTTGGCCTACCAAGTTCAAACTTTTTGCCCATCTACACAAATCTTACAGGCTCGCAGCAGGAGGTCTGTATCCTACACTGCCTTGCTATTTGAGCACGTCAAAACATCCTCTGAATGCATCGACAGTACCTGACTCCACCATCTCCTGTGGCGCAGGGTAGAGATGTCAACTACTCACTATGTGGGGAGTAAGGGTGGGGGACTTTCCCCTCAAATCCCTTTGAAACTTCTCACTTCTCACCAGAAACCTCTGATCTCTTGCTTTTGGCAGCCCTAATACGAGAATACTTACTTTTGACTATCTACCCTGTCTATGCCCCTTATAATGGTACATATCTCCAAGGCCACCCTACACCCTCCTTCACTCTAAGTAAAGTGAAACCAGCCTATCCAAAAATCTCTCCATTACTGAAGTTCTCCAATCAAGGCAACATTCTGGCCAATTTCCTCTGTACTCTCTGCAGCAAAACTACATCTTGTGGTAACCAAACTGCACGCAATACCCCAGAGATGTGGCCCAAGCAGTGTTTTGTGAAGTTGCAAGGGAACATGTCAACTTTTATATTTTATGCCACAACATTTTTACTTCCTCATACCACATCTACCTATACAACCACTGACAGGGAACTATGGCCTTGCAGCCTAAAAAGATCCCCTTGTTCATCTTAGCACCTACCATTTACTGTACATGTTATACCGCTATGTGATTTACCAAAATAATTCACCTCACACTTGTTGGGATTAAATTCTAGAACAGAGATGAAACAACAGGAAGTTATCGTCTTCCATAATCCAAGCTGAACGGTTATGTGCCACAGGACACACCAGAAATTCATGGCAAACTTTTCAGATTATAGTACTCTCGCAGCATAGACCCGATGACATAATAGTTTCTCAAATTTACCACTGCCAAATGCACAGCGGGTTGGCATAGTAAACACTATTCATAAATTACACAGTTATAGTATGTGTATAAAGTACATTTTCAGCCTTTGCTCTAATAACCACATACCAGAAAACTGGGCTAAAAGCTGTTAAAATAAATGGCGCTGTCCAGCAGTCTTACAAAATCACTTGCAGCAAATGGCAAGCAGATGTTTTGAGCAAGTTCCTGCAGGCAACAGAAGCGTCTCCTGAGCCCTCTTGAAGGGTTGGGAACTACATTCCTTCTAATATGTAATGACCAGCGTGCACAAAAAATACTGCATTGTGTGATTTTTTGCCCAGTGACATCATGTGTGCACTGAATAATTTCTTAATTAAAACAGTATAAATAAGTCAGTTCTAAAATCTGCAGACAAATCATTGCAAACTCCATGTGGTCAACACTGTTCACATCAGAAACCGGAATAGGAAAAGTGATTGCATAAGATCGTGAAATATACTTCATGTGCCAATGAGGTAGAGGGCGACAAGCTTTTGTGCGTAGTTTAAATTCTTCTGTGTGCTAGTTACAAAAGGTATGTGCGCGTGCAGACATGTACAATTTAGAGGGAAGAATGGTTGCGAATCCAGCAGAAAGGCTTTCTGTCACACCTGATCACCCATCTTCTGCTTAACCACAAAGTAATGGTATACTTACATGAGAAACTGTCCTAATACACCAACATCTCACTAATATGCTTAGATAGGACAAATGCTCTTCGACCTAGATGATTGTTTACAGCATTTCCCTCCGATTACCTGCTCTGTGCTGTGTTGTCTTGACTTACTCTGCCTGCATGCTCTACTCCAAAAGAAATGCCAAGTTTCCTGCCGCTGCCTGTAAGGAGTCTGTACGTTCTCCACTTGACCGCTTTGATTTCCTCCGGGTACTCCAGTTTCCTCTCACAGTGGTAGGTTAACTGGTCATTGTAAACTGTCCCTTGGTTAGGTTAGGATGGAAAAAAAAACTGGGAGATTGCTGGGCGCCATGCCTCAAAGGGCCATAAAAACAAAAAAGAAACGTACATCCATCTGAGAGCAACTCTGTTCAGAAGTTTAAAAATCACGACCACATCCTTCAGTATCTGCCAATCCACTCCCCGTAGCATTTAGCAACCTTGGAAATACCGGGGGGGGGGGGGGGGGGAAGCATCAGAAACAGCAGCCAATAGAAACCAATTAGCAACTTGCAAGTACCCTTTACAAAGACATACAAATGGTGACACAGGGAGAAGGATATGCTGCACCCAGTTAAAAAAATATTGAGGCTGGGTTGTTGTGCCCCAGATTGATTGTGCTGGAGACTAAACAATGTTAACACACCAATCGGCAGCACAGTATCTACTGTCTATATTTCTCCTGAGTATGGCATTTTGTACCACTGCTGCACAGCCACCACAGTTCTTCGAACCCACTCCCTACAAAATCAAAATGCCTTATGGAACTAAAGCAGCTAGTGAGAAAATTTTTAAAAAGGATTTCCGAAATATTTTTTTCCATTTGGAAATTCCTTTTAATTTTCCCACTAGATTGCAGTTATTGAAACGTTCATAATGTACACAGGATAATGAATTTTAATAGGGAATAGTTAGTAGGGAAAGGGGGCAACTGGTATACATTTAATCCAAATGCACTGTAGAATGCATCAAAAAGGAACAGAAACAGTCAGCTATTATCAACCAGCTCCTCATTCAGCTGAAGCTAACAGTATGTTTTTTGTTCCCAAATCAGTGTTACACAATGCAATTAGACAGGGCTAGTGGCTGTTCGGAAAAAAAACAAAAAAAAGGCCAAAGTTCAACCTATGGTGGCATCACTGCAACATATGCAGACATTCCCCTTTGCACATTAAACAGCAGCAAATTGCTCCTTCACATAAAAAAAGTTTCCTCAAAACCTGATCCTTTGAACATGCAGTTTTCACAACCAGTAATCCAAAGAGTCTGTAGATGTACTGAATATTGAAATGGAAGATATTCTGTGGTCTGGCAGCTCTTGTCGTCTAACATACGTTTATCCACCAATGTAGAACAAGTCACCAGACTGGATTATACTGGGCTCATTAAACCCTGCACAGAGTAAAATGCAAAATTTGATGAGTGCAATATACTGACGGCAAGCAAGTTTGTCTGTTGCTTCTTCAAATTTCCAATTATCCAAATTTATCTACTCAAATCAAAAGGTCTATTGTGAAGAGTTAGCAAGAAGTTAATAAAAATGTGATTTTATCAACTGGCAGATGCAATACTTTTTGGGACCTGATTGGTGCTGGACCATGGAAAATGCCCCCAATTATATTACTCTGAGCAGAAATGCTGGTTACAACACTTCCTGCATCACGCGAGGATTCTAAGAACTGGCTATAACCTGAAGTTTCCAGCTATTGGAAACAATGCTGGCTTACATCATTGTTGACTAATATTATAAAAGTTGTACCAGTTGATTAATTAGCTACAGATTAGCAAAGATCTTTGTTACGTTTAGATCTTAATTAGAATTAATTAGCTCAGGTCTGCACTATGGATAGAAAATATGTTAAGCTACAAGAGCTGCCAGACCATAGAACATCCGACTACAGAGTTTCAACCTGTGCAGGCAAACACCAAGTTAGAGCACTAGCGGCACAGTGCTGCTGTCTGTCTCACAGGACCAGAGACCCATAGTTCAATTCTGACTTTGGGTACTGTGCGTGGAATTTAACAGCATTAGAACATAAGAAATAGGAGCAAGAGTAGGCCATCTAACCCATCGAACCTGCCCCACCACTCAGTAAGATCATGGTTGATCTGTCCGTAGACTCAGCTCCATCTACCTGCCTTTTCCCCATAACCTTTAATTCCCCTGCTATGTAAAAATCTATCTAACTGTATCTTAAATATATTTAGTGAAGCCGCCTCAACTGCTTCCCTGGGCAGAGAATTCCACAGATTCACCACTCTCTGGGAAGAACAGTTTCTCCTCATCTCCGTCCGAAATCTTCCCCCCCCTGAATCTTGAGGCAATGTCCCCTAGTTCGGCAAGGGGTGATTGATAAGTTTGTGGCCTAAGGTAGAAGGAGATGAGTTATTAACTTCAAACTTTCTGCATAATCACTCAAAGAGCTGACCTGCATGTGCATGTAACAAGAACTGTATAACTCATCTCCTTCTACCTTAGGCCACAAACTGATCAATCATCCATCTGTGGACACTTTCTGGAGGTCCAAGATCCTTATGCTCCACAACCGCTGGACTAAGTATGTAAATGTAGGAGGGGACTATGTTGAAAAATAAATGTGCTAGGTTTTCTAAAATTGACTCCTTCTACCACCTTAGGCCATGAACTTATCAATCAGCCCTCGTAGATTCACCCACCATTGGAAACAACTTTCCTACTTCTATCTTACCTATACCTTTCAAAATTTTGTACGTTTCTATAATATCCCCTCTTACTCTTCTGAAGTCCAAAGAATGTAGTCCCAGGTGACTCAATCTCTCCTCATAGGTTAATCCCTTCATCCCTGGATCAACCTGGTGAACCTCTTCTGCACAGCCTCCAAAGCCAGCATATCCTTCCTCAAGTATGGAGACCAGAACTGCACAGAATACTCCAGGTGTGGCCTCACCAGTACCCTGTATAGTTGCAGCATGACCTCCCTGCTCTTCAATTCAATCCCTCTAGCAATGAAGGCCAACATTCCGTTTGCCTTTTTAATAACAGGAAATTATAGACCAGTGAGCCTTGCCTCAACGGTTGATGGAGAAGAACCTGAGAGGCAAGATTTATGAACATTTGGAGAGGTATAATATGATTAGGAGTAGTCAGCATGGCTTTGTAAAGGGCAGGTTGTGCCTTACAAGCCTGATTGAATTTTTTCAGGATGTAACTAAACACATTGATGAAGGAAGAGCAGTAGATGTAGTGTATATGGATTTCAGCAAGGCATTTGACAAGGTACCCCATGCAAGGCTTATTGAGAAAGTAAAGAGACATGGGATCCAAGGGGACATTGTTTTGTGGATCCAGAACTGGCTTGCTCACAGAAGGCAAAGAGTAGTTGTAGACGGGTCATATTCTGCATGGAGGTCGGTCACCAGTGGGGTGCCTCAGGGATCTGTTCTGGGACCCTTACTTCGTGATTTTTATAAATGACCTGAGGAAGTGGAGGAATGGGTTACTAAATTTGCTGATGACACAAAGGTTGGGGGTGTTGTGGATAGTGTGGAGGGCTGTCAGAGGTTACAGCGGGACATCGATAGGATGCAAAACTGGGCTGAGAAGTGGCAGATGGAGTTCAACCCAGATAAGTGTGAGGTGGTTCATTTTGGTAGGTCAAATATGATGGCAGAATATAGTATTAATGGTAAGACTATTGGCAGTGTGGAGGATCAGAGGGATCTTGGGGTCTGAATCCATATCACTCAAAGCTGCTGCGCAGGTTGACTCTGTGGTTAAGAAGGCGTACGGTGTATTGGCCTTCATCAATCATGGAATTTAATTTAGGAGCCGAGAGGTAATGTTGCAGCTGTATAGGACCCTGGTCAGACCTCCCTTGGAGTACTGTGCTCAGGTCTGGTCGCCTCACTACAGGAAAGATGTGGAAGCCATAGAAAGGGTGCAGAGGAGATCTATAAGGATGTTGCCTGGATTGGGGAGCATGCCTTATGAGGATAGGTTGAGTGAACTTGGCCTTTTCTCCTTGGAGCAATGGAGGATGAGAAGTGACCTGATAGAGGTGTATAAGATGATGAGAGGCATTGATCGTGTGGATAGTCAGAGGCTTTTTCCCCAGGGCTGAAACGGTTGCCACAAGAGGACACAGGTGTAAGGTGCTGGGGAGTAGATACAGAAGAGATGTCAGGGTTAAGTTTTTTACTCAGAGAGTGGTGAATGTATGGAATGGGCTGCCAGCAACGGTGGTGAAGGCAGATACGATAAGGTGTTTTAAGACGCTTTTAGATATGTACATGGAACTTAGTAAATTAGAGGGCTATAGGTAAGCCTAGTAATTTCTAAGGTAGGGACATGTTCGGCACAACTTTGTGGGCCAAAGGGCCTGTATTGTGCTGTAGGTTTTCTATGTTCTAACTTTTTGTACCTGTAAGACAACTTTTCATGATTCATGCACAAGCACTCCTAAGTCCCTCTGCACAACAGCATGCTGCAATCTTTCACCATTTAAATAATAATCTGCTCTTCTATTATCCTTCCGAAGTGGATGATCTCGCATTTACCAATGTTGTATTCCATCTGCCAGATTTTGGCCCACTCACTTAACCCATCTATATCCCTCTGCAGCCTCTCCACATCTTCTGTACAATTTGCTTTTCCACTCAGTTTAGTGTCACCAGCAAATTTTGCTATGTTGCACTCAGTCCCCTCTTCCAAATCATCAATGTAAGTGGTAAACAGCTGCGGGCCCAGCACCGACCCCTGCGGCACCCCACTCACCACAGAATGCCAACCAGAGAAATACCCATTTATACCAACTCTCTGCCTTCTACCAGCTAACCAACCCACTATCCATGCCAATACACGTCCTCCGACTCCATGCATCAGGACCTTATTTATAAGTCTCTTGTGTGGCACCTTATCAAACACCTTCTGACATCCACCTGTTCCCCTCTATCCACTGCACTCATTATGTCCTCAAAGAACTCCAGTAAGTTTGTCAAACAGGACCTGCCCTTTCTGAATCCATGCTGCATCTGTCTAATGGAACCCCTCCTTTCTAAATGTTTAGCTATTTCTGCCTTAATGACAGCTTCAAGCATTTTACAAATGTTAAGCTAACTGGCCTATAGTTGCCTGTCTTTTGCCTACATCCATTTTTAAAAAAGTGGCATGACATTTGCTGTCTTCCAATCTGCCGGGACCTACCCAGAGTCTAGAGAGTTTTGATAAATGATTACCAACATGTCTACTCTAACCTCTGCCAATTCCTTCAACACCCTGGGGTGCATCCTATCAGGCCCTCTAGTTTGCTCATCACTATCTCTTTAGTGACAATGATTTTAATCGAGGTCCTCACCTCCCATTTCGTCCATAATATCCTTCTTTGGCATAGATATGTCCTCCACTGTGAAGATCGACACAAAATAGTCACTGAATGCCTCAGCCATTTCTTTATCACCCAATATCAATTTCCCCTTCTCGTCTTCCAAGAGACCTATGTTGACTTTAGCCACCCTCCTCCGCTTTATATATTTATAAAAACTTTTGCTATCTGTTTTAATATTTTGTGCTTATTTACTTTACTCTATCTTCCCTTTCCTTATTTCTTGTTTAGTTGTTCTGTGTTGCTTTTTAAAGTGGGAAGAGGAATAGTCCAGGAAGCTGTGAGAATAAGTGGGTTTATAAAAGACACCAGTAGATGGACTCTCTCCAGAGATGGAGACAGAGAGATTGAGAAAGGGGAGGGAGGTGTCGGAAATGGACCAGGGTGGAAATTGGAGGCAAGGTTGATGAAATCAATGAGCTCAACATGGATGCAGGAAGCAGCACCAATGTAGCCGTCAATGTAGCAGAGGAGGAGATAGGGAGAGATGCCAGTGTAGGCTTGGAACATGGACTGTTCCATGTAGCCGACGACAAAGCAGGCATAGCTGGGACTCATGCCAGTGCCCATGGCTACACTTTTGGTTTGATGGAAGTGGGAGGAGCCAAAGAAGATTATTATTGAGAGCAAGAACCAGTTTCACCAGATGGTTGAGAGTGGTGGTAGAGGGGAACCGTTTGGATCTGCTGTCCAAAAAGCATTGGAGAGCTTTAAGGCCCTCCTGATGGGGGATGGAAGTGTATAGGGACTGGACATCCATAGTGAAAATGAGACAATCGGAGCCACGGAACTTAATATCAATGAAAAGATCAAGAGCATGTGAAATGTCATGAAAGTAGAAAGGGACTAAACTGGGGGAGGTATATCAGAGTTGAGGTTTGCAGACACGAGTTCAGTGGGGCAGGAGTAGTCAGAAACAATGGGTCTACCTGCACAGTCAGGTTTATGGATCTTGGGTAGGAGGTAGAAATGGGAGGTGTAGGGTAAGAGAACGATGAGGTTGGTGGCACATCTCCACATTTGATAAGGTCTGTGATGGTTAGGGTTCTCTTTCCTGGAGTGATGGAGGCAGAGGGGAGAACTAATAGTCCAGTTCTGGAGATACTGTGCTAAAGGAAGTATTTAAAACATAGAGCTGAACCTTTTAAATCTGCAACTTACAGATTCTGAGAGCTAATACAAGTCTCAACAAAATACTAGAAGGAAAATTGATGAGGATTATTTGTTAAATTATATCTTGGAGGGAATCTGGGATGGAATTAAAGATGATTCTATGAATCATAGTTTCAAACACCACAGATATGAATCCTATCAGCATACCCTGGTCAGTGCCAACTATTTTTCGAAGAAATTGGGGAAAGCAGAGAAATTAAGGTGGGTGTTGTTAATACCCTTGTCCAAAAGATACTTGGTGAGGTAGATGAATAAGAAAGCTTTAGAGTGATGGGTCAACTGCATGCAAATGGGACCAACTAATGGGCAAGATGGTGACATGGTTGGTGCATCTTAAACTCTTCTTCTGAACTCAAAACCATGATGGACATTGGTAATACAAATGTTGCAAGTCCAGTTCGTTGGTTCATTGGCAAGACTGACGGTGGGGTGGGGGAGGGGGGGGAGAGAGCTGTGTGGCCTCTGTTGTTGCACACACCAGACCCTTATTCCTGGCTTCAACTTTTATAGCCACCCAGGGTAACAGGTGCCAGAGGCTGTACGGGAGA
The DNA here is from genome assembly GCF_048418815.1 of Hemitrygon akajei. Classification (NCBI taxonomy): domain Eukaryota; kingdom Metazoa; phylum Chordata; class Chondrichthyes; order Myliobatiformes; family Dasyatidae; genus Hemitrygon; species Hemitrygon akajei. Next base: position 54,841,102 of record NC_133129.1, read on the forward strand.
GAACAGAGGCAGTGCAGGCATGCTGGAATCCGTGCCACACTCCAGTGTGCGATCCTTGGAAGACAAGCTGGACTACCTTGTTCTTCAGCAGATCTAGCACAAGACAAGCAAATTTGCCTGCTGACTCAGCGCCAGAGAGCTGGACTACCTTCATCTGCAGCTGCACCAGCATGAGATGAGGAACTGAGTTCTTGTTCTTGCAGAAATGTGGCCACCGGACAACATCCTGGGCACCATTAATCTTCAGGCCATGCCACTCAGAGACTTGTGCTAACAATATAATATTATTTTGTGACTGACTGTGTTATTGTAACCACATGTGCTGTGTGAATGTATATACTCGTGTCTTGCACCTTGGCCCCACATTTAACTATACACCCATGTATAGCTGAATGTAAACTTGAACTTGAACTCAGGTAGGCTCCCTGGTCACCTAAAGGGCCTGTTTCTGCGCCGTATAATTCTATGTCAAAGGTTCGTCTTCAAAGGTTGGTCTGTAATTGAGGGAAGGAGCCATAGGGGGCAGAGAGAATGGAGCAAGTGTGGTGTTCGTAACAATTAGCATGAAGCCAGAAAAAGAAATTCCGGCTATGACTAGTAAGGCAAGAATGGAGCTAAATAAAGGTAGCCACAGCAAGTTCAGCTGCAGGGGAGAAACAATAGAGCTGGAAATGACAGCTACAGGGCGAGGTCATCTCACAGATCTAATATCAAGTCAGAGTTATTTGATATAATTATAGCTGATTCAGTGCTAGAGGCAATGGGTTGAAATCAGACTGGAGAAGAAACATGCCCAGTTTATGATCTGTGAGCAAGGAATTTTCCCACGAAAAGATAATGAAAAATAGAGACAAACAAATCACGACTCAGCGTATACAAGACACATTTTAGATTCATGTCTGTGAATGCATAGAATTGAGTTTATCTTGTGTAAAAATATCTGGAAAAATAGTTCCAAATTGAAAGATCAGAAAGCTAGAAACATGGAAAACCTACAGCACAATACAGGCTCTTTGGCCCACAAAGTTGTGCCGAACATGTCCCTACCTTAGAAATTACGAGGCTTACCTATAAGCCTCTATTTTACTAAGCTCCATGTACCTATCTAAAAGTCTCTTAAGAGACCCTATTGTATCCACCTCCACCATTGCTGGCAGCCCATTCCATGCACTCACCACTCTCTCTAGATATAAAACATACCCCTGACATCTCCTCTGTACCTACTCTGTACCTTCCTATGATTCCCTACTGTGCGGAGCTGTTTGACCACAGTAGGCAGATTACTGTAGATTTCGCACTACAGAGCGCACCTGATTAAAAGCCGCTGGCTCTAATTTTAGAAAGAAAATCAATTTTGTACTTGTACAAGCCGCACCGGATTTTAGGCCGCACCGGATTTTAAGCCGCAGGTGTCCCACGTTGTAATATGAGATATTTACACAGAAAGATATTACACGTGAGGATTTTTTAACTTTTAATTAAATCCATATGGTAACATAAACAAATACATATTGCAAATGCTTTTTTTTCGAACCGTGCCTGTAACGCGGCTACTTTTAAATATACATACGTATCGGTAACACACAAATTACGTTGCGTATACTTTTTTACTGAACAACATTCCAATATCTCCTAACGACTGGTAAAAAATATATATACTGCAGCCTACCAAGAAAAGTTATTGATCGCCTTTAACTTAAAAGCAGCGTTCGCTCAGATCTAATGCCGCTCGCCCCCACCTTCCCGTTTATTGCAAACCGGTATTTCCCACAAGACGCGGCAAAATCGGATGTGACGTCATAGCATCCCGGGATGTAGTACAGAAAACAAATATACTTAAAACACTTCTAACTTTAACTAGAAAATACTAACAAATGAATTACTAAGCGAAAATATTATAAACTAAATAACTGCCATAAAGGCAGCACAATGCTTTTCTTCGAGTGTTTTCCATGTTGATGAGGGTGAGTACAAATGACTGATTTACAATAATTTAATTCTGAAAGTGCGCTTGATTTATCGTACAATTTCATTGGACCTCTGTGAACTACTCATCAATTTTATTGGTCTACTGTTACGAGGCAAAATGTTTTTGGCGGCATGAAAAAAAACCATGCATTAGCTACACCGTAGTAAAGGCCGCAGTGTTCAAAGCTGTTCAAAATGTGGGAAAAAAGTAGCGGCTTATAATCCGACATCTACGGTAGTTTAAATTGGCATTATGGTTGGCAGAGATACTGTGGGCTAAAGGGTCTTCTCTTGTTCTACACTGTTCTATGTTCTATGTAATGACTGCCACGTGGAGCAGAAAATTGATTTGCCCTGCACCCTCCCCCTCCCAAATGAATTCAAGCATCTTTTTCTAAAACTTAATTACCGATACAAGAAGAGGCCAAGTCATATGAATGATACTTATAATAATCATCATCACAGGAATACCATTACAGTTAATAGCAAATAGTTGTAAATTGTTAATGTTTGGTCCCATGCTCAGTTTTTATTTTTTTATATATACATACACATAACAATCTAAAATTAGAGACTTCAATTGAAAATTGCCACTCAAGATGCTTAACTTACACTCAAGATACATAAACCAAACACTAAATCAAGAATTTTGCTTCTAAATGCACAGCACCACATTTTTCATTATTTTTTTCTTTCCCTCAAACACCATTATTATTTTATACATGGTTAAAATCTTATGGTTTGGCAGATGAACTTTGCTTTTTTTTTGCTGGAAACCCACAAGCAGACTCATATTCTGAACTACCTAGTTATCTTCATTAGCCAGTAACTTCTAAACAAAAGTTAAAATTTGTCGAGGAACAACAGAGTTGACAAGCTATGGCATGGTGCCGCATAAGCAGCAATTTTTTTTTATACAGCTGCTGCTTCTAACCAAACTAGCTTGCAGTAAACAAATATCTTTGATGCAGGTTTGCATCTACACACAAATGAAAGCAGAAAACATTTCAGAGACTCAAAAATCAGCCAGAGGAGGAGAGGCTATACAGGTGAGAAGAGAAAATTTAAAAACTGAAGGTTCCAAAAAGGAGAGGAAAAGGGATTTTTTGGAAAGAAATCCTAGAATACAGAGCATACACTGACCCCTGAAGGCATGGTGGAGAGTTGAGCTCCAACAATGTAAAGGAGAAGTAGTTTCTGAGGATGCTTTGGTGAACAAGTGAGACCAGGATTAGCAAGGGAAAGTCTACAGAGGAAATAGCTGTGTGGAATGAGCTTCCTGTAGAAGTAGTAGAGGCCAGTTCAGTTGTGTCATTTAAGGTAAAATTGGATAGGTATATGGATAGGAAAGGAGTGGAGGGTTATGGGCTGAGTGCGGGTAGGTGGGACTAGGTGAGATTAAGAGTTCGGCGCGGACTAGGAGGGCCGGAATGACCTGTTTCCGTGCTGTGATTGTTATATGGTTATATGGAAATGGCATAATTCAGAAACCTGGCCTTTTCAGAACAGTGAAATTTCCTTTTGGTCATCAAAAAAAAAAACACAAAAAAAACAGCAAAATGGCCAGAAATGGCTAGAGATCATGTGGTTGCCTTTCACACAACCACCTAAGGTACATACCGGACAAGGTTATGCATGCAAGGCTAGTTCACATGGGATCCAGTAACAGCTAGCAAAGTGTAATATACCACTGGCTTGATGGTAGCAACAAAGCTGATCGTGGAAGACAAGTTCTTCCCGTCTGGATTCTCACGACTAGAGTTGTGTCACAGGGAGCAGTGGTGGGCTCATCGTTTGTCATTTATACTAGGGATTGTGATGAGAATCTACAAGCATGCGTAGGAAGTTTGCAGATGGCTTTATTGCCAGTGAAGGTGTTTACCATAAATGGTGGATCTTGATCAGTTAGGCAAGTAGACCAATGAATGGCAAATTCTGATAAGTACAAGGCTTTGCATTTTGGGAAGTCAAACACAGTAAACAGCTGGACCCTAAAACACGCTGTAGAAGAGTTAAGTAGGAGAATATAGAATAGGAGTACAAGTACACAGCCCTGAAAGTGGCAGACTGAACGGTGGAGAAGGGGTTTAGCACAATAGCCTTCATTAGTCCGGCCAGTGAGTGTGGGAGTTAGGATGTTGTGTTGCAGTCCTAAAGACACGGGTCAGGCTGCATAAGGAGAATTGTGTACTATGTTGGTTGCTCTGTTCTTGGAAGCATATTATTAAGTATGAAAGAATGCACAGGAGATTTACAAGAATATTGCCATGACTCAAGGACCTGACTTAGGCAGGTGAGGATTTCATTCCTTAAGAGTGCAGGGATGACCTTAGGGATGAACAGAATCATAAATACACAGTCTTTGACCCAGATAAAGGAAACAGAAAAACAGGGGCACAGATTTAAACTGAGAGGGGATATGTTTTTTTTTAAATGACCAGAGGAGAAACTTCTTCAAACAGAAGTTCTTGGAATGAACTGCCAGAGGAAGTGGTTGAGGCAGCTACAATAATGTTAAATGATCTTTGGAGAGATAGGCACATGGAGAGGAGAGGCAAACAACAGTGAAGAAGGAGCCAATAGTGGAGGTGATTTAAAGTCACGTTAGGTGAGTAAAATAGACATTAGTAAAGGAAAATGTTTAGGTGACAGGACATAGCCAGTTGGAGCAAAGGTAAGCAAATGGAGATTGTGAAATAAAGCTGACTACGGGAATACTGACGGCTAGATGGGCAGAGTAATAACAGGAGGAGGTCATAAATTGAAGCACTCAATTGAAGGGAGAATGGAGGCAATTACTGCCTGGCAAAGGAAGCAAAGTCCCATTTTTCAAGGTTGAGTTTATTGTTATATGCACGATTACTTGCATGTACAAGTGCAATGAAAGGCTTGCTTGAAGCAGAGACACATGAACAGAGCATTATACAAGTAGGATTCACAAGGGAAAAGAAACAAATTAAATGCAAATTATACACAATTATTACAAGAAAAAAGTACAATTAGAACAAAATATCCATTTTAGTGTAGAGTGTTGCTATACTGAGTTAGTGATCAGAGCTTGCAGGTTAGTTCAAGAATCAAAGGAAGCAGCAGTCCTTGAACCTGGTGAATAACTGGAAGCAACCTTTGCAGACAGAGATGAATCAAGTACTACAATGAAAAGCAGTACTCATGAAATTGTGAAATCCTCATGCAAATAGTGTAACACAAATGCTATCAACTGGTGGGAAAAGGTGCCAGCAAACACTGCTTCCAAGCGTGACACCTGCCAGATAGTTCACCGAACTACTTCTTTCAAGCCTTCCTTCCACCTCCGCAAATATGGTTCTGCGACTGTTGGGAGTCTGTGACCTACATTTTAGTGGTGTACTTTCTGGCCGATTGAGCGATCTGGCACTTGGCTGCCTTCAAGGTGTCTGTGTAAAGGTCTCCGTCTCTTCTCCTGATGGAAAGTCTCTGCGTTTGAATGGTTTCACTCTCCCTCAGTACTATCGGAGGATGGTACCAGAGTAAGGTTTAAATCAAGTCGTCACTTTTTATTGTCATTTTGACCATAAACTGCTGGTACAGTGCACAGCAAAAACAAAACATTCCTCCAGGACCATGGTGCTACATGAAACAACACAAAACTACACTAGACTATGTGAGACAACTCAAGGCTACACTAGACTAAGTAAAACAACACAAAAACTACACTAGACTACAGACCTACATAGGACGACATAAAATGCACAAAACAGTGCAGGGCAGTACAATAATTAATTAATAAATAATAAAGACAATAAGCACAGTAGAGGTCAAATTTCAATATAATAATAAATTATGTAGATGTCAGTCTAGACTCTGGGTATTGAGTCTGATGGCTTGGGGGAAGAAACTGTTACATAGTCTGGTTGTGAGAGCCCGAATGCTTCGGTGCCTTTTCCCAGATGGCAGGAGGGAGAGGAGTTTGTGTGAGGGGTACGTGGGGTCCTTCACAATGCTGTTTGCTTTGTGGGTGCAGCGTGTGGTGTAAATGTCTGTAATGATGGGAAGAGAGACCCTGATGATCTTCTCAGCTGACCTCACTATCCGCTGCAGAGTCTTGCGATCTGAGACAGTGCAATTCCCGAACATACATCCTCTGAAGAATGCGGTGAGGATGGGGAGGTGAGAGATGGACTTTTCTCAGCCTTCACAGAAAGTAGAGACGCTGCTGGGCTTTCTTTGCTATGGAGCTGGTGTTGAGGGACCAGGTGAGATTCTCCGTCAGGTGAACACCAAGAAATTTGGTGCTCTTACCGATCTCAACAGAAGAGCCATCAATGTTCAGCGGGGAGTGGTCGCTCCGTGCTCTTCTGAAGTCAACAACCATCTCTTTTGTTTTGTTCATATTCAGATACAGGTTGTTGGGATTGTGGATCGTGGATACAGGTTTGTGGATTGGGGTTTGTAGTTCACTTTATTATGCATTCCTCATTTCTGGTGGCTCCTTTTTTCTGTCAGTATTTGGGCAATTTAGAATCAGGATGGCCTGCAGATAATGAACACTGAGCTGAACTGAAATATGCCTAGACTATTTTGATTTTGTGTTTTATATTCTGTGTTGCTCACTCGTAGCTTTCTGTTGCTGTTTGTGTGATTTTTTTTTCCCCCCTGCACATAGGGAGTGGGGTTGATGTTTCTCTTTGAATGAGTTCCATGGTTTTTCTTTGTTTCGTGGCCATCTGTGGGGAAGGTGAATGTTAGAGTTGTATACTGCATACATACTTTGAATATGTTTGTATCAGCATAATCAGGGTATCTTTGAATTCTCATTCAAAGTGCTCACCAGTGTCTAATGTAACAATGCATGAGTCAACTGACTTGTTCAAGAATTTCACCTGTGTTGTGCAAAAGATTTTATTTGTGTGCTGTACTGATCTGAGCCATAATTAAGAGGGTCACTGGCCTCTAATGAAAGCCAGCCTCAGGGTGCTGCTTAAACATACAAATTCCACCCCCAAAGGATATGGGTCAAATGTAGGCAAGTGGAATTAGCTTATGATTGGGCATCATGGTTCAGACAGATGAGTTGATCAAAGGGCTAGCAAGAGACTTATCAAAAGCTTATTCATAAAAATGAAATTAACCATGATAGCTGGGAAGGCACAGTGAATCAACAACCATGTATTTTGAAGATATATCAATGAACAAAGATAGTGAACCTCATAACATTATGAGTGAAGGACAAAGTCAAAGCTGAAATTATTGTCATATGCACATGTACAGGTGCAATGAAAAACTTACCTATGGCACCATTACATTCACATGGCATCAGAAGGAATAAAATATTAAATTTCAATACAGATCCCTAAAAACAGCATTAAAAAGTGCTACAATTCATGTGGTACAAATTGGGGTACTAAAAACCAAAATGAATTATGGCACATTTGTACAGGATGTTGGTGGAACAAATCCTCTCCTTGACAGAACTTGCTGATCTTAAAAACAGAGGACAGTCGCCTCTTGATTTTAAACACCAGAGAGTTTACAATAGGTAAATGGTCAGAATGCACATGCATGTGTATTTGCCAAGTCTCAGCAGCAGAGTCCGTCCTCCATTCATCCTGGATCCCTCTGCCATTGGACCAAGATTCTAGATCCGTCAAATGTCACTGCATCACATTCAGAGTGGTAGCTTGTGAGCATAAAACCCCAATTAACAGAGTTCAGACACAGGCTCCACCAATAGCTCAGAAGTGTAGCAGAACTAAGGCATCCTTGATTAGAGAGATGATCCAAGACTAAATGAAGCATTAAGATTACAATTTTGGGCCACAGGAAAGACAAAGTAGACAATAATGCAATTCACAGATATAATGGTTTATAATTACAAAGAAAAAGTTTGTTGTTTTTTTTAAACACCCCCCCCCCCCCCCAAAGTAACAGGTTTTAATCAAACTATCACCTTTTTTGCATGTTTGAAAGTGACAAACCTAGAGTTTTACAGCTGCTGGTTAAATGATGGATTTTTAAATGCAGAATGATGGCTTAACTTAAAAAAAACCTGCAAGGGCTCATTAAAAGAAACAGTGTCATTGATTTTACTAAATATAGAACAGAATTAAAAGAGAAAATCAAGCCAGTTTACATTATGTCACTACTTCTTGTTATGTTCATTGGATCCTCAATTTCCTCCCTTGCAGATCCCAATCAGTTCGGATTGACACCAACATTTCTTCTATAATCTCCATCAGCATAGGTGCACCACAAGGCTGTGTGCTTAGATCCCTGTTCTACTTGCTTTTATGACTGTGTGGCTGAGCACACCTCCAATGCCACATTTAAGTTTGCTGATGACAACACTATCATAGGCTGAATCAAAGGTGGTGATGAATCAGCATATAGGAGGGAGACTGAAAAGCTGGCTGAATGGTGCCATAACAACCACCTCTCATTCAATGTCAGCAAGACCAAGGAGCCAATTATTGCCTTCAGGAGGATGAAACCACAGATCCATGCATCAGTCCTCATTGGGAGATCAGAGGTGGAGGGGTTCAACAAATTTAAATTCCTCAGTGTTATCATTTCAGAGGGCTTACCCTGGGCCAGCAAGTGTCATTACACCTCTACTTCTTTAGGAGTCTGTGAAGATTCAGCATGTCATCTAAAATTCTGATAAACTTCTAATGTGTGGTGGACAGTACATTGACTGGCTGCATCACAGCATGGTATGGAAACTCCAATGCCCTTTAACAGAAAAATCCTACAAAAATTAGTAGACATGGCCCAGTCTATCACAGGTAGACCACTTCCCACAATTGAGCACATCTACACAGATCATTGTCACGGGAAAGCAGCAACCATCATCAGGGACTCCCACCACCCTGGTCAAGCTCTCTTCTTGCTACTGCCATCACGAAGGTGGTACTGGAGCCTCAGGACTCACACCACCAGGTTCAGGAGCAGTTATCACCCCTCAACCATCAGGCTCTTGAACCAAATGGGATAACTTCACTCAACTTTACTTACCCGATGACTGAACTGTTCCCACAACCTATGGACTTGATTTCAAGGACTCGTCATCTCCTATTCTCAATATTTACTTCTTATTATTACTTCTTCCTATTTGTATTTCACAGCTTGTTGTCTTTTGCACACTGGCTGGATGCTCATTTGGTGTGCTTTCATTGATTCGATTATGGTTATTATTCTACTATGGATTTAATGAGTATGCCCACAAGAGAATTAATCTCAGGGCTGTATATGCTTACATATATGTACTTTGATAATAAATTTACTTTGAACTTGCGAGTAACATGCATTCAGGTGAGTAATGCAGAAATCAATAACGGAAGTGGACAAAGTACTGTGGAAATTTACTGTGCAAAAGGGCAGTTGACCATATGTGCCATTGTGAAACTTGCATGTGCACAAATGTAGATTCTTCCTATGACGACACCACAAGCATGGGGTCCTGATTAGAATCTGCCTTCTTCCAGTTTCTTAAAGTATTCTCAGGTTTACATCATTTCTCCTTAAAGTTATTCACTTACCGAGTCACAATCAAGTAAAAACATGTGAATGTTTGGGTGAAGCAAATGGGCGATGAGTAAATACAATTCGCAATAGGCCACAAAGTGTCCAATTTCTCTGTGTTCTTTTAAGATCATTATGACATTTTGTCCACCTGGACAAAAAAGACACATACGTTCAAATGCTGTTCATAGACTTCAGTTCAGCATTCAAAACAATCATCCCTCAGAAACTGATTGGAAAGCTGAGCCTACTAGGCCTGAACACCTCCCTCTGCAAATGGATACTAGACTGCCTGACTGGGAGACCTCAGTCAGTCTGGATCAGAGACAGATTCTCCACCACCATCGCACTGAGCACAGGGGCTCCCCAGGGCTGTGTGCTCAGTCCACTGCTGACCCACAAATGTACTGCAACACACAGCTCTAACCACATCAAGTTCACCGATGACACGACCGTGGGGATCTCATCATCAAGAACAATGAGTCAGCATACAGAGAGGAGGTGCAGCGGCTAATGGACTGGTGCAGTGCCAACAACCTGTCTCTGAATGTGAACAAAACAAAAGAGATGGTTGTTGACTTCAGGAGGGCACGGAGCGATCACTCCCCACTGAATATCGACGGCTCCTCGGTAGAGATTGTTAAAGAGCACCAAATTTCTTGGTGTTCACCTGGCGGAGAATCTCACCTGGTCCCTCAACATCAGCTCCATAGCAAAGAAAGCCCAACAGCGTCTCTACTTTCTGCAAAGTCTGAGGAAAGTCCATCTCATAGACATAGAATAGTACAGCACATTACAGGCCCTTCCGACCCTCAAACCCTGCCTCCCATATAACCCCCCACCTTAAATTCCTCCATATACCTGTCTAGTAGTCTCTTAAACTTCACTATCTGCCTCCACCACTGACTCAGGCAGTGCATTCCACACACCAACCACTCTCTGAAAGATTGGAGCAACTGGGCTTGTATACACTGGAATTTAGAAGGATGAGAGGGGATCTGATTGAAACATAAAAGATTATTAAGGGATTGGACACACTGGAGGCAGGAAGCATGTTCCCGCTGAGAATGTGAAGAGTGTAAGGGGTACGTGTAGAAGGGGTGGACGAGGGGTAAGTGTAGCAAAATATGTAGACAGGACCAGTGGGAGGATACGTTATTGGGGAAGCAGCTAAGATAAGATTCCAGATAGCAGGTGGCAACCACAAAGAAAAGGGAACCTGCGACCACAAGACAATGTGTTTGGCAAAGTATTTTAAGCCATATACCTATTTTGAGTGTTTTGCTTGCGTCCGTATGCATTCCGAGTATTACGCTTGCGTCTATGCTTATTCTGAGTATTTCGCGTGCTTAGCTATGCAATAGCCAATCAATTGATGAATTTGAATCGGTAACCATATTTGCGAATGTAGTACCCTGCTTTTGGGTTTAAGTATGACCTTTGTAAACCGACAAATTGGAAGTTGGCTACCTTACGCCCGAAGTGCGTGGGGCTGCGAACTCCTCTCTGAATAAAAACCGTTTCAGAGGTAATTTCGTGTCTCTGGTGTTTTTCCTCAACTGAGCAGGTTAATAATTTCAGGTTGACACCGCTGATGGGTGAATCCAGAGCTAGAGGCCACAGTTTAAGAATAAGGGGTAGGCCATTTAGAACAGAGATGCGGAAAAACTTTTTCACCCAGAGAGTGGTGGATATGTGGAATGCTCTGCCCAGAAGGCAGTGGAGGCCAAGTCTCTGGATGCTTTCAAGAGAGAGTTAGATAGAGCTCTTATAGATAGCGGGGTCAAGGGATATGGGGAGAGGGCAGGAACGGGGATTGTGTATGATCAGCCATGATCACAGCGAATGGCGGTGCTGGCTAGAAGGGCCAAATGGCCTACTCCTGCACCTACGTTCTATTGTCTATTGAGTGAAAAACCTTCCTCTAATATCCCCCTTGAACTTCCCTCCCCTTACCTTAAAGCCATATCCTCTTGTACTGAGCAGTGGTGCCCTGGGGAAGAGGTGCTGGCTGTCCACTCTGTCTATTCCTCTTAATATCTTGTACACCTTTATCATGTCTCTTCTCATCCTCCTCCTCTCCAAAGAGTAAAGCCCTAGCTCCCTTAATCTCTGATCATACTCCATACTCTCTAAACCAGGCAGCATCCTGGTAAATCTCCTCTGTACCCGTTCCAATGCTTCCACATCCTTCCTATAGTAAGGCGACCAGAACTGGACACAGTACTCCATTAGTTGTTCTGCAAGATCTCCCACCCTCCATCCTCATCACATTCTACAGGGGTTGTATTGAGAGCATCCTGAGCAACTGCATCACTGCCTGGTTTGGAAATTGCACCATCTCGGATCGCAAGACCCTGCAGCGGATAGTGAGATCAGCTGAGAAGATCATTGGGGTCTCTCTTCCCACCATTACATTTATACTGCACGCTGCATCCATAAAGCAAACAGCATTATGAAGGACCCCACGCACCCCTCATACAAACTCTTCTCCCTCCTGCCATCTGGGAAAAGGCACCGAAGTATTCAGGCTCTCACGACCAGACTATGTAATAGTTTCTTCCCCCAAGCCATCAGACTCCTCAATACCCAGAGCCTGGACTGACACCAACATACTGCCCTCTACTGTGCCTATTGTCTTGTTTATTATTTATTGTAATGCCTGCACGGTTTTGTGCACTTTATGCAGTCTGTAGGTCTGTAGTCTAGTGCAGTTTTTTTTTTCTGTGTTGTTTTTACATAGTTCAGTGTAGTTTTTGTACTGTTTCATGTAGCGCCATGGTCCTGAAAAATGTTGTCTCGTTTTTACTGAGTACTGTACCAGCAGTTATGGTTGAAATGACAATAAAAAGTGACTTGACTTGAAAGCCTGGAGGCTGGTTCAAGAAAACTAAGTTACATCATGTGTCAGAACTTGACATCAAATGGTGACTTCAAAGCACTTGAGAGTTTTGAAGGAGGTAAAAGCAGAAATACTTCTGAGAAAAGTAATAGGACATGGAAACCAAGTTTGATTGTCCTAGAGTTTCTGGAAAGAAAGTTGCACATGTTCATGGTACATAACTCACAACTGCTGACACTGAGTTGGGGCTTCGCTTTAAGAGGCTAGTCAGACGTGATGACGTTGTTATGCAAGATTCTCATCATGCTTTGGTTTTTAAGTTTTGGAGTTCAATAAAATGTGTTACAGGTTTAATTAAACAAAATACCTCGTTGTTTTATTTGTGAAAACCTACACTATTAGTGTCTGAGAGAAAAAAAGCCTTTCATTTCTTTGACTTCAGTATCAGTAACCTGAACTTAATCACCCAGAAGTTGCTTTTAAAAACAGTTGGAGAGATGCATGGATTGGAAGTACAGAAGTCAAAAGCTGCAAATGGGACCAACTTGGATGGGGCACCTTGGTTGGCATGGACCAGTTGAGCTGAGCAGCCAGTTTCCATGCTGTACAACTCCAATTAAGCAATAGAATTGAGCCTGAAGCACAAGATATTATTCAAGTTTAAAAGAGAATTCTGTAGTTACCATGCGACAAGCAGATATTGTCAATTTAAACTATCGCTACAACAAAAACAATATACATAGAGAAAACTGCAGCAGTCTGGAGTTCAATTTAACTACTTTCTACTTTCTTCACATCAAAGCAAATGAAAGGAGTGAAGTATTCTCTTCTCATTTCCTTTCTGCACAGCAGTTGCTGTAATAAAGACAGAAATACACTGAGGTACAAGAATGCAGAATGAGATCAAAAGTGGAAAATACTTGGGGAAGGAACCTCATGTGATCTTAAACTTATCCACTCTAGAACAAGCCTTTACTGATTCACTGTTTTATTCTTTATTATTTTTAAATCAATGCCAGGGCTTTGAACACCACTTCTCTGCAGCAGCATTTGTCCAATTATTGAAAGAACCTCAGGACTGTACTTCAAAACATTTATTAATGTATACATGTTCCATTACTAAAGTTTAACTACATTAGCAACACAAGACTTTAATGTAACTTTTCCTTAACTCTCTGCACATAATGCAGGACAAAGCGTGTCTTCATGTGTGCCTACAAAGGGAGGGGAGGAAGTCAATGTTTAATTTTAATGACTAATCAATTAATTTATTGATTATATCTGTGTAAAATAGTGTCTACTGTACAATTGACATACAACTAATGCTAAAATGTTGGGGGCATTATAAAGCTTGCAGATAAATACAGAAATACCTTTTGTGGTTGATAGGGAGAAAGCTGAACACTGTAAAATACCAATGGAAGTCAACTGATAAGACAGATGAACTCAGTTTAGAAAAGATGTAAACAACTGCATTTGAAGAACTCAAATAAATAAAATGGCAAGATATTGACCGGTGAAGTGGAACAGAGGGATCTGTCCAAGGGTACAGGATAGGTTGATAAACTGTATTCCAGAAGTTCTACCAGATTAGCCACAGCACAGCACAAGAACAATATTTAAGAAATGTGTAAAGACCAGCTTCAGTATGGTAGACCATTCTACATACTATATCATTGAAAGGACAGGAAGGCACCAGAAGTGCTGCAGAGGAAATTTATCAGACGTTGCCAGTTATAAAGGAACCTGGATGGGCAGCAGTTGTCTCTTTGGAACAGAGGAGGTAGAGAGATTAAATGAAGGTGTTTAGAAGTTTCTCAGAGAACTGAAAGGAGATCACAAGGGGCAATGATTTGAAATAATATTGTACGAAGTCAAACAAGACTCAGTCATACCAAAGGTATCAAGATATTTTACTGAGAACAGAACCTACTCAGCTTCTACACTCACATGGTAAACTTGTCTGCATATTTTTATTTGCTGGTGTTCAATCTACTGGCTTTCAGACCTCTCTGAAATTGTAGCGATGGCTCCTTAGATGCCCTGCCTCTTTTGCTGCTCTACAAATGCAAATTTTACCAATTTGTTTCAGTTTTGATAATGGTGAAGGTGGGTGTTAATGCTAGCTGTTGCTAGACATGTCCAGGTACAACTTACCAATTTTAATGCAGTATGTTGCTATATATGCCCCGCTTGGTGGCGCAATAATATCAGCGCTGGACTCCGGAGCAAAGGTTCCCGAGTTCGAATGCAAGCCGGATTGAGCATCAAGCTAGCAACTTGGCCTCGTAAAAACAAGAATAGCTGCTACGGAAACACTGTCAAAAGACGGTGCCTCAATAACTCTATTGCCAAGTTAAGGGCTATTCTTCTGTTGCTATATGTACAAGACCACAATTGTTTGGCAAGAGAAATTTGGTATTTCAGAGTCACAGAATATGAAACAAGTCCCTGGACACTGACACTGCACCAAACATGAAATACCCGTTATTTCATGTTTGAAATAATGTCCTGACGAAGGGTCTCGGCCCAAAATGTCAACAGTGCTTCTCCCTATAGATGCTGCCTGGCCTGCTGTGTTCCACCAGCATTTTGTGTGTGTTGTATGAAATACCCGTTTCCCACTAAACCAGCTTTATTTTCCCACATTCCCATCAACCCTCCTTGCACTTTAGGAAGAAAGCAAAATACCTGAGAGAAACTCAAGCAAATCACCAGAACACACAAACTCCACACAGCCAACAGCAGAGTCAGGATTGAACCTGTCTCTCTCAAACTCTAAGGCAGTGGTACCCAAAAGAGTGTGAAATGCAAATGAGCATCTCCTTCACAAAATCAGATTGATTAATGATTGGGAAATGGACAATATCAGGGCAAACAAGAAATACATACTTAAAGAAAATGAGAGCTATGACAGAGAAACTGAAATAACATTTCTGAAAACAGAACTCAAATCTTTACAAATATAACTGTTTAACATCCAAAAAAGTATATTGAACTTCTTGACTAGCAAGTCAAAGTTCAGAGCAAGGCTGACAACAATTGGCACTGGTAGATTACAATAATAGGTTAACAGAGCATCACTGGTAGGTAGGTAGGTAGGTACCAGGGTACTCCTGGTGAATTAGGTCGTTAATTACTTGTTTAAACAGGGTTGTTCCCAGTTAACAATTGGTAAGTTAACAAGGTACACATGGTAAAGGTGAGTGATATGAAAATTAAAGGTCGAGCTGATGGATATGAAAAAGAGTATAGATTACTGGTGAGCAAGATGTGATTGCTAGTTTAGATTCGATGGGCAGATTAATGTTGGCCAGAAAGAATGACAACCTACAAATCAGTGAATTCATATGAATCAGGACAGTGGAAGCAGACAGACTCATTGTCTTTAATCTTGCTGCATGCTTGGGGGATGGAGGCTGCCATTTTGTGAAGACACTATTCTCCATTTTGAGAGCTTGACATGCTGGGCTTGATCAATGTTTTAAGGAAGAGACAATGATACTTCAGGAAATGTGCTGGACTGGAGATCATTTCCAAATAAGAAGTTACTTGTGAGATGTCCTTTGGTTGGCTATAACATGCAGGTTTGTGAATATTGGGGTTGATGCCTGCCTGAAGTGATTCGAGAACAAAGAGCCATAAATTATCGACTGTCACTTGATGGGAAAAGGGCAATATACTGATGCTGGCT
Source organism: Hemitrygon akajei (assembly GCF_048418815.1). Classification (NCBI taxonomy): domain Eukaryota; kingdom Metazoa; phylum Chordata; class Chondrichthyes; order Myliobatiformes; family Dasyatidae; genus Hemitrygon; species Hemitrygon akajei. The sequence goes on from NC_133129.1 coordinate 54,857,106, forward strand.
TGGAGCAGAGCCAATAACAAGGTGTTAAAGGACAGACACAGGACCTGTGGCCAATGACACTGGAATGCGATATTTGAATTGATAAGGAATGGATCAAAGCGGATGCTTTGGGTGTGCTGGTACATCGCAGATACAAGTGCAAGCAACCCTGTGTGAAACATGTGGTGAGTGAATTGGTATAATGAGGAACACCTGGTCAGCGTAAACTCTTTTGTCTGGGTAATATATTTGCTATTCTTTGACTATTCAAGAGAGTCAGGGATACTTAGCGGGTGTGCTCACAGGTATTTAGTGCATGAATTCACATAAAGGTACTTGTCAGTAAATACAGATCCCTCTGTGCCTCACTAATCATCATTATAAGTAGTTTCTTTTGTTTACAACATTGATTTCTTCTTCTGTAATCAGAAGTATGAGAAACAAGGACAAGTGATGAAATGTGTGGCTTGCTCAACTTGAATCTATGGCAATAACTTAGCAACATTACACTGGATAGTGACAACACACCCCCATTATCCTCAAGCTCACAGTACATCCCAGAGGCTTCACATGCACTCAGCACCTACAGATTATCTCGTGCATTAGCAGTGCTGGTCAATGTTGATCTACAAGGTCCCAGAAGATTGACTGGTCTGAAAAGTAAAAGCCCATGGAATCAGAGGGAAAATGGCATAATGAATCTAAAATTAACTCAGTGAGAGGAATCAACGGGGTTAAAGCCAATGTCATCTTATTAACCGGGTGGGTTCACAGTAACGTTAGACAATGCTCACTCAAGAAAAAAAGTTGTTGATTTACTTGATGCTAAAATGCAGGGAACATCACAAAGTCTAGAGATTGATACAGAAATTGCTTTTGTGATTATCAATGGGCAAGCAGCTGGCCAGATGACAGATGAACTTTAATCCCAGAAAGCGTGAAGTATTGCACTTGACAATCTCAAATAAATACTGTGAAAAGGAAAGACACTTATAAGTGAAATGGAGCAGAGACACCTAGGAATATGTGAGAGAGTAGCAGTTACGTTGATAAAAGAATGTCTTTAAAAAGTTCTACCAGACTGGCAAAGGTATGGAACAGGAAGATCACGTAGGAAATGAGTAAACTACTAGCTTGGCCACAGCTAGAATATGTTGCACAATTCTAAGAACCACGTCATCGAAAGGCCTTTTTGAAGTGGTTCAGAGGAAGTTTGGATCAGCAGTTGTCACTTCCAAACAGAGGAAATTGAGAAAGGTTTAATTAAGGTGTCCAGGAATTTGAGGAAGCTGAAAGAGGAGGCTGACAAAGACAAAGATTTGAAATAGAGAAACTGGAGCAGTTTTGGGCCAATAGGGCAGCAGAGACAGAAATGTTCTTATCTGCAACGTACAGTGCAATTGACCATGAATAGGAAAGTGGAATTAGAGAAGATAAGATTTACTTTAATAGCTGGCATTACAGTCCAGGCACTACTGCCTCCTTTTGAGCTGTAAATTTTAACAACTTTGATACCAATAGCCTCATTCCTATTCTGACCTTATAGTCAACTGAAAGTAATGTAACCGAGAAATGCCCCAATATAAAACACATGTACAAACCACATCATGTCTCCAACCCTATTAAATTCCCCAAAAGCTTTGATCTTAATTAACTTTAAGGTGGAATGGTAACAAACACTGTTGTGAAATCTAAGCTTACAAGATTGTGGGGATTATTATGGTTAAATTCAGTTGTCAAGAGAAATGCAAGTTGACTAGGCAAAATCTTCCTATTAGCTGCGTGTGTGAGTTTTTTTTTTAAAAAGAAGAGCTTTCTGGCTCAACTCTTAAGAAATGAGCTTATCTAAAGTGGCATTTTGACTACAAGTACCATAATGAAATGAAATCCTACCTGGTTGGGAGAAAGCAAGATTAATAGGCAGCATAAATAAACAGATTTGCCAGCTCACAGCTCCAGCAATCTGGTTTAATCCTGACCTTGGGTACTGTGTGTTCAGTTTACACATTCTCCCAGGTGCTCCTGCTTCCTGCCACCTCCCAAAGACATGAAGTCTAGAAGATTAATTGTCAGTGCAGGCAATCTTGAGGGGAGTTAACAGGAACACAGGGAGAATAAATGGGATAAGTGAAGGATTAGAGTAAATGGGTGTGTGATAGTTGCCATGGGTTCCGCGGTCCAAGAGACTCGTTTTCATGCCACGACTTTACGGCTATGATCAATTTCCACAGGGCAAGGGAGGGTGGTGCAGAAGATCTCTTACATACCATCTTTACTGAATTGAATGTTATGATAAACCTGCATTTCAATGCACTACATTGCATACAGTTGAAAACCTTTAACATTCTTCAAAGTTCCAAGCAGACATGAAGGGAGGAATTCTTCAGCACCATCCTCCCTTGCCCTGGCCCATTTCACATCTTCTATTTCTTTTTTCTAGTCTTCACATTACACAGAAAATGACAGGACCCTGTGGAGTGCTGTAGAACAGGAACACCCAGAGGTACAGTGACATAGTTCCGTGAAAGTGGCAAGAGGTAGAGAGGCCAATGAAGAAAGTGTTTGGTACACTTGCCTTCACTGGTCAGGGTGATGAGTACGAGTTGGGATTTCATTTTGTCAGACATTATTGGGGCCACACTTGGGAGTATGATTTGCTGTTCTGGTCACCTGGCTATAGAAAGAATGTCATTAAGTTTGGAAGGGTGCAAAAAAGATTCACAAGAATGTTACTTTGTGTAGTGAACTTGAGTTATACAAGCCCCCCTTATATACCTCTATATGGTCACCCCCCCCCCCCAGAGCATAGGTGACCATATAGAGGTTACCTGTGCTGAAGGGGGTGACCATATAGAGGTATATAAAATTACAAGGTACACATATTAAGTGGATGGTCAGTCTTTCTTCCAGGTTAGGAGGAATCTCAAACTGGAAGACCCAGAATTAAGGTGAGACAAAACAAATATTAAGGGGCCATTCCACACACCCACCCACACACACACACACACACACACACACACACACACACACACACACACACACACACACACACACACACACACAGAGTGAGAGTGAAATCACAAAGGAAGTAGTAGAAGCAGGTACAGTACAATAGCAACATTTAGAAGATATGTGAGCAGGTCCCTCAACAGGAAGGGTTTGGGTCAAATGAAAGCAAATTGGACTAGGTCAGGTGGGCAACTTAGTCAGCATGGACGAGATGGGCCAAATGGCCTGCTTCTGTGCTGTATACTTGTACAAAAACCCATGACTCTACAGCAAGGCTTTCAGAACTTTAAATGTAGGTGAATTTACTTTTCAATAATGTGATCACAAATAGTAAGATTGAGTCACATCTGGCAGTTTCTTTTAGGGAATCAGGCTCCACACAAGCTCGAAGACTCTTGACTTCAAGAAAATACAAACAAAAAGTAGTATTGGTGGTGGTCATGAGAGTGGCGAAACGACAATCAGACGCAACCCGAGCGATAGCGGGGGTCAGGGCAAACTATCCCAGCTACAGGACTTAAGGCATGCTCTTGGGTTGATGAAATCTAGACCAGACACCGGGAGCTGAGGCGCCGTAGCAAATGAACTTTACACGGTGTTAAGCTGCTTTATCATCGCAATCCCCTCCCCTTCCCTCGTGATTTGTAGAGAAAAAAGCACCAGACTTCACCTATACCTAATAAGGCTAAGGGTCCGGGTCGCATCTGAAATTTATGTTGCAATGTAGCAGATAAAAGGAACACTGCTCGGCGTCTTTCCAAACTCTACCTTTGCGTTCCAATGAATATTTATTAATTGCAATAATGCAGTTTACTCACATACGGGGTCGTCCATTCTCAAGGGTCTAGCGAGGCGGATGCTCTTGGGAATAGTATTGTCAATCAGTTCGTCAATACTCTAGCAGTGCAAAACAAAAAAAATGAAATACATTAAAAGCAATTCCAGGAAAAAATGCAAAACTGTAAACACTTTCCAACCAAAACTTTAAATTGTAAAGTTGCAAATTACTCCCCCCCCCCATCTTCAGTTGCTGCTGAGTTTTTAAAACAAGCGTTTCTTATCAAGTGGAAATCCGAAAAAAATGCTCCCAACCACTTGATCTGGAAGTTGCAACATTACATGCACTTTGGGGACTTGCTCGGGGATACCCTCCGACCACTTTAAACTTGAAGTAAAACAGGGAGCAGTAAAGAATAGTGAGAGAAGAGATTTTTTTTTACCGCCACTCCTAACGTGTCCAGCATTTCTCTCTTTTCTTTGTCTCCGGGTCCGATGTGTCTCTCTGAGAAGTCATCGTGCCTTGGGAGGATGTTGTCCATCAGCCTTGCCCGGTTTGCAGAGGTGGTGGCCAGAGCTCGTACGCTCCCGCTTGAGGCATCTTGTTTTCCTCCACAGTTTGTGCTTAAAACCAGCAGTCTGCCTGGTGCGAGCCTCCCTCCTCCAAGTTTCTGGCAGGTGTGGGTTAGACTACGACCAGCTGCCAGGAATCCCCAGGATTTCACACAGCATTGCATTCTCGCCAGCTCACTGCGCTCACTTTTCAGATTAAAAAATCACTTGGGGTAATGAACTAAACCGTAAGCGGAGCGACTCTGCTTTATATATCAACGTCCAATCAAGTGCCTCCGTAACCATGACGTACGGACAAGCCCCCCAAACATTATATTTTAATGCAAGCATTTGTTTTTCCTTCAAACTAACTCTCTTTCGGGTACAGTTGAGAATTCTGGCAGTCGTGCAGCTCTGTATTTGCATGCATCGCATGTTCTAGGGTCTGAAAAAGCAGCTTGCATTGCAAGATATTCAGAAGGGAAGGTGGTAATACTTCTCAGTCACGCATACTATCGGGCATTTGCAACTTCTAGTGCCATCTGCTGGGAACAGGTCGAATGTGCTATTGTGGAAATGAATCTCACGTCAGGTATGGTACTATTTTCCAGAAATTATTCACAATATGTACAGTTAATACATTAGAATAATGAGATACAGTGTGAAATAGCCCTTCAAACCATGCAGCCCATCAATCCCCCAATTTAATCTTAGCCTACTCATGGGACAAGTTATCACGATACAACCTACCAACCAGTACATCTGTGGGAGGAAACCAGAGCACCAGGAGGAAACCCACACAGTCATAGGGAGAATGTAAAGACAGTGGCAGGAATTGAGCCCAGGTTGCCGATACTGTAAAGAATTGTGCTACCCACTATGCTACCATATCACCCCAACATATCTATCGACACATAATTACACATCGATTTAATGCATTCGTTTTCAATAGGCATATTTGTGAACAGGAAAATTTCAAATCAAGTCAAATTTATTGTTATGTGCGCAAGGACATTCTGGTGTAGGTATAAAGAAAAACTTGCATGCAACAGCAACAACATGTACGCAGTGGACAGCACACAGCAGATAAATGAAACAAGATAATGGAAAGAAAAGACTGTGCAAAACCAAGACCTCGGTGTAAACACTCAGACGCAATCACATCGTGGGGCCCGGACTTCGGCAACTGAGTTATGGATAGTGGTTAGGCAGGTTGGGACTCTTTTCACTAGAGCGTAGGAGAATAAGAGGTGATCATAGAGAAGTGCATAAAGCCATGAGGTGAATGCCCAGTCGTTTCCCTGGGTGGGGAATCAAGAACTAAAGGACACAGGTTTAGGGTGAAGGGGAAAAGATTTAACAGGCATCAGAGGGGCAACTTTTTCAGCCAAAGGGTGGTCAGCATATGGGATGAGATTCCAGAGGAAGTGATTAAGACAGGTACAGTACATTACCAACACCACTCCTGCTGACAGCTAGGTCCATGTTCTCACCACCCTCTGAGTGAATATGTTCTCCCTCGTATTCCCCCTATCCAATTCACCTTTCACCTTTAACCCATGACCTCTAGTCTCACCCAAACTCAGTGGAAGAAGTCTGCTTGGATTTACCCAACATAATTTTGTATAACTCCATCAAATCTCCACTCACTCTTCAACATCCAAGGGAATGAAACCCTAGCCTGTTCAACCTTTATCAAGTGGTCAGGTAGTTGAGTGGTGTTGCAGCAACAATTTTGCACTCAATGTCAGTCAAACCAAAGGGCTGATTATGGACTTCTGAAAGGGTTAGACGAGGGTAATACACACCAGTCCTTATAGAGGGATGAGAAGTGGAAAAAGAGTGAGCAATTTCAAGTTCCCGGGTGTCAATATCTCTGAGGGTCTATCCTGGGCCCAACATATCAATGCAGTTACAAAGAAGGAATGGCAGTGGCTTTACTTCATTAGGCGTTTGAGGAGATTAGATATGTTATGAAAGACACTTGCAAATTTCTACAGATGTACCAGGGAGAGTATTCCAACTGACTGCATCACCTCCTGGTTGGGGGGGGGGGGGGGGTACTGCACAGGATCAAAAGAAGCTACCAAAAGTTGTGAACTCAGTCACCTCCATCATGGGCAACAGCCGCCATAGTATCCAGGAATCTTCAAGGAACAATGCCTCAAAAAGGCTGCATCCATTATTAAGGACACCCATCACCCAGGATATGCCCTCTTCTCATCGTTGCCATCATGAAGGAAGTACAAGAGCCTGAAGGCGTACAGTCAATGATTCAGGAACAACTTCTTCCTCTCTGCCATCAGATTTCTGAATTGGACTTTGAACCCTTGAACATTACCTCACTACTTTATTATTTCTATTTTTGCACTGCTTACTTAATTTAACTAATATATACAAATATACTGTAATTCACAATTTTTATTATTATGTTTTACAATGTACTACTGCCACAAAAACAACAAATGCCAGAGATAGTAAACCTGATTCTGATCATCTTCCTCGCTGTCCACTATTCACCAATCATGGTGTCATCTGCAAATTTGTTGATCCAGTTTATCATATTATCATCTAGTTGGTTGATAGAGAAAGCAAACAACAATGGACCCAGCAGCAATTCCTGAGGTGCACCACTTGTCTCAGGCCTCCTGTCAGAGAGGCAACCCATCTATTACCATCGCCCGGATGCTCCCATGGAGCCAATGTCTAATACAATTTATGACCTCATTTTGAATGTCAAGTAACTGAAGCTTCTTGACCATCCTCCCATATGGCACCTTGTCAATCTAAAGTTCAAATTCAAGTTTATTATCATTCAGCTGTACACATTAATACAGCCAAACAAGACAGTGATCCTCTGGACCAAGGTGCACAATGCAGTACATATAACTCACACACATAATGTATAAAATAATATTACCACAAATAAATTAACAAATGTATGATATAAGTTAAAATATAAACTGTATAATGCTACTGGGGCTTCATTCATGATGAGACCTGGGTGGTATTAGGGAACTCAGTAGTCTTATGGCCTGGGGAAAGAAACTGTTTCCTGTCCTAACAGATCTTGTCCTAATGGTATGGTATCTTCTGCCTTAGGTAGGGGTCAAAGAGATTGTTGGATGGCTGGGATGGATCACAGACAATGCTAAGGGCCCTGTGCATGCAGTACTCCTGATAACCATCCCTAATGGGTGGAAGAGAGACCCTTTGTAGGGTCTTTCAGTCAAATACCTTTGCAATTCCCATACCAGGTAGCGATGCAGCTAGTCAGTCCAGTCTTGATAGTGCTCCTGGAAAAAATAATTAGAATGGGTGTGTGGGGGGGGGGGGGTATAGACTCACTCACCTCAATGTCCTCAGGAAGTGGAGACACTTTCTTCTAGACAAAAGAGGTGTTGTTGAGGGACCAGGTGAGATCGTCCATCATGTACACTTGTACACTCCCAGAAACTTGTTGCTGCTAACTCTGTCCATGGATGTGCAGTGAGGAGCAATCAGCTGCTCCTTCCTAAAGTCCAGAATTGTCTCTTTGCTCTTGTCCATGTTGAGACTCAAGTTGTTGTGTTCACACCATTCTACCAGCTGCTCTACTTCATCTATTTATACTGTCTCGTCGATGAGGCCAATCATTGTTGTAGCACCAGGGAACTTGATGAATTGGTCTGAACTGGGCCTAGCAGTACAGTCATACATCAACAGTGTAAACAGCAGAGGTCTGAGCGCACAGCCCTGGGGAGCTCAGCGTAATAGAACTAGAGATGTATCTAACATCAATGGCTCACTGTGGCCTTTCTATCAAGAAGTCCAGGATCTAGTTACACTGAGAGGTGTTGAGACCCAGTGAAGAAATTTACCCAACAGCTTCTGAGGTACGAAAAAGACCTTGCTAAAGCCCATGTAGACAACATCCACGGCCTTGCCTTCATCAACTTTTTTGGTAATTTTCTCATAAAACTCTGTAAGTTTGGTTAGACATGACCTACCATACACAAAGTCATGTTGATGGTCCCTTATCAGTCCCTGTCTATCCAAGTACTTATGTATATATCTAGTCCCTTAGAATACTTTACAATAACATACCCTTTACTGATGTCAGGCTCAATGGCCTATAATTCCCTGGCTTATTCATAGAGCCTTCCTTTAACAACAGAACAACTTCAGCTATCCTCTAATCCTCCAGCTAAGGAAGTTTTGAACATCTCTGATTGGGCCTATTCCATTTCTGCACTATCCATCCACAGGGTCCAATGCCCTGGGGATCCATTCAGAAGATTGATGTTGCAGAAGACCAATTTTGTCCTTTATTATCCTCTTGCTCCAACTATATCTGCAGAAGTCCTTAAGATTTTCCTTTACTTGTATGCTAGAGTCGCATCATGCTTTGTTTTAGCACTCCTGATTTCCTTCTCAATTGTCTTACATTTCTTATACATCTCAAGTACCTCATTTGCTCCTTCCTGCTATGCACTTCCTTCTTTTTCTTAACTAGGGCCTCAATATCTCTCAAGCACCAAGGATCCCTAAACTTTTTTTCTCCAGTCCCATCAAAGGGTTTTGGCCCGAAACATCAACTGTTTTTTTCCATGGATGCTGCCTGGCCTGCTGAGTTCCTCCAACATTTTGTGCATGTTGCTCGGATTTCCAGCATCTGTGGATTTTCTCTTGTTTGTGATCCCTAAACCTGTTATCCTTGTCTTTTATTCTGACAGGAATATTCAGATTCTATCGTCTCTCAATTTCATTGTTCAAGGCCTCACACTTGCCTGATACAGCTTTGTCAGACACCAACCTGTACCCAATCCACACTTGCCCGATTCTTTCTGATACCATCAAAATTGGCATTTTTCCAGTTTGGAATCTCAACCCCAGGACCAGACCTAACCTTCTTCATGATTATCTTGAAACTAATGGCATTATGATCACTAGATACAAAACTTCTGTCACCTGCCCTGTCCCATTCTCTAATAGGAGATCTAGTATTGCACTCTTTCTAGCTGGCACCTCTATGTACTGATTAAGGATACTTTCCTGAACACACTTGACAAACACTATTACATTTAATGATGTTGTGTATTTAATGTTTCAGTATTATTTGAGCAACATTGTAAATATGTTTGATTGCGCATTCTGCGTTGTTTACATAATTCATTATGGGTTATGCATAAAAGTACATGAGTGGCATACATCATTATGCCACCACATCATATCTCTGTGTGCCTCACTAAAGTAAAGATGAAGCATACACAAGTTATCCTCAGCTCCATGTTTTTCTTTCAACTAGTTTTATGTTTTGGGGTTACAAAACATAACAGTGCTGTGGAAGTAGTCTTAGGACAAACCCGAGATGATTACCTACCTGTTGAAGCACAGCATGTTTTGTTTTCTTCAGAAGCACAATGAGACACTTGAGTTAAAGAAAGGCAAAACAGTGAGTATTAGGTGATAATAATAATAAATAATAAGAAAACAGAAATGGCTGGCTGCATTGGAAAGAGATACGTTTGATAGCAAAAATGGATAACTAGCTGATGTATATTGAGCAAACTGAGCAGTATTTTGAAGTGAATGAATCAGCCAATGCAAAGCAAATGCCAGATTGGTTGAGTGCAATACGTGGAAACACATACATTTTACTTAGAAGTTTAACTCTTCCAACCAGGCAAGCCAAAATGAGCTTTGCTGACATCATGGAAGTAATACAAAAACATTTAGTACTGAAATCATTGTTGGTTGCAGATCGTTTAGGTTTCATTTGCAGAATCAAAAGGTAAGGGAGTCCACTTCTGCTAAAGTGACTGAATTGAAGATATTGTACAAGCACCGTCAGTTCAGTGATGAGCTTATTGATGCACTAAGAGATCATTTAGTTTATGGAATGTTACAAGAAAGCATTCAAAAACATCTCCTAACTGAAGTGCAGCTCACATTTAAAGGAACAGTTGAAATTGCTGTATCAATGGAAACAGCAGATGGAGATGCAACTGATCTGCAGTCAGGAATGAAAGAATGCATGAACAAAATTGCAATGTCTAAACAAAAACCTATCTGGTCAAACAAATTGACTTACGGCTGTAGCAGAGGCTTTTATATACCAGAGCAATGCAGGCTTATGGACAAAACTTGCAGAAAATGCGAGAAAGTAGTATGCATACAAAGAGCATATCAGGCAGCCGCAAATAAATGGACTGCCCAGGGAAGACAAAAAGATAAAAAGTCAAGTTGCAGTTTCAAAAAGAGCACAAATCTTCATGCTATTGATGAAAAATCTGAGAATGATGAGAGTGACACAGGACTGGGTAGTCTAGAGATTTATAATCTGAAAACTAACAAGAGACAAGCAAAACGTCTTACATCAGAAATGAACGACAAATTTCAGACATGTGCCGGTGATGTTAAACCTGATTCTGATTTTGATGGAAGTGAATGCCTCATAGCCTTTGCATCATGTTCCCTTACTGTTGCAGAGAAAAATTCTGCATAGATTAACAGAGAGGCCTTGAGAATGGTTTGGGGTGTAAAACGTTTCAATCAGTACTTTTACGGGAGAGAGTTTACAGCAGCAGCACAAATGCAGAGATGGGCTCTGTTTCTTGGAGGACACAAGTACAAGATTGAATTCAAGAGGACAACTAATCATGGAAATGCTGATGGATTGATCTGTTTACCTTTGGACAAGGCAATACCTCTAAATCTTAGAAAGGAGGACACTCCTTTTGGCGTATTCTCCCTAATGCAAATCGAAAGACTCCCTATTACTGCAGAGATGATCCAGAGGGAAACCAGAAAAGACCCCACACTGTCTCATGACTACATGGCTACTGAAAATGGTTGGAATATACACTTTTACCTGCACGAGGATGAACATCCCCTTGGCGGAGGTTGCCTTATGTGGGAATTGAGAGTTGTTGTACTATTTAATCTGAGAGCTAGCGTGTTGGAGGAGCGACATGCCAGTCATCTTGGTGTGGTCAAAATGAAAGCATTGGCTTGAAGCTTTGTTTGGTGACCTGGGATTGATCAGCAAATCAAGCAGCTTGCCATGCATTGTTCAGGAAACCAATACATCCAGAAGAAATGTATCCAGAGCTGTCCAGTCCCAGAGTCAACTCTTACAACCACCATGGAGGAGGTGCCAGAAGCTGAGATTGTTTAACAGCCACAAGACTCACCTATCGAGCAGAGTGACCTCCCTGGCCAGGAAAGACACTATCCCACAAGAGTAAGAAAACCTCTGCAGTGATTAAATCTTTAGGCCTGAATGGGACAATTTATAATTTACTATGCTGTGGGTGTCTATGTAGTAGTTGTATTATATAGTATACTATATGTAAGTATGCAAGTTGAGATGTAATCTATTCCGAGTTGAAGTTTATAGCGAGAGGAGTGTTGCATATTTAAATATTTCTGTAATATTTGAGTAATTTTGTAAATATATGCTTGCACCTCACTAAAGTAAAAATGAAGTGTACACGAGTTGTCCCTGGCTCTGTATTTTTCTTTAGATTAGTTTTATGTTTTGAAGTTACAAAACTTAACACAGCTCCTTTACAGTATGTGAGTCTCAGTCAATATGTGGAAAGTTAAAATCACCTATTATCACAATCTTATATTTCTCACAACAGTCTGCGATCACTACAAATTTGCTCCTCTAAATTCTATGTATTGTTGTTGGGTGGTCTATAATATAATCCTATTAACATGGTCATCCCTTTCTTATTCCTCAGCTCCACCCTTACAGCCTAGTAGATGAACTCTCCAGTCCGTCCTGTCTGAGCACTGTCGTGACTTTTTCCCTGACTAGTAACGCTACCCCTCCCTCTTTAATCACTCCCACTCTATCATGTCTAAAGCAACAAAACATTGAGTTGCTAGTCCTTCCCCTTTTGCAACCAAATCTTACTAATTGCTACAATGTCAAAATTCCATGTGCTGATCCATGCCATAAGCTCATTTGCCTTTCCTGCAATAATTCTTGCTTTAAAATATACAGAACTCAGAACATTAGTTCCACCACAATCAACCTTTCAATTACTGCCTTTATATGTAGGCTTACATCTTTCCCCACAACCACTCCAGTATCTGGTGCTCTAGTTCCCACCCCCCTACAACTCTAGTTTAAGAGACCCCATGCAGCTTAGACAAACCTTCCTGTAAAGATGTCAGTCCCCCTCCAGTTCAGGTGCAAACCACCCTTCCAGTACAGGTCCCACCTTCCCTGGAAGAGAGCCCAATGATCCAAAAATCTGAAGCCCTCCCTCCTGCAGCATCTCCTTAGCCATGCATTAAACTGCATGATCTTCTGATTTCTGACTTTACTGGCATATAGCAGAGGTAGCAATCCTAAGATCACAACCCTGGATGCCCTGTTCTTTAACTTGGCACTGATCTCCCTCAACTCATTTTGCATGACCTCGTCACTCTTCCTACCCATGTTATTGATACTAACATGGACCATAACCTCCAGCTGCTCATCCTTTGGCTTAAGAATGCTGTGGACCCAATACAAGAAGTCCCTGATGCTAGCGGCAATATACCATCTGGAAATCTTGTCCACAGAACTTCCTTTCTGTTCCCCTAACCAATTAATCTCCTATTACAACAGCTCGCCTCTTCTCCTCCTTTTCCTTCTGAGCCGCAGAGCCAGGTTCAGTGCCAGAGACCCGACTGCTGTGGCTTTCCTCTGCTAAGTCACCCCCACAACAGTATCCAAAGTGGTTTACCTGTTGTTGAGGGGAATGACCACAGGGGTACTCTGCACTGGCTGTCTATCCCCTTTCCCCTTCCTGACAGTCACCCATGTACCTGTGTCCTGCACCTTGGGTATAATTACCTCCCTGTGTGTCCTGTTGATCAACCCCTCCGCCTCCTGAATGACCCTAAGTTCATCCAGATCCAGCTGCATTTCCTCAGCATGGTCTGTAAGCAGCTGCAACTGGGTGAGCAGCCTGCAGGTGTAATCACCAGGGAGGTCGGTGTTCTCCCTGCCTTCCCACATCCCACAAGAGGAGCATTCAACTATCCTGTCTGACATTCCCACTGCACTAACTGTGTAATAAGAAAGAGAATTAAAAGGAATAAAATACACCAACAGCACCCACCTCTCCTCGCCAAAGCCTCTGAACTCCCCACTCTAACACTGCCCCACTTACTCAAAGGCCGCTTCTGCAATGACCACTCTGCTTAAGCCTAGCTTCTTTTTATTGGACCTTGCCAAGGGCCTAATTACAATCTAATGTTTCATTGAGAACCGCGGTGTGCAGAATGTTCCGACTGCCCCAGCTGCTTCTTTTGAAGCCTCCTTCCTGCTATGCAATCCAATGTCTCGTTGGGAACTGTGGTGTGCAGAATAGCAAGATTCCGAATAGAGGATCTTGGGGTCCATGTCCAAAGATCCCTTATTGTTACCATGCAAGTTGATAGGATTGTTAAGAAGGCGTACGGTGTGTTGGCCTTCATTCGTCAGGAAGTTGAGATCAAGAGCCACGGGATAATGCTGTAGTTCTACAAAACCATGTCCTGCTCGGTGGTGCAATAATATCAGCGCTGGACGCCGGAGCGAAGGTTCCCGAGTTCAAATCCAAGTCGGGTTGATCATCGAGCTAGCAACTCAGCCTCATAAAAACAAGAATAACTTGCTACAGAAACACCGTCAAAAGACGGTGCCCCGATAACTCCAAGTTGAGGGATATTCTTCTTCTTCTACAAAACCATATTTAGACCATACATGAAGTATCATGTTCAGTTCTGGTCGCCTTATGATAGGAAAATTGTGGGTGCATAGGAGATTTACCAGGATACTGCCTGGATTAGAGGGCATTTCATATGAAGATAGGTTGAGCAAACTAGGGTTTTTCTCTTTAGAGTGAGGGAAGATAAGAGGTGACTTGATAGAGGTATACAAGAGGATGAGGCACAGATAGAGTGCACAGCAGAGATTTTTTTCTAAGGCAGAAATGGTTACTACAAGGGAGCACAATTTTTAGGAGACTGGATGGAAGAATAGGGAGGATGTCGAGGTAAGTTCTTAACACAGAGAGTGAAGGGTGCATGGAACACCCTGCCAGGGGTGTGGTAGAGGCAGATACATTGAGGCATTTAACTCTTTCATAGGCACAGAGATGATAGAAAAATAGAGGGTTATTTAGGATGGAGGAATTTGATTGATCTTAAGGTTAAAAGGTCAGTTCAACATTGTGGGCTGAAGAGCCTATACTGTGCTGTTATGTTCTATGTCTCTCTGTACAACAACATGCTGCGATCTTTCAGTATTTAAATAATGATATGTGTAGTGTGTTTAATATCTCAGTAACAATTGACTAATATTGTAAATATATCATTTGATTAAACATTCTTTGATGTTAACATAATTCATTATGGGTTATATGTAAAAGTATGTCATTATGCTACCAGTTTATATATGAGCGTCGCAATAAAGTAGAACTAAGTAGACCCATTTCCTTGCTCCCTGTTTTTCTTTTGATTAGTTTCTGGAGTTACAAAACATAACAACATGATCTTCTAATTTTTTTTCCTTCCTCAGTGGATGACCTCACATTTACCAATGTGTCAGACCCTTGTCCACCCACTTAACCTATCTATATCTCTCTGCAAACTCTACAATCTCTGAACAATTTAGTTTTCTACCCAGTCTAGTGTCATTAGCAAACTGAGATAAGGTATACATAATCTCCTTTTCCGAATCATTCATTTATACCGTGAACAGATGTGGGTCCAACACCGAGCTCCCTCGCACACCACGCACCGATGATTTCCAGCCAGAGGAACATCCATTTATCCCAACTCTCTGCCTTCTTTTGGTTAACCAGTCCTCCATTCATGCTAATACATTACCCCAAACACCATCCACCTTTTTTGCACCAGAGGTGCAATACAGCTGATATGTTATAGATTGAAAGTCATGGAGTTGTACAGCACAGAAATCAGTCCTTCAGCCCATCATTTTCATGCCAAGCTTTTGCCCACCTACACTAACCAGTTGTACAGCTGCCCACACCACTTCTCTCCCTTCCCATTGACCTGCAGGCTATACTTTCCTCAAGTTCCAATCTATCTGCAATCTGAATTTTGCATTTATAATCTTTCCTTTCTCTATCCTCATCCATGCCCCCTCCAAGCTCATTGTGACCCACCTCCTGATCCCTTGAAACCTATTCCCATTAAATTGCTCACCACTTGATTTCTCTTCCTGGCTCCCACGTTAGCAAACTTGATAAAGTGGGGCACCGTGGTAACATAGCGGTTAATGTGACGCGATTACAGCTCAGGGTGTTCCAGAGTTCAGAGTTCAATTCCGGTGCCATTCTGTAAGCAGTTTTCTCCATGCCCTCACTGTCGAATGTATAGGTTTTCTCAGGGTTTTCGGGTTTCCTCCCACAGTCTGAAGATGTACCAGGTAGGTTAATTGGTCATTGTAAGTTGTCTCATGATTAGGTGAGGGCAAATCAGGTTTGTAAGGTATTGCTGGGCTGGCGTGGCTCGTAGAGCCAGGAGGGCCTGCACCACACTGTATCACTAAGTAAATAAATAAATCATTAAAGGCTCCATCTCTGTACTAACTGTTACCTTGCCTAAAAATTTACCATCAACACCCCACTGCTCAAAACTTCCTTTGACTCTAGCATCTTTACAGATCCTCTGCAAAAAGTGTCTCTCATACTCTTTTCCTTTCTGAACTCCTGGGAGTGCATATCTTGTACAACCTCTCATGGTCCCAGAGCACATTTTACATGATCAGGAAAGCTCACTAATGCCTTCCTGAGGAGGCTGAAGAGAGCTAGAGTATGCACTTCTCTACAAACTGCATCACTGCATGGTACGGAGACTGCACTGCTGCAGACAGGAAGGCTCAAACTCACCAGCACCCACCTACCGCCATCAAGGACATATATACATAAAAGTGCTGGGAAAAGGGCCATAATTTCATGAAGGATCCCACCCACCCTGCTCATGGACTGTTCGTCCCACTCCCATCAGGGAAGATGATACATCGAATCCACACCAGGACCAGCAGACTGAAAAAAGAGTTACTTTCCCCAAGCAGTAAGGCTAATCAACACCTCTACCCTCCTTACTTACACACATTTCTATGCCTAGTCTCACTTTATGGAGATACACTCAATCTATTTATAAAAGTTATCTTGTGTGTTTATATTTATTGTGCTTTTTAATTATTATTGTGTTCTTTATCTTACTGTGTTTTTTTTGTGCTGCAATGGATTTGGAGTAACAATTATTTTGTTCTCCTTTACACTTCTGTACTGGAAATGATACTGAACAATCTTGAATCTTAAATTTTGAGCATAATTATTATGAGGAATCAATAGTTCACTTGTTTGTGTCAGACCTCCATGATTAGGTCTCTCCACACAGGTCACCTCTGCCTCTGCCCTGAGACAGCTCGACGATATTCTCAAATGATACCTGCAGTCAGTGTGCTGTTCCATATTGCAATTGTCTGCAGTCTCTTGTGTCTCCAAATATAAATTGTAATCAGATGATCCACAGTGCACATATGAGATGGTCGGGTGTGCAGGATGCAGGATGCAATTAAGGTGACACTGTAACAAAACCCTCCACTCACTAAGGTAATAAATGACCACTAAAAAGTATATAGAACCTATTAGTCATTGTAACACTGGGCATGTGGAAGCAAGGACAGAGCCATCTATGGAACAATTACACTGAAGTACAGGAGTCCTTAAATCTTGAGACGCTAATTCCAATTTCCCACTGTCAACTAAGTCACCTATTCATGGAGTCACAAAATCAGAATCAGAATCAGGTTTAAGCATATGTTGTGAAATTTGTTAACTTTATGGCACAATGAAATAAATGGTAAATAAATATGCAGAGAAAGAAACTGAATTACAGTAAGTATATGCATCTATTAAATAGTTAAGTTAAAATAGTGCAAAAACAAATTTTTAAAAAAGTAATGAGGTAGTGTTCATAGGTTCAAAGGCCATTTAGAAATCAGATGGCAGTGGGAAGAAGCTGTTCCTAAATCAGTGAGTGTGTGCCTTTAGTTTTCTGTACCTCCTTCCAAACAGTAACAATGAGAAGAGGGCATGTCCTGGGTGGTGGGAGTCCTTAATTATGGACACTGCCTTCCTAAGGCACCACTCCTTGAAGCGGGAAGCTGGAACCCATGATGGACCCGACTAATCTTACAATTTTCTGCAACTTACTTCGATCTTGTGCAGCAGCCACCCCCCCCCCCCACCCGAACCAAACGGTGATGGAGCCAATTAGAATGCTCTGAATGGTACAGTTGTCGAAGTTTTTGAGTCTTTTAGTTTGAGTCTTTTAAGCATGCAATGTGCAGGGAAAGAGAAAAGCCACATTTTCGTGCAAACAATAAAAGTAAGCAAATAACATTTAGAACAAAAGTGAAATCACATGATGCAGCAAAATATAACAGATGATTTTGGAACTCCTTGGAGGGAGCTATCCTATAAGGTTTTCCTTGCAAAAACCTGAACCATTCCTTTTAAACAGTATATAAATTGCAATGAAGACAAAAATTTACTTAGGATCTACTTCAGATTGATATGTCCGTTTGACTGGAATTGAAAACATGAATTATGCATTACTGGAATTAACATATCTTATTGTTAAAGGAGTCATGAAAAACAAGAGAGAAAATAACAAGGTAAATATTGCCAAGTATCATGTTTTCAAGTTTCCTGCATTTGTGGCAGCTATCTTCATGTTCATGAACCATGCAAATGACAATAGCAACCCAAAGATAAGAGCAGTTGTATATATTTCCCTATCAATAAAGAGGTTTAAATAATCTGAGACTACATCTCAGCAGTATTGGGACTATAAGTCACGAGTTCCAATCACACCAGAAAATGGTGTATACATGAGTTTAATAGATGTTCTACCTTTCCCACGCCGTTCTAAATATAAACTTATTACAAATCATGCCATTAACCTTAATACTCTCACAATATACCTGGGAAACTAGGAACAGAAAATGAATAGAATCAAAACAGTGACAGGCAGTCATAGAAATAAATTGGGTAAATCTCTAGTTTCCATGATGTAACAATTTCTCTGAACAAAGAACCAAACACAATTCTTGTTTTTCTAATAATGCAGTATGAATATGAGAAGGGCAGTGTCTTTTTTGGTAACCAACTATATTCTGGTATTTCAGTTCCAAAAGCACAATTACTTTCTTAATTTTAAAAAAATCACATTCTACCATGTGCGTGTCAACCATCAAGACTGTAACTCTACTAATCCCAGTCTACCAAACCTACAGTGCCTTGCTGATACAGGTACTTGCCCAGATGGTGTGAGTACCTGCCTCCACACCCCCTGATAGTTTATTCCAAATCCTGATCATAATTCTTCAACACAACTCTTAAACTTCTTACCCCTCACCTTAAACTTATGCCCTCTGTCTTAAACAACTCTACCATGAGGAGTTCATGATCATTTACGCGAAAAGTATGCCAGTTCATGTTCTATATGCCTCCGTCCAGTTCCCTCTCAGTCCCCTCTGCTCCAGGAATAACAAATTCAACCTATCCAGTTCCTCCTTATAATTGAAAGATTCATGGGAAAGGCGATCCAGGATAGGCAAATTAGTGTCTCATGACACACAATATACACAAAAATGCAATGATATTGAGAAATTGTGAGGACATTCCTCTGGGCAGGCAAAAGCCAGTGCAGTGCCTTTGGATGACCCTATAATCACGAGTAATGACACATTTATACAGGTGGGACAATGAGTTTCTGGTCAATGGTGAGCCCAGATACTCAGATGGGGAAGTCAGTCACTAAGAGCCAAGGGTGACTGATTCAACTCACTCTTGCTGGAGATGGCCTCTGTCTGACACTTTTGTGACACAAACTTTACAGATTCTTGACTGCTTGTCATCTTATCCATTATGCCTCAAACACGTTTCCCAGTTCTGACCCATATCCTTTGATTTCTTTAATGTCCAGAACTCTCCGCTTTTTCTTAATTCTGGTTCCTCCTATCCCATTTATTCAAATTAACTTGAAATAATTTCTTAATATACATATTTCCCTGGACAATTTGTTTGCACGCCAAAAATATAAGGGTTTTCCTGACAACCTTTACTGGAAATGACAACTGGAAAGCGAACCAGCTGAACAACTTCTTCAACAGGTTCGACAGCTCAATCTCATCCTCACTGCAGAAATCCACACCAGGCTTACTTCCCTCACAGGAAAATAGCCACTCACAGGAGACATTGCCCACGCCAAGGATTACGGCTGCACAGGTGGAAGGTCAACTGAGGAAGATCTGTACCAGCAAGGCGGCTGGACCGGATGGAATTTCCCCACGATTACTGAGGGCCTGTGCGACTGAGCTGGGAGAACCACTACAGCGCATCTTCAACATGAGCCTGGAGCAGAGAAGAGTACCCAGACAGTGGAAAACATCCTGTATTGTCCCGGTACCGAAGAAACCACAACCAAAGGAGTTGAATGACTTCAGACCTGTTGCCTTGACGTCGCACGTGATGAAGACCATGGAGCGGCTGATAATACAGAATCTGAGGCCACAAACCAGGCACGCCCAGGATCCTCTTCAGTTTGCGTATAAGGAGAAGGTAGGAGTGGAGGATGCTATCACGTATTTGCTGCACAAATCACTCTCTCAACTAGATGGGGTCAGTGGTGCTGTGAGGATTACATTCCTTGACTTCTCTAGTGCCTTTAACACCATCCAGCCCAAGATCTTAAGGCACAAACTAACGGAGATGGGAGTAGACTCTCACATGGTGGATTGGATAGTGGACTACTTGACAGATAGACCTCAGTATGTGCGGTTGGGAGACTGTAGGTCTGACACGGTGGTCAGCAGCACAGGAGCGCCGCAGGGAACCGTACTCTCTCCGGTCCTGTTCACCCTGTACACATCAGACTTCCAATATAACTCGGAGTCCTGCAATGTGCAGAAGTTCGCTGATGACACGGCCATAGTGGGGTGTGTCAGGAATGGACAGGAGGAGGAGTATAGGAAACTGATACAGGACTTTGTGATATGGTGCAACTCAAACTACCTGCGTCTCAATATCACCAAGACCAAGGAGATGGTGGTGGACTTTAGGAGATCTAGGCCTCATATGGAGCCAGTGATCATTAATGGAGAATGTGTGGAGCAGGTTAAGACCTACAAGTATCTGGGAGTACAGTTAGACGAGAAGCTAGACTGGACTGCCAACACAGATGCCTTGTGCAGGAAGGCACAGAGTCGACTATACTTCCTTAGAAGGTTGGCGTCATTCAATGTCTGTAGTGAGATGCTGAAGATGTTCTATAGGTCAGTTGTGGAGAGCGCCCTCTTCTTTGTGGTGGCGTGTTGGGGAGTAAGCATTAAGAAGAGGGACGCCTCTCGTCTTAATAAGCTGGTAAGGAAAGCGGGCTCTGTCGTGGGCAAAGTACTGGAGAGTTTAACATTGGTAGCTGAGCGAAGGGCGCTGAGTAGGCTATGGTCAATTATGGAAAACTCTGAACATCCTCTACATAGCACCATCCAGAGACAGAGAAGCAGTTTCAGTGACAGGTTACTATCGATGCAATGCTCCTCAGACAGGATGAAGAGGTCAATACTCCCCAATGCCTAGGCTTTACAATTCAACCGCCAGGACTTAAGAACTTTTTAAAAGTTATTATTAATGCTTTTTGAGATAGTGATTTAGATGCATATCATATTTTTTACTGAGTTAAGTATTGTATGTAATTAGTTTTGCTACAACAAGTGTATGGGACATTGGAAAAAAAGTTGAATTTCCCCATGGGGATGAATAAAGTATCTATCTATCTATCTATCTATCTAACTAATCAGAACGGGTGACATAAGGAAATAGCACGTATTTAATGGCAATAACACCGCGGCTGTTACACTGCAGCCTGCTGGTTCAACATTTCACTGACAAACGAGAGGACGGTAAGGCAAACTGCTTACTATTAACGTGCTCCGATCTTTATTATTGGTTTAAACAATTTTTACCCATACAATAATATGGAAGAAATTACATAACAAAAAGAGAAAGATATTTTAAAAAGTCATAAATTAAGTAATGGCATTAGAGTAGTTAGTGAAAAATAAATTAGAACAATTCATTGTAATAAATAAATAAAATTATCAGCTGATCTTAACATGAGTGAAACGTTATGATTTTTTTGAAAATACATTTAATTCTAGAGGCTTGTGTTGAGTCTGAAGGAATAATTTTGCTCATCGTTACATATTATTTGTATCATTTTTGATCACAGTTGACTTGAGGTGAGGTGGGTCAGCTATTGGTGGATAGAGTGGCTTTTTCCAGCTGCTCTGAGCTGTTATGCTGAGAGCATAAGATAGTGTTTTTTTTCCACCATGAGAGTGTTGTCCTGCCCCTTCTTCCTGGGTCTTGGAGATATATTCTAGGCTGGGTACGTAGAAGGCTGCTGATGCTGGAAGCTGGAGCGTTAGGGAAGCCGGAGGAACAGAGCGGGTCCTCCAGCTTGTCTGTTCATCTGGTATTCTGGGTTGGTGGGCAGTGACTTTTCATTGAGGAGCACGCATGCTGCCACACTGCTGGTAGTGAACATAAAAACAGCTGAACTGAGCACCTGTGGATCAGTGTGCAGACCACATTCTCAGGTTTCAGCCAGAGGAAAATTAAGCGGGCTGACCCAGGCAGCAACCACTGGAGATAGGGGAAGCATCACTGTGGCTGTATGCTCAGGAAATTAAAGTTGCCAAGAAATGTGTTAATTGTTGTCATGAGCACAGCTCCTTGCACAGTGTCATTAAGACAGGAGCTTGTAACCGAAGGTGTATGCTGTAGCTGTATACTGACGATTGAATTAACTTGGTCATAGAAACTTAGAGCACTCCAGCACAGAGAGAGGACCTTTGGCTAATCTAGTTTTCTGTAATGATCCTTGTGACAGCAGAGCTGAATGAACCTGTTCAAAAAGGTGCTCTACTGTTATTCAGTAGGTCGTGGAGAGTATGTGCCTGATTGTCATAATGGGTATCAGTTTGTTTAGTGACCTCCTCTCCACCACCAACTCAAAAGAGTCTGGGTTGTAGTCAAGGACGGATCCAGCCTTTTTGATAAGTTTATTTAGTCTTTTTGCACCACCAGCACCGATGCTGCTTCCTCAACATGAAGCTGCAAGAAAAGACAGCACTCGCAACAACAGACTGGTAAAAGATCTCCAACATCCTGCTGCACATATTGAAGGATCTCAGCTTCCTTAGAAAGTAGAGTCTGCTTGTCCCCTTCTTGTAAGCAATCTTGGTGTTGGTTTTCCAGTCAAGTCTGTTGTCGGGGCGAACATTCAAGTATCTGTACTCCTTCACCACTGCAAATTCTTCTCCCAGAATGTATACAGGACTCATCACAATCCTCTTCCTCTGAAATCAATCACCATTTCCCTGGTTTTGGCCGCATTCAGGAGCAGGTGATTCCTCCCACACCACCCCACAAACTTGTCCATCAGTTCTCTGTACTCTAACTCCTGCCCATCTCTGATACGCAGAGTCATCAGAGAACTTCAACAAGTGATGAAACTCCGAGTTGTACTGGAAGTCTGAGGTGTACAGTGTGAACAGGAATGGAGACAGAACAGTCCCTCGTGATGCTTCAGTGCCACTCACCACTGTCTCAGACGGAGAGCTACCCAGCTGTACAAACTGGGGTCTGTCAGTCAGGCCGGCAGTAATCCAGGAGATAGTGGATTTGTCTACACCCATCTGTTGCAGCTTCTTACTCAGAAGTGGTGGCTGGATTGTATTGAAGGCAAATTGTGATTCTCACAATGCCACCAGCATCATCCAGGTGAGAATGAGCTCTGCAACAGGTGAATGATGGTAGGCAAACTGTAGAGGGTCCAAAGAAGATCTCACCTGCGGTCCAAGGTAAGTCAGGACCAGCCTCTCCAGCAGCTTCATCACATGAGATGTGAGGGCAATTGGCCTATAGTCATCAAGTTCAGTTGGAGTCACCTTCTTGGGTACAGGAAGACTGAGGAGAGAAATGCAATGAGTCTTTGAACACTGCTCTGCAATATTAAGAATAAAGCCAGGCCCAGTTTGGATACACTGCTGCAGTGTGCGTAATTGTTCTGTAGTCCAGTGCACTATTCCATTCCACTGGATGATAGCACATATGGGGGCACGATTGCAGAATGACCACATCAGCAGTTTAGAGTTCCGATAACATGGTGATTTGACGGCAATCTCTAGATACAATGCTTTTCACTATGGGCTGGTGTAGCAGAACCCTCATTTGAATTCTCTTACATTTAAGCTACCGGAACAGAAAAGATGTGAGTGGGATTTGTAAAGGAAGATTATATAACAACACCCTATCATAATTATTAATCTCAGAAATTGTGCTGACCACATACTGTATGGCTTCTGACCCCCAATATCAGCAGCTCCTTTTCCTTGATGCACTGAATTTAAAAGCATAGATGTTCAGCTTGTGGTTGCTCACCTCTTTCTGGACAAAGAGGAAAGGAAGTACACCAGTGAATGCTGATGTGTCTGTGTGAGACCATCCTAGTTAAATAATGGGAAGGGTATAAAATGTGAGATCTGGATATTGAGACTGATGAATGCTAGGAGCGGTGATTGAGAGAGATTGTAGTCGCATGAGCTTTGGAGCAAGTGCAGTAGTGTTTTGTGTAGTTTCTAGTTGATGAAATGTATGGGATCTAGTTCAGGTGCAGGTAGGTGGGTTTAGTTTGGACTGACAGCAAGGTCAGTATAGGTACAATGGGCTGAAGCGGCTGTTCCTGTGCTGTACTGTTCTACTTGGATGCATTCACTTATCAAGACCATACAAACAACATCACTAAGCATTTTTGGTATTGGGTCTAAGTCCCAGGGACTTGGCTGATGATATTCAATGTGCTGGCTGTCTCCTCCTCTTCAATGCTTCATTGCCATTCTGAAGCCCCCTGGTGTACAGGACATTCTGGTCTTTACCTCTTCTCAAGAAGAGAGCTGAGAATTAGGCTTCACAGTCATTTGTCTGGCTCTCCGTACTTCGGCCGAAGACCATCCAGACTTCCAGCAGTGGTTGTAGGGAGGAGATGCAAGGACAAACACGGGCAATGGAAGTTATTATCAACAGGGCTTTCAGGGCTACCACTGCAAAATACTGCACTGGGTACCATTTACAAATTGCAGTTCAGTCACTTGCCCAGATACTCCTTGTCACAGTCCCGACCGTCCCTCCCACTTATTCCTCATGTTCTCCTAATTCCCTTTTCCCCGTGTTTCTCCTGCTCCCGGGCTTCCTGATTGCAGCGCACCTGAATCTTATCTAACCTGCAGCATAAATACCCTGGCTTTCTAACCACTCCTCGCCAGATTGTTGTTTTAGACAGTGTGGTAGTTCACATTCTCGGCCGCTTAGAATTGTGTATTCTAAGTTTTGTTTCAGCGCTTTTGCTTGCCTGTGTTAAATCTGTCTCTCTGTGTCAGTATCCTGCGTTTGGGTTCACCCGTTCATTACAACAGACCAATCTGGCCAACATGGACCCAGCAGACACAAACACCATCCAACAGGCTCTCGCCAGCCAGGGTTCCCTACTGGGACAGCACGACCAGCAGCTCTGGGAGGTCATGGAGAACCTCCGTTCCCTGTCAGCTCACGTCACACAGATCGGTAACCAGGTGGACCGTCTCTCCACTCATATCGCTCAACCCACTCCTGGAACCCAGCGGACAGCCTGTAGTGACAACCCTCCAAGCTTCACCAACAGCCCCACCCAGAGAGCCTCACGTACCAGAGCTGGAGCACTACGACGGAGACCTGGGGAAGTGCCGGGGTTTCCTCCTTCAGTGCTCCCTGGTGTTTGAGCAGCAGCCGTCGACCTACTCCTCAGATAAGTCTAAAGTTGCTTATGTAAGGGGAAATGCATTAGCATAGGCCACAGCAGTTTGGGACAACCAACCTGATATCTGCTCCTCTTTCGCCAGTTTCATTGCAGAGATGAGAAAGGTCTTCGAGCAGCCAGTCCAGGGTAAAGACACCACTAAGCGCCTACTTACTCTCTGCCAGGGCTCCCGCAGGGTTGCTGAATATTCAATGGCGTTCCAGACATTAGCAGCTGACTTAGAGTGGAACGATGAGTCGCTCCAGAGGGTATTTCTGAGTGGACTTAGCAACCTAGTGAAGGACGAGTTGGTGGTGAGAGACGATTCTGACAGCCTGGATTCCCTGATCTCCCTGGCCACCAGGTTGGACAATCACCTCCGGGAGCGCCGTAGAGAGAGAACTGGTCGTCCATCACCTTTGGCCACTTCTCAGCTCTCTTTACCACCTCCCTCCAGAACAAGCCTCTCTCCCCTTTCTGCACCCCGAGTAGCTCCCAGTCCTGCTGCTTCGACCACACTGGGAGAGGAACCCATGCAGCTAGGGCGGGCCCGCCTTTCTCACGCTCATCATCTCCAGAGAATGAGAGCAGGCGAGTGTCTATATTGCGGCCAGTCCGGCCACTTCCTTGCCACCTGTCCCCTTCGGCCAAAAGGGGGGGGGGCTCACCAGTAGCAGGGGGGACCATAGTCAGCCAGGCAACCTTCCCTTTCGTCCCCCGACCCTGGATGCAGCTTCAAGCCACTCTGTGTCATAACCAACAATCCCTGCCTCTGCTAGCACTCGTGGACTCCGGCACAGAGGGAAACTTCCTGGACGAAAGCCTAGCCCTCCAAACCGGCATTTCTCATGAGCCTCTGTGTAACCCCCTGGATGCCAGTGCGCTAGACAGCAGACTCCTGGCCCGTGTTACGCACTGCACGGAACCCCTGCTTCTCCTTCTCTCCGGAAACCATTGGGAACAGATACGGTTCAATCTAATCTCCTCTCCTCAGGCCCCCTTATATCTCGGCCACCCGTGGCTAAGCTGTCAGAACCCCCACATCGACTGGTCCACCGGGAAGACAGTCAGCTGGAGCTCGTCCTGCCATTCCTCTTGCCTGCAATCAGTGGAGGTCACTACTACTGAGTCCCCATCTTGTCCATCATTTCCGTAGAATATCATGATCTTGGAGAGGTGTTTAGTAAGCAACGGGCCCTTTCTCTGCCTCCACATCGCCCTTATGACTGCGCGATTGACCTTCTCCCCGGAGCCTCATTACCCACCAGTCAGCTGTACAACCTGTCCCGTCCAGAAAGAGAAGCAATGGAGACGTACGTAAATGACTCCCTCACGGCTGGCCTCATCCGACCCTCATCTTCCCCCGTAGGCGCTGGTTTCTTTTTTCTGGTGGCGAAAAAAGGCGGCTCGCTATGCCCATGCATCGACTATGGTGGCCTGAACAACATTACTATAAAAAATAAGTATCCCCTGCCCCTGATCAACTCAGCATTCGAGCCCCTTCAGAGCCACAGTATCCTCTAAAATGGATTTGCAGAACGCCTATCACCTGGTCAGGATACAGGAAGGAAATGGAAGACAGCCTTCAACACCTCCCTTGACCATTTTGAATACCTTGTGATGCCTTTCGGCTTGACCAACGCTCCCGTGGTGTTCCAGGCTCTGGTCAACATCGTCCTTAGGGACTTTATCAACTGATTTGTCTTCGTTTATCTGGATGATATCCTAATCTTCTCCCGTAACCTCCAGGAGCACACCCACCATGTCCACCAGGTTCTTCAGAGGCTCTTGGAAAAACTTTTAATCAAAGCAGAGACAGTCATTGAGCTAGTCACCGATTGCCCACCGATCCTTGTACATAGCATTTTTTATAGCAATCTCCTGGTTTAGGTGCATTAGCATATCCAATCGGTCTACAGTTGCGTATCACAAGTACATCCGCCACTATTGTTTCTACCCATTGACTTAATCGTGTTCTAATCTACATCTCTTAGCTACCTCTCATTAACACCCCATTATAATCTACATCTCTTAGCTAGCCTCTCATTAACACCCCATTATCTTCTACATTCTTAAGATTTCATTCTCCTACTAAATTGGATACATGCATAGCAAATAGCAAGTTCAAAGCTGACTACATAGTTTTGGTTACACAGCAAACAATGCAACTTTTATACTCCAATAAAAACAAGCTATTTGCTAAGGCCGAGAAATGCGAATTCCATGCCTGTTCCGTCAGTTTTCTGGGAAACATCATTGAAAGATGATGACGGATCCTGAAAAGATCCGGGCGGTGGCAGAGTGGCCCAAACCCACTTCACTTAAACAACTCCAGCGATTTCTGGGATTCGCCAATTTCTACCATTGTTTCATTAGGGACTGCGGCCCTTACCCAGCTCACCTCTCCTGCGGCCCCCTTCCACTGGACTCCTGAAGCGGACTCAGCCTTCACAGAGCTTAAGAGGCATTTCACCTCCGCTCCCATCCTGGTCCAAACTGACCCATCTTGCTGGTCAAAGTGGAGGTGGATGCCTCCAACACTGGGGTTCGAGCAGTCCTCTCCCAACGCTCCGTCCCGGACCAAAAGCTCCATCCCTGCACCATCTTCTCTCGCCGTCTATCCCCCGCTGAACGTAACTATGATGTTGGGAACCGTGAGTTGCTGGCCGTCAAACTTGCCTTGGAGGAATGGAAGCACTGGCTGGAGGGAGCAGAACACCAATTCATTGTTTGGATGGACCATAAGAACCTGGCATACATTCAGACAGCTAAACACCTTAACTCTCGTCAAGCCCGTTGGGCACTGTTCTTTGGCTGCTTCAACTTCACCCTCACCTACTGTCCTGGTTCCAAGAACGTGAAGCCAGATGCTCTCTCTCACCAGTACGTTTCTGAGGAGGACCCTTCCAATCCTGACACCATCCTTCCACCATCCTGTGTTGTGGCTGCCCTCACCTGGGAGATCGAGTCCGCAGATAGAGAGGCCCAACAGACTCAACCTGACCCAGGCGATGGCCCCCCCATCGTCTCTTTGTGCCTGACTCTGTCCGTTCTCAGGTTCTCCAGTGGGGGCATACGACCGGGTTCACCTGCCATCCTGGAATCGATCAAACTCGGTCCCTTTTGAAGCAACGTTTCTGGTGCCCCACCATGGATGCTGACACTCGCTCCTTCATCTCTGCCTGTACTGTGTGTGCCCGCGGAAAAGCCTCCCATCGGACACCTGCTGGGCTGCTTCATCCCCTACCTGTCCCTGGTTGGCCTTGGTCCCACATAGCTCTCGATTTCGTCACTGGTCTACCCCTTCACATGGTAACACAGCTATACTCACTGTGGTGGACCGTTTTTCCAAAGCCGTGCGCTTCATAGCCCTTCCCAAACTCCCTACAGCCCGTGAAACAGCCGACCTCCTTGTCCAACACGTCTTCCACCTTCATGGAATTCCCTTCGACATCGTTTCTGACCAGGGTCCACATCCTCTCCCAAGTCTGGAAATCCTTCTGTCAAGCCCTCGGAGCTTCAATAAGTCTGTCTTCCGGTTTCCATCCACAGACTAATGGTCAGACGGAGTGAGCCAATCAGGACCTGGAAGCAGCACTGTGCTGCATTCCCGCCAGTAACCCAACGTCCTGGAGCACACACTTGGATTGAGTATGCCCACAACTCCCTGACCAGCGCTGCCACCGCTACCAACCCCCTCTGTTCCCTGCCCACGAAGATGACATTGCTGTACCTTCAGTTCAGGCCCATCTCCGCCGGTGCTGCAAGGTCTGGAGGGATGCTCGCTTAGCCCTGCTCCGCTCCGCTGACCGCAACCGGTGTATCGCCGATCGCCACCAGATTCCAGCACCCAACTGTCAGCCTGGTCAGAAGATTTGGCTCTCTTCAAGAGACGTCCCCCTCAAAACCCAGTCCAAGGAACTCACCCCTCGTTACGTCAGACCATTCAAAATCGAGAGCATCGTCAACCCCTCGGCAGTCAAACTCAAGCTACCCAGATCCACGCGCATTCATCCCATGTTCCACGTCTCCCAACTGAAACCTGTGTCTGTCAGCCCTTTGTGTCCTCCTGCCGAACCCCCTCCACCCGCCTGGGTCGTCGACAATCACCCAGCTTACACCGTTCGGTGTATATTGGATGTGCGCCGCCGAGGCAGGGGTTTCCAGTACCTGGTTGAACAGGAGGGATATGGTCCTAAGCAGCACACCTGGATCCCCCGTTCCTTCATCTTAGACCCCTCCCTCATCCGAGACTTCCATCGTGACAATCTGGGCAAGCCTGGTGGTTCACCTGGAGGCTCCCGTTGAGTGGGGGATATTGTCACGGTCCCGGCCATTCCTTCCATTTATTTCTCAAGTTCTCCTAATTCCCTTTTCCCCATGTTTCTTCTGCTCCCGGGCTTCCTGATTGCGGCGCACCTGAATCTCATCTAACCTGCAGCATAAATACTCTGGCTCTCCATCCACTCATCGCCAGATCGTTGCTTCAGCCAGTGTGGTAGTTCACGTTCCAGGCCGCTTAGAATTGTGTATTCTAAGTCTTGCTTCAGCGCTGTTGCTTGCCTGTGTTAACTCTGTCTCTCTGTGTCAGTATCCTGCGTTTGGGTTCACCCGTTCGTCACAACACTCCTATGGCACCTGTACCAGAGAAAGCATTCTACTTGGATGCAACACAGCTTGGTATGGCAATTGCTCTGCCTAATAACGGCAAGAAACTGCGAAGAATGGTTTACACAGCCAAATCCATCATCCAGCTTGTTTGTACGTCTTGAAGCGACCTTCCCCTCTGCTGTCTACATTTCCCACTGCCTCGGGAAAGCAGCCAGCAAAATCAAGGGTCTCTCCCAAACCAAACAGTCTTTCTTCTCACCACAAGATACAAAAGCTTGAGAAGATGTACATTATAGACCCTTCGTATGATAAAAATAAACTTTGATCTCTCAATCAATCATGTCGTGGCCCTTGTAGCTTATTTGTCCACCTGCACTGCACTTTCTCTACAGCTGTAGCACAACATGTAGCACTCTGTTATTTTTTTTTCTTTTTGTACTACCTTATTGTACAGTAATGTCCTGGTGCACATCTTTACTGTTATGCTGTAGGTATTTCATTTTTTCAGCCTGTTGGCCACACAAACCAAGGTTTGGGGTGGGATCAAGCACACCTCAATCTCACGAGTTTGGCAGGACCAGAGGTTGTCTTCTCTATTGTGATTACGATACGTGGTTATGGATGTTGCAGGGATGGAGCGGCGGTTTGATAAAATGGTGGACAAACACTTTGTTCTAGTTCTGACTAGCACTGATTCACGGCAGTAGGACTGCCTGATCTACTGGGGCCCCGGGAGAGCAGGGGCCATGGGCTGTCCATACTTCCGGGGAGGAGGGGAGTGAAGGTGAGTGTGCTGAATTGGAACCTGAGCTGGGGGTGGAGACTTTAAAGACAAGTTGTTGTGGTTTCTGCAGAGCGATGTAGAAGGTCTAATGAGTCCTCCAGCGAAGGCTGAGCATTCCGAGTTGGTAGTGGCCCTTACCTTACTGGTGAATAAATGGCAAAATGCTCAAGTTCAAAGTCCCAGCTACTGTAGGCTCAGGAACGAAGCCCACCCCAATAGGGAAAGAGGAGTATGAGACTTGGGCAGAGCAGACCTCTCAGTTGCTGGATGAGTGGCAGTGCCCTGATGATGAAAAAGACAGCGATTGGTTGAACGTTTGAAGGGGCTGGCCGTAGTGAGATCTGTAAAGACACAGAACCCCTTTGCTACCTCTGTGGCCTACATGCAAGCGCTAGAAAAGGTGTTTGACGCAACAGGAAACCCACTGGAACTTATGATAGGGTTTCAGGACATTTCAGGAGAAGGTTAAGTGTGAATGACAGGAAACCCCTCGGAGAGTGAGCTCCTGGATACCTAAGCAGAGAGACCCAGTGAGGGAATGGACTGGCATCTTGGGGGGGAACATTATATATATTCCCAGCAATATATCAAGGAACCCCCCCCCCCCCCCAAAGCAAAAAAACACTATTCCTGAAGGGATAGTGGGGCCAAGCTCCAGTGTATTGCTATGGATTGAGGGTATTTATGCCAGAGCCATACTTGACACTGGCTCTCAGGTTACTCTGCTGTACCATTTGTTTTACAAGTGGTGCTTGATGCATTTACCATTGACACTACTCAGTGCACTAGAGATCTCGGGTCTCAGTACAGACAACTATCTGTATGGTGGTTACTTGTCTTTGAAGCTGGAGTTTTCAGAGGCTGCTGTGGGATTAGCCGAGGTCCTTGATACTCTTGTGTTGGTTTGTCCAGACCCGGTCGAGAGGGATGAAGCTTCAATTCTCATGAGGACAAATACTCCTATGGTGAAGAGGCTAGTGGGAGCTTGCAAGGATAAAGTTGGAGAGAGCTTTCTGAAAACATTGTCCATTCACCCCGTGTTCTGAGCTGCTTTTCAGGAAGTGTGTGGCCGCACTGGGCTGGATGATGAGCATAAACGAGGGACTGTGTGGTTCATCCAGTCAAAGCCAGTTGAGTTACAGCCTGGGGAAGTAGCAAGAGTGATGGGAAACTCCAAATTTTCCAGGAATGCCTGAGGCCCTCTTGGTGGATGCTCCAGAAGACCATGAAGAGGAGTCAGGTTTATCTGCTGGGGTACTGGTGAGGCCCCAATGGCACACCTCTTCCCAGTGACGGTAATGTCTAGTGTCCCTGTGAGACAAGCCAGGGAGAAACTCTCTCCAAAAAGAGGAATGATGACTGCCAAGTCATTCAACTTTGGGGACTCCCCGGTACCTAGAGATTGATACAAGAGGTTGATAGAGAAAATGTTGAAGATGGAAGATGTCTTTTCTTCTGATGAGCTTGGTGTGGGTTGTTCCAAGAGCACTTGCCACACCATCTGGATGACAGAGGACACCCTATTCAGAGAAAGCTCGCGGCGACTGGCACCTATGGAGGTGGAGGATGTTTGGCAGCATCTGCAGAAGTTAAAGGAAGCTAGAATCATCACTGAGTCCAGAAACCCTTACGCATCTCCAATAGTAGTGGCCATGAAGAAGAATGGGAAGGTACAGATGTGTGTGGACTATCGGACTCTGAACAGGTGTACAGTCCCCGACCACCATACGGTCCCGTGAACTGAGGACGCGCTGGCCTGCCTGAATGGTGTGACGTGGTTCAGTGTGCTGGACTTGAGGATTGGGTTTTACCAGATACTCATGGGTGAAGCTGTTAAAGAGAAGACTTATCTGAAGCATGTGTCTGATATGAGAAGGGAAAAGGCTTATGAGCGATGGAGGATGAGAGGTGATCTGATAGAGGTGAATAAGATGATGAGAGGCATTGATCATGTGGATAGTCAAAGGCTTTTTCCCAGGGCTGAAATGGCTAACATGAGAGGGCACAGTTTTAAGGTGCTTGGAAGTAGGTACAGAGGAGATGATGTCAAGGACAAGTTTTTTACGCAGAGAGTGGTGAGTGCGTGGAATGTGCTGCTGGCGATAGTGATGGAGGAGGATACAATAGGGTCTTTTAAGAGACTCTTGGATAGGTACATGGAGCTTAGAAAAATAGAGGGCTATGTAATTTCTAAAGTAAATACATATTTGGCATAGTATTGTGGGCCAAAGGGCCTATATTGTGCTGTAGGTTTTCTACGTTTCTATGTTAATTAGCTGAGGTCTTGGCTACCAAGCAGAATCAAGGAAATAAGAGGAGGTATGATCAAAAAGTTAGGTTCTCCCAGCTCATGCCTGGAGACCAAGTCCTCATCAAGAATTTGGGGCTACCTGGGAAGCATAAATTGGCTGACCACTGGGTGGCTATGCCCTATGTAGTGGAGAATCAGATGCCAAATGTACCAGCTTTCCCAGTGAAACCAGTGGATGGGAATGGGCCTGTCAAGATTCTCCATTGGAACCACCTTCCACCTCTGGGACAAGAGGTGTGTGTTGACCCGGAGTCTGACCTGGGCCCTACACCAAGTAAGAGGATTCTGTGGCAATATGGTGAGACTGAAGGACCAGCAGCAGGAAGAATTAAACTGGGGTGGCCTGAATGGGTTACAGACTCAAAGGATGAGGAAATGGAGGTGTGGTATATGCTGCATTTTGCCAAGTCCTCAATAATTGAGGAAGAGATTCCCAACCTTTCTCACACTGAGGCAGGTGAAATGGGGGGGGGGGCGTAATTATCGGTCCTCAGGAAGGCTTGCAGATGGACCATGAAGGGGTCTGGGTTCTAAACTAACTGGGGATGAAGCTGAGCTCAGCCAAGTGGCAGAGGGATCTGAGATGCAGGAAGGCACGAGTGATAGACCTAAGTATCCCAAGCAGTGTCTGTAACTGAAGGCATAGATGATGGGATAAGGAGTCAGGAGACCTCCAGATTGATTGGCCTATGTAGCACCGGAGGAATAGAGGGTTGCGACGATTCCCCAGTGAGTTATGTCACTACCATTTACAAATGGATTGGAGGTTTTGACATCACAAAATTCCTTTGAAAGTGGTGTTATTAATGACAGGATGACAAATTTTCCAAAGGCATGAAGACATGACTATTTGTGGTGGGGGGAGAGTGTAATGCCCTGGTTCACAACTTCACTGTTATGCTATAGGGATTTCATTTAGCAGCTCTGTAACAGCTGTCTGTTCTGCTTTCAGCCTGTTTGGGTTATTGCTGAAGATAAGGGATGTTGTGGAATGTGTGCCATCCAATTAGCAGGAGGTTTTCTTGGTGAGGGACACTAAGGTTGGGCTTGAGGTTTTCTTTTGTTCAAGAGGCGATGAAGAGAGAAGACACTGGGGAGTACCGGTCATGGCATACGATTGGTAGGAGACTGGTTTGTTCGAGATCGATTGTGAGTGACATTTGGAAGGCGGTGTGTGCTTTCACGTGGACCGAGGGCCCAGCGCGAGTGACAGAGAAGTTCAAGGTGAGCTCCAACTTGTGCACATTTCACTGTTTAAGTAGAATGGGCCCTTGATTTTTTTGTTTTTCTTTACTGACCCTTCAGTTAAGATTCATAAGTATGATTCCTTTAATCGTACGCAGTGTACTGTCAATTATTTTGTGGCATTACTTTATAAC
The DNA here is from genome assembly GCF_048418815.1 of Hemitrygon akajei. NCBI lineage: Eukaryota > Metazoa > Chordata > Chondrichthyes > Myliobatiformes > Dasyatidae > Hemitrygon > Hemitrygon akajei. The sequence continues at coordinate 54,891,409 of NC_133129.1, forward strand.
AGGGTAGCAAATGACACAGTATCCACACAAACTGAGGTTTGGGGTGGGATCGAGCATGTGTCAGTCTCACGAATTTGGCGGGGCCAGAGGTTATCTTCCCGAGACTTACGCAGCCAAGGAGACGGGGGTGTTTCAATATTTATGTATAGAATGATCTAACTGGATGGCAAACAAACAAAGCTTCTCATTATACCTTGTGCACATGACAATAATAAACTAAAACCAAATGAAGCCCCTCTGCAAACTCTACCAGGAAGAACAAAGGCAGTAGGTGCAATGGAATGTATCTCCAATTTTCACACTCTTCTCCCTTCACTGGCTCCATCTCCTTCTCCTTTTATTTGCCTGTATCTATCTCTCATGCGCATGGCCATTTCCCAACCTTACCTCCTCTCCCTCCTTTACCTGGCCTGTCCTGCCCACTTCCCTTCACCCTTCCTCTCCACCACTCACCTCAGGCCTCTGTCTCCTCACTCCCCCTTCTCCTATCTATATAGGCCATTTCCCCACTCAAAGTTCAAAGTAAATTTACTATCAAACTATGTATATCCCACTATATAATACCTTGAGATTCATTTTCTTGCATACATTTACAGTAGAATAGAGAAATACAATAGAATCAATGATAATCTAGACACAAAGTGACAAACAACTGATGTGCAAACTGAACTCATCTAACATTAGCCAGAGACCAGATTTTTTCCAGATTATACAAATACTATGAATAACTTTCTAACTTTGCACTTTTTTACTAAACTTGTTTTGTAACTTGGAATGTTGCTATGCTCTTTCGTGACTTGGCAACGAAGGTCGTTGTGTATGGAGTCACAAGGTGATACTCTATCTCCAGGCAAACTCACACACAACACATTTTGGTTTAAATGCATTAATTTACATTATTGAAATATTTCTTGATCTGAACTACTTTTTACACAGGGATCAGGAATGTAACAAGCAGCATTTTCATGGAATTGAGCATAACTTGCTTCTTTATCTGCTCGCAGCAGTGAGTGATCCCTGTGGATGAGTGTTTTCAATCAAGGTTGTGTGGTTAGGCCACTGCTCTACTCCTTCTACACTCATGAGTGTATGGCTAAGCTCAAATGTCATCTATAAATTCACCAATTACATCTTTGTTTTGTAGAATCTCAGATGGCGATGAGGTGTACAGGAGTGAGATTGAGTGATGTCAAATTGCAACAACAACCTTGCACTCAATATCAGCAATCTGTTGTGGACCTCAGGAACACAAATTTGGGAGAACACACACCAGACCTCATCGAGGCATCTGTGGTGGAAAGGGTTAGCAGCTTCATGTTCCTGAGCATCTCAGAGGATCTATCCTGAAGCCAACACATCAATGCAATCATGAAGAAGGCATGCCGGTGGGGCTAACTCATTAGGAGTTTGAGGAGATGCACTCTGTCTTTAAAGAGTCTTACAAATTTCTATAGATGCACCTTGGAAAGCACCCCTACTGGTTACATCATTGTCTGTTATGGTATCTCACAGGATCGCAAGGGGCTGCAGAGGGCTGTAGACTCAACCAGTCCTGTCAGAGGTACAATCCTTCCCAGCACTGAAGACATCTTCAAGAAGTTGTGCCCCGAAAAGGTGACAACCATCACTAAGAACCCTTACCATCCCAGACATGCTCTTTCCTCATTTCTACCATCAGTAAGTGTTGCAGAGGCCTGAAGATCACATTCAACCTTTCAAGAACAGTTCCTTCTCCTTCACCGCCTAATCTCTAAATGGTACATAAACTCATGAATACTAGTTCATTATTCTTTTTGTTTGTGTTATTTAGTTTTGTAATTTATAGTATTTTTAAATCTTAATACTGTACTGCTGCCACAAATCAAAAAGTTTCATGACATCTAAGTCAATGACAATGAATTTGATTCTAATTCTGATTCTGATTCAGCTGGGACAGCACAATAAGATGTTCTGATTTCAGGATATCAGCACATTCAACTGTTCAAAGTTCATTTACTATTAAAGTATACAACTCTGAAATACTATCCTCCAGATAGCTACAGAGCCAAGAAAGAAAAGAATGGCGCATGATCATCAACCACCCCAAATCCCTCCTGCCTGCACAAACCCCCCCCCCCCAGGAATGGAACATGCACATTGATCCCAAACCGCCCTCCCCCCCCGCACAAAAAAAAAGAGAAAGATTGGGCAAAAAACACAGAATATAAAAAAACAATGACTGAAAAAAGTCTATAGTCCAAGTCCTCATGCAAAACACAGAAAACCTGGATAACATTCTTCAGGCACAGCAGTAGCCTCGCTCCTCTCCATCGGTAGAGCAATCCCCCAGCGATCAAAAGGAAGGTAGCCGGTGCTTACCTTCCACATTCGCCTCAATGTTTCTATCTCTGTTGTTGCTTTGATTGGCGAACAATGGAAATGTTGTTTGGTGAATTAGAGTTGAACATTGGCTCTTGCCCATCCTGCAGCCTTCTTGCCACAAGGTTCCTGCATGCTGCCTCTGCCTCCCGAAATCCTCTTGGAGACTGCAGAGTGCTGAAGCACCAGCGCGACCTCAATACTGCAAATCACAGGCTCCGGCAGTTCCAAAATCACATTCAAGACAAAAAACAAATGTAAGAGACATGAAGGAAGTGAAATATATGGTTTCATGATCTATACAGAAGATGTCGACCGAAGGAGCATAGTAAGCAGGCACCATCTTGACCATCTTCCCAATTCATCCAACCTGCCGTGACACAAAGTTTGCAGTTTCTCCAAAGATGATAATCCTTTTGTTTTGCTGCAAGAATGTGTTTAGCTTAATTTGTAAACCTAAGTACCTGCAGGATAAACTTTGCTTTGTAAGTGTAGAGGATTTGATGAAACTGCATTTGGAATATAGAGTTCAGTTTTGGTTGGACTGTTACAGGAAGATGCCATTAAGCCGTTAAGAGTGAAAAGGAGATTTGTGAGGATTTTGCATGGATTGGAGGGTACTGAACTATACAGAGATTTATACAGGTTTGAATTTTATTCATTGAAGTGTAACAGAATGCTGATGATCACATAGAAATGTATAAAATCATGGGAACGTAGATAAGGAGCATGAGTGTGCATAGTTGCTTTCCCAATGTGGGGAAATTAAGAATTGGAGGGTATGGTTTTATGTTGGGGAGTGATTTAATAGAAACCTGAGGGACAACATTTTCACCCATAAGGTGGACAGAATATGGAATGAGCTGCCAGAGGAAGTGGTTGAGGCAGGTATATCAACAACACTGAAAAGGCACATGGAGGGGAATAGTTTAGGGCAGTGATTCATCGCCTTTTTATGCCATTGGCCAATACTATTAGGCAAAGGGTCCATGGACCACAGGTTGGGATCCTCTGGTTTAGAGGGATGTGTGCCAAACTCAGGCAATTGGGATTGTTTAGACGAAGTCTCAGTAGGCATGGATTAGTTGGGCCTAATGGCCTGTTTTCCTGTTGTACAACTCTATAGCTTATTAGTGTCATCCATCATATGGTCCGGAGCAATGGGCTCCAATTGCAAAAGCATCTGTTTAGCCAGTAAGCATATTTATCAAAGAACTGAAATGATTAGGTTCTGAAAAAATGGAAGAAATTCATCACACAAAATAGTTACAAAATTATGGAACCAAGAAAAACTAAAAGGAAGGTACAGATACATCAGATTTCCTGTGCACTCTGCTCACCAGTGTCTGTGAGGTTAAGGAGTTTGGGAAATATGCTTCCTGTTACATGGTACAGATGGCTTTTAGTAGATAGGTCTGTGGGTACTCTGCAGTTTATCGTTGATCTGAAGACGTTTGACATTTTAATTATTATGTTTGCAAAAATATTATCAAATGGATCAGGGATTTTATACGTCTAACTCATCACACGAAACAATTTTGCAACACTGTGGAAGGTCAACCAGAAACAGTATTTCTTCATAGTTCACAGCTATCCATACCTGTAATCAGAATGAAATTGGAATTGATTTATTATGTCACATGCACCATGATACAGCAGTAAACTTTTAGTTAGTACAGATCATGCTATATGTAAGTACATTGAGTTACTAAAAAAAAGCATCATTACAGTTACAGAGAAAGTACAATACAGGTAGAAGAGCGAGGGCCATAGCATGGTAGATTGGGCTATCAAAGATCCATCTGTAGCAGTTAAGTGATTTGTTCAAGAGTCTAATAACAACAGTATTGCAACTGACCTTTGGTCTGGTGGTATACATATGCTTTTAAGCTTTTCCCAGTGGGAGGGGGAGAAGAGAGAATGACTAGCGTCTTTGTTTATCTTGGCTGTTTTCCTGAGACAGCCGAATGAGTAAACAGAGTCAGTGAGGAGAGGTTGTTTGTGCGATGGACTGGGCTGCATTCATAACTGCTTTTTTTTGTGATTTTGAGCAGAATAAATGTCATACCAAGCTGTGATACAGCTGGATAGGATACTTTCTATGGTACAACTCTTAAAAATAGCAACAGCCAACAGGGAATGTGACAAATGTCCAAATTCTGTTTTGCCAAATTCAAGCTTGTTGCCTCAAGACTGGACTGAACATTGGCAAGGGACGTCAGGTTGCTAAGTATTACAAAAATGGTACAACTTTCTTTGATGGTTCCAACAGAGGTTGAGTTTTATTTTGTTTAAGCTAAACTTAAATTTTCCTCTTCATGTTCCATGGTGTAACTGAAGGTTTGGTGAAGTTTTGGAAGTTTATGCAATGGGGTGTCCAGGGAGCAGTAGAACCTCGGGTGAAGGGGCTTGTCGTGTCCGTTCTGGGGCAGCTCACTCACCTTTGGTCCCCACCGGGCACTGAGCTCTCACCTGTGGCTCCAGATAGATGCTTGCATGCGACAGCAGCCACACTGGTTCACCGGTTTGACAGGCGGATTAAACCAGGCGAGGGTAGCCAGTAGCATCATACCCCAGTGGGACAGGGATATGCCTCTCCTAGCATGTAAAGTCAGCAATGGTGCTCTGGGTAGATGAGAACTACCGCGAAATCCAATGGCTAAGAAGACAGTACTGCAACTGGAGGACGTGACAAGACACAAGTGGTCATCCACTGCAACCAAGGAAGACCCCAGTTCGTACCACTGGGCTGGACTTCTGTGGGTGAGAGATTGAAACTGCGGCAGTGCAACTGTTTATCCACTTTAAAAACTCTCCTGTACAGGTTATCTGTCATTGTCAGGCACAACGTACAACCACCAGACTAGCATGCTGCAAACCAAAAAGAATTTCTGGTATTTTTAAAATTTGTGCACCATGATCTACTTAACTAACTAATGTGTGACGACCAGCCTTGAGAATGATCACTATGGGATTCCGGGTAAAGCAACTGATGACAAGAGATTGGAACTGTACATTTTAATGTTGCTATGCTGTTCTAGAGGATTTCTCAAATGCAGAGGAATTTAAGATTGTGGTTAATATTTTGCAGACTCAATATTTTAATACTTTATCCAGACAAGATAAAAGTACTGGAGATACTAGAGACTGAAGATGCTGGCATCTGTGGAAAAAAAATTGTTAGAGGAACCCAGTGAGTCAAGCTGAGGGAAATGGACAGTTGATGTTTCATGTTTAGAGGCTTCATTTGAACTGGAAAGTGGGGTGGGATGGGGAAGGCAGTGGTGAGGGGAAAGGGCAAGAGCTTGTAAGCAATAAGTGGGTCCAGGTGAGGAGGCATGATAGGCCAATGGCGGAGGGAGGAATGAAAATAGTAATAGATGCTGGAAGATGAGCAGTGGAGAGGACAAAGGGCTACAGATGCTGAAATATGATCTGAAAATATGGTGAAGCACGGAATTGAATAAGGGAGCTGGGGAGGGCAGATGGGAACAGTTGTGGAGGGGAATCCGGTGGAAGGAGTGTTTGGGTAATGGAGATAGACTGGGTTGGGTAGGGGAAAGAAATAGTGTGATGGGCGGCAGGGTGAATATAGGAGGAACTGGGTAGATCAGGAGGAGATTGAAAAGGGACAGTGGGGAAGCAAGTTACCCGAAATTGGAGAACTTAATGTTAATGCCATTGCAGACTACACAGGCAGACTATGAGGTACAGTTCTAGTTTATGTTTAACCTCACCCTGGCAATGAAGGAAGACAGAGACAGACATGTTGATGTGGAATAGGGAGGAAAATTATTCCAGACCCTGTTGCTGATTGGTCAATAGCCTTGTTCATCAATGGTATCTGAGAAGAATCTTGTCTCCATGGCTTGGGATGGAACGATTTTGGTTGTTAATGTAGCAAGGCAATAACTAGTACTGCTTGCATAAAATTTAAATGCTCCTGGTTTCTAAAACTGCAACATTGCTATTACGCCTTGCTTCCTCAAGCTTTGTCTGTTTACAATTTGTACCTGAACTGCCTGAGTTTAGGCAAATAATTAAAATCATTACAGGGGGAAACTTGCACTAAATCAGGGAAATGAAAAATCACAGTTGATTTTTCAATTTGGAAATATTTCAACTGCTTCTTACACCATTAACAGTTTTGGCATTTCTTTACAAACAATTGTATTTTGCATTAAAAATATATAGGACTCCTATTTAACACAGAGATCATGTTAATCTTAAATAATATAGATACATGCAGTTTTAACATTAGATGATCTTGAATAAAAATATTCACCACTACTGATGACTCAGTGAAGTCTGTTCTCATAATGCACAGGTGATTATCCTCTCCAGTCCCCTTGCCCTATTTAAGTTTGAATACTACTTTATAACAAATTAACACATCTTGGGCTTCCAGTAGGTACAGGTATTGGTTGTAATTGACTTTTTGATGATAAACTCTGCCATCTTCATCAGGGATGATGCTTGGGCATATCTAGTCTGGTGGTATTTATACACCTGTTGTCCGTCCCTCCTGATTGGTTAGTAATCACCCATAGAATCATAGAACATTACAGCACAGAAACAGGCCTTTTGGCCCTTCTTGGCTGTGCTGAACCATTTTTCTGCCTGGTCCCACTGACCTGCACCTAGACCATATCCCTTCATACACCTCGCATCCATGTGCCTGTCCAAGTTTTTCTTAAATGTTAAAAGTGAGCCCGCATTTGGCAGCTCATTCCACACTCCCACCACTCTCTGCGTGAAGAAGCCCCCCAATGTTCCCTTTAAACTTTTCCTCCTTCACCCTTAACCCATGTCCTCTGGTTTTTTTCTCCCCTAACCTCAGTGGAAAAAGCCTGCTTGTATTCACTCTATCTATACCCATCATAATTTTATATACCTCTATCAAATCTCCCCTCATTCTTCTACGCTCCCGGGAATAAAGTCATAACCTATTCAACCTTTCTCTGTAACTCAGTGTCTCAAGTCCTGGCAACATCCTTGTAAACCTTCTCTGCACTCTCTCAACCTTATTAATATCCTTCCTGTAATTCAGTGACCAAAACTGAACACAATAATCATTTTTTTCTGCATACAATTTCATCCAATCAGATTTCCACTGTCCCACCTTGTTTACAACTGAATTCCAGTTCTTACTTAGAGTGAAACCTTCATCTTTGTTAAAATTCTTTTCCTGTCACTTTATTTCAATACTTGCCTCCACCTGGTGGTCCCAAAAGCCATTGGAGTGGCACAGTAGTTTTGTGCTGTCGAAGTCAATGTGATGGCCATTGCTACTTTATAACTACACTATATTGCAAAAATCTGACCTCCGCTCCAACCACCACCACCACAAACAGGGTCTCAAAAGGTGGACAGATTTAAAGCAACACATTTCATGGTGTGATTTGGTTATTTTCTTCCTTGGGTTAGTTATAGATGATCATGCTTATGACTTGTTAAGAATAACTCCTTTCCTCAGAGGGTCTGTTAAAAAGTTGCATTAATTCAGGCAGTTCTTCGTGGCATACAGGGTTATTAAGTTTTGCCAATTTTTGTTTGTGCAGGCTATCAAATTGCTGTTTTAGCTCAGCCACTTGACCTCTTCAGCATTAGTTTTCTTCCAGTTAGTCATATGCTTGTTGCAGCACTGGCTACAGGAGTCAATCCCAAAATGTTCGGACTTCCTGGAGAATCAGTCACTTCTAATCAACTTCCTGTTGAACCTATAGCAAACAAATCACAATAACCAGTTGGGTCAATAAGATTATCATTGAATATTTATTGTGTCTGTAGTCCCAGGGTTGCAAAACTGATTCCACTAATGTAATCCCCACTTTACCTTGCCTTAGTTCCCACTATACATGCTGAGTTACATTAAGATTATTCAGTGGTTTAGTTATTTTGACTTAAAGGTAGGATTTAAAACAATCAATGTCAAAGCCTATTTCTAAAGCTTTCTTCAATATTGAAATTAGAAAGTTGATTGGATATATCAGTACTATTTTTCTTCCTAATTGCAAGAGTTATAGGATCACACATCTTGTCAATACTAGGCAAGCATGCTGAATACAAAAGATTAATTGTATAACTATTAAATTATTATGTTAAATTATTTTTGCATAAGATTTTGCTTTTTCTCATATAGTCCGCAATGATTATTCACACTTGACAGAAACTTGTTAAGCAAACTAAACTTTTTTATTATTTGATCCAATTTGTACTGTGCAGAACTATTCATTTTAATTTACAATCTGAGATGAGAGCATTTTTAACTGTAATTGAATCAAATATTATCTTCAATAAACACAATAAATTGCAAACCAGTCTAGACTCCCACTTTTAATTCTATAAGACTGATGATGGTTTTATTCTTATCTTGAATTGAATTGAATTGACTTTATTACTTACATCCTATGTATACATAAGGAGTAAAAACCTTTATGTTAATTCTCCGCCTATATGTGCAATGTGCAATTTATAGTAATTTATAATGAATATTATGTACAACAGTAGAGTAAATATAACATTGAAATACAATTGTGTCAGCATGAATTAATCAGTCTGATGGCCTGGTGGAAGAAGCTGTCCCAGAGCCTGTTGGTCTTGGCTTTTATGCTGTGGTACTGTTTCCCGGATGGTAGCAGCTGGAACAGTTTGTGGTTGCGGTGACTCAGGTCCCCAATGTCCTTTGGGCCCTTTTTACACACCTGTCTTTGTAAATGTCCTGAATAGTGGGAAGTTCACATCTACAGATGCTCCGGGCTGTCCGAACCATTCTCTGCAGAGTCCTGCGATTGAGGAAAGTTCCCATACCAGGCAGTGATGCAGCTAGTCAGGATGCTCTCAATTGTGCCCCTATAGAACGTTCTTACGATTTGAGGGCCCATACCAAACTTCTTCAATTGTCTGAGGTGAAAGAGGCGCTGATATGCCTTTTTCACCACACTTTAGCTATTGAATTTTCTTCTATGATCATTATCTGATTATAGAAGAAAATTCCATAGCTAAAATAAGACACGCCATTTCAAATAAAATATATATTTTTCCCTAACAATGTGCCAAAGTTATTTCTAATCCAGTCCTGCTGAAGGGTCTTGGCCAGAAATGTCGGCTGTTTACTCTTTTCCATTGATGCTGCCTGGCCTGCTGAGTTCCTCCAGAATTTGGATTTCCAGCATCTGCAGATTTTTTCATCCAGTCCATTATTGCTGTAATCCATCAATCTTTCTTCCTACCCGTCACCCTGACTTTCTAGGTAACCTTTTTGGAACTCACATAATTTTTTTTACACTCAAGAAGGAGAAGTAAGTTAAAATGCCAAATTTAACTATGCCAGAATTAACTACATAGGAAAACATATTCAAATTACGATTTAATATTCAACCCAGTCCCAAAATACCAGTCAATACTAGTTAATTTTTAATATCCACAATAGAAATTCTCATCTACTTCACAACGGTCACCAGACATTGCTATTTTGGGACATGGGCCTGTATTTTTTACAATATTAATTCAAATTTAATTGTATAAATTAAAAGACATTAGGTTTCAAGGGGAACCAAAAGAGCATACACTGAGAGCATGACAAGAAAATCCAGGCTTCTCAGAATACCTTCAAACAACTGGAAAACTAACGTAAAACACTCAAAACACTGGAGGAACTCAGCAGGCCAGGCAGCATCTACGGAAAACAGTATAGTTGACATTTCAGGCTGAGACACTTCGTCAGGACTGGAGAAAAAAAAAGATGAGGAGCCAGAGTTAGAAGTTGGGGGGAGGTTAGGAAGAAACAGAAGGTGATAGGTGAAACTAGGAGGTGGTGGAGGGGTGAAGTAAAGAGCTGGGAAGTTGATTGGTGAAAGAAAAGCAGGGCTGGAGAATGGGGAGTCTGATAGGAGAGGACAGAAGGCCAGGGAAGAAAGAAAAGTGGGATGAGCACCAGAGGGAGGTGTTGGGCAGGCAAGGAGATAAGGTGAGAGGGGGAAAAGGGAATGGGGAAGGTGGGGGGGCATTACTGGAAGTTCGAGAAAAGTTCATGCCTTCAGGTTGGAGGGTACCAAGATGGAATACAAGGTGTTGCTCCTCTAACCTAAGTGTGGCCTCATTGTTACAGCAGAGGAGGCAATGCACTGACATGATGGAATGGGAAGGGAAGTGGAATTAAAATGGGTGGCCATTGGGAGATCCCAGTTTTTCTGGCAGATGGTGTGTAGATGCTCAGTGAAGCAGTCTTGCAATCTATCTCAGGTCTCACCAATACACAGGAGGCCACACTGGGAGCACCTGATACAGTGGATGACCTCAACAGATTTGCAAGTGAAGTATCACTTCACCTGGAAGGACAGATTGGGGCCCTGAATAGTAGTGAGGGAGGAGGTGTAGCCCTTGTTCCACTTGCAAGGATAAATGCTAGGAGATCAGAGGAGAGGGACGAATGGACAAGGGAGTTGCATAGGGAGAGATCCCTGTGGAAAGAAGAAATTGGGAAGAAGGGAAAAATGTGCTTGGTGATGGGATCATTGGAGATGGTGAAAATTACAGAGAATTATGTGCTGGATGCGGAGGCTGGTGAGGTCGTAGGTGAGGACAGGAGGAACCCCATCCTTGGTGGGGTGGTGGGATGATGGGATGAGGTCAGACGTGCACGAAATTGAAGAGATGTGTTTGTGGACAGCATTGATGGTGGAGGAAGGGAAGCCTCTTTCTTTAAAGAAGGAAGACATCTCCCTCGTTCTGGAATGAAAATCCTCATCCTGAGAGCAGATGCAGCGGAGACGGAGGAATTGAGAGAAGGGGATGGCATTTTTACAAGTAACGGTGGGAAAAGTCCTCTCCTATCAGGTTCCTCCTTTTCCAGCCCTATATCTTTCACCAACTTCCCAGCTCTTTACATCACCCCTCTCCCCTCCTGAGTTCACCTATCGCTCGGTGTTTCTTCCTCCCCTCCCCCCACCTTCTAAGTCTGACTCTTCATCTCTTTTTCTCCAGTCCCGATGACGGGTCTCAGCCCAAAACGCCGACTGTACATTTTTCCATAGATGCTGCCTGGCCTGCTGAGTTCCTCCAGCACTTTGTGAGTGTTGCTTGGATTTCCAGCATCTGCAGATATTCTCTTGTTTGTGACTGAGCTAAAGTAAAAGTTTAGCTTTCCAAGCTGCAATAAAATGTCAATACTCATAGGAAAAGACTGTAAAACGTCATCTGACAGTGAGAGATGTTTCAGCTTCATACCAGCGTGCAGGGTGCCGTTGTCAAGTTTTGTAGCTCTGAACAATGCAATCACAAGTGGAGTAGCTAAGTTGCTGTGCTGTGTCGACTATATCTCTTCCCACCCTGCCCAATGCAAAAATGCCATTCCCTATTCCCAGTTCCTCCGTCTCTGCTGCATCTGCTCCCAGGATGAGGCTTTCCGTTCCAGGACTTCTCAAATGTCCTCTTTCTTTCAGGATCGTGGTTTCCCTTCTGGTGTCATCAAAGATGCCCTCACCTGCATCTCCTCCACCTCCTGCACTTCAGCCCTTAACCCATCCTCCCATCACCACAACGGGGACAGGGTTCCCCTTGTCCTCACCTACCACCCCACGAGCCTCTGGATCCAGCATATTATCCTCCGCAACTTCCGCCACCTTCAACAGGACCCCACCACCAAGCACGTCTTTCCCTCCCTACCCCTCTCAGCTTTTCGCAGGGATTGTTCCCTCCGCGACTGCCTGGTCCACACGTCCCTCCCCACAGATCTCCCACCTGGCACTTATCCCTGTAAGCGCAAATGCTACACCTGTCCCCACACCTCCTCCCTCACCACCATTCCGGGCCCCAGACAGTCCTTCCAGGTGAGGCAACACTTCACCTGCGAGTCTGCTGGAGTTATCTATTGCATCCGGTGCGGCCTCCTCTACATCGGCGAGACCCGACGCAGACTGGGGGACCGCTTCGTCGAGCACCTACGCTCCGTCCTTCACAATAGACAGGCCCTCCCGGTTGCCACCCACTTCAACTCTGCCTCTCATTCCCATCTAGATATGTCCATACATGGCCTCCTCTACTGCCATGATGAGGCCAAACTCAGGTTGGAGAAGCAACACCTCATCTACTGTCTGGGTAGCCTCCAGCCTGGTGGTATGAACATTGAAATCTCCAATTTCCGGTAATTCTCTCCCCCTCCCCCGGTCCCTCTCTGCCTCTCTCCCCTTTCAACTTTCTGCTTCTTTATCTCTACAGTTCTTTCATGCTTATCCCCTCCCCCTTTATCTTTCCTCGGATTGGTTTTCCACCTGGCACCTCTAGGCCCTACCCCTTCCCCTATCTCTATTACTGGGCTTCGGCCCTCTCTTCCCCCCACTCCATTCCTGATGAAGGGTCTCGGCCCGAAACGTTGGCTACTCTTTTCTCACGGATGCTGCCTGACCTGCTGAGTTCTTCCAGCGTTTTGTACGTATTCTTTGATCCACAGCATCTGCGGTTGTATTTTTGTGCAATCACAAGTGGAGTAGCTAAGTTGCTATGCTGCGTGCCGTCTGTGGAAGGCGCTGTGGAGCAACCTCGGGCTGCGGGGCTGCGTGGTTGAGCGGCGCCCGCTAGGGGCGCAGTTAGCGCCGACCGGCAGTGCGCCTGCGTCGGAGTCCCCCCCCCCCACCCCCATTCCCCACCCCCAACACACACACACACACACCAGCTCACCCCTCCCCTGAACGACAGCTGACGACGGAGAGCGAGTGGGGCCGAGTCCCCGGGCGGCCTGTCCGAGACGAGCTGTTTTCTGTAAGTGGCAAACCATCGTGTTCCGCTGCCGCCGACGGCTGCGAGGAAGGAAAGAGGCACCCGGGCTAGCCGGGGGGGGGGAAGGGTGGTGGCGGGGTAGGATAGTTCTGCGGGGTGGGGCGGGGCTCGGGGCTGCCTCGGGCCGCGGCTCGAGCTGTCCCACCCCCTCGTGGTTTGGGCTGTGGGTAAGGAATCTGATGCTGGGGGCGCCACCCACTTTTCTGGCAACCCCGCAGGGTGAGCTGGCCCCAGTGCCAACATCTGACTGGATACGGTGATAGGTCTTGGCATTTCACACCCATGGCGGAGCCAGCAGCCTTACCCTACAGTGCAGCCGGTGTTTACAAACAACTGAGCGAAAGATCAGATCAGTGCTTCCACAACCACTTCAAATTTTTGCTTCTGACAGTTTCGAAAACCATTAAGCTTGATTATTCTGAAAGTAAAAGTCGAGTTTATTGTCAGAAGCACAACTGCAATGAAAAACTTAACTTGCAGCAGCAACACCGGCACATCCCATCAGACACAACGTTCGCAAGAAGGACATAAACTAAACATTATTCAAAATTCATACCAGAAAAACCCCCACAATGAGAGCTTAAGTGCAATGGTTTTAGAAACTGTCAGACGCAAGAAATGTGAAAGTCTTGAGTTGATTTGATCTTTGTCTTACCTGTTTGGAAACGTGTGTGCAACATGAGAATGGACTTGGAATCAGCGAGATCTCAGCTGTTGGAAATGAGGAGTCAGTGCATTAAGTGCTGTTCGTTTTTCCTTAAATCCACCTGAAATCTTAGACTGATCCACGTTCTTGGGAAAGGTCCACGATCAGTTATTGAAAAGGTGGACAAAATTTGATCACTGTCCATGAACTGTTTACTAATTATCACAACACATTATACCTAAGCTACTTTAGTGATCTCTGCTGGTAGAAAGTGGCAAAAAGTATATAGTTTGCATAGATAGATAGATAGATACTTTATTCATCCCCATGGGGAAATTCAACTTTTTTCCAATGTCCCATACACTTGTTGTAGCAAAACTAATTACATACAATACTTAACTCAGTAAAAAATATGATATGCATCTAAATCACTATCTCAAAAAGCATTAATAATAGCTTTTAAAAAGTTCTTAAGTCCTGGCGGTAGAATTGTAAAGCCTAATGGCATTGGGGAGTATTGACCTCTTCATCCTGTCTGAGGAGCATTGCATCGATAGTAACCTGTCGCTGAAACTGCTTCTCTGTCTCTGGATGGTGCTATGTAGAGGATGTTCAGAGTTATCCATAATTGACCGTAGCCTACTCAGCGCCCTTCGCTCAGCTACCGATGTTAAACTCTCCAGTACTTTGCCCACGACAGAGCCCGCCTTCCTTACCAGCTTATTAAGACGTGAGGCGTCCCTCTTCTTAATGCTTCCTCCCCAACACGCCACCACAAAGAAGAGGGCGCTCTCCACAACTGACCTATAGAACATCTTCAGCATCTCACTACAGACATTGAATGACGCCAACCTTCTTAGGAAGTACAGTCGACAAGGCATCTGTGTTGGCAGTCCAGTCTAGCTTCTCGTCTAACTGTACTCCCAGATACTTGTAGGTCTTAACCTGCTCCACACATTCTCCATTAATGATCACTGGCTCCATATGAGGCCTAGATCGCACATGACCCATTGTAAGACACAAAATATTGGAGGAATTTAGCGGGTCAGACAGCATCTATGGAGAGGAATAAGACTTCCTTCAGCATTTTGTGTGTGCTATTCTGGATTTTTTGCAAAATCTCTTGTGCTCATGATTCATTGTTTCAAGTTAGTTCTACTTTTCAGCCATGGTTGAAATGTTTGAACATTTCATTTGACACTAATTAAACTATATATACTATATACTCATATATATACTATCAAGTTAGAACAGTTTATTGGCATATACACCAATGAAATGAAATTTCATGCTTGGGTGAAGCATACAGAATATTCTAAAGTGATCTAAAATTATATATTTGTGTATGGGACATTGGAAAAAAGTTGAATTTCCCCATGGGGATGAATAAAGTATCTATCTATCTATCTAATTTTACCATTTCTGTGCTTAAGCTCATATGTGGAGAGCCAAAGCAAAGTACAACTCCCTGCTTGTTGATGATAAAAGCTGTGATTTTTTTTTAAATTAAAAGTTTTTCATTGACTCTGACATTGAGATATTTATATTTCTAAAATTCAATGATTTTAATAAAAACTTAAAGCAGGTTATTAAAACCCATAAGATCAATTAATTAAAACCCACAATTAAAAACAAAATAACCGAAGACGTACCATGTCTTTTCCTTTTGCTTCTTTATCTACATTTTGCAGATAAATGTCATGGATCCTCACAATATCAACCCTCCCTAAGATTCAGGACGCTTTTTTTCCCCTTCCTATTTCAAATTTTGGAGTATTTCAGTAAAAGTGGGCTCTGTGTGAAGTACAAAGGCAGAATTACCTCATGATTTTATATGGAAGTTTTGTGGGCATCAGCATTTGACAATGACTGTGTAGAAATCCCAGACTTGGTGTCATTTACTTCATAGTTCAAATGCAGCCAATTGACTTTGGCCAGAGTGTTCTAGGCCCTTGTGTGATAAGCACATAGATATTATTTTTAATTCAGTTAATTTGATTATTTTTAACAAAATGTAGATTTGATTTGAAATAGATTTGTCTTGTGCATTTTAAAAACAAATCTGGACTCACTTACAAGTATATTTAAGTTGGACCTTATAAGAAAAATGACTAATACTTGGAAATTGGAGGTGAAATTAAAAATATTTAGAGTTGAGAGTAAATAAGTTGATGTTTGTAAACATATGTCAGAGTTTTAAGTTAGATTGTGCCAATTTATTAACTGCACTCTTTAAAAAATGACTTTCAGTTCCTCAATAATATTGACAGTATGATTTATTTTAGAGAACAGATTGTTTAGTTTTTGAAAATTAGGCAGAAGGTTTCACTAGTGAAACTATTGAAGTCCATAGTTCTAAGGCAACACAAGTGAATCTGCAGATGCTGGAAATAAATAAAAACACAAAATGCTGGCAGAACTCAGCAGGTCAGACAGCATCTATGGGAGGAGGTAGTGGCAACATTTCGGGCTGAAACCCTTCATCAGGAATATCAGGAAAACTGATTATAAATCAAGTCAGATCTGTGCAATTCTGCAAACTTTGAATACAATGGCAGCCAGTCAAGACATTAGAACAATGGACTTCATAAAAACACAAAATGCTGGCAGAACTCAGCAGGCCAGACAGCATCTATGGGAGGAGGTAGTGACAACGTTTCGGGCCGAAACCCTTGGTTTGATACTGTAGCCATATAAGTGTAAATTTTTGAAATCTAGAATTAGGAAAATACTTGCAACAGGTTTGATATTTGGGCAGATATATTCAATATTAACTCAATAAAACTGCATGAAGATTGGTGATCGATGTCTAAGTTTATTGGAAATGAAAGGATGAAAACATTGATAAAAAGCAATTGTGACTAACAGTTGAAAATCAAATTTGTGTCTTGGAGCTTTCGATTATGCTTGGAATAAAATACAATTTCAGTTTTTTGTGAGTTCCTAAACTTAAATTTCCAGATGTACAAAATTGTGTCATGTTGTTATTTGTTTCTCCAAGGGAAGAAAATATGCAAAACATTTTTACTCTATCTTTTTAAAAGCTCTAAGCTGCCTGCCCCATGTTATGTTAAGGTTTTTTCCCTGAACTCAAAACCCATGCTGTTTGAAAGCTGAAGGTGAAGAACAGTGTGTGGGAGAAGATACGCAAGAGCAACAGGCACAGAAAGAACAGCCGTCAGCTGCCTTCACTAACCCAGTGAATAAGTCTGCTCGGTGCTCTGAGGCTTGCTTGGCTGAACCCAGCCCCTGATTATTGTGGCCTGAGGGGTGGATGGGGTGACAAGAGACATAGAAATACCCTGTTGTGTTATCATCCGGCAAAAGATGCCTGCAGCCCGTAGCAGCCAGCAAATCCATCGCACTGTACTCCAAGATGCTCGTACGTGTGTATAGGCTGTATGTAAATCAGGCATCTGTAAACTGGGAGGACCTGTACTGTCTTTATTTTAGGATCTGCTTACACTTACACACTTCTCCATTTCCATCCCTGAAAATACAAGTATCATGCAGATATTTGATTTCAATTTGTCAGCTGCTTTGTGATTTGCTTTTGGTGAGATAAATTTGCAAACATAGATTTTTTTTGCAGTGATGATGCAGTGATATGTTGCACCCTTTTCATGCCATGTTGTTTGCCTTTAGATCAGAATTGGGTTGGCTATCACTGATATATGTCACAAAATTTGTTGCTTTGTGTTGGTTGGACAGTGTAACGCATAAAGGTTACTGTAAGTAGCAAAAATAAATAAATAGCACAAAGGAATAACGAGGTAATGTTCATGGTATTATGGACCATTCAGATGGCAGAGGGTAAGAAACTGTTTCTGAACCATTGATTGTATGTCTTCAGCTCCCGTATCTCCTCCTTGATGGTTTGAACAAAAAGGGCATGTCCTGGACAGTGAGTGTCCTTAATGATGGATGCTTCTTTCTTGAGGCACTGCCTCTTGAAGATGTCCTTCTTGTAGGGGAGGCTTGTGTCCTTGATGGAGCTGGCTGAGTCGACAACACTGCAGCTTTTTTTGATCCTGTGCATAAGAGCCGCCTTACTGGGCATTGATGCAACTAGTCAATGCTTTCCATTGCACGTTTATAGAAATTTGCAAGTCTCCGGTGACACACCAAATCTCCTCAAACTTCTTTGTATTGGGCCCAAGGCAGATTCTACGACATGTTGAAGCCCAGGAACTTGAATCTGATCACTCATTCCGGTACTGACCTCTCACTGAAGATTGGTGTGTTTTTTTTCCCTGACTTCCTCTTTCTTAACTCCACAGTCAAATCTTTGTTCTTGCTGATACTAGTTTGTTGTTATAGCATCAGTCAACCAGTGGATCTATTGCTTTTGTACATCTTCTCGTCATCATTAGAGATTCTGTCAGCAACAGTGGTGTTATCAGTGATTAAGGTTGTAAAACCTATTCTCTAGTGAATGTTTCAGACTGTTTTCTGTGTTCTGCTTGTTTGAGAAGCATCTTATTTAGCTTTATGCTATTGCAATGTATCCTGCTGCGTTACTTCATGAACTTTGCAGAGTGCATTGCTTAGATTGCAGAAGTTGTCTGAAAGCATAATGCAAATCTTTCCTCTGAAAACTACATTGTTAAATGACTTGAAAATGCATTTGATGTAAATTCCAATGTGAAATAACGGTTGCTTTATTAGGAGTTATGGCTTTGATACACTGCTGTTACGTATCCCGTAACTGGATCACTTACCAGCAAAGATAGAGAGGTCTGCTGAAGTCTGATGGTACCATTTTTAAACGTTTTTATTTATAAAGGGGCACAAAAGTAAGGTTAATACAAACATTCAGATAACATACGTCGTCAATACTCAATCTAAAGCGCAGGGATAGTACTAATCAATAAGAAATAAGCTCTATCGTTGTCTTGGGGTAAGGTATATATTGTCCGCTGTATATCTAAAAGTCTCTTGCGTTCACTGCAGTTCCACCAGCTGCCGTCTTTTGGGGTGTCGTGGTGGTGCACTTCTGATAGAGAGAGAGAGATAGAGATTGAATGAAACAGTTACCCGGCGGGTTCTTTTCCAACCTTTAGGAGTTCGATCCGTCGGAGTCTCGTTGGGGGGTGGCCATTCACTTGTGGCCTCTCCTGTAGCTAAAACCTTTCTTTCGTGGTGAGGTCGCCAATCCCAGGCAAGGAAAAGACGCACACGAACCCCTCCACCGGCTGTCGCTATTAAACGCTGTCACAGGATTTCTAGCGTGTCTTCTGGTGCGTCTCGGGGGCCGTCTTTACAACCCCTCTTTTATCTGAACTCACGGGGTCTCAGATGTCAATCAGGTTGGGATGATGCAATCTCTCTCCATCTCTCCACCAACGTTGCCCTGAGGGTATACACGTAGTATAGTTCTCAATTCACAAAGGTGTCTCCACGAGACAATGACCACAGTCGCCAGCTTTTGCCTTGCCGTGAAACGAGGGACACCGCACGTATCTCTCTCTTCTCTTGGGTCATTGACCCGCCCCCCTTCACTAGGGCTCTGGCGATTCTCACAAAGGAGGGGGCTGGGATCATAACACTGCATATTAAATTTTCTCCAAAACTAGTTAGTACTCTGGACAAAATATTCACAGTTTGCAGTTCAAATTGCATTATATTATCAAAGTATTTATAAATTGTACAATCTTGAGACTCCTTTACTCACAGGCAGCTGCAAAACAAGAAACCCCAAAGACCCCAATTTAAAAAAAAGACCAACAGCCAATGCACAGACAGAAAAAAAAATCAAATTAAATCATTCAAACAATAAAGCAACTATCAGCATTCAGATTGAAATTGAGTACATAAACTTGATCAACACGCACATGCACAATGCTGGAGGAACTCAGCAGGCCAGGGAGTGTCTATGGAAAAGAATAAACAGTTAACGTTTTGGGCCAGAACCCTTCATCAGGACTGGAAAAAAAGATGAGGTCAGAGCAAGAAGGTGGGGAGAGGGAAGGAAGAAGTATGAGGTGATTGATGAAACTGGGAGAGGGCAAGGGATGTAGTAAAGAGCTGGGAAGTTGGTGAAAGAGATAAATTTCTGGGTAAGGGGAATCTGATCGGAGAGGACAGAAGGCCATAGAAGAAAGGGAAAGGGGAGGAACACCAGAAGGAAGTGATAGGCATGGACTTGCATATGGGAATACGAAGTGGAATTGATATGGGTGGCCACCAGGAGATCCCACGTTTTCTGGCGAAGCAGTCTTCCAGTCTGCGTCAGGTCTCACTAATATATACGCGGCCGCACTGGAAACAGCACGTGACCCCAGAAGGCTCACAGGTGAAGTATCGCCTCACCTAGAAGGACTGTTTGGGGCCTTGAATGATAGGGAGGACGTATAGAAGCAGGTATATTACTTGTTCCACTTGCAAGGATAAGTCTCCTGTATATCGGAGAGACCCAACGTAGATCGGGAGTCTGCTTTGCCGAGAACCTATGTTCTATCCGCCAGAAAAAGCAAGATCTCCCGGTCGCCACTTATTTCAATTTGACTTCCCATTCCCATTCTGATATGCTAGTCCATGGTCTCCTCTACTGCTGTGATGTGGCTACACTCAGGCTGGAGGAGCAACACCTCGTATTTCGTTTGATGGCATGAATATCGACTATTTGCTTTTTTACATAGATGCTGCCTGACCTGCTGAGCTTGTCCAGCATTTTTTTTAAATTGATTTTTTAATGCATTTTCTACAACACTACAAAAAAAACCCCAAGAACGAAATAGGAAATTAATACAGTGCAAGATAAACATACAATGGTAATATAATACAGAATATAATAATTGAAAAAGCACCCAAATTGAAGTCGTGTAAAGTTAGTATCCACCCCCACCCCCACAAGAAAAAAAACTCCAGACCAACCAGAGCAAAATGTAGGAAATATAAATTAGAACATTCAAACCCCCAAAACTGTAAATACAATTAAAAACAGAAGATAATAATGCCTACTACCAAAAAAAAGCTGAAAGCAAGGGACTGAAAAAGAAAATTAGTCAAAAGGAAAGTTATGAAAATACTCAATAAAAGGTCTCCAGACCTTATGAAACTTTATGTCCGAATTAAGAATTGAGTAACGAATTTTTTCAAGATCTAAACAGGACATAATATCATTAAGCCATTGAGTGTGCATGGGTGGGGCAACATCTCTCCATCTAAGAAGAATTAGATGTCTAGCCAGGAGAGAAGCAAAAGATAATATTCGACGTTTAGTCAAACTCAAACGTTTATCTGTCTCAGCCAAGAAACCAAAAAGAGCAATTAAAGGGTTAGGTTCTAAGTGGCGATTCAGAATACAGGATAAAGTTAAGAAAACATCCCTTCAAAATTTCTCTAGACTAGGACAGGTCCAGTACATATGAATAAGAGAAGCCTTGCCACTTTTGCATTTATCACAAAAAGGACTAATATTAGGATAAAATTGAGATAATTTAGATTTGGACATATGAGCCCTATGAACAATCTTAAACTGTAAAAGACAGTGGAGAGCACAAAGAGAAGTTGAGTTAACCGACTTGAGAATCGAGTCCCAAACCTCATCAGATAAAGGGATATTTAAGTCATGCTCCCAAGCCATTCTGATTTTATCCAAAGGGGCGCACCGTAATGATACTAATTTATCACGAATAAAAGATATTAAACCTTTACACAATGGATTAATAGAAAGAAACAAGTCCATAGCATTCTTCTCGGCCATCTCAGGGAAGTGGGTAATAAAGGATTAATGAAGTGTGTAATTTGGAGATATCTAAAGAAATGGGCATTAGGTAGATTAAACTTAGCAGAGAACTGTTGAAGAGATGTGAAGCGATTATCAATGAAAGATCTTGTCCAGCATTTTGTGTGTGTTGCTTGGTTTTCCAGAATCTGCAGATTTTCTCATGTTTATGCCATAAATCCCAAGATGGGAGCAGCCAGAGTGGGCCCATAGTTTCAGTCTCAGTCCATCAAACAGAGGCAAATCACAATGAAGCTCGAAGACACTAAGCCTGCAAAAGCCAGGCACGACACAGCCTCAGCTTCAGTGCCGAGGAGAGCAGAGTAAAACGTTGCTGAGCAGAACTAGCTTAACCTCACCTCCGGTTCTGACACTGTGCCTTTTCAGTCAGTCTGTCCCAGAACACGCCTGGACCTCACTCTGTCTTGCACCCACATGCTCTGACCCTTGGATCTGTCTTGCCTGTGCTTACCTCTTCATTATTTGCTGTGATTGTTTACCACAATTTTCCATTTTTAAAAGTGTTATTGCTAATTTAGTCAAATTTCTTACTTTGGGAACCACCTGTAAGGTGTTGCCCACGTTTGGTAGCACCATCTTAAACTAGAAATATTATGTTTGTTTATGCCCCATTGGTGACTCAAACTTGCACATTTCTAATATTGATTTTTTACAAAATTAAGTAATTATAAAAAGTCACTTTTTGTTCTTTTGAAGATTGTATCTTTGAAAGAAAGTGGACTATAAATTATTGTAATCTCATTGATAGAAATGTTTTGGTTTTAAAGTGTTTGGGGTGAGATGTGTGACTAAGTAAATATATATCAGGATAATTTGGTTAAAACTTTACATTCTATTAGCCTCAAAAAGATGATAAAGAATGCTACTTATCATCTCACTTTCAGTGATTGACTTTAATAATTTGAGCTATAAAGCCAATTTGTAGTAGAATCAAAGTGAATGAAAGGGAAATAGACTCTGAAAAAGCAAGATAATTCATTGCAGTGGGATAGTGTAGCTTGTATGGTATTTCAATGAAGCTATACAGGAATGTGGTGTATCTGTTGAACTAAGTGAATTATACCTTATTCAATAGAAAATACTGCAGAACAAAACCTGTTGAGTCAAGTGACATATCTCACTCCCTATTTTGTATTAATATGAAATTCAGGTAAATTAAACATATCTATGTGCAAAAGACATGAATATTCAGTTCAGAGTATAAATCGTTTCTAATTTGGCTATTGCACAAGTAGATACTGTTTCATGAAGAAACCAGATGGACCATATCCCAGAGTCTTTAGTGAGGTTGCTGAAGAGATAACGGATGCATTGGTCATGATCTTTCAAGAATCATTTGATTCTGGTGTGGTCCTGGAGGACTGGAAGATTGCAAATGTCACTTCACTCTTTAAGAAGGGAAGAAGGCAAATTAAAAGAAATTACAGGTCAGTTAGCTTAACCTCAGTGGTTGGGAAAGCATTGGACTCTATTATTAAGGATGACGTTTCGAGATACTTGGAGACTAATGATAAAACAAGTCAAAGCCAACATGGTTTCTGTAAAGGGAAATCTTGCCTGACAAATCTATTAGAGTTCTTCGAGGAAGTAATAAGCAGGGTGGACAAAGGAGAGGCAGTGGATGTCGTTTACTTGGGTTTTCAGAAGGTGTTTGATAAGGTGCCACACATGAGGCTGCTTAGCCAGATAAAGTCCTATGGTGTTACAGGAAAGATACTGACATGGATACTGGATTGGCTGACAGACAGGAGGCAGCAAGTGGGAATAAAAAGGGCCTTTTCTGTTTGGCTGACAGTGACTAGTGGTGTCCCTCAGGGGTCAGTCTTGGGACTGCTGCTTTTCACATTGTTTGTCAGTGATTTAGATAATGTAATTGATGGCTTTGTTGCAGAGTTTATGGATGATACGAAGTTAGTTGGAGGAGTAGGTAGCGCTGAGGAAGCAATGTGATTGGAGCAGGACTTGAACAAATTAGAAGGATGGGCAAAAAAATGGCAGATGGAATACAGTGTTGGGAAATGTATGATAATGCATTTTGGTAGAAGGAACAACAGTGCAAACTATTATCTAAATGAAGAGAAGGTTCAAACATCAGAGGTGCAGAGGGACTTGGGAGTCCTCGAGCAAGTCTCCCAGAAGGATGATTCACAGTTTGGGTCTGTAGTAAAGAAGGGAAATGCAATGTTGGCACTTATTTCAAGGGGAATAGAATATAAAAGTAAGGAGATCATGCAGAGCCTTTATAAGACACTAGTCAGGCTGCACTTGGAGTATTGTCAACAGTTTTGGGCCCCATATCTCAGAAAGGATGTGTTGTCATTGGAGAAAGTCCATAGGAGGTTCACAAGGATGACTCCAGAATGAAGGGGTTGACACATGAGGAGCGTTTGGCAGCATTGGGCCTGTACTCACTGAATTTAGAGGAATGCAGGAGGATCTCATTGAAACCTACTGAATGTTGTGAGGATTAGATAGGGTGGATTTGGAGAAGATGTTTCCTGTGGTGGGGGTATCCAGAACTAGAGGGCACAGCCTCAAAATTGAGGGGTGACCATTTTTATAACAGAGGTAAGGAGAAATTTTTTTAGCCAGAGAATAGTAAAGCTGTGCACTGCTCTGCCACGGACTGCGGTGGAAACCAAGTCAGTGTGTATATTTAAGGTGGAAGTTGATTGTTTCCTGATCAGTCAGGGCATCAAAGGATATGGTGAAAAAGCAGGTGTATGAGGTTGAGTGGGATCTGGCATCAGTCATGATGGGATGGCGAGCAGACTCGATGGGCTGAATGGTATAATTCTGCTTCTATGTCTTATGGTTTTGAGAAATTTGTTTGATTATTATTGTTATGTTGTACAAGCAATGAGTGCTCTGTATATCTGAAGATATTAATGATGACTCTCATTTTGTAACAGACTTCTAAGCTAGGTTGTACCATTGATCACCTCGGTGGGGGGGTGGTTTCCCTTGTATTTAATTAACCTCTACTAAATGCAACAAAGATGTAAATTTGTTGTTACACCCATCCAAATATGTTATGGCTTAGTAAATTTATAAACTTCACTAGAAGATTAATAAATACTAACCACTCAGTGATGGGTACCTTTAGCAATCTCATCAATGATTGTGTCAAGAAGATGGCAATGAGCCATCTTGATGAATCATTACAATTCATATGGTAAAGATATTCCTGCAGTGCAGTGATGTTGCCTTGCTTGGTAGAGAGACTTTGGAATGGTTAGTTTGGATCAGGGAAACAATCCAGCTACATTCCAGTTAGATTTGTTTCTTGGGTACTTCTATCACCTTGCTAACCCAGAAGGAAACTAATTGAGATCTGCACGTTGAGATTTGGTGATAAAGTGTACTGTCAATAATACTGTAAAAGCACAAGAAACAGTAGAATAGTTCCCATATTTTTCTCTTTTCTGGTAAAAATAACAACCTTGTGATGATTAAATTTGTCATTAAGTGTAAAGATTGAAAAATGTGTTTTCTTTTTCTCCCAGTTTTGCAAATGTCATTACATGCTAAATTCAGATATCCTAAGCGTAACTGAGCTGCACTTTCACATCTCTTTTGTAGCCTTTGACTCTGTAGTGAATTTAATTGTAAAAACAAGTACAACAGTAAAAGGACAAATCTCTTTTATACTTGAAATCCTATAAATGCCACACATGTGAAAGTAATTAATCATCCAAATGATGACTTCAAAACGTTCTTGTAAGAACGTCTTGTAAGACCTATTGCCATCTTGTAAGAAGGCAATAGGTGCAGGAGTAGGCTATTCGGCCCTTTAAGCCAGCACCGCCATTCAGTGTGATCATGGCTAATTATCCACAGTCAGTACCCGGCTCCTGCCTTCTCCCCAAATCCCTTGACTCCACTATCTTTAAGAGCTCTATCTAACTCTTTCTTGAAAGCATCCAGAGAATTGGCCTCCACTGCCTTCTGAGACAGAGCATTCCATAGATCCACAACACTCTGGGTGAAAAAGTTTTACCTGAACTTCGTTCTAAATGGCCTACCCCTTATTCTTAAACTGTGGCTTCTGGTTCTGGACTCCCCCAACATCGGGAACATGTTTCCTTCCCGTAGCGTGTCCAATCGCTTAATAATCTTAAGTGAGGGGGACAGCAGGGTCTCGATATGCCTCATGATGAGCCTCTCGAAGCACTTCATGATGATGGATGTGAGTGCAATGGGACAGTAGTCATTTAGGCAGGGCACTGAAGACTTCTTCAGCACGGGGACGATGGTGGCGGTCTTGAAGCACGTTGGAATGGTGGCGCTGCTCAGGGAGATGTTGAAGATGTCAGTGAGAACATCTGCTAGCTGGTTTGCACATCCTCTGAGCACTCTACCAGGGATGTTGTCTGGTCCTGCAGCTTTCCGTGGGTTGACCCTGCACAGGGTTCTTCTCATGTCGGCCACGGTGAGACACAGCACCTGGTCATTTGTAGGAGGGGTGGACTTCCTTGCTGCCATGTCATTTTCCGCCTCAAAATGGGCATAGAAGTTATTCAGCGCATCTGGGAGGGAGGCATCACCTGCACAGTCAAGTGATGTTGTCCTGTAATTAGTAATGTCCTGGATGCCGTTCCACATGCACCGTGTGTCGCTGCTGTCCTGGAAGTGACTGTGGATTAGCTGGGCATGTGCACACTTTGCCTCTCTGATGGCTCGGGACAGTTTGGCCTTTGCTGTTGTTAGAGCTGCCTTGTCACCTGCTCTGAAGGCGGAGTCGCGGGTCCTCAGCAGCGCACGCACCTCCGCGGTCATCCACGGCTTCTGGTTAGCGCGTATAGTGATGGTCTTGGACAGAGTAACATCATTAATGGACTTGCTGATGTAGCTGGTCACTGATGCTGTGTACTCCTCTAAGTTGGTAGAGTTGCCATTGGTTGCAACCTCCCTGAACATGTGCCAGTCAGTGTTCTCAAAGCAGTCTTGAAGAGCAGAGATGGCTCCTGCTGGCCAGGTTTTCACCTGCTTCTGAACTGGTCTGGAGCGCCTGACGAGCGGCCTGTATGCTGGGATTAGCATAACAGAGATGTGGTCTGAGTATCCGAGGTGGGGGCGGGGCTCTGCCCAGTACACGTTGGGGATGTTTTTGTAAACCAGGTCCAACGCTTTCTCCCTCCTCGTTGCAAAGTCCACATACTGATGGAATTTGGGGAGCACTGACTTAAGGTTTGCGTGGTTAAAATCACCGGCGACAATGAACAGTCCATCAGGGTGTGCATTCTGCATTTTGCTAATAGCCCCGTACAGTTCACAGAGAGCCTCCTCAGCATTAGCGCTGGGGGGAATGTAGACACCGAATATTAAACAGAGGTGAATTCCCGTGGCAAATAATATGGTCTGCATCTGACAGCCACAAACTCCACTTGCGATGAGCAGTGTCTGGAAACCAGCACAGAGTTCTTACACCATTCTGTGTTGATGTAAATACACACACCACCACCGCGAGTCTTACCAGAGAGAGCTGCATCCCTGTCTGCTCGAAAGAAGGCGAGCCCATCGCGCTGAATATCGGCGTCTGAAATTCCATCAGTGAGCCATGTCTCTGTAAAGATGTACGCACAACAAACTCTGTACTCCCGCTGAGTATTTCGTTGGAGTCGGATGTAGTCCAATTTATTGTCCAGGGAGTGGACATTGGAGAGCAGAATGGACAGGAAATCCGGCTGGTTAGGGTTAGTTTCACACTGCCACCCAGCTTTGTGTCATCTGCAAATTTGCTAATTTTACTTCTAATCCCTTCTTCTAAATCATTAATGTATATTGTAAACAGCTGCGGTCCCAGCACTGCGCCTTGCGGTACCCCACTAGTCACTGCCTGCCATTTTGAAAAGGATCCGTTAATCCCATTAATAAGACAAGTTGGTAGTTGGCTTTATTTTGCTATTTCATTTGAAAGTTCTATTTTGGTTTTTTACCACTGAGAGCTTGCCTGCATTTATTGACTTTTGTCCTTTATTTCTCTATGCATATGGTCTTGTGACTTATTGGCCTTAATTCCCTTCCAATCACCTTCTGCATTCATCAGGGTTTTGATTTCCTCTTTGATCACTTTTGTTTTTGCATCTTTTTGGAGGTGCTGTTATTTTTCTTGATGAACTTTTTCAAGGGCGGTGGGCAAGGGCTGAAACATATGCTTGGTATCACTCTGCTATCTTAGAGCTTCGTGAACCGTAAACTTGAGTGCTGTCTATTTTTCCTCTGACTGCATGAGTTTCTGCTGTGTGCTGTGATTTCATCTTGCAGTATAAAGGCATGTTGGTAGATTAACTGTCTGCTATAATTTACCCCTTGCTGGAGCTCAGTAGCAAAAGAATTGAGGGGGAGTGACTGGCTTGTGAGAAACCAAAATGTAAGTTTGGTGGGAAATAAGGAGGGAACTATGGGAATGCTCTTTTAGGAGTTGGTATGGATCTGAAGGCCTTTGTGTGTTGTAAGAAGTGAGTAATTAAGTGGACTGTCTGCATAGACGTACAAAACATCAAATTAGTGCTGAGGATTGGTCGAACATCATTGATTATGGTGGCAAGCTTGATGTACAGCTTTCCATTGTCATGTTGAGTGTGTACTTTGTCACTTATATATAATGTTTGTGCATTTAGTTAATTTACTTTTGTTGATTGTGTCAGATGTTTCATATCCACTGGAATGGGTTTTTGGTTTTAACCTCATTTGAAAAATGACAGTTATCTTGAAATAGTTGTATCCATGTTTTTTGATTTTACTGCAGGAAAGTCTGTGATGTGATACTAAAAACAAAATAACTACAAGGTGGAAGTCTAAAAACAAAGTGCTGGAACTCCTCAACAGGTTGGACTGTATTTGGAAAAAGAGAAACAGTTAATAATTCTGATGAATGATTTTCCACCAGAACCTGATCAAAGTTCAACTGTAATATAATATCTCCAAATTCACCACTTCTCTATCTGTCATGAATATCTTCTTTACAATAAAAATTTTAACCTCAAGTTGTGGCACTAATAATTTGTATGCTCAATTATGAATGTAATGTGTCTTTATGGTTTGATAAATAATGTTAAGTATCATTTTAACTTTAGGTGGAAACAACACGTGTTTCTTGTCATCATGGCAAGAGAAGAAGCAGGGTCCCCATCAAAATTTTCATGCAAAATCATGACCTTCTACCCCACAATGGAAGAGTTTAAGAATTTTTCTAAGTATATTGCATACATGGAGTCTCAAGGTGCACACAGAGCAGGTCTTGCAAAGGTAAGAAATTCAAGATCGATGGTTTGCTTTGATGTAATACCTGGAAATTTCTTAGCTGTTTATTTTAAATGCTGAAAATAGACGATAGATAATTGTTGAATAACACACACAAAATGCTGGAGGAACTCAGCAGGTCAGACAGCATCTAGGGAAATTAATAATCAGTCGACGTTTTAGGCTGAGACCCTGCATCAGGACCGGAAAAGAAGGGGAAGGAAGCCAGAGTAAGAAAGTTGGTTGAGGGGAACGAGAACAAGCAAAAAGTTGATAGCTGAAGCCAAGTCATTAGGGGAGGGGGAATGATGTGAGGAGCTGGGAGGTAATAAGGAATGAAGAAGAAAGAATCTTGAGAGGAGATGAGAGTTGACAGTGGGAGAAAGGAAAGGAGGAGGGACACCAGGGGGAGGTGATAGGGAGGTGAGGAGTAGAGACGAGTTAAGAGGGGAACCAGGGTGTAAAATGACTGGATGCGATAGAGTTTGTTACATGTGTTCGGGAAAGTTTTCTTTAACAAAATATAGAGGTCCCAACTAGAGAGAGTGTGGTACTGGATCTAGTGTGATAGGGAATGAGACAGGGCAGGTGACAGAAGATTGTGTAGGGGAGCACCTTGCGTCTGATGATCGTAATTCCATTCGTAGTTGTGGAAAAGGATAGGAATGCTCCTTGGGTTGAAATTCTCAATTGGAGAAAGGCCAGTTCTGATGGCATCAGAAAGGATCTGGCAGGTGTGGATTAGGACAGGTTATTTTCCAAAGTGAAGTACTGAGTTTGTTGGAATAAATGACAAGGCTCACAGTTTTAGAGAACCTTGGTTTTCAAGGGATATTCAGGCTCTGGTTAAGAAGAATGAGGTGCATAGCAGATATAAACAGCAAAGAACAAATATAAATAAGGCACTTGAGTATAAATAAGAAGTGCAAGAAAATACTTGAAGAAAATCAGGAGGGCTAAATGAAGGACTGAGAATCCTCTGGCAGACAAGGTGAAGGAGAATCTTAAGGGTTTCTACAGAGTTCAAGAAGCTTCTTTTCATTTACCCTGTCTATAGCCCTCATAATTTTGTATCCCTCTCATTCTCCCCTCATTCTCCTCCACTCCAGGGAATAATTCTTGCATATTTAATGTTATGAGGCAGAGGAAGACTTGTGAAATATATGTGAAAGTTAATTTTAGAAAGGAGAGTCATACGAGAAGACTAGCAGAGGTTTAATGCAATTCCTATATTTGAAAGAGAGACTGAAGTAGTGCAGGGAGCCATAAGGCAATTAATTTTTGCTGAGTAATCTGGAGGATCCATATTTGTTCAGAGCATGTGTAGTTGTTGGGTGCCAGGAAGCAGAATAGATAACAAGCTGTCTACAGGAGAGAAAATAGAATAGAATTTAAGGATAGCCATTCAGATTAACAAAAGCTGGGAAGTGTGCAAAAGTCTTGGTGCTTAAATCACCTTTGTTCACTGTATTGATGATTTGGGAATAGAAACTCAATTTTAAAATTCAAGGAAATGCCAAATTCTCAAGTTGATTTGATATAAACAAAATATGCACCAAAGTTGAACATTCATACACCTAAAAGAGAACATATAATGGGCAAATAATTTTCCATATGTGTAAAGTAACATATTTTAGCAGGAAGAATAAATGATTGTTATATAATTATGTGCTATTTCCAAATGAGATTGAGGAGCAAAAGGACCCAAATGTAAGCATTCGCAAATCACATAAGTAGTAAAGCAAAACCCAGGAGTTGGTTATGTTATGAACCCCATAACTGGGTCACTTACCAGCAAAGATAGAGAGGTCCGCTGAAATCTGATGGTACTATTTTTAAACATTTTTATTTATAAAGGGGCACAAAAGTAAGGTTAATACAAGCATTCAGATAACATACGTCGTCAATACTCAATCTAAAGCGCGGGTATAGTAATAATCAACAATAAGAAGTAGCTCTATCGTTTGTCTAGGGGTAAAACTATTGTCCGATGGAAATATCAAAGTCTCTGGAGTTCATGCAGGCTTTTAGCCTTTTCAGGGACCGCTGGGTCTCACGTGTTGGAGAGAGAAAATAAACTTGCCAGCCTTTTGGACTCAAATCGTTGAATCGGGAACGTGGGTTCCCCGTTGTCAGTTCGAAGTCCTTTTCGGGGTTATCAGCCACTCGTTCCCCAGGTTAGGGGAACCGAATCACACGTGGCTCCCGAATAGCTTCCCGTCATCACGGGAGCGATGAGCGATGGTGTCTCCTTCTGGTGCGTCGCTGGGGTACTGCCTCCTGCAGTCCCCTTTTTATCTTGACTTGCAGAGTTGTAGATGTCAATCAAGGTAGGGTGATACAATCCCCACCCCACATTGTCCGAGGGTGTCCATGTCCCTGATAGCTGGCACGTAGTATAGAGTCACAATTCACACAGGTGTCTCTAAGAACAATGGTCAAATCCATTGCATTGTCTCTCATTTCCTGGGTCCAAGACCCGAATTAATAGCGATCTTGCGATTCTCAGGAAGGAGGGGGCTGGTATCATAACAATTACCAACTACAGGAGGAAGAAGCTGAAGGTCCATCAGGCAGTCCTCATTGAGGAAATGGAGGTGGAGAGAGTCTGCAGCATTAAATTACTTGGCATTAACGTATCAGAGGAGCTTTCCTGTAACCAGGACAGTAGTGTCCATCATAAAGAAGGCACAGCAGCACTTCTACTTTATTAGAAGTTTGCGTAGATTTGGCATGTCACCAAAAAGTTTGCCAAACGTCTATAGATGCAGAGTGAAGAGTATCTTAACTGGTTGCATCACGGCTTGGTATGGAAACACCAATGCCCAGAAGCAGAAAAGATGACAGAAAGTGGTAGATATAGCCCAGAGCATCATGGGCAAAGTTTTCCCCACCATTGAGTACATTTGCTTGGAACGCTGCTACAAGAAAGCAGCATCCATCATCAAAGAACCTTGCCGTCTAAACCCATACCCTCTTGTCACTACTACCAATAAGGCAGAAGGTATAGAAGCCTTAGATCTCACACAACAGGTTTCAGGGATAGTTATTACCCTGCAGCTGTCAGGCTCCAGAACCACTGTGGATAATTTCATTCATCACTATGATCTGATTCAATGACATATAGACTCACTTTCAAGGACTCTTTAAAACTAATTTCTCACTTTCACAAAAATACAACTGCAGATGCTGTGTATCAAAGAATACGAACACAATGCTGGAAGAACTCAGCAGGTCAGGCAGCAATCTGTGAGAAAAGAGTAGCCAACGTTTCGGGCCGAGACCTTTCATCAGGAATCCTGATTGGGTCTCGGCCCGAAACGTTGGCTACTCTTTTCTCACGGATGCTGCCTGACCTGCTGAGTTCTTCCAGTGTTGTGTTTGTATTCTATTTTCTAATTTCTCAGTTTTGTTTTTATTTGCAGTTTGTCTTTTACACATTGGTTGTTTGTCAGTTTTATGTATAGTTTTATTGTAAAATTCTACCAAAATTATTTTTCTTGTAAATGCCTGCAAGAAAATTAAACTCAAGGTAGTATATGATAATATATGTACTTAGAAAGATTGACTTTGAACTTTGATAGACAACTAAAAGTAGGCAAAATATGTGTGCAATTAAGATAGAGTTTACTTATTGTTTACAATATGCAGCATTGTCAATAAGAAAGTTTTACAGATTTTTTAAAAGCCAAAGTGCAGGATTACTTGCATCTTCTGAGATTTCAAATTTTGTGCCTAGGTGATTCCACCAAAGGATTGGAAACCCAGAAGAAATTACAACAACATCGATAACTTGATTATTCCTGCTCCAATTCAGCAAATGGTTACGGGTCAGTCGGGCCTTTTTACTCAGTATAACATACAGCAAAAACCGTTGACAGTAAAGGAGTTCAGAAAGCTGGCTAATAATGATAAGTAAGTGTAATATTATGAGGATGTATTATTTTATGGATCTTTTAAATTGAAGATTTTGGAAAAAGATATTGTTAAAGTTACACTTCAAAACAAATCATCAGTTTTAGACAACAATGTGCTCAAATTAAGTATTCTGCACTGAAAAAATGAGCTTCAATTACTCTCCAATATTTCCATTTATTCTTGCTTCAAAGCTTCATATTAATGTAGCTGATGGTTTTCTGAAACATCAGTTGTAAAACATTTAGTAATAAACAGTCAGTTGGAACTCAGCGGGTTGAGCGTCATCTGTGGTGTGGTGGTGGTTTTTGTGGAGTGGGCAGATTTATCAATTTTTTGATACAAAATCCTGCAGCAGGACTTGAAATATGTTATTTTCCCACACAAGATGCTGCTTGACCTGCTGAGTTTCTCCAGCAGTTTGTTGCTCTAGATTCCAGTATCTGCAATCTCCTGAGTCTCTTGTAAAACATAAAAGCAATTGTTTGTGTTCATAAATGAAAGGAGTTTGTTTTAAATGGAGAAATTCAAAATAGGTACTATTTCAAAACCAGCTAAGCGTTTCCTTGCAGTCATAATGGGGAATGTTATAGGGAGCCACATATGACTCCTAAGCTGACTCAACTATTTAATTTAACAAAATAAGGCATTATAAATTGTGAACTCTGAGTACTTAGTCTCCTCATGCTAACCAAGATGGGTAAGAGTTGTATTTACCAGAGGAAAGCTGTAAGTGAGGATAAAATATTAAATTTAGTGGAAAGAGACATCACAATGATTTTTTTTGGGGGTTTGGAAGAAGTCTCAACCAGAGTGAAACCAATAGATGTATTATACTTGGACTTCCAGAGGTGTTTGATAGACTGCTCCACAAAAGGTTAAATCACTTGATGAGATCTATGGTTTTGGAAGTACAAATTGACGATTGACTGTTAGGTAGGATCAGTAAGTGCTACAAGGGGATAATTTTCATCAGTCTCCCCTCTATGGACTCCGTCTACACCTCTCACTGCTCAGAAAAGCAGCTTGCATAATCAAAGACCCTTCCCTCCTTGCACATTTTTTCTTCTCCCCCCCAATTTCATTGGGCGGAAAATGTAATTGCTTAAAAGCTTGTGCCACCGGACTTGAGAACACCTTCTATTCTGCTGTTATAAAACTATTGAATGGATCTCTTGTATGTTAGGATGGATTCCAGACCTCACAGTTACTTTGTCCATGGCCGTGCACCTTATTGCCTGTCTGTACTGCACTTTCTCTGTAACTTTATTTTACTTGTCCGTTATATATCCTTGATATAATAAACTAATAATGCCACATCTACTTGGGTACAGCAAAAATCTTGTTTTACCTGCTATCTATTTCACTGAATCAGTATACCAGAGGAAAGCTGTAAATGAGGATAAAATATTAAATTTAGTGGGAAGAGTTTGCACCCCATAACCAATGGAGTACCATACTGACTGGAGCATTTGTTTACAGTATATGTCAATGACTTGGAGAAAGGAAGTTGATATACAGCAAATAAACTCCAAACGCCAAATATCGCAGATGTTGGAAATCTGAAATAAAAGTGAAAGTGATTGAACTTTATTGGAATTTTCTGATAAATGATGTCTGACCTGAAACATTTGGTCTTCACAAATGTGCTTGATCTGATGAGTACTTCCAGTATTTTCTGTCTTATTGTCTGGTGTAATTATTACAATGACCTTCCAATCTGATACTGTACAATTATGTACCATCAAAGAAATTGACTGAGGGTATTTCTTAGCTTAGTAGTTGGAAGGCAAACTGATATTTTCATCCTCTTCTTCCTCCACTTAATCCTTCTAGTCCCTAATTTAAATGGAAAAGAAGACTATGAAGAAATGAGGGTAATTTTTTTTTACCAGATATTTTCTTAGGATAGCAATGGCTGGTTTGATTGAGGTTCAAGCTCATTTATTAAAATGAGAATTTGTAGTTGCTATATTCTTATAGTTATGGATGCTTTTCTGAGTTTGGCTTCAGAAATCTTTTCAGTTCATTTATTTTGAAGCAGATACTGCACTCCAAGATACCTAGATTATGAAGATCTTGAACGCAAATACTGGAAAAATTTGACCTTTGTAGCACCAATCTATGGAGCAGATGTCAGTGGTAGCCTCTATGATGAGGTAGGTAATTGTGTATCAAATTACACCAAGTAAGTGGTTTGGTATCAACTGGACTTCTCTGCTTTGTAACTGTTATATATAAGGAATTTAGTCTTTAATGCAGTGCTTACTATTATCTATGGATTGTGAATCACACGTATTGAATGAAGCTTTTGATGTTCATTGGCAATCCATGTGGAAAAGAAATAACAGTTCTTTGAGGAGCCCATGGTAGGATTTCATTTCCTCTTCCCAAGAGCTTTGTAGTTTGTTTTAGAACTTGAAGGTGGTGTATGACACAAGCTAATAATTGAGCAGATAATGTCTACAATCAACCATGAATGTTTAAAATATCTTCGGTACTAGTTAGTATGTGGGTGTGGTGGCTACAATTACCAGCCACACCATCAACCGGGCATATTAGTGTGTCCTGTAGCTGACCATCCTCCTGATAATCTGGTAAACAACTGAGCTGTTGCATTGCACCAGCCTAAGTAGATAGGGCTGGGTAATTGGTTTGTGCCATTCTGCTATAGCCAGAGGGGTGTTCTTTGGAGCTACTTCATTTATGCTGTATCTTTTTAAGGAGAGGAACGTTTTCTCTCCCCTGCAATTTACTATGGACTGGCCAGCATTGAATATAAACCCACAGTCAGGAGATGAGTGGTGTCACTTGGTTTGAGGAGTATTTATTATGTTGTTGTAACCAAGTTCTGTTTAGCTGATTCAAGTTTGGACTGTAGAACAGTTCTGTTGAGTTTGTAAATATTTTGGGTAAATAAAACCCCTATTTTTTTCACCTTTACCTGCTCTCCCAGTTTTATGCTTACCCTGGTCCTTCACAGTGGGCACTAAATATATGGTATCAATTAAATTTGAATCAAAAAACAAATTGATAGATGAACTCTGTGGGTCAGGCAGCAAGTTGGCTTTTCAGGTGGAGATCCTGCTTCAGGAGTAAGTGTCTAAAGGGGAGATACAGCTCATATAAAGAAGTGAAAGGAATGGTTGAGGCAGGAGTGCAGGTGAGGAAGGGTTGATTGGCAAATAGAGTCAGATGGGGGCTTGGAAGGGCAGTAAAAGTGACAGATTGTGTAGTGGAGACAACAAAGGGCTTGAGATTATGTAATCTGATTTTTAAAAAAAAGGAAAGGTGGTGAGTGGAACCATGTATCTAAGAGACATGGCAAATGGGAACAATAGTGGGAGGTGATAGGAGACCCAGTGGGTTAAGTTTGTGGGTGGCAGGCAGATGGAATCAGGTTGGGTAAGGAATTCCTGGCCAGTTTTCCTTATTATACCCAATGTGAATTTGAGACCAAAATTCTGCTCTTACTGCCCTAACTTGCACAGGTCCCTACATTTGCTCCCATTTAATCAGCTCCTTAATTTTAAAAATATCACTGAGATTCAGATTCAACTATGATCTGATCCCTTCTTTCTCTTCAATCTTTGCCATCCTAAATACCTCCTGACGTATCTACATGTCTTAGGTTCTCGTTTCTTCATCATCCAACATACTATATACTGGTTTCACCATTGGCAGCTTTGCATTCACTTATAATAGCCCAAAACCCCAGAGCTCATTCCCTCCAAGATGTTCTATGAAAACTCTAACCAAGCTTTTGATAATCTGCCCTAATATTTCCTTTTGTGAATCTGTACCCAGTCTTGTTTGCTAATCTTACTTTGAAATGCCTTAGGACATTTTGTTATGTCACATTAGACTATAAGACATAGGAGCAGAATTGGGTCATTTGGCCCATTGAGTCTGCTTCACTATTCAACTATGGTTGATCTTTTTTTCCCCCTTCCTTAGACCCACTCTTCGGCCTTCTTCCCTTAACCTTTGATGCCATGGCCAATCAAGAACTTTCAATCTCCGACTTAAATACACCCAAAGACCTGGCCTTCACAGCTGCCTGTGGTAACAAATATCACAAATTTACCACCCTTTGGCTAAAGAAATTTCTCAGTATCTCTGTTTTAAATGAACACCCCTCTATCCTGAGACTGTGCCCTCTTGTCCTAGACTCCTCCACCATGGGAAATATCCTTTCCACCTGTACTCTTAGTAGATCTGGAGCCTAAAACTGTTCACAGTACTTAAGGCGAGACCTCACTAATCCCTTACAAAGCCTTAGCATCACAACCCTGCTCTTATATTCTCGACCTCTTGAAACGAATGCTAACATTGCATTTGCCTTCCTCACCACCGACTCAACCTGAAAGTTAACTTTTAGAGTGTTCTGCACAAGGACTCTCAAGTCAGAAACAGAATCAGGTTTATTATCACAGGTATGTGATGTGAAATTTGTTAACTTAGCAGCAGCAGTTCAATGCAATACGTAATTTAGCAGAGAGAAAAAAAACCTAATAAACAAGTAAATCAATTACATATATTGAATAGATTAAAAAAGCGTGCAAAAACAGAAATAGTGTATATTAAAAAAAAGTAAGGTAGTGTCCAAAGATTCAATGTCCGTGTAGGAATCGGATGGCAGAGGGGAAGAAGCTGTTCCTGAATTGCTAAAAGCGTGCTTTTAGGCTTCTATATCCCCTACCTGATGGTAACAGTGAGAAAAGGGCATGCTCTGGGTGCTGGAGGTCTTTAATAATGGACGCTGCCTTTCTGAGACACCGCTCCCTAAAGATGTTCTGGGTACTTTGTAAGCTAGTACCCAAGATGGAGCTGACTAGATTTACAACATTCTGCAGCTTCTTTTGGTCCTGTGCAGTAGCCCCTCCATCCCAGACAGTGATGCAGCCTGTCAAAATGCCCTCCACGGTACAACTATAGAAGTTTTTGAGTGTATTTATTGACATGCCAAATCTCTTCAAACACCTAATAAAGTATAGCCACTGTCTTGCCTTCTTTATAACTACATCGATATATTGGGACCAGATTAGATCCTCAGAGATCTCGACACACAGGGACTTGAAGCTGCTCATTCTCTCCACTTCTGATCCCTCTGTGCAGATTGGTATGTGTTCCTTCATCTTATCCTTCCTGAAATCCACCATCAGCTCTTTTGTTTTACTGATGTTGAGTGCCAGATTGGCACCACGCCAATAGTTGGAATATCTCACTCCTGTATGCCATCGTGTCACCACCTAAGATTCTACCAACAATGGTT
Organism: Hemitrygon akajei; assembly: GCF_048418815.1. Classification (NCBI taxonomy): domain Eukaryota; kingdom Metazoa; phylum Chordata; class Chondrichthyes; order Myliobatiformes; family Dasyatidae; genus Hemitrygon; species Hemitrygon akajei. The sequence goes on from NC_133129.1 coordinate 54,929,374, forward strand.
GTATCGTCAGCAAATTTATAGATGGTATTTGAGCTATGCCTAGCCACACAGTCATGGGAATAGAGAGAGATTAGAACAGTGGGCTAAGCACACACCCCTGAGGTGTGCCCGTGTTGATCATCAGCAAGGAGGATATGTTATCACCAATTTGCACAGATTGTGGTCTTCTGGTTAGGAAGTCGAGGATCCAAGGTACAGAGGCCCAGGTTCTGTAACTTCTCAATCAGGATTGTGGGAATGATGGTGTTAAATGCTGAACTATAGTTGATGAACAGCATCCTTTTGTAGGTGTTTGTGTTGTCTAGGTAGTCTGAAGCCATGTGGGGAGCTATAGAGATTGTGTCTGCCGTTTACCTATTGTGGCAATAGGCAAATTGCAATGGGCCCAGGTCCTTGCTGTGGCAGGAGTTCAGTCTAGTTATGATCAACCTCTCAAAGCATTTCATCACTGTTGATTTGAGTGCTACTGGGTAATAGTCATTAAGGCAGCCCACATTATTATTCTTAGGCACTGGTATAATTGTTGCCTTTTTGTAGTAAGTGGGAATTTCTTCCCATAGCAGTGAGAGGTTGAAAATGTCCTTGAATACTCCTGCCAGTTGGTTGGCACAGGTTTTCATAGCCTTACCAGGTACTCCGTCAGGACCTTTCGCCTTGTGAGGAGGGTTCACTCTCTTTAAAGACAGCCTAACATCAGTCTCTGAGACGGAGATCACAGGGTCATCAGGTGCAGTAGGGATCTTTACAGCTGTAGTTGTGTTCTCCCTTTTGAAGCATGCATAGAAGGCATTGAGTTCATCTGGTAGTGAAGCATTGCTGCCATTCATGCTATTGGGTTTCGCTTTGTAGGAAGTAATGTCTTGCAGACCCTGCCAGGGATGCTGTGCATCCGATGTCTCGTCCAACCCAATGGATACAAAGTCCCTTTGTATCTCAGATTTTTGTGTTTTCTCTCCATTTGGAAAACTCTCTGTGTATTTATTTCTACTACCAAAGTACATGACCATGCATTTTCCAACATTGTATTTCATTTACCACTTTCTTACCCATTCTCCTAATCTGTCTAAGTCCTTCTGCAGCCTTCCTGTTTCCTCTACACTACCTGTCCCTGCACTAATCTTTGTATCATCTGCAAACTTGGCACCAAAGCCATCTATTCCATCATCTAAATCATTGATGTACAAAATAAAAAGAAGTGGTTCTAACACTGAACTCTGAGGAACACCACTAGTCACTGGCAGAAAGCCAGAAAAGGATCCTTTTATTCCCACTTGCTGCCTCCTACAAATCAGCTAATGCTCTAACCATGCTTATAACTTTCCGGTAATACCATGGATCTTAATTTGGTAAGCAGCCTCTTGTATGGCACCACAAAGGCCTTCTGAAATTCCAAATGTACAACACCGCTGCATCCCTTTATCTATTGTACTTCTAATCTCCTCAGAAAATTCCAACAGGTTCGTCAGACGAGATTTTCCCTTAAGGAAATCATGCTGACTTTGTCTTGTCTTGTCCTGTGTCACCAAGTACTCCATAAACTCATACCTAACAATTGACTCCAATATCTTCCCAACCACTGAGGTCAGGCTAATTGGTCTATAATTTCCTTTCTGCTGCTTCCGTTCTTTCTTAAAGAGTGGAGTAATGTTTGCAATTTTCCAGTCCTTTGGAACCATGCCAGAGTCTAGTGATATTTAAAAGATCTCTACTAATGCCTCCACAATCTCCACTGTTACCTCTTTCAGAACCCTAGGGTGCAGTTCATCTGGTCTGGTCTTATGTACCTTTAGATCTTTCAGCTTTTGAGCACCTTGTTTGATGTTGTTAAGAGTTATAGCTGTAACTCTTGAATCATTGATGAACTACCTAGTCTGGATAGAAAATTAATAGTTTTCTGCCTCTTAAAAAAAACTAAGCAGCCAGATTTCTGAGAATGAAAAATACCATTTGTCATTGTGTGGTACCTTGTGTGGGGAAGTGCCTATGAAATGGGATCACTAGATGTTGAAAGAACTTCAAATACATTTTGGTAAATCTCTTACCCAGCTTCCTAAGAAATATTGACAGAAATAAGTAGTACAATATGCAGTGGATTCCAGTTGAGTGGGACACATAGGAACTGGTACATTTTGGCTCAATTACGTGGCTGCCCCAATTAGTCAAATTTCATGGAAATAGTTAAAAAGCTATTAAAAAGACAAATTGAGTAACAAATTATGTATTTAAATGAAATACAGAACAAATGAGAGCACTATCAATATAATACTATAAAACAGTGTATTAGTCCTAAAGTTATCAATGGAGGAATTGATCCAGTGTCGGCAGCCTTGATTGACTAAATGAATAAAATCAGTGTAGACACCTGCTTACGTTGGTTTTGATGATGGCATTTTCCATACCTTAATTTTCATTGTAACATTCAAGATGATGGTTGATGCCTTCAAATTCTTCATAGTTTTTAACTTGTTGTTAAACTTGTTAAAGTAGTAAAAGCGTTTCATTTTCATTCCTGGCCATTTCTGGCATCTGCAAGCCTGAATGCTTGAAACCGCAGTGATCAAAACAGTTCTGAATTGCCTTGGTGTTTATTTCTTGACAACTGTCAGTGACAAAAATCACTACTTTTTGAACAGAAATGCATGCCATTGACGCTATCTTAAAAACCATTTGCTCTAAGTACGGTGCAGTGTCCAATAGCCACATAAGTGCATGTGACTGTTGCTAGTTCTCCTGCCCCAATTAAGTGCATAGTGTTCCAAATAAATAAAGGGAATCACGGCAATTTTCTCAAATAGTTTTAGTTCTTTAAGAATTTTCCCAAATTAGCAGCCGCCCTGATTAACAGATAGCACAATTAACCTGGATCCACTGTATTGCTTATTTTCAAATTGTTTGTTTCCAGCTTCACTTGTTGCAGTTTGAGTTAGTTTGAATTGTATGTAACACAGCACTAACTTCATTGCAAGTATGATATAACGTACTTTACCACTTGGTTTTGCACATCTGTTCTTGTGGTGAATAATTGCACCTGGATACGTTGAACTGTTCTTGTTAAGTTTTATTCAAACTGTTAGCAACGTTGAATTTAGACATTGTAACATTAAGTGGAATCTAAAAAGCAATGCACTGCAGATAGAATTTCTCATCTGATAAGATATGTACCTTGTAGTAGATTAAATGATCTCTGTATTTTTTTTTCCTGTTTGGAACTATAGGGCAAAAAAAAATCATTCTTTGAAGATGTTCTCTTTTAATAGGATAATTTTTGCTCCTTATTTTTTCTCTTTATGGTAGGGCTCAACAACAATTTTTTTGGATGTATGCAATATTTAATTGGAATATGAGAACTTTATCCAATATTCAGCATCAGAAATGCTGTTGAAACTTGAAGGCATTGGTAATTTTGAGGGAAGTAATGATGTAAAGCTGAATATTGCTAGCATGAATGTGTTACCTGGCGTTTTGGCTAAATGAGGTCACTATGGAATGAAATATACTGTGGCTGAGGGATCCAAGAATAGATTTGGGGGTGAGAAGAGATGACATTACAGGAGATTCTCTAACTTTGATAAGATGGGTTAGAATAGAACCTGGGAATGGCAGCTAAGAAAGCTCACCACTGCCTCTACTTCCTCAGTAGGCTAAAGAAATTGTGCATTTCCATGTAGACCCTTACCAGTTTTTATCGACACATCATGGACACCTGTGATTTGCAGTTTGCTGATTGTTCAGGTGTTCCAGCACTCTGCAGTTTTGGAGAGGATTCCGGGAGGCAGAAGCAGCATGCCTAGTGGCGAGAAGGCTGCAGGCCGATGTTCGACTCCATTTCACTGATGATCGCGATGAGGGAGATTGAAACATAGAGGTGAATGCAGAAGATGAGCGCCAGATGCCTGCCTTTTGATCGCTGGTGGGATCGCTCTACTACGGAGCGGGAAAGCTGCCTTTTGATCATGGTGGGATTGCTCTGCTATGGAGAGGGAAAGACCTGCTGCTGTGCCTGGAGGGTGTTACCCAGGTTTTCTGCATTTTGAATATGGACTTGGACCGTAGACCTTTTTATTTCCAGATTTGTACTTTTTTTATATTCTTGTGTTTTTCACCTGATCTTCCTAGTTTTTTGTGTGCGGGGGAGGGGGATTTGGGGATTCGATGTGCCTGTTCCATTTTTGTTCATTTTTTTGTGTGGGGAGGAGGAACTTTTGGGGTTTATGATCGTGCTGCCATTCTTTTCTTTCTTGGTTTCTTGGCTACCTGGAGGAGAAGTACACTTTGATAATTATCCTTTGGAATGCAACCTATATGGATGCATCACAGCTTGGTATGGCAGCTGCTCTGCAGAAATTGCAGAGTTGTGGACACAGCTCAGCACATCACGAAAACCAGCCTCTCCTGTATTGGACTCAGTCTATACTTCTTGCTGCCTCAGAAAAGCAGCCAGCATAATCACATACCCACCTTAAACATTCTCTCTTCTCCCCTCACCCTTTGGGCAGAAGATAGCAAAATCCTGAAAACATGTACCACCAGGCTCAAGAACAGCTTCTACCCTGTTGTTATAAGACTTTTGAATGATTCAGTCCTTTTGCGAAAGATCAGAATTGCACAGAATGCCACTTTAGAAACCTAACTGAAGAGTTCAAATTCAAAATTACCTGTGCAATTTTATTGCAATATCAATTAATCAGCATCTGCCACCTTACTTTAGCGCATCAATTTCCTTTGATAGTATTGTTTATCTTAATTTTGAAGGACTTGTGTTCTAAGAAAATGTTTGATTACGGAAAAATTCATAAATCAAAAAAATTTCCATTAGTTTCAATATAAAAACTTAAAATGACATCTAAAGCTCATTAATCTTTGCCTAAGAAACACCTAAGTACTTAAGAATACATCAGCACAAGTCTCTTAAATAACAAGATATTGTATTATCAGTTAAATCATCACATTAGAGTAATGTGTTGTTGCTCAAGCTATAATGGTTCCGCATGTGTAAGTGTGTTGTTGTGATTACAGTAATTCTTCCACAGCATCCTTGTCTACTCATCAACCCGCCCTCATTTGCTAACTTGTCAATGATTTTTGAACAGTCCATGAATTCACGCACACAACCCTATTATTTTGCACACTTTGCACTTCTAAAATTTTTATTGTTTCTTAATTTAACATAATTTTTTATGCATTACATTATCCTGCTGCTGTAAAAAAAGAAATTTCACAAATTCAGTGACTATAAACCTGATTCTGGACATTTTTCATGTGTGTCAATCCGGTGGAGGGGGGAGGTTTATGAGGTGCATACACAATGCTGTCCATAGCTTCCTTCATGTGTCTTTCATTGTTGCATGGGTTCACCTACTTTATGGCTATGCTGATATTGTATCATTTCCCAATTTCCAAAGTAAATCATTGTTGTTGGACTCCAAAATATCCTGTCTAATTACACACCATAGCACTCAATATAGCAATGACAGTGTTGTTCATAGGTTGTTAAAAATGAAGTTGTATTAAGGAGCAGTAACATAACATGGATCAAAACAGAAATGCTTGCACAAGCACAATGATAAACTTACCTGCAGCAGCAGCAATACAAGTATAGAGCATCAGACAAGCAGCATTCAAAAGAAACACATAAACATCAATTTTACACAATTTGTACTAGAAAGAACCCAGTTAGAACCGAAGATAAATCAAACGCCATCATAGTGCCAAGTTATCTTAGTGTTGCAATATTGAGTTAGTGATTAGGGTTGTGCTGTTTGTTTCAAGAACTGAATGCTTAGGAAGTAGCTTTTGAAAGTAGTGGTGTGGGACTTTATTTTATTCCTTTTAGAAAATGTTCGTTAGTCCTGGTACATCCACTTATTTTCTACTCATTAAGATGAGCTTATGCAGATTTGTGTAACATCTGCATACACGAACATCCATACTTTAATACTCTATGCCTTTATTGACAAAACCCAAAATTGCATCCATCTTTGAAGTAAGGAATGTTTTGAGTGACTGTCAATTTTATTTTGTGAGATAAGGCATTCTCTGCTTTAGTTATAGAAAGTAGTTCCCCTGGTGCTTTTGTTTTGAATTAGATCAATCTTTAGTGGTCCAGAGGAGTTTAAGGCTGAAACAGAATGTAGCAGGCAAAAGTTGTAGACAGATGTAATGTTTAGTGTGCCCTCTGGTGGTATTTTGTGTAGTTTAAGTATTTTCAGCTTCTGAAACAAAAACACCTGAATTTTCTTTGTGCAGAATGCTACTGTTGACAAATTTTTAACCATTGCCAGACATTATTAAAAATGCAAAGGTAAAATTTAATTTTAATACTTTTTTGCAATGTTATTCAAATGAATCATATTAAAATGTTTACGAGTACAAATGACTAAGATTTAAATTGTATTACATCTAATGCTACAACTGAATGCTGCCAATTAACCACCTCCTGCTAATATCAAAGACAAAGGTCCTATTCCAGCAGACATTTAACACTGGTAGCTTTGCCAGTGACTGGATTTTTGTGGATTCCAGAAGAGAGCGCTCAGTGTATAGGCTGTTGGTAAGGTCACCCTAGAGTATAGTATATAGATTATAAAAAGAGTACACTTGTGCAGCCAGTTTGTCATCTGAGGAGAGTTGTAGACTTGGCCTCTGTTTAGAGGAAAGAGATGATCTCATTGAATTCAGTTCATTCATAGAGCACTTGACAGAAGGTATACAGGGAGGATGTTTTCCATTGTTGAAGTACAGTCTGCAATTTAGACAGAGGCCAATTGGAATAGTATAAGTAGAATTCTTTTATTCAGAAGATGGTAACTCTTTTGAATTGTCTATATTTGAAGATTGTAGAAGCAGAATGTAGATTTCTAGACATTAAGGGAATCAGTGGATTTGAGGATGGTGTGGGGGAAAAAAGAGCCAAGATAGAAGATCAGCCACCAAGTTGATAAACCATGCAGCAGATTCAAATAGGTCTAAGACCCATTGCTCCTAATTCTATTATTAAGATGGAACAACTAAATGGGTGACTACATTAAAATGTTAAAAGTTTCCATTTATTTTTAATGCATTGTTGTTCTCCATTTTTTAAATGAATTGTATTTTGATAGAAATTTTCTTTCAGCCTATTGCTTTACTGTTGTTTGTATTGTGAGGAATTATCTAGGAGTCATTTCTATTTAATGTTATCTTTGCTCATCCCGAAAGGATTGATTACTTGGGCATCAATCCTATTGAAAAACGAACTGTGATTCATGTTTGTTGCTATGCTGTATCTATTTTCCCCTAGTTAATTTCCCAAATTACCATAAAATGAATTATTTTGTCAAGTACGTGCATTTTAGTGCCAAATATTTAGGTAATTGTCAACAAGTTTAGGAGTGCATTCCTCATTTTTTCCATTTTCAACCTCCATTACTCTGTGCCCTTCATTACTCTGCTTTGGCACCATTTCCTGTTTCTAATATCTTACAATCTTCCCTTTTTGGTTTTCTCAGGTGAACCCCTGGAGTCTGTGACATTTTTGTCATGTCTTCTGATCCTCTGAGTTCTCCCTGAACCACCTACTCAAATCTCCCCATCCCCCTCCCGCGCTTCCTCCTTCTGCTCACTTCCCGCTACCCTTTGCTTTTTATAAATTGGATTGTGTCTTAATTTCCTCGTGTATATTTACAGCAATCTGTTACTAGTATAGTTAATCTCTAGCATTGACTTGAGTACTGGGCATCTGCTTCTGCTGTTTGGTTCAATTTGTAACTGATTACTGTTGCATAAAGGAATTGTTTTTTGCACAAGTATTTATATTATCCAGTTCTGCCAAAAGATATTAGGTCCTAATATTTTTTACAATGGTGGTAATCTTGTTGTTATTAAACTCAAATCTTTGTAAATAGTTTTTCTTTTTATGGACTGATAGGTATTAAATCTGAATTCATCCATATGATTATTTTCAAGTGTATAACACCTGAATTCATCCATATGATTAATTTCAAGTGTTATTTTTCTAGGATGTCGATGAGTGGAATATTAGTCATTTGAATACAATTTTAGATGTGGTGGCAGAAGAAAGCGGGATTGCTATTGAAGGTGTGAACACGCCCTATTTGTATTTTGGTATGTGGAAAACTACTTTTGCTTGGCACACAGAAGATATGGATCTATACAGCATTAACTACCTACATTTTGGAGAGCCAAAATTTTGGTACGTAAAATATTTCATTGACATTTGGTTTCACTTCATGCTGTGTATTTTCAACCCCATTCTCCCGCCTTCTTTCTATAACTCTTGCATCCCTTACCAATCAAGAACCTATCAATCTCTGAATCTAAAGCAGAATCAGATTTAATATCACTGATAAATGACATGAAATTGGTTGTTTTGCAGCAGCATTATAGTGCAGTACATAAATACTATGAGTTATAATAAGACATATTTTAAAAACATTTAAAAATATTTTTAAAACTTATTATAAGCAGTGCAAAAGAGCAAAAGTAGTGAAGTAGTGTACGTGAGTTCATTGTCCATTCAGAAATCTGATGGCAGAGGGGTAGAGGCGTATCCTAAAATGCTTAGTGTGTGTTTTCAGGTTCTTGACTTCTCTCTGATGGTAGTTATAAGAAGTCCTTGGTGACTGTGGGTCCTAAATGCCTTTTGAAGATGACCATTATGTTGGGGAGACAGGTGCCCATAATGGAGCTGGCTGAATTTGCAACCTTCTGTAGCTTTTACAGCTCCTGTGTAGTGCCCCTCCATACCAGACAGTGGTGCAACCAGTTAGAATGCTCTCTATGGAACATCTGTAGAAATTTGTTAGAGTCACTGGTGACATACTATATCTCCTCAAAGTCCTAATGAAATGTAGCTACAGGTGTGCTTCCTTCATAACTGTGTCAATATGGATTGGGGATTGCCAAACGTTAAGTGGATTTTCTGGTGTAGTCTGTTTTGTCATATGCTTTTGTGATATCATTCTGGAGGAATGTTGTCTCATTTTTAACTGCATTGCAATGGTGGTTTCTAAATAACAATAAACTGAATCTGAATCTGAATATGTTCGACCTAGGATAGGTCTTCAGAGATGTTGACACCTTGGATCTTGGAAACTGCTCATCCTTTCCACTGTTGTCTCCTCGATGAGGATTGGTGTGTGTTCCCCCGACTTTCCCTTCCTGAAGTCTACAATCAATTCCTTAGTCTTACTGACATTGAGTCCATGGTTATTGTTGTGACAACACTCAACCAGCCGGTTTATCTCACTCCTGTATTCCTCCTTGTCACCATCTGAGATTCTGCCAACAACAGTTGAGTTGCTGGCAAATTTATAGATAGCAATTGAGCTGTACCTAGCTACACTGTTTGGTATGTAGAGAGAGAGTAGAGCAGCGGACTAAGCACACATCCTTGAGGTATATGGTATACTGGTATTAATGATAAACAAGGAGGAAATGTTATTTATGATCTGCACTACCTTAAATACACCAAATTATTTTGCCTTCATGGCCTTCTGTGGCAACAAGTTTTACAAATTTACCGCCCTCTGGCTGAAGTAATTCCTCCTCATCTCAGTTTTAAATGAACACCCCTTTATTCTGTGCCCTTGGAATCTGGACTCTACCAATGGAAATAACTTCCCCATGTCCCCTCTATTCAGACTTCGCAGCATTGATGAGTTTTAATGAGATCCCGCTCATCCTTCTGAACTCCAGTGAGTACACATCCAGAGTCATCAGAACACTCATTGTTCATTCGTATCTGCTTCACTAGATGATTCTCAAGGATTTCATTGCACTCCACATTGAAGTGTCTCAATCTGCAACATTTAATGTCCATTTCCCTTAATAGATACTGCTTGACTTGTTCAGTTCTTCTATCACTACTTTGCTCTGGATTCCAACATCTGCAGAAGCTTGCATCTCTAATGTAGTGTATTTCACACTTAGTTACAATACATTCATCTGTTGTTGCTCTTGAACTCATTTGTATTTCCTGGCTCAGTTTCAGAATCAGGTTTATTATCACCAGCATGTGACATGAAATTTGTGCATTTCTGAAGATGTTGATAGGAATTCCTGTGAATTCAGCCCTTAACTGATCTCTCTCACTGTGAATTGTTACATTTCCTGTATATTTGGTCAAATATCCCACACTGGACAAGCAGATTTCTTCTACTGCAGCTTCATTCAGTGTGATTATAAAAACTGATCAGATTTAAGATCTAGTTATGTCAGTCTGTACAAACATCATGGAGTTGTGTTCCATTCATTCAACCATATTCATGTATACTGGCAAGCGAAACAACATTTCTCTGGAACAAGGTGCATATCACAGTTCATACAGCTCACACACAATACATAAAGTAATATTACTTTATGTAATTTGGCAAGTAGTAGGATGCACTTGCAAAACAAATTTAGAAGTAAACAGCATACGCTACTGGCACTTCATTTGTGATGAAACCTGGATGGTGCTAGGGAGTTCAGAAGTCTCAAGTCATGGGGAAAAAGTTAAAAAGCTTTTTTCACAACCTAACAATCCTGTCCTCATTCAGTGGCACCTCCTGTCAGATGGTAGGGGGTCAAAGAGATTGTTGGATGAATGGGAGGGATCATTAACAATGCTAAGGGCCCTACGTACTCGGCGCTCCTGTTAAATATCTTGGGGTGGGTGGAAGACAGACCCCAATGATATTCTCAGTAATCCTTGCAAACCTTTTTAGAATTTTGCAGTCAGATGCCTCGCAATTCCCATATGAGATGGTGATGCAGCTGGTCAGGACCCTTCCAATGGTGCTCCTGTAAAATTTGATTAGAATGGTGGGGGGGGGGGGAGGGTTGGTGGGAGCCTTGCTCACTTCAATCTCCTCAGGAGGGGGAGATGCTGCTGTACCTTCTTGGCTAAAGAAGTGGTGTTGAAGGATCAGGTGAGAACATCTGTTATGTACACTCCCAGAAACTTGGTGTTCTTAACTCTCTCAACAGAGGAGCTGTCTTTGTACAGTGAGGAGTGGTCAGCTTACACCTTCCTAAAGTCCACAATGGTCTCTTTAGTCTTGTTGTTCTACCATCTCTCTGTACACTGTCTTTTAGGTATTATTGATGCCATTTAGTATTGTGTTTCAGCGAACTTGATTCAGTTTGAACTGGTTCAAGCAGTACAGTCCTGCGTCAGTAGCGTGATCAGCGGTAGGCTGAACAGGCAGCCCTGGGGTGTGCTGGAGCTAGAGATGTTGCTGCCAGATGCATTGACTGTGGTCTTTCTGTCAAGAAATCCACGATCTAGTTACAGAGAAAAATTTTGAGAACCACTGAGGGCAGTTTACCCACTAGCTACCTTGAGGGATGATCATTTTAAATGCCCAGCTGAAGTTGATAAGCAGAGTTCTGGCATTTGAGGCTCATTTTCCAGGTTGGACAGGGTGGAGTGGAGTGCAGAAGTTATGACATCATCAGAATCAGAATCAGGTTTATTCTCGTGCATGTGTTGTGAAATTTGTTAACTGAGCAGGAGTAGTTCAATACACAATGTAGAAGGAAAAAAAAAACTGAATCGATTACAGTATATATTGAATAGATTAAAAATTGTACACAGAAACAAAACTAATATATATTAAAAAAATGTGAGGTAGTGTTCAAGGGTTCAATGTTCATTTAGTAATCAGATGGCAGAGGGAAGAAGCTGTTCCTGAATTACTGAGTGTGTACCTTCAGGCTTCTGTACCTCCTACCTGATGGTAACGGTGAGAAAAGGGCATGCCTTCTGTGCTGGAGGCCCTTAATGATGGACGCTGCCTTTCTGAGAGTGCTGCTTGACGATGTCCTGGGTACTTTATAGGTTAGTACCCAAGATTGGGCCAACTAAATTTACAACCCTCTGCAGCTTCTTTCGGCCCTGTGCAGTAGCTCCGTGCACCCCCCTCCCCCCCCCCCCCCATACCAGATAGTGATGCAGCCTGTCAGAATACTCTTCACGGTACATCTGGAAGAGCACTTCCGGGTTTTCATGATTTGCGGTTGGTTGAATTTGCGGATGCGGAATTCGCGGATAAGGAGGGCCGACTGTACAACTATAGAAGTTCTTGAGTGTATTTGTTGACATGCCAAATCTCTTCAAACTCTTAATGAAGTATAGTCGCTGTCTTGCCTTTTTTTTAATAACTGGATTGATATGTTGGGACCAGGTTAGGTCCTCAGAGATCTTGACACCCAGAAACTTGAAACTGCTCATTCTCTCCACTTCTGATCCCTCTCCGAGGATTGGTATGTGTTCCCACGTCTTACCCTTCCTGAAGTCCACTATCAGCTCTTTTGTCTACGGATGTTGAGTGCCAGGTTGTTGCTGCGACACTAGTTGGTGTATCTTGCTCCTGTACACTCTCTCATCACCTTTGAGATTCTACCAACAATGGTTGTATAATCAGCAAATTTATAGACTGTATTTGAGCTATGCCTAGCCACGCAGTCATGTAAATAGAGAGAGTAGAGCAGTGGGCTAAGCACACACCCCTGAGGTGCACCAGTGTTGGTAGTCAGCGAGGAGAATGTGTTATCACCAATATGCACAGATTGTGGTCTTCTGGTTAGGAAGTCAAGGATCCATTTGTAGTGGGTGGTACAGAGCCCCAGGTTCTGCAACTTCTCAATCAGGGTTCTGGGAATGATGGCATTAAATGCTGAGCTATAGTTGATGAATAGCATCCTGCCATACTTGACATACTGAACATCCTGACATTCTCAGCATACTGACATGCTGAGCAACAGATTCAATGCAGCAATTTGAGTGATAAGCGAACTGGAAAAGATCCAATGTGGCAGAGAGATGAGATTTAATGTGATCCATAACCAACTGATCAAAGCACTTCAAAGCATTTCAGAAGGCATTTGATAAGGTCCCACATAGGAGATTGGTGGGTAAAGTCAAAGCTCATGGCATTGGGGGGAAGACATTGACATGGATAGAAAACTGGTTGGCAGATAGAAAGCAAAGGGTAGCGGTGAATGGGTGTTTCTCGGAATGACAGGTGGTGACTAGTGGGGTGCCTCAGGGCTCGGTATTGGGACCACAGCTGTTTACAATTTACGTCAACGATTTAGATGAAGGCATTGAGAATAACATCAGCAAATTTGCTGATGATACTAAGCTGGGTGGCAGTGTGACATGTGATGAGGATGTTAGGAGAATTCAGGGTGACTTGGATAGGCTGGGTGAGTGGGCAGATACTTAGCAGATGACGTTTAATGTGAATAAGTGTGAGGTTATCTACTTTGGGAGTAAGAACAGGAAGGCAGATTATTATCTGAACAGTGTAGAGTTAGGTAAGGGAGAAATACAAAGAGATCTAGGAGTCCTTGTTCATCAGTCACTGAAGGTGAATGAGCAAGTGCAGCAGGCAGTGAAGGAGGCTAATGGAATGTTGGCCTTTATTACAAAGGGAATTGAGTACAAGAGCAAGGAAATCCTCTTGCATTTGTACAGGGCCCTGGTGAGACCACACCTGGAGTATTGTGTACAGTTTTGGTCTCCAGGGTTAAGGAAGGACATCCTGGCTGTAGAGGAAGTGCAGCGTAGATTCACAAGGTTAATTCCTGGGATGTCTGGACTGTCTTACGCAGAGAGGTTAGAGAGACTGGGCTTGTACACGCTGGAATTAAGGAGATTGAGAGGGGATCTGATTGAAACATATAAGATTATTAAGGGATTGGACAAGATAGAGGCAGGAAATATGTTCCAGATGCTGGGAGAGTCCAGTACCAGAGGGCATGGTTTGAGAATAAGGGGTAGGTCATTTAGGACAGAGTTAAGGAAAAACTTCTTCTCCCAGAGAGTTGTGGGGGTCTGGAATGCACTGCCTCGGAAGGTAGTGGAGGCCAATTCTCTGAATGCTTTCAAGAAGGAGCTAGATAGGTATCTTATGGATAGGGGAATCAAGGGATATGGGGACAAGGCAGGAACCGGGTATTGATAGTGGATGATCAGCCATGATCTCAAAATGGCGGTGCAGGCTCGAAGGGCCGAATGGTCTACTTCTGCACCTATTGTCTATTGTCTGTTGTCTATTATTGTTGAGGTCAGTGTCACTGGATGGTAGTTACTGTCACCCTCTTGGGCACCGGGATGATGATGTCTACCTTGAAGCCTGCATGGGCGATGACAGTAGATTATTCCAGGAAGGTGTTAGAACCTCTTAGTTAGGCTGCACGGTTATTCAGCATCCAACTGGATGTGTTATCAAGCCCCTGGCTAGGGGCTTCCACATAACATTTGCAGCTAGATTGCTTGATCTGGCGGGGGGGGGTGGGGGGGAGTGGTGGGTGGAAGGTGGGCTGGGGTTCCTTGCCAGCACATTGTTCCATGCATCAAATTGTGTGTAAAGGGCATTCAGCCCATCAGGAAGAGGAAGAGAGGTTTTCTTGTTGTTGATGTGCAGGGTGGACTTGTCACTTATGGTCTGATCATCAAGTAGGAGGTACAGAAGCCTGAAGGCACTCACTCAGCAATTCAGGAACAGCTTCTTCCCCTCTGCCATCCGATTCCTAAATGGACATTGAGCCCTTGAACACTATCTCACATTTATTTCTGATTTTTGCACAATTTTTAATCTGTTCAATATGCATATGCTCTAATTGATTTACTTTTTTTAAATTAGTTTTTTAATACATTTTCTACATAGCTACAGATAAAAAAACCCCAGATCAAAATGAAGAACATTGATACAGTGCAAAAATAAACATACAATAATAATATGATACAAAGAAAGATAATTGAGAAAGCACCCAAATTGAAGACATGTAAAATTAGTATCCTCCCCAAGCCCCGCAACAAAAAAAAAGCTCCAGACCAACCACAACACAATATAGAGAATATAAATCAGGACAATCAAACCCCCAAAACTGTAAATACACTTAGCAACAGAAGATATTAATGCCTACTACCAAAAAAAAAGGAGCTGAAAGCAAGGGACTGAAAAAAAAACACCTTAGTTAAGAGGAAGGTTATGAAAGTACTCAATAAAAGGTCCCCAGACCTTATGGAACTTTAAATCTGAATTAAGGACTGAATAATGAATTTTTTCAAGGTCTAAGCAGGCCATAATATCGTTAAGCCATTGAGCATGCGTGGGCGGGGCAACATCTCTCCATCTAAGGAGGATTAAACATCTAGCCAGGAGAGAGGCAAAAGATAATATTCGACACTTAGTCGAACTCAGACGTAAATCTGTCTCACCCCAGAAACCGAACAAAGCAATTAAAGGGTTAGGTTCTAGGTGGTGATTCAGAATATGCGATAACATTATGAAGACATCTTTCCAAAATTTCTCCAAGCTAGGACAAAACCAGTACATATGAATGAGAGAGGCCTCGCCCCTTTTGCATTTATCACAAAGCGGACTGATGTAAAATCGAGATAATTTAGATTTAGACATATGGGCTCTATGAACAATCTTAAACTGTAAAAGGCAATGGCGAGCACAAAGAGAGGTTGAATTAACTGATTTGAGAATCGAGTCCCAAGTCTCATCGGATAAGGAGGTATTTAAATCATGCTGCCATGCCATTTTAATTTTATCCACAGGGGCACGTCGTAAGGCTGCTAATTTATCACGAATAAATGATATTAAACCTTTACCTAGTGGATTAATAGAAAGAAATAAGTCCATAACATTTTTCTCAGGCATTTCAGGGAAGTTAGGGATTAAAGGAGTAATAAAGTTTCTAATTTGGAGATATCTAAAAAAATGAGCATTGGGCAGATTGAACTTAGCAGAGAGCTGTTGAAAAGAAGCGAAGCGATTATCAATAAAAAGATCTTCAAAATGTCTAATGCCCTTCCTATACCAATCATAGAATGCTGAGTCATACGTAGTAGGTAAAAAAAGGTGATTATGTAAGATAGGGCTAGAAAAGGAAAAACCATGGAAACCATAAAATTTCCTAAACTGAGCCCATATACGCAAAGTGTGTCTAACAAGAGGATTAACTATTAATCTGGACAAACTACTAGGGAGTACAGAGCCGAGAAGTGCAGAGATAGATAATTCTTTAGTGGAGCTCAACTCCATTGCCACCCAATTAGGGCACTCGGGTTGGCCATGGAAAAAAGACCAAAAGGTAGCACAACATATATTGGCTGCCCAATAATATAAACGAAAGTTAGGTAAAGCCATGCCACCCTCTTTTTTAGATTTTTGGAGATAAACTTTGTTAATTCTAGAGCGCTTATTCTTCCACAGATATGACAAAATAATGGAGTCTAAGGAATCAAAAAAAGATTTAGGAATAAAAATTGGGATTGATTGAAATAAATATAAAAGTTTAGGGAGAACATACATTTGAACAACATTAATACGACCTACCAAAGACATAGATAGAGGTGACCATTGTAACAGACTCTGTTTAACAGTATATGAAAGGTTGGCAAAATTTTCACGAAAGAGATCTTTAAGCTTCCTTGTGACTGTAATTCCAAGATAAGTAAATTGATTGTGGACTACTTTAAAAGGGAGATCACGAAATGTTAATTCTTGTGCTTCTTTATTAATTGGGAAAAGTTCGCTCTTATGTAAATTAAGTTTATATCCAGAGAACTGGCTAAACTGGTCAAGAAGTGAAAACATTGGAGGTAAGGATGTAGACGGATTTGAAAGAAAAAGTAATAAGTCATCAGCATAAAGAGAAACTTTATGCTCAACACCCCCTCTCCAAATCCCGGTCAGTTCAGGACAATTTCGAAAAGCTATCGCCAAAGGTTCTATAGCCAAATCAAAGAGAAAGGGACTTAAAGGGCATCCCTGACGGGTGCCACGTTTGAGGTTAAATAACTGGGATTTCTGAAAATTAGTTAAAACAGAGGCAGTAGGACACAAATACAGCAATTTGATCCAAGAGATAAAACTTTGACCGAAGTCAAATTTTTCTAAAACTGCAAAAAGTTAGTTCCACTCTATACGATCAAATGCTTTCTCTGCATCGAGGGAAATAACACATTCAGGAATCCCAGTTGGAGGTGAATATAAAATGTTAAATAAACGCCGAATGTTAAAAAAAGGAAGACGGTTTTTAATAAAACCAGTTTGATCATCAGAAATAATAGAGGGGATAACAGTTTCTGATCTATAAGCCAAAACTTTGGCCAAGATTTTAACATCAACATTAAGCAATGAAATCGGCCTATAAGAGGAACACTCTGTTGGGTCTTTACCCTTTTTTAATAAAAGAATAATAGAAGCCTCATTAAAAGAGGGTGGCAATTTGCCGTAGTTAGATTTACTTATTTTTTAATTTTTTCTTCTTCTATATTATGTATTGCATTGAACTGCTGCTGCTAAGTTAACAAATTCCATAACACATGCCAGTGATAATAAACCTGATTCTGATTCTGAACGCCCTGCTACATGTGCCTTGTGTTTATGTTGACACAGAAATGGCTGTATATTCTTTATGAATAATCCCATTTTGCCTTCCTGGTGGTGTGGGAAAGCATAGTTCTTGCTGACATGAGTGTCATCTTGTCCTCTGATCTGAAGGTAGCATCCTGATGTCTCAGCAATGTCTGGACCTCTGTTGTCAGCCATGGCTTCTGATTTGCCCTCACATCGATGTGTTTAATAATGGTGACGTCCTTAATGCATTTCTCTATATAGTCAGTTACTGATCCAGCATACTCAACAATGTTAATGATTGTTGTAGGTAGCCACCTCCAGAACATGTTCCGGTCCTTGTTTTCCAAACAGTCCTGCAATTCTGAGGTTGCCCTTTCTGGGCAGGCCTTCATCTCCCTTTAATCTGGTTTGAATTAGTGGTCTATATGCAGGAATTAGGATAATAGATAAGTGGTTAGAGCATTCACTGTGGGGGTGAGGAGCAGTCTTGTATCCTGCAGGAATGCTGGTATAAACTGGGTTAAAGTGTTCTCACTTCTGGTAGTAAAATCAACATGCTGGTAGAATTCAGGCATTATTGTTTTTTGATAGGATGGTTGAAGTCGCCATCAACAGTAAAGAAACTATTGGGGTGTGTCGTTTGGGGGTCACTGGTGCCATAGAGCTCACCCAGCACTTCTCCAACGTTTGTACTGGAGGGCGGGATATATATAGCCACATCACAATGGCAGTGAACCCCCTCGGTAAATTGGTGCCATTCTTGATGATTTTGATTGCTGATGACTGCTTGCATGGCAATAGAAGGTGAGGGTTCTGTAATATCACTGTAGGATACTATTTGAATAAGTTGAAAGTTGATGTTTGCTTATTATGAGTGGTGTTTGTTAATTATATCTTGTGACTGTATGTCTCTCATTGCCTTTTAACAATGTGAGCTGATCTATTTGTCATCACCGGATTAATCTGCACTGTTTGAATTCTTGTACTTCTAAGGCAGTGGTGAAGTGAAGAAGAGTAAAGTTACATGCATCTGATTGTCCTTTTTGTCCGTTCTGCATTGCACTCCCACTTCAAGATCTATTTAAAAAGGAAGTGGTCCAACTATGTTTGCTAGCACATTTTAGAGAGTTGATAGCAAATGATGTGACTATTGAATTTCTTAAAAATAAGATGATTTATGTAATGATCATACAGTTCCAACACGTGAATTAGAAAGTGGATACATGATAACAGCAGTGTAAATTTACCCACTTAGATCTTGCTGAT